>NC_139154.1:11716923-14116923 GCF_964270905.1 Leucopleurus acutus
GCCAAGTACTGTGGGACAATTTCAAAAGATATAACATATATGTAATGGGAACACCAGAAGAAGAGAGAACAGATTAGAGAAATAACTAAAGTAATAATAACTGAGAATTTTTCAAAATTAATGACCGCTTAAAACCACAGATCCAGGAAGCTTTGAGAATACCAAACATAATAAATAAAAGGTCTACACCTGGTTATATATTCAAACTGCAAAACCAAAGGCAACAAGAAAATATTAAAAGAAGCCAAAGGAGAAAAACAGCTTACCTATAGAAGAATAAGGATAAGAATTACATCCAATTTCCCATCAGAAACCATGTAAACAAGAAGAGAATAGAGTGAAATATTTAGTGTTGAATGAAAAAAACACCTACCTAGATGTCTGTATCCAAAAAAATTATTCCTCACAAGTGAAAGAGAAATAAAGACTTCCCAGACAAAACTTGAATTTGTCATTCATAGACCTGCCCTTCATTTTAACAAAAAATGTTAAGTTTTTCAGAGAGGGGAAAAATGATAAAAATCAGAAAATTAGATCTACATAAAGAAGTGTTAGAAAGTAATGCAACATTGCAAATCAACTATACTCCAATAAAATTTTTTAATAAAATAAAAAAGAAGTGTTAGAGAAGGAATAAATAAAGGTTTAAAAATCTTTTTTCTAACTCTTAATTGATCTAATTGATAATTGTTCAAAGTTATGATAGCAACAATGTATTTGGCAGTTATAGCATCTGGGTAAATGAAATTAATGACAGCAATCTTACAAGGGACAAGTGGGAGGAATTGGGAATGCTCTATTACAAGGTACCTGCACTACTTGTGATACTCATGAAGTGGTATAATCTTATTTTAAAATACATCTAGTTCATTGGAAATGTATACAACAAACTCTAGGATAACTACTAAAAAAGAAATATACTTGATATGCTAAGAGGAGAAAAATAAAATTTAGAAAATACTCAACTAAAACCAGAAAAGGCAGGAAAAGCAGGGAAGATAAAAAAGAAATAAAGAAAAGCAGGAACTTGAACAGATACATATATAAGGATGTTCATAGCAGCATTATTCACAATAGCCAAAAAAGGAAACAACTTTTATCAAAACAATAAATGTCCATCCATCAACAGAAGAATGGATAAACAAAATACGGTATATCAATACAATGGATTATTATTCAGTCTTAAAAAGAAATGAAATTCTGGGCTTCCCTGGTGGCGCAGTGGTTGAGAGTCCTCCTGCCGATGCAGGGGACACAGGTTCATGCCCCGGTCCGGGAAGATCCCACATGCCGCGGAGTGGCTAGGCCCGTGAGCCATGGCCGCTGAGCCTGCGCGTCCGGAGCCTTTGCTCCGCAACAGGAGAGGCCACGGCAGTGAGAGGCCCGCGTACCAAAAAAGAAAAAAAAAAAAAAGTATGCTTTCAAACCATGGTGGAATCAAACTAGAAATCAGTAACAGAAAAATTGCTGGAAAATCCCCAAATATTTGGAGATTAAACAGCATACTTCTAAATAACACAAGTCAAAGAAGAAGAGAAATTTTTAAATATTTTGAACTAAATGAAAATGAAAATACAACTTATCAAAATGTGTGGGATGCAATGAAAGCAGTGCTTAAAGGGAAAATTATAGCATTGATTGCATATAATAGAAAAGAAGAAAGATCTAAGAATGAACAATCTAAGCTTCATATTATGAATCTAGAGAAAGAAGAGCAATATAAGCCTAAAGCAAAGAGAAGAAAAGTCATAATAAAAATTAGAGCAGAAATCAGTGAAACTGGACTCAGGAAATCAATAGAGAAAAACCAATGAGCCAAAAGCTGTTTCTCTGCAAAGGCCAGTAAATGGATAAAACTCTAGGCAGGCTAAGCAAGAAAAAAGAGAAAAGACACAGATCACTAATAATAGAAATAAAAGAGGGGTCATCACTACTGATCCCAAAGACACTGCAAGGATAATAAAGGAATATAATGAACAACTCTATACCCACAAATTTGATAACCTAGATGAAAACGGACCAGTTCATTGAAAGACACAAACTACCAAAATCCACACAAGGAGAAATAGATAATCCAAATAGGTTTACACCTATTAAAGAAACTGAATCAATAATTAATAACGTCCCCAAAGGGCTTCCCTGGTGGCGCAGTGGCTGAGAATCTGCCTGCCAAGGCAGGGGACACGGGTTCGAGCCCTGGTCTGGGAAGATCCCACATGCCGCGGAGCAACTGGGCCCGTGAGCCACAATTACTGAGCCTGCGCGTCTGGAGCCTGTGCTCCGCAACAAGACAGGCCGCGATAGTGAGAAGCCCGCGCACCGCGATGAAGAGTGGCCCCCACTTGCCACAACTAGAGAAAGCCCTTGCACAGAAACGAAGACCCAACACAGTCATAAATAAATAAATAAAGCAAACTGTCAACAAGTGAAAATAAACACTATAAAAACAAATAAATAAATAATAACGTCCCCGAAAAGAAAGTACCAAACTGAGATAGTTTCATTGGTGAAGGCTTCCAAACATTTTTTGAAATAATATCTATTCTCTACAGTCTCTTCCAGAAAATAGAAGCAGAGAGGACACTTCTGATCTATGTTTTCTTAGACTTGGTATTTATCTATTTGTCATCTATTAGTCATAGGCAAAGTTATTTACATCTCCCCTTCAATCCAGAGCCCTTACCCTTTATCTAACTCTCACAAATAAAGACAATATTTCTCCTGGCCTAAATCAATCCAGGGTCAAGTACCGGACACCTAGGAACAGCCCTGATGTCCCAAAGCCCACCAGAAGTATTCAAACTAGCCAGTCCTAAGCTGTTTCCCTTACCTGCCTTGCCTTTTCCATGCAAAACACAATGAAGGCTCTGCCCCAGACTTTCTTGCTCCCTCTGCCTCCTGACCAACCTTGGTGCTTCCTCACATGCCCCTGCCTGCAGTGGCATGCCCTCCTTCTCTTATGAAATGTAAGTAATAAGTTATTCTTTCAAAAGTGGTTGTCTTTGTGTCTGTCACCTTACCATACCTGGTTAAAACAAATCCTGAGAACACATCTTAGAACAACTTCCTAACTCATTGAATGACGCCAGGCTTACCCTATCACCAAAATCAGATAAAGATATTATAGGAAAGGACAACTACAGATCAATATCTCTCATGAACATAGATGCAATAATCCTCATCAAAACATTAGCAAATCTTGGGCTTCCCTGGTGGCGCAGTGGTTGAGAGTCCGCCTGCCGATGCAGGGGACACGGGTTCGTGTCCCGGTCCGGGAAGATCCCACATGCCGCGGAGCGGCTGGGCCCGTGAGCCATGGCCTCTGAGCCTGCGCGTCCGGAGCCTGTGCTCCGCAACGGAAGAGGCCACAACAGTGAGAGGCCCGCGTACCGCAAAAAAAAAAAAAAAAAATTAGCAAATCCAATCAAACAATGCTTAAAAAGAATTATACGCCGTGACTAAGTGGGATTTATTCCAGGTATGCAAGTTTGATTCAACATTCAAAATCAATTAATGTAATCTAACATGTCAACAAGATAAAGAAGAAAAATCTTATGATCATATTGATGGATGCAGAAAGTGCATTTGACAAAATCCAACAACGATTCATAATAAATGAACACCCAATCAGCAAACTAGGATTAGAGGGGAACTTCCTCAAGTTGATAAAGAATATCTACAAAAACCTTACAGCTAACATCATACATAATGGTGAAAAACTAGATGCTTTCCCCCTAAAATCAAAAACAAGGAAAAGATATCTGCTCTCATCAGTCTTATTGAACATAATACTGGAGGTCCTAGCTTGTGCAATAAAATAAGAAAAAGAGGGGGAAGGGTATATGAATTGGGAAGGAAAAGATAAAACTATCTTTGCTTACAAATGACGTGAATGTTTAGGTGCCTAAAGAATCAATAACAACAAAAAATTCCTGGAGCTAATAAGCATTATAGTAAGGTTTCAGGATAAAAGGTAAATATACAAAAGTCTATTACTTTCCTACATACTACCACGAACCATTGGAATTTGAAATTAAAAACACGATACTATTTACATTAGCAGCCCCAAAAGATAAATATTAATACTTAGGAATATATCTAACAAAATATGCACAGGATCCATTTGAGGAAAACTATAAAACTCCAATTAAAGAAATCAAAGAAGATCTGAATAAATGGAGAGAGATGTTCATGGATAACATTTAATATTGTTAAAGTGTCAATTCTTCCCAAATTGATCTGTAGGTTCAAGGCAATCCTAATCCAAATCCTAGCAAGTTGTTTTGTGGATATCTACAAACTGATTCAGAAGTTTATATGGAAAGACAAAAGGCTCAGCATAGTCAACACAATACTAAGGAGGAAGAAGAAAGTCAGAGGACTGACACTATCCGACTTCGAGACTTACTGTAAAGCTTCAGTTATCGAGGCAGTGTGTGGTATTGGCAAAAGAACAGGCAAACAGATCAATGGAACAGAACTGAGAACCCAGAAATAGACCCTCACAAATATAGTCATCTGACAAAGGAGCAAAGTAGTTCAGTGGAGAAAAGACAGTCTTTTCAACAAATGGTACTAGAATTAATAGACATGCATATATAAAAGTAATAATGATCTAGACACAGACCTTACACCTTTCACAAAAATTAACTCAAAATGTATAATAGATCCAAAGGTAAAATGCAAAACGATAAAACTTCTAGAAAATAACGTAGGAGAAAACCTAGATGATCTTGGAAACAGTGATGACTTTCTAGATACAACACCAAAAGCACAACACATGAAAGGAAAAAAATGATAAGTTGGACTTCATTAATGTTAAAATATTCTGCTCTATGAAAGGCACTGTCAAGAGAATGAAAGATAAGCCACAGACTAGAAGAATATATTTGTAAAACACATATCTCATAAAGGACTTGTATTCAAATATACCAAAAATCTTTGAAAATCAACAGTAAGAAAAGAAACAACCCATTAGAAATTGGGCAAAAATCTAAACATACCGCATCAAAGAAGGTATACAGATGGCAAATAAATATATGAAAAGATGTTGAACATCATATGTCATTAGGGAACTTCAAATTTAAACAACACTGAGAGAGCATCACACATGTATGAGAATGGCTAAAAAAATTTTTTAATAAGAAAGAAACCTGACGATATCAAATGCTGGTGAGGATATGGAGCAACAGGAACTCTCACTGATTGCTGGTGGGAATGCAAAATGGTGCAGCCACATTGGAAAGCAGTTTGGCAGTTTCTTATAAAACTAGACATAGTCTTACCAGGGAATCCAGCAATCACAGTCCTAGGTATTCACTCAGTTGAGCTGAGAACTTCTCTGTAGGCAAAAAGCTGCACATAAATGTTTGTGGCAGTTTTATTTATAATTGCCAAAAACTTGGAAGCAATCAATGGAACATTATTAAGTGATAAAAAGAAATGAGCTATCAAGTCATGGAGGAATCTGAAATGCATACGACTAAATGAAAGAAGCCAATCTGAAAAGGCTGTATGATTCCAACTATCTGACATTCTGGAAAAGGCAAAACGCTTAGAGGTGGTAAAAAGATCAGTGGTTGCTGGGGGCTGGGAGGTAGGGGATGAAAAGGTTAAGCATAGGAGTTTTTAGGGTGGTGAAACTATTCTATATGATGCTTTAAGGGTAGATACAAGACATTATGTATTTATCAAAACCCATAGAACTATAGACACAAAGAGCAAACCTTAATGTAAACTAGAGACTTTAGCTAATAATAATGTATCAAAAATATTGGCTCTTTAATTGTAGCAAATGCATCACACTAATGCAAGATGTTAGTAATAGGAGAAACTGTGTAGGAAGTTGGTCTTGTGGGAACTCTCTTTACTATCTGCTCACTTTTTTCTGTAAATATAAAACTGTTCTAAAAATGATCTATTAATTTTATTTTTTTTAAATATTCATTTATTTATTTGGCTGCGCTGGGTCTTAGTTGCGGCACGCGAGATCTTCGTTGCCGCTCTTGCGGCATGCAGGATCTTTAGTTGCGGCATGTGGGCTGTTAGTTGTGGCATGCAGGATCTAGTTCCCTGACCAGGAATCTAACCTGGGCCCCCTGCATTGGGAGTGTGGAGTCTTAACCGCTGGACCACCAGGGAAGACCCTAATTTAAAAGAATATATGAAGCTTTTATTGATAGCTAGCATTGCAATATAAGTGAGCACAAATGTTTTTGCCTGTGATTTCCTGCTACCCCATGATTCTCCCTATCTGGGCAGCTAGAACAAGAGTCTCCCCCTTCCACTGGTTAATGGCAGGGCTATTATAGAGGAATGAAGAAGAAAAGAGTCTGAGTCTTGGCTTTAAGTTTTCAAAACTCCGAAGATGATTTAGAAGACTATTCTATCCATTAGGTAAGGTTTTCCCATGAAGGAGGAGGGAAGAAATGTGCTGGAGTGAGAGAGAAGAGCTGAAGGGGAAGCAGGAGGGTGAAAAAGACCTGAGAAGCTCCACATCTCCATCCAGATAGCTTTAACAAAACATCATAGACTGAGTGGCTTGAACAACAAACACTATTTCTCATGCTTCTAGAAGCTGGGAAGTCCAAAATCAAGGTGCTGGCAGATTCCATGTCTGAGAGGGCCCTCTTCCTGGATTGCAGTTGGTCGTCTTCTCCTTATGTCCTCACATGGCCTCTTGGTGTGTGCACAAGGAGAGGGAAAGATCTCGTGTCTCCTCTTTTATAAGGACACTAATCCCATCATGAGGGCCACACCCTCATGACCTCATCAAACTCTAATTACCTCCCAACGACCCACATCCAAATACCATCACATGGGAGTTAGGGATTCAACATATGAATTTGAGGGGTACACAAGAGTTCAGTCTATAGTAGTCCCCCAAGCTACAGGAGAGACCAAGAAGAGGGAATAGTGAGAGAAACCCAGAAAGGCATGGGTGATGGTCCAGGGGCAAAGAGGCCTACCCTTCCCTTCCTGGGGAGGGAGGGACTCTGGGGCTTCCTCGTGGGAAGGGGGAAGAGGCCCAAGACAGCCTCGGGACCCTGACTTCCCAGGCTGGAGCCTGAGGAAGCATGGCCAAATTTCTCCCTCGCAGGAGCTGTGAAAAAACCAGAACTGTGGGGACCCTCAGTCAGGAGAAGCAATGACACAGCAGTGACCTTGATGGACCAGAAGGACAGTGTCCACCACAGTGGACACCAGCCTGACAGACAACAGCAAGGATGGACTCCCTGCTCATCCCAAATCCCCACCTGATGCTGTGATCCCCTCCACGTTCCTCAAAAAATCAGACTAACAATTAATCGAGGAAACTCTGACTGAAAAATAGAAGTTAGGTTGAGTTCTTTAAGTACAGAAAATTACATGTCTTATGTACCTGAGTTTGTGGGTTAGGATTCACTCACACAAAGACTAGATAAACCTTCCTTGCTTCAGCCTCCAGGGTAAAGACGCTCTCTCTCATTTACTGCTCTTTTAGCACTCTTTTCTCATCAAAGGCATCCATCATAACTTTCAAAGAATGCCTTAAAGAAGAAAAAAATTATTTTTTCAAACACAGCATGCTTTCTCCCTTAAAACAGGGTATGTAGCAACACATTCAGAGGTGCATGTTAAACCAGCATCTGAAATGCCTTCCTGGATAACACAGTCTACCCAGGAGCAGCAGTTCTTCCAAATGACATTTCTGATACACAAATAGAGTGGAGAAGAAAAATTAGTTAAATATTTTTGCTGCCTTTGGTAACAAGGATGATCTGAACAGATTGCTACCATACACAGAAGCTTCTGTGTGGACAGCTCTACCTACCCTCCATCCCACCAGATCCCATGCCCATTCCAAACCTCCCTTTCACACCTGGTACTTGAAATGTGACTTAATTATCTTTTCTTACCCTGTATACAGCTCTGATTGGATGATTATATAATAATTGTATATACTTACATATCATTATATGTATAGATAATGATTATATATTATCTATATATATGTGTAATAATTATGTTTACTGTCTTTTCAGAGGATGGAAAGACATAGAAACATGAGATACAGGGCTAAACCCTTTAATGTAATGGAGAATGGTTAACTTTTATTGGGTGATTACTATGTACTACGTTTTCCATTCATTAACCCTTTTAGTCCTCACAGTCCTATGAGAGAGGTGCCATTATCGTCCCAATTTTTTAAGTTAAGGACCATGAGGCACAGAGAGGTTAAGCAATGTGTTAAGCAAGGCCACACACACAGGAATCCAACACCAGAGGCCATGCTGGTAAGGACTGTGGTTTACTGCCTCCCATCATGTGAGTCTCATTTAATGACATTTACATACATTATTTACTCTTACTGTAGTACTACAAGTTAGACGTCATCCCCAATTTTCTAATGAGAAAACTGTGACCCAGAAAGGTTAAGTGATTTTCCCCGCAAGACACCCAAATATTAAGTGGTAGAGGTGGAATTCCATCCTCAGAGAATTTTCCATCACACCAGTAGAATGCAAGGTCAGTGAGGGCAGAGATTTGTCACTTTTGCTCATTGCTGTTTCCCCAGCACTGAGAACATTGACTAGCACACAGCAGGTACTCAATATATGTGTGTTAAATAAATGAAGGCTTCCCCCGCTACAAATGCCGAGATAAGCAACAATTATTGTCAGGAGGCTAGAATCACGTATCCATGCAGATAGCCTTGATTTCATTGTGCAAGATTCGGGGATCTCCCAGCTGTTTGCAACTCAGATTCTTCAATTTACGTATGAGGGGAAAGTTATATGATATACATCTACTCATCTAACCTTCATCTTTTTCCAGAAAGAGTTTAAGGAAGCTTACAGGCTTATAACCAAAGAGAGATGAAAACTGAGGCAAAAATATGATGGAGACAAAGTAAAGCCAAGAATGGGGCTCAATAATTCGGAGCTTAAGGAACTCAATGCTTGCTAGGTGGGCCTTATATTATGCTCCAGGCTTCCTAACAACCTGTGCGAAAGGAATATCTGATTAGTTACACAATCCACAATGTCTGTGAGATGAAGGCAAACTCCTGGATCCGAAGAAGTATAACTGTTCTTAGTGCTAAAATCAGAAAAACCTCTATATTGGAATTTCTCATGAAGGTGACTTGTGTGCATTTTATTAGAAACTCAAAAAGTGAAACCAGAGGAGGAAGGTCCCAGGGTAAGAATTTAACTGAGACTTTACATAGTGTAACAGAGCTTATAGCTCAGTGCACTGGATTGCATGCTAAGAAACACGTCCCTACACATTGTCAGAGTGATATGCCATTGTGTGATAGACCTTACAGTTTTCTAGTTTACTTAGCTGAGGACACACCAGTAAGCCTGCATAGAAGGGATGTTCCTAGTGGAACTCCACTGGCCCCTCTCAGATCCATGGGGATGCACTGGTGACTATTCCCTTAGCTGCACTAAGACATGACCAACATTAATTCTCTTCAGTTGTTTAGTTACTCCAATCCTTCAGTTAAGTCTCTTCTAGACATATGGAATTACAAAGTGATCATGGTGGTGATGGTGGTGGTGGTGGTGGTGATGGTGGGGTTGGTGTTGGTAGTGATTTTGGTAATAGTAATGGTGTTGGTGGGGGTAGTGATGGTGATAGTGATGGTGGTGATGCAGGTAATGGCAGGGGCGGTGGTGATGCTAGGGGTGATGGTGGAGATTATGGTGATGGTGATGGTGGTTTGGAGAATACAGGGAATGGGCAGTAAAGCTAAAGCAAGTGTAGCCTACTGCCACATTTCTACAAAGTTGGAAGAAAACACAAACCACAAATGAGACTAATCCTAGGATTTCTGGGCACTGACCAGCAGCCACAGGAGAAGCACAAAGGTGACCTACCTCTTTTGCAAGGCAGTACCTTCTGGAAGGGCCAGAATTCTCCTCAGAAAATAGTTTTACATTCCTGTAGGTGCACAGGCAAAAGAGACCTCAAAGTTCTACTCTAAATGACCTGGCCAGGGACTTCCCTGGTGGTCCAGTGGTTAAGACTTCGCCTTCCGGGCAGAAGGCCTAAATAGACATTTCTCCAAAGAAGATATACAGACTGCCAACAAACACATGAAAGAATGCTTAACATCATTAATTATTAGAGAAATGCAAATCAAAACTACAATGAGATATCATCTCACACCAGTCAGAATGGCCATCATCAAAAAATCTACAAACAATAAATGCTGGAGAGGGTGTGGAGAAAAGGGAACACTCTTGCACTGCTGGTGGGAATGTGAATTGGTACAGCCACTATGGAGAACAGTATGGAGGTTCCTTAAAAAACTACAAATAGAACTACCATATGACCCATCAATCCCACTACTGGGCATATACCCTGAGAAAACCATAATTCAAAAAGAGTCATGTACCAAAATGTTCATTGCAGCTCTATTTACAATAGCCCGGAGATGGAAACAGCCTAAGTGACCATCATCGGATGAATGGATAAAGAAGATGTGGCACATATATACAATGGAATATTACTCAGCCATAAAAAGAAACGAAATTGAGCTATTCGTAATGAGGTGGATAGACCTAGAGTCTGTCATACAGAGTGAAGTAAGTCAGAAAGAGAAAGACAAATACCGTATGCTAGGGCTTCCCTGGTGGCGCAGTGGTTGAGAGTCCGCCTGCCGATGCAGGGGACACGGGTTCGTGCCCCAGTCCGGGAAGATCCCACATGCCGCGGAGCGGCTGGGCCCGTGAGCCATGGCCGCTGAGCCTGCGCGTCCAGAGCCTATGCTCTGCAACGGGAGAGGCCACAACAGTGAGAGGCCTGCGTACTGCAAAATAAATAAATAAATAAATAAATAATAAAATAAAATACCGTATGCTAACACATATATATGGAATTAAAGAAAAAAAATGTCATGAAGAACCTAGGGGTAAGACAGGAATAAAGACACAGACCTACTAGAGAATGGACTTGAGGATATGGGGAGGGTGAAAGGTAAGCCGTGACAAAGCGAGAGAGAGGCATGGACATATATACACTACCAAACGTATGGTAGGTAGCTAGTGGGAAGCAGCCGCATAGCACAGGGAGATCAGCTCGGTGCTTTGTGACCACCTGGAGGGGTGGGATAGGGAGGGTGGGAGGGAGGGAGATGCAAGAGGGAAGAGATATGGGAACATATGTATATGTATAACTGATTCACTTTGTTATAAAGCGGAAACTAACACACCATTGTAAAGCTATTATACTCCAATAAAGATGTAAAAAAAAAAAAAAGACTTCGCCTTCCAATGCAGGGGGTGCAGGTTCGATCCCTCATCAGGGAGCTAAGATCCCACATGCCTCCCAGCCAAAAAACCAAAACATGAAACAGAAGCAATATTGTAACAAATTCAATAAAGACTTTAAAAATTAAATAAATGACCTGGCCAAAATGGTTTTCTTCAAAAATGTATGAAGGAAGCTGAAATCTGACACCTGACTCGGCCAAAATAAACACTCATTCAGTCACGCAGAGAACCATTGCCCAGCTTTGAGCAATGCTGCCTCCTCGTGCCCCTCTCCACCCATGAGGTGTTTGCAAAACTGCAAGATGGCATGGAAGGGTGACTTAATTGTTTAGGTCAGGGGTAGGCAACCTTCTCCCATCAAGGGACAGACAGCAGATAGGCTCTGCAGGCCATATGATCTCTGTCGCAACTACTCACCTCTACTGCTATAGGGCAAAAGCAGCCACAGACAATATGTAAAGAAACAAGTGTGGCTATGTTCCCATAAAACGGTATTTACGAAAGCTGATATTTAAATTATGTATAGGGCTACCCTGGTGGCGCAGTGGTTGAGGGTCCGCCTGTCGATGCGGGGGACACGGGTTCATGCCCCGGTCCGGGAAGATCCTACGTGCTGCGGAGCGGCTGGGCCCGTGATCCATGGCCGCTGAGCCTGCGCGTCCGGAGCCTGTGCTCCGCGACGGGAGAGGCCACAGCAGTGAAAGGCCCGCGTACCGCAAAAAAAAAAAACAAAAAAACCCCCCAAAAATGTATAATTTTCGCAAGTCCTGCAATATTATTCTTCCTTTGATGTTTTTCAACCCTTTAAAAATGTAAAAACTATTCTAGCCTTGCAGGTCCTATAAAAACAGGCGATAGACTGGATTTGGCCAGCAAGCCATAGAATGCCAATCCCTGGATTAGAATGCCAGTTTCTAAACCAGTCAAGAGCTGGGGAACTTCTACCAGAAATCACAGATTGAGTTTTAGATTCATTGAACTGTGGGACCTTCTTTCTGATGACAGTTCTGCCAGCTGGGACCCCTTCTATCTATTTCAGTGTGACAGAGCCATCTCTTCATCTGTGACAGAAAGCTGGTCTTTCTGTCCTCTGCAGCAGAGGCTGAGCTTCCATTCCAAAGCTGGCCCAGATCATTAGGAAGAATGTTATAAAGAAGGGAAAAGAGGGAGGGTAGAAAACAGTTCCCAGGCCACCCCACCCCCCGGAGGCTCTAACTGCTTTGCTTCTATTGCTGTTGGCTGTCCTGGTGGTGCTACTTTTTTTCTTTCTTTTTTTTTTTTTTTTTTCCTGTGTTCGGTCTTCGTTTCTGTGCGAGGGCTTTCTCTAGTTGTGGCAAGCGGGGGCCGCTCTTCATCCTGGTGCGTGGGCCTCTCACTATCGCAGCCTCTCTCGTTGCGGAGCACAGGCTCCAGACGCGCAGGCTCAGTAGTTGTGACTCACGGGCTTAGCTGCTCCGCAGCATGTGGGATCTTCCCAGACCAGGGCTTGAACCCGTGTGCCCTGCATTAGCAGGCAGACTCTCAACCACTGCACCACCAGGGGCTTCCCAGCTTTGAGCAATGCTGGGGCTTCCCACTACTTTGTGGGCAGAAGAAGGAACCAAGTTCTAACTTCTGAGGGGGCAGACCTGGGGAAGGCACTGGTCTACAGGATAGGCGTGGAAGCCACAAAAACGCCAGCCCCTAGCCTTGATTTTTCATTCTTTCTCTAATGCCTGTTATCATATTCTTAACAACTGTCATGTTAAAGTATAGCATTAAAGGGATTTCCCTGGTGGTCCAGTGGCTAAGACTCTGCACTCCCAATGCAGGGGACATAGATTCAACCCCTGGTCAGGGAGCTAGATCCCATATGCCGCAACGAAGAATTTGCATGCCACAACTAAAAATCCCATGTGCCACCACTAAGAGCTGGAGCAGCCAAATAAATAAATAAATAAATATTTTTAAAAAAAACATATAACATTAAAAATATAACAAAAAGTCACCACCATTGGTGGGGAGCACCCTAGCTAGAGCCTTAGCTTTGCTTCTGTAGTTCCTGCTGCAGAGTCAAAGGCAGTAGAAATATCAACAAAAGCTTTAAATTGGGTGGTGGTTCCAAGTTCAAGGTCTAGAGTCAGATAGGCCTGCTAGTTACTAGCTCTGAGATCTCAGTCAAGTTACTTGAAACTGCAGTCTGTACTCCACTGCCATGGCTACTGAGAATAGTCCCTACTTGTCCACCATCTTTGGGTCAGTCCTTCCAGATTGTTCTACCTGGGGGAAGCTCTGCATTGGCTGAGCCTGTCACATGGCAGCACCCCAGTTGCCGGGGGCAAAGCATCTGGCCACCTTTCAGCTTCTACCTTGCTTCCTATCAAAGTATGTACATTGGGAGATGCTCCCCAAATAGGAAGGAATACAACTAAAAATGACACTTCACTGAATTAATTACATTGTAGAATTATTGTAGAATAATACTTAAGAACATAGAAAAAATGCCATTTATTGGTAGGTCAAATTTTAAAAGATTACAAAGTGAATGTATACAGTATGATTTTATATATATGTATATATATGTTAATGGAAAAATTAAGACCAAAAAGTTAAAAGTGGGTACCTCCAGTAGGATGATAGGATTATGGGTGGCTTTTATTTTCTCATTTGTGGTTTTCTATATATCCCACCAGGGAATACCCACTAAGCTGGCTATAATCAAAAAACAGATAATAACAAGTGTTGACAAGGATGTGTAATGGTGCAGTCACTTTAGAAAATAGTCTAGCAGTTCCTCAAAAGGTTAAATATAGAGTGACCATAATACCCAGCAACCCCACCCCCAGGTATATTCCCTAGAGAAAAAAGAAATATATGTCCACATATAAACTCGTACACAATGAATGGATAAACAAAATGTGGCATATACATACAATGGAATATTATTCAGCCTTAAAAAGGAATGAAGTTCTGATACATGCTACAACATGAGCGAAGTTTGAAGACATTATGCTAAATAAAATGTCAGTCACCAAAGAATAAATATTGTATGATTCTATTTATATGAGGTACTAAGAATAGGCAAATTCACAGAGACAGAAAGTAGAATGATGGTTGCCAAGGGCTGGGGGGAGGGAAGAATGAGGAGTTATTCTTTAATGGGTAGAGTTTCAATTGGGGAAGATAAAAAAAGTTCTGGACGTAGGTAGTGATAGTGGTTGTACAACAGTGTGAAAGTACTTCATGCTCCTAAACTGTACACTTAGAAATTACTAAAATGGCAAATTTTATGTTTATGTCTATTTTACCATAATTTTTAAAATAATTACCAAAAGTTTTAAAAAGAAGTGGAAATGAAACAAATATAGTTCTATAAATGTAAGCAAATTATTTTATACACTTAATAAAGTATTCTACAATAATTTTATAATGATTAATATGGTAACTTTTTTTTTTTTGGCCGGGCAGCTTATGGGATCTTAGTTCCCTGACCAGGGATTGAACCCAGGCCTTCAGCAGTGAAAGCACAGAGTCCTAACCACTGGACCACCAGGGAATTCCCTGGTAAATTTTATATTATTCATATTTTACCACAATAAAAAAATGTGTACGTGAATATTCACAGTAGTCAAAAAGTAGAAACAGGGACTTCCCTGGTAGTGCAGTAGTTAAGAATCTGCCTGCTAATGCAGGGGACATGGGTTCAATCCCTGGTCTGGGAAGATCCCACATGCCGCAGAGCAACTAAGCCCGTGTGCCACAATTACTGAAGCCTGCGCGCTCTAGGGCCCACGTGCCACAACTACTGAGCCCACGTGCTGCAACTACTGAAGCCCATGCGCCTAGAGCCTGTGCTCCGCAATAAGAGAAGCCACTGCAATGAGAAGCCCACGCACCGCAACAAAGAGTAACCCCTGCTTGCCGCAACTAGAGAAAGCCCGTGTGCAGAAACGAAGACCCCACTGCAGCCAAAAATAAATAAAATTATTTTTTTTAAAAGTAGAAACAAACCAAATGTCCATCAACTGATGAATAGATAAAATGTAATATATCTGTACAATGAACTGTTATTTAACAATAAAAAGGAACAGAGTACTGATACATGCTAAAACATTGGTGAACCTTGAAGACATTATGCTAAGTGAAAGGACGGACACAAAGGCTATATATGGCATAATTCCATTTATATGAAATGATAGAATACACAAGTCCATAGAAAATGAAAGCGGTGCCTGGGGTTGGGGAACATTTCTCCTGGCGAGTAAATGTGTAGTTGCTACTGGCTGGGTTTCTTCTGGGGATGGTGAAAATGTTCTGATTGTAGTGGTGGTTGCACAACTCTGTGAATGTATTAAAAGCCACGAGTTGTACAATCTAAATGGGTGAATTGGAGCATATGTGAAGTCTGTCTCAACACAACTGTTACCAAAAGCAGTTAATGGGGGGAAAAGCAATCTATAAAGGCAAAAGCAATTTTAAATTTTAAATGCTAGTTGGTAGAGACACAGATTAAATAGTAAAAACAACTAAAACAAATATTAAAACTATTCAAATCCAGGGCTGACCTCTCCTTGAGACGCCATATTCCTCTAACAGTCTTTGGTTCCACAGGGCCTGGGGGTCCTGTCTGGTACAAGGTTGCTATGGTCTGAAAGTTTGTGTCCCCCCAAAATTCCTATGTTGAAATCCTAACCCCCAAGGTGATGGTATTAGCAGGTGGGGGCGTTTGGGAGGTCATTGGGTTATGAGGGTAGCGCCTTCATGAATGGGATTAGTGCCTTATAAAAGAAACCCCACAGAGCGCCCTAGCCCCTTCCTTCATGTCAGGACACTGAGAGAAGACAGCCGTCTATGAACCAGGAAGCAGACCCTCAATAGACACTGAATCTGCTGGCTCCGGGAACTTGTACTTCGCAGCCTCCAGAATGGTGAGAGACAAGTTTCCGTGGTTTATAAGCTACCCAGTCTGTGGTAGTTTGTTCTAGCAGCCTGTGAGGACCAAGCCAAAGATGAAGTATCATGCAACCATCCTAAGGCAGTTCCAGACTGAAGGCTTCCTGCTGAGGGGTGCCTGAGAAAGCCGGCAGAAATACAGCTGCTTTCCTAGGGCAGAGCACGTGCTCAGGAGGCCTACGCTGGATTGGGACACTCGTAATGTTTCAAAGATGCATGAAATTTCATATCAAAGTCTCATGTGCCTCTACGCCTCAAAAAAAAAAAAATCTGAACCAGGGTAGCAACTGCCTCACGTATAAGGCACGGATCTCACGGCTTCTACAGCACCCCACTCCTACCTGACCCCCAGTAGGTACTCACACTTGCTTTACCTGCCTGGTCCCAACCCCCTGCTTAAGGTTTCTAAGGGCAATGAGGGAGTCAGTTCATCAACTCACCTCTTTGGTTTGAGGGGGTAGGGGGATCACCCTGGGGCTGTTTTTTGCCTTTAAAAAATGTTCTGCAATTCTTGGCTAAATTTAAAATGTGAATCAGAAAAGAAAAGGCTTGGTGGCGAGAGAGGCAAGGGACAAAATCCCTCCCCGGGGGGAAAACAAGTCTAGATTTAGAAATTACCAGGAGCTGGGCTCCTTGAGCCACCTTGGCCTTGAACGTCCTACAAAAGAAGGACATCGGTGAGGATTTAAGAGGTACTTAAGACCCCGCCCTTGTGGTGGCCTTTACAGTTTGGTTTCAGTTTTCAACACGTGGCTTTAAAAGGGACTTTCCCTATCAGTGCTGGAAGCGTTGACAACAGGAACAGCCCCAGAGCAAGAAGCAAACTGAGCTGAATTCAGCTACAGCTGGTGAGCAATACGCTTGAGATGCTGGATTGTCACACAGCTGGCAGCAGCTGGCACCAGCCAGGGGCCCGTCAGGTCGGAGACTTGGGGCCTGACACAGACCAAACCCTGAGGCTTGTGAAAGCACAGAGCCTTTCTCAGGAGGTGGAAAAGGAAATGAAAGCCAACATTAGGTTGAGCAGCTACTGGCAACACCGAAAGTTCAGGCCAAGTCCACGTGCAGAAAGATGCCCCAGGTGGCCTTTCTGACGCAGGATAAAGGGATCATCTCGATGAACCTCAGCCCGGGACACCGTCCCAGACACACAAATTACCATTCCCCTCCCTGTCCTCAGGTAAGGAGAGTAAGGAGAAGGGTGCCTTTAAAAAACAAAAAAAGACAATACATTAAAATTGTAAATGGTGACCTTATTTGCAAAGCAGAAATGGAGACGTGGAGAACAGGTGAGGGGAACAAATGTAAAGATACCAAGAGGCAAGTGGGGAGTGGGATGAATTGGGAGATTGGGATTGACATATATACAATCTTGATACTATGTATAAAATAGATAACTAATGAGAACCTACTGTAGAGCACAGGGAACCCTACTCAGTGCTCTGTGGTGACCTAAATGGGAAGGAAATCCAAAAGAGAGGGGATATACGTATACGCATAGCTGATTCATTTTGCTGTATAGTAGAAACTAAAACAACATTGTAAAGCAACTATACTCCAATAAAAATTAATTTAAAAAAATTTTAATGGTGAGAAGTACACACTGAAGTTTCCCTCTCATCGTCTCTTGGACACCCAGTTCCTCTCCCCAGAAGAACTGTAAGTTTCTTTTGTTTCCTTACAGAACTAGTTTATACATAAACGATATATATATATATATATATATACACACACACACACATATGTATAATTTTTATATATATATATTTTTTTTTCTAAAAACGGCAGCATATTATAACGCAGTTCAGACACTTGCTTGTCCACTTCTCAGTATATCATGGAGAATGTTCCAGATCAGCACATACAGAGCTTCCTCTTTGGTTTTACAGTTGCATAGGATTCCTTTGTGTGGTTGCACCATCTTTTTTATTAATGTTGAACATTAAGGTTATTTCCAGCCTTTGCTATTACCAACAGCGCTACAATGAAAAACCTTGTACATATGTAATTTCTTGCATGTGCAAGGAAAGTACATTCCTGAAAGAGAAAATGCTGGAAAATTTTTGCTCGTTATTGCCAAATTTTCCTACATAAAATCCATGCCAATTTACCGCCCCCCCATTTGCAATTCAGGGCATGTGCTCCAGGTAGGAATTGAGATGATTCCGCCCCGGGGGAAAGGGCTGCTCCTTCCTTCCAGAGCTCTTCCTTTCTACCTGTATTATTCGTAGTCATCAAATTCAGACTGGTCATTTGGTCAGTCTCCCCAGCTCTGGCCTGTGAACCCCACAAGAGCTAAAAATTGGGCCTTATCCACCTTTGTACCTCCAGTGTCTGGTCCAGAGCAGGTGAACAATAAATGTTTATTAGATGAGTGAACAAATTAATAAATTGGGCTCCTAGCTTCCATCTAGGAAAAAGAATTGGAAACTGTAGAATAAGGACTAAGCCTGTAATAACCGTAGGAGATTTCTGAACTCTCTGCAACTTTCCTGTGTTTGGGGGTTTTGTCTTCTCATCTGTATTTCCCTAGAGAGATTAACAGTTAAATATCAAAACTCTTCTATTTGGCTCTTGCTGAGTCATATCCTTTATAAGAAACTGGTGAATACAAGTAAATTGTTTCTCTGAGTTCTACGAGCCATTCTAAGAAATTACTGAACCTGAAGAGGGGGTTGTAGAAACCCCCGATGTATAGCTGGTTGGTCAGGAGTACAGGTGGGAACCTGGGCCTTGCTATTGGCATCTGAAGTAGAGGCATGCTTGTGGGACTGAGCCCTTAACTTGTGGGATCTGACACTAACTCCAGGTAGGTAGTGTCAAAACTGAATTAAATTGTTGGACACCCAGATGGTGTCTGGAGAGTCAGAGAACTGGTTGTTGTGAGGAAAACACCCACACATTGGATGTCAGAGTATCGTAAGTCAAAACAGTTCAGGCCTCCCCAGCTCCCAAACCGGAAAACCTGGCATCATCTTAGATGCCGCCCTCCCACTGCCCACCCTTACCACTAGCCAATACCACCCTTACCAATCCCTTGACAACTTATCCTGATTTAACCTCTCAAATATCTCTCATCTCCCCTCTTCACCTTTTATTCATCGGTTTACTCATTCAGTCCGATATTTACTAATTACCTTTTCTGTGCCAAGTTTTATGCCAGGCATTGGAAACCAATGAGACCTGGCCCCTGACTTAGGAAAATCACACTCTAGTCATGACTACGAAAGAAAAATACAATCATAAAGCAATGGAATTCACGCAGAGACAGAGAAATGCCCAGAATCCCATGGAGCCCAGAGCAGGGGTCCCTAGCCCAGCTGGGAGAGGTGGGGGATGGGATGGAGATGTCAGTAAACTTTTCTTGGTGGGATGATGCCTGCGTTTTAAAAGTTTAAAGACTGAAGGGGAACTGGCCATGCCAAGAGGAGGGAAGAGGACATAGTAAGCGGAGTAGGCAGCCTTGAGAATGGCCCAGAGGTAAGGGCAGCATGGACAAGAGATCGTTAACGGCTCTCGCCTCCCATTCTCCTCCACCAGAAAATCTCTCTAAAGCTCAAATTTGACTTCCTGTCTCCCCTGCTTGCTGCCCTCTGCTAGTTCCCCTTCCTGATCTGTGGCTTCTCAGCCTCACCTCTGTTCATAAACTTCTTAGGGTGCCCTGGACAGTATTTCCTGTCTCTGCACCTTCATCTCTGCTCTTCTCTCTGTCTGGAATTTCCTGCCCTGCCTTGGTGGATTTGGCGAACTCCTATTCCCACTTCAGTGTGACTCAGCTGTGACTCAGATGTGACTCTTGCGCAAAGATCCCCTCCCACTCGCACTCACCTCTGTGGTGCACGTAGTCCAGGGCCGTGAACTTCACCTATTGACAAGTCTCCCTCCTGCTCCGGCTGTGCGGGGACAGACCTCCTCCACCCACTGGCACCAGGACTAGCCCGCAGCGGATCTTCAGCAAATGAGGAAATGAGGGCTCTTGACCAGGTGAAAATGCAGCTGATGACCCGGAAAGCAGAAGCTGCTGGAACATTCCTGAGACCCTTTAGAGCTAGAAGGGGCTTGATGTTGGGGGTTGGGGGATGCTGACTACAGAAGGCCTGAGCTGAGGCTTGATGCCTCTGTCTTCAGCCCTGCCGCAGACCCTGGCTCCAGACACAGCCTCAAGCCTCCCAACCAAGGCTCTGACCTGGCTTCTCAACCAACCTGCCTCCTCTTGTCCATGGATCCGTGTAGACTCCCATTTATAACCATGAGACGCCATGGCTTAGAGGCACCGTGTAATGGTGATTGTGTGGTTATTATGATCGCGAAGTTGTTCTGTTTTATGTAGCATATAACTTTATGTACATCGTGACTAAGACTAGTCAAATTCTCTGAATTAAAAAAATCCCAATTGAATTTTATTTAATTACAAAAGCAAAGCTCTCTCATTTTGAATGTGCACAACATTCAGGAAAGTCAGGAAAAGAGCCCATCAGTCCCAACCTCCCACTTTCCCAATCCTAATCACTAGGTGTGACTACTGTTAACAGTTGGGTGTGTGTCCTTGAAGGTGTATGCAATTTTGCTCCCTCCCCCCAAAAAAATATACATGTATATATTTAAACGACGTGATGGACATCTCTGTCAAAACATCTAATTCTATTTGATTCTCTTTAATAGCCACATAGTAAGAATTCATCATATCAGAGGTGAGCAAACCATGACCTCCACACCAAAGATGGCCCAGCACCTAAATAAAGCTTTACTGCCACACAGCCAAGCCCATTCATTTACATATTGTCTGTGGCTGGGTTTGCGCTACAGTCACCGAGATGAGCAGTTGCATCAGAGACTCTATGGCCCACAAAGCCTAAAACATTACTATCTGGTCCTTTACAGAAGAAGTGTGCCAGCAAATTCCCTGGCAGTCCAGTGGTTAGGGCTCTGCGCTTCCACCGCAGGGGACACAGGTTTGATCCCTGGTCGGGGAACTAAGATCCCACAAGCCGTGAGGCTCGGCCAAAAAAAAAAGTGTGCCAACCCCTGAAATATATGGCTGTCCCATGCTTTATTTAATCTGTCCCTTATTAATCACATTTACATTGTTTTCATTTGTTCACCATTACAAACAATCCCACCATGGGGATCAGTGAGCGAGAACATGACAGAATGTGAAATCAATGTGTTCACACAGAAAGACTTCCTTTAGGGACTTCCCTGGCGGTCCAGTGGTTAGGACTCCACGCTTCCACTGCAGGGGGCACAGGGTCAATCCCTGGTCAGGAAACTAAGATCACACAAGCCATGAGACGCCCCCCCGCCCCCCCCCCGCCAATAAAAAGAGATTTCCTTTAAAGGGGGTCTTCAAGTTAATAGACCAAGTGGCTCATGAGGGGTTTCTGGGATTCTGAGCAATTGTTAAAGTAATTGAGATCTCGTTTTCATGAAAAAGAACCAGGACACCCACCAAAAAGCATCAAAGCACCCTCCAGGACCCAGGATTAGATGAAAATTCAGGGAGGTAAGACAATGAAAAATAGATTCTAACAACCAGTGGCCTCCTCTCTATGATGGCGGGACATAAAGGAGCCAAAAAATAAGGAAAGAGAAGGAAAGGAAAGGAAGAGTTACCAACTGCATGCCAGGCACGTGTGCTGGATACTCTGTATACAGGCATGGTGTTCCAAATGTTAAATAACCGTTATGGAATGGGCATCAACCAGTCAGAACAGACGCAGACCTTAAACAATTGGTATCGCTGAACCAGTGTGAGCCACTGAATATCACACTGCCCATATTAACCCTCAACTGAATCCCCACAGTATTATGCCACCTGACAGCCAAGAAAAGTAACTTTGAGGAAAAACGTCAACCTGCACAAAATGTCTCTTCCTTCAAGGAAGCCTCAGGGATTATCCCCTCTGCTCTGACCGCCAATGATAACTGAAGAAGCAATTATCAGAACTTGTGCACAGTCTCAGACTGTACTGGGGAATATGGGTATGTACGTGTACATGTTATACATGTATACTTTAACATGTATGTTAAAGTTATACATAGGTATTTACCCAAAGAAGATATACTAATGGCCAATAAATGTTTGAAAAGTTGCTCAGGATCATTAGTAGTTAGAGAAGTACAAATCAAAGCCACAGTGAGGTACAGCTTCACACCCACTAGGATAGCTCTAGTAACAAGATGTACAATGACAAGTGTTGGCAAGAATGTGTGGACACTGGAAACCTAGTACGTTGATGGTAGGAATATTAAATGGCACAGACACTGTGGAAAACAGTTTGGTAGTTCCCCAAAAAGATAAACATGGAATTACCTACCATAAATGACCTAGAAACTCTAGTCCTAGGTAGATACTCAAGAGAAATAAAAATGTGTTCACACAAAAACTTGTACACAAATGTTCATAGCAGCAGCATTGTTCAAAGAGCCAAAAGGTGGAAATAACACAAATATCTATCAACTGATGAGTGGGTAAACAAAATGTGGTATATCCACGTAATCGAATATTATTCAGCCACAAAAAGAAACGAAGTCCTGATAAATGCTACAACATGGGTAAGCCTTGAAAACACTGTGTTAAGTGAAAGAACAGAAACAAAAGGCCACCTACCTGTTGTATGATTCCATTTCTGTGAAATGTCCAGAGTGGGCAAATCCAGGGACTGGAAGTAAATTACTTGTAGCCAGGGGCTGGGGGGAGGGGGATTGAGGAGTAACCACTACTAGACTCAGGGTGATGAAATATTCTAGAATTAGATAGTGGAGATGGTTGCACAACTCTGTGACCATACTAAAAACTGCTAGGTTCACCCTTTAAAAGGGTGAATTTCATGATATGTGAATAGAATTCTTTTAACAGTTACACATTGTTATATCAATGATCTTCATTGCTGATTAACCTTAATGGCTCATGCCACAGATCTCCCTGTGCAAGAGAGAACATTTGCTTCATTTGCGTAATTTTGGCCCATCCCACCTGAGCCCTCATTCCAGCTAATCCTGCTGGTTCCTTTTTGAAATCAAGCTCTGTGCTCAGCCCCGCTACTGAAGGGGACTGATTCAGACTGTGTTTCTCCCCTAGGCCCTGTGGGCCCCATGCCACACTTCAGACCCAGCCTGCTGGCTTTCTTCCTGCATACCGTGCCCTGCTCGGCCAGACTGCCACCCTGGTGGGGACAAAAGGTAGAGCCACTCCAGGATGGGAAATAGCCTCATTAAAGAAAGAGACAGGGCTTCCCTGGTGGCGCAGTGGTTGAGAGTCTGCCTGCCGATGCAGGGGACACAGGTTCGTGCCCCGGTCTGGGAAGATCCCACATGCTGCAGAGCGGCTGGGCCCGTGAGCCATGGGCGCTGAGCCTGTGCGTCCGGAGCCTGTGCTCCACAACGGGAGAGGCCACAACTGTGAGAGGCCCGCGTACCGCAAAAAAAAAAAAAAAAAAAAAAAGAAAGAAAGAAACAGAGAGAGAGATTGAGGGGGAAAGGGGAAGAGGGAGGGATGGAGGATGGTCCCAGGTCACTGGAAGCCAAATCTTGCTCTTGACTCATTTATTTATTTGATTTGCTGGATATTTTCTTTTTTATTTTCTTTCTCTTTCCTTCCCCTCTTGAACCCATTTATCCATCCTTTCTATTGGGCTGGCCAAAAGTTCGTTCAGGTTTTTCCACAACGTCTTACTTTGTTCTTACAGACCAGGCACAGGATCGGGTCCTGAGGAAGCTGCATGTCTTCTCTTTCAGGTTTGTTCTTCCCTTTGGTGAAGCGTCTCCTCCTTCTGGACTCCCAGCTGACATCCTGGCTGACTTTTGCCAGCGGCCACGTGGCCTCGATGGTGGATGTCCTCGGTTCCGGGAGTCTGTCAGCAATGCCTCAGCAGCTTCTGACAACTTGAAGTGCATGCCTTGTATCTTCCTATTTCAAGGCCCATGTTCACTGGAGTCCAGTTTCCTGCCTAAGAGACACCCCTCTTGCCCACAGTCTATTTACACGAAGCCAGGGGGTGCTAGACACTCTCCAAGTCACCAGCTCCTTACATTTCTCTAGGTCTTTAGGGGAAGGGCAATTAACAACGCTCAGTCTTCGTTCGGGTGGAGGGTCACTTGTAGCGAGGAAGAGGAGAGATGACTTCATAGGGGGATAGGACTGGATGAAAGGATCGTTGGTCACAAGTTAAGAGCAAAGCCAAAGGAAGAGATGAAGAGGAAGTCCTTGTTCATGAAAGGTCAAGATGAGTCCTACAAGCCAGATACATGGAGCACAGTTTGAGGCAACATGGCAGGGTTGAGGGGGTGTCCAACTACCTTTACAACAGGCTTTTTTTTTTAGCCACGCCACGCAGCTGGCAGGATCTTAGTTCCCCCGCCAGGGATTGAACCCGAGCCCTGGCAGTGAAAGCGTTGAGTCCTAACCACTGGACCTCCAGGGAACTCCCACAATAGGCTTATTATTTTTAACTGCTATATATGTCTTCCTCTTTGGGGGCCAAGCCTTGCCTAGTTTAATTACATGGTAATAACAACAACCACAAAAACAGTAAGTCACACTTATATAGGCTCACTCTGGGCCAGACACTACGCTTGGTGCTTTACATGAGTGAATAAACCTTACTGGGTGGGAGGAGCCACTGTTTGTGCTTCTAGACCAGTGGTCCCTGAGCTCTCCCCACGAGAGTTCTGAAGAATTGGCCTCAGTGGGAGGGTGGGCAGCCGTGGCACAGAGAGAGCACAGGACACTGGGTTCAAAAAAATCAAATGCAAACTCAGAACCCTAGTAGAGGAGCACCCGGGACAGTATCAGGAGCCAGGCTGCAGACCAGGATTAGAAAAGAAATCAGAGTGGGAGGTGGGTTCCCAAAAGGGGACGATGCTCAGCACCCCACGGAGGGGCTCGTTCTACGCCACCTAATCCCAATAAAGCATGATAAATTTAGCCGGGTCTACGTCAAGAGTTCTTAGGGGGCTTCCCTGGTGGTTTAGTGGTTAAGATTCCGCACTCGGGCTTCCCTGGTGGCGCAGTGGTTGAGAGTCCGCCTGCCGATGCAGGGGACACGGGTTCGTGCCCCGGTCCGGGAAGATCCCACATGCCGCGGAGCGGCTGGGCCCGTGAGCCATGGCCGCTGAGCCTGCGCGTCCGGAGCCTGTGCTCTGCAGCGGGAGAGGCCACAGCAGTGAGAGGCCCGCGTTCCGCAAAAAAAAAAAAAAAGAGATTCCGCGCTTCCACTGCAGGGGGCTCAGGTTCCATCCCTGGTCAGGGAAGTTCTGCATGCCAAGAGGTGTGGCCCAAAACAAAAGAGTTCTTCGGGCTGCACGTGGAGTAGGATTGGGGGCTAGAGGTATGGGGGTGAGGCCCAGATCTGGACGTGGAGCAGGGAAGAGGCCGGTATGGATTTCCAAACCTGGTTTTCCCATGAGCTGTGATAGGGCACCATCTGGGGGAACAAGGGCAGGAGCCAATGCTCTGGGTGGTGCTCAGAGTCAAAGATCCAGTCCACAGGGAAGACACGGAAGAGATCAAGACAGAACAGTAGGACCCAAAAAAAGGCCAAACCCAGGGATGGGGATCATGGACAGGGCAAGAAGTGATTTCAGAAACACATAGGTTCATTGGGCGTCCCTGAGCCAGAGACTCCTGGGGCCATATTATAAAGAAAAGGCATGGGACACAGCCACACCGGAGCTCAGGAACAGCCCAGGGCTAACAGAGCTGAGTCTCTTTGCAATGTGCTCCCTGGAATGAAGGTGGGCCCATGGGCTGCATAACAGGATGCTGAGAAAGACGGTCCAAAGTGTCAGTCTGAGGGGCTGGGCAGAAATAGACCAAATTTCAGGAGGCAAGACAAGGACGTTCAGAATGGAGAGAGGAGACAGTCCTGGAGAAACTCCCCCTTGCCCCTTGGAGCAGGTCAAATGTGGTTTTATGCCCCCGGGAAGAGGGTACTGATGACAGCTCACCATATGCTGGTTCAGACAGAGGCTGGGTCCTCACTCCTTTCTTGCTCAACCCCACCACACAGCCTTGGGAAGGACCGGCTCAAGAACTGGATTACAGAAAGTAGCCGTGGGCCAGCCGTGAGGCAGCGTTTATTGAGTTCTTACTGTGGCCAAAAGCAGTGTTAAGCATGACTCTTGAGTTACAGTTCATCTACCCAGACTTTCCATTCTTTCTTCCTTCAATGAAGTTCTCCTTTTGATTATTTATCAACCACAACCTCTACAAGAGCCTTTGTTTTAGGCAAAATGACAGGTATCTGTTAATGTTTAGGCAAATGTGTAGGCAAAATGACAGGTATCTAGGAGTGGGGCCCCTGTAAACACGTTATTCTTTGTTTAATTTTTTTTGTAGTTTTCAGTCACGGAGATTTGGGAGTTGTTTGTTACTGCAGCGTAATTTACCTTATCCTGATTGATCTAAGTGCATAGAGGAAGGAAATCAGGACAGGCTTCACAGAGAAGCTTGGGAAGATGAGGCCAATTGGAGCAGCAGAGAGCAGAGAAAGGGACACTCTAGAGGGTGATTGGGGTGTGGAATCACAGAGCCGCACAAGCCACTGACAGGCTCTGAGGTCTGATGTGGCTGTCATGCAGGACACAGAGAGGAAAGGAAGTAGGGTGAGACGAGGCTGCAGGGAAACATAGGGGCCAGATCGTGACAAATCTTAAAAATATACTAAGGAGTTACAGAAAATGAGGAACCAACAAAGGTTTTATTGAGTTAAACCCTAGTGGGATATATATTTTAGGAAAATGACTAGCTGCAGAGTAGAGAGAAAACAGAGTAGGAGGAAGACCAGAGGCTAGAAGACCAGTTAGGAGGCAACTACAAGTTGAGAGTAAAGTGACGAAGGCCTAAATCAGAGATTGACAAAGTTTTCCTGTAAAGGGAAATAGTTTAAGCTTTGACTACCATGCAGTCTCTGTGACCACTACTCAACTCCTCATGATAGCACAAAAGCAGCCAGAGATAATATGTAACAAATACACATAGCCATGTTCCAATAAAACTTTATTTACAAAAGAAGGAGGTAAGGGCCAGATTTGGCCCATGGGCTGCTGTTTGCCTAGCCTCGACCTAAAGTAATGATAGGACAGCTACCATTTTTTGAGACCTGCCATGTACCGGGCACTTTTCAGACATTGTTACTGATTCTCTCAACCTTGCAGGGAGGGATTATTGGCTCCATTTCACAGAGAAGGAAACTGAGGCTGAGAGCTGTTGGGTAACTTGCCCAGGGTCATACGGCTGGTATATGGCAAAATCAGGATTCAAAGTCAGGTCTGACTCTAGAGCCCAGGCTCTTAACCCATGCCACCCGGAGGCAGCCAAGAAGGAAGGGACAGGGGATATACAGGACTGTCAGTTCTCAGTGCCTGAGAGAATTCATTCGCTCACTCATTCATTCATTCATCCAACCTCCCTTCAACACATATTTTGCTTTATGCTATTTGCGAAGTATTAGGGATTTGAAGATAAATGAGATGTGATTCCTGTCCTTGAGAAGCTCAGAGTCTAGCATTTAAACCTATAACTGGATGTGGGGATGAAGAAAGGAAAGTGTGATTTATTAATAAGATCAAGGAAGTAAAACAGTGAAATCGCTTTCATCCCCACCTGCTTCTTTCCTCTAAGCATCCAGAGAGCCCTCCAGTCCTTTGGGATCAGAGACACCCAATATTTTCACCTTCTAGCAGGAACATGTAGGTGATTTACCATGAAACTATTGAAGTTTAAGCTTCAGGGTCCCTTGCTTCCTAAAACAGGCCCTTCTAAGGCCCTGTGTCTAATTTTGTATTTCTTTCTTAGGAATCACCCCTCAGAAGTGTATAGGCCTCAGGTTCCCAAATCTGGATCTGCCCTTGAGTGAATGTTTCACAGAGCCAGGTCTGTGAAACACTGTTTTTAGGAATTACCAGGGGCTAAGGATCCTGGTTTGGGCTCTCAGGGAAACTAAGAACCTGGGCTTGCCCTCAGAGTCACAGGTGTGGCCAATTCAAGTCGTTCCCCTTAACATCAGCTGGTTCTGCTCCCTTTTCCTTTAAAATCAACCCTGGGCCCAGTGGTTTCTGCTGACTCAACTCCTTGGAATTTAAGACACCCAAGAATTCAAAAATCTTCCCATCAACCTCTCAACAACCTCTCAGTGGGCCACTGGGGCAGCAAAGGACACAGGCAATCCTAATGGTGCTGGGGGTGGGCCTGAGGCTGGGCAGGAACTGAGAGCCACTGAAGGTAGGCTGCTGGCCATCACAGGGCTTCCCAGGCCAAGGACGTCTCTCCAGCTCATCTGTAGGCCCAGAGGAAATCAAACTCTGCAGAGCTGGCTGTTTTACGCTCATCCGAGTCACACATGACTCAAAGCTAGAATGTTGTTTGTGTGAAAACAGGAGGCCTAACTGGCAAAATAATGGGCTCTGGCCATTGCTCAGAGTCCTGTGCCTTGCCAGGCAAACCCACAAAGCATCCCAAATTACAGGCTGGGAATTGGGTGAGTGAGTGAGCACGACGCTGAGACTCCTTCAGGGCAGGTACCATGCCTGTGTTGTCCACTGTCACATCTCCAGCATCTGGTACGGCCCCTGACCCATGGGAGGTGCTCAATAAAGACTTGGATTAAAGAAAGTGGATTAGCTGTTCTTGGGAGATAAATTCGTTTCTCCTAAGATGAATTAGCCATCCTTTGGACAGTTCCCTCTAAATGAACAGCACTGACCAATGGTTTCAGAGCATCTTTTTCCTTGGACAGTGTGAGAGACACACTATAGTTTCTAACCTTGTGGCCTCCCCTTTTTTGGATTCTGTGCAAGCCACACACAAGCCTCTTGTTATGACTCGTTACCTGCCAAGCAGTCACCTTATTAAGAGTTACATTCCAGGGCTCTTTTCCAAAGCTTGTTTTTACTCCTTGGTGGGTGTTGGGGAGACAGGTGACATACTGAGAATCCCCACCGGCTGCAGGGACTGGCTCATCCATTCGGTGTGGGTTCCACTCACTTCACTTTCAAAGGGCCTCGGGTTCTGACTTTCCTTACAGCCACCAGTCCTCCTTAAGTCCATTCTTCCCAGGATCTTCCTATGTGGGTTTGTAAGGGTTTTAGTTAGCATATGATTTTTTGGCATAGTTGAAGCAGGAAATGCTTTCATGAAGAATTCAGCGGCTTGTGGAGATAAACCATGATGTCAGAGGGACATCAGGACACCTGGACTCATTTTGGACACACCATTCATTTCACAACTTAGCACCCGAAGCCCTCTGTGGTAGCCAAGTGCAGGGCTGTAAGCAACGTTTGTAAATGAAGAGACACTCCCTCCCAAGGTCAGCAAGCTGGTAAAAGGGAATAGCTTAATTGCAATCACGGAGAATTGTAAAATGAACTGGGAGCGCTTAGTGGGGTGATCCTCCAACTTTGCATGACCGGGATCCCTGTGGGTGTTCTTTCAAATGCAGATCCTTGGGCTCCACCCCTCAGAAACTCTGACCAGTAAGTCCGAGGGGGCTGGGAAGGTTTTAACAAACAAGAGCTCCCCCCTCAACCCCCCCAAGAAGGTGATGCTACTGGAAGTGGCCCCAGCACACTTGAAGGGGTCAGGAAATTGTTCACAAAGGCAGGGGTCTACTGCTGACTTTTTTTTTTTTTTTTTGCACCGCAGCGCGCAGTTTGCAGGATCTCAGTTCCCCGAGCAGGAATTGAACCCGGGCGATGGCAGTGAAAGCAATGAAAGCGCCAATTCCAAACCAATAGACCACCAGGGAACTCCCTCTACTATTGATTTTTTGTTGTTGTTGTTGGTACGCGGGCCTCTCACTGCTGTGGCCTCTCCCGTTGCGGAGCACAGGCTCCGGACGCGCAGGCTCAGCGGCCATGGTTCACGGGCCCAGCCGCTCCGCAGCATGTGGGATCCTCCCGGACCGGGGCACGAACCCGTGTCCCCTGCATCGGCAGGTGGACTCTCAACCACTGCGCCACCAAGGAAGCCCTCTACTGCTGATTTTTAAAGGAGGAAGGAGTAGAAACTTACCAGGCACAGAGGCACAAAATGGCCTTACCTTCGACTTTGAGAAAATGAAGGCCAAGAGACACAGCTCTGCCTAAAACAACTTTATTTCTTATGACTGTCAGCAGAGAATGAGTCCTATTGCCTGGTGAACGCTTACTTCACCTGGGCTCCTCTTGTCTCCTCCATCCTCCCCGCTGCCTTACTCAGGCACAGACACACACACACACACACACACACACACACACACACACACACACACGCCTTCCCCTAAGCCTCTAAACACACTGGAGTCTCCCCCATTCCTCAGATCATCAGAACCATCCCCTTTACTCTGGACCCCTCCACTTACCACCTTCTAGTTCCCATTTATTTCAATGAGAAGCTTCTTTAAACATAAAAGAAAGAAAAAAAAAGAAACAAAAGGGATATGAAACTAGTACTTGTTCATTAGAGAAAATTTCAAAACTAAGGGGGAAAAGGCCCTTCACATCCACATCATAGACTCTCAAGACACTCTTATCAGAATGGCAATTCAATTAATTCTGTCACCAGAATGTAAATGGCTTGAGGATGAGGACGTGATTTTCTTTTTCATCCTTGTAAGCTCGGTGGACACAGAAGGCTCCCAATAAACATGTATAAATTGAACAAATAACATAAATCCTTCATATTATCCATTCAGTCTTTATTTTATGTATTTGCTTTATTAGAAAACAAAAATGGCATCATGCTGTTTATACATCATTTACAAAAGGATCAGTGTATGATTAAAGTCTGATTTTCTTATGGAAAAGATACCACAAATATATTTCTAGCTGCTCTGGGTTTGGATAAATAATTTATTTAGGGGCTTCCCTGGTGGCGCAGTGGTTGAGAGTCCGCCTGCCGATGCAGGGGGCACAGGTTCGTGCCCCGGTCCGGGAAGATCCCACATGCCGCGGCGCCGCTGGGCCCGTGAGCCATGGCCGCTGAGCCTGCGCGTCCGGAGCCTGTGCTCCGCAACGGGAGAGGCCACAACAGTGAGAGGCCCGCGTACCGCAAAAAAAAAAAAAAAAAAAAAAATCAGTGATGGGACCTTATATTAGATAAAGTAGTCAGGAAAGGCTTCTCTGAGGAGATGACTTTAGGTTAAGGCTGCTACGGGAAGAATCAGGTACGGACACTCCAGGGATAAGAAAGGAAACCACTCTGCAGCCAGAGCAACCCATCTAACACGGATTACATAGTGGGGGCAGAAGACAAGCTGAAGTAAGTAGAGGCAGACCCTACCAGGACTTTAGACCTTGGTAGGAATTTGAGTGATAGTCTGTAAGAGATGGGGAGCATTGAAGGCGAACCATCTGAAGGGCTCTAAGCAGTGGATATATGATCCATTTGTAACTCTGAACTGTAGCTCTAGGAAGGAAACACATCAAACTATAACAATGTTTACCTCTGGGTGGTAGGTTTATAAGTGATCTTTATTTTCTTTATGTTTTTCTGTATTTGCCAAAATTTCTCCAATGAGTATGTATTACTTTATAGTTTTAGAAATTTAGTCAAAAAAGGGGAAAAATCTAACTAGAAGTGGTACAAAGGACAACAGAAGGGGTATGATTAGTGGCGAGGGGCCAAGATGTACTGAGGCTCGAGGAGGGAGGGTAGCAGCCTGGAGTGGTTTGGTTGCCATGGGAATGGAAAGGGATGAACCTGACCAATGTTTAATGGGTAAAATCCACTGGTGACTGATTGGCCATAGGAGGTAAATGGGAAGGAAGTCTAGATGACTACTGGGTTTCATCTTGGGTAACTGACTAGGTTGATGATGACTCTGCTCAACCCAGTAGAGGATACAGGAAGAGCACAGACATGGGAGGGAAGGTAAGAGTGGTATCACAGGAAATGAGAGTGGCCTACAGCATAAAAAGCCAAGCAATCAGATGAATCAGGTTATAAAGCTGAGGAAGAGGAGTGACATTTTATGAAGCTTGACTATGAAGAGAAACAATAAGGTGGTAAGCAGAGGGAATGGAGGGCTGAGGTGTTTCTTGGCCAAGGGAAACAAACCAGCAGAGGCTGCGTGGCTGGAAGTATAGATGTTAAGGAGGTGACTGAAGGAGTATGATCCAAGATGGGGTGAAGTGGGATCATAAGCAGAGGTGGGATTGAACTGGAAAAAGGACGTCTTGGCTCTTCTGGGATGGGAGTGAGGGCATGAAGTAGCAGGATACACATGTACAGATTCCTTTGGGGGTTAATAGTGGGAAGGGGAAGTTCTTACTTTGTGAACTATATTCCCTCTGTGAATTAGAAGGTGAGGTTATCTATTGGGGGGGTGGATAGGTAAGTAGTGGAAGCCAAGTGGTGAAGGTCTGTAACAATCTGAGAAAGGAAGAGGGTGCTGATCAGATAAGAACTGCTCAATGGTACTGAGGTCCAACTGAAGTTGGATCCACTAGATTTTGTAACAGTTCCCCCCCCCCCCGACGAATCCGTTTATTTGCATCATATTTTACATTGTGTTCTGCATGCCAAGAAAATATAGGTGGGGGGAAATCGTCATGCAGTTGATTCCGGATTGGGAGTTTGCAGGGGTGGTGCAGCTTGAGAATGAGGGGTCTAAAGAGTTGAAGGTCATGAATGAGAATAGTTTTAGTTGACCATAGGGAACCCACTGGGTCAGGAAGAGAATAGGGTTAAAAGAAAAAGAAAAGAAGTTAAGTGGAAAGATCAAAGGATTGAGGTCCTGAAGAAGTAAAAGAGTAGATTTAATGGCAGAGTAAGAAAACTGGAAAAGTAGGCAGTCACAATAAAACAGGAAGTCGTGTAGTAGAGCTCTGGGTGTGGTCAGTAGAGGGGAATGGGTGGCTGAAGTGCAGGTGCACATAGTTAGATTGTCAGAAACCAAGGCATTGCAACGCTGTGCTTGAAAATACTCAGAGTGGCAGAATTTGAAATGAAAACTGGAAAGTTGGAGGCCTCCATGACTCTTACCTAGTGACAGTGAGGTGGGTGGAGAGCACAGAGTGGTGAGGTACCAGATAGCATGAGCCTTTCTGACCCTTTCCAGGGCTCTAGGGAGGTGGCAGAAAAGGGTGGTTAGCAGCAGGGCCTCTGAAACACACGGGGGCTCAAATCCTGGCTCTACCAGCGACTAGGTGTGCGGCCAAGTCAATTAACTTCTCTGTGCCTCTCTTGCCTTATGAGTAAAATGAAGCTATAATAGCACCCACAAGAAAAGTGCTTATCACAAGCTCTACCTGTAGCAGAGCACTACTTAAATGTCAACATCATTATGATTTCTTATTTGTGCAATGAAGGGGTTGTAACAGTCTCTAAGGCAGAGATTCTCAAACTTTTTGGTCTCCGGATCCCTTTATGCTCTTAAAAATTACTGAAGACTCCAAAGAACTTTTTTTTTAATGTGTATTATACCTACTGATTTTTTAAAATAAATTTATTTATTTTATTTATTTAATTTTTTGGCTGCATTGGGTCTTTGTTGCTGCGAGCGGGCTTTCTCTAGTTGTGGCGAGCGGGGGCTACTCTTCGTTGCAGTGCACGGGCTTCTCCTTGTGGTGGCTTCTCTTGTGGAGCACGGATTCTAGGCGTGCAGGCTTCAGTAGCTGTGGCACGTGGGCTCAGCAGTTGTGGCTTGCGGGCTCTAGAGCACAGGCTCAGTAGTAGTGGTGCACGGGCTTAGTTGCTCTGCAGCATGTGGGATCTTCCCAGACCAGGGATTGGACCGTGTCCCCTGCATTGGCAGGCGGATTCTTAACCACTGTGCTGCCAGGGAAGTCCCCTATTGATTTTTAATTAAAATTAAAATCTTAACATAACCCATTTCCTAGAAAATCTTTTAACATAACCCATTTCCTAGAAATACAAATATTTTTAAGAAAAGTAATTTTTCAAAATAAAAAATATTTGGAAGTGTGACATTGTTTTACATCCTTGCAAATAGTACCTCTAATGTTCGGCTTAACTGAAGACAGCTGGATTCTCTTAGCTGCTTCTGCCTTCTATCTACTGAGACGTGCTGTTTCAAGTATACAAGAAAACCCAAGCAACTCACCCTCTGAAAGGGTCTTGAGGACCCTGGACAACACTTTGAGAACAGTTACTTTAAGTTTTCTTCCAGCTTTATACCACACTACTGGATCCGAGACAGAAAGGAATCATGTGATTGTCTGTCTTGGAGGAGTTTAGCTAAGAAACAAGATGAAAACTAATTATAAATTATGCACAGCATAAGTGAGCACAGGGAACTTACTGGTGTGCCTGAGGGGCAAGGAAGGCTTAACAGAGTACAAGGAATTTTAATTTAGGCTTGAATTTCTTGTCCTCCCTTTAAGCAGAGGGAAGCACATGTGCAAAGGCCCAGAGGCAGGAATCAATATAGTATGAGATAGCACAGGGTACACTGGCAGAGGCAGGAAAAGTCCTTATGCTGGAAAAGAATGTTGGGCCTTATATGAGAAGTTAACCTTCACCCTCTAATCACAGGAGGCTGGGGTGACAAGAGTCTGCTTTTCTTTTTTAAAGTTAGGTTTAGTGAGGTACAATTTACACAGAAGTAAAATGTAATCTTTTAGGTTTACAGATCTATAAGTTGTGACAAAGGTATACAGTAAACACAACACAATCAAGACAGTATTCTCATCACCTCAGTAAGTTCTCTGTAGTCAATCCCCATCCCCCCACCCTCTCAGCTGCAGGTCACTATTAATCTGATTTCTGTTCCTACAGTTTAAGTTTTTACTTTTTCTTTTTCTTCTTTTGGCTGCGCGAGCAGCTTGCGGGCTCTCAGTTCCCCAACCAGGGATTGAACCTGGGTCACAGCAGTGAAAGCCTGGAATCCTAACCACTAGGCCACCAGGGAACTCCCTAAGTTTTTACTTTATAAAATTATACACTCACAAGAAGTTGCAGAGAGAGCCCACGTACACTCCCCCCTGGCCCCCATGGTAATATCTTACAAAACTATAGAAAAATATCAAACCAGGAAACTGACATTAGTGCAATTAACTAGACTACAGACCTTATCCTGATTTCACCAATGTTTATGAGCATTAGCTTGTGTTAAGGTACATAATTGGGCCATTGTATGGATTTGGGTTGGCAAGGCAAGGACACAGAAGAACTCAAGGAAGCGCAGGCAAAGGAAAGGACTGGAAGAAGCATTCCTGGAGAACAAGAATCATTTTTTTAAACATTTATTTATTTATTTGGCTGCACTGGGTCTTAGTTGCGGCACGCGGGATCTTTTGTTGCAGCATGGGCTCCAGGGCGCGCAGGCTCAGTAGCTGCGATGCGCGGGCTTAGTTGCCCGGCGGCACGTGGGATCTTAGTTCTCTGACGAGGGATCGAACCCGAGTCCTCTGCATTGGAAGGCGGATTCTTAACCACTGGTCCACCAGGGAAGTCCCAAGACCAAAAATCATTTGATGAACAATTTGGTATGAGCGTTTACATTAATCCTTTTTTGGGAAATGCAGTCTCCTATACGAAGGACAGCAAGCAGGTTGTTTTAATTGAAGGGCCTGATCTCTAGTTGAATTGAGGAAATGTTTCATCTAGTCATGAAAACCCTGAATAACCATAATATTCCTGCTTACTCTTATTCAAATAGGAAAAAATACATTTTTTTAGTGTCTTCATTTTCTTACTTTTGCCTGATTGAAAACAATGTTAACTGTCAAAGATCCGATATTCCCTTCAGGTTTAGACAGTCATCTGTATGCTCTCCTTAATAGGATTAGCTAACATTTCCCCAAACCAAAAGAAACTAACTCTTATTCCTTCCTGGAGTATTTGTCAGCTCTCCTACCTGCTCCAGCATTTTACCTGACTATATTACTGATAATGCCCTAACCTCTATAACTTATTATTTACAGACATCATTTACTCATCACAAGACTATAGGGTGTTGCTGTCTTCACTTTTACAGCCCAAGAAATTGAGGGTCCTAAGAGTTTGGTACCAGGGAATAACACACACAATACTGTACAATGCTTAGAAAGACACTGGCACAGGGCAAGCATTCAGTAGATATTAGCCTTGTTGGAAGCTCTATTTTCTCTATCCCACCAAGCCCCCTTACGGCCTAGATGAACCTCTTTCTTCAACAACTGTGCTGGCCTGAATTTAGGCAAAAGCTCCGTACATGCACTGGAAGTATTTCTGGTGACAGTCCTCATTTAAACCCGTTTGTTTAAACCTTAGTTTGACTGGGAACTAGTTCATCATTAGTTACTACCAAATAGTGACCTAATACTTAGTTCCCTGACTTTTAAGATGAGCTTTTAAAAATACCTTTCAAATCGAGAAGCGTCTTGAAATCAGATGTAATGAAATATGGTAACAAACTGTGTTTTTACTGTGTCCCGTGCTGGATATTTTATATACACTTTAGCTCTTAATCGTCCAAATACCTGTTGTTATTATTGTTATTATCATGTGTAATCGCGCTTATTTTAAAGATGGGACAGTCAAGGCACAAGGAGGCTAAGTCATTTGCTCCAGGTCACACAGATAGTAATGGTGGAAAGGAAAAAGAGTAATCCCAAAGCAAGCAGTACCTTAGAATCCAATTTCAGTAGACTCAGCCTAGGGACACACTTCTAGTTTATGGAGAAAAACAAAAATTCAAATATAAAAGGGTAAATGCCCAAGGTTACATAGAGGATATCAGAACCAGAATCCACGGCATTTGTCTTGACTGCAAAGTGCGATCTCTTTCCACTAAACCACGCTACCAATCGACACGTGGTAAGGGGCTGTATAAATATTTGATGAACTAATTAAGGCCTGAAAACAAAGTTGACAAGGAAGAGGGTAAAAATGTAAAAGATAGATTAAAAACAGAAAAGTAGTTCACGGACAGGAAGAAAAGGAAACACACACACATACAAACACACCCCAACAGTTTTCAGAGAAGAATATTCAGGGTGAGCCAAGGTGCTGGAACAAACTTTGCGCGGGTGCTGCCGGACACCCGGGCTGGAGGGAGCGGAGTCTTCGAAGTAGATGGTTCCCGAGGAGCCGGCCCTGGGGCACAGCAGCCAAGACCGGCCGCCTCCCGGCTGGCCTCTCGCGTCCACGCCCTGCCGACCGCGAGTCACCCCGCCGGGCAACACCGGACGACTCCCGGAGGCCAGCCGCCTTCCCCTTCGGGGCCGCTGGCTTAAAAAGAAATACAAACACATGTCCCCAGCCGGTGCGCAGCCTCCCGTCTGGATCGGAGGCCGCAGGGCGCTGCCCGCTGTCGGCCCGGCAGCCATGCGCCCGAAAGGGGGGAAGCCTTCCGGGGTCGCAGCTCGCTGCCGGGAAGCACCCGCCGTCGCGGTTGGCCCGGCCCACCGGCGGGGCGCCTACGGCCCGGGCTCGGATAGGCCCCAGGCGGGGCTGGGGGCGGCCGAGGGCCCCTCGAGCCGCGCGGGCCGGTCATACTGGCGAGCGGCTGGCGCCGGCGGCCGAGCATTTCCTCTTCCTGCCTACGCGCTGCGCGGCGGCGGCGGCGGCCAGGCCGAGGCCGGGCTCAGGCGCCCGACCGCGGCCTGCCGACGAGCGCGGGCAGCCGCCGCCGCGCCGCCCCGCCGCCCCCGCCGCGCCCTCCAGCCGTGGGGCTCCGGGCTGCTAGGCCCGGCGCGGGCTGCGAGAGGCGGGGCCGACGTGCGGGCGGCGGAAGGAGGCGGAGGAGGAGGAAGAGGAGGAGGAGGAGGCGGCGGCCGGGAGCCGGGGAAGAGGGGCGGGGGGTGGGCCGGGGGAGGGGAGGAGCGGGATTTGCGGAGCGCGGCGCCGCCGCCCGGAGCCGGCGGGCCCGAGAGTGACCGAGTCACGGCGGGCGCCGGCGGAGCCGCGGCGTCGGACCCGCCTCCTGGAGGAGCTCAGCCTCGGCCAGGCCCGTCCCCATTCCCGCCCCGTGCCGCCTCCCCGCCGCAGCCGCCGCCGCCGCCGCGGGAGCGCTCCGCTGCCCACCCCGCCCCCGCGGCCGAGCCCGGGAGTCGAGTGGGAGTCGGCCGGCCGGCGCGGGCAGCGCCGGGACCCCGCGGGGGACACTGCAGCCGGAGCCCGGGAGGGGCCGCGCCGCCACCGTCTGAACTAGGATGTCCCGACATGAAGGTGAGAGGAGCCCCCACCCCCACCGCCAGGGCCTCGGCCTACCCCGCCCGGGCCGGGCGCCGCGGAGGGCGGCCGGGAATCGGCGGAGACTTGGGCCGAGCCCGAGCCGGGCCCGAGGCGCCGGGCCCGAGAGCGAGCGAGGGCGGAGAGCCGCGGCGCAGCCGCCGCCGCTGCCGCCGACACCGCCGCGGCCCTGAACTGGGCCTGGTGCCGGAGGCGGGGCGACCGGGCAGGCCGGAGGGTTTGCACTGTCATGGGGCGGGGGAGGGGGAGGGGAGGCGATGGGGCCCGTTACCGGCGGGAGCCGGGCCCTCGGGACTGATACCGGACGCCGCGGCCCGCCCGCCCGGCCCCGGAGTCGCTGGGCCCCGGCGCGGCCTAGCGCTCCCGCCGTCCCGGAAGGGCCCGGCGCGGCCGCCGAGCGGGGCCGCAGACGGCGGCAGGAGACCGAGGAGCCGGCCCGGGACCCGGCGGGCGCGTCCGGTCGCCGGGAGACGACGGCGAGCGCCTCTGCCTGCGGGCGACTGCGGGGCGGGCGGGAAGGCTTTGCGGCCGGGGAACGGGAAGCCCCCGCCGCCTGGAGCCCGCCCCGGCCTCGCGGCTAGGCCTCGGCGCGGCCCTGAGCTCGGGTAACCAAGTTCCCGGGGCGGATCCGTCCCGGCCGGGCGAGCAAACTCCCTGCTCGGTCACCCGGTAGGAGGGGGACTGGCTCCCGGCCGGCCGTGGGCCCCTCTCCCGGCGTGCATGTCTCCCTAAACCAGGTTTTGGTAAATGACCGTGGTGAGGTCTGTTAGTGTTCAGGGAGCGTTTTGGACTTTGTTTTGCGATTTAAAAACATGATGGGGGTACAGTTGCAAATCAGCAGACAGCTCTAGCCCGGCCCCAGGGCACAAAGAGAAAAATGTTTAGAGCCGAGGTATAGGCGTTGATCTGGTAAAAAATAAGTTAACTTCAGTTTGCTGCCATATGGTTTAGAAAAGGGGGAGGGGGGTTGTGTTTTCTTTGTTTCACTACCACAGGTATTTAAATAAAAAGTATTACGAGACTTGGCGAAAAGTTTATCCTGGTAAGGTTAATGCAACATTGTAGAAGTGGCTTGAAGATATTGTGTACTCTGGATGTTAAAATACTGTATAGGTGATGTAGGAGTGGAGAAAGTTTAGTGAGTCACATTTGTGTGTGCATCACACTGTTAGAAGGGTATTCTTAGGGAAATACAGGCCTTAGACTTTAAAGATTGAAAAACTCAGATTGTTCAAAATTATATTCAGAGCATTACTAATTATAATGTAATTTGAGATGGACTCCAAGAAAATATTGTGTCCAAGGGTTCTGTATTTTAAAGTCAGAAAACTAATAGGAAATAGGTTATATTTTCTTCACTTACTGTGTACAAGTGTTGGACAGTTTGAAATAATAAGGTACATAGGCTCATACAAATATTTAGAAGCTATGCCTATTTTCCCATTTTCTTCTACTTAATGGCAATACATTTTCTATCTTGTAATTTAAAAGAAGTTGTAATTAAAGTTATAATAAAATTTTAATTGGGGATATTAAAGTTTATTTTAGGCTAAAGTCGTGTGTACATTGACCACCTTCAAGACAAAACGAAAGTGAGTAATGGCTGCAGGCTCTCTTACTCATAAGAACTAGGAGAGGTAAAGTTACAGAATCATAGCAATGGAAGAAGGGTGTTTGAGACCCATTCTCCTTGCTTTAAGAAAATATCCAGGTAGTTCCAGATGGAATATTCATATTGAATGGTGTCCTGGGAAGATTCCTTTACCCTCAGTAATCTTTTAGAGTAATTAAAATCCCACAGCGTGAACATTCTTGAATGTAACACAAATTCTGTAATTTAAGCCCAGTTTTCCCTGTTTGGTCCTGTGGAAAGGCATGTGGTCATGAAACTTACATTTACCGTTTAGTTACTTGAATATTACTGAACTCCTCAGCACATGAATAGCACACCTTTTCTGGTAACTTACATAATGCCAGAGGTTTCTGAAGAAGGAGCATTCCTATAATGTATCAGTTTAAGACTTATAGTACAATATTTGACAAGTGATTACTTTTTAAGGGTCTGGTTTATGGCCTAAGGCAGGAATGGCAATCTCATTAAGAATCACATTTAATTCATTAGATATATGTTTTGTGGAATTTAGTTTAGGCTGCCAGTTATTTTCATCAGTAGAAATTTAGCCTATCAACAAATGTAGAGTTTGACACCCTCGATATTATAGTTTGTTTCTTACCCTTTCTTCTTTGGGCCAAGTAATCCCATTTCTTTAGTGGTATGATTTTTGAGCCCTTTCAATCATCTGTCCACCTCCAAATTCTCTGTAGTTGTTGTTTTCCTTTCAGTAGTATGAGCCAGGACTGGGTGTAGTAGTCTGCGAAAAGATCTGAACTGAGCTGCCTGTACTGTTGTGCTTGCATTGTGCTTCCTTTTCAGTGCCTTCTGTAGGCATGTAATTTGTTAGTTTGTCTTTGGGCCCATCCTAATGAGTTGCGCTGTTTTATATGTAACATGTAACTTTGGACAACACAGCCCCAGGATGGACATCTGTCAAGCTTAGAGTCTGTACTTGGTGAAGCAGTGGACTACCTCTGAGAAATGAGATGCAACTAGAAGCATAGAAAAATGTCCTAGCCCAGGGGTCAGCATGCTTTTTTCTGTAAAGGACCAGGTAGTAAGTATCATAGTCTTGGCAAGCTATAAGGTCTCTGTCCACTCTGCCGTTGTAGTATAAAAGCAGACAGCATGTAATTAATGAGCACAACCATGTTCCAGTGAAAACTTTCTTTATGGAACTGCTGTTGAATTACATTTTAATTTTCATGTGTCATGACGTATGATTCTTTGTTTTACCATTTAAAACTGTAAAAACTGTTCTTAGCGTGCAGGCTGTTCAAACACAGGAGGTGGCCGAATTTGGCCCATTTTGGCCTGCAGGCTATAATTTGCCTACTTTTACTCTAGAGTAGAGCTTTAGAGAGCTGATAGAACTGGAATTGTTGGGAGTCCAGAAAGGGCCCGCTCTGCTTGGTGTTTCCTTTGGGAATGGGGAGCAAGTCCATGGACTGAGCCAGTTCTGTACCTGTTTCCAGCAGTACCATGTCAATTGGGATAGAAGTCATTGTTCCTGAGGCATGGGAAGCAGACTCCCCAACCACCTTCCCAGACACTGTCTGAGTGGACATGATGGTACTCTACATTGTCTCCCGCTTGCCCAACGTGACTTTTCCAACCAGAATTCCAGGGCCTTTTAATTCACTTTGTAACGTTCTTGTCACGTTAACAAACATTTTACAACATCAGTTCCTAGTCACTTTATGTTCAACATACCAACACCATCTAGTTCCATGTTATACACAGTGAAACCAATCATTTTCTATTTCATTTGTAAGTATTTTTTTTAATGTTTCACTACATACTTTCCTTTTAAATACATTTAAAGTATAACTGTGTTATGCAGAGCTTAAAAACTATGTAATAGCTTTGCACATGTTTTTAAAAACATCAAATTACTCAGTGCTTATTAGCTAAAATGAAATTATGAGTGTTCTTGCATGAGTTGGAGCCTAGTTGATTACCTGGGGTTATTATGTTAAAACATTCAACCTTTTTTTATTCGCTACTGTGTATAAGGCCCTGGGTTAGTTACGGAGAATGTGGGGATGAATGAACAAGACACAGCTTCTCACCTTAAGTTTGGTGGGGAAGGTGCATGTGTGCACAGCTTCTACCGCCCAGTAGACATACCATAAGGAAGGGATAAACAAATTGATGACAAAATAATAACCAACTTTTTTCTTGCTAATTTTGCCCAATTTCAGAGAGGGAATCTATTGTGATTCCTAACTCCTTTTTCTTGAGTGCCGCCTCAGCTTTTTTGTGGGCTACTCTCGATTTTGGATAAAATTGTTCGAGATTTCAAATAGAGTTCCTATCTCTACCTGATTTATATTTCCCCTAGTTTTTTGAAGATTTTCATATGTAAAAATGATAGTGAATAAATGGACAAGTGATGATACTGTGTTATTCTCAGAAGCATCTGATACTGTTTATTTTCAGAATGTAATGTACAAGAGTAAGTAGGCCATTACTCTAGTTTTTGAAAGTTGTACCATTTTTTTGAAATTGTAGAACTCTTCTGTTAGTAGATTTCTCTTCTCTGAAAGTGCTGTCTGATGCTAAAAATGCACATGCAGACAATCCCGTAGTGAATTGCAATAATTTTGTTTTCAGGATTTGGGGACTGGAAAGCCAGGATTGGCAATTAGCATGTGATTTTAATGTGGTGACTTTTGCCTTCCTGTGGCAAAGTAGATTCACTCCCACTGAAAAGAGCTTTGCCATCATGTCAGACAACTTATTTTACTTAAATGATCTGTTGAAAGATTATGACATTCTTACTTGACTTTAAATTTCAATAAATCATGAATTACATTTACCTTGACTTTCAATAAAGGATAGAACATAAATATTTTAATTTCTGGGGTCTTCAATTTCATGATTTTGTATAAAGTTGATTTTGAAGCCCATTTTCCCCATATATTGACATTTGTGTTAAAGTTAAAATGTGACGAAATATAACTTCCCTCTCTTATTTTAAATTAGAAATTTAATTTGGAAGAAATTCCTTTTAGTCTTAGAATTTTAAGAATTTATTAGCAGCAATCTTGCTTAAAGATTGAAAACTTTTTCACAGTGGAAAATTAGGAAGCTTCTGATGTGAAACTACCAAATTCCTTCATATTACACTTGCGACATTTCAGAAAAGAAATCCATGCCCTTATGAGTCATTACTTAATTTTCAAAAATCAGCTTTATAACATCTACCGTATATATTTGCTGAGGTTTGGGTGTTTCTTTTAGACTGGGGGTTCCAAAAGTTGTTCTTAGTGAAGATTAAGGTATTGTTGTGTTATCCTAAAAATAGTGTGTTTTTAATTTCATTATAAATATTGCTGTGTGGCTACATTCATGAATACGGAAACGTTTCCTACCCATCATACTCATAAAATTTAAAAGGAGTGCTATTCATAATTAAAATCTTTGTTGATAAAAGTTTAATTTCATGTTAATTTTAGTGTTGTGCTAGGAGCCATGATGTTGTTCATTTCCTTAAAATGATATGGTATGCTTTTTTAGTCACTTAAGCTATTCATTATAATTGAAGAAAGAGTCTGTAAGAGGTATACAGATCAGAGCATTTTTTAAATGTGCTAATTTTTATATATTATCTATGTCCTGATTCATGTTGGAGATATTGGATAAGGCAGACAGTTTCCTGAGGGAACAAATTACCTACGTTCCATGGTAAGGAAGTGAGTATTTTGGGTGAAAAGAGAGGACGTTTTGGGGTTGGTAAGGACAAGAGGCCAGGAGGGTGATGGCAGAGGAAAGTTAGGGTGGGCCTGAAGCTTGGAAATTATCTGTAGTCACAGGGAGTCAGAAACACAAAACTAACTCTTATGCCTATGAAATGTCTTAAGAGCTGCATGCCAGGAGGTAAAAACTCACTGTCCTGTGAAACTAGCAAGAGATGAATTGCCTGATTAGGCACCTTCCAGGGTGCCATCCCTGCTACCTTTCTCACTGCCTTCCCACATGTTAATCCGTGTTTTTAGCTGTGTCTTTCTGAATAGTGACAAGCAGAGTGTGGGTCTATCCAGTTCATGTACATGGTCTGTGTATCTTTTCAGGGCCACAGTACCAGCCATCAGTCCAGCAGACTTTGCCCGTAGCCACAAGGGGTATCAGGGAGAAAGTATGGATGGATCCTTGCAAATCCATCACTGCTGCGAGAAAAAACCAGCTGAAATCACAGGAGTGGGTCGGTCAATCGAGTCACCTTCAGCTTGGAGGGACAGACAATAAGTGGGTGAAGCCTCTTGACATCATGACTGATTAGGTTTGCACATGATGTTCTGCTGAAGTGTGTGTCTGTGTGTTCCTTCTCTTGGTAGTATTCATTGCCACTGTCATGAACTTCAAATTTTTCTACAGTCAGAGGATCTTCATTCAGAGCGCCACTTTAGAGTGCTAACTTGATGAGTTGACCATTCGAACAGTCACAGGTATACTCAACTATAATGTTTGGTTTTGACTTTGTTTCTTTTGTTCCTTAAGACTCTGTCACCCTCCCCATCCACCCAGCAAAGTTAAGTTCCTCCGGTGGCACTCCTGCCTCATTCTCCAGGCGTTTTTTTATGCTGCAATTGTTTACTTGTCTGCCTGCCCCACAAACTACCTGAGGGGTAGGTATAGTGTTACACTTACCTTTGTACCCTACCACCTAGCATAGTGTCTGGCCTTTGGAGGCCCAGTGAACATTTGCCGGTGATTGTTAGAGATGTTAATACTTGTCTAAAAAATGGTGAGACTGGACAATGCATTCCTGTTTTTATCTGGAGGAACTGGTTAAGAGGGAGAGAGATTGTAGGAAAGAGAACTTGGAACTTCCATAAAAGTCAGAGGGGATGAATAAACTATGTACATAGAATGAAAATAACTTAGGGTAGCTGACTCCTGTGGGGATGGCCTGGGACTGGGCTCCGAGGTACCGTTTTGTTCTCCTTCTGGCTCTGGTTTCAGATTAGCTGGCTGTGGGTTCTGCATATTAATTGTACTGTGTATGAGTTTTTTGGTTCATTCAGTCATTCATTCAGCAAATATTTATGGACTACCTACTCAAGTACCACTCAGTCATCTCCAGAGCTTGCTGCAAGTTGTTGACCCTTGCTGCAGGATGATGATATTCAGCAGGTTAGAAACACATGTTTGGGAATTAAATGCTGTTGCATAGGTTGTGGCTCTTTTCCAGTGTGCTCGAGTTAGTCCTTGAAGTTTATATTTTATGACAGGATAGTTAAGTCATGTAAGTGTTTTAATGTTTTGGCAATATTTGCTTCCCCTCCTTTTTTTTTTTTTTTTTTTTTAGCTTATTTTCATTCAAGCTTCACAATCACTTCTAATGCTGTCCAGCAGTACATTTCTTTCTTTAACAATATTATCCTTAGACTGTAAGACTCAACACACATCTGCATATATAAGTATCTTTTTGATATTGAATACTTAGAAAAGAGCTCAAGGGATTAAGCTTTTTGTATTCAGTATAGTTTTTTTGCGAAGTCCTTATGGTTATATAGCAACTGTTGGGGTGAGTAACTAGACCCTACTTCCTTCTGTTATTCTTCCTCAGCCAGCATTCTCCTTTGGTGTCCTCTGTGATTGTAGAGGTTTGGCAGTGCAAGCAAATGAGAAACTTTCTAAGTCAGGAGTTAAAAACATTGAAATAAAATGGGCGGGGATTATATAAAGGAGTTGTTACAGATGTGTCCCTTCTCTGCAAGAATGAAATACATCCTGGGAGCTGGGGGTTGGTTTGGTGTTGGGAACCAGGTAGTTTTCATAATCAGAGATCTTATGTTCATCCTTATTGACACTACTAGAGATTCTGACACAGTTAATTGCAATTTGAATTGAATGTCACCTGTTCACGTGTTTGTATAGCTATAGATATGGATATACATAGTAGTCACAGAGGTAGAACCAGTCTTCCTATCCTTGGGAAAAATGGTGATTAGAACCTCAAGTTACAGTGGATGAGAATCTGGCCCGTGGTGATCCTGTATTAGGCCAGGATCAGGGAGCTTCACTCCATGTCAGACATACTGCATATCTTCATGCTCATTCATTGTTCCATATCATTTTCTGCAAGCTTCTTAGAAATCACCCAAATGGTAGAGGAGATAGCAAATCTACTTGCAGAATTGGGGTGCATGATCACACTGTCCAACAGAAATCTAATTGCAAGTCACATGTAATTTAAAATTCTCTAATAGCTACAGTAACAAAACTAAGGAAGTGAAATTAATTTTAATAATTTAATGCTTTTAACCCAATATATACAAAACAGCATTTCAACATGCAATCAGTATACAAATTGTTTATGAGATATTTTTACATTCTTTATTCTTTACAATGCTATAAAAATCTAGGGTATAGTTCACACTTAATACTTTTCAATTCAGATGCTAGATTTTCATAAAGAATACTTGGTCTTGGGCTTCCCTGGTGGCGCAGTGGTTGAGAGTCCGCCTGCCGATGCAGGGGACACGGGTTCCTGCCCCAGTCCAGGGAGATCCCACATGCCGCGGAGCGGCTGGACCCGTGAGCCATGGCCGCTGAGCCTGCGCGTCCGGAGCCTGTGCTCCGCAACGGGAGAGGCCACAACAGTGAGAGGCCCGCATACCGCAAAAAAAAAAAAAAAATGAATACTTGGTCTTAGTTGAGACATACTTTAGACTCATATATCGGGGGTCTGCTGATTCATCTTTTGATCATGTACTGTCTCTTTTTGTAAGTACATGTTGATGCAGTATTGCCATCTACTTAATGGTCTGTTCATTAGCATTCTAGATTTCTGTTCCTAGAATTTCTCTCCTATGAAGCTAGGTTTTACCTTACTTTTTCACCTTAAAATTATTTTTAACTTACTTTAACTGCATATAACCATCACAATAGAAACCTACTTTATAAACAGCTACAAATGTATATAAATTCTAATCCCTTTGTGAGCTGTTCAGATTGATGAGGTATAAAGCAGTGGCTTCAGGGTGATTTTAATGTGAGTTTGGGGGTTATTTTAAAGTCCCCTGCGTTGACAAATGTAGAATTTGGGAAAATTGTTACTAGTCCATTTCAAGTTCTATTACGGTGAATTCATCATTTGAAAACAGTGACCCCCTAGGCTTGGTAATTTATTGTCGATATATTTCATTGTATAGATTAGATCTCTAGTATCCATCTCCAAAAGTCTCTTGGCATCTAGCAATAGAAAGACAGGTGGTTATGATTGTTCTTTAAAGTAATTTTAAGGAAACTGACTATGGAGTTAATACTTAGCCCACTATCAAGGTTAGCCACCCACTGGTGACTTCTCTCTTTTACCTATTTGGCTTATTGTTTTCCAGTTACAGCTAGATTTGCAAGTGAAAATAGAGTGTTTGGAAGACAGTCTGTTAAAAATTAAAGACCTAGTGTTTTTCTGTCTTCATTTTATTGGAGCAACATTTCCACTGAGCAGTCAGTTTTATGGTTCTTTTTTTTTTTTTCCCTGCAGTCCCCCTCCAGCCAGATCACTGGAACATAAAGAATCTGTGGCTCTCTCTCTCTCTTTTTTTTTTTTTTTTTAATAGTATAAAAATGCTAGTACTGTCATTTTTGGGTACTCTCATCCAGTGGTTCTCAAAGTGTGGTTCAGGACCAGCAGTATCAGCATCACCTGGGAATTTGCTAGAAATGCAGATTCTTGGACTCTACCCTAGACCTACCAAATCAGAATTTCTGGGGGTGGGGCCCAGCAGTCTGTGTTTTAACAGGCTCCTACCTGGACCCAGTTACAACCAAAGGCATTCTTTGCCTGAGGTTGTTATTGCTGGTGACAGGCACACAATGGTTGTGGGACCACTTTTCATGGTGTGATACTAACCAAATGGAAATGGAGCTCATGACCTTGGCATCATTCTTCTTGAACGTCATGCTGTTGTCACGTGAGGAGGTGAAGAGGAGCATAGCTCTCTGCTCCAGACTAGTTCTATTTGTTTGTTTACTCAACATGTATTTATTGAATGTGTACTTGGGGCTAGGCACTATTCTGGCCACAAGGAAACCATAGTGAACGAAACAGAGAAGCTTCCTGTCCCTCTGACACTCACACTCTATTAGAAGGAGTATACTGGGGGTGTATGGCCTACAAGCCAAACTTGGCCACTGCCTGTTTTGGTCAATAAAGTTATATTGGAGCACAGCCACATCTCCTCTTTCCCATATTGTCTAAGCTGCTTTGTGCTACAGTGGCAGGGTTGAGTAGTTGTGACAGAGAAAGCTGAACATATTTATTCTCTGCCTCTTGGCAGAAAAGGTTTGTGGATCCCTGAGAAAGACCATGAAAGAATGAATAAGTAACAGAGTGTTAGGAGGTGACAAGTGTTATGAGAACCCATACAACAGGTTAAGGGAATAGAGAACGGGGGCCTACTTTAGATACGGTGGTCAGGAAGGGCCTTTCTGAAGACAGAACTTTAAAAGAAAAAATTTGAATTAAGTGAAGGATGTGTAAAGGAGGGTACAGCAAGTGCAGAGGCCTTGAGACTTGGAATGCTCTGGGAACAGCAGTGAGGCCACTGTGGATGGCGGACAGTGATCGAGCGGGAAGAGGTAGGAAATGGAGTTGGCATAGCCAGGCCAGACCCTGCATACCCTGTATGGTGGGCTGTGGTGAGGACTGTTGAATTGTTAGTGCTCTCTTCTTTAGAGAGATCTTTCTGGCAAAGGCTGGAAACTAAATCCCTAATGAAGCACATTCCAGCATCTCTAAGAAACATTTCTTTTTGAACTTTCCCCTATACTCTTCACTCTAGGGAGTCCACCAAGTAGGAGAATGGGAGGGAGTAGACTGCAGAGCTAAGAAAACATGAGCGAGTTGGAGAGAGGTAGATGGGACAATACTGAGGAGACCAGGGTTTCTAGAACAGGAGACTCCCATATGCCAGTAAGTCCTAACTTCCAGTTCAGTGCTAGGAATCTGGTTTCTGTAAAAGGATACTAATATACTTCTTTGGCCTCTTCCCAAGGGTTGTTGTGGAGATGAAATGGCAGCACATGTAAGAATGTTTTCTAAGTTAGATAAAGTGCTGCACAAATGTAAGGTGATGGTATTTTTATTATGGGAGATAAGATTAGAAAGGAAGATTGGAGCAAGGTAGATAGGGAAGGATTTTGATTGCCACACTAAGGTCAGTCTTTTCCTTTTTCCATACAGGTTATGGGATGGAAGGGGGGTTGGGGTAGTGCATCAAAAGTTTTAAGCAGAGAAAGGGCATGATGAAGAGTGGCATGTTTTAGGAAGAGTAGTGGGGTCCATGTGCAGAGTAGGTTGGTGCCTGGGGCAGGGACCAGTTAGAGACTCTGGCGGAATGAGCTTGAAGTTAAAAGGACCTGAATTAGTCAGTGACAGTAGGAGCAAAAAGAAAAAATATGACTTGAGAGAAAGTCCTATTGCAAGAGAGGAAGGACTAAAGTATAATTTCAGGACAACCAGCCAGGGTGCTGGGAGGATAGCAGGTTCTTTTGGTAGTTAAGGAAGATAGGAAGGGACAGGTGGGGAAAAGATGGGGAAAAGAATAATTTTCAGCTTTTGACGTTCTGAATTTAAGGTGATGGTAGGCCATTAGGTAGAAATCAGGAGTTGAGAAATACTACACTGGGGCTCAGGAGAGAGAAATCTTGGTTAGAAAAAATTTTTATAGCCCCCTACATTGAAGTCTGGGGATTGGCTAGATTTCTAAGGAAGAAAGCATCTAGAGAAGGGAGGATCAGAAAGCAAAGGGAGAACCATGATTGTGATGTGACTTGGAAGCCACAGACCATTCCTGACCACCCATCATCTGCAATAGCACTTGTCATGCAAGTATTGACTTACTCCTTTAGATATAGGCTGCTTTGAATAGGGGTGAGAGGTAGAGTAGATGAGGAGGTGGGAAGGGGAGAAACTAATACTATCCAAACATTTGCTATAGTAATAGTAGTATTTATTGAGTGCTTACTATCCGAGGGGCACTGTGCTCAGCATTTCACATGTACCAACTCATTTAGTTCTCACAACTGTCCTGTGAGGTGTATATTTATTATCCCAGTGTAATGGATGAGGAAGTTGAAGCACTGAGTTCAGTACCTTGCCCAAGGTCACACAGTCTGCGATGAAGCTGGAATTCAAACCCAGGTCTGGGTTCTCAACATTAAGCTGTACTCTGTACCAGGCACTTTATAGACTGGTTCCTACAGCGGGGATCACAATTAAAAGGCTTAGTAAAATTTCAAAACAACCCAGCAGATATGTTATCCTGCTTTACAAATTAGGGATTTGAGTCTAAGTAAGAGAGGTTAGCTTATTTGTCCTAGGTCACCCAGGTAGTAAGTGGTAAAGCCAGGACTTGAACTAAGTTCTGTCAAAAACCAAAGCCCATGATCATTTCATTTCATTCAGAGGTCAGTAAACTTTGCGTACAGAGCTAGATAGCAAGTACGGCTTTGCAGGCCACGTGGTCTCGACTGCAGCTACTCCACTCTGCTGCGGTGGTATGAAAGCAGCCATAAGACTAAACATAAACAGATGAGCGTGGCTATAATCCAATAAATCTTTATTTGTGGATACTGAATTTGAATTTCATATAATTTTCACGCATCACTGAATATTATTCTTTTTAAAATTTTCTAAACATTTTTAAATGTAAAAACTGTTCTTAGCTTGTAGGTTGGACAAAACAGGTGGTGAGCCAGATTTGGCCCATGGGCAATGGTTTGCTGACTCCTACTTTAATCCATTTATTTAATAAATATACATTGAATACTTTCTCTATGCGGAGACATTGTGTTGGGCACTGGGGATGAAAAGCAGAGGGAGTTCCAGTTCCAGCCTTCTAAGATGAGACAGGTAATTATAATACAATGTAGTATGAACTATAATAAATTTATACCTGCAAGGTATAGTGAAGGAATAGATATGGGAGGCTTCTCAGTTTTATGGATGAATTCATGAATGCATCCCAAAAGGAGTTATGTATTTGAGCTGTATCTGATGTTGGGGAAGAGTATCCCATGGAAAGAGACATGGGCAGAAAGAATTTTGCTCTGAGGGGAGACCATAAGAAATTTAACATTATTGGAGCAGAAAGGGAGGGGCTGATGCCAGGAGATGAACCTTGTCAATAGGATAGGTTAATGGGAACGAGTTTTTAGGAAATTTTAAACCAGTATGACTTTTGTGTTCTAGAAAGAGATGCTCTGAAGGATGGATTTGCGGGGGGTGGGGCAGGGGGACGGACAGGTAAGTTACCACAAGATAAGATAATTGCTATAGTGGGTGCAAATGAGAGACCTATCTGGTGAATGGTTAGGCGTGGGGATTTTGGAATAATGAAGAGTCTAGGAAAACTCGGGGTTTGGGCTTCATTAGTTGGGTAGTGCTATTCATCAAGATGCATATCTAGGACAAAGAAGCATGCTTTAAGGGTGAAGGTGGGAAGTAGGGAAAAGAGAAGTGACTTCCATATTTAGCATGTTGGGTTTGAGGTACCTGTGGGACATCCGGGTAGAGATGACCAGGGACAGTTGAACATGTGGGTCTGGAATTCAGGAGGAATAGGTCTGGGCTAAGATAAATCCATAGTGGTAGAGTTGATTGCTCAGTGATGGTGAGAACATACAGATTAAGAAGATTGGTAGACCAATCATTCAGCCCTTGGGAAAAGTTCACGTTCAAGGAGCAGGAGGACTGGCTGAAGGGGATAGCCTGGAGAGCGGGAGAGCCAGGGGAGAGCATTGTCACTGAAACTTAGGAAGGTGACGTTCTGGAAGGAGGATATGGTTAGTATTGCCGCAGAAAGGTCAAGAAGATAAGGAGTGAAGTGTTCTTTGCCTGGGACTGTTGGAGTGAGGAAGGTTGTGGAACTTAATGAGCACCTTCAAAGGCATAGGCTGGAGCCCAGATTGCAGTGTATTCAATCCTGAAGGAACATGAGAAACTGGAAACACTTCTTAAAGATTAAGCTGTGAAGGAAAGGAGAGATGTCTGTAGCTAAAAGGTAGATACTACAGACTGATACTAAAGACTGGGAAAAGTCATTCACTCAACAAATACTGTGCCAGGTACTGGTGTTGAAACTGGGGATAGAGTAATGAAAGATAAGAGGAAGTTCTCAGCGTAGAGCTTATGTTTTAATGGGGAGGTTGGATACAGAAAAGGAACACATAATTTAATTTTGGTTACTGATAAATATTCTGAAGAAGATAAAGCAGACTGGGGGATTAAGGATTGAATATGATGGGAGGTGAATGAGTGGTCTGTGTGTTTTTTAAAAAAAGATTGGTCAAGAAAGCCTTTCAGAGGAGGGTGACCCATCTCAAGCAGAGACTTCAGGTATACAAGCCCTGGAGTTAGAATGAAGTAGGTTATGCGAGGAACAGGATGGCTGGAGCTGACTAGGTGAGGAGGTGGGGATAGCCTGGGCCAGATTACATGGGGCTTTACAGGTGATGGTGGGGCATTGGGGTTTAATCCTTTGAATGTGGATCTAACAAGGACACAGGCAGGCCAGGTGGGTGAGAGGAGGGCCATTTACTGAGATGTGGAGGGCAGGAGCATTTGTGGAGGCTGGAGTCAGGAGTTCCGTTTCAGACATATTAGGTAAGAGATGTCTGTTAAATGTTCAAGTGGAGATGTGTGCTGAATCAACTGGAGTTGGTTGAATGAGTGTGAACAGGTACAGGCTCAGCAATATCATTAGGTATCTTAAAGTCAAGACTTGGTGTGATTCTGCTGCCTTTCTTTCCAGTTTATTGTGGCTTGAGTCCCTGAACCTTTTAGTAGGTAAGTGTCTGTTTGGGGGGGCCTGTGAACCTGTTTTTTTCCCCCAAAGTAGCAAGAGAGAGGGAGCATAGAGGTCACAAGCCCGGTGTGTCTCCTGTGCCAGTGTTGCAGTGATACAGGTCCAGGCCAGGAGAGCTCAGTGTGGAACTTAGGCCAGTTTGGCAGCTGGATAATGAATTAGTTTATTTGAATCCTTTTCTCTCCAATAAAATCAAGAGAAGATAGAATAATAGACCTTTTGGTCCAGAAGGAAATCAACCTTTTTTTTTCCCAAATAAAATTGCAGTCTGGAAAGGCTGAGTCACACTACCTGAGATCACAGTGAGGGCTAGAATTCAGATCCTATGACTCTTATTCCAGGCTCACTTTGTACTATATATGCTGCTGGGATGAAGTTACCCAAAACTGTAGGCTCAGGGAGAGTTATTAGTTTGTAGATACTCTGAGGCTAGATTTCTTCAGTGGATAAAATTTTCTGTTCACTCAAGGTTTTTTTTTTCTGAGATGCTGACTAGTAAATTTATCCATGGGACTTTGGAGCCAGACCACCAGGGTTCAGACCCCAGCCTGGTCACTTACTTTACAAACTGTGACCTTGGGTAAGTTGTTCACCTCTGTGTGTATCATTTCATGAGGTGGGCATAATGCTAGGGTGGTTATATTTGATGGTTATTATATATATAATGTTTAGAATAGTGCCTGGCATATGGTAAGCACTCATTGTCTGAGCCATCATCATCATTTTCATCTTGGACGTACGAAACAGTTGTCTACCATACTTCTCAGTTCCGTGCCTGTAATTTGAGTGTTAACGTTATGCAAAGTATATAAGAGAAGATATAGGAAGGTAGGGTAAGATAAGGTATATAAGGTAAGATACAGTCTCTACCTTTGAGGAATTTGCATTATAATGGAGGGAGAAGTTTTAAAAGGCTTACCTATTTGTTATAGGACAGTGAAAGCCATGAATAATCTAACATTCTGTGAATCTGAGTGTTCAGATGAAGGCAAAGGGACTAAGGAGAAAGAGGTTTGAGCAAGTTTTGTGGATAAGGGACTTGCCTGGGTAGAGGAGAAGCAGACATTCCAGACCAATGGGGTGGGCAGAAATGAGTATGTAATAAGAAGGCCAAGGTAGGAAAACACAATTTGTGAGAATTTGTGAACAGTGAACAGTGAACTGTGAACAGTGAAAAGAACAGTTTTGCTAGGGAAAAGGCCCATGAAAAATAGTAGTGATTAGGATATATTGAGGATATATCAAAACCAAGCATACCAGACTTATCTCTTTTGATTGGGCTTCTAAATTGGTATATCAAAGTATCGCCATAGACAATATCTTTCATTAAGGTGTATAAAAGACTGTCATTGTCCTCGTGGACAGGATATTAGCTCTATTAGATGATGATGTCAGAGGAGTGCATCACTGAGTAGCTCAGAGTGTTGATTGGTAGATTAGTGGCAACCTAGAGTAAAGAGAGGACTAAGGAGGTGATTCTGTACCTCTTTTTTTCTGTTCTAAGATTTTTTTTTTAATTGACTGAGATTAACACATTGGTAATATATTCCCCTGTTCTATTAACCAGGTTCATCACATCAGCATTTTGCCATTTTTAAATCAATTTCCTACCCCCTTCCTTTTGGGGGGCTTTGAACATTTTTAAAGCAAATCCGAGACCTGTGTATTATTTTACCCACAAATATTTCAGTACTTATCCCGTTGATAGGGATGCACACACACGTGCACACACACGTGCCACAGTATCATTATCACACCTCACAAAATTAACAGCAATTCTCTAGTATTCTATAATACCCAGTTCATCTTCAGTTTTCCCAGTAGTCTCAGAAACGTCTTTTTAAAGTTAGTTTGTTAAAATCAGGATCCAAAGAAGGTCCACATAATTACATTTGGTTGTTATGTCCTTTAAAATCTCTATAACAGCCCCCCACCCTTAAAAATGCTATTTAGTTTTTGAAGAAACCAAATCATTTCTAACATTCTGGTTTGCATTTTTATGATGTCATTTTATCATATTCTTTCATTCTCTGTATTTCTTTTAAGTGGTAATCAGTTCTAGAGGGTTGATTCAGATGTTTGTTTCATAGAATATTTTATAGGTGCTGAATATTTCATAATACTTATTATATCACATTAAGAGGCCCATAATGACTGGTTGTCTTAGTGGATTCAAATGTCAGCTGTCCCTCCGTTGGCAGTTACTGATGTAAGCTGCCTGGATCTGTTGTTTCATAGTGATTGCAAGATGTTGATTTTTCCATTTTTGTTTTCCCTATGTTTATTTTATTCATTGGAATTTTTCTATAAAGAACTCTGATTCACGTACTTTAAAGAAATCACTGTAATGCTCTCATAAAGGATAAATGAAATGAAATAGTGCCTTTCAGGATGTGAATGCTCAGGCATAACTAAATTAGAGGAAATAATGAAGAGGTTAGATACTTGTACCTATGTAAGACTCACTGTGAGTCAGATAGCTTCAAATGCAAATCCATACAGACATGTTGTGTTGGCAGTTCACCTTCAACAATGTTGCCATCAGTGCTGTTTCTGTTGAACAACTCTTGGTGTCAAGTTTTAAACAATTTACCCAAACAGTTACTGATGATTTCAGTGTGTGTTTAAATCTTACAAAACATACTTAGTATCTATACGTAAAATTCAGTTAGCTTCCAAGTTCAAATAATTATAAACAGGTTTTTCTGTTTGGACCTTTGAAAGATATGTGAAAGGTAGAACAGCAGTTCTTCATTGTGTCATATTGTCCATCACATTGCAGGTTTCTTAAATCCCTGGCACTGACCTCCCAAATGCCAAGATGACACCCAAATTTCAAAATGCCCTTTCGGAAGTAATACCACACTCTTTAAAAACCACTAGTCAGGGCTTCCCTGGTGGCGCAGTGGTTGAGAGTCCGCCTGCCGATGCAGGGGACACGGGTTTGTGCCCCAGTCCGGGAAGATCCCCCATGCCGCAGAGTGGCTAGGCCCATGAGCCATGGCCGCTGAGCCTGCGCGTCCGGAGCCTGTGCTCCACAACGGGAGAGGCCACAACAGTGAGAGGCCCACGTACCGCCAAAAAAAAAAAAAAAACCACTAGTCAAGTGCAAATATTATTAAGACAGGAAATCAAATAACCACTATAAATAAACATTTGAAAATAGGAGGTAAAAACCACCTCTCTTGCTTCCCTGGTGGCGCAGTGGTTAAGAATCCGCCTGCCAGTGCAGGGGACACGGGTTCAAGCCCTGGTCCGAGAAGATCCCACATACTGCGGAGCAACTAAGCCCGTGCGCCACAACTACTGAGCCTGTGCTGTAGAGCCCGTGAGCCACAACTGCTGTGCCCACGTGCCACAACTGCTGAAGCCCGCACGCCTAGAGCCCATGCTCCGCAACAAGAGAAGCCACCGTCATGAGGAGCCCGTGCACTGCAATGAAGAGTAGCCCCCGCTCACCACAACTAGAGAAAGCCCGCGTGTAGCAATGGAGACCCAACACAGCCAAAAATAAATAAATTTAAAACAAAACAAAAAAACCTAAACCACCTCTCTTTTTGCTAATATCACTTTATGCCTAGAAAACGTGAAACTCTTTTAAAATTATTACAATTATTGAGATAATTTAGTAAGCGGATTGGTGTATATACCTAGAGGTGAGAATTGCTAGGTCATAGGGTAAGTGAGCAGCTTAATTTTCATTTAAAAATTGTTCTTGCGCTCACTTATTTTCCGCCTCGTAGAATTGCTTGTTTCTTCCTGATTGTTACCAGTCTTAAGGATATTAAACCTTTTTTATATTATAGGACTTTTTTCTGAATCGCATTTGCCTTGTATATGCTTTGGCTCCCCCAAAGACTTTTCACTTTTATTATAGACCTATCTCTGTCTTTTCTGTATGCCTTCTGGGTTTCATCCTGCCTTAAAAGGCTACTTTTTTGCCTTTTGCCATGCCCACAGTTTTTTTGTTTATTTGTTTTTTAAGACAGAAAAGATAAAAAGAAATTGAGGGAGTGACTTGAAGGCATCCATATGGGGAGTAGGGAAGGTGAAAGCACCTGCTTTAGAGAGACAGGGAGGACCTGGAGGTGGGAAGTAGATCCCAGAGTAGACTGAGCTCCCAGGAGGTGAGGGACGTTTGTGAAGCAGGCAGCGAGTGTGAGGGACCTTGTAGGACAATTGTTGGCCACCGATCTGTTCAGTAACTGGGGGACCACCAATTTATTTGACCTTGACTTCTAGCAAGAAATACATTTTTACAACACCCAGAAAAACACACACAATGGAAACAAAAGTTTCATGAAATGGTCCCCTGTTTGCAGTGTACTCTGATAATTTTCAGTTGTTTTCAAGAAATTCTGATTAAGATCCACTATATTAATGATTCTCAACCCAGTCAGACCTAGTGCCTCATTTATTCTTATAACAAATATTTTAAGGCTGTTGATTATCCTGAAATAAAGTTAGTAGATAGGTCATCAGGTACCTTAGATGTTACAGTGAAGTAGTTGACGGCCTGTACCTACTTACAGTAAATACCTTCGGATTCAATGTAAAATAGATAGCTAGTGGGAAGCAGCCGCATTGCACAGGGAGATTAGCTCCGTGCTTTGTGACCACCTAGAGGGGTGGGATGGGGAGGGTGGGAGGGAGGGAGACACAAGAGGGAAGAGATATGGGAACATATGTATATGTATAACTGATTCACTTTGTTATAAAGCAGAAACTAACACACCATTGTAAAGCAATTATACTCCAATAAAGATGTTAAAAAAAAAAAAAGAAATAGGCTCAGAAGACATACCGTATAAAAATCATAGGAAAATGAAAGAGTTGAGATATATGTAGATACTAAAATAAAAACTGTTAGAATAAATAAAAACAATATATGATAAGAGGAAGAGGGAAATTTTTAAAAATGGAAAATATGATAAGAGAGGGAAGTAATTTTACTTGATGTGAGGATAACATAAGAAATTAGACTGTCCACATGGAGAAGTAAAAGTAGTATCACATACTCACCAGTGAGTTTGACCTTATTTATACCTGTGGTGTCAAAATAATTCCCTGTGAAATGACCTGGCATGAGACAAGGAAGTGATGAAGTCTCACAGAAAACCTGGAAGAAGCCATCATTAGCAACCTGCTTTCAGACTCTAGTACTTAACTACCCTGCAGGGCATATCCTTTGATGGGCAGTGGGGTGTAGAGGATGGATTAGAAAAAGAAACAGTTATCAGCCATGTGGTAAACTTGGAGAGACATTCTCAGAGTAAAAAAAGAAAGAGAAGCAGCCCCAAAATAAATAAGTTTAATAGTTACTTTTCACAACATAGATTTCTAATACCGGATAACATGTAGGATGATCTTGATGTGAAATTTTTTTAATGTTAATAAAGTTTAGAAAGAACCCTCTGTTTCATAAATCCTTACTAACTTAGTGTTTAGAAATAAATCTATTCAGAGACGTCTCTGTTACATACTATTTGAAAGTTACGGCTATAAAAGCAGTCTGATAGAGGTATGCTGTACTGGAAACTCAGCTACTACAAACAGCTTGTCATCAGATTTTCTGAAATGCTAAACAGTCTTAGTACTAAATGAAGCAAAACAGTCTTTTCTTAACTTATAGGATAGTGTCACACCTGGAAAATAAGTTAACTAAAGCGTCAGGAAATATTTTGTGTTTATGGGGAAGATGGAGTTTGGTAGTATGCTCAATTTTAAAGTTTTTTGTTTTAATTTCCTACTTGAATGTCTGGTGGGAGATTTGGAAAATCTTGTTGGGATACTGGGCAATTCTTTATTGCATTTCCAGACTCCTAGCATCTTTGGTGCCTTTCCCCCAATAAATGCCAATAGGACCCCAATCATTGTGGTGACCAAAAAATAACCCCCATAGGCTCCCTGGGGATGGTACCTCCCAGGTGAAAGCTTCTGTGATTAAACTGATTTTACTGGGTCCTGAGCTACAGTTGCAAAAACACTTAGGGAAGCCTCTGGGTCCTCCTGAAAACTAGTAGAATGACTTGCAACATTATTGCAAATGTAAGATGGTTATTTCCCTAGTGTTGATAGGTCACTTCAGTTTGCTTTTGTTCTTTACATTCTGGCTTTCATACTCCAAGACAGATATTGATGGTCTTAATAAACTCATTTGACCTCCAATCTAGATGGCCTCATCCTCCAGTGAAACACTCAGAAATTCTTTCAAAGGCATGTATCAGTTTGTCTAATCTCTAAACACAGCCCATGCATTGACAGAGCACTCACTACACTGTTTTGAGTGTCATTCATTGAACCATCTGCCTCCTTGTTTCTTGGTTTTTTTTAAATAAACTTTTTATTTTGTAGTAATTTTAGATTTACAGAAAAGTTGCAAAGATGGTAAATAGACTTCCCACGTACCCCTCACCCAGTTTCCGCAGATGTTAACATGTTAACTTGACAAGTTTGTCATAACTAAGAAACCAACATTGATGTATTGTTACTCACTAAACTATAGAGTTACTCAGATTTTTACCAGTTTTTCCCCTTATATCCCCTTCCTGTTGCAGGATGCAGTTCAAGATTCCATGTTGCATTTAGTGCTTCCTGGTTTGGACCTGAGTAGCTGCACGGAGAGCAGTGCGTTCTTTCTCTGTACTGGGTCTGTGTGGAGCCGGCACATTTTCTCCACACTGCATGCTCTCTGTTCTTCTCATTTTGTCTCAGTAATTTCTCTTGACTGAGTTTCTAGATCTTTTGCCATTCTGTCAGTATGTTGTATTTGTTTCTCATTTTAAAACAAGACATCCAGAACTGAATGCAGTTCTTCACATATGGTCTGACGAGAGCAAAATGTTGTGGAAGTATTACAGTTGTGTGTCCCACATGACAGTTAATGTAGCCTAAGCTTGTTTGTTTATTCCCTCGCTTTTGTAAGCAACTGCATCCCATATTGGGCTAATACTGAAGCTGAAGTTCTGCTTACTTAATTCACCCAGAGTTTTTTTGTTTTGTTTGCTTGCTTGTTTTAATCACATGAATTGCTCTTTAATCCAACAGCAAGACATTATGTGAACCCCTTTAAAAATTCATCTCGTTTGTTTTGGCACACCCATTTGCCTCTTTGAATTTCTATCCTGTCCTCCAGTGTTTTAACTGTTTCTTTTATGCAAAGCTTATAAGTATGCTTTCTGTCATTTTCTAAAACACTAATAAAAATATCGTATAGAACAGGGTCAAATACAGGACCTTACCACGGCACAAGATGGCAAGTGAAAAGAAGCTGTATAGCAAGTATGTGACTGTATGAGGAAGCTAAAAAATGTTGTCAGCATAGGCTGAAGGCCGTGATTCAGTGTTACTTATATGCTGACTGGGGTGGCGCCTAAACTAGAACTCTTGCAGAATGAGAGCAAATGAATTTTTTGGAGGACTGGTAGGTGGAGGGTCAGTTTTACCTAAGAATGGAGCCAGCTGTTATTCCTAAGACTGTCAGCTTATGCTTCATTTGACTGGATGCGCCTGAAACTTCTACTTTAAGAGTTCATGAGCCTTTCTTGAATTAGGCCTTTTTATGAATGGCATTGAAAATTTTGGAGGACTTTAGACACACTTTTTTTTTTACTATCAAGGATTTTATTTTTAATATTTATTTATTTATTTTTGGCTGCATTGGGTCTTCGTTGCTACGCACGGACTTTCTCTAGTTGCAGCGAGTGGGGGCTACTCTTCATTATGGTGCGCGGGCTTCTCATTGCAGTGGCTTCTTTTGTTGCGGAGCATGGGCTCTAGGCACGCAGGCTTCAGTAGTTGTGGCACGTGGGCTTCAGTAGTTGTGGCTCGCAGGCTTTAGAACGCAGGCTCAGTAGTTGTGGCGCATGGACTTAGTTGCTCCATGGCATGTGGGATCTTCCCGGCCCAGGGCTCGAACCCGTGTCCCCTGCATTGGCAGGCGGAATCTTAACCACTGCGCCACCAGGGAAGTCCCTCAGGGATGTATTTGAATGATACTTCCTTTTCAGTAGTGCCTGTTCATGTATCATTTCCCATTTTTCTTTTTTGTTTTTCCTGTTGGTCTTTTCTTAATCTTTAAGAGCCCATTGTTTGTTGTATTTGTTGCAAATATTTCTCTCTATCTGTTGTAATTGACTTATTTTGTGGCTCTTTTGTCAATATTAAAGTTTTATACTTACCTATTATCAAATTTACATTGTGCTTCCTTGCCTCCTTTATGGTTTCAGGTTCCCTGTATTGCTTAGAAACTTCTCACACACTAAGAGGTAAAATAAAGAGATCCTCTTGTAGTTTCTTTTAAGAAGTTCATAGCTTTTTTAAAAAATCTAAACATACTTGCCATTTTTAAGATATATGCCAACCAGTCAGTCCTTTTCGTTGAGAATGGAATTTTTATGCATGTGTGAGAAATGTGTCATGCATTCAGAAATGTGCAAGATGTCTACATTCAGTAAAAAGATAATAAAACAAAGGACATTGTATCCATCTGTATTAAAACATAGGCTGTCTCCCAGACATGTCCATAACCGCTATCTGGACCTTTGTCTTGATCGTCCTCTTGCCTTTCTCTATAGTTTTATCCCCAGTAAATCTCTTCCTATCTAAGCAGCGTATTGTTTAGTTATGAATCGCTGAGTGACAAGCTCAGAGCTCTCTGTGTGAGGAAAGGGCAGTTTGCACCATTGGACACAAGCTCCTAGGAGAGGAGAAGCTGAACAAAGTCTGTCTTCAGCCTCCCTGGGAGTTTCCCAGAGACCCTTTGCAGAAGTCACTGGGTGAGGTCACGAGTGGACCTTGAAAGATCAGGGCCACCACAGAGCGGGGGATCTGGCTGGACCTTCGTGTGGACCAGGGTGGATCTCCAGCCGAGATGCGGTCAGAGGACAGCCGCTCACATCCCCCGCTCTCAGGAGCAGGTCAGAGCAGAACACCTGTGGGGTGAAGCTGAACTCCCTCCTGGAGTAGAGAACAGGAACTTACTTCATCAGCCAAGTCCAGATGAGCAGCGGAGCCTGGGCCAGACGCCCTGAGCATCATTCTGTCCTCAGGTCAAAAGGAAAAAAGTATATAATTTTGTGTGTGTGTGTGTGTAGTTGATTCTTGTTGTTCTTGGTAGCTGTGTTCTATAAAGTTGCCGTGAACACTGAAGTAGCAAATACTCAACCAATGCTCCAGTAGAAATACAGGGCTACGTTCCTGTGAGCCTCTGGTCACACTTTCATCAACAGATCAATACATAACCTTGTTTTCTGTGTGTTTCTGTTGAAAGACACCTTACTTAATATACAGTTGATTCATAAACATAGAAGTCATAGCTAACAGCACTATAATTCATGACTGGACAGAGTTTATCTAACACATATTTTCTCAGCCTTGTGGTGCTTAGGAACACTAGACAGCACTTCAGCACTTCACTAGGGGCCACTTTAAACAGTGAGATCACCTACAAACAATACAGAAAGTTGAAAAACGTGACAGTACATAGACCATGAAAAGGATGCTTGTTTACAGGATGAACTGAAACAAGAAGGCAGAGCGGCCACTTGTTTGAGCTCAGCTAGGAATGTGCACATTGGTAACTCAGATGTGCATGAGTGACTTTGAAAGCACTGCAGGTATGCTATGTAAGTCTGTATGTGTATGTGTGTGTGTATATATACACATACACACACACACGTACACATACACACACACACGTACACATACATACACACACACAAAAAACAGGGAAAGTTAATCCAAGATGTTAGACGCCAGGATAGTAACTTGGGGTAGTTACTACCAGAAGGGGCGTAAGGGAGACTTTTGTTCTGTTAACTTGATCTGGGTGTTAGTTACGCAGGATGTGTTCACTTCGTGAAAACCAAGCTGCGTATTTATGATTTGTGTATTTTTCTAAATGGTGTTCCACTTCAGTAAATAGTGTAAAACAAAGAGTACTGTGGCCTCAGGATCTGGGCGGTGGCCACTCATTGTGCACGGCTTTTGAGTGTCACTGCTCTGTTGTGGACAAGTTGTTCTCAGCTACTGCATGGCTGTCATTCTGGGGGTTCCCACTTCACCATCTTCCTGCTGATTTTAGTTGCTTCTCTCTTATTTTGGATCTCCTGTTTCCTAGATTCGATCTCCCCATTATTTCCTCTTCTCACTCTTCTGTAGTTTCTGGAGAAAGGGTGCACTGGGAATAATTTTGTAAGAACTTAACAAATATGAAAATATTGTTAATACTACCCTCATCCATGAATGATAACTTTGCAAAGTATATAATTTTAATTTGGAAGTTCTTTCCTTTAGAACTTTGATGACATTAGTGTATTACCTTTTGGAGTCCAGTGTTCCTGTTGAACATATCAAATTCTTGATCTTTGTGTGTGACCTCTATTTCCTTCCTCCCCTATTCCCTCTCCTGGAAGGTGGTAGAATCTCCCTTAAGCCTGCTCTTTTGAAATGTGGTTACTTGCTTTCCTTTTATCCATTTTGTTCGGTACTGTATGGGTCTTTTCAGTCTGTCAATTATATCCTCTTTTCTGGAAAGTTTTCTTGAATTATTCTGTTGAGTATTTTCCTCTCCTCCATTTTCTCGCTTTCAGGGTAAAGTTTTAAGAACTCTTAGGATTTACTCTGTTAACAACTTTCATATATAACACACAGCAGTGTTAATTATCTTTGTCATGTTGTGCATTTCATCCCTAGTACTTATTTATCTTATAACTGGAAGTTTGTACCTTTTGACTGCCTTCATTCAGTTCCCCTTTCCCCCACCCCCTGCCTCTGGTAACCACAAATCTGATCTCTTTTTTCTATGAGTTTGTTTGTTTTTGAAGTATAATTGACCTACAATACTGTGTTAGTTCCTGTTACACAACATAGTGACTCAATATTTCAGTACATTTCAAAATGATCACTACAGTAAGTCTAGGTACTATCTGTCACCATGCAAGGATATTACATAGCTATTCACTATATTCCCCACACTGTTTATTTCATACCTGTGACTTGTTTATTTTGCAACTGGAAGTTTGTACTTCCTGATCTCCCTCACCTATTTCTTTCCTTTCCCTACCCCCTCCCCTCTGGAAACCACCTATTTGTTCTCTGCATCCGTAGCTCTGTTTCTGTTTTGTTATGTTTGTTCATTTGTTTTTTAGATTCCACATATAAGTGAAATAATACAGTGTTTGTCTGACTTATTTCACTTAACATAATACCCTCTAGGTCCATCCATTTGTCACACATGGCAAGATTTCGTTCTTTTTATGGCTGGGTAATATTCCATTTTATACATATGTATATATACGTATGTATGTATACATACACACACACACACCCCACATCTTCTTTACCTATTCATCCATTGATGAGCACTTAGGTTGCTTCCATATCCAGCCCACTGTAAATAATGCTATAGTGAACAACATAGGGGTATATATACCTTTCCTAATTAGTGTTTTTATTTTGTTCAGATAAATACCCAGGAGTGGAATTGCTGAATTGTATGGTAGTTCTATTTTTAATTTTTTGAGGAGTCGCCATAATGTTTTCCATCTCCCTGATGATTAGTGATGATGGGTGTTTTCTTCATGTGCCTGTTGGCCATCTGTATATCTTCTTTGGGAAAATATCTATTCAGGTTTTAATCGGGTTTTTGTTTTGTTTTTAATGTTGAGCTGTGTGAGGTTTTGGTATGTTTTGGATATTAACCCTTTATCGGATATATTGTTTACAGATATCTTCTCCCATTCACTTGGCAGCTTTTTCGCTTTATTGATAGCTTCCTTTGTTGTGCAGAAGCTTTTTAGTTTGGTGTAGTCTCATTTGTTTATTTTTGCATTTGTTTTGCTTGCTTCAAGGGACATATTCAAAGAAATGCTATTAAGACCAATGTCAAAGAGCTTACTGTTTTTTTTTTGGTTGCACTGGGTCTTAATTGCGGCAGGTGGACTCCTTAGTTGCGACTCACGGGCTCTTAGTTGTGGCTCACCTGCTCCTAAGTTGCGTCATGTGCGCTCCTTAGTTGCAGCCAGTGTGCTCCTTAGTTGCGGCACGTGTCCTCCTTAGTTGCAGCCGGTGGGCTCCTTAGTTGTGGCTCACCGGCTCCTTAGTTGTGGCATGCGAACTCTTAGTTGTGGCATGCATGTGAGATGTAGTTCCCTGACCAGGGCTCGAACCCGCATCCCCTGCATTGGAAGGCAGATTCTTAACCACTGCACCAGATGGGAAGTCCCACATTTAAGTCTTTAATCCATTTTGAATTTATTTTTGTGTGTTGCTAGAGAGTAGTCAGTTTAATTCTTTTACATGTAACTATCCAATTTTCCCAACACCATTTATTGAAGAGGCTGTCTTTTCCCCATTGTATATTCTTGCCTTTGTCATAGATTAATTGCCCATATAAGTGTGGGTTCATTTCTGGGCTCCCTGTTCTGGTCCCTTGATCTATGTGTCTGTTTTTGTGCCAGTACCATGCTGTTTTGATTACTTTGTAGTATAGTCTTGATGTCAGGGTGCATGATTCCTCTGGCCTTGTTCTTCTTTCTCAGATTGTTTTGGCTATGCAGGGTAGTTTGTGTTTCCATACAAATTTTAGAGTTATTTGCTTTAGGTCTGTGGAAAATGCCAATCGTATTTTGATAGGGAATTCATTGAATCTGTAGATTGCCTTAGGTAATGTGGTCATTTTAACAATATTAACTCTTCCAATCCATGAACGTAGTATACCTTTCCATCTGTTTGTGGTGTCTTGAATTTCTTCCATCAGTGTCTTACAGTTTTCTGAGTACAGGTCTTTAAGCTCTTTAGTTAGGCTGATTCCTAGGTATTTTATTCTTTTTGATAGGATTTTAAGTGGTATTGTTTTCTTAATTTCTCTTTCTGATAGTTGTTAGTGTATAGAATATGCCACAGATTTCTGTATATTAAGTTTGTGTCCTGCAACTTTACAAATTCATTGATGAGTTCTGGTAGTTTTTTGGTGGTGTCTTTAGGATTTTTTTATGTATAGTATCATGTCATCTGCAAACACTGACAGTTTTACTTCTTCCTTTCCAATTTAGAATCCTTTTATTTCTTGTCTGATTGCTGTGGCTAGACTTCCAATGCTATATTGAATAAAAGTGGTGACAGTGGGCATCCTTCTCTTGTTCCTGATCTTAGAAGAAATGCTTTCAGCTTTTCACCATTGAGTATGATGCATATGTGACCTTTATTATGTTGATGTTTGTTCCTTATATACCCACTTTGCTGAGAGTTCTTTTTTTTTATCATAAATGGATGGTGAGTTTTGTCAAAAGCTTTTTCTGTATCTGTTGAGATGATCATATGATTTTTATTTTTCAGTTTGTTAATGTGTATCACATTGATTGATTTGTGGATATTGAACCCTCCTTACATCCGTGGGATAAGTCCCAGTTGATCATGGTGTATGATCCTTTTAATGTATTATTGAATTAGATTGCTAGTGTTTTGTTGAGGATTTTTATATCTGTGTTCATCAATGATATTGGTGATATTGGTCTATAATTTCCTTTTTTTGTGTGATATCTTTGTCTGGTTTTGGCATCAGGATGATGCTAGGCTTGTAGAATGAGTTTGGAAGTGTTTCTTCCTCTGCAATTTTTTTGAATAGTTTGAGAAGGATAGGTGTTAATGTTTGGTAGAATTCACCTATGAAGCTGTCTGGTCCTGGACTTTTGTTTGTTGAGAATTTTTTGATTACTGATTCAATTTCATTACTGGTAATTGGTGTGTTCATATTTTCTATTTCTTCCTGATTCAGTCTTTGCAGATTATACATTTCTAGGAATTTGTCCATTTATTCTAGCTTGTCCATTTTATTGGTATATAATTGTTTGTAGTAATTCCTTATGATCCTTTGTATTTCTGTGGTGTCAGTTGTAACTTCTCCTTTTTCATTTGTGATTTTATTGATTTAGGCCCTCTCTCTTTTTTCCTTGATGAGTCTGGCTAAAGGTTTATCAATTTTGTTTATCTTTTCAAAAAAGTAGCTCTTAGTTTCATTGATCTTTTCTATTGTATTTTTAGTCTCTATTTATTTCTGCTCTCATCTTTACGATATCTTTTCTTCTACTAATTTTGGGTTTTGTTTGTTCTTCTTTTTCTAGTTCCTTTATGTGTAAGGTCACTTTCAGGATATTGAAACGTCTAGATTTGGGTTCCAGTTTTCTTCTCTTTAACGTTCTATTCTCTCTCTTTCCCTCCTGCACCTTCTCCTTCTGGAAATAATTTAGTTAAGATTTAACTCAGACTCTTCTCTTTTCAGTATTACTTGCATATTATTCTGTTGTCAACAGTGCCTTGAGTTCCCTAGGTCAGAGGCCCTCTGTTTTACCCTCTTGAATGAATAAACTTCCTATTTCCACTTGGAGTAGAATATGTTGGAAAGGCAACTTACAAATTTAACTGCTTCTGGAAGAGTTTTTACATCTTTCATCTTTAAATGATTTCCACTCTAATCCAAGTTCCAGCAATACCTGATGCTGCCAGTCCCAGACATTTTGTTGAATGTGTACTGTAAATTGGGTGGTTTTTTTGCTTCCCCCTTTACCCATACAAGGATTCAGCTTTCTCCAACCTCCTAACTCCATTACCACTCATCCATCTGCTTCCCAGCTTCCAAAATTTTGTTGCTATTATTTATTTGTGTTGTCCCTATTCTTATGAAATTGTCTTTTTTAAATTCCAATACTAGATTTTAAGATTTTCAGAAAAGAACAAAATTAGGTCTTACCTTATTATCTGTTCTAGACCTTATCATCACAGAATTATGGTTCAGTCTTAAATGCCACTGTCCAGTGCACTGTTGTCCAATGCAATAGCCACTAGCCATGTGAGCCCTTGAAATGCAGCTGTGCAATTCAGTGTGGAACTGAATTTTTAATTTTGTTTTTGTTTGTTTGTTTGTTTGTTTCTGGCTGTGTTGTGCAGCTTGCAGGATCTTAGTTCCCCGACCAAGGATCGAATCCATGCCCCCTGCAGTGGAAGTGTGGAACCCTAACCACTGGACCACCAGGGAATTCCCTTTATTTTATTTTAATAAATTACATTTAAATAATCACATGCGTCTAGTGGCTGCCATACTGGACAGTGCAGGTCCAGTGCTGGTGAACTAGGAGTTGGAATGTAAATTCTAGTCAGCATATCTACTACATGGACGTTTTTTTCCTGTTTCCTTCTCCTTAATTTATTTCTTCATTCATATCAGTGTGGACACGTGGATTTCTGTATTATTCAGTGGGCATTATTTTTTTATTATTGATTTTGATGCTCAAATTATCCCAGATTTGGACAGTGGAAACCCCATTCAGATTTCTTCTGTGTCCTTTTGACATGTACCCTCTTTCTGGATCATTCATTCTAGACCTTAGACATTACAGGCTCCTCACGTACTCACCCTGTCCTAACCTCTGGAATCATCCATTTCTCCAAGGAGCACTGGTTCCTCTTAGTGGAGGATAATGGAAACCAAGATCTGGTTGCTTGGTGGGCTCATTGCTGCTGGACCAGTACTGCTTCTAGGCTCTGTAAGCTGACAAGGGATTTTTAAAGACTGATGGCTTTGGACAGCACGGATAAAGAGATATTTCTATCATTGCAAAAAGGGGAAAGATGGGGTTACTAGAATTTAGGAGTTCAGAGACTCCTACTTCCCCAGGCCCATCTCTACACAGCTGGTGCTTGGCCTTTGAGTGGATTCAGCTGGTTGGTGATGAGAATGCCAGAAGAGCTTGGTGCTAGAACCCCTCTGCTGCTGGAGGGGTGCTTTCTCTCTCCCTCTTTAACCTCCCATTGGCAGAACGTGAACCAGAAGCCAGCTGCCAAGGGAGTATGAATAACTTGAGTTTGCAAACCCTAGACCATTGTTTCTCAGCCTCAGCACCACTGACATTTTGGGCCAGGTGGCCATCCTGTGCTTTGTAGGATGTTTAGTAACAACATCCCTGGCCTCTATGCACTTGATTCCAGTATCCACCCCACCCCCAAATGTTTCCATATATAGCCAGCTATCCCCTGGGGAGGCAAAATTGACCCCATTGAGGACCACCTCCTGGACCATCATTGCAGAAAAGAATAGAGAAGGGTAGACTTGGAGCTGAGAAACAGTAGTACTAACCAGCACCCTACTTTACTTTACACAACCTTGAAGTGTGAAGGAAGGGAAGAGAAATTAACATTTACGTTCCTGTTACAGCCCTGCAATATAGAGAGATTAGTATATGCTTTTTTTTTTTTTTCTTTAGTTGATGAGGAAAGCAAAGACCAGTTAAGTAATTTCTTCGCAGTCAGGCAGGGTTCAAATCCTTGCTGATAAAGTTATTCGTTTACATGCTCTTGAAGTTTGTGCTTGAATTTTTAGGTTGTAGTTATTGCCATAGTCTTTTTAAGTGGGGCAACTATTCTTTTGAGTGTTGCATTTTCAAGTCATTATGGATATATTGTCAACCTGGGTGCATTTTCTGGATGGTGCCCTACTGGAGCCATGCTTAGAATAATGGCTAAAAATGTTCACAAACAGAGGGAAGAAGAAACATGAATAATATTTGTTAGGCAATTCCCTGGTGGTTCAGTGGTTAGGACGCTGTGCTCTCACTGCTGAGGGCCCGGGTTCAATCCCTGGTCAGGGAACTAAAATCCCGTAGGCTGTGCGATGTGGCCAAAAAAATAAATTATGTTAAAGCCAATGTCTTATTTTGTTTTTTAGTTTTGGATACTTATATTTAAGTACTAGTTAACTTGATTTCCTAGAGATTTGCTTCAGACTATACAAGCACTGCCTATTTTTCTCATTTTGCCTTTATGCCTAGTCCTTTACTTCTTTCTATTCCATACTGTTGTGTGTCACTCTCAGTGGTAGAAAGACATGTCCTCTCTCAAAGGAAATCTCCCAAAGATCAACCTAATACTTTACAGTACCTTGCACCTTGCATGACTCATGATCGCCTCAGACCTAACATCCAAAGTAGGCTAGTGTGCTTTCTAAGCCAGACATAAACCGCTTTTTCTCTTCCAGTGCTAGAGCATTCTCTGTACTTTGCGTTATTCCTAGTCCTCTCCAGAGTTTTATATCTGTTGTAGGTCTCTTTGCTTTAAAATCAGTGAAGGAACTAGAGCAGACACAAACATAACGTAACAGTTGAAGGTAGGATTTTTGAAGACCTGTTAGATTTAAAATCGGTTCGCCTAGAAAAGAGGAAGGGGACTTCCCTGGTGGCGCAGTGGTTAAGAATCCGCCTGCCAATGCAGGGGACAAAGGTTCAGTCCCTGGTCCGGGAAGATCCCACATGCTGCAGAGCCTCTAAGCCTTTACGCCACAAGTACAGAGCCTGTACAGACCCAACACAGCCAAAAAAAAAAAAAGAAAAGAGGAAGAAGTGACTTGATTCTTTTTTTAAATAAATTTATTTATTTATATTTGTTTATTTTTGGCTGCACTGGGTCTTCGCTGCTGTGCGCGGGCTTTCTCTAGTTGTGGTGAGTGGGGGCTACTCTTCGTGGTGGTGCGCAGGCTTCTCATTGCAGTGGCTTCTCTTGCTGCAGAGCATGGGCTCTAGGCGCATGGGCTTCAGTAGTTACGGCACACGGGCTCAGTAGTTGTGGCTCGCGGGCTGTAGAGCGCAGGCTCAGTAGTTGTGGTGCACGGGTTTAGTTGCTCCGTGGCATATGTGATCTTCGCAGACCGGTGATCAAACCTGTGTCCGCTACATTGGCAGGTGGATTCTTAACCACTGCGCCACCAGGGAAGTCCCAGAAGCGACTTGATTCTTGTCTTAAGCTGTGTAGTGGCTTTCTGAGAGCGGATTTAGAGTAATTGCTTTATGTGGAGGAAACATGGAACAAAGGGACCTGAAGTTGTGTTTCAGTGTTTTGAAGAGAAGGTACCTCAGGGACTGCTTGATATGAAGCGTTGTGTCAGGGTGAGGCTAATTGTGGGGCTCTGTTGTACTCTCCCAACTAGAACAGGTCATCTTATATTGCTCTTATTTGTTGGATGTGTTCCCATAGTTCTCTGCCACTTACTCTTCATACTCTATTTTAATTGCTTGTTTACTTATCTTTATTCCCTATTAAACTTTAAACACTAAGTGGGCCTATAGGTGCTCAGAAACTTGTGTTCATTGAAGTAATGTTGTTACAGTAATTTAATACAAAATTATCTCCTAATATCCGTGCAGGACAAATCCTTTACACTATAATAGAAAGGGCTGTCATGTGCAGACTGTGAATTTATCACAAATAAATGTGCAGACATTTCTAGCTCAAATAATTATTAAATAGTATGTTTTCTGGTCCCTCCCTATTCATCTTGTGGTTTTCTTCCCCTTTCCCTAAAACAGTTGCAGAAGATCAGTTTTAAAGTGTTTAAACCATAGGCAGGATGTTCTGGGGTGGGGGGGTGGCAAATCCCATTAAGTATGTTTCACCCTTTAGTTGTTTAAAATGACATTCTTCTCTCTCACGAATATATGTAGTCTGTCTTTCCAGGAAAGGCAAGAGGTCCCCTACTGCTCTTTGTACTGCATTGGCCAACTATGCAATGGGAAGGCATTCTAAACAGCAACTTCAGCCTGTTGTCAGTGCCCACTAGTACGCTGTCCACGTTGTCTGTGCAGTGCCTAGCGTACCCAGATTATACACTGTGCTTGGGAGAAGTCATTCTGTGAACGCTTAGCTTGAAACTCAGTGACTAGTTGATACTTCAGCAAGAATTAACAAGTACGGGATATAGAATCCATCTCTGGGGCCAAAAAACATTAGTTTTATTCTATAATTTCATTAGGTCAACTATTTTACCCATTTATACCTCAGTGTAAAACCAGCCATCCTGTCAACCTTCCATGCTACTGTACAAGTTGAGATGGGATTGGGGGAGTTTTGTCTGTGTTAGGTTTTCGTGGAGTTTTTAACGAAACATTTTAAACATGTAGAAAGAAAGATTTTGCAGATATGGACGAATTTCACTTTGTACCCTTTCTTGATTCCATTCTATTTCCTTCCTTTTTCTCCCTACTTCCCAGAGGTCATCACTTCTTGGAGCTGGTGTGTATCCTTTCCGTTCACATTTCAGCATGCTTTCCACATATGTATGTGTCCATAAACTCTAATTATAGAGTATTGTGTATTTTAAAATTTACATAAATGCTTCCATGTGGTTTGTATCCTTTTACAACTTGTTTTTGTGGGGACTTATACATGATAATAGCAGTTTGTTGGAGTACGATGTTCTAGAATTTCATTATGTGATTATGTCACGTATAATAGGTTGTTGATTCCCATGTCTGAAGATGTGTGTATGCCAGATTTCCTTATGTTTGAAAAGACCAAAAAAGAAAAATAAATTATATATTTGAGTCATATTGATATTCTGCTGTGATTTGAAAGAGTGAGGCCTGACACGTTTCTTGCTTACTGAAATTTTATTTTTTTTATTTTTTAAGGTTTTTTTTTTTTGTCTTTGTTTTGTTTTGGTTTTGGCTGCGTTGGGTGTTCGTTGCTGCACACGGGCCTTCTCCAGTTGCAGTAAGTGGGGGCTACTCTTTGCTACGGTGCACGGACTTCTTATTTTGGTGGCTTCTCTTGTTGCAGAGCACAGGCTTCAGTAGTTATGGTGCGTGGGCTCAGTAGTTGTGGCTTGTAGGCTCAGTAGTTGTGGCACATGGGGCTTGGTTCCTCCGCGGCATGTGGGATCTTTGCAGACCAGGGGTCGAATCCGTGTCCCCTGCACTGGTAGGTAGATTAACCACTGTGCCACCAGGGAAGTCCCTGAAATTTTAAATAAAAGAGATGGTGATGTTTTTAAACATTTACCAATATAGGACATGGATTTTCAAAAAGTTAAGAGAACACTACTCTAGAATAAGAACTTAACAAAATAGTGACTTTAGGTAGAGCTGTGTTTGATCAATTATCAACCTCTGGAAATATATATATATGTATATGTAAAAACACCTGCCTTGAAAGTAATTCCTCAATCTCAGGATTTCATTTTAGAGAAGCTATGTGGTAGGTAAAATTAAAGTCTCTCACAAAATAAAGAATTAAGGGAAGAATAATAAACATGACATTAAATGTATATCTCTATGCCATAGTAAATAAAAGTTCTAAAGACATCCATTTCTGAAACAAACAAAAAACAGATTAATTGTTGTCAGATGATCTGCTTTAGTAGGTAACCCTTCATCGTCATCACCGTTGGTCACTTCATGATGGTGCGCCCTAGGAGCAAGCTGCATAGTGCTTGTGGGCCTCAGTTTATTCATCTGTAAAAGAAGAACAACAGTTCAGTGACCAAGCCCTTAGCAGGTGCCTGAGGCAGCAAGGTCAGTTAAACACTAATTGGTTAGTGGAGATGATCTGAGGGAGAGTCTCCTATGTCATTTTTTTTTAACATCTTTATTGGGTTATAATTGCTGTACAATGGTGTGTTAGTTTTCTGCTTTATAACAAAGTGAATCAGTTATACATATACATATGTTCCCATATCTCTTCCCTCTTGCGTCTCCCTCCCTCCCACCCTCCCTATCCCACCCCTCCAGGCGGTCACAGAGCACCGAGCCGATATCCCTGTGCCATGCGGCTGCTTCCCACTAGCTATCTACCTTACGTTTGTTAGTGTGTATATGTCCATGACTCTCTCTCGCCTGTGTCATTTTATACCTGTTTTAAGGGCTTTAATTTTTCAGACGGGTCCCAATAGGTTTGAAACGTAATGTATTTTTTACTAGTGTTCTCCTTTACAAGGCTCTGCAAAATGCTCATGTAATCACTAGATATTTTAATAAAAATTACCACCTTCTTTAAGGGCACTTGTCTTTTTGGGAGGGCTAGAGCTTTCTGCCCTTGCCCTGTAGGCCTGCCTGGAGGGTCTTTAAAACAGGGCAGGGCTTCTCTGGTGGCACAGTGGTTGAGTCCGCCTGCCGACGCAGGGGACATGGGTTCGTGCCCCGGTCCGGGAAGATCCCACATGCCGCGGAGCGGCTGGGCCCATGAGCCATGGCCGCTGAGCCTGCGCGTCCGGAGCCTGTGCTCCGCAGCGGGAGAGGCCGCAACAGTGAGAGGCCCGTGTACCAAAAAAAAAAAAAAACACAAAAAACAGGGCAGTGTTTCTGATTAGTGTGCATTGTTTATAGCAACTAAATGGAGTTGCACACATATTTGGAAATATTGAGATTTTAGTTTTGGCTTTTATATATGAAATTGTTAACACAATCTGTGGCTGATAAAAAACCTGCTTCCCAAGAACAGACCCTTCGTTTATACAGCTGGCAGCCAAGCTCTTCTGGGCTAATGTTGCCGAATGGGGGCTGATGCCTAGAAGTATTCGGCACAGCATTTTTGCTGACTTAATTTTCCTTTCTCCTACGGGAAACAAGTACCTGTTGTTCAGTCCCTTCTTTTTCCCCCCTACTTTCATCATTCAGTCATTCTTACATCAAGAGGTCTATTATAGACACACATTAATCCTTGTTTCCCTTCTCTCTTTTGAGCTCTTATCTAAATACTCTAGGAAAATGTCCCTTTCTCTTTTCATCCACTTCATTCAGCAGATACCCACTGAATTCCCACTTTGTCCCAGGCATTCCTTACACACCTCTTCTTCCTTCATTTTATGTGTGAGTCAGAAAATAGCTCTAATCATGGCTGAGTATAATAGTAGATTGAGTAATATAGAAGCTTCTCTATTTCCAGATGAGAGCTTCTGAAAGACTATTCCTAACTAAGCTTACTCATGAGCAAGTCCATTGTTACTAAGGTAGGTTTCTGTTCGCAGGCCAGGGATGCATTTCTACGAAATAAGAGCATAGAACAGTTCTTTAAAACCAAGGAAAACAGCCAGTTGTTCCAAAATGGACCAAATTTCACTACACTAAAAACTTTTAGAAATGAATTAAACTTCCCTCTGAAAAAATGCATAAGGAACTCCTTAAATATAATGTCCAACCCCTGCCTTTCTGTCCACTTTGTTGAACAGACATGAACTAGCTTGGAATCATCCACAGCCATGAAAGAAGTTTTATCGTATTTTCCAACTACCTCATGACTTTGTTGTGAGGATTAATAAAGTAATTATGAAAATGGGCACACAATAAATAGTGATGGAAGTTGCTGCTATTACCACTGGAGTATTATAGCTCTGTGTAGCAAAGACCTTTACTCACTGCTGTATCTTGGCGCAGAATAGATAGTAGTGGAAGGATAGGTGGCTGCTCCTCATTGTTACATGTCATCAAACTTGTAGAATTCCACCTGAAAACAATAAACCGGAAGTTAGAAAGCTGAGTCCCAGTACAGAAAAGGTTGTTTTAAATGGCCGGGTAAATGTATCACAGGTTCAAGCAAGTCTGCTAAGTGTGAAGAACACACATACTACAAGATCTATTTACCAGGCTGTTCCATGTTTTCCCATAAAATTCCTCGCCATCACCCTGCCCTTGTTCTTCTGAATCGTACCCTCCCCAGGTGTATACGCTCCTTCTGATTTCTCTTTTCTCTGCCCCTGGCGTCTCTTTAACTATAGGTCTTTTCTTTTTTTTTCTTTTATTTATTTTTTAAATTTTTCTATTTCTGGCTGCGTTGGGTCTCCATTGCTGCGCGCGGGCTTTCTCCAGTTGGGGCGAGCGGGGGCTACTCTTTGTTGTGGAGCACAGGCTCTAGGCGCACAGGCTCAGTAGCTGGGGCTCACGGGCTTAGTTGCTCTGCGGCATGTGGGATCTTCCTGGACGAGGGATCGAACCCCTGTCCTCTGCATTGGCAGGCGGATTCTTAACCACGGAGCCACCAGGGAAGTCCTAAAGGTCTTTTCTTTTTTTTTTTTTTTTGCTGTACGTGGGCCTCTCACTGTTGTGGCCTCTCACTGTTGTGGCCTCTCCCGTTGCAGAGCGCAGGCTCAGCGGCCATGGCTCACGGGCCCAGCCGCTCCGCTGCATGTGGGATCTTCCCGGACCGGGGCACGAACCCGTGTCCCCTGCATCGGCAGGCGGACTCTCAACCACTGTGCCACCAGGGAAACCCATCTCCTTTTGAGTCTCTCCCTTTATCATATGGCATAGATTTTTTTTTTAATAAACATGTATAGAATTACGTGTGTATTTAATTGGGGGGGGGTGCGGGATTCTGCTCCTAATTCTAAAAATAATTGAGTAGGGCTTTCTTTTTTCTTTAAAAAGAAACAAACTCCTAGAGTTACTTTACCTTTGCAAGGCATGATTGATTCTATTTCCCCCAATGTTTCTTTTTTTTTTTTTTTTTTGCGTTACGTGGGCCTCTCACTGCCGCGGCCTCTCCCCCTGCGGAGCACAGGCTCTGGACGTGCAGGCCCAGCGGCCATGGCTCACGGGCCCAGCCACTCCGCGGCACGTGGGATCCTCCCGGACCGGGGCACGAACCCACGACCCCTGCATCGGCAGGCGGACTCTCAACCACCGCGCCACCAGGGAAGCCCCCCAATGTTTCTTTAATAGAAGGGGGGAAAGCTTTCTACTCCTGATCTAGGCTCCCAGCTTGTGAAGCATTATAAAATTTGTCTTAGGTTCCAGCAATTTTGCTTCTAGAAATATCCATTGATCATCTTCTTTAATTCTGGCTACTTCTGCTGTTCACTGAATTATAATAGTTCATTTCTTTAACTGCTTGTGTTCATCTGAGATCCTCTTCAGAAGGTTGCATGATTCTTCAACCATCTAAATGCAAAGAGCCTCTTTGGGAATTGCCCTTATCATTGTCAAGTTATTTTAGTGGCATAGTTCTCTGTGCAGATCTTAATATTAAAATTGTTCTATAGCATGTAACACACACACATTCTTTTTTTAAAAGTCACACTTATTTAGAGATGCATAGGGCCTGAAGAGAGAATTCACTGAAGTAAAAAGAGAGCCTTCTCTCCAAATTACATGGCATCTAGAAGTCAAAATAGATTGTCAGTGGCAAAGGCTGAATAATCCCAGGGCTTCAAATTCAGGTGGATGGAGTCTCTTCCTGTTGTGTTTCTTTTCACTGTGTATCTTGACAGATAGCTTTCCCTTTGTCGACCTTCCCTTCCCACCACCTCTCTGTTCCCTACCTAAAAATTCGTTCAAATCAAAAGAAAAAGCTGTATCAACCTTTGGGTTTTTCTTTTAAAAGATATATAAATGTATATTTAATGTACACGTAATATATATATAAGTAAATAAACCTTTGTTTATTTTAGAAAATTAAGAAAGAAAAAAGACTTTACATATTATTTCGGTGGATTTTTAAACATCTGTTCCCACTAGAGGGCATTCTTTCCTTTGATTTTAGTTCATAGCTTTTATGTATTTATTTTACAGAACTGCTAAATATAAAGGTAAGTGTTGAGGGTTTGAATGTGTTCAGATATACCTATTATAGATAGGGGTTGTCAGATATACACCATTCTTTTTATGTAAGTTTCACACATGGGCGTGTCAAAATTGAGGATAAGCTGTATTTCCTAGCATTTTTGTTTGTCTTGTTAGGTGAACTTGGTCAGATGGGGAATCACAAATATCCCACCATAACTTTAAGATGTAGCTGTGTAGATGTAGATATGGTACATATATACAATGGAATATTGGCCATAAAGAAAGAATCAAATAATGCCGTTTGCAGCAACATGGATAGACCTAGAGATAATCATACTAAGCGGAGTACGTCAGAAAGAGAAAGACAAATACCATATATCACTTATATGTGGAATCTAAAATACGACACAAACGAACTTATCTACAAAATGGAAGCAGACTCACTCACAGGTACAGAGAACAGACTTGTGGTTGCCAAGAGGGTGGGGGCGGGGATGAATCAGGAGTTTGGGGTTAGCAGATGCAAACTGTTATATATAGGATGGGTAAACAACAAGGTCCTACTTGTATAGCAACAAGGTCCTACTGTATAGCACTATGTTCAATATCCTGTGATAAACCATAATGGAAAAGAACATGAAAAAGACTGCATACCTGTATAACTGAATCACTTTTCTGTACAGCAGAAATTAACACAACCTTGTAAATCAACTATACTTCAATAAAATTTTTAAAAAAAAAGATGTAGCTTGTGCTAGTTGCCATGTTACAAAGTAGTGACTGTCCGAATTTGTTTATGACAATATGGCTAAAGCTAGATTATTCAAGGATGAGTTGCGTATTTTATTATTTGGTTAACTCAGTTTTTGCAGGGTGTATATAGTATAGAGTAACTGAAACCTAACATTTTTTAAATCCAGGATATCTCAGTGCTAACACATAGTGGTTCTCCAGCCTTGCCTCTCAAGGCGATATTTTATTTGACAATATTTGAATTCTTGTTTCTATTATAAATGATATTTTTCTATAGGAACTTTTTTTTTAACATCTTTATTGGAGTATAATTGCTTTACGATGTTGTGTTTCTGCTGTATAACAAAGTTAATTAGCTATATGTATACATATATCCCCACACCCCCTCCCTCTTGCATAGGAACTTTAGTTCTTAGCATCTTAAATATATCTTATTGTTATCTCACCAGAAGGAACTTCATTCTTCCTATCAAGGAATTGATCGTTTTACATATGCCACGTATATGTTCTGTTTCAGATTTTCCTGAGTCTCCTGGTACCAGGTAGAACATTGTTATTAACCAAGCGACTGTGCATTGAAGAGCTGGCTTGTTTTCCCTGATAGGAAAGCACCTGTAGTAGACACAAAGGGAGCACATTTTGTTAGTCTGTGTTATAGAGTGAATTCTGACAGGTATACTTGGAAGAGGTTCTGTTTTGAGTGAGAAATCTGGGGTTCTTTTCAAAGCTACATGAGATTTAGTAATTTCGAGTTGGGGCAGAGGGAGACCGGGTTACTGTTGAGAAACTGGCAAAGCCTATGCATGCTTCTGTGCTTCTATTCAGAGACTTCGAGCTACTGTCGAGAGGTGGTATGGAATCGTCTCTAAAGTGAGATATTGACTAAAGCTTATGATGACAGATTAGAAGTATTAAATTGGCAGAGCTGTTGCAATGAGAAGGAGTAGCAGGTTGTCTGGAAAATTATATGTGATAAAATATTTTTACTTCCGACTTCTTATTCATAGTACACTCTTCACCAAAACAAATACTCTATAACATACTTGCTGCTATAGATTATTATTAAAGTTACTCTTACTTATGTTGTAAGAAACCCTGGTGAGAACTTACCTAATATAATGTTTAATGGTCAGACTGAAATATATATTTGTGTTTGAAATAATGACCTTGAATCACAAAAGTTGTTAAATGTCTTTTTTGGGTGGGGGGAGAGGCACATGATTTGCGGGATCTTAGTTCCCCAACCAGGGATTGAACCCGCGCCCACAGCAGTGAAAGCACGGAGTCCTAACCACTGGACCGCCAGGGAATTCCCCCAAAACATACATTTTAGAAATGATTCCATCAAAAATAGTTAATAGGGCTTCCCTGGTGGCGCAGTGGTTGAGAGTCCGGCCTGCTGATGCGGGGGACACGGGTTCGTGCCCCGGTCCGGCAAGATCCCACATGCCGCGGAGCCTGCGCGTCCGGAGCCTGTGCTCCGCAACGGGAGAGGCCGCGGCAGTGAGAGGCCTGGGTACCGCAAAAAAAAAAAGTTAGTAATTTTTTAAAAGAACCTCAGTTTCTTAAAGGGCTAACAGTTACTGAACTCCAGCTGGATTGTAGGTGAAGCCTGACACCACTCGACATCCTCACCCCTTAGGAGAGCATTTAGATTTAGATAGCTTCGAATTTTATCAGCCGAGTAGAACAGGCAAGGGACAGGCATCATCAGCATGTCCCTACTGAAACTGATGCAGTGTTTGGCAATATCACCATCCCCAGTCGCCTTAAGCTTTGTTCATTTATACTTGTCGGTGGGCATCCCCACCACAGAAAGAAAAGTGGGGCCCGCAGAGTAATGGTGGATGGGACATGCCGAAAAGTTAGTGTTCAAAACTGAGCTTGCCTTTCAGGCACCTCTTTAGCTCAGTTCACACTACATTTTGTTTGACAAAGTTATTGTACCCTGTTACATTAAACTTTCATTTGTGAATCTGAATAGATACTTACCCCTTTTCAGTACCTTCAGTGCTGTGCTAAAAGCATTGTCATGCTTGGAAGCTATTTTGAATAGGCAGATTTTGAAGTATTCCATCTTTTTGCCCACCATCTTCTCAGTGAAGCTTTCTTTGTCCACACTATTTATCCTGTTTTGCTTTATTTTTCTCCATGGCACCTATCTTCCAACTTGCTTTATAACTTAGTTTGGTTGTATGCCTGTCTTCACCCACTCTTTTAGGCTATCATTCATTCTTTTTTAATTCATTCTATAATGGACGGTTGATGGCCCTTTGGGTTGTTAACAGCCTTTTTTTTTTTTCTTTCCAGTTGCCAAAACTGCTTTGAACATTCTTTTGCATTCTTCTGGTGCTCCTGGGCAAAAGTTTCCCCAGGGAATAGATTTAAGAGTGAAATTGCAGTCACAGTAATTGTACATGTTTAACTTGACTAGAATATGAACAAAATTTGCAAAGTAGTTGTGCAGATATGTGTTCCCACTAGCAGCGTCGAAGAGTTTCTGTTGCCCCTTGTCTTCTCTAGCACTTGATATCAACAGACTTCCAAGCTTTTGCCAGATTGGTAGATGTAAAATGATAGCTCATGATGGTTTTATTTGCACTTTTTTGATGACTAATGAGATGAGAGTCTTTTCATATATTTATTGGTCAGTTGTGTTTGTTGTTCTTTGTAGTGCCCATTGAGGTCTTTGCCCATTTTTCTGTTGGATGTTGGTCATTTTTTACTAATATGTGAGAGTTCCTTAATGTATTCCTTACTTCTGTCTGTCACGTATGTTGTATTTATCACCAGTTTCTGGGCCTTGTCTCTTCTGTCACTCTAGGGTATTAAAAGTGAAGGAAAAGTCTTAATTTTAACGTGGTTGAATATATCTTTTTATGGTTTGGGCGTGTGTGTGTGTGTGTGTGTGTGTGTGTGTGTGTGTGTGTGTGTGTGTGTGTGTGTAAGAAATTGTTTCCTACTCTGAGCTCATAAAAATATTCCCTACATTGTCTTCAGAGATTTTTTCACTTTCCTTTCACGTTTGTCTTTAAACCATTTGGAACTGGTTCTTGTGTGTAGGATCTGTGAAAGAGATCCAATTTTATTTTCCCCATATATGGGTGATCACCTGTCCTAGTACCATTTATTGTCTACTCTCTCCTTTCCCCACTGATCTCTAGTGACCTTACTGTCATGAAACAGATTTCAACATGTGTGCATCTGTTTGGGTGCTTTCTATACTGTTCCTTTGGTCAGTTTGTCTGTCTCTATGCCAATGCCATTCTATCTTTATCACTGTAGCTTTATAGTAGCTCTTGATATGTTAAGCAAATCCCTGCATCTTGTTATTCTTCAGGAATATCTTGGCTATTCTTGACCCTTTGCAAATTGTGTAAAAATTTGAGTCAGCTTATCATGTTCCACAAAAAATTCTTTTGTGATTTTTTTTATTAGAATTGTATTGAATCCACAGATCAATTTGGGGAGAATGATATTTTATTATGTTGAACCTTCTAGTCAGTGAACCTGGTATTTTTATTTTTTTAAAGCTCTTTGTCTTTGAACACATTTTTACTAATTTACTTCATAAAGGGCTGCATATCTTTGGTTGGCTTTTTTAAATTTATTTATTTTATTTTTATTATTTTTGGTTTCGTTGGGTCTCAGTTGCAGCATGCGGGATCTTCGTTGCAGCGTGCGGGCTTCTCTCCAGTTGCAGCACGCAGGCTTAGTTTCCCCATGGCGTGTGAGATCATAGTTCCCTGACCAGGGATTGCACCTGCGTCCCCTGCATTGGTAGGTGGATTCTTAACCACTGGACCACCAGGGAAGTCCCCTTTCGTTAGCTTTATTCATAGGCACTTTTCAGAAATGCTACTACAAATGACGTAATGTTTTTATTGTGGTAAAATATGCACAGCATATCATTCTAACCCTTTTTGCAGGTACAATTCAGTGGCATTAGTACGTTCCCATTGTTGTGCAACTATCACCACTGTCCATCTCTAGAATTTTTTTATCATCCCAAACTGAAACCCATTAAACAATACTCCCCATTCTCCCTTCCACCCAGCCTCTGGTAACTAACCACTGTTCTACTTTGGTTTGTTGGTTTTTTTTGGGGGGGGGGGGGTTGTTTTTTCTGTGAATTTGACTAATCTGAGTACCTCATATAAGTGGAATCATAAGTGGCATTTTAAAAATATACCAGTATTTGTCTTTTTTGAGTGAAGAAATCAGTGTTTTATTAAATTGGTTTTTGTATTTAGCTAACTTGCTTAAAATATTAATTTCAATAATTTAGCTGGGGTTTTCTGTATAAACAAGCATATCACATGTGAATAAAAGGCTTTCCTACTATTAATTAAACCTGCCTATTGAGTTTTAAATTTTAATTAATTTTTTGTATACCTAGATAGTTCATTTTCAAATCTGTTGGTTGCCTCTTCAAGCTCTTCTTTATTTCTTTTAAACTGTTAAGTGTTATTTGATATTCGATTCTGTTATAAACTGTTTGCCATTCTGATTCTGCTGTTTCTGCTACTTTCTGATGGTGTTTTGTTTTTTGTTGGTATTTTGTGTATGAGCTGTCATTCCTTCAAATTTTATTTCTGCCAGCTGCCTGGTGGCAGTACTAATTTAGGACCACTTTAAATTAAATTCTTGACCTGAGAACCATTTGGGAGTCTGAATTTGGGCTCTCCACTTATAAGAAGTCTGGACTGGTTTGTAGTTATAACTTTTCAGGGTTTTGTTGTTGTTGTTGTTGTTTTGTGCCTGGGGAGAGGGGGATTTCACGGGTAAGTTTTGTAATCCCCTAGGGAGGGTTTCTAGCTCACCCATATACTGAGGGTATATTAGGGTCTCAGCTTTATGAGGAGTTGCCTGTTCAGACACCCCGCCGTGGCAGACCTTGGTCTTTGCTTCCTGTGTCTGTCCTGCAATGCTGTGAAAATTTAAGCTCAGATTTTTCCAAATAGATGCCCACTTCTTGAGTGATTCCATTTAACCATTCCTCTTTCACTTGGGTTTTACCCTCTTGCTAGTTCATCAAGGCATTTAAAACGTTTCTCTGCATTTTTTGAAACATTTTAAGTTATTTCCATTAGGAATGTAAATCAGGGGAACAAATCCACCATGTAGTTGGAAATTCCTATATCATTTTACTGTGTTGTTTTTAGTCATTTTGGAAAGGAAATCTGGGATTAAATGCATATTTTTTTATTTATAAAATTGAAATGGAGAGTGGCCTTTTACGGCTGCTGATTAATGATATTTCTTTTTTTTATAGGTGTCAGCTGTGATGCATGTTTAAAAGGAAATTTTCGAGGTCGCAGATATAAGTGTTTAATTTGCTACGATTACGATCTTTGTGCATCTTGTTATGAAAGTGGTGCAACAACAACAAGGCATACAACTGACCACCCAATGCAGTGCATATTAACAAGGGTAGATTTTGGTACGTATTTAATTAAAATTTTAATGAATTATCATTTAGAACTTTGTGTGTATGTGTATGAAGAAGTAAAGGCAAAATGTTCTAAAACTGTCCCCAGTAGCGTACATGAGGCTCCAAATTCATTAAAAATAACATGAGTCTTACTTTTATATTCTAAGTAATTTTTCCTCTTATAGTTTATTTATGAAAGCCATTCAGAAATAAATACAACCGGCAAGGTATGAAACGGAAGAGTGCCTCAGTAAAGAAGGAATAAAGTTTAAACTGACCGTTCTTGCTAACAATACATAAGTCTTCTTGCTCTGGTTATCAGGAAGCAGATTATTTCTACAGTTGATTAGAAGGCACTGTCAATTCATAAGAAAAGCTTTAAATGTTTCATGCTGTAATTTCTTACTAGTCAACACTTGTTATTATCTGATTATAGCCATCCTAGTGGGTGTGAAGGTGAAGTGGTGGTATCTCACGTGGTTTTGATTTGCATTTCTCTGATGGCCAGTGATGTTGACCATCTTTTCTAGTGCTGATTAGCCATTTGTGGATCTGCTTTGGAGAAATGTCTATTCAGATCCTTTGCCCATTTTTTAATTGGGTAATGTGTCCTTTATTATTGACTTTTAATAGTTCTTTGTGTATTCTATATACAAGTTCCTTACAGATAAATGACTTGCAGAAATTTTCTCCCATTCTGTGGGTTGTCTTTTCACTTTCTTGATGGTACGCTTTGAAGCACATAAGTTTTAATTTTGATGGTGTCTAGTTTATCTGTTTCTTTCCTTTGTTGTGCTTTTAGTGTCATATCTAGGAAACTATTGCCTAATCCAAGATCATAAAGACTTAAAATTATGTTTTTGTCAAAGGGTTTTATAATTTTAGTATTTACATTTAGATCTTTGATCCATTTTGAGTTAATTTTTGTGTGTGGAATGAGGTAGAGTTCCAACTTCATTCTTTGGCATGTGAATATCCGGTTGTCCCAGCGTCATTTGTTGAAAAGACTATTTTCTACCCAATGAATTGTCTTGGCATTACTGTTGGAAATCGGTTGACCAGAGGGAAAGGGGAAATTGGGGTGTGTTGGTCAAAGAGTACAAAGTTTTGTTATGCAAGATGAATAAGTTCCAGAGATCTAATGTATAGCATGGTGACCATACTTAACGATATTGTATTGTATACTGGAAATTTTCAAAGAGGAGATCTTAAATTAAATCTTCTCAACACACACACACACACACAAAATGGTAACTATGTAGAGGTAATAGAGATGTTAATTAGCTTGATTGTGGTGATCTTTTCACAGTGTATACATATGTGAAAACATATTTATACCATAAATATATACAATTTTTATATGTCAAAGATAGTAAAGCTGTTAAAAAAGAAAAATCAATTGACCATAAATGTCAGTTTTAATTTCTGGACTCTCAATCTGTTCCGTTGATATATATGCCTATATACCAGTACCACAGTGTCTCAATTATGTAGTAAGCTTTGAAATCAAAAAGTATGCATCTTCAAGCTTTGTTCTTTTTGAAAGTTGTTTTGGGTATTCTAGATCCCTTGAATTTCATGTGAATTTTAGGATCAACTTGTCAAGTTTCTGCGAAGGAGCCAACTGGGATTTTGGTAGGAATTGTTTTGTACCTGTAGATCAGTTTGGAGAGCAATGTTATTAAGTCTGCCAACCCATGAATGCGGGGTATCTTTCTGTTTATTTAGGCTATCTTTCTGTTTATTTAAGTCATCTTTCATTTCTTTCAGCAAAATTTTGTAGCTATCAGAGGATAAGTTTCACACTTCTTTCATTAAGTGTATTCCTAAATATTTTATTCTTTTTGCTTTTGTAAATGGAATTTTTTAAAATTTTTATTTTGGATTGTCCATTGCAAATTACAGAAAAAGAATAGGTTTTTATATATAGATCTTGTATCCTGAAATGCTACTGAACTTGTTTATGAGTTCTGATAGTTTTTTAGTGGATTCGTTAGGATTTTCTATATACAGCAGGGGTCCCCACAGCTACTGGAACCGGGCCTCACAGCAGGAGATGAGCGGCGGGTGAGCAAGCGAAGCTTCACCTGTATTTACAGACAGTCCCCATCGCTCACATTACTGCCTGTCAGATCAGCGGCAGCATTAGGTTCTCATAGGAGCGGGAACCCTACTGTGAACTGCACATGCCAGGTATCTAGGTTGCACGCTCCTTATGAGAATCTAACACGTCATCATCTGAGGGGAGCTGAGGCGGTGATGCCAGTGCTGGGGAGCGGCTGCAAATACAGATTATCATTAGCAGAGAGGTTTCACTGCACAGAGATCATAATAAATCAATTGCTTGCAGACTCATATCAAAACCCTATCAGTGGGCTTCCCTGGTGGTGCGGTGGTTGAGAGTCCGCCTGCCGATGCAGGGGACACGGGTTCGTGCCCCGGTCCGGGAAGATGCCGCGGAGCGGCTGGGCCCGTGAGCCATGGCCGCTGAGCCTGCGCGTCCGGAGCCTGTGCTCCGCAACGGGAGGGGCCACAACAGTGAGAGGCCCGCGTACCGCAAAAAAAAAAAAAAAAAAACAACCCTGTCAGTGAGTGGCAAGTGAAACAAGCTCAGAGCTCCCACTGATTCTGCATTATGATGAGTTGTATAATTATTTCAATATATGTTACAATGTAATAATAATAGAAATAAAGTGCATAATAAATGTAATGTGCTTGAATCATCCCAAAGCCATACCCCACCCCCACCCCGCCTGCATCCATGGAAACTGGTCCCTGGTGCCAAAAAGGTTGGGGTTTGCTGATATACAGGGTCACGTCATCTGCTAATAGAGATAGTTTTACTTCTTCCTTTCCATCTCGATGCCTTTCCTTTCATTTTCTTGCCTAATTACTCTGGTTAGATCCTCCAGTAAAATATTGAATAGAAATGGCAAGAGTGGACATTCTTGTCTTGTTCCTGGTCTTAGGCGGGAGGCATCCAGTCTTCCACCAGTAAGTATGATGTTAGCTCTGGGTTTTTTGTAGATGCCCTTTATCAGGTAAGAAAGTTCTCTTCTTTTTTTTTTTATGTTTGTCTCCACCTACCCCAAATTCACTTGGCAAGTCTTATGCATATAATAAATGGTCAATATATATGTAATGGGTAAATATTTTTAAGATAGTCTTAATTTCCCTAAAAATGAATGTGCACGAATCTACCATGTAGTAAACACTTTCTTTCATTTTCTCTTCTCACAAAAACGATCATATCCTCTTAAAGTAGGTATTTGTTTCATGTTAAATAATGAGATCTTTGTAATGAAGTGACATAACATACTAAGTGTACTTTCAATTGCATTTCCTTTTGTGCTCCTAATAGAGAAAAATAGACTTATTCCTTGGCATGTGTTAATCAGGCAAACAAATTATTCCCACAGACTCTCACTAATTGGTCAGTTCTTCAGTAACCAAGTTGGGCAGAGTACGTTGTGGTAGTTCCCCATTCAAGTTAGCATTTATAATAACTGAATGCTTAGGGTCCTTCCTGCTATATGAATGGTATGTTCTGTAGATAAATAGCTGCATCTAGGAGTTAGCATATTGATCATTGTCATCTGTTCTTTCCCTCTGAGCACTTGTGTTCTTGTATATGATATATCCTGCTGATTCTTTGTATTGACATTGGTGTTGCCACAGTATATACAGAGATAAAGAAAAAAATAAATTACGATAAAATTAGAACCAGATGTGAAATTAGAGATGTTTCAAAATTAAATGAAGGGATATAAAGCTGTTTGCTTGCTTTTCTCTTAAGGCTGTAGTAGCAAGTAGAGAAGGAATTTGGGAAGAGTGACATAGAGTCCTTGGGAGAATAAGGATGTTACAGAGGTAAACAGAGAGGTACCTAAGCACTCCTTGACAAAGTGAGGCTGTTGGTGGAGATTTCAGGCACCCTGTTTTTTTTTACGTTATTGTACCACATGGTTACATTTTTATATATTTTTTAAAAAACGAATAATAATTATTTCTCAATGCAGTTCCACTCTGTTTTTCAGATTTGTACTATGGTGGGGAAGCTTTCTCTGTAGAGCAGCCACAGTCTTTTACTTGTCCCTATTGTGGAAAAATGGGCTATACGGAGACATCTCTTCAAGAACATGTTACTTCTGAACATGCAGAAACATCAACAGAAGTGGTAAGTGAAGCAGCCTTGTGTCTAAATGATATGGTAAAGTATATTATTTCTAACATAAATAAAGGCATGTCACTATCATCTACCTCCTGTTAAGTGTACTGTTACTGTTTGTGTGATAACTGTTAAATTATCTTCAAACAGCAAATTTTACGCATCCTAGGAGGGAGGCTGCACGTGTACAAGATGATGCCCCCTATTTGTCCACACTAGCCTTTCTTGCGGTGTTGCTGAAAGCACAATGTGGAATCTTAACCAAATTCAGGAGCCTTCAGTAAACACGTGGTGAAAAGGTTTAAAGCACCCCGACCTGCAACACATCTCTTTCCATAGTATTCTAGCTGCCTGATTGATTTCCCTTTTATAAGGAAACCTTCACAAGGAAATTTTAAAATCTTTGGTCATATACTAAGTAGAAATCCATTGTCACATCTCATTGTGATAGATCACTGACCTTCCTTGGTTTTCATCAGATCATATTTCTTGCTTCATAGGTCAGAGCTTTGAGGTCCCTAGAAGTTCCTCCTACTCTGATCTTTGCCAGTGGCCAGGGACCCAGAATAATACCCAAAGAAAATCTTGGCTTGAAAGCTTTTTGGATATTTTACTTGACACCTGAGTCAGCATATATCCAACTTCAAGAAATGATGAGTGCACCCCAAAGAGTCCCCTTCCCCCCGTTTACCATTGGTAACAGTAGATAAAGTGAGCCATGAGAGCTGGAACTGTGGGTGTGGAACTCGGAGAGTTTGGGCCCAAGCATTTGCACATTGCTTCAACTCATAAGCCCCTGAATGTACTCAAAACAAATTAACTGAAACTCAGGAGAAGTAAAGTAATAGTGTATCCAAGGACTCACAGCTAGTAAGGGGCAGAGTCAGGTGTTTGAACTCAGCCAGAGTCCCTCTGGGTTGTAGAGTCCCTACTTAACCACTGTCTTATTCTGTCTCCACTACAGCCCTGCTGTTACAGCTGTGAGAGTACAGGTTCACTGTTATCTCCACTTACACTGCTAGTTGATGTTAAAGTTGTTATAAGATTCATAGTTCAAACAGTTGGTGAATTTACATTATGTAGTTCTCAAATCAAATTTTACCGTCTGACAACTCAAAAATGCTCTCATCTTGCACCTTGGGGAACCTCAGAACACTATTGTCACATTTTACTTGTGTTCTTAATTTGTTCTTTTTATTCTACAAAGGTGATTTTGCTTCCTTTTGGAACAGTCCCAGATGACAGTGTGAAGAATGAATGCTGATTTGATTGCATCTCTGTCCTGGTTGTTGTGGGAAAGTTGGAATAATTTCTCTTTGATTTAAATTCTGTTAAGTTTGAGAATTTATTTACCTAGATATAATAAGGAGGGGTTTCCCTATTGTAAACCTGGCATTCTTAAAATCATTATTATATTAGCCAGTAGGCCCTAGTGTAGTAGTTCCATCACCCCTTTGGGACAGGACAATGTGTCGGTTTTCCACATCTAAAACTGGGGAATCCAGTGGAAATTCAAGTCCTCTCCATGAATGAAAAGCTAATTATTCATTTTTAAAAATGAGAGTCAACTACCAGCAGTCTTGCCTTTATTTTTTTCCAGAAAGTAAATACAATTTATTTATACTCCTTTGTACCTGATACACAGTTTGAAAATTAAATACCATCTACAAATAGTTTTATGGTCTGTCTCTCATAAGTTGTGTTCAGTTATATGCCTTCGTTTAGTTTCCCAACTTTTGGAACATAGCTCAAGGCAGCGGCCATACCATTTTTTCATATTAGTATTTGTGTAATATTTTAAGGATTTCTCTCTCCTCATGGGCTCTTAGTCTGCATGAGCACCGCATCTACCTCGCTTCCCACTCATTAGCACACCCAGACATTTCAAAGTGAAAAATAGCAAGCAGGCAAGAATCTTTGATACAAAGGTGCTTGATTCTTTGAATCATGTAGGTCGTGTCCTAGATCCGGGGCTGACATCAGCAGGTGTACCACGTGTGGAATACTGGCCAGTGTCCATGCTCAGTGATTGCTGCCTGTGCCTTGCCAGGTGTTAAGTATTTTGAATGCCTCTAGGTATATATGTGAAACACATTATCAGCTCTGATGTGTTACAGTTATACGTAAATGTCCATGTGATATTATTATGTGTGCCCTCTCAGCACCCTCCCCCCTGTGTTTTGCCAAGTCATGGTAATTAAAACATTTTTGAATTCTGGAGTTCAGGAGTGACTCATGTCATTTTGGAAGGTAGGGAATTAGATTCACATAATAGCTGTATCTCTGTTTCTATTCCTGTTTATATTTTTCTTCCTAAGTGCTCAATTTTCTATCCTTCTTTGCCCCTGCATTTCCTGCATATCTCTCCTCTGTACCACCAGCTTGTACCTTCCTCTAGGACTTAAGGATCTCACTCCTCTAACCAGCATCCCTTTGGAACATTTAGGAGTGAGAGGATATATCCCTGCAGATATTACTGTCACCACTAGTAAGCACTTACCAATACCTGACATAGCTAGTAAGAAAGTGTACGGAAGGTTAATTTTTAAAATAACTTTGTAGTCTTTGTGTGTATATATATATTTTGTTGTTGTTGTTTGTTTGTTTGTTTTTGGGGTTTTTTTTGCGATACACGGGCCTCTCACTGTTGTGGCCTCTCCCGTTGCGGAGCACAGGCTCCGGACGCGCAGGCTCAGCGGCCATGGCTCACGGGCCCAGCCGCTCTGCGGCATAGGGGATCCTCCCAGACCAGGGCACGAACCCGTGTCCCCTGCATCAGCAGGCGGACTCTTCAACCACTGCGCCACCAGGGAAGCCCCTTTGTCTATATTTTTGTCTCCTTTTTCAACTTGGGACTCTAAGGCCCCAACCTAAGATTTGCCTCCTTTCTTAAGATTAATTTAAGATTGCTCAAGAGGCTTTTGATTTTGAGGATATGGAGGATCCTTCAAACTAGATATTATTAAAAACATCTGACATAGAATGCATAGTGAAGCTGATTAAAAATTTTACAAGCAGATTTGGTGTAGTCTCAGGGATCTTTTTATAAACACCAAATTTGATAAGCAGTGTGATTTTGAAGTTAAGCACAAGTTCTTAAAAACCCTCATAGTTATGAAATCTGGTTGATTGGGACTAGTTTTTGGTTGCGGGAAGAATTAAGAGGGGAAGTAGCACAGTATGTAATTATCAAAATCCATCAAGCTGGTAGTAGAAGTGAGCGCTAGAGGTCAAATGGGATTGCAAACATGAAGGATTTGTTGAGGAAGTGGTAAGAATGTGGAAGAAATACGGTGGGAAAGCTTTGAACATAAAAACATTAAGCATGACTCCTGAAATTTTTCTTAAATCTTACATTTGAGGTGACTTGCACTGCAGCTAATTAGAAAGCCTTCAGGGATTTTTGTTGTTGTTTTTAAATGAAATGTAGCTTTACCTCTAATTAATGATATGTAATTAATCTTTCACTTCCTTGTTTAATAAATCTCTTGCAATTTATATTAAGAACATTATGCTTTAAAAAGTAAAAGTACTTTTGTTCACCAACATTTTCTTCTCACTTCTAGAAATCTGTGTTGCAGTATACTACTCCGTTCATAATTGCATCAGTTCTCTAGCATTCCCTGCTGGAAGCTTTTTGCTTTCTATTTTTCATTTGGTTTTACTCTTTGGTTTCTTTCCTCTCCAAAAAGGGGAGGTTAGGGCAATCTCCAGCTTTTAGGTTTTCATACATGTAAGTGATACAGTCCCTCCTTTTTTTTTTTCTTTTAATTGTGTTAGTTTGTTCATTTTTATTTTCCTAGGGATACATCCGTATAAGTTTCTGAACGTGGCACAAGGTTATTCATAATATCATCTTATTATATTGTCGATGTCTACACTATCTGACTCTTTCTCATTTCTTTTTTGGTTTTTTTTTTTTTTACCTTTTTTCTTTTTTTAATTAATTTTTATTGGAGTATAGTTGCTTTACAGTGTTGTGTTACTTTCTACTGTACAGCAAAGTGAATCATCTTTCACCTTGGGGAACCTCAGAACACTATTGTCACATCCCTCCCTTTTTAATGAAGACCTAGATATGTTTGTAACAAATTGAGTTTAATTTTGAAATAGCATGGTTGTATTGTGTTCTATTTATACTGATTTGATAAGAAGTAAAAACCAAGAAGAAAGAATTATTTTAGAAATTTTTCACAATCTGACTATACAATTTTATTCTTATGGAGAAACATGATGACATAAAAGGACTTTTAAATTTGTTTCTAATGAGTCAGAATAATCTGTTTTAGCTGGTAATTTTTTTAATATTTAGACGGTTGTTTGTCAATTAAAAGGAGCCATAGAACACAGAATAGAAATTATCATCATTGTGGCGTTTTGTGTATAAACAGATGCATTTGATACCTAAATTCAACAAGCAGGAAAATATAAGATCTAATATACTGCAAACCAAAATAATGTGACAGGTATGGTTTATACATGAGGGCTATGAAAGGTTGCATATCTTTAAATTGTGTATAGGACTTTTAAATTTTGACCATCAAAATAGTATCTGTATTTCATTGAAAGACCATTTTAATATGTAGATATATAGAGCTAACTTCCCAACACAGGTATTTCCTTATTAGGAACAATAATAGTGGAGTGAACCACAATTTTTACAAATCTTCTAATCTAATCTTGTACATTTTCTTAAATATTATAATTACCTATTTACTCTTATAATCAGGTAATCAAGAAAAGTAAGCATTTAAAAGCCAAATACACATTTTTTTTTTTAAATAGGCTTTAATTGACTGTTACTACTTGCATTCTTCTTCTTCAAAGAATGCAGTTGGATGCTGTCTGCTTTTCTGTGAACTAACAATGGTATTTTATTTAATAATAGTGGAGGAATACATAAAACTACCGTTGCTACAGGCAACCATATAGCTACTACTCATTTGCATTTAGCTAGAGAGATTATAGAAGACCAGGATTTGGTACTTTTACCATTTGTGCTTTTCATTACTTTTGACTCAGAACACTTTCTTTTTTATAAATCACTTTTTTACTATCTTTAGTATTTAGCTATCTTTGCACATTTTTAATAATAGTTATTTTGAGCATATTTACTTGTTTAAAATCGGATAGTAATACTTTTGATTTTAAGGGTGATAGAGCCATTGGTTTCCCAGTAGATTCTTGAGTTGATAGCACAGAAGGAAATGATAGGAGACACGTTGGGCATTCCAGATTGTTCTAGGATAATTCAATTTATGTGTGTGTCCTGATATTTTAAAAGATATTTCTATAAGAGATCAGTTCCTTAAGGTGATATGAAAACCAGGAGGGGAATCATTTAGAATATTATGAAAATGAGGTAATAAAAGCTTTTCCAAGAAGGTGTTGTGCCTGGTATTTCAGAGTATATTGTTATCCTGGGTAGGGTTTTCATTGCTCTGTACTTCCCTCTGTGTTGAAGTAAACTTCTGTAGGGGAAGGTGAGTAGGCAGTTTTCAGAATGGGAAGAACACCCAGTGTGAAGGGGATGCTGGGTAAGAGCAGCAGGTGTAGAGACATTCACTTTGAGTTCTTTTTTTCTTTGGCCACTGGTTTGGTTTCTTCTTTGTCCTGTGAAATACTGGCTTGTCTAGTTCAGTGTCTGGACAGCTAATTTCAAGTCAGTGCATAGAAGTGGGGCCTCTTCTTGCAGGGCTTGCAGAAAGATTTGTAGGGAAGGGGGTATAAATTAAAGATGGGACCTCTCTGGCAACTATTGGAAAATTATAAGGTAGCTCAGTAGTCCTTTAAACACTTTTCAGCCTTGTCTCTTCTCCTGGTATCCCTTTCTTCCCCATCGTGCCCCTCAGGTTAAAAAAAGAAAAACTGGTTAAGAAAATTATTTGAAGACGCCAGTCTCGGTCTTCATAGCTGAGGTTATTTTTTCTAGGAAATCCGACCAAACTCAGCCTCACTTGACAAACTTGTAATGCTCTTGAGGAGAGAGCATACAAAGCTTCTGTCATTGCCAGACACTCAACTCATAAACAACATAAACCCACTAACTTACGTGGAGTCATTTGTGACTTTTCACTAAAACTGTTGCTGGCTTTGGGCTCCGCCTCCCTGTGCCTGTCTCCCTGCAGCTCGCAGGTGCTTACGGACACACTATGCAACAAGACGTGCCCGTTTCCTTTTCTTTCTCTAGGTCTACAGGGGAAATAGATAGCTTACCCCAGGATAGGTGGAAACAGTGAAGCTTACACTGCAGTTCTTCTTCTCAGTACTCGTGGATATGAGTGCTCATATTCAGAGTGAACTGTGAACAGGATAAAGAAGTGCGAGCGCCCTGACCCCTTTGGAGTTATTTTTCATTGTGGCTAAATTATGTTTTTTCAAGTGTTATGAATTTCCAGGACATCAGTATACACATGTAATTTAAATCTATATCCAAGAAACATGTTTAAAACCAAAACTTTATTTATTTAGTACTCTTAAATCATATATAAAAATGTAAGGAAAACTGAAATTTTTGTATTTAACAAAAACTCCCTAACATTCTAAATGCTGCTCTTGGGAAGCAGGTGACAGTTCCAACCTCAGCATTAAAATGGGGAGAATGGAACTGAGGAGAAAAATAAATTCAATATGAAGTAGCTTATACTTAATTATAAGTTCATTTGAGTGTTCCACTGCAACAGCAGAAAATTAGATTATAATCGAGTTGAACATTGTGATCACTCGGGTCTTGAAAGAACCTATATCTGTATTGACAAAACAGATGGCTAAGGTGCATGTAGCTACAATTTAGATGGTTCTAGAGAAGGCCCAAAATGAGTTTGTTGACCATGTAGCATAGATTTTCCACTAGTGCTTTTTGTATGTCCTCAAAGCAAAACTTCACTCTGGTCTTATTTTCATTATATCTGCAGATTTTATAAGATAAACTACTTTTAATTACTCAAGAGATCCAAAAATCTGGAGTTATCAGTTAGCCTTAGCAGTTGTTAATTCAGTAGAATGTCAACTCTCTTTTTTTAGTATGAGGATTAAAATATAATGCATGTGAGGGGTTTTGTATGTCATGGCTTTAAATTATAATAGCTCCTTTGGGTCACCACCTTTCAGTAAAAGAAACTTTGTTAAAAACACCCCCATTGAATTGCAGTTGATCAGAAAATCTGCCTTACAGAACAAGCCCGTGGTATTTCTAGAGCTGAATTTGAGTTCCTCAAAAGGAGAGACACAAATTGTGCCCCAGATATGAATTGTACCTAAGTATTTACTCAGTAAATACTTAATGAATTAGTTAATCCATAGTAACAAAATTATACAGTATGGCAAATTTAACCAGTCAGAACTTTAAGTTTACCAGCTTACCTGGACTTCACAGCATAAGTCCTTTAACTTACAGAAATTAGGACACAGTTGTAAAGAGCAGCACAAGAGAAGGTATGCTTATCGCACTTCCAGAAGTTGCCCTTATCTTAAACGACACTCACAAGGCTTTACTTAAATGTTTTTATTTGAATTTATTACATAGTCTACATAAATATCGTAAAAAAGGAAGACCCCAACTTTAAAAAGAGGCTATTTTTGTAAATGTCCTTTGGACACCTGGTTTGGAGCTCAGAGCACAGTAAGCACATAAGTTGCCAGAACACATCATGTAGTGAACTTGGGTTTCAGAGCTAGCTTGGGAAAACCTAGGTAACCTTATACTAGAAAATTAGTATAGTATCAAACAACACAGGAAAATTATTTGGCTTGAAATTATGTTCTTGTGTTATTATTGGGGAAAAACAGCACATTCACATAAGGATGAAGAAATAATCAGAGCTTTTCTGAAGACAGTAGAGCTATGGCAGTGGGCAGGTTCTTCACTGCATTTTAATTTTGCTTCAGAACTTATAACTCTTCAGATACAAGGCTGTTACTTTTAATCTTTTCAACCACGATTAACTTCATAACTTGACTCACAGCTGTAATAAAGGAATGAGGAATGGAAAAGGGGGAAGGAGTTTTGAAGTAATGACCGGACAAAAAACAGGGAAACAAAGGAGGATGGGGGCTGCAGAAGGGCTAGGGTGTGAGAGAAAGTGTGGGTGCCTGAGAAGAAATTAACTGAGGTGTTAGCTGTGATGGAGGAAATGGGTCAGGTTGGGGCACAACATTTACTTTGCCCTCAGACGGATGACGTCAGAAGAAAGGCTGTTCTGGGTCATGCCTGGGTCAGTTATTAAGGACAGCTTAGGGAAACATTTGCTGGTCTTTCTCAAGACTTCATATATTCCTAACTTCTCAATGTGTCTCTCCAACTATTAACCAGGAGCGTTACATCTAATATGTCAAGTGTGAAGTAGTGCTTTCCGAAGTCATCAGATTCTTGGAGTAAAGCACGATGGCTGTCAGCATAATAAATTTAAAACATGGCCTCTACCCACACAGACTTTATAGCATGTCTAAAAACCAAACTAGCTCTTTTGACACAATTGGAGAAAAATGCAAGGAGTCAGCGCTTTGTGACTTGAGGTAGGCCTTGAAAAATGGGTGTTACTTCAAAAAGTGGACAGAATGGAAGGCATGGTATTACTCGAGGGAAGAGACATGAACCAAGATGCAGTGTTAGAAAGAACACAGGAGGTGGAAAGGATGGTAAGGCATTGATTGTTGTGTGAAGTAGTGGGAAAACTGAATCAGCCAAATGAAGCCAGATAGTAGAGAACCTTTAAAGCCAGAATATTTGTCCACTTGTTTTGGTGGACAATAAAGAGAAGTGTTTGCCCCTGTACAGAGGAGAGACATTTTCTCTACCATCATGGCACCTAGGCTCTCATTTGGGAAGGGAAGGATGGTAGGGTTTGAGTGATTCTGTAGTTCTTTTGAAACGGGATGAACTTAATCATAATGATTATGTGGATGAACATGGATCAAAAAAGGGTAGAGGGGCTTCCCTGGTGGCGCAGTGGTTGAGAGTCTGCCTGCCGATGCAGGGGACGTGGGTTCGTGCCCCGGTCCGGGAGGATCCCACATGCCGCGGAGCGGGTGGGCCCGTGAGCCATGGCCGCTGAGCCTGTGCGTCCTGAGCCTGTGCTCCACAACGGGAGAGGCCACGACAGTGAGAGGCCCGTGTACCGCAAAAAAAAAAAAAAAGGGTAGCAATTACAAAGAAGCTTTTGCTGCCTGTTATAAGACCATGATCATCAGAGAAGTGATGCCTCAGACATTTGGTATCACCAGAAAGTAACAATAGAAAATGATGTAAGGAAATCACAGCTTTGGAACATGTATTCTCAAAAGGAAAATGTTTCTCATGGGTGTAAAATTAGATCGAAGAAATAAATGAGATTAGCAGGTTTGTGATCCAGAAACCTAGTCGAGAAATGCCGATTGCCAGGGCAGTTATTTCACTTAGGGTGTTTGCTGTGAGAAGAAGCGTGGTGTCCCAGAATCTGAGTTCAAGGACAGTTTCAAGTGGTCTGAGAAGATGATACATCGAAGTGGATCCTCCTCATGGTGAAGAGCCTACCTCGCTCCCCAGCAGCTGCTGAACGAATTTGGTGAAAGACCAGTCTCTCTATAATGCTGCAGTCTAGCTTCAGTGAAGGCCAGGTTGTATGCTGGATCGGATAGGCAGTTTTTAAAATGCGTTTTTCTGTAGCAGTGAACAAAATGGGCAAGAAGTGTATTACGAAGCCTATCCAAAAGAAGGAGGGAGAGAGAGAGAGGTAAAGAACTCACCACATCACAGGAACTTAAATCCTCCTCTCTTGTTGTTTTAAAGCACTGTACAGTAGCCAGACAGAATGCCACCTGGAGAGGGTTTTCGAGCTCAAGAAAGAAGCTGGGGGAAATCCGAACTTGCTTTAGACTGGTTGATAATTATATGGGGCGCTTTGCTTTTAGATTTCTTTTTTAATGTAGTAGCCTGTCACAGGGAAAAAGGTTTTGTAAATTCAGTAGTGACTTAGCATTTACATGTTGAATAGTAACTTCAGAAGGTATGTTCTAGACATTGGTCACACAGGTGACCACCGGTGTTAAGAATCTGTACTGACTGGTTACTCACTGGCAATCATGCACTGGGAACATGTGGAAAAATGGAAACTCCATTATGTTTTTGGCCTGGGGTCTCACCCCAGTACATGGGTAACGGCTTCCAAAGGTGCTACAGGTAAAAAGCAGGACTGACGGTGACCCTCAGTGGCAGGATGACGCAGAAGGGGAAGACTTGAGCAATAGCAAAGATTGCTAAGACTGAGAATAGCAAGGACATTTGTGAATAAGCTTGTGGGGGAGGGGTAGCTAATGACAACATTTGGTGTTTCATACAACAGGGTAAGTATTATTTTTCAGTACCTTTGTATATTCAAGCAGTATTTACCAAACTTTCTAATTATAAAGTAACTGGGACCCTTGTCAAAATACAGATTCTCAAACCTAGAATCACTTTCTAGGCAGGAGTCTAGGAAACTATTTTTTTATATATATATTTTTTATTTTATTTTTTATACAGCAGGCTCTTATTAGTTATCTGTTTTATACATATTGGTGTATACATGTCAATCCCAATCTCCCAATTCATCCCACCGCTACCACTCCCCCCCGCCGCTTTCCCCCCTTGGTGTCCATACGTTTGTAGGAAACTATATTTTTAACAAATGCTCCAGATGAATTATATCCTTAGCACATTTAGGAAGCACTGACTTAAGCCAATTCAGTAAGCCTTAACGTTGACAAATTGTTGTAATTTTTTTAATTTTTTATTTTATTGAAATATAGTTGATTTACAGTGTTGTGTTGTCATAATTTTAAGCCTAATGTGTTAGCTTAAAATTAATGGAATTTTCTTGTTCAGGTGATAGATATTTCTATATCATGTGGCGGTAGAAGTATGATAAATACTAATGTTGACAGGCTCATAATTTTAGGGTTAATAGCTTATCCTTTGTGTGGAATTTGCCTGTCCTGTAAAAGGTATTAGGTACCATCTCGGGGAAGTAAAGACACACTCAGAGCTAAGCTGCATTTGTGCTCCTGGGTGCAGGGTGGCGTCTGTCTCTATTCCCACCTCTTTGTTTCTCCTGCCCCACTTTGCTCTTCTTTTTCTCCCTTCCTCTTGTTCTCTCAATTATCTCTCAGAAAGTACAACCTTGATTTACCAAAGTTTTTATTCTACATGAGTTAGCTTGCTAAGTATAAAATGTAAAAACTTGTAAGGTGACCGGGCCTCCAGTTCCATCAGCACTTAGTTTTCCCTTCCAGGTCTTCATCTGAATTAGCTTCATGTGGCCCCAGGTGTCACAGCATCTTCCACTTGGTTCTAATCTAGCCTCTTGATTTTTGTGTGCCAGCTGCCAAACTAGGTGGTCCTCCTACCCCAGTAGTTCCTTATCCTTGGTAATTCTTTATCCCTAGTTACTAGAGAAGTGTTTGCTTTTGTTATTTCTCTCTAAGTGAAGCAGTCTGAATACCTTCATCCTGCCTTATCCCGATAGTGAAATATAAAAGATTTTGAATTACAGAACTGAAATTAATATACAATATTGAAGGATCCTGATTTTCCTTCTATTTTACATCAAAGGTGATTTTCTAGTTTGTAGGAGATTATCAGTCCTATTAGGACATTCTTAGTATGTTTGGTATCTGTACTTTCCCATTCTGTCTTCCTTCCAGGAATGCATGTTCTCAAGGAGACTTTCCTCATCTAAGTTCACTTATATGCATCCTCACAGTACTGCAACTTCTGTAGCTATCTTTGTGCAGTTCAAGTTATAAATAGATAACCACCTTTTGGTGGTTATTTTCTCTTTGGATAAAAATCTCATACATGCAACTGGAGGTTGTTTCTGTTTCTCCAAACATTGTCAATCTTTTTCGTTTTAGCAAATCTGGTCACAGTTCCCAAACAAGAAAATCACACTGTCCTGCATTTCTCAAAGAGTTTACAATCTAGCTAGACAAGACAGAAACATGTGAAAAGTAAAATAAGTATATCAGACTCTACCCCACAGTGTCACAGCACAGGAGTGGTACAGACAGTAAAACCCAAGTTCCTGGTAAGGAGAGAGTTGATAATCTGTACACTTGTAAACAGATCCAATTGCTTTTCTCTCTGGCACCAAAAAAAAGAAAAAAAAAAAAAGTTTCTAGCATCTTCTGAAAAAACACAGGCATAGCTATCTACTTCTTTCATTTGCCTCACAAGTATGTCCCATTGTGACCTCCCTAATTCTTTTGCACAGTCTTGCTTAAGTGTTATTTTTCTTGAGCAACTTTAGGTTTTCTTGAGGATATTTCTCAGAGTCCTGAGGCAGATAATCAGGACAGCTGACTGTTTGCACATTAAGGGGAACCTAGGATCACATCAGAGTCCGGGAGCTTCTGCTTTCTAGTCATTAGAGATAGGGATTTGTGTTCGCTTAGACTCTAGGAATCAGAGTGATTTGTTTTCCCCTCCGTATCCCGGTATTGTCCTTCCAGGTCTCGCCTTTTTCCTGCTGCCTCATCTCCAGTGCCGCTCTCCTCTCCCACTTGCTGTGAGCCGGCAGTAAGGTCAACCAGATGCCCAGTTTTACTCCAGGTGAAAGAACTTAGGCACAGGACACATGTACTGGCAAGATGAATCCTACCCTCAGCTCTCCCGTCCCTGGAGGGGCACAAGCTGAGACCTTCCATTGTCCGGGTCCTGTGGCTCCCTTTGGTTGTGTCCTTTGCTGATATCAGACCTTTCTTCTTGGTTCTGTTCTTTCAGGTTGAAGTTCTTCATACTTCAAGGCTTGGCTACCACTCTTAGGCCATCATCTGTCCAGTTGGATTTCTGGAAGAGTAAGGGGCTTTCCTCTGAAAGTTGTGCATTCTTCCTGTCCTTCCCTCTCTTGCCTCCTATTTCACCACTTCTATTGAAACTGCTGTTTCAGAAACCACATTCCCAACCTGTCAAGCCTCCTCTGCCTGTGGACACGTTATTTTATTTCTTCTTTCTCCTCTGTCCCTTGCTCTCAGGCCCACAGCGAAGTTGTCTTCTACTCCTTGACCTGCTCTGATCACAAGCTTTTGTCCTACCTCCCATCCTTCTGGGAAGTAAAGTTCCAAAAATGGTCTCTCATACCCACTCGCCACCTTGGAAGTCCCATTCATGAATCGATAGAGCATATTTGCATATTATCAGTAGTCATTGTCTGTCTTACCATACCACATTCAAAGTACTTAAGTTCGTGCAGTTGTGTTTTTAGTAAGAGCTTTGCTGTCTTGTTTGGCTGTTGGCCCTCAAGTCTAGCTTACTTTAGGGAAGCTTATGTCTCAGCCTTTACCAGTAAGACCGGACTTAGACATGAATGTGCACTAAATAGCACACTAAAAAACTCTTTTTATGGAAACTGTGTTACTAGACCATGCAGATGAATTGGACAGGCTGTTGGAAGTCGTTGCCAGAGCTCAGATTTGACCTGTGTGTTTAGAATTATCTGTCTGAGCCTGACAGACGTCTGCTTCGGTGGAGTCACAGCACTGATGCCTGTGGTTCTTGTTCAGCCTCCGCAGCTGTTCACTAGTTCAGGATCTGCTTTGTTTTTGCCTGGTTAAAACCTGGTCAAGGTAAAATGTATAGTAAAGTATTCATCCGGAAACATGTCTGATCAGTGTTCATCTGTAAGTAAACCTGCTTTCTTTACTTTCATTTCAGATTTGTCCAATATGTGCGGCATTGCCTGGAGGCGATCCTAATCATGTCACGGATGACTTTGCAGCTCATCTTACACTTGAACACAGAGCCCCTAGAGATTTAATATCCTTTTGAGAGGCAACAAGGGGAAACGTTGTTTGTAACATTTATCATTTCGATGAATTTTAAGGACAGCATCCCCAAAGAGGAAAACTAACCTCCAGACTATCTTAGTTGATTTAACCTTTTCCTAAGAGTGACTCAGTGTTAAGGTGCAATTTCTTATTTCTCTTCTTCTGTGCTATGACTGTGATATTAATCATGCTCAGTAAGTGAAAGTTCCCTTGCTCGTCATCTTTAGTTCATTACCATCAGATTTTTTTTAAGACAATTTGACCAGGTTATAAGTCTTCAGGAGGGTGTTTTAATACGAAAGAGGAAAATGCTAATCCAAATTAAAATCTCGTTCATTAACTATACGGAGGATGTATTTGCTTGCCACCCCTGTTCTCTGTTGCCTCACCCTGTTATAGGCTGGATGGTGGGCAAGTGTGCGTCGTGGGGCTCCCTTCCCTTTTGGAGTTTCCTTCTCCAGAGAGAGCCATTTCCTGCCCAGTCTCTGAGTAGGATAGCATAAGGTCAGGTCCAGCTCTAAATTCCTTTCCCACTTTCATTTCTGCTTCCCCTCCCAAACCAATCTCATGACAGTTCCTGGCAGTATTCCCTAATAATCTCCAAGAGATTACTGGCCCCCCAGAGTAAGTTAATTTTGTAGACTCGGTGCTTCTGGTTTCAAGTTATGAATTGTTTTTCTGAAACTATCACCTATTAACGTAGGGTTCTGTTCTCATGTAAAGGTTTTAATGTTCGCTGCAATTTGAAGCAATTCAAGAGCTAATCACAACCTTTCTCCCTGCCAGACTTCATTCTGATTCCTTTGCTTGCCTCCTGGCAGTCATAATTCAAGCTTAGACTTATTTGAGGAAGAAACTGGTCTGGTGGTTTTCTTGTCCTACAGGTCCCATCCCTTGCTCACAATTCCTAATTTTCTAATTAGAAATATGGCCCTTTAGAGTTAGGGGAAGATAAGTGGAAACTAATGGAAAGAAAAAGATATCGACCCATCCTGAGAAGTTAGAATATCAGCCTGGACTGAGCCAGTCTAGGACAAGTACTGAAAGAGGAACCCACTCTTCCTCTCTCCTAAATGCAGGGGACACTAAAAGCAAAGTGAAGAAAGCGGTGCTTGCTTGTTTTTGTTTTTGTTTTTTTCCAAGAGAATATGAAAATCCAAATAGGCCAAGAATACTTTAGCCTTAGGGTCACTTCTCATTTTGTATAAAAGAATCCTATAACGATACCCGGAGTTATGCTTGATCCCTGCTTCACTCCATCTTCATGGAGAAGCTGGGCAAATAACTTAAAACCGTGCTGTTATCCTGCACTTTTTCAGCAAGTTCAAGGGCCTCTAGTGAAATTAGTATCCATTCAGTAGAATGTCCCGTATCATCTACATGCATTTTTGTAAGATTTTTATGAGTCTTTCATTACCAAGAAAAGATTAACTTATGCAAAATATAAGAATAAGAGAAGTCATGTGTTGCATATTAGATTACTAACAAGTATTATCATTAAGTTCTGGAAAGCAAAATGTTGGCATAGCCGTTTTCCTGGAAGCATAACTGATTTCTCAGGTACTTCAGGTGCTGCTGTGGTAATTTTGTTTGACATGAGGGAGTGACTTGTTTCTAAGCCTCTTAAGCACCCAAACTTCTTTTTTTTTTTAACTACTTTGATGGAACTCCTCCTGAAGTGCACTTTTTACACTTTTTAAAAGCAGAGTGTGATGATCACAACATTGCTTTCTGCAGAACCCAAGCCACTGTCATACCACCATGAAACAGTGCATTATGGTGGCGCCTGAGGGCTTCCTGGAGCGGCCACCCACCCTGTCCCCACGTGACTCCTGAACCATCAGCTGAAAAAGCTGGGAAGTCAACACAAAAATTAATCTGTATTATATAGCTGTCTGTTGGCTGCTTTGTTTCTTTTTTTTTTTTTAATTTTTGTTAGAGTATGCTTGATTTAGAGTGTTGTGTTAGTTTCTGCTGTACAGCAAAGTGAATCAGTTACACATATACATACATCCACTCTTTTTTAGATTCTTTTCCCATATATTGGCTGCTTTGAAAGAAGATCTCCCCTGCTACAATAGCTAGTTCACCCAGTCGACCTCCCCACCCTCTTTGCACACTCACACTCACCTGTGTGGAGGCAACACAGTGTTGTCTTCACAAGTTTCGGCAGCTTTTTGCTCCTCAGGACCTTCTTCAGTGTAACTCACACGCAGGTGCGTAAGATGGTCGAGGCTGCTGGAACTTTGACTTCTTGATAAATGTGCTGTTACTCTGTCTGTGTCCACCTGTACAGGAAATTCAAATCTGGTTTTCTGCTTAGCAGCAGCATTGGAAGAAAAAAAAAAAACTGGACAGATTAAAACTAATAGCCAGAAGGAGTCTTTTACTCCTGAATTTAAATTATTTATACTGTTCGGTTCTCATTACAGATGGTCATTGAGATTTGATTAGCCTGCATATTAGCACAGTTCTCACCAAATATAAAAAATTGCTGGTTATTATTTGTGGTTACTTCGGTATGAACGTATATGGAATTCAATACTGAGTTGAGGGTAAGAGAATGTCTCACCCTGGGTGTCTGACCAGGCAGTGCCTCTCACCTCGTTTGGCAGTGTTAGGAGGGAACTTCTTCCCACCTGGAGAAACTTTTTTCTCTTTGAAAACACACACACATGCACAACATACACACACAGTATACACATACTCACATGTTGCTTTATATTTGAGTGTCTTTTTTTAGAGTTAATAGCCCTCATAGATACAGTTGTACCATTTGTATTCTAAATGAAATGTGCTATTTTAAAATGCTTATAATTTGGGAAATCTGCATGTCTATCTTGCAAGGACTCGAGTGATTTTTTTTTTTTCTTTCTATGAAATACTTCAGTTTTTTCCTTAACTTTGGAGTTATGATGAATCGAGTGGCGTTCGACATGTACGTAGAATGTTTCACCCTGGCCGGGGATTGGGAGGTCCTCGTGCACGTAGATCAAACATGCACTTTACTAGCAGTTCTACTGGTGGACTTTCTTCTTCTCAGAGTTCATATTCTCCAAGCAATAGGGAAGCCATGGATCCTATAGCTGGTAAGTTAGTTTCACATTAATAAAGGAAATGGCTGGGGATGGTGGAGCTCCCTTTAAAAATTTTTGGTAGGATTTGTATTCTTAGTCTCTTATCACACGCCACATGTTCCTTGACAAAATTCCTCTAAATTTTATAAGTATAAAATATGTTTAAAGTAGACCACATAAAGTAGTTCATATTATTTTGGCATTTCTTTAAGTACTTAGAGGTATAAGAGAATAAGGAACAGTCAGTGTTCTATTTGTGGCCTCCAGTGAAACCCAAGAAAGTCATAGAAGATGTCAGAGTTGAAAGACCTGCAGAATTTCATGGCTCAGCCTCCACAAGCACACAGATAAGAAAATTAATTGACAGGACTAAAGAATTAAGCTCTTCTCATGGAAGAAAGTCAAGTAGGAGTGTCTTGTCCTTGCCTTGATTTGAGAATTACATTATTGTGGAACATTCGTGTTTTAATAGCTTGGGAAAATCTTACTTTAAAAAACATTTGGGGGCTTCCATGGTGGCGCAGTGGTTAAGAATCCACCTGCCGGACTTCCCTGATGGCGCAGTGGTTGAGAGTCCGCCTGCCGATGCAGGGGACACGGGTTCATGCCCCGGTCCGGGAGGATCCCACATGCCACAGAGCGGCTGGCCATGGTCGCTAAGCCTGCGCATCCGGAGCCTGCGCTCCGCAACGGGAGAGGCTACAGCGGTGAGAGGCCCGCGTACCGCAAAAAAAAAAAAAGAACAATCCACCTGCCAATGCAGGGGACACGGGTTCGAGCCCTGGTCTGGGAAGATCCCACATGCCGCAGAGAAACTAAGCCCGTGCGCCACAACTACTGAGCCTGCGCTCTAGAGCCCACGAGCCACAACTACTGAGCTCACGTGCCACAACTACTGAAGCCCATGCGCCTAGAGCCCGTGCTCCACAACAAGAGAAGCCACCGCAGTAAGAAGCCCACACACCACAACGAAGAGTAGCCCCCGCTCGCCACAACCAGAGAAAACCCGTGTGCAGCAACGAAAAACCAACACAGCCAAAAATAAATAAATAAATTTGTTATTTAAAACAAAAAAAAACATTTGGGGCTTCCCTGGTGGCGCAGGGGGACACAGGTTTGAGCCCTGGTCCGGGAAGATCCCACATGCCACAGAGCAACTAAGCCCGTGTGCCGCAACTACTGACCCACGAGCCACAACTACTGAAGCCCGTGTGCCTAGAGCCCGTGCTCCACAACAAGAGAAGCCACTGCAATGAGAAGCCCACGCACCGCAGTGAGGAGTAGCCCCAGCTTGACTCAACTAGAGAAAGCCCGCGCACAACAACAAACACCCAATGCAGCCATAAATAAATAAATAGGAAAAAATTATTTAAAAGAAACAACAACAACATTTGAACATGTAGTTCATAGCCAAGTCACCGGTCTCATGCACGGCCAACCTGGGAAGCCAGCAGCAAAACACAAGGTTTGACAGTCAAAATGTCAGAAGTCACTGTAGCCTGAGACCCTGAAAGACACAGTAAGCACTGGCAGGCAGTAAGAGTCCAGGGAGCCTGTACAAGTCCGAAATGTGTACGTACAGTGGAACGCATACCTGAAATGCAGCTGAGTGTACATCCATCATCGAAAGTAGGAACAGTCTTATTCATAAAATCTTCCTGAAAATGTGAGGTATTCAGTGTAAAATCGTTTTTTTAAACTTTTTTTTTAATAGATTTATTTATTTATTTTTGGCTGCGTTGGGTCTTCGTTGCTGTGCACGGGCTTTCTCTAGTTGCGGCGAGCAGGGGCTACTCTTCGTTGAGGTGCTTGTCACCTCAAGGCTTCTCCTTTCAGTGGCTTCTCTTGTTGTCAAGCATGGGCTCTAGGTGCGCGGGCTTCAGTAGTTGTGTCACGTTGGCTTCAGTAGTTGTGGCTCGCGGGCTCTAGAGCACAGGCTCAGTAGTTGTGGTGAACGGGCTTAGTTGCTCCGCGGCATGTGGGATCATCCCAGATCAGGGCTCAAACCCGTGTCCCCTGCATTGGCAGGCGGATTCTTAACCACTGCGCCACCAGGGAAGCCAGTGTAAAATCTTAATTTCAAATGTGCTTTGGGCATTTGGATGTGCAGTAAGCCCCAAAAAACTGAGTTTGGGGAATTTTAAAAAATACTTCTTCATCTAAAAGGATATTTACCTGCTGTCTTTGGTAGCAGGCTCTAAAAGTTAATGTGATTTCTGGGGGCAAAATTCACAGTTGAGACACTTTCTCCATTCAGTTTTTTTCTGTCAGTGAAAATTAGTTTGTGTTAGTGATGGACTATGTGAGAGAATGGTGTTAAGAGCCCCTGGAATAAAACAGCAATGAGCAATAAGGCAGAAATGTGCCCTGGAAATGAATTTTAATGGTGAAGAGCTTTGCCAGCCTAGTAGTGTTGAAAGGGCAATCATCAAATCCATGCAAGCCAGATAGACCCTCCACGTGGAAGAAGGCAACTACTGCACCTCACTTAGATGACAAGGCAGGGACAGAGAGCCACCTGGCTTCTGATGAGCACAGCCTTGTCCAAACAAGAGCGTCTAAATAGGCTGTACAGTCAGGAGCTAATCAGCTAATCAGCTTCACTGGGCATCACCGGTGGTCCTCACTGCAGTGGTGTTCTGCGGCTCTCAAACAGCAGTACCAGAAGGTTCCAGAGAAAGAAGGCAGAGGCAAGTGTACAACCGTCACAGTTAGAAATGATGCAGGTCTCTTGGATTTAATTCTGAGAGTCATTCAATCATTAAATAAATGTTTGAGTGCCTACTATGTGTCAGGTGCTGTTCTAAGAACCAGGCATATCGTAAACAGTAGACTTGATCCGTGCCTTCATGGGGCTCACGTTGAGAGGGTTTTTGTTGTGTTTGGACCAGCAGATGAGCCACCTTAGCCTACTAAGATACTAAGAGAAAGTGTAACTAAATCAGCCCATTATGCAGACAACTTGAAAAACAATTTGCTATGTTTTGCTTAAGAATAATTGTATGTGAGCTAATATTCATATGTATTTGCATTTCCCATGCACAACACATACACAACTCTTGCCTCTAGGAGGCATCCTAAAAGGTATTAAGCTCCAAGCTGGAACTGTATGTTGCCACAGGTTACCTTCCCGTTGACGATCATTTTTAATGTTCCTCTGGTAAAAGAATGATCTGTAGCATTTTGTTTTCCTCATATTGAAGTAGACATTAATGTCTTCATTTCCACTGGCAGAGCTTTTATCCCAGTTATCAGGAGTGAGACGTTCTGCAGGAGGACAGCTTAATTCCTCTGGCCCTTCAGCTTCTCAGTTACAACAACTGCAGATGCAGCTGCAGCTAGAACGGCAGCACGCCCAGGCAGCACGGCAACAACTGGAGACTGCACGCAACGCAACCCGACGTACTAACACAAGCAGTGTCACCACTACAATCACACAATCCACAGCAACAACCAACACAGCTAACACAGAAAGCAGCCAGCAAACTATCCAGAATTCCCAGTTTCTTTTAACAAGGTAGTTCATTTATTAATGTAACTTTGAGAAGTAGTATTTTATTAGCACCGCGCAGCCTGAGATGACCTTTTCTCTTTTGTGCTTATATGTGTTCTTAAAGACTCGGCCTTTGATCAGACCATTAAAACTCACAGATCTCTAATCAAAACTGTATATTCAGTATTTCCTTAAAAATATGAAAAATAATATTTATTTTAGATAAACTAGGAATGCTGATGGTCTTGTTCTGACGGTGTGTCATCATCTGATATGAATTTCTTTTCCCATGTTGCCCATAAAATGTAAACATCATATCATTACATATATGGGACATACTAGGTACATTTATTGTCATAATTAACATTGCTGTCTTTTTATTGCCAGTTTCAGTCTGCTGTGAAATATCCAAAAGTACAAGAGAAGATTTTATAATGTGGTGGTTTTCTCCCGAGACTTTCTAAAGAAGTGGAATTTAAATTTTTGTGGTTAGCGTACACAAAATAACCATTTAAAAAAAATGGTTCACCACAGTGTAAAAAATACTTAGTACACACAGTAAATGGCTCTGCTGGATGGAGTAGAGTTCTTATTTGCTTCTGAAAACTACCATTAGCAACCAAATATGTTCCTCTGCTGAGACCTCGTAGGCATTTTATGTGACTTTTAAAAATAAAAGAATTTTAGAAAGAGCAGTAATGAGTAGGCTCAGCAGATAAAGAACCTGGACTAATTTGGACTTTTAATGGAATAGAGAGGAATATAAAGTTAAAAACTGTGACACGAAGAAGAAAAGTAGTGTAATATATCAGTTATCTCCAAAAAGTAATGTGTGTGACAACTAGATGTTAGAAGGAAACACTATTTCTGTGTATATTTCTTTTATCTCATACTTTTAAACATCTCTGTTAGTACAGTGGCACATGTGTATAGTTGTAAATAACATATTGTTGATGCAGAATAAAAACTGTTTGCACATCGCTGCAAATAGGACCCCTGTCAAGAGCCCCAGCTTTTACTAGTTTGGACCTTAGGCAAGTCACTTCACTTCTCCAGACCTCAGTTTTATAATATCCCATGAGTTTTGCCGCATTAGAATGAGAATTGTTTTGAGGATGAAATGGAGTACAGGTATGTGTATGGTCTGGCTCAGTATCTGGCATGTAATAAAAGCCCAGTTAATGGTACTTATTATCATTTGGTATGGATCTAAGGAGGAAGTTTCAAGTGGAAATTTTACCTTTGTATTATCTCTGCAAAGTGAGTAACTGTGCCTGATTGATTATCACCAGAAAACGTGGCTTCAACGTAGAGAAAGCACAGAGCCACAGATCTAGGTACCTACCTCAGAAAGGAGCCCTACCAGTGTATGTGTCTGCTGAGGGTTCGCTGGCCTGGGGGGTGGAATGAATGTCTTGCCCCACTGCCCTTTGGAAAATACATCTTCCCACCTTTGCTCCACTCTGGTTTTTTGTTTTTGTTTTTTGAGCTCCAGACTCAGTGAGCTTGATCTGGGACTTTTCTCTATGTAGTTATTCTAGACCAGACAGCCAGCAACCAGGGCACAGTATGGGTGGCCTCTGAGTGCTTTCCTTGGATTCTGGTTGTAGCTTCTGGAAGGCCCCCTTTCTGTCATACTGTATGTTGCATAGTACCTTGCAATTTGTAGACCACTTTCTACATCTTTCATTGTGTCATTAGATCCTGACTCGTATAGTTTACCTAAGGCAATATTTCCCAAAAAATATTCCCTGGAACTTTATATATTCTAAGAAATATAAATAGTTATTTATGTTCAAGTTTTTTTCCTGATGAATAAGTTTGGGCAAAACTAACTAACAAATAGTTTATTTACTCTTGGGCGTCTCAGAACTTCAAATACATTAACATGTGTGCTGAGAATCTTCAAGGCTAGGAGAGGGTCTGCGATGTTTCCAAGGGGAAATCCTTGTCCCTGGCCACACAGCTGTCATGTGATATGTGTGGGGCTCCAGCCTCGTCTTTGGTCTCTTTGACCAGGGGCAATTCCTGTTCCTGTTGCCTTGGAACTGATGGTGGGACACAGTTTCTTTGGGATCCAAAAATGGTTGACCTTTTAGAAAGCAGTTGTGTAAGTGCCTATGTCAGATTCCAGTCTCTTGGTAATGGAGCCAGCTAGTTTGGCTAACTCCGGTTTGAAGCTCCTTACAAGCTTTGCAGTTACTTCTAGATCCCAAATGAAGTTTGGCCATCAAGACATCTAGTCCTAGTACCGATTTTATCTACCCCCCTCAGGAGTGAAACATTTTCTCAGTTATTTCCTAAAAATCAACAGTGATACCAGAATTACATGCTCTCCGAAGGTTTGGGGGCCTCAGCCTGTATGTTTCTAGTTTGCCTGCTTGCTGTGTAGGTAGTTTTCTATGCATCCTTTCTCTTTCTAATAGGTTTGACTTTAGTTTGTTGTTCTTTTTAAGGCCTTTTCCAAAACTAAGGATGTGGAATGTACTTCACTTCTTAGCACTTTCAAAGTTTTTGATGGAGAATATGTAGCCTATTGCTCAATCTCCTGTTTCATTAGATACTCTCTTATATTCTTAATTTGGTTTTAATCATAAATGTCATCAGTCATTTCCTTTCAGTGTGGATTTAATGGCTTTTATGTAGTTACCTTCCAGATCCTTTTGGTTCTTTCAGTTCTTAAATTTAGATCTTTTGTTTTCTAAGCCATGGATCTAATCATTGAGCGGTTTTGAACTTGATGGCTGTGAGATTTTTGAGCACGTCACTTAACCTCTTCCGTTTCTTCTGCCTATAACTTGATAATAATGAGACCTAACTCGTAGGAGTTAAAAGAGATAATCCATACAAAAAGCACCTAAAGCAGAGCCCATGGTGAGTGCCCAGTACGCCTCCTCCATTGCTACTTTGGGATGCCCCCGTGCCTTCCAGCGTCGGTGGGACAGCAGGGAACAGGTGCGGGGTGTAGACGAACGTGGGCTCCAAGTGCACCTGGCTTCTCCAGAAGAGCACCTGTCACGCGTGCCTACTGAACCTCCTTTCACTGTCACCATCTTCTCCCTGTTTGTTACTTTTCTTGATCCCAGTGCTCCAACCAGTTTCCCTTTCTTTCTTTGCCACTAAAAATGTAGAGAAATAAAATTAGCACTGAAACTAAGCAGAATTTTGCATAAGTCACTTAACAGGTTAGTAATAAAAATTCAGCTCTTGACAGCCGTCCAGTCTCTGTGCAAACGAACCAGGTTTCCCAACATGACACAGGTCTCATAAGTGCCTGTTGTCAGGTGAGCATACTGGGCCGTTAAACCTTGGGTCAGACTTGTTACACAGTCCTTGGTAGAAGCGTAGGTGCGCACATGCTCGTGCGTGCGTGTGTGTGAGTGTGTTTGTTTGCCCTCTCAGTCTTCTGGACATATCTTCATTTCAGGAAGAATTAGATGGAAATAATAGAGAAAAGCCAAGAGAACTTTTAGGATTTTTTTCGGTTGACTATTCTAATCACTGCAGATTTTGTTTTTGTGACCAGGGTTGCTACTTTTCCTCTTTTTACTACCCACTGGTAAAATTTTGGTTGGGGAAATCACTACTTCCCCAAGTATCTAATCTGGTAGAAATTTTGTTTTCCTCAGGAAATTTTTCACCAGTTTTCTCTAAAGGGAGTATGAGAAGTGTAAATGTATTTTTTCTCATTGAATCTAATTAAAGCATAGACTTGCACCTCGGGGTAACAGTATTGCTGTTACAAGTGTGGGGAATTCATCTCAACATAATTAACGAGGTAAATTAGAGCAAGGTGTTCCATTAATACATCTCAGATTCTGAGTTTTGCCGCCTGTGAAGCTTGTACAGAGTAGGACATTGTAGAAATTGACCACGACATTGTTCATTGACTCTTTACCAATAAGCTCTTTTCTTTTTAATTTACACAGGTTGAATGATCCTAAAATGTCTGAAACAGAGCGCCAGTCCATGGAAAGTGAGCGCGCAGACCGCAGCCTGTTTGTCCAAGAGCTCCTTCTGTCCACTTTAGTTCGTGAAGAGAGCTCGTCCTCAGACGAGGATGAACGGGGGGAGATGGCAGATTTTGGTGCTATGGGCTGTGTAGATATTATGCCTTTAGATGTTGCTTTAGAAAACCTAAATTTAAAAGAGAGTAATAAAGGAAATGAGCCTCCACCACCTCCTCTTTGATGACATCCCAATTCGCAGACAATGTCCTCTGTGCTGTATTTGCCAATGAAAGTGGACAACAGCTATCTTGGGTTTGTTTGGTGATTGTAATTTCAGGTCTGTCACTCTGTTACATTGTGTACATTCAACAGGAAGAGAGAAGATATATATGATAATCATTTCCACTTAACTAATTTTTACTTCTAGCAGGTAAATGTAGGTAGCAGTGCAGGGGTGATCTCTGCTTCCTGTACCTTGACATGCAAAAGGCTCTCCTAATACTCCACATTCAAACTGAAGAGGAAAATTGAAATCTCTAATGAAGCTGCTGTGTGTATTTATGAATATTAATGAATAAAAACTGCTTGGATGGTTTACCTTAACTACTGCATGAGGTTTTTTGCAGCGTGCATGAGTTTTAGTGACCTTGTTATTTAAAAAACTTAAATACAAGGAGTAAAACTTAAAAATAAAAGCCCAAAGCTTTCCCAAACATTATTCAATGGTTACGCAGCAAAAGGGTTACTTGACAAAGTAGCTTTTGAATAATGTCTGCCTGAATCACCTTTCTTTGTGTGCCTCTACGCACAAGCCAGCTCTGCAGTGGAACCTGGGGTCGTAGCCGGTGTCGCGCTCCGCCCTGTGTGACTGTCCTGTCGCCCTGTTAGTCATCTTACCGTGTGGAGCTCAGCCTGTCTAACTCATCCATAGAAGACACACCAGTACAGCTACTGTGGGAATCTGCTGCAGGCGTCTGTGTGCCCTGAAAACAAATCCTGTTCTACTTGTTTAAACTTTTTACTTTCTGTGGTTGTTTAAATTTTTTTTCAATTGTTAAATATGTTTTATTCAGGTGTAGATGAATTTCATTTATTCACTGTTCAACAAAGTTAACCTGAATTATGTTGTCTTTGTTTTTGAAAATCTCACATTCTCAATCATACTTTGCATTATTTATGTATTTGCTTCATAGTTTGCTGAGACAGATCAGTATCAGGGGAGCTTTGAGGATTTGCCTTCCCAGACTTTGTCAATATATTACAACCAAATTCTTAATGCTAACTTTAGCACCTTTTATTTATTGGGTTTTTTCCAGCATAAAAAGCAAAGCCTTTTAATTGAATCATGCCACCTATATGCCTATATTATTAATCCTATGTGTAAAAAAAAAAAAATGTACAACTCTTTTGGGTTTGTTTTGGGGTTTGGAGGGGCCGGGATATTTTTTATTTTCTGTTTCAGTTTTTGTGCATAGACTTTTCACAATAGCTCCAAGGCAGGGACAGTGGGTTTGGGGTTGGGGGGCAGTTTTTGGAATGTAAATTTAGGACTTTTAAAAAAGGTGCGCACAGCTTCTGATAAATTTATAACTAGACTTAACCTAATCATGTCTTGTTCCAGTGCTCTCTCCTCTGAGCCCTTTCCTCCGTCTCCCCTCTTCCGCTGTAGTCCTTTCCTTCCCCGTCTGTGTTTCTCTGTTTCTTCAACACAAGCATACAGACTCAAGCACCCTCCGGTGTTTTCCCGAGAACTGTGAAGTCCATGCTCATCCAGATGTATCCAAAAAAGATGTCACCCCACATTTCTAAAAAACTGTTGCTTCTCCTTCTCTGAAACTTCAGACTCCAACGATTTCCAAGTATCCTAGCTTTGTTTTCTTTAGTTTCTGTGATGGAAAATGTTTTAAAGGAAAATTTTACACCAGGCTTCTGGTTATGCTAGAAGTCCAGTCCAGTAGGTTTTTTTTTTTTTTTTCAGTTGGTTGTTGAGACGTTTCAAAAACCAGTTTTCAAGCTGTGGTCTTTTCACACACATCTTCTGCACATACGTCACACATTTCAATAAAGCATTTTCAAGACTGTTGACCACTTGGATTTCTTTGGTGTTGGTGAATTAGCCTAACCATCATTCAGAGATTGTATATCTCTAATCTAGTCTTTTGGTTTGTCTGTGGTTTGGGGGGGGTTTTTTGTTTGTTTGTTTCATGCTAGACTTGAAGGTCCTGATTTTGTGTGGATGCATTACTTCGGATGTGAGAGATAGAAATTGCCAATTCTTTGCTTTCCCTTTACTGCACACGCTCTGGGAAAATGTAAGATCCTTCCTTTTTTAACGTGGTTTGAGGGAACAGCTGTAAGTCCAGTCAGGGCAGTTTAATTGAGATGATCAATTTGACACTTCAGAAGACCTAAAGGTTTATAAGATTCCATCTCAGAATACTGTATATTAATCATTTTTTACCAGATATTTTACAAATACCTCACCTCATCCTGTATGTAATCAATAATAATGTATTAGGGTAGAAAGACACAGATTATCAATATAAAAAATATATTTAAGCCCTTCAAATTCTTGTGTCCTTTTTCTTTAGTTTCTGAATTAACATCATATTACTGGGATTATTGAATAAAAATAATTGCAAAGACGGTGATGTAGAGGAGAGAGAATCACTATACCATTGTTTATTTTGGCTACAGCTTCACCTTTCTAAGGACCAGACCCTGAGTTTTGAGAGGTTTTTGTTTTGTTGAGTTTTGAGTGTCTAGGCTGTACGTTTGTAAGTGTTCTGCAGTGCTTCTCTTCACTTACTGCGTGGAAATAATTTAAATCTGCTCAAGGTGTTCTGGAAGAAGTTTAATGTCATGACTCACAGAGAAACCACCCCCCACCCCACCCAAAAAAAAAAAAGCTAGTGAAGGGGAAGACCTACAGGGAATGTTTGAAACTGTATTTGTTTCTATTTCTGTATAATTTATGGACTAGAATATGCTGTGTCTTAAGAATCCCAAAGTATCAGTAATTCCTGCTAAACTGTAACTGTGTAGGGGTTTGTGGGCTTCCCACTCCTGGATAGTTAATCATGGAGAACAATGGAATTTTGGAATTGCAAATAGTAGAACCTACCGCATGACTTTCTCAGATTGTTTTTCGTTCCTTTAGTTTTCTAAAATACTTCCACTCTTTTGAACAAATAGAAATGCCTGTGCTTTTATGGCCATTGTCATAATATACAATTTCTGTGATTGGCTACAGTGAAATATTTGGATTTGTATTTAGATTGTATTGGTCTTTTGTTTGTTTTCTTTTTTAACCCACAGAGTTGGAGCCTAGGTTTGTTACGCAGTAGATTATTTCATTTATAATTAGACTCAGGCAATAGAAGAGAAGGTCCCTCTCCCTGTGACCCACAAAGAAATGTAGTTTAGGATAGCGGATTACATCATTAGAATAACAGAAGCAACACAAAAATCCATCCATCCCATTCAATTTGAATTTCGATAACATACAAAGAGATTTTATAATACTAAGCCTGTTGTATTTTTTCTGGTCTGTGGGCCACAGTTAGAAACAAAAAACAGGTAAGGAGTTTAAAGAGTTCTCTTGACGGCCCCTCACAGCAAGTATTCCATTTCCCTTGTGTATTTTACTCCATGGCTCTTGGGAGGAAAGGTGGTCAAGAGGAAAGATAGTGGAAGGAGGTGCTCGGTGAAGAGGGCTCTTCTGAATGAGGTCCCTGCCACTGAAGGTGTCTGGTAAAAAATAGGAAAGTCTGCTGTAACTGGAGTCTGATGATCAGTACAGCCCTGTGAAACAGCAGTGTGGAACAAACTATCCAAGTGGGTGCTAAAAGCTCTTTAACACATGTATCAGTTTTGTAGCAAAGAGCCCCACATCAGTGTTCATATATGCGAGGTCTGCCGTTTCTCCCTTATTTGCAGGGGAGGCACATGCAAAATTGATTTCATGTGCAGGAATAAGTAAAATGCTATGTATGAAAATTTCCCAGAATTATATGCTGAAGTTTTGATGTCTGGCACAAAGGGCTTGCTTTTCCATGCTTATTTTATCTATTTGGTGGGGGCGGGGGGGGGGGCATGCTGCACAGCTCATGGGATCTTAGTTCCCCAAATAGGGACTGAACCTGAGCCCTGGCAGTGAAAGTGCCAAGTCCTAACCACTGGACCGCCAGGGAATTTGCAGACTTTTCTGGTCATTTGTGACAATGTTGTGAAATTCTGTGGCTTTAAACATGGCCTTAATCTGAATAAGTTCATCACAGTATTACAAAGCCAAATTTAGGTTACTTTGTTTTTCAGAATAGTGTAGAAATGTAATTCCTATGCCATCAGCTTCAACCATGCTCAAGAAATGCTTTGTCTTTGTTTCTGACTAGTACTCTTGGTTCTTCTAGTTTTCAACCCATCTCTGTCAAATAATTGTTCTGTAAATAAATACATGAGCTTGGGAAGTTCCTGATTTAAGGAACCCTGCAGCAAGCCTTGCTAACGTGGTTAGCAGGTTCAAGTATGAAAGATTATTCATCTCTCAGAGAGGCTGGTCCAGAACCTCAAATCCACATGACATTTTAGTCAGTTGCTATCAGGTGGGTAGTGCCTTGACTGGCCTCCTCAAATTACAAAGCGTGATGCTCCCCTCAAGTTCTCAGGTTTTACAAAGTCAGTTGAACTTTACAGCAACTAGTAAAAGAGATGGTTCAATCAAAAAGAAACCCTTCAGCATGACTCTGTGTCCCTGATAGCTGTCCTTGGTGTGCAGACTGTGCACGGATGGATGTGCGCATGTGACCTGAAACCCTGCGGGCCACACGTGCGCACACTCTCCTGAGGCTGCTCTCCTCAGACCTAGACCGATGAGTTTTAGAGTCTGAGGTCTTCCCTGATACTTTAGGAACCACCAAGAACCTAGTCTGTACCTTGTTTCCTTTGTAGACAGTGGGTGTGGCCCCACTGTCTCCATAAACCACCATCACCCCTGATCTCTCATTCATGTATACTTTTTGAGCTCTCAGTAGGTACAGAGCTTTAATCCAAGCCTAAGCATTGCTTACAGCTTGTGGTTTTCACAGACGTTCCCCCCATAAGAGAATTCATCAGAAATGACTCCTAGAAGAGCCTTTCACCCTCACCCAATTGGGAGTGTTTTCAAAGGTCACCAAGCCTGTTGCCTTTGGTAGATAGGGTGACCGGTCTGATCTGGTTGAGAGAGCTACTTCTTTAAATCTTGCTGTCAGACCGGAGTGCCCATGTTTAGCATCCCGCCTTACACATAAAACATCAATCCGAATTTGATGTTTTAGCAAAGCCGGCACAAAAACAGTTGGGACATCCTATTCTGTAAGCTGCATGAGGTCCCAGTTCTCTCCTTTTAGATCTTCTGACCACACCCTGTATGAAAGGTTTAAACACTTGAGGTAGAAGCAACAATATTCTTAAGGTAAGATTTTGTAATACTCCTAAATCAGCAAGTGCGCCGGACCAACTAGGAAGCAGGCCTCAGCCACGGTCTCTACCAGCTGAAGATTTCATGGATTCTTACATCCTGCATAAGGTGCTCTGCCTAGTCTGGAATGCCTTTAATTCTGTCTGTGAGAGCCTCTCATGACAAGACACTAGTTTCACCAATTAAAAAAAACCATCTTTGCATATGCAGCGTGCTAATCAAAATCTGCTGCCTTGCAAAAGAGCTTGTCACTGGAGTGCAAGCAGATTGGATGGCAGCCACCTTGTTCACTGACCAGTCTGATTTAAAGCTTACCTTGAAAAATATCCCACCGACAATACAGCAGTATTTTTAAGTGAATTACATCGTAACAGGCGCCCAGACTAATTGACACTGAATCCTTACCTGGATTATCTTTTATAACATCATCACTTAGCCACCCAGTTTATCTGTGTGGTCTGATTTGAATATATTTTGGGGTACATATATAAACAAACTTTGTGTTATACAAGTCACTTTCCATTTCATTCATGTGGCACGTCAGTGGCTGTGTTGATTACCTCTTTAAGTAATGCTCAACAGACGCTGTGGTACCAGTGTCTTAGCTGTTCTACAGGGCATTTTCTATAGTTTTAAATGCCCCATGAATAGCTTCTTCCTCTTGTCCCTCTCTGCTTCCTCTGTTTCCTCTGTCTTCCATCTGTGTGTGTGTTTCGTTAGTGCTTCTGGTGACATGTAGAAGTTTTAGCTCCGTTTGCCTACAGAATTTTCAGGACCCACCCAGGTTACCCTAAGACCCATTGCTGACGGCACTTGGGATGAACACGAAGACTGCTGAGCCGGAGAGGTGAAGGTGTGGCCTCTGCTCAGTCCAGACAAGGACTTCGGAATACTTACCCTACTCACAGCCTCACAGGACAAGCAAGACTACAGAGAGGGAATTGGGAAGGAGCCCCCGGAACTTCGTCAGCACAACATGAGTCCTACCCACCCACCCCACCCCCCCAGGACCTGAGAGGGGACAAAGCTTGGTCCTCATCAATTTTTTTTTTCCCTCTTCAGAGTCCCTGTTAGCTTTTTGCTTGTTGCTGGTTTTTCCCTTTTGGAACAGCCAAATGCCTCCAATGAACAAAAGTGGGTTTAAAAGTGATTGGTGAAAATCATAAAATGTTTGGCATCTCCCTGAACAAGAGCCTTTCACTTTAGCCCAGGGCTCTAAGGGTTGAGATGAATGAGCCTGGAGTGGTCTCTGGGAGGGAAGATGGAGTGTATCTTTTTTTTTTTTTTTTTTTGCGGTACGCGGGCCTCTCACTGTGTGGCGTCTCCCGTTGCGGAACACAGGCTCCGGACACGCAGGCTCAGCGGCCGCGGCTCACGGGCCTAGCCACTCCATATGGGATCTTCCCAGACCGGGGCACGAACCCGTGTGCCCTCCATCGGCAGGCAGATTCCCAACCACTGCACCACCAGGGAAGCCCCGGAGTGTATCTTTCAAAAGTAATTTTAGTATATTTCAACAAGACTTTCAATTCTTTGTAGTGTTTTTTCCCCCAAGTTCTCACCATTCTTTGGTTACAGAGCACCAAACAGGTCCATCTGATTAAACCAAAACCCACCATGTAGACTTTCAGGTGCTTGTCCAGTGGCCCTGGTGCCAGACATTTTTATCACACTGCCCTATTTCAAATTGCCTTCCAGGCAGCCAAGGATTGGCTAAGATTTCTTAAAGAAGGCAACAAAGGTTGCTTTTCACAATTTATTATGCTGTTATAAGTTAGATATGGTTACAGGGCATTTCACCTAGAATTTAGGGCAGTATTTGATGAAGAATTTGGAAAATGCTCAGCTTTCACATGTTTATGAATTCTGTAACTGCCATAACAGATGGTAGTCAGGAGAAAGAATGGAATAAGATTGGTGAGCAGAAGTGTTGGAAAGATTACAATGAATGGTAAGAATGGATATGAATGTTGAGCATTAGAAATTAGGGTTCAGCTTATCACCTGGAGGTTCCCTCTCCCACCTTAAAAGTACCCAAATATGCCTGGACTAGTAGACAAGTCCTCATGTCCCAGGCAATAGTTGGCCAAGAGTCTGAAACTTGCAGGATTCCCTGGATTACTGATTCGCTCACCCCCAGGGAGGGGGAGGGAAGATGATGGTGTTCCTTGATCAAAGGTTAGAATTTGAAATTCACAGCACAGATTAAAAGATGCGTGCTTTCGAATCAAGAGCGGTGGATGGGGTTTGAAATCCAGTTGAGTTAAAGGTGAAATTTTGGGAAAACCTGGAGAATGGATCTCCGGGATTAAAGTTCAGGGTTGGAAAGGTTCGATCGCCGTCTGAATGCAGGGGTTCCCCGGAAACACTCCTGACAGGTGAACATCCACCCAGAACAGGAAGACGATAAAGTGCAGTGGGTACAAGCACAGACGTGGGTTTCAGTCCCGGATCTACCACTTACTAGATGTGTGATCTTGGTTGAGATAATTAACCTTAATTAAACAGTTTGCATATTTCCTCACTATTAAGTGAAACTAATAATAGTATTAAATAAAGTGCTCAATCAGTGACTGGTACAAAGTAACCATTTCAATAAATGGTAGGTGGTAGATCAGATGGCAGAGAACAGCACAAGATTCACCTGGGAGCAAACTCCAGACGGCACAGGCTTCTACAAAGGCAGTGCATTGATTCAGTTAGCCTGCCCTCCTTCCAACACTTCTAAGAGATTCTGACAACCATCTCCATGAGGCTCAGTGACCTAGTAAACAACCACGAAAACTCAAGATTCTTTATCTGAAAAGATCAGGGGGAGGGACGTATCACCCCAGGTCAGGTGACCGCAGGTCTAAAGAATAGAGATGGACCGAGGCCCTACTGAGGACCCTGCCACCTTTCCATTCACTCAATTTGTTGAGCCCTCCTACGTGCCAGGCACTGTTCAGGCACTCGGGTTCTACAGGGAGCAAAGCAGAGCTGTCCCCAGCACAGTGGATAACAGTCTGCTTTCTTTTCAGTTGCTTAGAGCAAAATCTGTTGGGGTCATTTCTACTCTTTTCCTTTCACTTCACATCCATTTAATCAGCAAACTCCGTTGGCTTTAATTCCACAACTTGTCCAGGAACAGACCCTTCCTCACCATCTCCACGGCTGCCTGGGCCCAGATCACCGCCATCTCCCGCCAGGACCATCGCCGTGGTCTCCTGACCAGCATCCCTGTCTCCTCGGGGTCTGTGCTCAACGCAGCAGCTGGGCCATCTTGTTAGAACCCAGGGAAGATGCGGTCATCACATGCCTCAAATCCTTCTGGTGACTCTCTTCTCTCTCAGGGTGAAGGCCAGACTTCTCATCTTGGCCCCAGGGCCCTGCAGGATGCAATTCTTGTGACTTTTCTGTGCTCATCCCCTGCTACTCTCTTTATTCCCCCACCCCAGCCCCGCTGGCCACCTCACTGTCCTCGGGCTCAGCACAGCTTCGGGACTGTTGCCTTCGCAGTTCCCTTTTCTTGGAAGGTCCACATTCCCTCACCTCCTCCTCCTTGTTAGTGAGGCCTTCCCTGACCTTTCAGTTAAAAACAGCGATCCACATATACACTACCAGACGTAAAGTAGATAGCTAGAGGGAAGCAGCCACATAGCACAGGGAGATCAGATCGGTGCTCTGTGACCACCTGGAGGGGTGGGATAGGGAGGGAGGGAGGGAGGGAGGGAGGGAGACGCAAGAGGGAAGAGATATGGGAACATATGTATATGTATAACTGATTCACTTTGTTATAAAGCAGAAACTAACACACCATTGTAAAGCAATTATACTCCAATAAAGATGTTAAAAAAAAAAAACAGCGATCCCACCCACCCAGACTTCCCCAGTCCCTTTCCCTGTTTCAGTGTTTCCCCAACACTCCTATCATCATCTGACTCCCCCTCACACACACATACATACACACACGTGCACACACACATATTCATATAAACACATATACATAAACACATACACATGCAAACATACACACAGACACATATTCATATAAACACATACATATACATAAACACAACATTCATACACACGTACATACACATATATAAACACATACATACATACACATGCATGCACATACATAAACACACACACACATGAATCCCAACTTTCTATTATTCACCACTATTTTCCTATGTCTACAACAATGTTTTTGGCAATAGTAGGTGCTCCATAAATATTTATGGATGAAAGGATGACTATTGTGGGCCAGGTTCTGTTAAGAGTGGTTTTTATGATTTTAAAAGTACACACCAATATAAAATACTCAGCTGCTGTGGAAAAGAGCTTGGCAGTTCCCAAAAGAATTAAGCATAGAGTTACCATATGACCCAACAATGCCACTCCTAGGTATATACCAAGAGAATTAAAAACATTTGTTCACATATACACTAGCAAATGTAAAATAGATAGCTAGTGGGAAGCAGCCGCATAGCACAGGGAGATCAGCTCGGTGCTTTGTGACCACCTAGAGGGGTGGGATGGGGAGGGTGGGTGGGAGGTGCAGGAGGGAGGTGATATGGGGGTGTATGTGTGTGTATAGCTGATTCACTTTGTTTTAGAGCAGAGACTAGCACACCACTGTAAAGCAATTATACTCCAATAAAGATGTTAAAAAATAAAAGTAAAACTCAAAAATAAATAAATAAATACAGCTCTAATTAACATAATTTTTAAAAAAAGATGTGTCACATATATACAATGAAATATTACTCAGCCATAAAAAGAGATGAAATTGAGTTATTTGCACACATTTTAAATCAACTATCCTCCAATAAAATTTTTTTTAAAACCTGAAAAAAATAAAGCAGTAACATGTAGACAATAAAAAAATTGTGCCAATAAATTTCAAGTTTAAAAATCAATTTTTAAAATGAGTTGGCATTATAATTATTTCAATAAAAAATCTGATCTTGAGTGTAAAATTGTAAATGTTAAAATGTTCTCTTAACGCATATTTGCCATTTTCTAATATACTCTAACTTTACTTCTCTAAGCCTTATTATATTATCACATTAGTTCTTAGTTCTATAAAAAAATTTAAATGTTATAACCTTTCTTACTTAAAGCCAGAACCAAAAATAAAATTATTTTTAGAAAATCACAGAAAGTTTTATTGCCCAAAGATACTTTTGAGAAAGTTAAATGCCGTTCAAAGCAAGAATCTATAAATAAAATTACATCCTCTCTTGGCTAAAGTGTTCACAACTGTAGACATAATATAGTTTTAACTTTTTGCATTCAATAGACATTATCCATTAATCCCAATGAAATATATTTTCCCTCTGGGTTTTGGTAGTTCCAAGCAGAATCTTTAAGAAAACAGCATTTAATCTGCTGTTTTGTGGTCTTATACTGTTTCAGCAGAGTTGGGCTTGAGGTCAATTTATATGGCAGATATCAGAGGAACTAATTTTCTACTATCAGAAAAAAATATTCATCTATTCTTATCCAGATTGTATCCTGATGTTCTCTTCAACCAGTATCTATTCTCTGGCTCCCAGTACATCCTATAGAACCATAGCTAAATCTGGGCTTCTGAACTCTTAACATTTTTAAGAACTAATTATGAGTAAGGGGAAAAATTAACTACATATCTGTGTATTAAAAAAAAATTTTGTTCACACAAAAATTCATACATGAGTGTTCATAGCAGCATTGCTCATAATAGCAAAAAAGGGGAAACAACCCAAATGTCCTTCAAGTGATGAATGGGTAAACAAAGTATAATATATCCATGCAGTGTAATATCATTTGGCCATAAAGAGGAATGAAGTTCTGACACACACTACAACTTGGATGGGCCTTGAAAACATTAAGGTAAATGAAAGAAGCCAGACACAAAAGGCCACTTACTGTATGATTCCATTTAAATGAAATGACCGGAAAAGGCAAATCCATGGAGACAGAAAGCGGCTTAGTGGTCACCAGGGGCTGGGGGGACGGGAGAGTGACAGCGAGTGGATACAGGGTTTCTTTTTGAAGAAAGTGCTCAAAATTAGATAGTGGTGATGGTCGCACAATTCTGTGAATATACTAAAGCACTGAATTGTATACTTGAAGATGGCAAATTTTATGTGAACTTTACCTAAACAATATATAGCTGTGTTAGATATTCTTAATATCTAATTCACCATCTTACAGGTGATGAAACTAAGTTCAGGGCAGCGGCTCTGCCCTGGTGCCGGCAGCCGCAGTCCGACCTGGGTCTTGCTGGACCGCCCTGCAGTAACTCGGGGCAACAGCTGGTGAGCAGCCTAGGGAGTTGCTGCCCTGAGGCCCTTTCTTACCTGTCTCTCTGCCATTCAGAAGCCTGCTGCGAGGCCACGTCTGCTCCATGCCCTAGTTTCCACCTGTCTCCCTATCTTCCACAAGGATACCCCTGTGTCTGTCCATACAACTGCTTGGCTAGAGCACCCCACTGCCCCTGCCATCTGTCCCCCAGACTTCTGGCTCAGGGTCATCCTATAAGGATGCAAGTTGCTGACACCACGCTGATTTTGCTTTTGCTGCCTGTGTGTGTAACACCCGGTCTGAATCCACGTGGGCTCAATATCTCCTTGCAGCCCAACCTGTGGACGAGTGGCCGGCCAGCCTGGCAGCTGAAGCGGTGATCCTCACTGCCCTGTTGGCCACCACACTGCTGCTTTGGGAATGCTTAACACTAAGAGGCAGGGATGAAATAAATTTCCCCAGGTCCTACCGCTGCTGGAGCCAAGATCCTGGCCAGGTGGTCTGACTTGAATCAGACAAAGCAAACTTCATCTGGCATGATATCTGATGTGACAGTACATTTAAATAAGGACATTTCTAGAAAATATAAAGTGATTTGTTCTTTTGTTTTTAAATAGTGTAGATTTTTATTTTGTATTTAAAAAATTTTTTTAGGGCTTCCCTGGTGGCACAGTGGTTAAGAATCCGCCTGCCAAGGCAGGGGACATGGGTTTGAGCCCTGGTCTGGGAAGGTCCCACATGCCACAGAGCAATGAAGCCCATGCGCCACAACTACTGAGCCTGCGCTCCAGAGCCCGCGAGCCACAACTACCGAGCCCACGTGCCACAACTACTGAAGCCCACGCTCCTAGAGACCATGCTCCACAACAAGAGAAGCCACTGCAAGGAGAAGCCCATGCACATCAACAAAGACCCAACACAGCCAATAATAAAAATTAATTAATTAATTAAAAAAAATTTTTTAACAGAAGGAAAATCAAACACAAGTTTAATAATATGTATACATGGAAGGGGCCCAGGAAAACTGAGTAACTCGCCAAAATGGCCCCAAACCCCCCGCCTTGAATACCATCTTCTGCTAAAGACAAGAGAGGAGGTGGGGGTGTAATTCATTCTTCTCTGACCTCCTCGAAATTTCTTCCTTAATCTTTATCACAACAAATTAAGAGTCAACTCAGAAAAGTCTCTCTGGAACAGACAGTCATCCTTAGGAAAATTTGGGGTAGGACACTTAAAGCCACTTAATAACTTAGAAACACTGGCCTAGGAATACACATACATATCTTTCTCCAAATTAGAAATTAAAGTGGTAGCTTTCATGCTATATTTGAATATTGCCTCCAACATTGCCCCTGCAGTTTCCAAAGGCTGGAGGTCATCACCCATTAGGAACATTGAGGTCATGGCATGTCACCTAGGCCTTCAATTGCCACCCTGACCTTCCAGCTGCCTCTTCTGTCCTCGAGATGGACAAGGTTGGCTAATTCCTGTGAAGTAGAGGCAGCAGATCCTGAGAAGTTTCTGCTTGTTTGTGGTCGAAGGGATCACTTCAGCAGTGACGGAAAGGATGGAGGTGGTGGCAGGGTACCCATTCTTGATCTTCGAGGCTGGCGATCAGCCATCACGAACGGGCTCCATGTTGACAAGGAGGCAGGGAGGCCCGAGAAGCGCCAGATCGGGAATGAAGCCCAGCGTTGGGTGAGGCTGGGATTTCACACTTCCTTCCCTCCGAGCCTGACTCTCCTGCTCTGAGACCCAGACACTAATAGCTTCCTCCCAGACCAGCTGTGTCAATGAGCAGATGTCATGTCTGTGAAATCACCTGGCAGTCTTACACCGAGAAGACTCCAACCACGGGTCCAGGGAGGAGAGGCTGGGGGCCAATCCGTATTTCCATGACCCCAGCCATGGAGAAGCCTGTCCTCCCAGCTTTAAGAGCAGGAGGGCATTGCCTGGTGAGAGACTTCTGAACAGACTGTCTCAGTATCAGGGATCTGGGCCAAGCTGCCCATCATCTCAGCAACTTTTAACCTTTTATTCAACTGTGGTCGGAGTCAAGCCAGCAAGAACCAAGCTGAGCGTTTTTCAAGGAGCCTTGAAAGGGGGGTGGCCTTGTATTGACTACGGATTCTGAACATTTGCAGGTGACTTGGACCTCACACGTTGCAGCAAAGATGCCTCCCTATTTAGAGAGAAAGGAACTAAGCTTGCTGGTACCGTAGCTAATGTTTATTGGACCCTTAGTTTGATCCAGGAATTTAGTTGTAGTATTTCACACTTTCATTTAATTCACTATCATTACCCCATTTTAGAAAGGACCTAACCGAGACCCAGAAGTGTTAAGTAACCTGCCCGGGGTCACGCTGGCGGGCGGGGGTGTGCCTCCCAGCAGGGTGAGGTTGGAGGGTCTCCATGGCAGGGACAGAATCTGGAAAGCCTGCCGGCGTTCAAGAACAAACAAGGATGAAGTTCAGGATGTGGCCACCTGGGGGCAGTGCATCAACACCAAATGGAAAGGCAACCCCCCCTGCCCAACCCTCTTGGAGGCCTCCAAGGGGTCCCTTTTAACACTTATAGGTTTCCAGAGCAGTAGTGGGAATTGGGTAAAAGTGTAGTGTTTCCTCCTCTGCAAGGGCTCACTCAACAATGGGCCAGGCAAGACTACAAAGCAATAGAGAACAGGTGGCAGCACTTACCTACCTGAAGCCAGGGGCTTACAATTATCACAGCAAGCAGCAAGGTTGAAGTGGCAGCCGACGATGGGTCAGAGCAGAAGGGAGTTATGGAGATGGTGATAGAAACATCTTGGCATAACCACAGGCAAAACAGTTGCTTAGCCAGCAAGAGAGCTACTCAAATTGAACCATCAAAAGAAATCAATGATGGGACTTCTCTGGTGGTCCTGTGGTTGAGGATCCGCACTTCCACTGCTTCGATCCCTAGTCAGGGAACAGAGATCCCGCATGCGCTGTGGCGTGGCCAAAAAGTGAAAAAAAAAAAAGAAATCAAGGATGATGATGATGATGATGATGATGATGATGAAGCCACACCCCCTTGCCTATTTCTACACTGAGCCAGTTTTCCAGCCCAGAATCCATTGACTAAAGAAGAGGCTGGCAGGAATTCCCTGGTGGTCCAGTGGTTAGGACTCGGCGCTTTCACTGCTGTGGCCCGGGTTCAATCCCTGGTGGGGGAACTAAGATCCTGAAAGCCGCTCAGCATGGCCAAACGATAAAAGGAAAAAAGAAATAAATAAGAGGCTGGAACTCCAGGAGGAAGGACCCGGTGACACATGGCAATTGAACATGGTAATGATTCCTTCTGGCCTTCTCCCAAATGGGACCTATGGCTAATAACTTGGGTAATTGAGCCTCAGGAAATATGTAAACATTTGGAGGATATTTGCCCACAGACTCCCAGTTGACTTTGATAACCTGAGACCCAAAGAGTAATCATGGCCCCTTGTTAGGACAGGAGCATGTAGGGCAAGGGAGTAAATGGCATTAAATAGAGTTCTACCCAATGTTCAGTTTGCAGTAGGTCCACTGAGGTTTGTACTACCCCGTGGTCATTTCCCTTGTCCCCAGTGTGTGTTAGAAATAGACATACTTGATACTTGGCTTAATCTCCAGAGTTTTTTTTTTTTTTTTTTTTTTTGCGGTACACGGACCTCTCACTGCTGTGGCCTCTCTTGTTGTGGAGCACAGGCTCCCGACGCGCAGGCTCAGCGGCCATAGATCACGGGCCCAGCCGCCCCATGGCATGTGGGATCCTCCCAGACCGGGGCACGAACCCGTGTCCCCTGCATCGGCAGGCGGACCCCCAACCACCGCGCCACCAGGGAAGCCCTAGAGTTCTTTTAATTATAGTGATTTGAAGGCATATAATGGTATCTCCATGTGGTTTTCTTTTTTGTTTTGCAGGGGTTTTTTTGTTGTTTTTTTTGTTTTGATTTTTTTGGGTTTTTTGGCTGCATCAGGTCTTATTTGCAGCACGCGGAACCTTCGTTGTGGTGCACGGGGCTCTTCGTTGCGTTACGCGGGCTTCTCTCTAGTTGAGGCACATAAGCTCAGTAGTTGTGGCGCACGGGGTTAGTTGCCCCGAGGCATGTGGGATCTTAGTTCCCTGACCAGGGATCAAACCCGTGTCCCCTGCATTGCAAGGCGGATTCTTTACCACTGGACCACCAGGGAAGTCCCTCAATGTGTTTTTTTGTTTGTTTGTTTTTTGTTTTTTTTTTTTGCGGTACGCGGGCCTCTCACCGCTGTGGCCTCTCCCGTTGCGGAGCACAGGCTCCGGACGCACAGGCTCAGCGGTCATGGCTCACGGGCCCAGCCGCTCCGCGGCATGTGGGATCTTCCCGGACCGGGGCACGAACCCGTGTCCCCTGCATCGGCAGGCAGGCTCTCAACCACTGCGCCACCAGGGAAACCCCTCAATGTGGCTTTAATTTACTCTTCTAAGTTGACTAATGATATTCAGCGTCTTTCATTTGCATATTAGACATTCGTATATCTTCTTGGGTGAAATGTCTGTTTTGCCCATTTGGCTTGTTTTTCTTCTTACTGAGTTCAGTTCCTTATATATTCTGGAAACAAGTCCTTACCACATATATGCTGTGTAAATAATTTCTCCAAGTCTGTGGGTTATCTTTTCATTTTCTTAATAGTGTCTTTCACAGAGTGAAGGTTTTTATTTTGATGATGTATCATTTTTATTGATTTTTAAATTCACATAACATTAAAATTAACCATTTTAATTGTTTTCCACAGCAGCTGCACCATTTTACATTTGCAGCAACAATGCACAGGGTTCTAATTTCTCCACATTCTCACCAACACTTGTTATTTCCCATTAAAAAAATAGCCATCCTAATTAATGTGAAGTGGTATCTCGTTGTGGGTTTGGTTTACATTTCCCTAATGACTAGTAATATTGAGCATCTTTTCATGTGCTTACTGGCCAGCTGTATATCTTTTTGGAGAGATGTCTGGTTAAGCCCTTTGCCCACTTTTAAACTGGGTTGATTTTTTTATTGTTGAGTTGTAGGCGTTCTTTATATCTTTTGGATATTAATCCCCTATCAACTGTATGATTTACAAATATTTTCCCTCATTCTGTGGGTTGTCTTGATAGTGTCCTTTGATACACAAAAGTTTTTAATGTTGTCTTTATAATCCGTTTGACTTGATTTAAAAAAATAAGGCATGAAGTTAAATGAAGTTCATTGTTTTTACATATGGATGTAGAATTATTTCAATATCATCTGTTGGAAATATTATCCTTCCTCCATTGAACAAATGTCAAAAATCAAATCTCCATTTTTCTGTGGACCAATATCTGGATTCTCTATCCTATTTCACTGATCTGTGTATCTAAATGTTCACCAATAGCACATTGTCTGGGTTACTTTAACTTTAAAATGGGTACTATAATTCCTTCCCTTTCATTCCTCTTTTTCAAGATTGTGCTAGCTATTTTTTGCCTTTATTTATTAACTTTAGAATATCTTGTCTAGGTCTATAAAAAAATGCTTCTGGGATTTTTTTGTTGGATTGAGTTTAATGAATTTAGGGAGAATTATTATCTTTATTATGTTAAGTCTGCCAATTCATGAACATGATATGCCTCTCTGTTTATTTAGGTCTTTGATGACTTTCATTAGAGTGTTGTAGTTTTCAGCATACAAATCCTGTACGTATATTAGGTTATACCTATTTTATGTTTTTAGTACTATAAATGTATTAATTTATAATACTAGTATTTAGTATTATAAATGACTGTTTTTTTAACTTGGGTTTCCACTTGTACATTTGCTAGCATATAGAAATATGGTTTCTTTTTGTGTGTTGGCCTTGTATCCTGTGACCTTGCTAAATTCACTTATTAGCTCAAGGATTTTCTTTTTTTTAATTTTTATTTATTTGAGGCTGTGTTGGGTCTTCGTTGCTGCGCACAGGCTTTCTCTAGTTGTGTCTAGCGGGGGCTACTCTTCGTTGCAGTGCATGGGCGTCTCATTGCAGTGGCTTCTCTTGTTTCAGAGCACAGGCTCTAGGCACGTGAACTTCAGTAGTTGTGGCACGTGGGCTCAGTAGTTGTGGCTCGCGGGCTCTAGAGCACAGGCTCAGTAGTTGTGGCGCACTGGCTTAGTTACTCCGTAGCATGTGGGATCTTCCCGGACCAGGGCTCGAACCCATGTCCCCTGTGTTGGCAGGCGGATTCTTAACCACTGTGCCACCAGGGAAGTCCCAGTTCAAGGAGTTTCTTTTCTAGACACCTTGGGATTTTCTATATAGACAATCATGTCATCTGACAATAGAAACAGTTTTATTTCTCCTTTTTTCAATCTCTATGTCTTTTCTTTTTAAAGCTGTTTTTACTCATAGAACTTCTGACACCAAATGCGTGAGTTTTTCCCATATCAACAATCAGCTCTGACACCAACTTGGTGTCCTACAATTCAAGTCAATTCTGACACTAACTACCCGAAGTTAGCACAGACTCCACAGGTTAAGGGCTCAGTCCCACAAGATTTTCCTCCTCCTCCATCCCAGCCACAGATGACAGTCACAAGTCCCAGCGTGCCCCCTGTACTTCTGACAAACCAGCTATCAATCGGGGGTTTCCATGACCACCTTATGAGGTTCAGATTTTGCTAGAATGGCTCACAGGACTCAGGAAGACACGTCACTTATTATTATCAATTTATTATAAAGGATACAACTCAGGAACAGCCAAATGGAAGAGCTGCATAGGGCAAGGAATGGTGGAAGGGTGTTAGAGCTCCCCTGCCTTCTCCGGGTATACCACCTTCCTAGCACCTCGATGTTCTCATCAACCTGGAAGCTCTCTGAACGCCTTCATTTTGGGGTTTTATGGCGATTTTGTGATGTAGGCACGATTGATTGAAACATTGGCTGTGGTGATTAACTCAATCTCCAGCCCCTTTTTCTTCCCCAGATACACTGGGGAGATAGAGCTGAAAGTTCCAACCCCCAATCATGCCTTTGTCTTTCTGTGACCAGCGCCTGCCCATCCCCCGACCCCAAAGCCATCTAGGGGCTGTTGAGAGTTGCCTCATGAGAACAAAAGATGTTGCTGTCTCTCCTACCAGGAAATTCCCTGGAATCTGGGAGCTCTGTGTCAGGAACCAGGGACAAAGACCAAATACAGATTTCTCACTGTAACCTTTGTAACCTGACTTCCACCTTGCGGACGCCCTCTGGCTCTCTGACTTACAGGGAAAGGCAGCTGCTGTATTGTGAGCTGCACTGTGGAGAGGTCCCTGCGGCAAAGAACTATGGTAGGCCTCTAGCCAACAGCCAGTGGAAACCTGAGACCTTCAGGACAATAGCCTGGAAACAGCTATTTGAGAGAGTTTGGAAGCAGATCTTTCAGGTAGAGCCAAATATTGATGGAATCCTCAAGTTCAAGTTCATCTCCGTCTCCATAGCAGCAGGGTGGGGCTGAGAGAGGATGATGACAGAGCTTAGCCCTCAGGAGGGAACCACAGGCTTCACTGGCAGGGAGGGGTGGTCTTCACACCCAGCAAGGTAGGGAGGCTGGCGGAGGCTGGGACTTGGTCCTAGACCATGCCCCCTGCTAAGGGGTCAGCACACTGGGTGGGCTAAAGACCTGGCGTGGTGCTGTTGGAGGACCAAGCAGTGGCAGTCAAGGTTCGGGATGACAGTCCCAAGGTGGCCCCCGAGGGACAGGGAGGGGATTCGGTGACCCTGGGAAGTCAGATGGGAGGGCAGCTAGGGGAGGATGGCCTGTCCACAGACCCTGATGGTCTGCAGGGTGGCGCTCACAGGCAAAGGATAGAGGTGGCCAAAGGCACACAGGACCTGTGGGGCCCAAGGGTTGGGCTGTGGCCTGAGCCAATAGCTTGGAGTAGTAACCGGAACTAGCACCAATTCGGACCCCTGGACCCTGGGGAAACGGGGCCCCAAGTGGGTCGGGAGAGACAGGAGCAGGGGCTGAGGTGGGAGTCATTGGACCCTATGACTCGCCTGCCTTTCACTGGCAGCTGAGCTGAATTTTAAATTTTTATTTAACAAATATTTATTTAGGACATACTGTGCATCAGTAAGAAATTTTAAGTGTTTTTGTTTGTTTGTTTGCTTTTGCTGCGCTGCGCAGCTTGTGGGATCTTAGTTCCCTGACCAGGGATCGAACCCAGGTCCTCAGCAGTGAACGTGTGGAGTCCTAACCACTGGACTGCCAGGGAGTTCCCAGGATTTTATACACATTAATTCATTTAATCTTCACCACAACCCTCTGAGGAAGGAATGATTATTAATTTCCACTTCATACATGAGAATTCTGAAGCACAAAGAGATAAAGTATTTTGCCCAAATTCACCCAGGAAAAGGATTCAAATACTGTCAGTCAGCCTCCAGAGTCCTTGCTCTTGATCACCAGGAGAGAAAATAATGATCTTCCTAATTGGAGGTGTCTGTCGTTCTTCCTGAGTTTGAAAGTAACAAAAGAGAAGAGACATAAAAATATTTGAACAGGGCTCCTCTGGTGGCGCAGTGGTTGAGAGTCCACCTGCCAATGCAGGGGACACGGGTTTGTGCCCCGGTCTGGGAGGATCCCACGTGCCACGGAGCGGCTGGGCCCGTGAGCCATGGCCGCTGAGCCTGCGCGTCCGGAGCCTGTGCTCCGCAACGGGAGAGGCCACAGCAGTGAGAGGCCTGCATACTGCAAAAAAAAAATTTGAACAATGTAAAGGGTATAAACAGAAAAGGAAAAGTAGCCCATGTTTGGACATAGTCATGTCTACAGCTAGTTTTTAACACTATGTATCAGATCTTTGGAGATGAAATTAGCAAATCAAAACGATGACAGCCAGGCTCAGGATGGCACAAGACTGAGAAATTGGGGAAGGAGAGGATTTGGATGGGGAGGAAGAAGAGTTGGGAGTGGTACAGAGTAGCTTGTGGGGTCTCTAGGATGGAAGGCAGTGAAGGGCATGTGCCAGGGGGTCTGAGGAGACCCACAGGCCCCGGGATGGGAAGCTTTGGCACTTATGAATATTCCAGGCCAGCTGCTGGACCTTCAGGAGCACAGCCGCCCTTGGCAGTGGACATAGGTGGGTCTTGAGCTGGCAGGATGCAGAAGACATCCAGCCCAGGAGGACTGACCCCTCTCTCCATACTCCGAGTCCATTGATGGGTCTGGGGTTGGCAGGGGAGAGCAAGGTCTCCTGGATCCCCCACCCAGCTTCCCTTAACAAGCCCCATAGGAGCTCCAGCTGTCAATCACCCCAGCCCCCAGCCCAACCTTCATCTTAGGGAAAGAGGCTGACGAGCAGAGATGCCAGGCCTAGCAGCAGCAGGTCTGACCAGGAGGGTGGTGACTGAAGATTGGCAACGTTGCAGAAGGGCCAGTGACTCCCCCCAGTCCAGGGGATGAGGATCCTGGCCTCCAAGGACAGTGAGGGCCCCTGAACAATCAGATCGTTTTCTTTTCGTGAGATTTCCAAGAAGGCCTAGACTTCTTTCCTCTTCAGGATTCCTGCTGAATGTAAAGCTTGCGGGCCTAGGACAGATCAGGTGGTGCTCTCACGAAATGAGCAAAGAGAACCTGGGAAGAGGCATGAAGCCATCAGCTGAGCGGCTGGAGGAGAAGCAGAGCCGAGCAGGGTCTCCAGAGCCGCCTGGAGAGATGCGTGGTCTGCCCGGTCTTTGCCCTTCTCGGGGAACCTGCTGCTGTGGGGCCGTGCGTTGAACCACGACATCCTGGTCCATAGTGGCTGGCTTCAGCGCTGTTGGTTTCAAGAAGAGTTAAGGGGTCCAGCAGCCCACATTCAAGGAGAGAGGATTACGTGAGACATGAATACTCAGAGGCAGGGAATATTGAGGTCCCTCTTAGAAGCGGCCAACCACAGCCCACCTTCTGGCCCTCAAGGATTCAGGTCCCTATCACACGCAAAATACCTTCTCTCATTCCCAAGGTCCCCCAAAGTCTCCTCCCATCACAGCATCAGCTCAAAGTCCAGAATTTCATCATCTAAATCAGGTCCAGCTGTGGATGAAGCAGCTCAGGTGCGGTTCCAGCTCTTGAATATGGTTCCTCTCTGTGGATTTCAGAAACTGAAGAGGTGAGTTATTTGAAACCCTCCGCCGTTCCCCCGCCACGCAGTGGTGGGACAGACACAGGATAACTGCTGTAGACATTGCTGTTCAAAAATGAGAAAAGGAAATTGTTGCTCCACAAAAATTCTGAAATCCAACTAGCTAGAGCTTGCAAGTTTGTTGATTAGTTTTCAAGGCCTGGGAATAATTGTCTATGACTTTTGGCTGTTCTCTGTAGGCTCCTGTTTCTGCCTCTGAGCCCACCCTTCCTCTATTGTGATGGGTAGTGCATGTTTGCACCTGAATAGTTTACTGAGTCTGCTTCCTTTTAGCAAAAACTTTGGAGGTCCTGCAGCCTTTTATCATTTTGTACATCCCTGTCTCTTTCAGCCCCAAGTCAGTAGTCTTTCTGCTTACATAGTTTTCTTAAAAACTTTGTGGGTCTTCTTTGCATCTCACTGGGGTTCATTCCATTCAATAAAAATTATTCCCAGAGGTCTGTGTAAGATTAGTCCTTCTCTACCTTGGGCTCCTGCTGGGGGACAGTGCTCTTAAATGTCCTAGAGATTCTATTGTTTGATTAGAGAGTATCTGAGAGGGACACACTTAACCTCTTGAAAAGGCTTTTTTTTTTTTTTTTTTTTGCGGTACGCGGGCCTCTCACTGCTGTGGCCTCTCCCGTTGCAGAGCACAGGCTCCGCACATGCAGGCCCAGCGGCCATGGCTCACAGGCCCAGCCGCTCCATGGCTTGTGGGATCTTCCCAGACTGGGGCACGAACCCGCATCCCCTGCATCGGCAGGCGGACTCTCAACCACTGCGCCACCAGGGAAGCCCTTGAAAAGGCTTTTTATGTGACTGAATAATACTCTGATTCTTTAAATCTTTCTGAGGTCTGCACAACAGGTTGCATAGTCATACCCTTGCCTTTATTGCCAGACCATGTGTTTCTGGGAGTGCTCAGAAGTCATTTCTCAACTTTAGCGTAGTTTGCCATTAGAGGGACTGAGAACTTTCAAAACCATCAAGTCCTGGCTCTTTTTTTTTTTTTTTTTTTTCGCTTTCCTTTTTTTTTGGCTACACCATGAGGCATGCGCGATCTTAGTTCCCTGACCAGGAATCAGGGATCAGGGATCAAACCCGTGCAGTGGAAACGTGGAGTCTTAACCACTGGACCACCAGGGATGTCCCTTCATTTTTCTAAAATTGAAGTATAGCTGATTTACAATATTTTGTTAGTTTCAGGTATACAGCAAAGTGATTCAGTTTTACATATATGTATATATTTTTTTCAGATTCTTTTCCATTATAGCTTATTACAGGATATTGACTGTAGTTCCCTGTGCTATACAGTAGGTCCTTGTTGTTTATCTATTTTACATATAGTAGCGTGTATCTGGCTCCTTTTTGTTTAAAGCCCTTCGTTTGATTTATCCTTCTTCTCTTGCGTTCTACTAGAGCAGCAAGAAGAAACCGGGAGGCGCCTTCTGCATCTTGCTTGGACATCTCCTCAGCCAGATCACCAAGCTCATTAGACACACGTTCCACCTTCCACATAATTGCAGATGACAGTATCACAAAGCTTTCTGCCATTATGTAACAACTCCTGGCCTCTCTTTTTCTCTAGTTTCTAATAATATTTTCCTCATTTCCTTTTGAACCTTCACTGGCAGCCTCCTCGAACTCCAGATTTCTATTCACAGTCTGTTCAAGGCATTTTAGGCTTTTTGTAACACACTCCGCAAAATCTTTCCAGCCTTTGCTCACCACTAGTTTCCAAAGCCACCCACATACCTTTAGGTATTTGTTATGGCAGCCCCCCCTTTCCAGATACCAAAATCTGCATTAGTTATCTGTTGCTACATAACAAATCACCCCAAAGCTTGGTGGCTTGAAACAACATTTATTACTGCATAGTTTTGGTGGGTCAGGAACCTAAGCATTGCTTAGCTGAGTTCCCTGGATCAGGGTCCATCACAGGGTCCAATCAATATGTTAGTAGGGTTATGGTCTCATCTGAAGGCTTGACTAAAGGAAGATCCCGTTCCAATCTTACCCACATAGCTGTTGATAGGATTCAGTTCCTCAGAACATCAGTTCATCTCTGGCTGTTGACTGACAGTCAGCCTCAGTTCCATGTCAAGTGGGCCTCAATAGGACAATTCAAGCAAGACGGAAGTCACATTCTTTTATAGCCTAAGCTGGGAAGAGACCTTCCATCACATTTGCCACGTCCTTTGTTAGAATCAGGTGACTGTGTCTCATCTACGTTCAATGGGAGGTTATTATACAAAGATACAAATACCAGGAGGTGAGTATCACCGGGGGCTATTTCAGACGCTGCCTACTAAATAAGCATTCTTAAAATTCTCTTCTTCCATGGATTTGTAAACTCCCCTCTGCAGCCTTCAGAGATGTTGGTGGACCTCAGCTGTCTGCTTTTCTCACACCACACCTTCTCCCTCACTGAACTCAATCGCATTACTACTGGTGACTCTGGGGTTCGCTCCATTAGAAGGACTCAGAGGTACCAATATGGCTCGATGACAAGGCAAGACTTATAAAAAGATACAAAGAATAATAGGGTGAATAGACATGTATTCATCACGCAGTTTAAGAAATAAAGCAATACTAGTTCAGTTGGAGCTCTTGGTTCCCCTCCCCATTTATGGCCCTACCCTTCTTTTTAGAAGCGACTGCTGTTCTGAGTTTGGTGTTGATCGCTATTATGTATTTCTTCATATTCTTGCTATGTATGTATGCATTACATAAGTCATGTTTACTGTTGTTTTGCATATTTTAGCCTTTATGCAAACATAATCATATTATGTGTATTTTTCTGCAACTTGCTTTTTTGCTCATATTATGTTTGGAAGATTTATTCATATTAATACATGTAGCTCTGGTTTGTTCCTTTTCATTGCTTCATAGTATTCCAGTGCATAAATAGACCATAAGGTATGCTCTTAAATGAACATTGTTTCCAATGAGTTCTCTTATAAACAGTGCATGATAGATGTTGTTATACTTGTATATTAGGACATGTGTGGAAGAGTTTCTCTGGAGTATATACCAGGAGTAGAATGTAGGAAATGTGCAACTTATGTTTTTCTAGATAATAACAACTAGCTTTCCAAAATGGTTGTCCCAATTTATGCTTCAACCACTAATGCATAAGGGTTTAATTTGCCCAAGTCCTCAACACTTGAAGTGTCAGGTATTAAAGTGTTTGCCATTCTGATACATGTGAAATGGAATCTAATTCTGCTGCCAGCACTGTGGTGGGCTAGAAATTCTTAGATGACCTCCCACAAAAAACAAAAACCATTGTTTGTACTGTTTTCCTGCGTTTGCAAGAAATAGAGAGAAACCTTCAAAGGGGAAAATTCCTGAAAGGCAGAGTTGCCTGGACAGTAAATGCTGGCAGAAGCCCTGCAGACAGGAGATTGAGCCTTGGACCAGCAACAAAAGAAGTGTGTGGGGAGCTGGACCTGAAATTTTAATGGGAGTAGAATTGCTGGGTATGAAACTCTATGTTGAAATTTTTATTGAACTATAATTACAATATTATATTAGTTTCAGGTGTACAGCATAGTGATTCAGTATTTTTACAGATTATACTCCATTAAAAGTTATTACGAGATAATAGCTATAATTCCGTGTGCTGTACAATATATCCTTGTTTCTTATTCTATGTTGAAATTTTTGATGAACAGCCAGACTGCTTTCCAAAATAACTACATTATTTTACATCCCACCAACAATATGTAAGGGTTTTGGTTACTCCACATCCTTGCTGACACTTGTTCTTGTCCATCTATTTGATTATTGCCATCCTAGTGGATGTGAAATGGTCTGTCATTGTGGGTTTTTTGTTTGTTTGTTTGTTTTTGTTTTTGTTTGTTTTTTTGCGGTATGCGGTCCTCTCACTGTTGTGGCCTCTCCTGTTGCGGAGCACAGGCTCCGCCGGACGCGCAGGCCCAGCGGTCATGGCTCACGGGTGCGGCCGCTCGGCGGAATGTGGGATCTTCCCAGACTGGGGCACGAACCTGTGTCCCCTGCATCGGCAGGCGGACTCTCAACCACTGTGCCACCAGGGAAGCCCTGTCATTGTGGTTTTAATTTTCATTTCCCTCATGATTAATGATGCTGAACATCATTTCATGTGCTTATTTGAAATGATCTCTTTGAAGTGCTAAGAGGAAAATAGATGTCAATCTGAAACTGTGTACCTTGCAAAGCTACCTCTCACGACTAAGGAAGAAATGGACAGTTTCAGGAAAACAAAAAAGGGGAGAGTTGTATATCATGGACCTATACAAAAGGAACTTCCGTAAGATGCTGTCTTAGGTCAGAAACCCTTAGAACAGAGCCTGTGATGGGGTCCTTGTACAAATGATTCATTGAGGTAGCGCTCTCAGGAGAAGTCTATAAGGAAGTGAGAGAGCAAGTTAGGGCAGGAGAGGCAGAGAGAGTTTCAGCTGAATCTAGCATCCGACTAATCCCACGGGGAGCTCTGGAGTACAGATAGTCCTTCAGAGTTCTCCCACTTTGATATTTGGTTGATGTCCCCCAACCCCCAGAAATTGGCAGTTCGTCATTGACTGTGCCTCCTCAGGGGGGAATAATTCTCCAGGCCCCTCCAGGTAAGGTTGCTCCTCTTGGCTAAAGGTAATTCTCCAGGGCAAGATGCAGCTGTGGGCTTTTGGCAGCCAACACTCACAGCAGCCGGGGGAGGGTGCACCAACCCAGGGAGATCTGAGTGGGGCGCTGACAGTGTTTAAGGCTGTACTTCATGGAGAAGGGAAATGACCTGAGATGCAAAAAGAACTGGAGAGCAAAGAAACTTATAAATATATAGGAAATCTGAACAAGCACTCTCTATTACAATTAATCATCATCATCGTCATGCCTAATTTCTAGGGTTAAAAACCACAAAACTACAATCCTGGACAAATAAACAAGATCCTTAGATGATTTCAGAAGGAATGTTAAGATAGTAACTTTAGGCTTTCTTTTGTAACATTTTTTTTATTGAAGTATAGTTGATTTACAATGTTATGTTAGTTTCAGGTGTACAACAAAGTGATTCAGATATATATATAGATAGATATAGATTCTTTTTCAGATTCTTTTCCATTATAGGTTACTATAAGATATTGAATATAGCTCCCTGTGCTACTTTAGGCTTTAAGTGTGCCTGTTAAACTTTCAAGTGTAGCTACTAAAAGAATTTTTAAAGTGTATATAACTTCTCTACTAGCAGAAGGAAAAAATAGAATAAGAAAACAAAAAAATTTTAAAGTCATTGTTTTAAAGAGACAAAAAAGGGAAAAAAATAAAACAGTATCTTATTGTGCTTTTAATTTCGATCTCCCTGAATTTTAATGAGAAATGTTTCATATATTTGTGAGCCATTCACAGATTCCTGCTTCTATTTTCTTGCCTATTATTCTTTTGGATTCAAGTTCCCCCCCGCCATCTTATGTATCTGTAGGAGTTCTTTATATAGTTACCCTACAAATCTTTTCATGCGTATATGTGCTGTGAATATCTTCTTCCCTTCTAAAATTCAAGCAAGCAATAATGCTATTGGGTCAGACATTTTTGGAATTACCTTTGGAGGTTATGGGAGTTTTTTTTTTAAAATCAAAGTAATATACATACATAGTTTTAAAAGTCAAACAATGGCTAAAAGTCTGTAGCAAAATCACTAGCCTGCTGGTTCCCCCCTTCTCTCCCTTTTGTCCCCTCTCCAACTCCCTAGAAGCAATCACTTTCAATTGTTTTCATTTTTTGTTAGCATGTACCTCTATATTTTTAAATAACATGCATACTCTGTCATCTCTTAATAATCAGTCTTATTCATTATTCATTCACTATTCACTGACATCCCATTGTGGCAGAAAGGGACTTCAGCTCTCTCAAACCCACCCTCCCCTGAATTCCTGTACCCTTTTAATATATCACCATTTTTTGGTGAAATCGATAATCAGGTTTTCCATTATTATGCCTCTGAAATACTGTTCACAGCTAAGCCACGTAGAGTATTAAGATTACATTTCCTTTCTAACATAACAGTTTGTGTTTGCCTTCTCCAAATCTCTGGCCGCGTCTTCCCCTGCATTCCTACAGCTCTATACAATGCCTCTTAGCACAATTTTCCACAGGGTCGAATGTATCCCATCCATTGTTTTCACAGAGACCTCTATCCCAGAGATCTCTGTTCTCTGTCCTCCAGTCTGAACTGGCTGGTTTCTAGGTGTGATGCACAGTAGCTTTCTGAGAAGGGACACATTCTTTTGTGTGATTATTTGCTGGCTGGTCCATTTTTTACTGTGAACATCTGAAAAATGTCTTTGTTTCATGGACACTTCATTGATAGTTGGGCTAGGCATGGGATGAGTTCTTGGGTTAAAAACTTTGCCGCTCAGAATTTTAGTGTAACTCCATCGCCTTGGAGTTGCACTTGGAGTCCATCTTTCAGTGTTGTCACTCCTTGATAAAATGAAAGACTGTCGTATTCTAACTTAATGAATGTAATATCTTATCTTTCTGAGGCTATTAATTACAATTTCTTTGAGATGTTCTTCTGCTCTGCCATCTTGAACTCAGAAGTCTCCTGTCCCACAATTAAAATTAAATTGTAAATAGGTGTATATGTTGTTATTCAGCCTCAGGTCACCACCGTGGAGGCGCTTGAAATGATCCTCAAACTTTCGTGTCCATCACAATCCCCTGAGGAGTTTCTTAAAACTGCAGTCACTCCCTCCCACACCCAGATGTGCTGATACAGTGGGTCTGGGGCAGGGCTCAGGAATGCAGGCCCTCAAGGCATTTGCATCTGAAAGACTCCCCTTGGAAGGGGTCCTGCCTCCAGGTGTCATGGGAATGAAGTCAAATTATAGTTCTGGCTCCATCTCAGACCTGCAATTCACTTCACCTTTGTGGGCCTCAGTGTCCTGGTCCTCAAAGCACAGATAACGTCTGCCTGCCTTCCTCATCCTGTGTTATGTGGACCAATAGAGATGACGTCTCAGAAAATCGTTGTAAACCACCTGGCCCTCTCAAGATGTAAGGGCGGGCTGTGACGATTCGTGCTGCATGACCAGCTGCGGAGTGTGTTCAAGTCTTACCACGGGCCATGTGATATCACGAGGCCCAGCATCTCAGATGATAAGATGTAGAGTTTGGACTCAGCGGTTCTCAACCTCGTCTGACCATCAGACTCACCTGCTGATGACAGGGGCCACCTCTGGAGATTCTGATCTAATAGGCCTGGAGTGGGGCCCGAGCATCCCTGTGTTTTAAGATGCTTCCTTCCTGATTCCTATGTGCAGCCTAGGCTGAACCACAGGCTAGGTGATCTGGAAGGCCTCTGTCAATTCTAAAAATAATCCAGGGCCTGCTGGGGCTTGCCGGGCCAGAGATGCAGATGGTGGTACCGGATGGGCTGGGGCTACCACAGCAGTTCTTGGCTCTCCCATCTCTGCTCAACTCCAGCAGGACCCTCTCCCTTACCAGCCAGGCCCTCAATTTGCCGTGGCGAGAGCAGCTCAAGCTGTAAGGGGTCACAGCTGTGCACCTGGCAGGTGGCCCTGAGACACAGTTCCACGCAGCTTTTGAGCCGAGAGGCAGGCAGCTGCGGGGTCACGGGATGGGGATGTCAGCTGTCTGGGGGGCCAGCTTGGTGCTGAAGTGTTTGCAGACCTTGGGGAGTGAGGGGTTACAGCTGGGGGGTGCTGCATTTTTACAAAAGGTTTTAGAAAGTCTTTTCACTTCATTAACGTGACACATGATCATTATTTCAAAAACGTCAAAAATGCATAACAAGGTAAGAGAAAAAGGAAAACCAAAAATCACAGATAAAAGTCACACATAATACTACCATCCAGCAATAATCTGTTAACATTTTGGAATATTTCCAGGGTCACGTTCATGTCATGACCCTGACAGAGATGTGTTTATTCCACAGCAGTCAAAAGCTGAGCCTCGCAGGGATTACCTCGTGAGATCGTCACAGGACTCGGCAGGTAAGTACTCCTGTGACTCCCGTTCTTACAGGTAACGAAACGAGCAAGACACCTACCCAGGGTGCCCCAATCTGTCTGGCTCCAACACCCTACTACTCACTCCCGACCACCAATAAAGCAGATGCAGGGCACATTAAAGGTATCCTTCAAAAGAGAAAGTTCTGTGTCCTCTTTTCCCTTAATATCTCGTGACATTTTACCCCAAATCATTGAAATGCTTCTTTAGTTTACCGGTAGTCAGAGAAAAGCAAATCAAAGGAAAATACCATTTTTCACATAGCGCATTGACAACACTTTAACATACTACACACATGCGTATGTTCAAATACCTTGATTCAGTAATCCCGTTTCTAGGAACCTCTCTTAGGGAAATAGAGAGACAGTGGAAGGTTTTGTTACGAAAGCATTCATTGCAACATTATCTAGAGCTGTAAAAAATGCTGTGGAAAATCACTCAAATGTATACCGTGCAGGCTATTACTTCAGAAAATTATGCCAGCACTAAAAATCACATTAGAAAGTGTATTTACTGGCACGTGAAAATATTTCCAGCATATGTAAAGCAAAAAAAGTATGATCCCAATTTGTTAAGTTTGCAAAAATGAATCCATATTCATTTAAAACAAAATTAATTAATTAAACAAAAGTCCAGTTCCCCCTAAAATTAAAAGGGGGCCACAGAGCCTCTCCAGACGTGCAGGGTATGTTTAGGATGGGCTGAATTCAGGTACAGGTTTATGGCATACTCAAAATTCCCTTTGTGGCTGTGAGGGTCTGACAGACAGTGCAGTGATAGGCAGCTAGACAAGTTCAAGGAGAGACCTGTGTGAGGGCCAGAAGGAACCTGCCCAAGTAAAATCCTGAGTCAGGGCAAAAAAAACCCTGGTTTCAGACATGTGCCCCAAAGCCACAGTGCCAAGGACAGAGCCTCGGGGTTGCAAGTGCCAGTTTGCAAGCAAGTTGCTTCTCCCACGGGTAACCGTGAGGTGCGGCTCCCTGGTGAGTGGCAAAAGGCTGTATTTGTGCAGTTATGGTTAATGACACCCCTGAGCAATGCTGGACAGACCAGGGTTTGCAAATATGTTCTCGGAACAGCCAAGAAGAATGGATCAATGTTACCAATTGTATTTCCGAGTGGGGGGATTGACCAATAATTTTATATTTTTGATATCTCTGTATTTTCTACATTTTTTAAATATTGAACACATATTAGTCTTATAAAATTCTGCTTAAGAAAAATTTCAAATATACCAAAAGTAAAGAGACGACTAAAATGAATCTTCATGTGTCCATCGCTCAGCTTCAACTATTCTCAATATTCTGCCAATCTTATTTCATCTACGCATACCCCAACTTTGTTTTTTCTGGAGTACTTTGTTTTATTTTATTTCATTTTTTGGCCACGCCTCGTGGCTTGTGGGATCTTAGATCCCCAGTTGAACCCGGGCCACAGTAGTGAAAGCACCGAGTCTTAACCACTGGACTGTCATGGAATTCCCTTTCTGGAGTATTTTACAGCAAATTCCATCGTTCCATCTCAGGCCAGTGGAAGCCCCTTCTGGTTGTCTCCTGTGCCCTTTTGAAATGGCTCCATTAGTCTTTGACAGTTTCTGTGCTTTCTGACACAATAAGATGTCCCTGCTTATGACAGACTTTTAAAGATGGTCATAAGTTCCTCCCATCCCTGTATGCATGCCCTTTTGTAAACGACTTTGCAGCTTCTCCCATCAAGAGGTGGAATCCATTCTCCTCCCTTTGGAGATGGGCTTGCATCTGACTTGCTTTGTCACTGGGACATTATTGGCAGTGCACAGTGTACCGAGTTCATTTGACTGAGTCCATCCTCAGTTTTGACAGAAAATAAGGGAGACGCCTAATAAAGCATGAACTCTGTATTATATGGCGCGGAGGATGGTAAGCTAACGTGTCAGCCCCAATCTGTATTTGTTATCTATTGCTGCATACAAATTGCTCCAGAATAATTTACAGCCGACATTTATCATGTCACAGTTCTGTGGGTCAAGAATTTGGGAGAAGCTTAGGTAAGTGGTTCTGGCTCAGGATCTCCCATGAGGTTGCATTCAAGATGTCAGCTGGGGTTTCAGTCATCTAAAGGCTTGACAGGGGCTGGAAGATCCACCTCCACGATGGTTCCCTCGCGTGACTATTGCCAGAAGACCTTGATTCTTCATCATGTGGGACTCTTCACAGGGCTGCTTGAGTGTCCTAACAACACGGCTGCTAGCTTCTCCCAGAGTGTATGATCCAAAGGAGAGAGCGAGGAGGAAGCCACAATGCCTTGTGGGTCCAAATCTTGAACGTCACACACTGTCACTTCTGCCACATGATATTCATTAAGTGAATCACTGAAAATAACTCATACTTAAGGAGAAGGCAAGGAGGCTTCACCTTTTGAAGGGAAAAGTATCAAAAAATGTGTGGATGTCTTATAAGACACAATATTCTCCCACTCAAATTTCCTTCCCCAACTACTCCTTACATACTGCTCTCTTACTCATAGGGCAAATAAGCCTTACCAGTTTAACGGAATATAAAAGGGAAGATTTCATTCTGAAAAAGGAATTGTTAGTGCTGCAACTTAGCTGTCCACCCCTGTCATTTTGCAGTTGTTGTAAATATTGCAAAATGTGTATTGTGTGTGTTAAAAGTGATGTGTGTTGTGATGCACTCAGTATTTTTTCAGTTTTTTTGTGTAGGTATTTAATATGTCCCTCCAGTTATATTACATATTGTGTTAGCACTAGCATTTGTGGTTTACAAACATGTTTGACAGTCTCTAAATGGTATTTTTGAAGATGCAGTGTGAAAAAGAAAAGGAGGATTCTGGCCTGGGTTTATAAACAGTTTTGATTAAGTTAATGGTGAAGGTTTTCAGTCTTCCAAGTCATTTCAATGTACTAAAGGACAATAGATATAAAAAGTTCATCTTTATAATGAAATATATTTATGAATGGGTTTTACATGGGCCAGTAATTTGAGGTGTTCTGTTCCTTTGTGCACTGTCTGCAGTGAACAACTTACACATTCAGCAAAGGCTCTCTCTTAGTCCATCTGGGCTGCTGTAACAGACTGTCATAAACCAGGTGGCTTACAAACAGCAGAAATTTATTTCTTACCATTCTGGAGGCTGGGAAGTTCAAGATCAAGGCACTAGCAGATTCAGTGAGACCCATTTCCTGGTTCGTAGAGCTGTCTTTTCACTGCGTGGAAGTGAAGGGGCAAGGGAAGGGTCTCTTTTATAAGAGCACTAATCTCATGCATGAGGGCCCTACCTTCATGATCTAATCACCTCCCAAAGGCCCCACATCCAAATACCATCACATTGGGTGTTATGTTAGGATTTAACATACGAATTGTGAGGGGACACAAAATATTAGTCTATAGCAGGTTCCAAAATTGAAAGGCACTTTACAAATAACAGCTATTTGACAAGTAAAGGGGCTAATTATTGTAAATGGCTACTGGAATCTCTAAACAGAGTCAAGTTTTCATTAAAAAAAATTATAAACAAGTGAAAAAGCTCCAAAAGCAGGAGCTTGTTGCCCAGGAATAAAAAGGTCATACTGTTGGTGAGAATCTAATAATACCAGATGTAAGATGGGAGCTGACTGAGCTCTAAAGCAAGGTACAGTGTGAGAAAATGGAAAAATTCTGTTCCCCCAAAATACAATAAGGCAGTGTGCTGATGACAGTCACATGATGCCAAAGACGTTTTATGTAACACACTAAAATCAACAACATCTCTATCCAGGCTGGTGCGTCAACAGACTTCACCAGTAAATATCACCCCTTAACATTTGTGATATTTGTAAATAATGGTGGAATTCAAGACAACTTTTTCTGCTGCAAAGAGCTGCTACGTAATTCGTTAACAGGATATAACAATTATAAACACATATATGGCTAACAAAGAGCTCCAAAATATGTGAAGCAAAAAATGACAGAATTGAAAAGAGATATAGATGATTCTAAAGTAATAGTTGGATATTTCAGTACTCAATTTTCAATAATGGTTAGAACAAGTAGACAGAAGATCAACAAAGAAATAGAGGATTTGAATAGCACTATAAACCAGTTGGACTTAGCAGACATCTACAGAACACTCCACCCAATAACAAATGAATAGAACTTCTCCAATGCACATGGAACATTCTCAAGATAGACTATATGCTAGCCCATAAAACAAACCTCAATAAATGTAAAAGTGTGGAAATATAAAGTCTGTTCTCCAACCACAATGAAATTAGAAATCAAAAACAGAAAGAAATTTGGGACCCTCACAAATATGTGAAAATTGAACAACACAGTCCTAAATAACAATTGGGTCAAGGATAAAATGAAGAGGAAAATCAGAAAATATTTTTAAATGAATGAAAACAAAGCCACAGCAAACTAAGACTTGTGAGATACAGTGAAAGCTGTGCATAGAGAGAAATTTATAGCTATAAATGCCTATATTAAAAAGTAGAAAGATCTCAAATGAATAACTTAATCTTCCACCTTACACACTAGTAAGAGAAGTGCATACTAAATCCAAAGCTAATCTAAAAATCTAAATGAAGGAAGAAATTAGCAAATATAAGAATGGAGATAAATGAAATACAGAATTAAAAAAATAAAGAAAATCAACACAAAGTTATTTTTTTGAGAAGACCAACAAAATTGACAAACATTTAGCTAGACGACCAAGAAAAAAAAAGAGAAGACTCAAATTGCCAAGATCAGGAATGAAAGAGGGGACATTACTAACAATCTTACAGAAATAAAAAGAATTAGAAAAGTACAGGTAATTACATTCCAACAAACTGTAAACCAGGATGAAATGAACAAATTCCTGGGTAGACACAAACTGCCAAAATGAACTCAAAAGAAATAGAAAATCTGAATAAACATATAACAAGTGAAGAGGTTGAATCAGTAACTTAAAAATTTCCAACACAGAAACGCCCAGAATCAAATGGTTTCACTAATGAATTCTACCAAGTGTTTGAAGAATTAACACTGACCTTTCTCAAACTCATCCCAAAAAATAGAAGAGAAGGAATACTTCCTAACTCATTCTACAAGGCCAAAATTACCCTGATACCAAAGCTAGACAAAGGCATCACATGAAAATAAAACTTCAGACCAATATCCCCCTATGAATATAGACACAAGGATCCATAATAAAACACTAGCAAACCAAATACAGCAATATATAAAAAGGTTTATACACATCGACCAAGTGGGATTTATCCCAGGAGTGCAAGGTTGGTTCAACAAATGAAAAATCAGCTAATATAATACACCATATCAATAAAATAAAGGACAAAGGCCATATGATCATCTGAATAGATTCAGGAAAAGCATCTGACAAAACCCAACACACTTTCATGATGAAAACACTTTAAAAACTGAGAATAGACAGGAATCTTCTCAACCTGATAAAGGCCATCTATAAAAACCCCACAGTTAATATCATACTTAATGGTGAAAAACTAGATGCTTTCCCCCTAAAATCAGGAACAACACAAGAATGTTCACTCTCAACAACTGCATTCAACATTGTACTCGAGGCTCTAACCAGGGCAGTTAGGCAAGAAAAGGCAATAAAAGGCAACCAGATGAAAAGAAAGATATAAACTATCTTGATTAGAAGATGTTGCATATAAAAAATCCTAAGGAATTCACTTTAAAAACTATGAAAACTAAGAAAAAGTTTAGCAAGGTTGCAGGATACAAGATTGACATGTAAAAATCAATGCATTTCTATATATTTGTGATGAACAATCTGAAAATAAAATTAAGAAACCATTCCATTTTCAATAGCATCAGAAAGAATGAAGTCCTGGGAATACAGTCAACAAAAGCGTAGAGTTCATACTCTGAAAACTACAAAACGTTGAAAGAAACTAAAGAGAGCTAAATAAAGGGAAAGACATCTCCGTGATCATGGATCAGAAGACTTAATATTATTAAGATGACAATATTCCCCCAATTGACCTACAGATGAAATGCAATCCCTATCAAAATCCCAGCTGACTTTTTTGTAGAAACTGACCAAGCTGATTCTAAAGTTCATTTGGAATTGACAGAGACCCAAAATAGTAACAACAATCTTGAAAAAGGAGAACAAAGTTGGAAGACCTATACTTCCTGATTTCAAAATTTACTACAAAGCAAAAGTCATCAAGACAGAGTAGTACTGGCATAAGGATAGACATACTGATCAATGGAATACAATTGAGAGTTCAGAAATAAAACCATTTGTCTATAATCAACTGATTTTTTTTTTTTTTTTGCGGTACGTGGGCCTCTCACTGCTGTGGCCTCTCCCGTTGTGGACCACAGGCTCTGGACGCGCAGGCTTAGCAGCCATGGCTCACGGGCCCAGCCGCTCCGCGGCATGTGGAATCTTCCCGGACCGGGGCATGAACCCATGTCCCCTGCATCGGCAGGCGGATTCTCAACCACTGCGCCACCGGGGAAGCCCTAGTCAACTGATTTTTGACAAAGGCACCAAGATCATTCAATGGAGAAAGAATTGTTTTGTCAACAAATGATGCTGGGACAACTGGATAACTACACGAAAAGAAAAATGAAGTTGATACCTTACCTCACACCATATACAAAAATTAACTTAAAAGGATCAGAGACCTAATATGAGAGCTAAAACTATTAAAGACTTAGAAGGAAACATAGGGGTAGATATTTATTACCTTGGGTTTGGCAATGTGTTCTTAGATATGGTACTAAAAGCACAAACAACGCAAGAAAAAATAGATTAATCTCCATCCAAATTTAAAATTTTTGTTCTTCAAAAAACACTACCCAGGGCTTCCCTGGTGGCACAGTGGTTGAGAGTCCGCCTGCCGATGCAGGGGACACGGGTTCGTGCCCCGTTCCGGGAAGATCCCACATGCCACAGAGCGGCTAGGCCCGTGAGCCAGGGCCGCTGAGCCTGCGCGTCCAGAGCCTGTGCTCCGCAGTGGGAGAGGCCACAGCAGGGAGAGGCCCGCGTACCGCAAAAAAAAACAAACAAAAACAAAACACTATCCAGAGAATGAAAAGACAACCCACAGAATGGAGAAAATATCTGCAAATCATATATCTAATAAGGGATTTGGGGGACTTCCCTGGTGGTCAATGGTTAAGACTCTGCGTTCCCAATACACGGGGTGTGGGTTCGATCCGTGGTCGGGGAACTAAGATCCCACATGCCACACGGCATGGCCATAAATAAATATATATATATATATATATATATATATATATATATATATATATATATAATAAGGGATTTTTATCTAGAACAAATAAAGAATTCTTACAACTCAACTCAATAATAAAATACAAATAATCCTATTTAAAAATGGACGAAGAACAACAATGTGAAAGTATTTAACACTACTGAACCGTACCCTTAAAATGGTTACAATGTTAAGTTTTACGTGTATTATACAACAATTTTTTAAAAATTTTAAATAGGCAAAGTTTCTGAATAGATATTTCTCCAAGGAAGATATAGAAATGGCCAATAAGCACATGAAAAGATGCTACACATCATTAGTCATCAGGGAAATGCAAATAAAAACTACAGTGAGATACCCTTTCACACCCACTAATATGGCTGTAATCAAGAAGACAGATAATAAGTGTTGGTGAGGATGTGGAGAAAGTGTAATGCTCATATATTTCTGGGGGTGATATAAAATGGTACAGCCACTATGGAAAACAGACTGGCACTCCCTCAAATGACTAAACATAAAGTTAACGTATGTAAACTTAAAGTGGAAACGTATGTAAACTTAACAAAAGTTAATTCCACTCCTAGGTGGGAGAGAATTAAAATCATATGTCCACATAAAAACTTGTACATGGTAATTCCCTGGCGGTCCAGTGGTTAGTACTCCGCGATTTCACTGTCAAGGGCCCTGTTCAATCCCTAGTCAGGGAACTAAGATCCTGCAAGCCACGTGGCCAACAAAACAAAACAAAACAATAATGACAAAAACTTGTACATGAACGTTTATAGCACCATTACTCATTTTAGGAAAAAGTAGAAAAATCCAAATGTCTATCAACTCACGAATCTATAACAAAATGTGGCATATCCATATTATGCAATATTTTTAAGCCATCAGATGGAATGAAGTACTGATATATGCTACAATGTGAATGAAGTAAGTGAAAGAAGCCAGTCACAAAAGGCCACACAGTAAATAACTCCATTTAAGAGGTTAGTGGTTGCCTTGAGCTGGAGTGGATGGGAGAGTGGGGGGTCACAGCTAAAGGGTATGGGATTTCTTTCTGAGATGATGAAAATATTCTAAAATTGACTGTTGTGATAGTTATTCATATCTGTGACTATACTAAAGACCACTGAATTGTACACTTGCAATGGGTGAATTGCATGGTATGTGAATCACATCTCAATAAAACTGTTTACAATTTTGTGAAAAGGAAAGAAATCAATTAATTTCCAAAAAGTTAAGCTTAGCTTACTTATTTTTTTTTTTCAAGAGAGTTTGGCTATAAAGTCATTTTTTTATTTTAGTGGGGAAAAAATACACACATACCATACCTCATTATCATCTTGTATAGTTGAAATTTGAAGTAAGACTTTAGATCTTTTTGAATAATGTAAAATAGTCATGTTGGACTTTTTAATTTAATTTTATTTTTTGGCCACGCTGTGCAGCTCATGGGATCTTAGTTCCCCAGCCAGGGATTGAACCGAGGCCTTCAGCAGTGAAAGCGAGGAGTCCTAACCACTGGACCACCAGGAAATGAAGGCTGAAAGTTCCTTTACCTACACTAGTGACTTGCATTGGAGTTGATATCCTTTGTGACTGGAGAAACCACAAAAAAAGAGTGTGCTAATAAGTTAAGCAAAATGCACACTCCACAGGGGAAAAAAAAATTCTCTACTCGAAAGAGCACTGTCAATTATTATTGGATGATTATATCTACATTTTACAAATCATGCTAATGTATCACGAGCTGTAGGTACAATTTTTATGCAAGGTTCCCTGGAACCCAAAAATAATTTCAAGAGTTCCTTTGGAGTAAAAAGATTGGGAAAGACTGCTCTGTAGGTAACCATTTACGCTTTCATTTTTTTCTTTATGAAAATATCAGCAGATACATTTATATATTCATATTTCCACAGCTTTCTTACCCAAAGGACAGCATACTGTGCACTATTATGTACCTTGTTTTTTCTCATTTAGCAATATATCCTGGAATCACTTCATAGAGGTAGGTAGTACCTTAAGCAGCTTGGGCTGCTATAACAAAATACTATAGACTGGGTGGCTTATACAACAGAAATTAATTTTCTCACAGTTCTGGAGGCTGGGAGTTTAAGATCAAGATGCTAGCATGGTGAGTTGCTGGTGAGAGTTCACTTCCTGGCTTGTAGACGGCTGCCTGATCACTGTCTCCTCACAAGGCAGGGAGAGTAAGCCCTTCTGTATCTCTTCTTAGAAGGGCACTAATCCCATCACGAGGGCCACACCCTCATGACCTCTTGTAAACCTAATTAACAAAAGGCTCCATCTCCAAATATCATCACGTTGTGTGTTATGGTTTCAACATAAGAAGTTTGAGGGAACACAATTCAGACCATAGCAATGGGGATTCTTCTCATTGCTTTTTACATGTGTATAGTATTCCATTGCACAGATATAATATTCAACCAGTCCTTATCGATAGTCCTTAAGATACACTCTTTTTTTAAAGGATCTTTTTTGTTTTTTAGATGTTGGGGGTAGGAGTTTATTTATTTATTTTGCTGTGTTGGGTCTTCATTTCTGTGCAAGGGCTTTCTCTAGTTGTGGCAAGTGGGGGCCACTCTTCATCGCGGTGTGCGGGCCTCTCACTATCACAGCCTCTCTTGTTGCAGAGCACAGGCTCCAGACGTGCAGGCTCAGTAGTTGTGGCTCACGGGCCTAGTTGCTCTGCGGCATGTGGGATCTTCCCAGACCAGGGCTCGAACCCGTGTCCCCTGCATTAGCAGGCAGATTCTCAACCACTGCGCCACCAGGGAAGCCCCAGACACACTCTTTTTTATCACAAATAGTGTTGCAATGAACTCCTTGTTTGTATGTCATTCATAGTTTTACCTGTGAATCTTTGTGATAAATTCCTAGAAGTAGGATTGCTAAATCAAAGGGTAAATGCATATTTAATTTTGCTAGATATTGCCAGGTTGCCTTCCATAAAGATTGTATCACTTTGCATTCCATGAGTAATGTATGAGAGAGCCTAACTCCCTACATCTCACCATCAGAGTATGCTGTCAACTTTTGGATTTTGCCAATCTTAGGGGAGAAATATTATCTCAGGATAAGGGAGAAATATTATTAAGGGAGAAATATTATCTCAGGGTAATTTTAGTAAACACTTCCCTTATTATGAAAAAGATTGTACATCTTTGCCATTTGCATTTCTTTGTCTACTATGTTTGTATATTTTTCTCATTTTAAAAATCGGGGGTGGGGGGCTTCCCTGTTGGCACAGTGGTTGAGAGGCCGCCTGCCGCTGCAGGGGACACGGGTTCGTGCCCCAGTCCGGGAAGATCCCACATGCCGCGGAGCGGCTGGTCCCGTGAGCCATGGCCGCTGAGCCTGCGCGTCCGGAGCCTGTGCTCCGCAACGGGAGAGGCCACAACAGTGAGAGGCCCGCGTACCGCAAAAAAAAAAAAAAAAAAAAATCAGGGGGACTTCCCTGGTGGTGCAGTGGTTAAGAATCCACCTGCCAGTGCAGGGGACATGGGTTCCAGCCCTGGTCTAGGAAGATCTCACGTGCCACAGAGCAACTAAGCCCATGCGCCACGACTGCTGAGCCTGCACTCTAGAGCCCGTGCTCTGCAACAAAAGAAGCCACCACAATGAGAAGCCTGTGCACCACAACGAAAAGTAGCCCCCGCCTAGAGCAACTAGAGAAAAGCCCCCGCACAGAAACGGAGACCCAACACAGCCAAAAATAAATAAATAAATATTTAAAAAATTAAATTAAATTAAAAAAATAAAAATCAGGAGCACTTCATACATTAGGAGTATTAGCCTTTTGTGATACAAGCTGTAATACCTTTTCTCCATTTGTCAATTTGTCTTTTGAAAATTTATGGTATCCTCTTTCTCTCTGTCTCTTAATTTATCTTCCACAAAGCATATTTATATCTTTATGGTTAAAGTTATCAATTTTTTCTTCTATTTCTTCTGATTTGTGAAATTATTAATGTTTTCCCCATTCCCAGGCTATAAAGAAATGCACTCAGGTTTTCTTCTAGTATTTATGTATTTTCATTTTTCACATTTAGATCTTTTACTCATTCATCATTTATTTTGGTATATTAAAAGCATGAATCTCATGTTACCTTTTTCTATATGGTCTCAACATCATTTGTTAAAAGTTTGTCTTTTCCCCACTGATTTGAGACACAACCTTTTCTTGTATGCCAAATTTCCTTTTGCACCTAGGTCCATTTCTGGATTTCTATTCAATTCCATTGGTCTGTCTGTTCATGTGTCACTTCTATGGCTGTTTTAGTTATAAAAACTCCATAAAGTTTTAATGTCTTTGAGGGCTAGACTCTCCACTTTTCTCTTAAGGAATTTTACTAGCAAATCTTGCTTGTTTATTCTTCCTTTCTGGAAGAATAGACTTTTTATAAAAATTTTGTTCAACCCTACAAAACAAATAATCAAAATCTGATGATAATTTCCATTGACAGCATGACTAATATATCACTAAACTTGGGGAGAATTGACGTCTTTACAGCACTGAGTCTTCCAATCCACCAACACGATACATCTCTCTATTTGTTCCAGTTCATTTTTGTGTCTTTCATGCATGTTTCATAGTTTTTACTCACAGAGGTTTTGCACATTTCTTTTAGATCTACAACAGATATTTTATTCTATTTTTGCTATTTTATTGTTTTGTTTGTTTTTTGTCTGCACCAGGCGGCATGCGGAAACTTAGTTCCCCGACCAGGAATGGAACCTGTGCCCCCTGCATTGGGACCACAGAGTCTTAACCACTGGACCACCAGGGAAGTCCCTATTTTTGCTATTTTAAATGTATATTCTCATTATATCTTCTAGTTGCTTAGTGTCTGTATATATGAAGGCTATTGATTTCTACATGTTAATTTTATATCATGATACTTTACTAAATGTTTTTATCATTTGTGATAGTTTTTCCTTCAACCCTTTTGGGTGTTCCAACTAAACAATTATCTGCAAAGAGAGATAGGGTTGTTGTTTGTTTGCTTGTTGCTGCAAAACATTATTGTTTCCATTTGGTCTAAGGCTTGAGAGAAAGTTCCAGGGTGGTTAAAAAGCTGCCTAGTGGCTACAGAGACAGGCTCAGGCTGAAGCTCTGACATCAGGTGGGGAGCAGAGGGATCCCTCAGAGGCTGCTGGGCTCTGGTGGCTCCTGGTCCTGCTTCAGGGTGAGGCTTTCCAAGAGATACTCTCCCAGCTCAGACTAGGGGCTGGACAGCCTGCAGAACTTAGTCAGGTGGTGGTCCAACTTCTTGATGAGTTTCACTTGTTTATCTAGGAAGTGGCTCTCCAGGAGGTCACAGAGATGGGGGTGGGGATTGTACAGGCAGAGCTCAGGGCATGCAGATCCCAAAAAGCCTCCAGGGCCACAGAGGCTTCCATGGTGTCCAGGGTTTTACACCGCTCATCCTGAGACAGCTTCTGCAGGTCCTGGGAGAAGGTGCGGCCACTTCCATCTTCAGGAGACATGAGGAACGCTGGCACTTCTCCTGGGCCTCCTTCCCTCAGAGCCACATCCTCATGGTCAGAATAGAAGCCCAGAAAGAAGTGGGTGTAGGAGGCCAGCAGATGCAGGTTGACCAGGCAGTTGACAATGGCCTCCGTCTAAGTGCAATAATCCTGATGAATCTTGGAGCTCCTTGTTGGTGGGCAATAAGGAGCTAACCTCTGCGTTGGCTGGTCCCAGAGTCAGGGGATGGCCAAGAAGATGGTCCTGGAGGTTGTGGCTGGAGAGGAGGTTGGAGGGTGGTCAGAGGTTGGAGTCCTAGGTCTCTTCCCTCCAAACACTTGAAACAAGGGACAGATCCACAGGTCCACTGGGCATGCTGCTAAACAGAGGTCATTTTTATCTCTTCCTTTTCAATTATATTTCTTATCTAATATGCTTTCCCTTGTAAAATATGTGTTGGCTAATACTGCCAAAATGATGTTAAACCATAATGGAGATAGTAACACTATTCCTAACTTCAATATTTCTATATTAAGTAAGATACAATGCTAACTATTGGGTAGTATATAAAATCAGGTTTGAATTGTGTCAGGTGCCTTTTTACATTATCTTGTGGGTTCCCCTGAAAACAAACAAAAGATTTTTTACAAATAGTTTTGGGGAAAGACAATCCCAGGGAATAAGAGGGAGTGAAACAGAGAAACAGGGAAAGCCAGTACATGGATGCATTAACAAATTGGCCACCATTATAGGTAACTAGTGCTTGATTCTGTGGGACCATCTGAGAAGCCATATGATATATTCTGAAGCGTTTACCAGGTCATGAAAGAGAGAAGCTTTTATCCATTGGCTTTTATCCCCCATTGACCAAGATACCTCACACTTCAGGGTTGCACATGCATGAATGCTGAGGTTTCTGCAGGCATCCCATGGTACCATGTCACAAAAGCCCTGGAGCAGACAATAATATTTATTATCTCACAGTTTCTATGGGTCAGGGATGCAGGAGTAACTTAGCTGGGTGGTTCTGACTCAGGATCTCTCACATGGTTGCAGTCAGGATATCCACAGATCCTGCAATCATATGAAGTCTTAATTAGGGTTGGAAGATTCACTTTCAAGATGACTCATTCATGGCTGTTGGCAGGAAGCCTCAGTTCCTTATCACATGTGCCTTTCCGTTAGTTGCTTGCATGTCTGCTCACAACATGACTACTAACTTCCCTGAGAACAAGTGATCCACAAGGAAAGAGAAACTAAGCTCCACCTCTTGGAGCAAAAAATATGAAAGAATTTGTGCACATATTTTTATTTATTTACTTATTTATTTATTTGGCTGCACTGCACGGCATGTGGGATCTTGGTTCCCCAACCAGGGATCAAACCCCTGCATTGGGAACACAAAGTCTTAAACACTGGACCACCAGGGAAGTCCCTCTAGACATATTTTAAAGTAGCACACCATCATAATATAGTCCAAATAGATCAGGACTATCTGAACATCCTGAAGAATGTCACATTGGTCCATCATGTCAATAACATCACGTTTATTGGAGCACATTAGCAAGAAGTGGGAAGTATGTTGGTGCCTTGGTAAAATACATGCTCTCCAGAGAACGGGAGATAAATCCTAGGAAGATTTTGGGGCCCACCACATCAATTAAGTGTTTAAGGATCTGTTGAGAGAGAAGCACAATACTTGGTAGCTTCTTTGGGTTCTGGAGATAGTATGTTTCATCCTGGGGAAACCTGCTCTGACCTATTTATTGGATCACAGGGAGGGCTGACAACTTTGAGTGGGGCCCAGAGCAAGAAAAGCCTCTGCAACTGGTTCACGTAACATTACAAGCAACCCTGCCACGTGGGCCATGCGATAGAGGAGATTGTGACAGTAGGGGTTTCTATAGTGAAAAAAAAGACATGTAAGGAGTATATGGCAAACCCAAGACAACTATATGCCACTGGATAAACAGCTCCTGGTGTGCTCCTGGGCCACGATAGAGATGGAACATGCGGCTATGGGACATCAGGTGACCACAGAGCCGGAACTGCCTATCATGAGCTGGTTTCTGTGAGACCTACCAAGTTACAAGACTGAGTGAGCCCAGCAACAATCCGTTATAAATTGCAGTATTACATAGCAGGTAGGGCCAGAGGCCAAAGCAAGCTACACAAGCAAGTGGCCTAGACCACGATGTCATCCTCCACTGTCGTACTGATGCGTCTTCCTAGAACTACTCGCTCATGGAAGAGGCAAAATTCCAAGGTTGATTCCTGGGTGAACTGCCTTGATATCTGGTGTAAAAGCCAAAAGTGGGCCGCTGATACAGAACAGTCTCACTCAGCAGTGACCCAGGAAGAGTGCTGAGGGGAAATCCTCCCAATGGTCAGAGTTTTGGGTGGCACATCCGGTCATCTACTTTGTGTAGAAAGAGAAGTGGCCCAGGGTAAAAATACATACAGACTTAACAGCAATGGCAAATAGATCAAGGACCTGAAAGGAAAAAGACTGGAAGATTGTAGACAGGAGGTACTGGAGGTAGGTAGATGAAGAGTCTGCAAACACTTTCTGTAAAGGGTCAGAACAAGTATCTTAAACTTACTGACCGTATGGTTACCAATGCCACTCTTCCACTGTGCTGTTGTACAAAAGCAGCCATAGATGACATGGAAATAAATGAGCATGGTTTTGTTCCCATAAACTTTTACTTATTTATTTATTTTTAATTTTTTTTAACATCTTTATTGGAGTATAATTGCTTTACATTGTTGTCTTAGTTTCTGCTTTATAACAAAGCGAATCAGCTATACATATACATATGTCCCCGTATCTCCTCCCTCTTGCATCTCCCTCCCATCCTCCCTATCCCACCCCTCTAGGTGGACACAAAGCACCGAGCTGATCTCCCTGTGCTATGCGGCTGCTTCCCACTAGCTATCTATTTTACATTTGGTAGTGTATATAGGTCCATGCCACTCTCTCACTTCGTCTCAGCTTACCCTTCCCCCTCACCATGTCCTCAAGTCCATTCTCTACATCTGCGTCTTTATTCCTGTCCTGCCCCTAGGTTCTTCACAACCTTTTTTTTTTTTTTTTAGATTCCATATATATGTGTTAGCATATGGTATTTGTTTTTCTCTTTCTGACTTACTTCACTCTGTATGACAGATTCTAGGTCCATCCACCTCACTACAAATAACTTAATTTCGTTTCTTTTTATGGCTGAGTAATATTCCATTGTATATATGTGCCACATCTTTAAACCTTTATTTATAAAACTGGCAGTGGGTGGATTTAGTTTGCCAACTCCTGGTACTGATGGACCTAAGGAAGTAGGCAAAAGTGTGAATGTCTTTGTACTACATTTCAATGACCACATGAGAACATCTATGCACAGAAGAGCCATCAGACAGAACAACTCAGTCAGGTGATGTCAGCCAGCCTCTGTTTTCACCCATCCAAGTGCTGGCACAATCATCTCAGGAATGGAATAGGCATTGTGGAAGAATTGGTGGCTATTAATTAGCCCAAAAGCATGAGCTCCCACCCACCATAGCATTACTGCTATGCAATACCCAATCTGCCAGCAGAGGCCAATACGGGGTCCCCAATATAGCGCCATTCTTCAAGGAGACCAACCAGCCACTTGGAGCCAAGCTGACTATTGCACCCCTCTGGGAGGAGCATTGCTTCATCTTGACTGGAATTAACATATGTTCTAGATATAGTCTTGCTTTTCTGCCTGCAGTGGCTTCGGAATCACCCTATCTGATGACTTAAGAGTGATCTACCAGTAAGGAATTCTGCATAACATCACCTCTGATCAAGAAACCTAACTTCCAGCAAGGGAGGTGTGGCAATCACCATATGACAATGGGATCCACTGATCTCATGCCATACATACCACAGCACTCAGACGTTTCTGGACTACTAAAGTGATGGACTAGCTTTTTGAAGGAATAACTGAGGTACTAGCTTAGAGATGATACTCAACAATAATGGGACATCATCTTCCAGAATGTAGTATATACCCTAAATCAGTGTTCATTATATAGTCTTGTATCCACAATAGACAGACTACATGAGTTTGGAAACCAAGAAATGTAAGTGGGAGTGGCCTCACCTACTATCACTCTCATTGGCCCACCTGTGGGATTTGAGCTTCCCATCCCCTCAATTTTAAGTTCCAGAGATCCAGGTTCCCAGAGGGGATTGCTTCCACCGGAGGACATAGTAAGTGTTCCCTACACTACTGCCCATCATCTTGGGCTCCTTGTGCCAAGAAATCAGCAAAAAAGGAAAGGAATAACCATACTGTCAGGAGTAATTAAATGTTTGTGATCATCAGAAGGAGATGGGGTTGTTGTTACTCAGCGGAGGTGGGGAGGAATGCATTTTGCACCCAAGTGATTGATTCACTGAGAAATCTCTTGGTATTCCCTGCTCAATATTTATGGTAAATGGACAGGGAAGCAGCCAAAGTCCAAGAAAAGTATGGTGACAATGGGCTCAAACTACCCAGTAATGAGGGTCTAGGCCACCCATCAGATAAGCCATCTAGATTGAAGATAAGAGGAATCTTGAATTGGAGACTAGAAGGCGGCTAGACTAGAGATCGTGGCTTGAGACCAGCTGAAACAGTGAGGGCTATAGATTGTCCCACTAACCTTTCTCCCAAAAGTCTTCCCAGGAAAGAAGATTATTCAGAACCCTGGAGCTGTTCCCAGATAGGGCGAACTGACTATACAAAGATAGCAGATCCAAGTGGTGCAAGGGATAGACTGTAGTGAATGCTGTGGTGTGCCACACAAAGTTCCCTCTTTAGGACTGAGAGACTCATTTCCTCAGCTGCCAGGAGTATTGGCTGCCAATGGCTCACAGCTGAATCTTTCTTAGAAATTGCTCTGGGCAAGAGAGCTGTCTTGCCCTACTCTGGTGGCAGCCCATATTCAATGACTACTCAATGTTTAAGAGTGCAAAGTCTGCCCCTTGCCTCATTTGGGGGCAAGTCTAAAGGAATATTCTAGCTCTAGGGCTCCAGATCTAGGCATCAGCTGAGTCCTCTGTTGCAACTACTTTGCAGTTCAACTTTTCCATCTAATTCAACCCTGCCTCCCTCCCTAACTTACCGACGTTGCTCCTAAGATCATTCCCTAACACACCTGCACATAAATCTTCTCAGAATCCGTTTCCTGAGAGCCTAACCTAAGACTGCTCTTGTTGCTCTCACTCTCCCAGTCTCCGTTGCAGTTGTGATACAGGATATACAACCCAGGCTTTGACAGACAGACATGTTCACTTTGGAACTGAAATGAAGATGAAGGCAAAGTAAAGGCAACTACAGAAAATCAAAAACTTTGAGAATTTATTGCCAGCAGACCTCCTCTGGGAGAAACAAAGAGAATTTCTTTTTCGTTTTTTAAATTAATATTTATTGAATGCTTACTGTATAACTGGTATGGTGCTAAGCTTTATTAAATGTTTATGTCATTTAATCATTACCATGACTTTATTCTGTGGGAACTTTTTTTTGGCCGCACTGCCCAGCTTGTGGGATCTTAGTTCCCCGACCAGGGATTGAACCTGGCCCCAGGAGTGAAAGCACTGAGTCCTAACCACTGGACCACCAGCGAATCCCCCAAAGGGAGATTCTTCAGGCAGAAGAAGAATGATCCCAAGTAAGAGCACGATAAAATAGGAAGTAATGAAAGGCATCAGCATAGGTAAGTATATGGGTGAATAAGTAGAAACGACTACTGATGTTTGAAACAATAACCTAGTATTTGGTGTGGTTTAAAATATATGTAGAGGGCTTCCCTGGTGGCACAGTGGTTGAGAGTCCTCCTGCCGATGCAGGGGACATGGGTTCGTGCCCCGGTCTGGGAGGATCCCACATGCCGCGGAGCGGCTAGGCCCGTGAGCCATGGCCACTGAGCCTGCGCGTCCGGAGCCTGTGCTCCACAACGGGAGAGGCCACAGCGGTGAGAGGCCCGCGTACCGCAAAAAAAATAAAAAAATAAAATATATGTAGAATTAAAATACATGACTGCAATAGCACAAAAAGCAGACAGAAGATAATGGAATTAAGCTGTACTAGGGTTAGCTGAGACGTGGTAAAAGTACTAATTTAAGGTAGACTCTAGTAATTCCGGGATGCGTGTTGTCATCTCTAGGATGACATTCACAGAATCATTAAAGAATGTATTACTAACAAAGTAATGAACAATAAAGGAGAAAAATATTAAAGAACAAATGGGAAAATAAATGCTTTAAGATGATAGATCAAAATCAAATGTATTCGTACTTTTATTAAATGTATATTATCTAAATACTCCAAATTTAGAGAATTCCCTGGTGGTCCAGTGGTTAGGACTCTGCACTGTCACTACTGAGGGTATGGGTTCAATCCCTGGTTGAGGAACTAAAATCCCACAAGCCACTCGGTGTGGCCAAAAAAAAACAAAAACAAAAACAAATTTAAAGGTAAAATTCTTAGATTGTATTTTTAAAAAGTAACTATAGGGACTTCCCTGGTGGCACAGTGGTTGGGAATCCAGCTACCAATGAAGGGAACACGGGTTCCAGCCCTGATCCGGGCATATCCCATGTGCCACAGAGCAACTAAGCCCGTGCACCACAACTACTGAGCCTGTGCACCACAACTACTGAAGCCCAAGCCCTAGAGCCCATGCTCCACAACAAGAGAAGCCACCGCAATGAGAAGCCCACGCACCAAGATGAAGAGTAGCCCCTGTTCACCACAACTAGAGAAAGCGTGAGCGCAGCAACGGAGACCTAAAACGGCCAAAAATAAATAAATTAAATAATTTTTTGAAAAAAGTAACTCTATGCTTCTTACAAAAGCTACACCTGTAACATGAGGATACAGTGTGTTGAACGTAAAAGGATAAAAGAAGATAAAGGTGAAAACACTAACCTAAAGAAAGCTGCTTCATCTATAGTAATATTAGACAAAGCAAACTTTAAAAAATAATATTACTAGAAATATGAGAGACATTTCATAATTAAAAAGAGAAAGATATAATAATTCAAATTTGTTTTTACCTAATAACATAGCTTCAGAATCTATGCAGGAAAAAAACATAACTAAAAGGAGAAATTGACAAAAACTACAAACATAGCTGGCAATTTTAACACATCTCTTCCTCTAAGTGATAGAATAAGGCACACAAAATCAACAAGGATACAAAAGACTTGAACAATGCAATTCACAAACTTGACATACATAGAATATTGCACCAACAACTGCAGAATCTCCGTGCTTTTAAGTGCACATGCAAATTTCAAAGAACTGTCATGCAGAGTATGTTCTTTGACCACAGCAGAGATAAGTTAAAAAACAACTTAAAAAAGGAAAAAGAAAATTTGAAAATCTCCAAATGTTTGGAAATTAGGTGATTTTTTAAAAATATTTATTTATTTAGGCTGTGCCAGGTCTTAGTTGCTGCACGCGGGATCTTTAGTTGCAGCATGCGGACTTCTTAGTTGGGGCATGCAAACTTCTCAGTTGCAGCATTCGAACTCTTAGCTGCAGCATCTAGTTCCCCAACCAGGGATCAAACGTGGTCCCCCTACATTGGGATCACGGAGTCTTACCCACTGGGCCACCAGGTAAGTCCCCTAGATAGGGGTCCCCAACCCCTGGGCTGTGGACTGTTAGCAGTCCGCAGCCTGTGCGGCACCGGGCTGCACAGCAGGAGGTGAGCGGCGGGCGAGTGAGCGAAGCTTCATCTGCCGCTCCCCATCGCCTGAACAATTCCGCACCCCCCACCCTCCACCCCCACCCCGTGGAAAAACTGTCTTCCATGAAACCAGTCCCTGGTGCCAAAAAGGTTGGGGACCACTGCCCTAGGTGATATACTTTTCAAGAGAGAAGGTATATCATAGTAGTGAAAGGGGAACATCAGATATTAAACATATTGACATTTAAAAAGTAAGAGGATATTTTGAAGAACTCTGCCAATAAGTTTGAAAATTTAGATGAATGGACAGATTCCTTGAAAAACCATGAAAACTGACATAATAGCTGAAAAATCTGAATAGTTTATTTATTTATATTTATTTTTTGACCACACTGCATGGCTTGTGGGATCTTAGTTTCCTGACTAGGGATCAAACCCAGGCCCACGGCAGTGAAAGCGCCGAGTCCTAACCTCTGGGCTGCCAGGGAAGTCCCTGAGTAGTTCTATTATTATTAAAGGAGTAGAACCCATAATTTCAAAATTTCCCACAATACAAACTCCAAGCCCATGTGGCTTCACTGATCAATTCTTTCAGACTTTTAAGGAAAAAATAATACAATTTGGGGGATTGTGTTCCCCCAAAAAGATCTGTTGTTGTTCTAACCCCTCGTATCTCAAAGTGTGACTTCGTTTGGAAATAGGGTCATTGCAGATGTAATTAGTTATAGATGAGATCACATTGGAGTAGGATGAGCCCCTAATCCAGTATGACTTGAGTCTTTATAAGAAGACAGCCATGTGAAGACACAGAGAATGCCATGTGAAGATGAGGGCAGAGATTAGATTGGTGTGTCTACAAGACAAGGAACAACAAGGATTGCTGGCCATCACCAGAAGCTAGGGGAGAAATGTATATTACTTAGGGTTCTCCAAAGAAAGCAGAATCAATAGGAATACAAATAGATATAGACACAGATAAATTGTTAGATCAATCGATCTATCTCTAGATAAATAGATACAGAGAGAGAGAAAAAGAGAGATGTATTATGAGGAACTGGTTCTAGTGATTATCGAGGCTAAGACCCACCCTCTACCATCTATAAGCTAGAGACCCAGGAAAGCTAGTAGTATAATTCCAATCCAAGTCTGAAGGCCTGAGGACCAGGGGAGCTGATGGTGTAAACCCCAGTCCAAGGGTCGGAGAAGGCCAATATTCTAGCTGAACAGGCAGGCTGGATGGGACCAAATCCTCCTGTCCCCTGATTTTTGATCTATTCAGACCCTCAATGGATTAGATGATGCCCACCCACATTAGGAAGGGAAATCTGCTTTACTGAGTCCAATTCAAATGCAAATCTCATCCAGAAGTACCCTCATGGACACACCCAGAAATAATATTTAATCTGGACACCCTGTGGTCCAGTCACACTGACACAAAATTCACCATCAGACCCAGAGAACAGACTCTCTCTCAGAGCCCTTAGAAGGAGCTAACTCTGCTGACACCTTAATTTTGGACTTCCAGCCTCCAGACCTGTGAAAGAATACATTTCTGTTGTTTTAATCCACCCAGTTTGTGGCACTTTGTTAGGGCAGCCCTAGGATACTAATATACAATCTTATATAAACTATTCCATTGAATAGAGAAAGCAGGAATAATTACCAACTCATTTTATAACACAAGATCAATATAACACAAGCTCAATATAACAAAAATCAATTGTATTTCTACATACCAGCAATAAATAATGAGAAAATGAAATAAAAGATACAATTTAGATAGTATTAAAATATAGAAAATACCTAGCAATAAGTTGAACAAAAGATATGCACGTTTCTACATAGAAAACTAAAAATTATCACCCACAGAAATTAAAGAAAACCTCAATTAATATGAAAAAGTAAAAATTTTCTGGTTTCATCAATGGGAAGACTTAATATTATAGAATATTAATTCTTTCCAAATTGATCAATAGATTCAGTATACAAAGCCAATAAAACAATTCCAGCAGATCTTTTTTGTGGACATTAACATGCTGATTCTAAAATTTATATGTGTATTAATCATGTTTTTTATTTTCTATATTTCATGCCGTTTTCATATCTCGGGGGCCTCGCTAATCCAGGAGAGACTGCCCTCCCAAGGCAAGCTAATTCCTAGAGATAGCAAATGACCCTCCTATGAATGAGCCTTTCGTGTCCAAATCAAACAATGCAACATCCATACCCCCACAGCCACCATCTTTACTAGGCTCTCACCGGGCTCTTATACTCTAGGCCAATACTTCCTTGCCCTAATGATCCCAGAGCCAGGTACCAGGTAACTCAAGACAGAGTCTATACGCCAAAGCTTGCTGAAATTATTCAAGCAAGCCAGTCCCAAACCTGCTTAGCCTGCTTACCCTGCCTCTCCCCTTCTTTCCCATGAAACCCACAAAAAAGATTCTTGCCCATGCTTTCTCCCTGTTCCTTCTGCCTGCTAATCCACCCTGGTGTTTCTCCACGTGGTCCTGGGTAGGCTGGCATGTCCCGCCCTCTTGGGACTGTGAGTGACAAACTATCTTTTCAAAGGAAGCCATCTCCTGATCTGTTGGCCTCACTATACATCAGTAATAATAATAAAACCTACATTTTAAAACAATATGGCATTTAAAAGGCCAAAAATAGCATAGATGATCTTGAAGAACAGTCAAAGGACTTTTACTAACAGATTTCAATACTTGTTACACATCTATAATGTGTCACGGGTGCCAGTTGAGGCAGATAGACTAAGGGAAAAACCTAGAGACAGACCCACACTTACACTTATGATAAAGGTGCCACTGCAATGAAAGGGGAAAGGATGGCATTGGCAACCATACATATGGAGGGGAGGACCGTGACCTCTAATTCAAGCCATACACAAAGATATATTTCAGATTGATTATACATCTGAACTTAATGTAAAACAATACAGTTTCTAGGACATAATAGAGAATATATTCATGACTTTGGTGTGAGCAAAGATTTCTTAAACAGGACCCAAAAGCACTAAAATAAAGGGAAAGAATAATAAAGTGGACTATATTACACTTAAGATTTCTATTCCTCACATGACATCATTAGCAGAGTAAAAAGGCAAGCCACAGGCTAGAAGAAAATATTTGTATTAGACACGTCTGACAAGATCCTCATATCCAGAATATATAAAGAACTCATACAAATCCATAAGAAAAAAACAGGCAACCCAAGAGAAAGATAGGCAAAAGTCTTGAACAGGTACTTCAGAAAAGAAAATATCCAAATAACCAAGAAGCATATGAAAAGGTAGTCAACAAAATTAGTCTTTGGGGAAATATAAATTAAAATCATAATGAGTTACTAATATACACCAACCAGAATGGCTAAAGCTATTAAAATATATACTGACAATACCAGGTATGGACAAGAATGTGGAGGAATGGAACTACTGTATACTATTAGTGGAAGTGTAAATTGGTGTATGACCATTTTGGAAAATTCATTGGCAAAATCTAAGAAAGTTGAACAAATGCCTATCCCAAGATAAAGCAATTACACTCCTAGGACTCAATGGAAGTGAGTATCCAACAATGTAGAGAACAATGCTCATAGCAGCATCATTTGGCCAAAAAATGTGAAAATACTCAAACATCCATCAACAGAACAATGGATACAGAAATTGTGGTGTGTTCATATGACATAATTTATACAGCAACTCAAAAAAGAAAAGAAAAACTACTGCTACATGCGATAACACGGATGGATCTCACAGAAATAAGGTTATGCAAAAGCAGATAAAAATACTGTATGATTCCTCTTATATGAAGTTCAAAAACAGGCAAAACTAGTCTATGGTGATATGTGTCAGAATCGGGACTACTTTTAGGGAAAGGTAAAGACTGAGAAGAGCATGAAGATTGTTCTTAACGTTCTAAATCTTCATCTTGGTGGTGGTTACACAGACGTGTTCCATTTGTGAAAATTCATTCAACTGTGCACTTACTTTTTTGCAGTTTTGTGCATGTATGTTTAACTTCAGTAAAAATTTACTTAATAAAAATCTTCCTTCCTTACCGATAACCCCAAAGCCCCTCCTGGTTTTCTTTAAGTCGGTGACATATAGTTCTCTCAGTCATCCTTGGCTTAGAACCTGAGTCACCCTAGAAGATCCCCCTTTCCTCAGTATGCAAGTCCTTTTTTTTTGCGGTATGCGGGCCTCTCACTGTTGTGGCGTCTCCTGTTGGCGGAGCACAGGCTCCGGACGCGCAGGCTCAGCGGCCATGGCTCACGGGCCCAGCCGCTCCGTGGCATGTGGGATCTTCCCGGACCGGGGCACGAACCCGCGTCCCCTGCATCGGCAGGCGGACTCTCAACCACTGCGCCACCAGGGAAGCCCAATATGCAAGTTCTTTTGACCTTTCCTTATAAATTTTCTTAGAGCCCCAGATCCCTCCCCTCAATCCATTCTCACTGGCCCACCCTAGTTCAGATCAAGCCGAAACAACTACATTAACCCCTTAACTAGTCCCCTCCCTCTACTCACCCCTGGCCAATCTATTGTGCAATGTCCACTCAGGATAAGAGTTGGCTCCAGAGGCAGCACATACACACATGAAAATATGATTCACAGTTCAATATACATCAGTAAATGCCAAATTAGTGATAACGGACAAAGGGACAAGAGTTGAGAGAAACCATAGTAGATGTTGAATAAATTCTCCCCCACTACAACATAAGTTCCATGAGGACAGCGGTGTTTGGTTTTGTTTGCTTGTTTTTTTAATTGTAGTATAGTTGATTTACAATGTCGTGTTATTTCAGGTGTACAGCACAGTGATTCAGATATAGATATAGATTCTTTTTCAGATTCTTTTCCCTTATAGGTTATTACAAAATATTGAGTATAGTTCCTTGTGCTATACAGTAGGTCCTTGTGGGTTATCTATTTTATATATAGTAGGGTGTACATGTTAATTCCAACCTCCTAATTTATCCCTCCTCCCAGGGGTATTTGGTTTTGCTGTATTTTGTCCATTGCTGTTTCCAGTGCCTCCTAGCACAATACCCGACACATAGGAGGTGAACAATAATTTGTTGAATGAATAAATTAGTGACTGAATAATGGCCATTATTATTATTTCCACCATTCTATAACACCTCAGGACTTCCTCTAAGATGTGAGTTCATTTATACATTCGCTCATTAATTCAACGTCTATTGATGGAGTGCTACATACGCACAGGATATGATTTATGCCCCAGGGAATTTGTAACCTATCAAGGAGGTAAAACAAGGACAGCTGTGACTACTGTGGTAGTGCCCAGGCACAGCATCAGCTGACTCTCATTCTTTTTTTTAAATTATTGACTTCTAGTTGATTTACAATATGTTAGTTTCAGGTGTAGAGCAAAGTGATTCATACGGGCATATGTGTGTGTATATATATATATATAATATATTCTTTTTCAGATTCTTTTTCATTGTTATTATAAGATATTGAATATAGTTCCCTGTGCTATACAGTGGGCCCTTGTTGTTTATCTATTTTATATATAGTAGTGTGTATATGTTAATCCCAAACTCCTAATTTATCCCGTCCCCTCTTCCCTCTTTAGTAATCATAAGTTTGTTTTCTGTGAGCTGACCTTCATTTTTATCTTCCTCTGCCCCATCTAGTTCAACTGCAGATCCCAGGGAGACCTGCTGGCCTTCACGCCGTGTTAAAGAAAATATATAAAAATCATGTTAAATAAAATGATTTTTTTTAATTATTATTTTTTTGGCTGCGTTGGGTCTTCGTTGCTGCACGCAGCCTTTCTCTAGTTGCGGTGAGCGGGGGCTGCTCTTTGTTGCTGTGCGCGGGCTTCTCTTGTTGCGGAGCACGGGCTCTAGGCGCGTGGGCTTCAGTAGTTGTGGCACGCTGGCTCAGTAGTTGTGGTTCACGGGCTCTAGAGCGCAGGCTGAGTAGTTGTGGCACACGGGCATCGTTGCCCCGCAGCATGTGGGATCTTCCCGGACCAGGGATCAAACCCGTGTCCCCTGCATTGGCAGGCGGATTCTTAACCACTGTGCCACCAGGGAAGTCCCAAATAAAATGATTTTATTTAACATTTCCCTATTTGGGGACCTTGAGGTTATTTCTAGCTTTTCACCATGATAACGATACTTCTACAGGCTTCCTAGTGTACCTTGTTATTTCCTTAGTATAAAATCCTAGAAGCAGAGAGGTGAGTCAAAGGGTTTACACTTTTAAAAAATTGTCATAGGTATTGCCAAACTTCCCTTCAGAAATGTTACACAAGAGTATGCCCAGCAGCTGTATGTTTCTCAGCACAAGGGCCAAAGCTGGGTGTTGCTATTCTTTTCTGCCTTTGCCAATCTGATAGATGAAAAATGGTATCTCTGTGCTGTTTCAATTTGTATTTCTTCGAGGTTGATGGGTATGGTAGGTTGATAATGGCTCACTCCCAAAGATCAGTGTACTAATCACTGGAACCTGTGAATATTACCTCATAAGGAAATGGGGTCTTTGCAGGTGTGATTATAAGGAAATGAGGTCTTTGCAGGTGTGATTAAGTTAATGATCTTGATGGGGAGATTATCCAGGATGATCTGGGTGGGCCCTAAATGACATCACAGCGTCCTTCCTTGTAAGAAGGAGGCAGAGAGATTTGACAAAGACAAACGAGAAGGCCATGTGACTACAGAGGCAGAAACGAGTGATGAGATCGCAAGGATGCCGGCAGCTACCAGAAGCTGGAAGAGGCAAGGAGTATATTCTCCCTGGAGCCTCAGAGGGAACATGGCCCTGTCAACACCTTGATTTTGATTTAGTGAAACTCATTTCGGACTTCCGGCCTCGAGAACAGTGAGAGAATACGTTCCTGGTGTTTTACGCCACCAAGTTTGCAGTGATTTGTTACAGCAAAACCATGGGAGACTAATATGATAGGTTTTTCACATGTTTACGGACCACATGAAAAATCCTTCTGACTTTCAAAAACTTGTAAAAATGAAATATCACGCAATAACATGAACAGTATAATTCTATTTTCGTGAAAGTAAACCTGAATATTTGTATATGTGTTTACAGGTGTACACAACTGCCTAAGATGTCTGGGAGGATGTACATCAAACTAGTAACAGTGATTAACTGGAGGGAGGTGTGGGAAGGAGGTGGGGGGAAGAGAAACTTTTAGTTTTTTCTCAAGATGCATCTCTGTTGTTTGAAGTTTTATGAAACTATATTCATGTACTAATTGTGTGAAAATATAGATAAGTCACATCTGCTTGCTGTAAACAATAAAATATGTAGAAAGTAGAAAACAAAACTGTCCCTCTCCTCTCAATTATCCCTCTTCCCAGAAATATTTGATAATAATTTGGCATGCGTCTTCTCAGGCTTTCTTTCCATGAAAAAGTAAACACAGGTATGTCATTTTTAGAGAACAAAAAAGAAGAGTGAGTACCATATACATTTTCACTTAAGGGTGTTTCTCCAAAATCATTTTAGGATCCTTACGTGCAGGGGCCTCATTCTCCTGAGCTGGTTGTTGCACAGACTCTCACCATAAGAAAGTCCCAGAACTCTTTTTTTCACCAACCTCCCTGCTGCTTTGAACTTTCTTGTATCTGTGAATTTGACCATACGTATACACATCGCTGGTAAAACTCCTCTGCAAGTCGCGTTTAAAATAGTTTTAAGTACTCCCATTCTGCCTTCCAGTCTGCTTTTAAAACGGACGCTCCCACCAGTAGTTCACCACTATGGAGGACACAAGATCCACTTTTTCAAACTTTCCTGAACTGGGTGGAGAGATGATATTTTAACGTTATCACAGGAGGCATTTCTTTAAGCATGAGGCTGGTCGGGCATTTTTCATACGTTCATTGGCTCTCGAGGCAGCTTCGTGAACGCTTCAAAGGTCACTGGGCAGACAATCTTCCTTCTCAACGAACCAAATCCGAATTCTTTCTGAAACCAAGACCGTGAGTTATTCGATTAAGGACCTAGTCCGGAACTATGAGGCGAAGGTGATCTTTGGGATTTCAGCCTGGGTGACTCTGGACACCTGAACAAAGTCGAAAACCTGAACTGGGGCGGGGGGCGCGTTGGAACCCCACAGGAAAGAGGAGCGGGAGGCCGCCCGGCATATTCCGGGGTGCCATATATTTCCCCAATCCTGTGCCCTACGCAGCCGGCGAGGGCGACCAGGCCGGGAGGGACCCAGCGCTGCGAGGTCTCCAGGCACCGAGAGTGTCCCCGGCCGGTCTGTGGGTCCGAAGCTTTCCCGCAGGGGGCAGTGCCGCCCGCCGGCGCGCGGATCCGGTGGGAGGGGTGTGGAGCCGGTGCGGAGTTCTGGGGGCTCTCGGGAAGAAAGTTAGGGGATGCCTAGGGGTGGGGGCGGGACCCGAGCGGTCGGCCGGAGGGTGGGGACAGGGCCGCGGGGGTGCAGGGTAGGGCGCGGGGAGGGGGTCTGGGCGAGTCTGGGCGCGAGGGCGGTGCGAGCTGCGGGGAGGCGCAGCCCCGGAAGGTGTGAGCGAGCGGCAGGCGAGTGTGAATGCGAGTGTGTGCGCGCCGGAGCTCTCCGGGTTCTGCGAGGCGCGCGGGTGTCAGCTTGCAGCAGGGCTCCTCCCTCCGGCCCCCCTGGCCCGCGCGCCGGTCCCTCCTCCCTTTCCCCGCTCGCCCCTCCCCGGCGGGCCAGGCGCTGGGACACCCCGGCGGAGCAGGCGGCGGCGGCAGCGAGTTGGGGAGCCCCGGGCTCCGCGCTGCCGGTGGGGCCCGAGCCGAGCCGCCCCCGCCCCGGCCCGGCCGCGCCGGCCCAGCTTCCCTCCGGGCCACGCCCTGTCAAACTTTGTTGCTGCGGCCGCCGCGGCGGCGAGCGGAGCGGGCCGGCCAGCGGGAGGGAGGGAGGGGCGGGCGCCGGGCCGGGCGCGGGCGGCGAGGGGCTCCGAGAGCGGCGGCCCCGGCCCGCGGCCCCACCATGCCCCAGCTCGGCGGCGGCGGCGGCGGCGGCGGGGGAGGCGCCGGCGGCGGCGGCTCGGGCGCCGGGGCGGCCGGCGGAGGGGATGACCTCGGGGCCAACGACGAGCTGATCCCCTTCCAGGACGAGGGGGGCGAGGAGCAGGAGCCGAGCAGCGACAGCGCCTCGGCGCAGCGGGACTTGGACGAAGTCAAGTCGTCCCTGGTTAACGAGTCGGAGAACCAGAGCAGCAGCTCGGACTCGGAGGTGAGGAGGCTTCCGCGGCCGCCCCGGGGGACCCCAGCCCCGCGCTCGCTCACCCGCCTTCGCCTTTGTGTCTCCTCCGTAGGCGGAGAGGCGTCCGCAGCCCGCCCGGGACGCTTTCCAGAAGCCGCGGGACTATTTTGCCGAAGGTAAGTGCCGGCCCCGGCAGCCCCCACTCCCGGCCCCGCGGCGTTCGGCGCCTCATCTCCGGCCGATCTCGGTACCCCTTACCCCCGTGGCCGTGCCCCTGCCCCTGCTCTCCGCCCCTGTCGGCCTCAGCAGCCCTGGGGCGCGCGTGGGGGGCGCTCTGGTCTCCGGTCCCCACTCCGGGTCCCCAGCCGCGGCGCTGTCCCGGGGACCCCGACCTTACCTCCTCCTTGGTCTTGCCCGCAGTGAGAAGGCCCCAGGACGGCGCGTTCTTTAAGGGTCCCCCCTACCCTGGGTACCCGTTCCTGATGATACCGGACCTGAGCAGCCCGTACCTCCCCAACGGACCCCTGTCTCCGGGAGGAGCGCGCACGGTGAGTGCCCGTCCCGCTGCGCCGGGGCGGGTGGGCGGCCGGGGCCCGCGAGATGCGCCCCCGGGCTCGGCGACAGGGTGGGGGATGGGGGATGGGGCCGTCCCGTGAGGATCCTGGGCAGAACTTGCTTACGGGGTTGAACTACTCTGGCGGTCGAGGGTTAGGCTGCGCTAGGCAGTGCCTGCATGAAAGGAAAGTGCCTTTACATGCTCCCCTTTTGCTGGGGAGCGGCTTTGGGGTCCACTCCTGGGGTCCTCCTTGGTCTCCAGAATGCTTTGCCCGCACTAAAGGGAAACTTGGATTTGTGCCGGTTGGGCGGGTGTGTGTGTGTGTGTGTGTGGGGGGGGGGGGTCTCGCTTCCTTCCTGGAAATCGGTCAGCTTTCCCTGGCAGTTGGGCAGTGGGGCCGGGGGAGCAGGGTTGGCGACGCTGCCCCACGACTCCAGTTTCGCTGGGCGGCTGTGAGTTCGTTCCTAAGAAACCCAGTATTCGTGGCGGGTTATTCACACACACCCCTCCCCACCCCCAGCCCTCGCGCGGGGGCCTCAACTTTTCTGTAGAGCTCGGGATTTTAAACTCGCCGAGATGATTTCGAGGGCGAATCGAGGCATTCTTCAAGTTGAGGAACTTGGCTTTTTCGCCCTTTGTTGCCGGCTTTTCTCATTTAAAGCGAGCGCTGCGACACTTTAAACCTGTTAATGGGCGCGCATTGTGTGCTGCGCGCTGGCATTTAGAGCCGTGATTAAGCAAATTGACCGGGCCCCAGACGACGTGCAAATGAGGGCGGATTCCTTCGCCCCCTCCCTGGCTCTAACTCCCGCCCCCCGCGTCGCGAGGGGCACAGCCCGGGGCTGGCCAGGCTTTTTTGTCCCCTGAGTTGCCACCCCACCCGAGGGCCCGCTGCCCAGGTGCTAGGTCCGATGGCAGATCTTGAGTGAACACCTGCCTACTATGCGCCTGGCTCTTGCGCGCTGCTGCTTGGGCGCCTGCACGCCGTAGTGGTTCACTTTGCTCCCTGCCCGGTTTCCCAGTGCCCGCCAGTTCGTGCTGTTTTGATTCGGGGTGGAAGGTGTTTGGCGCCTTAAGAGCTGACCCGACAAACTCACTTTATGCTCAAGTTGTCCTTAAATAATAATCATAGTTAAAGGGCCTGGGAAACGCTGGTGCTGAATGGACCATCCCTGCCGTCATGGTACAGTGGTCGGTGGAGAGTGGAGACATCTGCCGCCGGTTCAGTGGGGCCGCTCTGCCGGCCGGTTGGGGTGTGGGAGTGGAGGTTGGGGACTCTGGCCAACCGAGAGCAGAGTGGAGCTGCACAGCCCTCTCCTTTCAAGCAGGGAAGACCCTGCACCTTTGGCCCTGCCTTGGTGCATCCTGGGAACTCCCGAATGTAAGTCCTGAATATGAGCTGGATGCGGGCATCTGGCTGTTGCTTTTTCTCATTCATGTTAAAAGAAGAATGTGTGAGTAAAAGTTGAGCAAAACAAACTGCAGTAACGTCGTTCAGGTTTTCACAGATTCTCTTCCGTGTCCGCAGATGTGGCTCAGTTCTGAAAGTTTTAGTAGGGTTTCTGTACGTGTGTGTGTGAAAAGGTAGGTCACTACACTATCAGAGTCCCTTTTCTCCATTTTACCTTTAGTTGTCTGGGAAAAGGAGTTTGGCATTTCTGTGAGTCAGCACCGATCCATGTCCTGGTGCAGGTAAAGTCGCCAGAAATGTTCCAAATATGACTTAATTCTTTCACTCAAGCTAGCTATTCCTTTCCCCTTTCTCACCAGGGCATTTTGATTCTTCCTCTTTGAATGGTGACGACTGCCAGTCTTCATATGCTGCTCTTCCCCTCCCCCTCAGGAGCCCAAATGGGACAGATTTTGTTTGTGTCAGTCCCCTACTTTTTTCTCCCATCTTCTACCACCCTTCCTTCTTTCTACCATCTTACATGTACTTTTGCCTAAGAGCTTCCAAAGGCTGCTTCTTTTTGGTACTGGCTATTCCTGATTACTGCATCCAGGCCTGCATGGGATTTTTGGAGCCCTCCCTGAGGAAGCCAGCCTTTCCCCTCTGCATGCTTCTGACTGTCCCTGCTCATTCCTGCAGTTGTTCCCTGCCTGAGCCCATGTCACTGTCCTCCTTTTTGAGCCTCCAAGAACACTCACCCTCTCCCTGTTGATCCTTCATACGGGACCTAGTATGTCCTGCCTCACTCTCCTGTTTCCATCTTGCCTCCCTGATGAATTGCCCTTGCAGAAAAGTAAGTTCAATGCCCCCATTGTTTCTGTGCCCCTTATGTGTCTGTCATGGTATTTTGACCTGCCTGGTTACAAAGTTTATTGAAGTTTCCTGCCGTTAGATCAGCTCAGTAGAACCTGCTAATTTGACTCTATCCTTGGGCATCAATGACTGTTAGGAAAGCAAGGGAGGAAACACTTAAGCACTTGATTGTCTGGACTGTAGGACTGAGATGATGCTTTTCCTTTGGATGATTATATTAATGTGATTAATGATTATATTAATGTGATACTGTAGGCAAACTATAGGTGCAGACAGAGTGGCCCTCTGTAGGGGTCCCTGCCTGGTAAAAGGAATGTATTGATAGAGAGATATGGGGGGGAGAAGGGGGAGGAAGGTGGCTGAAGGGTGAGGGGGGTGGTGGATTATATGATCTGGTCTCTCTTTTAGCAGCCTAAGTCTTTTTTGGTTTCACATCTAAGTTTCACAACCTTAGTCCTTGCTGCTCTAAGGCCTATAAGTGGTATAAAATTGGGTGACCTTAGTTCTCTTACGCCCTAACACTTTCTGGAAATACCAGGCCAGAGGCAAACGTGAGGTTTGGCTGGAGCGTTCTCAGGGTATTAATTGACCCTAGGAATAGTATTAATTGACCCTAGGAATAGCAACAGGGCTGCAGCACCCTCACCCACTGGCAAAATTCCTTCTGGGACAACTGGGGGCCGGCCAGTCCTCCAGTCTGGCCATCTCCTCCCCGTTCATTACCTTTGCCCTCCACTCTGGTTTGGCTGGGAGGCTGGGAAGTGGTCTCTTCCTGAGGCTCTTTAGAGAAGAGGTCCCCTTAACCTGGGGTGTGTGCCAAGCCTCCAAGCCGTGATTCATTCTCATCTGGGGCTCTGGGGACCCTGTGGCCTGTGAAGAGAGGAATAACGGCCACAAATCACTTTTCACTCCTTCCAGTAGTCACACGAAATTATACATTCATTCATGAAAAGGCTTCACCAGTTCACTAAACCACCTTGGTGCTGTTGACTAGAATTTGGTTAGGAAAATGTAAGTCAGCACAGAAGAAAGCAGATGTCAAAAATAGTTGGACTAATCAGAGCCACAAAGAAAAGGCAGCATGTGGTTCAGCGAGTGAGCAGCAAAGTGATAGGCGTTTGACCGTGACCACAGTGTGAGTGCTAATGACATTTTGGAAAAGAGCACTTCCAGGTAGGGTTGCTGAGGAAATCTATAGTTTTGGGTCCAGTGTATACATTTTAGAGCTGCCTTTGTGCAGCTCAGGCACCAAGTTATTCATAGATTTCTCAGACCATCACAACTCAGATTTCTGTAGGAAATTACTCTGTCCTCCAAACAAGTCCTTCGCATCCCACTGCTTCCCATGGGCAGTCCTGCTGATATCCTCGGTGCTCCTGTTTCCTTCCTGACACAAAGGAGTCCAAGCAGAAATCTTTGTGTACGTATAGAGACGTTTTCTGGTTTTTAGGAGTTGTATGTAAAAGCCAAGTATTGATAAAACCTCTTCTTTTGGAAGATCGGTATAAACATGCTGCTTTTGGGAAAGTTCTTTTAAGCCATTTCATCTAAATATAACTTCTGTTCTATTTTTCTCTAAATATAACTCAGGGTTTAATGAGGGCTTTTCACATGGAATGAGCATTTACGAGGGCCTTGCCTGCGTTGCTGAAGTTTTGGCACTTAGATTTCTGGGGTGACAATTGATGACAAACTCTGTGGAGGGACTCAAACCCTGTCAGTCCTTTTTCTTTGGGTGGGTGGATCTGACAGAGAATACCTGCTTGCTCTGTTAAAATTTTGGAGAGGTTTAGGTTGGTCTCATTCTTTAGTGATCTTACTTCTGGGGAATCTTGAAAAAGTAGGCCAGCACATGTGTACACACACACACACACACACACACACACATCTAACCTTCAATACAGAGTGTTCCAGCCTCTACAGTGATGTGCAAAGTTACCCCAAAAAATTGTGGCATAAAAAGGAATTTAAATGATTAATTCATTGGAAAATGCATAATGTAAAGATTCTATATTCCAACTTACGAGTACATTTTTACTTGCTAAAACTGGGGAAATTCAGATTGGCATCCTTAAGATAAAAGTCATAACGCGGGCTTCCCTGGTGGTGCAGTGGTTGGGAGTCCGCCTGTCAATGCAGGGGACGCGGTTTCGTGCCCCGGTCCGGGAGGATCCCACATGCCATGGAGTGGCTGGGCCCGTGAGCCATGGCCGCTGAGCCTGCGCGTCCGGAGCCTGTGCTCCGCAACGGGAAAGGCCACAGCAGTGGGAGGCCCGCGTACCGCAAAAAAAAAAAAAAAAAAAAAGTCATAACGCCTTGACTTCCTCTGATATTTATTGTAGGCCTATCATGGGCAATGACTAAGGGACTGCGGGAGTTAGGCTGAATTAGACCCAGCTTTGCCCTGAAGGACCTCAAAATCGAGTTAGGAAGAAGTGATGTTAGTACCAACCACGATAACAGGAAGTCCACGTTAAGAGTCAATAAAATTCAGAGAAGAATTTTCAGAATAAAAAGAATAGAAAAATTGTCTTGGGCTGTCAAGGAGGGCAGGTAAAGGAAGTTGTTTTAGACTAGTCCCTGAAACTCATCACTCTTTAATTCAAAGTAATTTTTGTTAACTATAAAAAAATTTAAACAGTACAAAGGTATTTAGAGTGAAAAGCGGAAGTCCTGCACGTACATCTGAAGGTAGAAGCCAGCACAGGGAGAGCAAAGGCATGGAGTGGGGTAGAAGTTCAGGGCCATTTGGGATAATGCAAGTTTTTCCATTTGCCTGGAAGGGTAAGGGGCCAGACCTTGAATGCCAGTGAAGGAATCTGGCCTTATTCAAGAAGTAGCAGAGTACCATCCAAAGTTCTGCTGGGAAATAATGTGACTCGTACATGTGCTTAAAAGGATAATAGTGATTGTGGGGAGAGGACCTGGGAGGAGCTAGAATGCTTGCGAGACTCCCAGGAGGCCAGGGGTGAGGTGAAAGGGGCTTAAGAGTATCTGAATGGGGCTTCCCTGGTGGCGCAGTGGTTGGGAGTATGCCTGCTGATGCAGGGGACGCGGGTTCGTGCCCAGGCCCGGGAGGGTCCCACATGCCGTGGAGCGACTGGGCCCGTGAGCCATGGCCGCTGAGCCTGCGCGTCCGGAGCCTGTGCTCCGCAGCGGGAGGGGCCACGGCGGTGAGAGGCCCGCGTACCGCCAAAAAAAAAAAAAGAGTATCTGAATGGAAAGGAAGGGTAGCATGAGGAAGACTGGCAGGGTTGCTTGAGTTTGCGTGGGAAGAGGTGGTGGATGGATGGAAGGGAGGGAGGGAGGGAGAAAGGGGCTGATGTCGCAGTCAACTCCTGGTGTCTGAGCCTGGGAGACGGGGTGTGACTTCTGGCAAGTGGGGCCCTGGCCCTCCATCTTTGCCTCCCCAGTGCTGGACAGATGCTTATGAACTGTTGTAGCAATAACAGCCCACGCGGTCTGTCAGAGGGTCTCACTTAGAGGAACTGCTCAGTCTCGTTGGAGAGGCACTGGGTTTGAGGGGATATTGAGGGAATAGTTGAAGCTTCAGCAACAGGATGATGCAACGGAGCAGGAGAAGAAAGGAAGGGGTGCTCAGAGCAGAGAAGTCACTGAGGGAGGATGGAAAGGGGTCTCTGCCGAGGTGGGAGGAGAGCTTAGGGACTGCGACTGCACGGAAGCTGGAGGGGAGGGAAGGGGGTGGGGTGCTCCTTAGTGTCAGATGCCACAGAGAGAGGGGAGAAGAGGACTGAGGACTCAAAAGGAGCTTTGGGAATTCACTAATCAGGAAGTAATTGGTGCCTGCAGAGAGCAGTATTCCAGGCAAGTGATGATGAGAACGGTAGGTAGGCAGAGATGCTACCCTCAGGCTTCTTCCTCGGGTGCCGAGGTGCTGTAACCAGGACTGGTCCTGCTGTGTGGCCCGTCCCTCACTCCTCAGCCAGAACCCACACCAGACTCCCACACATGCGAGCAGCCTCCTGCCTTACACATTTCACTTTCTATCTCCCGTAACCTGGAAGGTGCTGGAAAACCAGACTCCGGGCAACCCATTTAAGAAGATGGGCTGTGGCAAAGAGAGGGATGGGAAGGGCTGCAGGCTCCAGAGACAGTCCATGTAGGATGCGGGAGTGGGAGCTTGTTTGTACTAGCGGTAGGGTAGGGTGGAGGGTAAATGGGGAGGAAGAGATGAGATTGAGAGCTTCGGGACGAAGGCAGTGTTCTTCCCTCGTAGATGGAGATGCTCCGTGGCTCCACCCACCAACAGTAGGTATTGTTCTCTCGACTCTGCGGGTGAGCCCAAGCGTTGAAGAAGGGGATGTAGAAAAAAACGCAGAGGTGGAGTTGCAGAAATCGAGGGGGAGTGCATGGGTTGTCTAGATGACTTTGGGATTATCAGTAAAAACCAAGAGCAAGTTGGCTGGGGTTTTGTTGGCAGGAGGGAGACCGCAGGCCCTTCCTCTGTACCCAGTTATAAAGCCAAACTTGTTGGGAACCTTTTAGCTACATGTGAATAATGAGATGTTTGTGCATTGATTGATAGATATGACACACTTGGGAAATTTTTCCTCTTTTTATTGTCTGGAGCTGGCTGACTTTGAAGGGGGATAGAGGTGAGGATCAAAACACAGCTCATTTTCAGTCAGGGACAGATGTTGGCATGTGTTAAGTTATTGGGGATGGGAAAGGACTGGGAAAAAAAAGCATGTAGAGAATTGCCCCATATTGGCTAATCTAATAATGTATTTTTAGAGGAGGTTTTTATAAGTCCCATGTGTTACTGTTCTCTCCCAAACTGGATTGGATTTAGGGAGCAGTGAAATAATTGCAGTTTCCAAAACCTTGGCATTTGGGAATGAAGGGACATGGGCGGAGTGAAGGGGGCTTGCCTTTTCCTCTATACTGTGTGTGCCGCCCAGGGAACAACTCTGGGGCACTGGGCAGCTTCTTCCAGAGATGCTGAGTTATCCCTCGATTGCCAGGTAGCTTTAAGGTTCTAAAGGTTTTAGGTTCAGAATCCTAAGTCTTTCCTTTTCATTATGTGTACAGCCTACAGATTTTCATGGGAAAATGACCTTTTAGTTTACAAATACATTTCAAAGTTTGAAAATTAAATCATAAAGATGTTTTCCTGAACATGACCCTTTTCATGAGATTTTGTGGAAGTAGTAAGGGACGATAAGTCCAGTCACCTGGAGCTCTCAGGACAGGCAATGAAGTCACACATACACTTTCAAACTGTTATAGCAGTTTAGAAATCTGTTCCATTCAAGAGGAGGAACAAGACTGCAAGTGTTCACCCCAATTGTGGAAAATAAGTGTAAACAAAAAATTCACAGAAGAACCTACGAACGCTTACTAATTATGTGAAACCATGTTCAGCCTCCCAGGTAGTCAGAAATGTTAATAAAGATAAGCACTATTTTTTGGCCACCAAATTAACAAAGGTTTTGTCTTACTGAGACTGTTCAGTGCTGGCAAATGTACGGTGAACTGGGTGCTCTTAGTTGCTGTTCCTGAAGGGTGTTGACAGCCCACTGCATTGGGAAAGCACTTGGCAATGCTTGCTAAAACCTTAACATTTGTCATTGCTTCTGACCTAAGGAAGTAGATACTTGCTATGCCCATTTTGCTGCTGGGCAGACTGACTTGTAGAGGTCAAGTATCTTGTTCAGGGTCACGCAACTAGTCATCGACAGCACAAAGATTTTAACTTGGTTGTGAGTGCCAAGGCTGGGTCTTCCCATTTCACCCTTGTGACTTTCCACGCATGCCTGATGTCACTAGCTCCTCCCCCTCTTGGGAGAAGGGCAGCTGACCTTTGTCTCCCAGTTCAGAAATCCTGACGTGAGTTACCAGTCAGGGTGGAGGGCAGGTAGATTTGTTCCAACTTTACAAATCGGACCTGGGAAGGTACCTTCCCAAATAAACAGTTGTGTAAGTGAGTGAGCGGCTTTGGTTGAAGTTCTTCGTCCAGTGCTATCTGTGCTCTACAGGCATCAAATAACCTTTAGGTGACGGCCCCAGGAATTTTACCGCCACGTTACCTTCCTTCAGAAAAAAAGTGGTTGTCTGTTAACAGAGACATGAACTTTTCTGAACTGGGGGACTGTTTTTTCCTGTTGAGATCAGTGAGGTTGGAAGAATACACAAGTGTGTCTTTGGGGTGGAAGGAGGTGGGAGGGGCAGGCTTGCTCGCTACCCCTGCAATTTGGATTACAACGTAGTTTGGTTGACAAACCCAGCTCTGGTGAACCAAGTATGCAAATATTATTTCCTTATTGTGCGTTTTATAAAATATTTTAGAAATTGGTTGCTTTTGTTAAAGTTCTTTATAAGTTAAAAATAAGTCCCAATCACCTGTAACTCTGAGTAAATTGACTGTTAAAGAAATAAATACTAGATTTTTACAGAGAATTGCAGAGAATGTGTTAGTCCCCACCACCACCCCTTTTCTGTGTGTGTGTGTGTGTGTGTAAGATGGTTTGAAATTAGGAATCAGGTAATTTGATACCTTTTTATTCACTTACCAAATTTATCTTCCAGGTGGTCTCTTTCTGAAAACAGTAGCATGGTGGAAAGAGTAATAAGGGGCTTCCAAATCTGGTTAATAGAAGTTGGGGAGGCGCCGGGGGTCCTGTCTAAGCCCTCTTGGAGATCTGTGTATTACAAGGCATTAATCTTGGCGAGATAAATGTCTTATATACTTCATAACGTGGATGGGGCCGTTATTTGTAGGAATATCTATAGAAAGTGTGTTGTGTGGAAAAACAAAGATGTAAATATGAGATAGTAACTGTGATTAAGAAATAGATGGATCTGATGATAAGGAAGAGAAGCAAAAGAAGCAGGAATGAGCAGTATGAAAAGTTAAGTTTGTGATTGACATGTACACACTACTATATTTAAAATAAATAACCAACAAGAAAAAAAAAAGAAAAGAAAAGCTGATCAATTTACAAGTCCAGATTCGTTGGCAGTAGTGATTTCTGATATTTTTAGGACTATACTGTTTCCGTAAATTCCAAAGATTATATACCAGAGTCACTAGAGTCAGCTGGATTTATAAGACATACCTTCTAGGAGTGCATTGGGGTTTCCTCCCTGAGTTTCTTGTGCAGGGGACTCCACATGGGTACCCTGCAGCCCTCCGAGCTGGAAGGGACCATCCAGCTCACCCCAGTGGTGAGAAACACAAGCTCAGGGAGATCGTAGGCTTGCCCAAGATCAATTATGAGTGATGGAAACAGGACTAGAGCTCAGCTGCACCTCCTGGAGCTTTACCCTGTCCACTACTCAGGGAGATCGACAGCAACCCTGGCAGAAAGCCATGCTATGGAGAAAATGCATCTCAAAGTATTTCTTTATTAAACTAGAACACCTGACCCATGATAAATGATTCATAGACATTTGTTGAATGTTGACAGCATGAATATTTAAACATCAGTATTTAAAAAAAACAGCCTAGTAGGCATCTGCAGTGGTCCAGGGTGCTGTATCACACCATTTACAACTGTTACCACATCTGATAGTACAACCTCTGTTTTTATCCACGAGGAAGCTGAGCCTGAGAGAGTAAGCGAGGGTTCCAGAGACACCTCTCCAGAAGGTCGTAAAGCCATCGTTCCAATCACAATGCTGCAATTTCCCCTCTACTGAAAGTGGACGGCCAAATTAATGTGAAAATGCCATTTGGAGCAAGATAACAAAGAAATGGTGTGTGAATAAAAAGTGACTAATGAGCAACATCTCTGCATTCATTCTTTTCAGTGGCCTTCCCAGCCCTTTAACAGGAGGAACTTGTAGTCACTGCTTCTGCCTGGGGTAGAGTCAGAGCCTTAATGGTTGGTGTCTTTATAGTTTCAGAGATGGTATTTGTTGCGATCTTAATCTTCCTTTGCTTTTCTGTGCTGTGCAGCTCCATATAATCTATGTTTTTCCCCTTCAGTTTCCCTTGTGTTTTCTTCTGACATCTTGAGGTACTAAACTTGGATCTTAGATACCACAATATGCAATATTGGTATATGCATCTGTTGACTTGGTCTACTGCCTACTTCCACTCCTGACCAGCCCCACTTGGTTGTACATGTGTGAATATTAGTTTGTATGTAAATTAGATACAGTCATTGCTTATTAATCATATCATCTATTTAAACATTTCCAGACGGGATACATAGAGGAGAGGTATAGCGGGAGTCTTAGAGATTCGTGAGATGAAAACACTTCGTACTTCTACTTTACAACATAAACGTTTCTGTTAATAAAATGATTGTCGGGGAGAGAGACATTGGTCTGAAGCTTTGGAGTGGGAAAGAGATCATCCTCATGGGTATGTTCCCGGGCCTCCTAAGGAAAGTTAATGCAGGAAGAGGAGGGGATGGTGAGAAAGTCCAGAGATGGGGAGAACACCTTAGTAAGCTGCTCCTTTGAGCTTGCACCAAAAGAGAGGAGAGAGGAATGGTGGAGAGAAGCCCGAGGCTTGAGTAGAAAAGCATACTCCACTGACCAGCGATATTTGTGGCTAAGGGGTCTGGGACTAGGATTTGGCCACAGTCAGTCAGGCCTTGGACCCTAGCCCAGCCATGGTCTGGCTGTGTACCCCTGTGCCCTAGGGCCCTCTTAGGCAAAATGGGGATAGTGGTAGTGTTTGAGGGTCACTGAATTACATTTTGGCTGAATGGACTGTGTTTTAAAACCAGGATTTTTCCAAGGCTAAAACTAAATGTCATACGATGAATCTCTGAGATATAGAAAGAAATCAGAAATGTCATCAAAATAATTTACAGTATTATTACAACTTGATTAAGATGTTTAGTGACCAAAAAATTTTTTTAAACACATTTTTAAAAATAAATTTATTTATTTTATTTATTTACTTTTGGCTGCATCGGGTCTTCATTGCTGCATGGCCTTTCTCTAGTTGTGGGGAGCGGGGGTCTCTTTGCTGCCATGCACGGGCTTCTCATTGTGGTGGCTTCTCGTTGCGGAGCACAGGCTCTAGGTGCGTTGGCTTCAGTAGTTGTGTCATGTGGGCTCAGTAGTTGTGGTTCATCGGCTCTAGAGTGCAGGCTTAGTAGTTGGGGTGCACGGGCTTAGTTGCTCTACGGCATGTGGGATCTCCCCGGAAAAAGGCTTGAACCTGTGTCGCCTGCATTGGCAGGTGGTTTCTTAACCACTGTGCCACCAGGGAAGCCCTCAAATGTCTTTTGCAGTAAAAAAAAAAAAACATTAAAAAATTTTGCTGGGGCTGGGGGGTGTCTGGAATGGCCCCAAGACCTGTGCTATACTTAGTTGTCATGTATCTTTAGCCTCCCTCAGTCTAGAACAGTTTTCTTTTTTTTTTAAGATTTATTTATTCATTTTATATTTTATTATTGCTGCTTTGGGTCTTTGTTGCTGCACACGGGCTTTCTCTAGTTGCGGCGAGCGGGGGCTACTCTTCGTTGCAGTGTGTGGGCTTCACATCGCGGTGGCTTCTTTTGTTGCAGAGCACAGGCTCTAGGCGGGCGGGCTTCAGTAGTTGTAGCACACGGGCTTCAGTAGTTGTGGCTCGCAGGCTCTAGAGCGCAGGCTCAGTAGTTGTGGCACACGGGCTTAGTTGCTCCGCGGCACGTGGGATCTTCCCGGACGAGGGCTTGAACCCGTGTCCCCTGCATTGGCAGGCGGATTCTTAACGACTGCGCCACCAGGGAAGTCGTAGAACAGTTTTTGTTTTGTTTTTTTTGCGGTACGTGGGCCTCTCACTGTTGCGGCCTCTCCCGCTGCGGAGCACAGGCTCCTGACGCGCAGGCTCAGCGGCCATGGCTCACGGGCGCAGCCGCTCCGCGGCCTGTGGGATCTTCCCGGACCGGGGCACGAACCCGTGTCCCCCTGCATCAGCAGGCGGACTCTCAACCGCTGCGCCACCAGGGAAGCCCCAGAACAGTTTTTTGATCTGTCTCTTGTGTTGACTTTTTAAGAATACAAGCCATTTATTTTGTAGGACCTTGAACATTTTTTTTTTATTGATGATGTTTCTTCAAGTAGATTCAGGTTGTTTATTTTGAGCTACAAAACTGCATAATTGATGCAGCATTGATGTCTTTCTCAATGCTTCTCCTAAGCGGTGCCGTCTGTTTTTCCCCATTATATGTGGTGTTAATTTTGATCACTTGGTTAAAAGTTGGTCTATCAGATTTCTCCAAGAGAGTTACTATTTTTCCTTTTTGTAATAAGTGTCTTATGGGGAGATACTTTGAGACTATGTAGATATCCCGTTTCTCATCAAACTTTCGCCTGCTGGTTTTAGCATCTACTGATGTATCTTGCCAGAAACAGTTATCACTGTGGTAGTGGCCAGACTGGTGGTCAGATATTTTTGTTTTATTTATTTATTTTTGCATTTTTTAGTTGAAGTATAGTTGCTGTACAATATTATGTAAGCTACAGGTGTACAATATACCAATTCACAATTTTTAGAGGTTATACTCCATTTATACTTATTATAAAATATTGGCTATATTCCCTGTGTTGTATAATATATCCTTGTAGTTTATTTTATACACAGTATTTTGTACCTCTTAATTCCCTACCCTTATATTGCCCCTCCCCCTTTCCCTTTCCCTGCTGGTAACCACTAGTTTGTTCTCTATATCTGAGAGTTTGCTTTTTTGTTATATTCACTAGTTTGCTGTATGTTTTAGATTCCATATATAAGTGATATCATACAGTATTTGTCTTTCTCTGACTTATTTTACTTAACAATAATGCCCTCCAAGTCCATCCATGTTTCTGCAAATGGCAAAATTTTGTTTTTCTTTATAGCTGAGTAATAGTGTGTGTGTGTGTGTGTGTGTGTGTGTGTGTTGGTCAGATTTTTAAAGTTTGACATTTTAACACAGGAACAATTTCTCAGCTCTGTGAGTTGCTAGATTATTTCTGTTCTCTATAACATATTTGTGAATACTGAATAAGATGAAGGAACAAGATATTTTTGGTCCTTTTTAAAAGATAATAGTTTGTTCTTCACAGTTTTTGTGGCAGCATCAATCATAAATCAATGATTAATCAAGAAATTACGGTACATGATTTTGAAATCTTGTGAAATATTGAGGTCGCAGAGTTTACATTCTGTTCTGTGTTCTTCATAGGATGTAAAGAACTTCCTAGTTAGGATTTTTAGGTTTTTATCTGATTGGAGTTTCTCACTGTCTGTCTGGATTTGGTTAAGTGCAATCCCAGGGTTTCTTTAAACATGTTTTTCTGTCCCCTGTAGTTCTTGAAAATCATTAGCTGGATTTAGATTCTTGATCAAGCTTCAAGGTTCTCTCTCTCTTCTTTAATTTATTATTATATTTTTTATCTTTTTGGTTCTGTAAATTGACTTTTATAGACTTTATTTTACTTTTTAACTTATTTTTGCAAGACTCATTCATAGATGTTGTCCTTACACTGTGAGACACTTAAGGTCTGGTTGTCTCTCTGTGATATTAACAGCCACTGAAGATCATCACCCACATCCATTGCTTCCTGAGCAGTTTCAAAATGGCGATAGTCTATGTGTATCATTACTTCTTCATCTATCAGCTGTAATTTTTTTTTTTTTTTTGCGGTACGCGGGCCTCTCGCTGTTGTGGCCTCTCCCGTTGCGGAGCACAGGCTCCAGACGCGCAGGCTCAGCGGCCATGGCTCACGGGCCCAGCCGCTCCGCGGCCTGTGGGATCTTCCCAGACCGCGGCACGAACCCGTGTCCCCTGCATCGGCAGGCGGACTCTCAACCGCTGCGCCACCAAGGAAGCCCTGTAATATTTTTTAAAAGAGAAACTACCCCTCGGGACTTCCACGGTGGTCCAGTGGCTAAGACTGTGCCCTTGCAATGCAGGGGGCCCTGGTTTGGTCCCTGGTCAGGGAACTAGATTCCACATGTCACAACTAAGTGTTTGAATGCCGCAACTAAAGATCCTATGTGCCACAACTAAGACCTGGCACAGCCAAATAAATAAATAAATATTAAAAAAAGAAAGAAACTACCCCTCATCAACTATTAGTTACCTTAGATCAGAGGTCAGCAAACTGAGGTCCACAGGCTAAATCCAACCCAATATTTATTTTTGTAATTAAAGTTTTATTGAAACAGCCATGCCCATTCGTTTGCATATTGTCAGTGGCTGCTTTTGCACTGCAAGGGCTGAATTGAGTAGTTGTCAGTGAGGCCATAATTGGCCCACAGAGCTGAAAAGATCTGGCCCTTGACAGAAACAGTTTACTGACCCCTGCTCTAGATGATGTGGAAAAAGCAATTTAAATATTTGATTCTTTCCCCAGTTTTCAGTTGGTATCCAATTACCCTGCAAAGGTGCCCACTGAAGTTATTTCTTAAAATATCGTTACAAATTCACAGACTTAAACCTATTTGGTATGTAGTTCAGTCGATTTACAATTATTATCTTTATTGAAACTCAGATTGCCCCATCTTTAGCCAGTGGGAGCCTCTTCAAGATGGCTCCTGAGTCTTTCTGTGTACACAGTCCTAGTGGTCTTGTGGTCTTTGATGCTTCCCTGATGACTGGTGTGGTTCCAAGTTCATCTTGTGGATTTCCTGCTGCGGACCTGGAACCAGCCACTTCTAGGAGCTCTGCTTCCTTTCAGTGTAATACGTTGTTTAGAGACCATAGTCTGAATGCGAAGGGTGCGTGTAAATATAGCTCCTAAAGGTTTATTCCGTTTAATGTATGAGCATACCAGGCAATCAGTAGAATTTAAAAGTAGAATATAATATGCATGTTGTAATTTTAAAACAATCACATTTTTGTTCTAAAAGTATGTAATGTGCTCTATTTTTAAGGTACTTTTAGTCTTAATAATGTTAATTAATCCTCCTATTTATTTAGTAATTGTAGTTGTATATTAGAATTGTTTTCTATGAAATTAACATCTTTCATGCTTATATTTTATTCTTTCAATAAAATATATACATATCTGCTTCTGCCAACTGTTAGCATTTCAGCGGATAAAGCTCATAAGATTTCCACTCAGATTACCTGTGGAATGCTTCCGTGTTTTTGAAAGGGCACGTTCAGGTAATGACAGCAAAGCCAAACATGCTTCCTTTACTTATTTCTCACATTGTGACACTAATTAGATAGATATGTTGGTCACCTCTGTGACCACGTGACCATCCATCATGCAGAAGCTCAGGCCTTCTGAAGACCGAAGCCACAGCTGAACAACACATTTACATTGAATGCTGAGGCCGAGGCCATATTTTTTATATTCCTGGGGCCTACTTCATGGTTGCAAAGATAAAAGTTGTACAGGGGCACAAAGAACAACGCCTGGTACATAGTAAGGACTTCGTTAAGGTAAACTCATCATCAGCTTTGGTGGTCCTGGGTTTTCAGGCCTCCCTAGCCCCTGGGAAATGTAGTCTGTAGTCTCTATATGGTACCATTCCCTGGGCAAGCGCTTATGTTCAGTTTTGGATTGCTGGTTTTCTAGAATCCATATTCTTAGCAATCCTGGCTGTCATATTTCCCTTTCGATTACCATTGCCCCAGCACAGTGCCTTGTACACAAAATCTGTACTGTGTGGATATTGGTTTAATTGCATTTCTCTCTTTTTAATATATCGTATATAATAAAATAAACAGCAAAAACCTGTCTTCCTCCTGGACATTTTTAGACTAACAAGGGAAATCATTTTTCACTTCTGAGACCTTTCAGGGCGTAATCTTCGATACATTGATCTTTGGTGGGTTGATCATTTTAATTTTAATTTTTATCAAGATTTTCTCAGTTAATTCCAGTATTCAGGCTGTACATTCTTTTAAAAATGAAGCAGATTTCTGTGCTGGAGACAGAGTGCCCACTGCTGTGTAGCTGTGGACAGTCAGTCCTTCATCTGTGATGCTGGGAGTATGTTAGCAGTTGTGGAAGCCATATGTTTTTAGGCCTTTGCCAAGGAAAATACTTTAGAATTACATTAGCAACTCCAAGGTATTTTGGCTGTTCTGAATGGACACATGATAGTTTTCCAATTATATAAACTAGAGCTTTTGTTTTCTGCTGAACTTTCTTATAGGCTATGGGAACAATAGTGCCTCTATCAGCATTTCCCAGAGTAACATCCAGGGGATGTTAAGAGTTAGTCCTATTGCTTCATTTCTGCAAGACTTCTGGGGCCTTTAACATGCCAGCGTGCACTGCGAATCTCTTAGAGAGGAGTGTATTACGCAGGATTCCTTGGGCTTATTTGATCAAGGCTTTCCTTGTGTTTGGAATACTACCCTCCACCTGGCGTCCCCCACCCCGTGTGTAAGTCTCACTGCATACTCCCTGGCTCCCAGCCTTAGATGTGGCCCTGCTGCAAATGCTCAGCTCCCTGTACTTGACCATGTTTCTTTGCTGGTAAATATGTGGCTTAACAATGACCTGATACACACTTGTCTTCTCTGAAGCCTACCCTCACTGAAGAAGTCGGGGAGTGGGTCTGTTCTGTTCTCTATGGGATTCTCAGCATCAGGCATTTAGAATGGCCCTCCATAAGTATTTGTTGGATGAGTGAAGGGATGTAGACCCCTTTATTTCTGAGTAGCATCTTGCGGAACCAGAGCTCTGCCGAACCCACTTTGGGAACCATAGCTCAGTCTTCATTTTCAGTGTGAATAACTAGAGTTCTGTAGACCTTCATAATGCTACTGAATGTACGCAGTGCACCCAACTAGCAGGGAACTGTGAATACATTTAAAGAGAGGCTCACAGGTGGCCAACAAACACATGAAAAGATGCTCAACATCACTAATTATTAGAGAAATGCAAATCCAAACTACAGTGAGGTATCACCTCACACTAGTCAGAATGGCCATCATCAAAAAATCTACAGACAGTAAATGCTGGAGAGGGTGTGGAGAAAAGGGAACCCTCTTGCACTGTTGGTGGGAATGTAAATTGATACAGCCACTATGGAGATTCCTTAAAAAACTAAAAATAGAACTACCATATGACCCAGCAGTCCTGCTCCTGGGCATATACCCAGAGAAAACCATAATTCGAAAATATACATGCACCCCAATGTTCATTGCAGCACTGTTTACAATAGCCAGCTCATGGAAGCAACCTAAATGTCCATCAACAGAGGAATGGGTAAAGAAGATGTGGTACGTATATACGATGGAATATTACTCAGCCATAAAAAGGAACGAAAATTGGGTCATTTGTAGAGACGTGGTTGGACATAGAGACTGTCATACAGAGGGAAGTAAGTCAGAAAGAGAAAAACAAATATCGTATCTTAATGCATATATGTGGAATCTGAAAAAATTAGTATAGACGATCTTATTTACAAAGCAGAAATAGAGACACAGACGTAGAGAACAAACGTATGGATACCAGGGGGGAAAGAGAGGGTGGTGGGATGAATTGGGAGATTGGGATTGACATATATACACTATTGATACTATGTATAAAATAGGTAACTAATGTATAGCACAGGGAACTCTACTCAGTGCTCTGTAGTGACCTAAATGAGAAGGAAATCCAAAAAAGAGGGTGTATGTGTATGTGTAGCTGATTCACTTTGCTGTACAGTATAAACTAACACAACATTGTAAAGCAACTATACTCCAATAAAAATAAATAAATAAATATGAGGTTCAGTGCTTGAAATAACTTGACTCAGTGGCACATGGTGAATCAGGTGGGATTGGAACCTTCTTTTCCTGATACCTGTCCCTGGGCCCAGTACCCACAGGCCGCCTGCAAGTCCCCTCTCATGTTGTTAGTTACATAAATGGGAACTCGTGTTGAGACTGGTGGGGGAAGGAGAAATCAGATGCCCCTTTGTGTACTCATTAATGCAGGTAGAACAAAAGGCCCAGCTTGGTTTTCAAGTTCAAGTTTGGCTCACATGTGGTCCTCAGTGAAGATTATGATCTCGGATAAATTAAAAACAAATGTTACAGAAGTCGTGATGAGGTAGAAACGGAGTTCAGGATTCTCGTTTTTAAACACTGGGGTAAGCAGAGACCCCTCTTTAAAGCAGACACTCACTTCCCCCTCTTCCACTCTACCTCTCTGCCTATCATTATGATTACTGTTCATTTTCACTTAAATTAGCAAGGCAGGTTAGGTGTGTACATGTGGTCTCACGTCAGTGTCCTTGAGTTGGTTCACCAAGCCCCTCACTTTTCTGAACCAGGCAGACAGACGTTTAGTCAGATCCGCTAACGCATCCAGTGAAAAGGGAATCGCACGTTTGGCAAAAACGCCTCCTTCCTTGGGCAAGACCCCCAGCAGCCTGCTGCCCCAGGTGGCTCCTTTTCCTCAAGCGTGCTCAAGCCCAGCGTGCGAGGAGGGAGCACACAGGGTCCCCCTGTATTCTTCTCCCCCAGGCTGAGCTCCAGAGCACATTCTGGACTGGAGCTGGGAAGTCCTGGGGCCCGGCGAGTTTACGCACTAAATGGGGCTCTGTATGTCTAAGCCAAATTAAGTCTGCGGGCAGCCTTTACAAGCACAGTGACTGCTTTACAGATGTAAAGAAGCTCAAAAGTACTGTGTATGTTCGTAGCCTCAATCCCTGTAAAGTTTCCACGAGCACATGGCAACGGCTCTGTACACGGAAATTTAGTTCCTCTGTTCTCACCCTGCTTACCTCTTCACTCTGTCAAAGCACGTGTCATATTAATGTGTGTGTGTGTGTGTGTGTACACATGACTAGTTCTCAACCGGGGGCAATTTTTTCCCCCAGGGGACATTTGACAATGTCTGGAGACATTTTTAGTTGTTACGATTTGGTGGGAGAGGGATACTACTAGCATCTCATGGGTAGATAGAGGACAAGGATGCTGCTAAATATTTTAAAAGGCACGGGGTAGTCCCTCACAACACAAAATTCTCTTGTCCCAAATGTTCATAGTGCTAAGGTTGAAAAACACTGGTGTGCAAACACATATCATACATGAACAAAACCATGCGCATGTGTTCACATGCATATATGAATACATGCACACATGTGATTATATGTATACATATATGTCTATGCACACACACATACTTTTTTTTTTTTTTTTTGGCGGTACGCGGGCCTCTCACTGTTGTGGCCTCTCCCATTGTGGAGCGCGGGCTCAGCGGCCATGGCTCACGGGCCCAGCCGCTCTGCGGCACGTGGGATCTTCCCGGACCGGGGCACGAACCCGTGTCCCCTGCATCGGCAGGCGGACTCTCAACCACTGCGCCACCAGGGAAGCCCCACATACTTTTTTTTAAGAAGGGACATTAGAGATACTGGTTGGATTTTAGTTACAGTTGAAGAAACTGGGTCCCGGAGAAGCAAAGAGTTACTCACCTCACAGAGCCAGTGAGAAACATAGCAGGGGAATTCCCTGGTGGTTCAGTGGTTAGGACTCCGTGACTTCACTGCCGTGGACACAGGTTCCATCCCTGGTTGAGGAACTAAGATCCTGCAAGCCACGAGGCTGGGCCAAAAAAAAAAAGAGAGAGAGAGAAACATAGCAGGACTGGTACCTGAATTTCTCTTCGTTCTGAACAGTACTTTTTGCAGAGGTAACAGTCTCCTTCTTTGAGTGTTCTGTGTCCCAGAGGAATATTGTATACATTAACTCATTTAACCCTCAGAATGACCCTGCAGGTGGGGACTGTGGTTATTCCTGCTTTACTCTGGAGGAAATCAAGCCTCAGAGAGGTCAAGATGCTTGCCTGAGGCCACTCAGCCATGCAGGGGCAGGGACTGGTATAGACATCACATTTGCCCGGCTCTTCCCACCTGGTACCACCTCCCACTGGGCCACGCGGAGGCTCGTGTGAGCTTGAGGGACGTGGCCTGTACAGAGGAGATGCTGAGCGGGGTGACCCGTGGGGCTCTGTCCACCGGTTGTATTCTGAGGCTCCAGTTTGGAAATGGTTCGTAATGCCTGAGTGCTGTCTCTGAGAAGCCCTGAGCTATGGAACCCACAGAAGTTTAGGTCCCACAGCCCACTGCCTGGTCCGCAGCACTGGGTTGGAGGCCTCTGGGGGGAGAGCAGGAGTGATGGTGGCAAATCGGTCTGCATGGACCCGGGGAGCTGGGTGGGGCAGGACTGGAGAGGCCCCGATGGGTCTCCTGCCTTCCCCTCCTCTCTCCCTCCTTCCCTGCTCAAGGGAGGCCTGGGGGTTACTAGGAGGTGAGGGGCAGTTGGTGGTAATTACTCACCGTTTGCGCAGACGGTGGGCACGGCTTGGTGCCTTCTGGGATAGAGAGAGGCTAGGGGACTCTTGTCAGAATGTTGTGTGGAGGACCGAGAGGAAAGCAGGCATTCTGTGGGAAGGAAGAAGGTTCAGAGTCACCTCCTAGGGAGGTCACTTCAGATCCTCAAGTATCCAAAGTATAAACAAGGTACCAGCTGCACTGCCTTTCAAGCTCTGGCTGCGTGGGCAGCAGCTAGAGAGCTGGCGGCCACGACATCTGCCCAGCGGCTCCCTCAGCTTGTCCTCAGGATCTGACCAGTGAGCGCGCACTCTGCTGCCTTGTCCCCTCTGGCATGGGTGCTCTAGAACGTAGGCAGTCCATTGCCCTCTGTCTGGGACCTCTCTGTCCTTCTGGGTTTGGTGTCTAAGAGACCATCTACAGACTCCATGTGAAGCTGAAACCCGTCCAGCGCTCCAGGGTCCAAACTTTCCCGAGGGCTGTCTCAGCACTTTTTAGATGTGTTTTGTTGTGGGAAGATAAGAACCTGTGTACAAATAATGTCTTCCCTAACCCTGTGCTGAGAGAGGTTTGAGGACAGAGAGAAAGCCCCCATTGCAAGTCCTGAGGAAAAATCATTGCGTTTGAATTGTATAGGTCAGGCTGGAGTAGTTTGGAGAGATGATAAAGTTTCCTGTCTCCTTGCGGGGGAAAAAACACACTCTGGGGTTTTCTGCTCTCGATGTTTCTTTCATTCGCATGTCCTTCTTTAGTGAAATGGTATGGTGCCTCTCTGTAAGTGGATATGTGAGCAGAGCAGCATGCTAATTTCTCTCAGTCAGGCCTGCGGTGAGACCTGGTTCTTTGGAGATGGTCCAAAACCAAATAGCCACAGCTCACCTGCCGAAGGGCCTCCTGGCACCGGAACCCCCGCCATGCCTTTCTGTCTCTCCTTGGAAGGTGGCCCTCCACCCTAACAAAGATCTCTGTTATGGAAGGACCTCGCCTTTCAATCTACGTCTCTGGTACAAATTGTCTTCCCTTGGGCGAGTTTGTGTCTCCGAGTCAGCTGTGAGGATGCAGAAGCACAGTCGGGCTTTGTGGTGGAGGAGGGCTTTGCAGCGCCCTGGAAGGTGGGATTCAGCCTTGTATACATGAGTAGCAGCAGGCTGTCTCTTCGGGAAAAGGGGATTCCTGGAACGAGAAAGAGGCTGGTGCCCGAGACCAGAAACTCTTCCTGGTGTTTCTGCAGCCTCTGCAGCTTCTTCTGGCCTCATGGTCCTTTCGAATGGCCTATAAGGCAGTCCTGGAGCCTGTTCTCCTGGAGCAGCTCTGATTCCCTGAGCTCCTGGACCAACCACTGACCCTCCGGACCCTGGTCTGCACCCCTTTTGTGGTCCAAAGAGCCACACCTTGCCCCTCGTGGGGCTCGGCCGCTGGGGGTTTCTCAGGAAGCAGTGGGCAGACGCCCGCCCCGCTTTGGCTTTTCCTCACTCTTTACGTCGCCGTCATTGTCTGTGTGCAGAGATTCTGCAGTGATGGTCTCTGCGCAAAGAGCCCTGGAGGCCAAGAAGGGTACAGGTAGCTGCCTGCACTTCCGAGATCCTGTGGGGTATGAAGGGAGTCAGGTTTGGCTGTTCCTACTGCTTTCCACATCAGGGCCTGTCCTCTGACTAGTTTTGGGGCTGGGCCCTTTGCCATCAGAGAAGGGAGAGCCCTGAGGAAATTAAAGATCTTATTGAGGCTTTCTTGGCCCAAGGCCTGTGGAAACCTTGATGAAAGGGATGCTTAGGGAGAAGTGGGACATCTGGCTACCCTCCAAGGCCCCTCACAGCAGGCCTGGGCCTGGACCAGGTATCCTGCCGGCCATGCTGCTCTGGCAGCCTCCTCCTGCCACGTCGGCCAGTTTGCTTCTGCCCCTCAAAGTCCTTCTTTGCTTACTTTCTCCATCGGCTGCTTATGGGGGCCAGCTTCCTCCCAGAGCGTCTCTGGTGCTTCCCTGGTGTCGCGGCTCACTCCTCCTTAGGTGCTCTGAGTGATGGTCGCTTGGTTTCTGGGATTTGGAGCCTGCTTGCCGTCCCAAGGAGAGCTTTGCTGAGTTATTCACACGTGCCCAGATGGACCCGGGGACACCGCCACATGAGGGAGGAAAGGTGTTACTTGCCATGTCCGATCTCTAGCCAACACTTTTCTCCCCTACCTAGAGTCTGTGTTGTTGATTTTTTTTCTTTTTCATATTAAAAAATAATAACAGTTCTACACGTTTTAACACATATAGATTCATGTAAATAGACTTGTGTAATTCCACCACTACAGTTCCAAACCCCTAAAAACTCTGTGCCGCAACCCCTCTGTAGTCATGCTCTCCCACCCACCTCTTTTCCCGGCCACCACTGCTCTGTCCTCTGACGTGCTCCCCAAAGATCTGTGGTCCATGTTAACTGTATCTTCCCATAAATTTCACTGGTACCTACTGCCGTAAGATAAGAGCATGAAAATGAAGTCCACTCTTCGGAAAGCCTTCCACCTTCCTTTGCGTTTGCACTTTATCATGACTGTGCTGAGCCCTGACACCTCCTGAGCACTTCTGCAATACGGACAAGTCAGCATTAACCCGGCCCTCTTCCTTCCCACCTTCAGCCGTGCCTGCACGTCAGCATTTTTTATCTATTGCATCCCGGTTTTCCTGCTCATCGTAAAAACACCTCCCTTAGTCCAGTGCTTCAAAATTATGTGTAATAGGAAGAAACAGACGAAGTCTAAGTTTAAAAGAATGCTGTCTGTAACAATAACCCTCAGCTGGAGATTGCCAAGGGAGAAAGAGTTGGAAAAAAGTGCACAGGAAACTCTTGACATTGGATTTGAGCCCATCTTTTATTTTTGAAGTCTTGGTACATCTTTTTTTTTTTTTTTTTTTTTTAAGTTAAGAGGATTAATTTTATTCCAGAACATCATTTGTAAGTCATTTGTAGCAAGAACCCACAAATCATTCCTGTTTAATTGGAGTAAGACAGGGTGTGGTTGTCAAGGTCGGTCTGGGCTCCCCAAGCCCGTGTGGAAGAATTAGGGCCACAGATGTGTTCTGTCAGCTCCCAGACATATGAATGCCCTTCCTGGGCTGGCTTTGGGGAACTTGCCAGTATCCTTCTAGCTAAGGATTTACCAACCACCTTGCCCTCAGAAAAAACTTCTACTTCCCCTGCCCGTATCCTTCTGAGTACTGTGACAGCTTTGACTCACAGAGAGGTTTTTCTCATTTAATTAAGTGTTGACTCCAGAGTCTCCAGGATAAGTTGCAGTTGCCCAGTTTCCTGGTAAGTTTTCAGGTTCTCCGGTGGTTTGGAAGCGTGAACGAGCTCGGGATATTTTTTAGGGTAAATAAAGTCTGTAAAATGTGATTTGGGTGCTTGGTTTTCGGTGCCAGGACGTGAAGTGATTGGCCCTTGTCAGAGGGGAACAGAGGACAGTCTGAAGGCTGTAGTTTTCTTTAAGGTGGGTTCTGAGCTGTGAGCGAGGGGAGATGTGCCCAGGTGCGGGGGGCTGGTTTCCTGAGCTCCAGGCTCTCCCTTTGGCCCAGGCCTTGCCCGCCTACCTCCTGGGAGGCCTGCCTCCAGGGATTGGATGGTTGACTGTGCAGAGAGGGGACGACTTCCGTGTGCAGAGAATGAGTACACCCCTGTTGTCGTGGTCTTTGTGGGGAGCCAGGTTAGCGTGTGAAGCACGTGGGACACACAGCAGGTCCCGATTTGTACCCTTGTGCAGATTCAGCCTGTGTGAAAAGGTGAGAACGATGGTCCACACTGTGGGCTGAGGGTTTGTGGTGATTCACTTGGGCAGAGGCGGGTTGCACTCCGGGTCAGCCCCTTGGCCAGGTTGGTGCCAGGACCCTGGCCTGAGAGCAGGAGCCAGAGCTGGAGGGGCACTGGGCCTGGCCAGGTCCTCACAGGGAGCACTCAGGCTCCTGGGTCAGCCTCCCGGGTGGGAGCCAGGGGAGCAGCCCCACGTGGAGACCGAGGCCGAGGGTCTAACTAGGCAGACCCAGCAAGGCAAGCCAGTGGTGGACCCACAGGCCTGGGGGACTGCCCTCAGAAACAGGTTTGGAGATCAGAGCTGTGAGTGCCCATAAGATTGAGAATTACTGACCCATCAGAATTCCAGGGAACTGTGGTTTTTCTGAATGTTCATGTGCTTAACCCCTGTGCCCAGAATCTCTAGATTATGGGGTCCTAGAACATGTATTAAGAGCTCCCTTTTAGGGGCTTCCCTGGTGGAGCAGTGGTTGAGAGTCCGCCTGCCAATGCAGGGGACGCGGGTTCGTGCCGCGGTCCGGGAAGATCCCACATGCCGCGGAGCATCTGGGCCCGTGAGCCATGGCCGCTGAGCCTGCGCGTCTGGAGCCTTGTGCTCAGCAACCGCAGAGGCCACAGCAGTGAGAGGCCTGCATACCGCAAAAAAAAAGAGCTTCCTTTTAAATGTTGGTGCACAGCTCACGTTGAGACCCCCTACCTCGGGCAGCAGTGGGGTCCGGAGGCTGCTCTGTGGGTACAGACAGAAGCCGGGCCCAGCTGGACAGTGAGATAACAACAAAGTGGGGAGTGCCTTACCCAAACCAGGCCACCCCTTCTTAAATCCCTGATTCACAGAGCAGCGGTCCTCACGCTTTCTTGGTCTCTGCAGATGTATCATCTCCTCTGTTTCTAGCTGAACAGTATGGTTTCAGCCCAGCACGGATCAAGCCTTCCCGTGCTCTTTTGTCCTCGTGGGAGACACTCTTGTTTCTCCTTTAAGATCGTCTCCGAGGTCACCTTCTGTTGCTTTGGGGGTGGTGTCTTGATCCCCTGCTCCCTGTATGCACCTCAGCCGGGGTACTTCTCACTTTAACAGCTGTCTGCTTGTTTCTGGTATGAGACTGGGCTTCTGGAGGTCTAAGTCTCGGTTTCTGGTTCATCTTTGAGTTCCTGGCACGTTAAGAGCTTCGTAACCAAAGCTTATGGAATTAATGTTTTCACGAAATGGCAAAAGGCATTTTAAACTCCCTCCCCTCTTTGCCACCGTCCCCCTGTTCATCAGCATTACTCATCCGCTCACACCCAGCAAAGGCGGCTGTAGCTGAGCCTGAGAAACCAGCCCCAGGCGGCCCCCAGCACGCTCCTGAGAACCACTAAGATAAACACAGAACGCACTCTCGCCGAACTCCGAGAGGGAAAGGCCTTCAAAGGTCATAGGGTCCAGAGGCTCTCGACCCGGGCTGCACATTAGAATCATCTGGGGAGCTTTTAGCAAATGCTCGTGCCCAGCACCCACCCCTAGAGATTTTGGTTCAGCTGGTCTGGGGTGGGACCCGTGCTTGGGTGGAATTTCCTTAAAGCTCACTGAACATTTGAATGAAAGGATTAAAAAGGTCTCTGAGCGAGTTGATGGCTCCCCAAAAGCCCATAGGCTGGTGGTAAATTCGCCAACAGTGACCGCTGGATTCCCCAGGCCCCTCCATCATCCAGTCCTGTCATTCTTGATGACAGACTCGGCCTTGATCATTCCTCCTGCCCAGGGACCAGAAGCCAACTCGGAACAGAATCTAATTTCAAACTGATGAGTGGCACGTAAGAAGACGGGGTATGATGGGCTCTGAATTATGGCCTCCTTTTTTCAAGCCATATATTTGAGTCTGAATATTAATTTACTAGGGCTGCTGTCACAGAGTGCCACAAACGGTTGGCTTAAACAACAGAAATTTATTGTGTCACAGTTCTGGAGACTAGAAGTGTGACAACAAGGTGTGAGCAAGGTTGGTTCCTTCCGAGTCTGTGAGGGAAGGATCTGTCCCAGGCTTCTCTCCTAGGCTTCTAGATGCTGTCTTCTCCCTGTGTCTCTTCACATCTTCTTCCCTCTGTGTGTGTCTGTGTCTAAATTTCCCTCCTTTAGAAGGATACCAGTCATATTGGATTAGGACCCACTCCAGTGACCTCATGTTAAATTGATTCCCTCTGGGAATATCCTGTCTCTAAATAAAGTCATATTCTGAGGTTCTGGGAGTTAGGACTTCAACATATCTTTTGGAGGGACATCCCACTCAACCTTTAACTACTCTCCAAGCTTTCCACCTTAGCTGCAGCTTCTAATGGGTAGAGCCAATAGTATAGTTTTTTCTTTACATCTGTTCCCACCCTCAAAGTGCTCAGAGCACACAGCCTAGGGCTGGTTGCTTCTCAACATTCAGCACTAACTTGCCAAGGGACTGACATCTGGTCCCCTGGTTCTGCGTACACTTGGAGGATAAAGGTTTACATTCAGGCTACCCCAGAGATGGACATATTTCTTGATAGCGGCAGGAGCAGCTGAGAGGCTGGAAGGAGAGGTGAGCTACGAGGGGTGGGCCTCCTTGTCCCAGGTAAAGGCTGGAGTCAGGTGCTGGTGTAAAACGTCAGTCTGAGTGGATGCGTGAAAACTCTCTGGATGGAGGGCCTGTGTTGCTGGTGGTACTTCCTTGGAATGTACATACGTTATCATCGGTGAGTGGTGAGGGAGTCGTGAGGGTATAGACAGGAAGCGTGTTTCATGGCTTTGCAGGTCATACATCAGCTGCTCGCTCCTGAGGTTCCTTTTTTGGATTTTTAATTTTTTTAATTAAAAAAAAATTTTATTGAAGTATAGTTGATTGACAGTGTGATTCAGTTATATATATGTGTATATGTATTCTTTTTCAAATTCTTTTCCATTATAGGTTATTATAAGATATTGAATATAGTTTCCTGTGCTGTGCAGTAGGTCCTGGTTGTTCATCTGTTTTTTTTAAGACTTTTTTTTTTTTTTTTTTTTTAGATGTTGGTAGGAGTTTATTAATTAATTTATTTATTTTTGCTGTGTTGGGTCTTCGTTTCTGTGCGAGGGCTTTCTCTAGTTGCGGCAAGCGGGGGCCACTCTTCATCGCGGTGCGCGGGCCTTTTACTATCGCGGCCTCTCGTTGTGTAGCACAGGCTCCAGACACGCAGGCTCAGTAGTTGTGGCTCACGGGCCTAGTCGCTCTGTGGCATGTGGGATCCTCCCAGACCAGGGCTCGAACCCGTGTCCCCTACATTAGCAGGCAGACTCTCAACCACTGCGCCACCAGGGAAGCCCTGTTCATCTGTTTTATATATAGTAGTGTGTATCTGTTAATTCCAAACTCCTAATTTATCCCTCTCCCCACCCCATTCCCGTCCAACGTCAATGTCAATGGATATTGACACTGGTACATTGCTGTTAACTAGATTACAGACTTTATTCAGTTGTCACCATTTTTAACATACCCTCATGGGGGGTGTGTGTGTGTCTGTGTGTGTCTGTGTGTGTGTGTGTGTGTGCACGCACGCATGCGTTTGTGCACTTCTATGAAGTTTTATCCCATGTAGAGATTTATGTAACTACCCCAACAATCACGATACAGAACACGTTTTTGAAACTTGGTTGTGAGGCACATAGCATAGTGAATTACTTGTCAGTTGTTCCATTAACCGGAGCACTGTCCATCAGCCTCAGGGCTGGAGGTAGTGATTTGACTTGTCCAGAGGCCTTGTAGCACTTGGACTCCAGTGCTAGGTGTGGTCGCCATTTACAAGGTCCATTCTGGACCTGGAGCCCCACAGCAGGAGTCTTGGCCGGCAAAAGTGCTTGCACTCTGTAGGCACAACACCCTGTGTCCAGGGCCTGGGATCAGAGTGTTCCTCTGGGCTGGGTAGAGGGAGTAAATCAAGAGAGAGGCAGGGAATGAGGGCAGCAGCTAACTCCCTGGGGTTCAGGGCCTCAGGGGATGAGGGGCCAGGTAGAGACTAGAGAGATGCCTGGGCAGACACGGTGCGGGTTGTAGGGGAAAGTCATAGCTTGGTGAGCATGGGGGTGCCCAGGGGGCATCCTTCCATGAGCCCCTGAACGGACTGTGCTGAGTACTTCCTCTGCTGGGCATGACTTCTAGATGGAGGATGGGAATGTTAGTTGCTTTGCTGCCATTGCTGTCGCGAGGTCATGGTAGAAGAGAAGATACTTGAGACAAATTCCAGAGCACACTCAAAACAAAGGTGGTAACTTTTTCCCCAAGCCAGTCATGTGTTTATTTTATCTTTGGCACTTCCCAGTTACAGGACATCTGATTAAGTGGAACACTCCATTCTCCAACCACGCAGCGTAACAGTGCTCACTGTGTCTGGGTGTATGGTTTCAGCTAGCCATTTGGGGATATTGGCGCACATGTGTCTATTTTATGTTTTGTTTGCTGATTTTTCCAGTTTCTTTGGTTAAGGTTTTCAGCCAAGTACTTAACCTTTATGGTCAAGAGATGGCATCCTGCTCCATCCCTGCAGACACAACCCCCACTGGATGATTCCAGCATCATGGGGCTGCCTGATGGTGTAAGAGCTAGTACGTGATGCTAGACCACCTCCTGAGAGCAGGTGCTGGGACGCTAGACGGAGGATGCCGAGAAAGAGGGAGAGGGAAGGCTGGTTCAGACAGGCAGGCCCCACACAGGCCCTGAGGGGGCTCCAGGAACCCAGGTGGAGGTGGGACCAGCATAGTGCCAGGGAACTGGGCGGGGGGGCCTCGGTGCTGCCAGCCTAGCACCAGCTGCTGACTGGCAAAGCTGGGGTTTAGACGGAACCCGGGAGCTGCAGCCCCATGCAGGTTGTCAGAGGAAGGCCTCAAATGCATGTGGAAATACAATCTTTAAAACCAAACGTAGGGCAGGAGACCAAGGTTGCTACCATCCCAGGAAGGAAATCTGATTGAGATGATGTCCCGCCTCCATTGCCTTCATTCAGCTCACCTGCCCAATATTATCAGTTCCATCTTCCAAAACACCATCATCTTGTACCTTCATTTCTAGGAAAGCAGCAATTGCTCCCTTTCCCTTCCACGTCTGACCTCACCCCATGGGGTCAACCTTACTTCTAACCAGTCCTGTCATTCAACAGTCTCTGAACCCCGCCCCTTCCCCACACTTAGGGTGTCTCTGCTTCCCTTCTAGACTCCATCCCGTAACATTCTGTCCCTTTTGTAACAACACTGGCTTTGATGAGCTGAACTCCAGGTTAGCCCGCTGTCGTATTTTCTCCTATGTACCTCACAATCAAACACAATTGGTTTGTGATATAATGGTATTTTTATTGTCAACTTCTGTATGTTACTTACGTCTGTGTGATTAGTGAATAAGACAGAGCATACTGTGTTGTTCCCTAATTGTTGCCATGTGTAGGCCTTGTCTCCTAACTAGGGGGAGGGCAGGGAGCCTGTGCTATATGTTTTGTCCACCTTGGGCACCCCGTGTGGCCATGTACATGTTCCATCAGTGGTTTGCTGAGCGATGGATACAGCCGTTCCCCATCATGAAGTGCCTGAGAGCTCTGGTCTGGGTCCTTATTCTTCAGCCTTTAACAAAGCAAACTGGGATTTATAACCACTGGCTCCCTGTCTTAGTAGTCATTAGCCTGGAATGCAAGCGGCTGGCAATCCGGATACTTTAAGGAGTGGTTAGGTTTTATTTGAGTGTGAGATAGTCAGCTGAACTCCTTTTGAGGTAACCGTGAAAGATCAGAATTGGACAAAAGAACAATATTTTCTTGGAGTTAAAAGTTGATATAGCTGAAACCTGCTTTCTGCAAACTCAAGTCTAGAGCATGACAAGGTAGACTTGAAAGATAAGAATTTCAGAGGGAGGGAGATGAGATCCCAAGGGCCAACAACTTGCTAACTCTCTGGAATGGCTCCCTCCGCCCAGTGCGTGGTGATGTCCACACCGCCTTCCTTTCGGTGTGGAGAGAGGAGCTGACGTTCTGCTGCGTCATCTTAGGGTTGGGACGGAGGCCATGTGTTCCCTACGTGGGCTTCATTTTCAGAAGCATCAAGTCTAGCATTTTTAACAAAGTAAGCCATCTCTGACTATAGAATTAAGTCAGTTTGTTGCGGTGGAAGTCATACATAGTTATCCAAAGGACAGGGGAGTTCCCTAATGGTCCAGTGGTTAGGACTCTGCGCTTTCACTGCCGGGGTCCGGGTTCAGTCCGTAGTCAGGGAACTAACATCCTGCAAGCCATGCGGTGCAGCCAGAAGAAAAAGAAAAGAAAAGAAAAAGGAAATCGAGCCGTATAGAGAATTGAGATATTAAAAACATTGAGGAGCAAATAACTCTGCTCCTGGTCTGGAGCGCTGGCTGTTCCAGCTACCACCAAATTCTGTTCTAAAAACACGCCAGAATGTCCAGTTATAGCCCGTAGCTCCTCCTTGGTTACTTTGCCACCACCTTCCTGTTGCTGTTCAGACTTCTCTGATCATGAACGGAGAGAGTTCTCTCTGATTCTTCTTACCTCTCTGTCTGCTAACTGGAGCAGACAGATCTTAGTACTGCACATCTCAAGAAAGAAACATGGCGCCTGGGAAACTCATCTGGAGCGGAGTTTCGAAAATTAGTTTTTCCTGTCTGCCCAGGAAGCCAGCGCACAGTAGGTGTGACCGTCTCGTTCCCTGACAGGACCCTCAACAGGAGGACATGCAGGCGACCTGTGGACAGAGAATTCCCTGGGGTTTTCCTGTCCAGGAGCATTTCGGAAAATGCACACCTTGAAGTTAGTTTTGTTTCCATTTGCTGAAAGAATAGTGAGGCAGTTGGGTTTTCAGACTTTTGGGGGGAAGGATTGTGTCAGGGTGATGTGGGGCAGGGGGTGGGGAGCTGGGATTCTGTTTTAAAATGCAGCTGCGTGGACTTTGCCCCTGGATGTTCTGATTCAGATAGGCCGGGGCTGGGCATCTGGAGGACTCCTAGGGTGATTGTGACGACAGGGACACCCGGAAGCCTTGTGGTGTGTGCTCCCGACTCACAGGGCCTGACAGTAGACTTGAATGAGAAGCTATGTCTCCTTTAGGAACCGTCATTGCTTCTGTCGTGGGTCACTATCGTCAGTGCAGGCCTCACCGTATGAAAACTGCCCTTCTTACAGTTCAGAAATAGTCGATGATCAGCAATTCCCCATGACTGGCCTGAGAGAAAGGCCACAAAGTGAGGCCCACCTGGGCTTGGAGCCGAGCATCTCCCGTCTGCTAGCCTCCAAGCTTTGGCCAAGTCATTTGGCCTTTCCGGGTCTCTGTCTTATCACCTGTAGGATGGGGATTGTAACGTCACCTTTGCCAGGTTATTGTAAAGGGTAGAGACCACGCATGCCGAGGGTCTCTGGCACACAGTCGCTCTGTTTTTAACCTCTTGGGATAACTTTCCCCACTTCTTGCTCTGAAACACATCCTCTACTACTGCTTGGGTGCTGGGGGTACCCTGGGGAGACCATTGGTGAGTCTCCTCTGCTCCCGTGTGTTCTCCTGGCCTGTCCAACGAGGTGGTTCACGCCATCCCGCAAGGCCTGTCGGAAATGTCTCCTGATGTCGCCTGCAGAAGGCAGATTCCAGTTACGTCTCCACCACAAGTGCCCCTGTGGTGCTTTCTACCCCAAGTCATGCTCAGCTGACTGTCCAGCTTGGTGTACCCAACAGCGTTGTATGACACGCACCAGGAAATGACGTTGAGGTAACAGTGAGGTGATAGTCGGTCCTTCTCTCACTCCAGGTAGAAGCCGGCATTCTTCCTACCTGAGCTGACCTCCCGTGACCCCTCTGGCTCCGCCCCTGCACAGACCTTGCTCCAGCCATACTTCTCGTTCCCCTCTGGGCTCTCTCTTGTCTCAGGCCCTTTCCACTTGCTCTATGCCCCCTTCACCTAGAATATTCTTCCCTGTAACTGCGTGGCTCACTCCCCCCCCCCTTCTTTAGTTTAATTGTCACCTCCTTGGTTTCCTGGCCGCCCTGTTTCAAACCGCAGCCCTCTTGCTCCCCCTCCGCAGGTTTATTTCACTCCATGACACTCGCCACCACCATCTGTCACCGTCCCTCTCCTCTCACTAGCATGTCAGCCCCACAGCGGCTCATCTGCTGCTGTATCTTGGCACCAGAGCAGTGCTGAGCGCACAGTAGGTGCCCAATAAACGGTTTTCAATAAATGAATAAGTGGTCACAGTATTTGAAAAGATCCAAATTTGCCTCCTTTCCCCACACAAACCTTGCTTCCAGGGAAAAATTAAACTCATCTAATAAGCCTTCCTTTCCAAAGGAAAACGAAGACAACAGGGTGATAGCCCCAGCTCTTTCTACTCAGTGTCAGCAGAGGGGCCTCATCCAGATGCCTGACTGAGACGATTCGCTCTGAGCATCTGCACAAGCAGGGACCTGCACTGAGATGCTGAGATGCGGGGAGATGAGACATTCCGACAGCGAGCACTGGGGGCCCAAGACAGAGACCCAAAAAGAGCACCCTGCGGAGATAAATTTATTTGTTTATTTTTGGCTGCGTTGGGTCTTCGTTGCTGCGCGCGGGCTTTGTCTAGTTGAGGTGAGCGGGGGCTACTCTTCCCTGTGGTGCGTGGGCTCCTCATTGCAGTGGCTTCCCTTGTTGCGGAGCACAAGCTCCAGGTGCACGGGCTTCAGCAGTTGCAGCACGCGGGCTCAGTAGTTGTGGATTGCGGACTTAGTTGCTCCAGGCATGTGGGATCTTCCTATACCCAGGGCCCAAACCCGTGTCCCCTGCATTGGCAGGCGGATTCTTAACCACTGCGCCACCAGGGAAGTCCCGTGGTTTTTAGTATATTCACAGAGTTGTGCAACCATCACTACTACTTAAATTTGGGACCTTTTTCATCACCCCATAAGCAGTCACTCTCCATTCTCCCTTCCACCCAACCCTTGGCAAATGTCTTCCTCCATGTTCTGGAAGTTTCATATAAATGGAATCATGCAACATATGATCTCTTGTATCTTGCTGCTTTAATTTCGCCTAATGTCCTTAAGGTCCATCTGTGTTGTAGCACGCAACCGCACTTTATTCCTTTTTATGGCTGAATAATATTCCATTGTATGGATGTGTCATGTTTGGTTTATCCATTCATGAGCACGTGGACTCTTTCTCCCTTTTGGCTACCGCTGAACCATGCTGAAATGTCCTGAAAGGCTTGATGCTAACGGGGTTTCCTTGCCCCTAAATTGGAGGTAATGTGGCCCACCTCCCAGGCGGGTGTGAGGATCTGCAAAGCTGTAGACATCTCATCTAGCTGGTTTGTTGTCCACCCTGAAAGTGGACCTTTCTCGCTTCTGTGGCTTTTCTGTGCTGGTGTATGATGTGTGAGCTGATCAAAGTGTTCCTCTTCTTGGACCTGTGAGTCAGATTTGAACTCAGTATCCCCCCCACCCCTTCCTCCAATCTCCACTCCTGCCCACCTGGTTTCTCCACAGTCAGCTCCGAGGGCAGCCAGCCCTCCCCAGCTGTGCCCTCCCCAGCTGTACCCCACCCAGATGTGCCCTTCCCTGCTGGGCATCCTGGATATCTTCCACAGCCCCTGCAGGTGCCTGTGAAACCCGCCTCTCCTCCTCAGGACCATTATACTGAGCCAGCTCTGCGGCCCTTTTTGACATTACTTCCTCAAACTGTTACCTATGTTTAAGTGTATGTTTTCGTGTTACTACGTATGGTTTTTTTTCCTTTGATGTTGTCTTGCCTCATGGCCTCAACCAAACCAAACTGCAACACGGCCAGACAGTGTCTCGGAATGTCCTGTCCCCGGGCCCCCCAGGTGCAGCTCACAGCGAGTTCACTGAATGCTGGCTGGTTGGGTGTCTGGGAGTTTCGAGCCCTTTGCCGTGTAACTGGAGAGGATGGAAGGGTGAGTGGAGGCACCTGCTCAGCTGTACAATGGTCTTAGAGGGGGGATCAGGTTTAAATCATTGCGAATCCTGTTTTAACCTCCCATTGTTGATTCCTGCAAGTGCATGGCTGAACTAGCTGAAAAGTAACCCGAATTTTGGTCAAAACTTTGAACCACGGGTTTTCGTGGCGACCAAGCCCATCTGTGTAAATTCTACAGGACAGCAACTGCTGCCCGGCCACCGTTTGGCAGGACCTTTGATAACTCGCGTTCCCTTCTCTGCTGGCCACAGACTTGAGCATTTAGTTAGGCTTGGGGGGCAGGGGGTGACTTGCGATAACCGCATCCCTAACAACGAGGCCCGCCCGTTCTTTGTCCACTCCCATTCTCTTCTCCAGATGGATCAGGTAATCCACATTAGCAGGTAACTTAGTTTTTTCACTACCTCTCTGTTGCCTGCGTTCATTGTCTGCTGAGATAATAGTGAACAGAGAAAGAAGAAAGTTAAAATAGGAAGCTGGGAAGGGCAGGAAGAGAATCTGCAGGCCCGGTAAACAAAAGTTGGCTGTAACACGAGCCAGCATGTGGAAGTGTGACCAAGTACTCCTGACTATCTGGGCGCAGACCCTGTGCGCTTTCATTTTGGTTGGCTCATCTCCCGTCTCTCTGTTACCAAGCATGTTTAGGTCAGCTTTTTTTGGGAGCGGGGAGGTGGGGAGCTGTTGTTTCTTGAGAAAAGGAAAGATCATCAGATGGATCTCTTAAAGTCAGAGTTAGAGACTGGACAGCTAGATGGGGCAGTTCCAATGAAAACAGACTTCCTTCTGATGAAATATTTACCAGCTTTTGTAGGAAGCCGTCTCCTCTTTGCCGTGGTGAGAGGCACTCTGAACCTTTCCCCCTCATGGCAAGGGTGTAAAATGATGATATCTGTCGGGTGTACTGGGTTCGATAAAAAGGCCGGAGCCAACCAATTTGCCTCAGTTGCCTCGGACATACCCTAGCCCACTGTGAGGCCAAGAAGCACCAACTGATCAGAAGCTCTGGTGCATCGGTCCAGGCCCTGGGAGATCTGGGTTTGGGGCTCTGATCCTCCTTAGACTGTGTGTTTACCTTGAAGCAGACAGTGATGAGATCTGAGACGTGGAGGTCCCTGAGCCCACCCGTTCCTGCAGGTAGATGATTATTCAGTACCTTCCTCCCCACACATCTGCGTGGTCAGGAGACGAGGGTTTGGCAGGTACTTCCGCTGTTGGACAGCTCCATTTCCAGGGGAATATCTTCCTTGTATTCAGCTATTATCTTCTCCATTCCTCACTCTAGAGTCCCCAGGGTAGGTCTCACCCTCCTCTGTATCCCTGGCTATTGGGCCATGGTGTCTCAGGGTAACTGGTCCTCACGTGGGCTGTGCCCTTCTCGTCCCTCACCATCCTGTCAGATATGGTTTTCTGCAAGTTATCTGTTCCAAAGGAAGATCAGCGGATCCTGGAAGCCTGATGTGTGTGTGTGTGTGTGTGTGTGTGTGTGTGTGTGTGTGTATGTGTGTGTGTGTGTGTGGTCAGTATACACCACATTATAGAAGAAAGGAAAAGGATGATAATCCCGTCACCTAACCTGTTTTCATTTGAGTATTTCCTTTGTCTTTAGTCTGATGAATCCAATTATATAGTTATAATCAGAGTACAGTATACAAAGTTTTGAGGGTTTCTTCGTTCACTGTGCAATCATTTCCCCCACAGTTCTTCTAGGCATCGTAAGACAAAGACTAAAGAACACAAATATTTTGCGGCTCCAGTGAGCATTGGGATGGGTGCACCTCGTTCAGTGGAACAGGTACAGCATCGTGACAGTGACTAGAAAAGCAGATCAATGATGTCGTGGGCCCCTGCCCCTGAGAGGAAGCAGGGGACCTGGAGGGGAGGGGAAGGAATGCGGCGTGGGGTAGGGTCACGTTCTGGGCTCCCAGGAGCATCTCCATACATAGGACAGTGAGCTCTTCAGAGAGGAAAGGAGTAAGTTTTGGAACCGTCTTAACCTTTTAGAAGAGGAAAGAAAACAGTGCCCTTTTTACATACTTTTCCGAATTTCCTGTGTTTCATGGTAGCTGGTTACTGTTTTGGCTTCCTTTCATGGTAGTAAACACAGTCTGTTTTGTTTAGCAATTTCCTTCCCCCTCAAATACCATCCCTGATCAATTCTACCCTTCCCTGAGTCATATGTTCACAAGTCTCTTTGCTTCGTCTCTCTCTCCCCTTAATTCATTTATTGAGCCCCTGCTATGCACTCAGGGCTCCAGAAGGGGCCGTGGTGGGTGTTGAGGAAGAAGGGGCAGCCTTGTAGCAGAGTGGTAGGTGCTGGAATCCCCGCATCCAGATGCTTCCACCCACCTTCCCAGGGGGCTCGCTCTCTTGAGGCTCAAAACTCTGACATTTAATGAGCTCTTCCTAGATAGTGATTTGTCCATTTTATAGATAGGGAAATCGAAGCTGAGTTAGTCGCTAAAGTCGGGTCGGCGTGGACTCACCGAAGCCCTGGCTCGGCTGCAGTTGCCACCTGTCCCGTCTGAGCTTTGAGAGCCACAGACAGAGACGGTCAGGGCTGCATTTTTAAACACCGTTGTCTTGAGTGTCTCAAGTAAGGGGTCACTGTGGAGGTTCAGCCAGCCCTGCTGGGGTCTGTTGTGAGTGAGTGGAGCTTGGGTGGAGGAGACAGACAAGAAGAGGGTGGATAGAAGGAAATATAGGGGCTGGTTAACGCAAGATGAGAGAAAGTGGCCACCCACAGGGGAAGGAAAGGGTCCTGGCAGGCTGAGCTGTTGTTACTCAGACACCCGTTGAGCTGCCTTCCCTCCAAAGCCATCTGTGTCCTACAGGCATTGTCTTCTTTTGCTCTGTAGCAGCAAAAACAGAGTAAGTTGCCTTTACCGCCATGTTAAAAAAATCAGTAGAGCCACTCACCTTGAACTCAGAATGATGTTGACCTTTCGAATGAAATTGGGCACGCCTGGAGTTTGTTTCCTACCAATTGGGCACAGAACAGTTTCTGCTTTTCCTTGGAATGAAACACAGCCCGAGTGCTAGAGTGCTGGTTAGTTCATTGCTGGGCACCGCCCCAGAGATTCTGACTCAGTAGGTCGGGGGTGGGGCCCTGAGAATTGGCATTTCTAACGAGGTCTCCCGAGATGCTCGTGCTGCCACGGCTGGGACCTAACTCCGAGAACCTCTGTACTAGCGCACGTCTCAGATTTGGGCCTCTGCTCCCATCTTCACCCCGCCCCCCCAAGACCCAACACAGTAGGTGTGGTAGAGAGCCACTGTCTACAAGAGAATTCATTTTCTTGCAGCACAGAGTAGTCAGAAGAGTTTGGCTGAGTCCCGGAGCTGCCCTCTGGCCCGGCCGCCAGCCCCCTTTGTCCCTCTCCTGAGGCTGAGCCCCTCCATTTACCTGCCACCCCGTGCAGAGGCTAGAATAGGGCTGAGTGAGCTGGTGCAGAGAGGGCCTCGCTGCGATGTTGCTTTAGCTCCTCTTGGCACGTGAAATTTGACGAGCTAAGCGTTTTCCGTGGTAAGTGCATAAAAAAGATTTATCCTTTCGTGAAAGAAAGAAATACAACATTTCTCTTGAGTCATAACTGTTGTTAGATGCTGAATGAGGGAAGACGGTTAATGCTCTGTTCTTCTAGACAATTTTCTCTGACTTGCTTTTGCTCTCAGAGGATCTCTGGAGTTAATTTTTAATGGCTTCGCGTGTGTGCAGGAGTCTCACTCTCCCGTGAAGGATGTCTCTGGTCAGGACGCAGCTCAGCAAGGCCCCGGAACGGCTCCGAATGGGCCAGGAGGGGCACAGGGGCACCAACTGGGGAGAGGGTCAGGAGACCTCCTTTGGGTCGGGGGAGGGCGGCAAGAGAGAAGATGGAGGGCTGGGAATCTGGTGTTGAGCCCCGAGGCTTCCGGTCAGCAGAGTAGCGCTCTTTTTGGTTGACTTTGGGGCCACAACGTGTAAGCCATGGGCCTCTCTGCCAGTAGGGTGTCCACTTGCCTGGCGCTCAGCCATCTCGGCCTCATGGCCAAACCCAGCTTGTTACCATCCCCTCTCAAGTGTACTTGGAATTCCCATCCCGGCGAGTCTTCTGTTGTCCACATCACCTTCCCCCTTGGTCCTCACAACAACGACTCCCTGACCCCCCGGGTCCCTATTTGTGTCCGTGCCCTCGGCCACCTCCTTAGGTTGCTCTCGCACCTTGCCTAGACTGTTGCAGTAGTTTGCAGCCAGCCTCCGCTCTCTCCCCCTCCCTCCCTGCCCTTCCCACCACTACCATATTGCCATCCTAGAACCTGCTGAGCCCAGGCTGCTCCCCACTCCTCCAGGAGTGCAAAACCCCTGATGGCTTCCCCCGGCCCATGAGAAAGATCCCTTTTCCTTGGCATCAGAGTTTTCCTGTTTGGCCCGTCCTGTCCGGCCAGAGTAAGAGCATGGATGCCGGTGAGGGTCTTGACAATCCCGATAGCTTCTGGCTGTTTCAGCCGTTGAAAGGAGTGTGTCTGACAAGTTGATGGCTTGCCAGAGGACAGCCTCCAGCAAGAGGATTTGCTGCTCTGACCCACGTATGAAGGAGAAGGAGAAGGAGAACGCCGGTGAAGTGGGAGGGAGAGACCCATGTCATGGAGCAGTGGAGAAAGCCAGGGAGAAGGGCCCAGTCACAAAGACCAGGTTTCTCCGAGCCTGGCTAAGAAAGGCCCCCTTCCGTGCAGACCACCCTTGTTGGGAAGACAGCTGGAGAGGCCTGGGTTCTGATGGTGTTCATTGTGGAGCCCCACAGAGCATTCTGAGATGCTGACCCTTACAGGGCAGGCCCAGACCACTGATAGCCACCTCTGCTGGATGAGGTTCCCAAATGAGTTGAGGCCTGAAAAACTTTGCTGAAGACAATAAATGGGCTTTTTAGTTTTGTTCTAAGTAGAAATTCAGCGTTCCTGATGCTCGGGATCCGTTATGTCATTTTGATAGAGAACACAGGAGCTTCCGCAAATCTATCTCACCTTTGTAAAGGAGGGAAACGGACACTAACACAGAGGGAACACGGTCTGGTCTGGGTCTGGGAGGACTGTTGAAGGGACCGCCAGAGCGTTCTCTTGCCCCATCAGATCACCTGGGGGGAATATTGAGTCAAGGCCGTGACTCAGACTTTAAAAGGGTCTTAGACGACTGGAGGTTGCCTGTGGAGGGGTGGTCAGGGTGCCATGGGTCCTAAACTTTATCAGAGGAGAAGATGCTTTGCTGAGCTCTGGAGGGGAGGAAGAGAGGGAGGGGACAAGGGCTGGGCCTCGGAGTTGAAGGGTGTCACAGTGTGCAAACTTGGCTCTTTGTAAGGGAGACCAAGCCACAAATCAGACTGTCCAAAGGTGGACTAATGGCCCAGCATCAATAATAATAACAGCTTATTTTTATGGGATGTTTTACAGTCTGCAAAGCATTTGCATGAGAGGTGGTAAGCCCTCCTTCTCTGGAGGGATTCAAGTTCAGGAAGGGACGTTGTTGAGCAGATTCAGGCCCTTCTGAGTTAGACGGATCCAGACGGGTGTTTTCCAAATGTGTATTAGAATTAAGTGGGGTGCTTACAGGTATAGAGAACAAACCAGTGGTTACCAGTGGGGAGAGGGAAAGAGGGGGGCAAGATAAGGCTGGGGATTGAGATACAAACTATTATGTATAAAATAAACAAGCTACAGTGATATATTGTACAGCACCGGGAATATAGCCAATATTTTGTAATAACTGTAAATGGAGTATAACCTTTAAAAATTGTGAATCACTTTGTTGTACACCTGAAACTTATAAAATATTATATACAGCAACTACGCCTCAAAAAATTTCACTGTGGAAAAGGAAAAGAATTATGTGGGATGCTTTAAAAATATTCAGTACCTTGGGGCTTGGCTTGCTCAGGCCTGCTGGCTCAGCATCTTTCAGGGAGGGACCCAGGAGTCTGTATTGGGCTAAGGCAACCAGTGTGCCCAACAGCCCTAGGAGAACGTCCACCACACACAGCAGGGACCCCTGCCTGTCATGTTCATCACGGTGCCTGCCACACGGCAGGAGCATGACAAATGTTTGCTGAGTCTGTGTGCTGACATTTGTCTATGTAATTGCCCTGATCTCTCCTACGGCCTTTTCACCACATCATCTACCGTGTGGGTGCCCCAGACTCCTTACCACTCTTTGAACAAACACACCACATACATCAACTCTGCCCAGGCTTTGCTCACCCTGTGTCCTCAGCCTGGATAGATCCTCTGCTTATTCTGCTACAGGAGTCCCACGTTTTTGTTGCGCGCTCCATGCTAGATGCCACTAAGCCTTCCAGCCAGCCCGTCACCTGCGCTCCCCTTTCAACGAGTCTTCCTTGAAACCCTCTCCACTGGGTCCACTTAAAAGAGAGAAGTCCTTTGGGCTGCTCTCAGACTGCAGCTTTCTTGAGCATCTAGGTGCCCTCCCAGATGTTGCTCAGTGAAGAATATTTGCAGGCTCAAAACTATCTATATGGGGGCTTCCCTGGTGGCGAAGTGGTTGAGAGTCCGCCTGCCGATGCAGGGGACACGGGTTCGTGCCCCGGTCTGGGAAGATCCCACGTGCCGCGGAGAGGCTGGGCCCGTGAGCCATGGCCGCTGAGCCTGCGCTCCGCAACGGGAGAGGCCACAACAGTGAGAGGCCCGCGTACCACCAAAAAAAAAAAAAAATCTATATGAATATACATACATACTTTTTTCGACATCTGCAAAATTGAACTGGGTTGACTTAAATTTAATGTTTGATTAAATGACTTCTAGATGTAAGGACATCCTTGCCAGCTTAGTCAGTTGCTACTTAGCGCCTAGGTGCGGGATCAAAAGGATTGAGCTCCGCCCAGCATTATAATTGTGGAGTTTTCCGGATGCTCTTCCACGGAGGTCATAAGTTCTAGAGGGTTCTGTAGGCATGAGCTCCCTCTTGGCCTTTATCTTCTGGCTCACAGTGGTCTCTGCTCTTTGCCTTGCATATTCTTCAGAGGTTAGTGACCTCCTGAAGTGAGGCTTGAGGAAATAATAACCATAATAAGAGTAAGAGCTGGTCCCTGAGGAGCACTTCCTATGCACCAGGCGCTGGTCCAAGTGTCTGTATTTATTCCCTCATGCAATCTCTGTAGCAGCCCTAGGAGGTTAGTGTTACAGGTGGGGAAACTGAGGAGCTTTGAGGCTTCGTGATTTGCTCAACGTCGCGCAACCAGCAAACAACAAGCAGTTAGCAGTCTGCCCGTTTGCTTGCAGGTCTGAAGCACGCGAATCCCAGCCCCAGCCCCAGCCCCAGCCCCAGCCCCAGCCCCAGCTTGCTAAGGCTTCTCACAGCCCTTCCCCTTCCGCAGGCATGCGGAGTAGCTGCTGCTTAACTGGGGCAGTCAACTGTTTCTCCGGACGGAAGAAGAGATGAGGAGGATGGTGGTTTCAGGTTTCATAAATTTCTGAGGCATCCTGCCCTGTGGTCCTGCCTGGCTGGGGGCTTCTTTTGGCGGGGGCGTGGGGTGGGGGGGGCAAGACTTGCAAAAGAGAGAGGTACAGGGAGCAGAGGGCACCTGAGAGAGGGTTGGATCACCCAGTAAGCAGACCTGCCTAACAGGAGTGGCCAGCATGCATTTGGGGTGGGGGAGGGTGGAGGGAACGCATTCCTTGTCCAGTTTGGTGTGTGGCCAAAAACCTAAGTATAAGTAAGTAAGCCACATCCTTTAAAATTGCCCAGGGAAAGTCCCTGCTTTGGAAGGTAGAGGACGGATGGGAGGCTCGCAGAGGTATGTGTGCTTCTGTACTGGGCCTGGGAAATAAATAGCTCATAGAAAAAAAGAATAGAGTTCAGGGAGGTAGGGAGGGAGAGTTCAGTATAGCAAGGCCGACCTCAGGCAGCTGAGGTTATTTTATATGATTGAATAATCATAGGGGAGCAAGAGGCCAGCTGGAGGAGAAACCCAGCAAAGAAGCCTCGTCTGTGTCTCTATCTTTTTTTTTAAGCTTCTTTTTTTAAAAATTAATTTATTTAATTTGTTTATTTTTGGCTGCACCGTGTCTTCGTGGCTGTGCGCGGGCTTTCTCTAGTTGCGGCGAGCGGGGACTACTCTTGGTTGCGGTGCGCGGTCTTCTCATTGCGGTGGCTTCTCTTGTTGCGGAGCATGGGCTTTAGGCGTGCGGGCTCAACAGTTGTGGCTCACGGGCTCTAGAGCGCAGGCTCAGTAGTTGTGGCGCACGGGCTCAGTTGCTCCGTGGCATGTGGGATCTTCCCGGACCAGGGCTCGAACCCGCATCCCCTGCATTGGCAGGCGGATTCTTAACCACTGCGCCACCAGGGAAGCCCTGTGTCTCTGTATCATACATCTAGGTTCATTGGTCCGGTGGGTATATGTACAACATGGTCAGGGTGCTCACGTGGGGTTTCCGTTCTCCCCAGATCTCACTCATCAGTCATGAAGCAGGCATTTGGTGCGTGCCAGCGTGATATGAGTGCTCTGGTCCAGTGCCACGTCTGGGGGTACGTGGGAGGCATGCAAAACACAACCCCCATCCTCAAGAACTGAGTTTTAACGGGAAGACACAGAGCTTTGTATAAAGCAGTTAAACAGCGTGGGTGGGCTCGGTGACGTCGAAGGCCACACTGAGAGTGTCAGACATAGAGGCTTCTAAGGACACTGGAGAAGGAGGAGCCAGCAGATCTGCGGACAAGGCAGGATGTGGGGGAGACCTCGAGGAATAAGTGGGGTTTCACCTGGAGCCGACAGGGAAAGATGGCAAGGAGAGACCAGTCCTCACAACTCAAATCGCGTGTCGCGGATGGAAAGACGGCCATCCAGGCCTCTCCGGACAGCCTGGGACCCGGTTTGTTCTGCAGCCACAGCTGCTGGCCTGGCAGGGGCTGCAGGCACAGGGCCCCTTATACCCTCTGTGAATTCGGGCCCAGATGCGGGCTCTGGACGCCCTTAACGGACAAGCAGGCAGGTGCCGGCCCAGGGTGCCGTGCAGCCTGTGGCGGGCAGGAGGGCTGCAGGGCGGCAGGAATGTGTTAACACCAGCAGCTGGCTGCTATCTGATCCTGGCCCCGCGGCGACTTCCGCTTCCCCCATTGTTAACATACCAACCAGACTGTGAATGAATGAATGAGTGGGTAGAAAGGATTCCTGTGTGGGCTCTCACAGCCGAGGTAAAATAACCCCAGTCTCCTGGCCGCCAGCCTTTGGCATTGGGAAACCCCAGGTGGGACATGACCCTAATGAGTAGACGGACCTGAAGCCCGGGATTGTTATTGTTTTAATTGGGACGCGAAAACTCCCCAAATGGCTTAACACAATACAGGTTTATTCCTATTCCCGCAAGCCCAGATCTTTCCATCTAAGAGCTCCGCCATCTTCTGGAGCAGTGGTTTCCCACTTTGAGTGTGTATCGAATCACCCGAGGGCTTATTAAAACACAGATTACTGAGCCCCACTCCCACGGTGGTGGGCCTGAGAATTTGCATTTCGAACAAGTTCCAGCTGCTGCCGCTGCTGGTCCAGGGACCACACTTCGCAAACCACCATCCCAGGGCTTCTTCATTCCCCACTGAAGCTTCTGCATCCAGCCAGGAGCCGGGGGATGAGAGGGGGCAGAAGTCAGTCACGGTGGCTGCACTCCAAGAGAGCCTGAGAAATAGAGTCATCTTGTGGGCCCCGGAGGAAGATAAGATAGCATTGTCTATGCCACAATCAAAAAGGGCAGCCCAGATCCTGATCGCACTGCTGTCTGCCTGGAAGGCTAGATTTCAAAATGCATGTGTGGAGCAAGTCGACCAAGATTTGCCTTTACTCACCACGGCACCAGGGCCTTTCAAGAAGGCGGAAAGGACCTTCGTGGAGCTCCTTATTGAACGTCTAACTGGTCCCACCATGTGAGTCATTTGAGACTCAGGTTCCTGTGCTGGATGGTCCTTGGCATCCCCGGTCCATCCTTTACAGCTCAGGCCTGAGGAAGAAAGCTGCAAACCGTAGCCGAATTGTACACGGTGGGCTTTGTTTTGGACGTTCGCAGTTCCTTCTCGGTATTTGTCTTCATTTTTGTGGCCCGATGACTCTCGGAGCCTGTAACGCTGCTTGCTTGTATAGGGCAGGAGGTGTTTTTTAGTCAGAATCTTAGCCATGGTGAGTAGGCATGTCATTTAGTTCAGGCCTGATTTAGGGTAAAATCAAAGAGTGAATCAGCAGGTGTTGCGTGCCTGTCTGTGCTGGAGGATTCAAGAGAACACGGCTCCAGGCCATCCTCAGTGACCTTATCTAGTTGTAGAGGCCAGAGCAACCCAAATACAGGCATTCCTCATTTTATTGCACTTTGCAGGTACTGCGGGGTTGTTTTCTTTTTTAAATAACAGCTTTATTGGGACATAATTCACATATCATAAAATTCCCCCATTTTAAAGTATACAATTCAGTGATTTTTTTCCCCCCTAGGATTGTAATACTTTTTTTTTCCAGTTATACATATACATGGATCTATTCTTTTTCAAATTCTTTTCCCATTTAGGTTGTGACATAATGTTGAGTAAAGTTCCCTATGCTATACAGTAGGGCCTTGTTGGTTATCTACTTTAAATATAGCCGTGTGTACATGTCAATCCCAAACTCCCTAACTATCCCTTTCCACCACCATTCCGCACCCCGGTAACCGTAGTTTGTTCTCTAAGTCTGTGAGTCTGTTTCTATTTGGTAAATAAGTTCATTTATATCATGTTCATTTTGGTAATTCTCACAGTATTTCAGACTTTTTCATTATTATTATACCTGTTCTGGTGATCTGTGATCAGTGATCTTTGATGTTACTACTGTTAATTATTTTGGGGCACCAGGAACCGTGCTCATAATGAGATGGCAAAGTTAATCAACAAATGTGTGTGTTCTGACTGCTCCACCAACTGGTTGTTCCCCCCGTCTCTCTCCCTCTCCTCGGGCCTTCCTGTTCCCCGAGACACAACAGTTTTGAAATTAGGCCAGTTAATAACCCTACAATGGCCTCTAAGTGTTCAAGTGGAAAAAGGAGTCGCACATCTCTCACTTTAAATCAAAAGCTAGAAATGATGAAGCTTAGTGAGGAAGGTGTGTCCAAAGCTGAGGTAGGCTGGAAAGTAGGCCTCTTGGACCAAACAGTTAGCCGAGTTGTGAATGCAAAGGAAAAGTTCTTGAAGGAAATTAAAACTGCCACTCCAGGGAACACATGAATGATAAGAAAGTGAAACAGCCTTATTGCTGATGTGAAGTAAGTTTCAGTGGTCTGCATAGAAGATCAAACCAGCCACAGTATTCCTAATCCAGAGCAAGGCCCTAACTCTCTTCAATGCTGTGAAGACTGAGAGAGGTGAGGGAGCTGCAGAAGAGAAGTTTGAAACTAGCAGAGGTTGGTTCATGAGGTTTGAGGAAAGAAGCCGTCTCTGTAACATAAAAGTGCAAGGTGAAGCAGCAATCACTGATATAGAAGCTTCAGCAAGTTATCCAGTAGATCTAGCTGAGATATTGATAATTAATGAAAGTGGCTACACTAAACAGCAGATTTTCAACAGACAAAACAGCCTTCTATTGGAAGAAGATGCCATCTAGGCCTTTCATAGCTAAAGAGGAGAAGTCAATGCCTGGCTTCAGAGCTTCGAAGGACATTCTTACTCTCCTGTTAGGGGCTAATGCAGTTGCTGACTTTAAGTTGAAGCCAATGCTTATTTACCATTCCAAAAATCCTTGGGCCCTTAAGAATTATGCTAAATCTCTTCTGCCTCTGCTCTATAAATGGAACAGCAGAGCCTAGATGACAGCATATCTGTTGGCAACATGGTTTACTGAATATTTTAAGCCCACTGTTGAAACCTAGTGCTTTGAAAAGAAAGATTCCTTTCAAAATATTACTGCTCATTGACAATGCACCTAGTCACCCAAGAGCTCTGATGGAGATGTACAAGGAGGTTAATGTTGTTTTCATGCCTGCTGACACATCCATTCTGCAGCCCATGGATCAAGGAGTCATTCCAACTTTCAAGTCTTCTTTTTTAAGAAATACGTTTCATAAGGCTATAGCTGCCATAGATAATGATTCCCCTGACGGACCTGGGCAAAGTAAATTGAAAACCTTCTGGAAAGGATTCACCATTCTAAATGCCAGAAAGAACACTCGTGATTCATGGGAAGAGGTCAGAATATCAGCAGGAACAGAAGAAGTTGATTCTAACGCTCATGGTTGATTTTGAGGGGTTCAGGACATCAGTGGAGGAGCTAACTGCAGATGTGGTGAAAATAGCAAGAGAACTAAAATTAGACGTGGAGCCTGAAGATGTGAATGAATTGTTGCAATCTCATGAAAAAACTTGAATGGATGAGGAGTTGCTTCTCATGGATGAGCAAAGAAAGTGGCTTCTTCAGATGGAATCTACTCCTGGTGAAGACACTGTGAAGATTGTTGAAATGACAGCAAAGGATTTAGAATATTACGTAAACTTGGTTGATGAAGCAGCGGCAGGGTTGGAGAGGATTGACTCTGATTTTGAAAGAAGTTCTACTGTGGGTAGAATGCTATCAAACAACATTGCATGCTACAGAGAAATCATTCGTGAAAGGAAGTGTCAATCAATGTGGCCGACTTCACTGTTGTCTTATTTTAAGAAATTGCTACAGCCATCCCAACCTTCAGCTACCACCACCCTGATCAGTCAGCGGCCCCCAACATGGACGCAGAGAGCCTCCACCAGCAAAAAGATGATGACCTGATGAAGGCTCAGATGACAGCATTTTTAAGCAATAAATAGAGCATTTTTAAATTGGGAGGAGGGTACATGATGCTGTTGCACACTTAATGGACTACAGTATAGTGTAAACAACTTCTGTATGCACTGGGAAACCAAACAATTCGTGTGACTCGCTTTATTACAATATTCGATTTATTGCAGTGGTCTAGAACCAAACCCAGAAGAGCTCTGAGGTCTGCCGGTAAAACAAGGGAAGGCTCAGTGAGGGCTGTGTGTGTCCAGTGGTCAGATCAGAGAGTCCAGCTCAAGGCAGAGAATGGCCCCAGCAGCTCAGTCCTGCTCAACTGACAGGCAGTGTCAGCAGGCCTTAGACAAACAGATGATCGGGGAGGGCCCTGGCCTGGGGAGGATGGAAGGTGATGTGGCAGGTTGGCCGTCACGAGCTCTGAAAAGTTGGGCTGTAGTTGTAGGAGCAAAGCTGACGAAGGGTGCAGTTGGGGGGTGGGGAGAGCTGGAGCTACGTGGGAGCTAGACAGAGTGAGGGGGATCTTTGACTCGGGATGTGGAAGGAGAACTTTCACACCATTGTGGCAGTTCGAAAGCACAGCACACTACTGCGCACCAGAACTGTTCACGTGGAGTGGGTCAGATTCCACATTCAGACGATGTCTTGGGGAGAGAAATTGGACTAGAAGAAAAGCGAGATGTCTCTGGAGGCTAGAAATCTGGAAAGACCGTTTTTGTGGAGCTGGTCTTCAGGCAAGCTATGAAGGTCAGGCAGAATCTGGGTGGATAGAAGAAAGGGAGGGTTTCACAATATATACATGCATCAAATCATCACATTGTACACCTTAAACTTACATAGTATGTCTATTGTATCTCAATATGTATCTCAAAATGAGGAGGGAAGGCCTTCCAGTCAGCAGATGGGCATTGAGGGTGGGCCAATGCCCTCCCAAAGGAGAGGGGCCCGAGGAATGGGCCAAGCAGGCCTTGACAGCAGGGAAGGGGGGCTGGACCAGGCCTGGCAGAGCCAGTGTTCTGGAAAGTGGAATCCAGCTGAGGATTGTGGGATCTTCCAGGGTAAAGGTGACCTGGAGGTGGTTTTAGAAGTTTGGTGGCGAATGTCCGGATTGGGTTTTGGTGGAGAATATAAGGGACAGTGGTTGAATTTAAGAGCCAGCTTATGGGGAAAAGGTCTGTGGACTCTCGCGTTGAGTCCTCCCTTCTGATCCCCACAGCACCTCTGCAAGGCAGAGTCTCTCGGCATCTCAGAGAGGTCAAGGGCCTGCCCCCAGGTGTCACAGTCAAGTTGAGTGACGGGTCTGCCTGTGTCTCAGTTTCCTGACTTCACATCTGGAGTTTGTTCCAGCTTTCAGCATCCGTCACAGCCCTGAAGAATTTCACATGCCTTAAGAATGCCCCTGCCTGGGCAGAGACTAAGAGATGCCTGGGAAATCAGCCTTAGGCAAGTGCGCTCTAGGATAGTAAGTGAAATCGTGAGGGCCAGGCCTGCGCATTGACTCGTGAATCCGTGTCACGGCATTTTACAGACGAGGCAGCTGAGGCACAGAAGGGCTAACTAGGTTGCCTGGCCCCAAGCAGAAGCCAGATGCCAGAGCCCTCACTCTTAACCTCGGGGCAGCCGGGGCCCTCACAGAAGCTAGCTTGGCCCAGAGTGGCCTCAGCTCTGGAGGGGGTTGTCCTGTCTGTGCTTGTGCCTCTTCTCCGGAGGCTGCCTTGAGGGGGAGCATGACTGTGTCTCAGCCTGAGGTGCCACCTGCACTAAGGTTGTGGCGGCTCATGGCCTATGGTGGGCTTTTGTGACTAGCTGGTGGAAAGGAAGAGCAGCGGAACTGGAGGCCCTCGTTGCACATCGTTTGTTGAGGCCCTGCTTCCTGGTCTGTTTTCGTGTTCTGCTGCCTCATTTTAACTTGAGGGTCATATCCTCTGAGCAGCCTGGCCAGGAGATGAGCGTTTACCTGCCAGTCAGAAGAGAATACAGGGGAAGTGGTTTCAGGGCCCAGAGTGGCAGGTTAAAGCCCAGGGCTTGCTGCAAGCGACTGTGGCTCCTCCTTGCCCTCAGGGGGCGCCATTGAGACCTGATGCCTCCTCTCTGAATGTTCTTCCCACATGGATGGGATAAGCAAGCGATGGCCCCTTATAGATCTCATGGACCACACTTCCTGTTTTTTTTGTTTTTTTTTTTTGCGGTACACGAGCCTCTCACTGTTGGGGCCTCTCCCGTTGCAGAGCACAGGCTCCGGACGTGCAGACTCAGCGGCCATGGCCCATGGGCCCAGCCGCTCCGAGGCATGTGGGATCTTCCCGGACCGGGGCACGAACCCGTGTCCCCTGCATCGGCAGGCGGACCCTCAACCACTGCGCCACCAGGGGAGCCCTAACTGTTGTTTTTATATGTGTATTCCCCAGATTATATGACATAAATTTATCGTTTGGTAAATATGATTTCATGACCCTATGGCTTTTATGGTGCCTCCTGAATTAGCATAGGTGAAAATTTTGTTTCAACAGAGTTTCAGAGTTAAAAGCATTTAATTAATGGAAGTTGGTGATATGCTCACTGGATCTGTGACTAGAATTCTTCAAGAACGAGTTCCTCAAGAGGCATTTGCCTAAGTAGTTCCATTAAATATCTATATAAAGAAATAATAAAGTCGGGAAGGAAAATACTAGATGGGTAATAAATGCATCTTCCATACCATTATCTTGCTTGGAATATAAATTCTTTGTTTTGTGTCAGAGTCATGCTATACTAATGAGGGAACATCAACAAGCCCTCATCCTCTTATACCTATATATACACACTATCCTTTTCTTTGCATATACATTGGTGGTTAGCTCATATGGATATCTGCTCTTGTTGGGTGGGTGTAGTTTGGTGGAAACCCATCATCACCACCACCGCCGCCAATGATGCCAAACCAGATAGAGATTTTGGAGGAACTGACCTTGGTGTTGTCAAGCAGGTGGAACTTGTAAGCATGTTATTATTTTCCTCTGACTCCTTTTCATGCTGCTCTATTCTCCAAGTGCCTTTTTCATTTCAATTCCTTTTAGAGGCTCCTCTCAGCTGTCAGCTGGAGAGTTCTTGATATCTGATTCACCCCAAGATTTAAAGCTCATATCTTATCTCCCAAAGGAATTTTGTGGATGAGCCTCTAAGCCAAAGGTATGACTGTCTAATAGTGGAATTTCAGTCATTTGGAACAAACCAGAGGAGAAGATGTAGTGAGAGGCACTTCCTGGTGTTCTGTGAATAACTGAGCTCAGATGTCTCCATATTTCCTGCTTTTTGCTAAAAGTTTAATAGTTTATGTTTTACATTTAAGTCTGATCCATTTTGAGTTACTTTTTGTATAGGTGTGGAATTGAAGTTGATATTTTTTTTCATGTGGATGTCCAGTTGCTCTAGCATCATTTGTTGAAAAGGCTACACCTTCACTATTGAATTCATTGCACAGTATAAAAAAATCACCTGGGCATATTTGTGTGGCACTAACTGAGTTCTCTGTTCTGTTCCATTGATCTATGTGTCTAGACTTCAACCAGTACCACGCTGTCACAATTACTGGAGTTATATAGTAATCCTTAACATTGAGAAGAGGAATAACTTTATTCTTTTTCAAAATTATTTGGGCTCTTTTAGGGCCTTTCACTTATGTTTACAAAAAAACTTATACATGAATAGTTATAGCACCATTGTTCGAAATAAGCACAAACTGGAAGCTACCCAGATGTTCTTCAGTGGTGAATGTTTGAACAAACCGTGGTACATCTACACATACATGGAACACTACTCAGCAATAAAAGGAACAAATGATCAATACGTGCAACAAGGTGGATGAACTTCAAGGAAATTACACTGTGTGAAAAAGCCAATCTCCAAAAACTACATACTGTACTATTCTGTTTATATAACTTTTTTTTTTTTTTTTTTTGCGGTACGCGGGCCTCTCACTGTTGTGGCCTCTCCCATTGCGGAGCGCAGGCTCTGGATGCACAGGCTCAGCGGCCATGGCTCACGGGCCCAGCCGCTCCGCGGCATGTGGGATCTTCCCGGACCGGGGCACGAACCCGCGCCCCCTGCATTGGCAGGCGGACTCTCAACCACTGCGCCACCAGGGAAGCCCTATGTAACATTCTTGAAATAACAAAATTACAGAGATGGGGAGCAGCTTAGTGGTTGTCAGGGGTTAGGGTTGGGGTAGGTGATTGGTGTCCCTATTAAGGGGTAGCATGAGGCAGTCTTGTGGGATGGTACAGTTTAGTATCTTGCTTGGTTACACAAAGTTGCATGGACACACACACACACACGAGTGCTTGTAAAACTGGTAAATCTGAATAAGCTCTCTGGATTGTGCGAATGTCAGTATCCTGGTTCTCATAGTGTACTACAGTTATTTATGCCAGACGTTCACATTGTGGGAGGCTGGGAGAAGAGGGCATGGAACCTCCCTATTCATTTCATTTCAATTTCCTGTGAATCTGTAATTATTTCAAAATAAAAAGTTAAAAAAACACAACAATATTAAAATCTGTTCATGTCGCATCAATAATGGCAAACCAATAAAAATATGGATGTGTGGTTGCCTCTGCAAAAAGAGGGCGAAAGGGCTTCTTCTGGTCCCGTAACATTTTATTTCTTTAAAAAAAAAAACCCAGGGGGTCTTCCCTGGTGGCACAGTGGTTAAGAATCTGCCTGCCAATATAAGGGACACGGCTTCGAGCCCTGGCCCGGGAAGATCCCACATGCTGCAGAGCGGCTAAGCCCGTGTGCCACAACTACTGAGCCCGAGCTCTAGAGCCCACAAGCCACAACTACTGAGCGCATGAGCCACAACTACTGAAGCCTGCGCGCCTAGAGCCCGTGCTCCACAACAAGAGAAGCCATGACAATGAGAAGCCCGCGCACCACAACGAAGAGTAGCCCCCGCTCGCCGCAACCAGGGAAAGCCTGCGCACAGCACCAAAGACCCAACACAGCCAAAAATAAATAAATAAATTTATTTATTTTAAAAACCCCAAAAACAAAAACACCCAGGGGACTTCCCTGGCAGTCCAGTGGTTAAGACTCTGCACTTCCACTGCAGGGGGCACGGGTTTGATCTCTGGTCAGGAAACTAAGATCCCACATGCTGCGTGGTGTGGCCAAAAATAAAAATTAAAGAACATATATAAAAATATAAAAAATAAAATATGTTCACATGTATTTTTTTAAAATAAATTTATTTCATTTATTTATTTATGGCTGCGTTGGGTCTCCATTGCTGTGCGCGGGCTTTCTCTAGTTGCGGCGAGCGGGGGCTACTCTTCATTGTGGTGCGCAGGCTTCTCATTGCGGTGGCTTCTCTTGCTGCAGAGCATTGGCTCTAGGCGCGCGGGCTTCAGTAGTTGTGGCTCGCGAGCTCTTGAGCGCAGGCTCAGTAGTTGTGGCGCACGGGCTTAGTTGCTCCGCGGCATGTGGGATCTTCCCGGACCAGGGCTCGAACCCGTGTCCCCTGCATTGGCAGGCGGATTCTTAACCACTGTGCCACCAGGGAAGCCCCTATTCACATGTATTTAAAAAAACAAAAACAAAACAGTACCTGAAGCAGATATGACAAAATGTTAATATTTGTGAATTTGGGATGATGGGTTTGTTAGTGTTGTCATGTTTTCTCTGTCCTTTTTAAAAAAAATAATGTCTGAATTATTCCATTATTTAAAAAATAAAATAAATGTAAACAAAACTAATAATTATGCCAGGGTGCATGTCTGTCTCCATGTTATCTTGATCTGTTCACTGAATTGGTCTGAACATTTAATGTTTCCTTACTAAAACTACTTAGTCCCAGACTTCTCCCTTCTTCCTGTGAACTACTAACTCTGGGTCAGGAAGCCTAGGAACGCAATCCATCTTTGTTATTATGACAAGCTAATTTAATTTTAATTGCTCATTATAGAATCGCATTATGAGGAGGAACTATCTTTAATTATCTTTTGGGGGGGTTGTTTCTGAAGTAATGTGATCTGGGGAGCTGAGAATCATCCTTTCCCAAGTAGCCACCTGACAATGAGCTTAAAATATTTGTGTACAACCGTGTAAATAGACTTCTCTGCCCCTCTGACTGGCAGAGCCTGCCCTCCCCTTGAAGCAATTAAAAGAATTCCAGGTGGGTGGTTCTCCCCTGCCTGGTCCTATTTAAAAATACAAGTGTCATTTCCGAGATTTTTTTTTTTTTTTTCCTGGAAAACACCGAGTGACACAAGAATGGGACCATGTCTCTCCAGTCCTTATTTAAATATTGGCCGTGTCCTTTCGAGATCATTTTTCTCGGGGACATGTTCCACAATCTCAGGTCAGCCAGAGTCCTCGAGGGTCACCGTGGGTGTCAGGAATGCAGCCTTAACTAAGGTACACGGCAGGCGCGAGGAGGCACCCTACAGCCCCCCTGGCCCAGAGCCCCATCTCACTAGTAAAGAAAAGCCTCCTGTGTTTATTTGTTGTTTGCTGGATTTTCATTTCTGCCTTCAGCGATCGCTGCCTTCTCTGCGTAGTAGTGCCGTCCTCTGCTGCCGTCGAGGTGGGGTGGTGGTGGTATGCGGTTGGCGCCCAGAGGATGCCATTGAAAACGCAGAGACGTCTTCACACTGCTCTTTGTGGTGTGACGGCTTCCCTTCCCGTGGGCAAGCCACTGGGGAGCCCTCCCGGCTGCCCAGTGGCTTTTGTGTGTGTGCAGCTTTCAGCTCCTGTCCATCAGCCTGAATGGGCCCATTCAAGGGCATTCATGCGCCTCAGAGACCCCGGCCGCCTGGACACAATCAGCTGAGAAGGGCGCCGTGGGCCCCGCACATGAGAACGCACCGGCTCAGCCTGCCACCGGGAGCCCCCGATTGTTCAGCGGAGCCCGGGGCCCAGGACTGAGCCCAGAGGGGTGATGCTGGACAGCCATTCGGGGCTCATTCATTCTGTGCACTTGGGAGCTGTGGTAGCGAGGGGGAGGAATACCTTGCCACAAAGGAGGAATGTGCAAGCTCGGGCCTGCTTGAGCTTATCTCTGGCTCTGACCTTCAGCCTTTATCTTTGTGTACCACCCGTCTGATCCCCTGCTTAAGAATGGAGACCTTGCCATTTTTTATCATCACAGCCCTACATACCGGAGGCCCTCAATAAATGCTTGAAGAGTGAACTGAGGCTGTGCTCCTTCCGTTGAGGCCCAGGGCACACTGATGCTGGAGATGTGCACTGCTGTTCCCTGACGAGGCTTCAGGGTGCTCTGCCCTTGGGGTGCGGGCAGCCTACTGGAAGAACTGGGCTCACCTCATGTTTGGAAGGACAGTAGCTTTGAGACCCTGAAGGGACAAAGGACATTTTCAAGGTGGGACGTGGCCGTGGAGAAGGGCCCTTTGGCTGCTAGGGACCTGCATCTGGAATTTGAAAGGCTGTGCAGGGAGTGGCCCGAGGCCTCTGCAGAGGTCAGCCTCAGGCCCTTTGCAGGAAGGGGCAGTTCCTTGGGCTGACTTGGAAGAGGTTAGGGGTAAACGTGGATTTGGGAGCTTGGACTTCATTGACTCCCTGTGGCTTGTGCCGTTTGGCAGCCGACACTGTCAACACCTCTGGCCGTCAGCTCCAGCCTGTGCTCTCCCCGAGGCTCAGGCACCCTAGGACCAGGCTGAGAACATGGGGGGAATGAAAAGGACCGGCCAAAATGCCAAGGAGCCTTAGCGTTCCCCAGCTTTACAAAACTGTTTGGTGAAAACTGCAAAGAGTTGCAGTAGTAGGCAAAGAAACAGTAGAATCTTCTATTTACTGGGAATTTACTGGGCTAAGTGCTTTGTATATAATACTTCATTTGATTTAAGCTGTTACGCCGTTGTGTACGCACCCACACGTTTGTAAAATATATACATGTATGCATTGTAAGTGCTTTAAGTATTTTAAGATGATTATTCCCATTTACAGAAGGAATAACTGAGCCTCAGAAATAGTAAGTGGCTTCCCAAGGTGAGTGTCAGAGCTTCAGTGGAAACAAGAGCTCAGGCTCTTAGCGGTGAAGGTGTTGGCTGCTGCAAACATTACTCGGGTGCAGTGAACCAACTTACTGTCATAATTTTTACCTCCATTTTAAGTGCTAATCAAAAAGGAAGAAAAGGAAACACACACTTTTATTGGGACCACGACATTCAAAAAGTAGACATCTTAAGAAGAATTAAGAGCCTCACAATTTAGTTGGGGAAACGCAGCACATAAACATAGAAACACTTTCCAAACTGCCAGCAGCCAGAGTGGTGGATGCATCGGTGCTGAGGACGGGAAGCGAAGAGCTTTCCCATGTGTCACATAACCTGGGGAGGTGGTCACGGACCCACTGGCGCAAATGCATGGGCTTTTTTCCTGAGGAAGGAGTAGATTAGCTCCGTGGCTAATGGAAGGATGTGGATTCACTTACCATGATGCCAGCTTTAAAACATCTGGCCCCGACAGCTTGTCCTGAAAGGCGCAGGCACTCCATGAGTTCTCACAGACCTGGGTCGAGGGCCAGCTCAGCCTGGGGCGGGTCACGGAACCTGGCTGTGAAAAGGGATCCCTCCTACAAGTTTGTCAGCATTGGAGGCCTAGTGTGTGCTCATTGCTCTAATACTTAGTGCATTAGAAGGTGCTTTCTTCATTGGATGTGGCCAACTTCCCATGAAAGGACGAGGCTTCATATTCAGCTCCATAGGGAAAAAGCTCTTCATAGGAAGGGGACAAAATTCAACTTCAGGCCACCAAGAGAAATCGCCTTGCAGCATAGAACTTGGTGTAGTTTTGTTTCCACTGTGGTCCCAGAATTCGTTTCCTCTCTTCCTGTGCTGCATCTGACCAGAGTGTTCCAGCGCCATGGCCTGGTGGCCTCTGCAGCCTTGGTGGTCTCTTTTCAGAGATTCTGCTTCCCTCTAATCTAGGGGACTTATTTCAGGCTAGAGAAGATTGGTCAGATTGCGAATGGCAAGGTGTGTTTTCTTCCCTCCTCATTTCTGAGTTTAAGCATTGAAAGACCTTGAGCAAAAGACCTTGCCCTTAACCCCTAGTAACTCAGTTTCTTCATCTGCAAAATGGGGATAACAGTGGAAACGGTGGGGCTTAGGTGAGATCATGCACGTAAAACAGGTACAGCGCTGACACCTAGTAGTAGCTCAATAAAATTAGCTTTTCTCTTTTCGGTTGAATGAATATCTCCTTGCCTGGGGAAGCCCTGGCTGATCGCCTTTGATATACAGAGCAGTCACTAAAGGCTTCTCTGTCCTTTTATCCTGTCATGGGTGAGGGAGGGTGGAGCCCAGAGAGGAAAGTGACATGTCCAAGCTGGCCAGTCCAGTCTGAGCATTGTTCAGGTTGGACTGGATCCTGGACCATGGGTTTGTTCTCTCTTCCTTTTTTATTTTCTTGCTCTAAAGGACATTATTGGGACAATTGGCAACATTTGAATAAAGTCTGTAGATTGGACGATAGTATTGTATCAATGTTAATTTCATGATTAAATAATTAACGTGGTAATGTAAGAAAATGACTTTTTGAGGAAATGTACACTGAAGTATTTAGAGGTAAAGGGGTATCTTGTGTGCAACTTAGTCTCAAGTGGCTCAGACAAAAACGCTGTATAAAGACAGAGAAAAGGATAAATGGAATGTTAACATTTAGGGTATTTAGGTGGAGGGAGTTTTTTTTTGTTTTTGTTTTACCATTCTTGCAACTTTTCTGTAGGTCTGAAATTATTTCAAAATAAAAAAGTTAAAAATAACCCTCTTGTGGTCAGGGCTCATGTAAAGTAATGGCGCTTGGGTGTCAGAGTTACTGCAGAAGAGACTCGTGATCAAGGCATTGTTTCTAGAAACACTTGCCCTGGTGGGGGTGTTTGTGGGAAAGGATGCGGGTGGGGCACCCAGGACCGTGGCCCTCGGGAGCTGGGGGATGAAGACCATCTGAGGGGCGAGAGAAGAGGGTGAATAAACTGAGAAGGAGAGAAACGGTCTCTGAACGTGGGATCTTTCCACCAAAAAAAAGGAGGGACTACCCTCAGAAATGATGCGGGCAGAGACTAGGAGACAACAAGGCTGCCAGGAGAAATAGCTCTGATTTGGGCCCTGGAGAGTGAAAATCATGAGAGAACAAGGCAGGGTGGGTGGATGGGGCTGTGGGATGGATAAGTCAGAAGGTCCTGTGAGGATGGCTGGGACCACATGCTGCTCGAAGACCGTCAAGCTTCAGGAGTGTGTGCAGAACACGGGCTCCCCAGGTGCCCTGGAGCCCAGGGTAAACAGCTTGTGTGAGTCACACAACTAGTGGTGTGTGCCCCATCATAGTAGATACCCCAGGAGGGGGTTATCACAGGAGAACCAGCAGAAAAACACTGGCATGAGACTTGGGGCTGAATCCTCAAGTCCTTGGCTAGTGGCAGCAGGAAGCCGCCACAGCAGCAGTGCACACACCCTGGTTCAAGTTTAATCCCTCCAAATGCTGCTTTATCTGAAAGTAGCACATGGATGGCTCTTGTTGCAAAAGATTCAAACCAAACAGAGGCAATGCGTCACAGGCCTCCTTCAGCGGCACCCACCTCCCCAGTCCGATCCCAGAGGTAAGGGGTGTGGACAGTTTGTCTCCCTACAGCTCCTTTTTCAAAATACTTGCAGTATCCTGTTTGCATGGCCGTGGGATTGTGGGCTCTGGCGGCAGACCTCCTGTGTTCACAAACCCCCTCCACTACCTCCAAGCTTTGTAACTCTGGGCAAGTTACTTACCCCCTTTTCTGTGCCTCCATTTCCCTATTTTAAAAATCTGAATAACGGACAGGGTTGTTGTAAAGACTAAATGAGTTGAGTTGGTACATGAGAAGAGCTTGAAACAGTGCCTGGCACATAGTTCGGTGCCCAAGAAATATTAGCTATTGTTATCTATTGACATACAAGGACCTATGTCTTTGAGTTAAAAACCAGAGTCCTACTCTGAATATTTTTATCAGTAGGGTTCGTAGTTACAAGCAATAGGTGTCAACTGCCTGATATCAGCAGAAAAGGAATTTCTTTAAGGGTGGTTCCCAGACTTGCTGGGAAGGCTGTGGACTGAAACTGTGGAAACTAGGTAGCAGCCGACCCCATGGCCACAATTATTGCCACAAAACCGGAATGGCGAGGACACTGCCACAGTTGATTGGCAGCCTTCAGAGTGAGAGATGGATCCTGCCTCCTACCAGGACTCATAAGGGTGGCAGAGATTGCTAAATGGGGGAAGGGAGTTTAGATGCCAGGGGGCCAATTGTCTCCCTGAATAGTATATTATTCATTCATTCACGTCAGCATCCACAGAGACAGATCTTCTTGTTCTTTTTCGTGGTCGTGTAGTATTCCCAAGATGACCCTTGGCTCACTGGACCACTCACTCCCCTGGTGACAAACTTCTAAGTTGTTTATGCCTTTTGCCCCTATTGCAACATGCCCCACTGAACATCCTTGTACGTATGTGCCATTTCTGTCAGGTAGATGCTTTGAAATGGAAAAGTATAAATGTATTCATTATTTTTCAAGTTAACATTTCTTATATTCTGTGGACATTGGAAGACATTGTGAATATAAATAAACAGTATTTTAAGCAGGTTTTTAAAATTGTGGTAAGGGCTTCCCCGGTGGCGCAGTGGTTGAGAGTACGCCTGCCGATGCAGGGGACACGGGTTCGTGCCCCAGTCCGGGAAGATCCCACATGCCGCGGAGCGGCTGGGCCCGTGAGCCATGGCCGCTGACCTGCGCGTCCGGAGCCTGTGCTCCGCTGCGGGAGAGGCCACAACAGCGAGAGGCCCGCGTACAGCAAAAAAAATAAATTAAAAATATAAATAAATAAATAAAATAAAATTGTGGTAAAATACCCATCACATAAAAATTACCATCTTAACCATTCTTTTTTTTTCATCTTAACCATTCTTAAGCGCACAGTTCAGTTAAGTGTATTCATATTGTTACTCGACCATCACCACCATGCATCTCCAGGACTTTATCTTCCCACCCTGAAATTCCACACCCATTAGACAGTAACTCCCCAACCCCCTTCCCCAAGGCACCTCCTTTCCTACCTTGTGTCTCTATGAATCTGGCTGCTAAACATTTTTATAGTTTTTTCACAGAAGTCATCTGCACAGGAATGATGGTTGAAGGGCTCAGAGATATTTCTGATGGGGACCTTGAGCGTTTTTAAAGACGGTGGGAGGGAGGACTGAAGACACCACCAATGGTAACAGCTCATATTTTTCTAGCACATCCCTTGGGCCTGGCATTCTGCCAGCGCTCTGCAGGCAGTGGTTGTCACCCCAGCTGTAAGTTAAAATCACCTGGGAACTGTGACGTTAGGACGCCCAGGCCAGGCCAGGTGGTGAGACTCAGGCATCAGGACGTTACAAGGCTCCAGGTGATTCCAATGTGTAGGCAAGGTCAAGAACCACTGCTTCTAGAGGACAGCTGCATTTCATCACCACCCCGCCTGGAATAGGCATTATGATTATTCCTAATCGACAGATAGAAAACCAAGTCACAGTGAGTGAGGCATTCTCACCACCCAGCACACACCCCTAACTGCAGTGATCTCACTGCTGCCTTCCCGGATGACAGGGTGGTGGGGAGAAGCAAGCCCCCCTCCATGGAGGAGGCCGCCGCCTCTTCCTCAGCCCCTCGTGTTCCCCAGCCTCACCGGCCTGCCTTCAGGTTGTCCAAACCCAGCTGTCCCGGGGAGTCACGCTTGGGGTTTGAAGCAGCGTGTGATTATGTACGTATCTGTTTTGATTTCCCAGCTGCTGGCACTCAGTAGGCATTTGCTAAATAAGAGATGAACGAATGGGAATAAAGCAGCAATGAACAGGAGCACATGCACAGGTGGAAAGTCGAGAACTAGTTCCCCTCTCTTGACGGCGGTGAAGAGTAAGAACGCACATACCAGTGGTGAATATTTCAGGTGCGCGGTAGGGGCTTGGACCAGCTAGATGCGATCCTGCTCAGAGTGGGGTTAACTTCCGAAAATGGAGACAAGCAGGACTAGAACTGTAGCTCTCAAGCCCACCTTCGAAATCACCTGGGGAACTTAGGAGCCAGCACTGGCCGGTCCCCGCCCCCAGACTCAGATTGAATCAGGTCTTTGGTGGGAAGTGAGGCTGAGGGACAGGGATTGGAAGGTCAGAGGGGCCAGGGGTGAGATGTCACAGCAAGAGCTGGTGCTGGGACCTCACAGGAGGCTGGATTGAGACCATCCCGGCTTGCACAAGCAGTAACGTCGGTCAGACCAAGAGCCCTGCAGGGTCATCGGTTGGTTCAACTTCTTCGCTATGGGTCTGGTGCTTTGAGAGCTGCTCAGACGTTGGACTTGATTTTTTTTTTTTTTTTTCCATTCTCTTTTTACAAGTAACCAAAATAAAACATGCCTGATGGAATATCCCACATTTCAACGTACTGGAGACCACGGGTGCACTGATGGAGGTTCCGGGGTGGGGGGGTGGGGCTCAGGCTCATGTTGGGACGGGTGAGACCCCTGCTACTTTCTGTCTGTATTGGAATTTCTTGTAAATGTGGTATTGGTTAGGAAGCTTGTAGTCCAGCACCGGTGTTGTTCAGTGTTCAGGCACACACAGTCTGCTCTCTGGCCGTTATCCAGACACTCACACATGCCGTCGGTGAGGTTGGCTTGTGTGTCTTCGCGGCTCAGTGGCCAGTTCACTAATGTGTGATGTGTCGCCTTGAGGAACTGTCTCCTGATGGATGGTTTCAGGCTTATTGCACGTTTGGGGTGCATCTTGCTTGATTTTTATATGTGTGATAAGGACACGAGGACTTGTTCAGTAGTGCGAGAAGCCAGCGTTCCCTGGTGGTCCAGGGTGTGGAGCCGGGGCGTGAGTCTCAGCTCTGCCATGTGCCGCCTGTGTGGTCTTGGGCAAGTCACCTAATCTCTCTGTGCCTCATTTTCTTCATTTTTAAAATGAGGAGGGAATTCCCTGGCAGTCCACTGGTTAGGACTCAGTACTCTCACTACCAGGGCCCCTGGTCAGGGAACTAAGATCCCACAAGCTGCTCAGCGCACCCCACCCCCTCAAATGAGGATAATAGTAATGGTATTGCAAGGCTTAAATAAGTAAAAAAGTAAGTGCTTAGAACAGTGTCTGACAGGGCTTCCCTGGTGGCGTGGTGGTTAAGAATCTGCCCGCCAATGCAGGGGACACGGGTTCGAGCCCTGGTCTGGGAAGATCCCACATGCCGTGGACCAACTAAGCCCGTGTGCCACAACTACTGAGCCTGCACTTTAGAGCCCACGAGCCACAATTACTGAGCCCGCGTGCCACAACTACTGAAGCCCGCATGCCGCAACTTCTGAAGCCCTCGCACCTAGAGCCCGTGCTCCGCAACAAGAGAAGCCACCGCAAGGAGAAGCTCGCGCACCGCAACAGAGTAGCCCCCGCTCGCTGCAACTAGAGAAAGCCTGCGCTCAGCAACGAAGATCCATTGCAGCAAATAAATAAATAAAATAAGAACAGTGTCTGACAAATAATAACTATCACATAAGAATTTTCTATTGTTGTTTCTAATATTATTATTATTATATATATATTTTTTTTTTCAGTACGCGGGCCTCTTACTGTTGCGGCCTCTCCCGTTGCGGAGCACAGGCTCCGGATGCGCAGGCTCAGCAGCCATGGCTCACGGGCCCAGCCGCTCCGCGGCATGTGGGATCTTCCCAGACCGGGGCATGAACCCGTGTCCCCTGCATCGGCAGGCGGACTCCCAACCACTGTGCCACCAGGGAAGCCCTCTAATATTATTATTTTAACGACTCTTGGAAACAAAAATTTTCTACCACTGTTTCAAGATTTGGATCCATTGAACCTCATGCATTCTCAACCAGAAAGGTATTGTCCCCAAGGAGGTGAAGAAAATCTAGCTGTGGTGATGGTACATGACCCTCCAAAGGGTCACTGTACATAAACAGATGCCCAGTGATTCATGGAAGAGGGGAGGGCACAGTGAGGCAAAAATGCCTTCCAAGGCGCGGGGATGGTGGGGGCAGGTAAGAAAGAAAGAAAGGCCGAGAAACACTCTGTTAACTAAAGACTATTTTAAGATCCAAAGCCAGTCTCCTAAAAGCCTGTTAGCCTTTGCTACCACTTATCTGTGGAAATCAAGATTTTTCTCAACGCTTTGCAGTTCAAAACAAGAATCAGAAATAAATTACTAGGTGATGTGGCGGATAGAAGACAGCTCTCAACCATATAACCGTGGATGTCAGGACACAGCAGAGCACCTTTGTCCTTCCCACTGATTTATCTGTGGTTTTCACGTCAGGGATTTGCGTGCTCCTTAACCAAAACGTTTCCTCCCCTGCGGGTTTGAGCAGCCTCCCAGTTGTGCTGCCTGGGTGGGTGACAGGTAGCAAGCGGAGCCCGCAACGGGGCAGGGGGTCCCTCCCGCTGGCTCTTGTGGAGGTGGCTGCTTGGGCAAGCAGAGCTGGGGACCTCTGCCCAGAGCACTGGCGGGGTCACAGGCGTAGAGAGGGGCACGCAGTAGTCCTGGGTCTTTGCAAGGCTGTCTGCAGCACTCCACGTTCAGTGCAAGGAAAGACAAAGACCGTCTTTATAGGAACAAAGGCGGGTGGCGGGACTGAAGCCCCCAGATGGTGTATAAGCCTGAAAACCCAATCAGGTTGACCAACAACCTTAGGTTACAGTCATGTGGCATCTCCATGACTCCTGAATTTCCCGTTTGGGGTTTTATTAGCTTTTAGTCAAAGGTGACATTGTGAAGAAACCCAGATTAGAATTCAACTTACAAAACAGCTGAGTGAGAGAGGAAGCAGGGTGGAAGGGCCAGGGAACTGCATAGAAAATCATCGAGAGGTTCCTCAACAAAATCAGAACCCAGACAGCCCCTGTGTGTGTGCGTGTTCCTTTCAAGTGTAGGAGAGGTGGAGGCGGCCCCCTTGTTCCTGCTCTCAGGGGCCTGCTGAGTCCTCGGATTGGGGAAGAATTTCCCACGGCGGGGGCTGCATGGGTGCCCGGAGCGCCTCCCACAGATAGGCTAATGGACAACACGCACTGGCTGTGATGTTGCCAATTGGAAACAGCTTTGGGGCTCCAAAACGAACGTGGAGACTAATGCAGACCTGACATGGGTTTCACCAGCTTATGGGAAAATAATGAAAATCAGACAAGCAGTGTTCTAGGTAGATGAGCACTTGGGGGTGGCTTACCTGAGGGTGAGGAGGTGAAATAGCCTCATCTTCCCAGCCTTGTAAGAAAAACTGCTTGTTGTCGGGGGGAGGGAGAGGGGTAGCTCCCTTTTACCAAATCCGAAGATGAAGTTGGTGGACTTGAGCCTTTGCAGTGTTCCCAGACGGAGGCTCCTTCCAGCCTTTCTGTTTCCTGTGCCAGCAACACCTGTGCCGAGTGGATGTTCCTGAACGGTTCAATGGCAGTAGCTAGAAGTAAGTTATGTTCCCAAGGACTCAACTGTAATTTGATCCCCACCCCAGCTCACTATGGTGACCTCAGTGTGTGTCTTAGCCATTTTGTACTTCAGATTCTCTGTCTGTAAAATGGCAACCTACTGATCTTTTTTTTTTTTTTAATGTGGAAGAGACAATAAAACAAAATCCCAGTTCTAACAACCAGAAACTTCGAGCCATTTAAATTTTTGTTTGTCTCTTGTTTATGAGAAAGGATAAAATAACAGATATCTAAACCAACACCAGGGATTCTTTTGAAAGCTCAGATTCTAGGGCAGCCAGTTCTCAGTTCTGTCTGCACATTAGAATTAACTGGGGAGCTTTTGAAAAACACTAGTCCCCAGGTCCCACCCCAGATCAATTAAACCACAGCCTCTGGGAAGGAGGTCCAAGCATCCGTGTTTTTAAAAGTTCCCTGGGTGAGACTAATGGGTGGCGGGGATTGGGGACCATTGTTTGGGGTATGCCAGTTGGATGTAAAGATTCAGGCTTATTTCCAGAAATATTGTACAGATAATTTTTTTCTTTCATTCCTTTAATGGCTTGAAAATAAATCCTGTTTATTTTATTGAGCTATAATTTACATACCATAACATTCACCCTTTTATTAGAGCAAACAATTCCATGGTTTTAGTATGTTCACAGAATTGTGCAACCATTACCACTATCTAATTCCAGGCCATTTTCATCACTCTAGAAAGAAACCCTAAGCCGTTAGTAGTCACATTCTCTTATCTCCTCCCTCTAACCTCTGGCAACCACTCGCCTACTTTCTATCTCCATGGAGCAGCCTATTCCAGACATTCTGTATAAATGGAATCATATACCATGTGGCCTTATGTAATTGGCTTCTTTCACTTAGCATAATGTTTTCAAGGTTTATTCAGGATTGCAGTGTGAATCGGTATGTGTTCCTTTTTTATGGCCGAATAATATTCCACTGGAGGAATATACCACATTTTGTTTATCCATTCATCAGTTGATGGGCATTTGGATTGTTTCCACATTTTGGCTACTAACAAACAGTATTATGAATACTTATATTTGTGCATAATTTTTTGTGTGTATGTTTTTAATTATCTTGGGTGTATACCTAGGAGTGGAATTGCTGGGTCACATGATAACTCTCTGTTTAAACGTTTGAGAAACTGCCCATCTGTCTTCCATTGTGGGTCCACCATTTTACATTGCCACCAGCAGTGTATGAGGATTCTAATTTCTCTGCATCCTGGCCAACGCTTGTTATTGCCTGTCCTTTTGATCATAGCCATCTTAGTGGGTGTGAGGTGGTATCTCATTATGGTTTTGATTTGCATTTTCCTCATGGCTAATGCTGTTCAGCATCTTTTTATTGGCCATTGGCATGTCTTTAGAGACATGTCTGTTCAAATCTTTGATCTTTAAAAATTGGGTTATTTGTCTTTTTATTGTTGAGTTATAAGAGTTCTTATGTATGCTGGATACTACATCCTTATTAGGCATATGATTTGCAAATATTTTCTCCCATTCTCTGGGTTGTCATTTCATTTTCTTGATAGTATCCTTTGAGGCACAGAAGTTTTGAACGTTGATGATTTAGTTTTTCTTTTGTCATTTGTGCTTTGTATGTAATATCTATTTAAAAAACCATTGCCTAGGGGCTTCCCTTGTGGCTCAGTGGTTAAGAATCCACCTGCCAACATGGGGGACATGGGTTCAATCCCTGGTCCAGGAAGATCCCACATGGCAGCAGAGCAACTAAGCCCGTGCAACCGCAACTACTGAGCCCGCGTGCCTAGAGCCTGTGCTCCACAACAAGAGAAGCCACCGTAATGAGAAGCCCGCACAACAAAGAGTAGCCCCCGCTCGCTGCAACTAGAGAAAGCCCACGTGCAGCAACAAAGACCCAACACAGCCAAAAATAAATAAATAAATTTATTTTTAAAAAATGAAACCAAAAAACAACCATTGCCTAATCCTAGGTCATGAAAATTTATGCCTGTGCTCTCTTCTAAGAGTTTTGTAGTTTTAGCTCTTACATTTGAGGTCTTCAGTCAATTTTGAGTTAATTTTTCTATATTGTAGGGGGTAGGTTTTATCACCCCCAAAAGTTAGGGGTACAGCTTCCTTCTGTGCAAGGTAGTTTGATAATCTTAGAATGATAGAGCAGGCCATGGGATTTGGGGGCTCCAGCCTCCTTACTGTAACGGTGAGGAACTTGAGGTACTGAGTTATTTCAGTGGAGGGGCAAATAGTAACCCTAGCATCCAATAGAAATCTAAAATCCTTCCTGACTTGTGAAAGGTTAGAGTATATTCTCCATGTTCCGTGAATTTTAATAGCATTTCTAACATTTGAAAGCTAGCACTTCTTTCTGAGGTACCGTGTGCACCTTGACACCAGATTAACTAAAATGACTGGAACACTGCCTTACCCCTACCACAGATGAGATGCCAACTCAGTATCATGTGCTTAAAGATACTAATTCTTGAGGAGTTAGACAGTCAAGAGTAACTGAAATGCAAGTTCGGATTATGGATACATCAGACGCAAACTAAACGGGAAAGTATATCATGAAAGAAAAGTAATTCCAAGTGGATTAAAATGTTAGGAGGTGAAAAAATTAAAAGGCACTTTAAAAAGTTTTGGGAAAGATGTTAAAGCATCCTGTAAAACCGCAGCAAGTGATAACGATGTGCTAATAGACCGAAAGAGCAGAAGAAAGAACTCAAACAGGCTCCAGCACATATAGAGGAAGGGGTGACTTGGAAGGGGGAGTCAGGTCCCTAACCTCATGCTGAATTCAAATATATCAACTGGATTAAAGATTTTGTTTCATCATTCTTTCTAAATGTAAGAGAAGAATGTATGCTAATGGTAGTAGAACATTCAAACAATGCAAGTGAAATGAAGTTATATCTTGACCTCTCCTTTCTCTCACCCTGCCTCACTTACACGCCACACTCTTAGCTGTTTGGTGTGTGTCCTCCCGGACTGGTTTGAACATGTACATACTGTTGTCCCTCTGTATCTGCAGGAGGTTAGTTCCAGGATACCCCGTCATGGATACCAAAGTCCGAGGATACTCAAGTCCCTTATATAAAATGGCATACAGGCATACCTCATTTTATTGTGCATTTGCTGTATTGCACTTTGCAGATTTTTTACAAATCACGTTTTTTTTTTTACAAATGGAAGGTTTGTGGCAACCCTGCACTGAGCAAGTCTTTTGGCGCCATTTTCCAACAGCATTAGTTCACTTTGTGAACAGATGTGTTTCAGTGTCACATTTTGGTAATTCTAGCAAGCTTGCAAACTTTCTCATTATTATATTTGTCATGGTGATCCGTGATCAGTGATCTCTGATGTTGCTCTTGCAACAGGATTACAACCCACTGAAGGCTCTGATGACGGTTAGCAATTTTAGCAATAAAGTATTTTTAAATTAAGGTATATACATTGTTTTTTAGACATAATGCTATTTCACACTTACTAGACAACAATATAGTGTGAACATGGCTTTTATATGCATCGGGAAACCAAAACATTCACGTGACTTGCTTTATTGTGATATTTCCTTTATTTATTGAAAGGGTCTGGAACCGAACCGCAATATCACCAAGGCATGCCTGTAGTATTTGCACGTAACCTATGTGCATCCTCCCCTCTACTTCAAATCACCTCTAGATTACTTGTAATACCTACTACAATGTAAACGCTATGTAAATAGCGTTTGCCAGTTTGTGGCAAATTCAAGTTTTGCTTTTTTGGGACTTTCTGGAATTACTTTTTTCCCCAGAATAGTTTTGATTCACAGTTGGTTGAATCCATAGATGTGGAACTCAAGGATATGGAAGGCCAACTGTACATGTATTATTTGTATTATTATTTTGTACTATGTATTAGTATTTTGTAATACTACTATGTATTATTTTGTATATTTTTTAACACAAAGAGGATCATATTATTCATACTCAGTAATATGTGTGTGTGTGTGTGTGTGTGTGTTTCCACTTACTGTATCTCAGAGACCTTTCCAGATCAGTACATATGGGTCAACCTCATTCTTCGTAGCTGCTTTGTTGCATTCCACAGTAAAGATTACCTTGAAACTATTCCCATGTTGATAAACATTCAAAAAAACCCTTATACATGTCTCTGTGTGCCCACAAGTTAGTCTTTCTCTAGAATAGATTACTAATAGCAGATTTACGGGTCTAATGGTATGTGTGCATTTTAAATTTTAATAAATTAGGCCAAAATGCCATCTGTTAGAAAAAGGCTTTCTGTAAATGGACATGCGAATAGAAATTACACTTCCATTAACAGTATGGCAATGACTTTCCATATTCTCAACAACTGTTTAAATTTAAACTAATTCAATGGGCAGAATTTGTGCCTCATTTTTTTGGTTTTCTTTATAACAAAGAAAAAAAATCTTCAACTTTTGCATAGAAAAATACCTGGGAATGAATGGGATTGGGAGAACTTTTCATTTTCTAAATTTGAGTCATGTTTCATGTTTTAAAATAATAAATAAAAATTTTAAATATATATATATATATGTGTATATATTGCTTTTGTAAATTGAAAGACGATAAAGATATTTTTTTTAAACAATATCAAACAACCCCCCCCCCCCTTAAATAAGGTAATTTACTGTCCCCATTTCCATCTCAGTATAGAGCTGGCCTTAGAGCTGAGGGCAGCAGGAAAGTTGTGTATTAAAAGCCCTTTGTTTTCGTGCAACAAAGATACCACACATCTGTAGGACCAATTGGCAACCAAAGGTTGAGTATTTCGAGTCTTTGAAATGATGGATTCCTGTCCAGATAGATTGTTGTGAGCCTCTGCACCATGGGGCGATGGATATATTCATAGAAGAGTTTGGGGGCAGCAGACAGGAGTGTGTCAACTCACGTCCTTTTTTTTTTGGCTGTGTTGGGTCTTTGTTGAGGTGTGCAGGGTCTTTCATTACGGCGCGGGCTCTTCGTTGTGGCGCGAGGGCTTCAGAGCACATGGGCTCTGTAGTTTGCAGCACGCTGACTCTCTCGTCGAGGTGCGCCAGCTCAGTAGTTGTGGCGCACGGGCTTAGTTGCCCCACGGCACGTGGGATCTTTGTTCCCCGACCAGGTTGAACCCACGTCCCCTGCATTGGAAGGCGGATTCTTTACCACTGGACCACCAGAGAAGGCCCTCAACTCACGCCCTTTATCCCAGTTTTTTTCATATAATAATTTCCAAGTGGTTTTCCCAACTCCAATGGGTTTTAAAAACAGTGGACATTATATAAAAGTTAAATGTTACCACTTTAGTTGGATCCTGGGATTGATAAATCATCAAGGACTCACCTACTTGGATGTTTTCTTTTCTTGGTATGATGTCCACAGTCGACCTCTTACTACTGACAAAGAAAGACAGTTCCAAGTGAATGTACAGCCGCCTGGGGAGCATTAACTCCCTCCTGTTTGGCTCTTGGACCCTGGCCAGAGGGTCTTGGGACAGAGGCCATGGTGGAAAATGAGGGCATGTGGCCCAAGGGTGACTTCTTTGTTGGGATTGCATCCAGCTTGTGGGAAAGTTGGTGGCCTTTCTCCCACCCATGCCACACTGACTTGCCTTGTTGGTGGCCCTTTTATCACTGAGACCTTTTGTATTGATACTAGTTTTTGACCAGACAGGTTGCATTCCTCCCTGGCCCTATGGGGCTATATGACCACAGAATGTGTCAATGGGTTAGTGGTTTTGTGCCAAGTTAAGATTCAGATAGACACTGAAGATGACAATGCAAAAGCTACATGAACAGTCATGGTTCTGTTTGCATTTTAGGGACAAAACAATAATCCCTGCCACTTAACTGATTGGCTGCCAAGTTCCAGCCTTCAAAATGGGTGCTCTTCATAAGTCATCATTTCATTTAATTTTCTGGAAAATCCGTTCCAGAGCCTGAAGTCCTACAGCTAGCATGAGGCAGACACCGAACTGAGAACAGGATTTGTGCCAAACCAGACCAGGCAGAGTCTTTAAACTGAGGCTCTTTCATCTCTTTAAGCTTCTTTGAAGGCTCTTTTCTGGGCCAGGCACTAATCTTGGTGCTGGGAATCCAGAGTTAATGCCTCCCTTCAAGGAGCTCATAGTTCAATGAAGAGATCCTCTTTCATTTTGTGCAACATAAAATTATTGCATGTATTGTTATTTTAAGAAGAGAAAAGAAACCCCAGGAAACAAAAAAAATTATAAGATACTTTACTCTAGTAAAAAGGAAAATCCAGTCCTCTAAGGATTTGCCTTTAAGACTATGCACCTTAAATCCAGTCCCCTGAAGCTGAATGTGGACTCCGCTCTCCAGCCAGAAACATCATTCTGAACGACAGTGTGCAGGGGTGGTGTTCTGTCACCAGAAAATGTTTAGCTATATTTACTCCTCATTCCAAGGTTTTCTCAAACATTTAAGAAGCACCTTCATTGATGCAGAAACAAATGAGGATTTCAACCCATATTTTAATAATTAATATTAGTACTCTTTTATAATTGGTGTGACAGATGTTTCAAGTTGTCTGTTCCCTGCTTTTATAAATCTTGTAAACAAAGTCGACGTTTGGGACTTCCCTGGTGGTCCAGTGGTTAGGACTCTGCGCTCCCAGTGCAGGGGGCCCCCGGTTCGATCACTGGTCGGGGAACTATATCCCGCATGTCGCAACTAAGACCCTGAGGAACCAAATAAATAAATAAATATTTTAAAAAAGAAAAAGAAAAAAATAGTTGTTTAAAAAAAACAAAGTCGTTGCTTGCTTGTCACGGATTCAGTTCCAGGTGACCGCCTGTCTGTCTGCCAGATGTGGTCTTCTTCTTGTTCTTTATGCCACTTTCTCGCTCATTCACACCCACCATGCTCTTCCGACCCTGGATCTTCCTGAGTACTTCCCATTCACCCCACTCTTCATCTGGGTAACCCCCTCAGCCTCCAGGGCTCAGCTTCAATGTCCCTTTCTTTGGAGAACTTCCCTGATCCCCTAAACGTAAATAGGTCCTGCCCTTTTTGTTCTCCTAGCACCTTGCCCATCCTTTTCAGGCACTTATCTCAAACATAGCTTTGTATTTTGTATACACACCTCTGCCTGGTATCTTTCTCTCCAAGAGCAAAAACCACATCTGTCTCACGTCTGTCTCTCTCCCATTACACAACACCCATCACGGTGTCTAGATTGTGGTTGGCATTTACTAAATGATGGGGAGATATTTGGGTGGGTGGATGGACTGATGGGCAGACGGATGAGATCCTTCACTGGGTACACTGACCTGGCAGGCGCTTTCAAGGTACTGGTCATATAGCAGGGAAGAAAATGGCAGCTTTCAAGTTGCTCACCTTCTGGTTGGGGAAAGAGAGTGAACAAATATACAGTGTCAGGTATTGATGAGGAAAATAAAGCAGAGAAAGAAACGGAGAGAGTAAAGATCGGGATGCTGTTGTATGATGGTGTCAGGAAAGGCCTCACAGATGTGACGTTTGAGCAGAGACCTGAAGGAAGTGAGGGGGCGAGAGCCATATCTAATTCACGGTAGAAAAGCTCAATTCTTACCATTACATATTTTCCGAGTGATTTCTAGATGTGTGTTTATCTTGTCACACACGCAGTTTTAGTTTTTCCACACATCTGGAGCCAAATATAGCTGGCCTTCTGTATCCGTGGGTTTCGAATCACAGGTTTGACCAACTGCAGGTTGAAAATATCCAGGGGGAAGAAATTCTAGAAAGCTCCAAAAAGCAAAACTTGAATTTGCCACACAGTGACAACTGTTTACATAGCATTTACATTGTATTAGGTGTTACAGTTAATCTAGAGATGATTTAAAGTGTACGGGAGGATGTGCCTAGGTTATATGCAAATATGACACCGTTTCATATGGGGGGCTTGAGTATCCATGGATTTGGGTCCTGGAACCAATCCCCTGTGGATACCGAGGGAGGACTGAACACCAAGTCCAGTGGAGGGAGAGCCTCTGGAATGCTAGGAACTCCCTTTTTCTGTGGAAGGGACAATTCCAGGAAGAAAAAAAAAAGATGTTTATAGGCCGCATTTTTGCTGTCTTCAGTTCATTTTTTATTATCTTGAGGAAGTGATGGATTATAAAAAACGGAATTTTTTTCTTCTTCCCCATGGGAGTCAATATGAAATTAATACGAAAAAGTTGAGGGTTATTTTTCAAAATATTCTGGGCTTGGGAGGTTCAGCCCCATTTGTATGTCATTGATTTCTTTTTCCTTCACATCTTTTGTAGATTTTACAGGAGTCATTGAAAAACAGGGTAAAGTATTTCTCTTAATCTAAAAACGCCACAGGGTGAACAGGTAAAGAGGGTGGTTTAGTTAGGAGAGTTTTCTCCAAGTGGGACAGATGAATGTGTGTTCCCAAGCCACCCAGGAGAAGGACCTGGGGCGTGACTAAGGAAGTACATCCCCAGGCAGCAGCGCAAAGGAGGAGGGTGATTGAGGACCCCAGTGTAGGGCCCACAAGAGCACAGAAACCCATGGAACATCTTCTCCTTCCTTTGCTTGAGGCTGTGACCAGAGGTGCGTGTGAAGCCAGTGGCACTTGAATGAGACGAGAGCTTAGTTGGATGTGCGGTAGCCCCATCCATCCTCCATAGTTGGGGGTGAGGGCCGCAATGCCAGGAGTCGCTGGCCAGCCTGCTTCTTTTCCTGTGGTCTGCTCATTGCCTGTGCTCCCAGAGGGAGCTGCTCGAACCCTGAATGTCCAGGTGGGCCTCTTGGGTCAGAGGAGGGAGTAGAGAACTACAGGGAGGATGCTCAGGGGCTTCAAACCCGCAGAACCCTCAGGACAGTGATTCTCAAAGTGTGGTCCACGGACCTCTGCTTCAGAATCATCCCGGCTGCTTGTTGAAATGCAGGTTCCTGGGTCATCCCAAGGAGCAGAAGGTGCAGCATTGAGACTGAAGGCTGACACAGGGAGTGGGTGATGGGAAGAAACACCTTTGCACGGAAACCTACCGCTGCAGCTATTGCATTTCCAAATTATGAGATGATTTTCCCCCCACCCAAATGTGACCGACACGTCCAGTCCTGGGGAGTCTAGCAGACCTGGGGTGGTTGCAGACAGGGAAATCAGTGAGTTTGGTGTTTTTGTTTTGGATGCACTATGCGGGATCTTAGTTCCCCGACCAGGGATCGAACCCGTGCCCCCTACAGTGGAAGCACGGAGGCTTAACCCACTGGACCAGCAGGGAAGTCCCAGTGAGATTGCTAATGAGTTAGGAAACGGTTTATCTTCTTTGAAGGGATCTCCCATTTGAGACATAGGTGTCTCTCGGTAAGAAAAAAGGCATTTCGATCTCCATGTACCTAAAATCCTGGAGAAGGAGAGGATCTAGAAGCACCTGTCCTAGGTTGTGTCCCTGGGGACAGGACAGCAGTACTTCTTGGGTCCCAGCCCTGTGTCAGGCTCTGTGGGGGACACTCCCCGCGATAGGACCTTTGCTGGGTCCTTCTAGTGACTTCAGCTCTGCCTCTCCCCTGCCTCCCGAGAGGTCCCCCTTCCTGCCTAATCCCTGCTCCACACACACTGAGTGTCCCCATCTCCATTCCAGCATCTCCCAGGAGCTGCCTGCCCTGATGGGGAGGCCTTGGACCTCGCACAGCCGCAGCCTCTCCCTGAGCCCTACGGTTTCTCCCCTTGGCAGGCATCTCTAACGGTGCCTCCCGGTCATTGCCAGGTAGGCGAGATAGACAGGCTTTCTTGTTTGAGTAAACAACAAATGTGAAGAGCTAGGAAGGGAGAGAGGGGTTGCACTGACACAGTAGCCGAGACAATAAAGATTGGAAAAGAAGAGGTAAAACGATCACTGTTTGCTGAGTGAAACCCACCATAAATAATGAGACACAGGCATGACTCATCCAGAGGAGGAAGAGTTTTCAGTAGACCATCGAAGGGAGCATCAGATGACCGCAGAGGGCTGGGTTCGTCCAGGCTGTTCCCAACACTTTAACCTTGTCTGTTAGGGCCTGTTCCTTCCATGGGGGTGTGACAAAGGTGGCATGGCCCTGAGAGCTCTAAGAATTTAGTAGGGGTCCAGGGGTCCAAGTGCTTTATAATTTACCGAGAGCCTCTCAAACATAAACATTACATTACATTACGTAAACATAAACGTGAATTAAGGAATTGATTTCCCTTCCTGGAACCACAAGAGATAGAGCATATCAACAGTTATTTACAACTTTCATGAGCTGGAAAGAGCATGCGTGGGGCTGCCATCAGTGCCCGTGCCTTTAGGTAAGAGACTCAGTGCCTCTTAACCCTTCACGATCTGCCTTTGTTTAAAAAGAATAAGCTAGGTCAGTATTATCGACCCAGCAGGTGAGGATTGCGTGAGCTGATACATGGAAGGGTCTAGAACAGTTTTGGCATGTAGTAGCGTTTCTGTAAAGGTAAGTCTCTCCCCTCTTCTTCCCAGGAGGGCAAGATGCTGTGGAGGATTTCGTAAAACATGACGAATTCTAAGACCTGCTCTCTGTCCTCACTTAGCTTGTAAATTCGGGCAGAAGGGCTGTCTGAAACCACAGACACTGAAATCAGGATTCCAGACCTGGAAGGAGAGATCCCACAGGGCTGTGCCTGTTCAGGTGTAGGATGCGTTGTTCACAGCAGGCACAGAACTGCCCACTGGCCCAGTTCTGTTTCAGACATGATTTGGGGCTAGAACAGTGATTTTACAAAGTTTGAAAATGTCATGTAAAAATTCAGACTTCCAGCTTCTCTTGAAAAATCAGCGCCATAGCAAGGCTGGGCATGCCTGGTAACGGTCGGTGGCCCCCGTCTGATGGGCCATGCCCACCCCTCCAGCAGAGCCATGTTGTGTCGGGGCTGAGAGCAGGGCTAGATTCAACCCTGGCCACACCACTTAGCCAGGGCCCCACCCTGGCCCCGTGGCATGACCGTGAGCATGACCTCTCTCGAGGTCTGGGCAGCGGCAGTACCTACCTCATAGGAAGCACCAGATCATTATTATCGTGGCTTCTGGTTTTTTTTTTTTGGCTGCGAGGCTTGTGGGATCTTAGCTCCCCGACCAGGGATTGAACCCACGCCCCCCTGCTTTGGAAGCGTGGCGTCTTAACCACTGGACCACCAGGGAAGTCACTGTGGCTTCTGTTATTATCAGGACTACTCTCTGCCTGGCTTTGGGAAGCGTTCACGTGTTTGACCTGTGGTTCCGAGGAAGGAAGGCTCATGGCAGTCTGGGGTCTTGATGTTTTTTCCGAGGAGTTCCCTTTTGAACTGAGTCTGAACTGGGAGAGAGAGGAGAGGATGCTGGGCAGGGGAACAGCAAGAGTAAAAGCTTGGAGGTAGGAGCGTGCATGCTACTTTAAGTGGCTGCAAACACATACAGCTGTCCTGCCATCGCCGCTGAGAGTTTTCTCACCTGCTTCCGTGTGCCTTGCACAAGGTTTGGAGCTAGGTGCACCTCCGTACCTTCAACCCCTGGGGAAGGATGTGCTCACTCACAGGTTGGGCGTGGGCACTCCTCCTCTGGACCACACCCCCCCCCTGCTCAGCCTGTTGTGCTCAGGGTCACTGTTGGGGTCCCAAGAGAGGCATGGGAAAGGTCAGAAGACTCTCCCGTATCAGTTACTGAATTAGAAAATAGACCGGCATTTAGAAACCCCCAGGACTAGAACAGGACAAAACTCATCTCCCAGGACAAGAGAATCTGTTTGATTCCAGGAGGAGTCCTGGAAGTTGGTGAGGTAGGTGGTGAAGCAGAAGAGAGGTGTACGGGCCGAGACCGGGGAGCCCAGGAAATCCCTTGAATGTGAAATTCCCTGCGTGCGGGGGGCCAGGGGTGTGGGGATGGGCCCCAGCTCCTTTTTGGACCCGAGCGGCAGTGAGGGAAGACTGCATTGGGCTTCAAAATGCTGAACTTGGGAGTGGCTTGCGTCTATGTCAATTTTAAGTTCTGAAATTTTCTAGCAGTCCTCATCACAGATACTCAGACATACGGCCTACAAGTCAAGCATATGCTATAAGGGAATCCCCTGGTGGTCCAGCGGTTAGAACTCCGCGCTTTCACTGCTGGGGGCCCAGGTTCCATCCCTGGTCAGGGAACTAAGATCCCGCAAGCCGTGCAGTGTGGCCAAAAAAAAAAAAAGAATATACTATAATTCCACATTTCCATCTCTTCAATTGTTTCTTGCATCTAGAAGTTATACCCAGAAATATCCTTTGTGGCATCCCGTGCCCCGCAGTTTTATTTGGAAGGTAGGCCACTGTATTTGTGTGTCAGCCATAAACGCTAGGATGAGAGCATGAATTCCGAAGGATCTGCCACTTCCGGCTGGTAGCATTAGATCCTTTGGAAGTATCCTGTGTCGTAATATGACAACAGATTGAGAATTTTAAAACGCTCATGGAAACAAACAGGTGCTCAGAGCAGCTAAAAATAACCACCCTGGGAAGTGAAATTGGGGCAGTGCCAAGGAGTTAAGGTGAGCAGCTCTGCGCTTCAGGGGGAGGTCAAGACGGTGGGGAGAAAGCCAAGAAAAGAAAATCCTGCCCCTCCCAGCTCTTTGCTTAGGATCCCTTCCTGTTGTGCTGGCCTTTTTGCATCATCTCCACGGAAACTTCTTGCAACTCCAGCCCCACCACCCCGCATGGCTTTCCTGCCCAGGTTTCTAAGTGAAAGTCCCAACCCTACAGGGGGCCCATGTGCGTGGATGGCAAGTGGGCGGCCTCCTCTTTCCCCAGTGGGTGGTGAGAGGTGTGAGGGACAGCCCGAACTGGAGGGCACTCAGAGCCCAGACCTTCCTGCCCCCCCAGCCACATCCTCCCTGGCCTCCTGCACTTCCTGAGGAGTGAAAGATGGTGGTTGTCAGCGGGTGAAGGATGAAGGTGACAAGTGGTGTAAACACAGCTTGTTACTACCAGATTCAGTTACCAGCAGTGCTCGAAGACAAATGGCCAGGGGCTTGTCCACCCCTTGAGGACAGGGCGTCTTAGACACCACGAACAGGGTCCTGGGAAGAGGAATTCCAAGTGTCATGGAATTGTCTTGCACAGCTGGTATAGCAGACAGGACTAGTTGTGTAATGTCGGGTTTTCGTTGTTGGTAGTTTTGAATTGGGAGCCCGGGTTTGACCCTGAGAATAACCCAAACTGTGAAAAAGACATGTCTTTACACCAGAGACACACTGTGTGATTCCACGTGCTCAAAAACAAGCAAAGCCATCTATGGTGATAAAGGTTAGAATAGTGGCTGCCTTGTGGGGGGGGGGGCGCAGAAGAATATTGGCTGGGAGGGGACATGTGAGAAACTTCTAGAATGGGTTCTAGAATGTTCCCTATATTGATCTGGCGGTGGTGACACAGGTTTGTCCATATGTAAAAATTCATTGAGCTGCACATTTAAGATGCGTGCACATCACTGCATGTATCTCTTAATAAGTTAAAAAATTAAGACGTGCATGAAAAGGAGGCCTGGGAAGAGAAACACCTTGGCAATATTTGAATAGCCTAGCTTTTACCACACTTGGAGTTTGCTGTTCCATGGCCCCAGGTCCTAATAGTTCGACTTGGTTCAGTCCAGAAATTTAAAACGCCGGCCACTTTGGAGGAATAAAAGAATGACAAGTCTCTTCCAAGTTTGACAGTCAAGAGAGTAATTTGGGAACTGCCAGCCCCTCACCCTGAATCACAGCCTCCACCCGTCCACAATTTAATGAGGGTATTGGGGCATCAGCTGCAGGCTGACCCAGCTTTGAGTTGCTACTCTGCTTCTTACCAGCGCTGGAGCCTTCTAGAAACATCTTGCCCCTCTCTGAGGCTCAGTTTCTTGGTTTGTAAATGGACTGATCTCTTAAGAGTGTTCTTCGATGAGGGAGGACCTATGAAGTACTCACGGGGTGCTCAGTACTTCACAAGTGATGATGAATATTAATGCTGCTGCTTCAGCAAATTGTGCAAAGTTCCAGGGAGCTCCGGGAGCCACGGTGCTCACCAGTGAGAGCGCCGGGCACCTCTGCAGTGGTTCTCACGCACGGTTCCCACACGACCCAGCTTTTCATACAGTTGGGCCAGCTACAGGGTGCAGAGGCCCCCTCTGGCTTGGCAGGATTCTCTGGCTGGAGCCTCTGCCGGTTCTCAGAGGAGGAGTGGGGTTGAGCTGGACAGCAGTGTACCCACGTTGAAGCAGCTGTGGTGAACATCTGGCTCTGATTATGTGGCTGGGAATGGCCGGGGGTGGGAGCTCCGTGATTTATAGATTGCTCCTCTGGCTGTAAATCCCATATGTAATTGTGACTTCTCTGTCCCTAATTGTTTGCAGAGAAGAGAGGAGCTCCATGGCTTACAATCCCTGGCAGGGCCGGAGGCTGCTGGGGGGTGAGGTTTGTTGCTAGGACACCACCGTCTTTGTTTTGGTCCCTGCTCAGCAGTGTTTTTAAGGCCCTGTATACATTTCTCTGTATTGTTAATGTAATTTGTTCAGGCAGTGAACAGCCAAGTTCAGCCCAAGGAATCCGATACTCATAACAGAAACACCAGAGGCCAGGTTTTTGTGGTCAAATTAGGGTTTTGAGGCCTAGGACGAGAATGAACCATTTGAGCTGGGCCAGGGGGACAATCTGCCTTTCTCTCCTGTGCTAACACTGGCCGGGGTTCAGCTTCCTTGCGGAGCTTGGCTTGGGGGGCTCCGAGTCCCTCACATCCAGCGCTGTGTTAGGTGGGGAGTAGGGCTTCCTTCTCTGAGAAAAGGAATGCAGACTTTATTCGGAAGGGATGAAAGGAGACTAACAAAGTATGGGCAAGTTTGGGCCCTCTCTGCCCAGCCTTCCCCTCACCCTGGCTCCAGGTACCTTTAATCTACGCCCGCCCCCGCCCCTGAATTACTTGACTGGTGCGGAAATCATAGCTGGGATCTGCTGAGAAGGTATGTGACTGTGCAAAATGCAATTGGCCCGTTTCCGTTGCCTCTGAAGACCTGACAGCCCACTTGCCATCTGGGAACCGCACGTCCTGCTGTGCTTGGAGTTTTCGGAAACGATGGATTCCAAACAACTTTCAGTGAGTGGTTAGTGATGTTCACTTAGTGCATTTTACCCACTTCACTTTGCCTCAGAAAATAAAGCAAATCAAAACAAACATACCAGCCCACAAACATTTTCCATGCTTTCTACTGCTTTGCAAATGTATACATGTTGTGAAATTAATCAGCCCAATATTATCAACCCCCCTCCCTTCCCGCCTGCCTTAGAAGAATGCCTGGTGTGCACGCATCCATCCATGCATTTAACAATTACGGAACACCTTCTGGGGTTGCCAAGTAGAATCCGACAGGGTCCCAGCCCGTGGGAGCTTGTGATGCAGGGAGACAAACAGGAAAACCAGTCCTTACAGAACCGATAAAGTAGGCTAAAACATCACCTGGAGCAGCTCAGGCTCGGAGGAGTGAGGGGAGGCCCTGGCAAGGAGGTGTGTGAGCAGAGCACTGCAGGAGAACACAAAGCATCCGTTCTAGTAGTAGCCGGGGTCCCACTGGCTTGCTTTCATTCCAGTGACTCTCCCAGGAAGGGGAGACAGTTGCCTTCTTCTTACTGATCCTGTTGTCTGTAGAATGCTGGGGATTCACCAGAAGTCTTCAGAGGCTAACTATCTTCATTCAGTAGGTGAACGGCATGACTCGTGGTGTGGACATCTCCTGCCCTGACTCCTTCCAGACACTGACATCATCTTAGAACAGGCTGATGCGTTAGGGGCCTATTCACTCAGCAGTAAATGTTCATAAATGACTGGACCAGATCAGCCAGCGAACTGCCTATTCTTGATCATGACTGACTTCTGTACACCTCTCCCCCCAGTAGCCTATACTACAATTAAATAGCGCCAATCAGTTTATATTCAAACAGTTGTTTTCTTGTTTGTCTCCTCCATTAGATCATGAATTCCCTAGGATCAGATACGGTGTTCTTCTCTCCCCATGCCTAGAAGAGTACCCGAGAGGTGTTCACTGTGTATTTATGGGGTAAAAAATTTCATGTATATATGTCTTTTATCCCTTAAGAAATTTGGTTTTCCAGACAATAAATGCTTGCTTTTCAAAACGCTAAAAGTAACTTTAGCCGTTTTTGATGGGAATATTCTAAAATGCATCCTCCCCTTTTCTAACTTCTTAAATAATGAAGGTAGAATCTTTTTTTGTTTTGTTTTTGATGACCCAGGATCAGCTCTGTGAACTCCAGTTTTGGCTAGGACCAAAGTAAAATGAATTTTTCAGAGGCTTTTATGTAGCACCATTAAATGTTTGAGTTGAAAGAACAAAAATTTTAAGCCATCTAGTTGATCTCCTTTTATAGACCAGGAAAATGAGCTGGAACCACCAGCCGGGCCTGACTCTCAGCTGAGTGTATTTCCCATCATCACATGCCTTCTGCCCATCTCTTCTTCTTCCGCCCTGTCCCCTCCTGAGTAACTGAAGTGAGGCTGCTTCCTTTCACCTGCAGTTAAGCAACTCAGGCTGGAGGGCTGCACACCTTTCTGTTAAAGGGAGATGGTAAGCTTTCTGACCTCTCTGTCTTGTCCATTTTTTACTAGCTCCCAGAGTAGAGAGTTTATACTACTTATTTAGATACTATACATCTACTGATTTCAAACATCTATATTCAAATCAAGAACTAGGAACTATTTAATTAAAATAGGCCCTTGTTCCACTGAAAAAACTCGTCATATTGTCCTTTACTAGAGTTCTTGCTCTTTAATCTGTAGGCGGGGCCCCTGGACCTTTGTCCAGGATTTTACTGACTTGATTTAGAAACACCACTTAGTTGCTGGATGGCCTGATCACCTGCAGATTAAAGTGGCAGCTGACCGGGGCTTCCCTGGTGGCGCAGTGGTTGAGAATCTGCCTGCTAATGTAGGGGACACGGGTTCGAGCCCTGGTCTGGGAGGATCCCACCTGCCGCGGAGCAACTAGGCCCGTGAGCCACAACTACTGAGCCTGCGCGTCTGGAGCCTGTGCTCCGCAACAAGAGAGGTCGCGATAGTGAGAGGCCCGCGCACCGCGATGAAGAGTGGCCCCCTCTCGCCGCAATTAGAGAAAGCCCTCGCACAGAAACGAAGACCCAACACAGCAAAAATAAATTAATTAATTAATAACTCCTACCCCCAGCATCTTTTAAAAAAAAAAAAGTGGCAGCTGACCGTATAGGTAAGGGGAAAGACATGAAGTAATACTGCAGGAAGGTGCTTTGTAACGGAGGGTCATGATGGTGACATAGAATGTTCAGAAGAGGTTAAATGTGTTCTACTTTCCGTTTAAAAGAAGAAGCAGGGTCAGGGAAATGCTAATTAAAATAAAGAGATGGCAGAAATTAAAGTCTGAGAGTACAGGTGTTGGCAAGGATATTGGTTAATAAATGATTCTTAAATTAGTATAATACTTTGAGGAGGGATTTGGCACTATCTAGTAAAATTAAAGATGCCCATATATGACCCAGCAGATCTCCTACACATGGCACAAGGGACATGACCAAGAATAATCGTTGCTGCACTGTATGCAGTAGCACAAACTGGAACAGTGTATGTAGCCATCGATGTATTAAATGCAGTCATATGGTAGAGTACAGTGAGTTAACCAGATATATGAGTGTTAACATGAATAGATTCCAGAAGTCTAATGTTGATTGGGAAGAACAAGCTGCTAAAGGATACCTAAGATGTAGTGCCATTTATATGAAGGTTTAAAACTCTCAAGAGAGTGTGATTACATAGGAGAGTGTCCTGGTGCTAAGGGTAAGGTGTCACGATGTCTACATATTACTTTCAAAAGGCTCAGCAAAATGAAAGTGTGTGTGTGTGTGTGTGTGTGTGTGTGTGTGTGTGCGTGCGCACGCGCGCGCGCGGACACACATGTATAGGGAGGGAGGTAAACATAAAGCAAATTTGGGAACGTGTTAATGATGATTAACCTGGTTGAAGGGCAAATGGGTTTTCATTGTTCTTCTCCTACAGTTTTCCTGTAAATTTGGAGTTTTTCTAAACAAAAAGTTGGGGAAAACACCCAAATTGAGTCTGTAAATTGTGAAAATATATATGTAATGAGTGTAGAAATATGCAGAGGCATGATAAACAGCACGTTTGGACAATAGTTACTTCTGGGGAGGGTGGGGAAATGGATGGCTGAGATTGGGTACTCTAGCTGTGTATCAATAACACTTTGTTTCTTTTTTTTTTTTTAAGTCGGGAGAGCTCTGAGATCACTATGGGAAAATGTTAAATTATTCAGTATGGGTAATAGGTCCATTAGTACTTCCAATTATTTTCTCTACTTTTAAAAATATGGATAATAGTATTATTTATAGGTAGGTGGTTGTATAACTAAAAGTAACATTTTTTGAAAATTTTATTTATTATTTATTTTTGCTGTGTTGCGTCTTCGTTTCTGTGCGAGGGCTTTCTCTAGTTGCAGCAAGCGGGGGCCACTCTTCATCACGATGTGCGGGCCTCTCACTATCGCGGCCTCTCTTGTTGCGGAGCACAGGCTCCAGACGCACAGGCTCAGTAGTTGTGGCTCACGGGCCTAGTTGCTCCGCGGCATGTGGGATCCTCCCAGACCAGGGCTCGAACCCGTGTCCCCTGCATTGGCAGGCAGATTCTCAACCACTGTGCCACCAGGGAAGTAACATTTTTTTTAGCTACAGAGAAGTAGGTAAATGATTTAGATTTATTTATTTATTTACTTAAAAAGTTAGGGTCGTACTTGGAGGGACTGCATTTCAAGTGGCGGGATGGGGGGACAAATCAGTGTCCATTTACATGTAGGGACCTTATGCTGGGGAAGGGCAGCCAGAGCCAGTGTGCAGTCCAGCCTGCCTCCTAGGGGGCCTTGAAGGAAGGTTGGGGAGCAGTGGGTTGGGGTCCCCTTCAAGATACACATCTTGACTTGAGGTCCCTGAGGAGTGCAGAATGGTTTGAATTTAGTGAGAGTGAGCCATGAAGGAGAGGCTGACGTGGGCTGCCAAGGCCACAGAAATCTTAGAAATTAGGACCTTATTTTAAAGGAAACTGAGGAGCTATTGGAAAAAGTGTGATATAATGCCAAGTCTGTTTAAATTTTAAGAAAAAGAATAAGAAGAAGGGGGAAGAAGGGGGAGAGGGTAAGGAAGAGGATGGAAGGAAGGATTAGAAAGGTATGAACATGTGCATGTTTGTGTATTTATGGCTGTACGTTCTCGAAAGGAGGTGGGGAGGATTCACCCCAGACGGTGGGCGAGCACATACAGAGGGAATATGTCCTTGTGTTAACTGAGCTACTCGAAGAGAGAGAGAAGCATGCTTATGAAAGAAAATTTGGAGATTGGGGGAAGATTTTGTTTTAATGTCCCTGAGTCCTGTCATCCAAATATAACCATTTAAATATGTTGGTCCAGTTTCTGCCAGACCTTTCTTCTGGTGTGTAAATTATGTACTTGCTTCTCTTTTCAAACACCAGTGTCTTCGTACTGAGGTAGAATTTGGTGGCTTGCTTTTCTCACGTCATATGTTATCACGAGCTTTGTCTCCAACTGACACACTTAACCATTCCCCTTATTTTTAGAAACTCGGATTTTTCTGGTATTTTACTCTTATAAACAAGCGTCCAGTGCATGTCTTTTGTGTGTAAAGATTTTTATAAATTTAGGATTATGACCCTAGTGTTGATTCCCAGACTGGGCTCATGGAGTGAAAGCTTAGAAGCATTTTGAAGCTCTTCATCATGTTGCCAAATTTCCTTACAGTGGACTCAACCAGTTTATTCCTGGGGCTACTGTAAAGTACCCATTTCTCCTACACCCCTACATGGTACTCCTATTCTGTGGGACAGAATCAGTAGTATTACAAGTCCTTTTTAAAACAAAAAAAATGTAATAGCTTCAAGTTGTTGCCGTTTTTACTGGTTTTCCCAGGCCGTACATCCTATACAGTCGACTTGATTGTGTCGCCAGAAAAAAAGCCTGAGGGGGCAGGTGGATATCACCTTTTAATTTGCTGTTAGGAGCAAATGTCTCAGACTTTCCAAACTTTCCAAAACTTAGTCTAAGCTTGGATAGATCCCTTGCCTTTTGAAATCTTGGTTCTCTCAGGATTAATGCTCTATTTTGGGGGGAAGAGCATATAAATGTTCCCCAACACATTATAGGGTGTATTGAAAATCCTTTGAAACACACAAGTTGAATCCAGTAAATCATCTTAAGAGATGTGTCCAAGCATAATTTTGGCTCTTATTGGTAGAAAACATATTTTAAGATGGAAAAAATAATCATTATGAAGCATAGAGAGCTCTCAACCATTTCTTTGGAAATACATCTTGATAACAGCAACTGTTCATCATAATACAAAACAGAAAGAGGATTAATTTGCTGAGGCAGAAGAAGTCCCGCCAGTTCCTAAAAGCTCTAAATAGTTTCTTGGAGATTTTTACAGTGTTTAGGCCTCAGGGAAAACCAAAGCTTCACCTCCAGGTTTGGTAGCAAACAAACGCTGCTTCTCAGGCGCTAAGCTTCCATTGCTTCTCTGGTAATAAGCTTCGTGCACATTTGCTAGGAAGCTGGACAGCTTGTCAGCAGTGACTGTCGATACAATGCAGGAAGGACACTTGCTGATGGACGAGGTGGATAAGCCGTCAGGAGGAACGCCCCTGCCGTGAGCTCTGCCGGTTGCCCGCCCTTGGGAAATGGGGTGTCTAGATGCCCTGGACTGCAAGGTTGCATCCCGACCCAGCCACACGTGACACCTCTCCTCCGCTGTCTGCTGCTTCCTCCCAGCAGCCTGGTTTGCATTTCTTCGAGTTGGAACGGGGCTTTTCCATTCCTCACTTGCTCTCGGAGACCTGAGGATCACTTTGCATCTGAGAATAATTCATCATGGGCTGAGATCAGAGGGCTATCTGGTGCAACAATTTGTTGTCTGGTCTCTGCCTGGACACCTGCAGTGATAGGGGCGGAGCCGAGCCAGCGGAATTCCTCCTTGTCCACGTGACAGCCTTTCACATTCAGAAGACAGACGTCTGTTGTCTTCTCTTCACTGACTCTCTCCAGACAACATAGTTTTGAATGTCCTTGGGCAGCCGCTCTGCTCTGGACCAGAACACCATTCCCTGGGCGCTGGGGAGGAGCATCAGACAGTGAAGCAGCCTCCTTTTTGGGGCACCACAGGGCAGGATTGACTCCGCCAAAGTTATTGTCATATGTGTAGCTGTCAGTTCAGCCGTAATTGCCCTTCCATGCCCTTCCTACCCTTAGCAGTGGAATATCTGTGAGTGTAGGGCTTTATCTCTGTGAACCTCTGTCTTCATGGGTTTATCCCATTTTTCCAATAGGGTAGGGGTTATACGTGCAGACCCTCGGGTCAGGGTAGATTCAGATCCCACCCTGCGCTAGTCTGATAGCTTCCTCGTGCCTCAGTTTTCCCACCTGTAAAATGGGACAGACAGCTCCCACCTCCGATGATCGTTGTGAAGATGAAGTGAGTTTTAATGTTAGTAAACAGCACCTGGATGTTGTTTAAGGCGACGGAAATGTTCGCCCTGTTGAGATGCTTTAGGGTCTTCACTGTGTTCCCTCCAGCTCTGCCCAGGGAACCTCCCGGATCAGCAGCCTGCATGGCACACAGGTCTGGGCTGAGTAGCTCCGGGCTAGAGAGTTAAGGCTCCCATATCATTCATTCTGGCCTCTGTATGCCTCTGTCTTCTCTTTTGGGGGGTTATTTTATGTGGTGTTTTTTGTTTTTTGCTTTATGCGTGTTTGGTTTTGTAATTGTTATTTTATTTTATTACCTTTTTATTTATTTATTTATTTTTGGCTGTGTTGGGTCTTCGTTGCTGTGCACGGGCTTTCTCTGGTTGCAGCGAGCGGGGGCTACTCTTCATTGCGGTGCACGGGCTTCTCATTGCACTGGCTTCTCTTGTTGTGGAGCACGGGCTTCAGTAGTTGCAGCGCACGGGCTCAGTAGCTGTGGCTCATGGGCTGTAGAGCGCAGGCTCAGTAGTTGTGGCACACGGGCTTAGTTGCTCCACGGCACGTGGGATCTTCCCGGACCAGGGCTCGAACCCATGTCCCCTGCATTGGCAGGCAGATTCTTAACCACTGCGCCACCAGGGAAGCCCTGTGATTGTTACTTTAAATCTCTCTCAGCACACTTCCTAATACTCAGCTTGACTAAATGATCTGTGTAAATCTTCCATGTATTTCTTTTTCTTTTTTTTTTAATTTTTACTGGCGTATAGTTGATTTACAGTGTTGTGTTAGTTTCAGGTGTATAGCACTGAGTGTATAGTCCACTCTATTTTTTTTAAACATTCTTTTCCCATATGGGCCATTACAGAGAATCGAGTAGAGTTCCCTGTGCTCTACAGCAGGTTCTTTTCCAGGTATTTCTTCTCCTTTTCTCTCTAATCAGATTTTCTTCTCTGAGCTCCTACCTCAGATTTACTCATTACTCAACAAATACTGACTGTACATATTGTTGTAAGCGTGTGGGTGCCATGTTGTCCTGGCCACTGGGGCCACCGCCGTGATATGAGTGTCCTGGTGAAGATGCCATTCCAGGGATCTGGGTAGACACGTGTATGTCTCATCTTCTAAGGCTGGCCGACCTCTGTGAGGTCACAGTGACCCTCTGCACGAAGACCTTGAATTTGTTCACCCCAGTTCAGCATACGGGCACTAACCCACTTGAGACCATAACTATTTTCTTTTCATCCTCTTTCCATTATTTTCTCTCCTACTTATTAAGGAATGTCTCCTCCACTATTATTGTTTTCTTCCCAAATCATACTCAGGAAGAGCAAGACCTCAAAAAACAGAAACAGATATGCTTCAGTTCTTGAATATATTCCTCTTTACCTTCACCTTGTTGGAGATAACAGCAACCGGAATTATAGAGAGTATGCTGTACTTAGATCTTGGCGGGTCTAATTTAGGAGAACAGAGCAGATTCTTTATTGTTTTATCCTGGCCTGGAGAGTCAGTATACTGTTCCTTACTTGTTCTCTAAAAGACTTAATTCAGAGATTTTTTTTTTTTAACATAGTATAAAATTCACTCTTTGTGGAGTTCTATGGATTTTGACAAACTGTACCACCAAAGTCACAGTATAGAACAAGAACATCACCAGATTCCCGTGGGCATCCCCTTGCAGTCGACCCCTGCCCTGTAATCACTCCCAAATCCTGGGAACCACTGATCTGGTCTCCATCCCTATGGTTTTGCCTTTTCCAGAATGACATATAAGTGGATTCGTATAGCGTGTAGGCTTCTGAGTCTGGCTTCATTCGCTTAGTAGAATGCATTTGAGATTTATTCTTGTCACTGCCTGCATCGGTGTTTCCTTTTCATTACTAAGTAGTATTCCATTATATGGGTAAGCCGGTACTTGCTGATCCATTCACCTGTCAAAAGACATTTGGATTGTTTCCAGATTTGGATGGTTATATATAAAGCATTCATCTAAAGTTTTTGTGTGAGAGAATAATTTTTTTCACAGGGCTTTTTATTTAGTCATTTTACTTTTCACCTCTATTGTTCCACTCTTATTGAAAGGCTGTGGGAGTTTTGGTAGAATCTACGTCTGATAAATTACAGACGGCTGTGCATTTTGTGAAGGAATGCTGCCCCCATTCTTTCAGAAAAAAAAACCCCGGGATTTCAAGAATTCCCAAACAAATGCCAAGGATTTCTCACCTCTGAGAGGTACTGGATTTGAACCACATCTATCCACTGGAATTCATTTTATGCTCGAAGTGGATCCCCTACTTCAATTTTCCTTCTTTGCCTTTGGGTTGATATCTTTCTAAATCACAAAAATACAGTGATGCTGAGCAAATGAAGAAGATGCTAAAGGTCTGGGAATCTCAGAACGAGGGTTCATCCTCAACTTTGGACACGTGGGAAGAAAAGTGAGGTGAGCAGTAGTGCATGAACACTGGCATTATCCCAGTACAAGGGACGGGTGTTGGGAATGGGATCAGGCTTGGAGATTTAACTTGCTTCTGAAGGACATTCCCAAATCCTGCTCTGGGATAATTCCCCAACTACCATTTAATCAGCTCCATTAAACCCTGCCCTGTCTAGTGCACTGTGCTCCAGACACAGCTCTCCTGGGCTCTCAGTAATAGCTCAATTGTGTGTAAGTGGCTGTGAAGAGGCTCTGTGTGCTGGATGAATAGGCCCCATCTCCATGGAAACCAGCTCTGGCTGAGGGGCTGACCTTTGACCCACTTGTTGCCACCATACTGTTAACCACTGGTGCCTCTTGGGTGGAGAAAGAAAGCAAGGAAATGGCTGTCAAAGTTGTTTTCATTTTCCCTTAGTTTAGGCCTGGGTCCACACTAAGTTGAAATAACACACCAATATTAATCCAAAGCACTTAGATATTATGAGTTTAATTTAATTACAGATTCTGTCTGTCTTCCCTTGTTCTCCCCCAAGCATTTTCCTTATCCTACAGAGCAAAACTCAGCCCTGGTGACAGGATTGGTGTGTCATTCCCGCTATGGAGATGTCCGGGAGTGTAGTTCCTAAGGGGCAGACCCATGTCCCTGGAGTCACTGTGGTGTGACCATGGGCCCATTCCCTCATCTGTACACAGAACTGATGCACTCCCTGTAACCCAGAACCTTGTGAAGGTCAGTGAGAAGACGTGTACCTGTGAGGCTCTCCACTAGCCTAGACGTTAGGATCTCAAGTGCAAGGGTAAATCATCACCGTTTTGGCGATGATAAAAAAACTTGGCCACAGGACCACCTTGCAGATCGGCCAAGATGACTTGAGCAACCCTATAGTGATTCCACAGCTTGTGCCCTGTCTGTATCAGCAAGTATTTTGGTCCCCGTGGCACTCTGAGTACAAGTAGATTTTGTTTTTTTCAGCCTCCATCCTCTGCTCTGAGCTGACTTGGGTTGTCATGGTTGTCCTGGACCCCATGAAGACATCACAGACAGAATCAGGCCTGTCATCCTCAGGTTTCCCTGCAGAGGGGCCCCTGGCTGGGGTCAGACTCCCGGGGCTCCGCTCCTAGGTGTGTAGCGGAGGCTTCTGGATGGGATAGTGTAAACGTGCTGCTTTGTCCCTGAAGCCCAGAGTGTAAAAGTGAATATTTCAAGAAAAAGCTGATTTGTCAGGTTTCTGGCTGGGGCCATCCCATCAGACAAGTTAGGTCATCTCTTGAAAAGGAATCTTTTTATTCCATGAGTGGAGGAGGAAAGTGACCTTTGGTTCCTGCAGTACTAAGACCTGGGATGGGGTAGGGGAGGTTGTATGTATTTATTCCTCTGAGAATGTGTCAGGCTGGGGGAAGTGGGAACACAGGAGGTAGTAACAAGAGCCCCAGACTAGTTCCTTGGAGAAAGTTAGTCAGAATGCAAAGTAAGAATCCTTCTTCAGAGACAGAAGTCTCAAAAGTTCCATGGCTTTCCAGGAATTACAGGAATTGTATTCTTCAGACCTCAAGTCACTATCTTGAGTTTTTTTTATTTGTACTTTGATCTCATGTAATCCACCTTAGTGTGGGAGACCTCCATTACTACAGAGGTTAATGGGGGTTGCTTTCGAGATGTGTCTCGTTTGAGTTTCCCGCCTGGCCTGGAGTATGGTCAAGGAGGTAATCATCTGGGGCACCTCTTAGGATTGGAGTGGTCCAAAATACTTTCCAGGCCTTTAGTTAGTTAGTTTACTTAGTTTAGTTCTAAGATATTTGGACAGCTCGTCTAGTGGGGACTTTTTCTGTTTTCCTGCAACTTGGTCGAGCTTTGGATTCTATGATACTCAAGCAACGATGCCCACTGCGATTGTCCCTGGCCGGAGCCCTGGTCACCTGGAGGTCTACGGTGCGCCTACCTTTCCGTCGCTTATTTTATGGGACTCAGATGGTGCAGAACAGCTGCTCGGGTCTTGGGCCGCGGAAAGGCAGCCTGCGTGGGCATCCACGAGATCATTTACTGTAAGCGGTTCAGCACGCTTTTCCAATCCCCAGAAAGAGCCATTATCAGCGGACGGACTATTTACGGGAGACTGGGCTGGAGTAGCAGTTCCATTGCCCCAGGTTGTGGGGAGCCGGAAATATACATATATTAACCCTGGGTTTGGGGAGGGGAGAAATGAGCGTCCCCTTCATTCTGCAGCTGTGTAAACAGTCCAGGGGGAGAGGGGCGAGCTGCGGATAATGGGGGAGGAGGGAGGGTGCCCGATCGAGGGGCCTCCCTGGGGGCCTTGGGAGGACTCTGAGCCAGGTGGGGGAGGGGCGGATAAGAATGTGAGGCATAAGGAGGGGGAGTTACGGAGACTCGGGGCTTTTCGCATACAGAGGACACAAGTAGGGGTGATGCGAAGTGATGAAAAGCCTAAGTGGTCTGGGCCTACTTGACCGAAAGAGAAGGAGCGAGAGGAAAGTGATTGGGGAAGAAGGTGATGGGGGAAGGCCAGATGGAGGGGGCGTGGCAGATGACAGGCTCTTTGCCTTCGGGGTCAACGTCTGGAAGGGCTCTCCTTCTCGACTCAGTCGCTTGTTCCAGCAGCCAATGATTATTGGGTTCCTGCCGTATACCGAGAACAGTTCTGCGCAGTGACAGCGGGCAGGGGGTGGAGATTCCTTTGTAGGACATTGGCCCTATTCACAGAGAGTCCATAAGCCTGTGGGGAAGAAAGGCCAGCACACAAATGACCCCCCTCCCGGCCCTTTGTGTCCTGCAAGGGGGTGTCGGAGGAGAAGGGGCGGAGGCAGCGGGAGCACGGACGGTGGTCGGAGGGTTAGCGCCTTGGCTGGGGCCAGGTACTGGGGGAAGGGCTGGAGCAGAAAGGCTAGAAACAGGGAGGAGCAGGGCTTTGGAGCCAAGTCTGGGTCTGAACCTCAGCCCTCACTAGGCACTGTCTGATCTGGACTCTTCCATCGCCTCTGACATGCAGATGATGGCAGCTCCCAGGGTGGGGGATTAAACGCAGTATTTTACCAAGTGTGTTACACGTATACATAGTAGGAACTCGGCCATCATGCACTGCCGGGGGCTACTACTCACCCCTACTTCATTCAGCGCTAATTTATGGGTTGCCTTCTAGAGCCAGTCCCTGTTCTAGGATCTGAGACAGGCTGGCTTTCTGCCCTCAGGGGCATCCCATTCTACTGGGGTAGACAGATAAAACACCACCAGTAATGATGTGCTGGGCAGAGAACTAAAACAGGGCGGCATGTAGGGTTGGAGGAGCTCCTTCAGATTGGTGGACAGGAGGGCTGTTGAGATATCGAAGTTGAGGTGATGAGAGTGACAGGGAGATCCAGGTGAGGGTGTACTGTTGAAAAGACCACGGCGTGGGAAGTGGGAGACGGAATCAGAGAGGAGGGCAGAGGCCAGACCAAAGTGTAGCGATTGGATTTTACTCCGTGTGCAGAGGAATTGATTGGAGGATTTTAAGTAGGGGGGTGTGACTTCATCATCAATATAAATTTCAAAATAATTCTCCAGCTACTGTGTCAAAAAGGGATGGAAGGAAGGGACAGGAGTTGGGTCCATAGCGGGTGCCTAGTTTGGAGGTGCGTGCACCTCACCTCCTTTGCTGGATCCAGCCACCAGGCTGAGGTCCCCCAGCCACCCCTGTGCAGGCTCCTCCCCAGGCAGATGGTCAGGGCCCGCCCTCTCCGGGTTCCTCGTACCCTCTTCCCACTGCTGCTGTGAGGGTTGGAGCCCTGCCCTGCCTTGGACGTAGACAGGCGGCATCCTTCCCCTCCTTCCTGGGCACAGTGCAGACCATTTCCCATCTGTGTGCGAGGCCCTCCCCAATTCCTCAAGCCCTGGGAAACTCTATGCCTCCCAGACGCAGTAGGAACAGTAGATCTAGCCCAGGTTTGCCCCTGGTCCGGTGGATGACTTTGCACCAAGCCCTCTAGGGCAACACTGCTCAGTAAAAATGTAATGTGAGCCCTAGGGGTAATTTTAAAATTTCTAGTAACCACATTTAAGAAAAAGTTAAAAAGGGACTTCCCTGGTGGTCCAGTGGTTAAGACTCCGTGTTTCCACTGCAGGGGGCACGGGTTCGATCCCTGGTTGAGGAGGTTCGGCATGCTGTGTGATGCGGCCAAAAAAAAAAAAAAAAAGAATTAAAAGGAAACAAGTCAATTAATTTTAATGATGTGTTTTATTTAACCCAATTTATCAACAATATTATCATTTCAACATAAAAAGTTATTCCCAAGGTGCTTTATGTTCTTCCATATTGAGTTTTTGGCATGTGTTTTACACGTGCTGCACCATCATTCCATGTGCGCTGAAGCCACTTGTGGCCAGTGGCCACCGCACTGCATGGATGGCTCTGGGAGCCTCCCTTTCCTCTTCTGCACAATGGAGATGAGTCCCTCCCTCACGAGGCTGCGGTGAATACAAAGGAGAGGAAGCCTGAGGACTGCAGTGGAGGTTTAGGATCTTAATAAACTAAGCTATCATCCCAGAAGGTGTGGATGGGAAAACCGGAGAGCGACTGAGAGGGCTGATGTGGGAATTTCCCTCCTGATTCTAAGTCACCATTTTATAAGCAAGAGATAGCAGAAACGCGCACAGACAGTTAAAACGATAAATTGCCTAAAATAGTGCACATACTTATGGACTAAATTACGTGGGGGCAGAATTTAGTGTCTTACTGAAATTTGAAAAGGTAATCTTTCAGCAAAAGGAAAAAAGAGAGAGAGAGATGTATTTCCTTTCCCTAAACCATGGTATCGGTAAACATGTGTGATGCTTTTTGTTAACTTGTATTTTAATGGAAATATTAAATCTGTGGCTTTTGTTTTTGTTTTTAAGGAAATAGAGAAAGGAAGGAAGCTGGAGGGTTTAAATTCGTTATGCTAGCTTTGGATTCTGCAGAATCAGGAAATCAGAAAGTACAAGTTCTCAGAGCAGTGACATTTAACTTGTTGGGAAGGGCACACCCAAGGTCACCCATTTAAAGGGTTTGTCTTCCTTTTCAACATTTTTCACAGAATGTCTTTTGGAGCTCAGCATTTTTTTGGTTTTTCTTTTTCAGTGTGGGAACAGAGTTCGAACACTAGGGTTTTCTCACTTGACTCTGCGAGTGCCCTGTCCTCAGTGCTTCCTGCATGATAGCACTCAGCGGAAGTTTGTTGACTGACGCATAGATCGTGCCTTAAGGATGGGGAAGCAGTAGGGAAGGTGTTCTTCCCATTCTTTGGCCTGGGGGACTGCATGTGTTTTTAAACAGTCCTTGTTTGTGTGAGATAATTCAGGCCCCAAGTATATTTTTATTTTATTGGCTTCCTTAGAAACATTAAAAAAAAGAAGTTAAATACAGCCACTGTTTATTTTTAGTATTTTAACTAAACTCTCCTAAGATTTAGAAGCTGGACAGCTATATAGGTCTAGGAATAGTTTGTTTCTATTTCCCCATAAATATTCCTTTCAGGTTTCTTTTCGCTTTCTTTCTTTTTTATGGCCAGGGAAGTTTTTTAATTACCCAGATTCTAAAAACATGTAGCTTGAAGAAACTGATGAGAACGTCTTCCACTATCTGGATCACTTCAAACCAAACCAAACATTTACCTGCAGGACCCCAGAGGGAGGGAGACTTAGATGTCCTCCAGCAGGTCTTTTCCTTTTTAAAATATTTATTTATTTATTTTTATTTTATTTTATTTTTTTTGGCCGCGCCGCAAGGCGTGTGGGGTCTTTGTTCCCCGACCAGGGATCTAACCTGTGTCCCCTGCAGTGGAAGCGTGGAGTCTTACCCACTGGACCATAGGGAAGTCCCCCCCAACAGCTCTTTTCCATCTCTGACACTTATGATCCCATAGTTCTTCCGTAGGCACCTTGAGGTTTGGAAACCTCATGGCTGCTGGCTTCCCTGGGGCATTCCTGCTACCCCCATACTGCCAGCTGCCAGCTGCCAGCTGCCAACATAGAATCCATGTCACATAAAGTGCAAGTCCAGTAAAATGCCAACAGCCGGCCAGATCCACACTTGTCCGTTTGTGAACACATAAGAATTTCGTTCCCTTCTGTTCCTGCAGGATGCCCGAAAGAATGGTCCTACACTTGGTCCTTGAGGTTTTGTCAGCTTAACTTTCTCCTCCAAGCCTGACCACACTATTATAACAATACAAACCCCAACCCCGTGTCTCTGGACCTCAGAGGCTGCACTCAGCTCTGTGTCCTCCTTCTTGAATGGGCTCCATGTCACAGTTTGTGGATAGCAAGCGTGAAGCCTCGTCCCCGGGCTGTTTGCTTCCTGCCATTTCTCCTCTTTGAAAATCTCTCCTTTTCTGTCTCCTGCAAGAACTCTCCCCCGACACCTCTATCTCCCTCTTTCTCAGCCTCCCTATTCTTAGAAGCAGCTATTCTGTCTCGGGCTTCCCTGGTATGCTGCTGCACTTTTTTTTTTTTTTTCAAGCTCTTGAATGAAAGGGCATGTTTTTCTTTCTCCACTTAGATGACAGACCTTTCAAGGTAAAGCCTCCTACAGTTCTTCCAGACCTCGGTGCAGCCGAGTATCAGCACACAGTAGTTATTCGAAACTAAGTAACTTGAGTTGGCTTCTAGTTGAACCTCATGTATCTTGGTCAACGTGGGCAAAATGGTACGCATTCAGCTCCAGTAAAATTGGCAAAATCAGGATGGCTACTCCTTGGGATCAGGAAGCGCTTGAGATCCCCTTGCTCTCTCTTCGTGTTTTGATGGAGGGGACATTGAGGCCAGCTATCACCCAGAGGTGGGTACAGAAGACTGAGCGTTTGTAGCTCATTGCCAGGAATGGTGAAGCTGAATGGAGGCTTTTCAGTAGCTCACATGGGGCTTCCACGCTTCGTTTGGAGTTCCTCAAGGGCCATTTGGTATCCTGCGATGAGGCGTTTGGGACACAGGGTCCACCTCTGCTCCAGATTTGAGTAGAAAGGGATGAAGGGGGCAAGCGTGGGCACTGTACTCGGGGACGCTGTGCTTACGCGTTTTTCACAGGGACTCAGTTGTCTGAGTAGAGAGATATAACCCATTTCTCCTGTGAAACCATTGTCTGTGTCTAAACGGAAGAGGTGTGGGAAGCGTAGCAAGGAAAGGGAGGGAGCCAGACCAAGGGGAGCTGGCAGGGGCGTGGGGTGCGGAAAGGAGAGCCCCCTGGCCAGAGAGGCGGGATTCTTGTTCCATGAAATGTGAGGCCGTTTGGTTCACCCATTCATTCCGGAGATACACGTTGAGCCGCCCCCTCTACGTGCCCTGCGCCAGGTGAGCCAAATATACATGTTAGGACGCACAGGGTGCACAGTCCCCGTTCTCAGGGAGGGACAGGCCAGCGGAGTTGGCCTTCACAGACAGACCCCATCCCCTGCCAGTCATGGACCACAGTGGGAACAGCACCCCTAGAGGTGCGAGATGCCATGGGCAGAGGGCTCTGCGTCCAGCCCCAGGGAAAGAACTAACGGGGACAAGGCAAACTTGTGGCGTCCCAGCCCCTCAGGGAGGGTTCAGGGCAAAACCGCCAGTTCATTTGTTCATTCACTCGCTTAACAACTATTTACTGAAGGCCTCACTGGGGGGTGGCTTTTCAGTAAAGACTGAAGTTGGGGGACTTCGCTGGTGGCCCAGTGGTTAAGAGCCTGCCTTCCAATGCAGGGGACATGGGTTCGATTTCTGGTCAAGGAACTAAGATCCCACATGCCATGGGGCAACTAAACCCGTGCGCCACAGTTACTGAGTCCGTGGGCTCTAGAGCCTGTGTGCCACAAGTAGAGAGACGCCCGCACGCTGCAATGAAAGATCCCGCATGCCGCAACTAAGACCCAACACAGCCAAATAAATAAATTTTTAAAAATAAATAAATAAATAAAGGGGAAACGGCAGAATTTGCTGATAAGGGTATAAGAAGAAGAAAAGAGTCAGGGTATCTCCTAAATGACAGGAAGGGTGGAAGGGCCGTTAACTGAAATGGGAAAGACTGTGGGACGAGCAGATATGGGGAGGAAATCGCCCGGAGCTCCGTCTAGGACGTGTTGCCTATGAGCTGCTGTTGGGACATCCAGTGAGAATACTGATGGGCAGTAGGGTAATTGATTTCAGGGAAAAGGTCTGGGTTGGAGAGAGAGAGACCTTAGAATCATTGGCACACTGCTGGTACCCAGACAGGAGATCCCTGGGGGATGAGGGCTGAGAAGAAGGTGAAGGGCTGATCCCTGGCACTGCAGCTTTCACAGCAAGAATTGACAAGGGAAACTGAGGAGAGCAGCCGAAGAGCTAGGAGAGCCTGGAGGGTCCGGGGTCCCTGAGCCAAGGAAGGGAGTATGTGAGGGAAGAGGGAGGGATCACGAGTCAGATGCTGCTCAAGGGCCAGATAAAGGTAAAGGTTGAGCTAATGGAGGTCACCACTGTCCTCAAAAACGTGGTTGCCATGGAGTTCCCAAGGTGGACATGGCACTGTGCTGGAGAGCGGGACAGACTCCAGGGTGGGGCATCAAGGCAGATGCTGGGGCAAAGGAGGCTCCTCTCCAAAATGCCAGGCGTGCCTGGCCACCGTGGAGCCTCGGGAGGGAGAGTCCCTGGAATCTGCGCTGAACTCCCTGATCTGGGAAGATTGGCGTCATCGGTGGGTCAGTGTTGGGTTCCCACAATGCAAAGGACCGAAGCTGCCTGTGTCCCAGGACTGGCTCAGGAGCATGGGACCTAGGGGACTCCTGGGAATCGAGGGCCTCGGTCACCACTCCCTCTGCCGTCTTAGATAGAGTGAGTAGCTGAAGAGGCTCCCGGCTGGACACAGCGCAAACAAGGAGCCCCGGATGGGCGGCCAGAAACCACAATGGGAAATCTTGGAGCTCCAGGATCAGGTCCGGGGGGCCTCTTTAAAGTGAACCAGCGACTGTCATACAAAGGGGTTTGTCAGAGGGACTCTGATAGACGGCAGCCATGCCCCTCCGGGGCAGAGCGGCGCTGGCCCTGGTTCTCGAGTGACCGGCCAGCCTTGCTTCCCCAGGAAGGTCTCCATCTGAGAGGCAGCCGGGCATTCCTTCTGACCAGTGGCTCAGGGCAGGACCATCCCCGCTGCTGACTAGATGCAGTGGTGTTATTTGTGCTGCCACTAGTCGGGGAGGCTGGCCTGGCTCTGGCCTCCAGAGAGCTTAAGTCTCACGGTAGAGGAACATGGGTGATGGGCTTCTCAACACAAGTGAGTGGGGTGGAGTTCCAGCTTCCAATTACTCATAAGCTTCTCAGGCTTAGAGGAACCTTAAGCTGCCCTCAGAGGAAACTCAATTAGATCAAAACTGGATTTAATTGCTTAATGAATTCTAAATGTGCTAAAATTTAAAGGCAAGCTTGTCTGGGGGCCTGGCAGGGTGAGGTACTATGAGGAGTGTCACATGCCTTTTCTGACATTGAAGAACGGAGCTCACCCCCAACACTCCCAGCCTCGCCCACGGATGTTCCAGATTATGTCATAGGTGCTCGGCTTCCTCGCTGATTGACATACCTAAGGACTCACATCCATTGTCTCATTTGCTCCTCAGAATAGTTCTAAGAATTAAGCGCAGCTGCTGTAATCATTCCTGTTTCATAGGCGATGAGCTGAGGCTTATCGAGGTGATGGACTTGCCCCCGGCAGGGCCACACTTTCCACCCGGTTCTCCTGATTTCCACATCTGGCCATCGCCTGACAGGGCAGAGGGAAGAGGAAAGGAAGTAGCCCCTCCGACAAGTGTATTCACGGATATTGCCACTGGCATTTATTAAGAACAGATGGGCCAAAGCTTCAGCAGAGTTGCAATCCTAAAGACTCCTCAGCATTTAACTCTCAAGACATTTTTTTTTTCCTTATCTCATGAAATCATGCCGTCTAGTCATGATCTGATACACGCACCCCAAGGAGGGTTTGCCCCACATCTGCTTGGTGTATGGGGATGAAAAACAACCTTCCTTCTTCCAGACTGTAGGATTTGTAGGACCAGAGCGTTGGCCTATGGCTGTTGTCACCATAGGCCTTGGCTATCCACCATTCTCTGTAAACAGCTTTCAATGAGATATATGCCATTTGAGCGGGAGGGTTTTGTAGTTATTTCCTTCATAACTGAGACAATTAACTGGCTATGCTCTTACCAAGTTCTGTTTAATTGCCCCACTGGGTTTACATCCAGACAGGAGGCCCCTTCTGTCTTTTTTTTTTTTTCTTTTTAAATATTTATTTATTTGGGTGCATCGGGTCTTAGTTGTAGCACGCAGGATTTTAGCTGTGGCATGCGGGATCTGACTTGCAGCATGCGGGATCTAGTTCCCTGACCAGGGATGGAACCCGGGCCCCCTGCATTGGGAGCGTGGAGTCTTAACCAGTGGACCACCAGGGAAGTCCCAGGAGGCCCCTACTGTCTTTCTGAGATTTGATATTTGAGCAAGTACACATGCTGTGAGTGGTTCAGTAGACTCCATATTGAACTTGATAGACTGATACAGTAAACAGAGCCTCCCAGGACCTTGTTTCCCCAAAGATGGCCAACTTCGCACCCTACCTGTTGTTGTTATAGTATGTTATGTATTACATATATCATAGTATAAGTCGTATATGACTGTAGTATAGCAGTATGACCACTAGTATTAGTAGCCTCTCCCTCCTACACACCCACATTCATTCTTACACATCCTATTTCAGAAGATTTATCTTCTTAAAGGCTTGTTTTACACTGAAGACAAGTCTAGGAGGCCAGAAAGCAACAGCTAAGCTAGAACCTAGTCCTCAAATTCCGGTGCCTTATTAGAAGAAATCTCTTCCAATTAGACCATTTTTCTTTCTGTGCCAAGGCGGGTATTTTGAGAAATCTGATCAAATCTATTCAGATTTTTGGACTTAACTTACAAAACTTAAACAAATGGGTTTTTGGGGGGCACTGTTTCAGGATTCGCATAAAATAAAATAACATCCAGTCTCCTTCTCAGGCAGCTAAAGTTGAGTTTTAGGCAAAATCGTGAGGGGCTGGAAATGGGCTTCAGATGGTGAGGCTGTTCGTGAATGCTATGGCTCTGTAGAATGAAGTGTTAATGTTGCAGCTGGATTCTATTCCTTTGTGAACATGCAAATTAACAATCTTCAGTGGCTCCCTCTGCCTGCATACTTATATTCCAGTCTCCAAATGTGTTATTTGTTATTAAAATCACCATATTTATGTGCGGGGGTTTGCGGTGACTTCCCCAGATGCACTGACCCTAATTGTAACCATACAGGTTATTCCAACATACTTGGATATTTCCAAAAAGAAGAGACTCTAGGCCAGCATGCACTGTTAGTCGAGTGTAATGCAGAAGTGTGAGGGCGCCTCGTGGGCTGCGTTCGGTTCTGTTCGGCTCCAAGAAGGTATCTTCCAATCTTGATTAAACAAATGTGTAATTGACCTGGAACCTTCCAGGTGACCTATTTTTAAATCAGTAGTCATAATATCGTTACAGATCTTCAGGCTTTCCTGATGTTTGCTTTCTGTGAACAGAACATCTAGGGAGCCTGCTGACTGGCCCCCTGCAGTATGGAGGACAGGTGTTCCCCAAATGTGACTTTGGGGGATCTGCGGCGTTTAATAACAGCTGCATGGTTATCTGGTGGTTGCCTTTTCAGCCTTGCCCATGCGTGGGAATCACCTGAGGAGCTTGTTGATTTCATGCAGCTTCTGCTCCCCCAGGTCTGAGCTGGTGCCTGAGACTCTGCATTTCCAACATAATGCAGGTGGTGGTGATGATGCTGGTCTGAGGAGCACACTTGGAGGAGCGAGGCTCTAGAGCCAAGTAAATGCGACCCAGTTTCCAAACTCGAGGGGGCCAGGCCCCCAGAAGGCCGTTTCTATCGGCCCTAGATTTTCCTAGCCTCTCCCCTCTAGCGCATACACATTTACATTTGCAGAGGAGAAAATCAGGAACATCTGACAACATTTGTTTAATGTTGATTGCTGTGGGGCCCTTTGGGAGTTGGGAGAAAGAAGAGCATCTCAGCCAGCCGCCAGTCCCCACCCCAGAACCATCGAGATTGGGAGCATCGTGCTTGTATTTTTCCAAAAATGTGCATGATCATGGCGGATCCACCCATTTGGCTTTACAACCCCAGAGGCCGCTCAGCCAGAAGGGAACGATTGGTCCAGAATAAACCCACCCAGGGTGGCAGTCCGTTCTTTACTGCTCTGTTTAGACCTGGCCTGAGGATTGACATTTCCTTCTACTGTCTCAAGCGAGAGCTCTCCTGGGCTTCTTCCAGCAGCCCACATCTCCTCCCAAGCTCTGCAATCCTGCGGCTGCTCCATAAATAGTTGTTGACTGACTTGACTCATTCCCTAGGCAAAAAAAAAAAAAAAAAAAAAAACCGCAAGGCAGGAGGAAGGAGGGAAAGGCGGGAGTGGATTTGGTTTTCTGTCTCTCCTTAGTATCCGAAGGAAAGGCCCAGCCTACTCTCTGATTGTTTGCAGGATATAGCTATTTTCTTACAGCTCTCTTACGAAGTAGCATTAAGAAATGTGATTTTTGTTATTCGCTAATTGCAGTTTCTTTCTTTGGATGCTTTAAAGGCAGAAAGCATTTCCCTCCAGAATTTCCAACCGGGAACCCAGCAGGAAAACCAGCTGCCGCCACCACCATGACTGCTTGGGAAATATGGCCCCTTGCTGTCCAGTGCTGATACGGGCCCCGTTTCTTGCAGTTACCCTTACAGGGGTGAGCAGAGACCTTCGGGGTGTTTGCTCTGGCGACCCCCAGGTTCTGCATGCTTTAAGGCTTGGGTTTTCCCACCCGGTTGTTCAGCTGTGAGAATCCAAGGACGTGTTTGTTCTCTCCTAATTGCATACTGTGCCTCTTCCCTTTTCTCTCCTCCAGAATTGGAAGGGGTTTCCCTGGCTTGACAAAGTGAGCCAGGAGAAGGGGGCTTTGTGACAAGGGGGCTTTGTGACAAGGGGCCTGTTGTATTGCAAACACCCCGTCTTCTCAGGCTGGCCTGAACTGTCACTCCAGTGCCTTTCCTGGGGTCTCTGGAACCTTCCTCAGAACTTACATAATCTTTGTCACTTCCAAGAACCCTTCCTGGCACAAGGCCTCCATAAAATCATTCGCTTTTGAGTCTGAGCTCTAGTGGAGCCTTTCTCTGAGTTTTTTGCACCTGGGTGACACTCAGGCCTTTTCACGGGACAGTAGAAAACCCCTGGGCTCCAGGGGTGAGGAAGAGGCTCAGGTTCCAAATCTGTGAAAAGGAAAAGATAAGATAATGGTTCTGGATCCACACTGTTGTCTTAAGGATTAAGTGAGTTTGCATATGCAGGGACTTAGGGCAGTGCTGGACACAGTAATTTAACTGTTATTATTGTGGTTTTTGTGTGGCGTTTGCATTGCTTTTTTTCTATAGTACGAGCTTATTCAGCTCATCTTTGGGTTCCAGTGTCTAATGTAGTAGATTGTATGCTCAATAAATGTTTCTTTTAAATGAATGATGAGAGGGATGAGTTACAAGCGTGATATCCTGGTAGATGTTTAACACCTGGCTCTGGGGGTGGAGGGTGCCCTGATTTGTAGTGTTTGTCATTTTCCATGGTGTAAAAACTCCCACCATGACCGATTTCAAGCTACCAATGTGGCGACAGTGAACACTGGGTTTGGAAGAGATGTTGATAGTCCAGGGCCAGCTGGCTCTCCTGCACCGCTGGGAGGCGTCTGTGATAGACAGAAACCATAAGGCTGTGGCCATCCCTGGCCTCTCCCCCTACCACACATAGGAGTTGGTAATTTGGCCTTTTTATTTATTTGTTTGTTTTTATTTTTGTCTGCGCTGGGTCTTAGTGCAGCATGCGGGATCTTTAGTTGCGGCATGCAGACTCTTAGTTGCGGCATTCATGCGGGATCTAGCTCCCCAACCAGGGATCGGACCCGGGCCCCCTGCATCGGGAGCGCGGAGTCTTACCCAGCGGACCACCAGGGAAGTCCCAATTTGGCCTTTTTAAAAAACACTCAATGAGAAGATCTTAAACATAGCCTAGTTCAAAAGTGGGATTTTTAGGGGGAATTTCCCTGGCAGTCCAGTGGATAAGACTCTGTGCTTCCACTGCAGGGGGCACGGGTTCGATCCATGATCGGGGAACTAAGATCTCGCATGCTGCGTGGCTCTGCCAAAAAAAAAGTGAGATTTTTAATAAGCATGTACAAACTTCATATTACACTACTTTGTGTTTTGTGTATGTTCAAAGCCCCCAGGTTGTGCTGTCCTCTCTGAAGGAAGCCCTGCTTGCAGGGAATTCAGCACATCTGGGGGACGGATAAATAACCTTTGACAGACCTTTCAGAGCCACTTAGAAAAGGGAAAGCAGAAAATAGAGGCCCTGGAGGACACTTAATGTTCAGTCTGCGCAGCAAAAAACGTGGTAAAGGAGTAATTAGCAGGTTTCTAAATAGCAGCTGAGAGTTAGGGGCCAAATGTGGAGAGCATAGCCTGAGGCCACCATAGGGGGAGAGAGCTCCACCAGCCCCTGTGTCGGGAGTGAAACAGATGTTAGTACCAAGGTCCTACTTTGTATTTAGGAGGTTTGTATGGTTTGTTTGTTTTGGGGCTTGGGTCTAATTGAACAATTTAGGAGTAGAAAGAAAAATTAAGCAATTTCTCATGCTGTCTGAATAATGTGTTGGAATAACCAAGAAGAGGTTAGTGTCACAAGTGGGTAGGTCATGGCCCCGCTTAATGACCCATATCTGGATAGGATTATTGTCTAGAGTGATGACCAGCCTTCATTCTCATCACACACAAAGAGAAGGCTTAGGGGGAAGAAATAAAAAGCCCCGGGCTTTTATTGTGCACAGCATATAGTGTAAACAGTGGGTGCTTAATACTTGTTTGTTTCAATAAAGGCTTTTTCTAGAAGCTGTGCCCAGCGAGGGGTGGGACCTGCCTGAGGTCACACTGCTAATGGGGCAGCGTTGACCAAACCCAAGTCTCTGGCCTCCCCCTGATGCCCTTTACTTCTCTCAGCACCTGGTAAGGGACCCGCTGGACATAAGAGGCACTGGGGGGAGAGGACTGGACAACAGCTTCATGTTAGATGCCCCCTCTTCTTCTCTAGCATCACTCTGGCAAGTCTCTGCTTCTTGATTGTTCCCTGTGACTGACATCTATGTCTGCTTGCCCCTGAAACTCGCGGACAGTTTCCCATTCTAGTTCAGATTGCAGTTAAGAGACATTCTAGGGGCTTCCCTGGTGGCGCAGTGGTTGAGAGTCCGCCTGCTGATGCAGGGGATGTGGGTTCGTGCCCCGGTCCGGGAAGATCTCACATGCCGCGGAGCGGCTGGGCCCGTGAGCCGTGGCCGCTGAGCCTGCGCGTCCGGAGCCTGTGCTCCGCAACGGGAGAGGCCACAACAGTGAGAGGCCCGCGTACTGCAAAGAAAAAAAAAAAGAGACATTCTAGATGCTTCCCTGCTGGACATGCTGTGTCTCTGGGGGGTGTGTGTGTGTGGTGGGGAGACGGGAGTGACAAGAGGGTGGGAAGGAGGTAGTGTGACAGAAAGGACTAAAAGAGTGACTGATCACCCAAGGAAACGGGGAGCCCTGGGTTGGTCTCCCCTCCAGCCCTGCCCCCAACAGGTTTCACCTGCACCTCTGGTTTCCAGTGGTTCTAAGCTGAGAAACACTTGCTCTCTTCTCTTGAAGCCATAGCCATGGGCCTGAATTGGCCGCCACAGGGACCGCGCCCTGCACAGTTGCAGTACTTCTAGAGAATTCACAGACCTGGTTACAGGCAGTTACATCCTTGTCATAACATGCAGACAGCTCTCCAGGCAGGCTGCACAAAATGGGTGTGCACTCTGTCTTCTTGCTCTTATACCTGCTCCAAGCCCTAGTGGGACCCCTTGGCATGACTCCTCTAAAAGAGGTCCCTGCCCAGCACTGCTCTTCCCTGCGGGTTTGGGGAGTCCTCTGGCTCCAGGGAGGGAATGGCCGAGCAAACCATGAGCGTATGTGTGTAATGAAGCAACTGTCTGCTCCAGCCCATTTCTGAGGAAGAGCTCCAGAAGTGTCTGCACACAAACAGTGTCATCTGAATAAGCTGTGGTTCTGAAGCAGCCTGCACCGCAAGCTCCCCCAGGACCCTGGGCCTCTGCCTACCCAGCCCTGCCTGGGGAGCCCTACCCCACCCCTACTCCGCCGCTAGTATCCAGCTCCACGGGCGGGCTTTCCTCGGAGCTAGTCCTGTCCCTCTTGGGGCCCAAAAGGGCAAGCTGAAACTTCTCGAGCTCAATAGATGACAGCCCAAACAAATGAAAGTACTTACTGATTTTAAAAACCGCAGAAAACCGAAAAACTGCATCTTTGTTGCCTACTGCAGGAAATTAAGCCTGGGGAAAACAGCACAGCAGTTTCTCAGAAAGCCTAAAATTAGACCAACACCACCCCAAAAGAGATGGTCCTGTCCAACCAAAGTGTGTCACAACCTGGGAGAAGGTGGCCCCTGACCTTATGACAAAACAAGGTGTAATATAGGGAGAGCAATGAGACTGTTGAACAATGCATTCTGAGCCTTTGTTACATTGAATATAAACTTCAGGGATCCGTGCTTTTTTTTTTTTTTTTTTTTTGGCCCCGCCATGCGGCATGTGGGATCTTAGTTCCCCGACCAGGGATTGAACCCATGCCCCCTGCAGTGGAAGTGGGGAGTCTTAACCACTGGACCGCCAGGGAAGTCCCTAGGGATTCATGCTTCTGAAAAAGAATCAGGGGCCTCTGAAACTACAGAGGTTTAGGATCCTACTCATTGTGTGGCTGACATATTTACTATCTGATTTTTTAAAAACAGTGTTGGTCATTTTCATGAAGAATTTGGCACCAGGGCAGAAGTGCAATTCCTGTTTCACCGTTGTTCCTAAGGACAGAAACAGCACCTGCTTATGGTGGGAGGGAGGTTTGGTTTGTGCTGCCACTGGACCCACCTGGTCATGGGGTCCGTGCTTTGTCCTGTGTTGGCTGGTTCATGCTGGAAAATCAGTGCAACAAATAACCACCAGCCTCCTACTGACTGCAAGCATTGGGTTGAGCATCACGGGAGGTTTAAAGATGAGTAAGACCGTGACCTTGGACTTCCTATCTGCCCATCTATCAGGACAACAAGACTAGTAGCTGAACTGACCTCAAGGCAGAGAAAGGTCAGTGTCTCAAGAGAATGATATGCTTTGGAGCCTCAGAGAAGGAGAGGTGCAAGACCAACCTGCCCACCTTAAAAAAAAATCCCATTTCTTATTATCATTATAGGAGCCAGACACTATGCTTGCTAAACTTTAACTCCGTTACACCTCAACACAACCTTATGAACTGAATTATACTAATACCTTTTTAACAAGTGGGAACTGAGGCTCAGAAAGGGTAACTTTAGACCAAGGTAATACAATTCATAAGGGGTGCAGTCAGGATGTAATCCTAGCGCAGCCAGACCCTGCGATGGTCTATGACCTTGCAGGGGGGCAGGGAATGGCAGCAGGATCCCTGGGGTCTTTAGAACAGCCTCTTGCTGTTCAGAGCCCGCCAGAGGGCTCATCGCCTGCAGCCAGGTGGAAGGGCAGAAAGCCCTGCGGAGCACCGGGCGGCCAGATGAGCGCTTTATTTGAGGTTGCTCTTACATCATCTCGTTTGTGATAATCATTTGTAGACTTGTTACCACTGCAGACCGTAAGCAGCAATGACCATGAAGTGATTCCCCTAGCAGTTACACAGGGGCCCGGGCAGCACTGCCTGGAAACATGGTTGATTCGGTCTCAGGGTGGATGTCGGTGTGGATTAGGCAGGCTTCTGAATTAAAAAACCTTTCTAACGGAGCACAGGTTTATTGCATGTGAACTTCGCCGGGAACTTGGGCCAGGCTGGCAAAGGGCTCATGGAGCGAGGGTCTGCATGCGTCTGTTGCAAGTCAGTGGTGCCCCCGCCTGCATCTGGGGAGCTCGAAAGTTGTTTCACAGCCTTTTAAATATCCCCCGTTGCAGTCTTGTTTGCAATTAATTTGTACTATCTGTAAAGAAAGGGTTTGCCCAGTGAAGGTAAACTCTGGCACCCTGACCCACCCTAATGAGTTTTGCCCGTGTAAACCCTATTAATTGTGGCTGTTGCTTTTTTTTTTTTTTTTTTTTTTTTGCGGTACGCGGGCCTCTCACTGTTGTGGCCTCTCCCATTGCGGAGCACAGGCTCCGGACGCGCAGGCTCAGCGGCCGTGGCTCACGGGCCCAGCCGCTCCGCGGCATGTGGGATCTTCCCAGACCAGGGCACGAACCCGTGTCCCCTGCATCGGCAGGTGGACTCTCAACCACTGCGCCACCAGGGAAGCCCGTGGCTGTTGCTTTTTAACTGTCCTTAAATTTCTCGTATGTGCACTGCCCCAGGGTTTCTGTTTCCGTTGGGGCTGTATTCGCACCCCAACCCCCAAAAGTCTCACCAATCTGCACGCCGCCCTCACCCACCCCCTGTCTGGTATTAGTACTATGAACGGGATGAAGGTCAGAAAAATGGTCTCGTTGGCCTAGACCAGGAGCCACGGGCATGTGAGGAAAACAGGAGCGGAAACCCAATGGTTTTTCTCAAGAGGGCCAGGAACTTCCAGGTCAAGAGAAGAGAGACTTTAGATTGTCGTGGGGTCATCTCCATGTAGGGAAGGACTCCAGCAGCGCTGTGCACAGCTGGGACAACTGCTCTGGGTGTGGTGGCAGTCTTAGTGCCTCGGACACAAAGCGTGGTCCTCAGACAAGCATCCCTCAGGAGCTCGTTAGAAACGGAGCATCTCAGGCCCCACCCCAGACCTGTTGCCCCAGAATCTGCATTTAATGAGATCCCAGGCTAATTCCTGTGAACAGAGGCACTGCTTCAGGACAGGGTTGCATTAGAATCGCCTGGAGTAGAATTTTTGAATACTAAGGACAGGCATTTATCTTGCAACCGGAGCTGAGAAGCCACTAGCCTGGAACATTTAAGAACCATTTCTACACCTAATACTCTGCTTCTCTCCCCTCTCCCTCCCCTCCCCTCCTGCCTCTTTTCCAAGTTCACGCAGGTGTGCGTACCTGCACACGAGAGTAAGAAGATGGCATCGACGTGGCGTAACGTCTACTGGTTGCCTCTGTCAGGGCTTAGTGAGAGAACAGGCAACCTTCCCTGAGAGCCTTGGGTCAGGGGTCAGAGTCTCCAGCTTCCTGCTGCTGTATCCCCTGAGAATCCAATTTTGCCAGGAGAGAGGAGAAAAGCTAAACTTGGTGGGCTCCCCATCCCAGCGCTTTGGTCCCTGGTCCCTGCAGGACTCTCCTGGGAGCTGGGGGTTCCTTACAGGCCTGAACTCAGTCATCACAAGGCCAGCACATTCAGATCGGACTGAGTGGGGGTAGCTCCCCGTTAGGACCTTGTTATGGGAGCACAGCCAGCCCTCAGGAGCCCCACCCCATGTGGGCAGTGGTTACTGTGCAGTGATTGACTGGGCCTGGGGCCCCCGGAGCCTTTGTCTGAGCCCTTGTCTGAGCCCCTTGCATCCCTCCCCGGAGGCCATTGTCTGGGTTGGAGGGTGTTAATCCACAGGCCCTGAGAAGCTGCCTGGCAAATGGAAGGTTAATGTGCAAACAGCAGGGAGCGTTGTCAGTGTGTGTGAAGCTGGACACCAAGTGGAAGGGAAATAGTTAAACCTCCTATTCACGGTCCCAGAGAGGAGGGAGGGGTAGCCTCGGGAGCAGGCCTGGGCCTTGTGCTAATCTGGCTGGAATGTAACCAGTTCGGGCAGTTTCTGGCTTAGACGTGCCTCCACCTCTCAGGGGCTGGCGTCCCCCCCAGTCCCCTCTACCTTGTGTAGGCCCAGCAGCCCAGGCCCCCGGGGGCCGCTCTTTGTTCGCAGCAGCCAAGCTTCAGAGGGGTCCTGGTTAGACTGCTTTAAGACAGGAGGATGGGGAGAGGTCCCTGCAGCCCTCACCGCCCCCCGACACCGCAGGAAGGAGCTCGGGGAGGCAGCTGTGCTCTCCTCAGTGGGGGAATCACAGGCTCTCTGTTGCAGGAATTGCATGGGGGGTGGGGTGGGCAGAAGAGAATGTTGTAGGAGAAAGACCCCAAACCTGTTTGGCCAGGCTGCTTTGCTGCCTGAAGGCCTGGGAATGCTGAGAGGGAACACTGGACACACTGCTTCCGGACACACTGAATTATAACAGTGGGGCCTTGTGTGTGGAGGGGAATGCTGTGAGGCGGTGGCCAGAGGGGGGTCAGCTTACAAGGAGAATGTGTTCGTGTGCTCACTTCTGCAATTTACAATCAATTTTTTTTTTTTAAATTGTGAACTTGGGCAAATCACCTAACCTCCCCCACCCCCAATTTCTTCATCTTTATTTATTTATTTATTTTCCAGATTTTTTCTCTTTTTTGATGTGGACCATTTTTAAAGTCTTTCTTGAGTTTGTTACAATATTGCTTCCGGTTTGTTTGTTTTTTTAAAACATTTATTTATTTATGGCTGCGTTGGGTCTTCGTTGCTGCGCACGGGCTTTCTCTAGTTGCGGTGAGGGGGGCTACTCCTCGTTGCGGTGGTGGGCTGCTCATTGCGGTGGCTTCTCTTGTTGCGGAGCATGGGCTCTAGGCGCCTGGGCTTCAGTAGTTGTGGCACGTGGGCTCAGTAGCTGTGGCTTGTGGGTTCTAGAGCGCAGGCTCAGTAGTCGTGGCGCACGGGCTTAGTTGCTCCGCAGCATGTGGGATCTTCCCAGACCAGGGCTTGAACCCGTGTCCCCTGCATTGGCAGGCGGATTCTTAACCACTGCACCACCAGGGAAGCCCTTGCTTCTGTTTTTTATGTTTTGGTTTTTTGGCCACGAGGCATGTGGAATCTTAGCTCCCCAACCAGGGATCAAACCCGCACCCCCTGCATTGGACGGCAAAGTCTTAACCACTGGACCACCAGGGAAGTCCCTACAATCAACTTTTAAAACATTCTCTATCTTGGTCTGGGTGATGCTTACATAATATTGTACATATTAAAAATACATCGAGCTACACAGGTTTCAGGCACTTCCCTATATAAAATGTATACCTCCGTTTAAAAAGCTTTTATTTTTGAAAAAAGAAAGAAAGAAAGAAATCCTCCTTCCCAACCTGCAAGGCTTTGCCTGGCTGGCACAGCTGCAGGGAAGCGGGGGACAAGGGTTCTGGGCCCAGCGCATGGGCATCCAAGCGCCCGGAGTACTGTGGATGTCTGAGCTCCCACACCGACATTTGCAGACAGAATGAAGTTGCAGAGCAGCCAGATTCTGGGGCTTCCCCACCGCAGCCCGCCACTTTGCTCTCAGGATTTGGAGAACACATCAAAGCAGCAATTTTAGGAAGAACTCCCAGGGGCCTGCTTGGACTAGGTCACCTTCCCAGATCACAGAGGGCCACGGAGATGGCTCTGGACAGGACATGCGTACCGGGCAGCCCTGGCCACCTGCTGGCCCCAGGTGGCTTCCCCCACCCCTGGGGAGCCTGTGCCCAGTGCACAGAGGGGATGATGGTCCACCAGGCAGAACCCTAGATTCTTCTTCTGCGCTGCCCACCAGCAGATCCACACTGGGAGGATTCCCCCGTAATGAATTTCATGGTTCCTTCTGTCTCTGATTCCATGATTCAGGATCGGGAAATGGTTTTCCTCTGTATTTTTAGGCCACGAGACTCAGTCTAACATTCGAATCTTGGCTCCTCCACCCCTAGCTGTGTGGCCTTGGTAAAATTACAATCTCTCTAATCTCAGCCTCCTCATATGTGAAAAGGGAATAAAAACAATACTGAACTCGTAGGCTTGTGAGAGGATTAGGTGAAAACCAATGTTGTTGTATTCATTATCTGGGATAAAGGTTAGCCTCTAACATCATCGTAACCAAAACCACAGGACACTGTGCCTCAGCGTCTCGCAAATCGAATTCTTCCCTATATTCAGTGTCCCCCTTAGGCTGAGCAGGAGGGGCCCCTGCCTTGGGCCCCCCACTTTAGGGGGCCCGCTCTGCCGCTAGCGTCCCTTGTCTTCCCCACAGTGTAGAGCACCCGTGGGCCCAGGAACTAGGGGGTGTTCTGAGTCCAGGGCCTGCTCCAGTCTCTTCCTTAGGTCCCTCCTCCTGGGTGTGCCCTGAGTATGGTGTGCACACCCCTACATTGGGGGGGCCAGGGGACTGCTTGCTTGCCTGGGACTGAGGTGTCTGGGTGTTCCCCTGTGTGGTCCTGAAACCTTATGGTACAGGATGGAACTGGGGGTAGAAGAGAAAGGAGGGGCCCTGGGTCAGGCTCTTCCACCACCACATTCTGGTGCAGGACTCAGAAGTCTAGGAATTCTAAATTTGAACCTATAGCCTTTTCGTCACAGTTAGGAAGGCATATTTGTCAAGGCAGGAGGATAGGATATATTTAACAGTTTGTTAGCTTGAGTTTTAAGTTTTACATATGTCAGCACATGGGCTTTCCTCTACCCTCTTGTCATGGGCCCTGCAGGTCTTAGGGGTGGGTCTGCCTGGGTGCCCCCTTTTCCCTAGTCACAGCCACTGACCTCTGAGGCCCCCTCCATAGTTGTCTTTAAGAAAATGTTGTCCCAGATCCTTTCCATTCAGAACCTTTGCATATTTATTAATACACTAGTTCTGGAATAGAGCCCCCCCCGCCCGCCGCGTAGATTGTCCAAGTGGCAACCCGGACTCTCCATTCTTCAAAGTCTAGGTCAAATCCCACCTCTTTGCCTGCACCACCCCCTCACATCTATCACTCAGGGCGCAAGGCCTGTCTTCCCTATTGGGCCGAGGCCATCCCAAGCCACAGTCTCTCTGTCCCCACATCACCGCACAGAGCGCTTGAGCCCGGTAGGTGCGCAGCAAGTATTTGTGGAATGAGAGGTGAGCTCGCTGCAGACTAATTAGTGTTCCGGGGACCTGTGTTGATTTTCTCAAACTGCTGTGTCAGTCAGGTCCTCCCACCCCATGTAAACATATTCAGACCCTAAAGAAAATCAGGCAACCAACCTTTAAGAAGCCCAGTCAACCCAACCCTCGTTTTTATTATCTTTGGGGTGGGTTTGCTTGGGAATTTGTATCTGTAGAAAATCTTAGCGTTCGCTGCTGTAAGGCAAATTTTTTGCATTCATTTATTCTGTCAGTGGTTTGGCTCTATAAAGCAGAGGGCCCGCCTGAGGGAGAATTGTGAAAGAATCCGAGTTTGTCTTTGGTGGTAGGAATTAAACAGCTTCTCCAGGCCTTGCCCTCAAACTTCAGCCCAGTTTACTATTGAAAATCGTGTCTCAAGGGGTAAGGAGAGCCGTGGGATAATGGAGCCTGAACATTTTTGAGATATAGCCATTTCGTTGTCTTTCTTCCCTCGGAGAATAGTCTTTTGGGAAAAAGTTGGATGGAGACCTTTAGAACCACACAATTTTTTAAGTTGAATTCAAGCCTCAAGTCATGGCTTGATTCATTTTTTTTTCCTGAACAATGGACAATAAATGCTGGTGGAGAGCTGTGAAATGCCGGGAAAAGAAGGGAGGGCGGGTTGGCTGGGTGTTTCTGGGCATAGGCCAGGTCACCAGACATCGTGCACGTGTGAGGGAGGGGCTTCAGAGAGGGATGGGGCACCCCCAGCAGACCTCCCGGGGCCTGCCCCAAACTACAGGCTTATCTGGCTTCTCCATTTCCTGGACTGAAGCACCTGAAACTAAGACATCCCCAGGAATCCCCTGGCGGTCCGGTGGTTAGGACTCCGCGCTCTCACCGCCGAGGACCTAGATTCGACCTCAGGTCGGGGAACTCAGATCCCACATGCCGTGCAGCCAAAAAAAAAAAAAAAAAAAAGACGTCCCTGGGGACAAGCCTTGCAAACTCACCCTTATTTACTAAGGCAAACACTGCTCTGTCCACAGTGTTACAGTGACATCAACAAGAAGAAACGATGCTGGTGGCTAATGGCTACTGAGTGCTTACAAGGCACTAGCACCTGACGTGCATTCCCTCATTTAATCCTCGGTACAGCCGTGTGCAGTAGGCAGTGTTACCACCCTTGTGTTACAGGTAGGGAGGCCAGAATTTAAACTGAAGAAGAGAGAATCCATGTTTCTGATTCATCATGTAAAGAAACGTCATATGTGACGGGCCTGGCCATTTGTCAACACCTGTTGAAAGATGTGTCAGTGGTCACTTGACAAAGATGTGTTGAATATCACGCTGTGACCTGTACCATAGTTAGAGGTACGTCTACGTGGTGAAACCCCAAAGTAGCCGTCCTCAACCGTAGGAGGTAGAAGTAGTTCTGTTGGGATTTGGGGCTTTCATTACAATTACTAAGCATTTGCTCACCCTCGATCATCGTATCTTCTTGTGACAAGCCCTATATACGTCTTCTGAGTTCCTTCTTGCCAGTAACCTTTCTGCCATTTCTAATTAGTATCTTCGTGGTTTACAGTACTGTGTAGTGGACTGTGTACTCAATAGCATTGTTATAGTTCTTGACTACTTAAGGGATTATTGCTGGTGTGTGTGTATTTGTGTGGGGAGGTGTATTCCAAAGCTGTAACATTTACTTTTAATAATATTAGGAGAATTATTTAATCCCCTCAAGCCCACCGTAAAAGTTAACTAGAATACCCGAAGGCCCACAAGCCTGTACGTGAAGGCATTTGGTTTCTACTGAGATGCAGGCCACACCTCTGGATTCCCACTCCCGTGGCCACTGTCTATGCAGCATTAAAGGGAAGGACATTTTCAGTGGGTTTGGGATTATGAAGCACGTGAGCTCGGGCCCATGGACACCTCCCTGACCGCGTGGAGAGGACGTTGTGAGGTGGGCGCCGTCTCTGATTCCACCAGCACCCACGTGTCTTGACAGAGTTTGTAAGGACAGGAAGCTATGCATTAGCTGTGACCAAAAGCCAACCTGAGCGATCAGGGCAAGTAGAAGTAGGTGTTTTCGTAGCTACAAAGAATATGCTGTGAGCCCGGGGCCTCCTCTCGGGAGGAAATCTGTCGGTGCCCTGGAGCCTCTGACAATCCAAGTGAAGTAAGGGAGAAAGTGGTCTGCAGGCCTCAGGGATGTGGCTCGGAAGAAACTGTGCCTCAAGTGCGCGGTACAGGTGTGCGCGGTACAGGTGTGCGCGGTACAGGTGTGCGCAGTACAGGTGTGGGTCGTTCAGGCAGTCTCATCAAGGACTTGTTAGAGATCCAGGTTTGAAGACTCCCGGAGAGAGTACTGCCAAAAGAGAATGAGAATGAACTGCAGAAGAACGAGCCATTATACACATGGGGGTAACCGGCAACCTTAGGGTCTCTTGGGAACCCCAAAAGCAATTCGAGAGCAAGGGTAAGGGTTGTGGTCCCTGGAGCTGATGCCTCATACTGCCTTCTAGCAGGTTCCCTTGGGATTATGACTCAGGGACCGAGGGAGTATTACTCCTGAGGGTGGGGACCTGGAGAATAATGCTGGGTATTCGTTACTGCTGTGGCTTCAAATATACCCTGTCCTCACCCCAAACTTGGAATTCCAGAAATAACAGGAGGCCACTAGCAAGCCTGTCTGCCCTGTAACAAGGGTCTCAGTTGCTCTGTCTCATGTACCTTGTGATGGCTACACATCCTCTGGATGCAACTGGGGGGTGCTGAGGTCCCTCAGGAGCGCCTTGGTCCAGCCCCTGGCAAAGTATGGCAGGTTTTTGCCCAAAGCACGGGGCCATGACAGTGAAGCACTCGGAGAACAGAGTAAGGCGGGGTGGCTAGAGCATGGGTGGACGTTGTTGCTGGAGGTTGGGGGCAGGTGTCTGGCAGTGGGAAGGGTGGGCTAGGGTCTTGATGCCCATGGAGCAGGCAGGCTTTATTCTGCAAGCAACACAGAGCCACCAGAGCTCTCGGCAAGGCGGTGAGGCAATCAGTAGCATGACGGATGGGCTGGCCCGAGGACGGGCCACAGGCAGGAGGTCAGTTGGCAGTCTTTGCAGAGGTCCAGGGCAGTGAGGAGGAGAACAGAGCAAAGGGAATGATTTGAGAGACCGTCCAGAGTTAGAAGGACAGGACTTGGTCCTCCGTCAGATGTAAGCCTGAGGGAAGGAGCAAAGACTGTCCCCAGGTTTGTAAAGTAGTCAGTGACCTTGTGTCCTGGTTCATATCTGTTGTCTGATGTGTTAGGGTTCTCCAGAGAAACAGAACCAAGAGAGTGTGAGTGTGTGTGTGTGTGTGTGTGTGTGTGTGTGTGTGTGTGTGTGTCTACACAAGTATAGAGGCTGGCAAGTCCCAAGAACTGCAGGGTGAATCAACAGACTGGGGACCCAGGAGAGTCGATGGTTTAATTTCAGTCTGAGACCAAAGACCTGAGAACCATGAGTGCCAATGATGTAGTTTCCATCTGAAGGCTGACAGGCTCAAGGCCCAGGAAGAGCTGATGTTTCTGTCTGAGTCCAAAGGCAGAAAAAAAGCTGATGTCCCAGTTCAAAGGTCATCAGGCAGGAAACATTCTCTCGTTCAGGAGAAGGTCAGCCTGTTTGTGCTACTCAAGCCTTTAACTGGTTGGACGGGGTCCCACCTACCTTACAGAAGGTACTCTGCTTCACTCAATCTACCGATTCAAATGTAATCATCTCATCCCCAAAACACCCTCACAGAAACGCACAGAATAATGCTGACCGAATATCTGGGCACTCCGCCGTCCGGTCAAGTTGACCTCTAAACTAACCATCACACCTGGATTAACTGTTAAAATGTTCCCCTTTGCTTTAAAAAGAGCTCTGGTGTGCAGGACGTTAGGAAACTGCATCAGGGCTGAGTTTCGCTGAGTCTGTGTGGGATCAAGCTGCCTGTGTCAAGATGCAGAGGAGGCTGCTGGGAATGAGAAGTGAGATTGGGGCAGCCACAGGTCGTGCCCACCACTGGGTCCTGACCAGCCTGCAGGTGGACGGGCTTACGCAGGGAGGAGGATTGAGAACACAGCCTTCGAGGGGTAGACCCGACACTAAGGGCAAGTGGAGAACCAGCCGAAAGGGGGGTCCCAGAAGCTGAGGGCCTTCTTAGGGAGGAGAGCTGGAAGGTGACATTGAATTTGTAGTTAGAGGGTCAGCAGTAACCTTCCAGGAACAGTGTCAGTGACATGGAAGCCAGATGGCAGTGGGATGAGGCATTGGGAGCGGAAGGGACAACGTTGGGTGTTTTGGGGGTTTTATGAAAAGACTATTATATATATACAATTTTTTCGTTTTTGGCCATGTCCCACGGCTTGTGGGATCTTAGTTCCCCAACCAGGGATTGAACCTGGGCCCATGGCAGTGAAAGCACCGAGTCCTAACCACTGGACCGCCAGGGAATTCCCCCAAAGACTATAAAATAAGGGAGAGATGGCAGCAGCACAGGGGCCCACCCGGTCGTGGGATGCTGGCCAACTGCTCTGATTTTCCTTCTTTGGGGAGAAAAATGGAAATTGAGAAGGAAGAAATTAATGACCCATTCAAACCATGACTTTGAGTTTAATGCAGCATGTATTTGAGTATCCCTGGCCTCAAGGAATTAATAAGGTAGTGTGGACATCTACGAACGTAACGTAGAAAATAGAGGTGGATCAGATAGAGAGTTTGGCCAGTGACTTACCAAAAGCGTTCAGATGAGCCACACTTAGCCAGTCTGGCTCTGTGTGCATCACGGATCCCGGGACATGGAGATGGAATCGTCACTCATTTCAAGGATCGCCTTTCAGAGTCAGTGGATGGGAACCAGGGCCTCAGGAAGGAAGTGGCAGAAATGTGGAATCTTGGGGTCATCGGATGCGGGCCCTGAACAAGGCCTGATCACCTCCCAGCCCCACTCCCCAAACAGCTGCCTGTGAAAGTTCAGTTCCGTAAGCAGCCTCATGCCCAGGCTATGCCTAGAGTAGGTGTGCTCCTGGGTCACTTGGGAAATGACATGAGATTCAAGAAATATTTTTAGGACTTCCGTGCTCTGAAATGTATCCCCCTTCCCCAACCTAACTAGCCTAGCCCAGATGCTTGAAATTCCATAAAGACCAAGCCCTGGATTTGGTTGGAGAGGTCGGGGAATGCGCTGCGGCCCCTCTCCCAACCCAGAAATAAGACCTGTCTTGTGCTGACGCCAGTAGGAATGTTAAAGGGATACTGGTTGTGATGGTGAATTTGCCGAGTGACGTCAGCAGGAATCACGGTGCAGGCATTTCCTGTCTCACCTCCTGATGGTTAATTTGTGAGACTCTGCAAAGGATGCTTTCAGGTTGTGGATTCTCCGTATTTCCCAGACGCTTCCGCTTTGAACTTTATCCATATAATGGTTTCTCTGTAATAAAGATAGTGTTCTGAGTAAGCATTTAGGCAGGGGCGGGACATGGGACCTGGCATACAATAAGAAACACTTAAAAATGTTTAAAGGGTAAGTGGGTGAATGCTTGCTCCGGGGGATAAGGAGAGTGTCAAAGGGACAGGATCAGATCCACGGAGGTCATCTTTGAACGAGAAGCCCAGTGGGTAGAAACTGCGGAAAGTTCTTAGGGGGAAGGGGTTCTTAGCAGCTGAAGAAAGCTCTTGAGTGTACTTTAGCATCACCCGGGGAGCTTTAAAAAAGAAATAAGGATACTCTAGTCCTACCCTAGAACATGATAGGGAGGGGAGACAGGAATCAGTGTTTTCAAGCTCCTCCAGGCAGGTCCCAGGGAGGTCTGAGCTCCTGTAGGGCTGGGTTATCTCCACAGCCCTTCCCCTCTGGTCGAAATGGTACCCAAACTTGCCCCTTTTGGGGCACCCATCAGTGTTCAGTTGGGAAAGGAAAACAGCTGGAGGAAGCGTGTCAAAGGGCACTGCCTGTGGAGTGGGGCTGAGTGCAGCTGGTGGTCACTGCTGGCCCAGCGCATCTTCCCCAGAGACAAGTAGAGATTCTCGAGGGGCTGATATCACCCCTTTTCAGGCCCTAGTGGTGACGGTGGGGGGGAGTTGTCAGGGGCAGAACACCACTCGAGGAAAAATAGCCCTTAGAAATTCAGAAATGAGAGACTAGAGATTTGAATATAGACTTTACTGATTTTTCCCCCCCCCGATCAGTTTTATCTGTCTTTAAAACTTCTAATTAAAAAGCAATTCCCGGGCTTCCCTGGTGGCGCAGTGGCTGAGAGTCCGCCTGCCGATGCAGGGGACACGGGTTCATGCCCCGGTCCGGGAAGATCCCTCATGCCGCAGAGCGGCTGGGCCCGTGAGCCATGGCCGCTGAGCCTGCGCGTCGGGAGCCTGTGCTCCGCCAACAGGAGACGCCACAACAGTGAGAGGCCCGTGTACCGCAAAAAAAAAAAAAAAAAAGCGATCCCAGTGCCTATATTTGTTTTTATACTTTTAAAGCAATATATGTGTAGCCAAAAGAAGAAAATTAAAACACCCATAATCTTGTCATCCAGAGATAAGTTCAGCTCACCTCCTGATGTGTACCCTTCCAGACCTCTCTTCAAAACATACATGAAGACTTTTTTTCAAAAGTGGGATGCTATACATGTTTGGTATCCTGCTTTTTCATTTTAACAGTATACACACTTTTCCACGTCTGTAACTATTCACCTACTTCATAAGTTAGGATATCATATTTGTAGCATAAGGTACTGAATATCTTTCAGCTATTATATAAACAGCTCTTCAGTGAGCATTGTTGAGCTATATTTTGCTCACATCCTTAATTATTTCCTTAGGATACATTCCTAGGGGTGGTAAGCCTTTGGAAGACTTGATACATACCTGCAAATTGCACAAGAAAGCTTTACTAATTTACTTTCCCACCAACAGGGTATGAAAAAGTGCCCATGGTAACTAAAGAGGGGGAAAGCCTTAGCCAATATGACAGACTGAAAGTATTTAGCTCATTACTGAGTTCATAACTTCTTTACCTCAAATTCTGCATACAAATGGAAGTGGAGCCCAGAGATTTCCCTTAACTGTTTGGGTAAGTACCTAGACCAAAGGATCTTGACTGCCTCTGGGATTTTGAGGCCTTTCCCTGATGTGGTTTTCAGTACACATGGCATCTATCCTGATCCAAAGTCTTTGTTCAGGCTAGTCCTTGGCCTGGCCTGCTCCCAATGTGTGCATGGGAACCACCAGGGGGCAGTGTGGAGCTATGGCCACACTCAAAAAGTCTTCTGGATTCTCCAAAACAAAATCTTGAATAATACAATCATTCCTTTGTTGTGTGTTATATGACTTCTGCTGATTGGCATTCATAATATTGCTTTGCTTAGAGTAATATTTCATCCCCTTCCAATTATTTTTATATTTTCCCCTGTAAGTTATATGTTGGTTGAAAAAAATAACTTGATCATACTAGCTCTTCTGCAACTGGGCGCCAGGATGCCTAGGTGGTTCTAATCCCAGCTCTGCCAGTGGCCTGAGTGCCCTTATCTGAGAAATGCCAGGATGGACTGGAGGAGTGGTGTGGTTTATTTCTCTTCCAACACTAGTATAATGAAAGAGTTAAGAGTGTGGCCTCTGGGATGAACAGGGCTTGGGCAAGTTACTTAACCTCTCTGTTCTATTCCTCTGTTAAATGGGGACAATAATAGCATCAATTTATAAGGCTACGGGACTTCCCTGGCAGTCTAGCAGTTAAGACTCCGTGCTTCCATTGCATGGGGCATGGGTTCGATCCCTGGTCGGGGAACTAAGATCCCGCATGCCACATGGCGCAGCAAAAAAAAAAAAAACCTTTATAAGGCTATGAGGATTAAATGAAATAACACATGGAAATACAATAGTTTGGTACAGTGCTTGGTACAAGGTAACTGATCAGTAAATGTTTTTTTTTATTATTAAATTTATTTATTTTTGGCTGCCTTGGGTCTTCGTTGCTGCGAGCGGGCTTTCTCTAGTTGCGGCGAGCATGGGCTACTCTTCATTGCAGTGCGTGGGCTTATTGCAGTGGCTTCTCTTGTTGCAGAGCATGGGCTCTAGGCGCGTGGGCTCAGTAGTTGTGGCTCGTGGGCTCTAGAGTGCAGGCTCAGTAGTTGTGGCGCATGGGCTTAGCTGCTCCGCGGCATATGGGATCTTCCCGGGCCGGGGCTCGAACCCGTGTCCCCGGCATCGGCAGGCGGATTTTTAACCACTGCGCCACCAGGGAAGTCCCAGTAAATGTTATCTTTAAAGACATCTGTTTACTCTTCTACGCAGACGGTTTGCTATCCTTGGCTTCTGCGCCTGCGCCTTTTTTTACCTGCTTACCTAAATGGTAATACCAGACAGAATATGAATTCCAGAAATGCTGTGTTCCACAGTAGTGCTGAGCATCACAAGCCTGGTGTCACCATCCCCCCCCCCCACCAGCCCTACAGAAGAGATACCAGGTTATTTTTTGTGATCAATATATAAACTATATGGTGAAATGTTAAAATAGTTGGAAGCAGATATATCAGTGAATTTTTTTATTTGATCAGTCTTATTGTATTAAGTAAATGGAGTCTTTATCGGCTGGTAGACCACCCACTACCAGTAGATGGTCCCACTGGCTTTATCCACTGCCTGCCCAGAAGGCTGTGGTTATCACTGCTCTTGCCCTAGGCCAGCAAGGGTAGGGTCTCTGGTAACAACCGCAGGAGCATAGCCACTGATTGCCTTTGACCTTTAGATGCATTTCCACCTAGAACTGGCTGGGAAGCAACACCTAGAGGGTAGAAGCACTTGTGTCTCTGATTCTGTTGACTCTGAAACACCCTGCCGTAGTCGTCAAGCAGCTCTCAGATGATGTGCCGTGCCAAGGGCTGTGGCAACCCGAGGCACGAGTAAGTGGTTCCTGAGCCCAAGAAGCTCCAGGGGAGATGAGGGGGGGATCCGCGAGCCTGGCTCTGAGCAGGGAAGTCAGTGGGGCAGCAGGATGTGTGCATGACTTGCAGGAGGAACTAGGAAGCCATTGCAAGGTCAGGGGTGGTAGAGATGAAAAAAATACCGGGGCAGCCCATGGACAGGACGTAGCCAGCAGTGAGGGAGAGGGTGGAGGGAAAGATTTCTGAGGTTCTGACCCGGGAGTGCACAAGAGGATGGTGTGTCTGGGTGAGAAGCATTTGGGAATAGTGGTGTGTCTTGGGACATGCTGACTTTGGGGTTATGTCTTCAGACCTCTCCCAGTTCCTAGGGATGCCGCCTGTGATTTGCTGTAGCCTCTGGTTGACCATACTAAACACGTGCTTCCACAGCAGTGTTCCTCAAATGTCCCTTATGTACATAATCTTTGCCGCATAGCACCTATGGCATCTACTTAACAGTTTTCTTTGAATTGACTCACTTTATTTCTACTTTTTAAACTTTATTGAAAGCAACAGTGTCCAAGAAAGTAGTTTTCCATGTATATATGTACACACACACACACACATATATATATATAGGCTAATGCCTACTAAAGTATTCATTTTAATACTAAAAATAGATGTTATTTAATAGAATTGAGATGGGAATTGGGAATGAGGTGCAATACCCTTTCATGAAGTGAGGAGGGGACTTCTCTGGCGGTCCAGTGGTTAAAACTCCATGCTTCCACTGCTGGGGGCACAGGTTCGATCCCTGGTCAGGGAAGTAAGATCCTGCATGCCACATGGAGTGGCCAAAAAGAAAAAGGAAATTTAAACATTAAATAAATAAATTTTTTAAATGAAGTGAGGAGGAGGCATGAGCTTGGTGTGATAATGCATGTAAAGTGTCAACATACAATATACCCACCATAAACATTACTTTCTTAGCCCTTCCACTATCCTATCCTAATTTCCTGCAGCCTCACTTCCATATGAATGTAGAATCTTTTCTGGTCCCTCTGCGTGACTAACCCACTCGCGCACACAGATTTGCATACACAGCAGCATCGGATGCAGGAACCTGGACTTTGGGCTCCGTTATCAGGAGTGACAGCCCTGTGTAGAGATGGCTAGTGTGGCCTTATTCTCAGCATCCTGTCTCGCCGGTGGGGTCCCAGATCTCTCCCAGAGCTGCCCACCTATTGAGGGACCTCCTCAGACATTTCCCATTTCCTGGTGCCCAGGAGTTGTTGACTTTGGCCACTGCTGGGCCTGTGGGAGCCACGGAGAGGGCTTCTGGAGTGAGGCCCTCGGAGCTCCATGCACTGGGAGGCAGCTCCAGGCCGCCCGGCTGTTCTTTTGTGTTGTGTACTTTACTGGCCCCAGATAAGTGCTTCCTGTTGCCCATTGATTATCCACAGATCCTGCTTCCTTTCTCCTCAATACCTGGGATGCCTTCCAGCTTCTCCTCCCACAGGGGAAATCCATAAACTTCAGAATTCCCAGGCCTGCTTTTGGTCAATGGGCTTTGCAGTCATTACAGGTTTTGCTATCCAGTCACATTCTCTATGGCTCCTTCCCCTCTGTCTAGGAACGTAGCTCCTCATGTGCCAGCCGGGAGGGAAATGTTCCTGAGGCCTGGTCTCACCTCCTTTTCGCCAGCCGGAGTATCTGTATCTGCTTCAGGCTTAAATCAGAATGAACAGCCTACACCTCACAGATCAATTTTAGCCAACTATTAGTGGCTGCCTGGTGTACTGGCTTGAGAATTCTGAGGTCTTAACCCAACATTAATTGGGAGAAGCGCCTGACCTATTAGCAGTGTCTGCCATGGGTCCACCAGGGGAGTGTGGCAGCACCCATGCCCGGTATTTGCGATCCCAAGATTCCAGGATGAAATTGAAGCTTCTAGAAGACAGAGAGCATGCCCTCGTACCCTCTCAGTCATACCATAAAAGTCCAACGCCCCATATTCCCGTGCCAGCTGGACCATCAACTAGTTCATGACCTTGTGTAAATCCAAGAGCTTCCAGCAGGCTCAGTTTCCCCATCTTTAAAATGAGGATGATAATACCTGCTTTATCCATATTTAGGGGTCAGTAAGATCCAATGAGGTAATTAAAGTGCTTTCAAAAGTCAGTGACTACAGGGACTTCCCTGGTGGTCCACTGGGTAAGACTCTGCATTCCCAATGCAGGGGGCCCGGGTTCGATCCCTGGTCGGGAAACTAGATCCCACATGCCACAACTAAGAGTCCGCATGCCGCAACTAAGAAGTCTGCCTGCTGTAACTAAGACCCAGCGTAGCCGTAATTAATTAATTTTTTTTTAAAGAAACTAAGTGACTACAGAAGTGTATTCTCCCTGTGTGACCCACCCAGCTCAGATGCCACCTCCTCTGTGACGTCTTCCGGTCTTTCCACGAGAATCCTGCCCATTTCAATCCCTCTCTTCTCTGAACCTGTCATCTGCTGACTTACATTCCAGTTGTTTATATGGCTTTTAAAAAACCTCCCCTGTGGCATATCGTGCATATAAATCACCACCCATTAAACGTTTATGGGGTGTTCTGTACAGAGCTTTCCCTGCCTCTTGGTCAGTTTTATAAGTCTAAGTAGGCAGTTCTGTAAGAATGCGAAGCCACCTGATAGCTTTAAATAGGGTAGTCTTGTGTTTTAGAAAGATGTTTCTGGGAGCCAGTAAAGGGCGGACGGGAAGAGATGGGGAGAGAGACAGAAGCAGTGGTGACACTGTGGAAGAAGGCTGGGACCCCTTCCTCTCCATTCACCACGCCGTTCTTTGATATGGACAACAGACATTTCGTCAATCTGAGGCCAGATGACCTGCAGCCCACCCCCGCCCCCTTCGAACTGGGTTGCTCCCCGCAAGTGCCTCCGGGATAGCGTGGAGCAGACACTGAACAGGAGCCAGGAGACCAGCTGCAGGTGCTGCAGCGGCCCAGCTGTGAAGAGGGAGGACCTGAATCCCTAGAATCTAGAAAGATGCCCAGGGTCCGTGGAACTTGGTGGCCCACAGGAGGTAGGGGAGGCAGCTGAAGACATTAAGGTGGTAGATTTTGAGGTTTCTTCTTGGGAAAACTGAAGGCACAGGTTGGGGGGATGAAAACAATTAACCTAGGGTTGCTGTTATTTTAATAGCTTTGCTTACTGTTGCGGTAGTGTGCTATACAGTTATTGTAAAAATTTCAAATGAATAAGAAAAGGGCAAAGAAGAAAGTAAGAGAATTGCCCCAAATGCTAAAACCCAGTGAGAACATCTTGGCGGCTGTCCTCCCGGGTTCCGCCATAACTGGCTTTTCTCACTGAAGAGTTGGTCCGAGACATTTATGCAGGTCAATAAATGGAGACCAACCAGAGGCCACACAGAACCTGGAACCATAGGAGCCAAGGCGGGAGAGGGCTTCCGGGCAGGAAATGTGTTTCCCCAGAGATGCCTATAGGATTTGGCAGGTAAAAGGCCAGTTGCCTGTATTTTCTTTCTCGAGTCATCAAGGGCCTTGCAGTCACAGAGACGGGTGGGACGGTGGTGGGAAGTGGAAGCAGCAGTGATTTCCTGGGCTCCCCTCTCCCTCCGCTCGCTAGCGTGCCCCAGAGACCGTGCCCTCGGCTCCTATCACATCTGCCCTTTTCCTGCCCGAGTGAAGGTCAAATGCAGTAGAGTCTGCACAGTCCTCTGTAATTATGAGGAACCCCAGCGACCCCTCTCACTCACTCTCACCCTTTCCCTGCCGCCCCCATAGACTGTAAGCCCTTTTGGCTACACATCTTTTTTCGGTCCTTCAACCCAGTACCTATACTCGTGACAATTCCCAGCCTCACTTACAACAAGAGAGATGTGAATTGAAACTACAGTGAGCTATGGTTTTTCACCTGCCCATCTGGTAAAGATCGTTAAGTTGAATAACACGGTGTGGGCAAGGGCTCGGGGAGATGAGCTCTCTCGTGTGTTGCTGGTAGCGAACAGTTTAGACTGGGAGGTCTTCGGTAATCCTTCTCAAAAAGCTAAATGTACGTACCTTTGACCTAGCAGTCCCCTCACAACGGGAGATGGGTCCTACAATTATACTCAGACATGAGCAAAGTGATGAGGATATTCACGGTGGCAAAAGTCTGGGAAGCACCTGTACGTCTACAGTTACGGGACTCGTTAATAGATTATGGTACCTCCATGCTGCAGTTACTGTGAGGCCGTTAGCAGAATGAGGCAGCTCCCTATGTACTGGTGTGGGGTCAGCTCTAGGTGCACACGTGGTGCAAGGGCAGAGGCCACAGCGGGGCCAGGACAGGTGATCGTACGTGATAGCAGGGGTGTACCGTCCGTATACGCCAGATGTGGCCACGACAAGGCTGGAGCCAGAGGGCAGAGGAGGACTGGTCAGGCAGGGGTCCACCCAGGGAAGGAGGGCCCGGCATCCAAGGCCAGTTCCCGTGAAGAAGCTTCTCTCTGGTGTGTCCATTGTCGGGCAGTGAGCATAGAAACTACCTGGGCCCAGCAGACCCAAGTTCAAAGCCACTGCAAGAGGCTACATAGGACTCAGGAGGCCTGTAGCTCTAGGCTTGGAAAATGAAGGACCCAAAAGCAGTTTGTTTAACTTTGACTCTCCTGGAAAGCCCAGGTCTCTGCCCCAGAAGTCCCTTTACCACAGAGCAGCTGTACCCAGAGCTCTGGGGGCAGAGGTCCCCTGCTCCTTCTGAAAGGAGCACACAGCGGCCAGGAAGACGTGCTCGGCCAAGTGTCCAGCTCTCCCTCAAGACCACACGTGTCAGCCTCCAGCCATCTGTGAACACAGCCAGCAGTCCCAGCAAGTCGGGGCAGATCTGAGATCCCCTCAGCTCCCGCCTACAGTCACTGGTGTTGCCCCAGCCAGTTATAAGCATCTCTTCCCAACACTGCCATCGGCGGCTCACTGCGGGAGCTTGCAATTAGCCACAGTGGGAATATTTACACCATGAATCCCAGCAAATGCTGCAAAGCAGGGCCTATCGTTTTGTTTTTGTTTAGGGAGCCAGCTGTTAAACGTTTACCCACACAGGGCCTCTCCCCACGAAGCACCCAGATGAGTGAAGAGCCAAACCCTGTTAATAGCTGTCCCTGGGAAAAGTGCAGGTAATGCTCACTGAGCGAGAATAACTAAGTCTTAGTGACTAAACACGCATTCGCCGAGAGCTTGCCGCGTGCCCAGCTCTCGGTCCTCTCCGAGTGATCACCCCTCTAAATAAAAAACCCGTGATTCAGGGCTTCCCTGGTGGCGCAGTGGTTGAGAGTCCGCCTGCCGATGCAGGGGACGCGGGTTCGTGCCCCGGTCCCGGAAGATCCCACATGCCGCGGAGCGGCTGGGCCCGTGAGCCATGGCCGCTGAGCCTGCGCGTCCGGAGCCTGTGCTCCGCAGCGGGAGAGGCCACAACAGTGAGAGGCCCGCGTACCGCCAAAAAAAAAAAAAAACCCTTTATGTTCATGTTACAGGTGAGAAAGCAGAGGCTCTGAAAGGTCAGGTAACATACTCAGGTACACAGGTCGGAAGTGGGGATCAGCTAGGACTCCTGGTTCTGTATCCGTTGAGCACCTCAACCCAGGCTCCACTCCCAGGCGTCCACTGTGCTTTAGACAAACAGCTGCATTTGATTTTTCTTCCATAGGAGGCTGGCTGGTCCAGGTCCTGGCCTTCAGGCTGATTAAGTAAAATAGCCCCATTTTAAAGGTGAGATGATCTAGTCCAGAGAAGTTCGGAAGAGCCTGGAACCCTGCTGTGTCACCTCTGTGCTGTGTCTTCCACTACTTAGAAATTGGCCTCTGGGGGGGAGCCAATTTTAAAAACAACCCTTTCATCAAATCTGGTAGGCAAAATGGCAAGATTTTCTGAATTGGGAGGGGAAGAGAGTAGTTTGAGGCCATCCAGGAAAGAAGGGGAATTATTGGGGAGGAAGGGGAGGAGATGGGTGTTTATGGGGAAACTGAAACCCAGCCATCCCACTCTTGTTTTTTTCTTTCTTTTTTTTTTTTTTTTGGGGCTGTATCATGCAGCATGTGGGATCTTGGTTCCCGGACCAGGGATGGAACCCACGCCCCCAGCAGTGGAAGCACGGAGTCTTAACCACTGGACCACCAGGGAAGTCCCTAGCCCAGTCTTATTTTTGAGTTTACTCTTCAGTCATGGAATAATCTTGGAGCCCCTCTGCTGCCAGTGCACAGAGGGGCTCCAAAAATATTTGTTGACTAAGTTGCTGTGACAGGTGCTAGACAAACAAAAGTCACTTCATTGGTTTAAAACACTACCGAACTGTGGTTCTAAATAACTTTTCCAAGGAAAATTGTGCCTGTTGTATTAAATTGCATAGCCACTTATCATAGTGCTTTGTGGATTTATTAATTGGATTTATTTGCAACAACTCACCTATCAAAAAAGCCTCAAGGGCTTCCCTGGTGGCGCAGTGGTTGGGAGTCTGCCTGCCAATGCAGGGGACACGGGTTCGTGCCCCGGTCCGGGAGGATCCCACGTGCCGCGGAGCGGCTGGGCCTGTGAGCCAGGGCCGCTGAGCCTGTGCGTCCGGAGCCTGTGCTCTGCAACCGGAGAGGCCACAACAGTGAGAGGCCCGCGTACCGCAAAAAAAAAAAAAAAAAAAAGCCTCAAGAAGGAACCCAGGCAACTTCCGTGATGGTCCAGTGGTTAAGACTCCGCGCTCCCAATGCAGGGGGCCCGGCTTCAATCCCTGGTCAGGGAACTAGATTTCACATGCCGCAACTAAGACCCAGCACAGCCGATAAATAAATAAATAAATATTTTTAAAAAGAAGAAGAAAGGGACCTGGCCTTCTACACTTGAGCAAAACAAAGAAGGTGATTATACTCGGGGGTTAGTGCCATTCATAAAACTAAGCAAAGGCAGAAACTACTCATCTTTAGAAAAAGGAAATAAGGGATAAGGGTGTAAACCTTATTTTTTATGCTTTTGCTCCTGGAATTGTGTCTAATTCATCGTTCGGGAACCATTTCTTCTAATACTTTCATTTTATCTTCCTCAGTGACTTCTGAAAACTAAACGTTGTTCCCACTTGGGAAAGCTGTTCTGTCTCCTCACTGATGAGTTCATTACTCAATGTTGGTACGTTTTCAAAGTTAGATCAACTTAATGTCCATTTTGATAGAAGATAGAGGACTTTTAAGAAGCCTCCAGGAACAGGCAGGGTTGGGTGTCATAGGCTCCAGGCTGCATTTACAAATTCTCGGCAATACTAAGCCAACTGAAGTGAGAACCAATCGCTTAAGAGTGAAAGGGGCTCCATTATGTGTGTCTCATTGTCTCTAAAGGATTCAGGAAGAGGCTGGATGACCCATGTTACAGATGTGGAAGCTGGGGCTTATGAGACTGATAACATGCTTAAGCTCAAGGTGGGACAGGGTCTGGAGGCATCATGAATGTTGGCTTCTGGGCAAGGAATTGAGGATGCGGACGTGACCGTTGAGGAACTGACGGTTCAAAAGACAGGCAGAATTTGCAAACGGATAACAACAGCAGCATACTGAGTGCCATGGGAACACCAGGCACAGCTGGGGCCCAGAGGTGAGTGTGGCTGGCCGTTGTGTGCAGCTGGAGAAGCCTTGTCAGAGAAGGTGACCTTGGTGCAAGGAGGGGATAGAGTTTCCCACGAGTAAAGGATACACCAGGCCAAGAACCAGTCGAGCAATATGGCACAGTCAGAGTGCATTAAGAACTTTAGTGCAGGGACCTCCCTGGTGGCACAGTGGTTAAGAGTCCACCTGCCAGTGCAGGGGACACGGGTTCGAGCCCTGGTCCGGGAAGAACCCACATGCCACGGAGCAACTAAAGCCCGTGCGCCACAACTACTGAGCCTGCGCTCTAGAGCCCACGAGCCACAACTGCTGGAGCCCGTGCGCCTAGAGCCTGTGCTCTGCAACGAGAGAAGCCACCGTAATGAGAAGCCCGTGCACCGCGACGAAGACCCAATGCAGCCAAAAATTAATTAATTTAAAAAAAAAAGAAAAGAACTATAGTGCAGCTGGTGTGAGGGGGTGTGGGGATGGTGAGGGTTGGAGCCAGAAGGATAAGTTGGCCCTAGATTGCTGGTGAGTATCCCCTGACCCAGCAACCAACCAGGAAAGGATTTTCAGTAGGGAAGAGATCTGGTAGGTTGGTTTTTAGAAGTCTGAACTCTTGTAGGGTCTGGGAAACCACTGCAATTGTCCCAAAGAACAATTTCATCCCCGATTGTGGCAGAATGGAAAGTAAGGAAAAACTGGTAGACTGTTCACATTTTTCATTTATAATACCATTCTTGATGTTAAAGATCATCTTTAAAAGGAAGCGGAGAGCATTTTGCACGACGTCCTCGTCACTGTGGGGTGGACGGCCATCTGCCTGTGGGGTTGGGTTTCTAGCCTGTGCTCCTGGGTGGCTGCCGCACCATATCATCTCCTGGCAGGGAATCCTGGGAAGGCCTTTTCTCTATTCATGGGGTCCCAGAATCTCCATTCACCACTGGGGGCCAGAGAGGCAGGAAAGGCTGGTCACCTAAAGTGGGTAAGCTTCTGCTCTGAAGCACAAAAACCACAAGACGGGAAAGGTAGAGAAAGGGGCCCTTTCTGTGTGCACCAGGCCTGTCCCTCCCGCCAAGGAGAAGCAGAAGGGATTCTGTGGAGTGGGGTCTTCTCACCCGGGCATCTTTTGGAGCTGACTTGCTTCCTGACTTCCGGCTGCAGGGCACCCCCCTCCGGGAACACTGCGATTGAGTCTGTGACATGAGGCTTTGCTTCCTCTCTTGCCCGGGCCCTGCTTAAAGGGTTTTCTGTGAGAACGTGTGAGTGGGGAGAACGTGGGCGTTCCCAAGAGTCCTGGAGACTCCCGTCTCCACCAAAGCAAGCTTGGAACTGGGGGGGCCTGGCTGGGGGAGGGGCCGTTCCTACCTTCTGGGAGGCGGAGGGTTAATCTCCAGAGCTCATTGGCAGTTCTGCCTCTGGACAGGGCATGCTGGGATTTCCTCCCAGCTGTTTTACATCATGAAGATTTGTATGTTGGGGAAATTCCAGGGCACAGCTGCAATTAATCTGCTGCACAGTCTCCAAGCTAAGCGGGATTCTGTGGGCCCAGTGCCCCACCTCCCTGCAAGAAGAGGGCTCTGGCTCTCCAGTGAGAGACGCTGCAGAGGGACCCTTCCCTAGGCCCAAGTTGAGCGGCAACAGCCCACCTGGCCAAGGGATATCCCCAAGGAGGGTACTGGAGAGGAGCCCAAGAGGCCAAAAGGGACCCAGAACATTAAGAGAAAGAGCAGCGGGCTTCCCTCGTGGCGCAGTGGTTGGGAGTCCGCCTGCCGATGCAGGGCGCGCAGGTTCGTGCCCCGGTCCGGGAGGATCCCACATGCCGCGGAGCGGCTGGGCCCGTGAGCCACGGCCGCTGAGCCTGCGCGTCCGGAGCCTGTGCTCTGCTGCGGGAGGGGCCACGGCAGTGAGAGGCCCGCGTACCGCAAAAAAAAAAAAAGAGAGAGAGCGAGCGGCACCCGTATACATGATAAAGCCCAAATAACACTGAGTGCAACACTTGATACAGACGGCACCAAAAAAAGAAAACTTGTTCACTCTTCGGAATGTAGAAGTATGAATCTTAAGACACTCATGTTTAGCATTCCACAGTATATACAAGAACGAACAAGCCATCGTGACTGAATAGGGTTTACCTGGGGAATACAAGGGTGCTTCAGTGTAAGAAAATCTATTACTTATGTATCCATCTCATGTCTGAGGCAAATTAGAGAAACCACCATTTTGGTGGATTCTGAGAGAATTCAACAACTGTCCCAGGGAAAACGATTTAGAAATAGGAACAGGGGCTTCCCTGGTGGCGCAGTGGTTGAGAGTCCGCCTGCCGATGCAGGGGGCGTGGGTTCGTGCCCCGGTCTGGGAGGATCCCGCGTGCCACGGAGTGGCTGGGCCCGTAAGCCATGGCCGCTGAGCCTGCGCGTCCGGAGCCTGTGCTCGGCAACGGGAGAGGCCCGCGTACCGCAAAAAAAAAAAAAAAAAAAGGAACAGAATCATCCTTCCTTAACAAGGTAAACACAGGTTCTAAACCACAGCCTCACTATACTTAACTGTGAACCACAATAGCAGAACTTCCCATATATATGTATGTATGACTGAATCACTGTGCTCTACACTTGAAACTAACATGACATTGTAAATGAACTATAAAAAAAAGTGGAAGGGACTTCCCCAGTGGTCCAGTGGTTAAGACTCCGAGCTTCCATTGCAGGGGACATGGGTTTGATCCCTGGTCGGGGAAATAAGATCCCACGTGCCACGCGGTGTCGCCAAAAAAAAAAAAAAAGGACTTCCCCAAGTGCATTCCACGGAACTCCAGTCCCACAAAAAGAGTTTCCCAGATTCAGTAAGATTGGTAAACTGCCTGTCTGGCCTGTCTCAGAGAGTCACCGCACACAACAGCATGTTCAGCAGCATTTGTAAATTGAGGGTTAACAGTCCTCACCATTCGGGTTTGGTTTTTTCTTTCTGTTTTTTGAGAATCAGAAGAGAGCGCTTATCCCATAAGTGGTGGCTCCTGCTGTTGCTTGGCCGTCAGTGCATTGATGCCACACGGGTCCCATGCGTTCCATCACGGTGCGCATCCCCCAGGAGGGAGGTGCTGAAGTCTGGCCATGACAGACTGGTCAGGAGCCAGTTGTGGCCAGTTGGATGGAGCCTAGCCTGGGCTTGGAGAAGCCAGCAGTTTTAATTTGCCCACATGCCATTACTGTGCAGGGAATCTAGGCTTACCACACATCTCTTAATCCACAGGAACATGCTCCCCACCAATGAGTGATTAGCCCTGTGGGGCTGGCCGCACATGAGAATTCCAGCCAAGAGAGATTTATTTCAGCTGATTGTTGGGCTGAGCCTGACCTAGGAATTCAGAACTGCACAGCCACCTCCAGATTTCTGGGAAGGAGGTTGGGAAGGGTTATAAGCGGTGTTGCTACCTCTTTCTGCCCCAACTCATGGTTCTGAGAAGCTCAGCTGTCCCTTTAGAACGCTCCTTTCCTCAGAATTACAATCCAGAGGCCTTCCATGACTAAGCTGCAGGGACTCCAAGTCTTACAGGTCTTCTCCCATCCCCTACTCCCACCACTGGTTTCAAAATCTTAAAAAAAGCAGAAAAGTGGAAAGGGGGAAGTGACAGCCCTCCACTTCCCTACGACTCGGAATGAAGCCCTGTCTGAACACAGGCACACGCCCCCAGCCCCCGTCATCGACTGGAGCAGGAAGGATCCTGGGAAGACGCACACTATTCCCAGGACCACCTCTCCACGCCTGTCTTATCTGTACAGAGCCAGACTTCAGCAGTGGATGGGGCTAAAAATTTTCACCCACCCTCCAAGCCTCCAGGTTTCATTAAAATTAATGAGTGAGGGGCTTCCCTGGTGGCGCAGTGGTTGAGAGTCCGCCTGCCGATGCAGGGGACGCGGGTTCCTGCCCCGGTCCGGGAAGATCCCACATGCCGCGGAGCGGCTGGGCCCGTGAGCCATGGCCGCTGAGCCTGCGCGTCCGGAGCCTGTGCTCCGCAACGGGAGAGGCCACAACAAGTGAGCGGCCCGCGTACCACAAAAAAAAAAAAAAAAAATTAATGAGTGAGAGTGGCCCCTATGTAGAGAAAAGGGAACCCTCCTACGCTGTTGGTAGAAATATAAATTGGTGCAGCCACTATGGGAAACAGTATGGAGGTTCCTTAAAAAAACTAAAAATAGAGCTACCATATGATCCAGCAATCCCAGTCCTGGGCATGAATCTGGAGAAAACTGTAATTTGAAAAGATACATGCACCCCTATGTTCATAGCAGCACTATTTACAATAGCCAAGACATGGAAGCAACCTACAGGTACATTGACAGATGAATGGATAAAGAGGATGTGGTACATATATACAATGGAATATTACTCAGCCATAAAAAGAAAAGAATGAAGTAATGCCATTTGCAGCAACATGGATGGACCTGGAGATTATCATACTAAGTGAAGTAAGTCAGACAGAGAAAGACAAATACCATATGACATCATTTACATGTGGAAATCTAAAATATGGTACAAATGAACTTATTTACAAAACAGAAACGGACTCACAGACATAGGAAACAAATTTATGGTTACCAAAGGGGAAATGGGGTGGGAGAGGGAGAGGGCTAACTTAAGAGTTTGGGATTAGCAGATACAAACTACTGTATATAAAATAGATAAACAAGGTCCTACTGTATAGCACAGGGAACTATATTCAATATCTTGTAATAACCTATAAAGAAAACGAATATACATATACATGTATAACTAAATCACTTTGCTGTGCACCAGAAACTGACATTGTAAGTCAACTATACTTCAATTTTTTAAAAAAGAGTGGACCTCAAGGGGAGAAGAGGCTACTGTGGTTTCCTCCCATCAGAAGCCCAGACGTCTTGGGGGGTACGTAACCACCAAGCACATGATAGACAATCATAAATAGTAGCTACTACTAAAAATCCCTTATTATGCGTGTGTGTATGTGTTTATATGTATGTTTGTACATTGATCGCCCCAGTACCAAGGCATGTGGACCCTCATGCATCTTAGAGTATAGTGGGTACCAGCTCCTCAACCACTAGAGCAGTGATTCTCACTGGGGGGGGGGGCAGTTTTGCCCCTCCAGGAGATATTTAGCAAAGTCTGGAGACATCCTTGCTAATCACAACTGGGCTGGAGAGTGGGAGCTACTGGCAGGGATTCTAGGAGGTAAAGCCAGGGATGCTGGCAAACATCCTAAGATGCACAGGACAGCCCCACGACAAAGAATTCTCTAGCCCAAAATGTCAATAGCGCCACGGTTGAGAAACTCTGTGCAGGCACCCTACAAGCCTGCTATGTCTAACAGCCCATAAGGTCAGCGGGTAGTATTCTTAAAGACCCAAAACTGCAGCACTGGCCCAAACCAGGATTCAGATCGATTTCTCTGGGCCACCCTGACGTGGTCTAAGAAACATTCCTGGTAAGCACCAAGAGTGAAGAAGTGTTCAGTGTGGACCTTTGTGACTCTAAATAGGGAATCAGATGCTGGTAGAGTTGATGGATTTTAGGAACACTTCGTTTGTGTTTCACGTGGCGAGGGGTAAATTTGGAACGCTTCTCTTTAGCACCTGATACTGCTTGTAGAGAAGTGAGTGTGATGGTTAGCACTCGAGGGTGAGTCAGCTCCAGCCACCTCAAGTGTCCCTGCAGGAGAACATGGCCGTGTATGTATTCATCCAGCTTCTGGGTGGCCAACCCTGTGCGAGACAGAAAAGGAGAGAGAAAAGGCCATCAGAGCAAAGGCTGTGGGGGGCAGTGGAATGTTCAAGAGGACAGTGTTATGAAAAGCTTTATGACTCGTGTTGTGGTGAAGAGCGTGGGATTGGAAGTCAAGAGGCCTCAGCTCCAACTCCTCATAACGTGGGCAAGTCATTCACCCTGAATTTACCTCCATTAGCTCGTCGGAAAATCAGGACAGTCACCGTGACTTGTCGTAGCGGGGATGCTGCGGAGGTTAAACTGGTTTACGTGTGTAAGTCTGCTTTGAAAACTGCCACCGTAGCACAAATGTTGTTGTTCACTGAGGAAATGAGTTTAACTCACTAGACCGATGTTTGTCCAGTGCTATTAACTTGCCAAAGGCTTTTAAATCGCGGTTAGTTCGTCTAGGAAGTGTAGGCTCCTGGGAAGGGAAATAGGTGAGTGAGGGTGTGAAGGAAGGAAGCAGATAGGATCAGCAAAGCACAGGGATAGAGGTGACATTCAGTTGGGGGGAGGGGCAGGGCACCAGAGGGTCCCGAGTGGAGCAGTCCTTATTCATTCCCACCTCCCATGGCCAGGCATCCCAGGCCCATCCCAGCTGCTGTTTCTGCCACTCGCTGGCCCTTGGCAGTTGTGTCCTTGGGTTATTATTCCTGCCCGTGGATACTTTTTGGAAAGCCCAGCCCCTGCCCTCTCAGTCAATTTTTGTGGTTGATGGAGAGTAAAAGGGCACTGCCCATCCTCCTTTCCTGACCTGTGCTCAGAGCTCAAGGCCAAATCATGATTTTCTCCCCCTCCCCTGAAATTGAATGACCAGAGCAAGGGATGATTCAAAGACTTCTTTCTGTCTCCTTGGGAAACTCTTCCAGGAGTCACCACGTTCTGTTAGAGCTCGAATTTTCAAAGTGGCCTCAAGAATTCTGCAAAGAGGCTGCATGGCTGGTCTGCTGCCCAGAAGCACCATATCAGTGTTGACACTCGGACAACATGTGTATTTTGCTCCTGGCAAAGACTAATGGTTTGCTTATGAAAATAATAGCTTCCATTTATCAAATGTCTTCCACGTGCACAGCACTGTGTTCAATACTAGACATTGTCCCTAATCCTTCTAACAACGTGTAAAGTTAGTGATAATCGCCTTGCTTTATGGATGAAGTAACTGAGGCTCAGAGTTGTTGAGACACTTATCCAGGGTCACGCAGCATAATCGGCAGAGTGAGAACCTGAACCTGTGACCTCTCAACTCCAGAGCCCGTCACTGCGTCTCCACCCATTCTCTCCCAGACTCTTGCCCAACACTCTGCCGTGCTGGGGTTGAGGAGAGGCTTTTCATTTAAAGACAGTGTGTGTGTGTGTCGGGGATTTATTGTTTGGTTTGGGTTTTTTGCAGTAATACACGGGAGAGGGTAGGGTACTGGAAAATCTTTTCAAGATCGAGAAACACTACAACGAAGTAAAGGTCCACATCTTGAATATGCACAGATATTAGTCGTGACCCTGGAAGTGTCAGGCAGATGGTTTTTATTCATTCATTCACCAGATAGTTCTGGAGAGGCTGTTTATTTCCTGGGGAGTGTTGTGTATGCTGCTGTAAGAGATGGAAATGAACAGGCAGGATCACCATCTGGGAGCCCTGGGTCCCTTGATGCGCCTTGCTTGTCCCACCGCTAAAGACCCTCACCAATAGGGTCTTTGAATACTTTGGTCAGTTGTGCTGTCGTGTTTTTACCCCAGAATGATGGAGGGGCTGGTGGCAATAGTGGTTGTCAAATGTATGCTCTACACTCTTCTGATCTCTGGACATTGACACAGTAAGGAGCGTGCAGGTAAAATAAGCCACAGTCGTACCCCCACACCACAGAGCGCCTCCCTGCTCACTTGGGGTGCACGAGAGGCCCCCGCTCACCAGCTGCATTCTTTTCTGTCCCCTGTGCAGTACCTGCAGATGAAATGGCCCCTCCTCGATGTCCCCGCCAGCGCCACGGTCAAGGATACCAGGTCACCGTCCCCAGCACACTTGGTAAGTCCGTTTCTCCTTAAAGCATGGAAGGGACACTCGCTGTCTTGTCCCATGTCCCTGCCTCCACCTTCCCACAGTTCTAGCAAGTATTGCCCCAACTGTGTGAGCCGAATGAGTCGGGGCACAGCAGTTAGGGTGTTGCCCGTACACGCCCCCATCACGGCCACCTCGGCACGCGCTCATACCACCCGGGATGTTGTGCGATCGGAAACGCCAGCGCTGCCCCTGGCTGGTGACCCCCGTCCTCCCCTGCTGCCCCTCCACCTGAGCAGCGGGGTTCTCCATTCTCTCCTTTCCCGCTGGAGCTCGGTCAGCAGCCCCCGATTCTCCTGCAGAGCTGCATGGCGACACTTGAAGAGGCTCTTCTATAAAGGATGTTAGAGAAAAGAATTAAATTAAAACATAGGCAAACAAAAATCCCGAGGGGCAACTGAGGCCTTCCTGCCAAGGTCCGAGGCAACACAGCCACAAAGGAAGGTCTGGAGTGTCCCGGGAGGAAGAGAAATGGGATCTGACCAGGTCTCCTCACCTGGGCTTGCAACAGACTGAAATCGTTAGGACGGGAGATGTTCCCAGCCGGGACCCTGCACCCCCTTTTCCTGGACTTTCTTAAGAGCTTGGGGCAACCCACGTGCCCCACGAGCTAACTGATGTTGTCCCCTGTGCAGTGGATCTCAGAAACACAGAGGGTCCAGTTAGAAGGAACCCCAGCTGGTGTGACTCATCCATTTTACAGACAGGGAGACCTGGGAATACATGATGCTTCTAAAACTTTATTAGGGCAAATTTCAGTGGTTCCCTTCAGCCACACTGGGTTGTTTTCAAGCAAATCCAGACATAGTATTTCATCTCCTTCAGGACGTTTTAAGATATCCTCATAGCCCTTTTCTGTTAAAAGCTTAGAGCCTAGTTGAGGAGAAGGAAGGTATACATAGAGAGATACATAGTGGCACAGTGAGCCCGTATGATTTCCAGGAATCGTGAGACCAGCTTACAGTGGCAGAGCCCTTGGTAGTTCACAAAGCAATGTCATGTGTAGTTCTGAGGTGACCGTCACAGCCATCCACTGGGGAGACACGTGGGGATTGCTGTTTCACAATCTCTAGGAGAAACCAGCGAGCAACAGGGCCAGCCGTCCTGTGCAGGCTGCCCTGAGAGGTCTGTGGACAGTCACCAAGTCCCGAGTAGCCTGTAGGGCCTGTGGCCCTCCAGATTCCAGGACAGCTAGGGATGGCCGAGCGCGAGGTACAGGCGCCCTCTAGTGGTCAGTCATTGTGGAGGACATGGCATCCCAACCCCCACCCCCACCCCCCAACAAAGTTGGCTTGTCCCCTCCCAGCACAGCTGTCTGTTTCAAATCTTTGCTCGCACCCCACCCATCCTGTGGCATCCCCCAGCCAGTATCCTTCACATACTGTCTTCGTATCTTCTAAAATCTTCATTTACTTTTAGAGGAAGTGAATTCTCTTTAAAATTAACACACGGACTCTTTGAGTTTCCCATCCTCCCTGTTGCAGAGCAATCCAGCTCTGAAAAATGAAATAAAAAGCCTGTGTATGGCCCTCCACCTCCTGTGATGCATCATCTTATTTCCCTTCTAATGTTCACCGCCCAACTTCACGCAAGAGCTAGACCTTCCACCTCCATCCCCAATCCATTTGCCATCTGATACCTAGTCTAGTCATTTGCCCAACTTTTTCTCAACCCTCTGCTTCCTATAATTCTTTCATTGGCTCCGGGAGACTGTATTAATAGACATTATCAAGGGTTTTTTTGCCCTCTCTAAGCTTCCATTTTCTGTCTGGATTCTTTTTCTTAAATAAATCAGCTACTCATCCTCACTTATTATCTCATTGTAAGTGGCATGAAAATATATGAAATCCCTAATCTCTTAATAAGGTTCTCTACCAATAGTTCCCACTGCCAGGCAAACCTACAGCCACTGCAGATGTGTGTTATACGGATATGATCTCAGGACTGCGGTGGAGCAGGGGCTCATGTTTTGTCTGAGAGTGGAAAACCGGGAACAGTGGATACATTACATGGTAGACAGCAAAATGGATACTTTTCTAGTAAGTTGTATGTTATTACACTCTGCACTCTAATATAGATAAACAGACTTCAAAAACTTAAAGAACATTCATGGGAGAAAACCTTAACATTAACTTGAAATTCTGTAGACTGGGAGAAGACCGCCATTCTCCATTTTCAAGTCAGGGCTTCTCATTCTGACTTCTGAGAGACACGTGTGTACGTGTATGTAGGAGCCAGACCTGAGATGCCTGTGTGTTGGAGGTTGTTTAATAAAGTGGGCTTGAATCCCACCTCCACCTCTTCCTACTTGTGCAGCTGCAGGAAATTACCTCATCTCTCTTTGCCTTGGTTTCCTCATCTATAAAACAGGAATTAGAAGAGGACTTGACCTCAGAGTTGTGTGAAAATGAGGCCACGCATTGTAATGAGTTTAGAATTGTAACTTGCACAGAATAAGACTCAGTGGTGGCTAGCTTGCTACTATCACCACCACCACCACTAGCACTGCTTTGATGAAGAGAGGGAAAGAACAATTAAAATACTGTTCATTTAGCAGACTAAGAGGTGATGAAGGCTCGAATTATTAGGTGCCAGATCAAACAGACACATTGCAAAGGTAACGGAGGTAATAAGCCTGGAGAATTTAGCATCTGCTCTCTCAAGGATATGATTTAACTGGTCTGGGGTGGGGCTGGTATCTTAGTTTTCTAAGCTCCCTGGAAGATTCTAAGGGGCAGCCAGAATTGAGAATCTGATATGCCCTCAGCGCATATCAGAGGCAAAAGGGAAGGAGGGGCCAGAGACCATCCCAGTTTATTAGATGCCGGATTCTGTAGGCTGCAGGCGTAAGCAGAGAAGCAGGTTACCGGAAGTAGTCGGAGGTTTGGATGCTGGCTTTTTTTTTTTTTTTTTTTTGCGGTACGCGGGCCTCTCGCTGTTGTGGCCTCTCCTGTTGCAGAGCACAGGCTCCGGACGTGCAGGCTCAGCGGCCATGGCTCACGGGCCCAGCCGCTCCGCGGCATGTGGGATCTTCCCGGACCGGGGCACGAACCCGTGTCCTCTGTATCGGCAGGCGGACTCTCAACCACTGCGCCACCAGGGAAGCCCAGCTGGCTTTTTTTATTAGAAAAATGAAAACACTGGATTATGGAATTCCTTTTGGAATCATGAGCAAAATATTTTGAGATGAGTTTGGCCCTGGGAGAAGGGCAAATGGAGGAAACAGCCTGCATACTTGGAGAGATGCAGTGAGTCATGTCGAAGCTGCCTGTCAGGGATATGTGTATAAATAAGCCGTAACTGGGCCAGGGTGGGGATGGAATTACGTGTTATTACCACTTGAATTTTTATGTCTTTGAAACAAGCTCTAAAAACTAAGTATCCCTGAGTGTAGACTGTTACCCTGATCCCTCACCGTGGCCCACGTGCCTGCTCCGTGTCATTCCCTCCACCCTCTCCCCGGAACGCTGTGCCCAACCACACAAAACAAATATATGCGCTTCCAGAGTATAACGAACCCAAAGATAGGACTCTCAACTCTTTTGTTCACGTTTGTTTACCTAGCACCTGTCATGATGCCTGGCACAGCATAGGTACTCAGGAAGCATTTGTGAATGGATGGAAAATCAGTGATCTGGGGAAAGGTAGATGCCCACTTTTGAACCCCTCTCTGCCTCTGAGTCCAATTCCTCTTCTCGTTCAGGATTTTTAATAAAATCTTTTTTTTTTTTTTTAATTTGTTGACCACACCGTGTGGCGTGTGGGATCTTAGTTCCCCGACCAAGGATCGAACCTGCACCCCCTGTGTTGGAAGCATGGAGTCTTAACTACTGAACCATCAGGGAAGTCCCTAATTAAATCGTTTTTGAAACCAGAAAAGTAATGCATGTGTGTGTAGAACACTTGGGAAAATGCAAAAGTACACAGAAAAAGACCTGTAATCCCACAACCCACAAGCATTTTATTTCAGTCTCTTGTCTGTGTGTGTGCACACCTGTAACTTGCTTTCTAGATGATGACTGAATACTTCTTTTAACCATAGTGAACACCCTGTTTTAGCACTAAGCTTTGGGCCACACTCAGAAGCAAGGCGTAGAGCTTTGCATCCAATGGCTAATGGAAGGCAGGGCCTGGAAGCCCTCCTAAAGGGTCACTGTCTCACTGCTCCGAAGAAGTAGCTGAGCTGAGAGCTGAGAAGCCTGACTTTGCTCAGCATGCCAGTTCTCAATTAAAAACATTCATCGAAGTTTCCCTTTTTAAATTGTATAGTTTCTCCATCTTATAAATATACCTGTGAAGACCCCAAAACTCATCACATAGCCCGTTGCTGCTCCTTTCTGCCTCCAGTGCTGATTTCAATTCCTACTACACAGTATTCACTTTTTATTTGGATGTAAGTTTAAACTTTCAGAAAAATTGCAAGAATAATACAATGAACTCCCATATACTTTTTATCTAGATCCAGAGATTCTGCCCCATCCCTTGCCCACCCTCCACTCCCTCCGTCTCCCTCCCTCTCTCTCTCTCTCTCTCTCTCTCTCACACACACACACACACACAGACACATGCAGTATATATGAGTTTTTCTTAACAATTTGCCAGTAAGTTGGAAACATTGTGTCCCTTTACCCCTAAATACTTCAGATGTATTTCTTAAGAAGAAAGACAGTATCTTACAATGACCACAGCACAGTTATCAAAATCAAGAAATTAACATTTCATATTACCTAACCCACAATATATATTCAAATTTCAGTAAATGTCCCAGTAGTGTCTGTTAAGCTGTATGTGTTTCTTGGTCCACAGGTCAACCCAGGATCACAGGTTACATTTCGTTGCCAGTCCTCTAGTCTCCCTTGATCTCGCAGAGTTCCTTAGCCTTTCTCTCTCCTGACCTTGACATCTTTGGAGAAGTACAGACCAGCTATTTTGTAGAATGTCCCTCCATTTGGGTTTCTCTGAGGTTTCCTCATGGTTAGATTCAGGTTGTGCTTTTTTGGCAAGAACACCACCGCACTGATGTGCACCTCTCCGTGCATCACGTCGGGAGTCCGATGTCCATTTGTTCTTATTTATTTATTGTCCATTTGTCCCAAAGTTGGTGATGCTGGCTTTGACCGTTTGATTAAGGTGGTGTCTGACATGTGTTTCCTCTGTGAGGTTATTCTTTCCCTTTGTAATTAATAAGTGCTCTGTAGGGAGAGGCTTTGAAGTTACATAAATGCCCTGTTTCTCATCAAACTTGCACCCATGATTCATGGCAGGCATTGAAGATTATCGACCTCCATCATTCCTTTATTAGTTTCTGCTACTGAGATTTAGCTTTTGGGAAACCTTACTTGTGTCTCCCAGCTCATTACTCTTAGTGAAGAGCAGAATGGACATCGTGGCAAGTCAAGTCTGCGCTGATGGCACAGATGAAAAAGATGATGATAGAGGACAGAAGCTAAAAACCAGTCTACAAATAGTGTTCCTGAAGAAGAGACCACACAACCAATAAAAACGGCAGTGGGCAATAAGAAAGTGAAACTGGGCTTTAAAAACAAAAACTAGGGGGCTTCCCTGGTGGCGCAGTGGTCGAGAGTCTGCCTGCCGATGCAGGGGACACGGGTTCGTGCCCCAGTCCAGGAAGATCCCACGTGCCGCGGAGCGGCTGGGCCCGTGAGCCATGGCCGCTGAGCCTGCGCGTCCGGAGCCTGTGCTCCGCAACGGGAGAGGCCACAACAGTGAGAGGCCCGCGTACCGCAAAAAAAAAAAAAACCACTAGGGACCTCCCTGGCAGTCCAGTGGTTAAGACTCCGTGCTTCCACTGCAGGGGGCATGGGTTCCATCTCTGGTCGGGGAACTAAGGTCCCACATGCTGCACGGCATGTCCAAAAAAATAAAAAACAAGTAAATAAATAAATAAATAAAAACCCTCAAGCGTATAGCTTGAAAGCACTCACCTGAATTCTACAAAGTAAATGAAAGTTGACATTTACCTAGACACGTACTTGCAACAGTCTGAACTGTAAGGGTTTAATTTGTTTTTTTTTTTTTCCTACAAGCATCTATGCAGAAAGGAAAAGGCCAGTGTCAAAGGAACAAAAATAAAGGTAAACTCAGGATTCTCTTTTGCTGCCTTTAATGCCAGCAAACAGTAGAAAAGGGAGAGTCCTGATAAGGAAAGATTTATACCAAGAATTTTGTGCCCAGTCCAATTTGCAAAGACCTCAGAAATGTACCACTGCTTCCAAGAAGGACCTAAAGCACCTTCTAATTCCTTGTAGCGTTTTCTCTCTGCTGCTGCCCTACAGAGACCCTGATTTATCTTCACATCTTTCAGAGCCTTCAGCTTACTGCTTGCTGCCTGTGAGGAGCTCAGAGAATATTTGTTAGTACGTTAATATAGACTCTCATCCTGTCATTTTCTTCTCTGCGCTCCAGTCCACTGGCTTCCTGGGGGTTCCTCAAACACGCGGAGCATCCTGCCCACCTCGGAGCCAATGCGCTGGGTGCCTTCTGCCAAAACACCCTTCCCTCTCACGCCCACACATCTCACTCCACTGCCTTCGTGTATTCATTCAAAAGTCATTTTCTCATTGAGGCCTCCCCTGGTCAGCGTGTGTAACTTATAAGCCACGCCTGCCTCGCTTCTTATCTGCCGTCCCTGACTTGATTTTTCTCCTTAACATTTATCACTATCTAATATTTTAGTTATTTATTTATTTGGCTTATTGTCTGTCTGTCTGACCAATTAGAATGTACCTAACGCAAGGATAGGTATTTTTGTCTAAAGAGACAAGATTTTCTAGTGCGTTCACGAGACCTAGAACTGTGCCTTGCACGTAGTTGATGCAGCATAAATACCTGTGATCCGTATTTTCTGCAGGGCCAATTAGATCAGCAATCCAGCCATGTCGTCAGAGACCCAGGTTCTTTCCACCTCTGCTTGTTGGCCTCCAGCCCTTTGACTGCCCAACTCGGTCCCTGCTGTGTAGACAGTCTCCACAAACATCTACCCAATAAATAAAAGTGTGAATTTCCATTTCTCTCGAAAATTCTGTATAGGAGACGTATGTTCAAATTTCCTTTCTTTAATAGGATACGATGACAGAATTGGCAAAGAGCTTACATTTCGCCTTTAAAGTAGTATTTGTTAGAGAGTGGTGTGTGTGTGCACACAGAGAGAATTGGGAGTTTTTTCCCTCAACTTTAATTAAGTTCCTGTTTGCCCCTGCTTATATTATAAATCCACCGCTATGACTGGACTGGTATTTTAGGAACAAACCAGTTTCCTTTTTTCCCCAAGTCCTGCATTTGAGCACATAGTCTCTTGAAGAAACAGTTCTGGCCCACTAAAAGAGAAGGTTTTCTCAATCACTAAACAAACGATTGATTGTGGATAGAGCATTTTTTTTAATTAATTTATTTTTTATTTTTGGCTGTGTTGGGTCTTCGTTTCTGTGCAAGGGCTTTCTCTAGTTGCGGCAAGCGGGGGCCACTCTTCATCGCGGTGCGCGGGCCTCTCACTGTCGCGGCCTCTCTTGTTGCGGAGCACAGGCTCCAGATGCGCAGGCTCAGTAGTTGTGGCTCACGGGCCCAGTTGCTCCGCGGCATGTGGGATCTTCCTAGACCAGGGCTCGAACCCGTGTCCCTTGCATTGGCAGGCGGATTCTCAACCACTGTGCCACCAGGGAAGTCCCGAGCATATTTCTTAAACATATAAAGTCAGGTACAGTTAGCAACCCGGTGCACCTCTGAGGATCTTTTCTGGGCAGCCTGTTGGGTGGTCTGTGTCTGCTTTGTAGGTGATCCCACAGAATTAAGGCTCCTCTTTGCCTGATCTAAAAAACGTTATCCTTCTTATCGCTGAAATTCAGATCAGGAAGAAAAGGAGGTAGTGAATTAACACTCGGGGCAAGAGGCTTTGTGAAGTCCTCAAGCCAGTTACTGAGAGAAGCAGGTGGTGGAGAGTGGCAGGGCCTCATGGAAGGATGGTTTGTGGAGAGGTGGCTGGTCTATCTATGGTGATGCGTGGGCTTTACTTAGAACTTGGAAGAAAGTCATGAACAGTAGAAGAGAGGATGAATTGCTTCCTCAGGACCAGGAGTTTCAGGGAGAACTTTGGCTTGGACCAACCCTAGAAACAGACCAAAACAGACAAGAAACACTTGAGCTGGGAAAGGGGTGGGTCTGCGTGATGGGCTGGAAGGATTCAGGTCCAAGGTGGCTCTGAGATGCTCTTCTTTGGATAGAACTGGACTGGGCTACCTTGCCCAGGGAACACCTGTACTCTGGGTTGGGCGTGCTCTTTGCACTGCAGAGCAAGCTGTCCACTGAGAGGTGCGTGTTGGTTCTCAACATTCCTACCCTTGGCCTGGGTTTATGCTGTGGACATCCTGCCCCTGGGGACAGCGAAGGAGCAAAAAGAGCGGGAACTTTTCTTGGGAGGGTAGCCTCCTAGGAGAGCTTTGCCTGAGTCAGCCCTAAAGGGAGTGATTTTTGCTAATCAGTCCCAGAGGCCTCATCTTCCCAGGCTGACCAAGGAAAAGTCTACCTTCCTTTTTCTTTCTGAGAACCCACCACCTTCCAGTCCATTTTCTGGAAAATGACGCCACCTAATGGGAACCAGTACTAATAACTCACGGAGTGTTAAAGTGAGGAGACCTGCATTTTAAATATAACTCACATATTTCTGCTTTGTACCTGACTCTCCACCCATTCGGTGCTGTTTGCCAGTTTCTTTGTTTTTTTCTTTTTAAAAATTTTATTGCAAAATTCTCCAACCATATACAAAACCAGACAGTACAAAGAAATCCCATGTACCCATCTCCTAGCCTTAACAACCGTCAGTATTTTGCTGTGTTTATTTCATCCATCTTCCCAACACCCCTTCCCTTGTTTTTTCTTTTATTTTTTTTTTTGAATTAATTTTATTTTTATATACAGCAGGTTCTTATTAGTTATCCATTTTGTACACATCAGTGTATACATGTCAATCCCAATCTCCCAATTCATCACACCACCACCACCACCCCCTGCCGCTTTCCCCCGTTTGTGTCCATACATTTGTTCTCTACATCTGTGTCTCAATTTCTGCCCTGCAAACCAGTTCATCTGTACCATATTTCTAGGTTCCACATATATGCATTAATATACGATATTTCTTTCTCTATTTCTGACTTACATCACTCTGTATGACAGTCACTAGGTCCATCCACGTCTCTACAAATGACCCAATTTCATTCCTTTTTATGGCTGAATAATATTCCACTTTATATATGTACCACATCTTCTTTATCCATTTGTCTGTCAATGGGCATAGAGCTTGCTTCCATGACCTGGCTCTTGTAAATAGTGCTGTAATGAACATTGGGGTGCATGTGTCTTTTTGAATTATGGTTTTCTCTGGGTATATGCCCAGTAGTGGGATTGCTGGATCATATGGTAATTCTATTTTTAGTTTTTTAAGGAACCTATACTGTTCTCCATAGTGGTTGTATCAATTTACATTCCTACCAACAGTGCAAGAGTGTTCCCTTTTCTCCACACCCTGTCCAGCATTTGTTGTGTGTAGATTTTCTGATGATGCCCATTCTAACTGGTGTGAGGTGATACCTCACTGTAGTTTTGATTTGCATTTCTCTAATAATTAGTGATCTTGAGCCGCTTTTCATGTGCTTCTCAGCCATCCCTATGTCTTCTTTGCAGAGATATCTATTTGGGTCTTTTGCCCATTTTTGGATTGGGTTGTTTGTTTTTTTAATATTGAGCTGTGTGAGCTGTTTATATATTTTGGAGATTAATCCTTTGTCCATTGATTCGTTTGCAAATATTTTCTCCAATTCTGAAGGTTGTCTTTTCGTCTTGTTTGTAGTTTGCTTTGCAAAAGCTTTTAAGTTTCATTAGGTCCCATTTGTTTGTCTTTGTTTTTATTTCCATTACTCTAGGAGGTGGATCGAAAAAGATCTTGCTGTGATATATGTCGTAGAGTGTTCTTCCTACGTTTTCCTCTAAGAGTTTTATAGTGTCAGGTCTTACATTTAGGTCTCTAATCCGTTTTGAGTTTCTTTTTGTGTATGGTGTTAGAGAGTGTTCTAATTTCATTCTTTTACATGTAGCTGTCTAGTTTTCCCAGCACCACTTATTGAAGAGACTGTCTTTTCTCCATTGTGTATCCTTGCCTCCTTTGTCATACATTAGTTGACCATAGGTGTGTGGGTTTACCTCTGGGCTTTCTATCCTGTTCCATTGATCTATATTTCTGTTCTTGTGCCAGTACCATATTGTCTTGATTACTATAGCTTTGTAGTGTAGTCTGAAGTCAGGGAGTCCGATTCCTCCAGCTCCATGTGTTGGTATTTTTTACATTTTTTTCCCTATAATTGATTTCTGATCTCATAGCATTGTGGTCGTAAAAGATGCTTGATATGATTTCAGTTTTCTTAAATTTACTGAGGCTTGATTTGTGACCCAAGATGTGATCTATCCTGCAGAATGTTCTGTACGCACTTGAGAAGAAAGTGTAATCTGCTGTTTGGGGATGGAATGTCCTATAAATATCAATTAAATCTATCTGGTCTATTGTGTCATTTAAAGCTTCTGTTTCCTTATTAATTTTCTGTTTGGATGATCTGTCCATTGGTGTAAGTGAGGTGTTAAAGTGCCCCACTGTTATTGTGTTTCTGTCGATTTCCTCTTTTAGAGCTGTTAGCTGTTGCCTTATGTATTGAGGTGCTCCTATGTTGGGTGCATATATATTTATAATTGTTATATCTTCTTCTTGGATTGATCCCTTGATCATTATGTAGTGTCCTTCCTTGTCTCTTGTAACATTATTTTAAAGTCTATTTTATCTGCTATGAGTATTGCTACTCCAGCTTTCTTTTGATTTCCATTAGCTTGGGATATCTTTTTCCATCCCCTCACTTTCAGTCTGTATGTGTCCCTAGATCTGAAGTGGGTTTCTTGTAGACAGCTTATATATGGGTCTTGTTTTAGTATCCATTCAGCCAGCCTGTGTCTTTTGGTTGGAGCATTTAATCCATTCACGTTTAAGGTAATTATCCATATGTATGTTCCTGTTACCATTTTCTTAATTGTTTGGGGTTTGTTTTCGTAGGTCCTTTTCTTCTCTTGTGTTTCCCACTTAGAGAAGTTCCTTTAGCATTTGTCGTAGAGCTAGTTTGGTGGTGCTGAATTCTCTTAGCTTTTGCTTGTCTGTAAAGCTTTTGATTTCTCCATCAAATCTGAATGAGATCCTTGCCGGGTAGAGTAATCTTGGTTGTAGATTCTTCCCTCTCATCACTTTAAGTATATCATGCCACTCCCTTCTGGCTTGTAGAGTTTCTGCTGAGAAATCAGCTGTTAACCTTATGGGAGTTCCCTTGTATGTTATTTGTCATTTTTCCTTTGCTGCTTTCAATAATTTTTCTTTGTCCTTAATTCTTGCCAATTTGATTACTATGTGTCTCAGCGTGTTTCTCCTTGGGTTTATCCTGTATGGGATTCTCTGCACTTCCTGGACTTGGGTGGCTATTTCCTTTCCCATGTTAGGGAAGTTTTCAACTATAATCTCTTCAAATATTTTCTCAGGTCCTTTCTCTCTTCTCCTTCTGGGACCCCTATAATGCAAATGTTGTTGCGTTTAATGTTGTCCCAGAGGTCTCTTAGGCTGTTTTCATTTCTTTTCATTCTTTTTTCTTTATTCTGTTCCACAGCAGTGAATTCCACCATTCTGTCTTCCGGGTCACTTATCCGTCCTTCAGCCTCAGTTTTCTGCTATTGATTCCTTCTAGTGTATTTTTCACTTCATTTATTATATTGTTCATCTCTGTTTCTTTGTTCTTTAATTCTTCTAGGTCTTTGTTAAGCATTTCTTGCATCTTCTCTGTCTTTGCCTCCATTCTTTTTCCGAGGTCCTGGATCATCTTCACTCTCATTATTCTGAATTCTTTTTCTGGAAGGTTGCCTATCTCCACTTCATTTAGTTGTTTTTCTGGGGTTTTATCTTGTTCCTTCATCTGGTACATAGCCCTCTCTCTGCCTTTTCATCTTGTCCATCTTTGTGTGAATGTTTTTTTTCGTCCACAGGCTGCAGGATTGTAGTTCTTCTTGCTTCTGCTGTCTGCCCTCTGGTGGATGAGGCTATCGAAGAGGGCTGTACATGTTTCCTGATGGGAGGGACTGGTGGTGGGTAGAACTGGGTGTTGCTCTGGTGGGCAGAGCTCAGTGAAACTTTAATCTGCTTGTCTGCTGATGGGTGGGGCTGAGTTTCCTCCCTGTTGGTTGTTTGACCTGAGGCGACCCAGCACTGGAGCCTACAGGCTCTTTGGTGAGGCTAATGGCAGACTCCAGGAGGGCTTATGTGAAGGAGTACTTCCCAGAACTTCTGCTGCCAGTGTCCTTGTTCCCACGGTGAGCCACAGCCATCCCCCGCCTCTGCAGGAGACCCTCCAACACTAGCAGGTAGGTCTGGTTCAGTCTCCTGTGGGGTCACTGCTCCTTCCCCGGGTCCCAATGCACACACTACTTTGTGTGTCCCCTCCAAGAGTGGAGTCTCTGTTTCCCCCAGTCCTGTCCAAGTCCTGCAATCAAATCCCGGTAGCCTTCAAAGTCTGATTCTCTAGGAATTCCTCCTCCCGTTGCCGGACCCCCAGGTTGGGAAGCCTGACGTGGGGCTCAGAACCTTCACTCCAGTGGGTGGACTTCTGCGGTATAAATGTTCTCTAGTTTATGAGTCACCCACCCAGCACTTATGGGATTTGATTTTATTGTGATTGTGCCCCTCCTACCATCTCATTGTGGCGTCTCCTTTGTCTTTGGATGTGGGGTATCTTTTTTGGTGAGTTCCAGTGTCTTCCTGTCGATGATGGTTCATCAGTTAGTTGTGATTCCTGTGCTCTCGCAAGAGGGAGTGAGCACATGTCCTTCTACTCCACCATCTTGAATCCGAGCCTTCCAGACCTTTAGTCCTGTTTGTCAGTTTCTGATGAAGCCAAACTCAAGAGCACATGGCCAGTCAGGATTCATAATACTATTAAGTATTTTAAGATGGCTCTATGTACATATATCCAATCATCACATAGTACACATTAAATATATAACAATCTTATTTGTCAGTTATACCTCAATAAAACTGAAATTTTAAATTAAAAAAAAGATAGCTATAAATGATATAAATGAAAAACAGATGTACAAGAAGTCTAAATGAATGGAGATATGCCAAAATGATAATAGTGACTGGGTTAGGCTAGTGTGATTCTGGAGTTTTTTTGGCTTTTGTGTGTGTGTGTGTGATTGTGTTTTCTAAATGTTTTATAATATAGTTTGTATTTCTTTCTTAGGAAATTTGTGTTCATCGTAAGTATAGTTTTAAGTAGGTAATAATTAAATTGGGAAATACAGAAAGGGAAATAAGAAGAACAAAACCACCTGTAGTCCCACCACTCAAATATACTTACTGTTTACTTGGTGTGCTTCTAGTCTTTTTGTTTGTTTGTTTGTTTTTTCTTCCACTGCGCTGCACTGCTGGTGGGATGAGATCTTAGTTCCCCAACCAGGGATTGAACCCCAGCCCATGGTAGTGAAGCACTGAGTCCTAACCACTGGACCACCAGGGAACTGCCTCTAGTCTTTATTTTTAAATCATAGAATTTATGTGTTTTTTAAAAATTGTAATCATTTTGTGTAATTCTTTTTATCATTTACTGTCACTTTAGTAATAATTCTATTCCTTTTATGATACTAAAAATCACCCTTTAGACAAAGCTGTTTCCGGGAAACCTCAGTGCATCATTGAGTTGCATCAGGATCCTAGAAATATGACCTTAAAATAATTTTTTATACTCTTATTTGTGTAATATGTTCATGTACGTGGAGACCTCTTCAAAAGCCAGTGAGGGAACAGGTGAAAACAGTAAGAAGAAAAGAATTTTAGAATTTATTGTGCAACGTCCAATGAGCCCACTAAGGGTGGTGATAGGAAGTTGTTCAAGGTGAGGTACCAGCAGGGTCCAGCCGTGTGCCAGCGCCACCTAGTGGTTTTGGTTATGAACCATCTGCATTCTTGGTCTCACTTCTGTGAGTCTGAGAGCTGGGCCCCTGGGTTCTAGGCCTTGCTCCAGGACTCTGCCTCTCATCTCTGCTTAGCCTACTGAAAATGGAGCAAGATTACTGTCAGCACACGAGCGCCTAGGAGATGTGCATATAGTTGCTTGCACGATGAGCACCCAAGGGGCACTGAGTAAAAGGCTGAAGGGCTCAGGAATCTATGAAATGAAACATTCAGCTGGGAAGACAGAAGTTTGGAAATCTGGCCCGTGAGATGCCACCAAATCATCATCCTGTTTACGAATCTCTTTTTTAATAAATCTCTTCTCCACTTGTAACTCATTTACCTTATTATCCGAAAAAATGTGTGTCCGTCCTTTCTCTGACAGATGTTTTGATTAGGCTGTTGAGGTGCCAGGAAGTGCAAGAGAAGACACCCTGGTTTGTTAGAGCCGTAAAGGACTGATAGGAATCCAGTTCTACCACTTACTGGCCCTGTGGCTCAGGCTAAGTCACTTAATCTTTCCCCACTCAGTTTCCTCATTCCTCAAATGAAGATAATCATAGCTTTTTTGCTAGGTTATAATAAGGATGATAGCCATTTTTATAATAAAAATCTTTATTGTTAAGTCAGATTATGTCAAGACAATTAAAAATTAATTCAGTTTAGTAATTCCAGGACACACAGGTTTTTCCATTTTTTAACGTTTCTGAAGCAGGATGTGTTGGTGACATGCCAGTGTTTTTGCTTTCTTAACAGTTATGTAAAATGTACTCCTTACACTCCCTGGTATTGTAAATGAAATGAGATAATTAGGTCAGCAGAGTGTTTGAGACTCTCCAGGGAGAACTGTTTTAAGTGCTCTTGGTGGTATCTGTAAACCCTGAACATGACAACTGGTTATATGAGGTCTGATGGTGACAGTTCCCTCACTGCTCTGTTACCAGTCTCAGATGTGAACCTATGAGCTACCCTTTCTAGGAAGTTCATTTGGAAAGCGTATGTTGAGGGACTTCCCTGGCGGTCCAGTGGTTAAGACTGCGCTTCTGTTACCGGGGTCATGGGTTTGATCCCTGGTCGGGGAACTAAGATCCCTCATGCTGCACGATGCAGCCAAAAAGAAGGAAAAAAAAAAAAACTGAAAAGGAAAGCGTGTGTTCTAAAGTCACTGAGATTACGTAGAGCACGGTTCATAATTCAGCAGCCTGTAGCATTTAGCACCACACAGTACACGTGAAGTGAGTAATGGTGGGCTGTTTTGAAGAGGGTACGTAGGAGGGTGGATGTAATCCCTTCTCTAATTCTGTTGGTTCTTTCTCTGCTGTATAGACCGCTGCTTTCTCTCAAGTACTCTTCGAGGGCTGAATGGGATGTTGCATGGAAAATACCTGGTATCTATTCAACCAAGTACATAACAATAGGTTTTACAGGCATATCTTGTTTTATTGTACTTTACTGTGCTTCGCAGATATTACATTTTTTATGAATTGAAGGTTTATAGCAATCTTGCATCCAGCAAGTCTGTCGGCATCATTTTTCCAACAGCCTTTACTCACTTTGTGTCTCTGGGTCACATTTCAGTAATTCTCGCAATATTTCAAATTTATTCATTATTATTATAATTGTTATGCTGACCTGTGATCACTGATCTTTGATGTCACTATTGCAGAAAGATTACAGCTCACTGAAGGCTCAGATGATAGCACCTTTTGACAAAGTATTTTTAATTAGGGTATGTGCATATTTTTTTAGACATAATGCCATTGCACACTTAACAGACTACGGTACAGTGTAAACATAACTTTTATACGCACTGGGAGGGACTTCCCTGCCGGTCCAGTGGTTAAGACTCTGCTCTTCCACTGTAGGGGGTGCAGATTCCATCCCTGGTCAGGGAACTAAGATCCCACATGCCGTGCAGCACAGCCAAAAAAAGAAAAAAATTCTTTTAAAAAAAAAAAATAGATTTATGCACCGGGAAACCAAAAAATGTGTGTGATTTGCTTTACTGCAAATAAAGCAGTAAACGGAACCTGCAGTAGCGCTGGGGTCTGCCCGTACTCTCCATCTCCTTGGCAACTGTCCCTAGTCTTTTTCTCTCTGTCTTCCAGTCTAATAAAGTTCCTGTTGTTCAGCACCCGCACCACATGCATCCGTTGACGCCCCTCATCACCTACAGCAACGACCACTTCTCCCCCGGCTCCCCTCCCACACACCTCTCCCCAGAGATCGATCCAAAGACAGGTGAGTCAGGGCCTGCTCAGGCTGGACCAGCTCCACAGCTCCAGTGGGGGCGGGCTTTTCTTCTCGGGGAGTATTTCAGCCCTGGAATCGGACAGACCTGGGTTCAAACCGTGTCTCCAGCTCTCAGTCGTCTCTAACCCTGCCCACTAAGTTTAGCCTTTTCAGTTCGCTCCTCAGTGCCTTACGTGTCCCTTCTGCATCGCCGGGTCATTGTGAGGATGAAAGGAGATTAAATGAGATGATGCACAGGGCCTGGCTCCACAGCATTTGGCGTTGCTCTGCCACTGCTGCTTCTACGTTAGAATGTCTTAAAACTTTAAGATTGGAATGACCTGGAAGGGGAAAAGAAAAATCTCCTTTCTCATTGACTTTGAAGTCTAGCCGGCTGCAGGCTGCGCCTCCTTAAACCAAAACCTAGGCCCCAGACTGAACATATGGAAGTAAACAGTCTAGCCAGACATAAGTATAGCTATAAAGCAGTAGACTGAGTTGGCTTCTTGTTTTTAACTTGCTCACCCAAACGCCATCCCAGAGGGAGCCAGAGTCTTCATAGAATTCCCATAGCGTTTCCATGGGTCAAAGCATTTTTGGAGCCCCTCTTGAGACATCACAGCTACTACGAGTTACAGATAATAAGGAGGACAAATGTGGAACAGAGATCCAAAGTCTATCTTTCCATGAATGAGGCAGCTTTTCTAGCTGATGACTCTGGGGATATCTTGGGTCTCTCAGTCCAAAATTTCCTGCCTGTGTCTTGGACGACTCCTGTATGAGCAGCTGGAAGTTACTGGTGACAGAGGGCAGGGATAATAAAAGAAAGGGCCTTCCAAGCTCCAGGGCACCTGGGAATATAGGGCAAGGAACCTCCTGTTTGATATTGTTTTAAGGTGTTAATGTAGGGCCAAGGAATTGTCTGACACATCTCTCTTTGGAAGCAGGAATCCCCCGACCCCCTCACCCATCTGAGCTGTCTCCGTATTACCCACTGTCTCCCGGAGCTGTCGGGCAAATCCCCCATCCCCTCGGCTGGCTCGTCCCACAGTAAGGAAACTTACAGCCTTTCTTACCCTCCCTCCTTCCTTATGCTGAGTTCTAACTTCTGTACCTCCAGCCGGTCCTGGTGGTCTGTATACAGACCCCCCCCCCCCCCCACATAGAGCCCTCTCACCAAAGCCCAGGACTCAGACCTCCCTGCTCTCCCCAGGCCAGTGTCCCCCCAACTCTTCCTTCCTACTTCCTGCCTTTACTTATCATCCTTTCTTCCCAACCGCCTCTCCTTCCCTGTCCTGAACATTCCCATTTTAGCCAATTTGCTAACCAGATTTCCTTGCTCCTGGCCCTTATAGGCAAGGACAGCCCATGTACTCCCTTCCTCCCGGCGGCTTCCGGCACCCCTACCCTGCGCTCGCCATGAATGCCTCAATGTCCAGGTGAGTCCTGGGACTGGAGCTGTGAGCAGGAAGTGGCAGCGCAGGGAATGGTTGTCTACCAGCATCCCTGCCATTTCTGACCGTTACACAGCTTTCTCTTGGCAGTAAGCGAGGAGGCAGGCGCTCACCTTTCCTCCCGCCTCTCTGATAAGGTGGGGATGGAGACCATAGGCTCAGCCCACTCTTGCCCCATCCCTCTAAGAGAAGCATTTCAAAGCCCTCACACTCAACCCCCCTGCACGTCCCCTCACGGGCTGGGCTGGGCTTTGTGGCACTGAAGCATTTTGAGTACATCACTCTGAAGCTGGGAGATTAATTGTTCCTGCAATGATGTCAGGAGAAGGGAACAGCGAAAGGGGATTTCTGTCTCAGTAGCCAATCTACCTGACAGTGGTACCGCCAATGACAAAAGAAGTGCAACCCACAGCCTAAGCCCTTCTTTCCCCGCTGTGTACTCTGGCCTCAGACCCGCTGCATCTTCTTTTGTGTTTTTCATCCTACCTGCTTTCAGCACCAGATATAGGAAACCTGCATGCTTGTGGGGGAAGGGAGGTTTGTTGGGTGTTTCCCAAACCAGTTCTGTCGAGGTCAGTGCATGGCCTTCCGTTGCTCCAACACTGCCCCAGCAGAGGTGTTTACACGCCTCCGCCATCAAGACTGGGGGCCCGCCACATCCTCTGTGGGTGACAAGCATTCTGCCTGAATCCCTCTGTTGTCTTTGTTTCCATCTGGTACATAGCCTGGTTTCCAGTCGGTTCTCCCCTCACATGGTGGCTCCGGCCCATCCTGGTCTGCCCACCTCAGGGATCCCCCACCCCGCTATCGTCTCCCCCATCGTCAAGCAGGAACCGACGCCCCCCAGCCTGAGCCCGGCCGTGATCGCGTGAGTAACGGGCAGCCTGAGGGGGGGTGGCCAGTCTCTGAGCAGCGAGTACCATTGGTTGCTTTCTTGGGGACATACAGCTGGCAGCCCGGCAGCTTCCTCAACTACACCCTCTCCCTTGGGAACTGTTCCCTTTGACCCCTGGAGTTCCCATCCTCTCAGAGACACCGTGCATCTCTTCTTCCATTAAGGAAGGTTTTACAACCAGGACTTTGAGGCTGAAAGAGAACCTGAGAGAGCTTTTAGCTTCCTTCTCCCCCTCCCACCCCACCCCCCATACACTCGAAAATTGTAAGGCCCCAGAAAGGAGAATATTCTCAAGGTCGCATGGCTGACCGGTGGCAGAGCTGCGCCCAGCACCAAGGCCTGTGCTTGGTCCACTGTGCCATAAAGACAGCAGGAAAGCCAAAGTCGGTGCCTCGTAGCCGAGGAGACCTCCTCTCTCCGTTTCTGCCTAAAGTGCCCTGCCCCCTCCTCTTTCTCACCTGCGGCCAGTGCGTCCCAGCTCTCACCACCACCCTCTGTTCCATTGTCAGGAAGTTGTCCTTTCCTGGAATATGGCCAGAGGTCTGTCAGAGGCTAGGAGCTAGGTGCTCAGGCTCTGAAAGCAACCCCGGGCAACTTACATTATCGTCCAAGCAACAGCATCTCCCCTCCCCAGAGGCAGACAGCCCTTAGCCTCCTAGAGAGATGACAGCTGATACCAGCTAACCTACAGCCTTATGACTTCCCAGGAAATCACCCGTCACAGTGAAAAAAGAGGAAGAAAAGAAACCCCACGTGAAGAAGCCTCTTAATGCCTTCATGTTATATATGAAGGAGATGAGGGCCAAGGTGGTGGCCGAGTGCACCCTGAAGGAAAGTGCAGCCATTAACCAGATCCTGGGGAGAAAGGTAAGGCCTGCCCTTGGGCTCCAGGCTGTGCGGCTCAGCGGTCCCCACGCTCACCGCTCTGTCATCGCTGGTCCTCTCTCCCGCAGTGGCACAACCTGTCCCGAGAAGAACAGGCCAAGTACTATGAACTGGCCCGGAAGGAGCGGCAGCTTCACTCGCAGCTCTACCCGACCTGGTCAGCCCGAGACAACTACGTACGTGCCCATCAGACACCAGGAGCAGCCTCTGCGCGAGGAAGAGGGGCAAAGGAAGCTGACTCCATTGATAGAGGACCCTGTCAACGGAGTCAGCTTCCAGGGAGGCCAGGGAGAAGTCTGTATTTCTCTAGAAATAAGGAAGACGTTTTAGTTCTCAGGAGGGCAACAAGGCCATGGTTTGGTATCCTGGGGACAGAATCAAATTTGTGCCTGTCCCATTGGAAGTGGACTCAGCCTTTAATTCCATAATTCAGGGTGCAGTGTGAGCTGTGTGCTAGCTCTGTGGTCAGTGTCTCTAGCCAAGGGTTGCCAGCCTGGGGCTCAGAGACCAATGCGTAAGCCTCTGCCTGCGTTTCTGATGACTCCCTGAAACTGGGAAGGTTTTTGTATGTATGTTGTTACTTGCTTTTTTTGTGCCAAAAGGCACAAAAAAAGTTTTTTGGGGTTTATTTGGGTTTTTTTTCCCAATTGAACCCACGCCCTCGGCAGTGAAAGCACAGAGTCCTAACCACTGGACAGCTGGGGAATTCCCAGCTGCATTAGATTTTCAGCGAGACCTGGGACCCCTCAGAAAAGATCAGGAACCTTACAGTGTTCTAGGAAGAGAAATGGAAAAATCAGCCTGAAGGGCAGGAAAAGAATGAGGCCTTCCGAGAAAGCCAGGACACCGGAGCTGGAGGGAAGGGATCCAGTGGGGGAGGGAAGCAGTGTTCCGGGAAGGCTCACTGTGCCACCTGGTGAGGCTGCTGCGGGGAGTGTGATCTGGGTGCCCAGTGCAGGAAGTATCCTGTCTCCCCGCTTCATAGCTGGGAGTCCCCCAGAAAAGCCGGTTATTCTGTCCCTGGTTACCTCTTCCTTTGGCTGTATCTTTCAGGGTAAGAAAAAGAAGAGGAAGCGAGAAAAGCAGCTGTCCCAGACCCAGTCCCAGCAGCAAGTCCAGGAGGCAGACGGTGAGTGTACAGGAGGGCCCTGCATCTTTACTTCCTTTTCCCTGTCCCAGCTACACCCGCCGGTACTTTGTACCCGGGACTCTGACGGACACGGTGACAATGCCGTGTGATAGCTGCCATTTTCAAGGCCTTATGTACACTCAGAGGGCTGTTATTATTATCCCCTTTTTGGAGATGATCTGTTAAGAGGCTCGAAGAAGTGAAGGGATTTTTCCAGTCACTCTGCTTGTTAAATGGTCCAGCACTTTGTCACTTGGAAGGCTCTTTTCAATTCAGTTGAGTTGTGTCTTATTGGAGGGTTAGGTTCTAAAATCAATGCATAAGGTAAAAACTGAATGTCACTGAAATGATCCTTGAAATTCCCTTAGGAAGGCAGCCCATTAGGGATGGACATATCACCTATCAGTGAATCCAATAGAATCAGGTTTTCTTCCAATGTTTGTTTGGTCGAATAACGGAAATAATTGTTCACTTGGATTGGGGGTGCCCCTTTGTGCCACAAATATATACTGTATCTTTTTACAGCAGAATCACACCCAGCAGAGAGATGCTCACACGGTGACCAGTATTTCAGTCAAGCCTCCCATCTCATGCTCACTCCAGGACAAGTGCAGAACTTGTTTAGTTCCATCTGTAGTGCTTTTTTTAGCTGGGGGGGGGGGGGGGGGCGGGGGGAGCTGCACCCCCCAGCTTGTGGGATCTTAGTTCCCTGACCAGGGATCAAACCCAGGGCCACAGCAGTGAAAACGCCAAGTCCTGACCCCTGGACTGCCAGGGAAGTCCCCTAAAGTGCTTTTTATCACCTTGCTTTTCTTTTCATCTCCTTTCCTACCTTTCTAATATCTGTATAGTTTGCATATTCATCTCCATAGGAGTCCATGTAAGTTAACTATGTATATGATGCAAAATCCACTGTATCCCACGTTGCTTAGCAGGTGCTGTACTATCTCTGACAGCACCATAAACCAAAGATCTTAAAGCAAATTGAGTGGAGATCCATCCCCAGAATGATGAGATTTCAGCAGGAAGATGAAGATGTGAGAGGCTGAGCTACTTTCCTTCCAGGCAGGTTCTGAATGAGTCTTTGGCATTTGGGCATTGCCCCTTGTCTGTGCTCTAGGTGTCTTGAAAGCCACAGCCATCACTTCAGGTTCTCGCTTCCCTCCCTGTACGCATTCTTGTTTCCGGAGTTGATGTGTACAGCTGGGCTTCCTCGGCAACCTCCGCCTCCCACCGCGCTCCTAGCTGCTAACTCTTCCGTGTGGTTTTTTTATTTCCCCTAGGTGCTCTGGCCTCCAAAAGCAAGAAGCCATGTGTCCAGTACCTGCCCCCTGAGAAGCCCTGTGACAGTCCTGCCTCCTCCCACGGCAGCATGCTGGACTCGCCGGCCACACCCTCCACGGCCTTGGCCTCCCCGGCTGCCCCGGCCGCCACCCACTCAGAGCAAGCCCAGCCCCTCTCCCTCACCACCAAGCCAGAGACCCGGGCCCAGCTGGCTCTCCACTCGGCTACCTTCCTGTCAGCGAAGGCTGCCGCCACCTCCTCTGGCCAGATGGGCAGCCAGCCCCCCGTCCTATCCCGGCCCCTCCCCCTGGGGTCCGTGCCCACAGCTCTGCTGACGTCCCCCCCTTCCTTCCCAGCCACGCTCCATGCCCACCAGGCCCTCCCCGTGCTCCAGGCCCAGCCTCTTTCCTTGGTCACCAAGTCTGCCCACTAAGCTGCCCATTGACCTATGCAGGCTGTCACGTGACTCATCGAGTAGTAATGATGCAGAAGAAGAAGAAGAAAAAAAAAAGGAAACTTTATTGGTCAATATTTGACCACTCTGGACTGTTCTGTAAAGTGACTGGTAACAGCAGCACTTTACATTTTGTAGATGTAACCAGTAGCTGATCTTAAGGCTTTTTTAAAAAACAAAACAAAACAAAACAAAAATCTTTAAAAAACAAGAACTGAAAAGTAGTGTGTTATTCTTCCTGTATGTGCAGCGGTGGATGGACCTGGGCAGAAGGCACCTCTGTCTCTACCTCCTGGACTCTCTGCCCTCCTGCCTCTTCCCATCACCCCCCAGCATCCCAGCTTCCCCCACCCAGCCTGCATGTTGGCCATTGCTGCCATTTCTAGCCCGCAGCCTCTTCATCTACATCCCATTCCTGGACATTCCCTTTTACCTGGCCCACATTTTTCTCCTTTGCTCAGCTCCGTGGGTTCTTGCCTTCACCTCCGTCCTCTGCCCAGTGTAAGGCTGTCACCATGTGAGAAGACACCTCGGCCTCGTTTGTCTCCACCAGCATCCCTTTTCCCTCAGTGGCCCTAATGCCCCAGTCTCCAGCTTTTGGTGGGGGAAGAGGTCTTCTGCAGTGGTTCTTCCCCGCATTTAAAGGGATTCAAGGTGCCTGCCACTTCCTCAGTGAAGAAGCCTGTGTACCACCCCCTTACCAGTCGAGATGTCCCCTCACAGCCCCAGAGTGGCAGACAGGACCTGGCTCCGAGGTCTGGCTCCTGTCACCCAGGTCCGTGCTAGCGCAATCTGCCAAAGCTCTGAAGACCCTCCTCCCTCCCCCATCACCTCACATGCTTCTTCTGTGTGTATTTCTTTTCATTTTTATGGGGTTTTTTGGAGCAATTTAAACTCCCAGTTGTTTATTTTCACAAAAGAAAATAAAATTGCAGTTGCAAGACCTTTTCTGAGTATTTTAGTCCTTTTCTTGAATCAAGCCCCCTTCTTCACACCAAGCCCTGTGTGAGATTTTTGCAGACATGCAAAGGAGGAATGCTGCTTATTGGAAGGGGATATAAATCATGCCTGACACGACTAGAAAAATTCAACCCAGTTTCCAGCCTCGAATGTACACAGACCACTCAGTATAGATAACTGAGATACAAAGGGATGAATCTTTATATTTTCGTTTGTCTTCTTGTAATTGCCAAGATAGGAGAGGTATCCTTGGATTGCTTTGCATGTATCTAGCACTGCAATTAATTTTTTTTGTTGTTATGGTGTTATTGAGGTATAATTCACATAACATACAATTCACCCATTTAAAGTGTACAATTTGGGACTCCCCTGGTGGTGCAGTGGTTAAGAATCCGCCTGTTAAGGCAGGGGATGCGGGTTCAGTCCCTGGTCCAGGAAGATCCCACATGTTGCGGAGCAACTAAGCCCATGCGCCACAACTACTGAGCGCGCATGCCACAACTACTGAAGCCCGCGCTGCTAGAGACCGTGCTCCACAAGAGAAGCCACCGCAGTGAGAAGCGTGCGCACCACAACAAAGAGCAGCCCCCGGCTCACCGCAACTAGAGAAAGCCTGCGTGCAGCAACGAAGACCCAGCGCAGACAAAAAAAAAAAAAAAAACAGCACAACACATGAAGTGTACAATGGTTTTGACTGTGTTCAAAGTTGTGTACCCATCATCACACTGGACTTCAGAACATTTTCATTACTTCAAAAAGAATCCCGGGGCTTCCCTGGTGGCGCAGTGGTTGAGAGTCCGCCTGCCGATGCAGGGGACGCGGGTTTGTGCCCCGGTCCAGGAGGATCCCACATGCCACGGAGCGGCTGCGCCCGTGGCCCATGGCCCGCTGAGCCTGCGCGTCCGAAGCCTATGCTCCGCGGCGGGAGAGCCACTGCAGTGAGAGGCCCGCGTACCGCAAAAAAAAAAAAAAAAAAGAATTCCCGTACCCTTTAGAACTTACCCTCCACTTCCTCCTTCTCACACCCGCATCCCCACCTCCAGCCCTAAACAACCATAAAGCTACTTTGTTTTTAACATCTTTATTGGAGTGTAATTGCTTTACAATGTTGTGTTAGTTTCTGCTGTATGACAAAGTGAATCAGCTATACATATACATATATCCCCATATCTCTTCCCTCTGGCGTCTCCACCCTCCCACCCTCCCTATCCCACCCCTCTAGGTGGTCACAAAGCACCCAGCTGATCTCCCTGTGCTATGCAGCTGCTTCCCACTAGCTATCTATTTTGGTAGTGTATATATGTCAGTGCTACTCTCTCACTTCGTCCCAGCTTACCCTTCCCCCTCCCCGTGTCCTCAAGTCCATTTTCTACGTCCATGAATCTACTTTTTATCTCTGGCTTTGTCTGTTCTGGACATTTCGTTTAAATGGAATCATACACTATGTGGTCCTTTCTCACTGACTTCTTTTAGCAGAGTATTTTCAAGATTCATCCCTGTTGTAACCTGTGTTGGCACATCATTCCCTTTTTTTTATTTTTTATGATGGTAAAATAGATAAATAACAAAATTCACCACTTTAACCATTTTTAGGTGTACAATTCAGTGGCTTTAATTACCTTCACAGTGTTGTGCAACCATCACCACTGTTTCCAAAACGTTTCATCACCCCAGAGTCTCTATAACCATTAAGCAATAACTCCCTCATTCCCCTCCCCTCAGCTCCTAGTAACCTCTAATCTACTTTCTCTTTCAATGAATTTGCCTATTCTAAATATTCCATATAAATGGAATCATAAAACATTTGTCCTTTTGTGCCTGGCTTATTTAACTAAGCATGTTTTCAAGGTGCATTCATGTTGTATCAGAATTTCATTTTTTGCCCCGGACACGCAGGCTCAGCGGCCATGGCTCACGGGCCCAGCCGCTCCGCGGCATGTGGTATCTTCCCAGACCGGGGCACGAACCCGTGTCCCATGCATCGGCAGGCGGACTCTCAACCACTGCACCACCAGGGAAGTCTCTAGGATTTCATTTTTTTTAAGCCTTGTCTTCCTTTACCTTTTTTTGAGTACTTGCCAGATTTTTTTCCCCTACTCAGACATACAGCTTTTTAAATTTTTAAATAATATAATATATATATATAAGTGGACAATCTAGTGGCATTAAGTACATTCACAATGTTGTGCAACCGTAACCACTAACAACTTCCAGAACCATTTCATCATCCCAAACAGAAACTCCATACCTATTAAATATTAACTCCCCATTCCTCCCTCCCCCCAGACTTTAAGAACCTGCAATCTACTTTATATCTTTATAAATGTGCCTATTTTAGGTACCTCATATAAGTAGAATACAGTACTTGTCCCTTCATGTCTGGCTTATTTCACTTAGCGTAATGTTTTCAAGGTTCATCCATATTGTAGCTTGTATTGGTATCAGAACTTCATTCCTTTTTCTGGCTCAATAATAGTCCATTGTATGTATAAACTACATTTTGTTTATTCATCTATTGATGAACACATGGGTTGTTTCCACACTTTGGCTATTGTGAATAATGTTGCTGTGAACTTTCACATACAAATAAAACGTTTGGGGCTTCCCTGGTGGCGCAGTGGTTGAGAGTCCGCCTGCCGATGCAGGGGACACCAGTTCGTGCCCCGGGCCGGGAAGATCCCACATGCCGCGGAGCGGCTGGGCCTGTGAGCCATGACCGCTGAGCCTGCGCGTCCGGAGCCTGTGCTCTGCAACGGGAGAGGCCACAACAGTGAGAGGCCCGCGTACAGGAAAAAAAAAAAAAAAAAAAAAAAAAAAATATATATATATATATATATATATATAAAACGTTTGAGTCCCTGTTTTCAATTCTTTGGGATTTATATGTAGAAGTGGGATTGCTGGGTCATATTGGTAATTCTATGTTTAACATTTTGAGGAATTGCCAAACTCTTTTTCATAGCAGCTGCAACATTTTACATTCCAATCAGCAATGTTTGAGGGCTCCGATTTCTCCACATCCTCACCAACATATTATTTTCTTTTTTTTAAATACAGTTTTTAAAGGTTACACTCTATTTACAGTTATTACAAAGTACTGGCTATATTCCCCATGTTGTACATTATATCTTTTAGCCTATCTTACACCCAGTAGTTTGTACCACCCACTCTCCCACTGGTAACCACTAGTTTGTTCTCTATATCTGTGAGTCTGCTTCTTTTTTGTTATATTCACTAGTTTGTTGTATTTTTTAGATTCCGCATATAAGTGATGTCATTCAGTATTTGTCTTTATCTGTCTGACTTATTTCACTTAGCATAATGCCCTCCAAGTCCATCCACGTTGCTGCAAAAGACAAAATTTTGTGTTTTTTTTATGTCTGAGTAGTTTTCCACCGTATATATACAACCACATCTTCTTTACCCACTCATCTGTTGATGGGCATTCAGGTTGCTTTCATATCTTGGCGATTGTAAATAATGCTGCTATGAACATTGGGGTGCATGTATCTTTTTGAATTAGCATTTATGTTTTTTTTTCAGATATATAGCCGGGAATGGAATTGCTGGGTCAATATGGTAGTTCTATTTTTAGTTTTTTTTGTTTTTTTGTTTTTTTGTTTTTTTGCAGTATGTGGGCCTCTCACTGTTGTGGCCTCTCCCGTTGCGGAGCACAGGCTCCGGACGTGCAGGATCAACGGCCATGGCTCACGGGGCCCAGCCGCTCTGCAGCATGTGGGATCTTCCCGGACCGGGGCACGAACCCGTGTCCCTTGCATCGGCAGGCGGACTCTCAACCACTGCGCCACCAGGGAAGCCCTATTTTTAGTTTTTTGAGAAGCCTCGATACTGTTTTCCACAGTGGCTGCACAGATTTACATTCCTACCAACAGTGTACAAGGGTTCCCTTTCCTCCACAGCCTCACCAACATTTGTTATTCGTGTGTTTTTTGATGATAGCCATTATGGCAGGTGTGAGGTGATAGCTCATTGTGGTTTTGATTTGCACTTTCCTGATGCATTTTCCTATTTTCTGTTTTTTTATCATAGTCATCCTAGTAGGTGTGGAGTGTGTCTCACTGTGATTTTGATTTGCATTTACCCAACTAATACTAATGATGTTGAACAACCATTCATATGTTTATTAGCCAGTTATCCCAGCACCATTTGTTGAAAAGACTAATCTTTCCCCCGTTGAACAGTCAGCACCCTTGTCAAAAATCAACTGACCATAAATATATAGGTTTATTTCCTGACCCTCAATTCTATTCCATTCATCCATATATCTTTATGCCTGTACCACACTGTCTTAATTACTGTAATTTTGTAATAAGTTTTAAAATTGGGAAATGAGAGTCGTCTGATTTTGTTCGTCTTTTTCAAACCTGTATTGGCTATTCTGGGTCTCTTTCATTTTCGTATAAATTTTAGTATCAGCTTGTCAATTTCTGCAAAGATACCACCTGGGATTTTTATAGGGATTGTGTTGGTAGATCAATTTGGGGAGCATAGACATTCTAACAATTATGTCTTCCAATCCATGAATATGGGATGTATTTCCATTTATTTAGGGCTTCTTTAGTTTTTTTTAAATAATACTTTATTGTTTCAGAGTGTACGTTTTGCATTTCTTTTGTTAAATTTATTCTTAAATTTTATTTTATTATTTTTGATACTACTGTAAACGGAATTTTTCTTAATTTCATTTTTAGATTGTCTGTTGCAAGTGTATAGAAATATAATTGATTTTTATATATTGATCTCACATCTTACATCCTTGCTGAACTCATCCTAATAAATTTTTAGAAAATCCTCAGGATTATCTTTATACAAGATCATGTTATCTGAAAACAGAGATAGTTTTACTTCTTCCTTTTCAATCTGGATGCTTCTTATTTTGTTTTCTTGCTGAATTGTCTTGGCTACTTACAGTAAGAAGTTGAGTAGAAGTGGTGGGAGCAGACATGGTTCCTTATCTCAGGAGGAAAGCATCTAGTCTTTTACCATTAACTATAATGTTAGTTGTGAGGTTTCTGTACATGCCCCCTGCAGGTTGAGGAAGTTCCCTTCTTTTCCAAATTTGTTGAGTATTTTTATCACGAAGAAGTACAAGGAAATTTAAGATTTATTCAAGTTGCACCCTACCATTCCCTTAAACCAAAATTGGTGTGAGTTAGGAGTTAGCGCTAAAATCTGCCTTCTCTACTCCTATTCTAGGTAGCAGCACTTCCTGGAGAAAAACCACACACCTGAAATAGGTGCCACAGTAGATTTGTGCCTCACATAAGCCAGGCCTGTAGCCTATATCCAGTCTGTTGGTATTACCTCTCAAATTTATCTTGAGTCCAACCACTTCCCTCCATTCTCACTGTCCCTATGCTAGTCCTACTAGGACTATTGCAACAGCCTCCTACCTGATTAACTTCTAAATCCACTCCTCTCCCCACCACCCCAAGAGTAGATTCTTCACCCTACGACCAGACTAATCTTCAAAAATTCCCAACTCTGGGGACTTCCCTGGTGGCACAGTGGTTAAGAATCTGCCTGCCAATGCAGGGGACACGGGTTTGAGCCCTGGTCTGGGGGTATCCCACATGCCGCAAAGCAACTAAGCCCCTGCGCCACAACTACTGAGCCTGTGCTCTAGAGCCCACGAGCCACAGCTACTGAAACCCACGTGCTCTAGGGCCCACCTGCCACAACTACTGAAGCCCGCGCGCCAAGAGCCCATGCTCCACAACAAGAGAAGCCACTGCAATGAGAAGCCCGCACACCGCGAGGAAGAGTAGCCCCTGCTCGCCACAACTAGAGCGCCACAACTAAAGCCCGCAGCAACAAAGACCCAACGCAGTCAAAATAAATAAATAAATAATTCCCTACTCTATCTTTTCCCTACTTAAACAGCTTTAATGGATTCTCGTTAATGTTAAGGTAAAATATCAAACCCTGGACTTAGCCCACAAACTCTGCATGATTTGGACCCTTATTTTCTCTCCTGGCTAATAATATGGACACAAGATCAGGCTTAATAATTTGCCATTCCCCTACCTACATGCACAGACACAAGCGCAAACACGCACACGAGTGCACCAAGCCAATATCCTTTTTTTAAAATTGAAATATGGTTCCTGGACAATATTGTTAGTTTCAGGTATACTACATAGTGATTTGACATTTGCATACATTACAAAATACATCACAATAAGTCTAGTAACCATTTGTCCTAAGCCAAATCCTTTAATGCTAGTCAAGTATTTATTTAGGGGAGGTGGAGAGAATTTTAGAAACATTCATTTACCAATTCACTTCCCTAAGCCAGAGTCACAGTTCTGAACTAACTTGTAAAAGATTTCTCACTTCTCTCTGATTCTTATTCTCTCCTTAGTAATGAGGGTGTGTGTGAGAGACTTTCTTACAACAGAGAAACATTGAGAAGCATATTAAAGGGTTTTTTAAAGATTATTTTTATTTATTTTAATTTTATTATTTTTAGTTTTGGCCGTGCCCCTTGGCTTGTGGAATCTTAGTTCCCCAACCAGGGATCGAACCCCAGCCACGGTAGTGAAAGTACAGAGTCCTAACCACTGGACTAAAAGGTTTTAAAATAGCAAAACAAAGTACTTTTTCCTGAAAACTATATTTACATCATATACTAGTCCTTAAAATTCTTCAGAAATTCACCTGACTAGAACTGCATGCCACATAACCCAAATATTGTACTCAGACTGCAGAAGAGTGTTATATCTCCTGGCAGCTGTAATCCTTTTTGGCAGGATTACATTTCAACCTGTGTTAATGGCAACCTAGATCATTTAATACTTAATCTGGCTGGAGGCTCTGCTCCAGTCTCATCCCCCGCCATTTTCTTTTTACTTTTTATAAATTAATTTACTATTTATTTATTTTTGGCTGTGTTGGGTCTTAGTTGCTGTGCACGGTCTTTCTCTAGTTGCGGCGGGTGGGGGCTACTCTTCGTTGCGGGGCACGGGCTTCTCACTGCGGTGGCTTCTCTTATTGTGGAGCATGGCCTCTAGCTGAGCAGGCTTTAGTAGTTGCGGAACGCGGGCTCAGTAGTTGTGGCGCACGGGCTTAGTTGCTCCGCGGCATGTGAGATCATCCTTGCCCAGGGCCCGAACCCGCGTCCCCTGCATTGGCAGGTGGATTCTTAACCACTGTACCACCAAGGAAGATCCATTTCTTTAAATTTTTATTGGGTGTAATTGAAATTGATTTACAATATTGTGCCAGTTTCAGATGTACAGCAAAGTAAATCTGCCATACAAATACGTATAAATGATGGACTTTTTAGAAAAGATCTTTGGCTACCTCGGAGGGCAGTTTTCCGTGGGGTCAGGAGAGAGGGGAGCAGGGTTGCAAAGGCTGCCGCTACAAAGGTGATGGGGTGGGTTTCCGTTTCCAGACTTCCACACATTTGTGTACGGCAGGGAAAGAACCACGAGAGAGGGAGAAGGTAGAAATGTAGGCAGAAGATGGGGCGAAGAGGCGCTGGGCCACAGCGATGTCACTCCCGTGGGATCGTCCGCGGGCCAGGGAGCTCCTGCTCTGCCTATATTGTCTCATAAGTATGAGGGCAAAGAAGAAAAGGGGGAGTAACGGTCTGTAGCGGCTGCTATGTAGCAAAGAAACCAGAAAAAGGTGGACACGCCTTCCACAGGGGACAACACGGCGCCGACACCAAAAAAAGGAGTAACATCCCGGAGAAAACAGCTGAACCACACACAGCCGCGCCTTTTCCCAAGCCCCACCCCTCGACCGGGTCTGGCTGCGGGAGACGCACGCAGGAAGGGGTGGGGCATGAGCGCTGAGCCCGCGCGCTGATCTCGCGAGAGCAGTAGAGGGCGGAAGCGCAGTCTGTGCAGGATGAGTTTACGGGTTGTGTTCGTCTTGCTGAGCTTCGCAGCGGCGGGTAAGACCCCACCCCCACCCCCACCCCCCGCCTCCCACAACAACTCCTCGACCCACCTCCACTAATCCCAGTCTCGCCGCCAGGCCCACCAATACTCACCGTGGCCGGTCGCCACCTGACCTCACTTCTTCCCTGCCCGACCCTCGCCACCCCTCCGCTCGCCATCAGCCCCTTCCTCTGTTTGCCCGTTGCAACGTTCTGAGGATTCCTTCCTCTCCGCCTGCCTCTCTTCAGCCAGACGGTTTCTCTGTTTCAGGCTCCACGCAGCCCGCTTCTTTGCCAGTCTCCTCAGCAGTCGCTCCGAGGACAAGTCCGGCTTCTACAAGAGACTCCAAGCTCACGTTGAGCCTGCAGCCTGAGCAAGGACACAGTGACAGACCCCCTCTGAATCACAGTACCAAGAAAGCCGTCCCTGGCAGTTCGGAACCCGAGCTGCAGCACAAGAATGACCGCCTTGGCAATTCCTCCAGAGACCAGTCCACCAAGTCGGTCTCCAGCCCCTCTTCTGATAACAACGAGCCCACCAAGTCCGATTTAAACACAGTAACTGACAAAGCTCTGCAGCCTTCCAGAACTGAATCTGGGGGAAAAGTATTGCTAGACTCTGACCGCTCTTCTACCCAGCAGGAGGGAGGAGGTAAGTCTTTAGAACCACCTGAAGATGAGGAGCCCAAGGAGACTGAGGAAGGGGATACAGAGCCTGAAGAGGGTGCACCGCCCAAAGCCGACAAAGAAATGCCTGGCCCTGCCTCCAGTGAGAACCGTGGAAGCACAGTTTTGAATTCCCGGAGTAGGGAGAAGGGTGACCGTTATAAGGATAATCTTGGAAGTTCCAGTGCAGAGAGCAGCCACTTCTTTGCATATCTGGTGACAGCAGCCATTCTCGTTGCTGTCCTCTATATTGCCTACCACAATAAGCGGAAGGTAAGTCAAGAGTTGCTTTAAGAGGAGGAATGGGGCTTCCCTGGTGGCGCAGTGGTTGAGAGTCCGCCTGCCTATACAGGCGACGCGGGTTCGTGCCCCGGTCCAGAAAGATCCCACGTGCCGCGGAGCGGCTGGGCCCGTGAGCCATGGCCGCTGAGCCTGCGCGTCCGGAGCCTGTGCTCCGCAGCGGGAGAGGCCACAACAGTGAGAGGCCCGCGTACCGCAAAAAAAAAAAAAGAAAAAAAAGAGGAGGGATGGGATTTTCTCCATCCTGAAAGCTTGGAGTGTGGGTATCCATCACTCATCTGCCTGTAAGCACTAGGAATTTAAAAACAAACTTCAGTTTTTTCTGAGACCCTGCTAGGGTTCTTTATTCTTCTTTCAGAAATCATATATTTTCATGTCTGTTTCCTCTGAGTGCCTTCTGTTGTTGCGTCGGTGCCAAGTTTAGGACGTTATTATGCTCTGACCCAAATTAGGGTCTCCTCCCGTAATCTTGGAACTTACAATCTGTCACAGCCTGAGAGGACCTGAGTACCTGACAGTCTGTAAGTAGTTAGAGCCCTTATCTTCCTGTTTCCCCTCTCAAAAAGACAGTGTTTCCTGTCTTATTATTTCTAGCTTCCTTTCCCAAGCTTTTGTTTTCCATGTGCAGTGGCAGAAAGAATGGTTACATAGTCTTCAACACCAACAGCAGAGAGCCCAGGGACTATATTCTGCAGTCAGTTGAGTTTCTGATTAGACGAAAGGCCAGAAATTGCATGGATACACTCATCTTTTACTTCAGCAGGGTTTGTTGTGTTGCTTAGTAACCACTCTAAGGACAAAATGATTGCATTCCTTTTTTTTTTTTAATTGAAGTGTAGTTGATTTACAATGTCGTGCTAGTTTCAGGTGTACAGCACAGTGATTCAGTTATATGTATACATATTCATTTTCAGATTCTTTTCCCAAAATGATTTCATTTCTTATTCAGCCCTAAGAATTTAGTAGTTTCTGTAAGCTGGTTAAAATTGAAGGATCCAATTCATGATAGCCATAAGGCCTAGGGCTGTGAGAAATGAGGGAAGACATTTAGTAAAAGTGGTAATTCCTGGGAATTCCCTGGAAGTCCAGTGCTTAAGGCGCTGCACTTTCACTGCAGGGGGCATGGGTTTGATCCCTGGTCAGGGAACTAAGATCCTGCATGCCTCACAACACGGCCACACACACACAAAAAAGTGGTACGTTCCTTATTCTACATCCAAGTGCTCCTCATGGAGAGTAACCTTAGGTATGAAATGAGAGTGGTAAGGTTAAGATGAAGCAAAGTGTGGGGTGAAAGAGTACATTTGCAGCTAAGATAATTATCTGCACATTAATTATTGCTTAATATTAAAATAAAAGGAGGGTGGATGGGTCAGCCTGGAGGAGGCTAAGTTGGGGAGGAGTTGGCAGTTCTTTTCACCAAGTGCTCTTGAGTAAATCATACAGACCACCACAAGCTAGAGCCCAGAAGAGCCCTCCTGCATCTGTCATTTCCTGTTTAGCAGTATAAAGGATTCTGATGTAACTAGGCCCTGTCCTCCTTATAATTGTTAATAGGGCCTTTCTGTGGATGTCCTGCTCTTTTTACTGTCAGGGTCATTAATAAATGGGCCACCACGTGATTACCTCTGATTTCAGAGACTGAAATATGTCATTAGAGAGTCACTTGTTAATCTCTGACTTGTTCCTTTCCCCAGATTATTGCTTTCGTCCTGGAAGGAAAAAGGTCCAAAGTTACACGGCGGCCAAAGGCCAGTGACTATCAGCGTTTGGACCAAAAGGTAAGGAGGGAAGGAGGGATATGCAGTCTCACATGGGCCCAGCAGTGGGCTTGTGTTTGGCATGGCGGCAGCAGCAGCTGATTCTGGGGTGCTGTTGCCACTGCCCCGCCCTTTCCAGACCACAGCATATAGACATCCACGTGAACATGTCTGTGATGTTCGAGCTAGAAGAGATTCTCAAGGCCTCTGCAACAGCTTCTTCCTTCAACAGATGAGGAAGCTCAGGCCCAGAAACATTATGATTTTTTCCCCTAAGTTCCCACTACAAGTTCCTGGCAAAATCAAGACCTGAGGGCAACTCCCTTGGCTCCCGGCCTGTACTTTTCACACTCCATCAGCACTTCGCAAATTTTCATAGGCATGTGACTCACCCTAGGAATTGTGATTAAAAAAAAAGCAAACTCTGTATGGGGTGAGCCTATGCTTCTTCATTTCTAGGGAGTTTCCAGGTGACACCACAGGCTGCTGGATCCACACTCCGGGTCATAAAGCACTAGGCCACACGCCCTGGAAGCAAACAAATCCAGAAATGTAGGATCTGGGAGCTTCCAGCTCCCTAGATCAGCCCTGCAAATAGACTTCCTGAGTGCGGCCAGCCCAGGCCTCTGCCAGAAAGCAAAGCCCTCCTTGCACCCCAGAGGCAGCCTGCCTGCGTGGGGACACACTGCCTTGCTGCCGGCATGCGCCCTTCCTCCCTCTGTGCAGCCACAGCCAGGACACTGGTAAAGAGTGGTTGGTGCCCGACTTCCCACAGGGAACACAGTCCACATACCAGTTACAAAATAAGCCGCGCAGCTCAGAATCTCTTTGTTTGCTAGCCCAGTAGGTCAGCTGCACAATATAACTCTGGCCTAGAACCTTCTCAGATAATTGACTTCAAGGATTTCTTTTCCCCTTTGTTATAATTTTTTTCTGATTAAAAAAAAAGTGCATGTAAACAATTCAAAACAATATAGGATGGTGCACACCATATGCCCTCCACCAAGTATGTATCTTTCTAGTGTTTGTTTTATTTCAAACTGACTTTTAAAATAATTTTATGTGCTGTTATTTTATCAGTTGCTGTTTGTATGGTGGAGGGTCAGTTTGTCTTAATTTTGAATTTTTCTCCTGAACTTCAACTCCTGTAAGATCTTCCCCCCCGCCACCTCCCACCCCAAGATCATAGCAGTGAGGTATATTCCTTTGGAAAAAGATGAATGTTACCAATAGATTGTATTGCTCTTGTTTCAGATTTGATTTTTCTGTTCTTGAGAACCTTGTCCTCCCTGCTGATTTGTTTCTAAATCAAGAAAAATGAAGAGAAAACTACTGTGACCTAAGAGACACATCCCCTCCTCTAGGGTTTGGTGGCAAGTCGGGGCTGGCAGAGGCAGGGGGGATTGCTTTGGGTTTTGCACCTGCACTTTGGCGAACTTGTCCTCCTGTGTTTCCGTTATTTATGCTGGTGTCTTCCAGCCTGTCCCCCTGAGTGTGAGTAGGGAAGCATGTGGGCATGCCCAGCTGTGACCAAAGGGAGATCTCAGCCCTGGGCAGGTGACTGCTGCTGACTGCCCTCCCTCGGGTCTTGGCCCTGTCGTAAAGTTAGCCCTTGAAAACAGCATTGCACTCGCCACTACTTACCTTCGCGGACCTAGGAGAAAACTACAGGCTGTGGTCCGTTTCTACCAAGGCCTCTCCCTTTGCGGGGATGTGCCCTACAAAAGATGTAGAATGTAGTGAATGCTGATGGGCAGAGGGCTCCTTTGAACACGATTCTCTTCAAAGGCTTCAGCAGCAAACCAAAACTGCAGCTGAAAAACATGCTTTACTGCCTGCGAGTCCAGCCTGCCTAGTGCAAGCTCTTCACGTTCTTCTGACATTTTCATATTATTTAAGACGAAGTGAAGCCACTTCCATTTAGCTGTACTGAGCAGAAAACTGAACCTGGGGGTTCTGGGAGGAAAGCTGTAAAGCCACTACGCCCATCACAGATGTTTTAAAAATCACAGTTACGATTATTGAAACATTGTGTTCATCCCTACTCACCATCATTACAGAAACTTTTTGAAGGAGGGTGAGTTCATGCCTTGGGGAAGAAAGCAAGGACTGTTTGGTTTGGGTCTAAAAATTTCGAAGGGCTTTTATGAAACACGTTTCCCACAAACTCTATTTTGCCTTTGTTGCCTAAAATAGACTTACATTTACAAACTGACTATACTCCCTCCTTTACCTGAATCTAGTTAATGGTCCTCTTATCTGATTAAAAAACGCCAAGGCTAATTAGTAAAAATTCTCCTTCTGTCCCATGTCAGGGGTTATTAAAATTTAAGAAACTCAGGGGACTTCCCTGGTGGTCCAGTGGTTAAGACTCCGTGCTCCCAATGCAGGGGGCCCGGGTTCGATCCCTGGTTGGGGAACTAGATCCCGCATTCTGCAACTAAGACCCAGTGCAGCCAAATAAATGAATAAATATTAAAAAAAAAGAAAGAAAGAAAGAAACTCAGAGAGTTCCCCTGACGTAACGGAGGGTAGTGTTTTGGATCAGCTTATTGTTTTATTTAAATCTGTTCTAGTTGTGCTACCCTATTATCAAGAGCCTAAAGAGAGTTGTTTCTGGGGAAAAAAAAAAAAAAAAAACTGAAAGAGAATAGCTGATCTCAGGGAAATGCAAAGAATGTGGGAAGTGAGAGGAACAGGATGAATTGTAGGCCATCGAAGAAGTCTGGCGGAAGAAGGGGCCATCCTGTTTGTCATGGTATCTTCCACCTCGCTTAAAACAGCCCGTGACTTTGAGTTGAGACTTTCATTCTCTGCAGGTAACATCTGTAGAGGTAAGGAATGAGGACTCTTCTTGGCATCATCCCCTAAGACCATGGTTATTTATTCCCTTTTCTGTCTCCCCTTTCCCTGCCTTTCTTCCTCCCCTCTAATGTTTTCTCTTTCTTCCTGTCTCCACTCACCCCTTTCCTTCCGTCTTCGTGCATGCCCAGATTCCCCGATCCCATCCATCCTATTTGTGGTCCAGCTTCCATTCCCTTGCCATGTATCTTCCTCATAACCTTTACAGAGTCACTTTGGTCCTTGTCTTCCTGCTAATAATGGTTTCCCAGAGGTTCAGATCCCCAGATCCAGTGGCTTGTTCTCAAAGCTCAGTCTTGTCCCTGATAGAATTGGACACTTAGACCATCAAATCAAACTTCCCCTCTTCTGGTCTCTCTGTCCTGGCTTCTGAGAACTCCTTTGTCTTACCCTGTGCTGGTGGAGGAGAAGGCCCTCCAAGACAGGTCTTTGTCTTTTCCTTTGTCTCCCTAGAAACTCATCCATTCTTTATCCTCTGAATGAGTGACTCCCAAGTTTTTATCCTTGGCCTAGTTCCCAAAGAACCCAGTCCTGCCGTGTGCTGAATATTTCAGCTTGGTCATCCTATTGTCACTGAAACGGAATTTCTCTCTTCTGCCCATTAAGCTGCCCCTCTCAACTGCCCAATCTCTTTAATCACCTCAACTCCAAACTGCAGACTTGTGCCGTTTTTATGTCTTGTCACGAAAGTCCTATCCATTTTTAGAGAACCATCTCCAGCTACAGTCTCCATTTTCCTTGTTTCCCTGCCCCACCCACACTGCCACCCATTCCACTTCTCTCCTAGATTTTTTTTTTTTTCCCCAAGAGCCACCTTAATTGGTCTTCTGTCCATTTTTTGTGTATGCGAAGAGAGCAGAGTGATCTTTCCAGAGTACTTGCCGTGATCTGAAGCGTGTCTCGTGGCTTCGAGAATCAAGTTCGTGGACTCTGGTGTTCAGGGCTCCGCAGGCCGGCACTGTCCTGCCTGTCTTTCCCTGCATCCTCGCTGGGCCAAAGGTCCCTCTTGTCGGGCCCGTCCAGGCCTCTGTGCCTTTTCGTCCTTGCTGCATCCTCCAGTCCCTGGCTTCCGGTGGCTGTTTTCCAGTTAGGGCGCGTCCCCCCACCTTCTCTTCTTTCCCTTGCCTCCCCGAAACCTGTTTCCTCAGGGCCCAGCTCACGTTTGCCCATGCACCTTCCTGACTCCCCTGCCCCGCGTGATTGGCTCTTTCCATTTTACTGTAATAGCTCCTGGTAATGCCACTCACACATTTTGGAACTTGAGCAAAACAGGGCAGCCGGTATCTGCCATCTCTGTCTGGTCTCCCCAAGAAAATGAAGCTCCTTCAGGAGCACCCAGGGCGCCATCTGCGTATCTGCCTAACATGGGACAGTCCCCGGGGACTTGAGTTCAGTTTCTTCTTGCAAAGGAGACATGTTCTTTGTTCAGGACATCTGGCTGTGACTTAGGTCTCACACGGCTCTTTCTGGCTACTGGTTGCTGTCCCTCACTGATGGACATTGATAGTAAGGAGGAGAGCAGAAAGCAAGGTTGGTTTCAGGCCCCAAGTCGGTTGGCACCAAGTGGACGCATAAGTATTGTTGTAGCGTCTGCAAAGCTTCACTTCTTGAGCCTCTGAGAAGTAGGTTTCTTGTGTGAAAGAGTACAAAAGAATTTAAGTTTCACTTTAGAAATTGCACTGAAAGAAATCTCCCACAACAAAGGAAAAGTTGTTTTCTGGGTAGTTGTCTTTTTGAAGATAGACTCTTTGAAGCATGTTTTCCTAGAGATTGTGCAGATGAGGGTGGCCTGGTGGGGGAGGGGAGGATCTCTCCAGCTGTGGGGGGGGTGGGCGCGGGGAGGCGGGCATGAGAGGTGCCCTATCCAGATGGCTCTGTGCTTCCTTTCCTGGCCCCAGTTTTTGGTGGCAGGGTGGTTTCTATTTGGAGGAATCTGTGCTTCAGAATTATTTGAAGAGTCTACCTCTGGACTCTGTGGGAGTGGAAGGCTAGTCTACCTAGAAAGGCTAAGATAACTCAGAAAGACCTGACAACTAGCTATGTACACACTGACATTTCTTTTCACATAATGGCTTTCAATGAAACTTTTGGTGACAGAACTCTAAACCTCTAAAATTCCCGATAACGATTCTCATTTTCTTCTCCCATTTCATGTCATTTAATTCAAAAGCCTGCCCCTCATTTTTGCAGGGTAACTTGTTATGTAATGCTGCATGTGTGATGAAAGCTAGCACGCTTTGCACATGTTCTGAATCATTTGAACAGGGAAGACGAGTATGCCATACACCAGACCCTGTACTTCAGCCAGCTGTTTTCTAAAAACTCTCACTGGGACAGTTGCGTTTGGCATTGCCTTGCTTAAGAAAGAATCCTGAGAAGAGATTCTCAAGTTTAATTGAACCGTACATCCAGAACCAAGGCTGAATCTCACCTCAGTTTCTTAAGTCACGTGTGAATTTCCTAAATATCCCGATCTAGAAACTCCTCTGTAAAGGCATTGGGTCTGAGCTGTATAGTGTTTCAAGCTGCCAACAAAGTCAGCTTCCTCACACTTGTCAATATCCTTTTAATTCAGAAGTCTAACATGTTCAATAAATGGTTGATTGTTGAAATTGTTTCCCTTCTTTTTTTGTTTACCCAATTAGCAGGATACTACTGTTTTGCAATGTTTTGTATTTCCACCTTGTAACTTAATGATAATCACTTAATTTTATTTCTTTAAAGCTTATTTGGGGACTTCCCTGGTGGTCCAGTGGCTAAGGCTCCAGGCTCCCAATGCAGGGGGCCTGGGTTCGATCCCTGGTTAGGGAACTAGATCCCACATGCCGCAACTAAGAGTTCGCATGCCGCAACTGAAGTTCCCACGTGCCACAACTAAAAAGATCCAGCATGCCGCAACAAAGATCCCATACGAGGCAGTGAAGGTCCTGCATGTTGCAACTAAGACCTGGCACAGCCAAATAAATAAATAAATATTTTTAAAAAAAAAAAGCCTATTTGGTCTAATGACAAGTATTTTTCCACATATAATGTTTTACCTAGCTTTTATGAATGCCGTCACCACGTAGTTATGTATCTCTGCACAGAAACCAAAATAAATTTCAAATGTTAAAGCTCTAAAATCATTAAATTTAATTTTTCTCCTTATTTTTTAAAAAGCAGTCGATATACGACATTATATTAGTTTCAGGTGTACAACATAGTGATTCGATATCTGTATACATTGTAAATTGAACACAGTAAGTCTAGTAACCATCTGTCACCATACAAAGTTATTTCAGTATTATTGATTATATTGTACCTCTTAATCCCCCTTAATAAATTTATTAGTACTGTATTGAAATTGATTAAAATAAGGCCTAACATAAGTGGAAGGTCATTTTTTTTTTAACCGTTAGCCTTCACTCACCTTCCCACCCAATCCCCACGTAAGAACCAATACACCGGAAACGCATTCCCAAGCTTTGCACATGGTCTGTAATTTTCCATGTTCTGATTGACTGCCTGCCAACCTCCTCCTCCTCACCAGGCAGCCCTTGTCCTAGGTTGGGAGTAGCTGGGCTTCTTGTCATAATACACTCGTTACCTCTTAGGGCTCGTCCTTTGCTGTACCCTTGGCTTGAAAGCTCTCTCCACCTGCATCAATCCCAGGGAAGTTGTCTTTCCAGGCCTCTGCCCTGACGGCGAACGCCCCCGTCTCGCTGTGTATTTTAGGAAGCTAAGTCTCGAGGCTCAGGCCCTGAGGTCTGGGAGGGTCTCTTGATGCTGGCATGGTGAGAACCCAATTTAACCCCGATCATAAGGAAGACGAGCCTAGGCCCTGGCTGCATGCGCATTGGATGTTCTTCTGTAACATACACCTCGCTAACTGATGCGTCCTGTCAGCCCCCTGCCCCCACGTCCACATGGACCCTATCACAGGCGGTTCCCCACCCGCTGAAAGCCAGTGGAACCAGAAAAATGGGCTCTGGAGCCTCAACCTATGGAACTACAACCCAAACCGTGCTCATCAGGCACCCTCTCTCCGCTGTGTAGAACGCCCGCGGAGAGGCACTAAGGGGGACTGGGAAGAGAAGCCTCGGGCCAGTGGGACCACCCTGCTTCAGCCGACCCACACTCCCAAGGGTTCTGGCCACCTGACAAAAGAATATTTGGTTTGATGGCCCAGAGTTAGGAGGTGTGGGTGCGGGATGCAGAGCACTGCCTGATGAACCATTAAAGTCACCCAAGTCAGTAACCCACGCTGGGCCTTTCGTAGAGACAGCATGTTATAAAAGGTATGAAAGGGGCTTCCCTGGTGGCGCAGTGGTTAAGAGTCCGCCTGCCGATGCAGGGGACACGGGTTCGTGCCCCGGTCCGGGAAGATCCCACATGCTGCGGAGCGGCTGGGCCCGTGAGCCATGGCCGCTGAGCCTGCGCATCCGGAGCCTGTGCTCCGCAACGGGAGAGGCCACAACAGTGAGAGGCCCGCGTACCGCAAAAAAAAAAAAAAAAAAAGGTATGAAGGATCACCACCTGCCTGGCTGGAAGAGCTTCAGTTTAAGAACCACCATCTAGGGACTTCCCTGACAGTCCAGTGGTTAAGATTCTGCACTCCCACTGCAGAGGGCACGGACTTCAATCCCTGGTCGGGGTAAGATCCCACATGCCATGCAGCACAGCCAAAAAAAAAAAAAGCGCCATCTATGCTACACTTCTGCGTCGGACTCTTATTCAGAAATTAAAAACGAGTACTTTACGTGATCAGAAAGACATGGGTAAGTCAGGGGCTGTGCCGGAGCACTGGCCAAATTTCCTCTGACTCATCCCTGACCAAACTAATTCTTCTTCTTCTGTGCCTGGACCCTTGAGCCAAGCTTCTGAAGATCTGAGTACAGGTTCCGCTTCAGGATGGCGCTGCTGCACAGCAGGGCCCCTTGCAGGGCTCCCATCAACCCACAGGTGAAGACATCCTGGCCTAGGAGACAAAAGCAGAGGCCTGTGTGCACTGCTGCCCCCCCCCAAGTGGGGGACAGGGATGGACAAGGGCCCCTGGGCCAGGGCCACCCAGAGATGGCTTCAGACCAGGACCAGGACCAGGGTCCACAGCTGCCGAGGCAGCCCAGCTCAGGGTGTGGGAGGCTGCAGGGGGCAGCAGGATCTGAGGACAAGAATGGAGGACTCTGGGTGACAGGGAAGCCCAGGGTCTCAGGTCCTGGCAAAATGCAGCAGTCAGTGTACCTGTCAGGTAGAGGTTGGGGATGGGGCTCTGGGCCCTCATGGAGGCCATCGCACCAGGATGCAGGCGGCCCAGGTCGTGGTCAGCCCCGTAGCAGGCCCCCCGGGGAGCTGCCAGGTAGAACTGATTTGTCAACGGGGACCCTCCAGTCACACTGTCCACCTGAGGAGGCAAAAGAGGCAGCCGAAGAGTGGGAGTGGGACCTTGTGAGACCCTCACCTCCTTTCCTGCCCCTGCACGAGCTGCCTGCCGGCACGGGCTCCCTATCCTTTCCTGGAGCTCAGTCAGCCCAGGCCTGGTTCCCCTGCCCCAAAGAAAGGGTAGAGATGCACCAGCCACAGGAGTCTGCCCTCCTACCTTCCCCTCCAGCTGTGGGAAGAGCTTCAGGACGACCGACAGAGTGGCTTCAACAAAGGAGCTCTTGAGGGTCTCGTAGCCGCTGCTCCGCTTTCCCTGGGGCTCGTCCCGCCACTCCTCGAACCACTCATAGGAGGTGGGCACCAGCACGACCCCTGTGGAGCGGCCTGGGGATGCAGGGCGGGGTCACTAGTGCTGCCCCTGCCCCGCCCAAGCCCCCGCCCCCCCCCCAGAACCTCAAGCCCCACCTGAAAACCGGTCCTCCCAGGACGGGTCCTTGGCCGACGGGAAAGCAATGAAGAGAACGGGCATGTGCTCTACAGCCTTATCCGCAGGCAGAGAGAGGTAGTGCTCCATCCTGGGGGAGGAGAGGGGCTGTTAGTCCCGGCCTTGTTCCCTGCAGCCAACAGCACCACCCCGAGGGTAGGTCACCCCCAGGGACCCCCGAAGGGATGAGGCCAAGGCACAGCCTAGGTAGGGAAAAGCCCTTTGGGAGTAGATTCTTGCCCATTTCCTCCCATCCTGCATCCTGCTGCTTCTCCCCCAGCATCAGGGGAGGGCACCCGCCCCACACACGCACACCCACGCCTTACGCCATGTCCATGTCTGTATCAAAATAAACGTAGTAGTTGGTAGACGGCAGCCCCAGGTCCTTCTTGGTGCCTCGGAGGCAGATGAAGACAGAGAACATGCTCAAGCCGGGCTGCACCATCCCCAGCTGCCGCTTCACACCTGCAGAGAGGCGGCAGGGCCGCGTGAACAAGGCCACCAACCGCTGCCCCTGCCCCGGGAGCCTGCGGACGCCCGCTCACCTCATCTGCAGCCTCAGGCGTTTGGACAGCTCGACCTGGCAGGGGCCTGCTCTTTGGTCTCCTGCCTGTGAAGGCCACGGCCTCAGACTTCTGCTCTGAGCGCCCTGAGGAGCAGTGAGTGACGCCTGGCTCTCTGAGCCGCTCACTGCCTCCCATCGTCCCCTTAATGTCTCAGCTACGAGCGGATGACGGGCTCTGCACTACAAAGACCACGGCTAGGAACAGTATTTGGTTGTAAGCCTTGGCTTCGGTATTAAGTTGAATACAAACCATCTAATGACTGAATATGCATAATTCCTCCTGTGCTGAACAGTCAGCACAAGGCCTTAAAATGGTAAGTGATGCAGATGAACAGATGCAAATGGCATCACTGGCACTTGGCATTTCAGGGTTCATCTGGGGAGGAGGGAAGAACAGCACTGAGGAGGAAGGCAACAGGCACAGTGGGAGCCTCTGGTCCCCTGGACCGAAGCCACTGGGCATTCCCACCTCTCAACAGCTGAGCCCAGACCAGTTTTCTGGAAGTTGCTCCCACAGAGTCTTATCCTTTTTTTTTTTTTTTTTTTTTTTTTTTTTTGGCGGTACGCGGGCCTCTCACTGCTGTGGCCTCTCCCGTTGTGGAGCACAGGCTCCGGACGCACAGGCTCAGCAGCCGTGGCTCATGGGCCCAGCCGCTCCACGGCACATGGGATCTTCCTGGACCGGGGCAGGAACCCGTGTCCCCTGCATCGGCAGGCGGACTCTCAACCACTGCGCCACCAGGGAAGCCCCGGAGTCTTATCCTTTGTTCCCATTCCCAGGACCATTTCCAGCCTCTGCCTGAGGGATAAGTCGCCACTGGCTGCTCTGCTTAATTGATGTAACAAATATTTGTTGAGGACCTGAAACGCGCTGGATCCTCTGCGAGGCCTTGGGGACACTGCAAGGAATCGGACGTGATGCCTGTCCACTGTCCACTTTCCTGAAGAAGCTGGCTCTCCTATTAGAGGCTGCGAAGACCTGAGTGCTACGGGGAGGGTGACCATAAAACTTATCATCCAGAACAGGCCACTTCTGAGAGTCAAGGGGGCGTTGTAACAATTACAGTAGGACAACGGGCATAAGACTTCCAGACACCCAGCCGCCCAGCTGTGGGAGCGCCGAGGCGGGGCAGGGGATGTGGTGAGTAGTAGTAATTGCCCTGGAAAGTCAGGAGCACCTTCTCCCCTGGGTCCCAGCATCGTCGGGGAACCACAGCTGTGAGCACCCCCTTTCCAGGTGGGGCAGGGTGGGCACAGAGAGAACCAGGGGCCCAGGAGTGATACCCCCAGGTCTTCAGAAGCCCCTTAGCACAGCCATCACCTCCACCCAGCCCCTCCTGTCCCTTTCCCCAGCTAGAAGGAAGGGGTCCAGGAGCCACCCACCTGGCAGAAAAACAGAACCTTGGGTCTCAAATCAGGCACACGACGATGAGACCAAACCCTGCTTCTCCACACCAGCCTTAGCTCCCCTACTGATTTTGTCAAACTAGTCTTCCCTACTCAAAACACTTCCTCTCCAAACTACCCTCCTCAAAGCTCAGCCGTGGAATTTAAGAAAGGCGCTCCTATTCACAAAGGCTCCCCCTGCCTGACCACCCCACCTCCACGCTCGACCCCAACTAGCACTGCCTGTCCCCAAGGCCACCAGATATCCCGTTCCCGTCTCTGAGAGGGAGACAGAACTGTGAGAATCTCTACCCCCAAACAGCTGGAAACGTAGGAATCCCAGCACCTGGGGTCTCTGAGTTAAGCATCACTGCTGCCACTGTCTGAAATGCTCTCAAACTGGGATTCATGCAGCTCCCGCTCGAGAGAGGCAGCTGGTCCTTCAGGCAGGTAGGGGCTGGCACATGAGACTGTCTTCAGGGCTGGGATACGTAAGAGCAGTGGAAGCTGCTTCCGCCAGTGAAGGGAGGCAAGCTCGGCAGCTAAGTCTGTGGCGTGGCTGCCTGGAGAGAAGGCGGGCCTGGGGGAACACTGGGCCCGTCAGGGGACAGTGTCAGGGTTCAGAGGTCCTGGGAGAGAGGGAGGCACGAAGTACCAAAGGCCACCGGGCGGTCTCTGCCCCACCCCACTCAGCTCACCTGGCCTGAGAGAGGGGAGGCCCCTGCTGGCAGCAGGTGCCGGCCGAGGCCCAGCTAAGTGAGGCAGAGGGCTGAGGAGGCCAGTTCCCGGGAGCACATGGCCTGTACCTCAGAGACAATCATGACGGCCACCCACCCTCTCCCCCACCAGGAAATCCAAGGCCTCACTTTTCTACTGAACCCACATCCCTGGGCCCGCCCTCTGGGGTGGAGCGCTCTTTCCACAGCGCTCCTCCCTGGGCACCAGTGAAGTCCGGGGTTTCTACCCCAAACGCATCGTGAGTGGCTCCCTACTCCCCACCTCCCACCCCAGCCAGAGGCCTTTACGCAGATGCCTCTCCCTCACCTCCAGGATCGCCGGTCCCCTCCCAGCCAGCGGCCTCCTCCCCTCAATCACATGGGGAGCTGCCAGCTACATTTCCAAATGGTGACGTCCCAGCTAACCTTGGCTCAGCCACGCTGTTCCTTGTGGGCCGACCTGCTCTCCTGCCCGTTCAAGTGAGGCCTTCGCTCTGGAAGCCCCATGCTTCCCAGCCCAGAGCAGGCCAGCAGCCCAGGCTTAGGAGTCAGACACACCAGCCTTCTCCTCTCAGCTTGGCCACCTCCAGCTGGGTGGCCTTGGGCAGTTATTCACCCGTGTGCCTCTGTTTCCCCAGCCATCAACATTAGGATGACGAGCCCTCTACCCAATGGCCGAGGATCAAGGCAAGAACAAAAACAGGCTTTTAGTTTTGGACACGGCGTATCAGTGGAGATGACTAGACTGAGGCTTATTTTGAGTCCAGGGCTCACGGAGCGGAGGAGACTCCCGCAGCCTCAGCGCCAATATAGAGCTGCTTCCTGAAGAGGCAGGCCCACAACAATATTATCAAGGCCTTCTTCTCCACGCCAGCCTCAGCTTCCCTTACCAACAATGTCAGATCAGGCTTCCCCACTCAAAATAAGTGAGAAACTAAGGAAGGAAGCAGGATTCATAGGGCAAACTCAGTGAAAGTCCAAGAAACGTTCCTTTAGGACTCAACCCACCATCATGGACTAGCAGAGAGATGATCTAAGATCTAGGGAAACTGGAAATGGGCAACTAGGACTGGAGACTTGAAAGAGGAAAGGGAAACATGGTTGAGGTGATAAGGGGAAAGGGAGTAAATATGCCAAGAATGAAATGAGAGATAAGGACCAAAGGGTCTTTGGGGAGGATGTGATACAAAGGAAGTTGATGCCACCCCCTAAACAGAGGCCTTCTGGGAACGGATGTTAGAAACCGGTGTGCTCACCTTTCCTGCCTATGGAGGGTCAAAGGGCAGTGCTAATGCTGGGGGAAGCATCAGCCAGGCTGAGCCAGCTGGTTGCAGAGGGCAGGCCTGGGGCACCTGGAGAACAGTGACGCAGCCCAGTCGTTTACCTGGCAGACAGCGGGCCTTCTCTGGCAACAGGTACTCATAGGTGTTGAATAATCCTGCGTTGGAGATCACGACGGGGCAATAGATGCTCACCAGCTCCTGACCCTTCTTCACAGTGACACCTGCAGGCACAAGAGCTTGGCTGAGGTTCTGTAAGCTCCAGGAGGATGAGAAAGGTCCCTATTCCCCACCCCCCAGATCTCTCCCACATTGACCCCGAGCGGGCAGGCCCCAGGCCAAACTGCAAAGTGAGGGAACCATCCTGAAGTGCTGCCCTCTTGGCTCACGGTCCCCGCCCTGGCTTCCTACCTCTCTCCCCACCCTGCGTGGGCACGCTTCTCTTGAGCAACCCACCAACCTTCACACGAACCCCGAAAGAGCCCACGGGCTGAAGGCCTTCACTGGAATCCTAGACCCTTCTTCACAGCTGCCAGACTTCCCGTCCCAACTTCCTCTTTTCAAAATCCTCCAAAGACACCTCAACCTCTACTTAAACTCCAAGGTCTTGTCTCAGCCTTCCCTGATGTGGTCCCTTTCGTGCGTCCAGCCTCATCTCTGGCCATTCTCACTAAACTATTAGGTAGGACTGTATGAAATAGCTGATAGTCAACCGTTTTTTTAACCTATAAATGTGGCAGTCTCTTACGATTCAACCTAACATTTTCAGATGCCTAAAAATACTCAGCTCTTTCATACCTCTGTGCCTCTGCACATTCTGTTCCCCCTGCCTGGAATAACCACCCCTCCCCTCTGGCTAGCTTCCTCTCCCCCTTCATGACCTCCCTCTGAGGCCTTCCCTGTTCCACCACCCTCTGTGTCACCTCCATCCTTGGTGCCTGCCTCTATGTGGCACTTTGATTATAGCGCAGTCATCTTCCCTGTGAGACTGGAAACTTCTTGAGTTACAGATTAGGATTTACTTATCTTTTATCACCTAGCACGTGAAAAACACAAATAAATATATCCGCCACTGAATTTAATTGAACTGATAAACCCACCTTGGTCCACAGACCCCCTGACGGCTGGAAGAACTTGCTCATGAACATGGGAGAAAGTCTCACACATCGGACAGCCACCCCTCTCTCACCACCGGGAACTTCCCAGTCTCTTCTATACACATGCCCTTGGAGACCGCTGACGGTCTTTTCTCCCTTGATTTTTGCGTGCCCTGGGCTACCCACTCACCACCTCCTCCTTGAAAGATTCCTCTGGTGAATTTACTGTCACACCAGCTCTGTTTTCCCCAGGCCTCTCTGTGCCCCCTTAGCTGATGCTTCTGAAGCACCCGCAGCCTGGATGGCCTGTTCTGTCTACCAGAGTCCTTCCTTGCATAGAGCCTCTCCTCACAGAGTTCATCCACGGTGGGATTTTGACGCTCTGTGCAGGTGACAGCAAACACCGGAGCCAGGGTAGAGTCTGGGTCCCACTCTGCCATTTACAGATTGAAGGCAGGGCATCCTGCCGGCCTCCACACCACCCTACGAGCACCCAGGTTACGTACTCACTCCATCAGTCACTGAACAAACAGTTACTGGGCTCTATTATGTGCTAAAGTCTATAGACATAAAGATTAAAAAGACACAGCCCCTACACTCAGGAGGTCCTAGATTACCAGATAACTATTTTTATCTATTGAATAAATGATGAAATACTGTTCTCTGGGAACCATGCCACCCTTTAACCTTCCCGTGTCCTTTTTGCTTCCAGGCCAATCGCTATCCCCGGGCAGCCCCAGATCGGGACAGATTCCAGGCTTTAACCCCCGACTTGGAGGTCAGTTCTTCTACACCTTCTGCCCTCAGTGCTTTCTTTGCTCTGCACCCAGAGACCCCAGGTCTCTCCCACCCCGGCCAGGGACTGTGAAGACAATGCAGGGCTCTTACCGCAGGCTTTCCCAGCTGAGTCCAGCAAGATGCTCTGCACAGGGGCCCTCGTCAAGACAGCACCCCCGGCCCGCTGAATCACAGGGATGGTGTGGAAAGCGATTTCACTGGAACCCCCTCGGGGATAAAAGGCCCCTTTTATGTAGTGGTCAACCAGCAGAGCATGCATGGCAAAGGTGGTGTGGCTGGCGGTCACGCCTACAGAAGGAAGGAAGGGGTGATGAGGCAGGAGGGGCAGTGGTACCTTCGTTCAGAAAGGAATACGGGTTCCCATCAGAAAACACGCAGCCTTTGGGAATTCCCTGGCGGTCCAGTGGGTTAGGACTTGGTGCTTTCACTGCCAGGGGCCCGGGTTCAATCCCTGGTTGGGGAACTAAGATCCCGCAAGCCGTGAGGCATGGCCAAAAAAAAAAAGGAAAACACGCAGTCTGAGGGTATGCATCCCAGGATCCAAGTGATCCCCGGGGCTCAGGGCAGCCAGAGGGCCTGTTTCCATCCAAATGTGGGGAACGGGGAACCTTACAGGTCTTGGGGCCACTGGGAATGTCCTCCCTGCAAACTGTCATGCTGCCAGGGAGGACAGTTTTGGTTGGAAAGGAAAGTCATCCAGGGCGTGGGTGAAGGGAATTTTTATCAGTGTGTCCAGTAGGGAGGCGGACAGACATCTCCTCCATAAGCTCCAGAGGGCCTGGGGTGTGTGCTCTTCCATTTCAGTCAGCCAAGCAGGCTCAGGTAGAAAGACTGAGAGCCAGGAGCTGCCTGGGGCCCAAGGCCAGTACCCACCATAAGTGGGAAAGATGTAGCTGAGCACGGCCTGGAGCTCCGGGGAGGCTGGCAGCTCCCGCAGGACCTCGGCCAGGCTCTGGGTGGATGCATGGAGGAACGAAGAGAAATGGGTGAGCAGCCCATACTTGTTGAGGACCTGAACCATGAGCAGCGGGAGGATCTTCAACAAGATGGCATGACTGACTCCTCTGGATACCACCTGGGGAAGGGAATGAGCAGGGAGGAACAGATCTCATCTCCTGACTTGCCTTTCCAACAGCCTGCGTAGCCCAAGGGCCAGCAACACTTAGCCCCGGCCGAACGTGGCTGAATTTGGATTTTAAAACTCTGTACTTGGGACTTCCCTGGTGGCAAAGTGGTTAAGAATCCACCTGCCAGTGCAGGGAACATGGGTTCGATCCCTGGTCCGGGAAGATCCCACATGCCACGGAGCAACTAAGCCCGGGAGCCACAACTACTGAGCCCGCATGCCACAACTACTGAAGCCCACTTGCGTAGAGCCCGCGCTCCGCAATGAGAGAAGCCTGCGCACCGCAATGAGTAGCCCCAACTCGCTGCAACTAGAGAAAGCCCGCGTGCAGCAATGAAGACCCAAAGCAGACAAATATAAAAAAGTAAATAAATTTATAAACAAAAAACCAAAAAACTCCATACTCTGTGAATTTTTCCCATTCTGCCCTCAGGTGAGTCCTTTTTTGCTTCTCAGTTTCCAGCCCAAATTCCTTTTGAATAATCCCAATCAGATGAAGTGAAAAAGTGGTGATACGACCACAGGGAGGCCAGCGTGGTCAGGGAGGCCAGCGTGGTCAGGGAGGAGAGCTGAGCGCCCCCCAGAGGCCAGAGTGAGAGTGGCAGCTGCGGAGCCCAGGATCCAGAGACAGAGGGCCCCCGGGGCACAGAGGCCGACTCCAGCGGAGGCTGAGCTCCAGACAGACAGGCCTGTTCCTCCTTCCTGCCTCCCTTACCCATCACTCCGCTAATGAGGAAGGTCAGCCTTGCTGGGAATAAGCAAGGGGTCCTCAGCATGTCCGTGTTACCTTAACCAGCCTTATATACTTGTCGATGGCAGCTTCCTCCTGGGGAAACTTCTCCTTGAGGCCCTGTACGTAGGCTTTCTCCCCACTGTACATAGGAAACTCCTTTCGGCCATTGGGCCCTTCTAGTACCATGATGTCAAAGGGAGAGGCCGTGGGAGCCCAGTCCAACTGCCCCTCAGTGATCTGGTCCAAGATAAAACGGCCAAAGCTGCCCTCCTGCATGCGCCCGATATAATGGATTCCTGTTGGGAGACAGAAAAACAAAGTGTCATAGGGATACGGGGATCGAGCCCTGGAAAAGCTCCAACAAGGAAGCAAGGTGAAAGAGGTCGTCCTGCAGGGCTGAGTCTGTGCCCAGAGCGGGTACCCACCCTTTCTGTAGAGGGGGGTTGCAGCAGAAACCACCAAATCCCTGCCCAGCTCGGCTGCCAGTGGGTACAGCTGTCAGACAAGGAAAGCGGTGCCCAGGGAGAAGACGGGGCCTCCAAAATCACAGAAATGCCCAGGATCGTCCCCCCATGGCTGCTCCAAACCACCAGCTCCCAGCCCTTTTCCACAGAAGCCTTACCCGTGTCAAATTCAAGGCCATTCTGTCCGAACGTATGACAACAGCCTCCCGCCTTGGTATGTTGTTCCAGCACCAGAACTCGCTTGCCAGCTTTGGTTAGGATCGCCGCTGCCGCCAGGCCCCCAAAGCCACTGCCTATGACCACCACATCCAGCTTCTCTGGCACTCGGCTGGCTGAGAAAGCTGCAGCAGATGGAGGAGATGGAGGTGGGGGCTTCTTGGGGGGCAGTGAAAGAGCAGTGATGTGGAAACCAAGGCAGAATTCTCTAGCTTGTACAACGCCAGAAAACTCTAGAGCAGTTTGGCAAGGAGCTCCTGACTAAAATGTCTCAAACATTTTACCTGGGAAATATTCAGGACCAGCCAGGCGGGTTAAACAAAGTGATTTGGTTTGATCTGAACTGATTTAAGGAAAGCCACTATGTAGCTGGGGATTTTTCCTACTTGCAAAGAAAGTAAAAAATCCACAAACTATCATAGGAACAAAACAATGCTGCAATACAGGCTGAGAAACCTAAGTGCAGACAGAGAGCGAGCTAGGGAAGAAAGAAAACAAGGAGGGGGACGGGGGCCAGTGCAGGCTGCTGGCTCATGGACTGGTCCATTCACAAGCAGGTTATCTTTGGAAAATGCAGGGTCTGCAGTTAGCAGTGGAGCAGCCCAGTCGGATGATGGTTCTTCAACATCCTGATGCAGAGGCAGGACAGAGCTGCTCTGAGAAATCGTGGAGGTGGGGTTGAGGAGGAAGCACCTAAACAAGACAAAACTGGACAGCCCGTCGTGCTGTATGGGCACTTCCTACACAAGATCTGTTCTCTCAAGATCACTCCTAAAGGGACTTCCCTGGTGGCACAGGGGTTAAGAATCCACCTGCCAATTCAGGGGACACGGGTTCAAGCCCTGGTCCGGGAAGGTCCCACACGCTGCGGAGCAACCAAGCCTGTGCACCACAAGTACTGAGCCTGTGCTCTAGAGCCCACAAGCCACAACTACTGAGCCCATGTGCCACAACTACTGAGCCCATGTGCCACAACTACTGAGCCCACGTGCCACAACTACTGAAGCCCACACATCTAGAGGCTGTGCTCCACAAGAGAAGCCACCACAATGAGAAGCCCATGCACCACAACGAAGACCTAACATAGCCATAAATAAATAAATAAATATGTTTTTAAAAAAAAAGATCACTCCTGAAGAACTGAGATTTGGAATTTTTCAAGCTGCTAGGGAACTCAGTAAACTTTCAACTTTTCAAATGTTTTTTAAAAGACCTATAGTGAAAAATATATTTCATATTCACATCCCAGAACATATGTTAGTATATAATATAAATACCTGAAACAGAAGTTTCACAATACTTACCAGAACCATGTATTATGCACTCTGATATTTTCCATTCTACTGTCATTTAAAATGTTAGTTGCAACAGTTAAACTAGTCATCTCATTTTTAGACCAATCCAGATAAATGGAGTGACTTGCTAATGTTTTCGCAGCAAATTAGTGACAGAGTCCAATTAAAACTCTGATCTCAGAAGTTCAAACTAATAGCCCTTCCACTTAGAACAATACTGTCTCCAACTGTGTAGCAAGACTTGTTGCACAGAATACTAAAATTTACAAGTGAACAGGTGAGAGAGATCTCGGATATCAACAGATTATTCTCTTTACAGGTTATTCTTTTTTTCTTTTTTCTTTTTTAAGCAGTAGAACTCTTTCTTTAAAACCTTAGAAGAAATTCGCAAATACTTTTTAAAGATGACAGTGCAGGTCAATGGAAGAGCAGCTCTGAGCCTGAGTCACCCTGTTGAGTCTCGTTTCAACAAGAGATGGGAGCAGGCATAACCAGTCAAATTACTTGATGGGCCAAATGCAATTTCCTATAAAGGTTTCTGTGCAGCTCTCCCAAGTCCCTGAACCCATGGGGAAGATAAGTGAAAACGTTAAGGTCTTAAAGCAAAGTAGGGGAAGGGTCTCTTGTTTATCCGGTTAGCCACCTCTTGTTTATCCGGTTAGCCACCGCTATACTAAGTGGCAGGGCCTGAGCGTGGCTGTGCCAAAAACTTGGCTCGCCGAGGACGATGCCCGCGCCCGTGTGGCCACGATTCCCCGGGCCTGCGGGGACCAAGGCTCTCGCCAGTGGCGGACTCTAAAGCGGGTGCCTCCACGTGCAAAGAAGCCCTCCCATCACTCTGCATCTGGGGAACGCTAACCCGCGAGGAGGTCCAGGCGCAGCCTCAGACCCCGGGGTCCCTCCCGCTCACCTTGCTTGAGAACCTTCTTCCTGGCCTCGTTGTCGGTCACCAGGGGCGCGGGTGGTCGCTTGACATCCTCGGAGAAGGGGTTCGGGGAGCTGCTGGAGAACAACCCCTTGCAAACTTTGCCGAGGACGGCCAGCAGCAGCAGCGCAGCCAGCGGCAGCAGCAACAGCCACATCGCGCTGGCGTCGGAACCTGTCCGCTCCGACTGCGCCCGGGCTCTGCGGCCGCGGCTCTGCCCGGTTAGCTTATCCTCGCACCCGGAAGGCACTGCCAACTTTGGCCACTGCTCAGCCAGGCCCTTTTTGGCCAGAAGCCAAGTCTCCGGCGGAGATTGATCATTGCGGCTCTTCGTACTCACGTCTCTGAAGGCGCGGAGGGCCGTGCGCATGCGCGGAGGAGGCCCGTGCGCATGCGCGGAGGAGGCCCGGAGGGGCTGAGGCACCCCAATCGCGAAAGCTCTGGGAACTCGGGGGCTCAGCTGGCGAGACCCGGGGGTCCAAGGAGAAGGAATGTGGGGCGGAAATGGTCGCTCTGGGGCGAGACAAGGCTGAGAGTTGCAGAACAGAGAGAGACTCCTTGCTGGCAGACCGGAGACATCGGTTTTGGTCTCGCTGGATGACCTGAGGCAAGTTGCTTTCCTGTTTTCCCCACCGAGAAAGTTGCTGTCCGGAGTCCCCACCCTCTCTGGCTGGGTGTCTCGATGGACTGAGATCTCTGTTAACATGCGCGTATCCCAGCCGGCGAGCACCGGGATTTGTGACCCCAAATTGGCCAGTAGTTTTGGCTGCGGCGCCCCCCTGGGATGGTGATGCCTGCAGCGGAGGCCTGGTCGGGGCTGGAAGGGCCGGGGAGGCCCCAGCGACAAGGCCGATGAAGGAAGTGGCACACCTGTGTGCGCGTTTTTATTTAAGGTGTGGACCCAATTTCTAGATTAAATACCTATTCAGAGAGTTTAAGCTCCAGCAAGCTTAAACTTAATATCATTGCCCTTAATGTAGCTCATTGCCTAAAGTGGGTGCACCATAAAAATAAACAAGGACCTACTGTATAGCACAGGGAACTATATTCAATATCTTGTAATAACCTATAATGGAAAGCTATTCGAAAAAGAATATCTATATTCAGATATATATTATATATATAATTGAATCACTGTGCTGTACATCTGAAACTAACATGACATTGAAAATCAACTCTACTTCAATTAAAAAAATTTTTTTTAATTAAAAAAGTAAAGTGGGTGGGCTTCCCTGGTGGCGCAATGGTTGAGAGTCCGCCTGTCGATGCAGGGGACACGGGTTCGTGCCCCAGTCCGGGAAGATCCCACATTCCGTGGAGCGGCTGGGCCCGTGAGCCATGGCCGCTGAGCCTGCCCGTCCCGAGCCTGTGCTCCGCAACGGAAGAGGCCACAACAGTGAGAGGGCCGCGTACCGCAAAAAAAGAAAAAAATAAAAAGGAAAGTGGGTGCACCATAAATACTGAATTTGGAAAGGATCCATCTTTATAGGATGGCCATTTCTTCAGGCCCAGCCATGAGGAACTTGCCTAATATTGGTAGGAGTGACTTTGTGATTTCCAGTACTTGCTTGTTTGACAGTTTCTGCTCTTTTCTTTCTCTCTTACAGATAGTAACTGTCCCTATTGAAGCCCCCAGCAGGGCGGCAGCCAGAACTGAGGCGCCAGCAGGCATGTAAAGTTGGTCATGCATCTATGCTGCTTGTTACATTTCGAGCCCAGTAACAGAAGAGCCTTCCTGAGATTGCCGTCACCATACTTGCCTGTCACCTTCGCAAGGTTGGCCAGTGTGTGAGTGTTTGGTCGTATGCTGTCATGGAGGTCAAGGAGGAGGGAAAGGAAAGGGAGGCAGATGCTGAGACCCCAGAGAGAGCTAGTTCCTGAGGAGCACTGCCCTCCCCCTCAATTACAGTGAGCCAAATGTCTAGCCCTAGAGTCGGGAGGTGTTCCCGCTCTTGGTGTTAGGAATCAGTCAGTGCGTCCTGCCCCCTGACAAAGAGTCCATCTTGTTACTGGCAGCCAGTTTGTAGGGAACCCAGATCATATTCTCTGGAGGGCTGACCTCAGGGCAGTGCCACCCTCGGTCCTTAGTCAGCCAAGTCTGGGGAAATCCCTGGTGGTCCAGTGGTTAGGACTTCACGCTTTCACTGCCAAGGGCCTGGGTTCAACCCCTGGTCAGGGAACTAAGATCCTGCAAGCCGTGCAGCGTGCCAAAAAAAAAAAGTCAACCAAGTTTGTGAGGTACAACTGCCAGTCATCTGCATACTTATCCACATTCTTGTTGTGACAGACATCCATGTTGTCCACTTCCCCCATGATGAGGTGTGGGCCTGTCCAGCCCTCTTCCTAGGGTGGACTCATGGGAGGAAGGGCTTAGAGCTAGCCACACTGGCTAGGCAGCTGCCACATGTACAATGTTGGTGCTAACTGAGGAAGGGTAGGCACAGTGTTGCATTTTGAGTTTCTACCGTCGTAGGAACCGAATCTGGTATTAGGCCCAACCTGCGTCTGAGACCTAAGCAAAGCCTGAGCACTTAAGCTAAGACCATGCACCGACGTGTCACTCTAAATCAGCCTCACCCCTTTGAGATGCTGCCCCAGATCTCAGTAACTTCATCGTCAGAAACAGATCCCCACCACTTACACTGGTGCTGCCTCCTGGGTACTGATGGTCCAGCTCTCGGACTCCTGCAGGGACCCCTTCTTTCCATCCAGTGACATGGAGAGTAAGAGGCAGGCATTTGGCTAAAGAAGCCTGTTTATTCAGAATATGTTTACAGCTGCTGGAAGATTTTTAAAGTCAGTTCTTTTTTTTTATTTTTATTTTTTGCGGTACGCGGGCCTCTCACTGTTGTGGCCTCTCCCGTTGCGGAGCACAGGCTCCGGATGCGCAGGCTCAGCGGCCATGGCTCACGGGCCCAGCCGCTCCGCGGCATGTGGGATCTTCCCGGACCGGGGCACCAGCCCGTGTCCCCTGCAGCAGCAGGCGGACTCCCAACCACTGCGCCACCAGGGAAGCCCTCAAGTCAGTTCTTAACAGAGGCATAATTGAATGATGAAACCAGTTTTATTCTTTAATTTTTTTTTTTTTTTTCAGGGCTGATGCTCCGGAAACCTCAGGGACTCACAGAAACCTGCACCCTGGTGATGGCACACAGGGACTGTTTTCTTGTTCTTAGTCTAAGTGGTTGCCAAGAAGGAAGGCAGAGGTAGAACAGTCGGATCTAGGGCTCTCCCCAGAGCTTCTAATCTCAGACCTTGTTAAACTCCTTTCTGAGCCCAAGGACAGAGTTCACTTGAACAAGTGATTTTGAGTCATGAATGAAAACTCTTGCTCTTTCCATGATGAGAAGGAATTAAGAGAGGGACAGGTAAGCAAGCACTTCTGTTTGGGAAAGAAGGTGTTGGTTTGGGTTATGTTGTTAATAGTAATAAGATAGAGCATACATCAAGAGGATGTGGAGCTTTAGAAATGTGTAGGAAGAATCCTCACTTATAGTTCTCTTTGTTCTACTAGAAGAAGCTTCTAGTCACTTCTGGGTCAATTGCCTTTCCTGACAGCTTATTTTCTAAGTGGGCTATGGGATTTTGGTCTGGATTTGCTTGGGTGGGAAGAGAATTTCAGGCAGAATCCCCCAAGAAATGTGTATTTCATCAATTTGGGTTGCTTACCTTACTGGCCCTTTCTGTCTCCAGTGCGTGTTTTGGCCTGGTTATTGTCAGGACTCCTGAATCAATGTGCTATGTCTTTTTTTTTTTCTTTTCGGCTGCACTGGGTCTTAGTTGCAGCATGCAGGATCTAGTTCCCTGACCAGGGATCGAACCCAGGCCCCCTGCATTGGGAGCACAGAGTCTTACCCACCAGACCACCAGGGAAGTCCCCCAATGTGCTATGTCTTCGTGTTAGCCTGGTGGCTTACCCTGCATTCCTTACCTTTTTCACTACCTTGCCCAGAAATAGTCTTAAATGGAGCCTGTGGGATTCAGTGGCCAGAATGGGGACAAAGCCTGTGCTTTGGGAGTCCAGGGAGGTTTTTGTCACTGTTCTAAGATAGATGAACTGTTCTTCCAGAGAACATCCATCTTGGGACACTAGAGAGGACTGAATCGGAGAGGGAAAGGAAGGATGCGATGAGTCCTGAGCACACAGACTTCTCCAGGGAGCTGTTGAGCATGATGAATTACCAGATATTTTTGAGAATGTATCTCGAGCCTAGTGCTGTGCAAATGGTCTAAGAAATATAAAACAAGTATACGAGAAGGTCCCTGCACTCAAAGCGGCAGTCTGACTGGGGAGATGGGTCTTTTGCAGAGGTCCTTGTGCCGCATACAGAGGGGCTATAGGACTTAGAGACGTGAGGGACCATTGTAGCCCCAGTTGGTAAGGTCGGCCTCCCCGAGGAGGTGGAACTGATCTTGAAGGGACCAGAAAACACTGAGAAGGTGGAGGTGGGGGCGGATTCTGGAGGAAAATCACATGACCCAGGGGTTGGAGGTGAGAGGAACTGCAGCACATATGTTCATTGGATCAAATTGGGAGACAATAGTGCTTAGGCATCGTGAGGCCAGTTATGGAGGAGTTAGCTCAGCTGTGGTGTGTTTAGTGTCCATTCTTGTGTCCCAGGCAAAAAGAAATCAAAAAAGTCAAAGCTGTGTTTAAGGAGTGTTAGTTGGCAAAAATATGTGGAAGGGATTAGAGTAACAGGACAATCTGAGATTCTCGGTCCTTGACATAAGCAATGATTCCTTTAATTATTATTTTTTCTTTTATTTATTTTAGAGAAAATAATTCTGCAGATGGTTCAAAATCCAAAAGTACAGAGGATGTACATATAGTGAAAAAACTACCTTCCACCCTTGTCCCCCAGCTACCCAATTTTCCTGATGGAGGCAAAGTTACTACTTCCTTGGATATAATTCTGGAAATAGTCTCTGTAAAGACACGCAAATATATTTATGTGTTTTTTAGAAATTCAAATGGCAAAATAGTGTATATACTCTGCCCTTTGTGTTTCACTTAATATATCATGAAGATTGTTGCAAATTGTCCATAAAGTACTTTCTTACTCTTTTTTATGGCTGTATAGGATCTCATTGAGTGGATATGCTTTAATTTGTTTAAAATTAGTCCATTAGTGACAACTAGATTTATCATGGCGATCATTTTGAAATGTATAGAAATATCAAATCACTGTGTTGTGCACCAGGAACTAACAATGTGTTGTAGGTCAATTATACTTCAAAAACAAACAAATAGGGACTTCTCTGGTGGCACAGTGGTTAAGAAACCGCCTGCCAATGCAGGGGACACGGGTTCAATCCCTGGCCCGGGAAGATCCCACATGCCGCGGAGCAACTAAGCCCGTGCACCACAACTACTGAGCCTGTGCTCTAGAGCCAGCGAGCCACAACTACTGAAGCCTGCGTGCCTAGAGACCGTGCTCTGCAACGAGGAGCCACCACAGTGAGAAGCCCGCACACTGCAACGAAGAGCAGCCCTCGCTCGCCACAACTAGAGAAACACCATGCGCAGCAACAAAGACCAACGCAGCCAAAAATAAAAAAATCAAAAACAAACAAAGGAACTCATAGAAAAAGAAATCAGATTTGTGGCTACTAGAGGTGGGGGTGGAATTGGATGAAGGTGGTCAGAAGGTACAAACTTCCAGTTATAAGAAAATAAGTACTAGGAATGTAATGTACAACATGATAAAGATAACACTGCTGTATATTATAAATGAAAGTTATTAAGAGTAAATCCTAAGAGTTCTCATCACAAGGAAAAAAAGTGTTTTTTTCTATTTGTTGATGTATCTATAGGAGATGATGGATGTTCACTAAACTTATTGTAGTCATCATTTCATGATGTATATAAGTCAGATCGTTATGCTGTACACCTTAAACTCATACAGTGCTGTATGTCAGTTATATCTCAGTAAAACTGGGGGGAAAATATAAAGTATAATAAAATAAAATTAAAAGTCCATTAGTGGACAGTCGGGGTTTTTCTAGCTTTTTGTTTTTATAAACAGTACTACCATGAATGACACTGTCAGCATGTCATTTGTACATGGATGACTATATGTGTTAGATAAATTCCTAGAATGAAATTGCAGGCCCCAAATGTGCACAGCATATGTGATTTCGTCAGATATTGTCAAGCCAGAGAGGTGGTACCAATTCACTCTCCAGTGTCTTATAACTCTTGGTCGTCTAGCCAGCACAGTGTTAACACACTTCTTGATCTTGGATAATAGGATAAGTGAAAAACATTATCTCAGAGTAGTTTTATTTGACATTTCTCTTGTTATGAGTAAGGTTGAGCATTTCTTCACGTTTAAGAACTGTTTGTGCTTCCTTTTATGTAAATCATATCCATGCCAGTTTTCCTACTGGGTTGTTTCTTTTCCTTACTGATTTGTAGGATCTTTTTTTTTTTTTTTTAACATATTAGGAAAATTAGCCCTGTATTGGTGATATGAGTTGCAAAAAGTTGGTCAGATGGTTTTTTAAGCTCCAGTAGGGGGAAGGTTTGGCTGAGCAGAAAGGCCAAGGAAAGTGCTACACTCAACTTTACTTACTCAGAGCCTTGAGACCTTGAACGGAGCAAGGAAATCTGTATAATGTTATATTAACATTGGGCTTCCCTGGTGGCGCAGTGGTTAAGAATCCGCCTGCCAATGCAGGGGACACGGGTTCGATCCCTGGTCCTGGAAGACCCCACATGCTGCGGAGCAACTAAGCCCATGCGCCACAACTACTGAGCCTGCACTGTAGAGCCGCGAGCCACAACTACTGAGCCCACGTGCCACAACTGCTGAAACCTGCACACCTAGAGCCCGTGCTCCGCAACAAGAGAAGCCACCGCAACGAGAAGCCCGCACACCACAACGAAGAGTAGACCCCGCTCGCCACGAGTAGAGAAAGCCCGCACACAGCAGTGAAGACCCAACACAGCCAAAAATAAATAAATTAAATATATTTAAAAATTTTTTTTTTAAAGATTATATTAACATTAAGCTTTTCGTGGTTTTTCTTAAGACTGATTAAACAGGAGTTTTCCCTTACAGTATTCCTTGTAGTTGACTTCTCAGGAGTTCATCCATTTTGTGTGTGTGTGTTATTGGAAAAAGGTGTGACGTTTAAGCTGTCATCTTTGAGGGACTACTACGTGCCCAGGAGACTGACTTTGGTTTGTCTTGCAGGTTGAAGGTGTTTCTGCTGGGTACCCTCCACCATGTGACAAGGACAACAGTGCTCTTCTGGCTTTCAGGGGAATTCCTGTACGGATCACCCACACCTCAGTGCTTCCTGTCGGCAGAAGCTTGTGTTACTTGCTGCTATATGGTGCCAGGCACTGGGACACAGGATGGCACAGACCCTGCCCTCCAGTAGCTCACACTTTGGGTGGGGGTGTGGGGAGGGCACAGGCATGCAAGACAACCTCTATCTGATAAGATACTTGTTATAATGAGGCAGAACATAGAGTGCAGCGGGAATACCGCAAGCACACCTCTGTCTCAGTTGAGTTGAGTGGATTTTTGTCTGTTTGCTCTCCAAGGAGGGCATATATTCATACCTGTCCTCACGTCACTCAACTGCTCCGTCATAGTTGGCATTTTCCGGGTGCTTCTCTTTAAGATTGGTTTTAACCAACCCATGTGGGAAGACTAGATTCTTCTGGCCTCCAGTTTCAAGGACACTCAGTACAGCGGGTGGGACTTGTTTGTGTGGGTGGGGGGATGTGGACTCCGCCCTCACACTAAGGGTCAGCTGCCCCTACAGATCTCAGAGTTGAAGAACCACGGCATCCTCCGGGCCCTGACGGCAGAAGCGAATAATGGCTGGGAGCCGGCTGGTAAGTCCCCCTCGGAGCCTGGGTGGGACTCAAGGCGGAGCTCCCTGTGGGTCTGCTTTTCCTCATTTGAATTTCTCTCACTACTTTTCCTGTAGAATTTATATATATATATATATATATATATATATATATATATATATATATGTACATTCATTTATTTATTTTTGGCTGCGTTGGGTCATCATTGCTACGCGTGGGCTTTCTCTAGTAGCAGTGAGCGGGGTCCACTCTTCGTTGCGGTACGCGGGCTTCTCATTGCGGTGGCTTCTCTTGTTGCAGAGCACGGGCTCTAGGCCTCTAGGCGCACGGGCTTCAGTAGTGGCATGCGGGCTCAGTAGTTGTGGCTCGCGGGCTCTAGAGTGCAGCCTCAGTAGTTGTGGCACACAGGCTCAGCTGCTCCGCGGCATGTGGGATCTTTCCGGACCAGGACTCGAACCCGTGTCCCCTGCATTGGCGGGCAGATTCTTAACTACTGTGCCACCAGGGACGCCCCTCCTGTAGCACTTCATAGAGTTATCATCCTTCAAGGGAAGTTAGAGACCTGAGTTCTAATTTGGCCCCACAAGCCCTGCTGGTAGCTTACTGTGCGCCTTTGGGCAAATCATATAATCTCTGTGTCTACAGTGGAAATATTAGTACCTCCTTTGTCCTCAAAGGGATGTTGTGATAATGAAATGAGACAGAGTGGGTGAAAAGCCTTTGAAAAGTTATCCTGTTTTATCTGCTTGACATGGCTCTTCCCATACTATATTTAAAGCTCATTCCACTTGCTAATTTATTACACAGAAAAGCACACTCACCAATTCAGAAGAACCAGTTCTGGAGTCAGATATCTCTGGCTTAAGTCCTGCCTCTTTCACCCATCAGCCCTATGACCTTGAGCAAGTAACTTAATCTTTCTGACTCTCACTTTCCTCATCTATAAAACAGGGATTATATCAGAACCTGTGTGATAGGAGTTGTGTAAGGATTAAATGAGATAGTGTAAAGCGCTTAGCACACAGAATGTAAATCATAGTGAGCGCTCGTTGGTGTGCATTGTTGTCTTTAAGTTCTGTAAACTGAAAATGTAATCTCTAAGAATATGGGGTCTGTTAAAAATATTCCAAAGTAGAAAAATTATATGGAGGTCTGTAAAGTATCTTTTAATTGAATTTTGTCTTTACCATGTGGTGACAAACCTAACATTTATTAGAGATGTTGCCTTAAATGGTAAAGTATTTTCTATTTCAGTGCAACTGGCATTTATGTGCCAGATGTTCTTTTTTTTTTTTTTTTGTGGTACACGGGCCTCTCACTGTTGTGGCCTCTCCCATTGCGGAGCGCAGGCTCAGCAGTCACGGCTCACGGGCCCAGCCGCTCCGCGGCATGTAGGGATCTTCCCGGACCGTGGCACGAACCCGTGTCCCCTGCATCGGCAGGCGGACTCTCAACCACTGCACCACCAGGGAAGCCCCAGATATTCTTAATCATACTAAACAACTACAATTTTTTCCCCAGATTGCTCTCAGCTAATTTAAACTAATAGGCCGACTAGATCAGCTGTGCCGTTTACTATGTGGATAAGTAGAAGAGGGCCTAAATAAAGGAGGCAGTTGACAAAAGGAACAACGATAAAGAGCCGTACTAACGGGACCTGGGTTTGTTGTCCTGGAGATTCGTGCTGTGGCTCCTCGTTCTTCTGTCAGTTTAGGGGAAAAATAGTGTTTATGTCAGGATCATCTTCAGAGGTGGGAGTCCTAAAGGAACCAGGAAAGGAGAGAGATGCTCTTACACGGGTTGGATGTTTGTCTCCAGTTTGGGCACCAGATTGCGTTGCTGCTTGAGACCTCGGACTTTCTCTTGACTACCTTGTTGTCACAGTAAGCTCCCACACCCTTGCCCGTGAGGTTTGTGCTCCTGGCTCACAACCTTTGATTAACTCGTTTGCAGGTGAAAGTGTGGGGGGTGAAAGAGTGATCGAGTTGCTCATAATGATCTGAAGTCATGAAGTCAGTGAAGCTGGATGTGGATGAGGGGTGAAGGGTGGGGAGCTTCTCAGCGTCGTGATGAGATCCATGGCTGCTGCTCCGCTCTTCTTGTTTAGCCACTTTGTCCCTCTTTTTCGTCTCCCATTCTGTGTGCTAACGTGTCCAGCATGCTGGAAGTAAGTTTTGTTTTCTTCACTGTCCCAGGTTGAGTGTTCTGTATTCTGTTGAAGTTATCTAGTTTGGAAGCCCTGGTGTAGTCTGCTACCCCGGGCTGGGGCTGGCAAGATTGAATGTCCTAGAAGTCCAGGATTCAGGACCCCGGACCCATCTCATCTGCTCCCACCGTCCACATCCCTTCCAGACCCGAGCCCACAACTGCGTCAGTGATACTAGCTGATGTTTATTGAGCGAGTGGCCTTTGGGCCACGCACTCCCCTAGAATCCGAAGAGTTACGTCCTCCTCACAACAGTTGGAAGAGTGATTACCAATGCTTAAGTGACCTGCCCGAAGAAGCGCAGCTCGTGAGGGACAGAGATGGAAAGTTGACAAGCAGTTTGGCTCTGCGCTGTGCTTTGCCAGCTGAGCCCTCCGGCTCCCCAGCAGCCTCCTTGTCCTCGTTATCCTTTAGTGTTTTGATTTGGGGGTAGCTTTTTCTTTAATTTGCAAGTATACTTACAAAACAGTTCACTGTCACGTGAACGTCCTCAGCCCGGATTGCGAGGCAGAGGGGAGCTGTCCTAACCTGCTCTCACCACCCAGGCTAGAAGGCTCACGAGTTTGGGTGTCAAACAGAGGTCTCTCCATCCTGCCCACTGTTGGCCAGTGTCCTCCGTAGCAAATGGGAAAAGCCAGTGATGGGCCATGCTGCCAGCAGTTTGGCCCAGAGAGTGGCAGCTGTGGTGTGGAGAAGAGGGCTGTGTGGTGGTTATAGAGCGCCTGTCCTGCTGCTTTTTTCGTCTGTTTCCCTCGCTTTTGTTGTGCTTTCATTCATTCATCACACATTCATTGTGGGGACTTCCCTGGCAGTCTAGTGATTAGGACTCTGCACTTCCACTGCAGGGGGCACGGGTTTGATCCCTGGTTGGGGAGCTAAGATCCTGCATGCTGCGAGGTACGGCCAGAAACAAACCAAACAAACAAACAACAAAAACATTCAGTGTGCACCTGTCACGTGTCAGGCACTCAGAACCCTCCCTTCCTGTGGCGCCCAGTGCAGTGGGCAAGACAGTTTGCAACATGGTGGTAAGCATGGGGTGTCGGGGTCTCTCATGGAGCAGCTCCTAACGCAGATTACAGAGGCTAAAGAAGGCGCCCAGGTGAGGGTGATACCGGAATTGGCTGAAGGATGAGATGGACCTGCGCTAGAAGGGGCTGGAACTGAAGGTGGGAGAGCGGGGTGTGCAGAGGCACCCAAGGGGGGTGTTGAGAGACTTCAGGTACTTCTGGATGCCCTAGGACAGAGCCAGAGAGGTAAGGAGTCTCCCGATTGTGAAGAGTTGGGGTTTCATCTTGAGAATTATGGAGACGCCCTGGAGGGTTCTGAGCAGCAGGCTGCCGTCAGATCTGCCTTTTTGAAAGCTCACTCTGGCATGTCAGAGGGTAGCAACAAGGCCCAAGGCAGGCAGGGAAGGCCAGGGGCTACGACAGCAATCCGGACACACCTAGATCTCAGAGGGTCTCCTTTTCTCACTATTGCAGTTATGAATACAGAGGTGCTCCGAGCCCAAGAAGAATGGGAAGCTGTGGACAGTATCCAGCCAGAGACAGGTAACTGCAGGGACGGTGCTGCCTCCTCACAGCCCGCTGCTGCTAAGCACACGAGCCACCCGTGCGGCTAATGTTCTGTGCCTCTGGGATTAGGATACGGAATTCCTGGGTCTTCTCGTTTTCAATACGTGACATAGGATAAAACCTCTTTTCCCAGTTCAGAGGTGATGCCATCGACCTCTGGAGGGAATGGGGATGAATGCCTTGGGGAGAGGGCTGCCAGCCGTGAGAGAAGACAGGGAGGACCTTCGTCAGGGTCAACGTCTGCAGGGTGATGAGGTCAGGCAGAGGATGGAGGCAGGCAGCCAGGACCCCTGTGTCAGGTCGAGCAGGCTGTTCACTATACAAGGAAGTCCCTGGAACTGGGGGCTGAAGCCATCTGCTGGAAGCCTCTGTCTCTCGTGCCTTTCAGGAGGTTTGGATGGAGCTGTGGGAGGGGAGAACTGGGACCCAAATCTAGCCTGAACCCCACTTGAGCTCCTGAAGAGATGTTAGAGTGGACTGTATCAGCCATCACCTGTATTGCAGACTGATGAGTCAGTACCCTGTGACGAAGGCTGGATAGGGGATCATTCGTATCCAGGGCGTGAGAAGGGGCAAAGTAGAAGATGGGAAAGGGCCCTAAACAAACCTGTAGCATGCTCCTGCGTGGGTACCTCCTCCAGGCAGTGACCTGCCCCCGCTCACAGGTGAGTAGACATTAGGGGCCCCTGCAGATCTATCTCCACTCACTTCAGGGCATAGCCTAGTCAGCCTCTGCACAGCCGGGTCCGAAAGGGAGTCAGCCCAGCAGATAACGCCACCCCCTTGACAGAGGAGGCTTGGTTGTAACTGCAGGTGTCTGATGTTTACAGCTGAAAGTCAGCGCTGGGCTTAGAGGTGGCAACCGGCGGCCCTCAGTAAATGTCTGCTGATAGAATGACTACTGTTACAAGTGCCAGAGTGTCTTCCCTTTTGCCACAGGGAGCCGGGCCAGCTCAGACCAGCCTGGGCAGCTAATCTCTTTCATTGAGGCCCTCCAGCATTTCCAGACCGTGGACCTCTCTTCCTTCAAGGTATGACAGTAGGGAGGTTTGGGGGTCTCAAGCAAAGCACTTTCTTCCCAGGAGCCAGGTTTCTTCCCCACCAGGATAGGGCACTGGGCAAGCAAGATGGAACTTTCCAGGCGAGGGCTCTGTCTCGACTAAGAAATCTTGGGGCGCAGGATCACAAGTGGTCAAGGACCCACATGTCATGTGGGCCCCGGCGGCCTTTCAGGGACTGTGCCCCCAGAACTCTAGTGGCCCTGTCTTATAGGGGCCCGTGGAGCTGCTCCCTGCTTTCCCCTCCTAGGGATGGGGAGGTCTGCAGTCAGATGCTAGGGAGTTCCTTGGGGAAGCAGGGCAGCCTGTCCAGAGAGCTGAGTAATTCACTGCCACCGCAGGAAAATCTTCCATCCCCTAGACGAACAAGAAGTTATTTGGGAATTTAAAAAATATGTGGGGTTGGAAAAAGAAAGCGTATGAAGGAGAGTAAAAGCTGACAAGCTTTCTGGGGAATCTTGGTGACCAGTAGTAAGTTTAGAGAACTGTGATCTCAGATCTTCAACCTAAAGCCTGGCTCAAGGAGAGAGGCTAAAAAGATAGGAATCGGATTGGTTTGTAGGACCCAGAGATCCAGAGGCTGCCGAAATCAGAGTATCCTAAGCCCTGCGGCAGTGGCTGTGAACAAGGAGAGGTCGGCAGGAGCTGGTTTAGGCACTGCTGCTGTGGTGTGGACAGAAGGCGCCAGCTCCCCTCAGGGGTATCCTGCTCCAAAAAAGTGCCCACTGCCTGTTTTTTTGTTTGTTGGTTTGGCCGTGCCACATGGCATGCGGGATCTTAGTTCCCCGACCAGGGATTGAACGAGCACCCCTTGCATTGCAAGCGTGCAATCCTAACCACTGGACTGCCAGAGAAGTCCCCCCCCACTGACTGTCTTATCTTGGAAGTTGAGAGAGCTGTTAGACTTTATATTTATGTCCTTTACAGAGAGACAAAGACAGACATACAAAGGGTAGAAGCAGCCCTGCTGGGAAACTTGGCCTGGCATCTGTGAGATGCCAGCCCCCATAGCCAGCCACCTCTAGCTTCCTTGGTAGTCAGTGACATAGCTATTTCTGGAAAAGCCCAGAGGACCAAATGTAGACAATCGGATGATAACGCCTATGCTTGGGGACATCTCTCTCTACTTACAAAGAGCCTACGAGCTGGAAGAGCCTGTCTCCAGAGATTCGCAGATGCTTCACAGCTTCTGCCCCATTTCCCTGGCCCAGAGGCCAGCCAGTTAGTGGGAGAACCACTCCTTTCTGCAAGACCGGTCCTGTACTGAGCCTGATGGTAAGTTCATTAAAGCAGATGATCACAACACTCTGCCTATTGCCTGCACCTTCCTCCCCAGAAAAGAATCCAGCCAACGATCCGCAGGACCGGGCTTGCTGCCCTCCGGCACTGCCTCTTCGGGCCTCCCAAGCTCCACCAGGGCCTCCGTGAAGAAAGGGACTTGGTCCTGACCATCGCTCAGTGTGAGTGCACGGGGGCTGCCACAAGGCAGGCGCCGCGTGAGCGGTCCGGCAGAGAGCACAGTTTGCTACCCGGTTGCTGAGACTAAGCCAGGGCTCCTGCATTTACCATGCTGGGGGGAGAGCAGAGTGTCTGGAGCACCGGCCAGGTCTGTCTGGGCTGTACCGTTCTCTGGGAAGCACTCAGTCCTCCTGTGAGGGCCAATCCAACAGAGCATGGGTGTGTTTTGGGGCAGGTGGCCTGGATAGCCAAGACCCAATGCATGGCCGAGTCCTCCAGACCATCTATAAGAAGCTGACCGGCTCCAAGTTTGACTGTGCCCTCCACGGAGACCACTGGGAAGATCTGGGCTTTCAGGGTAAGAGAGAGGAATGGTTCATCTTCTCCCTGACTCCTTATTCCAGGACTAGCGTGAGAACCCAGACAGTCCTCTTCCTGTCATGTCAGCACCATGAGACAGGATATCTGGGGCAGAGCATTTCAGGAAGAGGGTACAGCAAATGCAAAGGCCCTGAGGTGAAATGTGTGTACCTCTTTCTGAGAAATAGCAAGGAGTGTGGCTGAAGTGGCGAAGGAGAATAGTTCGCTCGGGGTGTAAAATATTTACTCTAAGTGAGATAGAAAGTGAGATAGAAAGCATGGGAGTGATAGGATTTAGAATCTAGTGTTTTCTTTTTATTCTTTTCTTTTACTATCGATGACAATTTTTTTTTATATTATTTCATTTTTTTGAGTGAAACAAAATGATTTCACCTGTTTTGGGACTGTACTATTTTTTCAAAATCATATCAAATTACATTTGTATAGAATAGGAAAATATCTTAATTTAAAAAGGAAACTTTATATCCTCATAATTAATTGGTGCTCTGTTGGTACTGACAATGTGTTTAAGTCCCTTTACCTTCCTTCATCTATAATATAATTGTCCTAAATAGTCCCTCTGTGTACATTGAGAATGACATCAGTGTTATGATTTTTGTTTCAACCATTAATTAAAATAACTCAAGAGGAGAAGCAAGGTCTGTTGTATTTACCCATATGTTTACTCTCTCTATTGTTCTTTCTTCTGATATTCTAAGATTCCTTCTTTTATCACTTCCTTTCTGTTTCAGGAACTTCCTTTAGCCATTTTCTAAAGTAGGTCTGCTGGCAATAGATTCTTTAGCTTTCCTTCATCTGAGAATGTCTTGATTTCCCCTTCACTCCTGAAGGATAATTTCTCTGAATGTAGAATTCCAGGTTGACAGGTCTTTTCTTTCAGCGCTTGAAAATAAATGTGCTACTTCCTTTTGGCCTCCATGGTTTCTGATGAGAAATCTGCTGTCACTTGAATTATTCCTCCTTGTTAGATAAGAAGTTGTTTCTCTCTCTGCTTTCAAGATCTCTTTTGTTTGTTTTTTTTCTTTTGTTTGCAGGAGTTTGACTCTGATATGTCTTAGTGGGGATTTCTTTGGGCTTATCTTATTAAGGGTTTGCTCAGCTTCTTGAATCTGTAGGTTTATGTCTTTGGCAAATTTGGTAAAATTTCAGCCATTATTACTTTGAGTACTTTTTTCAGCCCTGCTCTTTCTCCTCCCTTGTACAACTCTGATGACACAGATGCTAGATCTTCTGTTACTGTTCCACAGGTCCCAGAGGCTCTGTTCATTTTAGGGGGATATCTGTATAGCTCAGAGGTCTTCAAGGCTCTGTTTATTTTGTTTTGTTTTTTCTCTCTATTGATCAGATTGGGCAGTTTATATTGTTCCATCTTCAAGTTCACTGGTTCTTTCCTCTTTGGTCTCTATTCTGCTGTTGAGCCCATCCAGTGAGTTTTTAATTTTAGGTATTATATTTTTCTGAAGTTTCTGTTTGGTTCTTTACATCTGATATGTCTTTACTGAGACTTTCTGTTTTTTCATTTTTTTCACATGTTTGTAATTGCTTATCAAAGGCATTTTTATGATAGCTGCTATAGTAGCTTCCCATTGTTGCTGCAGAAAATTACCACAAATTTAGTGGCTTCAATCAACACAGACTTATTATCTTCTAGTTCTGTAGTTCAGAAGTCTGACACAGTCTCACTGGGGCAAGATCAAGGTGGCAGCAGGGCTGCATTCCTTTTTGGAGGCTCTGGGAGGAAATCTATTTCTGTGCCTTTTCCACCTTCTCGAGTCCACCCACGTGCCTCCTCCTTCAGAGCCAGGAACGCAGCATCTCTCTGAGCTGATTCTGTCCTCACATCTCTCTTTCTGACTCTGTGCTTCTACCTCCCTCTCTCACTTTTAAGGATTCTTCTGACTACATTGGGCCCAGCCAGATAATCCAGGATAACCTCCCTGTCCTGATTAGCAACCTCCGTTCTAACTGCAACCTTGATTCCCCCTTGCTGTGCAACAGAACGTACTTGTAGGTTCTGGGGATTAGGACGTGGCTATCTCTGGAGGTGCCAGTTATTCTGCCTAGGACAGCTGCTATAAATTCCTTCCTTATCAGGTAATTCCAACATATGTGTGATCTCAGTGTTGCTATCCGTTGATTGTCTTTTCTTATTCAAATTGAGGTTTTCCTAGTTCTTGGTGTAATAAGTGATTTTTCATTGTGTCCTAGATATTGTGGGTATTATGTAATGACAGTGTTGATCATCTTTCAATCTGCTATTTTAGCAGGCCTCCTCTGACACTGGGCGGTGGGGGAAGGGTGATGTCACCTCATTACTGCCAGGTGGGGATAGAAATCCAGGTATCCCACCTGACCTCCACTAATACCACTGGCTGGGTGGGGCAGGGGTGCCTCATTGCTGTTCCCATGTAGCCTCCACTGATGTCACGAAGGGTGTGGTGGGCTCCTTAGCACTAGAGAAGGATAAAGGTCCCAGCTCCCCGCTTCTTTGACTGCCTTGTTACAGTCAGGCAGGGGAAGTCTAGGCTCTCCACTTGGGCAGTGATCAAGGTAACCAAGTCATTGAATCTCACAGAGCAGGGATTTCATTAAGCACCCTGAATTTCCTCTTGGTTTTTGTTTTAGGAACAAATCCAGCCACAGACTTGAGAGGAGCAGGCTTCCTTGCCCTCCTGCATCTCCTGTACCTGGTGATGGACTCAAAGACCTTGCTGATGGCCCAGGAGATCTTCCGCCTGTCTCGTCACCATATCCAGGTGGGGCTTTGGTGGGAAGCCAGCAGAGAGGGCTGTAGGGGCTAGGACCTGGGCACAGGGCTCTCCTGAGTAACCATGACAGCTTCGCAGGTAGATCTCCAATTGCTGAGGGCCCTCAGGACAGCTGAGGCAAACCGGGCATGGGTATCCCTGTCACCCTGACCTGGCTGGAATCTGAGCTCCAGCACTCATTAGTGTGTGTCTCAAGCAAGTGCCTCAACCCTTCAGGGCCTTGGTTTCCTCATCCATAAAGAGGAAATCTTGGAAACGTCAGCTGGATAGTTGGGAAAATTAAATGAGGTAATGTACAAAAGCGCTAGACACAACTGTGGTACCAGCGTCTCAGCTCACTGCCCTCCCAGTAGTGGCAGGTTCTCCTGACCCTGGAGGAGGGGGGTCAGCCTTTATTTGCCCAGAGAAGAAGGTTTGCCTCGAAGTGTCAGGTAACACATGGACTTGCTGAAAGGCCAGAAGTGGCTCCTGTCGCCCTCAGGTTCTGTCCAGGCCTGCTCTCCAGGGTTGGTTTGATGGTTTTCCCCTGTAGTAAAAGGTGGTGGTCCCTCTGTTTAGAAAACATACTTGACCTGTTTCCTGCCATTCATCTATCCCAGATTCATGGGGCCTGGAATTCATTCATGTACTAAACAGGTATTTATTTAGGATTCCCTGTGCTAGTTATTGTTCTTGGTGTTTGGGAAACATCAGTGAGCAAAACAGACAAAGATCCTTCTAGCAGAGAGGACAAGACAGTAAGCCTAATACATAAATAAATTATAGAGTGTGTTAAAGGTGGTAAGTGCTACGTAGGCAAGGTTAGGAGAATGTGGGAGGATTACAGTTTTATGGGGTATTAGGGTAGCTCTCACGAGAGGGTGAGACTTAAACCAAGCCTTGAAGGAGGTGAGGATGTTAGCCAAGCTTGTATTTGGAGGAAGAGCATTCCGCACAGAGCGGGCAGCTAGAGCAAACGTCCCAAAGGAGGTGTATGTCTGGCATGTGCAGGAATGGCAGGGAGGCCAGCTGGAGCAGAAGGGGCAGGGAGGGCAGTAGGAAGGAGGTGATGGGGTAATGGGGAGCAGACGGTGTCGGGCCCGGTAGGCTATGATGAGGATGTTTGCTTTTACTCTGAGTCACATGAGGGTTTTGAACAGCCTGGAGTGACACGATCCAACTTACATTCTTAAATGGATCCTACCAGCCGTTGGGTTGAGAGTAGTCTCTGGTGAGGGCTTTTGTAATCAAGTTAGAGATGATGGTGATCTGGACCAGGGTATTTTCAGAGGAGGCGTTGTGAAGTGATCCGATTCTGGATGTAGAATCTTGAGCGTATGGGCTGTAGAGAATAGAGCCAGCATATTTTTCGAATGGATTGGGTACAGGTGTAAGAAAAAGAGGCATCAATGGTGATTTTTAGCCTGAGCAGCTGGAAAGACAGAGTGGCCACCAACTGAAATGGAAAAGAAAGAGCAAGGGTGGGGGTGGTTCCATCTGCCATATAAATTTTAGACTGAGGTTATGCGTTTGTTTGTTTCATAAATTTACTTATTTATTTATTTATTTTTGGCTGCGTTAGGTCTTCGTTGCTGCACGCAGGCTTTCGCTAGTAGCAGCGAGTGAGGGCTACTCTTCCTTGTGGTGCGCGGGCTTCTCACTGCAGTGGCTTCACTTGTTGTGGAACACGGGCTCTAGGCGCACAGGCTTCAGTAGTTGTGACACGTAGGCTCAGCAGTTGTGGCGCACGGGCTCTAGAGCACAGGCTCAGTAGCTGTGGTGCATGGGCTTAGTTGCTCCGCAGCATGTGGGATCTTCCTGGACCAGGGCTTGAACCCGTGTCCCCTGCAGGCGATTCTTAACCACCGTGCCACCAGGGAAGCCCCAGGTTATGCGTTTTTGACAACTACGGAAGTGATATACCTCATGTCAGGAGCACCCATGTCAACACGTCTTATTACTGGTGAAGTTAACCTTGGGCACATGGTTAAGGGGATATCAGCCAGGTTTCTACGCTGTAAAGTTACTATTTTTCCCTTTGTAATTAATCACTGTCTTGGCGGAAGAGACTTTGAAGCTATGCAAATATCCTGTTTTTCCTCAAACTTGGTTCTAATAGTGATTTTGTTTCCCTCATTCCTCCTACATTTATTAATTTTTAAATTTATTAATTGGAATTCTTCTGTAAGAAAGAATGGTCTTTGCTATTTATTGATTCAGGTACTTTTTATATCCACATGGACTCAGATTTTTATTTTATTCTATGGGATATAACCCAACACTTTTATTATTTATTTTGTTGCTAAAATTGTTCCCATGTCGACCAATTTTTTTGTTTTACATCTAAAAAAGAAAAAGCTCTTTCAGGTGGTACCTGTGCCCTTTCACCATGCCCTGTCCTTTTTTGAGCACTTTTCTACTTTCTGGACCCTAAAGATGCTCTAGGCTCTTGTATTTTCCCTGAATGATTCCCAGCCCTGAGATCAACCACTTCTCCAAAGAGCTCTTGTTCTTTAGTTGGAGAATGATATTTGGAAACCAAGATCTGAGTGCTGGGTGTTCTCACTGGTATTAGGATCTCACTGCTTCTAGGCCCTCTCAGTGTCCAGAGCTTGGAAAATATGTATGTGTCACTGATTCCCTCCTGACTCTGAAAGGAGTGGTCTCCAGTGGTGAGCAGACCTGCCCAGGCCCCAGCAGCACTTCACAGAGAACAGGAAGGGGGGTGTGATGCTGCCTGAGGGAGAGGAGCTGAGAATGAGTGGCTGAAGGTCAGACCTGCAGCATTTTCTTCAGATCATTTTGTCTTCAAGCTGGAGTCAGGCCGGCCTGCACTGCAAAAACAGACTGTTCCAGTAACTGTGTTGTTGGTCATATTAGTTAATTCTCAGAACCTCAGCTTCTTGCTTTGTAACATGAGAAAATAATCCCAACTCCGTAGACTTATTCTGAGTTGGAGAAAAACCGTGTAAAGTGCTAAGCACATTAGTCATTCAAGGAGTGTTAGTTATCAAAGTAACTTTTGATTTCTGTGAGCAAAAATACATTTTATATACATCTTATAGATAATACATGCATACGTAAATATATGTGGTGTTTTCAAAATCATATCTGCGCTTGCGCCTGCACACACAGACACAACACATACATCCACACATATACACACAGCCGTTGTAAGGTAAGATGGATCCATTTTGAATCTAAAACTTCTTGACTACAAAACAAATAGTCACACAGTTCCCGCCACCTGGGCAGAAATGCCACCTGGGCATTTCGTTCACTGCATATCTCTGTTATCTTTTGAGGAAGAGTACCCATTAAACCTGACGGTTTCACGTACGCCCATCTCTTCCAGGAGACACTGGAGGAGGCAAGAGGGGACCTCGTGAGGATCTGGTCTTGAGGTATATCAGGACCCATGAGTTGAGAATGTGGGCGTATTCTGTGCTCTTCACGATGCGGGGAGGTAATGTCTGGGTCAGGTTTGAGAACCGGACCAGTTAGCCTGTGAAACAGTGCAGTCTCTTGTAGTGATGCTGCTTTGTTATAGGAGGCCCAGAGGTTGAGGCATATCTTAGCAGTCACTGGGCCAGCCCCTTGTTGTAGAGACAGTGAAGACCCAGAGAGGGGAAATGGCTTGCCCAAGGTCCCCCAGCTAATGAGTATTTCCTAGAAATCATCTCTGACCTCAGTGCCTCCCTTCTTGTGGTTTTTGAAGGCTGTCTTGTAAGATCTTCCTGCAGAAATATGGAAGCCAGGGTAGAGGGTTAGTGCCAATTCAGCATCCCTCATTCGTTTTCAAGGACAGGCTTGACTGAGGTGAGGGGGTAGGTCATTGGATATCTGAGGGAGGAATGTCCCAGGCAGAGGGAAGAGCAAGACGAGAGAGGAAGCCCTGGGTACTTGATCTGGGTCCAGACCAGCCTGGCCACTTCGACCAATCTGTTTCTCATCCCTTCACCTGCTGGCCTCTGTGGAATTTATTGTGGATTTATACTTACTCCACAACATGCATGTCAGACAATAAGAAGGAATAGCAGCTTAAAATAATAAAATAAGAGGGCTGGTGTAGGTGTCAGGAAGCTAGATCCTAGTTCCATCTGCAGTACCATTACTTAGCTATGATTTGAGGCAAGTCACCTAGCCTCTCTGGGCCTCCCTTTGCTGTTTTATGAAATAAGAGATTTGGCCTAAAAGATTCTAAGGTCCCTTCCGGCTTTATGATTCCTTGAACTCTTAAGTAACTCCAAAGTTTAAAGGAAAACTTCACCTCAAGCCCTTATGGATCTTGAATATACAGTTTTCCAGGAGGCACGTAGGAGACCAGAGTAACAGTTGGGGGACTCAGACCTGCCAGAAGCCAGTCCTGTCTCTTTTCTAAGGAGAGAGCTGAGGTCTCAGGTACCTGTGGTACATCCTACTAAAGGGGAATTGGCCAGAAAGTACAGATGCTGGGGGAACCCAGGACTCCATGGAAGTGCATGGCCCACACTGTCCTGAGGAGGAGGAGTGCTACAGTTCAGATGCCGAGACGCAGGCCGCATCTGGCTGATTGCTGGCAGGAAAGGAAGCCCCTCACAACAGTAGTTACAAACAGACAACAATTTGTATAGCTTTCCTTGCAATTTCCGTCTGTTATTTCATCCCATCAACATGACAAGCCTGCGTAAAGGTAGGGCAGAGATGATCCTTGTAAGTCTTCATTTCCTGGCGAAGGAACATGAAGATACTACAGACCAATATCGCTGATGAATATAGATGAAAAGATCCTCAACAAAATGCTAGCAAACAGAATCCAACAACACATTAGAAGGATCATACACCATGATCAAGTGGGATTTATCCCAGGGATGCAAGGATTCTTCAATATATGCAAATCAATCAGTGTGATACACCATATTAACAAATTGAAGGAGAAAAACCATATGATCATCTCAGTAGATGCAGAAAAAGCTTTTGACAAAATTCAACACCCATTTATGATAAAAGCTCTCCATAAAGTGGGCATACAGGGAACCTACCTCAACATAATAAAGGCCATATACAACAAACCCACAGCAAACATCATTCTCAATGGTGAAAACCTGAAAGCATTTCCTCTGAGATCAGGAGCAAGACAAGGATGCCCACTTTTGCCACTATTATTCAAAATAGTTTTGGAAGTCCTAGCCATGGCAATCAGAGAAGAAAAAGAAATAAAAGGAATACAAATTGCAAAAGAAGAAGTAAAGCTGTCACTGTTTGCAGATGACATGATACTATACATAGAGAATCCTAAAGATGCCCCAGAAAACTACTAGAGCCAATCAATGAATTTGGTAAAGTTGCAGGATGCAAAATTAATGCACAGAAATCTCTTGCATTCCTATACACTAATGATGAGAAATCTGAAAGAGAAATTAAGGAAACACTCCCATTTACCATTGTAACAAAAAGAATAAAATACCTAGGAATAAACCTACCTAGGGAGACAAAAAGACCTGTATGCAGAAAACTATAAGACACTGATGAAAGAAATTAAAGATGATACAAACAGATGGAGAGATATACCATGTTCTTGGATTGGAAGAATCACTATTGTGAAAATGACTGTGCTACCCAAAGCAATGTACAGATTCAATGCAATCCCTATCAAATTACCAATGGCATTTTTTACAGAACTAGAACAAAAAATCTTAAAATTTGTATGGAGACACAAAAGACCCCGAATAGCCAAAGCAGTCTTGAGAGAAATAAACAGAGCTGGAGGAATCAGACTCCCTGACTTCAGACTATACTACAAAGCTACAATAATCAAGACAATATGGAATGGGCACAAAAACAGAAATATAGATCAGTGGAACAGGATAGAAAGCCCAGAGATAAACGCACGCACCTATGGTCAAGTAATCTATGACAAAGGAGGCAAGGATATACAATGGAGAATAGACAGTCTCTTCAATAAGTGGTGCTGGGAAAACTGGACAGCTACATGTAAAAGAATGAAATTAGAACACACCCTAACACCATACACAAAAAGAAACTCAAAATGGATTAGAGACCTAAATGTAAGACTGGACACTATAAAACTCTTAGAGGAAAACATAGGAAGAACACTGTCTGACATAAATCACAGCAAGATTTTTTTCGATCCACCTCCTAGAGTAATGGAAATAAAAAAAAAGTAAACAAATGGGACCTAATGAAACTTACCAGCTTTTGCCAAGCAAAGGAAACTACAAACAAAATGAAAAGACAACCTTCAGAATGGGAGAAAATATTTGCAAACAAATCAATGGACAAAGGATTAATCTCCAAAATATATAAACAGCTCATGCAGCTCAATATTAAAAAAACAACCCAATCAAAAAATGGGCAGAAGACCTAAATAGCCATTTCTCCAAAGAAGACATACAGATGGCCAAGAGGCACACGAAGAGCTGCTCAGCATCACCAGTTATTAGAGAAATGCAAATCAAAACTACACTGAGGTGTCACCTCACACCAGTTAGAATGGGCATCATGAGAAAATCTACAAACAACGAATGCTGGAGAGGGTGTGGAGAAAAAGGAACCCTCTTGCCCTGTTGGTGGGAATGTAAATTGATACAGCCACTGTGGAGAACAGTATGGAGGTTCCTTAAAAAACTAAAAATAGAATTACCGTATGACCCAGCAATCCCACTCCTGGGCATATACAAAACCGGGCAGCTACTAAGTGGTGAAGCTGGGGCGAGGACCCCCATCACCTGACAACTCGCCCAGCCGTGGGCTCCTTACAGCCAGCAGCCCGCCTCAGAGTCACCTGGGGGGATGAAGGAAAGGAGATATTTCTATCTGAATTCCAGTTTTCACTGCTTTTTAGTAAGCAGGCTTTTATAAAAATATTCCTGCGAATGAATGAACACTAAGTTCGGATCCTCTGTTAATTATGTTGCTACCATGTTCTTGTTCCCATATTTATTTTTAGACTGAAAGAAAGCAAGGGAAGGGATGATATTATACAAATATTATAATTAAATAGGCAATACCCCAAGGTAGAGATGCATTGCTGCTGACCTCAGCTACCCACTGAGGCGCAGATAATAATTATGAATGTTTGTTAGCACCTCCTCAGGCCAGTGCTGCACTTAGCATTTTGCACATGTGATCTAAATTACTCCTTAGAGCAGCTCTGTGAGGTAGGTTGTGGGATAATAGAAAATGTAGACTGTGGATAATAAAAGCTACCCTGGTGGCGCAGTGGTTGAGAGTCCGCCTGCCGATACAGGGGACATGGGTTTGTGCCCCGGTCCGGGAAGATCCCACATGCCGCGGAGCGGCTGGGCCCGTGAGCCATGGCCGCTGAGCCTGCGCGTCCGGAGCCTGTGCTCCGCAGCGGGAGAGGCCACAACAGTGAGAGGCCCGCGTACCGCAAAAAAAAGAATAAAAAATAAATAAATAAAATAAAATAAAAGCTACCCTGGGGAGTTTTTGTAAGGATTAGCGAATTGACTCCACTGAACATGGCCCTTGTGTGGGGGTCCCCAGGACCACTGGGAGGACTCCCAGGATTTGGTGTATAGTTGTACTCTCAGCTGTGATTTACTGCAGCAAAAGCAAAATCAGCAAAGGGAAGAAGTGCATGGACAACATCCATAGGAAACCAGGTGCGGGCTTCCAGGAGTCCTCTCCCAGTAGAGTCACACGGGACGCACTTAATTCCTCCAGCATCGAATTGCGTAACACGTGGAATGTTGCCAACCAGGGGGCTCATCAGAGATTCAGTGTCCGAGGTTTTTACTGGGGGCTGGTCACGCAGCACCATCTGTCTAGCACTTACCAAAATTCCAGAATCAGGGCGAAGGCAGGTGTTCAGCATAAACCGTATGGTTTGCACAGTTTGGGTACAATAGTCAGCCTGAGGGGATGGTGGGAACCCTCTCAAAATCCAGGTTCCCAGATGCCAGCCTTATAAGCAGGCTTTTCTAAGGATGGCAATCTCAGGCCTGCTGTGTTCACTTTTTTTTTTTAACATCTTTATTGGAGTATAATTGCTTTACAATGGTGTGTTAGTTTCTGCTTTATAACAAGGTGAATCAGCTATACATATACATATATCCCCATATCTCCTCCCTCTTGCATCTCCCTCTCACCCTCCCTATCCCACCCGTCTGGTCACAAAGCACCAAGGTGATCTCCCTGTGCTATGCGGCTGCTTCCCACTAGCTATTTTACATGTGGTAGTGTACATACGTCCATGCCACTCTCTCACTTCGTCCCACCTTACCCTTCCGCCTCCCCGTGTCCTCAAGTCCATTCTCTATGTCAGCGTCTTTATTCCTGTCCTGCCCCTAGGTTCTTCAGATGTGTTCACTCTTTTCTGCACAGCACTTAAAATTTATTTCCTTTTTGGTTTTGAGAGACGGGAGAGCCGAGTCTCACAGAGTTCGGGTGGCCTTCCTAAGTATACACAGCTGGCAGGTGGCCAGGCCAAGACCTGGAATCCAGGTGTCATGGAAGGCCCTGAGAAAAATCCCTGTGGAGCCAGAAGACCTTCTACAGTTCAGTGCTGGCCACTGGAACTTTTTGCAGTGAAGGAAATGTTCTCTATCTGCACTGTCCGGTGTAGCAGCTCTTAAGCAAGAGTGGCTATAGAGCACAGGAAATACGGCTGGTATGACTAAGGAGTTGAATTTCTAATTTTACTTAATTTTCAATTAATTAAAATTTAAATAGCTACACCTGGCTAGTTGCTATAGTACTGGACAGCACAGTTCTCCATCACAATGTAACGGATTTTTCTTCTCAAGGGAAGCAGATGGGATAAATAGACTTTGGCTCTTGTTCTAAGCTAAGGAACGCACTGGTCTATGTGTCTCTCTCAGCCGATGTCCTTGTGTGGGTTCAAGAGCGGAAACTAACATGCAGTATTTGCAGATCCCCTGGGGAAAGCCTCTTTTCATTTGCTTGGGTTTTTGTTGTTAAAGAATAGGAAGGAACTGGCCCCTCCAAAAAGAAAGCATTCAGGTGGATGCTATAGGGAATTTGGAGGCCCTTCCTGGTAAAGCAGCCCTGCTGGACCCAGTCTGCCCCGCTCGGGAGTGGGACCTGCACAGCCCATTCTCAGGCTTCTGCGTTACTAAGAGATGGGGTGCGCCCTAAGTCAATGCTGACTTTCTACTTACTTGTACCTTCTCTGTCTGCTTTTGGGTGAAGAGCTTATGAGCAAATAACCAGAAGCCCAGAGAAGGGGAGAAGAGATTTTAAGAACCTATAGAATTGGTTAGATAACTGAGCCTCACTCCTCTTGTGTCCATCCAACCCCAGGGGGTGATGTGGTCCACAGGCAGCACACGGGGCGGGCCTGGTGAAGGCCAAGGAAAGCTGATGCATCGGATGTTGAAGAGGCTGGAGAACTAGCACAGGGGTTTGTGCACCAGCTTCGGAGTGAATCGACCTCAGTAGGAGTCTTGGTTCCAACACCTTAGGAAAGTTATTTAAGGTCACTGACCCTCAGTTTCCTCCTCTGTAAAATGGGAAGATTATTGTGAACATTAAATGTAAGCATCAGTAATACCAGCTGCTTGCCTCTGGCTGTGATTGTTATCTCCTGCGGGCCAGGTCGGGTTGTGGGTGACGGGAAGCACAGAAGGTGAGAGCCTAGATTGCCACTGACCCAGTACCCACTCCATTCCAGCAATTCCCCTTCTGTTTGATGTCCGTGAACATCACCCGCATCACCATCCAGGCCTTAAGGGAGGGATGTCTCTCCAGGTGAGTCCCCACGCTGGTCACCCTGCCCTCCCCGGCCAGCAGAGCCTGGTTCCCTCCCACCCCCCACCCCCTGTGCCTCATCCTCCCAGCTCTCCCTCACCTGCTGGTTCTGGGGTACCTGGAGAGATCCCCGTGCACCAGCCTCACAGCCCATCTCTCCTCCCCAACCCTGACCTCAGATGTGAAGGCTCCTTGGGGACAGGGCAGGAGGGCCCCCAGGTGTCAGCCTCTGTCCACTGCTGAGCAGGTGACCTCCCTCGTCCTGCAGGGAGTGTAACCGGCAGCAGAAGGTGGTCCCGGTGGTGAACAGCTTCTACGCCGCCACTTTCCTCCGCCTCGCGCACGTCTGGAGGACGCAGCACAAGACCATCTCTGACTCGGGCTTTGTCCTCAGAGGTGTGCTCGCTCTTCTGGGGAGGCCTAGCTCCTGCACTCCTGGCGCCCCCGGGTTCAGGGACCCCAGGGTGGTTGCTGGACTGGTTTGGGGTGCCTTCCTTTCCCCCCGCCCCCCATTCACGGCTTCTCAAGTTCCAGCTTCCCCGGGCCTCCAATCCCACCCTCAAGAGCCTGCCACTCTCCTTCCTCCGCCGCCACTCTTCTCCCTTCCTGGCCCTGTACATCCGGTGACTATATTTTCTGAATCAAAAGCTGGGCCCAACAGTTGGACTGGCTATTCAAAGTTGAGACTGTCCTGGACAGGGTAGAGTGTGTGGTCCCTGGGTCTCCCTCTCTGGTGAGCTCTCCATCTTAGACGACTCGTTCACCCTCCTCTCCGGAGCCTCTGGGTTGTGCATTCCACAGCCCCCACAAGCCTTCTGCTCCCCAATCCTCTCTGTTCCAGACTTGGAGGTGTTGGCCAAGAAGAGCCCCAGACGGCTGCTCAAGACCCTGGAGATCTACTTGGCTGGAGTGTCAAAGGGACAGGCCTCCCTGTTGGGGGCGCGGAAGTGTGCTGGGCCACAAGCCGCTCCCTCCAAGGATCTCACTTTCACAGGAGTGTGTGACCTGCCACCACACTCCTCTGAAGGCACATGGCTGATCTGACCAACCCCAGTGAGCGGCCACCGGATCAAAAGCCTTGAAAGGGCTTTCGGAGGGTGTACCCTGGCGCCGTTCTGCCCCTTGCGGTCCTAGCAGAAGGGATGTAGGAAGCCTGTTTGGGGAGCCAAGGACCCTCACCTGCATGAGGCATTAGGGGCTGTTAAATTTGACCCACTCCCCGCAGAACTGCCTCCAGAGCAAGGAAAACTTTGCCACAATCTTAGTTGGGCTACAGCTTCCAGAGTTGGGTTCCAGGTCATTTCAGTGACAGATCATGAGGTGGGAGACCCCGTCTGGGTGTTCCACACAGCCCTACATCAAAGGTATTCCCGAGGAGAGGTGCCGGAGTTCTGACTCCTGGCAGCGGGGCTTTCAGGCCTCGGGTCCACGGGACAGGGACCAGACATGGGCTGAGCAGTTAGAATGTGAAGGGAGATGGTATCGGTGGCAGCAGCTGACAGGGGGCAGCATGAACCAGAGAGTGCACACGGGCCTGCCTTCCTCTCCATCCCCTGAGGTCTCTGGCCTTGCACTTATCCCACCCTCACCTCTCCCCATCCCTCCTTCCCACTGCTTGTGACACAGAGCCAGGCACTGGGCTGGGTGTCTGCTGCCGCCCATCCTAACCGCCCACCAGCTGGGCTACCCCCGTGGAGGCTGTGCAGGTCCCATCAGGGATGGTTCTCTGGCCTGGGCGAAGGAAGGAGGAAATTCACGTACCAGCAGTTTTTAAATAAAAGAATTCTTCTGGGTTAAGAGTCTCAAGTGTTTTCCTTCCAGACAAGCTTTGTGCCTTCCTGTGGCCCTGTTATCCCAGGGTCCCCTTTAGAGCCAGGCACTCGGCCGGGTGACGTCCTGGTTGTCTCTGGTGCTGGTCATGGGCCCAGGAGAGGCTGCTGTGCCCTGGCCACACTCCCGCCAAGTTCATACACTGTCCAGCCTCACCCTGCTGCACTTACAGACCCAGAGTCTCTGCATGCTCTAACCAGTGGGCAAGGCGGCCCTGGCTCTTGTTAAAGTTGGCTGGTGTTTGTCCTATATTTGCTTCTGGGGAAGCTAGCTGTTGTCGCTTCACTCACAAAAGGGCCTCCAGGGCTTTGGCGCTGGGGAACGGGGGCAGGTGAGAGCCCCACTAGGCTGCTCTCCCGTCCTCTGACCTCCCTCAAGTGGAGTCACGGAAGACAACTGTCCAGCCCCGCAGGCCTCTCCAAGTCCGCCCCATGCAGGGGGAGGCCCATCACAGAGGTGGAGATGACAGATGGCCACCCAAGTATGCAAGGGGCTCCTGTCAGCAGGCTGCCTCAAGGGCGGGGCTGGTAGTGGACCCTGCTGCTTGCCTTGTGTCGTCTTTGACCTAAACTAATCCTCTACCTCCTTCGTCCTGACGAGGCGCTTAGCTGACTGGCAGAGATGGCAGCAAGATTACTGGGCCTGGTGGGGTTAGAACGCAGCCCAGCCTCCACTTCAGAATGTCAAGTTCAACGGTTCCTTTCCTGCAGATTCCTTTCCCTCGCTCAGACCTTGAGGCCAGCTCAGCAGACCTCGACCGTGAGTGCTCAGCCCACAGCACAGTCGGGACCAGCATTCGTGGGCCTCTAGCTGGAGGGGAGGCCAATGGCCTCTGCAGAAGCCTGTCCCACATCACTCTTGGTGGGATGCTCTCCGGACAACTTCGGACCTGGGAACGTTCGCAATAACAGTCCAGGGATTAAGTTGCAGTTCAGTTGATGGATTGGCTGGGGGGGACGTCTAAATGCTCTGAAAGTAGATGCAAAAATCTTAATCTATGCATTTTTCTTGGGAAAGGCCTTCCAAGGCCTTTCATGAGAGACTTAAAATGCTTCACAACCCTAAAAAGGTCAGAACCATGGATTTGGTACAACCCTTACTCTTTCCCCTTTTAAAAGTCATCCCTGGAACACGCTCTTTGCAGAGGCTGTCCAGTGGACTCCCGGGATATCTCTGTGTGGAGAAAACAGCAGGGGGATGCACGGGGAGCTGATTTCTCTATGCTTCTCAGCACAAAAATCACTGAGATGAACTTGATCAGAATTTCTGTATGGGACGGAAGAGCCAGCATGTCAGAGCTCAGAAGCCACTTAGCCTGGAGGGCCCGGGGTGAGAGTGGGTCAGGATGGCTGCAACCCTGCCAGGCCTCGTGGACTCCGGTCCTTCTGGTCTGGGCTTACGCAGCTCCCGCCTTGCTCATACCACGCCCCCCCCAACCCCGGCCAGGTCATGTCCCCCAGGGTGGGACTGCTTTGGGGCTACTCCATTCTCTGCCTATTTAGCTACCTAGCCTCTTTGCTTTTCCAGCCACTACCCCGTTACACCAGAGAATGAACTAGGGCCCAGATGAGGAAAAGCAACTTGCCCAGGCTCAAACAGAGGCAGGTGAGAACCAGACCCCATGACCCTCGGACACTAGTCGGGTGCTTTTCCCACGGCCCCACGTGGCCCTGAGCTCATCAGCCGAATACCCGACGCAACGACGTGACAAGCCGGCCTCCCGCACAGAGGTGCAGAGCTGTGCTCTTGCTTGGTGAGCACACATCCTTTGGAAGCTGCCTTGCAGTGGATCATTGGGGCCCCTGAGGAAATACTGGCTTGAATGGAGATGAATCCCATACCCGCCGCCACAACCTTCTCCCCGTCGGGAATGTGAGACTGAACCGAACCTCGGGCTGAAAGTGATCCTGAGCCCTGGCCCTGTGCCACCTCCCTATTGGGTTCACAGCAGTGCCTGCCAGGCCCACTGGGACTCCTGGCCCCTCTGCCTCATCACGCAAAGCCAGCTCTGGCCTCTCACGGGTGGTGGAATTGTCCCCTGGGTCCTACTCCGCCCAGCATGACTAGGTGGAGCGGGAAGAATTAGCCCAAGGCAGGCGGTGCAGGCAGAGGGCACTGGTCTCCTTTATTGATCATCCGCGGGGGGCACCTCGGCACTGACCGGGAAGCTGGAGGAGAAGCAAGCGGGCAGCAGGTGGGGGCAGGGAGACGCCCGCCCTCACTTCCAGTCCTTGAAGAATTGCTTGAAGATGGGACTCTCGCGGCCCTGAGGCAGAATCTCCACCTGTGGGAGCAGCAGGGGAGGAGTCGGGCTCACGAGGTTGCCACCTCTGCCTCTGCCGGGGAGGGCCGGAGCCAGGGAGGAGGGTGATGGGCACCAGGCCCAAGTCCATATGCCATCCAGGCCAGGGATGCTTCCCCAGATAAGCCAGGAGACGAGAAAGATTACAGGGCCGCGGGCTGAGAAAACAGATTGCTTCGAGGACTCAGGTGCGGTTTCACAGAGGCACCAATTATACAAGAGCCTTATCAGGTCCCATCAGGTTGACCTGTGGTGTCGCCGTGCTGGGATGAGCAGGGGCAGAACCAGCTAGGGACCTCGGCCCAGAGGAGACGCACAAGCCCCAGAGGTGTACCAGACCTGCTGGGCTCCCGGGGGAGCACTGCCCAAACATCCTCTTAGAAAATATCATGTATTGTAAAGCTTGGAAGGATTGAGAAGGGCTTTCCCGCTGGGTGGGTCTGGGAGGGAGGCCTGACTGCTTCTGACTGTGCCCCAGGCTTTCCCGCCCTTCTTGTCCAGTCTGAGAGGCAGGAGGCCAGGGAAGAGCCCCAGGAGGAGGGCGCTGGGGGGAAGGGAGGCTCCTCACCTGAGTGTTCGGGGCATACCGCATGCGGGCGATGAAGTCCTCAGCCACTTGCAGGGCCGCCTGCCGTTCCTTCTCGTTAGCTTTGCGCCCTGGATCGTAGGGAGGAGACCTTTTTTTATTTCTTGGCCGCTCCGCGAGGCTTGCAGGAACTTAAGTTCCCCGGCCAGGGATCGAACTAGGGCCCCCAGCAGTGAAAGCCCAGAATCCTAACCACGGGACCACCAGTGAATTCCCAGGAGGAGATTTTGTAAAAGAGAAGGTGCCCTCTCTAGCCCACACCCCACTTCTCTCAAGGGAGACTTAAGGGGGTTCAGAGAATAGCTGGCTCCTTTTAAAATAAATGGACCAGGAGGCACTAAGAACACTCAGGGGGCTCTTTGGAGGGGGGAGGTTAGCCCCTCCCAACCTGGCAGCTCCAGATGAAAACTGCCCTCTGCCCGTTCCAATCATCAAAGCCTTCTGCTAGGGCCAGGGCCCTAGGGATATTCAGGGAGAACTAATGTTTCCCTGGCATCAGACTCTCAGGCCCCTCTCTCCCACTCCAGGGCCCCTCGCCTTTTGAGTCTGTCAACTGCACTGTTATCAACTGTTGTTTTGCAAAATGCAACTGGACAAAAAAAAGGATGTGATTGACTGTAATCTTACTCCCACAAAGCCAGATGCCAACATCGGCCTAATAGTTATGCCAACTAAGAGCCGATAAAAAGGGACAGCAGCGTCCTCCCTTCCTGCCTGCAGGCAGTCCCTTTAACCAAACTGCGCTCCAGCTGGAGGTGCTTTTCCAGAGAGACAATGTTGTGAACTGTGGCTGGCTCTCCAGCCAGGCTATGAAAATCTAGTTAGCGACAACGTGTCTGAAATTAATGTGCTGTATCCTTCCTTTGTGATTACGAAATACTTCTCTTCCTTGCTCCCAAGTTTCCTGTTTCTCCACTGGTTTCTTGGTTCTTTTTTTTTTTTTTAAATATGCATTTGTTTGGCTGGATATCTTCGTTGCTGCGTGCGGGCTCTGTAGTTGCGCGTACGGGATCTAGCTCCCTGCCCAAGGAGCGAACCTGGGTCCCCTGCATTGGGAGCGCGGAGTCTTAGCCACCGGACCACCAGGGAAGTCCCGGTGTCTTGGTTCTTTGCTTGGGGTTAAATACACTTCCGTGGGCATCTGGGAGCACCACGCCCACCCCATTGGGTCTGTGGGAAGGTACCCAGAGGCAGGAGGGAAAAGTCAGCCCCAGAAGCACAGTGCTCCCCCACCCGACCGCCTTACTTCTTAGAAAGCTGCCCTACTGCTTGCCACTCCTGGCCCTTCCTGAGGCAAGAGTGTTCCTGCCTAGTAGCTACCAAGTTAGAACACCTAACGTTTCTCCATCCTCCTGGCTGGGAACTTCTCTTGGCCTTGGTTGACCCCACAAATATTTCTTGAGCACATGCTATCTCGTCAGGACACTAGAGACCATATGGTTCCTGCTTTCAAGAGCTTTATAATGTGGGCAGGGAGGTGAGACACGTTCAAGAAAAAAGACAAGCACAGAGAAGTAAGGAGGCTCCCGGTACTGCTCAGAGACTCAGAGGTTTGTTACATTTTCGGAGTTGGAGCTAGCAAACAGGCTTCCACACAACAGTATTTCATTCCCAGCCAACCCAATCTCTTGGAAAAACAAGTTCTACCAGTTCTCTACCCACTGCATAAGGTGGGATTTCATATCTAAAATCGAGCTCTCACACCCCAAGGCAGAATGGCAGGATCTGGGGTCCCAGCAGCCAAAGGCCTAGGAGAGCTCTGTGACAGTGGCCCTCAACACGCAGTCCCTGGACCAGCAGCAAGGCCTGGGAGCTGGTTAGACGTGCAAATTCTCAGGCTCTGGTACAGACCTCGTGCATCAGAATCTCAGGGGTGGCTTCCAGCTGTGGGTGTTAACAGGCCCTCGGGTGATTCGGAGGCAGGCTAAAAGTGCAGAACCCTTGCCTGGGCTGGGAGCAGGAAACCCTGAGAAAACCCACAGCCGCGGAGGCTCCCTGAGTCAGCCGTCTCTGGGTCGGCTGAGCCCTCCCGCGGGAAGCCTTGCCCGGTCAGCGGCTGCAGGGGTCTCAGGCTGGGGTGCAGAAGCCACACGTACCCTTCCAGATGTAGATCTTGCTGCAGAGCCCGTTGTCCAGCACAAAGCAGTCGTCGGGTATCAGCATCTCGAGGGCAAAGGGGCTGGAGTCGGCCACCTTGGTCAGGCTCATCTGTCCAGTGGCATCAGAGACCTGGGAGAGGATGGGCAGTGCCGTGTCACCTCCTCCCCGCTGCGGCTCCACCCACCGCCCCAGGCCACGCAGCAGACCGGAGGTGGAGGAAACACGACAGGCAAATCCTGGGCGACCCCCAGCCCTACTTCAGGCGCAACCACCGCCTCACAGTGCCCCAGAATTCATGGAAGTTAAGTAGACTCCCCATTACGAGTGAAGGTAAAGAATCCCACAAAGTAAACTCAGCGTGGGCTTGTTTCAAACCTCCTTCTCCAAGAACGGGCCGGAAGCGAAGTGGCATTCATCTCCTCCAGCACCCGTTCACTTCCCATCCTACCCTCGCTCCAAGCCCTGGACAAACCACCCTGGTGCCTGGCCCAGCCTCCCACTGCTTTCTCCCCTCCTTTCAGCCCCACAAGCGCCAGGATCGTACCCCGCCTGGTCCTAGGGCAGGCCTGGGGCGCCCACCTTATACAGAGCCGCAGCCTGGGCGTTTGTCTGGTCAGCTGTGAGGTCTTCCTCAGGGTTGCCCTCCTTCAGAGCGGGCTTGGGGCCCAGGACCTGCAGGGGTCAGGGCAGGCCACGTTTCCAGGGATTCCTGGGCACTCAGCCTGGACCTTCCCAACCCATCACAGCCAGGGCCACCGCCCCAGTGGGACAAACTCTGTCTGCACAAGGGCGCTGGGCAGAGGTGGGGAGGGCTAGGTCCTCCTGCCCGGCCACCAGTCCCTCCGTCCCGAGGGGTACTTGACTCTGAATCCCACCAAGGCACCCGATGAGTTAGCCAAGCCCTGAGCAGCACCGCAGATGCCCTCACAGCCCTCCACCCATCACCCTCGTGCCGCCAGCTGATCACTGCCCCTCTCGGTGGCTTCCAAGCAGAGCTACCCTCCCCACATCTCTCAACCTGGATCATGTCGACAGGCTCCTCTCCATCGGTGACAATCTCCACCTGGGCCTTGCCCTGCCGCTCGCTGTCCCGAATGGCCAGCGCCAGGTCCCGTGCCTTGTTACGCTCCAGGATGTTGGACTTTGCACCACACCAGGTGAAGATGTTCTGGAGGGAAGTGGGGAGGCACGGGTTAGAGCCAACTGCCTGCATCCTGCCCTTCACAGGGTCCGCAGAACTGCCCTCTGAGGCAAGACGATCGAAGACAATCAAGAAGGCAGAGGGGGGGCTTCCCTGGTGGCGCAGTGGTTGAGAGTCCGCCTGCCGATGCAGGGGACACGGGTTCGTGCCCCGGTCCGGGAAGATCCCACATGCTGCGGAGCAGCTGGGCCCGTGAGCCATGGCCGCTGGGCCTGCGCGTCCGGAGCCTGTGCTCCGCAATGGGAGAGGCCACAACGGTGAGAGGTCCGCGTACCACAAAAAAAAAAAAAAAGGAAGGCAGAGGGGAACCAAGGCCTCTCTGGGCACAGGAATGACAGTCTTTGGCAAGAGCGATTCTCTGCCCCGCATCTTTCTCCACATTACTTGGGTCATATATTGAAACATCTTTATCTTGTTTATAATCTATCTTCCCTGACTAGAAAGTAAGCCTCCTTAGGGCATGAGTGTTTTGTTTTGTTTGGCTTGGCCCACTGCTGTATGCCCAGTGCCAAAACAGAAACGGGCACAGCTTTAGGCCTACAATAAACACTTATTGAATGAATGAATGGGTGAATGACATCCCTGGGCCCAGTATCTCACACACCTCTGCACCCCCGCCAGGCACGGCCCTCATCACCCCTCCTGAGCGGGTCCCCTGCCTCTATATCTCACTGCTTCCAGTCCTACTTCCAAAGAGCATCTGGGTTGCTCTTCCTGTCCCAAATCTTTAGCACGACAGATGCGGTCCAGACCCTCAGAGAATCAATCTCCTCCCGCCCTGGATTTCAGCTCCTTAGCAATTTCCACTCCCGCCGCTCCTGTTCCCACCCTGGGTCCCGGTCAGGCTACATCCTTCCCTGCTGTCCACATGCATGTCTGCACCCTTATCTGTCTCAGTGCCTCGGCTTACCCATCATCTTCGCCTGGAAGGGCATTTCCCCTCCGTGAGGGTCCAGTCAAATGGCGCCTCCCTGGGACAACGGCTTGGGCTTGGGCTAGAAGGCCTCTCCCTGCCTCCAGCTCCCCCAGCACAGGCCACTGCCCCTAAGAGGGCCCTCATCACCTCCTGCCATGGGTTACAGCCAGTGACAGGCCCGTCTTGGCTGCCTGCCCTGGGTGAGCAATTTGTGGTCCCCGTGCTGGCTCAGAGCAGACACATAGATTCACGGAGGGAAGGGATGAGCGAAGTGATTAACGCATGGGCTGGGAGGCGGCTTAACTCGGAGCTACAAAGGATCCAGGAGTAGGAGAGAGTAGGCTCCAGTGTTAGAGGCGATGGCCAGACAGCAGAGGGAGGTTTCTGTCCTAAGAAATACAGGGATGTCTTGTAACGGCTGCAGTGACCCCACTAGGAATGGGCTTATAGCTTCTCAGCCCCTCTCCCTTTGCCCTGGCCTCCTGGTCCCTGACCTTTTAAAACACAATGCTGGGGCTTCCCTGTGGTTGAGAATCTGCCTGCCAATACAGGGAACACGGGTTCAAGCCCTGGTCTGGGAGGATCCCACATGCAGTGGAGCAGCTAGGCCCGTGAGCCACAACTTCCGAGCCTGCACATCTGGAGCCTGTGCTCCACAACAAGAGAGGCCATGACAGTGAGAGGCCCGTGCACGGCGATGAAGAGTGGCCCCCGCTCGCCGCAACTAGAGAAAGCCCTCGCACAGAAACGAAGACCCAACACAGCCATAAATAAATAAATAAATAAATTTAAATCATATGGGCTTCTAAGAAGACCTCTGCCTAAAAAAAAAAACCCCACAATGCCAGGGAGTTCCCTGGGGGTCCAGTGGTTAGGACTCAGCGCTTTCACTGCTGTGGCCCCAGGTTCAATCCTGGTTGGGGAACTAAGATCCCAGAAGCCTCAAGACACGGCCAAAACACACACATGCACACACACACACACGCGCGCGCGCGTACACACACACACACACACGCACGCACGCACGCACACACACACACACACACACACACAGTGCCAACACAGGTGGGTGCTCAGTCAACCCTGCCTACCCACCTGGCCCAGGTCCAGGATGAAGCAGTCCCCTGTGTTGAAGCTGTCCCAGCTCAGTGCCCGCTCGGTGGCACGGATGTTCTTCTTGCCCTTCACCTGGTAGAGTTTCCTGATGGCAGCTGGGGTGGCCCCTGGCGACGTCTTGTGAAATGCTGACTCCACGCCGCCTTCCTGCAGCCCAGATGGCCAGCCTGAATGGAGGCCCGAGCGCTCCACACCCCATCCCACTGGGAGGCAGGCAGAAAGGTGGGGAGGACCCAGCCCCGTGTGGGTCTGGGACTTTTGCAGGGTAAGGACCAGCTGGAAGGGGTCCCGACTCTGAGAGCAACCGCAGGTTGGGGTACGGGAGGTGGGCTCTAACCTGGTACTTAAGGCCACGTGGGAAGTAGCTCATGAAGAGGTCGGACTCATTGCCCTGTACCTCTCGGTGCTGCACAGGCCGCTCCCCAAGCAGGGTGTTGAGGTGCACGGCCAGCACGGCGCAGGCCCCCTGCTCATCCCGGGACGACTGCTGGCCTGGGGCGAGTGGGAGGTGGCAGGGCACGGCCCGTGAGACCCTTGCCAGCCCCGACCCCTGCCCGGGCCAGTCCCCCCACCAGTCCTCCCAGCCCTCTCTTACTTACCTATCCACAGGTGCAGGTGGGAGAGCTCTTCCGGGCCATTGTGCAGCACTAGGTAGGAGTCTCCCGAGAAGAAGATGCCCTGGTTCTCAGGGGCCACGGGCACCGGCTTCAGCTTCTCCACCCGCCATACGTGCAGGCCGGGATCCTGCACCGAGGCTGGGAACGGAGAGCCACTGCGGGAGGGGGGAGGGTTGGTGGTGGCCGAGGCCCACAGGTGGTGAGGAGACGAGCAGAGAGACCTGGGCAGGCCTGGGGACTGCGGTGTGGGGGTGAGGAGGGGCAGCCCTTGGAAGAGAAGAGGGGAGGGATGAAGGGAACGGGGTGCATAGCCTACCTCTGGGGGATGGGTGAGTACATGCTGTCTCCGGATCTGGAAAGACAGAAGAAGCCATTACTATTACAAATGTCATGACAACCAGCCTTTCTTTCTTTTTTTTTGCCGTACGTGGGCCTCTCACTGTTGTGGCCTCTCCCGTCGTGGAGCACAGGCTCCGGACGCGCAGGCTCAGCGGCCATGGCTCACGGGCCCAGCCGCTCCGCGGCATGTGGGATCTTCCCGGACCGGGGCACGAACCCGTGTCCCCCGCATCGGCAGGCGGACTCTCAACCACTGCGCCACCAGGGAAGCCCCATGACAACCAGCCTTCACACTGGTCTGGGGAGGTCCTTCCGGGTGGCCAAGTGCTTTCATACTCAACTAATTCATCTCCAAGAGCTCAAGAGGAGATTATCCCTGGCTCCATTACGCGGGCAAAGAAACTCAGGCTCAGAGAGTCTAAGTCCCAAATCACGCAGTGACTAGTAAAAAGCACTAGGAGTCTCTGGCCCTGGGCCAGTGTCTTCCCCTTGCTGTGACCTCTTCTGCTTCCAGACTCCTAACTCTGGGCATTGCATGAGGCTGGGATACATCTCTCTAAGCAATAACTGCTTATATTTGAAAAGTCTAAAGTCAATGACTTAAAATCAATAAACCAAAAACCAAAACAATAGAGAAAATCAGTGAAGCTGGTTTTTGGACAAATCAATAAAATTGACGACCCTTTAGACAAACTGATTAAGAAAAGATGCAAATTTCCAACACAGAAACAAAAGAGATGACCATCTAATATCTATTAAAGAAATTGAAATTGTACTTAAAAACTCCCCTGCCTCCAAACAATTCCAAGTCCAGATAAATTCTACCAAAAACTTAAGGAAGGCATAATACCAATTCTACACAAACTCTTCTAGAAAACAAGAGAGCACTTCCCAACTCATCCCATGCTGCCACCATTTTCCTGATATAACAAAACCAGATAAATATATTATAGAAAAGAAAATTAGACCAAGATCCCTCATGAACACAGAAAAAAAATATTAACAAAATTTTAGCATATGGAGTTCAGAAATATATAAAAAGATAAAACATCATGACTAAACAGGGTTTACTCCAGGAATGCAAAGTTGGTTTAACATCTGAAAATCAATGTAATCCACCCTATTAACAAGCCACATGAACAAACATAAAATCATCTCAGTAGATACAGAAAAATTATTTAGAAAAATTCTATATCCATTTTTGATTAAAAAAAAAAAAGCTTTGAGCAAACTAGGAATAGAAGGGAACTTCCTTAACCTGATAAAAGGCATCTACCAAAAGCAAACAAAAAAATCTCAGAAAAACAAAAAAAGCTACAGCTATCATTAGACTTAGTGCCTTCTCTAATACTAAACTCCCTCCCTAGGGAATTTCCACCCCCGCCCCGTGTTCCCAGGCATCAGCTATCACTTCTTTTTTTTTTTTTTTTTTTTTTGATTAATTTGTACTGGCATATAGTTGCTTTACAATGTTGTGTTAGTAACTACTGTACAGCAAAGTGAAATCAGCTATTCGAATACACATATCCCCTCCTTCTTGGATTTCCTTCCCATTTACGTTACCACAGAGCACTGAGTAGAGTTCCCTGTGCTATACAGAAGGTTCTCATTAGTTATCTATTTTATACATAGTATCAGTAGTGTATATACGTCCATCCCAATCTCCCAATTCATGTCACCCCCCCTTCCCCCTTGCTGTCCCTACGTTTGTTCTCTACGTCTGTGTCTCAGGTATCACATCTGTATGCCCAGCTCCTCTCAAATGCCAGGATGATGAATATCATCTTTATTCTGTAGGTCAGTAAGAGCAACCTTTTTTAGACAGAAGTTATTCAGGGAAAAAACAAAGTGCTAAAGGCAAGCATTTTTAAAAAATACTATTTTTTAAAAAATTTCACAAGTGTAGTAGCCATAGCTTCACTCACTCTCTGTCCTACGTTCCCATGAATAGAGGGTTTCTTTCTTTGGCTGCAAATGCAGAGCCCACACCAGCAAGCACTGCCACCCAGTACATGCTGTGCAGCTAACAGGGAGCCCCAGTGGTGCAAGGGAAGGACCTGGGGAACTTCAGGGTTAAAAGGCACCATTAGGAGACTCTTGGGGAAGCAGGAAGGGCAAAGGGCAATCTTTGGGGGATGGACGGGAGAGCAGAGGATGTTGAGTCTGAGTAGGAAACAGAGGGGGAAACAGGAGCAGTGGCCATGGGTGTAAAATACCAGGTGAAACTGACTTTCCTTTTCCTTCCTAACTTAAAACATAGCTGAAGGCATTTTTTGGAACCACACTTCCCCAAGGTAGAGGGGAGGCAGCGAGGGGGAGGCTTGGAGGAGGGAACCTTTAATGGTTCTCCATCCCACATAGGGTCACATGTTGTGCCCACATCCCCTGTAACGGACAGCTCAGCCTGCGACTCAGGCCTGAAGTGGTGACGTGGCCACCCCCAAGACCAAGCCAGTGAGGAGAGCTCGTGGACAGAGATGGCGTGAACAAGTGGGCCAACTGTCAGCTGTCTACCGTTTTTTTTTTTTTTTGCCGTGTCACACGGCATGCAGGATCTTAGTTCCCCATCCACCGATTGAACCGCGCCCCTGCAGTGGAAGCGTGGCGTCCTAACCACTGGACTGCCGGAGGATTCCCATATTTTTTTGTTCTGTGTCCCGACCTGAGAGCTCAGGCCATAACTCAAAAGCAGGCAGCCCACTTGCGGGGCTACAGGCCTCCAAGAACCAGTGGAGTGTTTAGGTGAGAGGGGTTGGCAGCCTGGCCCTCATCACTTTGGCTTTCCAGCCCGGCCGCCGGTTAGAATTACCTTGGGATCTTATAAAAACATCGAGGCCCAAGCCTGAAGATTTTGATTCCACAGGTCTGGAGTGAGGATGGGCATCTGCATTTTGAACTATGTTCTAGGTGGTTCTTATGCTGCCAGTTAACTGTCCAGACCAGCATCTCACACCTGCCTGCATATCAGAGTCATCTGGGGGCTTTAAAAAATCCCAATGCCAAGGCCAGTTAAAACCAGACTCCCGGGGCTTCCCTGGTGGCGCAGTGGTTAAGAATCCGCCTGCCAATGCAGGGGAAACGGGTTCGAGCCCTGGTCCGGGAAGATCCCACAGGCCGTGGAGCAACTAAGCCCGTGCGCCACAACTACTGAGACCGCGTGCCTCAACTACTGAAGCCCGCTTGCCTAGAGCCCGTGCTCCGCAACAAGAGAAGCCACCGCAGTGAGAAGCCCGCGCACCGCAACTAAGAGCGGCCCCCGCTCGCCGCAACTAGAGAAAAGCCCGCGCGCAGCAACAAAGACCCAATGCAGCCAAATATAAATAAGTAAATAAAATTGATTCTTTGAAAATAAAAACCAGACCCTCCAGGGTGGAGCCCGGATGTCAGTGTTGGAGAAGTTCCAGATGACTGTAAAGATGCCCACCAGCCTTCTGCTCACAGCTCTGCCCCGCAAGCGCCCACTGCCATAGGCCTGTCACTCCTCTCCCTCCAGCTCCTCTGCCCAAGCCCACAGCTCCTCAGCTTCCTCAGTGTGAAGCTCCACCTCACATCCATCCAAGCCCCACCACCCCTCTGGGCCCATTGCAAGCCGCAGCCATCTGAGGAGGCTTCGAGGACACTGGGTGGCCTCGGCCTTCTCTGGGAGTTCTCCCAGCCCTCTCACCTAGGAGCACACCCTTCATTTCCTGCTTACAGGCTGTCTTGGAGCATGACCTGACGGCTCAACCAGAGCAGGGGACATGCCCGGTACTGCTGCATTCCTTAAGCAGCCCACAACAGGGTCTATTCAATTCCATTCAGGGTCTATGTTGGGAGCTTGGCACTGGGCAAAATGAGGGCGGAAGGGCACAGAAATAAAGAACAACCCATGCGAGTCTCAAGGTCTAGCTGATGGTGGTGGAGGAGCAGGAAGCCATCACATGCAAGGGACCGCAGACAAACTTCCCCTACGTGGGGAATGTCACAGAATTACAGATGCTGGCATTAGAAGGAGGCTTAGTACCTAGTTAATCCTCTTCCACATCTGCCTCCCAACCCCTACATCCCTCACCATCCTCTTCTCCACCACTTCCAGTGATGGGGAACTCACCACCTCAAAAGGTAGCTGCTTCTGTCCCTCTTACGTTAAAGCCTTTACTTTTTCCCACTCTGCCACAGCGTGCTGGGTTATGGGCCTGGCCGTCTCCCCAACTAGACTATAAAGGCCTTTTGAGGAGGAGGCATATTTTGCCCTTTTGGATCGAGCTGGAACCTTACACTGTGCCTGGAACCCTGCAGGCGCTCAGAGAATGTATTTGATTAACTGGACTTTCTCCAGTTATTAGACCAGATGGAGCCTAAGAGGTAGCACAGGAGGGCTTCCCTGGTGGTACAGTGGTTAAGAATCCACCTGCCAGTGCAGGGGACACGGGTTCGAGCCCTGGCCCAGGAAGATCCCACATGACGTGGAGCTGCTAAGCCAGTGCACCACAACTACTGAGCCTGAGCTCTAGAGCCTGCGAGCCACAACTACTGAGCCCACATGCCACAACGTCTGAAGCCTGCGCACCTAGAGCCCGTGCTCCGCAACAAGAGAAGCCACCGCAATGAGAAGCCTGCCCACCGCAACGAAGAGTAGCCTTGCTCACCGCGACTAGAGAAAGCCTGTGTGCTGCAACGAAGACCCAATGCAGCCAAGAAAATAATAAATATAAATAAATAAATTTAAAAAAAAAGAGAGATAGCACAGGAAAATCAACAGGCAGGAGCAGCCCTGGAGGCAGAAAGCAGAGGCTAGGGGTAGGGGCAGGATGTTTGCCCTGCTGGCTGTCCCAAGGTCCTGACCCAGGAAGGAGCCGGGCTTTGAGGACACACTGTGAAGTGGGGGGTCAGTTATGCAGACCTTTGCGGCAGTGCTTGCCAGCTGTCAGAATGACGGGTCCTCCCCGCTAGCTGTGCCTTCCTCAGATCCCGAGTCCACTGATTCCCAACAGGCCCCTTCACCGCACAGTCCCGGTTTGCCCTTAGGTGTGAAATGCAACAGCCCCTGCCCTTCTCCCCTAGAAAGAGAAAGGGGTGAGTGTCAGCACTTGAAATGACACCAGCTCCTCCCAGCCTGGAACCTGGACATCTGCAGGAGCTGCTGGGTCCAGAGGCCTTGCCTGGAAGCTCTTCGGCCAGTGTTCTCTCCCTTGACACCAAGCAGGACTCCTACCCTTTCCTGGCTCCACCTTCGCTCCCGCACCCCCCCCTACCCTACCCCAGGCAGCTGGCTGGACCGTGGGCTGGGGTCTTCTTGAATTTGCAAAATAATGGACCGTGCCACCAGTGGTTAAGACTCCACGCTTCCACTGCACAGGGCACGGCTTCGATCCTGGTCAGAAAAAAAAAACGGACCCTGCCACACAGTTTAAATTCAAATGTGAGGCCTGCCCACCCCCACCCCAGCCATTCCAGCCCACCTATCTACCATCACGCCACCATCCTGTCTTAGGAACAAGTATCCTCAAACCTGAATGCACCTCCAGGCTGGCTGAGGACCTTCAGGTGTCCGGTCACTCAGTGCGGTGGCCTCTGTCAGGAGGTTGGGCACCACAAGCCAGGACAAGCCCCGGCCCAGGAGTTCCTTATCCCTATGCTGAGCCCAGTCCACCCGTTGCCCGGGCAGTTGAGGCTCCAGTGACTGGAAAGGACGGCAGGTGGGGTACACCAGTCCTGGACAAAGCGGCTTCCAGAAACGTGAGCCTCTGTTTCTGCCCTCGCCTGCCCACCTAAGAGAGTCCCGGCCAGCCCATCCCCCGCCGAGCGTCCCTCCACTTTCACCTCTCCGCGCAGCTCTGCTTCCTCCCACTTCTGCTTTTCAGGCTCTGCTTCCTTCCAGCCAGCCCCCCCCCCCCCACACACACACACCGCAGCCTCTCCCTTCCCTCTGCTATCTCCTGATATTCCCACCCATCGACCCCACCCCTGGGCTCCTTCCCCAGCTGGTGCCGAGGGCAGGAAAGGGTAGACTGTGCTGGGCGGGCAGGCAGTCCCTGATGGAGGAGAGCGACATAGGGGACTAGCAGGGAGTGCGGCCAGGCTGGCTCCTCAGACACCCCCATAGGGAGGTGGAGGCGACGCCAGCCTGGAGCCCCATCACAGTGGCCTCCACCGGCTGCAAGCCAGGGCTGGCAGCTCTGAGTCTGGGACCTGCGAGGGAAACCACAGGAAAGCCAAGACTGCCTACGTTCCCCGCTCACTGGCCTGAGGCAGGCACGTCTGCCTGGCCCCAGCCTCTGCTGGGTTAGTCACATTTCCTGGGTAGGGTCACTGGCTCTGAACCACTTTTTCCTCCTTCTCGACTTGCCTTTCTCCTCGCCTGAATGCATACATTTGATTTTTTTTGTTGCTGTTGTTAAATCTCTGTTCCCGGGGCGTGGCTGAGGCCGGGAAAACATTCTTTGCTGTGTCCCGCATGCTGGATGCCTCTCAAATCTACCCTTGCTCAGCTTCTCACTCGCCAGATGTTGACTGTCACACAGTCTCGGCCCAGGGTGCTCTGAGGGACAGCAATAAAAATAAGCCTGGTTCTGGCTCAACCCAGGGGCCATCTTGCCTCCATCACATCGTAAGGCCCTGGAGCTAGTCTGGTCCAACTCGTTTGTCCGCTTTCCAGAGGAGAATATGGAGGCCCTGAGAGCACAAGTGACTTGCCTGTGATTACACAGGGAGCACGAGACAGAGCACGGGAAGCTTCCATGCCCTGTGGAATCCGTGCAAGAGGATGCAGCGGAGTCCAGAAATCTGTCCCACCTGTCCTGGACACAGGCCAGGCCTGGCCCAGGGTTGATCAACAGGCTAGTTAGAGACAAGGCTCAGCCTTCAGGGTCAGGCCCCACCCAGGGGGCAGCAGTGGAACCGAATCAATGCATGTGTCAGAACTTCTGGACCAGAACAAGATAAGTTGAATGTCTTCTTCAAAGAACACAAACGCTAGCTGGCACCTGAGTGTCTCCATGGCCTTAAAAAGAGGGTCTTGTCCTCACGAGAGCCATTGGTTGGGCAGATAACGTGGCAGAATGGAAAGAGTTGGACAGTTTGGCTACTTACTGGCTCTGCTTCCTCCTGCAAGTGACTTAACTTCCTGGAGCCTCCCTGTGCCCTAACTGTAAAAGGGGCATGAAGACAAAAGTGAAGATTAAATGAAATGGTATAATTAATGAGCAAATTATAGACGCTCAATAAACCTAGATGGATTTCTCTTGCCAACACTGAATTTACCATGGGACCCCAGCACCTCCCGAAGCAATGCCTGAATTCCCTCTCCCTTCACGGTTTAGCAAAGGGAAGGGATGGAAAGTTAAACCCCAGATCATCTCTCCGCGCCCCGCCCTCGCCCTGCCCCCGCCCTGCCCCACCCGGCCCCAGCGAGGTTCGTCGACTCTGGTCTGCACTGGGGCAAAACCCGGGTGGCTCTAGGGCTCTGGACTCCGCAGGGCACAAGCATGAATGGGAGTCACTGCTCTCTCTCCACACTGGAGGCTCACCTGGCTAAAAAGGTGTCCCCATCACCACGGGGTGGGTGCGGGTGGGAGACGTTTGCAAACTAACAGTGAAACAGAAGAGCAGGTCAGTTAAAAGAATCTAGGACTCTCTAGCGCCTTGGAACTCTAACAATAACTAACGTTATTAATCACATTATCTGGTAACCAGACTCTAAAAGTTATTTTTTAACAGGCTCATTTTTCCTCCCTCTCCGGTCTCCCCAGCAGGTACGCCCAATTTGTCCCAAATGGAGGAAGATAAAGCATCTCTTTAGCACTGACTCACCCCCTCCCGCCCCTCCTTACGGGAAACGAGGAGACCTGACTAGACACGCAGCTGCGCCCCTAAGAGAAGAAGGGGGAGCCGGGCGCGCAGAGGAGGGGGCCCGCGACCAGCTGAGCCCCTCCGACCCCTACAGGGGGAGCCCAGGCGCCGAGTGCTCAGACCCCAAGCGCTACTTGCCTGCCTGCGCCCTGCTGACTTGCTCCGGCCACTGTCTCTGCCGCCCTGCCCTGCCCTGCCTCCCCTCCCCGCTCCCGCCCCCGACGTGAGCGGCTAAAAGCCGCCCAGAGTAAATCAGAGGGAGGGGCCCGAGCTGGCTGGGGGAGCTGCTGAGCCCGCCCCTCGCAATAGTCGTCTCCCCCTCCCCCCACCACCCCCGCCATGGGGGAGACTCGGCTCTGAAACGAACCTGGAAGTGGGGCGGGTATTCGGGAAACTAACAACAGTACTCTGCAGAAAACTTGGCGAGAGCAAGGCAGCGTTCACAACCCACTCAACTGTTAAGATTTTTGGCCTGGATTAAGCTGTAACAGCTACTCTTCCTTGAGTGCTTACTATGTACTCAGTGCTGTAAACGTGACCTCGTTCAGTCTTCACAACTATTTGTCATTATGCCGCTTAACAGATGAAGTCTCCCGGAGGCTCAGAGAGGGTAGGTAACTTGTCCAGGGTCACACTGCTAGTTCAGTAGCAGAACCAGGATTCTAATCTAGGCTGGTCTGGCCTCAAAGCCGGTGCTAGAACTGGAACTCCTCACCCTTCTAGGTTTTTTTATTATTATTCTTTATTTTTAATTTTTTGGGGCTGCATTGGGTCTTCGTTGCTGCACACCGGCTTTCTCTAGTTGTGGTGAGCAGTAGCTGTGGGGAGCAGGGGCTACTCTTCCTTGTGGTGCACATGCTTCTCACTGCAGTGGCTTCTCTTGTTGCGGAGTACGGGCTCCAGGCATGCGGGCTTCAGTAGTTGTGGCGCACGGGCTTAGTTGCTCCGCGGCATGTGGGATCTTCCCAGACCAGGGATCAAACCCATGTCCCCTGCACTGGCAGGCGGATTCTTAACCACTGCACCACCAAGGAAGTCCCACCCTTCTTGTCTTTATTCAGAGGAAAACAGGCCAACCAGTGTCTCCGCCCAGAGGCTAGGCCTTCCGGAAGTGAGGACAGCAAGGGGTCCACACTTCCATTTTTGCTTCTGAAGGGAGAGAGCCCTGCACAGCAGGCAAACCCCGGCAAATGTCGGCTGACAAGAGGCATCAGGATTAGGACATGGCCCCTTGATGCAGTGGTAAGAGGACTTTTCCTTTCTTGGGAAGCAGCTTGGAAAATTCCAACCAGCATGACTTTCTCCAAGGCCCACTGATGGGGCCTGGGGTAAGGGAAGCAATTCAAAGCCTGGTTCTACTCCTTTCCACCTGGACAACACTGAGCGACTACACTCCATTCCTGAGTAATGCTTAGAAACTGCCCCACATGTCCACCCTCCTCTGACCAACTGGTCACCTACAGACTCAGCCTAAATATCCCTCCTCGAAATGTGCAGTAATCCCTGACCTCCTCCTTAGTCCTCCCTGGGTGCTCTGGGCATCAGGCCACTGGGCCATCTGAGTCTTCAGACTCGGTGGGAAAACTTTTCAGCCATACCCTGGGAGCAAAGATGGAATTATATCCATGGGCCACCTAGTCAACCCCTGGCCCGCTTCTGGACAGCTGAGCCCCACCAGGACCCTACTAGGCATAGTGTATGCTATGCTAGGCTATGCTAGGCAGAGCACTTCCACTTTCTGCATTTTTAAGGTAAAATTTACAGTGAAAATCACAAATCGTAAGTGTGCGTTTGAATGAGTCTTCACAGACGCAAACACCCATGCAACCCACATCCCTACCAAGATATAAAACACTTCTGCCACCCCAGAAAGTCCCCTCACCACCCCTTTCTCTCATCCGCCATGTGTGCCTTCCCCATCACACTGTTAGCTCCTCCAGCCCAGGGACCATATCAGGTCATCCTTGTGACCCCAGCACCCAGCAGAGCATTCAGCAGGTAAGAGACACTCCAAAAAAAAATTTTTTTTTTTTTTTTTTTTTTACTGAATTAACAGAGAGCAAACTCCTCAAATTCTAGCAGTGCCCTAACCTCTGTCACCTTGAGAAAGTCACTTAAACCTTCTGAACCACAGGTTCCTCACGTGTGAAGCAAGGACAATTACCCCAGCCCTCCTACCTTGAGGGCTTGTGGGGATCCAATGAGATGACCTATGGGAGTCTCTTTGAAAAGAATAAAGGCCTAGACACGTGCAGCCTGCCATTATGATTAATAAACTCCTACTTCTAAAACAAACATCTGGCTAAAATAAACCAGGAGAGGAAGGCATCGGAGACTGACTTCCAGGCTTTGGCTACTTGGGCTCTGGCCAAGGTCTGTAGCCGCCCAAGATGGCCAGCTTTCTGGTTCTGTGCCCATAGACCCAGGCTATGGACTGATTTCCGGGGCTAAGCATTTCCTGAAATTGCAAAGGATTCTCCCTAAGCGAGTTCCCAACCTGGCTTCTCTAACTACCCTGCCATATGGCCCTCTCTGAGCCTGCTTCCCATCTGTAAAATGCAGCACTAGACGAGGAGTCCCTTCTGGCTCCTCTGACTCCAATCCAGAGGGGCAGATCAGGCTGACCTGTTGCATTTCCTCAGCCTGGGCGGGGCGGGGCAGTGGCGGGATGGCAGGGATCTGTTGCAATACCTGAAAATTCCAATATCACAGCTCCCCCAGAATATTCCTTTGAAGGCACTAACTCAGGATGCTGCGAGTCTTTTTTTTTTTAATGAATTTATTTTATTTTATTTCATTTATTCTTGGCTCCATTGTGTCTTCGTAGCTGTGCGCAGGCTTTCTCTAGTTGTGGCGAGCAGGGGCTGCTCTTTGTTGCAGTGCAAGGGCTTCTCATTGCGGTGGCTTCTCTTGTTGTGGAGCACGGGCTCTAGGTGTGCGGGCTTCAGTAGTCGTGGCTCGCGGGCTCTAGAGCGCAGGCTTAGTAGTTGTGGTGCACGGGCTTAGTTGCTCTGCAGCATGTGGGATCTTCCCAGACCACGGCTTGAACCCATGTCCCCTGCATTAGCAGGCCGATTCTTAACCACTGCTCCACCAGGAGAGCCCACTGCTAGGCTTTAAATTTGATCTGCAGTGAATTTTTCTAAATCATTTCAGCTTCTCTGAGGAAGAGCTGGGGGTCTGGATGGCCATATTTTCTGAATAAAGCTCATGATTAGAAAGTTTCTTTTCAATCACTGCTGGGTGCTCAGAGGCATCCTGGATGGTGACACCCCAGAATTCCTTGGTGACCTGTTGGGAAAATAGGACTGTCCAGTACAGCATGAATGAGCGGGCCAGGAGAAGCTCTGGTGGAGCATTGTGGTGGCGGGGAGGGTACCGAGTGACTGGGGCAGGAGGGACTGGTCCCCAGGGAGGACACGAGAGGACAGGTTTACCCCCTCAAGGCCAGGGTCACATTGGGTCCTCACGCCATTGTAAGTTCATGATAAGAGCTAACACTCTTGAGTGTTGGCACTATACGCCAGGCACTGTCCTTCATATGATTTTCTCATTTAATCCTCCCATTTGCCCTCTTATTATCCTCATTGTACAGATGAGAAAATGGAGGCCAACTGGGGTCAAAATAACGTGCTCCGGGACTCCCTTAGTAAATGCAGAGCGAGGTGGTAGGACCCCCGGCCTCCCCTCCCAACTATCACTGTACATCACTGCTCTCCCGCCTCCTCTCCCAAGGCCCATCCTGCTCTCGGCGTTGAATGCTAGTGCCAGTTCTGAGTCCTTCACACATAAGGGGCTACCCCTGCTCATCCTCTAGATACTGGGATTTAAAATTTAAAAAAAAGTTTTATTTATAAAAATAATACAGGGCTTCCCTGGTGGCACACTGGTTGAGAGTCCGCCTGCCGATGCAGGGGACACGGGTTCGTGCCCTGGTCCGGGAAGATCCCACATGCCGCGGAGCGGCTGGGCCCGTGGGCCATGGCCGCTGGGCCTGCGCGTCCGGAGCCTGTGCTCCACAATGGGAAGTAGTACAGAGTACTGATACATGCTACAACCTGAATTTTTAAAATACCATGCTAAGTGAAAGAAGCCAGACACAAAAGACCACATATATGATTTCATTTATGTGAAATGTCCAGAAGAGGCAAATCTGTAGACACAGGATGTAGATTAGTGGTTGCCTAGGGTCCGAGGGGATGAGGACTTTAGGGGGTGACTGCTAATCAGTACAGGTTTCTTTTGGGGGTGATGAAAATGTTCTCAAATTAGTTTGTGGTGACAATTGCACAACTGAGAATATATTTAAAAACACTGAATTGCACATTCAATAAGGCTGTCAACAAATGAAAGGGCTCTGTAACCTATAAATGGTTACGTCCTGGCTCGACCCATTTGCACCCCACTTAAAAAAATTGTATAGAGAGGTTCCACGTACCTACGACCCAGCTTCTCCTAATGGGACATCTTACTTAACTACAGTAAGTGTAACTTCTCCTTTAAAGTGTGGCTCCTGAAGGCCCAGCACCTTTTCTCCAGTGCTTCAGAGTTCAGATAACACCTCACCCATGCCCGGGGCTTTACAGTTTACAAAACACCCCCTCCACACACAGCCCCTACCCCCCAACTTGATCCTCAAAGCAAACCCGTGGGCCAGTGTCGCTCCATTTCTTGGTTTTCGTGGTCAAAAGAGTACTTTTCCCTCCCTGGCCTCCTTCTGTAGGGTTGCTAAATTTGACAAAAACGTTATCTGTCAGCTCTATAGGGTAATCACCTCTAATGTGTCCAGCCAGTCCTGGGCGGGTCTGGTCATCATTTTGAGACACCATTTATCGCAGACTCTTAAGAACTGAAAGGGCCCTGGACTGTCGCCTAGTCCAGCCTTGCCCAGCAGGCCTGGGCTGGGCCTCCCAGGCCAAGTCCTCACTCTGGCTTTCCCTACCTTCCCACCCGGCCAGAGCGCGCCCATCTTCGTGCCTCAGTTTAGCATCTAGCGTCTTGTCCTCCAGGCGCCGGCATATACATCGCGGGGGCGGCGGACCGGGGGAAGGGCCAGGGGGAGCTCGGCTGGAGTTGCGACACCGCGCCATGTCTACTGTCCAGATCCAGGGCACGCGGGAAAAAGCAGGAATAAGGATGGTACCACGCCGGGCCCAGGTCGGAACCCCGACCTGCGGCCCCACCCAGGCCCGAACTACAAATCCCAGCAAGAGTGGGCCGCGGGGCGGGACCTCGGGAGCGGTGGCCGGCGATTCCTGCGCCAAGCCCGGGACCAGTGGGTCCTCGGGGGAGAGATCAGGAGGACAGAGACGCCACAGCGGACCTCGAAACACACTCACGGACACACAAACACACAGACACAAACGCGCGCACCGGCCGCGTTTGTCCCTCCCCCACGAACTACAGATCCCAGCAGGCAGTGGGTGCGGGGCGGGGCTTCGGGGAGGGTGGCGCTCACGACCGGAAGTCAGCGTCTGGCGAGGTGGGCTTACCGGTGCGGGGTGTGGGCTCCCCTGCTGTGGGAAAGAGGGCCCTTCTCTCCCCGCAGCCTGGCTCCCCGCCCCCGCACACACTGCTCCACCGTGGGATCGCCGGCCCGAGCACTTCTCAGCGATCCAGAGCCCCGCCCTCCCTACCAGGCTGGGACTGCCGGGGAAGGGGATGGCCGGTGGACGCTTGGGCCAGCTGCCTTGGAGGGACGCAGAGTCTGCCTCCTTGACCCTCTCCTCCATCGCCTGGAGCGAACTCCCTTTTCCTGGAGCGAGGAGCTTGAGGCAGGACTAAGCCTGTTGGGGTCTCTGTGTGGCCTGCAGGTCTCCTGGAGAAGCCCAGAGAAGGCCAGGGTCCTTCGAGTTCTGGGGTATAGGTCAGGATGTTCGGTCCACGCTGTGTGAGCGCTCTCAGCGCCCTGCGCCCAGGCATCAGCTTTATATGGCAGAGCCAGGTAACAGTGAGGCGCCGACCGGAAGTAATAACCAGGGCACTCTCATTCAGTATGCTGGCTCGCAAAGTGCTCACACCTCAGCGTCAAGCGCCAGGACTCTTGTCCTAACTTCCCGGGTCGCGTAAGTATCCACTGAGACACTACAGCAGGGACTTACCCAAGCCCTTCAGTGCCAGTCAGGAGCTCAAGGGTCCAGCCTGTCTGGTGGGATGAGCAGTGCTGAGGCCCCACTTCACCCACCTTCCGGGGCCAGGGCAGTCTCTCTCCTGAAGCCTCTTCTCAGCTGATTTCTGGCTCCCAAGTGAGGATTCAGGTTACACCTGTATCAGGAGCAGTGACACCACAGTGGCCAGCAACACATTGGCCTTTCCGTCTCCAACCCCATTTTCAGAGTTTACACTTTCTGATCTGGCCATATATGCTGTGACCCTGATCATCAAGGTAGATAGGAAAATACTTAGTTTATGACGGTATAGCCACGACCCTGTAATGTCAGTGAGAGTTTATTCTTTTGTAGTTGGGTGGAGACCAGCTGCTTCCTAGACATATTCCTAAATTTAATCTTGGAAAAATTAGAAACAACTCTAGAAAGGATATTCAAAGTAGAACGCCCAGATTCCCTTTGGTAACTGGAGTAGGGGTCATATGTACTGGTTAGGTGGTCTCTAAGCATGTCCATTGCTGCCTGGGAAGTTCTCAAAGGCTTGGTTTTCCAAGTATTTCTGTTAAGACTGAAAACAGTGGGGAAGGGTGGTTGGGAGGACAGATTGGGAGATTGGGATTGACATGTACACACTGGTATAGATTGGGAGACTGGGATTGACATGTACACACTGGTCTATATAAAATAGATAACCAACAAGGACCTACTGTAGAGCACAGGGAACTGTGCTCTATAGTCTGTAATAATCTAAATAGGAAAAGAATTTGAAAAGGAACAGATACATGTATATGTATAACTGAATCACTTTGCTGTACCTGAAATTAATACAACATTGTTAATCAACTATACTCCAATATTAAATTAAAATTAAAAAAAAAAGACTGAAAGCATTTTTGCCCCTTTCCTGTTTGCCCATTTCTGTTTCTTAAAAGAACCTAATTACAGGAGTGAGTTCACTAAGCAATTGAAACTAACTCCTGACTTATGCTCTAACCTGTTGAGTCTTTTCCTAGATAAAAAGAAGAATAAAAAATTAAGCAGTTAAAAAATGACTAGCTCTCTCTCCACAATTGCCCCCTTAGCAATCCTGCAGGCAGATCACACAGGCAAGATCACACCTGAAGAGTCAGCCAGTCTGCACTCAACGGAGAATGATGCAGAACCCAACCTCCTGCCTCGATGATTCACTGAGATTCTTCCCCCTCATTTTTCCCTTTAAGAACTGTCATGACTGAGCAGAATCTTTGGAGTTGGTCTCTGGACACGAGTCTGCTTTCTCCCCAGATTGCCCACTGTTCTGGTTAAAGCACCTTTCCTTTCTACTGACACTTGCCTCTCAAATTATTGGCTTCTGAATAGGGAGCAGCCAAACCTGGGTTCAGTAACTAGACAACCAGCTTTTTGTTAAGTAGCCCCTCTGCCCCTAGAGACGAGAGATAGTTACCATAGAAACTTGGAGACAGCCCTTGCCCCATCAGTGCAGTCTTTATAAGAGCCCATTCTCTCCTGCATTCCAGGACTTAGCACCAGACTCTTGAATCAGTAAGAGCCTGTGTGACTTGCCCAAGGATATGCCAAAGCCATTTAATGCCTATCCTGGCTTCCTGAAGATCCAGCCAGCAGGGTGCAGTTAAAGTAACAGGGCAGTGTTATGAAGTCATGACGGAAAATGTGTCTAAGGGTAAGGTGCCCCAAAAGTTGGGTTCTTTCCCCCTCAGGGCCTTGGGAGTGACTCAGGAACATACATATTCTATACTTGAAAGTACCTGCACCTATACTGGTTACACATCCTGAGGCAACAGCAAGATTCCCATTTGGGGAGAGATAGCCTTAGCGCATGAATGCTTTCAATAAAAGTTTGTTTAAACTGGCATTTAAAAACCATAAACAAATTCATTGTTTTAGTAACACCTTCCACCTATAGTGGAATTATAGTTGAAGTTATCTTTAAGGTTTTGAATACTGTTTGTACATATTTTTCTAATCTTTCATTTGTGTAGGACTTCACAGATTTCTGCTGATTTTTTCTTGCACTGACAACTGGATGAAGCCCTTGCCGGTGGTCCTGCAGGCCATACCCTTTCCTCTGGCAGCCAGTCTAGGGGGTGAGGGACAGGCCACCACTCTTCTTCTCACCACCAGGGGCCGCCCTTTGCGATGGAACAACCGCTCAGGTCCGTAGAGCCGCTGGGACGACGGGGTGGGACGCACTGAGGGCTTTGGTCTTGTGTACATAATTACATGGCTCTGGCCCAAGGCCCAGCATCCACGTCCACTCTGGTCTCAGCTTTTCCGTTGGTAAAGGTGGGGAGGGTGATCTCAGGGCTCTCCACACCTATCAAGGAAGGATGTGTAGATGAAGACACATCCGTGAGTGGCAGCGCCAGGTCCCTCCTAGGGGGAGGGGAGAAGGCAGGCCAGTTGTCCATACTCTTTCTGCTCATCAGTCCTGAGAGAAAGGAACAAGGAAGCAACGGCAACAGGAGATGCCTGGCTCTCCGGATATGAGCTGAAGAAGGAAGAAGCCTAAGCAGGGCCATACTACATCTGGCCAAGGCAGGGGTGGGGAGGGGGTGGAGTGCAGGGAGAGTGGGGGGGAAGAACAGATGCCCCCCACTCCACTCATTAAGGTAAATAGAGGAAAGGATCCAGTAGAGTGAGGGCAGGGTCAAAGGTACCCAGAGGAGAGTCCTTGGTAACCATTTGCATTTAGAGAAGCAGCTAAACGGGGAAAGGGCCTCAGGACACTGTGCCCAGCCTAGGTACGGGGGTTAGGAGCAAGCCATGGGCCTTTCAGAGGAGAGAGACGGAGGCTGTTCGGCGGGAGGTGGGGTCTTTGAGCAGGCGGTGAAGAATGAGTAAGGTTTGAATGTGCAGCTACAGCAAATATTTTTTGAGAGCCTGTTCTGTGCCAAGCTGTGGGCCGGGCACTTGGGATTTGGCAGTGAACTGGACAGACACAGTTGCTACCCATTGAGAGCTCTTACAGCTGAGTGGGAGTCCACAGTCTAGCCCTGAAATGTACCCATAGATTTAACTACGGGAGCCCAGAGAGTGTGTCGGGGACAGACTGCCGTGGTCTGGGACCCCTGCTGAGGGTGACTTCAGCTGTGGCCTGAAGGAAGAGGGAGGCAAGGGGCGGGAGTGTTCCTGCAGAAGAAAGGCAAGTGCACAGCCCCCAGGTAAGGAGACTGTTTGAGACTAGAAAGAGATGAACAGAGCCAGGAACTATCATAAGCGTTCGCAGCCATCCTGCCCCCATCTTACCCAGGCTTCCTGCTCCTGGGACATCTGTTGGGTTCTCCCAAGGGCAGAATCTCAGCAGTGGGCTGATGCATCACGTTTAAAGACACCTAAAGGAGCTCTGGTGATCTGCAAGATAAGGAGTTGAGGTGGAGGGAGAGGGCTGGGGTCTGGGGGGCACAAGGTGCTTGCACCATCCGTGAAGATTGCCAGTTGCAGAGTCCACGAGAGTGGACTTTGTGGGGGTTGGTTAAAATTCTTAAAGTAGGGCTTCCCTGGTGGTGCAGTGGTTGAGAGTCCGCCTGCCGATGCAGGGGACGTGGGTTCGTGCCCCGGTCCGGGAGGATCCCACATGCCGCGGAGCGGCTGGGCCCGTGAGCCATGGCCACTGAGCCTGCGCGTCCGGAGCCTGTGCTCCGCAACGGGAGAGGCCACAACAGTGAGAGGCCCGTGTATCGCAAAAAAAAAAAAAAAATCTTAAAGTATAACATACCTATAAGAGAGTCCTTTTTTCTTTCTTTTCTTCTCTCTCTCTCTCTTTTTTTTTTTTTTTTACTGTGTTTTGCTATACTTTTCTCTTTTTTTGGGCTGTACCACGTGGCTTGTAGGATTTTAGTTCCCCGACCAGGGATTGAACCCAGCAGTGAGAGTGCAGAGTCCTAACCACTGGACCACCAGGGAATTTCCGTGTTTTGCTATACTTAAGAGTGCTTTCTCTCTGTCATGTTCTGTAAGGACAATAAATATCTAAATTCCTTCCACCTGAAATTTCCTTAAGTCAGCAGAGTGCAGAATGGGCCACCTGGGCCTAGTCATGGTAGAACCACAGAGAGAAAGTGAGTGTGAGTGAGTCTGTGGGGAGAAAATGGAAGGGCTGGGGCTGGAGAGTAGGTAGGGCTGATCTTACCAGGCAACAAGAAGCCTTTGTCTCCATTCAAGGAGCCATGGTGGGGAGGGCCACGCAAGGATTCCAGGCAGAGCTACATCATGAACAAACCTGTTGTGAGCAAGTTCCCGAGCAGGGAAGGGCAGGCTGTGTGGGACCGCGACGGAGCACCCCAGCGGGGGCAGAGGGGCCAGGGCAGTGCCGGCTCGTGCACTTTGCCCTAGAGGCCAGGGAAAGCCAGCCTCAGCCCCGACCCTAACCCTTGGCGAATCTGTAGAAATCTCGTGCACTGCCCCCCAGAAAAACACAAACCACACGCCGAGTTTTGTATCTACTTTCAGAGAGATGGAAGGAGAGTCTGTCACAAGCCTCTGAAGCTGCAGCAATCCATGGTCGTGCACCGGGGGGGACAGGGGCCAGAGACCCCTCTGAGGAGGCTGGTCTGTGTCGTCCATGCTTCAGCCCTCCGTCGCGTGTCACAGCTGCCACCGGAGTCAGCTGAGTCAGCAGGCCTGCGAGGGCAGTGGCGGCGGGGAGGAGGAGGGACCTGTGCCAGCTTGTGCTAAAGCAGCCCCAACATTGCCCTCCGCTTCTCAGCACCGGGGGACCCCTCTCTCCCCTCTCCACCACCTTCCTTCAAGATGGTCCCCGACGTTAAATTTAACCCAGCCGCAGACAGTTCAGTTGGCCTCAGGCCCCTCCCGAGGAGCTTCTTGGGCCTCTAACTTGACCGCTTGCTCAGGTCAAAATAGCCTGAGGACTCATTCATTCTCCCTCACCCCTCACAGGACCTGCTCTCCCCTCCCCATCCTCTGAGGCCCGAACTCATGGTCAGAAAGTTCTCCTTCCCTCTTTCGACCCCACCCCTGCCACTTGCCCCGATGGATTCCCGTTCTCCCCAGAGAAGAGTCCTTATCTTAACAGCATGCTTCTTTTTTTTTTTCCCACTCTTCCCCCTACTTCCCTGGCTTAGGGGACCTGGCTGTCCTCTGGTGGCCCCAGCCCCACACCCCGGAACTCCCCCGGCCCTGACCCCCACTCCCAGGGCCCTACCTTCTCCTAGGCTGTCCTTCTCTTGGCGCTTCCTCGTGGTTGAAATCCAGGTCATCCCTCCTTCTTTCTCTTCTTTCCTTCTCTTTTTATCTTTTAATCTGTACTGACTGATATTTTTAAATTATAAAATTAATTAATGCTTGTCATATAAAAGGCCCAAGAGTATAGAAATGTAAAGCTATGATACTCATTTCTACCTGGTCCCACTTTCTCATGAGACACCTGTACCTGACCTCACAGTTTGGCCTTCTTGGTATCCATGTGGTGATCCCACTGATGCTGTGTCCCTAAGTTAGATTTCTTCACTGAAAGTAAGAGAAACCAACCTTAGCTAGTTTAGGCTGGAAAATAATTTATTAAAAATATTCTGTAGCTCGCCACATCTCCAGGAGAACCAGAGAACCAGCCAGGAACAATGTCTCAAAGGCTACAGCCAAGCTGGCCTAGTGGAGGCCCCTCTGGGCCAACACTATTGATCCTGGCCCTGGGTGGTACCACTTGGGATCTCAGCCTCCCTGGCCTCTGGAAACAGGATATAGCTGTCACCTCCTCCCTAGGGTGGATGCCTCTTTTTTTTTAATTTTTTAATAAGAGAGTCTCTTCATCTTTTTTTTTTAAATAAATGTAGTTATTTTATTTTATTTATTTAATTTTTGGCTGCTTTAGGTCTTCGTTGCTACACACGGGCTTTCTCTAGTTGCGGCGAGTGGGGGCCACTCTTTGTTGCGGTGCATGGGCTTCTCATTGCGGTGGCTTCCCTTGTTGCGGAGCACGGGTTCTAGGCGCGTGGGCTTCAGTAGTTGTGGCATGCAGGCTCAGTAGTTGTGGCGCACGGGCTTATTTGCTCTGCGGCATGTGGGATCTTCCCGGACTAGAGATCGAACCGTGTCCCCTGCATTGGTGGGCGGATTCTTAACCACTGTGCCACGAGGGAAGTCCCGGATGGATGCCTCTTGGTGCCTGCTTTGGATACAAAGCCCAGCATGGGGGCATCTGACTGGCAGAATGCCTGCACCCCAGCCGTAAGAGAGGCTGGGAAGGCCTCATCTGGCTTCTGTGAATGGAGGCAAGGATTCATACGGTGGAAGTGGCCCCAAACACAGGAGTGATCCACAGCCAGTGGGAATGGCAGACCTTCAGCCTCTCGGGGTCCAGCCACCACACCTCAGCATCCCCTGCTCCGCAGCCTGCACTCTCCCACCTCTGAGACCTCTGGCCACAGCCTGCTTACCTGTCCTCCATCAGGTCCTCAGAAATCACCCCCTCCTGTTCACAATGCTTCCCACGTCGCTCACACCGGGGACCCCTGCCAGCCTTGGCCACCTTCCCTGTCTGCTGGCAACAACTCCATGGACCGTGGTACCACCTACTCAGGAAGAGCTGATATTTACCGCACATGTGCTGTGTGTTTCACGTGTTTCATCTCATTCAACAGAAGCGCCTCCACCGCAAGGAGTGCCTTGTTCCCACCCCCACTTACACAGGGGGAGACTGCAGCACAGAGAGATTGAATGTCTCCTGGGGCCTCTCCATCACTCGGAGGGTCCCCTGGAGGGTAGGGTCTGTGCCATGTTTCTTCTCTGCTGGCCACCCCCATGTTCCCCATGAGCTAAAGGCTGAGTGTGATTCTAAAGATGTCCTAGGAGTCGCATCTTCTCAGAACGTTTCCCTTAGAGCAGCGTTTCTCAAACTTGACTGATCATAAGATTGATCTAGGATGCTTGTTTAAAGTAATATAGATTCCCACTTCCCTCCTGGAACATCCCATTCTTAAGCTCTCAGGGAGGGTCTGGGAGTCTAAGACTTTTAACAAGCCCTCCAGTTGATGCTTGTGATCATGCAAGTGGGGGAACACTGCTCTAGAGAGCTGTTTGTTTTCTTAGGGTGGGTTTAGACTATGTTGGGCCTGAAAACGATGGCCTGTTCTTACTGGAGATCAGCAGCTGAGCTCTGGAAAATGTGGAGAATCACTGTGTGCTATGGAAGGACCATAAAACTGGCACTCAGGTGCTGCCAGACAATGGGGCAATGGAACCTTTGAAATGTGAGTTTCCAGTAATTCCATTTCTAGGAATTCATCCCGAGGGAATAGCTATGATTGTACAGAAAACAGTCCTGTGCCAAAGATGGAGAAAGAGGTTGTCCAAATCTGCCTGTGCCATCAGCAGGAAGCACGGTGCTACAGGGCTGGCTGCGGTGACACAAAGCTGTGAGGAAGCCTCCTTCCATCCCCTTCTCCCTGATCTGCCCAGGTCAGTGCCCCCACCCAGAAGGCATGGATTCCACCCTCTGCCTGGGGCTCTTTCCCTCACCCAGGCCCTGGCATTTACCTATGCAAAGCCCTGAACAGAAGGAGGAGGTGGCTGTGGCAAGGGCAGTTTGGACTGGGAAACCCACTCAGTTTGGAGTTTGCAGCGGGGTGGTGTCTAGAGCATCTTGCTGACTTTGACAGCAGGTCCCCTTGGTGAGGGAAGTTGCCCCCTGCCTTATGGCCCAAATGTGGAACAAAGGTCAGCTGGGGAGTGGAGGTTGGGAGGAGATTCTTGTCCCTGACGCCAAGCCTGGATTCTTTGTTTTTCTTTGCACAGTTTTTCCCATGACACCAAATGGGCCCCCCTTAAGCCACCCCAATGACTTTTCATAGCTTCTTTTTTTTTTTAAATAAATTTATTTATTTATTTTTGGCTGTTTTGGGTCTTTGTTGCTGTGCGCGGTCTTTCTCTAGTTGCTGTGAGTGGGGGTACTCTTCGTTGCGGTGCGCAGGCTTCTCATTGCAGTGGCTTCTCTTGTTGCGGAGCATGGGCTCTAGGCGCACGGGCTTCAGTAGTTGTGACACGCGGGCTCAGTAGCTGTGGCGCACGGGTTTAGTTGCTCTGTGGCATGTGGGATCTTCCCGGACCAGGGCTCGAACCTGTGTTCCCTGCATTGGCAGGTGGATTCTTAACCACTTTGCCACCAGAGAAGTCCCCATAGCTTCTTTTTTATTGAAATATAGTTGATTTACAATATTGTGTTAGTTTCAGGTGTACAGCAAAGTGATTTGGCCATATATATGTGTGTGCATGTATGTATATATAGTTTTTAGGGGATTCTTTTCCATTATAGTTTATTATAAGATATCGAATATAGTTCCTTGTGCTATACAGTAAATTCTTGTTGTTTCTCTTATATATGGTAGTGTGTATGTGTTAATCCCATACTCCCAATTTATCCCTCTCCCCTCTTTCCCTTTTGGTAATCATAAGTTTGTTTTCTATGTCTATGACTCTGTTACTGTTTTGTAAATAAGTTCACTTGTACTCTCACTGTTGTAGCCTCTCCCGTTGCAGAGCACAGGCTCTGGACGCGCAGGCTCAGTGGCCATGGCTCACGGGCCCAGCTGCTCCACAGCATGTGGGATCTTCCCGGACCAGGGCACGAACCCGCGTCCCCTGCATTGGCAGGCGGATTCCCAACCACTGCGCCACCAGGGAAGCCCCATTTATACTATTTTTAAGTTTTATTTATTTATTTAAAGATTTTTTTCTGTTTCTGTTTTTGGCCATGCCACGATTGAACCCAGGCCACAGCAGTGGAAGCCCGGAATCCTAACCACTAGGCCGCCAGGGAACTCCCAATTTGTACAATTTTTTAGATTCCACATATAAATGACATTATATGATATTTGTCTTTCTCTGTCTGACTTACTTCACTTAATATGATAATCTCTAGGTCCATCCTCGTTGCTGTAAATGACATTCTTTCTTTTTTTTTTTTTATGGCTGAGTTCATAGCTTCTTAAGTGTCCGTTTGCCTGCAGGTCTCAGGAATCATGTGGCCTTTGAAGACTGTGGCCAGCTCCAACCCTGGACCCTGTCCCCAGTTCCCCCAGCCCCATGGCCTCCAAAGATGCAAGTTCATGGCCTTCATTCTTCCTTTGTGCCAACAGCCAGGACATCACCAAAATGGTAACCACAGGAAAGTTACAGTGTCCTAGAAGGATCTTATATTCATGATCCTCTTCTGTGTTCCCTCATTCCCTGGTCTAAACAGAGTCAGACACCAGGCCCTGCCCTTTCTTTTTGCCTCAACACTTCTCAGAAGTCAGAGTTCCAAAATTCACTCGGGTAACAGAGCACCGGGAAGTTATGGGCTCCCTAAGGAAACCAGTGATTACTGATGTTTCTAATTCCATCACAGGAAAGGAGGGGCAGGACCCAATCCTAGATGAGGTACAGGATGCTCAGTGGTTAGTGCACAGGCTGTGGGTTGTGCAAACCTTGGATTGAATTCCACCTCCAACACTTACTAATTGTATGACCTTGGGAAAGTCACTCCATTTCTCAGAGTCTCAGTGCTCTGGACTGAATTGTGTCTCCCTCCAAATTCATATGTTGAAGCCCTAGCCCCCAGTGTGACTATATTTGGAGATGGGGCCTTTAAGAAGGTAATTAAGGTTACATGAAGTCGTAAGGGTGGGGACCTGATTCAATAGGACTGGTGTCCTTATTAGAAGAGATCAGAAGTCTCTCTCTCTCTCCAGAATTCTCTCTCTCCCTGCATGCACAGAAGAAAGGCCATATGAGGACACAGCAAGGAGCTGACCATCTGCAGGCCAGCAAGAGAGCTCTCGCCAGAAACCAGCCCTGACAGCACCTTGATTTTGGACTTCTAGCCTCCAGAGCAGTGAGAAAATAAATTTCTGTTGTTTAAGCCACCCAGCCTGTGGTACTCTGTGATGGCAGCCCGAGCTGACTAATACATTCATTCTCCTCGTCTGCAAAGCAGGGATAAAATTAGGACCTGCATCATGAAGCTATTGTGAGAATCCAGTGAGGAAATTCATGTGTAATGCCTGCCTGTTTAACTTTCCTACAGCACCTTCGGCACCTGGAACGGTGCCTGGTGTATAGTGGATGTTCAATAACTACCTACTGAAGGAATAACTACATCCACCAAGAAAGGAAGCTGTCAAACTCAATATAAGTGTGTATTTCTGAGCTTTTCACTAACCTCCATCTCCTTGATCATTGATCATCACTCACCAGCAAATGACAGCAGGCACAAAGGATTTAAGAAATGTGTCTGCAGGGATGGTGTCCTGTTTTTAATTGGATCTGCCATTAATACCCTGTCTTCTGTGAACTGGGAAAGGGCTTGGTCTGGCTCATCCTGAGTAGAGTCTGAGTCTCTGGGAGGAGGCGACATTGACCAGGAAGCTTTTGGGCCCTTGGTCCAGCCTTGCGGGCCTGGGCATTGAGGAGGGAGCTCTTCCTCCCGTGGGGTAGGGGGCAGGAGCTGCAGCTGTGGGATGCAGTGGTGGGGGAGCTAGGGCTGGGCCCTGGGAGTGGCATGGACAAAGTTGGTCTGGGGCTGGAGGCCACAGCAGGCCCACCTTCCTGGTGCTTGCACGATGCAAATGATGGCAACAATAGGGCCCCTGTCCCCAGGCCAATTGTGGCAGAACCTGGACCCTGGGGAGGCATAGCTCCTTTACCTTGGCCATGGTGAGACTTGGTTCTGGGGGCAGCCCCAGGTACACAGACCTGCCCACCCCTGGGGCCCAGGACTCCGGGCAGGGAGAGACATCCCACCTGAACTGACCACCCCCTTATTTTCCTCCCTGACTCTTTCCAGGACAAGCTCAGCAGGAGCAAGGCCAGGTGAGTCCTTGGGCTCCTCTCTTTCCTCTGCCCTCCTCTCTTGTTTCCACCTCGCTGTCCCTTTCCTGGGCACAAGCATCCTTAGAGCGATGCTGGTTCTGCCTGGGCCCTCCATGCCCAGTGAGACTATTCATGCACCTCCACCCCCTGGAAACAGTAGGGCCCCCCCACTGCCAGCTTCCCACAGGCACTAGCTCTGCCCCCAGACGCTTCCTCCTGCTGCCCTGGTCCCAGGCTGCCGTCACACAACTCCAGGGGACGCCATTCACACCGTCATGGATGTGAATGTCCCAGGGTTGTGCATGGTCTGGCTGACACAAACGCAGGGCCCCTTGGGCAGAGCTCACTGGAGTCTGATTGCAGCTTGGGGCCACACCTTCCACCCCCAAGATGTGCAGGTAAGTGACCAACCCCCAGATGCGTAGGAGCCCCTGCAAGTTGAGTCTCCCCTGAGGACTCTGGACACCTCCTGCCCATTATAGTCGGTGCTGCTAAGTCACTGGGCCCTAGCTCTTCCACCTGTCTCGGTCAGAATTAGGGATGCATGGGGTAGGGGACTGGCATAGGTGGAACAGGCTGTGAGACCCCCCTATCTCCAAAACGCCTCACTGGTCTTGCTGCAGTGTTGGAAAGGCCCACCGTGAATGGTTCCTTTGAGGCCACTGTAAGAGTGCAGATGGTTTATTATATTTTGGAGAGAGAGTAAGTCATTGTGCTGGAGAGGGACTGGGCCACGAGGAGATGAGGACAGTCTCACCAGTCTCCCATCCAGACTCCCCTGCTTGGAGAAAAGATGACCCCTGCCCATCTCCTCTGTCTGCCTCAGGGACCTGGAGACGCAGGGTAAGTTCAGCTGCGGGGCTGGGGTGGGGGTGGGGGGAGGCAGCGGCCACCACGGCTCCTGCATCTCTTCCGTCCTCCCTGTGCTCAGCATCCCTTCCCAGAAGCCCAGGAGGAGGAGGAAGAAGAGGAGGATAAATATGAGCTGCTCCCCTGTGAGGCTCTGCTCCGCCACCCAGCCCCCACCCACCTTCCTGGCACTCAGGAGGACTCTTTGTACTTGGGTGAGGGCTGGGAAGTTGAGGCAGGGAGGTCAGGTGGTCAGGCAGGATGGGAGGGTCCCCACAAGGGAAGAGGGCCCAGGCCTTGCCTCGTCTCCCTCTGTCTGGCCTGGGGCAGCGAGGGGAGGCCTCAGCTGGCAGTCACTGAGGCCTCTTGGCTGGGCAGAGAGAGGGATGGAGGAAGGGAGGGAGGGAGGGAGGGAGGGGAGAAGGGAAGGAGGATGAGTGGGAAGGGGAGAGGAGCCTGGAGGGGCAGTGTAACCAAGGCAACAATGGGAAAGCAGGAGGCCTGACAGGGTCCCTGGGGCCTGGCGTTCCCCCTCTGAGATCCTAGCACAACTCGGAGCAAGGGTAGGGATGCCAGGAGAGCCCCGGCTGCTGCTGGCATCCCACCCCGACAGCTCCCAGGCTCGGCCAGGTGGGGGCAGGGAAGCTGGCCGCCTCCAGTTGCCATGGAGACGGGGCTGTCGGGAAGCCAGAGAGCACAGAGGGGAGTGAGGGAGGGAGGAGGGAACAGAGGCTGGGTGGGGGGCAGGAGGAAATTTGGAACCTACGTGGGAGGAGCCCACCGGGTCACAATGCTCAGGGGTCTTTTCCAGATCACTCTGGCCCCCTGGGCCCTCCCATGTCACCACCACCACCGCCACCACCGCCACCGCAGCCCCAGCCCGAGATGATGAACAGCCTCCCCACCTGCCCCACCCCAGGCTACCATTTCCCAGTGAGTAAATCTAAGAGGCATCTCATTTGCAAGATTCCCCCACGTCTGCATTCAGGAGGCCCCTGAAAAATTAGCTGCGTCAGAAGCCAGAGCCCCGTTAACAGTCGCTCCTCCCACCTGCCTGGCCTGGTCCTTGCACCCTCCCCATCAGCATCACCAAAGACTCACCCTTCTCGCCTGAGCCGGGAGAGGGGAGCGGGGGTGGGGTGGGGGTGAGGGGGCTTGAAGCTCCGCTGCCCCTCCCGGACCCTAAAGCCTGTGCAGCCCTCCCTGCCTACAGAGGGAAGAAATCCCTCGCTCAGCTGCCAGTCGCTGCCAGCTCTCACCCCCGCCAGGATCCCGTTCGTGGGCTTTGAGAGCTACCACTTTCATCGTATATTTTATTGGAATAAAAAGTAAAACTGGGAGAGATTCACACCAAAGAAAGAGCCACAGAATAGAGGCAAAGAGGAGAGTCGCCTCCTTTGCACATTAACGCTTGTGTTGTAGTGTTTTTCAAGCTGCACAGATATACGTAGTCCCTTTGCCTCCCACCCCGGCCAGCCTTGCCCTCCCAATGCCGCAGCTCCCCTCCATAGCCCCCCACCCGATTTTCCCTCACGCCACCGCATTGTGCCCACAGCCCAAGGGAGCATGGAGCCCGCCCGAGGCCACAAAGCAGAGCTGGCCCTTTGGGAGGCGAGGTAATGGGGATGTCCTCTCTCCTTCCGAGGCCCACCTACTCCCCACCCCGAGAAGGGGAATCCTGACCTCCATGAGGTCCGGGCCGGGGGAAAGTTGAGCTGGCCTTACATTGATCTCATGCTTTGTCCGGTCGCTGCATCCGCCACAGCTGTTCCTCATTTTTACCTGCCAATCCCCTCCCCCCCCAGGCAGGCAGTTGGGGAGGAGACTGAGGCCCCGAGACACGTAATGCTTTGCCTGAGGTCACAGAGTCCCTGACTCCGGGGCCCCTTCTGCACCTGCTGAGGCCTCTGGGTCAGGCGGGGGGCACCCCGGGGGTGTGAAGTAAGGCGATCGGGGGTGAGGATGGCTTTCTCCTGGGACTTCACAGCTGGCTCTGAGGATCCCCTCAGAGAAGTCCCAAGGATACACCACTCTTCCAGCCTAAGTTTCACTGAATTTCTTTCTCCCTGCTGCTGCTGGCTGGTGGGTCTCTCCTTTTCCTCCCAGAGCTGGGTGCACCAGACCGGGCGGTGAGTGGCCCCTCACTCTAGGATTCTGGCTAGGAAGTTGGTGGTGGTGGTGGTGGTGGTGGTGATGGGTGAGCTGGGAGGGCCAGGAAGTATCCCTGAATCCAGGGAAAAGGCCCGAAGCCGAGCCTCTCCCCCTCTGCCACAGGCCCCGGCAGGGCGTCCGCCAGTGTCCTTCTGGGGAGGGCCTCGCTCAGAGCTCCCCTTGGGTGCTCACTCTCTCTGAGCACAGGACGGGGGAGGTGCTCATGGGCGCCCCCTTCCGGGCAAAGGAGCATTTTCAATCATTCCAGGTCCACCTTGTGGGCGGCGCGGTGGGGGTGGGGGGTGAGGTGCCAGTAGCTCCCCCAAGTGATGGCTTCGTCCTCCTTCCCACTCACTGGTCAAACCCTGGGTCTCATACGCCCCTTCCTACCCTAGGTGCCGGGCCCAGCAAAGAAGCCCGAGGAGGACATTTACCTAGATTGTGAGCCCAGTCCAGGTGAACCCCTCCCTCCCTCTGTCCACCCTGCCCCGTCCTGCCCTGAGGCCCTCTGCTGCCCAGAGGCAGCACGATGCAGTCTCCTGGCTCCATCTCCTGCCCTTGTCCTCTCTCAGCACCCCTACCATCACACATCTGCCTTCAGACACCCACATGGACGCCTCTGGTCCGGGCTGCCCCACACAGTGCCTGACAAGGAGGGGACCCCCTTAGAGCAAGGGCTTGGTCGGGGGGGGGCCGCTTCCAAGCTGTTGCAGCCAGGACAGTGCTCTGCCTGGTTGGAAGGGCTCCCCAAAAGTCAGGCTGCAGAGAAGCTGTCCCCTGCCCCGCCCCGGTCACCCGGATTTCCCCGCTTGGTGCTCAGCTCAGCCTGCCCTCTCTGTTTTAGTCCCGGCCTTGCCTCAGACTCTGAGCTCCCAAGTCCTGAGGCCCCCAGTCCCTCTACCAAGGACATCAGTGGGGCCCAGGTGAGTGCCGCAGGTGTGTGCTGGGGGCCTGAAGGGCCTACCCAGGCTTCCCAGCCCTGACCCTGGGATCTCCAGGATCGGGTCTCTGGACTTTTTCTTTTGAAGGAGGTAAAGCCCCTGAGCTCTGTTCCCCAATTCGCTCCCCACAGGCCCCCCACAGCCCCCCAGGAAGCTCGGAATGTAAGAGGCTGGGGGTTTGGGCTGGTGGTGGGCTGAGCGGGGAGGGAGAGAGGGAGGCTCAGGGTAGGACTTCCAGCCCAAAGGAGCAGGCCTGCAGGGCCAAGCTCTTCTGACCCAGCATCCTGTGTGCCAGGGAGCGTCGAATGCCACCTCTAAAGGTGAGTACCGCCATTGTCAGCATGAACCCAAGCCCTCTGGCAGGGCCTCCCCTGCGGGCCTCAGACTGCCTCCCAGCCCCCCGCACCCCGCTTCACTGAGGGGGTCCCTGCAGCTCTGACTCCAGCGGAGAGCAGGTCTCAGAGGACCCCCTGGGCGTTCTCCAGGATCTGCACCAAATCAGGAAGCTCCCAACCTGTACCTTAAAATCACTCCTCACTTGGAGGTCATGCGTGGCCTAGCCGGTGGTTCCTACCAGAGCCTGGGGTGGGGGAGTGAAGCACTGGGTGTCCCGCTTTGGGCTTCAGGCCTTTGCACGCCCTCTGTGACCTCCCCAACCTTCGCAGCTGGGCCCCAAGCCTCCTTGGCCTAATCCCCTCTCGGCCCCAGGGCTATAATCTGCTTCTTCCGGCAGGAAGGATAGCCTGTCTTTGCTCTGTAGCTGCCACCCAGAACGCCTCAGCTGCCGAGGTGAGGAGGGGCTGGGAGAGGGCTGGTGGGGGAGGCCCATGGGAGCAGAGCCCGAGTCCTACCCAGAAGCCCTCTCGGGTGGGTGTCCACCACTGAACACGTGTGTGCAGCTCCAGGCGCGGACACATCCTTGTTCTGCTCGAGTGGCCGTGAGCACGAATAACTGCAACCCGGGGGTTCTCTGCTTCCCACCCCCGATCCGGTGCCCTGGCACATCGCTGAGCCACTGTGTGTGTATGTACAGGAAGGCGATCTGCTCGGCCAGCCTTGGTACTCAGGGAACTGTGACCGCCATGCTGTTGAGAGTGCCCTGCTCCGACGCCAAAAGGTGGGGCACCTCAGGCCCCCTGCGCCTTCTTGGGAAACCGTTTCTGCCCAGGGACTGAGGCTGGCTGAGCCGGCAGGAGAAGCCGGGCAGGGGTCGGAGTCAGGGCTATAGCTGGAAGGTGAGGTTGACGATGGGCTCTCCTCCCCAGGACGGGGCCTACACCATGCGCCCCAGCTCAGGCCCTCGTGGTTCTCAGCCTTTCACCCTGGCAGTACTTCTTCACGGCCGGGTCTTCAACATTCCCATCCGCCGGCTGGATGGCGGGCGCCACTACGCCCTGGGCCAGGAAGGCAGGAACCACGAGGAGGTGGGTACTGCAAGAGGTAGGGGCTGAAGGGCAAGACACAGCAGAGCAGCCCCTGGGCCCAGCCGGGAACACTGCCCTGGGGAAGACCCCCCTTTTTTGCCTTTTTCTGGAGTGGGTGGAAATCTCAGTGGCCAGCGCCCAGAACTCCTTCCCAGAAGCCGGCACTTTGAGAAGAGACCCAGTCTGCTCTGGGGGAGACCCCCTCGTGAACAGCCCGGCCTGCATGGGGCCCAGGTGGGGGCATTTGTATGAACCCAGCTGGGAGGAGGGCAGGGCCCAGGTAGTCCAGATTCGTGTCTGTACCAAGGACTCAACTTTGCACCCAGCACTTGCTAGGCTGCAAACTAGAGACAGTCACCACTCAGCTCCCCACACAGAAGGACCCGGGCAGAGGCCTCAAAGTTATCTCATCTGGCCTGGGAAAAAGGAGTTCCGCCAACAACATGCACACGGGCGCCATCCCAGGAAAGGCCTGGAATTGGGCAACAAAATGCAGTGGGGCTTCATGGGGCAAACAGGAAGGAAAATATTTAGAAAAATGTCAACAAGCTCCCTCGCCAGAGCCCCCCAGCTCCCTCAGGAAGTTTCTCCCTGCATGAGGCTCACGGATGCCCTGCTTCCCCGTCCAGCTCTTCTCCTCCGTGGCCGCCATGGTCCAGCACTACCTGCAGCACCCCTACCACTCGTGGACAGACACAGCGGCAGCCGGCAGCTCACCTGCCTGCTCTTCCCCACCAAGCCCTGACACCACAGCGCACATGCACCCCGGCCTCCGGTTCCACAGTTTGCTCCTCGGGCTGTCTCCCTCTCCTCTCTCAGGTCTCCACCCCGCCAGCCCCCGCTCCCCCATCCCGTGCCCCAGTCCCTGCAGGCCTCCCTGAGAGGCATTGGGAAGGGTCGCCCAGAGACAGAAAGGGTCCCTATGATCCCACCCCATGCTCACCCAGTGCCTGCAGCACTGCCAGAGCCTGCTGCACCTCCAAGACTGGGAAGCACGGGACAGGCAGGGCCTCCATTCCCGGCCCCCAGGCATGGCCTCCCGAGCTGCTCTGAATGAAGGCCTCCTCTGGGAAGCTGAGCCTCAGGGGGATAGTAAGGGCACTGCTGCTACACAAAGGGAATCCTCTCACATTCTGGAGGAGGCTTAACACGGGGCTGGCATCTGGAAGGAACTTGGTCGCCCTGAACATAAGTTTGCTTTCAATAAGTATCTGTTGAATGAATTCTTGAATTCCGTTGAGTGAAGCAGAGATGGCCTCCATGAGGCGCCAAGGTTCGCAAGTGCCCCAGGGCACAGCCTGGGCCCAGGAGTGCCGGAGCAGTGGTGGCCAGGCCAGGACAGAGGAGCCAGCCCCTTTTCTACCCCTGACTGGGGCCTTGGCCCTTAGATGGTCTGTTGTGGCCGCCCCGGGTGGCTCAGTTTTGTTTCCGTCTGTTTGTGGGAATCGGGGTGGGGGAGGAGAGAGGCTTGGTGTTGCCCGGCCCCCCCATGAAACGACAAGAATGGAGTTCGGTACTTGACCACCACCCATTTACCGCACAGCGATCCATCGGGGAGAGAGGCGCCTGATTTTGCGCCCTTGGTGTCTGGAGTAGGGGAGACGGGCGGACCCCGTTAATATCTGGGTATTGAACGCGCCAGGCCGCCATGGAAGGCTCCACGCGGAGTTCAGAGAAGACGAGAGGCCATCGGAGCACAGCTGCGCGACCGGCGCGGCCGGGGAGGGAGGCTCCAGGGCTGGGGGCTCGGAGATAGGCCGCTGGCCCGCGGGCGGGGCAGGCGGGAGAGCGGAGGAGGGCGGCCCCGCGCGGGCTGGGCCGAGGGGCGGGGGCGTCCCCGGGCCCTGGCACGGCGCCCGGAACACCCCGTGCCGGAAGCGCATGTGACCGTGACTCCGCAGAAGTCGCGAAACAAAGGGTGGCTCAGCGGCTGCCGGCGCTCGGGCTGGCACGGAGGGTTCGGACTCCTGCCCCTGGCCGGGGTCCCGGCTCTGCCCCGACAGATCCTGCGCGCCCAAGCCGGGCGGGGAGGCTCCCGATCCCCCTGAGGACCTGGGCGCCGGGGTGGGAGCAAGGGAGCCCCGGGGAGGTGGTGAGGGAGGGTGGCCCCGCGGGCAAGCGGTGAAATGCAAACACGAGGCTGGGTGGACGCTATGGGGTCCAGGCTGGGGTGAGAGCGTTGATGGTTGCCTTCGCCACTGCCAGCTCTGGCGAATTACCCTCTCCCGACCTTAATTCCTGTAACAGAGGTGAAGATAATTGTCCCTACGAGTTATCCTATGGTTGGGAAGCTTGAGTGAAGCCGTCCATGTGGAAGGGGAGGACAGTGCAGGGCCTAATGGGCTGCACTCTGGTCCTTCTTTCCCAAATGAACATGCATGTGAATTCCAGTCAACGAACTGCCGCTTTCAGTGTTCACACAGCAGGGCACCAGGAGGAAGAGCAGGGTGGGCACTGCTGTGCACCGTATGTGGGGATGGGGCCCCAAGACAGCCTCCTCTGCTCGGTTAGCCAGCCCTGGCTCCCTCTAGGCGGTGGATGGGAGTGGCCACTCTACACTTTCCCCAGGCTGACTCAGGTAGGAACTCAGGGCTGGAGAATGTGGGGGGCCACCTTGGGGAGGGCCTCAGGGTACATATGGAATTGATTAGAACCCTGCAGTTCTCCCCGCAACCCAGTACTAAACCAAGCAGTTAATGATTAGGACAACAGTGTCATAGCCTCAGTGTTGGATGCACATTCCTGAGCTGTTTTACAGATACTGTAACTGCCACCAGAGGAAGAATGCTAACTGTATGATGACCATACTGTAGCCATGACATAAGCTGCTCCATCTTGAGCAGCTGAATCTATGGCTAGTACAATTCCAAGAACTGGCCTCAAGAGAACAGGATTAACATTATTGCTCATAATGTTCTATATCTTTGTGGGCGTCAAAATGATTGTAGCTTGCTCTGCCCGTATGTGTAAGCGGGCAAGTAAAATTGTCAGCAAAGAGATGCTTCAGACCCAGGCTGACATCTTCCATTTTGAGAATACTGTGCCCTCTGTCAGCGTGAAGAAGTTACAGAAGATAGACCGTCGCCCGTAGCCCCGTAGAAATGGAATGATATTTGACAGTGGGGAATTGAAAGTAGCTCTTTCGTCCCTTTCCTGTTTGCCCATTTCTGTTCCCCTCTAACCTTAAAAGAACCTAATTATAGGAATGAGATCACTAAGCAATTGGAACGAACTTCTCATCTCTCCTGAATGCACACCATGCCTTGTCTAACTTGTTGATTCTTTTTCTAAATTAAAAGAAGTAAGAATAGAGAATTAAGCAGTTAAAAAATGACTGTCTATCCGCAATTGCCCCCTTAGCAATCCTGCAGGCAGATCACACAGGCAAGATGACACCTGAAGAGTCAGCCAGTCTGCACTCAACGGAGAATGATGCAGAACCCAACCTCCTGCCTCGATGATTCACTGAGATTCTTCCCCCTCATTTTTCCCGTTAAAAAATGTCATGGCTGAGCAGAATCTTTAGAGTTGGTCTCTGGACATGAATCCACCTTCTCCCCAGATTGCCGGCTTTTCTAATTAAAGTAACTTTCCTTTCTACTGATGCCTGCCTCTCAAATTATTGGCTTTTGCGCGGTGAGCCGCAGAACCTGAGTTTGGTAATGCAGACAGTCAGACTCCTGCATCCCCCACCAGACGTCGAGGTTTGCCTTCTCTGGAGGAGCCCTCCACCCTAGAGCCTGTTTTTACCGAGTACTGAATTTATGTAGCGCTGAAGCCACGTGGCCTGTGGGAGGTGAAGTAGAGGCCGCAGCGCAGAGCTCGGGAGTTAGTGGCTCAACAGGGACTCTGCTTAGTCCCAGCTGGGGGACTGACTTTAAGGGGACTAGTCTCATTCCTTCCCTCCCTGGTGAAAAAACAGAGGAGTAGTCCAGGCAGTGGGGACAGTCTGTGATAAGGGACCCAGAGGGCCAAAAAGAACATGGTCTGGAGAGCAACTCAGCCTCACTAGTGCCTCCTCAGACTGCAGGTCTGTGCCTACATGTCCCCTTCTCCAGGAAACCTTCCCGACTGCCCCAGCCTTGGCTCAGGCACTTAACACATCTGAGAGCAGTTGCTTTTTCACTCCAAAGGACCAACTGCTACAACTGCCCACTATTGTGTATCCAGGGCCTGGAATAGAGTAGGTGCCAATATTTCTTGGAAGAGTCACTGAATAGGTCAAGTCTACCCTGGATCCCTCTAAAACTCATAGCGTTCCTTGATCAGGGCTTCCTTTGTAAAGAGAAAAATCTAACCCAGTGCTTCCCAATAGAACGTTCTGTGATGATAGGAACGTTCTGTATCTGCATCGTTCAGTACAGTAGCCATTAGCCCCAAGGGCACTTGAAATGTGACTAGTGTGACCAAGGAACTGAATTTTTAACAATAATGTCATCAATTTTCAATTAATTTAAATTCAAATAGCCACATATAGGCACGGCTGTACTGTTGTTGTCTCTTGCCTTCCTGAGTGTGAGGGACAGCGGTAAGAGAGAAGGCTGGAGAAGTTGGTGGAGGGGCGCTGGGTCCGGAGGACACCAGGAGGCCTCCGTTATGAGGGTGAGCACAGGGGAGCCATTGAGGCTCTGAGCCGGAGTGGGTGCAGGAGGGATGGTATTCTGGGAGGATCGCTCTAGGTGTGGAGTGCTGAGTGGGTGAGAGGGCAACACAGAGGCAGGGAGAAGAGTTAGGAGCAGCAGATATTTCTGTGATCCGGAGAGAGATGACACCCCTTGTTTTTCACCATGCCAGTCACCCTCCAAACACCCCCTTTTCCATTTCCCCTCACCCAGCAGGCTAGACTCTAGACAATTCTAAGCAGGGTCACGGACTGGGGGATCAAGCCTTGGAGAAATGCCATTTGGTGAAGAAACTCATGGATTACCCAGAGTGCTTTGCTGTCTGCAATGGCCTGGAAGGGCCTATAGGGCAGGTGGGAGCCAAGAAGGTGTACAGCTGGGAAGGGCCTGAAAATGTGACCACGCCCAGACAAGACCACACCTGTGGGGCTCAGAATGCGCTCTATGCAACCGGCCAGCAAGCTTTTCATTTTGGTTTCTAAAGAGGCCGTCTGGGAATTCCCCGGTGGTCCAGTGGTTAGGACTTGGCGCTTTCACTGCCAGGGCCCAGGTTCGATCCCTGGTTGGGGAATTAAGGTCCCACAAGCTGCGTGGTGCGGAAAAATAAATGAATAAATAAATTTAAAAAAACAATAAGAGGTAGTCTGATCCCTGGGCAAAAACATGGGATCTGGGCACCAAAGTCCCAACTTTGAATCCGGCTCAGTCACTCACTGCCCACGTGACCTTAACCTTGGTCTCCTCACTTTTAAAACGGGGCTAATCATACCTACTTCTTAGGGTTGTTGTGACAATAAGAAATGCTATGCATATATATATGACATATACTTAGCCTAACACAGAGCCTAACGTGTAGTAGAGCTGAATGACTGGTACCTAATAACAGTCCTGACTGTGAATAGGCCAAGCCCGATTGTGGTCCTGCCTGCATGCTCCATCTTCAGGGGCTCCCCTAACTCTAGTTTCCCCAACACACACACATACATACACATGTGACCTTTAGGCACTGTTGGTACTATAATTATTGTTCTCTCTGCCCACCTGGCTTTCCTACCCCCCTCCTCCTGGTAACACCACCGACTTCCCCCACTATAGGACCAGGCCTGTGACCTAGGTTTGGCTGGGACCAAAGCAGGACCAATCAAAGCCTTCTCTGAGATGAAGCTATTGACGCTGAGAGAGAGAAGCCCTCTCTCCAAACCTGAACTGGGCGGCAAATGACCATCTTCCCTGCCATGTGGACAGAGCCTGTCTGCAGAAGTCAGGCAACGACGAGGAGAACAATTGTCTTGGACACGTTGGGTCCTGTCCCAAGGTCCCGGCTTTTGCTGCAGTGCCCCTCCCGGCTGTGTGAGCTAGAAATTTCCTTTTTGGTTTAAGCTAGTGGGTGTGTGGCTTCTGATATTTGTAAAGAAGAGTCTTGCCTGTTACAGACACTTGCGTCCTTAAAGTTTGGGACATCAAGGGATTTGTGTGAAGCACAGAGCAGTTAGTGGTCAAACCAGAATTCAGCCTGACCTGGCTGGCTCTAGATCCACCGTACCACACATTCTGCTCACCATTGACAAGTGCGTACCATGTGCCAGACACCAAACTAGCATCCCTTTCCTTCTCCACACCTACTGAAGAACTCTCCCTCCCCACCTTCACTCCCAGCCTCTAACGATCATACCTCTCCACTAGGGTAGGGCCCAGCACGCTCACTGTCTTCCCAGAACAATACTCCCAGATTTCTCCTCATGTGCCAAGGATATGAGAGGAGACCGCCGGCTACCTACCTACCTACCTACCTACCTGTGGTGGTAGCAGGAAGGACATCCTTGCCCCGGCCCAGGGCTCCCTGGCAGAGTTCCTGCCCTCACCACTCTGAGTGTCTCTGATTCTACTGCCCTTATGGCTTTAGTGACCATCTATGGGGATACTGAGGTCATTTAAAAAAAAAACAAAACTCCTTATTTATTTATTTGTTTGTTTGTTTATTTTCGCTACACTGTACTGCTTGCGGGATCTTAGTTCCCCGACCAGGGATCAAACTCGGGCCCCCTGCAGTGGAAGCGAGTCCTAACCACTGGACCGCCAGAGAATTCCCACTGAGGTCATTTTTGAAGTGCTTTTTTTTTTTTTTTTTTTGCAGTACGCGGGCCTCTCACTGTTGTGGCCTCTCCCGTTGCGGAGCACAGGCTCGGGACGCACAGGCTCAGCGGCCATGGCTCACGGGCCCAGCTGCTCCGCGGCATGTGGGATCCTCCCGGACCGGGGCATGAACCTGCGTCCCCTGCAACGGCAGGCGGACTCTCAACCACTGCGCCACCAGGGAAGCCCTTGAAGTGCTTTTAATCTCAGTTGTCCCAGATGTTTCTTTACTGTGCAAATCTAGTTAAGGGGAGAGAGGGGCGTTGGGAGCAGAAGGATTTCAGGGACGTAGAGTCTGGTCTTCAGACAACCATGGACCACAATGTGGACGTCACCCGTCGGTGACACAAAAGGAGAAAAACACCACCTGAGAAGTGAGCTCTTCCTGAAGCAAAATGATTCCATTTAATGGGCCATCCTTTAAAGAGAAACCAAGTTCCTCCTTCTTTGGGGGATTAAATTATATTTTCTTTCAGTTCACTAGATTTTGCTGGGCCTCATCTTTAAAATGCGGTGGGAGGGCTTCCCTGGTGGCGCAGTGGTTGAGAATCCGCCTGCCGATGCAGGGGACACGGGTTCGTGCCCCGGTCCGGGAGGATCCCGCATGCCGCAGAGCGGCTGGGCCCGTGAGCCATGGCCGCTGAGCCTGCGCGTCTGGAGCCTGTGCTCCGCAACGGGAGAGGCCACAACAGTGAGAGGCCTGCGTACCGCAAAAATAAATAAAAATAAATAAAATAAATAAAATGGGGTGGGAGAAACAGGGTGGTTGGCCTAGGTAACCTCCCAGGACTTGTCCAGTCACCCGAGCTCTCCAGGGCCCAGGGCCATGTACACACTGCCTGGGATCGTGTCTCTGTCACCGCCTGGGCTGCCTCCCCACTCCTCTCTATCTCCCCCTGCGCAGCTCCCCGCCAGCCCCTCCCTGCTCAGCCCCACAAGGTTCGCCGTCCCGCTGAGCTCTCCTCGTGCCCCTTGGGGAGAAGTGCCCAGGCTGCAGTGCACTCGACTAAATGATAACCCAGGAGATACAATTCATAAAAGGCAAACGTGGGTCTCGAAGAGCCGAACGTTTGTCCCGAGATAATGAGGGGATCAAGCCCAGCCTCCAAGCAGACCTGGAAGCTAGAAGGACAGAAGGTCATTGCTGAGGAGCAAAAACTCAAGAACGAGCACCGACGCAGGGGCTGAGCAGGGGGAAAACACGAAAGCAGACCAAGTTCTGGCTGAAGGCTGATGTCATAGACTCCTAGGACACCTGAGCTGGGGAGCCATCTTGTCCTGTGTCCTCATGCTGTAGATGAGATTAAGGCCCAGGGAGGGGAGAGGGGTCTGTGATTGGGGGGACGGGGGGTGGCAAGGGCAGGCACGTACATTTTTTTCTCTAGCACCACCTCAGCTGGGGATAAGGCCTGGAGATGGAAAGGCACTGAGGGAGAGAGACTTAGAAACCAAGTCCACAGGAGGCCAGAAGCGCTAAGTTAGGGCTGCTCCAGGTCCCCCACAAGCCCTTATGTTCCTGCTCTGGTCTGTCACTCCGCTCTGGCCTCCTTCACAAGTCACCTTTCCTTTGTCCACAGCCCTCAGCTCAGCTCTCTGGACACCCCAGACATCAGCCCCAGATAGGCTTGGAGGAGGAGGCTAGTAGGAGAGCTGGAGAGCTGATGAGGACCCTCAGGAGGACCCCTAAACTCCACAGGCCCTTATTGAGAAGCTCTGGGAATCGGGGAGATGAAGTGGAGCTGTCACTGCACTTACATTTAGAACAGACTCCTGGGACTTCCCTGGCGGTCCAGTGGGTAGGACTCTGTGCTTTCACTGCAGGGAGTACAGGTTCAATCCCTGGTCGGGGGAACTAAGATCCCACAAGCCAGGTGGTGTGGCCAAAAAAATTTAAAAAAAAAACAGACTCCGTCCCCCCATCCCCCAGTACACTTTTGCACCCCAAGAGAATCCAGGGACAGAAGAGGTGTCAGCAGCTGTCAGGGATGCTTTAAATCCCAAACACTGTGGCTAGGCCTGGGGAGAACAACAGAACCAGGAGTCCCTCTGTGAAATTCCTGTCTCATTCAACCTGAGATGAATCATTAACAGATCAAGTGCGAGGTGGAAGGCCACACTGAAATACACATATCCTGACCTTGTCCGTAGCACCTGCTGCTGTTGGTAGAGGGCCATTTTTAACGTGGTGATATCAGAGGCCAGAGAGGAACCAGCCCCAAAGTCCCCAGATCTACTTGGGAGATGCCACCAACTCTAGGAAGGCTTCCAGCAAGGAGACCTTGGGCAGACAGGGTGAGCCCCTAGGGCCCTGAACTGTGCCCGCCCTTGATCACATGGGCCGTTCTTGGCCCGGGAAGCTGGGAGCTGGGGCAGCTGGGTGACCTGGAAGCGGAGGGCCTGAGGAGACCCAGGCTGCCTGTTCCTCCTTGTCACCCTCTCCCTGAGAGCAAAAGGCAAGGCCAGGAGGCTCCTGGGAGCCTCCTGCCTAATTCCCAGGGCCTGGCTGCCAGCTCTGCAGCTGATGCAAGGCCAGGGGTGAGTGAGCTCAGCCTGTTCCTGGCACGTGGAGCTTCCTGTGCCCCACCCCTCCCTAGAAAACACACCCGTTCGTTTCCCTCTGCTCTAGCCCTCCTAGGTCTCCAGCTTCCTTCTTCTGCAAGCAGAGCAGGGCCACCTAAGGATCTGGAAGCAGGCCCTGCCCGGGGCTAGGGTAGCGCTAAGCATTTCTGAGTCAGCCCTGCTCCCCTGCACGGGCGACCTGTGAACAGCGCTGGGACCCGGAGCCCCGCCTCCCATGGAGCTGCCCAGTGGGAAGAGAGGGCCTGGGCACCCCTTGGTCCTCAGGTTCTGTCCATGCCAGCCCACTTTGTCTCCAGACCTCCTGATCCCTTTATGGGTTTTGGGGTTTTTTTGGTTTTCTTTGTGGCCGCACCACGTGGCATGCGGAACTTCCCCTACCAGGGATCGAACCCCTGTCACCTGTAGTGGAAGCGCGGAGTCTTAACCAGTGGACCGCCAGGGAAGTCCCTTATCCCTTTAGAAAGGTGGACTTTCCCCTTCCTGCTGTCATCTCTCACTTTCAGTGCCCAGGCCCACGGGAGGAACGCCGGGGCCCTGCCACCCTCTCAGGGACCCTCGAGGCATCATCAGCTCAGGATGAGGCTTCATTCAGCGTCCATTTAGGATGAGCACCCATTTGCTACGAGCGTGGTGACAATAACCTGATGTGTGATAACCTAGTGTGTAATAACGGATGACATGTAGGCCTCGTTTTACAAAGTGCTTTCAGGATGAATTAGTGCCTCAAGGGATCCTGGTGACAATGCTGTGACGTAGGAAGGCCTGAGCTGAAGAAGCTGAGGCCTAGAGAGTTATGTGGCAGAGCCAGGAGTCACGCCCACAGGGTCTCCCCACATCCTCGTGCTGCCTTGGTCCTGTCACCCAGGCGTGCCCCCGATCAGGAAGCAGGCTTGCTTGTCACTGGAGACCCAGTTTAGACAGAGGGACTGTTTTCAGGAAAAGGAAGAGCAGATGGGGAGGCTGGGAGAACAGGGCTTGTGGGTCTGGGGTAGAGGCACGCTGGGGCCAGGTTTGCCTGGGAAGGGCCTGGAGACCTCCCGGGAGGCTCTGAGATCTGCGGGGAGGGCAACATGGGAGGTGCAGTTCCTGTGCCTCAGCGGCTCACTCAGACCGAGGCTGACCGGCCATGCTGACCTCGGGCACCTGCTGGGCTGGGGATGCTGGACCAGGCCCTCCAGGTTTGGCCCAGGAGCAGTGGCAGTGGCCGTCTCCAGCTTCCCTGTTGATTCCAGGGTTGAATGAAGCTGTCTTTGTCATCTGCCCCCTCCTACCTTGGCCTGCGCTCTCCCCTCAGCCATGCCTGACCTCCCTGGGTGGCCACACACACACACAGCTTCATGACCCTCCCCACCCTCCTGGTAGCTCTTGCTGCTGACAGAACTTCTGAGGCCGGTGCACTCAGGCTGCGCAGTTGGCGGGCGGTGAGCACACAGTGTCCTGTGCTGGAGGACACAGCCTGTGCCAACCGCACCTGTCTCTCCCGGACTCAGATCTGTGATGAAGCCGGAGGAGAAGAGGGAGGATGTGTGCCCTTCTTGGTGGAAGGCTTCAGCGATGAGACACCCGGTTCCAGGGGCCACCTGAGACCTGGCCTGCAGGGCTCTCCATTTGTCTGCTGTCCCATCCCTTCACCCACCCCTCGTGGGCAGAGAAGGGGGAGCTAAAGGAGAAAACCACACGCAAAGCCAGCTCCTGGTTCTGCCCCAACCTCGAACCAATTCCTGGAACCGCGACAATCACTTTCAAGTCTGAAGTATATTTATCTTTTATTAGATATTACAATCACTCGGTATTACATGAAAACAGCAATAGAGGGGTATAATCCAGAGAAAAACAAGGTCCTCCCACCCCTTTTACTCAGCTGCCTTGTTCTCCTCAGAAGAAAAAGCAGTGTTACCAGTTCTTTATGTATCTTTCTGGAGATAGGCTAGATTACCCATTGGATATTTGATTATCGGAGCTCACCCTGCAAGGTCACATCTTGCTGAACTTTTCTACTTAGGATGAGGAAGGATCAATTTCCCGGCTTTTTTTTTTTTAATTAATTTTTATTGGAGTATAGTTGCTGTATACAATGTTGTGTTAGTTTCTGCTGTACGGCAAAGTGAATCAGTTATACATATATCTACTCCTTTTTATTTTTATTTTATTTATATTTTTGGCTTGTGGGATCTTAGTTCCCTGACCAGGGATTGAACCTGGGCCATGGCAGTGAAAGCATCGAGTCCTAACCACTGGACCACCAGGGAATTCCCCTCCACTGTTTTTTAGATTCTGTTCCCAGATAGGTCATTACAGAGTATGTCAACTCCTCTGCTTTGAACAGTCCTTGAGAACAAGACAGGAGGTGACCAGAGAGAAACTTCCACAGGGACTCACGTTCCAGCTGTCTCCCCTTCTCCACCCTCCACCCGTACCTCGTGGATGCCCAAGGCAGAGGTGAAGAAGGGCAGACGGGCTTGGCCTTGTTTCTTAGAGAGGGAAGCTGAAGGGCCCAGATGCTCAGGAGACTCAAGGTCATGCAGCAAATCCGGGGCACCCCAGTTTTCCTCTACCATCACCCCACCTCCCTAGCATCTTCCCTTTGTCTTGCAAGCAACCCTGAGTGCCTGAATATCTCATTGTCACAACTAGACCATGGACGTCCCGAGGGAGGGGCGAAGACTCTTCTTCTTCAGCCCTCCAAGCTGGACTCCGAGCTGGGCCCTGCGTGCTCTCAGCAGCTGTCAACAATGTCACCTGAATCAAGTGAGAGAGGCAGAGGGTGTGGTGTTCCTGCAGGGGCCCCCCAAGGCCATGACGTCTGTACCTGGACACACACACATCCCTGCCCGCCACTCTCCCTGCCCCACAGGCCCCGGGCCTCCTGACTTTTCTCTTACCCAGTTGGCTCAGTTAATGCCCCTGCTCACAAGGCCAAGGCCGTGGGCTGGCTCCCCAGGGGTGGAATCATCCTGAGACAAAATGTTCTGTTCCCTGCCCATGAACTGTACAGAGTGTTACAGATTACAACTGGAGGACAAAAAGAGACTGTCCCTCCGTGAGATGCAGCGCACATTTCTCCTGCCGGAGACAGGTGACTTCCTTTGTGATCATCTCTCCCGATTCCTCCTCACGCCACCCCTGTGATCCTTGGGCTTTCTCTGGGATGAGCCCTGGTCCATCCTCCCGTCTGTCTTTCATGTAAAGGCTCACTTTGGTAAAGCAGGTCTCTCTCTGAAGGTCACAGAGTGCCCAGAGGGATTCAGTGCTCAGAAAGAAGGGTAAAAGAAGGGACAGTGGCTTCAGAAGGTATGAGCTGTGCCTGTTTAGTGATGCAGCAGGAACAAGGGGAGACTTTATTTATTTCAGAGAACAGACAGTATCTGCCACGGCTATTCTGTGAACTCAGGCTCAGCTCTAGGGTGGATGTGAGGACGCCAGCGGAGTGAGGGACTCCTGGGAGGTGGGGTGGCAGAGAGGCCTGTGGACCAGAGGGGCTGCTGACTTAAAAGGATTGGAAGGCCGTGCTGCTGGAGGGAGATAGACAGGTGGAGGTAAGGGGGCTGGAATCAGAGAGGGGATTCCTAATCATGGGCGAGGAAATGGTGAATCCAAGGTATGGCAGGTCAGGGGTCACAGAGAAGGAATCTGGAAGCTCTACCTAAAAATCAATGTACTCACAAAAGGACTCATCTGCTCCGAGAACTGCCTCCCCTTCCTGCTTCCTCATTCTAGCTCAAGGCGTCACCATCCTGATGGGCCAGGGTACTTGGTCTGGGCCCAGATCTCACCTGATTCTCACCAGGCTCCCCAGGGACCAAAGCTCTATCATGGGATCTCAGGTCCCAGCTGCCTTCCTGGAATTCCAACCATGGCCTCCCGCCAAGTCCACCACCCTCCAGTGCCTCCCTTTCTCTGGATTTCCATCACAATGGCTGTGGGAGGTCTGGGGGAACCTGGCTGGGAGTAAGGGATGACTGCTGAATTAAATGGAATGGAATTGGTGTGTTCAACCACTGACAATTAAAAATGGTGGCCTTTCTTTCATCTAGCCATAATGACACCACTCCTCCGAGAAACTGTTTACAAGGTGCTAGTAGAATCACCCACGTATGTAGTAGGCCTTTGTCAATAGTATGAGCAACAGGGGCTTCCCTGGTGGCGCAGTGGTTGAGAGTCCGCCTGCCGATGCAGGGGACACGGGTTCGTGCCCCGGTCCAGGAAGATCCCACGTGCCGCGGAGTGGCTGGGCCCATGAGCCATGGCCGCTGAGCCTGCGCGTCCGGAGCCTGTAGTCCGCAGTGGGAGAGGCCACAAGAGTGAGAGGCCCACGTACCGCAAAAAAAAAAATATATATATATGAGCAACTACATCACAAGGGTTCACAGCTAGTGAACATGCTCTCACTTGGCCTCTGGGCCTTCACTCTTTCATGGTTTCCCATCTGTATCACTGGCCCCTCCTTCTCTGTATATTTTTCTGGTTCCTGTTCACCTTCCTGACATCTAAACATTGGAGGGCCCAGTACTCAGTTCTTCTACCCATCTCTGTCCTTATTCACACCCAGATGACCTCATCCAGAGATTTAAGGTTCATCTCTCTATGCTGACAGCTCCTAAATGTATATCTTTAGCCCTGGCCTGTCCCTTGAACTCTAGGCTTGAACACCCAACGGCCTACTCAAGACCTTGACCTGGATGTCATAGCCATGACCATGACAGACGTGACCAATATAATCTCCAAAAACAAACTTCTATTCGCCACCGAACCTGCTCCTGCCGCAGCCTTCTCTAGCTCAGAAAACGGCTACATGGCACCTTCATTCTTCTTGTGCCCAGACCAAAACCAGTTTAAGACTTGATGTGTTCCTTTTTTTAAAAAAATAAATTTATTTATTTATTTTTTGGCTGTGTTGGGTCTTCGTTTCGGTGCAAGGGCTTTCTCCAGTTGCGGCGAGTGGGGCCCCCTCTTGATTACGGTGCACGGGCCTCTCACTGTCGCGGCCTCTCCTGTTACGGAGCACAGGCTCCAGATGCGCAGGCTCAGTAGTTGTGGCTCACGGGCTTAGCTGCTCCGCGGCATGTGGGATCCTCCCAGACCAGGGCTCGAACCAGTGTCCCCTGCATTGGCAGGCAGGTTCTTAACCACTGCGCCACCAGGGAAGCCCCCTTGATGTGTTTCTTTTACTCACACTCCACAGTCAATATATCAGTAAATCCCCCTGGCTGTACCTCCAAAGTACATCCACTTGCCCCTGCTGCCACATTCCTACCCACTGATGTCTTGACCACGGCCTACCAGGCTCCATGTCATCTGGCTCACTGCCACCTCCCTGCTTTCACCTCCTGCCCCTCCCCCTCTCTGCTCGTGCCACGCTGGCCTTCTTGCTGCTCCTCAGACACCCCAGCCTGCTCCTGCCCTGAGGCCTGTGCACTGCTGTCCTTTTGGCCTGGAATTCTCTCGCCGCAGCACTCACGGAGCTGGCTCTCTCATTTCCTTCTGGTCTCTGCTCAGATGTCACCTCCTCAGTGAGCCCTCCCAGACCACCTGAATTAAGACGGCCAACTCTCCCACAGTCCACATTTTAGATCCCTCCTTTTTGTATATTTTTTAAAATTAATTAATTTATTTTTGCTGTGTTGGGTCTTCATTTCTGTGTGAGGGCTTTCTCTAGTTGTGGCAAGCGAGGGCCACTCTTCATCATGGTGTGCGGGCCTCTCACTATCACGGCCTCTCTTGTTGCGGAGCACAGGCTCCAGACGCGCAGGCTCAGTAGTTGTGGCTCACGGGCCTAGCTGCTCCGCGGCATGTGGGATCTTCCCAGACCAGGGCTCGAACCCGTGTCCCCTGCATTAGCAGGCAGATTCTCAACCACTGTGCCACCAGGAAGCCCCTGAATTTTTTTTTTATAGCACTTATCACCACCTGGCATATCGTGTGTGTGTGTGTGTGTGTGTGTGTGTACACACATAAAAATAAAATATTACACATTTCTTGGTTGTTTATTACCCGCCTCTCTCCTCTAGAATATAAAACTCCATGAAGGAGGAGAATTTGAACTGTGTACTGCGACTCCAGCATCTAGAACAGTGCCTGGCACAAGAGTTCCACAGTTATTAAAGTTGTTGAATGAATCAGGCTTAGAGAGGGTAAATTAGTTGCCCAAGGTCAACTAGCTAATGTAGTGACTCAGAGGGTTAAATAATTTGCCCAAGGTCACAGAGTAGGGGTTGGGGCAAGGCTGGGTCTGGAGTCCAAGTCTGAATTAACCACAAATGTAACTACTGAACTTTCTACCAAAGCCAATCACCGGATTCATCCAACCACCACCTTCCTGAACAGTATCCTGCCCTTCAGCCTTTCCCTAGCTTCAATCCATTCTTTTGAAAACGTAATAAAGTTTATGTTCTTTGTATAATTATAGCATCATACATGCCCAGCCTAGAAAATATTTTTTAAAAGTAGAAAAAAAAAGGTACCAATTGTCCAGAATCCAGAGACCATGTGGTTGCTATGTTGCTACTTTATTCCAGTCTTTTCTAGGACATTTGTGCATAACAGAAATCATCATGAACATTGGGGCCACTCATCACAAACCCCTGGTTCTAAGCCCAACATAAAAGAAGTGAAGGCATGTAATAGGCATAGAAAGAGAGGCAGGCTTTGGATAGAAGACACAAAGACAGGAGGTCTCCCCAGGCCGGTGGCTGTCTCAACAGGAACCCTGGGGAAAGTGAGAGGTAGAGTCAGGTGGGAGGAAGGTGTGGAGAGCTATGAACAATAGCTGAGGCTGCAGAATTTGGGCTCATCAAAGGAAACCTCCAAGACTCCTGTGTGTGGAGTGGGGATACTGGAGGTAAGGAAACCCTTTACGGATAAAGGGTTTTTTTTTTTTTAAACATCTTTATTGGAGTATAATTGCTTTACAATGGTGTGTTAATTGCTGCTATATAACAAAGTGAATCAGCTATACGTATACATGTATCCCTATATCCCCTCCCTCTTGCGTCTCCCTCCCACCCTCCCTATCCCACCCCTCGAGGTGGACACAAAGCACCGAGCTGATCTCCTGTGCTATGCAGCTGTTTCCCACTAGCTATCTATTTTACATTTGGTAGTGTATATAGGTCCATGCCACTCTCTCACTTATCCCATCTTACCCTTCCCCCTCCCCGTGTCCTCAAGTCCTTTCCCTATGTCTGCGTCTTTATTCCTGTCCTGCCCCTAGGTTCATCAGAACCTTTTTTTTTTTTTTAGATTCCATATATATGTGTTAGCATACGGTATTTGTTTTTCTCTTTCTGACTTACTTCACTCTGTATGACAGACTCTAGGTCCATCCACCTCACTACAAATAACTCAATTTCGTTTCTTTTTATGGCTGAGTGATATTCCGTTGTATATATGTGTCACATCTTCTTGGATAAAGGGTTCTTATCAGAGATAATTCAGAGCAGAGGCAATCGAACTGAATGTGGACGTCATAAGAAAGGGAGGAGTCAGGGATCACTCCCAAGGTGAGTGGCTGAGTGACTGGGTAACAAGTGGTGGTCTTCTCGAGACTCAGAAAGAGGGAAGGGGACCTGGTGGATGTAAATTCGGATGCTGAGAATTGGCAGGGAGCAGTTCTACCAGCTGCAAGGTCCTAAGAGGGATGGTAAACACAGAAGTTTCCCTGAGAAGGGGAGACTGGCAAGGGTAACAAAAGGTACAGAAGTGAGTAAGACACTCTCAGGCCAAGACCCTCCAAAGACACTGCCCACCAGACCAAACTTGCACTCCCTCACCTGGTCTGAAGGGCCCACCACACTCCAGGCCTACTTGCCTCCTCCTGCCTTCCTTCTGCCTCTGCTCAGGAAGACCCTCCACTCCCGATGGACCGGCACTTTCTCCAGCACTAACCGTGCGGCCGCACCACTTAGCTCACCCCTGTGTGCTGGGTTGCAATCTTCTCTGATGGGCTCCTGTGTCTCGCTCCCCAGCTGCACTCAGCTCCGGGGCCTCCTCGCCATGTGTGCCTGGAACCATAGCCACAAGCACCCAGCAGAGCCTCCACAGACGCCCCTCAGCTTGACTTCCCTCTTCCCCTCTTCTCCCACCATCCAATCCCCGACTTGGTCAATTTCACTCCCAGCCGGTGGCCAAGCTTGACCCAGAGAGTTGCATGTAACCTTCGGGTGTTTGTGTCAAACATTGTGGACTGGAGTGGACTTAGCCGTGTAAGGCTGGTTTCTCCTCCAGCAACTGCTCGGGCCAGCGAATCCCTGGCGGGTCGGGCGGGGGCTGGCTCCTGTTAAAATGCTGATTCTGGTTTTGTGGCCTGGGTGGGCCCAAGATCCTGTGTTTCTAACAAGCCCCCAGGTGATACTGATGGACTATACTTTGAGTAACAAGGACCTGGGTGCCTTTGGGTGGTCAAGTTTAATCCCTCTGGCTCCAGTTTTCTCATCCACCAAATAGGGCTCTGACCACTTCACTGGGTTGCCACAGGGTCAAATGAGTTCGTGTTTGTGAAAATAAAACCCAAACCAGAGGTAGGGAACAAATGTCAGATGTCACCATCACGTCTTGCTGCCGGGATGAATGTGATAAAATACACAAAAGGCCTCAGCGGGTGTGCAGTGGATGTTGGTTGCTCCTTCTCCAGAGGCTGCAACGCATAATGGTCTGATGCCAGGCAGAGAGACCAGATCGTTCCCAACTTTCAGGCAAGTAAGGAATCCCTCTGGGCTGGGGTGTGGTCAGGAGGATGGAAAGGAGGGAACTGATAGGTGTACATGGTTCCACGAGCCCAGGGCCACAACACAGCTGAGAAAATGCAGGCCTGGGCCTCTCCAAGGGGAACCCACCTCTGACCCCCCAAAGCAAACTCCATCCCTATAAACCAGTGAGAGCTCCCATGCCCTGTCCTATGAGCCCCGTCAACCCAGCTCCCAGGTCTGCTCCTGGCTCATGACGTCAATTCTTATGCTTGCCCTGCTTGTTGACCCCTCTTACCCTGGTGATCTGACATAGACCTTGACCATATCTCTGCCTCCTCCCATCTCCCCTGCCCTCACCCCCTTGTCCCCCGCCTCGTCACACACCACTTTTATTTATTTATTATTATTTTTTGGCTGCGTTGGGTCTTCGTTGCTGCACACAGGCTTTCTCTAGTTGTGGCGAGCGGGGGCTACTCTTCGTTGCTGTGCATGGACTTCTCATTGCGGTGGCTTCTCTTGGTGCAGAGCACGGGTTCTAGGCGCACGGGCTCCAGCAGTTGTGGCTCGTGGGCTCTAGAGCGCAGGCTCAGTAGTTGTGGTGCATGGGCTTAGTTGCTCCGCGGCATGTGGGATCTTCCCGGACCAGGGATCGAACCCGTGTCCCCTGCATTGGCAGGCATGTTCTTAACCACTGCGCCACCAGGGAAGCACCACACACCATTTTTTTTTTTTTTTTTTGCGGTACGCGGACCTCTCACTGTTGCGGCCTCTCCCATCATGGAGCACAGGCTCCAGACGCGCAGGCCCAGCGGCCATGGCCCACGGGCCCAGCCGCTCCGCGGCACGTGGGATCCTCCCGGACCGGGGCACGAACCCGTGTCCCCTGCATCAGCAGGCGGACTCTCAACCACTGCGCCACCAGGGAAGCCCCACACACCACTTTTGATGTTTGTAATGGACTTCTATACCGACGCCAGCCTCTTCCAGGTGGGGACCCATTCTGCCTGGTCTGTGTGACAGGTCACATACCCACTGCGTCTTACAGCTATTTACAATGTGACGAGTGTGAAAGCCACTAGCAGCAGCGGGTGACTCCGCTGTGGGGATTAACTGTGCCAAGGGAGAGGCAGGAGTGGAAAATAGATCCTAGGTTTCAAGCCTGGAAGAACGATGAGGTCAGTTTGGAGCGTTGAACTCTGGGGCCAGCATTGGTCTGACAGCAACGTGGAACTTTCCCTCAAGCAGGTGGATGTGTGGGTCTAGAGTCACCAGAAAGGTCAGGCGGGGCGGGGGGCTTTGGAGCCAACCACATAGATGTAATGGCTGAATCTGTGTAGAGAGAAAAGAGCAGAAGACTGAGGATTAGACATCTGGAAACATCTCTGTCCACCCATGAAGCAAAAATAATTCTCAGGAGGGAATTCCCTGGCGGTCCAGTGGTTAGGATTCCATGCTCCCAGTATAGTGGGCATGGATTCGCTCCCTGGTCAGGGAACTGAGATACCACAAGCCTCGTGGCATGGCCAAATAATAATTTCCAGGAGAAGGAATCACTCTACCCAGATCCTCAGATCCCCAGTGGCTTCCTTGCTGGCCTATCATGGGGTGGGGTGTAGGGCGCCCGGCCAGGAGGGCAGCTAGTCTGGGCCTCACTTTCATAATGGGTCTAAAATTTAGACTCTTGATGTTATTTCCAAATAGGATTATATATACAGTCACAGAGAGGCCCTGAGAGAAATGAAAAAAAAGACATTTACCAGATTTAAATGTGTGGCTTACTGACTGGACTTGTTGCACAATGGATTCATATTTCATTAAAATTCTGTGAATCACACAATTATATTTTATTGTATCTCTTATGTTAAAGTACTAGTTACAGGTGAACATTTAAAATATACCATAATTTGGTCATTCTAACCTGGCACGCTTTATTGTGTGATAACGGATCTCCCTAATTCGAAGCAGGCAGGACTGTCTTTGCTGCTGTTTCTAACCCGAAGAGCCAGAAATCCAGCTCCTGGCCTTCAGGGGCTTTACTGTCCAGCCTGAGTTACCAGCTGATGTCTTCAGCTGCTTCTCAAGTCAATCTGTCTTAGCGTCCGGATTCACCTGGACTCAGAATATTTTTCCTTTAACTCCACCTCCCACCTCAACCTTAAATTACCCTTAAATTAAAAAAAAATTATTCAAAAGAGCTCTACTTTTTAAAATTTAGCTTACTAACTGTGCTTGTGTTCTGCCCTTCAACACTTCCCCAATTTTCTGCTCCTCGGTAAGGAAAGCACGCTTGAAACTGTCAGACTTGAAACCACTGTAAGCCCTGCTGACACACTTTTTCATTTTAGGCAACCTCAAAAGAAGTTTAGGTCTCAGAGCACGAACTTCTCGAAGTCAGCCTGGGCACATGTCACTGGCAAATTTGGTGCTTTCCTAACCTTTTTGGTATAAAGGTAAACAATTCTATTACCAGGAGTAATAGTTTTGTAGGATAGCCTATATGTCAAATGCCAGACCCTTCTAAATGCCTCTAGACACTGTCTCCAGAAAAAAAAATTTATTTTTAATTGTGGTGAAATACATGTAACGTAAAATTTACCATCTTAGCCGTTTTTAAAGTGTACACTTCCGTAGTGTTAAGTGCATTCACATTGTTATGCAACTAATTTCCAGAACTCTTTTCATCTTGCAAAACTGAAATTCAGTACCCATTGAACAACAGCTCCCCTTTCTCCCCTCCCCCCAGTCCCTGGCAACCACCATTCTTCTCTGTCTTTATGAATTTGACTACTCCAGGAACCTCATATAAATGGAATCATACATTTGTGTAACGGGCTTATATCACTTAGCATAATGTCTTCAGGATTCATCCATGTTGTAGCATGTGTCAGAATTTCCTTCCATTGTAACACTGAGTAATATTTCATTGCAGGCATGAACACATCATATTTTGTTTATCCATCAGCGGACACTTGGGTTGCTTCCATCTTTTGACTATTGTGAACAATGCTGCTATGAACATGGATGCACAGATATCTTTTCAAGACTCTGCTTTCAATTCTTTTGGATATATACCCAGAAGTGGAATTGCTGTATCATATGCTAATTCTATTTTAAATAATTTGAGGAACCACATACTGCTTTTTATAGTGGATGCACTATTTTATATTCCCATCAACAGCGTACAGGGATTCCAATTTCTCCACACCCTCAACGACACTTACGTTGTTTTGTTTTATTTAATTTTAATATTTATTTATTTATTTTTGGCCATACTGCGAGGCACGTGGGATCTTAGTTCCCTGACCAGAGATCAAACATGGGATCTTGGCAGTGAAAGTGCGGAGCCCTAACCACTGGACCACCAGGGAATTCCTGTTTTGTTTTGTTTTAATAGTAGCCATCCTAATGGCTATGAAGTGGTATCTCACTGTGGTTTTGGTCTGCATTTCCCTAATCACATCCCCAGTGATACTGAGCATCTTTTCATGTGTTTATTGGTCATTTGTATATCGCCTTTGAAGAAATGGTTTATTCAAGTCCTAGGTCCATTTTTTAATGGAGCTGTTGGTTCTATTTTTTTGTCAAATTGTAGTGTTTTTTTTAATTTTTGAATTGAATTTTATTTATTTTTTTATACAGCAGGTTCTTATTAGTCATCAATTTTATACACATCAGAGTATACATGTCAATCCCAATCACCCAATTCATCACACCACCACCACCCCCCACCCCGCCGCTTTCCCCGCTTGGTGTCCATACGTTTGTTCTCTACATCTGTGTCTCATTTTCAGCCCTGCAAACTGGTTCATCTGTACCATTTTTCTAGGTTCCACATATATGCGTTAATAAACGATATTTGTTTTTCTCTTTCTGACTTACTTCACTCTGTATGACAGTCTCCAGATCCACCCACGTCTCTACAAACGACCCAATTTTGTTCCTTTTTATGACTACTATTCCATTGTACATATGTACCACAACTTCTTTATCCATTCATCTGTCGATGGGCATTTAGGTTACTTCCATGACCTGGCTATTGTAAATAGTGCTGCAATGAATATTGGGGTGCATGTATCTTTTTGAATTATGGTTTTCTCTGGGTATATGCCCAGTAGTGGGATTGCTGGATCATATGGTAATTCTATTTTTAGTTTTTTAAGGAACCTCCATACTGTTCTCCATAGTGGTTGTATCAATTTACATTCCTACCAACGGTGAAAGAGGGTTCCCTTTTCTCCACACCCTCTCCAGCATTTGTTGTGTGTAGATTTTCTGATGATGCCCATTCTAACTGGTGTGAGGTGATACCTCATTGTAGTTTTGATTTGCATTTCTCTAATAATTAGTGATGTTGAGCAGCTTTTCATGTGCTTCTTGGCCATCTATATGTCTTCTTTGGAGAAATATCTATTTGGGTCTTCTTCCCATTTTTGGATTGGGTTGTTTGTTTTTTTAATATTGAGCTGCATGAACTGTTTATATATTTTGGAGATTAATCCTTTGTCCATTGATTCATTTGCAAATGTTTTTTCCCATACTGAGGGTTGTCTTTTCGTCTTGTTTATGGTTTCCTTTGCTGTGCAAAAGCTTTGAAGTTTCATTAGGCCCCATTTGTTTATTTTTGTTTTTATTTCCATTACTCTAGGAGGTGGATCAAAAAAGATCTTGCTGTGATTTATGTCAAAGAGGGTTCTTCCTATGTTTTCCTCTAAGAGTTTTATAGTGTCCAGTCTTACATTTAGGTTTCTAATCCATTTTCAGTTTATTTTTCTGTATGGTGTTAGGGAGTGTTCTAATTTCATTCTTTTACATGTAGCTGTCCAGTTTTCCCAGCACCACTTATTGAAGAGACTGTCTTTTCTCCATTGTATATCCTTGCCTCCTTTGTCATAGATTACTTGACCATACGTGCGTGGGCTTATTTCTGGGCTTTCTATCTTGTTCCATTGATCTATGTTTCTGTTTTTGTGCCAGTACCATATTGCCTTGATTACTGTAGCTTTATAGTATAGCCTGAAGTCAGGGAGTCTGATTCCTCCAGCTCTGTTTTTCTCCCTCAAGACTGCTTTGGCTATTTGGGGTCTTTTGTGTCTCCATACAAATTTTAAGATTTTTTTGTTCTAGTTCCATAAAAAATGCCATTGGTAATTTGATAGGGATTGCACTGAATCTGTAGATTGCTTTGGGCAGCATAGTCATTTTCACAATAGCGATTCTTCCAATCCTAGAACATGGTATATCTCTCCATCTGTTGGTATTATCTTTAATATTCTTTCATCAGTGTCTTATAGTTTTCTGCATACAGGTCTTTTTGTCTCCCTAGGTAGGTTTATTCCTAGGTATTTTATTCTTTTTGTTGCAATGGTAAATGGGAGTGTTTCCTTAATTTCTCTTTCAGATTTCTCATCATTAGTGTATAGGAATGCAAGAGATTTCTGTACATTAATTTTGTATCCTGCAACTTTACCAGATTCATTGATTAGCTCTAGTAGTTTTCTGGTGGCATCTTTAGGATTCTCTATGTATAGTATCATGTCATCTGCAAACAATGACAGTTTTACTTCTTCTTTTCCAATTTGTATTCCTTTCCTTTCTTTTTCTTCTCTGATTGCCGTGGCTAGGACTTCCAAAACTATGTTGAATAATAGTGGCGAGAGTGGACATCCTTGTCTTGTTCCTGATCTTAGAGGAAATGCTTTCAGTTTTTCACCATTGAGGATGATGTTTGCTGTGGGTTTGTCATATATGACAAACCTTCATTATGTTGAGGTAGGTTCCCTGTATGCCCACTTTCTGGAGAGTTTTTATCATAAATCGGGGTTGAATTTTGTCAAAAGCTTTTTCTGCATCTATTGAGATGATCATATGGTTTTTCTTCTTCAATTTGTTAATATGGTGTATCACATTGATTGATTTGTGTATATTGAAGAATCCTTGCATCCCTCGGATAAATCCCACTTGATCATGGTGTATGATCCTTTTAATGTGTTGTTGGATTCTGTTTGCTAGTATTTTGTTGAGGATTTTTGCATCTATATTCATCAGTGATATTGGTCTGTAATTTTCTTTTTTTGTAGTGTCTTTGGCTTTTGGTATCAGGGTGATGGTGGCCTCATAGAATGAGTTTGGAAGTGTTCCTTCCTCCACAATTGTTTGGAAGAGTTTGAGAAGGATAGGTGTTAGCTCTTATCTAAATGTTTGATAGAATTCACCTGTGAAGACATCTGGTCCTGGACTTCTGTATGTTGGAAGTTTTTTTTTTTTTTTTTTTTTGCAGTACGCTGGCCTCTCACTATTGTGGCCTCTCCCGTTGCGGAGCACAGGCTCCGGATGCGCAGGCTCAGCAGCCATGGCTCACGGGCCTTCCCAGACTGGGGCACGAACCTGTGTCCCCTGCATTGGCAGGCGGACTCTCAACCACTGCGCCACCAGGGAAGCCCTTGTTGGAAGATTTTTAATCACAGTTTCAATTTCATTACCTGTGATTGGTCTGTTCATATTTTCTATTTCTTCCTGGTTCAGACTTGGAAGGTTATACCTTTGTAAGAATTTGTCCATTTCTTCCAGGTTGTCCATTTTATTGGCATAGAGTTGGTCGTAGTAGTCTCTTAGGATGTTTTGTATTTCTGCAGTGTCTGTTGTAACTTCTTTTTCATTTCTAATTTTATTGATTTGAGTCCTCTCCCTCTTTTTCTTGATGAGTCTGGCTAATGGTTTATCAATTTTGTTTATCTTCTCAAAGAACCTTCTTTTAGTTTTATTGATCTTTGCCATTGTTTTCTTTGTTTCTATTTCATTTATTTCTGCTCTGATCTTTATGATTTCTTTCTTTCTGCTAACTTTGGGTTTTGTTTGTTCTTCGCTCTCTAGTTCCTTCAGGTGTAAGGTTAGATTATTTGAGATTTTTCTTGTTTCTTGAGGTAGGCTTGTATAGGTATAAACTTCCCTCTTAGAACTGCTTTTGCTGCATCCCATAGGTTTTGGATTGTCGTGTTTTCATTGTCATTTGTCTCTAGGTATTTTTTGATTTCCTCTTTGATTTCTTCAGTGATTTCTTGGTTACTTAGTAACGTATTGTTTAGCCTCCATGTGTTTGTGTTTTTTACGTTTTTTCCCTGTAATTCATTTCTAATCTCATAGCCTTGCGGTCAGAAAAGATGCTTGATACGATTTCAATTTTCTTAAATTTACTGAGGCTTGATTTGTGACCCAAGATGTGATCTATCCTGGAGAATGTTCCGTGCGCACTTGAGAAGAAAGTGTAATCTGCTGTTTTTGGATGGAATGTCCTATATATATCAATTAAATCTATCTGGTCTATTGTGTCATTTAAAGCTTCTGTTTCCTTATTTATTTTCATTTTGGATGATCTGTCCATTGGTGTAAGTGAGGTGTTAAAGTCCCCCACTATTATTGTGTTACTGTCGATTTCCTCTTTTATAGCTGTTAGCAGTTGCCTTATGTATTGAGGTGCTCCTATGTTGGGTGCATATATATTTATAATTGTTCTATCTTCTTCTTGGATTGATCCCCTGATCATTATGTAGTGTCCTTCCTTGTCTCTTGTAACATTCTTTATTTTAAAGTCTATTTTATCTGCTATGGGTATTGCAACTCCAGCTTTCTTTTGATTTCCATTTGCATGGAATATCTTTTGCCATACCCTCACTTTCAGTCTGAATGTGTCCCTAGGTCTGAAGTGGGTCTCTTGTAGACAGCATATATATGGGTCTTGTTTTTGTATCCATTCAGCAAGCCTGTGTCTTTTGGTTGGAGCATTTAATCCATTCACGTTTAGGGTAATTATCGGTATGTATGTTCCTATCATCATTTTCTTTTTGGGGTTTCTGTTTGGGGTTTGTTTCCATAGGTCCTTTTCTTCTCTTGTGTTTCCCACTTAGAGAAGTTCCTTTAGCATTTGTCGTAGAGCTGGTTTGGTGGTGCTGAATTCTCTTAGCTTTTGCCTGTCTGTAAAGCTTTTGATTTCTCCATCGAATCTGAATGAGATCCTTGCCGGGTAGAGTAATCTTGGTTGCAGATTCTTCCCTTTCATCACTTTAAGTATATCATGCCACTCCCTTCTGGCTTGTAGAGTTTCTGCTGAGAAATCAGCTGTTAACCTTATGGGAGTTCCCTTGTATGCTCTTTGTTGTTTTTCCCTTGCTGTTTTTCATAATTTTTCTTTGTCTTTAATTTTTGCCAATTTGATTACAACATGTCTTGGCATGTTTCTCCTTGGGTTTATCCTGTATGCGACTCTCTGTGCTTCCTGGACTTGGATGGCTATTTCCTTCCCATGTTAGGGAAGTTTTCAACTATAATCTCTTCAAATATTTTCTCAGGTCCTTTCTCTCTCTCTTCTCCTTCTGGGACCCCTATAATGCAAATGTTGTTGCGTTTAATGTTGTCCCAGAGGTCTCTTAGGCTGTCTTCATTCTTTTTTTTTTTTTTTTTTTTTGCGGTACACAGGCCTCTCACTGCTGTGGCCTCTCCCGCTGCAGAGCACAGGCTCCGGATGCGCAGGCCCAGCGGCCATGGCTCGTGGGTCCAACCACTCCGCAGCATGTGGAATCCTCCCAGACCGGGGCACGAACCCATGTCCCCTGAATGTGGTTTTTGTTCCACAGACTGCAAGATTGTCGTTCTTCTTGCTTCTCTGTAGTTCTTTATATACTGGATATCAACCCTTTATCAGATATCTGATTTGCAAATATTTTCTCCCATTCCATGGGTTGCTTATTCATTCTGTTGACTGTGTCTTTAATAAACAGAAATTTTAAATTTTGGTGTAGTCTAATTTATGTATATTTTACTTTTGTTGTCTGTGTATTTGCTGTTACATCTAAGCAATCATTATCAAATCCAACATCATGAAGTTTTACCCTATGTTTTCTTCTAAGAGTCTTATAGTTTCAGCTTTTACATTTAGGTCTTTCATCCATTTTCAGTTAATTTTTTTAATATCATATAAGGTAAGGCACTTTTGTTTTAAAAGCAAACTTTTTTTCCTGATTATAAGCTTCATGTTCATTGTAGAAAACTTAGAAAAGCATAAGCAAAATAAAAAACATCCCTAGTCAGTAATGTGCTGATAAAACTGCTTGATTTACAGTGTTTGCCAATTTCTGTGGTATAAATACTCCCACCATGGTCAATTTCAACCAACTTCAAAATGCAGAGTAGGAAAGAGATGTGCACAACTGGCTGTCACACCACTGCCACTAATCCACCACCTGGCCATAGCCATAGCTCAAGTACATGGGAGTCACTCATAGCTATACAGTGGCCTTACCCACTTTCACTGCAGCTGGGAGTTCATGTGACCTAATGACTTAGTGCTGGCCAATGAGATTGAGAGGAAGCCTTTTTAGGGGAATCTGGGAAAAATTCTCTGATAAATTTAAGAAGCATGCTAATGAGGCCCTTCTCTGCCTCCCCTTTGTTCCCTTGTTTCCTGCCTTTGGATATGATATCTTATGTGATGCTTGGAGCTAATGGAGCCACGTTGTGACTATGAGGAGAAGACCATGACAATTTTAGAGATACCAACTCAGCACCTGGACTTTGTGGAACTACTGAAGTAAATCTTGGAAATGTCCATGTTCAGATTTCTTGTACAAATAACAGATATTTTTTCTGGTTAAGCCAGGAATAAGCATCCTCTTTGAGGGCCAGATAATAAATATTTTAAGCTTTGCAGCCCATACATTGTCTCTCACAACAACTCAACTTGACTGTTATAGCATGAACACAGTGATAGACAACGTGTAAAGGAATGAGCATGGATGTGTTCCAATAAGACTTTATTAGGGACACTGAAATTTGGATTTCATAAAATCTTAACATGTCACAAAGTCTTACTCTTCTTTTGACTTTTGCTCAATAATTTAAAAGTTTAAAAGCCATTCTTAGCTCTTGCACTCTACAAAAACAGGTGAAGTCTAGATTTGGCCTGCAGACCATAGTTTGCTCACCCCTGGGTTAAGCCCCACTAGTTGGGTATTCTGTTACTGCAACTAAAAGCAGTCCTAGTCCTAGTTTTTTTTTTTAATTTATTTTTGGCTGTGTTGGGTTTTCATTGCTGCCCACGGGCTTTCTCTAGTTGCGGCGAGCGGGGGCTACTCTTCGTTGCGGTGTGTGGGCTTCTCATTGCGGTGGCTTCTCTTATTGTGGAGCATGGGCTCCAGGCGTGCGGGCTTCGGTAGCTGTGGCTCAAGGGTTCTAGAGTGTAGGCTCAGTAGTTGTGGTGCACGGGCTTAGTTGCTCCTTGGCATGTGGGATCTTCCCAGACCAGGGCTTGACCCCGTGTCCCCTGCATTGGCTGTCGGATTCTTAACCACTGCACCATCAGGGAAGCCCCCTAGTCCTAGTTTTTAAAGGACTGTCCTTAAACACACATGTAGTGAGCCTCGTCCACTTTTAATCACAGAGGAGTCAGAGATGCGGAGCTGGTTTTCCCCTTAGTTGGTTTTCCCTAACGTTAACCAACACACACCAAAAACACATTGAACATGTTGAGACCGGGATAACATAATTTGGAGCATAAACTGGGACTGGGATATGCATGAGTGTCTCTGGCAGCTCATTTGCCTGAGTGATTGAGCAGACTTCTGGGAAAACTCTCATCCCAAAATACCACTAAGTTACTAACTCATGACCATCTTGGCCCACTAAAAAAACACCTCTGGTCAAGGGAGGAGAGGGGCACAGTGTGTCTCCGACTAGAAATACAAAAATAGAAAAAACTTTTTATTTTTCAAATTTGTGTGGCCATAAGTAGCTTTAGGGCCCTCCAGTGAACATCACACAGTAGGGATGAACTAGGTTTTTCCTCATCCTGCAATAGAACATTCTGCTGTGTTAGCATCACAAAGCGCCAGCATCTCCCAGAGCCTAGTGGTCCCAGAAGATACCTGGTGGGGGACTCAGGACAGTCCTCATGCCAGAGAGGAGCCCGTGTATTCCCAAGTCTTTGTGAGCCACCCAGAAAGACTTCCGGAAAGCCTTGATGACCACTTTGCAGGGACTGGTGTTGCACAGCTAGTGTGTAAGAGAGAACCAGGTTCAGGCACAAGGGGTGGGGGACAAATAATGCATCTTGGCCTTCTTACTCAAGTCAGTGTTTCTCCCTTGGCCTTCCTTTTCAGTGCCCTCTCAGAGACCTCCCCAGTGTCCCTCTGCCTGTCGCAGCTTGTGTGCATAAACTAACTTCTCCCTCATCGAATCCAGCAGCAGCAGAGAATCACAAGTTTCCTGTGGACACTCAGCTCCTACCTCAGGAGATGTGAGGGGCTTTTTCTCTCCTGTCCTCTCCCTCTGACTTCTGCCTTCATGACTGACCAACAAGATGGGGGAAATAGAAAGATCCCCAGATTTCAACCTGTTATTTTCTATCTGTAAGTAGATCCTAAAGAACTATGTGTCTCAAGCCCCTTTCTTAGGGACTCTCCTTGCCCATCTCCATAACTGCGGGAGTTGCCATGTTACTAAAACATGACTCCACCTCCTGCCACATTATTGGTCCTGGTTGGGACAAGGGTCTACTCCCAGGCCAATCGTGGTGCTCTGCTCTCCTTGGTAAAATTAGTTGGTCTAGAAGGGGCACCTGACTAATGCTTAGTTCCCCAGGGTTTTTGAGATAAGGTTTGAGAGAATCAAATGTATTTCTTTACATAAATTTAAAACAACCAAAAGTCGGCAGAAATCAATTAATATTTCCCTCCTGAAATCCACTAAAACGGCAGTGGAGGAATTTGTAAAATGGTATAAAGGAACAAGGACACAGGGAACATGAGAGGAGACATAGCAACAGGATTTTGGAAGCTGGAGAGCAGATGGCTGAATGATAACTGAATCAGAAGACCTGAGAAAGCTGAGTCCCAAACTGGCTGTGGGAAAAGCCAAGAGACAATCCCCAAAAAGCCTGAGATTGGAGGCGCCAGGTACCACTCACTCAAAGTAAGGTGGTCTTAAAAATGGGAGGACTGATTAAATGTCTATTGAAGAAGCAATCAGACCACCAACCCTCCCCCAACAGTCCTTAGTGAGTTCCCGTCCCTCCTCCTACCCCAGCAGAAGATACTAAGACTTCCACTAGGAAAGGGTAAAACAGGTTTTCTGGACTGGGAGACCTCAGTCACCGTTGAGGGCATAGGTGTCATATGGGAGACAGGAGGTTTAAGGAGGGACATTCTACATACTAAATGAGGAGACCATCTCTCTTCCACCATTTTTCTTTTTTCTTTTGGCCTGGCCATGCAGCATGTGAGATCTTAGTTCCCTGACCAGGATAGAACCCACATCCCCGGCAGTGGAAGCGCAGAGTCTTAACCACTGGACCGCCAGGGAAGCCCCTCTCCCCAATTTTGCAACGAGAGCTGGCAGTCAGACTTATTCCCTCTGGACAAGAGACTGGGAGAAACTTTTCTGGGAAATCTGACCAAGCCAAGAAAGACCTATGGGTACTGTGAGAGGTTTCCCAATGAATCGGCCTCACCAGATCACTCTACAGTGAAGTCGCCAGTTGACCTGTCCCCGCTATTATGCACATGAGGCTTCCAGTTAGCTTTTCTGTGCCCCACTCTGAAATATGTGTGCAATCAAGACGTCCCCAGGATGATGGCCAAGTGAGGCCCCAAGACCATCCTATACAGCAGGCTGAAAGAGCAGCCAGCCCATACAGACTGGATCAGGTCAAAGGCACTAGGAGAAATTTCTTCAAGAGGATGAAACTGATGAAACATGCATTACATATGGACACACTGGGAGATTTATACCACGCTGGTAGGAGTCGGGAGTTTGGGATTGAATTAGCAATAACTGCACTGAAAACCAAGCAAATGAAAAACAAGGCATTTAGTAACTCTGGGGATAATAGAATTGTGCAGTAAAGGGAACCTATTCTATTGGGATGATTGAGAGGGTAGGGTGAAGGGGGGAAGGGTGGCAGTCAGTTCTCACCCTCTGTAGTGAGAAGTCAATACACAGTGCCTAGAACCCTTTCATGGGTTCCAAGAGCAACACCAATCGATTCTATTGAATTCTCTGCTTTTGCTTAAGGTCGTCAGAGTTCTCTTCTATTGCTTGAAACTGAAAAAATCATAGCTAAACTGTTAGCCATGTGACCTCTGGCTAGTCACTTCCCATCACTGGGTCTCAAGCTCCCCATTCCTATAACAAGCTCCTCTTCTTGGATTTGTACACCTTTTAACAGTCAACTTTAGGGACTTCCCTGGTGGTCCAGTGGGTAAGACTCTGAGCTCCCAATGCAAGGGGCCCGGGCTCGATCCCTGGTCAGGGAACTAGATCCTGCATGCATGCCACAACCAAGAAGCCCGCATGCCGCAACTAAAAGGTCTCGTGTGCCACAGCAAAGATCCTGTGTGCCACAACTAAGACTCGGAGCAACCTAAATAAATGAATAAATATTAAAAACAGTCAACTTCCTTCACGTCCTCTCTCCCCTGCTCAGCCTTCCTACCAGTATCTGTCACACCCATTTACCAAAACTAAATTTCCTTTGGGGGTGAGTGCCCTAGTCTATATTGTATCACAGTGAAAGATGTTGGGAAACAATGAATGGAGGGAACCTGCCAGGAAATTCCTGGGGGCGGGGCTGGGGGAGAAAGGAACTTGGAGTTTCTTGTATTTAGGTGTGATTCTACTGCTCCCTGATCTTGTTTTTTGTTTGTTTGTTTTGTTTTGGTGGCTCCACATGCCTAGCGGGATCTTAGTTCCCCGACCAGGGATTGAACCCAGGCCACGGCAGTGAAAGCGAGGAGTCCTAACCACTGGACCGCCAGGAAATTCCCCTGCTCCCCCATCTTGGACTTTCAGCTTGAATTGTCCACACTTCAAATTGCAGGTTGATTTATTTATAAGTTTTATCTCACCTACATCTTAGACAAATTGGAATCAAATTTACAAAATTAATAAAATATAGGCAAAGACAATTAAAAACTACAGACCAAAACTCAAGTAAAAAGGTCAGAGAAATGACTGTTTCAAAGGACCTGTGATGATGGGAGGAGCTTCAAGATGGTGGAAGAGTAAGACGCGGAGATCACCTTCCTCTGCACAGATACATCAGAAATACAAAGGACCTGTGATGATAAATTGATGGAATGAAGTGCTAAATTTTGTTCCAAGTTTGTTGGGACAAAATAGAAATCACATAATTTTGGAGTTACTCCATATTCGAAAAATATTTATTCACTACTGATCATTCTGGATTATATTTGGCTGCATATAACAGAAAAAAAGCTAATAACAGTATTTTTTTTTTTTTTTTTTGAGGGTAAAAGAAGTCTGAAGTTGGGAAACCAGGGTTAGTCTGGCGCCTTTCTGGTCATCAAGGGCCCAAGATCCCTTATTGTTCAATACGGCTGTTCAAGCTACAGCTACCACATTCCAGGTAGAAGTAAAGATGAAAAGAAGGGTATTTCCTTTCTATTTTAAGGAGACTTCCAGGAAACGTCATCTAATACTTCCACTTACATTTTAATGTGCTGAACTTAATGACGTGAACACACCCAGCTACAAAGGAATATGGGAAAGTGTTTCAGCTGGATCATGAAGGAATGCTGAGGTAGGCACCTTGCAATTTCTGCTACAAACACTCATTATGTGGAAGGTGCTTCCGGCCCAAAGAACTAAAGATGAAGACGATGCAGTCCTTGTCCTTAAGGAACTCACAGATTTGGGGAAGACCCTAATAATCAACTGGATTATTATACCATTAGAAAAGAACATTTTCTAAAGATGTAAACAAAGAAATGTGGGAAGAGAAATGAGGTAGCAATGAGCTCTGTCTAGAGAGACAGGGAAGATTCATAGAGAAGGTAACAGTTGAGCTGGCCCTTAAACAGAATAGAAATACAGAGCAAAGAGAAAGCATTCCGTGTGCAGGAGGGAGCATGCACAAAGAGAAACATTAAAACAGATGGATTCTCTGGGGGGTAATTTGGATTCTTCTTGTATGTCTTTAAAATAGGGTTGTCAGAGTCCTGATAGAAGATTAGGCCAAAATAAGGTGAAAACAGGTCCCCCAAACTCCATAGAATGAAGGTTGGTCATTCTGGAGGGAATAGGAAGCCCTGGAGGTTTATAAGCAGGGATATCACGGGATCAGATCCTATGTTCAAAAAAGAACAATGGAATGAGAGAAATAATGAACCAAAAGTGGTGTGTGTGGGGGACATGGGAAGCAAAGTGACCAACTAAGGGGCAAGCTAATTGTTCAAGCGATCTGCATTAAGGGCCTGAACTAGTCAGGAGAGCACATGGGGATGGGAAGGAGGGAATGGTTTAGAGAGACCAAAGTTGACTTATCGCAGGTTGGATGTGGAGAATGAGGAAAAAGCAGAGACAACCAGAGGAGTCTCAGGTGTCTAGTTAACCTCTCAGGAGCTTCTGATTCTCAGTCTCTTCTACCTTCCTTAGAAAACAAGGTGCCACCACATGCCTGGTACTCTTCTCTGTGCTGGGAATTCACAGGTGGGCAAGACTTCCTGCCCTCATGGAACTCATGTCTTGCAGGGAGGGGTACAAATTAACCGAGCAATTTAAATACAGTGTGGGGTTAGGAACAAACATGCATCATGAGGAGGCAACTTTAAGAAGCAGAGTCTAGAGAAAATCATTGATGAATGGCAAACAAACATGGGAATCAGGGTTAGACCTGTCCATTACAGGGTAGTCACCTGGACGCTGGGCAGCACCGAGGGTTCTTTAGAAGGTCCAATGCCCACCCCCACCCCCACGCCCGGCAGCCAGTCTCTAGGGGCATATATAATAATCTACATCTTTAGTTAGTGCGGACGTTTCCTCCAGGCACCTGAGAGGAAAGTTCAAAGTTCATCTGGCCTGGAATAACTTTCTGTGATAGTGAGGGTGTGGGGAGGGAAAACTTTCTTTCGGAACTGTAGGTGGGAATGTGTAACTAGCTAGGCCTTTCTGGACGGCAACTTGGCAATAAATATAAAACACCTTGGGAATATACATTCCCTTGACCCACTGATTCTTCTAGAAATCTAACTCAGAGAAATAACTTAGGATGTAAGCAAACTGTTTATATTAGCAAAAAATTAGAAATGAACTTCTTGTCTTACCATAGAGAATTTGCCAAGCAAATTCATCCGGTTGAATTCCATTCAGCCATTAATAGCCAATTATATTTATAATTGAACTAGTACTATTTTAGTATATGGGTTACTTAAATCATGATATGCTTAAGGCAAAGAACAGATTAATGAAGTACATTACAAATATATTTGTGAAATGATACCTTGGAATAGCAACAGACTGACACCCAGAAAACCTCATAATCCGGAAGATCTAATAACTGACATTTTCTAAGTCTGACCTATGCTTGATTATTGAACTTTTACTGTATTATAAAAATTCGAAGCATGCAAAACTTGCAAGAAGAAGAGTAAAACCAAAAAAAAATTTGATCCCAATTCCATCACTCAGAGACAATTTGCTACTGACAGTTAGGGACCATCCTTCCAGATGTTTCTGTATACAAACATACAGATAAGAATGAGAATGAAAGCAAGTGTGTGTTTGTTCTTTTGTGTGTAGGTGAGAAACAGAAATAGTTATACGGAGAATGGAAATACCCACGATAGCATCACAAAAAATGGGATCACATTTTTCTTTTAAACAAAGTCTAATGTTTATCAGGAGAAAAAACTTGAAGGAATTCTTGAACTTCAGAAAATATTTCTTGACACCAAGATATACAGCTTCCTAAAAATAGTCCTTTTTCTTAAAAAAGGACAACATTAAGATTTTTGAGTCATTTTTAAAAACAACATTTCAATTTTAGACAATATTGATTGACTTCCAGCCAAGACCACACGAGGAAATCAACACACGTATTTTCTCCCATTTCCTCTCCCCTTGCCTCCTCCTTTTAATTTTTTTGGTTGTATCATTTTCACATAGGAAAGATTAATGACATTTACATCCCATCCTTTTACCACAATTCCCAAAGCTGTCTGATCGGTTCTGTATTTAAGTGGATCTGGTCCTTCTCATTGTTCTTTTATCATGACTTTTCCATTTCTGTTTTTGGAGTCAACCCTTCATTTTGTCATCAAGTAGTCTTTTTTTCATATCCGTCTCATGGATTCTTGCATGCTTCAAAGGGCCTGTGTCTTTATACTTAAAGGGCAAATTGGGTAAAAATTCTTGTGTCATTCTTTCCCTCACATCTTTCGAGACTTTGCTCCTTTGTCTTCTGACTTTGAGTGTTGCTTTAGGGGAAGCCTAAGGATACTGATCTTACTCTTTGTACATGACTTGCTTCTTCTACTTGGACACTCTTAAGATACTTTATCTCTGAAATTCAGCAACTTCATCAATATATACGTTAATCAGTGTATTATTTAGGATATAAATTCAGACAGAAACCCAAAATAACAGTGGCTTTAAGACAGACTGTACTTGTTTCTCATTTAATGATATAAACTGATACAGCAGCAATGCTTTAATGAAACTGCCAGGAATTCAGGCCCTTTCTGTTTTGGTGCTCTACCATTCCTAGAGTGTTGTCCTTGCCCACATACACCAAGATGAATATTCTAGCCAACAGAAAGGGAAAAAGAGATAAGGGAATATCCTTTCCTTTAAGGATATACCCAGAAGTGCAAATATTAATCTTTTGCTCACATCCCATTGGACAGAACTTGGTCATATGACCCGATCTAACTGCAAGGAATACTGGGAAATATAGTCTTAATTCTCGATGACCATTCTACAATTATGGAAGAAGGGAGAATGAATACTGGAGGAAAAACGAGCAATCCTTGTTATGATCCATCTGACTCAGTTTTTTCCTAGGATATGGTCTGTCCTTTTAATCTGTAGATTCAAATCTTTATTTCAGGAAATTTTTCTTCTATAACATCTGTGAATATCTATTCTATTCTATTTATTGTGTTTTCTACCTTAGGAATGTGTGTCTTTTTAATTTTAACCTTTGTATCTATATTTGACTTCTTTGTACATGTCTTCCATTTTAATAGTCTTTCCTCTAAATATTTTTACAAGGCTTTTCTCTGTTTCATTTTGTTTTCATTTGTGTTCTCAATTGTATTCATTCAGAAAACCATTTCAGTTCTATTTATTCCAGTTTATATTGCTCCTAATATATAGTTATCCCTGTGATGTTGCTGGTTTTTTTTTTTCTTCTTCCTTTCTTTCAAAACTAGGCCAGCCTGCTTTGCATCTCCTTCTGTCTCCTTAGAATCTCTTCCTTGCACTCTTGCATCTTTCCTTGAGCTCTCTTGTCAAACAGAAACTATTTCATCTCCCATTCTTTGAGGTCATGGAGACTTATTCGTTGGACTCTGTTTCCTGAAGTAATCTCCCTTTTTTCCTTTTTTAAAATGTATTTATTTTTAATTGAAGTATAGCTGATTTACAATGTTGTGTTAATTTCCACTGTACAGCAAAGTGACTCAGTTATACACATATATACATTCTTTTTGATATTCTTTCCCATTATGGTTTATCCCAGGATATTGAATATAGTTCCCTGTGTGATACAGTAAGACCTTGTTTTTTATCCATTCTATATATAATAGTTTGCATCTATTGTACTAACCCCAAACTCCCAAGTCCATCCCTTCCCCATCCCTCCTCCCCCTTGGCAAGCACAAGTCTGTTTCCTATGTCTGTGAGTCTGTTTCTACATCGTAGATAGGTTCATTTGTGTCATTTCAGATTCCACATATAAGTTATACCATATGGTATTTGTCTTTCTCTTTCTAACTTATAAGTAATCCCCTTCTGATGTATGTTTTTCGTCTGCTTTTTGCTTACGTGTCTCTCCTTTGAGGGGATGTGAGGGCCACTTAAGATCTATGAGCAGAGTAAGGGAAGGGGACTGGAGAGGTTCCACCATTCAGGAGACACACTTGATTTTTTTTTTTGGCCCCATTTTTAACATTGTGATATTTATACTGCCAGACAGATTCATGCACAATTTTTCCTTACAAAATGAGATGACAATATACATACTATTCTGCAATCTGTGTTCTTCATGTCATATATCACAAAAATGTTTTTATGGCATTAAATATATTTCTCCCACATTATTTAAGTAGTTACATTGCATTCTATTGGCATGATATATCATATTTTTTAACCCAACCTCTATTGGTGGACATTTCTATTGTTTCGAGTAATTTACTATTGTAATCAAACTGATGCATAAGTTAAAATCTTTTATTTTGACTCTCTAGATTTAAAGCTAAAGTTGTGGAGGATTTTATAGGTTCCCACTCTCTCTTTTTTATTAAGATATAATTCACTTGTCATTAAATCTACCCTTTAAAAGTATAACTCTGTACTTCAAGACTGTATAACTCAGTGGTTTTTAGTATATTCACGGAGTTGTGCAACCATCACTATCTATTTTCATCACCCCAAAAAGAAACCCCATATCAATTAGCAGTCACCCGCATACCTCTGTCCTCCTAGCTCCTGGCAACCTCTAATCTACTTTGTCTCTATAGATATGCCTATTCTGGACATTTCATATAAGTGGAATTATATAATAAGTAGTCCTTTGTAACTGGCTACTTTCACTTAGCATAATGTTTTCAAACTTCCCCCACATTGTAGCATATATCCTTTTATGGCCAAATAATATTTCATTGTATTAATATACCACATTTAGCTTATCCATTCATCGGCTGATGGACATTTGGGTTGTTTCCACCTTCTCGGTATTATGAAAACATTGCTATGAACATTTGTGTACAAGTTTTTGAGTGGACATATGGTTTTTTTTTAAATTTTTATTAGAGTACAGTTGATTTACAATGTTGTGTTAGTTTCTGTTGTACAGCAAAGTGTATCAGTTATACATATAGCCACTCTTTTTTATTTTATTTCCATTTTTTGGCCACGCCTTGCAGAATGCGGTATCTTAGTTCCCCAACCAGGGATCGAACCTGCGCCCTCTGCAGTGGAAGCATGAAGTCATAACCACTGGACCACCAGGGAAGTCCTTATACACTCTTTTTGAGATTCTTTTCCCATATAGGTCATTACAGAGTACTGAGAAGGGTTCCCTGTGCTATACCGTAGGTCCTTATTAGTTACCTATTTTATATATAATAGCGTGTATTTGTCAATCCCAGTCTCCCAATTCATCCCTTCCCTCCCCTGGATATATGTTTTTAATTCTCTTGGGTATACACCTAGTACTGGAATTGCTGGATCATACAATAAGGCTGACTTACTCTTTTTTTTATTTTTGGCTGTGTTGGGTCTTCGTTGCTGCACGTGGGCTTTGTCTAGTTGCAGTGAGCGCAGGCTACTCTTTGTTGTGGTGTGTGGGCTTCTCATTGCAGTGGCTTCTCTTGTTGCGGAGCACGGGCTCTAGGCGTGCAGGCTTCAGTAGTTGTGACTCACAGGCTCAGTAGTTGTAGTGCACAGGCTCAGTTGCTCCACGGCATGTGGGATCTTCCCAGACCAGGGATCGAATCCATGTCCCCTGCATTGGCAGGCGGACTCCCAACCACTGAGCCACCAGGGAAGCCTGGCTGACTTATTTTTAATCCCCTTGTTTCTAATTCTACATGACATCAGCAACACCTTTCAGATTTAGTTTCTGTAGACTGAATCTACAATTTCCTGCTTGGTCTGGTAGTCACCTTGCTTTAAGGTGGAGGAAGGGGCCTTTGATATAACATTCAACTGTTTTCACCCTATGCCTCATGCCCACTTTACACAGTATCTGATGCCTTCATGGGGTCAGCATACACTTTAAACAATGTTTTCCTCCAGTTTGCCAATTTAGTTGCCTCTCACTACTCCATCTCTGTCTTTCAAAAACTTGTTGAAATCTCTCCTCTCCTGATGTCTCCTGACTCCTGTGGGGGTTAGGCCTTTTTATATTCCTTTACTATCATTTTAGTAGGGTTTTGGGTAGGGAGGCTATAAACACACCTGTTTAACTGGAAATTGCTTTAATTATGCATGTCTTTCTGGTCATTGCTCATCTTTTTTTTTTTTTTTTTTGGTGGCACGCGGGCCTCTCACTGTTGTGGCCTCTCCCGTTGCGGAGCACAGGCTCCGGACACGCAGGCTCAGCGGCCATGGCTTACGGGCCCAGCCGCTCTGCGGCATGTGGGATCTTCCCGGACCAGGGCACGAACCCGTGTCCCCTGCATTGGCAGGCGGACTCTCAACCACTGCGCCACCAGGGAAGTCCAATTGCTCATCTTTGAAAGAGACCAGCTATTCGTTAAAAATTAGTTTAGAGAAAGATGAGGCAAGTGATCTGGACAGACCAGTTTTAAACTGTTTTTCTTTGAACACTTTATCACCAAATCTGTTTTCTCCTCTGTCTGGTGTCATATCTTCCCAGTTTTCAAGATAAACGGAGTCAGTGTGGTAACATTCCCTAAGACAGGCTTTGTCTTAGTCCATCTGGGCTAAAAAAAAAATACATATATATATATATATATATATATATATATCATAGGATGGGTGGCTTAACCAACAAACACTTATTTCTCACAGTTTTGGAAGCTGAGAAGTCCAAAATCAAGGCGCCAGCAGATTTGGTGTCTGGTGAGAGCCTGCTGTCTGGTTCGTAGACTGCTCTCCTCTCACTATGTCCACACAGGGCAGAAGTGGTGGGGGACCTCTGGGGGTCTCTTTTATAAGGGCACTAATCTCATTCATGAGGGCTCCACCCTTGTGACCTAATCACCTCCTAAAGCTCCCACCTCCAAATACCATCACACTGGGGATTGCGTTTCAACACATGAATTTTGAGGAGACACAAACATTCAGTGTACAACAGACTTTCTGAAACTTACTGTTCCCTCATTCCCCATCCCCCATCTCCCCTCACCGCCAGCAGGTTCCCTCAGCTAGGAGGTGGGGACATATATAATTAATATGATTACTATGCATGGCTTCTCCATTACCTCCACCTCCCTATTCCCTATGTCCTGCAGGGTGGAGTTACTTCTCTGGAGTCTTTCCAGCCACTCGCCTTATGGTTCTACACAATGGACCATTAAGATATGGACGTTCCAGGACTTCCCTGGTGGCACAGTGCTTAAGAATCCGCCTGCCAATGCAGGGGACATGGGTTCGATCCCTGGTCTAAGAAGATCCCACATGCCACAGAGCAAATTAGCCCATGCGCCACAACTACTGAGCCTGCGTGCCACAACTACTGAAGCCCACGTGCCTAGAGCCTGTGCTCTGCAACAAGAGAAGCCACTGCAATGAGAAGCCCGCACACCACAACGAAGAGTAGCCCCCACTCGCCGCAATTAGAGAAAGCCTGCGCACAGCAACTAAGACCCAACGCGGCCAAAATTTAATTAATTAATTAATTAATTAGAAAAAAAGTGCCGTAGCTCAAACCACTAAAAAAAAGAAAGTTTAAGATGAGCCTTCCAGAACAGTGCCCTTGGCTTTATTTGGCAGTATATGGCTTCCTTGTGTCATTGAAGCTGGAGACAGGTAGAAGAATGTTTAGCACTGTCTGTAATAACAAAAAGCTGGAAACATACAAATGACCACTAGCAGGAGAAGGGTAAATACAGTGCCACATATTCATACAATGGAACACAATTTTTTTTAAAAATAAATTTATTTATTTATTTATATTTTTGGCTGTATTGGGTCTTTGTTGCTGTGCACGGGCTTTCTCTAGTTGCAGCGAGTGGGGGCTACTCTTCGTTGCAGTGCATGGGCTTCTCATTGCAGTGGCCTCTCTTGTTGCAGAGCACAGCTCTAGGCACGTGGGCTTCAGTAGTTGCGGCACATGGGCTTCAGTAGTTGTGGCTTGCGGGCTCTAGAGCGCAGGCTCAGTAGTTGGGGTGCACGGGCTTAGTTGCTCCGCAGCATGTGGGATCTTCCCTGACCAGGGCTTGAACCCGTGTCCCTTGCATTGGCAGGCAGATTCTTAACCACTGTGTCACCAGGGAAGCCCTGGAACACGATTTATCAATAAAAATGAGTGAACTGTAGGTGTGCACAGCAACATAGATGGGTCTCAGAAACATACACTTGAGTGAAAGAAAGTCAGTCACAGAAGAATATATACTCTGTGATTTCAATAAAATGCAAAAACTCCCCCAAATTAAAATACATTGTATGGGAAATACACATGAAAAGTAAAACTCTAAGAGGTACAAACTATTATGTATAAAATAAGTTACAAGGATATATTGTACCACATAGGGAATATAGTCAATAGTTTATAATAACTATAAGTGAAGTATAACCTTTAAAAATTGTGAATCACCATATCATACACCAGTAACTTATATAATATTGTAAAACAACTATACTTCAATTAAAAAAAATAAAAAGACAGGGACTTCCCTGGTGGACCAGTGGTTAAGACTCTGCACTTCCACTGCAGGGGGCATCGGTTCACCCTTGGTCAGGGAACTAAGATCCCGCGTGCCACGTGGCATGGCCAAAAAAAAGAAAAAAGAGAGATAAAAGAGAGTAAACCTCTATCCTCCTCTAAAATCCTATTTTTATGTGTATGTTAAAAAATAAGGCTTATGACTAATTTCCTATATTTTTAGTTATTTATGTACTGGTATGATTTATTCTGAAAACTTATAAACTTTCTAAAGACAGAGGCTCCACAAACTATGGCACAAAGTCTTGATATTAGTAAGAATGTATCAAAGCTTGTTGAATAAATGAAAGCATAAATCACTCTTGTTCTCTTTTACACTCACGTAGAGATCTGAACAATTGTTAGGAATAACTATATCTAAATAGCTATATGACTATTACTATAATTTTAGATAAAATATAAATATCAAGTCCTTCAATGTTAAGAATTTTTAAAAGAGGTCCAGAGATACGGGCACCATGGCTTACCTTTCAGCTCACATATTCGTGGAGGAAATAGCGCACACTAGGGTCAGTTACCCAAAGATGTCATAGCTGGTAGTAGGGTTGTGGTATTACATTTACACTTTCATACCGTATAATATGGTACCTATAGAAATAAAAGAACTGTATTTGTACCCTTGTTTTAGGACTCCCTAATATAATTAAAAATATATGCCTCATAATATTAGTCTTTTGATACATTCTGTGAAAAAAGGATATTTTGTTCAAATATGTTTGAGAAACTATGCAAATTATACTTCCCTCTTGGCAATTAGTAATATACAGTGACATATTAAAGGTTTCCAGAAATCAGATAGCTTTTAACAAGATTGTTTAACCTTCATTAACCTTGTTTCCCAATTATAATTGTCCTTGGAATGGTCAAGTTTCATCTAACAACTATAAATATCCCAAGGAAAAAGTCTTCTATGGAAAATGTTTTAGAAAAACTGTTCTAAGATATTACTTGGATTGCAAAGTGCAAAAGATGTGGTCTAAATCCACCTTTAGGGTGAGGTATTTACAATCCTTTCTTTTTGATCTGGAAATGACCAATTTGCCTATGAGGGAAAGTGTCAGGGTGCAGGTGAGGGTGGGCGTACCTGTGTACGCAGGTACACAGCAGGAGGGCGGGAGTATGGAAGCATCCCCTACATGCCAGCTGCTGGCAACAGTGGAAGCAGATTCCAAGTATGCACTTATTAGACCTCAAAAGCTGCTGCCTTCTTTCCCCTGATTGTATCTGCTTTGTCCTTCCATCCTTTCTTGTGAAGCTGCTCTGGCTCAGAGGTACCCCACTTATTTTGTTATGATGATTTATGACTTTATCTAAATCCTCCAACTATACTTATAATTAATTACATAATTCCATTTCCATAATGTTATATAACACCCTGTCTTATCCTACCCCACATCCTGGGGAACGATATTAAAACAATAAAATAATTATGGCTGAAATTCATTGGTATCCTAGTTAGAACATTTAGTTCCAACTATCACAGAATAACCAAATGTTTGATAAAACTTACAAGAATAAATCTATGGGTGTGAAATTTATTTGTACTCTTAAACTGTGCCACAGAGTTAGGATATAATCAAGTATGCAATAAAAGTTTCTTGAATAAATCAATGCATAAGTCATTTGTGTTCTCTTTTACATTCACATGGAGGATCACTGGGGGTGACAATGTCTGTATATTTGTATATTTGCATATGTATGAATCCATATGTATGTCTCTATATAAGTTTATAGACATATATGTAATATGTAATTTCAAAACGTGATTGTAATAAAATTTTAACTAATGTGAAAAAAAAAAGAGTAGGGCTTCCCTGGTGGCGCAGTGGTTGAGAGTCCGCCTGCCGATGCAGGGGACACGGGTTCGTGCCCCGGTCCGGGAAGATCCCACATGCTGCGGAGCGGCTGGGCCCGTGAGCCATGGCCGCTGAGCCTGCGCGTCCGGAGCCTGTGCTCCGCAACGGGAGAGGCCACAACAGTGAGAGGCCCACGTACCGCTAAAAAAAAAAAAAAGAGTAAACCTCTAAAGAAAAAGAAGGGAATGATTAAGTCAAAATTCAGCATAATCGATACAGCCTGGAAGGAGAAAAAGGGGTGTGACTGGGATAGTCCACACAGGACCTTCTAAGGTACTAGTTAAATTGGATTTTTAAAACTAATTAGTAGGTACATGTGTTCATTTTACTGTTATTAGTTAAACTGTACATATATGTTAAGTACATTCTTTTGTTATTCATAATAAAAGGTGGAGTGATTGATTTCTCTTTTTTTCATCTTTTAAAAGATGGAGTTGTTTCTCTTCTTCATTCTTTGGAGGGTTTTTTTTTTTTCTTTTTTTTTTTTTTAGCGGTACGCGGGCCTCTCACGGCTGTGGCCTCTCCCGCTGCGGAGCACAGGCTCCGGACGCGCAGGCTCAGCGGCCATGGCTCACGGGCCCAGCCGCTCCGCGGCATGTGGGATCTTCCCGGACCGGGGCACGAACCCGTGTCCCCTGCATCGGCAGGCGGACTCTCAACCACTGCGCCACCAGGGAAGCCCTGGAGGGTTTTAAGAGTGGAGAGAGGAGTAAAATATGCTCCCCCCGCCCCATTTTTTATCAGTGACTCTCTCTCCAGGGATTTGAATAACTCACATGTACAGAGTGTGAAGGCACAGGGCATTATGGAGCTTGGGTTTCCATGTAAACATTGAAGAGAAAGTTCATGGAAAATTGACATCAAGAAGTTTTGTGACTTCCAAAGTTGTGTATTTTTGAAACCCTTGAAAGGAAAATGGCTTTAATTGGAAAATGGCTTGGGTACTCGTTTGGAGGACTGGTGCAACAGTACAGAGGAAGAAGCTAAGAGGACCTCACCTCCAACTGGGCCTTGTTGACTCCCAGAGAGAGTGGAACAGGAGTCCAGGAGGAGAGATGGTCTAGGGGAGTACTGACTGACCCAGTGTGAGGCCTGCTTGACCCAGTGCCCGAGTGGACCCATAGCCACCTCAAATGGCATGATGCCTGTAGGAAAGGCCGATATCTTTCCCGACTCAGGAGCTGTATCTATTCATGCCAGAAGAAGTGTTGAGTTGAGCCCCGAAGGCTCTAAGCCATGGCCCAGAACAGCCTTCATGTCGGAGCTTGGTGAATAGACAGGGGTGAGGGTGGAGCAGTTGCCAAGAGAGGTCAGCAGGACCTTGCAGTGCTGGGGAGGGAATGTGGACTTTACCCTAAGCAACGAGGAGCTGTTAAAGGGTTTAAGCCAGGAAGAGGAAGGAGAAGATTTGATTGAAAAAATATGTAATAAAAAATGCTAGTAAGACCAGTAATTCATTTAAAGGAATCTATATTGCATGAATCACATCAGCATCTACAGTTATAGTAATGTCCATATGTGGCCCAAATATGTTTTCATTCTATGGACAATGCCTGGTACGAATCAGGATTCAGAGACCTTTCGCAAAATTCTGTGCCCACACCCTCCACTCCCAGGGTTAGGCTGTGGGTCTAGTTAATGTTAATACTAAAACTCTTCTTCCTGACAGCAATTAGCAGCAAGTTCGGCTTCTTTCCTTAAGTGGGGAAGACCATGTCCCCAACACTAGGAGGAATTTTTGCCTTTCCATTTGCTCTAAGGGACACACACCTAAGTCACGTGAGGCTCTTACTTCTAACCACTTAAATTTCCGCCCACAACAAGAGAGGAACTAATACCCAACACATATTTACACTAATTAGGATTGTTAGCAAAACTAATAACTAGTATTATGACACCAGTCTTGAATTTGCCTTACTCTTTTATTTATTTTTATAGGTAAGAAGTGGATTTATTTAGAGAGAAACACACTCCACAGACAGAGTGTGGGCCACCTCAGAAGGTGAGAAAGGCCTGCCTTACTCTTTTAATCCTCACAACATCTGCTGAGGTAGTTGCTGTCATCGCCATTGGAATGAACCACTTAATTATATAATCTTTTGTTCAGTATCCACATCCCGTGATAAGGTCAAGGAGAGCACGGAGCATATCTGCCATGTTTCCCCTTGGATCCCTGGTGCCTAGAACAGTGCCTGACACGTGGTCATCATTCAAAATGTGTTTGTTGAATCAATGTTGAGTCCCCCTTTTACAAGTGAGGACACCAAGGCTTAGAGATGTTAAATAGCTTACCAACTATTAGGTCAGCAGCTAATCCCAAACCACATCTGTTAGACTTCATCTTCTTACTGGCTCCCAAATCGTCTAAGGTTTTATAAGGATCACATAGCTCGGTCAAGTTTCTAGCAGTTAAACAGAAATCTACTGAAAGATTAATTAACACCTTCTAAAAACTCTTAACCATTTTGAGAACATAACACAGAATTCAGAGGTGAGCAGTAGGACAATGGCTGTGTTTAAACTTGCCGTGTTTCATAAAGATCTTACACTGAGAAATTCACACCTGGCATTTGAGAACACAGGCTGGCATAGAACTTGGAGGAAGTATTGTTAGGAACTTTCCCAGCTAAATTCTTCCCAAGCTTATTATCAGTAAAGAGGGTGTTTTCATTAAGATAGAGATCATTATGGTTTTATAGCTTTCTCCTCAACTGCAACCTTTACCAGGCTAAGGCTCCAGTTTTCATGGGCCACCTGGCATTCCTCATTTTTACCTTATTTGCCTGAAATAGTTGGCCAAGGAAGCCTGGGTCCTGATTCCAGCCCCTTCCCCACATCCAGCTTGGCCTGGGCACAAATTCCCTTATAAATACTCGATAGTCAAAGGCCTCTGGAAGAAGCATAGAAAAATAACATTGTCTTTACCCATAGAAAGGGTATTGAAGCAACTTGTACAAGCTACCTGTGGTGAGAGAGGCAAGTTAAGTCTCTGAGAAAGGGCTCCATTGGGAGTTAAGTAACAAGTCCTGTCCTATTCCCACTCCATCTATTTCTAGGCAGGAGTCTCGCCAAGCTTCCAGGCAAACCCTCAGCCAGACAATGCAAGAGCAACTGATGTATGAACGGCAGGTGTTACCCCAATCAAGAGAGAGTCCAGACCCTCTCCCGGGTCTGTCATCCATGCCTAGGCGGGGAACTGCAAAACACCAGTCTAAGGGGGCACACATTCTCTCCTCACCACAACAGGGCTAGAGGTCAGGGTGCAAAGGTTTCAGAAAACTCGAATTCCCTGTAGTTTTAGTAACTAACATTGCATAGCTTTTGATGATCTCTGAGCCATTTCTGATGTGCAAAGTGTTTTCACATGCACCTCCTATTGCGGTAGATGGGTCAATATTATTATTCACAAATTAGAGATGAACAGAGAGATTGTTATTTGTCTGAAGCCATGTCATTCTCCCCAAAACCAGCCTCCTGGTGCACTGCTGCTCAGTCATGGTGTTTGGCTTTTCTCCCTCTTCAAGTCAATCATCTGCTGCTTTTACATCACAGATTCTCAACCTTTGGTGTACCATCACTTAGAAAACCTAATCTATGCACTGACACACACAAGCATGTGTGCACACACACAGACACAATTGAGTATTAACTCTCATGACTCTCAGAGATACCCTGAAGACCATGGACAGAGGCTGAGAATCCTTTTAGAAGTAACATGTGTGAGACCAAAGGGACATAATAACCAAATGTAATATATGAACTGTATTTTCTGGTTCCAAAATTCAGTTACAGAATACATCTTAGGAACCACCAGAGAAATCTGAATATGGACTATATATATTAAATTTTATTAAGGAATTTTCTTAAGTGATATTAGGTTAATTTTCTTTGATGTGATAATGGTGTTTATTTTTATTATTTATTTATTTTTGGCTGCGTTGGGTCTTCGTTGCTGTGCGCGGGCTTTCTCTAGTTGCGGCGAGCGGGGGCTACCCTTCGTTGCGGTGCGCAGGCTTCTTATTGCGGTGGCTTCTCTGGTTGCGGAGCACGGGCTCTAGGCGGGTGGGCTTCAGTAGTTGTGGCTCATGGGCTCTAAAGCGCAGGCTCAGTAGTTGTGGCGCACGGGCTTAGTTGCTCCGCGGCATGTGGGACCTTCCCAGACCAGGGCTCAAACCCCAGTCCCCTAAATCGGCAGGCAGATTCTTAACCACTGCACCACCAGGAAGTCCCAATAATGGTGTTTATTTATGGGGGAGAATATACTGATTTTTAGGAGATGCTTAAGAACTGAGAGGTGAAATATCATGAAGTCTGCAACATGTTTTCAAATGGTTCAGAAAAATATAGAACAATATAAGATCGAACAATATGACATTTGCCAATATTACATCATTTTTAACCTATGAAAACAGCAATTGCAGGATTTAACCTAATTTATAAAGAAAATACAGCAAACTATTAACAGTTTAACCTAGGTGGTGATATATGCATGTTTATTGAAAAGTTCTTTCAACTTTTCTGTACATTGGAAAATTTTCATAATAAATACATTTTCCTAATGTATTTATTATGAGAGGGTCTGGGCTCTCTCTTGATTGGGGTAAGACCTGCCGTTCATACATCAGTTGCTCTTGCATTGTTGAGGAAAAAAGAAGTTTCTGTTTGTGATACCTCTCAAATCTGCTCCTCTATTAGTTATCTATTGCTATGTAAGAAATTACCCCAAAATTTAGTGGCTTAAAACAGCAAACATTTCTAGGTAAATACTTGAAAGAACTGAAAGCACAGATTGAAAGAGATATTCGTACATCCATGTTCACAGCAGCATTATTCACAATAGCCAAAAAGTGGATGCAACTTAAGTGTCCATCAGTGGATGAATGGGTAAACGAGATGTGGTCTATACATACAATGGAATATTATTCAGCCTTAAAAAGGAAGGAAATTCTGACACGTTACAACATGAATGAAACTTGAATGACACTATGCTAAGTGAAATAAGTCACAAAAGGACAAAGAGTGTATGATTCCACATAAATGAGAGAGCTAGAGTAGTCAAATTCATAGAGACAGAAAGTAGAATGGTGGTTGCCAGGGGCTGGGTGAGAGAATGAGGTGTTAGTATTTGATGGGTCTGGAGTTTCAGTTTGGGAAGATGAAAAAAGTTCTGAATATGCATGATGCTGTTGATTGCACAACAATATGAATGTACTTAATGTCAATGAACTGCACACTTAAAAAGGGTTAAAATGGTAAATTTTATGTCATGTATATTGTATCCCCCTCCCCCCCCACACACAAAAACATTCATTATCTCACAGTGATATGCCAATATTCTGTTCACTAGAATCAAGACACGAGGTCCAGGGCTTCCCTGGTGGCGCAGTGTTTAAGAATCCACCTACCAATGCAGGGGACACGGGTTCGAGCCCTGGTCCAGGAAGATCCCACATGCTGTGGAGCAACTAAGCCCGTGCACCACAACTACTGAGCCTGCGCTCTAGAGTCCATGAGCCACAACTACTGAAGCCTGCGTGCCACAACTACTGAAGCCCACACGCCTAGAGCCCGTGCTCCACAACAAGAGAAGCCACTGCAATGAGAAGCCTGGGCACTGCAACAAAGAGTAGCCCCTGCTCACCACAACTAGAAAAAGAGCGTGTGCAGCAACGAAGGCCCAATGCAGCCAAAAATAAATTTAAAAATAATGATAATAAATAAATAAATAAGAAAAGAAAAAAAATTTAAAAACAAAACAAAACAAAACAGCAAACGAAAAAAGGCACTAGGTCCACTCAAGGGGAAAGGTTACACAGAGCATGTAAACCAGAAGGTCGGGGTCTTTGAGAACCTTCTTAGAAGCTGCCTACCACAGTCTGCCCTCTGAACCCAATGACTCACATCCCCTCTCATGTGTAAAATACATTCACTCCCTCAGAAGGTCCTCAAAAGTCACATCCCGGGCTTCCCTGGTGGCGCAGTGGTTGAGAGTCTGCCTGCCGATGCAGGGGACACGGATTCGTGCCCCGGTCCGGGAAGATCCCACATGCCGCGGAGCGGCTGGGCCCGTGAGCCATGGCCGCTGAGCCTGTGCGTCTGGAGCCTGTGCTCCACAACAGGAGAGGCCACAACAGTGAGAGGCCCACGTACCGCAAAAAAAAAAAAAAAAAAAAGTCACATCCCATTACAGCAACAGTTCAAAATCCAAAATGTCATCATTTAAATGAGGACCAGGTGTGGATCAGGCTCCAGGTATAGTTCCTTGAATGTACTTCCTCTCAATCTGTGCACCTGTGAAACTAGACACGATATCTACCTCAGCAGGAATATACACACTAGTGGCACAGGCATAGGATAAACACTGTAGACATGTCTCTTCAAAAATGGGGAAAACGGGGCTTCCCTGGTGGCGCAGTGGTTGAGAGTCCACCTGCCGATGCAGGGGACGCGGGTTCGTGCCCCAGTCCGGGAAGATCCCACATGCTGTGGAGCGGCTGGGCCCGTGAGCCATGGCCGCTGAGCCTGCGCGTCTGGAGCCTGTGCTCCGCAACGGGAGAGGCCACAACAGTGAGAGGCCTGCGTACAGCAAAAAAAAAAAAGAAAAAAAAAAGAAAAAAAAAAGAAATAAATAAAATAAATAAATAAAAAATACCCTATCACATGTTAACATCAGAGTGATAACGCCATCACACATCATGTAGCCTGTGGAAAACTCCACTGCAGTCATGAGAGCATGAGAGTAAGGAAGGTAAATAATATTTTAGTATTGTTGTGACAGTAGTTTTGAACTCACAGAGCCCCTGGAAGGGACTTGAGGTCTCCTAGGGGTCCCCAAACCACACTTTGGGAACTTCCATCTAGATCATTCTCCTCAGAGCGCCGGATCAAGTCTCAGTTCCTCGCCCGCCCACACCTGCTTTCTTCCCACCTCGCCACTCACCCCTAGGACTTGGCTGCCCAAGCCCTCCAGCCCAGCAGTTGTCCCAAGCATCCCCACTCTGTCTTAAGGACTTTGTTGTTCTTTCCCCTCACCCTCTCCTTGCCTAGAAGGTCCTCTCCTCCTTTTCCACCTGCCCCATGGCTCGGTGGTCACTCCCACAACCAGACTCCTGAGATGCTGTTCTCAACCGTCCTCACTCAGCAACTGTGGGCTCTTCTTGGCAGGTGTGTGTGCTGTCTTCTCCATGACCAGGTGAGCCTGGGGTCAGAGGCAGCCTGGATTTAAATCCTGACTCTGTGTCTCATCAGCCTTGTTTACATTTTTTTCATTGGAATAAAAAATTACATAGTAGCATATGCTTCTAGAAGAAAAAAGAATACAGAAATGCGTAAGGTAAAAGGTAAACCTCTTCTCCTTACCCTCTTCATTCTCTACTCCCCAGGTGGTACCAACTGTGGGCGGCGTCCTTTCAGACCCTTTCATAGACCTATATACATATGTCACCTATAAGTTTCTTTTTGTTTTCCTATTTTTTACAAAGAAGAGAACATACCTATACCTATGTCCTAGAACTTGCTTTTTTTTTTTGTAAAAGCATCATGGATATTCTTTGGATAGATCTACAATATTATTTTTCAATATTTTCCAACAAAAACAAATCTTAGTATTTGAATGCTTTCATTAAATAAATCCCACGAGGGTAACAAACGTTAGAACAAATCACATTTGGACAAAAAGTCCATGTTCTGAGTCAGGGTAAAATGTCCAATTAACAGCTGAACCAGAAACTTCTACTATTTGAACTTATTTTACTTGTTGCTGTATGTACTTAAATAATATAAAGAAAAACTCCAATTCAGAAAAAAATAATGTGGAAAATGATAAACTAGAAACAAAATAATTTAAACCATTTAGAGACCCAGTTTACACCACAGGAAGAAAATAAAGTTTTCTGTACGAAGAAAAGCATCACACTTTTTAATATAAACTAATTAAGAATTAAGTGCTCCGTTTAGCTGTCCTCCTGCTCTAGGTGATGTCTCCTCGCCCATCTGCTTTGGATGCCCACTTATCAGTTATTCAGAACCTTCTCTGTTCTGTCCCCCTAGCCCTCTCCCAAACACTCATGAGCAAATAAGTAGGCCACGTGGATAACTTTCTTTAAAAAGAGTACAGAATTTCTGCCCTCTTCATCTCCACTTTCCAAATACCTTTGGCTTGAGCTTATCTCTTTTTTTGCAGTTTAAGGACTCAATGAAAGTTGCCCATGAGGGAGCAGGCAGGATCTCCCCCACCTTTGTGAGGTGGCTCCTTGTGTCTCGAGCTGGCTGAAGTGCTAGATAGAAATGTACAATTCCTGCCATTCAAGAACAGGAAGAGCACCCAAGAAATCGAGTCCCAGCTTCCCTTCCCATTTTCAGAGCATTTCGGAGATTCCAAACAAAGCCAGTTAGGCAAGAACTTATTTAAAGCCTTGAGTTCTTTTCCATACCAAAATTTTATATTTTAAACTGTTATATAAATTGTAAGCCTGTCAGCTTTATCCTTTTATGGTTTTTGTATTTTCAGTCTTGTTTGGGAAGAGCTTTCCTAATCTCAAGATTAAAAAAAAAAAAAGTTCTCCTGTATTTATTTCTAGTAATTTCATATGGTTTAGCTCCTCAATCCATCTGGAATTTATTTGGGGGTCTTTTCTCAAATTTATGGGTGAATTAATCCCTCCAGCAGCATTTCCTTATTTATTTGAAATGTCTCCTTTAACAAGTAAAATATTCTTTTTTTCCCATAGCTGTTTCTGGATTGTATTCTGTCCCAATGTTTTGTTCCACTGATTCTATGTCTGCACACATTGTTTTTATTACTATAGCTTCAAGGTATGTTTTGATATCTAAAAGGACAGCCTCTTATTTTCTTTCTTTTCCCAACTTTTCTTGGGTCTTTTTTTTATAGTTCATTGGTTTTACAACCTGAAGTAAGTCTGAGTCGGTTTTCTCATCTGAAAAGATTAAGACTATGGACTCTACAGTTATTTTTTCTGGATATCAGCAAGGTCCACCCAGGCAAATGGAAAGTCTTCTAGGTCTTTTAAGCAGAGGGGATTTAATACAGGGAATTGGTGACATGATATGGAAGGACTAAGTAGCTTAATGCAAAAATAGGAAGCTATTCTACTGGGAGTGCAACAGGAGGAGGATGTACTATTGCTAAAGCGTAGAGTGGGAGCCATGTGATGGAATCTAGAACCCCATAAGTTGCCTGATGGGAGTTGGGACCATGGAGCAAGGGCCTGTGGAGCAGATACAGGAGCCACGGGAGACACCACAGGAAGCAGAGAGAGGGATAGGGAAAAATACTCTGGCTTCTCTCCTCCTCCCTTTCTCCAAGTTTCCATTAGTGCTTGCCATTGGCTGAATCAACCTGGAAACTGGAGAGCAAGGGAGCCTGGGAAATGTAGTTCCCTGTGATATAGCACAGAGCTCAGGAAAGGCAAGGGAGTAATCAGCAAGAAAAGGCAGTTGGGCTCAACCACATACCAGTTGTGTGACCTTGGAAAAGTTACTTAACCTCAGTTTGTCTCAGTTTCCTCCTCCAAAAAGTGGGGATAAAGAATAATTGTGGTTACCTCACAAGGCTCTCGTGGGGATTAAGTGCATTAATACGTGTTAAACACTTTGTAAGCATTTAATAATAGTATTTATTATTATTATTCCATAAAATGGAGATAGCAATACCTATCTTGCAGAGCTATGGTCAACAATGAAGTGAGATAATGATTGCAAAATGTTTGCATGGTGTTGTACATCTGGTACTGGGTACTTCCTAAATGTTAGTTCTCGTAGCCTCAGCGTCTCACCCTTAGTATGTACTCAATAATGGCTGTATGGGCTTCCCTGGTGGCGCAGTGGTTGGGAGCCCGCCTGCCGATGCAGGGGACACGGGTTCGTGCCCCGGTCCGGGAAGATCCCACATGCCGCGGAGCGGCTGGGCCCGTGAGCCATGGCCGCTGGGCCTGCGCGTCTGGAGCCTGTGCTCCACAACGGAAGAGGCCACAACAGTGAGAGGCCTGTGTACTGCAAAAAATAAAAATAAAAAAAAAAATAATAATGGCTGTAGCTGATGATAATGATGGCTTCGACCTGGGGAGGATGCAGCCTCCTCAGACTGAGGAGGAACATTCTTGCTCTGCTAGAGAGCTAGGGGGACTCTGGAGGGCTGGGCCTTCAAGGGTTTGGGCAACACACAGCCTTACATCAACCAATATGCCCACATACGGAGATGGAGTTGGAATGACATCCTGCATCTTTCTCAGGTTTCTTCTCCTGCTGCCGTTGGTGCCCCTTCTTTGATTTTAGCCTATTCTTTTTGGCTCATGCAGATAACTGTGCATTTGTGTGTTCACATACACACTATGAACGTTCATGAGTACACAGTCCTGTGTGTGTGTTGAGTACTTTCCCACTTATGAGCATTGCCCCTCTGGTCCTCCCAGCAAGCCCGCTAACGCAGACAGGGCAAGCTTCATTATTATCCCTGCTGAACAGCAACGGAATCCAAGACTTCAAGAAGACAAGTGGTACACCCAAGGCCCCCGGGGACTTGGGACAAAGCCATCTCACTCAAGTTCAGGATTCTTCCTACTGATATCTCAGGCAGCCTCCCACAGGCATGTGTGAGTTACTGTGCATATACACACATGTGTGTACTCCACACATACACAATAGATTCAGATCTCTGAAGGGAAGGTTCATGCCTTATCGATCTTAATATTCCCTGCCTCACATAAAATGCCTGGCAGCTGGAAAAGAAAAAACATTGTGGAATTGAGTTGGCCTTGACTGAACAGGACCATCCTGGGGGAGGGGTGGGGAACATAGATGAGAATTATAGCCAGAGCCAGGGTTCAAGACCAGCTTGACTGAACTCTACAGTGCTCTGACCCTTGATTCCAGCTCTACCCAGACCTTTCTCAGGTCATCACAGAGCAGAGGACCTGGTCACCAGGAGGGAGTGAGATGCTCAGGGAGACAGATGTACCCACCTGGCTCTGCCCTGGGGTGTGTAACAGCTTCTTCTGGGCGGTGGGATCCTTGGCAGGCAGGAGTTTGCTCTAAACCTACTGTGCTAATCAACCAACTGCCTCAGCTGCCCACCCGGGGCCTGGCACCCACACTGGTCCCTGGCAAACCAGTTGAAGCAGGAGCCTCATTCATGTGGGCACGGAGCACTGACAGGAACCACGGGACACTAGAGATGAGAAGCCCGAGCTAATAAAATGGTTGCCATTGGGCACCAGTGTTTGCCAGGCACGTCTACATCAATACTTGTTCTATTCTTCACTCCGCCAAGGCATGGGCGCTGCTGGGGTCTGACTCAGCCCTCTGCACTGGCTTCAGCTATGAACTCATTCCCCTCCGACATTTTATTTATTTATTTTTAATCTTTATTTATTTATTTGGCTGCCGTGGGTCTTAGTTGCTGCATACGGGATCCTTAGTTGCAGCACGTGGGCTCTTAGTTGCAGCATGAGGAATCTAGTTCCCTGACCAGGGATCGAACCCGGGCCCCCTGCCTTGGGAGCTCAGAGTCTTAACCACTGGACCACCAGGGAAGTCCCACCCTTCTCCGATATTTTAAAGATTCTACGCACTCAATTGATTTGGCTTTGCTTTGCATCTGTGCTCTTTCTCCTTATCCTGAAATGGGATGTCACTCTGTCCTGTCGGCTGGAAAGACTTCTGGAGCAGGAACGCGGAGGCGGGCTCAGCACAGGTGGCCCAGGCAGCTGCCCACGCCACTGCCATGTGCTTTCAAGAGCCCTGTTGGCTGCCCCATTCTCCCCTCTGCCCACAGACATCCCAGCGCCCCTGAGCGTCAACAGGAAAAGGTTGGGTCATGAATTAGACAATGGGCAGTGAGTGGGAAGAATAAAAGCCAAAGGCCTCAGATGGGGACTCTGAGACCGCATGCACCCCGCCCCCGTTACCCCTCAGGCCTCATTTCCTCTTACTCTCCCCTCACATCACTCTTGACTGTTCCTGGAACATGCCAGGCCCGCTCCTACCACAGGGCCTTTGCACTACTCTTCACCCAGACGGCCCCGCGCTCCCTCCTGCTTCCTGTTCAGTGCTTTGCTCTGATGTCATTTTCTTGCCGAGGCCTTCCTTGACCACCTCCCTACAATTGCAAGCCCCATCCCCCACCCCCTTGCTTTTGCCCAGTGACATTTGTTAGATTTTTGCGTGGATGAGGCTGGCCTGTGAGCTGATTCCAGACAGCCCTGGGTTTGAATCAGCCCCACTCCCTTCTGGGCCTGACTCAGTTCATCTGTCTGATGACAGGGGCACATGTGCCGCTGGGTAAGCTGCCTTCCAGTGGTAATCATTGGTGAGTCTGGGTAATATCCTCTTCCCACCCAAGAAAGGCCCGAACAGAAGGCAACGAGGGAAGGGAGGCAGGAAGCAGCTGCCAGGATGACTAACTGGGACCTTAAGTCATTGTCCCCCAGTGCCAATCGTTACAGGCCTCAGCAAGGCTCAGGATTAGTGAGCCTCATGTGGCTTCCCGGCCTGACCCGACCCAAAAGGGCCATGAGGCGCACTTGGAAAAATAACTCCATCATAGCAAGCTGACACTGAGGCCTGGAGGAGGAATTGAGATGTGCTGGACTTTGTACAGAAATTTTGCAAAACTAGACTTGATTCAGCTCTCATTCAACAAATACTGTACTTATAAGGACTCCCTCAGTGCCAGGCACTGCTCTAGGCAGGAAGAGAGCAATCAACCAGAGGAGAGAGGTCCTGCTTTGACCTGTGTGTTTACTTGTGAGTCCTGGCGTGCCATCCCTCCCCAAGGCCCAGGGCCTGCTTTCCTTCCACCTCCTGCTCCCCAGTATTTTAAATCTCCCCAGATCTACTGGCTGCATCTAGATAGATAGATGCCATGTATCTCAAAACGACAGCAGCAGCAAGAACCTGCGCTCCCGCTAGGCCACTGAGACAACAACACTGAGTCCCCCGTATCCCTCTCCGTCATCCCAGTCACATCGACTTTGTGTTCTGTCCCCCTTTCGGGAAGCTCCAGCTCTCTTTCTCATTCTCAGCATCTTCGTGTCTTTGGTCCCACCATTCCCCAACAAAGTCACCTTCTGTACCTGTGGGGTTAATTGCTCCAGTGGTTCCCAAACTAACTGTATGTCCCCGTATTCAGCCCCTTCGAACATTCATCCTTATCTGAACTGTATGTCCCCCGTATTCAGCCCCTTCGAGCTGTATTATCTGAACCGTATGTCCCCTGTATTCAGCCCCTTCGAGCTGTATTATCTGAACTGTATGTCCCCCGTATTCAGCCCCTTCGAGCTGTATTATCTGAACCGTATGTCCCCTGTATTCAGCCCCTTCGAGCTGTATTATCTGAACTGTATGTCCCCTGTATTTAGCCCCTTCGAGCTGTATTATCTGAACTGTATGTCCCCTGTATTCAGCCCCTTCGAGCGTTCATCCTTATTTGAACCCTCCCCTCCCTTCCCTCTGCCTCTTCAGAACTGCTCATCACATCACCCTCTCACCTTCAAGGGGAGGCAGGCTTCTCTCAGTTCCCCAACCCTTAAGAAACTCTCCACCACACAGAACACCTGCTTACCATGAGTGCATTGTTATCGGTACTGCGCACACACCTTTCCATGTAATTACCGACTGTCTGAGATTGTTTCCTGTATGCATGTCTTATCTCTCCGTGAGACTGTAAACTCCTTGAGGGCAGGGACAATTTCTATCTTTCTGTATCCTATACAGCCCAGTACCCACTCACTCGGCAATCAATCAGTGACAGATCTGACCTGGATTAACCAAATGGTAATATTTAAGAATAATACATTTGTTTACAGATGTTAAAAGGAAAATGTAGCATGCAAGGCGGTATTATACGGTCTGATTACCACGGTGTAAACTATGTACTCATAAGGGTAAAACTGGAAGGTAATCGGTAAAAATAAAAAGCATTTTGTCAGGGTTGTTGGACTATGAGTGACTTGTTTAATAATCTGTAACTATTGTTAGTGCATTGTTTATGCATTTGAAAAGAGTTTTTTTTTAAATACGTGGAGGGCTTTAAGTGTCATCGAAACATTCCACTCTTGGGTACAAACTCATTAAGTCTTTCTTACGAAATAAGAGGGAATGGGAGCGGGGTAGGCAGGACTGGCAGTCCTTTCGAGATTTTACTCAAGTCGTATTTATACACAAATAGCTAAGCAAAGGGGGGAAGACGCCGAAGTCCAAGTTTTGCCTGCAAATGTTTATTCCCTGAGGATGGGACAGAAAAAAATAAACAGCTTAAAATAACCAATGAAATCACGTGAGCTGTAAAGATTTTTTTTCTCTCCACCAGAATGGGAAGTGTGTGCATTCCCCTTGAGTTTCCTGGTGTTTTGTGCTCTGAAGCCCCAGCGAGCGGGGAGTATGACTGGGAGAGGGAGAGGCTGGCTGGGTACACCGTCCATCCAGGCACGGACAGCTCTGGGCACAGGCTTCCTCTGAGTCCTTAACCTCTTCTGACATATTTATTTTATTCATATCAGACTGGGGGCTCTCGAAGATGAGGACCATGCTCTCTCTGTCAAAGACGTGGCTCCACGGCACACCTAATATCTAAGAGGAACCCAAGAAGTCATCGGTCCAATGCCCTCATCAGACCCAGGAGGGCCAGGCTCAGAGGCGTGTGCAGAGGCCACATAGCCTGGGATTCTTGGGGGGGGCTCTGGAGTGCCCAAGCCCAGCCCCCAGTGTCGCTCAGGTATTCAGAACATCCCTCTAACGAGCGTGGGTTGAGCATAGATTCCCTGGGCCAGAGAGATGGCAGAAGAACGACAATAAACAAAGCGTGCTCCCTAACATTAAGGAGCTTAGGATTCGGAGGGAGAGATGAGGCAAGTTCACCGGTAACCAGGATACAAAGCAGAAAGGAAGAAGCGTTGCAAGGGGCACGCGCGGAGGAGGCGGGGAGCCTCTGAGGAGGCGCGCTGAGAACGGCTCCAACGGCATGAAGCTGGCATTAAGGGGTTCAGGATGATGCAAACGAGGTCAGAGGCACCGAAACAGTTGCATTCATTAAGCAAATACTGGCTGATCACCCACTACCAGGTGCCAAGCAAGGTTCTAGGCACTTGGGAAGCAAATCTCTCCCCTTGTGAAATTTACATTCAAGTAAGGGAAGGGACTTGCCTGGTGGTCCAGTGGGTAAGGGCCCGGGTTCCATCCCTGGTTGGGGAACTAGATCCCGCATGCCGCAACTAAGAGTGCGCGTGCCACAACTAAGAAGTACGGATGTTGCAACTAAAGATCCTGCATGCCGCAACAAAGACCCAGCACAGCCTAAATAAAAGTAAATAAATATTAAAAAAAAAAAAAGAGTAGGGACACTACACAAGATATATAAGTAAAAGTAGGTTAGGTGGGCTGGTGAAAATGTAAAATTGTGCAGCCACTGTGGAAAACAGTAGGGCAACTCCTCAAAAAATTAAACATAGAATTATCATTTGATCCAGCAATTCCACTTCTGTGTATATTCTCACCCCATGAAGAAATCTGGGGTAAGAGTAGTCCAGAAAGAGGGATCAGCAAGTGCAAAAGCCCTGAGGCAGAAACGGCCAGGAGACCATTGTGCCAAAGCCATTGCCATGAGAATCCATGGGTTTACCTTGGTGCCTCTTTGGTTGATTCCAATGGTACCAGGGAAACGGCTTAATAGTGGAACTGGGAAAAACATTCCTCAGTCCTGGGGGACAATGCAAGAGCACAGGTTCTTCTTTGGGTGAGAGGTGGGAGGAGTGAATTGGCTTTATTGAACTCAGAGCAAAGTCACGATAGGCTCTAGCAGTTACACTTCTTTGGGGAAGCGTATGATCACTCAGACCATAGAGCCGCATGGAACCATAACTTCATTTCTCTGGAAACAATTCTGCTAGGACAGGAACTGAGAATTCTTTCCCCATGACTTGTGGGTGAGTGTGTGTTCTATGAGAACACTGGGTTTTGCATTTCTCATTACACTGCTCTCATAGCTCCTGGGTTTGGAAGAGGTCACCGTCATTAAATCCTTTTATGACTTTCGCCCCCATCAAACCAAGGATAAAGGTGAATAAAGAACTCATCCAAAGCAGAGTGCTCCAACGCCCCAAGATAATTTCTCTTCATAAAACCTGGAGTTTCATGCCAGGGGCATTACATAAAAATAAAGCCAGAGTAACCAAGCGCAAATTATATTGTTATAGACAAGGCTGTGAGATGAAATCTTTCTTTCAAGATATTTTAGTTGCCAGATGCCAAAGATAGTAGACTCTCTTCTTGTTGAGACTTTGCCAGCCTTGTAGCTAATGCCCACTGTAGCTGCATTAAAGGCTCTGGGGCACCTCTGCCAAGACGTGATGGCCAAGAACCAGTGATGACTTCAGTGTAGGCTTTCTCCACCTGCCAGCCCTGCCGCCATCTTGGTCTGGCCTGCACACCAGCTTCCTGACTCTGTCTGATTTGCAGGTCCCATTGGATTGTTTGTCCTCATAGTAAAGTTTTTAGGAAGCTAGCTTAAAGTTGAACGCTGAGGGATGCTGTGGCCCTAAGGGATCGTCTCTGGAATTCTCTGCTAAGATCCAGTGTGTCTAAGCCACGGTGTTATGGAAAGAGCATAGGAAGAAATAGGAGACAGGAAGTCTGAGGCTTAACCATGATTCAGCTCTGTGCTGGTTACCATCTGCTTGCTTAACCCACCCTAGAGCCACGCCCTACTGGACTCTGCCCTGCCCTGTGCCCCAGGAGACTGACCTGTATAGACATCAACAGGCTCCGTTGTCTTCTGGCCTAAGTAAGGCCAACGGGAATCTCTAGGAGGAGAGAGAGGTTGGTTGTTAGTTACCCCTACTCCTTCCTAGGTCGCCGCAGGCTGCCGTCTCTTCCCCCTGAAGGTGTCTCTCTCCAGGTTCTGGTGATTGCGCCCTCCTCTCTCTTTCACAGGCCTAGGTAGCTCCCCAAAACTCCACAATGTCCCTTGCACTTTTCCCGCTTTTGTAAAGAGTTCCTTTATTGAATTCTGCTGAAAAGATCCAGTTTAAGTGTGTCCTCTTCCTCCTGCCGGGACCCTGACTGATGTGGTCATGAATGAGCTGGGTGGCCCTGGTCACACCAACTTAGGTCTTGGTTTCATCATCTTTAAAATGGAGATAGGATTTCCCTGGTGGCGCAGGGGTTAAGAATCTGCCTGCCAATTCAGGGGACACGGGTTTGAGCCCAGGTCCGGGAAGATCCCACATGTCGCGGAGCAACTAAGCCCGTGCACCACAGCTACTGAGCCTGCACTCTAGAGCCCACGAGCCACAACTACTGAAGCCCGTGCGCCCAGAGCCCATGCTCCGCCATGAAGAGAAGCCCCCACTCGCTGCAACTACAGAAAGCCCGTGCACAGCAACGAAAACCCAACGCAGCCAAAATATAAATAAGTAAATAAATAAATTTATTTTAAAAAATAAAATAAAATGGAGATTAAAATGCCAGTTCTTACACACTCATTTCAGAGTTTTCATTAGGTTTATAATGCATATAAAGTACTAAATAAACACGTTTTAAAAATAAATATGCTATCTAAGTTTCACAATTCCAGGAATGCCTAAAAATAACATGTTATCTTTTATATGTCAATATACTGCTACCAATATATGACACTTTGGGTAGTTTTTCTAAAATACACATGGGTTTTTATTAAATACCCAAAAGGTTAACTGGTTTTCACTGTGATAAACATAAACACATTAGATGGACAATAATAATCCTAAAATCCCAAATTCAGGAAGACAGATGAGACAAAAACACTTTCCATATTTTGTACCCTTCAAGGTAGTAATAATTAGAATTTACCCTTCAAGGTAGTAATAACTAGGAAAAAAATCTAAACATACATATTGACATATCTTTCCTTTCTCATAAATAAAAATAGCTTTATTATCACCATTAGCTACCAAGAGTCAACCTGATATAGGAAAAAGGACATTGACAGACTTAAAAGACATGTCCCGAATTTATTTTTTTTTTATTTTTAAAAACTGTAATTTAATTTTTATTTTATATTGGAGTTTAATTTATTTACAATGTTGTGTTAGTTTCAGGTGTACAGCAAAGTGATTTACTTATACATATATCCATTCTTTTTCAGCTTCTTTTCTCATATAGGTTATTACAGAACATTGAGTAGAGTTCCCTGTGCTATACGGTAGGTCCTTGTTGGTTATCTATTTTAAATATAGTAGCATGTGTATGTTAATCCCAAACTCCTAATTTATCCCTCTCTGCCACCTTTCCCCTTTGGTAACCATAAGTTTGTTTTCGAAGTCTGTGAGCCCGTTTCTGTTTTGTAAAACATGTCCTGACTTCAAATGCCACTTCTGACACATCCTATATGTGTGACCTCAAACAGAGCATTTAATCCCTCTGTTTTCATCAGATCTGTAAATGGGGGTAACAGTTGTCTCCTCTACTTCTGTATGAGATAACAGTGAAAGTCCCTTGTAAATGAAATTGAGCTACTGGTAATTGCTCGCCCAAGGCTTCTTTAAATACGTCATCTTCTCTGATTATTCTCATCTGATTAAGATAAGTGGGGGCACTAGGGCTGCCCTGATTTGAGACTCAGAGGGGGATGGTGTAGGTCTTGGGGGAAGGAAGTGAGGGGACAAGACTAACTAGCACGGAAGAGCCACCCTGGGCTGGCTGTAGTCCAGACATAGAAGTTGGGCTTAGCGGTGGAAAAGACTGGTCCTTGCCCTCGAGGACTTTACCCTTTAACTAGGGAACTAAGTGTAACCCACAGAAAATCTTTCCTGTGTGCTTCACAGGAAGCTCCAAGCTCACTGAGCACTGGAACATCTCCATTAGGCTGCAAGGCGGAGCTGGGCCTCCAGTGGAACCCAGGCGCAGGGGTGAAGCATGGGCACCCAGCAGGGAGGAGGCTGGCTGTGGGGAGGGGGAAACAGCTTTAGGAAGGGGACAGACTGCCGGGGTCTCAGGGCCAGGCATGATAATATTTACATTCATGCATTAGGAAACAGAAAGCCACCACACAGTTGTGAGCACAGAGTCCCAAGGTGAAAGTGGATTTTTGAGAAAGATGGGTTTGGCAGAGATGGGCAGGATGAAGTGATGGAAAGACTGCAGAAAAAAGATTTTTTTCCCACTCCTTTAAAGAAACCTAAATATTTGCAGTATAACTTGTGACTTAGGATAAGTGGTTCTACCTCCTAACAAAGACAGGCCCCTCCCAGAATATTTGTTTTCCCTTTAAATGAAGTTTATTTACCCTTCAAAACAAGACGCTTACACTACTGTGAGGTGACTGTCACAGCTCTGAAAGTCCCAAATCAGACGGTGGGTCTCCACTCAAGGCCCTGTGGATTTACAACCACACTTCTCGTGCTTGTCACACTCTAGTTACCAGAGTATGTGGGCGTTTTAAGAAAAACGACAACAAAAAACTCTTCCCACACAATATTAACCCTTTGGTATTTCAGAGATGAACAGTGAGGTTCAATTTGGCCCTCTTTTCGGTTTTTGTGAGCTGCGTTCCCTTATTGTCAACTCACCCTGCAGACCCAGCTCAGCAGTGAAGGCTTATTCACTATCCCACCCAGGCTTTGGCTCAGCTTAGACCCAGAAGCACCTGGATTAGCTCCCTCAGTAGCCAACAACATTTTGTCTCGGGTCCAAGTTGTTTATTTATCTTTCCTAGGCTATTTGAGTCATTGAAAGAAATGTATTTGCTTTTTCAACTTCTCTATTCCCTAGAATGTTGCTTCCTTTTTTTAAATACATGACATGATAAAGAAGTTATGCTGAGTGTTTTTTAGCAGATTTTGAAGGAGGGGGAGGGAGGGTCTAATTTGAAATAGAGAAAGAGGGAATTAGCCTTTTATTTGGTTTTTATTTTTCCCCTGCATTGTCATCTTCACCATCTATGTTGAAATGCAACATATATTGGCACAGAATACACGAAAGGCACTGGTGTACATAAATGTCATAACTCCTGCCCACTGGGGGCTTCCAATCCAGTTGGGTGGTCTGTATGGAATCAGCTATACGTTCTGGGTCAGGGCAGAAGTCTAGAGGAGGGGGCGGTGGTCAAATGAAGGGAGTCAGGGAAGATTTGGAGGAGGTGGGGCCCCAAAGGATGGGTGGGACCTGGGAGACCCAAGCTGAGGGATGGGTTCTGGGCAGGGAGAAGCCCCAGGAGAGGCTGCAGAGGCTGACACAGGCTGGCTGTGTCTGATAAACTTGGTGTGCGGGGTGCACTGGAGAAGTGGGTGGGGCAGAGGGAACGACAACTCTGAAGGTAGGGCCGTCATGGAGCAGGGGCTCAGAACCCCCGGTCTGTGGCTGTCTTCAGGGGTCCTGAGCCCTGAAGCTGTGCTGCTCTGGGGGTATGTTTGTGCAGGCTTCAGCAGAGATGGCCACGGAGGCCCAAGGAGTTTGGGGAGAGCTTTGCATGCCTTGGCTGAAGGGTCTGGATTTTACTCCATGGAAGCCAATGAGTTTGGAGGCCAAAAAGCAAGGTATCATGGGGAAAACAGTTGTTGTGTATGGGTTTTGTTGCTGCCGTTTGGTTTTTATTTTTTAAAGATTAATCCAGAGGTGGTGGGTTAGATGAGGAGGAACTCAAGTAGGGAGATGATTTCAGTCTCTTATGGTTCAGGCATGAGGTGAAAAAGGACCAAACACGATGATGGGAGGGGCAGGAGAAACATTATAAAAGACAAACTGGCAAGAGTTTGTGACCACATGTGACGGGGGAAAAAGAATGTATTAGTGAATCAAAGTGACCAGTCAGCCCAAGCTAGGTATAACCAGGTTTATATGCAATACTGGCTTATTTCTATAGCTTCTTGCTTTTAACAACAGATTTTGCTTACAAACTGCCCCAAGGATCATTTTCTTGAAGGATCAACATGCCTTCTCAAAAGGGGGGTATGAGTGACCAACAAACTTGGAGCTCCTTTGTAGACAGAGAAGTTGGGCCGGGGCACCCTGTTGAGCTGACAGTGGCCAAACACGTAAGTTTCCAGGAGAAAGTCACAACAGGCCTTAGGAATTCATCAGGTTTCCTTGTTACATCTTTCTTTTAACTTATTATTAAACAGGCAACATAAAATCATTGAAGAGAGTTGCAGAAAACAGGAGAGAGCATTTCCATTTTTGGCTTTGGCAGCTAGATGCCGGAATAATCCTGCTGACCAAGGCAGCGAATGCCCCAAATAAAAGTCCATATTTGTTGAGAACCCACTACACTCAAGACACTTCGGAATTTTAAAACAATGGATTCAAAGGTAAGCTGTAACAAGGAAATTAATGTTTTTTAATACCACTTTCACTTAATCAAAGAAATATTAAAACTTTTGTTATCTTGAAAAGAATGGATTAGCCAGAATATTGTTTCCAGACATTTGTTTGGTTTTCACTGGACTTTTTGCCTTTGGGTCAACAGAGTTTGCTCCTGTCTGTGCAGCTCTGAGTGGTGCTTGTGAGCCAGACCCCACCCAAGCCACAGGGGGAGATTTTCCAGATTGTTCAGGCAAGGTTGTCACCTCCTGTGCCCGGAAGTGGGGGTCACTGCAGTGCAAGCTGACAGGCTTCTCTCTGGCCCTGTCTCAAAGCCCCTTTCCAACAGGTCTGCTAGAACCTGAGGATGAACAGAGCAGGGACTGAGGCTTGGGACCGGATGGGAAGCTGGAATCCCTCTGGAAAATCCATTTAGCATTATCTAGACAAGTCGAAAATGTATAAACCTTAAGTCCCAGAAATAACCCCAGAGAAACTCTTGATGGTGGGCCCCAGGAGTCACATGCAAGAATGTTCGCAGCAGCACTGCCAGCAACAGCAAAGAAGTTGCAAACAATCCAAACATCCATTGAGAGGCAAATGGAGAAAAAAATGGCAGAGCGTTCACAGAGCAGAGTATGATACAGCTATAGGCCACAGCATACAGGAATGTCACAAATATCATGTGGAGTGGTGAGAAAAGCAAATCAAAGAACACGTACTGTATAATTTAGTTTATATAAAGTTCAAAAGTGTGAAAAACCAGCAGATGGTTCAAGGATGAGTATTTTAGGGTAAAATTACAAAGAAATGCAAGAGGATAAGCAACAAAAATTTAGGAGGGGGCTGGGATGGGAAGAAGTACACAAGGGGGGCTTCAATGGTGTGGGTTGTAACATATCTTAAACTGGGTTGTAGGTAGTTGGGTGTTCATTTTTTACACTTTCTCATATGATCTATTATATGCATTTAATATTGAATTGGATTTTGAAAAACAAGATAGGGGCAGAAGTCTCCTTCAAAAGACGTGATTACAAAGCCTTATCCTCATATTCCTGGAACTCAAAACTCATCAACTCTATCTTTGTTTAACAGTCAGACAAACAAAATGAAGAGGCCAAGTACGTACATGTAGCAAATGTAGATGGAGAAAAATGACCCAAGAGCCCCAAGTTTCTCTGTCTTCTGGATCATATTTGTGTTTTAGCATTTCTTCTTTTTTATTTTTCATTTCTTATTGTAGTGGGAGGCACAAACTACTGGGTGTAAGACAGGCTCAAGGATGTATTGTACAACACGGGGAGTATAGCCAATATTTTGTAATAACTGTAAATGGAAAGTAACTGTTAAAAACTGTATTGAATTTTTTTTTAATTTTTTAAAGCAAAAAATAATAATGCAGATAGTAAAGTCTATGGTAAGAATATATATTTTGCATGAGAGTTTAAACTAGCCAGTTTGATAAGAGGTAGACAGTATGATGAACAGTGGAAAGCAGCTTTATGTATGGATGAAATTGTTATTGTCAAAATACAAATAAATAAAAAGGATTCAGGGGCTTCCCTGGTGGCACAGTGGTTGAGAGTCCGCCTGCCGATGCAGGGGACACGGGTTCGTGCCCCGGTCCGGGAAGATCCCACATGCCACGGAGCGGCTGGGCCCGTGAGCCATGGCCGCTGGGCCTGTGTGTCCGGAGCCTGTGCTCCGCAACAGGAGAGGCCACAACAGTGAGAGGCCCGCATACCGAAAAACAAAAAGGATTCAGTGTTGAAATTGTGAAATCGTAAAGAAAAAATGAGCTATAGAATAACAAAAAAAAAAACCCAACACATTTCTTGGGTATGTCATAAGTTAGGCAGGGTTTAGGTTATGAGGACTGGCCAGTGGCAAGACATGCTTCCTGCCCTCGTGGAGAAGACAGATAATTAAGCAATAGCGGTAAACGAGTGCTGCACGGAAGTACAGGAGCGGGGGGAGACAGGGCAGCGGCAGGCAGCTGAGCCTGGGGAGATGTGCTTTGGAGGGTAATAAAAGCAGATAATATTTCATACTGGGCCACGTTCTAGGCACTTTACATATTCACCATATTTACATATTACACCATATACGAACTCGCTGAGTCCTCACAACAACCTAGTGAGGTAGGTGCTATCATTAGCCCCGTTTTTTTGCAGATGAGGAAACTGAGTCGCAGAAGGGTTAAGTGACCAGCCCAAGGTCACACAGCTAGCAAGTGCTGAGCCAGGGTTTAAACCCCCCTGCACACTGGTGTTCTTAACCACCGCCCTCTGCTGCCCCTCATGCTTCCCTGAGAAAGTGACATTCTGGCTGAGGCCGGAGAGAGGAAAAGCAGTCCAGCAGAAACAGAGGAGGGGGTGGTGAGAATTCCGGGCAGGGCCCGTGTATGTATCACTTGAAGGTGATACAAGGAGCTAAAATAAGTATTTAGCCACAAAAATTGTGAAAGACCCTTCCAGCTGAGAGCAGTCCTCTTTCATCTCTTTTTTTTCGGAACTTGGCCTAGAAGAAGCAGTGCCGGAATGAGATGAGGTCCAGGGGAGGTGGTCAGCGCTCCGTCAGTTTCCCTGGGTGAGACACAGCCCTTGGTGCCAGGGCTCCAAGGGTTTCCAAAGGCCCATGGCAACAACTGCCAGGGCTCCTGGGAACGTCCCCAGGCATCCAGGATCCTGCCGCCTTGCCAGTCTCTCTGTCCCCTCTTGGCCTTATTTCCCAGATGGACCCAACATCAATCAAGGATGAGACCTAAGGCACGGCCTAGCAAACAGCTGGCAAACTATTTTTAAAATCCAATTTAAAATTGTGTATGTGTAAGCCCCAGTGTATTTCTCTGGGGGATTCTATCTTTCAAGTGGAAATTTTTTTAAGTCAAATAAGGTAATCTCTATTTTGATTCCCATCAAACCCAAGTGCAGGGCCCTGCGGCCTAGGGTAAGTGCTAATCCACTTTAAGCACAGGCAAGTCGGAGCTTGGGAGCCAGGGCGACTCCAGGACCCAGAGAGAAAGGTCAGGACTGCTGATATTTATCGTGTTAACACTGTTAGTGTGTGTTTGGCTTTGTCTGGTAGAAGAGAAGAAATAGAAGATATGAGTTATGGCTGTGGACGTGGGGGAGAGCGAGGCTTCGGGGATCTGCCCGAATGTTGTTCAGCTTCCTAAATCTTGGACTCTTGCTAGCCCCTTTCCAAGAAAAAAAAAAAAGCAAGCATTCGGAAGAAATAGGAGTGAGGAGAGAGGAGGGTGCCCGGGCAGGGAACAGAGCAGAGAAAGCGAGAGGGAGGAGGGCAGAGAGGGGTGGGGACTCAGCTCGCCAGCACTTCACAAGGCCTGCTTGTCTAACTCAGGCCACTGTCTTTTTGGTGATTCTGCAGTTGCCTAGCCTCGGCCTCAGGCGCCACTGGTGAGATAAAGCATCTTGTCCCAGGGCCAGCCGCATAGCTTATCCTGCGAGGATGACAGCATTTTGCTTCCCCTGACAAACACCTTTTGCATTCAGCCAATCAGATTTATTTGTCTGCGCTTTTCTTCTTTCTGAGGCCTAAACTGGATGGATACATCTAGAAAAAGGATTTCCGCAGCTTTTTTTTCCCCCCAGGTACTTTCTAAATTTCATTGCTCCTACCTCACTCTTTTTGTCTCAAACAAATAAACAAACAAACTTTAGGATAACCCAAAATGACCCTTGGCTGCCTGAAGGGTCAGGCCTGTTGTGGCCACAGCCCTGGCCAGAGTCATCATCCAAGCAGGTGAAAAGTTTTTTGTTTTTTTTAAATTAATTAATTTAATTTATTTACTTTTGGCTGCACTGGGTCTTCATTGCTGTGTGCGGGCTTTAGTTGAGGCGAGCGGGGGCTATTCTTCATTGCAGTGAGTGGGCTTCTCATTGTGTTGGCTTCCCTTGTTGCGGAGCATGGGCTCAAGGTGCTCAGGCTTCAGCAGTTGTGGCATGCGGGCTCAGTAGCTGTGGCTTGTGGGCTCTAGAGTGCAGGCTTAGCAGTTGTGGTGCACGGGCCCAGTTGCTCCACAGCATGTGGGATCTTCCCGGACCAGGACTCGAACCTGTGTCTCCTACATTGGCAGGCGGATTCTTAACCACTGTGCCACCAGGGAAGCCCCCAGGTGAAAGTTTTGAGTCATTGGAAGGAGACATACCCTGGGGTGGAAAGGAGACGGTCCCAGCCAGGCGAGGTGGGCCTGGAGTGGAAGGAAGCTCCAGACAGAAACACCTAATAATTTGTTTGCTGTGATGGGACCCAGGGTGGTGCTGCAGGAGGCTGCTCTCAGGAAGGACAGTTCTAGGAAGAAGGAAGGGAATAAGGCAGGGAGCCAAGTCAGAGGAGGGCTTTTCAGATAAACCACGAGCCTATAAATATAACTTCCCATGGCTCAGCAATTGCTAGTGTCTGCAGCCATGAAGTGATCACAGTTTCACCAGGCAGCTCATGCTCAAGTCTCATCCTTTAAAAAGCCGGGTTTTTTTTAAAGTTTATCTTTTGGATAACTTTAAAAAAAATTTATTTATTTATTTTTGGCTGCATTAGGTCTTCATTGCTGCGTGTGCGCTTTCTCTAGTTGCAGTGAGTGGGGGCTACTCTTCGTTGCGGTGCATAGGCTTCTCATTGTGGTGGCTTCTCTTGTTGAGGAGCACAGGCTCTAGGCATGCGGGCTTCAGCAGTTGTGGCACATGGGCTCAGTAGTTGTGGCATGTGGGCTCAGTAGTTGTGGCTCGCGGGCTCTAGAGCACAGGCTCAGTAGTTGTGGCGCACAGGATTAGTTGCTCCACAGCGTGTGGGATCTTCCCGGACCAGGGCTCGAACCCATGTCCCCTGAATTGGCAGGCGGATTCTTAACCACTGCGCCACCAGGGAAGCCCTGAAAAGCCATTCTTGTATAGAACTAATGGATAGCAAACCCTCAGCACGTGTCAGGCCCTGATATATGGTAACTGCTCTCTAAATACAAGCCAATATCATGATTATTATTGAGCAGAAAGCTGCCTTTCCCAAATATTTAGCCACTGGCCCAGTGCTGTCTTTAAAAGCAACCAGGGGACTTCTCTGGTGGCACAGTGGTTAAGAATCCGCCTGCCAATGCAGGGGACATGGGTTTGAGCCCTGGTCCGGGAAGATCCGACATGCCGTGGAGCAACTAAGCTTGTGCACCATAACTAATGAGCCTGTGCTCTAGAGACCACGAGCCACAACTACTGAGCCCACGTGCCTAGAGCCCATGCTCCGCAACAAGAGAAGCCACTGCAATGAGAAGCCTGCACACTGCAACGAAGAGTAGACGCCGCTCACCACAACTAGAGAAAGCCCGCGCACAGCAATGAAGACCCAATGCAGCCAAAAATAAATAAATAAATTTTAAAAATAATAATGCTGTAAAGAATAAATAAAAAATAAAATAAAAGCAACCAGGTCCATGTCTGATCCTCTTTGTTCTCGTTTCCACAATAAACATCTTCAGTTCCTTCCAGCAGATCTGATACAGCATGGCTTCCAGACACACCACCATGGTTGCCCTCAATAGACAATTAGAATTATCAGTGGCCCCTTAAAACATTTTAAACATGGTACCCAGGCTTGAATCTAATATCTCAGTTATTATCTGACCATCCAAGAATATAGTGGAAAAGAACTCCTTAAATTCTCTTACCTGTTCATACACAAATCATTATGCTAAGCATGCGTGAAATGCTGGAGATTCGAAAATAAATACAACATAGTGCCTGCTATTTGCAATTGCCCCAAATGGGGCTACTTATCATCATACTTGAATGGATCAATAAATCATGGTCTATTCACACAATAGAATATTACATGGCAATGAAAATGAACTATCTACAACTGCATGCAACAATATGGATGACTCACAGATACGATGATCAAGAATGCCAGACACAGGGGCTTCCCTGGTGGCACAGTGGTTGAGAGTCCGCCTGCCGATGCAGGGGACACGGGTTCGTGCCCCGGTCCGGGAAGATCCCACATGCTGCGGAGCGGCTGGGCCCGTAAGCCATGGCCACTGAGCCTGCGCGTCCGGAGCCTGTGCTCCGCAGCGGGAGAGGCCGCAACAGTGAGAGGCCGGCGTACCGCAAAAAAAAAAAAAAAAAAATAATGCCAGACACAAAAGAGTAAATACTATTTTTGATTTTTTTTTTTAATTTACAAAAACAGCTGAAGCTATTCTATGCTGTTAAAAGACTGGACAGTGGTTCCCCTGAGGAGGGAGATGGAGCGCGTAAGAGAACACATTATTACTGTAATGCTTGGTTTCTATATCTGGGGGCTAAGTGCATGAACATATTCAGTTTGTGAAAACTCTGTGAGCTATACATTTACAATATGTGCATTTTTTCTGCTTGACTGTTACATATTAATAAGAGGTTAATGGGGGGAAATATCATGCATAGGATCAAGGTAATTGGAGGAGATAGAGAGTGAGATAACTTTGGTTCCACAAGGTAAATGTGGTGACAGGGAAATATACAATGTGTGTTACAGCCGTACAGACAGAAGAAGGAGCAAGCAGCTGAGGCTCAGGGATGGAACAGGGTCGGTGAGACTCCTGGAGGGACTCTAGAACTAAACAGCAGCTGAACATCATTCTCTGAGGCTGAATACTAGGAAAGAAAGTAAATCTTGTTTTAGATACACTTATAGAGAGAGGGCTGAGATGTTAAAGGCACTCACCCCTGAGGGCCTCGTTTGTTCCCTGAAGTAGAAAGGCAAGATAGGCCACAAGATGAGAGTGGAAGTGAAATGCGAGAAATGAACATGGTGACAGTTTAGAATAACTGGGGAATGAGAGCCAGAGCCAACCAAGGATAAGTAGAAATAATCTGATGCGTGGTACAGGGAGGGCCCAGCAGAGCTACACACCGTGAACTTGGAGTGGGGCCATTCTCACTGGTGGGTGGCCTTTTCAAGAGCATAAACAGAAAGTCCAGGGTAGCTTAAAAATTCAGCCATTGTGTCTGGCCAGGTACAGAGAACATCAGTTGTGTGTGACCCCACTCCCTCCTGTTTTCCTCTCACAGCTCTGATCGTTCCTCAGCCTCACTGAGGGTTCCTCTTCCTCTACCCAACACTTAAGGATAGGTGATCTCTAGAGTCCAACTTTGAACCTGGCCTTTTTTTTGGTCTACCCAAATCCTAAGTTTCAACTACTACTGGTTGTCGATCTGATGTGTTCCATCTCCAACTCAGAATTCTCTGAGCTCCATCCCTATATGTCTACTCAACAGGATCAAATTCAACATGTTCATCAACTCAGCACGTTCACAACTGAACTCATTATTTTCTTTCCCACCCTCTTCCATCTCTATCCCTCTCCTTCCTTCTGAGTGTTTCCTTGGACAGCATCACCATCCACTCAGTTGCCCAAAGCAGATGCCTCGGCCCCCTCATCCTCCTTATCCAATCAGGCATCAAGACCATCCGTCTCCAGGACTTCCCTGGTGGCCCAGTGGGTAAAACTCCACGCTCCCAATGCAGGGGCCTAGGTTCAATCCCTGGCCAGAGAACTAGATCCCACGTGCATGCCACAACGAAAAAATTTGCATGCCACAACTAAGAGTCCACATGCCGCGACTAAGAAACCCGCATACTGCAACTAAAGCCCTTAGTGCTGCAACTAAGACCCAGTGCAGCCAAAATAAATAAATATTTTTTAAAAAAAGACCATCAGTCTCCCTTTTTAATAACTCTCCTGTCTGAGGCAGTGTCTCCACCCCCGCCATCACTTTCTCAGTTTGGGCCCCGCTCTGTTGCAAAAGCCTTTGACCAGTCCCCCTGACTCTAGTCTCGTATCTCCTCTCCATCCTCCAGCCCGCTGCCCTGGTGACCTTCCTAAAACCCAAACGATCGGTCACAATGCTTTCATTAATGCAGCTAAAACAAGACAGTCCTGTGTCAGGACAAACCATAATCTCTCAACTAAGGGATCCCTCTTCTCCTTCTTCTTTATCCCTCCACGTTCCTTGTCCGTTTCTAAAATATTTATTATTTTAAAAGTCTTGTATTCACATAGTATTAAAAAAATCAAATAGTATAGAAAAGCATCAAATAAAAGGCAGAAGTTATCTTTTCCTCCTGCCAACCCCAAAAGTTACCACCACTTCTTATGTACCCTTCCTGAAAGAAAAAGTCTGCATATATCTATTTTTTAATTTAACACAAATAAGATCGTATTGCTGTGCACACTGGTTTATTTTTTTAAACAAAACACATCTAGAAGATCTTTCCATGCCAGTATATACAGGTCTACCTCATGTTTTAATTATTGCATACTTTTCCATTACGTGGGTGTATTTAACTTATCCCCTGCTGATGGATGTCTAGGTGCTTTCCAGTTTTTTTGTTATTACCGACAATGTTGCAGTGAACATCCTTGTACATAATTTTGGCATAATTTTGCCAGTATATTCCTAAGGCAAATTTCTAGCAGTAGAATTTCTAAGTCACTGAGAATAGGCATTCAAAATGTAGACAGACATTGCTGAATTGCCCTCCAGGAGAGCTGAATCTGTTTATGCTCCCAGGAATAGTGTATGAGGGTGCCTATTTCCCCATAATCTTGTGAACACTGGGCATTACCAAACTTTTGTTTACCAATCTGATGGATGACAAATGGAATCTCATTGTTTTGTGATGCATTTCTTTTAACTATGAGTGAGGGTGAATACATGTCTATTACATGTCTATTCGCTATTTGTGTTTCTAGTAGATTGTTCACATCCTCTGCCTATTTGGTGGTTAGTTTAAGTCTGGGTGTGTGAACCGTTGTCTCTCCCAGGGAAGTTAATAGATTGATAGAACTCCATGAATTTCAACTTTGCCCAAATAGGAGCCTCAAACAATCGAAGATTGAGTGGTCCCTGAAAGCTTAAGTAAGGATCTACTCCTGGAGTTTTCTGTCCAGTGATGCTTGGCCCAGTCAGCTGACCACACCTTACTTCTTATGCAAGCATCACCCCAAAAAGAAGCCGCATATCTATTAGCAAATCATTTCCATTCCCTTTTCCTCTCAGGTCCTGGACACCATTAATCTACTTTCTGACTCTATAGATTTTCCTATTCCGAACATTTCATATAAATAAAATCATAATATGTGATCCTTTGTGACTGGCTTCTTTCACTTAGCATAATGTTTTCAAGGTTTGTCCACACTGAAGTATGTATCAGTATTTCATTCTTTTTTATGGCCAAATAATATTCTATTGTATGGATATACCACATTCTGTTTATTATTGATAGACATTTGGTTAGTTTCCAACTTTTAGCTATTATGGAAAAACTGCTATGAACATTCATGTACTAGTTTTTGTGTGAACATATGTTTCAGCTCTCTTGGGTATATATCTAGGAGTGGAATTGCTGGGTCATATGATCATCCTACGTTTAACTTTTTGAGAAACTACCAACCTGTTTTCCACAGTATCTGCACCATTTTACATTTTCACCAGCAATATATGAGTGTTCCAATTTCTCCACATCATTCTCAACACTTGTTATTATGTCTCTTTTATTATAGCCATGCTAGTGAGCATGAAGTGGTATCTCACTGTTTTGATTTGCATTTCTCTAATGACTAATGATTTAGACCATATTTTCATGTGCATATTGGACATTTGTGATCTTCTTTGGAGAAATGTTTATTCAAATCCTTCGCCTATTTAAAAGTTAGATTTCTTGTTTATTTATTGTTGAGGTGTAAGAGTTCTTTGTATATCCCGGATACTAGACCCTTGTCAGATATATGATTTGTAAATATTTTCTCCCACTCTGTGGGTTGTCTTTTCACTTTGTTGACAGTTTCCTTTAATGCAGAAAGGTTTTTAATTTTGATGAAGTCTAACTTATCTATTTTTACTTTGGTTGCTTGTGTTTTTGGTGTCGTATATAAGAAACCATCGCCTAGGGACTTCCCTGGTGGTGCAGTGGTTAAGAACCCACCTGCCAATGCAAGGGACACGGGTTCAAGCCCTGGTCCGGGAAGATTCCACATGCCACGGAGCAACTAGGCCCGTGTGCCACAACTACTGAGCCTGCGCTCTAGAGCCTGTGAGCCACAACTACTGAGCCCATGTGCCACAATTACTGAAGCCCACGTGCCTAGAGCCCGTGCTCCACAACAAGAGAAGCCACCACAATGAGAAGCCCATGCACCACAACAAAGAGAGCCCCCACTCGCTGCAACTAGAAAAAGCCCCGGTGCAGCAATGAAGACCCAACACAGCCAAAAATAAACAAATAAATAAATAAATTAAAAAAAAAAAAGAAACCATTGTCTAATCCAAGACAATGTAGATTTACTCCTATGTTTTCTTTTAGGAGTTGTGTAGATTTAACTCTTACATATACATCTTTGATCCATTTTGGGTTAATTTTTCTATAGGGTGTGAGGTAGGGGCCCAGTTTCATTCATTTGCATGTGGCTATCCAGTTGTCCCAGCACCATTTGTTGAAAAGACTATTCTTTCCCCCTTGAATGATCTTGGCACCTTTTTGAAAATCAATTGACCATATGGAGACTTCCATGGTGGCCCAGTAGATAAGACTGCACGCTCCCAATACAGCGGGCCCGCATTTGATCCCTGGTCAAGGAACTAGATCCCACATGCACGCCACAACTAAGAGCTCACATGCTGCAACTAAGGAGCTGGTGAGCTGCAACTAAGGAGCCCGCGAGCTACAACTAAGGAGCCCGCCGGCCGCTACTAAGACCCCATGCAACCAAATAGATAAATAAATATTTTAAAAAAAGAAAGTCAACTGACCATAGATGTATGGGGTTTATTTCTGGACTCTCATTCCTATTCCTCCAAACTTTCCTTAATGTGCTTTGTTACTTTTATACATATATATATTTTTTTATACATATTTTTTTTTAAAAAAATAAGCCTAAAAAATAACTGTAAAGAGGAAGGGATAGCTGTATTCATGCTCAGCTCCCAAGAGGAAAACCTACATGGGGTCCACTTACTATTAGACACTGTCTTTTGTGATTCGGTTGCTTAGAACAAGAGCAAAAGCTGAGAGTTATACAAGTCTTCAACACCGACTCCCTCCAGTTTATGTGCTCCCAAGTGTGTCTGAGGGAACGTCAGGAGGGAAGCATGGCAGGAGGCCAAGGGGAGAGGGTCAGAGCCTGGCAGTGTCATTGGTGGCAGCAGTGGGCCAGAGTCCAAAAAGAGGGCAGAGTCTGTACACACCAGGCCACATCTACAAGGCGTGGTTTGTGAGAGATGGTTCTCAAGGCCCAGCCAGAGTCCAGAAACCATGAATTTAGTCCAATCTCCAATTCTCAATCCAAAGGAATGCCTAGGGCAATATCTCTGGAATAGATACTGTGGAATAGGATATATCAGAACACTGTAACTTAGGCTGGGACTGTGGGCAGTATCCAGGGTGTGTGTGGGGGACGGGGTTAGGGGGGAGGGATCGAGGGGGAAAGAGGGAGAGAGAATGAGAGAGAGCAGTCTATTTTGTAAAGTTTGTATATTAAAAAAAATTAAAATTCGGTGGTCTCCCTAGGGACAAATGACTTCAAAGGACCAATTAATGGAGCATGGTGGGGGGCTGTCCTTTTCAAAGAGGGCTCTGCAGTGGTGCTGACACCTCAGAAGCAGGTTGTCTGGTATTTGGGACCTTCCCATGAGACCTGTGCCATAGAAAATGCCTACTCTACCTGGGGAGGCTAGGCTGACTGGACTGAAGCAGTTTCCTCCACCACACTCCACACCCTAGAGATAACTCACTTTTGTTGTTGCCGTTAATATTATTTTTAACTTACAGAAATAAGTGTTGCAAATTTTTACAATTTTAAATAACACAGGAGTGAATACAGGAAAAGCATAAATCTCACCCCACAGAAGTAGCTGCTATAAAGTTTGGTGCTTAGACTCCTAGTATTTATTCTATGAACCCAAACATATTTTATATATCTATATAAATGTGTATATATATATATATACACACACACATACACACACATTTGTACTTACACATATGCAATAATTTTTACAAAGATGAAAATTGTTTCAATTTTTTTTATACAGAAGAATATCACAGACCTATTTTCAATCCATACATATAATTGTACCTCATTCTTTTTATTTTTTAATTTTATTTATTTTTTATTTATTTATTTTTTACTTATTTTTATTTTTGGCTGCGTTGGATCTTCGTTGCTGTGAGTGGGCTTTCTCTAGTTGCGGCGAGTGGGGGCCACTCTTCGTTGCAGCGCGCAGGCTTCTCACTGTGGCGGCTTCTCACGTTGCGGAGCACGGGCTCTAGGCGCATAGGCTCTGTAGTTGTGGTGCATGGGCTTAGCTGCTCCGCGGCATGTGGGATCTTCCCAGACCAGGGCCTGAACCCATGTCCCCTGCATTGGTAGCTGGATTCTTAACCACTGTGCCACCAGGGAAGCTCCTCATTCTTTTTAATAGCTGCATAGTATTCCATTGTGAATGAATGAATGAACAATTTTTCAATTTCCCTGCTAGTATCCATTTAAGCTCTTTCCATATTTTTGCTATTACAAAAAATGCTGATATAAACACACACAACATATTTACACATCAAATGCTAATATTTCTTTAGCATAGGTTGATAATAAAAACAAAAATAAACAAATGGGACCTAATGAAGCTTAAAAGCTTTTGCACAGCAAAAGAAAACATAAACAAGACAAAAAGACAACCCTCAGAATGGGAGAAAATATTTTCAAATGAAGCAACTGACAAAGGATTAATCCCCAAAATTCACAAGCATCTCATGCAGCTCAATATCAAAAAAACAAACAGCCCAATCCAAAAATGGGCAGAAGACCTAAACAGACATTTCTCCAAAGAAGACATACAGATGGCCAAGAGGCACACGAAGAGCTGCTCAGCATCACCAGTTATTAGAGAAATGCAAATCAAAACTACAATGAGGTTATCACCTCACACCAGTCAGAATGGCCATCATCAAAAAATCTACAAACAATTAATGCTGGAGAGGGTGTGGAGAAAAGGGAACCCTCCTGCACTGTTGGTAGAAATGTAAATTGATACAGCCACTATGGAGAACAGTATGGAGGTTCCTTAAAAAACTAAAAATAGAACTACCATACGACCCAGCAATCCCACTACTGGGCATATACCCTGAGAAAACCATAATTCAAAAAGAGTCATATACCACAATGTTCATTGCAGCTCTATTTACAATAGCCAGGACATGGAAGCAATCTAAATGTCCATTGGCATATGAATGGATAAAGAAGATGTGGCACATATATACAATGGAATGTTACTCAGCCATAAAAAGAAACGAAATTGAGTTATTTGTAGTGAGGTGGATGGACCTAGAGTCTGTCATACAGGGTGAAGTAAGTCAGAAAGAGAAAAACAAATACCGTACGCTAACACATATATATGGAATCTAAAAAAAAAGGTTCTGAAGAACCTAGGGGCAGGACAGGAATAAAGATGCAGATGTAGAGAATGGACTTGAAGACACAGGGAGGGGGAAGGGTAAGCTGGGACAAAGTGAGAGAATGGCATGGACATATACACACTACCAAATGTAAAATAGATAGCTAATGGGAAGCAGCTGCATAGCACAGGGAGATCAGCTCGGTGCTTTGTGTCCACCTAGAGGGGTGGGATAGGTAGGATGGGAGGGAGACGCAAGAGGGAGGGGATATGGGGATATATGTATATGTATAGCTGATTCACTTCGTTATAAAGCAGAAAATAACACACCATTGTAAAGCAATTATACTCCAATAAAGATGTTTAAAAAATAAAATAAACAAACAAAAACTCAAAAAAATAAAAAGAACAGGTTGCTAGAGGTGGGACTGCAGGTTACTAGGGAACGTAAATTTAAATTCATGAGATACTATAAAGGATTCTTAACTTGTAGTATACGGTTGAGCTTCAGAAATTACATATTCAATTATGTGTGTGTGAGTATATGTGCTGCGTATTTCTAGGGAGAGATCCCCAGCTTTCTGCAGACCTACAAAAAGGGTTATGAACCACTGTGCTGCAGGGAGCTGGCATTTCCCTGTGGCTCTGGACCACAAGCACTGAATTTGCAGGTTTTGAGCAATTTAACTGAGCAGGAACTTGTCCAGCAAAGGCCACTTCCTGTCCAGGTCCAGTGTCACCCGCAAGGAGAGCAAATAGTGGCATCCACCAAAATGTCCTGCCCCTAGAGTAAAGGTGAAGCGCCACAGACACATAGTCCTGTGTTCCTGGACGGTGCTTAGGCTCAATTGGATGAGATATGTCTGGTCAGCTGGTGTTCTTGGATCTCAGGTTGGGAGGCCCTCTCCATACTATGGCTTCATCTCTAGGAAGTGAGGGCAGTGGCCAGCCTCCAATCTGCTTCACCACCCCTCCTCCCCTGTGTTGCTCCCACATCCAGGGTCCAAAAGCCCAGCCAAGTGGGACTATTCCCTGTCAGGCTATTCCCAGAGACTCAGGTCTATAGTAGTCCACACACAGGGGCCTTACACCCTGCAGGGCTGTGGGCTTCATCAGGGAAGGCTTTTAGGGACTTACAAGTTCATCCCAATCCTCAGAGACTGAAAGCAAGGCTGCCTTCCAGACAGGGCACAACTTGGACCCTGACTTTTGAACTGCAGCGTTAACTATAACTTTGCAATGTTTCCAATAGCTTAGTGGTCCTCAACTGGGGAGCCCATTTTCAGTTGTCATAACCTGTGGGGGTGGGTTGCTACTGGCATCTAGTGGGTAGAGGCCAGGGATACTGCTACACGTCCTAGAGTGCACAGAATAGTGCCCTACAACAAAAAATTATCCAGCACAAACTGTCACTGCCACCAAGGTTGGAGAAACCCTGCAAAATATCTGATTATGGGCTTCCCTGGCGGCGCAGTGGTTGAGAGTCCGCCTGCCGATGCAGGGGACACGGGTTCGTGCCCCGGTCCGGGAAGATCCCACAGGCCGCGGAGCGGCTGGGCCCGTGAGCCATGGCCGCTGAGCCTGCGCGTCCGGAGCCTGTGCTCTGCAACGGGAGAGGCCACAACAGTTAGAGGCCCGCGTACCGCAAAAAAAAAAAAAAAAAAAATCTGATTAATAGCATCTACACACTATTTTGGACTGGAGAGTTATTACAGTATTGATATTTCACATGCTACCTGGACTTGGCTCACATGAAGTTTCTGCTTTTGCAATCACTTTTACATAAACTTAGAGAAATCTATTTCTTTCTTTTCTTTTTTTTTAATTGAAGTATAGTTGATTTACAATGTTGTGGAGAAATCTATTTCTAAACAATCTGAGGATGAATCCTTGGAATACCCTTTCTTCTCAAATGGATCTAGGTAGATGTTCTTCAAATTTCTATGGCTTTTTAACTCCAAAAATAATTTTTTAAAATTATATGCTATAAGCATATTTTTAAGTAGACAGCTAAAGTTTTTCACCATTAAGAAATGGTTGAAAGGTTGTATCTTTCAACACATTGTAAATATTGGCATTTAAAATATAATAAGCCATCACTCTTAAGTAGATCCAATGGAATCTAAATATCATAGAGTTAATACCCACTATCATTCATTTAAAAATAATGAACAATATGGGACTCCCTGGCAGTCCAGTGGTTAGGACTCTGCACTTTCACTGCTGAGGACCTGGGTTCGACCCCTGGTCAGGAAACTAAGATCCCACAAGCTGTGTGGTGTGGCCAAAAAAAAAATTAAAAATAGACATAATGAACAATAAATAAATAAAAATAAAAAGGACATGAACAGGGCTTCCCTGGTGGCGCAGTGGTTAAGAATCCGCCTGCCAATGCAGGAGACACAGGTTCGAGCCCTGGTCCGCGGGAAGATCCCACATGACTTGGAGCAACTAAGCCCGTGCGCCACAACTACTGAGCCTGCACTCTAGAGCCCGCAAGCCACAACTACTGAGCTCACGTGCTGCAATTACTGAAGATTACTGTAATTACTGCATGCCTAGAGCTCGTGCTCTGCAACAAGAGAAGCCACTGCAATGAGAAGCCCGCGCACCCCAACAAAGAGTGGCCCCCGCTTGCCTCAACTAGAGAGAAAGCCTGCACGCAGCAATGAAAACCCAACACAGACAAAAATAAATAAAATAAATTCATTTTAAAAAAAACAAAATACATGAAAAATTCTTCTTTAATAGTGCAAAAATTTGTATTATTTCTTTTTCTCTGTGAACTCCAATCTACTTCCCCAGCAGAATTTTATACTAGTGTAATATATTTTATATTTTATCTTGCAAGTCTTTTATTGATCACCCTATCACCTATTCTGGACCAAAATATGCATATAAATTGAAATACATATATCAGAAAATGTTTATTTTAACTATAAGTCTCTAAGAGTTAGCAAAATTTCCTTTGGCTTGACTTACTAATAATCAGTAAATGACTGATCAAAATAAGTATATTCTAATTTTTTATAATTATCAATCAAAAAAGGAAAAACATATAAACACACGTGTGTGTATGTATACTAGTTTAAAATCCATGAAAGAATATTACTTATTGCTAGAAAGAGACAGGGTTCGTTACTGATCTATTTTTCATTTTTATAGGTATAAGCACTGAGCAGCAACCTTGCTTATATAAATAAATAGTTAGGGAAGGGACTTTGTTAGAGCAATTTTACTAAATGTCTTTAACTCTTTCTGAGTTAAATGCCCCAAAACAACAAACAATCAAAAGCCACATAAGGATCAATCATCAGAAAAACGAAAGCTCCACTAAAGGCCAAACTAATGGGGGAGCTAGAGACGGAGCTTCCTGTTCTTTAGATTCCTCCTTTACCCTCCCCTCCTCCACACGTCTTGTTTTTCCCAAACTCACTGTACAAATGAATTAATTCATTTCCCTATCAATGAGGTTAAGTATCATTTCGTACGTTTGCATTTCCTCCTGGGTGAATTACTCACTTATACTCTTTTTCCTAGTTTTCATGGGCTGTTTGTCATTTTCCCATCAATTGGTACTAAGCCTTTGTCTGTCATATGTATTGCAAATGTTTTCTTCTATTGTTTGTCTTTTACCTGCACAGTAATTTTTCATTTTTATGTAGTTAAGTCTATCAGTCTTTTTTTTCCTTTGTGGTTTCTAGATATTCTCCTACCCTTCTCATACTTCTCACGGGAAGTTTTGACAGCCATTTGGAAAGTAATCTGACTGTAACTACTAACGTAAAAATGTACATATCCTTTGTCTCAGCAATCCCACTTTGAGACATCTCTTCCACAAAAATAAAAACACTGCTTCACAAAAGTATATGTACAAAGATGTTACCTTCATCAGCATTGTGCGTATGGCAAAAATGAGAAACAACTTGAATACCAACCGTTAAGGCAACAGTTGAATGAACTGTATGGAGTCACAATATAGTATTTTTTACTGTTATTAAAAAGAATGATTTTGCAGAACAATGTGAATGTTCTTAATGTCACAGAACTTTAAAATGGTAAATGTTATGTTTATTTTATCAGAATTTTTTTAAAAGAGAAAAAAAAATAGAATGATTTCTATCTCTATATAGTGTCCTGGAGAAATGGCCATGAAAATTGTTAAGAGAAAAATCCATGTTTCAGGTAAATGTGTGTGTGTGTGCGTGCACGTGCACGTTTATAGAAAAAGGTATGGAAGGATACAAACCAAATTTTATGGTTAATTACCTCAGGGAGTGTGACGTATCTATCCTATGACTTGTAGCAAGGAACATGAATTTAGAGCTCAGATCCAATTTCAAGTCCACTACTGATTTGGTGTGTGACCTGGGAGAATTACATGTTAGTTCCTTCATGTATAAAATAGGAAGAGAAATAATATATGCCTCACTGGAATTGTTGTGAGGCACAGATATTAGAAAAGTGCCTGTCACGATAAATTATAGATGTCATCATCATCATATTATTGTCTCCTTCAGTGTCTTCTTCATTGTACCCTATGCATTCTTCCATCCCTCTCTACCTACTGGGATTGTTAAAAGATCTGATTATCAGGAGAGAAAAACAGAGAAACAAAAACAGATTACAAGAAGCCTAACACTGAGGGGATTCACATAGTACTTGTTTCAGAACCCACTAGAGCTAGTTTGCTTCTGAGGCCATGTCTGAGCTTTGGCCCTAAAGAACTGGCACAATTTTGGAGACGTCTGGCCTAGATTTCTTTCTTCTTGTCCTGTCATCACATAGAAGGCAGTCTGGAAAGCTTAGGAGCTCTCTTCTCAACATCTCCACGCTTTACTATTGCTTTTTGATATACCTAGGGTCATCTCCCTCTGTTTTCCTGTCAAATCAACAGCTTCTTGCACTGCACATGCTTTCTCTTACTTACTGGTACTCTCTCCTTAACTGGCAGATGGGTAAGACCTGGAGTCATCATATTTGCTGAGTCCCACACACCAGTTTATCCAATACCAACCTTGCCTCTTTCATGGAACTACTGCCACATTAACGTTCTTTGGTTTGAGATCCGGAGGCTTTAGGCGATTCGATTTTTTCTACGTGTTTTGCAACATTTCACATTCAACAAATCTCATTCATGTTAAATATGAAATAAACCAATAACTCCTCCTAGTTTATTTCAGCCTTAGGGCACTAATGCATGGAATCAGATACCTCATTCCTCTCAGAACAGGATGACGATGAGCTTCCCTGTTAGGAAAGAGCTCTCAGGGTTATAAATTATAACGCTGGTGACTAAAACAACGCGGTGGCTCTTTTCATTGATTTTACATGATCCCCAGGGTTTCTCATTTCTCCGCTTCTTTGTGCCATCCCTTATATTTACTCATCCTTTCCTTGTGTCTCTTTCCCTTTCTCCCTCTCTTCTCTCTCCCTCTCCTCCAACAAACATTCTTAAGCACCTTCTGTGTGTCAGGCTCTCAGCAACAAAGCCTGAGCAAAACGGACCACCTTCTTATTGTCATGGAGCTTACAAATCTAATTGGGAGTTGAGACATTCATCAAATAATCACCAAATCCGTATTTCAAAGAGCACTGAGTGCCATGTAGAAAAACACAGGACCCTGTGAGAAATCTGTGTAGGTGAAGATTTCATCCAGAAAGAGGCAGCTGAAGGCTACATCCAGGAAGTGGCAGCTGAGCTGGGTGGGAAGGATGGGGAGGAATTAGCCAGGCATCTCCCCTCATTTACAGCTATGGGTGGGCAGAGACCAAGACTGTCATGGCACCAATACTGGGTCTGCTTGACAGAAACGCTTGTAAATATTTGTGGGAGGAAGGGACAATGCGAAACATATAAATCAATGAAAATGTGCTTTGTTTTGAGCATAATCGATTAAGAAATTTAACTGTTAATAGTTAAAAGAATGCAAAGTAGAAGACAAAAAGGAGAGAGTGGCACAAGATGAGGTTAAAGAAGTAGCAGCCAAATCACACTGAGGCCTTTAAGGGTATGTAGGGATTTTGGTCTTTATTCTAACAGCAATTGGAAGCCACCGAAGGGTTATTTTTTACAGCTAGCTATTATGTGCTAGATACTGTGCTAAAGACTTTGCTTGCATGATTTTGTTTAATTCTTGATGCAATCCTATGAGAGTATGATTATTACCCCAATTTTACAGACTGAGGACCCTGAGGAGTAGAGAGGGTTAGTTGTTTGCTCAACACTGTTAATAAGTGGCAGAGGCTTGACTCCGAAACCCCTACCCTTAACCATTAAATTACGTATGCTAAGAACAAGAATGAGTAGGTAAGCAAGTATGAACAGCTGATTCTAATCTCCTTGGCAGGAACAACCCCATGTGGAGTTGTTAGCATAGGGGTATCAGGGTTTAATGACCTAATCATTGAATTTAATCTCCTTGCTCTGACTCCATATTAATCAAATAACTTTACATTCTAGCTTCCCCTATAGATTTTTCTGCTGGAAGATAATGCACTGAGCAGCCTACACATGCAATTTGTTTCAGTTGGGAATTTTATTCCACATTGTAAGTTAACAAATTGGCATTCTGCTTCAAAAAAAAAAGTGAACTACTCTAAAACAAACAAGAAATGATTAACGTCCTACTCAGTTATTTTTCCATAAGTTAGTTTGAAAAACAGAAACAAATATAAACATCTATATTGTCTCTTTTGTGATTTAGCCTTTTGTTGTTCCCTGCTTTGAAGGACCATGGATGTGGTCATAAAGTCTAGAGATGGGCCCTTTTATAACGTTCCTTGTGAAAGCCCCAAGCACAGCCCAAGTGCTTCCATTGTTTCCCAATCAGCAAACCCACCTTTCCTCCCGCAAGCCGCGGAGAGGATTGTTCTTCCGAATTCACCTAATTCTCTGAGCGGTAAGCAGCTGGAGGCTGCTGCGAGGGGTCTTATTCATCTCCCCAGGGTAACGTGCATCCTATCCTAGGAGCAGGCGGTCTCCTAATAACATCATTAAACCCGAAGTTCGTGCGCTCGGGGCCACCGCGACAGCAGCAGCCCCCCGGCCCCGGCCCTGCACCAAGTCCGAAGCCCCTGTGCGGGACGGAAGTGACACCGGCCCACCCGCCACTTGTGGGCTCCTTCCAAACGGAGAGCCATGAAATCGGTCCCCGACTCCCGGCTCCTCGTTGGCTCAAGTTTGGTTTTGTTCTTTTCCCTTCTCTCCCTATAATTCCTTTAAATGGGCAAACCTGGCACAAACGCAGGTGGACATTTTAAAGTGAAAGCTTCAGGAAACAGACCATCACCTTGTCAAGAGATCTGCTGAATCACATACAAGGGCGTAAACGGGGCTCCCTCCACCCCAATATTCAACAGTCTCTTGAACAGAAGACTGAAATCATACTCTAAACATCGACTTTTTTCCTCCTCCAAGATAGTAAAGTCAGCAAATGCAAGGTGAGCCTTGTGAGCTGCCTCCTTTCTTGGGGAAAAGGCTGGAGCCAAGGGGCCGAGCGCGGCCTCCACCGTAGGGTCCACAAAGAGTGAGGGCCTCTCTCAGAAACTGTAGCGCTGGGGGCGGAAGGGGGACGGCAATCGTTGAAATCGATGACAGAACTCTCTTTATTCCGCTTTTCGGCCATTTTCACCACAGAACCATTAACCAAGAAATTGCCAGCAACTAGACGGCCCCCCGCAGGGCTGCCAGCCGCCGGCTGCGCTCAGGGCGAGGATGCACAAGGCCGTGCGAAGGAGCGTACGCTGACCAGCCAAGATGGCCACTTTCACGTGGCCGTGGGCCACTGGCTCCCTGTCACCCGGGCATCCCCAGGCAGGGCAGCCGGAAAGACCCTCGGGGAGAGCCAGAGGACAAAACCCCCGACGATTCCCGCTGCCCCCGCTGGGGGACGCGACCTAGCGGCCAGGTAGCCCGGCCAACGGTCGGAAGGGAGGTGCCATTGTCACAGCACAGGGGAGCAAGCCCATAAAGCCCTTGTCTCTCTTCCTCCCACGTCGAACACGGAAGCATACAACGACCCAGTATATTGCCTTTCCCCTCACTCCTTATTAGTGCTTAAGATGGCGAATATTCGCGAGAGGGGCGCGTTACCTCCGCTCCCTTCCCCCTGCCTGGCAGAATGGTTCGGTCGAACTCCCCTCGGTGCACCGCCCCTTCCCCTCCCCCGTCCCCGCGCGAGTGGCGCATTGGCGCGCGGCGCCGAGGGGCGGGGCCCGAGCCGGGCGCGCGCGGGCGCCGTGTATAAATAGTAGGCCGCGCTGCCCGCCGCCTCGTTTGCTCCGCGCCGCCCGCTCGAGCTGACAAGAACGCGGTGTTTTGCTAGCGCGTTTCGCACTTGTCGGCTCGCCGCTTTTTCTCCTCAACGCCACTTTCACTCACCGCCACCACCATGAACGGGCAGCTCAACGGCTTCCACGACGCGTTCATCGAGGAGGGCACGTTCCTCTTCACCTCCGAGTCTGTGGGGGAAGGCCACCCAGGTGAGGTGACGGGGCCTGGAGCGAAGCGAGGGGCGGGGCGCGGGGTCGGGACTGGCCGGCAGAATTCGCCGGCCGCGGTGCCCAAGCCGGTGGCCCTCTCCCGGCTGCTGGTGGGAAGAGCGGCGGCCGCGCGCCTTCCTCGTGGCGCTGCCGCTGCCGAGCGCGTGGCCGCCTCCCCCCCTTCCTCTCTCCTCCCCTCCCATCCGGCCGCGCGCCCCGGCATGCGGAAGATTCCAGAAAACGAGAAGGGCGGGGGCCGTGGCCGCTCGTGTTCTAGCCGGGGAGGGCACTAGTTCCTTCTCCCCGCCCTGCGGTCCGAGCCACCTCGAGTGGGCGGCCCGCCTCGCGTGCTCGCGTCCGGCCCGCGAGAGCGCGCGCCCCGCATTGCAGCCTCAACCACGTGTTTGCCGCATGTGGCTTCTGGGCGAGGGAGCCGGCTGGTTTGCAGAGCGTGGCCCGGGCCACCGGGCCTCCGCTCTTCCCCTTAATTCTTTGGCTACACTGAAGAATACGACATGTCCTTAGCCGGTATATGGCCTCGCGTCAAGGTGACAGCCTCCAACTAAATATAGTGCTTGTCGGAGGAGGCATTCCTTATTTGGATCGTGCGTGAAAAGGATAGGAAGCATGAATGGCGTGTATGGCGCCATTGCGTTGGGGCTGACGGTTAGGCAAGGTTTTTACTCCATATATCATCCTCCGGGCTTTGTCCACCGGTCCGCCATTATGGCGATCAATTTACACGTGAACGAATGAAGCTATTTCAAGGAACTTTCGATCCCAGCCTGAAAACCTCACCTAGTGAAGATCGTTATTCTAATAGACGGGTCCAGCCCTTTCTTGGGATGACCACAGTGACAGATGCCTCGTCTGTTGGTTTAAGGATCCATTTCCCTCTAGCAAGCTTACTGTGCCTATGATGAAATCCCACGAGCAACCTAGTGGTAGAGGAGAGGACAAACCCCGAGATCCTGATGAGTGAAGGTCAGGTGTGGTGTGGGTGGTTTTGTTTGTTTTCCCCCAGCGCTGAGAACTGCACTGTGTATTTGAACCGCCTTTTATTAACTTAAAGCTGCAGGTATTTGTAAATGTTTAGATTGTCCTGGGCCTCTGACTGGACTGCGGTACACATTTTGCTTAAGTTTTTTTTAGATGGTTATAGAAAATTTAGGAAAGTGATATTCGGGGTTTTTTTCTGTTCTCCTGATTTTTAATAGAGGGCAGTACAGTGAGGGGAAGATCAGCAAGGATTCAGAATACATTTGGGGATTTTCCAGTCTATTCGGCTCTTGTTCCTGGATTACTCTTAACACAAAATCAAATGCCGTTTTATTCCCTTTGTTCATGAAGTGTCGTTGCTTTCATCATTTAACTCTGACTTTATTTCTCCCTAATTGGCATTCCTTAGAATCAGGGAGAGACTGATAAACGGTTCACCTTTCTGGTTGGTTAGATTTATAATGAAAAATTTAAATTCGGGGGATAAGATGTAAGTACCATTGTCTTTGAAAATTAATGCTGTGAAGGTAAATGTTCCTTGCTTTGCTTTTGAATGGAAGATAAAACACTTTCTACTTACTTCCATTTAATCAGTCTCCATTATGTGGCTATCCTGTTTAACAATAGAAATTGTTTTTGCCTAGGAACTTAATTTTTCAAAATGTCTGATACACTTTAAAGATGGGACTGAAGTCCTTGTAAAGGTGTAAAGTGCATGTACTGCAATGAGATTAAATGTATTAAACATGCTGGGTGTTCTGCTGGCTTATCTGAATTGGTGATCTGTGGTACAGCTATATGAAGAACAAGGTGTCAAGTTAGGAAACATGTAGCACTGTATCCAGCATTTATTCTTCAGGGAAATGGTTTCTGCGAAAGCAGTATAGCGGTTAAGATCTCCATACTTGGAATGTCGCTGAAAATGTACACTTGAAAACGGTTAAATTGGTAAATTTTATGCTGTATAGGTTTTGCCACAATTTTGGTGGGGGGAGGGTGCCCTGCCAAGCGGCCTTCAGGATCTTAGTTCCCTGACCAAGGATTGAACCCATGCCCCCTGCAGTGGAAGCACGAAGTCCTAACCACTGGACTGCCAGGGAATTCCTGCCACAGTTTATTTAAAAGAAAACACAGAGATCTTCCCAGCTGTAGTTATAGGGGAAGGGGGCATGACATACATGACATTATCAGTGAATTAAAGAAATTAAGCCAGGAATTTTTTTCTTCCCCAGATAAGATTTGTGACCAGATTAGTGATGCTGTTCTTGATGCCCACCTTCAGCAGGACCCTGATGCCAAAGTGGCTTGTGGTAGGTTCAGAACACTGCTTTATCACCTGATGAAAAGGTAGCATGAAAATTACTTCATAAAAGTGATGTTTGACTGTGAACCTCTCTTTTACTAGAAACTGTTGCTAAAACTGGAATGATTCTTCTTGCTGGGGAAATTACGTCCAGAGCTGCTGTTGACTACCAGAAAGTGGTTCGTGAAACCATTAAACACATTGGATATGATGATTCTTCCAAAGGTGTGTTTTAATGAGTGGGCTTTCTAACCTCATTTTTCCAGGTTTTTTTTTTCAGTCCTCTCTAGCTATATCTTCTAGAGTGTTCCTGGGAATATTTAATTCTACTTGTATATTGTTAGTGTTTTTGTTCCAGCCCTATTCTTTAAAAGTACTAAGTTTTAGGTATATTTGATTTCTCTAGCAGCATTTAGAATTCCAGATAATTTTAAAATGACAAATTTACTTTGTCGTAAATACAAAGTATTGCTATGGCCCTTTAAAAACAAACCAAAAAAACATCGTTTTGTTTATAGGGTTTGACTACAAGACTTGTAACGTGCTAGTGGCCTTGGAGCAACAGTCACCAGATATTGCTCAAGGTGTTCATCTTGATCGGAATGAGGAAGACATTGGTGCAGGAGACCAGGTATCTTGGTAGACATCTGTTTGCATCTCTTCTAACATTAAATTCTAAAGCTTGGATTGATTGCATTGGTAACTTTTCCTTTTTTAGGGTTTGATGTTTGGTTATGCCACTGATGAAACAGAGGAATGTATGCCATTAACCATTGTCTTAGCACACAAGCTCAATGCCAAACTGGCTGAACTACGCCGGAATGGCACTTTGCCTTGGTTACGCCCAGATTCTAAAACTCAAGTAAGTGACGAGTGTCAAAACTACACACATTACATTGGCACAGGACTTCAGTAAGGTGTTTTGATTAAAGCTAAGAGAAGAATGTGGTTTGTTCTCCGTATTGTAATGTAGGGTAGAGAATCAGGAACAAAGCTATTGTTTAATAGATTGATGTTCTGATGATCTGTTTCACTTTCAAGGTGACTGTGCAGTATATGCAGGACCGAGGTGCTGTGCTTCCCATCAGAGTCCACACAATTGTTATATCTGTTCAGCATGATGAAGAAGTTTGTCTAGATGAGATGAGGGATGCCCTAAAGGAGAAAGTCATCAAAGCCGTTGTACCTGCAAAGTATCTTGATGAGGATACAATCTATCATCTACAGCCAAGTGGCAGATTTGTTATTGGTGGGCCTCAGGTAAGGTCTTACAATGTCAATTCAGTGGCTTTTTTGGGTCTTCTGTTACTTGCTAAAATTTGGCTACTTCCACCTTTTTCCTAGGGTTTTTGAAGCCTACCTGTGCCTCTTCTGAGGATATTTGCCAAGTGATATTGAATAACCATTTAACAAGCCTGATCTAGAACCACTGGAAAGGATTAGGCATAAAGTAACTTAAATCCTATAATTTCAGGGTGATGCTGGTTTGACTGGCCGGAAAATCATTGTGGACACTTACGGTGGTTGGGGAGCTCATGGAGGAGGTGCCTTTTCAGGAAAGGATTATACCAAGGTGGACCGTTCAGCTGCTTATGCTGCTCGTTGGGTGGCAAAATCCCTTGTTAAAGGAGGTCTGTGCAGAAGGGTTCTTGTTCAGGTATATACTTCTATATAACTGGGTTGACTAAAAGGCATGTAAGCGGGAGGGCATTTAGCAGTTATCTACTTGTCTTTTTTTGATACCAGTGTATTACACAAGTATGTGGGTCTTTTGATCACTGACTCTTGCGACATTTAAATTCTTTTAGGTCTCTTATGCTATTGGAGTATCTCATCCATTGTCTATCTCCATTTTCCATTATGGCACCTCTCAGAAGAGTGAGAGAGAGCTATTAGAGATTGTGAAGAAGAATTTTGACCTCCGCCCTGGGGTCATTGTCAGGTAAAGATGGTAAAGACTATTGCTAGTGAAAAACATTGAGGGTGTGGGTGTGTATGTATATATACTTGATATATTCAAATCTGAGAAAGTGAAGGTGTGAAGGAAGACTGGAGTGGGGAAACATGGTAATTCCTAGAATGTGTTCATGTCATTTTTAAATTGCCGTCAGTAAAGGCTTAAATTATTAGGAAAACTCTAAAATTACAGTGCTGCATGGCTTAGACTAACCACCCTAGAAAGTCCTCCACATTTGATAAAGGCTTTGTGCTCCTGTTACCTAAGGGATGTTTACTTAAAAGAAATTTTAGTACAGATGAATGGGCATGGCTGTTACAAAGAAAATAACCATGGTAGGGTGTGGGCATGGGACCTCGGTAAGTATTCCATGATTTTAGATGAGCTTTTGACACTTGCAATGTCTCAGAATAATGACAAGTTTTCATATTTGTTGAGCCAGGGACGGAAAAACAAGAACTATAGTTACTAATAAGGACTGTGCAAGGAGTTTGGACACCAGGGAAGTAACAAACACTTTTGCCACAAACTTCTTTCCTAGCATACCCCAGAGAACTGAACTCATTTGCCAGAAGTCTTGAAAATGAGTCTTGCTGATTGTTTTGCTTTAATTTAATTGAATGCTACATATTAAGTTACGGACTTGTATATTCCAGGGATCTGGATCTGAAGAAGCCAATTTATCAGAGGACTGCAGCCTATGGCCACTTTGGTAGGGACAGCTTCCCATGGGAAGTGCCCAAAAAGCTTAAATATTGAAAGTGTTAGCCTTTTTTCCCCAGACTTGTTGGCGTAGGCTACAGAGAAGCCTTCAAGCTCTGAGGGAAAGGGCCCTTCTTCCTAAATTTTCCTGTCCTCTTTCAGCTCCTGATCAGTTGCAGTCACTCTAGTCAATGACATGAATTTTAGCTTGTGTGGGGGACTGTAAGTTGGGCTTGCTATTCTGTCCCTAGGTGTTTTGTTCACCATTATAATGAATTTAGTGAGCATAGGTGATCCATGTAACTGCCTAGAAACAAACCAACAGCACTGTAGTAAACAATGCTTTGAAATTGAACCTTTGTGCCCTATCACCCAACCTTCTAAAATCCTAATTGCATTGACTTTCCCACCAAATGCTGAAAATGTCCTTGTAACGTGCACGTAAAGTACTTGTAGTTCCATTATAGCCTCTGTCTGGCAATGCCACAGCCCTGTCAGCATGAATTTGTAATGTCTTGAGCTCTATTATGAATGTGAAGCCTTCCCTTATCCTCCCTTTAACTTGATCCATTTCTAATTATGTAGCTCTTTGTCAGGGAGTGTTCTCTATCCAATCATTCTTGCATGTAACGCAAGTTCCAGTTGGAGCTCTAGCCTGACATGAGAAAGGAAAAAAAAAAAGGCAGTTACCATTAAACCATCTCCCTGGTGCTTATGCTCTTAATTGCCATCTCTTAAAACAGCACCAAATCAAAATCTCTCCACTTTTCAGCTGTCTTTTGGAGGACGTACGTAATAAGGTTTTTATTTAGTAAATCAATCCTATGCATGGTTTCAGCACTAGCCAAACCACCAACTCCTAGCTCTAGAAAAACAGGCACTTGGCACCCTTGTGATGTCATACAAAGAAGTCACAGGGCTGTACCTGAGGGTCTGTAGGTTGCACACTTTGGTACCAGATAACTTTTTTTTTCTTTATAAGAAAGACTGAGCACTCCACACTGCACAATAAGTCCTCCCAGGGTTTTAACTTTGTTTTGTTTTCAAAACCAGGTCCAATGAGCTTTCTGAACAGCTGGTGTAGCTACAGAGAAACCAGCTTCCTTCAGAGAGCAGTGCTTTTGGCGGGGAGGAGGAAATCCCTTCATACTTGAACATTTTCTAATTGCTTATTTATTGTATTCTGGGGTATGGCGTAAGTACAGAGAAGCCATCACCTCAGATGGCAGCTTTTAAATTTTTTTTTTTTTTTTTTTTTTTTTTTTCCTCAACACCATGATTCCTTTAACATGTTTCCAGCATTCCCAGGTAGGCCAAGGTGTCCTACAGAAAAACCTTGGGTTAGACCTACAGGGGTTCTGGCTGGTGTTAACAGAAGGGAGGGCAGAGCTGGTGCAGCTGGCCATGGAGAAAGCTGACTTGGCTGGTGTGGTACAGAGAAGCCAGCTTGTTTACATGCTTATTCCATGACTGCTTGCCCTAAGCAGAAAGTGCCTTTCAGCATCTATTTTTGGAGGTTTATTACGTATGTCTGGTTCTCAATTCCAACAGTTTAATGAAGATCTAAATAAAATGCTAGGTTCTACCTTAACCTGTGTCCATTATTCTTTTAAAGTGTTTTGGTATGAATATGAATTGAACATACTTTTTAACCCTGAGTAATCGTAATCCCACCCATGGTTTAGGGAAATCACTTCAATCCTGACTGCAGGCAGTTTGTAAATCATATCCCTTGCACTAAGGAAGTTCAAGGTTTGATCTCAGTTTGTCTAGCACTGCCTTTTTTGGCCAATACACTGGGCAAAATTCACAGCTCCTTATTACAGCAGCCAGATCTACACCATCAGCAGTGTTTTAAATTATCTAAGGTTAAGGGCATAAAAACCATTAACATGAGTGTAATGTGGAAGGAGTGATAATGTTCACTTTAGAAAATTTAAGCCAATTTTCTTTCAACTTTCTGAAAATGTAGAAAGTTTATTTAATGCCTTAAGTTTCCCGTTTATATAAACGGGTGTTAAAGGCTGCAAGTTACATGTTCAGTACATACTACAGTTTGAAAAGGGTTTTTAAACAGTGGTGAGAGAAAAGCTTATTCTAAAATTGTAGAAGGTTCATCAGCCAGAGCTTGGACCATCCTTCCTTAAGCCTAGTAGCCACTTGGCACATGTTCATACCAGCACGTATGAGATCAAGTGGTTCAAACACTTCACTGTGCTCTGCTGTTGCAGACGTGAGGCCCAAGGAATGCTTATACCTGGTTGCCTGGAGGCTTAGAAGTTTAGAAACATTTGGGAGGGAAGGCAAGGTTAAATCTTCTGACTTGCTCTGAAACTTGAGAAGTTCAACTTTGCATGACATTGAAAAACTCCAGAAAAAGTTTCAAGAAGCCTTTAGATCACTGCATTGCTATCTGAAGATAAGTTAACCATCTTGACCAAATGGGATGAGGATGAGTACATGCCTGTAGGCTGGTGAAGTGATACCAGAGAGAGAACTGCTTTGAGGTTCGGTTCAATACTAGGATGACCCCTGTTTTCAAGGAGTTTGCAGACTAAAGAGAGTGACCTTCAAGGTGGCTTGTCCTCTACCTAGCCCCGGGGTGGAGGTGGGGATTAACCAGCTGAGGGAGGAGAGTAAAAGCAAAGGCAAGAAACAGCAAGGGGTGAAGTGATTACAGCTGAGAATCAAAAGCATAAAGTGTTAATAGAAGGAAATGTCCTATTTCATGTTTAAGTTGAAAGTCATACTTTTCTACAGTTTCAAGGGGGATGACACTGGTCAGGGACAGAAGATCTAAATGCTAGGGGTAGGATGCAAAGCCTTCTGGCGAAAAGGACATTAATTACCAGGGCCTGAATACTGAAATCTGAATAACCCAGATTTTCACCAGTGAACAGCTTTTCTTAACCAGTATTAGACTAGCACCTTTCTTCATCCCACCCCAACATTTTCATTTGGAAAACGAGACAGGTTGCAGGAAAGCAGCATCCTTGCCTGTATTAAGAAAGATACTTTTTGCAGGAGTTTCCTTCTGAAGTGAAGAGTTTGTTTTTTTTGTTTTTTTAACCAAGTAAAAAGGCTGTGGGCAGCAGTTGCGGGAAGGGACATGGTGCCAAGGTGTATCGTGTCGCTGAGATCTGCAAAAGGACTGAAAACCAGTGTTTCCCCCACATCGGTGCAAGATGCCCTGTGGCACAGCCATCACTGACCCACAAAATGCCTTGTATGAATCAGAGGGACTTACTGCCAGGCCCCACTTGGCCTCAGCTGCGTGCCCTTATTCAGCCCCAACCTGCACAACTACATGGCAGCCCTGCTCTGGTCTGTCCCTAACTGGATTCCAGTATAAAGGCTGAAAGAACAGAGGTGGTAGAGATGAATTCAATAGGTCCAAGAAGTAGGAGGCAGAATTAATGGGACTTGAAATCTCAAGAAATGTGAGGAAAAGAAGTCAAGGCTGATGACTCTCAGATGGCTTGGTTAAAAAAAAAAAAAAACAGTTGCCATTCACTAATAAAGGAGACGCAAGTATGAGTTGGGGATGAATGCAAGTTCTGTTTATGACAGAGTTTGAAAGCTCTAGGATATCCAGCTGGAGCTAGCTAGATATACAGGTCTAGGGCACAGGAAAGAAACCTAAGCAGCAGCATCACTGGAAACGATGGAGTAGACATAATCATCCCAAGTGTGTACAGTGAAAAGGCAGCTGCCTAGGAAAGAACCCTGAGACTGGGTGGAGTGGAGCATGCGAAGAGAAGCCTGAAAACAGATGCGATCCTTTATCAAAGTTACTGGGACTGCCAGTCTACTGACGTCTCTGCCCGGAAGACCATGCGCTCCCAAGCAGGGCCTGTTTTTTAGTTTGTTTGTCTTTTCCTTTTTAATTACTCTATGCATTCTAACTTCCTAGCCCAGGGCCAGGCCTTTGAATTTTCACAGAATTGAGGATCCTCCTAAATCACATCCAAACTTTCTACATCCAGAGTCTACAAAGCGACTGTCAACATTCCCTAATCCCTCACCACTGTTCGGTTAAATCTTATTTTACATCACCTCCTGCTCATTAAAGGCTAGAATAATGCTAAATACTAAGCTTATTTGTAGATAAATACCACTACTAACCACCTAAATTTCGTTATTTGTTTAACTCTTGCTATTCTAACTATGCTCATGACTGCTACTGAAAAACTGGCTGTATAAATAATAGGAACAAAGAAGGAACCAAAATCGCAGTGAAGAGAAAATTATTCTCTGTGCATTTAAAACCTGATCACCATCCTAATCATACTTTATAATTGGACAAGTTTTAAGCTACATTATTGTCAAGGATTCTGAAAACTACAAGCAGCAGGGTGCAGGACCTTTACGTCAAACAGACTTGAGGTTCAAACCATCAGTCCATCCCTTATTAGATATATGTCTTATGAGCAAATTATATTACCTCTCAGCCTCAGTTTCCCCAACCATAAAATAGGGCTTATGGCCGTTAAGGACTAAATGTAATAATGCTGGAACAGTGCTTCACACAGTGCCTAGCATATGGCAAGCACTTGAGAACAGCCAGCTATTATTTTCATCATGGAACATTAAATCTCTTTCACCAAGGAGCCAGTCACTTTAAACCTGATCCTTACCCTTTCATCCTAGAAAGACATTTTCACGTTGTTTTTTAACTCCCCAGGCCCCTCAACCTTGGATTGATAAATCTTATACTTGCTTTACTTCCTTGGTTCCTCTAATCTATCATCTCTGAATTTATCAGAGCTATGGATAAGGAAGAAAAATGTAAAAAAAATCTGAATTTTTCAGATGTCCACTGCATAGGTAATGGTCTTGTAACTGGCTGCTCCTATATCTGTACCCAACATCTGGCTTCCCTCAGAACTCTGAGTGGACAGTGTCAGCATTTGGCTCAGAAGGATTAGGATTTGAAGAATCTGTGTTTGAAGGACTCGGCTCCCCAACTGGCTCAAAGGGTCGCAAGTTCGCATAAGTCACCTCTTGGGCCAGCTGCTCCAGGGAAGGGCGGCCTAATACCAGATTTCGAAGTGAGATACAAGTCATCAGAAAGCTGAAAAAGAGGGAAAAAGCCAGCAATCCAAACTCCTGTTTCAACATAGGCATTCTGGCCAAAGCCCTTAGGGGACACCTGGTCCTACCCCCTCACCCAGGCATAAATGAGACTCTCCCCTCAAGCACCCCAACATCCCAGTTGGAAAGGCACCCCACTCCTTATACAGTCTGGTAGAGGACTCCAGGGTGGGGTAGGAATAACCCACAGGGAGGCTGGAGAAAACCTGAGGCAGAACAAGAGGCGGCCATCAGACACCACTTACACTCCCATTCAATCAGGGAGAGGAGAATGGAGAGGACAAAAGGGAGGAATTTAGCACTGGATTGTCCTTTCCTGGGAAACAGTCCCTACTGTTACCCTCACCAGAGAAAAGTTACTCAGTCTGCAAACATCTAATGGCAAAGACACGTACTGCTGTGGGTAAAACTTACCTGCGGCGAAAGACATAGAGCTTTCGCAGCAAGAAGCGGAGGAGTCGCTCGTGGAAAGGGGCGTTTCGCCGGCGTTCGATCTCCTGGAGCCTTTGCTGGCGTCTAAGAAAGGTCTGAACCAGCGGTGTTGGCTCAGGGCCCCCTTTGACTTCCCCTTCCAGCAGAGGTTGCAGCTCTGGAGGCAGAGGCTCTGTTTCTGCCCGAAAGAGGGCAAAAAGAGGAATCACTAAGAGAGAGAGAGCATTCTCTCTCCTAGAACTCCCCTTTCCCCAGCTAGACGCTTCAAGTTCATTCTTTAATGGCTAGATCCTCACTCACAACACTGACTTCTTGTAAAGCGGGCTATCTCAGCCCAAATCTTCATATACTCACCACTTCCATTCTCCACCTTCTCCTTCAATTCTTGCAGGTATGCCAGGTCTTGCTCCAGTGCAAGCTCTGTAGTGTTGACATAGATGTACATGTAGCAGGAAGGACTGGGCGACATTGTATACACCTTATGGTACTCACCAGCAGGCAACTGAAAAGAGGGAAGAAACAGATCTCTTTCACCCTCTAGCCTTTCCCTAGCCAGCCTATGGCCTCCCTACACTGTACCCTTCCCCAGACATCTTTTTTCTTGTGTATTAGAGTCCAAAGGAACTGACCTCTAGAACCCTGAATGAGGCTATTCACAGCCCCCCTGGGGCCCTTGCTTTTTGAGCTCCCACTGCATTATTGTTATGTTAAAGTATTTTGAGTCTGTAATAAATCAACTCTACTAGTCTAAACTTTTCTACCATTGTTTTATTCTGTCGTTTTTGTTTTGTTTTTCTAATATTTATTTATTTATTTGGCTGCATCGGGTCTTAGTTGCAGCAAGCGGGACCTTCATTGTGGCACGCAGGCTTCTCTCTAGTTGTGGCACATGGGCTCCAGGGCGCATGGGCTCAGTAGTTGCAGCATGCGGGCTCTCTAGTTGTGGCGTGGGCTCAGTAGTTGTGGCGCGGGCGGGCTTAGTTGCCCCAACAGCATGTGGGATCTTAGTTCCCCAACCAGGGATGGTACCCACGTCCCCTGCATTGGAAGGTGGGTTCTTAACCACTGGACCACCAGGGAAGTGGTGGTCCCTCTACCATTGTTAATTCAAGCAAAATACCTGCATTTTTTCTCCCTCCTGAAGAGTCTGGTTCTTCTGTTCTGCCACCAGCTCCACAGTTACCTCGCCCTGCAGCAGCTGGATGCTAGTGTTGCCCAGGTCTTCGCTCACAAAGTTCTCCAGGTGCAGCCCTGTCGGGCAAGAGTTCCCCAACCCACCCCATGGTGGAGTGAATTCACCCCCAGCCGGAACAGAGAAATCACACCTTCACCAACACCCCCCACCTCTGGTTTCAAAAACCTTCCTCCCACCAGGAGAGGCCCCTCCCCACTCCATCACACGCCATATCCCTGGCCAACAAAGCCAAGAGGGAGACAGCAAAGCCTCCTTCCTCTCCTCCGTACCAGGGAAATCCGCGATGAAGACCACCTCGGTGTGGTTGTCCAGGCTGCTCTTGATTTCCTGTAGTTTGGTTCTCCAGGGAGACAGGTCCATCAGTAGCGGCTGCAGCCAAGGTGTACGCTGGAAGGGGGACCAGGTAGCCTGCACGATGTCCACACGAGGGTCAAAAATCCTTAGGAAAGAAAACCATGTTCTAAGGAGGCCACAGCTACCTATGCACTGGCATTTCCGGTTCTGTTCTTTTCATCACTGTTCCCAGATAGAGGAAACAGGTTTTTCAGAAAGAAGAAATGGCCTACGTCAGCATGTTATTGCCAGTTTGGGACAGAGAGAGGAGGGGAAAGAGATTCTGCAGCACTGTGAAGAGTGGGAGTTAGTGGCCACCCGACAAGAGCTGTGATAACAGCTTCGAAAAGAATAAGTGCATTACCTTTTCTTCAGGATGATGGTGCCCCCTGCTGGAAGCAATCAGCTATGCCCACAACCAGGTCAACAGGGACATGCACCCGAGGACAGCCTTTCAAGCAAGACAACACTGGGGAGCATGGGCTATTCATCTTGGCAGAAAGAGCTGGACTTCATTTCTCCCCCTTCTCTGCTCCCCTTGCCCACCTCTGCTGGAAGCGGTCATTGATGGAGACCCAAATATCAAAGTAGATCTGGGGCTCAGTGACATTGTACTTGGGAAGCAGGCGGCTCAGGCAAGTGGCATATTGCTTCAGCATGTCCGCATGATCCTTCCAACGCCGGCTCTGTGTGAATACCTGCCCCAAACCCCCACGTTAGTCCCACCTCATTGTTATGGAGCCTCTGGATAGGTCATGCAATGCCAACGGCACAGAGAGACCCCTGCCTGCTGCCAGTTCTGACAGAGAAACAGCAACAACAACAAAACCACACAAAACTTGCTGGAAGAATTTCTCATTGCTGGGCTAGCAGTACTCACCTTTCCTAAATCTCATCTCAGTTCAGGGAAGTGAACGACATCACCCTATTTCAACCCCCACCAAAGAAGCGCTCCACAGGGCTCCAGAGAAAGGGCAGAGTGGGCCCAAATGTGTTTTATTTCGTAATTGTGTTTATGACCAAACCAGACCCCAAAGCTCAAGGGGGCCTCTGAAGGCCAGTAAATCGTCAGCATCAGACATCTCACCCCAGGGTTGAGGTAGCCCAGCTCGCCGGTGCGGCCATCACGGTAGGTGATCTTCACGTGCTGGTGGGAGCGGGAGTGCACCATCATGTCCCAGGAATAGCCGTACAGCCCGTTTGTCCAGTTGTTATAGCCCTGAGGAGGCAGGGCAGCGGCAATCAGCTCGACGGTCCTCACGCTGACACCATCCTCCACCAAGAGAGGTCTGCAAGACCAGCCCTGTCCTCTCCCGGTTGCCGTCGCCTCCACCGCTGCCCAAGGTTAACCCCCAGCCCACACGTACCTGGGTGAGGAAATGGGAATAGGGCAGGAAGAGCTGCTCCAGGAGGTAGAGCAGGGTGAAGGCGGCGCCCAGCCGATGGCGCAGCCCTGGCTTCTGACCACCTTTGGCCCGGCTCCTCTTATACACGCAGGAAGCACTGGGCTGGGGGGCAGTCCTGAGGGGCAGCAGTTCTTGCAGCCTTTTCGGGCAGTGAGCCACCAGCTTCCGAGGCCACTCGGGAGAGCAGAAGAGAGGGCTGCTGGCCAGCATGACATAGGGGAACATACCTAGAAAAGCAGGGAGAAAACCAGCACGTCGGGAGTTTGGCCGGAGGAAAACGTGGGTAATCGCCTCAACCCCCTTCCCCTAGGCAGCCTTTCCCAGGTACTCCACTGATGATGAAAGAAGTTCTCAACTCCAGTCTATTTCTCCCCGGAGAAACTTACTACACAACGTACTTGCTGAGCCCGGAAGCCACCAGCTGCCTCCCTGTTTGTTTCCATCTCACAGAGACCGTATCCGGCTCAGCTTGGCACCCGTCCCTGTCACCACCTCCCACTGCCACACGTGCCGCTGGCTCGTCCCTCCCCTTCACACCTGTGGTTTCCTATTTCCCACCAGAGTACAGGAACTGACCAATGCTGAAGAGCTGGGAATTCATGCAGTGGAAGTAGGACACGAAGAGGAGACCAATGGATCTTGAGGCATCAAAGAAGAGCAGGAAACCGGCAGAGAGGTCGAGCAGCAGTCCGCACCAGTGCACCACCAGCAGACTAGTCATCTCCTCAGACAATACAAATCTGCGGACACCAGGGTCAAAGGTCAGGCACCAGCACGCACAGCGCACTCACAGCAGATGTACCTCTGCTACCCTGTCCTTGCTGCAGGTTCCACCCCAGCAGGTGGGTGGAAGAACTCTGCACAAAGACATCCTCTGGTAGGGTTTTCCAACCCCTCTTCATGTACACATACTTTAGGTGGCCATGTTTTTTCAACATACCCTATGTAATAAGCAAGAGTGCATCTCCGAGGGCACAATTTGATTGAGCAGTGTGTGTTGTGGCGGGCAGGTTCTTCGTGGAGGTTATACATGAGAAGAAACTGTAATAGGGGAACGCTTGGCTAACAACATCATGGTGTCAAACTTTAGGAACTGGGAGATGACAGGAAAGAGGGAAAAGAACAAAGTAAAACAAGAGGAAAAGAAGAAATGGGAGGAAGAGTAATGTCAGAGAGGAGCAGCTCTGTTTTGGAAAGAGTTGGCAACAATGGTATTGTCGGGGTAAGGGGCGCCGACTGCCCATCTGCTCCGCACGCCGGCCAAGGAGTCCCGGCGAGAGGCTGGGGTGGCCACCCGAGGACAGAGGCACCACCACAGCAACTGCTGGGGCCACTGCCTCACTCACCAAGCCACCTAGCCCTGGTGCTTTCCTTTCCTTTACTGCTTTTCCCTTTGTTTCCGCCCACACTGTAAGTCTCCCAGGGGCAGCTAGGCCTAGATCTTTTGATACCATCAACTCTGCCTTCTGCTGAACAGGGAGATGAGTGGACAGAGGGAAACACGTGCAAATTCAGGCGAAGTGGGAAGAGCAGCCGTGACTGCAGACCTGAGGGAGTCAAGCCCCCCACTCTGCACCTGGGCCACATAAGGCCTCTTGCCCTGCCGCTCACTTGAAGGGACTGAAGAGCCAGTGCCGGGACAGGTATTCCATGGAGTAGCCTTCCACCCAGTCTGCGTCCAGCTTTTTCATGCCCGCAATGAAGTACACAATGAAGATCTGCAAACACAAAACGAATGTTCAAACAAAGTCAGAACCTTGTCCCCTACAGACGGTCACAAATCAGTTCTGATGCCAGTTCACGGCCCAAGGGAGACTAGATCCATTCTTCTATTCACTCATCTCATATATTCACTCACCCGACATCCTACAGATGCCAGGCACAGTACCAGGCACCAAGGAAAGTCATCATGTTACTCTTTCCTCATGAGGATTCTAATCCAGCGGGAACAAAGCTCGACTCTTTCTATGACAAGGTGAGAGACCCCAGAGATTAGGGGGTTGGAAACAAGGGGAAGGCCAGCCCAGCTTTCCAGCAAGAGGGGGAAAAGAGAAGATCCAGGGAGGCAGAGCAGAGCCTGGTCTGGCAGTGGAACGGCCGTGCTGGCAATGGCTGTTGAGAACACCCCCCCCTCGCCTGAAATCCTGTACCTGGCCACGCAGCACAGCGTAGTTCCAAAGGGGCACGTGGGCGTTCCGCTTCCGGGCATTCAGCAGGCCGTCCACAGACCTGCAGCGAGGGGGAGAAGGATAGAGGACAGCTTCTTAGTCCAGTCCCATTTCTACCGTGGGACTGGTAGAAATGCTTTTTAAGTGTAATGCTCTCTCTATCCCAGGATGTCTCCCACACCTTCTCTGGTCCTCTGGGCTATTCTGAGGTCCTTTAGAATTACATGAGCATACTGCAACAACGACTATTTTAAGTCACAACAGAAATATTACTAGTGAGTTATAACAACGGAAAGTTCAGTGTTTACCATTCGTTTAGTTAGCAAATTAGTTTCTCCTAAAGAAATAGATTGGGAACAAGACTAAAATGCTAGAATATGGCTGAATATGAAAAAGAACGAATTTGAGGCAACGTTTGAAAAGCTAAAGGTGTATGAAAATATATATAGTGCATTTAAAAACAAGTTTCAATTTCTAAGACAAACTGACACTTCATAGACCTGGATGCTAGGATCTAGTGCCAGAGGGTACCTGCTAACAGCTTACCTAGGCTAAGAACTGATAAAACCAGGCTCCTAAGATTAGATGTATTCTGGGGAGGCAGAAGCAAAGTACGTTTTCAAGAAGACACAGAATGAGCAGAGAAGCCAGGAAAGGGGCAGCTTACACTTGTGGTCAAGAGCATGGGAGCCTGTAGTTAAGGAGACCTGGAGTCTCACTTACGCCTCTTACATGCTATATGACCCTAGATAAGTCCTTTACTTCTCTAAGCCTTAGCTTCTTCATCTATAAAATGGGAACAGCACTATGGACCTCATGGGGTTATAATGTGGAAAAATTAAAAGTGTTTAGCATAGTGCCTGGCACGTGGAAAGCCTTCAGTAAGTGATGGATATTTTTTCAAACTGTGTAAAAGTCATAAAAATGAGACTTTTCAGGAGTATTCTGTCAAAAGTGCCTCTTTGTGATGACAGCTGGCCACTCTGAATGAATGCAAAGGTTTACAAAAGGAGCATCTGCATGTGTGTGTTGATGAAAGAAGTTTAATTAATGACTGATAAATCACCAACAAATCCAATGTCTGAGAATTTTTTCCCCCTATACTCATGTTACTGACAGCTCATACTCGCTTTTCACTTAATAATGGGAGAACCCGTAAAGGTCATCTGCCCTGCCACCCTGCCTCCAAATCCCTTCTCCATCTCCCCTGAGAGATGGTCACCTGAGCCACAGGTCGAGGAGGGTTACCTCCTCCCGGGACAGCACTGCTCAGCAGCCCTGGTGGGCCCTCTCCTTCTGACATGACTCTGCCCCACAGCAACTTCTACTCTTGGCTCTAACTCTGCCCCTCTGGGCTCACACAGAGAAAGTCTGCTCCCTCTTCCACATGACCACCCTTGTAGTATCTGAAAACAGCTATGTCTGGCTTTAGTCTTCTCTTCTTCTCTCTAAGAGGATTACAGGAAGTGGATAGATCAAGGCACCTGGGGAGATAGGGAAAGAGTAAAGGGGTGGGAATGGAGCCATTTTGCTTTTTTGTCACCCCAAGAGCCCCAACCTCACGGACCCTTCCCTCTCCCAAATCCATCCAAATCGAAGTGTCACCCTGTAACCACACTCTGCAACGCATGGCTGAAAATACGTTTGCTGGGACAAATTCTAGGACCTCACCGGGCCCCTATCTCTGGTAATCATCCTGACGCAACCAACCCCTGCCTCTTTTCCCCAGACTCATACCAGTAGCGGTTTGCATCCATGAACGTCAGCTGAAAGGCCAACAAACCATACAGATAGGAGTGGTTGTTCCACGATGTCTTGTCCAGAAGAAACACATACCAGTATGGCAGCAGGAATAACACACAGCTTATCCGGTAGCGCAGGCCCAGCATCATGCCCAGTGCCCCTGGGATTTGTGGGGGAGAGGATTAAGAGGTCAGAGGGGCACTACAGGCCCAGCTCCCCTGGGACAGGCTGTGGGTAGGATTAGGAAAGGTCATCAGACATTTTATAACCAAGTGAAAATAAATTTCAATTAAATGTTATTTCAACATTTTAAACAGAGTTACGGGGTCACAGCTCAGATGACACACAGGTCAGCAGGATGAAATTATAAGTCACAGAGGAAGTGAAATAAGAAACCCAAGACCTTGGTCATTCACCAGCATGCTTTGTATTTCAGGGTTTTGGGTAGGCCAGTCAATACTCCCATCTCTCCTCAGTTTCCCTCACCCAGAAACATGATGGTGTAGACCAGATACATCCAGTCAAGTGGCAGTGGCTGCAGGGCGTCCAGCAACGGGAAGCGGCACACCTCCAGCCCATCCAGGTATCTTCGGTCCAGGGAGCTGAGCCCCCGCTCCTGGGGAATGTCCAGCACCATCATCAGCCCTGAGAAGGCAGAGGGGGAGGGGGCCGCTAGGCCTTAGCAAAGCGAGCCGTGGAACACGCTGGAATACAGTCGAGCACACCCAGCTCCAGGGTCAGACTTCTTTCCAAACCCCGGAAAGAATTCATTCAACAATAACCACAGAGCGCCTACTCTGTGCTAGGCATTATGCCAGTTGTGTGATCTCAGACAGCCACTGCACCTCACCGAGCCAATTCCCCATTTGTGAAAGGGGGCTCATAATATTTTGCAGGGTTTCAGAGAAGATTAAATGAAAGAAGTGTACAAAATGCGATCAAAGCTGTTCAGATTTGATAGTAATATTTGTAAAGGTCTGCCCTACTGGCTAGAGAAAGTGCTCTGGGGTGGTGCTCCTCAACCTCTTTTACTTTCTGGCACACCTGGCAGAGCAGTGTCTGGCCAGCACACTGGGGCAAAGAGAAGGGGTACTCAGGCCAGGAAGGCATCTCCAGTTAAGGCAAGATTTCTCAACCCCAGGACTATTCAGTTTGGCCTGGTTAATTATTTGCTGGGAGGGCTACTGTGTGGTTCATAGGTCATGCAGCAGCATCCCTGGCTTCTGTGTAGATGCCAGTAACCACCTATTCCCCTTCCCTCCCACCCCCAAGATGTGACAAATACAAATGTCTACAGACATTGCCAAATGTCCCCTGGAGAGCAAACTCTCCCCGTTGAGAAGCACAGGGAGTAATATCTCAGCATATCTGTAACCCATTCCAAACATACACGCTGTGGCCTATGAGTTAGAAAGATCTGGATTAGGGAGTCACGGCCTAAATGTCTGCCCTGTCACCTCTGCCATTTCTCTAAAGTCTAGTCCTTAGCATACTTACTGGGCAACTTCATGCCACAAATAAAATGGGTTCCTGTTCCTCTACCTCTATATTTCCTATAGCCTCAGACCAAAGCATTTCTGGTCTCCAAACCCTAATCGGAGACAAAACTGGGTCACAACGACCTCTTCCAGGATATCACTAACTTCAGCTCTTAGGAAAAGGAAGGTAAGTCCACTAAGCAAGTAAGTATCCAAGAAATGGACAAGGGACGATTGTCATTTTCCCATCCCCAACCACGCTGGCCCCTCCCAGAAACTGGACTTACCAAAGAGAAAACGGAAGACTGCCAGGCTTGCAGGATCTGTTGGTCTATTCAGCAGGGTCACCAGCTTCCCCCAGCTGGACACATCTGTCCACTCAAAACCCAAGAGCTTCCCCATTCGGCTGCCCTGACGGCGCCCTGAGGTCTGTCCAGCCTTATCTTTCTGTACTTTATCTGCAACCGATAAATGGAGAAAGTTGTGGGTGCGCGTATGGGAATGGAAATGCTTTAAAATAGGCTCCTCCTCAAATCACAGAAATCACAGGCCCAGGTCTTCTGCCTACCTGGATTCTTCCACTGATCTCTGACTACCCGAAACATCCCGGCAGTGCAGCCCCTCCTCCAGGATCCCCCAATGCCCCAGGACCTTTCTCAGACAGCAGCCCTCTAGCCGCAAAGCGTCCTGAATGTCATCACTACCCCGAAGCCGAAGACTGCAATCTCTCTCTACGGCTCCTTCCCATCGGAGGCTCCCTTCCCCAGGTCCCACAGGGAAGCCCTCCGGCCCCCACCCTTCTGAAACCCGCGCCCCTCTCTATCCGCCACAAGGCGGGGCTCTGACCCTACCTGAGTCGGGCGGGGACAGCGCAGACCGAGCAGACACCGCCATGGCCTCGGGGAGGTAGGTCGGCCACAGAGACACCGTCCGAGTAGGTGGCGTCGCGAGGGAAAACTCCCCTAAGTCCCGCCTCCCCTACACAGCAGCACCCCCGAGGCCGGCCGGAAAGTGCCGGGACTGTCGTGAAGAGCCCTAGTCGGCCGCGCCGGGCTCCCTGCTTGGCGGCAGAGGGCGGAGCGAGGAGCCTTGGGGCGGGGCGAAGCGGCCGCGAAGGGGCGTGGTCAGGCCCCGACCTCCCCGGTGACCCAGGAGGAGCGAAGGTGTCACCGGGCCTGCCTTTCTTCCACCGAATGACCAGTCTCTTCCCTGAGGCCTCCCGATCCCTCTCCGCGCTTTCAACCTAAGAAGACTCCGAGATCCCGCAGCTTCCCTGGGTCACTCCCCGCACCCATTAGGCCTCTCCAGACGTGAGCAGCGAGGGCGCAAATGTCAGACTCTTCCCAGAGAGGTTCCCGCCGAATTAGGACGCACCTGGAAGGGCTGCCCCGGTCTAGAGACTGTGTGCAAGTTTCTTTATTCTCTCTTCCAGTACCTGCCATGAACCAGAGGTTTGAAAGCAGCAGGGGAAACCGGAACAACATAGCTGCAGAGGGTATGCAGAGTAGGGGCAATGAATAGAGTGGTCGATCAAGGAAAGTCTTAAGAGAGGTGAGTCTTGAACAGCATTGTAACATCTAATTCTCTGCACTGGGATTGACCAGCAGGATCAGAGGAAGGCATCTTAGACCAGGGGTTCTCACATTTTTTAGTCTCAGAACCCCTCTACACTGATACACACGTTATGGAGAACCCTAAAGAGCTTTTGTTTATAATGGGTTATATTTTCCCATATTTACCGTATTGGAAATTTACACTGAGAAATGTTTAAAATATGTATTGATTCACTAAAAGAAAAAAGTAATAAACCCATTACATGTTTATATAAATAACCTTTTTAAGAGAAAAAGTATATTTTCCATACCAAGAAAATACATGAGAATAGTATTCTTTTACATGCAAATCTCTTTGATGTTTGGCTTCATTGAAGAAAGCTGGATTCTCGTATCTGCTTCTGCATTCCATCTGTTGTGAAATGGTGTTGATTGAAGTATGTGAAGGAAACCTGGCCTTACCGATACTTAGTTGGAAAAAAGAGAAGCATTTTATTATTATTACTATTTTTTTTTTTTTTTTGCGGTACGCGGGCCTCTCACTGTTGTGGCCTCTCCCGTCGCGGAGCACAGGCTCCGGACGCGCAGGCTCAGCGGCCATGGCTCACGGGCCCAGCCGCTCCGCGGCATGTGGGATCTTCCCGGACCGGGGCACGAACCCGTGTCCTCTGCATCGGCAGGCGGACTCTCAACCACTGCACCACCAGGGAAGCCCAAGAGAAGCATTTTAATAGCCTGTTTAGACAACTGGATATTCTTTTGTACCACACCAAAACTTACAAGTAGTCGTTTTTTAAAGGTTAGTCAGATGTGAAATTGAAAATCATATAATGAACTTTATGCTCTATTACATTAAAATCATTAGTATATCTTGCGCTTTGAATGGACCTTTTACTCACGCATGATTTTGTAAAATATGCATGGTCATTTGGAAAACATTGCTTCACTGAGTTACACAGCTCTTTTAAATGCAGAGCCTCTTAATGTGGAGCAACAGGAACTCTGCTTCCATTACTCGTGGGACTGCAAAATGGTACAGCCACATTGGAAGACAGTTTTGGCATTTTCTTACAAGACTCCACATACTCTTACCATATGATCCAGCAATTGTGCTCCTTGGTTATTTACCCAAATGAGTTGAAAACTGATGCCCACACAAAACCTGCACGTGAATGTACAGCAGCATTATTTATAATTGCCCAAACTTGAAAGCAACCAAAATGTCCTTCAATAGGTGAATGGGTAAAATAAACTAGCACATCCATATGATGGAATATTCAGTGATAAAATGAAATGAGCTATTAAGACACAAAAAGACATGAAGGAAGTTTAAGTGCATATTGCTAACTGAAAGAAACCAATCTGAAATGGCTACATACTGTGTGATAACCTGAAAAAGGCAAAATTATGGAGGTAGCAAAAAGATTGGTGTTTGCCAGGCATTGGGGGGGAGGAAGGGAGAGAAGAATGTAGCGCAGAGGATTTTTAGAAGGGTGAAACTATTCTGTATGATACTCTAATGGTGTCGTGGTGAGTTCATGTCATTATATATTTGTCAAAACCCATAGAATGTATAATATAAAGAATGAACCCTAATGTAAACCATGATTATAGTTATAATATATAGTTATTAATATAACTATATAGTTAATAGTTATAATATCACTATTAGTTTATCAGTTGTAACAAATATACTGCACTAATACAAGATGTTAGTAATAGGAGAAACAGGGAGAGCATGAGGGGTGTATGGGAACTGTCCGTACTACTCAAAAAAATAAAGTCTATTAATTTGAAACAAACAAAGGTGATTTGAGCTCACAGTTTAATTGCACAAGTGCTTTTTCTTAGAAACTATGAAACATCGTATTTGGGTATGCAGAAGCATTGTATGCATATTTCCCATTTCTTCACACAAAATAGTAAAAAGATCTGTATTCCAGTGTCAAGAGTTTATAAAATTATTAATTTGTACTTCTTCATTAAGGATGTTCTTAACTGACACTGGCATTTTATTTTCTATTTTTACTTTTTTTTTAGGCTGCACACTGGCATTTTTTTTAAATTGCAAACGCATGGCAGGAAGGAATGCAATGACTACTACTACAATTTGGTGCCACTGTCTCACTCCTGCTAAGTTGCCAGCAGTTTTGCCACCATTGCTTTTTGCATCATCAGTGCAAATGTCAACACAGTTAAAAAGGCAAATAACATCTCAGTATTATTATAAGTAGTTTTGTCCCTAAGGACTCCAGGGGTTCATGGACCATGTGCCGACAACCACTATCCTAAAGGGAAAAGGCGGCAGGGGTAGATGTAAAAGTAGAGGTTATTGGGCACAGTTGTGTTTGGCAGGTGGAATTACTGGGCTAACAAGTGTTCCTGCTGTTGAGGGTCTGGCCCACTTCTAGGTCATCCTAATAGGCAAGGGGGGCCAAGTCACTTTGGAAGCCATAGATCTATTTAAGGGATGGATCTCTTAATCCACTGTCAAATCCCAGTCCAAATGAATACAGTGTGGGTTGGGAAGTTTGGGCTAGATCTTCCAGGATCACTCAAAATTAGGTGGTTCCATTAAGTTCAGTGTTGATGGTCTGTTACATGCCAAGAACTGGACAAGTTACAGAGGAGGAAACAGAAATGATTAAGTTGTGGCCTCTGTCCTATAGAAGTATAATAATAAAAATATATAGAAATAATAAAATAATAATAGAATGTAGGAAGTCATAAGTATTAAGTGAGGTTCAAAGTGCTACGGGAGCACTGAGGAAGAAATGAATTATGACTGGAGAAATCAGGAAAGTTTTTTTGAAAACTTGGGCCTTGAAGGATGAGTAAAATTTTGAGAGGAGAGAGGGAAATCAAAAGTTCTCAATAGTCTTGGGTGAACTGAGAGCATTCTGTGTAAGAGAACTACAGCTAGTAAATGAGCTGTGCTAACTCTTCACCTTTCCATCCCATGATTTTAACTTGTTTTTGTTCAAGGCGTTGATTTCCAGTTTATCCTTTCAGGACCAATATACAGAGACTCATGACATCAGACATTCATTTATCCATAAAATAGTCCAAAATTTACAAAAGGAATTTCTTCATGGTTCTTTTCTAATAAAAATTCTCTTTCTGTCTGCACTGTGGAGAAAGAAGCCCTCTTTCAGATCTCTCAATTCAATACCCTAAACATTTAGTGAGTGCCTACTACGTGCAGGATATATGTTATTTTCTACGAGGGGTACCAAAGTAAAAACACAGCCCCTGCCTTCACAGAGCTTAGAGTCTCAGAGGAGTCAAATGTGTACGTAGTTAATGGCAAAGCATATTATAGGCTCTATAAAAGACACAGTGTGATGGCGATCAGAAGAGGAAGACTTTAACTTCAGTGGGGAAATCTGGAAGACTTCATGGAAGCAATGTCTCAAATATGCATAGACTTGCCATAGGCAGTGATGAATGAAGGAGGATATTCACTCATCATGAGACAAGTCCACTCGAGCAAAGGTATAAAAGGGGATGATGTGTTATGGGAAGGGCAGGTAATTTAGTATGACTGGGGGGCTGGGAGGTGAGTCTCATGAGAGATAAGCTTCAAAAAGCAGGTTGACAGCAATCTTGGAATGCTAAGGAGTTTGGGCTCTACTCTGGAGGTGCAGCATACTCGAGTCAGTGTTTTGGGAAGATAACAAGTAACCCCAGGAGGAATGGATGGGAAAAGAAAGGTCAGTTTGGAGGTGGCTGGAATTGTGCAGAGAAGAGATAATGCCCGGCATTACCTAGGAAGCACAAGCTGATATGGAAAGGAGGGGGTGGATTTGAGAGACATGACCAAGACTTAGTGATGTCCCGTTGTGTGTGTAGGATGGCTTAGCGGTTCCTAACTTGGGACACTGATAGAATGGGAGTAATATCCAGGAGGAGGAACATGGGGAAAAAATAAAGGGTTTGGGTTGGCTGTCGGATGTGTCTGTGGACTGACCAGGGTATTGGAGAGGAAGCAGTGGCAATTGACAGAGATGTACAGATTTGGGGATCATCCATAAATGGCTGTTGAAACCGTAAAGGCATTGATTGCACTTCCAGAGGGAGAGTGGGGTTTCTCAACCTTGGCCGTATTGACATTTGGTCTGCATATTCTTTGTCGTTGGGGGGATGGGTGAGGTGGGGGGAGGGGCTGTTCTTGGCATTGTAGGAAGTTTAGCATCTTTGGCCTCTACCCACTAGATGCCAGTAGCACACCTCCGCCACCAGTTGTGTCAAACAAAAATATCTCCAGACATTGTCAGATATCCCCTGGAGGGCAAAATCAACCCCACAGAGAACCGATTGCTCTAGGAGAGAGTGCGGAGTCAAAAGATGGCCAAGGGCAGAACCTTTGGGTTCTAAGGTCACGGTAAGAAAGGAAGAGCACACTGGGAAAGACGGGGGTGACTGTGTCACAGATGGGGTGGCCAGTGGTGTTACAGTCTATAAAGAGGGTTTTGGAGACAAAAGAGGCCTAGGCAGTGGGGAGAGCTTTATGATCTTTCAGGGAGCAATTCCAACTGAGCCTCCCGAACGTGCTTTCTTCTTGTTCGCTAGCCTTTTCCCTGAGAGGTACAGGAGTCAACTGCCCCCCTGGGCCATAAATGAGACTGGGATATATGCCAGTGTACCACAAAGTTTGCCTGGTTGCTTTGCAGGATGTTCATATTCCTTTTCCCCTATTTTCTCATTCCATTTGTTCTATTAGTCTCCTTTTTCATTTGTAATGTGCTTTAGCAGAAATATATACCCATACCATTTAATCCTGATAATAACCCCACAAAATAGCTTTCATTTTTATTCCCATTTTGCAGATGAGGAAACCAAAACTCCCAGAGGGAACCTTGCCTAAGACAGCACAACCAGGGAGCCATAGAGCTGATGCCCAAATCTTCTGATCACGCAGGGACTGAGAACACTCTTCATCACACCCCAATTGCTTCTTTGGTTGCAACTCCTACCATGTAGCATCTTTTCCTTACAAAGTGACTGACACTCCCCTTCTCCTGGGATAGAGCCTTCCTTGACTGTAAAGGAATCAGTGACTTTTGTTCTCTTTTTCCCTGACCACAGCGCCATTTCTGCTCATAGAGTATTGTTTGGTGCCTTACTGAATGTCTCACCTTGTGAGGGTGTTAGCCAGATGGTCTTTTTTCCTTCTTCATTTTCTTCTTTTTTTTGGCCATGGCTTGCGGCTTGTGGGATCTCTGTTCCCTAACCAGGGTTTGAACCTGGGCCACAGTAGTGAAAGCCCAGAATCCTAACCACTAGGCCAACAGGGAACTTCCCAGATGGTCTTCTGACAAAAGGTAACATTGTAATGTTTGTACAGGTGAGGCCAAGCCTGCGGCAATTCTGTATGGTGAAGATGAGGACAGACAGGTCACAGGCCCAACTGTGGGCACTTCGGAATCTCCCTGATGGTTGCTGGGTCTAGGCCAAGGGTCATCTCCCTCAGGGACACCCGTGTATGTCCAAGGCTTGCAGTGGCATACCAGACCCCAGTAACTCCTCAGCTGTTGGAACTCTCCTTCCCTCCCTGGGAATCCTCTGTCATTTCCTCCTGCTCCCCACAAACTTCCTATTCTGACCCTTTGTTTCTTGGCACCCCTCATGTTCTCTTAACCACCAATTCACTTAGCATCTGGAATTCTTAGTAATAGTAATCACAAAAGCCACCATTTACTGAGGGTTTTTAAAGTACCAGGTATAGACAATGGAGGTAACTGAGGCTTAGAGATGTTACATAAATCTGTCCAACGTCACATAAATATTAAGGTACAGATCAGCATATCTAATAGAAATGTAATTTGAGCCACGTTGGTAATTAAAATTTTCTATTAGCCAAATTAAAAGAGAAAAGAAACAGATGAAATTAATTTTATCAAAATTTTTTTATTTAACAATATATCCTAAGTGTCTATCAACAGACCAATGGATAAAGAAGATGTGGTATATATATACAATGGAATACTACTCAGCCATAAAATAGAGTGAAATTTTGCCTTTTGCAACAACATGAGCGGACCTCAAGGGTATTATGCCTAGCGAAATAAGTCAGACAGAGGAAGACAAATACTGTCTGACAGGGGTCCCCAACCCCCGGTCCTTGGACTGGTACCAGTCCACATCCTGTTAGGAACCGGGCTGCACAGCAGGAGGTAAGCAGCAGACAAGTGAGTGAAGCTTCATCTGCTGCTCCCCATCGCTCCCCACCACTCCCCACCGCTCCCCACCGCCCCCCACCGCTCCCCATAGCTCCCCATAGCTCCCCATAGCTCCCCACCGCTCCCCATCGCTCCCCACCACTCCCCATTGCTCCCCACCGCTCCCCATCGCTCCCCATCGTTTGCATTACTGCCTGAACCATCCCTCCCACCCCTCCACACCCCTTCCGTGGAAAAATTGTCTTCCACGAAACCCATCCCTGGTGCCAAAAAGGCTGGGGACCCCTGCTGTATGATATCACTTACATGTGGAATCTAAAAAATACAACAAACTACTGAATATAACAAAAAAGAAGCAGACTCACAGATATAGAGGACAAACTAGTGGTTACCAGTGGGGAGAGCGAGGGGGAGTGGCAATTTAGGGGTAGGGGATTAAGAGGTGCAAGCTACAATGTATAAAATAAGCTAAAAGGATATATCATACAACCCAGGGAATATAGCCAGTATTTTATAATAGCTATAAATGGAGTATAACCTTTAAAAATTGTGAATCACTATAGTGTACACCTGTAACATATAATATTGTACATCAACTATAACTCAATAAAAAAATAAAGCACTTGGGAATTCCCTGGCAGTCCAGTGATTAGGGCTCCGCGCTTCCACTGCAGGGGGCACGGATTCGATCCCTGGTGGGGGAACTAAGATCCCGCATGCTGTGTGGCCAAAAAAATAAATAAATAAAATAAAGCACGTTACAGATTTTTTTTAAAAGGGAAAAAAAAGATCCAAAACATTATTCCAACATGTCATCAATATATAAAATTACCAAAGAGATATTTATAGTCTTTCTCTCATAGTAAGTCTTTGAAATCTGCTGTGTGTTTTACTCTTACATCTCATCTCAGTTTAGACTAGCCACATATCACATGTTCAACAGCCATTTGTGGTCAGTGGCTACTGTATTGAACAATGAAAGTATAGATCAAGGGTTCTGAGCCACCTCCGCTTGGCTTCATTGTCGCCTTTCTAAGGATGGTGAGGAGTGGGGCAGCCACGTTCTCTGTGAAAGCAGGCTGATCCTGTCCCCCAAAATTCAGGTCTGAAAAAGATAATAATCTTATCTAATTGGGAGTAAGATTTCATTATAAATGAGAATAAAGTGTCTCCAAATGCTACAGAGGTCCAAAATTTATTAGACTCTTTAAAAAAGCATTTGTCAGAGAAGCTGACATTTCCCTCTTGGAACTGTTACTTCTTTTGGGATGGGACAGGAATGTTTGTTCCTTTCTGCAGGTCCCTGTTATTGTTCTTTTATCTCCATAAACACTGTCCAGGAAAAGTGGATTTTCTCTGGCCTGGAGCCAGGTTGGTAGAAAAATCCTTTGCCCTGGGCCCTCTCTCTTGTCCATAGGGCAGTCGCATGACCCCTTCTGATGGGGCTCACCAACCGATGTGGTGGCCTCGGAAGGGACGTGCAGGATTGCTGAACTCTGGAAGGAAAGGAGGGTTGGTGAGCCATCATTCCCTGATTTGAGCAGTGGGCAGCCCTTTGTTCCAGGCACTGTACTAGGCACATGGCATGTGCTATCCTTTTACTCCTCACCACCACCCTATGAGGTTAAGCATCAGCACTTGCAAAACCCAGGCAGGTGAAAAGTTTCACTCAGTGTGCAGCTTTCCGACACCAGAGCCCAGGATTACAGCGTTCCAGACTCTGGGGGTTTCAATGCTTTCTGCAATAAGACGGACATGGGAACAAGGGTTGTCCAGCAAGAAATGTTCATATCTGTGTTCTGTTTCCATGCGAACAAGGTCTGGCAGGGTGCTTAGGGTTGATTTCAGTCTCTAAGAATTGGGGGTGAGATACTCAGCACATAAAAAAAGGAGATGGGGGACTTCCCTGGCGGTCCAGTGGTTAAGTCTCCGCTCTTCCACTGCAGGGGCCACGGGTTCCATCTCTGGTCAGGGAACTAAGATCCCCGGCATGCCGCGTGGTGCAGCCAAAAAATAATAAAAATAAAAAAAGGAGACGGCTGCCCTTTCTATATCAGGAAACCCAGGAGGACTGCTTGATCTTTCTTTACTTGTTCCTGACAAGTTAGAAATGTGGTGCGGGGGAGCCCTGTCGCTTTAAGCCTAAGCCCTGGCTTCCCAGGAGACTTGGGAGGGCAGTGGAGTGCCCGCCTACCTGGGGAACCTGAGCGAGGTGTGGCCGGAGAGGCTCTGGAGGCGAGGTGGGCGGGGGCAGGCTGAAAGTTGGACAAGCAGGAAGTGAACCGACGGCTGCCCGAGAGGAAACAAACTAGGCGAGAGTCCCGCTGCCGACAGGCCCGAGCCGCTCGGAAACATGGTGAGAGAGCGGGAAACTAAGAAGGGGCTGATTTCACGAGCAGCCAGAGGGGGCTGGGGGCTGGGGATCAGCAAAGGATTGCTGGTGGCAAAATCTGAGGGCTGGGCCAGCGCCGACTGTGACCTCTCTTCTTTGACAGCTGGGCTGCAAATAGGTCTGAGCTGCCTGGGCGGGTGTTCCTGCTCTTCTCTGCCCCCTCCCTCCCCTGAGCCCTGAGCTGGCCTGGAGTGGAGCTTCGGTGGGAGTGTGAGCTCCTAATTCATCTCCTCCTCCAGCCCTCCGGCCTTTGGCCTTCGGGTGTTGTGACATTCCTGGGCAGTGCCTCTGCTGTTCCCAGCGCAGATTCCAGCCCAGCGGCAGGAATCCCGCTCTGCCCCTCACTTTATCCCTGTACAGAAACCCAAAGAATTTGTCTCTCCGTCGAGTCCAAGGAAACTGCCCCCTCTCCATAAACATGAGGAAGAGAGCTGATGGTTTGTAAAAAAAAAAAAAAAAAAAAAAGACAGAAGTTGGTTCTCTGTAATCATCTAGTTTGGACCCACGCCCCTGGCTTGTGTCTGGAAGTCTAGTGGGTCAGGGAGGGAGGAGCTTAGTAGTGTTTTTCCCTCCCTGTTCAAAAACCTTATCAGAAAGCCTGAGGATGAGGCATCAGCCAGGGAGGACTTGCCCTCCATTTCCCCCAACACCCAGGCTGCTGTCTGTATGTTTCATACTTGCTTAAGTAGGCAATGGCGTGGTGCCTACGCGAGGACCTTAGTGGTGGGGAAAGCAGAAGTTTGTGGCCCAACGGCTGTCTCTCGTGGGGCCTTGTGAGGGACTTGGAGCCTGGTTGCCGTGGCTCAGGCTGCCCAGGAGGCCGGAGCAGCTCTCCAGCTGCTGTCTTGAAGAGAGGGCGGGTTAGGCTAGGGGAGGGTGGTCTGTGGGGGGAGGGGCACAGGCATTTTTAATGAGGACCGGTGGGATCTGGGAATTCACAGGTAATGGTGGGGCTGTGCCTTGTGAGGTGCTGGCTCAGCGGTCTCCTCTGACCCTCTCCGAGGAACAAGGAAGCAGTGGAGAGGGCTTTGGGGGTGTGCTTCTTGTTGTCTCACGTGCCCTGAAAACCCACAAAGAAGTTGGATCCAGTCTGTCTCCTAGCATGGCTCTCACCATCTGGGGCTTAAAAATGCATTTGTTTTTGATCACACAAGTACTACAAGGAAAACATTCTCTTTGCAAACAGTTCAAGCATTACGAAAAGCTAAGTCCACCTTAGGACTCCGTCTCCTCTGGCCTCTGAGGCTGAGTCTCAGTCCCTCCGGCACTCGGCCTAATTAACCCCTGTGTGGCTGCCCAGGAGGAGGCCAGTGGTGGTGGAGGAGATGACCGTGTGCGAAACCTGCAGAGCGAAGTGGAGGGAGTCAAGAATATTATGACCCAGAATGTGGAGCGGATTCTGGCCCGGGGAGAAAACTTGGATCATCTCCGTAACAAGACAGAGGATCTGGAAGCCACAGTGAGATGATGGGGAGCCCAGTGGGGGCCAGGGGAAGAGGGGGGAGGAGGATTATTGGGGGCTTGAGGCTTGGTGGTCTTGGTGGCAGAATGATCAGGAGGGAAGTCTGCCTTTTTACCTGTGTTGGGAATTGATGTGAGCTGAATCCCCACTTCTGATTCTGCTCTACTCCACTGATTGGTACTGGGGTCCAGGGAATGGGTTCAAGGACTGGGGCTGGGGATGCGGGGGTGGACCCATGGAGACATTTTGTGAGACTGATGGATGGCTCAGTCAGCCTGTGCTGTCTTAGGCTTCTCTCCTATGAAATCGACTTTCACTTTGAAGGCTGCCCTTGACAATCATTTGGACCTGGCCTCCCCAGGACAAAAATATTGGCTCCAGAAAATCCTCTTAGGGCCTTTGGCCTTCCCCAGGAGTTATTAGGCAGGGGGTGGAAAACTGTTAGAGTTTTGCTGAGCCAGCTTTAAAAAGAAGCTGGGAAGAGGAGTAAAAGTCTTTGATCCCAGGATCCTCTGCTGGCTGAAGGCTGGAATAATATCTCCCACACATCTTGCTAGATCTCATTCTTCTCTCCCTCCAGCCAGAGGCTGAAGCCAGCTGCTCAGGGAGGGAGTAACTCTAAAGTTCAACAGAGGGCTGGAGACTTAAGATTCCGTGTCCACGGAGAGAGACTGGCCATGGCTTTCTGAGTCCTGTGTGTAATCTTGAGCATAGCTCATTTGACTCCCTGGGACTTAGTGTTTCTTTCCACAGCCCAGCCTGGGAAGCATGGCCCAGGGGAACAATTTCTGCAATTCAAGTTGGGAGAGGAAGAGCATTTTCCCTCAGTTCCAACCCCTGGACTGCCCTGGCCCCTCCTCCAGCTTCAGCGGTCCTCATGTGGCCAGAAGTTATGGAACCAGGGAGATGTGTCCACCTGGAGCCTGCACCCCTCAGCCCCAGTGTCTGCCCTCCCAAGGGTGGGTTGTGCTGCCAGTGTCACAACCCTGGGTGTGAGCGTGCATCAGAGGCCCCTCAGTGTGCATGGCAGTGCGGGGGGAAGAAGAGAAGGGGGCAGGCAGGGGACCAGAGGGAGCCTAAGGATTCTGAATTTGAATTGGTTCACCAAATGGTTGTGAAGGTACATTTGTCGAGGTAGGAGGACAGAACTAACTGTTTTATTTAGCAGTCTGTTGCCTCAACGCAGCACTTAAGTGTTTAGAGGTATGGCGTGTGGGTCTCGGTATGCTCATCCCAGCGGCAGGAGGCACTGGGTGATTCTGCCTTATTCCCAACAGTCCGAGCACTTCAAGACCACATCGCAGAAGGTGGCTCGGAAGTTCTGGTGGAAGAATGTGAAGATGATCGTCCTCATCTGCGTGATTGTTTTTATCATCGTCCTCTTCATCGTGCTCTTTGCCACGGGTGCCATCCCTTAAGTAACTTAGGGAACCCCTCCCACCCTGCCCTCTTCTTGGGGGGCAGCCTTCCATAGTGGGTGCCAAGAGGGGCCCTCTCTCCTGTCCTTCTCCACAGGGAATGATGCTCCATCCTCCCGCCCCTCATTCTGGGGCCCCTCTACCACACTGTCTGACCCAGGGAGCACCTTGGTCCCCAGAAGGAGAGAGCTGGACTGTGGCTGTGTTTCAGGGGTCCTCAGAGTTGGTTGGAGAGACCCAGAAGGGCCAGCACATGGCTGCGAAACTGATGGAACTGAGGGTGGCCAGTGGGCAATAAAGACCTTTCAGTATCCCTATGCATGTGAGGTACTTTCTCCCTTTCCATTTTGCCTTTGGCCCTTCCATTTCTTTTCTCCCTAAGGACGCCCTCTGGCAGAGATCCTCCCATTGGAGGCCCAAGCTGTTGGAGGAGTGGAGAGCATATGTTTGGAGAAGAAAGATGGAAACTCTCTGTCTTTCTTTATCTCCCCTTGTTCCATCATTGTCACTGGTCTCAAGAACAGGAATTTTCTGGAGGTCTTGGCGTATGGAAAATTCAAAACCTTCCCAGCATTTTAGGGTAGTATGTAAGACTTTGAAGTGTCCCCTCTGGGACTTGCCATTTCCTTTATTAGTTTTCTGCTGGAAGTGTTAGCCGAGACATGAAGCCTACCTGGGCAGAGCATTTAGGAATCTGGTTAAGGGCCTCCCACCCCTCCCATCATTGCCATTTCTCTTTGGTGGCCCTGTTGTAGTCTTAGAGTGAGGGGGTTAGAGGAACTGAACTGCTTTTCCTTCTCTTGTGGTTCTGCGAGTTCTATTTGTCTTTTGTCTGCCCCTGTCCTTCTGGAACTTAGCAGGGCCTCTGGGTCTCAGCTGTCCTGAGGGGGTGAGCATCTCTCACCCGTGTCTCGTGGCTGGGCACAGTCAGTGTCACAGGACAGGGCCTATGGCCTTCCTTCCCCTCCATGGACAATGGACCTCTCTGTCTTTGGGCCTCCCTCCTCTCCACCAGGTTCCACCATCATTGTCACTCTTTCCAGTGCCCAGTGCGCCTTGGTTTGGGGGAAGGGTTTATGTCATCTCTGTCCCTATTTCCCCCATAGGCTTTCCAGAATTGAAAAGAACCTGATTTGGGGAGGGAATCTGGAAGGGCCGGGGTTGGGAAACAGGACTGGGGACTAGTACTGGCAAGTCAGGTTCTAGAATCATGCTCCGGGGACTTCCCTGGCGGTCCAGTGGTTAAGACTCCACACTGCCAATGCAGGGGGCGTGGGTTTGATCCCTGGTTGGGGAATTAGGAGCCCACATGCTGCACAGTGCAGCCAAAAAAAAAAAAAAAAAAATAGAATCATGCCCCGAAAACTAGGAAGGGGGGAAGCACAGAAGAGACCCTGGGGGCAGACTTTGTCAGGACCCTGTCCATCCTCTCTCTTCTCAGTCCACTCCTGGACTCGAGGTCCAAGCAACTGGGGTGATTGGGACCTAGTCTGTCCAGGCTGGGGGTGGGGTCTGTGCTCACATGGGGCTCAACGTGGGAGAGGGAAGCCCCCAACCCCCTTCCTCAAGAGGGGCCACCTTTGAGATGTTGGGATGGTATGTGGTGGGATAGAGAACAGGTGGCTGGCGGCTTCTCTGCAGCAGTGAAAGGGCAGGCTGAGGATGGATAGACTCAGCTCAGGAAGGCTCTGGACAGGTTAGACACACCAGCCTCCCTCATCCTCCAGCTGAGGAAGGGGGTCATATCAGGACAGGGCTGCACTTGCCCACGTGGTGAAGGGGAAAGAAAGAAAAAGCTAGAGCTAGCACCTTCTCCATGGGGGTCTGTTTTCTCTTTTTGGGGGGAGGTACGCGGGCCTCTCACTGTTGGGGCCTATCCCGTTGCGGAGCACAGGCTCCGGACGTGCAGGCTCAGTGGCCATGGCTCACGGGCCCAGCCGCTCCGCGGCATGTGGGATCTTCCCGGACCGGGGCACGAACCCGTGTCCCCTGCATTGGCAGGCAGACTCTCAACCACTGTGCCACCAGGGAAGCCCTGTTTTCTCTTTTAATTGAGGTGAAATTCGCAAAACATACAATTGACCGTTTTAAAATGTACCCTCCAGTGGCAGGTAGTGCACTCATGATATTTATTGTGAATAAACTTAATTTAGTTTCAGAACTTTGGCGTGGTCGGTTTCTGGTTATGGGTGAGTTGCACTCACCAAGGTGGCAAAGACCCTGTCCAGCTGTTCACTGCGTTTCCTGCACCTAGCACAGTGCAGGACAATGGCGCTCCTACAGGTGCTTGTTGAATGAATAAATGATTCCTCCCCAGATCAACCCGGTCTACCTGAGCTGGGATGCAGTTCCAGAGAGGATTCCCTGAGCCCGTTCCAGAACCCACTCCACTGGGACCATTTCATAGACTGGGGTCCCGAGCTGTAGACCAGGCACCACGCTGATTGGGCGGAGGCCCCACTTCACCAGGCTGGGGAGTCATCCCAAGCCGGGCGTCGGCGGCCCGGGGAGAGGTGTGGAACCGGGACCCCGGGAGCCATCGCCGGCCGCTTCCGATTTGACTGATTTAACTTGGTTTCGGTCGCCGCTCCCAGAAGGCTCGCCCCCCGCCCCCGCCAGGCAGGCCCCGCCCCGCCCTCCGCTTCCTCCCAGATCCCTGGCACTGCGGCCGCTCGGGCAGAGGAGCCGGAGCGGCGAGGCAGCGGCGGCGGCGATGGTGAGGGCCCGGGGCCGGGGCAGAGGGCGAGCGTGGAGGGGTGCGAGGCATGAGTCCGAAGTCCAAGGGGTGGGGGCGTCCTTCGGGACGGCGCCCGGAAGCAGGACCGGGGCCGGACCCTCCGCTCGTCGCGCGCATCGCGGGAGGGAAAGGGCGGCGTGCGAGGGTCCCGACTGCCCAGCGCCGAGTGAGCTGGACTCCGGCTTCCCACTTGCCGGGGCCAAGCGGTTACGAGCACCAGCTTCGGAGTCAGACTCCGGGCTGAGATCCTGGTGGTGGCCACTTACCCGCTCTGTGACCCCGGGCAAGTCACTTAGCTTCCCTGAGCCTCTTTTTCCGCATCGTGAAGTGGGGTCAGCGATACCCGCCTTGCCGGGTCCTTAGGGGGTTAGAGGAGGTTCAATGGCAGAGACCTGCCTGGCCCTCAGAACCTGCTCCTGAGAAGTGGTGGGTAATATGGTGACCTCTTCAGCCCTTCCTGGTGCTGTGAGGACACAAGTCTGGCCCAGGGGTTGGAAACCTGAGCCGATGGGGTGGTAGCAGCCAGTCCTGTGGCAGGGTGTTGGAGGGCACACTCCTTCCCCTGGGGACAGAGTAAGATGTTTACTATAAAAGTTCCACTGAAAAAAAAAAAAAGAAAAAAAAAAAAGTTCCACTGAAGTTATCAGAGTGTGGCATAGCCTGACTCCCTTCTAAGCCGTACCTAGGGACACATTCTGAGTTGAGTCATCCCCCGCTCCTGCTGTAGACTCTGGCCTCTGTTCCCACTTGTCATTTCCAGGCAAAGGTGTCAGGAGCAGTTGGTGCCAGTCACTTCTCCCCTCCCCTGGAATTCCTGGGGAAGTTGTGCCCAGCAGGAAGCAGGCTTGGTGCTTTAAGATTCTGCCATGGAGGGACTTTCCTGGGGATCCAGTGGTTAAAACTCTGCCCTCCCAATGCAGGGGGCGCAGGTTCGATCCTTGGTCAGGGAACTAAGATCCCACATGGCACGGCGAAAAAGAAAAAAAAAAAAGATACTGCCATTAAAAAAAAAAAAGATTCCGCCATGGAGAAGGCAGCAGAGGTGTGATGGATGTGGATGTGGCCTGGCTGGGGGTCGAGATGCCTGGATGGCCTCATCTCCAGGGAACTGGAGGCAGGAAGAGGAAGCGGGGCAGGAAGGTAGCACTGAGCCCTAAGGCCAGGCCAGGAAACTGAGGGAGGCCCAGGGAATGGGACGGAGCCCAGAGCCCACTTCCCAGCGTGCAGAGCAAGGAATCAGGCAGGGTTAGGATGGGCTTGCGGCTGGGCCTTAGCACTTGTTGAGAAGAGGAAACTCTTGAAATGAAGGCTGAGGCTGTGATAATTTACTGGGGGTTACTGGGAAACTCTGGGACTCTCACAGGTTCATCTGAGGCAAATAGTGGATCTGAGCCTGGGCACTGATCTCTCTCTCCCAACCATCTCCTAGCCCCTTCCCTCTGTTTTTTCTCTTATTCCTGCCCCTTTGTCCACCCCCAGCACTCTCCCTTCCTTCTTCCCATCCACCTTCCCTACCTGGTCCTTCTTGCTTTCCCTTCTTTTCTCCTCTTTTCTGATTCATTCAGTTAACAAGTGTTTCTTGGGCATTTCCTTTGTGTCAGTCATGGGGACTGGTATAGGGGATAAAGTAGGAACAAAATAGTGATGGGAAAAATAGAAATTGAATGGGTAATGAATTCATTCATCCTGTAGATGGTCCTCACTCATGCTCTGTGCCAAGCATTTGGGTTTTGAGCCACAGGCCTCCGTCATATGCACACAAGTTGAGTTGGCAGCATCAAACTTGATGAGTCTTTAGCCAGCCAGCCAAAGCATTCGACCTCCCTTTACCCGCATCCAGTGTAACACAGGGGTTAAGAATGTGATCCTTGGAGACTAAGTGTATTCAACTTGCAGATCTTCTACTCACTGGCTCCGTGCCCTTGGATGGGTGATTTAACCCCTCCGAGCCTCAGTTTCGTATAAAACTGGGGTGAGAGTACTTTCCTCAGTGGATTGTTGTGAGGCTTCAATGAGAAAGTGAACAAAGAGCTAGCAGCACAGTTCTCAGCTCAGAATACGTGCTCATTGAGTGGGAGCTAATTATTGCTGTCAAGAGGTAAAACCTTCTCAACAGCCTGTAGCGCCTGATGGAAATAAAATAGATATAGGTTATCAAAGGCCCGTGTCAAGTTTTATATTTAGGTTGGAAACGATTAAGTGCACAAGGTGGCAACAGGGAAGAGCTTGCTTGGCTGTGTATTTTGTAAAAATATTTAAGAGGTTTTATTGACCACAGGTGTGGTTCCTGGGATCTGACAGCTAAAAAAAAAAACCTAAGGAAACTTGGGCTACCGCAATAATAGCTATTATTTATTGAGCATTTAGTATGTGTCAGGACTTGTGCTAAGCACTTTATTTATAACATGCCACATGCCTTAGCTAATGTTATGGGAGATATTATTGTCACCACTTTATAGATGAGGAAGCAGAGGGGTCAGAAAGGTCATATCCCCAGTCTTTAGTCACTCAGCTGGTGAGTGGCAGAGGCAGGATTTGAAGGAACCCAGGGCTGTAATGCAGAGCCCGGCTCTTAGGCTCTGAGCTCAGGCGAGCGCTGACCCAGGAAGGAGGTGATACACCAGGTCGCTGCCCGGGTCCCTCTGAAGATGACAACAGTGACAGCTGGGGTAGGGTTTCGTAGGCACTAATCAGGAAAGAGGGGAGACAGGAGAGTTTGGACAGGGAGGTTTTTAAGAGCTTTCTTTTCAGAGAAACCAGCTGTATTTGGCCTGGAAAAACCCGAGGAGAGATCTGAGAACTGAAGGAGGGATATTCTGTACACCGGGTAACAGTCTGTCGATTTCCTGTGTAACTACCATCCTCCGTTTGCCAACAATGCTGCCCCTACCCAAGCTCGGAAGTGCCTCTCACCCTCCCTTCCTCTCTCACCCACCCTTCCTCTCTTGCCCTCCGTTCCTCCCACCAGTCTCTAGCAGTGATTCTCATTTTTTTTTTTTTTTTTTCTTTGTGGTACGCGGGCCTCTCACTGTTGTGGCCTCTCCCGTTGCAGAGCACAGGCTCCGGACGCGCAGGCTCAGTGGCCATGGCTCACGGGCCCAGCCGCTCCGCGGCATGTGGGATCTTCCCAGACCGGGGCACGAACCCGTGTCCCCTGCATTGGCAGGCGGACTCTGAACCACTGCGCCACCAGGGAAGCCCTGATTCTCATTTTTGAATCTTGGTCCATTCCCAGGTTTTTGCCTTGGACCATTTGAATGTGAGAGACTCCAAGTAATGGAGACTTGTTGAATAATTTAGTCATAATAATAGTGGTGATGGTGGTTGACTCAGGAAAACTCAAGAGATGAGTACAACTTCCCTGCTTTCTTCATAATGCTTCCTTGTTCCCCAGCTACTGCTTCCCCCAGCCCATGAGTGTACCGCTCTGTCGTGGTTTGCTGGCCCCCTCTCAAAATGGGTTGCTTTTCTAGCTCATGAGTAAATATTGACCTACTTGGGTTTCAGATGCCTGCCCCTCGAAACTCCTGCTGGGCTAGATAAACACACTGGGATAACAAACTTGAGAATGACAGTTGCATTTGGATAAGTTATAATGCAATTGGCTCACTCATTGAGTCCTTGCAGATGGTCAACATTGTGCTGGCCTCCTGGGCCTCCAGGCTGGTGGCAGACAAAGGCAGGGCACTGGCCCCTGCCCTCCCCCTGGGAGCTTGTGGTCCAGTTGGGGAGATAGGATTCATATACTGGGAATGCTCGGAGGTTACATGCAAGGCAGCTGCAGGGATCCTGAACGGGGATTCTTGATTGAGTAGGAGGTGGCCCTCTGCGACCACCAGATCCCTTCCCTTTCTCTGGTTTTAAGTGGAATTCAGTCAAGTGCCAAAATGTCTTGCCGCAGACAATGGGCAATATAGTCTGGCAGGAAAGGGAGCCTGGCCCATGCTCTGTGGGGAGGAGATGAGAACAGGGTTGGGCTCTGGGGGACAGGGCTGGGGGAGGGAGTTCCTGTGGTTTGTTAGTCCCCTGGGATTCATCTCCCGACGTATCCCTGGACCTCCAGCTCTCACCAGGGCCTCCTGCCCTGGGTCTCTCCCAGTTGCATGTATCCAAAGCCCAGCTTCTTTCTTGCTTGTGATCCATGTGTTCTTCCTCTTCCTGGCCTCTCCCCCAGCTTGGACCCTGCATCTCCCTTCCCAGTCCTCTGAAATGAGCTGGGTTCTTTTGTCAGGTGAGGCTGCTGCCCAGGCTGGGAAATCCAAGAGCTGGTCTCTCCTGTGTGAGTTGGATCCCAGTGAAGATCCTGGCTAGCTGGAAAGCCGGAGGCCAGAGGCCAGGAAGGCCGAGGCTCCCAGGCAGACAGCGAATGAGTCGACTTTGAGCATTGATGTGGGAGCAGGGTCAGGCCAGGAGGCAGAACTGGCTTGACCAGTCAGAGGCTGGAGGAGGGAGGGGAGCGAAATCTGATCTCAGTTTCTGTGTGTGTGTGTGTGTGGGGGGGGGGTTAGGCAGAGGCTATAACATGTGGTGATCCAAAATTATCTGTCTAGCTCACTGGGCTGGATCTCCTCCCTGTCTGGCTCTGGCCAAGTAGCTTGGTTCTGTGTTCTTTGCTGCCTCCTTAGGCCAGTGGGAAGCCACAGGGCAGGTGCACAGTAGGTTGAGGCCATCCTAGAGCAGGTGAGCCAAGTGTCTGCTTTGTGGGAGGGTGGGTCCTGGGAAGGTCCCATCCTCAGGCAACTTAGAGGAAGCGAAGATGCTGGAAGTCAAGGCTGACCTAGGACCTGCCTTGATGGGCAAGGGGAGGAGCCAAAGGTGAGCCGTACACACCCAAGAGGCCAGCCCTTCCCTCTGCACATATCAGACCCTTACATGAAAGGCGCTGTTCCCCTTACTCATACACTGCGCAAGCACGCGCGCGCGCTTGGCCAGTGGGGCAAGGAGGCCACTAGGTCTCAGGACCAGATGAGGGCCAGGCAGGGGCCTCATGTAGCCCTGACCTTGGGCTTGGTGTCCAGGCAGGGAAAGAGTTGGAGCGGTGCCAGCGGCAGGCGGATGAGGTGACAGAAATCATGCTCAACAACTTCGACAAGGTCCTGGAGCGCGACGGGAAGCTGGCGGAGCTGGAACAGCGTTCAGACCAACTCCTGGACATGGTGTGAGGCCTGGAGAAGCAGGGAGGGGGAGGGAGAGGCTAGGAGGGGCCCTCAGAGGGAGCTCTCAGGCTGTGCTCAGGGTCTCCCGGCTGGCTGTTGGTAGGGCCTGAGGCTTACCCAAGGGCCAGTGTGGGGACTGTGGGTTTCTTGAGGCATCCCTAGCCTAGCTGTGCAATGGGTGGGGAGGTCTCATGAAGTACGAAGGCCTTGGTTTGAAGCTGTGGATCTTCCTAAAGGCTGAAGACTGGCATAGTTAACTGGGGGGGAGCCTGTAGGCCTGTGAGTCAAGGGCTACACCAGTGTGGGAGACCAGGAGTCAGGCTGGGAGGGTCCCAGGGCAGGCTGCGTAGAGAAAGGGAGCTGACAGGTTGGGGAGGCTGCGGGAGGAGACTAGGCCTTGTCGGGGTTGGGTCGGAAGGAGCTGGTCCAGGGCTCTGGGGAAACCACTAACTCCTACCCTGTGTCTGGGGGTGTCCACAGAGCTCCGCCTTCAGCAAGACAACCAAGACTCTGGCCCAGAAGAAGCGCTGGGAGAATGTCCGTTGCCGGATCTACTTGGGGCTGGTAGTAGGCGCTGGTGTGCTTATCCTCCTGATTGTGTTGTTGGCCATGTTTCTCCCACAAAGCAGCAAGGGCAGCAGTGCCCCACAGGCCCAGGATGCAGGTGCTGCCTCAGGGCCTGGGGAATGACCCAGCTGGGCCTGGAAAAGAGGCCGAATAGCCACACTGGTTGGTTCTGGTCTTCAGAGAACCCTGGAGTTTGCTCCCTTCTGAGCCTCCCCAGTGAGCGTGGAAGGGCAGCAGCAATTTGTGCACCTTTGTTATTTCCTATTACACCAGAGACTGGCCCTTGAGGGCAACCTGATGCGCTGGCCATGCCAGGGCAGCGCCACCTGGAGCTTAGTAAAAGCTGCTGTTGGGTTAAAAGCTGCTGTTTGGTTACAAACTGGTGTATGTGTGTATGTGTGTGTTTGAAGGTCTTCAGATTGGTTCATCCTGCCCTGCCTCCACCCCTGGGGCTGCTTGGAAAACAGAAAGTCCCAAAGGACTCCAGCCTTGGGAGATGGCCCTTCTCCCTTCTCAGCTTGATCCAACCCTACAGACAGATCCTTCTGGGGTGCATGTGTAAAGACACAACAGCCCCCAAACCAGACCCTTCAACCAGTGCCCTCCAAGTCTGTTTCCCTGAGAATGAAGTCTGTTATTTTTCTGAGTCTTGGGATGTTCAGAGGACCCATGGGACTCCAGATAGGATGACAAAGGGGAAAGCACTTCCAGATCTTTATATCACAAGGCTCTCACCTTCCGAGAGACTTTTCCCCTTGAGCACCTCTGCTCCAATTTCTCCCTCAAGCTTTACACCAGATCACAGGTGGGGTAGGTGGCAGGAAAGGGAAAGGGCTTCCTTCTATGGTGCTGTAATGCAGAGTCACAAAGTTTGCCCTGTGGGAAAGAATTGGGGCTTTTCAAAGGGCCAGGGAGGCAGTGCCTCAGGGCACCAAGTAAGATCTTTGGGTAAAGGCCGGGGAAGAAGGAAAGGCCCTACCAAGGCCTGGGAAACAGGGCAGCCACTGCCTGAACTCCTTAACTGCATGTCAAACTCAAGAGCGGGTGGGAAGGGGAATTCAGGGTCAAGTGTGCAACAGAAACAGTTCCTTGTTAGGTGGAGTGAGGGCTACTGACGGAGAAACAAGAACAAACCATCGAGTTGTGTGGAGCTGTACCCGCACAGAGTGTGTTACTTTCGCTAGGCTCACCACCATCTGCCTTTCCCGGGGAAGATGGAGGCAAGCACCCGGTGCTGCACTTAGGTGTGCAACACTACTAAGAGGCCCTGTGAATGTGGACTTGGGTTTTACATATGTAACAAGGGATAATGATACTAGTTCCCAGGATGACCCTGAGGAGTATTTATACCCTATGTACAATATCTCTCAATGTAATGGTTCTAGATGCCAACTAAATGCTAACTATTATCCAAATCATTTAGTGCAGTGATTCTCAACCTTGCCTCACATCGGAATCACCGGTAGAGCTTATTAAAAAAATACCACTCCCAGGCCTAGATCAGTTAAATCAGAATCTTTGAGGCTAAGTATCAGACACGGTTTTTTTTTGTTTTTTTCCCTAAAGCTGCAACCCCGCCTCTTCTTCTCTCTCCAGGAGATTCATGGGTAGCCAGGGATGCAAACCACTTGTTCAATTCAAGCCACTGGTTTTACAGAAGCTGGGGGAGAAGTTGAGCAATGGGCTAAAGGTCACACAGATAGTTCCATGAGCTGGTAAGGCCCTAGATTCCCCTGCAGGGATCGTCCTCCTCTCGGTTGGGGAGGCTGCCCCACCCTTTATTATTGTGCCTAACACAGAAGAAATGAGCAGGGAATTTTTGTTTGTTTTGCGGGAGTCGTGGAGGAGTGAAGCGCCAAGTCCTGAACAGATTAGAGTGCAGAAGTGCCCGGCGAGGCCGCGACAGAGCAGCGGGTAGCACCCTGACACCAGGCCTCCCTAGGCTCGCAGAACCATGATCCCTGGGCCAGGGCCTCCCTCCCTCTCTGAGAGACCTCTAACATCTGTCCTGCCGAGACTCTCTGAGCCGCAGAGCGGATGGAGGACCCCTACAGCCTTGGTTTTTCAGGGCTCTAGGGACGCGAGCTACACGTCCCTCCCACGAACTTACTCTAGGCTGGGACTGCAAGACGGAAATTTTCTGACCAGTCCCGGCCCCTGCCATTGGGTTCAGCCTTTGGTCACCTGACTTAACTGAGCCAATGAAAGGTGAGAAAATTAATACTTCCGCTTTCCCTGACGCGAAAGAGCCACTGTGCCCGCCTTTCGGATGCTATGATTGGTCACCCTCCCTCAACTCGCCAGTTTATTGGCCAGCACCGCGAGGCTGAGGTGCAGCGGGGTCTGAGGGCAGTGTCAGGCCCGCGGCCATGGCGTCTTATTTCGATGAACACGACTGCGAGCCGTTGCACTCCGAGCAGGATGCCCGGACCAACATGCTGCTGGAGCTCGCAAGGTGGGTGCGCGGGGCTGGGAGGTAGGGCTCACGCAGCAGGTTACTGGGCTGAAGCTGGCTGGAGAAGGCGGATTATCTGGGGCAGTAGATTCAGAGGAGGACGGATAAATAATCTGGAGAGTTAGTTCCACAGTGAGATTCGGGGGAAGTCGATAACTTGGATCGTCCTTGGAGGGGCCCGGGCAAGGGGGTTCTGGAAAAGACGAGCTGGCGAGTCGGGGGAGTCGGGGCCGCAGGAATAGGCGGGTCATGGGGGCGGGGTAGGGGCCGTGTGGCTGTGAGTGGGCATATTCGTTAGGAACTCCAAGCACGGAAGCCATACTGCCACTTGGAATCTGGCTTTACCAGGTCATTCCTGCGTGGCCTGGGTAACTTCTCTGAGCTGTTGTCTCATGTGTAAAATGGGAATAAACAGCCTGCGTGCTTGGGGTTGTCTGATGGCAGCTGTAAGCCATTTCCCGCTGTGCTTTTTACGTAGTGAGCACTACTGAGGGGTAGCTGTTAGTACTAGTAGCTGGGCAGAGTACTTATCTGTTAATGCTTAGTGGACTGCGGGGGCAATGAGAAAGTATGGTTTTTTTTGTTTTTTGTGTTTTGGCTATGCTGGGTCTTCGTTGCTTCACACGGGCTTTCCCTAGTTGTAGCGAGCGTGCGCGACTCTTCGTTGCGGTGCGCGGGCTTCTCATTGCGGTGGCGTCTATTGTTGCAGAGCACGGGCTCTAGGCGCAAGGGCTTCAGTAGTTGCAGCACGCGGGCTCAGTAGTTGCGGCACGTGCGCTTACTAGTTGCAGCACGCGGGCTCTAGAGCGCACAGGCTTCAGGAGTTGTGGCACACAGGCTCAGTAGTTGCAGCTCGTGGGCTCTAGAGCGCGGGCTCAGTAGTTGTGGTGCACGGGCTTAGTTCCCCTTCAGCATGTGGGATCTTCCTGGACCAGGGATCAAACCCGTGTCCCCTGCATTGGCAGGTGGATTCTTAACCACTGGACCACCAGGGAAGCCCCAAAAGTATGATTTTTCTTTGGTTCTGACTTTGGATTCTTCTTCCCAGGTCCCTTTTCAATAGGATGGACTTCGAAGACTTGGGGTTGGTAGTAGATTGGGATCACCACCTGCCTCCACCTGCTGCCAAGACCGCAGTTGAGAACCTCCCCAGGACAGTCATCAGGGGCTCTCAGGCTGGTGAGAACACTAATTCTTTCCACTATTTGGGTCAGGTCTGCCAGACCCACCCCCTCTGGAAGCCAGACTATGGTCTGGCCCTTCAGTTTTCCAGGCCAGGTTGGGGCAAGAAGTGTCCTTCAGGAATGGGAGCTGGGAGGTAGGGCCTATAGCAGCTCTCCTGATTAGCACTCCCTCCTCAAGAGCTCAAGTGCCCCGTGTGTCTTTTGGAATTTGAGGAGGAGGAGACTGCCATTGAGATGCCTTGCCATCACCTCTTCCACTCCAACTGCATTCTGCCCTGGCTGAGCAAGGTACTGCTTCCTTTTTCCCAGCCCTCACCCTGCCCTGGACCCAGTTCTCAAGCCGCTTTCTGTTTGTGGACTACTGGGGGGATCAGAGACGGGAGAGGGATAGGGGTGGGATTTGGGAGCTGGAGACGGTTTTTAGCTTATCAAGACCAGACCTGGGCTCGTACACTGCACTGCTTTTCCCAGACAAATTCCTGCCCCCTGTGCCGCCACGAGCTGCCCACTGATGATGACACTTATGAGGAGTATAGACGAGATAAGGTAGGGGGCTGGGTAAGTGGAGTGGGTGGTGACGGGGCTCCCTGAGTCCGTCCTTGATGCTCTCGTTCCCCACCTCAGCAAGCCTGAGTAGGCCTCATGGTCCCTGACTCTGGCGGCCTTCTCAGTGATTTTAGTGAAGGGCAAGAGCCTTGGCATCGCAGGTGCCCAGGGTCTGAGAACAGTGAGCCAGTCCCACGGTGGCTGCCCTGTCCCTTCACCCACAGGCCTCGGGGTACGGCCCCTGCCCAGTGCACCCTCTTTCCTTCAGGCTCGCAAGCAGCAGCAGAAGCACCGACTCGAGAACCTCCATGGAGCCATGTACACATGAGGTGGCTGGGACGGCACACCAGTCCTCCTCCACAACACCTTCCTCGTCTGCCTCGGATTCTCATTAAAAGTTTCTTTACCCATCCTGCCGCTCCATTGCTCACAGGCCTGGGCAGGGACTCTGTACCCTCCAGTGGGTCTCTACTGCTATGGGGGAAGGTGGTCCTGAACCGTAGAAGGTACCAGGCTGCCAAGCCTGCTGGCCTCAGGGCAGTAGGGCCCAGGTCAAGAACTTGGCCACCAACCAGACCAGCCAGGGCTTCGGCCTCTGTGTCTACGGTTGGAAAGCAAAATGTGTCAGGGTCTGGCAGCCAGTAGTTACTTAAAAACGGTCAAGAAAAACTAGCCCATCTCTCTCCCTCCCCCTGCAATCTTTAGTCAACCTTAGAATCCCAGGGGCTTTCTTTAGCGTCACTGCAAAGACTGCTTCTAACAAACATTTTCAAGTTATTCTCTGTATCCTCCCTTCCTCCTATCCCTTAGTGTGGAATCAAGCTTCAAACCACACTCTGAGCAGGACAGGAAGTGTGAAAGGATGGAGTCGGCTCTTTAGACTGTTGAAAGGCCCAGAAAGGGCTTCAAGCCCTTGCGGGGTATTTGGATAGCACTTGGCATCCCTCGTTTTTGGCAGTCCTGCTCTCAAAGAGCAGCGGGCACTCAGGACCCTCCCTGGAGGCAGAGGCTTTCTCCCATCCTTTGCCTAGGGAAAGCCAGGATCAGGCCCTCTCGACTCTCCAGAACAGACTACAGACATGCAAATTAGAATTCTTTAATAGATATATATATAAAAAAAGTACTAAAATACCCACGTGGTTCTGCTGTGTTATTTGCCCTAAAGAAAGGGACAGAGTGAAGAATCCCAGTGCAGCTCAGCGGGCCCAGAAGTGGGCCTTCCCACAGACTAAGGAGTGCTCACCCCCGCCCCCAGACTGCTGTCCCTCTTGCTGTTCCCAGCCCCCAATTCCTGCAGCAGGAAACCCCAGTGGCACTGGGGGAGTAGAAGGCACCTGAAGGGCTGGCTGGGTGAATGAGGATACGTGACCTTTAAAACATAAAAATAACACTGCGGTGTGGGGAGCAGGCTGTGCGCAGCTTGGGCAGCCGCCAGGGCCCGCTCCTGTATGGCACAGGTGGGTGTGGGATGGCCACTCCTCCAGGAGCGAGGAAGCCTCTGTCCCAACAGAATACTTTCTCAAAATCGTTTTTTGGTACAAAATAAATGCGAAGGAGATAACGGGGTGGGGAGCTGCGGAGGCCGGGCCAGCCACCCTCCCCTGACCTCAGATCATGGCGACGCTCTCAGGGGCACAGTTGAGGTGTGTGGAGGTGCTGCTGCTTCCGGACGACTTGCAGGCCCGGCCGGGGGCGGGCTGCAGTGTGGCCACCAGTGTCTCCGAGGAGACTGCCCCGAACTCATAGCTGAAGGTGCCGTAGAAGATGAGGATGTCGATGACAAACACCCACTCGCATAGGGCTGCCCCGTGCTGCAGCTGAGAGCTCTCGTGGATGAAGAAGACCCCGCCTGGGATGGGGCTAAGGAAATGTTCAGTGGGATGGGCGGCAGCCTGGCGACACCCTTTCTGCCTTCCCGGATATGCGGCTAGGCTGGGGCCGAGGACCAGGCCTCACCTCCCGGGAGTGGGGGGCAGAAGACCACCCTGGGTGGGGGCGGATCTCCATCTTGGGTGGGAGAGGGCCTGGGCTACAGGAGGAGCTCCTGGCCGCCCTGTCCTGGAAGGATACTGAGGATCAGAGAGACAAAGGCGATGGCTGCCAGCACAATCCGCAGGTAGGCCACAGCCAGGTCGTGGGGGGCAGCGGCCCCGTGGTAGGAGAGGGCACAGTGCAGGCAGACAAAGAGCAGCCCGGCAGTGAAGGCCACGCCGGTTCCGACGTAGTGCAGAGACTTAGCGTGATCCACCTGGGCCCGGAGAGAGGGGCCGACCGTGAAGCAGCCCCCTCCACCCCGCTCCGTCCCTCCCTCCCGGGCTTTTCCCCTCCCGGGCCCTGTTCTTCCCACCCCCAACCCTGAGGGGCAGACCCGCAGCTTGGGTCAACCCTCGGGAAACTGAGGGCCCCTGCCGAAAGCCTGGCCCCCTTCGGGAAGTGCAAGAGGTGGGCGGGCGGGCGCACCTGGAAGTTGCCCACCACCACCAGGCCCGCAGCGTTGGTGCAGCCTGTGATGAGCGTCGTGGTGTTGACCCAGGAATGACGGCTCTGCTCCAGGAGCTGCCCGTAGCGCAGGAGGCAGATCAGGGCCACTGGGGGAGGAGAGCACAGGTGGGGCCGGCTCTGGCCCTGGCCCAGTCCAGCGAGCCCACCAGCTTTCCCCAGATACTCTGAGGGCAGGAAGGGAACGGACAGGCGGGTGGTGTGCCCTACCAGCGTGGCCGTGTGCAAGTTAGCCTTGGGCCTTCAAGGAACGGAAGAGAAGTGGCCCCGCTGGCCTTAGCTCGTGGCGGGGTAGGCGGCGCGAGGCCAGGGCTTCCTGGGCCTCTTTGGGGAGCAGGTGTGAGGGCGGGCGGGACTGAGCGGGTTGGTGGTCGGGCCGAGGGCACAACTCACCCATGAAAGCACCCACGTTGCCAATGAGGCTGAAGAGGCAGCTCTCTGGGGGGTATGTGCCGCACTTGCTGAGAGGAGGGGGCGAGGACAGAGTGAGGGGGGCAGGAGCACCGGAAGGCCCCGTTCTGGCCCGCCTGCTCTCCCTTGCCTTATCTGTGCCTGTTCCTTGGCAGGCAAACCCGACTGATGAGAAAGGCCAGGGTCCCTCACAAACATTTGGCCCTAGGCTGGCCGCACCTCCCCCCAAGGCAGAGCTGGTGTGCGTGCTGGGGTAGGCAGTGCCCAGGATTGCTCGGCAGACCCCGAGGCTCTTGGACTCCCTGAGACCGTCAAGGCCTGCAGGGGGTCTGGCTTCCCTTAAGCCAGAACTTGGGCTGGGCAAACGGAGAGCTGGAACTTAAATCCAGGTGCCTCCACTTACTAGCTCAGGGACCTGGATGGATGACATAGTTCTGTCTCACTTTCCTTGCCTATAAAATGGTGAAAACAACAGCTGCCTTAGTGCTAGGAGAATTAAATGCCGCTACGCATGTAAAGCATTCAGCACAGGGTCCGGTACATAGTAATTGGTAAGTAATATTGTAATTAAGTGCTCTGAATGGAATTATTATTCCTGAGACCCAAGGACAGGCCTTTGCTGGGGGGGGCTTAGTTGGGAGTCTAGCAGCGCCTTGGGTCTCTGTGACCTGCGCGGTTTCTAGGCCTTACCTGATGAGGGGGACATCGTCCAGTGTGCAGCAGGTCTTGGGGCCCCCTTGCTCAGTGGGGTCAGGAGAGCAGGATTCGTTGTAGGACCTGGCAGGCAGGACAGAGAGTAGCCTGGGGGAAAGGGGTTCCCCCAGGCCCTCGGCCTGTAGCCTCGGGCCTCTCGGAGACCACCCTCCCAAACCTCCCTTGGCAGGGGCAGAAGAGCCCACTTCCCAGGGCCCCCCTGAGACAGAAGCCAAAGGGGCGAATGACGGTGGGAAGCAGGTAGGTGGGCACGAAGCCATGCCTGGGGAGGGGCAGGCGCTGCCAATGTCAGAGAAGAGCAGTGAGGCCCAGTGTCTCCATCTGGCTCGAGGCAGCCCCGGCCCCAGAGGGAACAGAGATGAAGGGAGCTTTAGAGTGAGGCTGTCTGCAGAGTGCGCCATACCAGTTCTCCACGGGGCACACGTGGTGGTTCATCACGGCCATGGCATACCTGCGGGAGCACAACTGTCACCCTGCCCCATGATGCACCCAGCCTTCTCCCACTGACTCTTTTCCTTTGATTCTGCCCCCATTCAGCCTTATTGTCCTTTCCGGGAACTCAACCTGGGGTGGCCCTGGGGCTTGATGCTACTCTAGAACCCACAGCCTAGTCCCAAACTAGAGGACCTCTGGAAGTTGCCCTGGCTAGAAGTGTGTCTGTCACGGCCACCCTGCTGGACAGCAGTGGTGCCAGCTTGTCCCAAGGGGCTGTGTGCCCAGGCACCAGGCCAGGCTTTGCAGACAGCCAGAGTGGCCCTGGGTACCACCCTGGAGCCTGCAACAGGACAAGGGACTTTGTGTGTGCCATCAGGCTCCTGTTGGGTCCTGTCCCTCCTCAGCCGGGGTCCATTTTGTCCCCTCGTTGCCTCCCCCCATCCTCCTCTTTACTCACACAGTCCATAGGCCAGTGATGGAGAATGCTGACAGGCTGACAGGAAGGAGGATCCAGGCGGTCATGAGGGAGGGGAGCCAGGGTGGTGGTGGTGTGGGGGGAGGACAAGAGGTAGGTGGGGAAGAGGGTGTGGACCCAGCTACCTTAAGGTACTTCGCCAAAACCATCAGCTGCCCGGGCCTGGTGGAGAGAGACAGGTCAAAGTCCAGGGTCTAGTGACTGGCCAAAGCCGGTGCGGGGGAGAGGAAGGTGGTCAACACCAGATGCAGGGCTCCCGCTGCGGCTCTGAGCGCCCACACTTCGGGCTGAGCCCCCGCCGCAACGTGGACACCCTCCGGCATCCACCGGGGGCCTCCGCGTTCCACCCAGATGTTCAGAAACGCCGCGGGGCCCTAACATCTGAAAAGGGGGCCACTCTCCCTGGCCTGAGGGTCCCGGGCTGGGAGAGGGGCTGGAGTCAGGACAGTCCAGGGGGCCACGCCAAGGAAAGCCTGGGAGGGGATCCGGGGCTGGGTGGAGAGGCGGCCGGGGGCAGGCAGCCACCTGACCACCAGCGCCGCGGGGAAGGGGCGGGTTCACGCGGGAAGCTCAGCCCGGCCCGCTCCCGCCCGCCTGGGCGCCCGGAGCCCACGGTCCGCGAGGCCCCGGGATCCGGGGACCCGCGCCTCCGCAGGTCCGGGGGACGAAGGGGCCCAGTACGCACCTCCCCGGAGCGCCCCGCCGCCGCCGCCACCGCGTCTGCTTGGCCCCCGCGTGGCGCCGTCCCCGGCTGCGGCCCTCGAAGCTGCCCTGAATGGTTTAAAGGGCCGAGCAGCCCCTCCCCCGGCGCCCCGGACCGAGCCGCGACGCCCGCCGGGACGTGGAGTCCGCGCCGCCCCAGCCCTGGCGCTCGCGCCCAGCCGGGAACTACAACTCCCGAGCCCCCGCGCCTGCGTCACGCTGGAAGGGTGGGCGGTGCCCCGACTTCTGGGGACCTGGACGCCGAGGGCGGTGGCCTGGGACCCCAGCGGAGGCTCTGACACCGATGCGAAAAGGATAGTCCCGTCTACCTGCACCTGCGGGGGAAGCTTCGGGAGGCGGGGAGCTCCGGGTGTGCACTGCCTTCCCGCTGCACGTGTGATTGTCACCGCGCACGTGGCTGGAGGAATCCTCCCTCAGCCGCCGCTCATTTTGCAGCCTGGACTGGCCGACAGTGACTTCGGGCAGCCTCCCTCCATGTGGCACCCCGTGCCTGCCGCTGTCCAAGGCGAGGCGGGTCCGCAGAGAAGCAAGCACAAAGCCTTGGCTGTTCCTTAGGAGACCAGCGCTCTGGATTTGGCTTTTGCTTTCCCTCGGCTCAGCAAACTCTGGAGGAGGGCTACTTTCATCAGATACATTTTATTTTCCGGGGTACAAGTACACAGTGTACTGTCCAGAAGTCAGTGTCCAAAATGTGTTTCCTGACTGCTGAACGCTCACTTGAAACAATATCCATTCTAAGTAGACACACTTGGCCAGGTGTTGGCAGGCAAAAGAGAGGAGAGGAAGGCAGGAGGCCCAGAGCAATCTGGGAAAAAGCAAACAGGATACTGTGAGGATAAATTACCCAACAGCTTCACCAAAATTTATGTTGAATGAAAAAAATGCACAGCCTAGAAGTTGAGAATTGCCTTATTCGGTAGACTTCCTGAGGACTCAAGCCCTGGAGGAAGCCTCTCGGATACCTCTGAGGGACTGCTCCAAAGAAGCAGGGGAGAAGCCAGGATGGGAGTTTTTGCAAAACCCAGGTATTTGTAATATCAAAAGCTTACTGTTAATTAAAGACCAGTAAACAGACACCTCAAGTTAAAGAATTAGCGCTTTTCTATGTATGGGAAGATACAAGAGTCTGGGCTCTTTGAAATCATTCCTTTGATATGCACCTTAACTATCTAGGGCCAGTATCCTGCTTTTCTCCACCCTGAATCCCCTCAGGGTGCACAGCTGGGGATGGCTGCAGGCTTGATGGTCACATCTTTTTTCCTGACATGGCAGGAGACATTCTTCGTCCACACTTAACAGGCCAAGGGTGCCCTCCTAGACATTCTTTTCATGATTAAAAGAGCAGGAGATCTTCCTTTCACACACTGTAAGTGTAACTGGCACTCTAAACGGCAGCCCAGCATATCTGTTGGAGCCCTTGTGAGACAACACTGGGGCTGACAGACCTTTACTTGAAGGGAGCATGGGCCCAGGCTGCTGGGAACCAGGGACCTTAAGTTCGGCAGCACTGGTGAAGCAAATGTAATAGGCAGAAACAGGGCCCTGTACCATGGGGGAAATGGAGAAGATTAACTGGACGACAGCTTGAGGAAGGAGAAACCTTTCTGGACCTAGTGGAAGGTAAAAATGCAAACAGGAAACCTGTTGGAGGGCCCTCTTCCAAATTGCATCAGCACAAGCAGTTCAATCAGGGTCAAAAAGTATGGCAATGCATCGCAATCACCGTACAAGAAACCTGGCTGAAGGACCGGGGGGTGGAAAATCCAGTCCGTCTGCTGGCCATGCTGTGCCCCAGGACAAGGGAGTGCCTCTTTCTAATTTACCAAGAAGCACCAACTTCCTGCCCAGGGGTGCTGTCCTTGGAGCAGACACCTTTTTCTCATCTGCCCAATGGTGCCCTGAACACTCAGCATTTCCTACTGCTTTGGAAGCTTTGCAATTAAAAAAAATACATATTTTCTTTTTTTGATGTGGCCCATTTGTAAAGTCTTTATTGAATTTGTTACAATATTGCTTCTGTTTTTTATGCTTTGGTTTTTTGGCGGGGAAGTATGTGGGATCTTAGATCCCTGACCAGGAATGGAACCTGCACCCCCTGCATTGGAAGGCGAAGTCTTAACCACTGGACCACCAGAGAAGGCCCCTGGAAGCTTTGCAATTCTTAATCAACATTTACTATCACCTGTTGAGCTGGGTTTCAGTTCCTCTCCCACCACGATCATGGGGAAGGCCTGAGAAGGCTACTCAGGTTCTAAACTGGCCGTTCTATCCTAAAGTAGGGGTAAGGCAAGCACCCCAGAGCCTTGACAAGGAGGCAGATTTGGGTTTAACATGACAATCGGAGTCATCCCTAAAACAGAGAATTAGCCCAAGACAGAAGGGCTCTTCATGGGTAGTCGGTAGGGAGGAGTTGCGTATCAGGTAAAAAGTAGGACCAGATGTCTTTAAAAGGCCTTTCCAGCTCTAATGCCACGTGAGTCTACTTGTTATGCTCCAACCAGGACAGTTCTTAAAATAGGCAGAACAAGAGATGAGATTCCAAGTGCTGATTCTGCGCTGCTGAATGACTTTAGGGCAGCATGTAATCTTCATTTCCTTATGTACACAAGTGATTTCACAACTCTTGGCAAAAACAGTGCTATAAAAATAGTAAGTTTATTGGCTGAAAAAAATACTGTATTTGAAAAGTACCTTCCTTCCAGGATTTTCAAATAATTTCCATGTCACTTTATTCTTCCAAAGGCAGAAACGAAATGAGAAAAGAGAAGAATGTATAGCTTTTTACACACTTAACACGACACAGCCAGTGCAACCAGTCTCATTCTGGTGGCTCTGGGAAGGCAGAGGGGCCATTCACTCTCTTCCTTTCTGGCATCACTCCACCTCCTGGGGAAATCTGGGGTGGCTTGGTCATTTGATTCCTCAGGGACAGGAGTTCAAGGAGGGAGCTTAAAACGTTTCAGATAATTGTCACCATTGCATGGTTCTTCTTCCCAAAGAAGGCTCAGAGGTAGGAAAGTAATCTGTCCTTAGTTTTCTTTCTATATGCCCCATTTATATTTGTGACCAGCTGGGGGATCCCTACCTTACCATCCACAGATCCTGTCAGATGCACAGCAAACTGGATACCCCCCACCCCAAAGGGTTTCTTCCAGTTTCATGGGCTAATCTCTAGATGGCAGTGCCCCTCAGAGTGGAACAATGGAGACGGAATGTCCCTTTCAGACGCTCATCCACAGGGAGAAGCATTTTTTTTGGCCACGTCGTGAGGCATGTGGGATCTTAGTTCCCCGACCAGCAATCGAACCTGCGTCCCCTGCATTGGAAGCGTAGAGTCTTAACCACTGGACTGCCAGGGAAGTCCAGGAACAAGCATTTCTTATTGCCCACGTTGGTCCTACCGGCTGGCCGGGCTCCTACTGTCACTCAGTACAAAAAGCTTTGCATTCTCCTTTTCCCTTCTTGCGTTACCTTCTTCAAAGACTTCCACACTTGCCAGCTGGCTGGAACTCAAGCTTTAGTGTTTACTCTCGCACAGCCCAAAGCCCCTGCAGGCCCCAGCTTCCTTCTACTAGTAATCGCCCACTGTGGTCCAGGAAACACAAAGCCTTAAAATCCAAGGCTTAGCCTTAGTAAGTGAAGATCACTTCATTTTGGATGAACGTCAGATATGCTTGTCAGGCTACAAGACTTTGTTTTTTAAGGCGGCTGAGAATATACCTAGTTAAATGAGTGTTGATTCTGAAGTAGTCTGCCGGAAAGCCCCAGCTAGTCTAATGCTGTTGCCACTGCGCCAAACAGCACAGGACAGTCCTCTTTGGGACATCTCTAGAGCCTCTGGGAAATGCTCTGGAACATGCTCCTTGATGGCAAAGCACTGATATTTGAAAACAGCTGGGAGACATCGAGAGGCAAGTCTGGTAACCATACTGGATAGTACTACCTTGGACTGGGATGAGGTGTGGCAGAAGCAACGAGCGAAGCTGTAAGGCTGTCAGTGGGCTGAGGGCCATCACCAGAGAAGCATCTCAGGCACACCTGGAGTGATGACACCATCACCACCAACAGGCCTGCTCTGAAGGACAATGCCTCATTTAAGTACCAGGTGTAGCGCTTTATATAGTCTCGTGGCACAAATTAGCTACAAATTAGAATGTTTTCTTGAGTGGTAAATATTTGATATGCACTTGATATAAAGCAAAGGGCCTCAAGAAAAAGCTTGCAAGCAAGATATTACCATCATTCTCTTACCTGAGAGTGTTAGGATTACACGATAAACACACAGAAGGACAGGATAGGTACACAATTCTCACAGGAATGAAGGCTAAAATTTCAGGTGCCATGCCCCCAACCTCCTCTTCTGGACTTGTTTCTAAATTCTATAATAACTCCAGGAAACGGGCCATCCAGCCGTGAGAAGACGAACCTCAAAATATTTCCAGACTAGGAAGCCTAAAAGTTCCAGTGAAATCCTATGTCCAAGTCAGAAGATCAGCTGAAGAGCTGGAAGACTAAAATGACTGGCGCTGAGCTGCAGGAAGATTGGGGATAGAACATGGCATAGTCTCCTTGACCCGGGAGGCTCTGGAGGGTAGTTAACGTTAAAAGTCAAAAGGCACTTGCAGCCTGGCTGAATGAGGACAGACTTTCTCCTTCGAAAGCAGAACTGAGCCCAGGACTGGCAAGTTTAAGGCATTTAACCTTGGGCCAGCCCTGGGGCTCAAGAGCGTGCTGGTCCCTGGCTGCCTTCACAACCAGGTCCTTCTAATTTACCCACCTCACTCACCTTCCCCGCGAGCTGCGACTTGCTGCATTTTAATGATGGAGTCGAAGTAGCTGCCTTGCCCCATTTCAGAGGGGGTAGATTTGCAGGGGTGTATAGGGCATGAACCAGAAGTGCTCTCAGGTGTCCTTTAAGAGAAAAGCTGTTGAGAGGGACCAGCCAGACTGATCTTGAGACCCTGATGAGGAGAGACCTGTGGGGCAGGGGGCTTTGGTTTGAAGAAGTCTCAGTGCTCACGGGCTCACTTAAACCCCATACTTCAAGTCACTGAGGTTAGGCCCATTTGCTGGAAAACTGAAGTGGCTTGGAACTGCAGTGCGTGGGATCGCTTGTGGATTTCTCAGACTGTAGCCCAACCCTGCATTAGGAAAAATGTTCACTTAGGTGGAAGCAGTGATATTCCTGGGATCTTTATTCTCAGGATCTACTGGGAGTTTTATATACTCTATACTCCTGGGCGGTAGGAAAGGAGAAAGCACAGAGCAGGGGAAGGGCAGATGAAGGAGGTTTGTTTCGCTCCCTCTAGGGCTCTCTTCAGGCTTTTTTTTTTTTTCTTTTTCCCAACTAGGGCTTGAAACAGACAATTATTGCTAATGTTGAATTTCCCTTTGTATGTACATTCAAGGCTGTTAAATCACATTTGGAAACGCGGTTTCAGGCTTGTTTTGATAATTCCCTTTTAGCCTGAACAGAGGATGGTCTGTTCACAGCTAGGGATGAGGCTGGAAGCTGGAATTCTGTAGTCCGAACCCTGGCAGGTTTTGCTGCAAGAAATCCTCACAGTTTAATCCTGGCATCATCTTTCTAGATCTCCTTACCTAGACTGTGTGAAGCGGTGGAGCATGGGAGAAACCTGCAAAAACCACAGAAGGGGAGGAAGACATCCTCACAAGTAGGCGTCAAAGAAGATCATCTCCCTCGACTGGTATCAGAATTACTGGGAGAGCCTGTCAGAAAGGTAGACCCCAGTACCCCATCTCCAAAGTCCTGAGCATCCGTAGCTGAGCAGTCACACTGGGAGGTGGGGGGCGGGGTGGAACTGATGGATTGGGAGACAAAAAAGATGAAGGAAAGAAAAGAACAAAGAAACAGAGCTGAAAAGATGATCTAGGAAAGCACGGATGGAAGTGAACAGAAACACAGAAGAAAGGAACCATAAAATAACAAACGGGGCTTATGGAGCAGCGTGGTCAGATGCCCTGGGGCATGTGACCTTGGTGAGAAAGCAGCACGTTGGCAGAAGGTCTCATAAGCCTCATCTCTCCCCGGAATCTTTGCTTCCAGAACACCAAGCTAACCAAACAAAATTCTCAAAAACGTCCAGAACATTAGGCTGGTCAAATGAGCCAATATACGAGAAAGAATGGCTACAAGGGAGGTGGCCAGGCGTAGTCCCTGTGACACCCTTTTCCTGTGGATGTGGCAGCTCTGGGGCGGGGGGGGCTGGTCCTCAAGATCAGCTCAGACTGGTCCTGGCACCCCCAAACTAGGGGCGGCTCCCTGGACAGCAACTCCAGTCTGGTCAGTGTCGGTTCTGGCGCTTTGCAATCTCCTCCTGGATGCGCAACTTGAGGGCCTCTCGCATGGGTGGCTCCAGAGGCGTGTGTGCTGACACCTCCTCGCTCACCCTTCCTGGATCATCATCCTACGTGGAGGAAGGGTCAGGAAGCTCAGGGCCTGGCCTCTTCTGAAAAGGCAACCTGCCCTGTCTCTAGACAACACTCTCAGAGAACTCTGTTTGACTCACAACTTCTTGCCAATGCCTGTCATTTCCCAGGTGTCCCCTGTAATAGTGACTCTCAACTGGGGGCCATGAGCCCTCCCTGTTGCCCGCTGAGAATCACTGTGTGACGGGAGTGACTTGCGCTCAAAAGCATCGCCCAGCAGTCTGTGCTCTCATGTGGAACAAACACTTCCCACTGGCCCTGAGGAAAACAGTGGCTCCAGGTCCGGCAGTGATTTCCATCACGGCCCAGGACCTTCAGGCTGCAGCTGTTTCCATCGGGCGTACCTGATACACGATAACTGAAGTGACGTCTCCGCTGTCCGCCTCATATTCTAAGCAGAAGAGCTGATGGCCAGGGAGCTCTGGCTCAGAGCTGCCACTACTGCTGCTTTCACCAGACTCCTCACAGCCTGGGTTGCTTGGGTGGGTAGAGCCATCTAGAAGGATGAACCAGAGTGAGAGGGAAGGGAGGAAGGCTGCTGGAACCCCTGCCCAGAGATGATACAGGAAAACATATTGTAAAGCCCCAATCTTCTCATGGACCCAGAATGTACCTCTGTGTGTGTGTGTGTGTGTGTGTGTGTCTGTGAAATCAGCCGCCTATCAGGAATTTTATTCACCTTTGTATCCCTGTCCCAGGACCAGCACAGCCCTACCACGCAGTCGGTATACAGTGCACATCTGTCTACACGGTTGTAAGGTAGTGGAGAGGTGAATAGGGCTCTGCCTGGGTTCAAATTCAGGCTCTGCCATTTACTTCTCTGATATCTCCAACAAGTTACGAAACCTCTCTCTGCCTGTTTCCCTGACTGTGAATCAGAAATGATAATAGTTCCCATCTTACCGGGTCCTCTGAAAGCTAAATGAATGACTGCACATAACCTCTAAAAACACTCATAAGAGAAGCTCAAAAAATTTAGCATCGCACATTAACTATTGTAATCTCTAGATCACAAGTAAGCTGGAGGAAAAAACCCATTAACTGGGTTTGGGCTTCATTCCACAATTATGTTCTCGTCGCCTAGAGCTGTGCCAAACTTTTTTCCTGTTAGCTGGTGGGAGTGCGAAAATAATAGTACGCTGGGGGCAAAGCGGCGGACAACTTGCCGACTCTCAGGGACGTCCGGTAATAGTGATGCTTAACTGCGGGCCTTGAGCCCTCCCTGTGCTGCGGGCAGAATCACTGAGCGGCGATTGGGGAGCGTCGAGATAGACGTTGGAGATGAAATGAGCCTTGGGAGGTAGGACATAGTTTTTTCCCAGACAGAAAAGAAGAGCGCGTGGAGGCAGAGGGCCCGGGGGCAGAAGAGCGCGCGGGGCGGGCGGCCTCACCTCGATGTCGCGGCAGGTACACCTGCAGGTCGGGCTTTCGGGGCCGAGTGGGCGCGGGCGTGTGCCGCCTCCTCGCCTTCTCCTTGGCCGCCTGCTTCATCTTCTTGTCGTAGTCGTCCCTGCGGGGAGCCGAGCGGGAGTCAGGGACGGCCGAGCCAGGCCAGGCTGGGGCTGGCAGCCGTGGCGCGGGGCGGGGCGGTACCGGGCGAGCTGGTTCCGTCGGATGTGGTGCACGAAGCCGTGGCTCATGTCCAGCCGCCCGCCAGGCTTGCAGCAGAGCCCAGGTCCGGGCCCCGGCGCCGCTTCCATCTGGAGACCCTGTGCGCGGAGCCGCCGCCACCGCCTCCGCCGCCTCCTCCTCAACCGCCCCAACTGCCACCCTCCTGCCCCGAGAGCTCCGCGCCCCTCCTCGCTCGACTTTCGACCCTGCGCCCTGACGTCGGTCGGGCAATGGCCAGCCGGGCCGAATGTCCCAGCGCGCGGAGTTCCTGGAGCGGGCGGGGCGGGGGGCAATGGGGCATGCGCAACTTCCACTCCGGGGCGGGGCTTTTCTTTCGTTGTGACCTTATCAGTAGGAAACCAGGATTTAGGTTTAGTGCTGCTACATCAGAAAATCCAGAAAAACACAAAGCACCCATCAAACCACTCAGCGTTCGGTGTGGAGCCTTCCCGTCCTTTTTCCTGTGCTTGGATGCTGTGAAACTCCATCACCAGCTGCGTGACCTTGGCTGACTGTTGCACCCCGCTGTGTCTCAGTTTACTCATTTGTAAATGAGGGCACTGTTATCACCTACCTCCAAAGAGGTCGTGAGGAGGCGAGTGCCAGGGCAGGGCACACAGCGGCGCCCCGGCCGCCCAGCCCAGCCCGCGCCCGCCCGGGGCTCCGCGCCGCCGCCGGCGGGGACGCTCCTTCCAGCCAGCGCAGCACCAGAGCTCTGCGGACTTTCCCGCTACCCAGCTCGTCTCGGCGCCCACCGGACCGATGTCTTAACTCTCGGCGTGGGAGGACCCAGGGCCTTTCAGGCGTCTGAGACTGTGCCATTTTTGAATCCTCTTTAAAAAGAGACAAAAGTAGGAATCCGTGATTAGAACAGGGACAGACTGGTACATCCGCACAGTGGGATGCCGCTGAGCAATCAAAAGGAACGAGCACCCAACAACTTGGATGAATCTCAAAACAAACACGCCGAGTGAAAGAAGCCGGGGATAAAAAGAGGACTCTCTGGGTGCTTCCATTTATATAAGACTCTAACAAGTGACACTGATCTCTAGCGACAGAAAGCAGATCAATGGTCGGGGCAGGGGAACACTTGGTGGATGGTGGTTAGGTTCATTATCTTGATCGTGGTGGTGGTTTCAGAGTGTATACATACCTCTATCAGTATTCAGCAAATTGCACACTTTAAACGTGAATTTTTTTTTTTTTTTTTTTCGGTACGCAGGCCTCTCACCGTTGCGGCCTCTCCCGTTGCGGAGCACAGGCTCCGGACGCGCAGGCTCAGCGGCCATGGCTCACGGGCCCAGCCGCTCCGCGGCACGCGGGATCCTCCCGGACCGGGGCACGAACCCGTGTCCCCTGCATCGGCAGGCGGACTCTCGACCACTGCGCCACCAGGGAAGCCCTAAACGTGAATTTTATTGTATGTCAATCACACCTCGGTAGAACTGTACAAAGTATTGAATAGTTCAGGGCTGTGGAAGGGGTCGTGAAAGTCACAGACCCTGAAGCTTGAGCTTTAGTAGCGTCACTAGTCTCCTTCTGCTCGTCGTTTGCATTTTTCTGTGATACCAAGAACAATCCTCTAAACGTGGAATTAGAGCCGTCGGATTGCTCCACGAAGGCGATGACTTGGGGATGTCGCCTAGTTCTGTGCAGGGCCGTCGGTCTCCGAGGCTCGGAGACTGGAGACGACCTGCCAATTCTGGTTTGGGGACACAGAGTATCTTGAAGACACCTGGGGCCCAATGACAACTTTTTTTAATCCAGCATTTCCGCAGCCAGTGAAAGGTTCCTGCCTCTTTAAACTGGTAGTAATGAGTAAAGTGGCAGTAGGCCCGCCTATCGGTCTCAGGTGCGCGCGCACCCGCAAAGATCCGCCCCCCCCCCAGAGGCGTAGTACTTCCCAGAAGTTCTCTGCGGCTTGATTTGTCCCCATCGGCGACTCGTAGAAAACCTTGGGCTTGATAACAGCGCCGCTCCTGATTGGCCGCTTGCCGCGTGCTTGGTCTTCCTTGGAGTCTGCGCCGGGCGACTCGGCCGGTAGTGGCGATGTCCGGCCGGTCCAAGCGGGAGTCCCGTGGATCCACCCGCGGGAAGCGCGAGTCCGAGTCGCGGAGCAGCTCGGCTCGTGTCAGACGGGAGCGAGATCGGGAGCGGGAGACAGAGGCTCCGAGCTCCCGGGGCAGTCCGGTGCGCGTGAAGCGGGAGATCGAGCCGGCGAGCGCGCGCGAGGCCCTGGCGCCCGTGATCCCGGCGGTGCGGGTGAAGCGGGAGCGCGAGGCCGACGAGGACTCGGAGCCTGAGCGGGAGGTGCGAGGTGCGCGGGGCCGGGCGCGGGTTTCACTGTCGCGTTCTTCTTTTTCTTTTTCCAACCTTCTCTCCCCACGGGGAAGTCACACTCCACTCGCGACCCGACTCCGTTTTGATGAGGATAGTACTAGTCTTGATCAGGATCGTAGCTATAGCGTTTCTAACAGTAATAAGAACAGGTAGCTTTCCTTTATCGGATGTCTAATGCGGGTCAGGCGCTGTGCTAATTGTTTTACAGGTGTCCCTTCTTTTTAGTTTTTTACAAAATACCTGAGGAGTGAGTCTTGCTGTAATTTCTGAGCAGAGAGCCTGAACGCTGTGCACTTGGACCACACTGCCCTGTTATCCAGGGCTGTAGCAGCCAGGAGATATGGATTCTAGTCCTGCCTCTGAGACTGAGTCACGGTGGTTTGGGAAAGTGATTTTCACGTGTCTGTCCCTCTCTAGGTTAACGGAAGGAGTCCTGGAACCCATGACCTTTGAGAGCCCTAATAAGCCAGTGAGTCTGTCAGTTCCCATCTATGACTGTACCCTCTGCCTTTTTCTGCTGGACTCGTTCTGCTTCTCTTAGTAATTTCTGGAAACTTCTTGGCCAAGCCATGGTACTCTGTAGTGTGTACACTCTTTTCCAACTTGTTGATATCTTACCAATCATTAAGTAGGTTTCTATCATTTCTGAAGCTTTTCCTGTTTACCTCAATTACATCTTTTCCTTCTCTGAACTTGGAACTTCTGCATTGAACATGTTCCTATGTACTTGTTTTCTGGTGAGTTAGCAGGTGAACATATCACAAGGCTACATGTTAGGGGCAGTGTTCATGGGGGGGGGGTGGTCTTCATTCTCCAGGATTTTATAATTCTGTCTCTGCACCTGGTTATCTATATAAAATTATACTCTTACGTTAACTCTTAAATTTCTAGCTCAGAGTCCTGTGTTTGACATATTTTTATATTACCCTCAGGGTACAGATTAGCACCTTGCTCGTGGAAAGTGCTTGATAAATGTTCTTTGAATAATCTAGTTAATAATTTCAGGGTATTCTTTGATTTCCTTTACTTAAATATTCTGTCAGCCTCATGTTTCCCTTTCTTTGGAAGAGAAATTGTTTCTTAGATATTTTGTATACTTACGGTAAGGAGATTGTTTTCTCTGGGACACACTAGGATCCCAGTTGAGGTTACTGCTGTTTTCTTTTTTCCCTTTTATTTTTTTCATGAAATAGATTATAGGTACTAAGATGAGCTAAATGTCAAGTACATGTATAGTTTAAAGAAAAGTGTGGATATATATCCTTAAATCTACCACTTGTCAAGAATTGTGAAGGGTCTGAGATTTTACCCTTTTTGTACACTACCAAGTTAGCCTGCCGTGGTTTCATGGATGCTAATGGAAGACATGGAGCTGTTGGGCTTGAGACAGCTTATTGCAGCAATAACAGTAGCCAGAATATAGCATTGTCACTTCCCTGAGTCAGTTCCCACAGCGCAACACGATGAGAACCCATACACACAGTGGGTGGCCTCACAGGACAAGAACTCTGAGCTTAGAGAACCCAAATCTTCTATAATGGGCTGTGAGCTTGCCTCCCCTTTGCTCTGTAGGGACACACTGTCTCCTACTTCCAAAGCTATAGAAACAAACTTCACTGTACAAACAACTTTGACAAGATAGTCTGGAGGCAGTCAGTGCCTCTGGTCACAATATGTGCAGAAGTTCGAGAGACCCGTGGAGAGTTGCCTCCCGATGCTGTTCAGCTTAAGAAGTGGTACTTAACCAGTACCTTAGAAGCTCCCACAGGCCCCTTCCCAGTTGCATCTGCCTTCCTTGCTTGCTTGGGTAATCACTGAATTTTTTCTAATCATTTCTATTTTTATTATTTTATTATTTACAGTTTTACCTCACATATACATCCCTGAGTAGAACTGTATTTTATTTTGTATTTGTTATAAATGGAATCATACTATATGTTGTCTTCTGTTTTGCCTTTTTTTTTTTTTTTCCGCTAGCCATATTGTTGACGTTTATCCGGCAACACAGTGTTCTATTGATGATATACCAAAATGTATTCCTCCCATTTTTATATGTTGTAGACATTTGGGTTGTTTCCAGTTTGGTCTCTTTCAAATATTGCTGCTATAAATATTCTTTAGTAAAGCATTCCTGATGGCACATGTGCAAAAGTTCTCTAGGATATATAAGTAGAAGAGAGATTGCTGGGCCAAAAGGTCTGTGTATTTTCAGCTTTGATCTTGCTGTACTATTTTCTAAGAGGTTGTAACAGTTTATACTCCCACCAGCAGTTACATGAGCCTTCTCACTGTTCTTCATATTTGCCAACACTTGGAATTGCCTGATTTTATTTTTTCCTCTCTGGTAGGTGTGAAGTGGTATATCATTGTGCAAGGAAATTTGCATGTTCTTGATTACTGGTGAGGTTGAGCATCTTTTCTTTCTTTCTTTTTCTTTTTGGCCATGCTGTGAAGCTTGCAGGATCTTAGTTCCCCAACCAGGGACGAACCCCAGCCCCCTGCAGTGGAAGCACAAGAGTCCTAACCATTGGACAGCCAGGGAATTCCCAGCATTTTTTCATAAGTTTGAGGGCTGTCTTCCTCATTTCCTTTTGGGTTGTCTTTTTTTTTTTTTTTTTTTAATCTCCACCAGATTTCTTTATGTAATTGCAAGCAATTCCTTTGTTGGTTATATGTGTTTCAAGAATATCCTCTCAGTTTGTGGCCTGTTCCGTTAAGTGGGCTTCTTTGGTGTTGTCAGGCTGCCTGTACAGGAGCTCATCCTGATTAATTTTTCCCATTTCTGTGTGTGTTTGTGCTGGTAGTTGACCCTGAGTATGGGTTTCCCATTTTCAGAGCTTTTGATGCTTTTCCTTTCAGCAAAGAATGGCCGCATGGATTCTGAGGATCGGAGGAGCCGCCACTGCCCCTACCTGGACACCATTAACAGGTCGGTAGCACAGGAATGCCTAGGGCAGCAAAAGAACAGTGGAGTCTCTGCACAAAGTTCTTTGGACTGTACGTTAAAAATACATTCCAAAACTTTAGCTCTTTTAAAGCTTTCTGCCCAGAAAACTCTGCCTCTTGCCTTGTTTTTTAATCTTTGCCCTTCAATTTAAAGTGTCAGAGAGCATGTTGTTTTAGGGTGGGCATATGCAGAAAGAGCTTTTAGCTCATTTTGAATTTGTATGAGGAAATAAAGGGATATGTGGTGTCGATGACAATAGCAAATTTAAATATTATTGAGCACTGACTGTGTGCTAGGTACTACTCTAGGTGCCTGGGATTCAGCAGAGGAAAATCAGACAAAAATATATCCTAAAGCAGAGGTGTTTACCCCATCTTGGTATTCTTTGATCCCAGATGCATTTTAGGATGGTTTTTCATTTATGCCCTAGGGTGGCACTGTCTAATAGACTTTTCTGCAACAATGGAATTGCTCTTTAAGGGCTGTCCATTGTGGTAGGCACGGGCTACTTGTGGATATTGAGCACTTGAAATGTGGCTTGAGGAACTGAATTTTAAATTTTATTTAATTTTAATTATTTTACTTTTAAACACCAGTAGCTGTGTGTGGCTAGTGGCCCCTTTAACTGACAGTGCAGCTTTCCTGGGACCATTACCAATTAATCAGAGTTAATGCTTGAGAATGAATCCTCTTGCCACCTGTGAATTCAGTGGAGGTAAATTTTCTTTTATCACTTAACCCGCCCAGTACTCATATACCATTACTTTGCACTTGAATAGATAGATCTGTTTGTAGGTATTCCCCTAAAGTTCTTCAGGCTTCCCATTTATTTATTTATTATTTTTTTTTTTTATTTTTTATTTTTTTCGGTACGCGGGCCTCTCACTGTTGTGGCCTCTCCCACTGCGGAGCACAGGATCCGGACGCGCAGGCTCAGCGGCCATGGCTCACGGGCCCAGCCTCTCCGCAGCACGCGGGATCTTCCCAAACCGGGGCACGAACCCGTGTCCCCTGCGTTGGCAGGCAGACTCTCAACCACTGCGCCACCAGGGAAGCCCTAGGCTTCCCATTTATTTTTATGGAAAAAAAATAAAATTTTCTTTTATGAAAGGGTTTATTCACTCTTTTTATGTCCTTCCTTTAATGTCTTTTAATTTGGAATGCTGTTGGGGCCCTGTTACTTTAGTCCTACTTGTGGCTTTTCCTCCAGAGAAAGTAATGGAAGATTCTCAACTGGTTGTGAATACTCAAAAGAAAGAGGGCCGTTGGTGGAGATACCTTTGCACTGCTTTGGGGCTTGGCGGGTGGCGGTGCTATATTAAATGCCTAGGTAAGGAAGAGTTAATGTTCCCCACGGTTTGTATGTGATTGTTGAACTGTTCTCTGAAGGCGGCTGTGTGACTGCAGAACAGGAAGCCAGGGACACTGCTTCGCTCAGGTGCTCACCTAGGCAACCATCCCTATTAATTGTTTCTGTTTTGTTTTGGTTCTCTTAGGAGTGTGCTGGACTTTGACTTTGAGAAACTGTGTTCCATCTCCCTCTCGCATATCAATGCGTATGCCTGTCTGGTGTGTGGCAAGTACTTTCAGGGTAAATAAATGTTTTGCATCACATTTTCAGCACTAGCCACAGTTCTATTCAGGGATTTTTTTTTTGAAGTAAGTAAGCTGCTGTTAGGAATCATGTCTAATAAGCCCTATCTTTGTTCCCAGGAAGGTGGAATACTCTTAGAAAATCCACAGGAGGTTCTCTAATTGGTCAGAACCTGAATACATGTGAAAGGAAGAAAGAACTAGCCATATGAGAGACTATGTAGGAAGTATCAGAGACTCTGGGTTTTTGAATCTCCGATGTTTTCTATACTTATGTCTTTTTCTGAGAATCCTTTTACTCTAAGGACTTTTTCATTCTGTTCTTTTCTGCAAATTTATTATTTCAGTTCATTCAGAGCAAGCAAATGCTTTGTACACAGTATAGTGGAGGATTCAAAAGAATTATAAACTGCATTCTTTGCTCTAATAAGGATCTTATAAACTGTCAAGGTTGACACGTAAAACAATCAGCAGACTCTCTTAAGACCATAAAGATTACTGCTGGACTGTGTGGCGCTGAGTATAAATAAGGATGATAGGAGTTGAAATATGCAAAAATATGCAAAGGATGATAGGAGTTGAAATATGCAAAGTTGAAATATGCAAAGATCATTGTTAGCTGGAGTGTTTGTGTAGAGTTCATGGAGGAGGTGGAACTTGTACTCTGTATGCAGGACATAGAGTTTGAATAGGTTAAGGGTGAGATGCTCTAGAAAGGAGTGGCAACGTGAACAAAAGTATGTGGGTACAGGATTGTCGTGAATGTGGACAGTTGAAAACTCAGGACTAAGTGACGATGGACTGTCACAGATATGTACGTGTGTATGTGCAAATCAGTGTATGCATGTACGTACATGTATATGATATATACATGGATATTCCTAGTTTCTAATACATGAAGCTAGCTCATATACATAAACACATACATATATGCACACACACATATACACACACACGCACAAATACACCCACACATATTTTCTCTGTTCATGTATATGAAATTAGTTCCCTTATGTCTTGTGCCATCTAGGGAATAAAGATAATGCGCTATTCTTTCTTGCTAATTTTTGTGATGAGAAGAGTTCATGTGGGAGATTCCTTTCGTGGATGGTGTAGTACTTTGTTTTTGCTGATACTAACATGCTCTGGTACAAAATAATGAAAGGAAAATTACCCCTCATCTGTGTGCTTATGGAGTCTGCCCTTCTCTCATAGCCTTTCACTCTTCCCTACAGGCCGGGGTTTGAAGTCTCATGCCTACATTCACAGTGTCCAGTTTAGTCACCATGTCTTCCTCAACCTCCACACCCTCAAGTTTTACTGCCTCCCAGACAACTATGAGATCATCGATTCCTCGCTGGAGGATATCACGGTGCGTGTCCAAGAGGGTTGGTTTGGAACCAGTTATCCTGGGAGCCACCCCAGGGCTCCTGAGGATCTGCCCCACCCAAGGTCAGGGAAGAGTCTCAGTCCCTTGGGCTTCGAGAGGCTCCTTTCGCCTTGGCAGGAACCAGAGAAACATAGTAAGGAGGTCACAATCCATAATTTTGGCCCATGGTCTACAGCCTAGCTCTGATTTCTGCTTTTAATGTTGAGGGTTAGGACTGAAGGAATATTGCTACTTTTCAATTAGGGTGAAAGCATTTTTGTGAAATAAATTATCCTTCCATATTTTGGAGTAGGGATGTGAATTGGGCCTGCTGTAGGACAGTGGATGCCAAGAGGTATACCAGCTTCCGGCTACTTTTGACATGATGCTGCCAGAATGGCCAGCATGTCCATCTGTGGGCTCTGGTTTGTGCCCTGTGCCAAGAGTCACTGCACTTGAGTGAGGAGTGTGGAAAGTCCTCTTGGGCTTTGAGTACTGTTGGAACTGTTGATTATTGCTTTCCTTTTCAGCAGCGGCTGCATGTTCAGTAGAGTTGAATGCTCTGTTTATTAAGGAAAGCTTGGTTTTCAGAGTGTTTGAAACACTACTTCCTCCACTTCCATATGTTTTATAACAGTCTATTAACGTTGAAGTTAAAGTGGTTAAGGACAGTATTTATAGATGGAGAAACTGAAAGGAATTCAAGCTCTCAAAGTGAGTTAGTGGCGACCTCTGACCAGTGTGTGACGTGATGACCCTCATAGGTCTAGGACAGGGAAGGTTCTGATCCTGCCCCTCCAGCCACAGGGAGTCCTGAGATCTCAGTCCTGCACAGATAGGAGGTGACACTCCTGTTCCTGCACCGGGCCTGTGTGCTGGCTCTGTGTGAGGTCCCACCTGGGACTCAGACTCCTGCCTCCTGCAGACTTGAGTGTCCTGCAGCTTCTCCCTGTTGTTTGTCACGGGTTTGGCTGAACCTGCGGTCTGAGGACAGGCCTGGGATTCAGTGACTTTGGGTTAAACACAGAGATCACCTTCTAGATGAGCAACGTGGGGCGGGGCCCATTGCATGTTACCTCAGTCCTTAGACCTACTGTTGGGAGCCCTTTGGGTGGGTGGTGAGACGTTCACGACCAAAGTATCTTTTCTTTTGGCAGAAATTGCTGTTGTGGATATATCTTGTGAACTCTGTAGACTGCCCTAAAACAGCCTAGGATTTTCTTTTGCTTTTCAGTATGTGTTGAAGCCCACTTTCACAAAGCAGCAGATCGCTAACTTGGACAAGCAAGCCAAGTTGTCCCGGGCATATGATGGTACCACTTACCTGCCCGGTATCGTGGGCCTGAATAACATAAAGGCCAACGACTACGCCAATGCCGTCCTTCAGGTAGGTTGGAGGCGGGAACCATGAGGGAGGGGGCAACCCGGGAACACTGTGAAGCTTGGCTAAGAAACAGCTGCCTTCTGGTGGAGTGCAGTCAGGTGGTCCTCAGACCCCGAGCCTTGCCAAGGACTCTTCTTGGGTGTTTGTTCTGCCCCAAGCAGAACATTCCCGTCTGCCTGAGGGGCTGCCACCAAATGGTGGACCAGTTCCAGCCTCTGGAGCTTCCAGGGAATGGGGGATGGAGCTGCGCAGGGCCTGCAGTACCAAGTAAGAGACACGTGAGCTAGATGATGCTTTTTCTTTTCATGATGCAGGTGTTCATTGTGTTGGCTCTGTTATGTCTCTGTCCTGCCCCTGTGCTGAAGTCCTGCAGTGGGAAAGGCAGAAAGCCAAAGTTGTCCTGTTTGCAATTGTTTTGCTTTTTAAAAAAAATTACACAAGTAATGTGCGCATATTGTAGAAAAATTAGAAAACGTTGGTAAGCATAAGAAAATAATCATCCTACTTCACTCAAAAAAAACTGGTTAGGGCTTCCCTGGTGGCGCTGTGGTTGAGAGTCCGCCTGCCGATGCAGGGGACACGGGTTTGTGCCCTGGTCCGGGAAGATCCCACATGCCGCGAAGCGGCTGGGCCTGTGAGCCATGGCCGCTGAGCCTGCGCGTCTGGAGCCTGTGCTCTGCAACGGGAGAGGCCACAACAGTGAGAGGCCCGCGTATCGCCAAAAAAAAAAAAAAAAAAACTGGTTAAAAAAAAGTATAAACAAGTACTTGTGTAGGGGGAAGATAAAGAAAGTATAAAACAAAAGGTTCATTCCTTTGTTTCCCTCGTACTCTGTCCTGGGGTAGTTAGCAGTATAGAGACCTCCAGAACTTTATTCTAAACGCAGCTACACAAATGCATTATATCCTGTCATGTGGCAATATTATGGTTTATTTTGTTATTTCCCACTTGATACATAAAATTTCACTTGTCTCACATTTTTATTTCTGTTACCAGTGTTGCAGTGAGTATTCTTCTATATATGTATAGTCTTGTACTTCTTGTGACACTGTTACATTTTGTTATATTTCTTTTCTAGACTTGAAAAATATTTATATTTTTTTATCTATAAAGTAATGTAGTATCTTTGTATGTATTTTAACCTAAAAGCATATTATGAAATCAATAAATATTCTTGTGCAGCATCCTTAATGTTTACATGTCAGTCCATTTTGTTGAATTTAATTTATTTAACCTTCTTTTCTTCTTGTATTAATGCACCTTGGGCCTAGATTCTAGGCTGTAGGGGGTTTGTAGCAATTTACAAACCCACCAGCAACACAAAAGGGTGTTTTTCTTTTTCCTTTTTTTTAATTGAAGTATAGTTGATTTACAGTGTTGTGTTAGTTTCTGGTATACAGCAAGGTGATTCGGTTATGCATACATATATATATATATTCTTTTTCATACTCTTTTACATCATGGTTTATTACAGGATATTGAATATAGTTCCCTGTGCTATACAGTAGGACCTTATTTATCTATTTTATATGTAGTGGTTTGTATCTGCTAATCCCAAACTCCTAATTTATCCCCTCCCCCACCCTTTTCCCTTTGGTAACCATAAGTTTTCTATGTCAGTGAGTCTGTTTGTTTCATGGATAAGTTCATTTGTGTCGTGTTTTAGATTCCACATGTAAGTGATATCATACGGTATTTGTCTTTCTCTTTCTGGCTTACTTAGTATGATAATCTTTAGGTCCATCCATGTTTCTGTAAAAGGCATTATTTCATTCTTTTTGTGGCTGAGTAACATTCCAGTGTGTGTGTGTGTGTGTGTGTGTGTGTGTGTGTGTGTGTGTGTGTGTGTGTGTGTGTGTGTGTGTATCACATCTTCTTTATCCATTCATCTGTTGATGGACATTTAGCTTGTTTCCGTGTCTTGGCTGTTGTAAATAGTGCTTCTATGAATATTGGGGTGCATGTGTTTTTTCGAATTATAGTTATCTCCAGATATATGCTTAGGAGTGGGATTGCTGGATCATACAGTAGCTCTGTTTTTAGCTTTTTAAGGAACCGCCATACTGTTCTCCATAGTGACTGCACCAATTTACATTCCTACCAACAGTGTAGGAGGGTTCCCAAAAGGGTGTTCTTCATCTTGCATTGTCACTGTTAGCATTGAAAACAACTTTTTCCATTTTTTTTTTAATGTATTTCATTTATTGATTTTTGGCTGTATTGGGTCTTGGTTGCTGTGTGCGGACTTTCTCTAGTTGCGGCGAGTGGGGGCTACTCTTCGTTGTGGTGCGTGGGCTTCTCATTGTGGTGGCTTCTCTTGTTGCGGAGCATGGGCTCTAGGCGCATGGGTTTCAGTAGTTGTGGCACGCGGGCTCAGTAGTTGTGGCTCATGGGATCTAGAGCACAGGCTCAGTAGTTGTGGCGCACGGGCTTAGTTGCTCTGTGGCATGTGGGATCCTCCCGGACCAGGGCTTGAACCCATTTCCCCTGCATTGGCAGGCAGTTTCTTAACCACTGCGCCAGCAGGGAAGCCCAACTTTTTCCATTTTGATAGGTATCTCCATTTTAATTTACTTTTTAAGAATTCACTTCTAAAGTTGATTATTATATTTTTTCATGAGTTGTTGGGCCTTATGTGCTCATTTTTTTATTAGTGGTCCATTTTATTGAGGATTAAAAGTATGCTGGAGAGGGTGTGGAGAAAAGGGTACACTCTTGCACTGTTGGTGGGAATGTAAATTGTTACAGCCACTATGGAGAACAGTATGGAGTTTCCTTAAAAAACTAAAAATAGAATTACCATACGACCCAGCAATCCCAATACTGGGCATATACCCTGAGAAAACCATAATTCAAAAAGAGTCATGTACCAAAATGTTCATTTCAGCTCTATTTATAATAGCCAGACATGGAAGCAACCTAAGTGTCCATCATCGGATGAATGGATAAAGAAGATGTGGCACATATATACAATGGAATATTACTCAGACATAAAAAGAAATGAAATTGAGATATTTATAGTGAGGTGGATAGACCTAGAGTCTGTCATACGGAGTGAAGTAAGTCAGAAAAAGAAAAACACCGTATGCTAACACATGTATGGAATCTAAGAAAAAAAAGGTCATTGAAGAACCTAGGGGTAAGATGGGAATAAAGACACAGACCTACTAGAGAATGGACTTGAGGATATGGGGAGGGGAAAGGGTAAGCTGTGACAAAGTGAGAGAGTGGCATGGACATATATACACTACCAAACGTAAAATAGATAGCTAGTGGGAAGCAGCCCCATAGCACAGGGAGATCAGCTCGGTGGTTTGTGACCACCTAGAGGGGTGGGATAGGGAGGGTGGGAGGGAGGGAGACGCAAGAGGGAAGAGATATGGGAACATGTGTATATGTATAACTGATTCACTTTGTTACAAAGCAGAAACTAACACACCATTATAAAGCAATTATACTCCAATAAAGGTGTTAAAAAAAATCAGATGTTCAAACTTAAAAAAAAAGTAGGCATATATATATTGGCCTCTTTTTTTGCATATGTTGCACATATTTCGTTCTAGTTCTTTTTTGGCCTTTAAACTTTGTTCGTGATATTTTTGCATGAAGAATTTGGTAAAAAATTGTAAAAGTATATCTGTGAATTTTGGTGTCTGCCATTGGTGTCATGCCTGGTCCCTGGAGAGGTCAGATTCTTAGGTGGAGAGAGACTTTGTGGACTGTTCCTCTTACAGCCTCTCGTGGCTTTGTGAAGACTGCTACAGGATGGACAGATAGGATTTGGATATGGGCAGGGCAGTTAGTTTTGGCTTTGTGATGGGTTTCAGTCCCCACAGGAAGTTCTCTTTATTTATACAAATAAGATCACCTGGCTCTGTAGCGCGATGAATAGTGCATTGGACTTCTATTTATACAAACAAGGAGATGAACAAATCCTTTGTGATGTTTCCACTAAAATGGGATTGAATGGACCAAGTACTCCACCTGGAGGCTGAATAATTTCTCTCCGAGGACACCTACTGCTTGTATTGTTGCTGAAACCAGGGAGCAACCTCTCTCCACAGCATGGAAAAGCAGGAATTAGTATAAACGATCCATATGCTTCTCCTTTTTTGAGAGTAACTCTAAGCAGGAAATCCTTGTTTCTTCAGCTGAGCTAAGCTTGTAGGGGCTTTCCTGATCACCTCTATCATTACCCTGAGTTGTATCCTGAGTTGTCTTCCCCAGAGACACCTGGGTTTAATTGTGTTTAACAGCATCCTTCTATCCTTGCTGAAAGAATTACCTTGTCAAAGAAAGTTGTGCTCATGGTAAGCATAGCACTGACGAGGATTCATGAACCCATCAGGAGGTACCTGTGGGGAGACTATGCATTTATTTAGGGTCTGTACCGTGGTCTCCTTCCCAGTTTCATAACTCAAACTAATAAGCATGTGTTTCTTCTTGAACTAACATGGCTGGTCTTTATCTTTTTGCTTAATGAGATAAAATTAATTTTTGTTCTTTTAAACCTTTTAACTATTTTCCATCGTAACAGAGTACATTCATTTTTATATACAGTTGTATCGTTTTGTTTTGTTTGGTTTGGTTTTGGTTTTGGCCATGCCACACAACATGTGGGATCTTAGTTTCCCAACCAGGGATCAAACCTGTGCTCCCTACAGTGGAAGTGCAGAGTCTTAACCACTGGACCACCAGGGAAGTCCCTGTATCATTTTATTACCACACTCTCAATACCACATTTGGGGAAGACACCAGGTTTTACTAAGATGTTTTTCATATTGTTTTAATGTACAGTTGAGAGATGGGGGAACTGTGGTCTCCAGATAGTTCTGTCTGCCCCAGCCAAATACATGGTGAAGAAAGAGTATCTGGGTTTCTAGCCTTCAGTTCCTGTGAATCCAAACATAGTCACAGGTCTAATTAGAGTAAACAAAGGAAATTTTTAATTAAGTTGGTCAGCAGATAGGGATTTGAATACCTTTTTTTTTTTTTTTTTTTTTTTTTTTTTTGCGGTACGCGGGCCTCTCACTGTTGTGGCCTCTCCCGTTGAGGAGCACAGGCTCCGGACGCGCAGGCTTAGCGGCCATGGCTCATGGCCCCAGCTACTCCGTGGCATGTGGGATCTTCCTGGGCCGGGGCACGAACCCACGTCCCCTGCATCGGCAGGTGGACTCTAAACCACTGCGCCACCAGGGAAGCCCGAATACCTTTATTTTAAAACTCCTTTGTTATACCCACGTTAGCAGAGTGTCTGCAGAACTGAACTTTCTGTGAAACTCGCTATAAAGGATGTTTCTCTAATGTGAACTCTGGGGGGGATTCTCTGGGAGTGCATTTGCTTCTGATTCTTTAAGGCATCACAGGCACAGTTCTATTAGAAGAACTTTAGGTGGACAAGCTTGGCTCCCAGGGGTCCTGAAGAAAGGCTGTGGATTAATTGGAGTGTTTGTTTGATTTCCAGGCTCTGTCTAACGTTCCTCCTCTCCGAAACTACTTCCTGGAAGAAGACAATTATAAGAACATCAAGCGTCCTCCTGGGGATATCATGTTCCTGTTGGTCCAGCGTTTTGGAGAGCTGATGAGAAAGCTCTGGAACCCTCGAAATTTCAAGGCACATGTGTCTCCCCATGAGATGCTTCAAGCTGTCGTCCTTTGCAGCAAGAAGACTTTTCAGATCACCAAGCAAGGTAAGGAAGGAGTAATTCATGTTTTCTGACTTTAGGGCAACACAACTAGTTTGATGAGCACATTTACTTCCACTTTGCTGTGAACCTTACAGTAGCCGGAGCGAGTGTCCAGTGCATACTGTGGTTAGGTTCCTCACTCTTCCTTCCTCAGCCTGCCCTGCCCAGGGTCCCAAGCGATTTTAGCTGGATAGAAAGTCTGTCTGCTTTGGTGAACTAAACTCTACGACTCAGGAAAACCAGGAGGCTGGGAAAGGCACCATCCCTTATTAAGCGCCTGCCACTTTTGGTTCTCATTTTGCCATGTTGCAGACTAGAATATTTTATTTTGACTATTTTTATCTCTCCAAACTCAATTAGTTATTGCCACATGAGTAGCTCTTAGTACCTGTATCTGATATGATATTCTCTAGCATCCAGGTCAGTTGATCCACCATTCACTCATGGTGCTAGTAGGTTTTAATGCTACCAGGATAAGAAACACAGTTTTTTCTTCCAGGGGCTCCTATTCTAGTGGGGAAGATAGTTATGTAGAAAGATGATTACAGGGTGTTAAGTGCCGTGATAGAGGAAGCACAACATGCTATGGGAGGGAGCACAGAGTAAGGACGCCTGTCGAGCACATGGGAGGTGGGCTGGGGGTCAGAGTGAAGGAAGAGACACCTAAGTTTTAGGTAGCGGGAAGACAGGGTGGGGTTGGGCATTCCAGGTAGAGAGGACACCGGACAGGAGCATGGAGCTGCCTGGTGCAGAGAGAAGACTGCATGTGGCTGGACCCTTGGATCCAACGATGAGAGCCGAGGTGAACCAGGTGTTGGGTTTATATGCCACTATAAGGAGGCTGGATTACATCCTGATAACGGTGGGGAGTCAGTGAACAAACGCTTTTAAGTAAAGATGTGCCTTCACATCTTTGTTTTGAAAACATTCTGGCTGAGGAGTGACTTAGAAGGGAAGTTCAGTAATGGCCTGTATATATGGGCTAAATCTTGTTCCTGAATGGTTTCCTCTCCATTTTTAATGGTACGTGGGCCTCTCCCTGTTGTGGCCTCTCCCGTTGCGGAGCACAGGCTCCGGACGCGCAGGCTCAGTGGCCATGGCTCACGGGCCCAGCCGCTCCGCGGCACGTGGGATCCTCCCGGACCGGGGCACGAACCCATATCCCCTGCATCGGCAGGCGGACTCTCAACCACTGTGCCACCAGGGAAGCCCAGTAATGGCTTTTTAAATTTTTATTTTAATTTAATTTAATTTTTTTTTAAAAAAATATTTGGCCATGCCGCATGGCTTGCGGGATCTCAGTTACCCGACCAGGGATTGAACCTGGGCCACAGCAGTGAAAGCGTCAAGTCCTAACCACTAGACCAGCAGTCCCCAACCTTTTTGGCACCAGGGAATGGTTTCGTGGAAGACAGTTTTTCCCCGGACTGGGGGGGGGGGGGGCGGGAGGGTGGTGTGGGAGGGTTCAGGCGGTAATGGGAGCGACGGGGAGCAGCAGATGAAGCTTCCCTCGCTAGCCTGCTGCTCACCTCCTGCGGTGCGGCCTCGGCCCAGGGGTTGGGGACCCCTGCACTAGACTACCGGGGAACTCCCAGTAATGGCTCTTGATGGGTGATGAGACTCAGGTTTGGAATAGAGGAGATAAAATCGAAGATTTTGGTTGAACCAGAGAGCCAAGGGAGAGAGTAAAGATCAGAAGACTTGAGAGTTTGTCCTTCAGGAGTGCCAGCGTGTAGTGGCCAGGTAGAGGAGGATGCCCAGGGGACGGGATGGCGTGGCCAGAGAGGAAGGAGAAACACTGAGAAATGCCAACCCGCATGTGGTTTGGAATATCGTACTGTCTCCCAGCTTCGACATACCATCTTTCTTTCTTTTCCAGGGGATGGAGTCGACTTTCTCTCCTGGTTTTTGAATGCTCTACACTCAGCTCTGGGGGGCACAAAGAAGAAAAAAAAAAGTAAGTCATGTTATTTTGTGAAAGGGAGACCTTTTTTGTTTTGTTGTTTCTTTTAAAAAACGCTCTGCAGCTTCCCATCCTTTTCTTCTTACCTGTTTATCTTTTTGTGTTAGGGTAGTGTCTCTGTATATATGGGCTAAATCTTGTTCCTGAATGGTTTCCTCTCCATTTTTCTTTATTAGAATATGGTTATATCTAATGGCATTTTTAATAAGTGGAAATGGGTATATAATTGTGCTCTAGAAGTCCTGACCCAGTTTCAAGCTGGGGGGCTGGGCAGCATGCTGTAGACATGCTAGCGGTGCCAGAGCGAGGGCTTGGTGGGCGGGTTGCCTGGCTTGTAATTTGGTGGAACAAACTAAAAGCTCGTGCCTCGCCCTGAGCATGTACTTGTGTAGATGAGGCTGGCCGCTCTTTTCATTCTCAGACCTTGAGTCCCTGTGTTTCTTAGCATCCAGGTTGGCTTAGCAGTAGCTAGACATTTTTCATGAATGCCAAAAATAACTCTTAGCTTAGAGACCGCTGAACCAGGTGAATAATTTTGGAGACCTAATGCAGTTTTCTTCTTTCTGTGTTCTGATGGTGTTGGTTTCTTCATGTGGGATTGTGGCCTCGTTCTTTTTCTGTCACATAGCCCTGCCACCTCTTCAGGTATCTTCAGCCTGTGTGCCCCATCTCTCTTGGGAAGAAGATAGACATAAAATAATTATTTACACAAATACTTATAAAGGTATAATTTAGTTGTATATGTTACAAAGGTTCTTCTCTGCTTAGTGAGAGCTTTGGGTCTTCTGCTGGAAGATGCTGGTTTATTTCAGAAATTTAGGAGTTAGGACTATATTTTGGAAATGCTTTCCAAGCTGACAGAATTTGCATTTTGATTTCTGTTTGTACAGCTATTGTGACTGATGTTTTCCAGGGGTCCATGAGGATCTTCACTAAAAAGCTTCCTCATCCTGATTTGGTGAGTGGCTTGAACCGAGTTTTGGACCGATCTATATCGCCTGAGGGGATTTAGGGTTGACAGAGAGATGCTTAGATAACTGGTACAGCCTTTTTTTTTTTTTTTTTTTGTGGTACGCGGGCCTCTCACCGCCGTGGCCTCTCCCGCCGCGGAGCACAGGCTCTGGACGTGTAGGCCCAGCGGCCATGGCTCACAGGCCCAGCCGCTCCGCGGCACGTGGGATCCTCCCAGACCAGGGCATGAACCCGTGTCCCCCGCATCGGCAGATGGACTCTCAACCACTGCGCCACCAGGGAAGCCCCGGTACAGCCTTTTGCTCCAGGAGGAGGTTCTACAGTACACCTGCCAAGTGGCACTTCTTCTAGGTTCCTGTTGCACCAGTGTGCTTCAGTTTGGGAGGTAGTGGTTGGATATAACAGTTGACCTTTGAACAACACAGGTTTGAACTGCACTGGTTCACTTATACATGGATTTTTTTTTTAATACATAAAACTACTACGTTTACGTTTAGCAGTTGGTTGAATCCGAGGATGCGGAATCTGTGGATATGGAGGGCCAACTATAGGACTTGAGCATCCGTGGATTTTGGTATCCAAGGCAGCTCCTGGAACCAACCATAGATACCGAGGGATGACTGATTTCAGTGTTCTGGCCACTGGGTGGTGCTGGCGTGTTTTTTCCAGAAAGCTCAGATAAGCTTTCTAGATCATCTAAAAACTTTTAAAAGAGTCTGGTATTTAAATAAAATCTCTCTGAAGATGGAAGCCCGGTTTTTGCATTAATCTAAACAGGTACAACTGCACGTGAAACTGCCCAGTCTCTTGGGCACCCCTCTTGGTTTACTTCAATATTAAATGAAGTAAATGTAACATCGTTTCTTTCCATCTGTGGTGTTCTCCACTCTGCTCACACTCCTTCCCTCCTTTTGCTTCTCCCTCACTGCTAGCCAGCAGAAGAAAAAGAGCAGCTGCTCCATAATGATGAGTACCAAGAGACGATGGTGGAGTCCACGTTTATGTACCTGACGCTGGACCTTCCTACTGCCCCCCTCTACAAGGACGAGAAGGAGCAGCTCATTATCCCCCAGGTGCCGCTCTTCAACATCTTGGCCAAGTTCAACGGCATCACTGAGAAGGTAGCCCATTAGCACACCTGCCCTGCTGATACCCCGTTCTCTCTCTTGACATTTTTCTTTTTATACTTGGAAATTGCCACATGTCTATGTAATGCGTTTATTTTAAAGTATATTGTGTTTATTGAGCCTCCCAGACTTCCTGATGTTTCACCCCCAACTCTTAACTTGAGTTACAGTGCCGCTGGGTAGTATGGAGAAAGGAAGGGGGTATTTAGGATAGTAGGAACTCACAAAAGTACGAAAGACTCCCGTCTTTTAAAAAACATAACATCAGTATTAAAGTGGAAAAAAAAACAAAACTAAAATACAATGAAAAAATTTATTCTTGTTCTACCATTGCTCTGCATCAAATTAAAGGTTTCTTTTTATCTGCTGAGTTAACCGTTTCTCGGTTTAATTCCCTTCTTCATCCTGGACAAATTTAATCCTTTTTGATTCTTTTAAACTTTTTAACTTTGGTTCTTTTTTTTTTAACTTGATGCCTCATTCCAAACCCTTTCTGCTCTCTTTTTTAGCTAAGGTTCATTGGTTTTCAGATAGTAAATGCTCATTTCTCCCCACCACCCCCATCCCCTTCTCTTGCTCTCTCTCACACACGCACACACACATGCATAGAGATAGGTAACCTAAAGTATCTAGCCTGTTTCTTAGGCTCATTTCATTTTGGGGAGGCAAAAGACCTTGGGGCTCATCTAGTTCAGTTTATTTTATTTGGTTTTAGTTTATATTGGTTTTAAATGACAGAGCTGGGGATATTTTCATCTGACTTTTTCAACTGTGCCACATGGTCCCTATTATTACTGTTTGTTCAAATTTAAGTAATATTAAGATTCCCGTGGACCCTCAGTATTGATTTAAATTTATTGTTATTATAATATTACTTAAAATAGTATAAACATCAATGTTGGTATAAGCCTTTTATACCTACAGCTTTTAAGCACGTATTAAATTATAACAAACTTGCACAAACAAAACTTTGAATCCAATAAAATTGGTTAATAGTGCTCTTGTAATGTGAGTTTAGTTGAAACCTTGCTGTGTGAATGTGGTACTGATGTCCAGGGTGAAATCCTTCCCCCCAGTATTTTCTCATAAATTCCAGAGAAACCTTTTCAAGTTAGGCTATGACATCATTTAGGTGTTAAATCTGTCTATCCTTCACGACTCTGAGATAATTAAAACTAGGGCTTCTTGATGTCAACTTGTTCATAGACACAGATGTGGGCAGTGAAATCTCTTGGCATTTACTTGATTAAAAATTTTTCTTTGCTTTTAGCACAGTGTTTTATTTCAGTCACGCAGAGATGAGTTACTTCATATCACCAAAAAGACATTTTTTCCAGTAGTGCTTATACCCTTAGATGATCAGAAATTTACTTAAAAGAAGGTGTGGCTGTGGTATGTGTGCTAGAGCTGGAAAGTTTTTACTTCTCCAGCGCTGTCAGGTTACTCATCATGTGGCAAGGGAACTTAGTTTTTTAAAAAGTAGCAGTTCTATGGAGATACAATTCACAGCACCATATAATTACGCGATTTAAAGTTTACAGTTCAGTGGTTTTTTCCTGCATTCACAGATCTTTGCAACCACCACCAGAGTCAGCTTTAGAACATTTTCATCATCGATGTTTTTTATCGCCCTTTAGTTATCATTCCAACCCTCTTGTCTCCCCCAGCCCTAGACAGCTACTAATCTACTTTCTGCCTCTGTAGATTTGCCTCTTCTGGACATTTCATATAATATGTGGTCTTTTGTGATTTGCTTCTTTCACCTAGTATATAGTGTTTTCAGGGTTCATTCATGTTGTAGCATCTATCAGTACTTCATTCCTTTTTGCAGCCAAATAACATCCCATTGTATGAATACACCACATTTTGTTTATTCGTTCATCAGCTGATGGACATCTGGAGTTGTTTTCACCTTTCTCCTGTTATGAATAATGCTACTATAAATACCAGTCTACAGGTTTTTGTGTGGACATGTTTTCATTTCCCTTGGGTGGGTATTGGGGAGTGGAATTGCTGAGTCATATGGTAACTCTTATGGTTAGCCATTTGAAGAACTGCCAGACTGTCTTCCAAAGTGGCTGCACTATGTTATGTTCCTACCACCAGTGTGTGAGTGTTCCAGTTTCTCTACATCTTCACCAATGTTTGTTATTGTTCATCTTCTAGATTATAGGCATCCTAGTAGGTGTGAAGTGGTATCTCATTATGGTTTTGATTTGTATTTCCCTGATGACTAATGATGTTAACCATTTTTTCATGTGCTCATTGGACATTTGCATATCATCTTTGGGGAAATGTTTATTTAGATCCTTTGTGCATTTTAAAAATTAGGTTATTTATCTATTTATTATTATTGAGTTGTAAGAATTCTGTATATGATCTAGATACCAGTCCCTTATCAAATGTATGATTTGCAAATATTTTCTCCCATTCTGTGGCTTGCATTTTCACCCTCTTGATAGTATCATTTGAGGCATAACAGTTTTAATTTTGTTGAAATACTGTCTAGTTTTTCTTTTATAGTGTGTGCTTTTGTTGTCATATGTAAGAATCCATTGTTAAATCCCAGGTCATGAAGATTTACTCTTGTGTTTTCATCTAAGACTTTTGTAGTTTTAGCTCTTAACATTTCAGGGCTTTAATTCATTTTAAGTAAAGTTTAGTATATGGTATAAAGTACAAGGTCCAACTTTATTCTTTTGCATATGACTGACTGTCTAGTTGTCCTAGTACTATTTGTTGAAAAGACTATTCTTTTCGCATTGAATGGTCTTGGCACCCTTGTTGAAAAATCATTTGACCATAGACACATGGGTTTATTTCCGGACTCTCAATTTTATTCCGTTGACGTATATGTCAGGACCAGAGTCTTAGTTATTACTGCTTTGTAGTTAGTTTTGAAATCAGAAACTGTGAATCCTCCGACTTTGTTCTTTTTCAAGATAGTTCTGGCTGTTTTGACCTTGCAATTCCTTGCACATTCAGATTTGAGGCTCAGCTTGTGGATTTCTACAGAGAAGCTAGCTGGCATTCTGACAGGGATTGTGTTGAATCTGTAGATTAGTTTGACAATTATTGCCATCTTAATAATAGAAGTCTTCTGATTCATAAACGTGGGGTGTTTTTCTATTTATTTATCTTCTTTAATTTCTTTCAACAATGTTTTATAGTTTTCAGAGTATGTTTTGAACTCCTTTTGAGTTTATTCCTAAATATTTTATTCTTTTTGATGCCATTATAAATGGAGTTGCTTTCTTAAGTTTAGTTTTGGATTGTTAATTGCATGTGTGTAGAAATACAGTTGATTTTTGTATATTGATTTTGTATCCTGCAACCTTGCCAGACTTTTAAAGTGGATTTCTTAGGATTTTCCACATACAAGATCATGTCATCTGCAAACAGAGAGAGTTTTATTTCTTCCTTTCCAATCTGGATGCTTCTTATTTACTTATTCACGTTTTATTGCCTAATTGCTGTGGCTGGAACCTCTAGTACAGTGTTGAATAGAAGTGGTAAATGCAGACATCCTTATGTCGTACCTGATCTTAAGGGAGCGCATCCAGGCTTTCACCAGTAAGTATGATGCTAGCTGTGGATTTTTCATAGATACCCTTTATCAGGTTGAGGAAGTTCTTCCTATCTGTAGTTTATTGAGTGTTTTTCTCATGATAAGGTGTTGGATTTTGTCAAATGCTTTTTTGTGTCTAATGGGATGATTGTATGGTTTTTGGTTATTCCTATTTATTGCCTTATTATTTTATTAATATGAAATGGTACATTACATTAATTGATTTTTGGATGTTAAGCTACCTTTGTATTCCTGGATAAGTCATACTTGGTCATGTATAATTGGTGTATAAGTCTTTGTTGTTGTTTATGTTGGAATTGGTTTGCTAGTATTTTGTTGAGGATTTTGGCGTCCATGTTCATAGAAATATTGATCTGTAGTTGTCTTCTCTTGTGATGTGACTCTCTAGAAAGTGATGGTCTCATTGGTATTTCCTCTCTGATTATGATTAGTTTTTCATTCCTATCTCTTAGTTTTTACTGTACTACATTGTGTTTGTGTTAAGGAAAAGTAAATATATGTTCACTAGTTTTTAAGCCTCTTGGGCTGAGGAGAATGTCCTGGGCCCCCACCACTCCATCCCCTCAAACGTGCTGAGTGAGGCCTCAGTGAGTGTTGCCCAACAGATTGCACTTGACCCACCAGTCTCGGGGCCTTTGAGGAGGAAGGAACGTGGGATGTCAGTTGACAGCTCTGCTGGAAAACCCTCAGTGATGAGGGGCTCCTCGCTGCCTCCTAAGTGCCTGTTGCACCATGCATGCGTCTAGTGGTCAGGAAGCTCTTCTTTATTTTGAATTAAGTGAGACTCTCATGGTTTTTAAATTCTGAGCTTTTAACAAATCCTCTTTTTCACTTGACATTTTTGTTTTCCTTATAGAAAGGAATATCCATACTGTGGTTGGAGTTCAACAGTATGATTGTGTGCTGGCTGAAATGCAGCCCACAGTTGAGGTGTTTTAGCCGTAGCTAAACAGCTATTCCTCAGCCTTGTAGGTGGTTTCTGGGATCAGGTGTCTTCTGAATTCTACATGTAAGGCAAAATTATATTAAAAAACCCCAAACAAGGGCTTCCCTGGTGGCGCAGTGGTTGAGAGTCCGCCTGCTGATGCAGGGGACGCGGGTTCATGCCCCGGTCTGGGAAGATCCCACATGCCGCGGAGGAGCTGTGCCCATGAGCCATGGCCGCTGAGCCTGCGCGGCCGGAGCCTGTGCTCCGCAACGGGAGAGGCCACAACAGTGAGAGGCCCGCGTATCACAAAAAATAAATTAAAAAAAAAAAAAAAAAAACCCAAACAAGCCAGAACAAAACTCATGTCCCTGCTCTAATTTGATAATTTTTTTTCTCTCTCTAGGAATATAAGACTTACAAGGAGAACTTTCTGAAGCGCTTCCAGCTCACCAAGCTGCCTCCATATTTAATCTTTTGTATTAAGAGATTCACTAAGAACAATTTCTTTGTGGAGAAGAATCCGACTATTGTCAACTTCCCTATTACGTGAGTGTTCCCCTCCTTCACTTCCTCTTAGGGGGCATGAGCTTGAATTTCTTTTTATATCTTTGTGCCACTCTTAGTTTTGGACTGTCTTAGTTGGAGATTGCAAGGCACCTACCTACACTACATAAGTTAAGGGTTTTTATTGGAAGGATAGAGATATTTTAGGGGCCTCAAAGATGGATATTTCCGTGCAGGCAGTTCCTCTTTTTTCTTCTCTCCTGTTGCTTGCTGGGAATTGTAGTCTTTCAGTAAAGGGAAAAACAGTTGGTAAAAGTAGGGTAGGACAGGTAGGATTCTCCTGGCTTTGAAGATAATCCTGAGCAGTTAGTCTGTCCATCTGTTTTCTGGTCATTGCATCTTGTATGCTATAGTTAAGGATGGACAGTGGGGATGACTCTAGATTTGTCTTGCTTTCTTGGGGCCCTACTACCTTATTTCTTCCCTAGAGGATAAAGTCTGAAATGTGTTCAGTTTCTCCCTATTGATGAGGACGTTATACATTTTGATGTATAGTCTTATTTTTAATTGACCATGTAGTTGTCTTTTTGCAGACATTTATGAGTGTTCTAATGGGACATTTGGAGGAGTCGCAGAAGGCTCCTGCAAGACCCTTTTGGAGGTAGACAGTTGGTTTCCAGTTCTCAAGAGACATGGTTTTCCCCACTCTGAAGATGATCTCTCTGAGAACATGGAGAAGCCTGGTGGCAGGGCTGGCAGGAAGAAATGTGGGTCTGTGTGTGGGCTTTTAGATAAGGTAAGAGCGGAGCCCTAAGGTGGTTTCTTACTGAGAACGATTTGGATGGATGGATGATAGGATTACCGTGCTGTAATAGCTCAGGAGTGTGGTGTTTTTAAACCTTAGAAAGTAGTTGGGAGCTGTAAGGGGCAAATGTTCATCTTCTTCTCTTGTCTTTCTACCTCCATTGCTTCCATTTTCCAGATGTCCAGACTGCTCCAGGACTGCCAGTGTTCTCCTTTGAAAATAGTACCGGTTTTTTTTTTTTAAATAAATTTATTTATTTTATTTATTTATTTTTGGCTGCATTAGGTCTTCGTTGCTGCGCGCAGGCTTTCTCCAGTTGCAGCGAGCGGGGGCTACTCTTCTTTGCGGTCGCGGGCTTCTCATTGCGGTGGCTTCTCTTGCTGTGGAGCTCGGGCTCTAGGCGCGCAGGTTTCAGTAGTTGTGGCGCTTGGGCTTAGTTGCTCCGCGGCATGTGGCATCTTCCCGGACCAGGGATCGAACCCGTGTCCCCTGTATTGGCAGGTGGATTCTTAACCATTGCTCCACCAGCGAAGTCCCAGTACCGGTTCTTAATTCTGTGTAGTGTTTAAGAGGGTAGTAACTAATATTAAAGAAGTCAGAGTTTTGTGCTGTCCTAGCCATGTGGCCTTGGGCAGGTCATTTGCATATTCTCTTCTGGATTAAATGAGAAGCTTGGACTAGATGAGCCCTAGGGGTCCTTCCAGGTGTAACATTTTTTTTGTGTGTGTGTGTGTGTGTGTGTGTGTGTGTGTGTGTGTGTGTGTGGTACGCGAGCCTCTCACTGTTGTGGCCTCTCCCGTTGCGGAGCACAGGCTCCGGACGCGCAGGCTCAGCGGCCATGGCTCACAGGCCCAGCTGCTCCGCAGCATGTGGGATCTTCCCAGACCAGGGCACAAACCCGTGTCCCCTGCATCGGCAGGCGGACTCTCAACCACTGCGCCACCAGGGAAGCCCCAGGTGTAACATTTTATTGTTTCTGGTTCCATCATCACCAGGACTCTAACAGTGGGGGTTGAGGAGAGAAAACCTTTGTAGTTAGGATTACAGGAGAACTTCTTTTTCTCTTTTCACACACTTTTCATCCTGTTCTTCTCTAGTATTACGTTTGTGTGACAAGTAGAATGAAATCGGGGCACATGAAGGTCAGCTCTTTGCCAACTTGCGTAGGACCACAGAGGGGCTTTCCTTGAAAGTCTGTGTATCAGGGTTTTAGTTCAGAACTGGGCTTCTGTGAATTGCCACAGTCACCAGTTTGTTCCTGGAAGGAAGGAGCGCTCTTGACTCCAGGGCAGCTCTAGAGGAAGGACTATGTGTTGGTGATAGTTCCTGCTCAGTCACCACAGAAATTTCCTTACTCCGGCAGTTCTTTTATATTGGACCTGTAGTATGTTTATTTTGCCACCAGTTGCATTTGGATTTTTGGTAACTGACTTCAGTAGTTGGTCTTTTAGAAAGCTTTGGAGAAGTTGAGAAAAAGGTTACTTCTCAACCAGTCAGCCTTTTAGATAACATCAAACTGTGTGATTGATTCTGGAAACCTGTACTGTAATTACTTTGTGCACTGTCATTGCTTTTAGACTAATATGGTTCTAGGTTAGCCAAGGTCCCCGCTTCTTGAAGAGGACCCTTATCAGACCTAATTCTTCTCCTGTGTTTTATTCATAACACATCTTCTTTTTACCAGAGATTGAGTCAGACTTGCAGGGATCAGGACCCTCTGCTCATTTGGAGGTAGGGTTTCTGGAGCACAGGCTTCAAGTTTCACTTCCAGCTACTTAGGTGGTCTCAAAATTGGACTGTTCTGATTGGCGGATGAGTATGGTTTGCTCCGTTGACTGTTTTCTAAAACAAATGATTTAACATGTATTTATTCCCTTTTGTCACTTAAACAGTTTCGTTTCAGTCATGGAAACTTGAGTATAAATACTTGCGAAGATTTCTCTAGGACTCATTCAGAGAAGTCTGAACAACTGTTGTTAAAGCTGAGAAAACCATACAAGAAGTCAGTTTTTGGCAGCCGGGAGGCATTTCTAGAGCTCACATGGGTTTCCTCAGACTCATATCTAAATTTTATTTTACCAGTGACTGTTTAGGGAATTCCGTGGTAGTCCAGTGGTTAGGACTCAGCGCTCTCACTGCCGGGGCCCGGGTTTGACCCTTGGTTGGGGAGCCAGCATCCCGCAAGCTGAGTGGCCAAAACAAAACAAAACACCCAACAAAAAGCAGCAACGACTCTTTGATCTATATGGGACACTGTCAGTCTGTAGAAATAAATAGCTATCATGAACACATAGAAAGTTACATAATATAGTTAGAACAAAGATGTTTATTAATACATGGTTTGCATTGAAAACTTTTTGGAGAGATAATATATTCATAGTCTAAAGTTCAAAAGGAGATATATATCTGGAAGTGACCACTGGATGTGACTGCTATTAGCATTTATTGTAAATCCTTCCAGAGATGACATTACTGTGTTTTGTTTTTTTGAGTGGTAGCACATCAGCCAGTTCTACAGCGATTAGAAATAGGATATAATCTCTCTTATTCTACATTGTATTTAAATTTTTATAAATATTTGTAGGCTACAGAAGGTTATATTTTTCCTGAAAATAGTGTAGTTAGCATTCTCTTAATATTCATGTTAACGGTCAATCTACTTCCCTATTTAGCTATTCGAGAGATCTTAGTAATTGTTATCGGAGTCTTCACAGTAAGCATTTATTATAGCTCTTGACTTCGTAATAACCGGTGTACATGTATATACTTCAACTGACAGAATTCAACAAATAAAACACAAAAGCAGGTTTTATTCTAAGTACATCAAGAATGCTTCTCTATATTTTAAAAAATGAATGTTCAGGTATTAAAAATAAATTTTATATTTCTAAGTCCCAGTTGAAGGAACCCAGTCAGTAGTCTCTTTTGGCAACCAGAACAGAAATTTGGAAGCTGTGGGGTAGCCAGTGTGGGTTCCATAAAGGAAAGAAAGCTGGGTGGGAAAAGCGTAAAGCTGATGTCAAAGCAGAAAAGAGGGCAGGTGCCTCTCGGATCTTGCTGCCTCTCCAGTGCTTGGTTTCAGCTGCATTTCCTAGTCTGAAACCCTTGAATAAATACCCCTTTTGTGCTTAAGCTACCTAGGGTGGATTTTTGTTACTTGTAACCTTTTGCTTATTTAACTAAAAGAAAAACAAATAAGGTTCCAGAAGATCAAAGAAAGAAATAAATCGGATTGATCTGCCTGGTTTGCCATATTGAAATTGTTACAGTGATTATATACGGTGACAACCCACATGATCAGACTTTCATAGCCTAAGGCCAGAGACCAGGTGTCCCCTTGACACTGCAGCTGCAGCTGATTCCCAGATAGGGCAGAGGGTGGGGCGGTTACACGTGTTCTCATCTCAGAGGAGAAGGTGGCACTCATTCTCACAGAGGAGCCCTAGGTTACGTCACCTGCTTAAACTCAAACACAGCTCTGAGGTGGCAGAGCCCCGTTTCCAGATCAGATCTGAATGACTCCAGGCCCTGCACTTTTGACTGCTAGGCTTTTTTTTTAGATTTTTTAAAAAATTTATTATTTATTGATTGGTTTATTTATTTATTTTGGCTGCGCCGGGTCTTAATTGCGGCACATGGGATCTTTGTTGCGGCACGCGGACTCTTAGTTGCAGCACGCATGCAGGATCTAGCTCCCCAACCAGGGATCGAACCTGGACCCCCTGCATTGGGAGCGTGGACTCTTACCCATTGGACCACCAGAGAAGTTCCTAAGCATGCTTTTATTTTTTACTTTTTATTTATTTATTTTTTAACATCTTTATCGGAGTATAATTGCTTTACAATGGTGTGTTAGTTTCTGCCTTACAACAAAGTGAATCAGCTATACGCATACATATATCCGCATATCTCCTCCCTTTTGCATCTCCCTCCCACCCTCCCTATCCCACCCTTCTAGGTGGTCACAAAGCACTGAGCTGATCTCCCTGTCCTAAGCATGCTTTTAAAGTGTGCTTTTCCCATAGAGCCAGTCTTTCCAGTTTGACTCATTTTTATGGCAGATTATATGAATTTCCACAAACCTGGGCTCCCATGGCTCTTCAAGCCCACCTAGATACAGGGTCCTGAAATAGGGTTCCAGAGCTTCATGGTCCATTTGGGTAAGACAGTTAACCTCTACAGGGCTAACCTAGTAGGCTTTGTCTGATCTTCACTTTATTTTCATCATCATCAGAAATGTGGATCTGAGAGAGTACTTGTCTGAAGAAGTACAGGCGGTGCACAAGAATACCACCTACGACCTCATCGCCAACATTGTTCACGACGGCAAGCCCTCTGAGGGCTCCTACCGGATTCATGTGCTTCATCATGTGAGTGGGGCTGACTTCTCATGGTGGCAGTGGCAGGAGCAGGTGGTGTTCCTTTGGCATTTCACAGGGCGCTCCTTTCAGTTTGCTCTTTCTTATCCTTGACTTTGGGATTCTGCAAGTAATAGAGCGGACAGTGGTCAGTTTAAGGCAACGGTTCTCAATTTTGGCTGCACATGGGACTCCCCTGTGGGCAGATTTTAGACTCCTGACACCTGGGCCACCCCAGGCCAGTTACGCGAGAACAACATAATTTGTGCCTGTTGGTTTTCAACTGGGCAGAGGCCAGGGATGCTGCTAAATAATCTTACAGTGCACAGGCTGCCTGCGCAGCAAAGAATTTTCTGGCCCAAAGTGTCAGAGTTAAGACTGCGTTAGATTATCTGGAGGTGGGAACCAGGCATCGTGATGTTTTAAAGTTCCCAGGAGATTTCCAGTGTGCAGCCAAGATTGACCAGCACTGTCCTAGACTAGAGCCTTACCACCTAGAGTGGAATCCTTGGACCAGCAGCACTGACATCGTGTAAGAACTCGTTACAAATCGCAGAGTCTCAGACCCCTCCCACACCTCCTGAATCACAGTCTACACGTTAACAAGACCCTCTGATTGGTATGAAACTAAAGTTTACAAAGCACTGGTGTGTAGGTTCCCTTTCAGCTAAAAAAATTTTGTGAATTTGCTGAAAATGGCTGAAACGCGCTTAAGATATATTTGGTATCACACAGATTACTAGCACAGATTGTTCTAATTTGATTAGTCTTCTGGGGCCGTGGGTTTAATAATAACTATCTCTGTCCATCAAGCCCTTTGCTGTGTGCTAGACAGTATGCCACGTGCTCATGGATGTTCATCTCGTTTATATCCTTAAAACACACTTTCAAGATAGGTGTTAATACCGTCTTTTTACAAGTGAGGAACCTAGGCTCAGAGTTTGAATAATTTATCTGAAGTCAGTAGAATTGGGATTTGAACCTAGATATTTGGTTTTACCGGGAATAGGGACTTGATTATGTGATCCTGAGCTTTTGTTGTGTCTCCTGTTCTGAACTACTGGAATACCCAGAATTCCTGGAGTGTATCTGTCTTTGGCGTTTCGTAGAAGTTGGGATGGGTGGGGCTGGTGAGCTTCCAGAGGTGGCTCTGCCATAATCCAGAAACCTCTTTCCCCTCTTGTTTATGGAAGCATGAAGGAAGGTAGATTTTGCTGTATTTGCAGCACTGTTTTTTTAGGCCAAAGGAAACAGGTTAGTATGGTGGACAGTGTCCACCAAGGACACTTTTTCTTGACTAACTTGCTGTGTCCTCTGGGATGGGGTGGGAATGTCCACTTTGGGTTAACACTGCACCTCCTAAGTCAGTGTGTCTATTCCGTCACTTCTGAGCAGCAGGGAGACATCTTAGGTGAGGAGTAGAGGGCTTCCTCTTCTTTCTCTTTATTGTCCTTAAAAGGCGTACAGTGTTTGAGACTCCATTGTACTTCAAGGAGTCCTCAGCAGGAATTGAGTTTGCCAAGATGAACACCCTAAAAAGTCTTAAAATTGAATGATGCCCGGCAGAGGCCGTGCACCCTTTTACGTACAGCTCTTGCTGGGTGATGGTCTAGTGACTATTCTGATTTTTCTAGCTTTCAGCTGTGATCCCTTCCCTCTCATACCCTTTCAGTTTCAAAGAGCAGACTAACCCAGCCCTTCGTACTCTCTGCAGGGGACAGGCAAATGGTATGAATTACAAGACCTCCAGGTGACTGACATCCTTCCCCAGATGATCACTCTGTCGGAGGCTTACATTCAGGTGGGTTGGCCGCAGACTCCAACGAGCATCGAGGAGATGGAGCGTGGGTCCAGTGAGAGCAGTGATGTAGGTGAAGGCATGGAATGGGATTGAGTTAGGTTGGGTGCCTTTTGACATGCACCGGGGAGTGTGGTGGGACCAGATTATATGGTCCTTGAAGCCCAGGAGTGACCTTCAGGGAAGAGAAGGGTGGAGAAGCAGGGAAGAGTGATGAGTGAACAAGGAGGTTCTGCTTACGGTGAGCCAGGTTAGTTTTGCGAGTGTGTGGTCTGGTTTCAAGGAGGAAGAGCCCAGAACCATCCGGGCCGCCAGCTAGGAGTTGTCTCTGAAGCTTCCCCAGTCCCCTGGGCAAAGTCAGCGCTCTTCGTGACCCCACCGCACCGTCTCCTGTCTTCGTGGAGCACCAGCTGGACTAGTGTAACTGTCCTCTCCACTGGGTCGGGAGGTCATGGAGTAGAGTATCTCTGTCTTCTCTTTCTAACTGTCCTAGTATCTGCAGAGAAGGAAGACTGAGGCTAAGAAGATGCTATAGCTTTGTAAAAAAGGAGGGAGACGCTGCTCGTTCCAGAGATAACTCTTTCCTTGGTGACTTTGTCTAAAGTGGCAGGTCTGACTATGAGTCACTTTTTAGAAAAGTAGTTTGGAATGGGAAGAGAAGGATGGGTAGAAAAGTGATAGTTGAATGAAGGAATTTTCTGAAAGATTATGAGTTAGTTTCAGGGGACTTAACAAATACACAAGTGGGGTGATAGTTTGTCCATTGCCTAGCGCAGATTTAGGTACTTGATAAATATTTGTGGATTGAATGCCAGCTTCTAAATATGTATTGTATTCATTTCTTACAGATTTGGAAGAGGCGAGATAACGATGAAACCAACCAGCAGGGGGCTTGAAGGAGGCATCTAGAGCTTTGCTCCCAGGGGGCTTTGGCTGAAGATGGAAATACGAATACTGAGCACAGGCTGATGGCCCAGCCCCTGAGCCAGCCCAGGTTTTATGTGTCCTCGTTCACACCAGAGCATCCCCGGTCCTTCTGCCTAGGATGGCTCTGTGCTGTCACTCAGCTGGTCTTTGATCAATTGATTGTAGATGGATGCTCCTTTCTCCTTCCTGTCTGTCTCCCTTCTAGCAGGCCAGGACTCTTTGACAGATGTATGTAATTTATTTCTGAATAGCTGGGAGTAGCTGAAGGACAAGATAGTTTTCTTCTATGCATCAAAGCCTCAAGATTATAGGAATTAGAGCTTGAAACCAGTAACACCCTTCTTCCATCATAGGTAGATAGTTTTCCTGTAGTTCTCTTCATTTCTTTGTGTTTTGGGATGGATTAAATATTTTCCTGTTTTTAAACCAGCCTCTTGTTTCATATCCTTCCCTTAGACTGCTGCCTAAGGGGAGGATTTAAAAAAAAAAAAAATCCTCACAAACTGTCTACCCTATAGTCTGTTATCTGGTGGACATCATGCTTGTCTCTTCCTGTCAGCCTGTGGGTGGTGTGTCAGTTTAGGATGCATTTATCTCTAAGTAACAAAATATCTGACTGAAAGAGAGAAATTATTATTGGGCTTAACTAGAAGTCTGGAGGTGGGTGGTTTCAACCTGCAGTGCAGGGCTGTGTGAGGAAAGAGGGAGGGAAGGAGGTGGGAAGAGCATCTGACTGTAGTGCAATTCTGAACCTCTCAGCCAGGCCGGTGGGAAGCCTGGAGCACGGAAGAATCGAGCAGAAGTGGTTTTCGGCAAGCTCATTGATTAGGAGCTGCCTGGAGGAAGGGTGGCCTTGGCCTGGGCACTGTGGCAGACCTGAAGATGTGGGAGATCTGAAGATACAGCCGTTGGTGGCCGTCAGTCAGCTGAAGCAAGTTCTCTTAATGGGAGGTAGGAGCCATGCACCTCTGGCTGCCACCCTTTGCTTCTGGGACACAACAGAGTCACCCCTCGGTATCCTCAGGGGATTGGTTCCAGGACCCCCGTGGACACCAAATTCTGAGGAGGCTCAAGTCCCTTATATAAAATGGCACAGTGTTTGCATGTAACCTACGCACATCCTCGCGTATACTTTAAATCATCTCTAGATTACTTACGATGCCTAATACAATGTAAATGCTATGTAAGTAGTCGCCAGGCATGTGGCAAATTCAAGTTTTGTTTTTTGGAATTTTCTGGAATTTTTTTTCCAGAATATTTTCAATCTGAGGTTGGTTGAATCTGTGGCTACAAAACCTGCAGATGTGGAGGGCCGACCGTACTGTCCTTATTTTCCTCTGCCTCTCTTACAGCTTCAGCATTCCTTTGTGGGCTCATCTTCCTCTATCCAGCCATTAAGAGTTGGGATCCCTCAAGACTCTGCCAGGCACTTTCTTTCCACTGTTTACTTTTTCCCTAGGCCATTTCAACTATGCCTGTGGCTTTACTTACCAGTTTAAGGGAGATGACTCCAGTCTTAATCCCAGACTCCTCTAAATTCTTGAACTTTAGAGCCAGCTGCCCACTCGATATGTTTTGGGTGTCTTAAAGTCAACTCAAGCTCAACGTTGTTCAAAACTGAGCTTGTGAGTTTTCTCCTCAATCGTCACCCCTTTCTGGAAGTTTCTGTGTAGGTGAAGGGTTCCCTTATTCATCTAGTTATATAGGCTGGGTAGTTTTCCAGGTGTCCTCTTCCCCTCACCCCTACTTCCCTTGTCTAATCTAATACCAAGTCCTGTCTTTTACTTTGTGTCTTTTGAGTCTCCCCACTTCCTTTTGTTCTCTGCCACTGTCTAGTCTACGCTAGTGCCAGCTTAATCCAGGTCCAATCAGGAGAGAGAAACCATACAAAAATATGATCAGGGAAAGTTTAACTTCAGGAATTAATAGCTATAATGGGGCTGGAGCAACGAGGAAATGGCTAGTAATAAGAGAAGGTAAGAATAGCAGATGGAAGGAACAGCCACTGCTCCTTGGGGTGACATAGAGTGTCCAAGGCTGAAGTCTAGACCTTGCTGAAAATCTGTCCCGCTGGAACCCGTCAGAAATCTGCTCTCTAGTGCACTAAGGAAAGCTGTTTACAGGAAGGCTTCTCACTCTGCTACCAAACTGCGTGGGGAGGAGGGAGATGCCTGGTGAAGCTGCTGGCTGCTGCTGGAGGCTGTGCACTGCAGAATCTTCGGGCGCGGCAAGAGCCTGATTCTGAGAAAGCTGCACACGTTGCCTTCGAGGGAGCCCACGGGAACCGGGAAGCAAAGCCCTTTCTCCCTGTGGTGTGTCTCCAGCACCCCCTTCTGCCAAGCCTCAGTGGCAGCTGGCAGGAAAAATCTAAAGGGCTCCAATCCATTCAGAGAACAGGCAGAAGGGGTGAATTTGGAGCTGAGGGGCACTAAATTGATAACCTGCCCAGTCCACCCCTTTGATGACTCAGCTGCCCTGTGTGCTCTTTTTTTTTTTTAAGTCTTTTGAATTTGTTACAATATTGCTTTTGTTTTATGTTTTGGTTTTTTTGGCCAAGAGGCATGTGGGATCTTAGCTCCGCCGACCGGGGATGGAACCCTCACCCCCTGCATTGGAAGGTGAAGTCTTAACCGCTGGACCGCCAGGGAAATCCCATGCCCTATGTGCTCTTTCACACACACAGACTCCCATCCAGCAGCCACCACAACGAAGAAGACAGCTCCTTACGCCTAACAGAAACAGCTGCCCTTCTTATGAGAGAACAAGTTTTCAACCCTTCTCAAAATGAGATGCAGTCCCAAGAGTCATGTATCCACTGATGGTTATATGTATTACTCCTCAAATCCAGTCATAGACACACTGAATATTATGTTACCTAAAAAGACTGGGTTGCAAGGTTAACTTCCCACAAGTTAACCTAAAAATGGGAAGAAGAAAAAATGGTTAGCATAGGCAAGTTATCACGTACATGTAACAAGCCAATAGAAAACATGAGCAGAGCTACTTAGAGTCCTTGTTTCTGTAACTGGCCACCATACTGTGATTGATAACCTGTGCTTGTTTCTTCCATTTCCCTACCCCTCCCTGTGTTCTCTGCCCTCAGCTCAAACCACAGCCATTTGGCGTTCTTCACCGGGTACAGTGACCCAAATCTTCAGTATCTAAGACCCTGGCTCCTTAATCATCCTGCCCCCCCCCCCCTTTTTTGTCTGCTGTGGTTTTTCATTAACCTTTGCTGTTGGACACACTTGCCTCCGTTGTGTAGAAGCAACCCAATTGGCCTTTGGTAATCAGGGTCAGTCGCTCAGGCAAGTATAATAGATGACACCCCTCCGCCATACTGCCCTCCTCCACACCTGCTGGTTCACTAGCATAAGGAGCCCCAAATGTCCAGGTGGCCACGTCTCATCTTACAATTTAGCGGAACCATTGTTGTGTCTTTTGGTGGAAGCATTCCTTCTTTGGGAACTAAAATCTCCAAACCAGCAGGCCTTAAAATTGCTGGGACGGGAAGCAAAAATTCTGTGAGAAATCTGTTAGTAATAGGGGAGTCACTCTGCCATCCACCTGTTTTCTAGACCCATATATTTTGAAGAGAGCACCATACAGTGGTCTCTGATTCAAAGCATGTACTACATCCTGTAAAGCAAGAGCACCAAATGGTACTGCAGCTGTTGGTTTGTTTGTTTTAAGACATATGTGCTTATTTATTTATAATTGGCTGTGCTGCATGGCTTGCGGGATCTTAGGTCCCTGACCAGGGATTGAACCCAGGCCCTCGGCAGTGAAAGCGCCGAGTCCTAACCACTGGACTGCCAGGGACTTCCCTGTAACTGTGTTTTCAGTAAGCCATTCCACCTTTCCGTTAGGCTACCCACTTCCAGATGATGGTGTGTGTACGTGCTAAGTCCAGTTAATCCTATGGGCATGAGCCCACTGCTGCATTTGCTTTGCTGTGAAGAATTCCTTGATCAGGTGCAACGCTGTGTGGAATGTTGTGATGATTGATAAGGCATTCTGAGAGTCCACGGATGGTGGTGCTGGTAGAAACATTGTGGGCAGGGAAGGCAAATCCGTATCCAGAACACGTTTCTAGTCCTCTGAGGTTGGATCTACGCTCCTTCCGTAATAGAAGAAAGTAATCAGCCTGGCACTAGGTGGCTGGCCAATCCCCACAAGTAATCGTGTCCATACTGGGGACTCAATGTAAATCCCTGCACTGGCAAATTAGATAACTCAGCAGAAGTACTACTCAGGTCAGGGGAAGTCTGTTGTTGAGCCCACGCATAACCTCCATCCCTGCCACCACGGCTCATGAGCTCATTGAGCAAGTGCTGGGAGAGGCTGGAGGAAGAGGCTGCTTACTACATCCACAGAGCATGTCATTTGCCCTGACTATTAAGAGTCTCTAACGCGGTGGATACCTTTTGGTGGGCATTCTTGCGGAGCACAACTATTTTCATAGTATAGTCTTATTCAAGTTGTCCACCCATATACCTCTTCCCCAAACTTCTTTTTCACCAGTGTTACAATCCTGTTCCTTCTGAGTCCCTAACCATCCAGTCAAATCATTGGCAACTGCCCCTGAATTAGTCTAGATCTGTAGTTCTGGCCATCTCACATTCCAAATGGTGAACAACCAAATATACTGCTTGAAGCTATGGCCACTAGAGGATTTTCCTTACTTCTGTCTTTCAGTGTCACCCTTAGTGGGGATGAAGTGCAACTGTCCACTTACCGGTTGTGCCAGCATATTATACAAACCCATCTATAAACTGGGCTTGAGTTTTGTCTTTTTTGGTCAGCTGGTCTGAAGGAACACCCCAGGAGGCAATGCAACAGGAGTTGTGTCAAAGGAATCTGCTCATGGAAACTTGTGCCTTTTGGACCTGCCTGAGCTTGGCATTCCATTTAATGGCAGGTTGCAGCTGTACCTGCCCAGCATGGCAAGGTGTCAGACGACAACCAGTTCACGACAGGAGGATCAGGCTGCATGATCACCTGATGTCCCATCGTCAGGTGCTCTGTCCCTGCCATGGCCCCATAGCTAGCCAGAAGCTGTTTCTCAAAAGGAGAATAGGTATTTGCAGAAGAGGGCATAGCCTTGCTCCCAAATCCTGGGGTTCTGCACTGTGATTCTCCCACCGGTCCTTCCTGGAGGCTGCATACAGCATTCCTGTTTGCCCGGGTCACTTCGAAATATCGTTGGCTTACCCGGATCATAAGGCCCAAGTAGTAGAACAGTCCGTTGTGCAACCTAAACTCGCTACAGAATCTTCTCTTATTCTGGTCTCCATGAAACTAGTAGTTATACAGCTGTAAGTGACTCTCTAGATAGGTTAAAAATAGCACACTCAGGGCTTCCCTGGTGGCGCGGTGGTTGGGGAGTCCGCCTGCCGATGCAGGGGACGCGGGTTCGTGCCCCGGTCCGGGAAGATCCCACATGCCGCGGAGCGGCTGGGCCCATGAGCCATGGCCGCTGAGCCTGCGCGTCCGGAGCCTATGCTCCGCGGCGGGGGAGGCCACGGCAGTGAGAGGCCCACATACTGCAAAAAAAAAAAAAAAAATAGCACACTCAAATGTGATCTATGTTGTCTTCAAAAGTCAAAAAAGCCTACTAAACATTGTACTGCCTGTGTGTGTGTGTGTGTGTGTGTGTGTGTGTGTGTGTGTGTGTGTGTGGTGACATGAGGTACAGCAACTTGGTGGTGATACTTTGACATACTTTCGACCATTGACCCCGAGAAACTTCACTGAGGTAACTGGTCCCTGGATTGTATTGGGGTTAAATCCCACCCTCTCGTTTGTGTATTTAAAATACTTGGTACTTCCTGCTTATTGGACATTGATGACATCCAATGTCATCAATACAGAGGACTACTGTTATGTTTTGTGGAATGTCAAGATGGCTGTGGACTGTGACAGTAGAGAGTGGAAGAATTGACGTTGTCTTCATGCAAAAATGTGAAGGTATACTGTTGGCCCTGCCAGGTAAAAGCAAACGACTTCTGGTGACGTTTATAAATTGGCATGGAGAACGAGGCATACAAAGTGCCAGAGGCTGTGCTGTATCAGTAAAGATGCTACGACTGGGACAACAGCTTCCATCGGAGTCAGCATCTAAGCTTATGACTGTCTGAAGTCACTCTCCAAGATCCGTGTGACTTCTGCACAGGCCCTCTGCCACTGTCATTCTAGTCTACGCTACTGACAGTTTATCCCCACATTCCCTTGTTCCCTCCCCCCAATTCATTCACACTTTAGCCAGAGTAATCTCGTTTGTTTTTCTTTTTGTGGTACGCGGACCTCTCACTGTTGTGGCCTCTCCCGTTGCAGAGCATAGGCTCCGTACGCACAGGCTCAGCGGCCATGGTTCACGGGCCCAGCTGCTCCGCGGCATGTGGGATCTTCCCGGACTGGGGCACGAACCCGTGTCCCCTGCATCAGCAGGTGGACTCTCAACCACTGCGCCACCAGGGAAGCCCTTTTTTTTTAATATTTATTTATTTGGCTGCACCGGGTCTTAGTTGCAGCACGTGGGATCTTCGTTGCTGCGTGCGAGATCTTTGTTGTAATGTGCAGGGTCTTTTAGTTGCGGCATGCAGGATCTAGTTCCCTGACCAGGGATTGAACGTGGGCCCCCCGCATTGGGAGGGCAGAGTCTTTTTTTTGAATTTTATTTTATTTAGTTTTTTATACAGCAGGTCCTTATTAGTCATCAGTTTTATACACATCAGTGTATACATGTCAATCCCAATCTCCCAATTCATCACACCACCACCACTCCCCCCGCCACTTTCCCCCCTTGGTGTCCATACGTTTGTTTTCTACATCTGTGTCTCTATTTCTGCCCTGCAAACCGGTTCTTCTGTACCATTCTTCTACGTTCCACATATATGCATTAATATATATTTGTTTTTCTCTTTCTGACTTTCTGACTTCCTTCACTCTGTTGTGTCCATCCACGTCTCTACGATTGACCCAATTTCGTTCTTTTTATGGTTGAGTACTATTCCATTGTACATATGTACCACGTCTTCTTTATCCATTCGTTTGTTGATGGGCATTTAGGTTGCTTCCATGACCTGGCTATTGTAAATAGTGTTGTAATGAACATTGGGGTGCATGTGTCTTTTTGAATTATGGTTTTCTCTGGGTATATGCCCAGTAGTGGGATTCCTGGGTCATATGGTAATTCTATTTTTAGTTTTTTAAGGAACCTCCATACTGTTCTCCATAGTGGCTGTATCAATTTACATTCCCATCAACAGTGCAAGAGGGTTCCCTTTTCTCCACACACTTTCCAGCATTTGTTTGTAGATTTTCTGATGATGCCCATTCTAACTGGTGTGAGGTGATACCTCAGTGTAGTTTTGATTTGCATTTCTCTAATAATTAGTGATGTTGAGCAGCTTTTCACGTGCTTCTTGGCCATCTATATGTCTTCTTTGGAGAAATATCTATTTGGGTCTTCTTCCCATTTTTGGATTGGGTTGTTTGTTTTTTTAATATTGAGCTGCATGAACTGTTTATATATTTTGGAGATTAATCCTTTGTCCATTGATTCATTTGCAAATGTTTTCTCCCATACTGAGGGTTGTCTTTTCGTCTTGTTTATGGTTTCCTTTGCTGTGCAAAAGCTTTGAAGTTTCATTAGGCCCCATTTGTTTATTTTTGTTTTTATTTCCATTACTCTAGGAGGTGGATCAAAAAAGATCTTGCTGTGATTTATGTCATAGAGTGTTCTTCCTATGTTTTCCTCTAAGAGTTTTATAGTGTCCAGTCTTACATTTAGGTCTCTAATCCATTTTCAGTTTATTTTTGTGTATGGTGTTAGGGAGTGTTCTAATTTCATTCTTTTACATGTAGCTGTCCAGTTTTCCCAGCACCACTTATTGAAGAGACTGTCTTTTCTCCATTGTATATCCTTGCCTCCTTTGTCATAGATTACTTGACCATACATGCGTGGGCTTATTTCTGGGCTTTCTATCTTGTTCCATTGATCTATGTTTCTGTTTTTGTGCCAGTACCATATTGTCTTGATTACTGTAGCTTTATAGTATAGCCTGAAGTCAGGGAGTCTGATTCTTCCAGCTCTGTTTTTTTTCCCCTCAAGATTGCTTTGGCTATTCGAGATCTTTTGTGTCTCCATACAAATTTTAAGATTTTTTGTTCTAGTTCTGTAAAAAATGCCACTGGTAATTTGATAGGGATTGCATTGAATCTGTAGATTGCTTTGGGTAGTATAGTCATTTTCACAATATTGATTCTTCCAATCCAAGAACATGGTACATCTCTCCATCTGTTTGTGACATCTTTGATTTCTTTCATCAGTGTCTTATGGTTTTCTGCATACAGGTCTTTTGTCTCCCTAGGTAGGTTTATTCCTAGGTATTTTATTCTTTTTGCAGTGGTGAATGGGATTGTTTCCTTAATTTCTCTTTCTGATCTTTCGTTGTTAGTGTATAGGAATGCAAGAGATTTCTGTGCATTCATTTTGTATCCTGCAACTTTAGCGAATTCATTGATTAGCTCTAGTAGTTTTCTGGTGGCATCTTTAGGATTCTCTATGTATAGTATCATGTCATCTGCAAACAGTGACAGTTTTACTTCTTTTCCAATTTGGGTTCCTTTTATTTCTTTTTCTTCTCTGATTGCCGTGGCTAGGACTTCCAAAACTATGTTGAATAATAGTGGTGAGAGTGGGCATCCTTGTCTTGCTCCTGATTAGAGGAAATGCTGTCAGTTTTTCACCATTGAGAATGATGTTTGCTGTGGGTTTGTCATATATGGCCTTTATTATGTTGAGGTAGTTTCCCTGTATGCCCACTTTCTGGAGAGTTTTTATCATAAATGGATGTTGAATTTTGTCCAGAGCTTTTTCTGCATCTATTGAGATGATCATAGGGTTTTTATTCTTCTATTTGTTAATATGGTATATCACATTGATTGACTTGCGTATATGGAAGAATCCTTGCATCCCTGGGGTAAACCCCACTTGATCATGGTGTATGATCCTTTTAATGTGCTGTTGGATTCTGTTTGCTAGCATTTTGTTGAAGATTTTTGTATGTATATTCATCAGTGATATTGGTCTGTAATTTTCTTTTTTTGTAGTATATTTGTCTGGTTTTGGTATCAGGGTGATGGTGGCCTCATAGAATGAGTTTGGGAATGTTCCATCCTCTGCAGTTTTTTGGAAGAGTTTGAGAAGGACAGGTGTTAGCGCTTCTCTAAGTGTTTGATAGAATTCACCTGTGAAGCCATCTGGTCCTGGATTTTCGTTTGTTGGAAGATTTTTTTTTTTTTAATTATAGGTGATTTAAAAAAATTATTTATTTACTTATTTATTTATTTATGGCTGTGTTGGGTCTTCGTTTCTGTGCGTGGGCTTTCTCTAGTTGCGGCGAGTGGGGGCCACTCTTCATCGCGGTGCGCAGGCCTCTCACTGTCGCGGCCTCTCTTGTTGCGGAGCACAAGCTCCAGATGCGCTGGCTCAGCAGTGGTGGCTCACGGGCCTAGTTGCTCCATGGCATGTGGGATCTTCCCAGACCAGGGCTCAAACCTGTGTCCCCTGCACTGGCAGGCAGACTCACAACCAGTGCGCCACCAGGGAAGCCCTGTTGGAAGATTTTTAATCACAGTTTCAATTTCATTACTCTGTGATTGGTCTGTTCATATTTTCTATTTCTTTCTCTTTCAGTCTTGGAAGGTTATACCTTTCTAAGAATTTGTCCATTTCTTCCACGTTGTCCATTTTATTGGCATAGAGTTGCTTGTAGTAGTGTCTTATGCTTTGTATTTCTGTTGTGTCTGTTGTAACTTCTCCTTTTTCATTTCTAATTTTATTGATTTGAGCCCTCACCTTCTTTTCCTTGATGAGTCTGGCTAAAGGTTTATCAATTTTGTTTATCTTCTCAAAGAACCAACTTTTAGTATTTATTGATCTTTGCTATGTTTTCTTTGTTTCCATTTCATTTATTTCTGCTCTAGTCTTTATGATTTCTTTCCTTCTACCAACCTTGGGTTTTTTTGGTTCTTCTTTCTCTAGTTCATTTAGGTGTAAGTTTAGATCGTTTATTTGAGATTTTTCTTGTTTCTTGAGGTAGGCTTGTATTGCTATAAACTTCCCTCTTAGACCTGCTTTTGCTGCATCCCATAGGTTTTGGATCATTGTGTTTTCATTGTAATTTGTCTCTAGGTATTTTTTGATTTCTTCAGAGATCTCTTGGTTATTTAGTAATGTATTGTTTAGCCTCCATGTGTTTGTGTTTTCTACATTTTTTTCCCTGTAATTGATTTCTAATCTCATAGTGCTGTGGTCAGAAAAGATGCTTGATATGATTTCAGTTTTCTTAAGTTTACTGAGCCTTGATTTGTGACCCAAGATGTGACCTATCCTAGCAATGTTCAATGTGCACTTGAGAAGAAAGTGTAATCTGCTGTTTTTGGATGGAATGTCCTGTAAATATCAGTTAAATCTATCTGGTCTATTGTGTAATTTAAAGCTTGTGTTTCCTTATTAATTTTCTGTCTGGATGATCTGTCCATTGGTGTTAAGTGAGGTGTTAAAGTCCCCCACTATTATTGTGTTACTGTCGATTTCCTCTTTTATAGCTGTTAGCAGTTGCCTTATGTATTGAGGTGCTCCTATGTTGGGTGCATATATATTTATAATTGTTATATCTTTTTCTTGGATTGATCCCTTGATCATTATCTACTATCCTTCCTTGTCTCTTGTAACATTCTTTAAAGTTTATTTTATCTGCTATGGGTATTGCAACTCCAGCTTACTTTTGATTTCCATTTGCATGGAATATCTTTTTCCATGCCCTCACTTTTAGTCTGTATGTGTCCCTAGGTCTGAAGTGGGTCTCTTGTAGACAGCATATATATGGGTCTTGTTTTTGTGTCCGTTCAGCCAGCCTGTGTCTTTTGGTTGGAGCATTTAATCCATTCACGTTTAAGGTAATTATCGATATGTATGTTCCTATGACCATTTTCTTAATTGTTATGGGTTTGTTTTTTAGGTCCTTTTCTTCTCTTGTGTCTCCCACTTAGAGAAGTTCCTTTAGCATTTGTCGTAGAGCTGGTTTGGTGGTGCTGTATTCTCTTAGCTTTTGCTTGTCTGTAAAGCTTTTGATTTCTCCACTGAATCTGAATGAGATCCTTGCCGGGTAGAGTAATCTTGGTTGTAGGTTCTTCCCTCTCATCACTTTAAGTATATCATGCCACTCCCTTCTGGCTTGTAGAGTTTCTGCTGAGAAATCAGCTGTTAACCTTATGGGAGTTCCCTTGTATGTTATTTGTCATTTTTCCCTTGCTGCTTTCAATAATTTTTCTTTGTCTTTAATTTTTGTCAATTTGATTACTGTGTGTCTTGGCGTGTCTCTCCTTTGGTTTATCCTGCCTGGGACTCTCTGCGCTTCCTGGACTTGGATGGCTATTTCCTTTCCCACGTTAGGGAAGTTTTCAACTGTAATCTCTTCAAATATTTTCTCGGGTCCTTTCTCTCTTCTCCTTCTGAGACCCGTATAATGCAAATGTTGTTGTTTTTAATGTTGTCCCAGAGGTCTCTTAGGCTGTCTTCATTTCTTTTCATTCTTTTTTCTTTATTCTGTTTGGTGGCAGTGAATTCCACCATTCTGTCTTCCAGGTCACTTATCAGTTCTTCTGCCTCAGTTATTCTGCTATTGATTCCTTCTAGTGTAGTTTTTTTATTTTGTTTTTGTTTTTTTTGCGGTACACAGGCCTCTCACTGTTGTGGCCTCTCCCGCTGCAGAGCACAGGGTCCGGACGCAAAGGCTCAGCGGCCATGGCTCACAGGCCCAGCCGCTCCGCGGCATGTGGGATCCTCCCGGACCGGGGCACGAACCCGTGTCCCCTGCATTGGCAGGCGAACTCTCAACCACTGCGCCACCAGGGAAGCCCATCTAGTGTAGTTTTCATTTCAGTTATTTTATTGTTCATCCCTGTTTGTTTGTTCTTTAATTCTTCTAGGTCTTAGTTAAACATTTCTTGCATCTTCACTATCTTTGCCTGCACTCTTTTTCTGAGGTCCTGGATCATCCTCACTATCATTATTCTGAATTTTTTTCTGGAAGGTTGCCTATCTCCACTTCATTTAGTTGTTTTTCTGGGGTTTTATCTTGTTCCTTCATCTGGTACAAAGTCCTCTGCCTTTTCATTTTGTCTATCTTTCTGTGAATGTGGTTTTCCTTCCACAGGCTGCAGAACTGTAGTTCTTGCTGGTGGATGAGGCTATCTAAGAGGCTTGTGTAAGCTTCCTGATGGGAGGCGGGAGGGCAGAGTCTTAACCCCTGGACCACCAAGGAAGTCCCAGCCAGAGTAATCTTTTGAGGCACAAGTCTAACCAAATCATTTCTCCCCCACACCCTGATCTCCCACTTAAGACCCTTCATTGGCTCTTAGAATCAAGCCTGAAATTAGCGTCTCTAGTCTCACCTCTCGGGATGTTTCTCCTGATCCTGATTCCCAGACTCCTATTCTGCTGCTCACATATGCCAGCAGGCCCCAGGCCTTGCTGCCACCCACTTCCTTTTCTCGGGCTGCTCTTTTTCTTTAACTTGCTCTTCGTTCGCCTCTCTGACTCTCGTATCTGCTCAGTCAGCACCACGCATTGGTCTAATTGATGGCACTATCCCACCTGAAGTATGCCATTTGTTTCTGTGACTCTCTGATTAATGTCCATCTTCTCAACTAGATTCTAAGTTCCAAAAGGGCAGACAGCAACTGTTTCTTTTGTGCCCAGCCCTAGGGAAATGCTTGACACTTAGGAGTCAGTGACTAATAATGTTCGTTAAGCAAATGGCGTAGTGCCGAGTCTGTGCTCTCTGTGTCCTTCTTTTGCAGAGATGATTTTGTCTCCTTACACCCCCCGAGGTGTTGACGATAGATGCAGTTGCCTGAAAGGTTGGGGACCACTGCTCAGGCTGACTGTCATGTCCTGTGTGTGTAGCTTGAGGTCCTTTGTGGGTGACATGTGGGTGACTTCCACCACTGCTGTCTGAGCTGGGGGCCTGGCCCACGTGTCTTTATAGCTGTGATTCCAGCATATGCTTCCTCTTTGGAGACCTCAGGCTCTGTCTGTCTGAATCACAGATGGGAAAGAAGTGAAATTTATGCTTTCTCAGCTGGATGTCACAAAGGAAAAGATAGATATGTGGAAAACATATCCTAAATTTGAGAGACTTATGCTAGAGGAAAATCTGCACCATATAGGACAGTAAATAAATAAATATACCTGATATATTTTTACTGGTAAGACAATAAAAAGAACACCCCAGCAGAAAATCAGGCAAAAAACCCAAATAGGCATTTCACGAAAGATGAAATATAAATGGCCAATAAACATGTTAAAAAAAGTTTACTTAGTAACCAAAGAAATGCACATTAGAATAACCGGAGGTCATTTTATAGTTCAGCAAAGATTTGAAAGATTGCTAATATCCAGGGTTGGAGAGAGTGAAAAAGAGGCACTTGTTTACTATTGAGATAGAAATTGGTACGGCTGGTAAAGGGCCAGTTTGATAATACAGACTATGTTAGAAGTAAAGATGTACATGGTTTTTGTCCCCAAAATTTCATGTCTTAGAATTGATTCTAAGGAAATAATCAGACTAGTAAGCAAAGATGTTACTGCCAGGATTTTTATTCTTCACAACATTGTTGATAATAGTTGTTTTAAAAAGTAAAGAGTTTTGGGACTTCCCTGGTTGTCAGTGCGTAAGACTCCATGCTCCCAATGCAGGGGGCCTGGGTTCGATCCCTGGTCGGGGAACTAGATCTCACACGCATGCTGCACCTAAGAGTTCACATGACACAACTAAGAGTCTGCATGCTGCAACTAAAAGATCCCACATGCTGCAACAAAGATCCCGTGTGCCGCAACTAGGACCCAGTGCAGCCAAAATCAATCAATCCATCAGTCAATATTAAAAAAAAAAAAGTAAAGAGTTTTTATCAAGAAAAAAAGCATGCAGCAATTAGCAGTGATGATAGGTATCTATATTTATTGACATGGAAAAGTTAAACAAAATTTAAAAAAATTTTTTACTTTCCTTGATTGATTGATGTATAGTTGATTTACAATGTTGTGTTAGTTTCAGGTGTACAGCAAAGTGATTCAGTTATATACATATATATATAGTTATTTACATATATAAGTATATATAGTTATATATATAAATATTTATATATATATATAAGTATTCTTTTAGTTATTTATATATATATAAGTATTCTTTTTCAGTTTCTTTTCCATTATAGGTTATTACAAGATATTGAGTGTAGTTCCCTGTGCTATACAGTAGGTTCTTGTTGTTTATCTATTTTATAGGAAAGATTATTTTAAATGAACAAAGCAGTTTACAAAGCAGCATGTATAGGGTGTTCCCATTTTTGTAAATCTGTTATATCTATTTTTGTACATGTGCAGAGGAAGGTTTGGAATAATGTTATATATGTTATAAACGTTATATTGATTGTGTAGTGGATTTAAAACTTCAGTCATTAATTGCGGGACATAAATATAATTGTATTTGTCTATACCTGAACTCATTTTGGCTCATAAGCCCCCCATACTTAATATTTCCATTTGAAAAAAACTCAGTCCCTTCTCATTTAATGCACAGCCAGCCCATCTTGGGCAACTAACCACTGAACCCTCCTTCCCTTACCCCTGGGATTGATCTACACATTACCCTGTTGTGAGGAGAGATGTTGGTGACTGTGCTGTCCTGGGCGCTCCAGGTCTCCACCCAAGCGTCACTCATCTTATCTGATCTTCACCGTCTTGTGTTGGCTACACATGTCTGACTTCTCATCCTCTCAAGGTCCGTGAAACTGTCACAGCTTTGTTGCCAACCATGGGCTCTTGTGGGCCCACCATCTTGTCCAGAGCCCATCCTGATGGCCTCTGGGCTGTGAGGTGTGCTTGCTGTCCTGCATCATGTGGGTGGGCTCCCCCTGAGGCAGCCCCCAGGCCTGTCTGCCCAGGCCCCTCCCTGAGGCCATTCTCTTCACTCTTTCTGATGTGTCCTCCTCAGGCTGCACCCTGGCAACTGAAGAACGAGCCCCTCTACTGCTATGGGACACAAACCCCTCTTGGGGCTTTTCCTTCTTACCTTCCTCTGGGGTGCAGGGTGCTGGGAATGTCTCAGGGCCCCCCACGCTGAGTCTCAGCTGTAGCCACTTCTCTCCTCCCATAGATGGTTGACTCCCGACCTTTTGAGTGAAGCCTCCTCTTCCATTATCAGGAGCTCATTCCCACACTTGCTTTTGGGATAAACTGTTAGTGCCTCCCGTCCTTCAGGCTGTCACTCTCCATCTTCCCAACCAAGCTTTTTTGCAAAATTTAAAACACTCTTTTCTCTCAGGGACCTTAGTCTTGTAATTGAAATAATGGCTTTCAAGACAATAGTCTGCTATAGATTTACAAAAAGATTTACTTAAAAGTTCAAATTCAGAGGCCAAGGGTTTGTGTCAATCTTCCCTACCCCAAGTGCAGGCTGTATAAAAAGCTCTTCCTGGGCTTCCCTGGTGGCGCAGTGGTTGAGAGTCCGCCTGCCGATGCAGGGGACACGGGTTCGTGCCCCGGTCCGGGAAGATCCCACATGCCGCGGAGGGGCTGGGCCCGCTCATGGCCGCTGAGCCTGCGCATCCGGAGCCTGTGCTCCGCAACGGGAGAGGCCACAACAGTGAGAGGCCCGCGTACCGCAAAAAAAAAAAAAGCTCTTCCTGGTGCTCGAATGGTGGAGCCATTCAGGGTGGAGCCAAAGGGTGGGCAAATGGATTGAAAAAGTCTGTAGTTCAGGGTCAAAGTCTACATCCACTATAGCTCTCTCCTGGGATTGGTAGGATTGTGGGTAATTTCAACTGTTTTTTGGTCTGCAATTTCTGAATTTTCTACAATAAACATGTATTTCTTTTATAATAGGAAACATAATAAAAGTTCTTTTATTAAGTGAAGGGACACTTCCAGGCATTTAGGTCTTTAATGCTAAAGGTTAATTAATTTGGTGGGTTTTTTTTTTTTTTTGTATATTTTGGGTTTGGGGTACCCTAACAGCCTCACTTCATCACAGTGGGTGGGCTCTTTGGGAGGGGGGAGGGTAACAGGTGGGGGCCAGCCTGGAAGCAGTTACAGGAGGGACGGGTGACATAGGCATGTATTTCTCCATCGTGAAGGAGGGTAAATCTGCAGCTTCTGCAGCATCTTAAAGGGCAGTGTCTTTTCTTTTAGGACAAGGAGATAGCACTTTGTTAACATCCCTATGGTTGCTGTATTACATGGGAACTCATCCCCAGCGGGACCAGCCCCAAGTGAGCTTTGAGGAGAGAAATCACAGCAGGAATCGAGTCACCCTGGCGTTTCAAACAAAAACTGGGAGTTCAACCTTACAAAAAGCAACGACAGCTCTTGAGCAGGAAAATGTTCAAATACTGAAAACGCCCGATCACCTTCCACCAGGCTTGAGCACCGCTGTGCTCACCTTTGGCCACACCAGGGACTTCCTGATGTTTAAAGAAAGTTTAAGGATTTCACATGTCTATCTTTTCTGGCACTTTATGTTCCCATTTTTTATTCTTCTGAATCTTGAATTTTGTGAAAGTGTTAGCAGAATAATTAGAAAAGCTAGGATCTTGTGCACGTGGAGATGGGAGTGAGGCAGGGCCCAGCTTTTCCCCTGCTGTCCTCTTGCAGCCAGGACTTGGAGAAGCGCTGGGGGCCCACAGTGAGATCCCCTCGGCCCAGCCCTGGGGAGGTCTCTACCCTGTGAGAGTGAGGCGGGCTCAGGTAGTGTGTGAAGGTGGCCCCGGCCTGGAAACCCCCTCTGCAGACCCTCTCCAGAAGATGCAGCCTTGGCCGTGCCTCACACCCAGAGTGGACGGAAGTGGCTCTGGTTTCAGGCTGTGGTTAGAGATAGAACAGACCAGGCTGAGGATTTGGGGGGCAGGCCGGGCTTCCCCCTGACCTGCAGATGGAAGAGGCTGGCCCCAGGGTGTGAGCTGCAGGAGGGCAGCGGGCTCACTCCTTTATTCACAGCTCTGGCCCTTGCCCCTAGAATGTGGCCTGGCCACAGGCACTCACTGCATTTTTTAAAAATGAGTGAAGAAATGAATAAATGACCTTTGTGTTGGGGTCTTGCTCTGGGGAGAATTGTAAAGTTGACCAGGTTTGCTCTCAGGGGCACTTCCCTGCCCGGAGGCACCTGGCAACAGAGGCTGCATCTGACCCACCCCTCCGTCCTAAGGTGCAGACCTCTGACCGAATGACAGGGAGGGAGAGAGGGATGTGTCTCAGGAGTGGGGAGACAGGTGAGGGCGGAGTTCCTGGCCTCTGAGGGGGTATCATCTTCGGGCAGCAAAGTCTGATTTCCCCTGAGTTTCAGGAAAGGCTGGCCTTGGTCTAAACACATCCAAGACTGAAGAGTGCAGAGGGTGAGCTGTTAGGGGGAAGCCTCAGGCAGGCACGGAAGCTCCCCTGAGGGCTGGGCCAGGGCGAGGGAGCTGGGAGCTGCGCCTGGCACTGAGCGCCACAGGGATTCTGGGCAGAGGGGTGAGCAGGTTCGAGAGAGGTCCTTCTGGTGAAGGTGCTGCCAGGGGCCCTCAGGAGCCTCGAGTTTGGCCTGTGAAGAGGAGGAGGGAGCAGGCAGAATCAGTGGCTGTCCTTTCCTGCTTGGGGACAGAGGGGCTCCCCTCCTGATGGGAGGAGGACCTGCCCACACTCCCGTCCGCTGGGGGCCTGGACTCACCTGGCATGGCGTTGACTTCTCATCAGAAGTCGGGTCTGTGGACCCACTGGAGAGGACTGATCGGGGTCATGCACATCCCCACGGCCTGCCACAGGGACAGCATTAAGGCCCGAGGGCTTGCAACACCCCCACCCCCACCCCCCCGCCCCATTCCCAGCTCTGAGGATGTTAGGGAATCTCCTCCTGGAAGGGGCGGCTCTCACTCCACCTGCCACCTGGTGGGAGCTCTGGATGTGACCTCGTGGACTCCTTGGGCCACTCCCTGAGCCACAGGCCTTCTGGGTTTAGAGCTGGAGGAGGTGGGATGCTTGCCCCAAGATTCTCACTTGGTACCCTCCCATCAAGCACGCATTGCTCAGTGAACACCCCCCATCCCAGAATGCACATCAAACCACACTCCTTAAAGCTGCCCTCTCCCTTCCCGTACGCCTCTTTTTCATTCTTCTGTGGCTTTCTCTCGACTTCTCTGAGACTGCCTTTTCTATCGTAAAACATGCGAGGGCATGTCCCAGTTGGGGGCCTGTGCTCCTGGGGCTGCCCCGCACCCCGGGGAACGGGGCCCTTGAGGACCGTGGACCGGAGAGGGTGGGGGTCCTGGAGCTGAGGAAAGTCCCGGGATCAGCTGGGAAGGGTGGGTGTACCTGGCAGGCGGTGTGGGCATCCCAGCCCCCGGACACTAGGGTCTGCAGCTGGGGTGCGTGCTGCTCCACGAACTGCTCACACTGAGGAAGGAGACAGACACAGGGTGGGGTGGGCCCAGGCCCAGGGCAGGGCTCCCCTGCCTGGCTGTCCAGGCCTCCCCACTTAGATGGATCACTCCAGGGCGCCCCCCGACCTCGTGTAGGTCCAGCCCTCAGTCCCCACTGAGCAGCTCCGGCTGTAAGATTCTGAACAAGCTGCCGTGGGCTGAAATGGGGGTTTCTGCCAGGAGAGCCAGGGACATTGGAGGTGGAGGCACAGGGGCAGAAGCTCATCCCCCTTTACCCCTCCCCCTAAATATCATTTCTGGAAGGCATCCTAAAGCTCATGTGGTCTTGGAGACCTGATGTGATGGGCAGTAGGGAGGACCATGTAGAAAGCGGCCTCCTGGGACGGGAGCCAGCGGGCTTGTCGCCCACTCTGAGTACCGGGACTCCAGGGCTTCGGGCCCAGCCCTCTCCTGCAGGGGGCTTGATCCCCACTGAGTCACACCGGAAGGAGGGTTGGCTCTGGGACAGGACTGGGACCCTGGAGAGACGGCCAGGCCCTCTCGGGCTCCAGCCGGCCCTGGCATTACTCATCTCCTGGTAGATGACCGGGCCTCCCTCCTGGTCCGTGAGGGAGGCCTGCTGGTCCTCCAGAGCCCACACCCTTTGTCCAGAGACAGCTCCTGACCTTAGCGGGTTTTGCCCTAAGTTACAGCGCCACCACTGTTGGACCCACGTCCCGTCTGCCTGTCTGAGCTCCTTGAGAGCGGGGGGAGTATCTCAGCGTATCTCTGGCTGGGAAGCCTTTCCTGGGCTCAATCCTCCACCACCGGCAGCCCCTGATGTGCCTGTCCCTCACCTTCTGCCTATCCAGCCAGGAGCCCAGGCAGGCCTGGCGCATTGCCTGTGGCATGGCCTGCTCGCTGCTCTTCCCTGCCTGGGTGGTCACAGACACGCAGAGCTGGCACTCAGTGTCTTGCGGTAGCCGTTCTCCTGGCAGGGACCCCAGAGCGGTGAGGGCTAGAGAGAAAAAACAGTCAAGGATGCCCTGCAGAGTATTCAGTTCCTGTCCTCATTGGTGCAGTGCAGGGGCACCTGGGAGGGAGAGGGTCGTGCAGGGCCAGGGTGGGGAGGGCTGAGAGTGGGCGATGGGCAGGGGCTGGGACCGCAGGCTCACCTGGGCCAGCTCCGTCCTCGCTGGAGCACCGGAGGGTGGGGCCGCAGAGCAGCTGGGGCAGCACGCGGTCCAGCAGTGTGTTTATTAGGGTGCCGACATAGTGCTTGGACAGGAACTGGCAGATGCCGCCCACCACCGGGGCTACCCTGTGGCACACTTGTACCAGCATACCCTGGGGTGGGGGCCGAGAGAGGGCAGGGTCGGACCGTCTCTTGAAAGACCTAGTCAGTGCCCAGCACTAGCTGGTACTTTGTAGACCTTACCTTGTTCCCTTGGAGAATTATTATGCTGTTTACAGTTAAGGACCCTGAGCATCACAGACTCCAGGGGACTTGCCCAGAATCACTGAGCTGGTGCGAGACTCAGGCCATGGACCCACCTTTGACTTCAAAGAGTCTGGAATTGCTGAAATTCCAGAGCTGCCCGGAGAGGTGGGCGTTGCCAAGGCCACATGGCAGCCTGGGGCAGTGGCAGAACCGGACCTGGGTCTTCTCCCTCCTGACTCGGGCGTGCTGTGCTTCCCCACTCCCATCTGTGCTCCAGAGCCTGCGGTTTCAGGAGTCCCTGGGGGAAGCCAGGAGTGTCCCCACCTCACCCTTGATTCCAAACACAACCTCCCAGCTGAGTGGCAAGGAGAGAGGCGGCAGGCACGCTCATCCCTCCGCACCCTTATTCATACAGCCAAGAACTTACATGCATGAAATAAGCTACAAGGCCATATTGCACATCTCAGGGAATATAGCCGATATTTTATAATAACTATAAATGGCATATAACCTTTCAAAGTTTTGTGAAGCACTATATTGTACACCTGTAATGTATAATACTGTACATCAACAATACTTCAATTAAAAATAAAAGAACCTATATGCGGCAGGCTGGCCTGGGCCCTGCTCCTGCTTGCAACACTCCGCTGTCCCCTAGCACCAGAAAGGCCGAGGAAGGAGTAGGGCAGAGGGACGTGTACTTCTCTGGGATGTGACACATTCCAAATGGCACATCTCACCAAATGTACCCATTTGCTTGCATCGTATCCCACACTCGGCCTCCCCTCCTGCTCTGACGAGGTATCCCTGCTCTGTCAAAAGCTGGCCCATCTCCTTGTGCATTGGGTCCACCCTGCCCCCACCTGCACACGTGCTTCACCTCTGCATCCCCCTCTCTGTCCTGCCTCATTGCTATTCCCTCCTGCCCATTGGTCTCTTAGCATGTGAACACGCTAAAATAGCTTCTCTCATTAAAAAGCCTCACCCCGGGACTTCCCTGGTGGCCCAGTGGCTAAGGCTCCGTGCTCCCAATGCAGGGGGCCTGAGTTCCATCTCTGGTCAGGGAACTAGATCCCACATGCTGCAACTAAGAGTTCGCATGCCACAACTAAAGATCCTGTACACCGCAACGAAGATCCTGCATGCGGCAACGAAGATCCCGTGAGCCGCAACTAAGACCCAGAGCAGCCAATACATAAATAAATAAACAAACAAACAAATAAATAAATAAATAAATAACTTTAAAAAAGAGTCTCCCCCATCTCCCCTCCCCTTCCCAGAAAAACGTCATGAAAGAGTTGTCAATACTCAATGCTACACTTTGGTCCCCGTAACTCCTCCAAAACAGCTCTCAAGGTCACAGCATCCCCCTGGACATGTGCTGTCAATCCCTCAGCAGCTCTGGGGCCCGATGACTGCTCCCTCCTTGCTGAAATGCTTTCTTCTCTCAGCCTCTGTGACCCTCATGCCGTGGTGTCCCCACCTCCCTGGCTGTCCCTCCTCAGGTTCTTTCTCTGGTGTTTCCCTTTGCTTGGACCGGGCTTCCTTCTCCTCGACCTGGTCCACACCACGTCCCTGTATGATCCCAACCGTTCCCTTGGATTTCAATCTTGTCTGTAGCCTCGACTCTCGGACTGATGTCTCTGGACCTGGCTGGGGGATCTGGCTGCCTACTTGTCGCCTCCTCTTGCCTGTTGCACAGGAGTATTGCACGGCCAGGAGAGAACCCATGATTTTTCTGCCCAGACCTGTTTCTTCTCAAATCTACTCATCTCAGCTGGGGCCATTCCAGAGAACCCACGGCTCAAGCCGAAGTCCGTAGCGTCACTGCCGATTCCTCTCTCGTCCCCACTCCCCAGGTCCCATCCATCGCTGAGTCCTGCAGAGCCCCGTTCCAGACACGTCCCCAGTCCCCCTCCTAGCTCCACCCCCCCATTTCTGCAATCATCTCCTCACTCTCATTATTCGCTCCCATCCGCCCAGTTCATTCTTCAAACTGTAGGAGCTCGATCTTGCTGAAGTGTAAATCCAGTCACGGCCTCCCCCTGCCTGAAACCCTTCCACAGCTGTGAACTGTGTTCAGAAGAAGGCCCAGCGTTCCTTCACTCGGCTCCGGTGTTTCTCCCGGGCCCGCCGACCACTCTCCCGGAGCCCACCTGAGGCAGCCACACAGCTGACCAAGCTCGTTCTGCTCGAGGCCCTTGGCCCGTCGATCCTTGTCATCCTCCAGGCCTCAGCTTAGCCATCACCTCCTCAGAGATGCCCCCTGACGACCATCCTAAACCTCCTCCCCGATCACTGTCCCTCCCCTCATCTGTTTTAATTCTCTGCTCTGAACTAACCACTACCTAAAAGAAATCTCTCCCACCACAACGTAAACTCAGGAGGGTGGGGATGCCCTCATCTGGAAGGACCGACAGGGCAGGGCGTCTCCTCACTTGGGCCCCATTTCAGGGCAGGGCCGTTGGGTGATGGTCACTACAGGTCTGGAAGACCCCAGGTTTGGGGCAGGCAGGGATGGAGTGTCCATCTGCGGAAATTCTCCTTTTGTAAAATGAAAGAACCGTTTCTACAAAGATGACTGAGATTCTTTTCTGTACTTTGACACCTGGCATAGTACCTGGCACACAGTCGGGGCCTCACAGTGGTTTTATTTCTGTTTGTTTTTTTCTCCCCCGTGGCTTGAGGGAGCTTAGTTTCCCGGACCAGGGATTGAACCTGGGTCACGGCAGTGAAAGTGCCGAGTCCTAACCACTGGACCGCCAAGGAATCCCCCACAGTCGTTGAACAGGCCCTAGGCCTGGCACCTACCAGGCCCAGCCTGAGTGCCAGGGTCCCTTGGGTGGGGACAATGCAGCCAGCTGGCCCCTGGTGGGCGTATGAGGAGGGGTGGGGGGAAGCGGAGGTGTGGGCGGCCTCGTGGCCCCGGATGCCTCACCTTGGGAATCTTAGCTTTGATCCGCTTGATCATATTCTTGCAGAGCCAGCAGAAGGGAAGGGGCATGGGAATGGATAACCGCTGCTCGGAGAGATCCTGGGGGAGAGAAGCGCGCTGGAGGCAAGCTGGACAGAAGGCTCCTCTGGGCTCTGCCTCGCCCGACTCGCCTCCCCTTCCGTGTCCCCGCCTCCTGGTTGTGCCGTAGGCCCTGCCTGGAGCTGCTGGTCCCCTTCCCAACGCTGCGCCTCCCAGGCCAAGTGATCCAGGGCCTCGGCCATGGCCCTCGCTCTCTGGATCTCCATCTCACCTGTGTCTGCGGCCCGGGCCTCTCCTGGAGGACCCCAGGCAGCATGGAGAGGACCAGCTTGTCCTGCAGGGGGCCTGATGGCTCTGGCTCCTGCCCTGGCTCTGGTTGCCCGCGTTTGCACAGGCCCAAGGACCCGCAGATGGCCTTCGGGTTCTAGGGCACAACGCAGGGTGAGAAGGTGATTGGGACGGGGGAGGGGACCCCACTCCCCCTCCGTCTGGCTCAAGGACCCAGGCACCAGGTAACTGCCTTTAGGCCTGGAATGGGGGAAGCAGGCTGGTTTGGGGCTGTGGTTTAGGACTCTGTTGGGGTGGGAGAGGAGACCAAAGGCAGAGAGGGGGTCAAGTGGGGACTTTGGGACACGTGTCTGGGGATGTGTGTGAACGAGTGTGAGCGTGGATGTTTGTGAGAATGAGTGAGTGTAAGTATGTGAGAGTGCGTTTGTCGTGTGAGCGTGTAGACGGCGTAGGTGTTGCGTGAGACTGTGTGCAGTGAGTGTGTGGCCGAGTGTTTGTGCGAAGGGTTTGAGGGTGTGTGCCGGCGCCTGAGAGCGTGCGGGCCCACCGTGTACAGCTGAGTGGGAGGCGCTGTCACCTGGGTACAGGCCGAGGAGCACTGAGTTTCCTGCACCCCGTGTGGGCAGGGGGTGGGCTGCCACGTGCGGGGGTAACTCAGGGACAGGGAGGGCGTGAAGGCTGTGCAGGAGGCAGGATGGAGGCGAGGCAGGAGGGCCTCACCATGTGGCTCTGGAAGTGGCTGATGACCAGTGGGAAGTAGGTGTCCAGCATGAGGTGGCACTGGGACCCCAGCAGCTTCAGCGGGAAGACGTCACACTCGTGCTGCAGGAATTCCCGTATTGTGTCCTGGGAGGCAGGCGGGAGAGGGGACCGTCAGCCTGGCCTCTCTGAGGTCTGCCCCGCCTGAGCCCCTGGACACGGGGCCATCGCCCACCCGAATGGCCACCTTCGCCCAGGGCCCTGGAGTTGGGAGGGTGCTAATGGCCACTTGGGCGCAGACGTGGCTGTTCCCCTCAGGAAAGACCATCTCTGGCTGTGCTGCTGAGCTCACTTCCAGAGCCCTCTCCCGGCCAGGAGGCCCTGGGATCACCCCCAAGCTGGAGACGCCTCCTTTATGGGGCTAACCGCTTCTCTTTCTCTTAATCCCCAAGCTTCAGTCCAGGGTCTGGGCCTCATTACCTGGGAAATGACCTCCTTGGCCATCTTGATGAGAAAGTGGGTGATGTCCTCACATTCCTGGCACAGGTCAGCCTGAGGAGAGGGCCCCAATTTGGGGCACATGAGTGGAGGCCATGCTCCCAGCTCAGGTGGCTGAGGCTGATGGGGTGCTCCAAGACACAGGCAACTGCCCACGATCCCATCCCACCCCATCCATCCCATCCCATCCCAACCCATCCCATCAATCCCATCCCTTCCCCCCAAACCCATCCCATCACATCCCATCCTATCCCATCCCCTTCCATCCCATCCCATCAATCCCATCCCTTCCCCCCCAACCCATCCCATCACATCCCATCCTGTCCCATCCCATCCCATCCCATCCCATCAATCCCATCCCTTCCCCCCCAACCCATCCCATCACATCCCATCCTGTCCCATCCCATCCCATCCCATCCCAACCCATCCCATCAATCCCATCCCTTCCCCCCCAAACCATCCCATCACATCCCATCCTATCCCATCCCCTTCCATCCCATCCCATCACATCCCATCAATCCCATCCCATCCCATCAATCCCATCCCTTCCCCCCAACCCATCCCATCCCTTCCCCCCCAACCCATCCCAACCCATCCCATCAATCCCATTCCTTCCCCCCCAACCCATCCCATCCCTTCCCCCCAACACATCCCATCACATCCCATCCTATCCCATCCCCTCCCATCCCCTACAGGGGCTCCAATCCCATCCAGAGCCTACCCAGGACCCTCTATCCCAAGACCTTTGGTCTCGGTACATCCTTGGGTGGTACTCACAGCTTCCACATGTCCCCAGACTTCCTGCAGGCAGTGCCCTAGGGCTCTGCACTGCAATGCTTGCTCCAGGCTTTGGCACCAGAACTCGGGGCCCTGGGCGCAGGCCGGGGATGAGGTGGTCCCGATAGCTGCTGTTTGGGGCCAGAGCAACCTTGGGATCCGAGCCACACCTGGCACCCTGGCCTCACCCAACCTCCAAACCCAATTTTACTGGGACGCATGACTGTTAAACATGCTGGAGTCGGACGGCTCTGTGTTCTACCTGCTATAGTGCCTGCCAGCTGTGCGACCTTGGACAAGCCCTGGAGTTTCTCTGAGTCAAAACCCCCTCATCGGGCTTCCCTGGTGGCGCAGTGGTTGAGAGTCCGCCTGCCGATGCGGGGGACACGGGTTCGTGCCCCAGTCCGGGAAGATCCCACATGCCGCGGAGCAGCTGGGCCCATGGGCCATGGCCGCTGGGCCTGCACGTCCGGAGCCTGTGCTCCGCAACGGGAGAGGCCACAACAGTGAGAGGCCCGTGTACCGCAAAACAAACCAAACCAAAATAAAAAAAACCCCTCATCTTTAAAACTAGGACAAGGTACAGACTGAGGATAATGCGTGAGACAGAGCCAGGGCTCAGTAAGTGGTGGAGGAGGTCGTGATGCCCCCTCCACACCTGGCCCCGGGGTGACGAGTCGGGTGAGGAGAGGCTGGGGAGACTCACCAGTGCCCGGCCCACAGAGCGCAGGCAGCAGGAACAGCCACGGCAGCAGGTGCGACGTGGCCATGGCTTCTCCACAGTGTGGACACCCTGCCTGGGGTGGGGCCCTTATAGCTGGGGGCTGGGGCGTGGGAACAGAGCCCTGTGGGAGCAGCCGTGACCTCAGTGTTTGCCTTTGCCCTGGAGGGCCCTCCAGGTGCTTTGCTTTGATCCCCTCCTCTTCCCAGCAGTGACACTCCTGCCAGCCCCCACCCCACCCTGGCTCCTGCCTGATGTCCTGCTCCCCTGGGAACCCCTGCACAGCCACATCCTATCCCCCATGGGCCTGGACTCCCTCCAACCAGGGGGCTCTTGAGCCTTCACATCTGGTCCCATCTCTCTGGGTTATGGAAGGGAAACTGAGGCAGGACCGGGGCAGCCAGGGTGACTCCCCTCAACTCCCATCTCTCCCCCAGGCCTCTCAGCCCTCCTCTGCTCTGGAGCAATTGCTCTTAAGAGCTTCCTGCCTGCCTCTTGACCCAGGGCAAGCACCGGAGGGGCAGACTGGGAACCCTCCAAGGCCACCTACCCCGCCCCCCCTCCCCTTATCCTTTCCGTTCAGGAGGAAGAAGCCTCCGCAGCTGCCAGGCCAGGCCCCCCTGAAACAACGCACACCCAAGGACAAGCCCACCACCCCCGAGGGGCAGACGTGAGGCGCGAGAGCAGCGAGTCGGGCGTTGGCTCATGGCCACCAGCGTGACTGAGTCCTGGGGTGCCCTCTCCAGCGGAAGCTCACGGGCGCGCGCAGGGTGGGGACCAGCACCGATGGACTCAGGATGGCCCAGGGACTCCCTCACAGTCACACAAGGACTCGAGCAGTTTCTGTTGGCCTCAAGCCCTGGCTGGTATGACCAAGAGTGTGGCGTGTAAACGTGTGACAAAGATGGGGACCCCATGACTTGTATTCCGCCCAAGAAGGTGGGACAGGAGGTGCTTGTAGTTTAGTGAGTGGTGAACAAAGGAGCCGCACGGGGCACACTCAGGGCGGCCCGAGCTGCAGGGGGCGGCGTCTGCGGATGGCTGCCTCTGGGGGTGTCGGTCAGGGTGTCTAACTGCTGTCACGGGGGCTTCCCATGGCCCCTGCTTCCTTCTCACAGCACAGAGCAGGCTGGTTCAGGAGGTGAGGCTCTGGTCCATGCAGTCACTCAGGAGCCCAGGCCCCTCCCTCTGCCTGCTCTTCTGTCCCCCAGGGCTCGGGGTCCTCCCCTGGATCCTCCGCATCTGGCCAGCAGGGCACAGAGAGAAAGAGGGGGAGAGAGGGAGGGGAGAGTTGGGGGTCAGGCCTGGGAGTGGCCTTCATTTCTGCCTCCAGTTCATGGGCCAGGATTCCATCACACTGTCTCACTTAACAGCGGGAGGGCTGGGGGACCTCATGTGCCAGTGTGCCCAGGGGAAAGCAACATGGAGGTGGACACATGGCATTGTCTCAGATCCACCACACTGAACACAAAACTGTGTTCTGTGGGGTTTTCTGCGTAGTGGGTCCATGGCTCCTATCAAATCCTCAAAGAGGGGTCAGTGTCTCCACACCCTTGAGAGCTGCCATCCACGGGGGAAAAAAATAAAGAAAACACAAAAAGCCAGCCGTAGACCAAACTGACCTGGCCTGGGGCAGGGGTAAGGACGTCTGCCTCATGGTCCCTGGGATGGGTCCCTGGTTCCTCTTGTTCTGACGCCAGTGGCACCGCCTTCTCTGATTAAGATTTGGCTCCTGAGTGAGGTGGGAGAAAGATGGACAGGATAAACAACAATGGATAAACAACAAGGTCCCACTGTATAGACTAAGGAGCTATATTCAATATCCTGGGATAAACGATAAGGGGAAAAATATTAAAAAGAATGTATATATGTGTATAACTGAGTCACTTTACTGTACAGCAGAAATTTACAAAACATAGTAAATCGACTATACTTCGATAAAAGATAAATTTAAAACACGGAAAAGAAAGACAATAAAATTTGGCTCTTCTCACGGGGCGTGGCTACAGAGAGAGCCTGCAGGGATCTGCCGTACAGCCAGCTGTCCTCCTGACCCATCTATTTCCCATCCTGTAGAAAAGAACAGAGAAACATTCTGTCAGCCATCCCGAGATCTGAGAGTTCATGAACTTGAGTTTGTCAATAAGAGATGGCTCCCCTCCTGGCGTGTGGACAATCTGACATTTCTGAGGGCCAGTTCCTTGGGACCAAGCTACACACTTCATGCTTCCTGCCTAGTACCGTGCCCACAGCCCACCACAGTCTACACCGCACAAGCCTACCCTTGCCTGTCCCCAGCCACCCTGTCTAGAAAGTGGGATAAATGTCCGTCATAGTAAATAACCTAGGCACGTGTCCCTGAGGTACCGCAGGACCAGAATGCTCTGCATACAACTGGAAATGGTTAGGGACAAGGAAACAAATAAATGGACCATGTTGACCATTTCCTCCATCCGATGATGCCGTGAGCTTGACCCTGCTATGTTCCCATCACAGATCTGAGGAATGTTGCAATAGAGAGTAGGTAATCACTGGGCTTTTCCCGTGAGTTGAATAAACACTTGAAATTCCAATCCCCTTCCCTTTTCATCCAGGTGACCTCATTTGTCAAGTGAACTCAGGTTTACTATGTTCTGATCAGAAGTTGCCAGTTGGTGGACGGTTAGCCAATTTTATAAACTTCTTTCCTTTTTTTGGTTAAGAATCTCAGGAAGTTCATTACCCAGCAGTAGAAGGGTCACATTTGGCCTTTGGATCCCAAATGTGGTAGGGAAATGGGGAATTCTTTCTTCCTTAGCATGAGCTGGTGTATCAGTCAGATTCACCGATGGCAAGCAACAGAAACTGACTCAGGCTAAAGTAAGAAAAGGGAAGTGATTAGATGTCCATGGATGCCTCAGGGTGGAAGGGAAGACCTAGAACAGAGCTTGGACAGGAGCCAGCCAGCTCAGAGGGTCTTGGAAGCAGGGATAGCACTTCAGTCTGGCCCAGGTGCAGTCACTGGGATGAATGAACTTCCACCATTCCCCTGTCTTTGTGTCTCTTGCTTCAAAGCCAGATTCCTAGGAAAGCAAGTTCAACTGGCCAAGCTTAGATCAGATGCTTGCCTTTGGTTGTTCTAAGATGGTAAGAGGGAAGTCTGGCACCAGGAGACTTGGGTGACTCTTTTGGCTTATGAAGTGGAGGGTGGATTCCTGGATGGAGGAATCTCTTTAGGCTTATGAAGTGGAGGGTGGGTTCCTGTACACGGTAGCTGTCGGATCATTCCCCAAAGGAAATTAGAGTGATTATTAGGAAGAAGGAGGAGATGCTGTGTGGCCAAATAGTGTCAAACATCCAACCCAGCTTGTAATGATGGTAAGTACTGTTCCTGAGGTACCTCAGATTATGAGGACATTTCTCTGATGGGAATCAGGAACTGTGGATTCCTGGTTCTAGGGGCTTGCCTGACCCAAAGTAAGATGTGCTTTCCCATATACTCAGGCTGAGAACCTTGGCGTTTACTCAACAGACTTCCAGAGTGCTGCCTGTGGGCACAGGCCAGGGGCCCAGACAGGCGTGGGTTTCATTCAGTTGAAGTTGATCTTGGCTGCCGCTTTGCCTCTTTGGTTTCCTTATCTGACATGGGACCAAAAATACGTGCAAGACTCCTGCGGTGTACTGTTAAGATAACTCATGTGTGTGCCTAGCATGGTGTAAGCTGTGCTGAGAGGTTGGGGGAGTTACCTGGAAGGTGCTGGGGAGCCAGTGAAACATTTTACGCAGAGGATGAGGTGATCAGAATTGCAGTTGTCCATAGTTAATGAGATAATTCTCCTCTGCAGGCTGTACCCCAGGGAGAAGTTGGAGTCATCAACTTGCCTTGCTGCAGACTCAGCCCCTGTTCCAGCAGTTGGGCAGCTGCCCCATCCCTGGAACCCAGAGCCTGGAGTTGGGCTCCTATCCTGAGTCACAAGACTCATCCCACACGCCTGCCTTATGTTTCTGTTTTAGATGCTACAATCCCTCCTTAGTGTCCTGCTGAGGACCAGAGAATCACTGTATCCTCTGAATCGTTGTTGAATGCCCCTCCCCTACTGCCCAGGTCATTCCCACCCAAGGAGATGTTTTTTGGGAGTGGGAATGATGCTCTGGGGAGCACCTATAGGTGCTCTTAAAAATCACAGGACCCAGGCACTGCAGGCTGCATGCTCAGGGGCAGAGACCTAGGGCGGGGAGGGGCATGGGTCCCAGGCCAGTGGGACCCCAGTGCCTCTGTGCAGCCCCAGGTGAGGGGACCAGGTAGGAGTGCGGGCTGGTCCAGGGATTTAAGGTTCAGTCAGCTACTTTGAAGGTGGACCTGAAGCAGCCCAATGTAGTATTGAGGGGTTGTATCCCAAATTTTTGAGGATGAAGACACTTTACCATCAAGACATTTTATGGAGACCAACATGGTAAAATTTGAACCTTAAGTTATATTGATGGAGAAAGTTAATGATGATCATTAATATATATTAATATAATAATATATACATATAATGCTATTGTTAATAATATGAATAATTAAGAAAGTTACTATGTTCAATGACATCTTTAAATACATTTATAATTTGTTCACAACAGCATGTGCATATCTTTGAAAAATGTTTTACATGTGGCTTGACTTTACCAGTCTATTTCTGGCTGTCCACCTTTTGGAAGGAATGTCTTTCCAAGGTGCTGGGTGCCCTCAGTGGCCTTTTGACCTCCATCCCCACCGGCCTAATCTGATTGGACCAAGGAGATGTCCATAGGGGTGGAGCCTAGCCTATGGCCTGGTGCACAGAGATGCGCTGGGCCAGTCAGAGGCCTCAATCTAGAATTAGAACTAACACACCGGGAGGGAGGAGGCTGCTGAAAGCTACAGTCTTGGGCAGCTCTAATGGCTGCAAACAGGGGGACCAGAAAGCATAATGAAGCAGTTCATGATTTCTCTTCATTTTATTTTCATTTTGAAAATAAAATAACAACAATAATATTTGTGGTATTAAAAATAAAACCTGAGTTTTGTTGAGCATTTTCTTGATGCCCAGCTCAGTTCTAAGTACTTTATAGTATAACCTCACGCAGTCCTCATGAAAACTCCAAAGCTGTACGGAATTTCCAGATGGGGAAATTAAAGTTCAGAAAGGGTAAATAACTTGGTCAAGGCCTACGCCTAGGAGGTGGCAGATCTGGGATTAGAGCCCAGGCCACCTCTTGCCCTCTCCTGCCACTCCAGGAAGCAGGACTGGTAGCCCTAGGGCAGTGAAGGGAGACAGCGACTCTGTGTAGCCACTTTGATTTCCTGAGGCAATGTCTTTTTTAAAAAAAAATTATTTATTTTTGGCTGCATTGAGTCTTCGTTGCTGTGTGCGGGCTTTCTCTAGTTGCGGTGAGCGGGGGCTACTCTTCATTGCGGTGCGTGGACTTCTCATTGCAGTGGCGTCTCTCGTTGCAGAGCATGGTTTCTAGAGCATGTGGGCTTCAGTAGTTGTATCGCATGGCCTCAGTAGTTGTGGCACACGGGATTTGCTACTCCAAGGCATGTAGGATCTTCCCAGACCAGGGCTGGAACCCATGTCCCCTGCATTGGCAGAAGGATTCTTAACCACTGCGCCACCAGGGAAGTCCCCTGAGTCAATGTCTTGATCTGTGGTTGGATTGCCACAGGATTCCCCCATGGGGCCGCATCCTCTTCCTTCAGCTCTTCTTCAACCATGTCGACTGGGTCTCTGTTTCTTGCCTCAGAGGGAGACTCTAACCTGTAACCCGAGGCAGTGAGGGTGCACACAAGGATTCACGTCCCTTTATAAGTGTCTGGGGACCCTAGAGTATGAAGGGGCAGGGCCCTGAGAACCTGCTCCAGCTCCTTGCTGGGACCTTCAGTAAGTCTGGTCCAGCCTGTTCTCCACCCCCCGTCTCACTCAGGGACGATGTTCTGAGACTGGGGGACCTGAGCTGTGCCCACCTAGGGGGAGCAGATGCCCTGTGGCCTGGGCAGGGTTTGGGCGGACTTGCTTGAATTCCTTACCCAGACTTGCTTAGATGTGGGCTTTTCTTTTCTTTTTTAAAGTTGTGGTTGGTATGAGTATATATATATATTTTTTTGTTTGTTGTTTGTTTGTTTGTTTTTTGCGGTACGCGGGCCTCTCACTGTTGTGGCCTCTCCCGTTGCGGAGCACAGGCTCCGGACGCGCAGGCTCAGCGGCCATGGCTCACGGGCCCAGCCGCTCCGCGGCATGTGGGATCCTCCCGGACCGGGGCACGAACCTGTATCGCCTGCATCGGCAGGCGGACTCTCAACCACTGCGCCACCAGGGAAGCCCTCGTATGAGTATATTAATCCTGAAGTTGCTTCCTGTCTCCAGCAGTCTTGGGTGATCTGCTATGATGACACTATTAACTAGACGCATCAGGAACCCACTCGAAGGCGAAGGTACAAGTGCTGCCACCTACTGGACGAAAATTAACAGTTTCATCACAACTGTATGAAAAAAATTTTGCGCAAGCCTCAAAGCTCCCCACCTCTTTCTTATTTTACGCATATTAACTCTAACTATTCTGGGTCAACTTTTCATAAAAACAATTAGATTCCAATAGAAAAATTTCCTCTATTTCCTAATAAATAGCTAATTAAAATGTGTGCTGTTTATCCAGGATTTCCTATGTGCTGAGCACTTTACATGCATTATCTCTGTTATTCTCACCACAATCCTATGAGCTAGATATTGTTATTATCTCTGTTTTATATATAAGGAAGGTGAGATTTGGAAACACTAAATGACTGCTTGCTACCAGAGTCCACCCAATTAAACACTGGGCTGTCTTGCCTCACCTTTAACAGTAACAGTGTAGGACTAGCATTTCATTATTTGACTAAAATCACACAAACTTAAAAAAAAGGCATCACAAATCCTGAAAATATTTCAAGTGTGTTCCATGATTAAGAAAATAAGTAAATATATTATAGACAGTGAGAACCAGGTCTTTTACTGTTGAAAGAGGAGTAACAAAAATGGAAAGGGGGAGGGTTAGAATGCACCCTGTGAGGTTGGATTGGAATCAGGGGAATTGGTGTGAACTCATGCTTTTACACATATAGATGGTTAGATATAGAAATAGAAATAGATGTAGGTGTATATGTATGTGTGTGTGCATACAGACATATATTCCCTACGTTTGTCCTTGGAAGGGACTAACAATAATGATACCCCAGTAGCTATGCATATACTGGCCTCTAGATCTTGGTTTCCAAGTACCATTCACTAATGAGAAGAAAAAAAATTCAGGGCTCCTTGAAGAAATGGCTGATTCTAGGGCTGGAGCAGGGAAAATATAAATGAACTTGGAAGATTTTGCTGTGCTAGAAAAAGTGCTCAGAAATGATGAGGTTCTTACTAAAGGACATGGGGGCCACATTGAAGGGGCTTCCAATGGCCAAGTCTGAGACAATTTTAGTAACAAAATAATGATAGCAATATATTATAACTCCTAGAATAAAGCAAATAACCATGACTCCACATCGATACAAATAATTGCATAAATAAATAAATGAAGACGAAGAGAAAGCTCTTCCTTACAAAAGAATTCCAATGAATAAATGCAGAAGGAATCATGGAAATAGGAAATCACCATTCGGCTAACAACACAGTCATTGTTGCAGGCAAGAATCATTGATGAATAGACCGACAGACATAGAAAACAAACTTATGATTATTGAAGGGGAAGGGAGGGGAGGGATAATTTAGGAGGATGGGATTAACATGTACACACTACTATATGTAAAATAGATAACCAACAAGGACCTACTGTATAGCATAGGAAACTATATTCAGTATTTTGTAATAACCTATAAAGGAAAAGAAGATGAAAAAGAATATATATATATACATACATATATATATTCACTGTGCTGTACACCTGAAACTAACAGAACATTGTAAATCAACTATGCTTCAGTAAAAAATTAAAAAATAAAAGTAACAAAGAATCATCGATGAATGTTAAAATTAGTGGGGGAAAGTATGATGAGAAACCAGACTTAGGTTCATAGTCTCAAGACATGTCCCCACAAAATACTTATCAATTACAAAGGGAAAGAGAGTAAATTTCCAGTGGATAAATCCGATAGGCACCACCATATCCAAGGGGTGAAAGTTCCCATTAGCAGGAATGAGATATATCCGCTTCACGTGGCTCCCGGTGTGATGAGCTGAGAAGGACACAACATCTCCTCTGCGGTGTTTGTGCCAAAAACTGCAGAACCTCAGTCTAATCATGGGAAAACACCAGGCACGCCCAGAGTGAGGAACATTCTACAAAACAACTGGCCACCGCTCTTCCAAAGTGTTATGATCAGGAAAGACAAAGCTTGAGGGAACTGTTCCAGACTGGAGGAGATGAAGGGGACATGACCACTCAGTGCTGTGTGTGAGGCTGCATCGGATCCTGGGTAGAAGGAGAACCCCAGTGGGGCGATTGACAAAGTTGGAATAACGTCTGGAGATAAGTTAGTAGTGTTGTATCCGTGTTCATATCCTGGTCTTGATAATTATGCTGAGGTTATAGAAGATGTTAACATTTGGGAAAGCTAGGTGAAGCGGACTCAAATTTTTTTCTACTATTTTTGCAATCTTTCTTACGTCTAAAATTATTTCAAAATGAAAAATAAAAAAAATGAAAAACAAGCTTGTAATGAAATATACGTAGGTAAAAAATGCATTTAAAAAGGCATTACACATGGGACTTCCCTTGTGGCATAATGGTTAAGAAGCCGCCTGCCGATGCAGGGGACACGGGTTCGAGCCCTGGTCTGGGAAGATCCCACATGCTGCGGAGCAACTGAGCCTGTGTGCCACAACTACTGAAGCCCGTGCACCTAGATTCCGTGCTCTGCAACAAGAGAAGCCACTGCAATGAGAAGCCCGTGCACTGCAACAAAGAGTAGCCCCTGCTCACTGCAACTAGAGAAAGCCTGCGCGCAGCAATGGAGACCCAATGCAGCCCCCCCCCAAAAAGAAAGCGTTACACAAACTATTATAAATAGAATGGATAAACAGCAAGGTCCTACTCTATAGCACAGGGAACTATATTCACTGTCCTGTGATAAACCATAATGGAAAAGAATATAAAAAAATGTATATAAGTGTGTAACTGAATCACTTTTCTGAACAGCAGAAATTAACACAACATTGTAAATCAACTATACTGCAGTTAAATAAAAGGGTATTGCAAAACGTATCAGGTTTCTGATTATCCAAAATTTGAAACCTCCCCCAGGCCAGAGCCCAAACTCTTTGGTCTTCGGTCTCTTCACCTGTCAGAGAAAAACCTCTACGTTTATCACAACACAGAGGTAGAAAGAAGGGAAGTATTTGGGCACGTTTTGAACAAGACACGCGTCAACGTTCCTTAGAGGTTTTAGTTGAATTGTAGAACACACATCAGACTGACCAAATCCTCTATTCCAGTTTTGGAATGTTCTGACTACAGCTTCTGGTTTATGTTGCTATGTTTCACAGACATCCCCAGAGCTGCACGCAGCAGGATCTTAGTACCCCAAGCAGGGATCGAACCCGTGCCGTCTGCAGTGGAATCGAGGAGTCTTACCCACAGGACCGCCAGAGAGGTCTCCCAGGACTTACATTTCTTGCTTTTACCATACTGGCCCTTGGGTGACACACGTAAGGGGGCTAAAGCAAAGAGATCATATCTGCTGAGGCTTAAAATAATAAAAATGATGATGATAGCTAAGCGATCACATGCCAGGCAGTGGTCCAAAATGCTTTAATGATAAACCAACCCTGGGAGGAAGGGTCTATTACTATACGCACTTTAGGGAGAGGGTGACGGACTTGACCAGGGTCCTTTTCTCTTTCATGCACAGCTAGTAGCTGGTGGAGCCAGGATCCGAACCCAGGCAGAGCGCCTCCAGAGCCCACATGCTGATGCGTTAGAAGGGGGTGCAGGGCTGAATGCAAGGTAACTGGGTGTTAACCCCCAACCCCTTTTGGCTTTGATAGAACTCCTCACTGAGTCTCAGAACAGAACGGGATCAGTGATGGTAAAGCACCGGCAGCGACTCTGGGAGGTCGTCCTGGACCCGCTCTCATTTGCCAGGGCTGTGGATGTACCTGCAAAGGGCTGGTGCGTGGACTTCCCCATGACACCAACTCTTGCATTATTAGCCGTTTACCCGGCCACTTAGCACTTTCTCCTGTTAAGCACCACAGTCGGGATGCTTGGACGTTCTGATTCATGGGGGTTCCTGATACTACCCCCTCTTGTCAAAGTCCTTTCTGATACTTGGGGTGCCTGAGACTGTTCCTGTTGCTGAGTGAAGCCCAAGTGCTGACCCCTGAGGTGGGATAAGCACCCCTTCTGGGCAAGTGCAGGATGGAAACCTAAATAGGAACAAACTTGAACAGCCACAAACTCCCCCCAGTTTTTCTCCCCCCACGTCATGTCCTCTGAGAAGTAACATACATAGAAAGCAAGGGTCTGGACCAGGAATCCTGACCTTGCTGTGTGACCTTGAGTAGAGTCCTGCCCTCTCTGGGCTTTGGTTAACTTAGCTGTAAATGAGGGGCTGGGATCTGGTGATTTCTAGGGTCTCTTCCAGCTCCTGCATTTTGTGGCACCAGGAGCTCGTGACAGGGCAGAAGGAAGCCAGGCCCGTTCCGGATGGACGCGAAGGTGTTTGCTCTGTGCTCTCGCAGAAGAGCTTGGCTGAGGTGTTAGTTAGGGAGGGACTGTCACTGCTCTGGCCGTACACAATTAGGGCTGAGGTGACTCAGAAGGGAACACGCCATGTGTTAAAATAAGAGCTGGCATTTCTGAGAAGGGAAGTCCAGGAGCCAGCCAGGATGGGATTAGCTGTTGATAAAGGCCCAGCATTGTTCTCAGTCTCCCCTGAGGCCCACACCACGTCCCAGAAGAGGAGAAGCCAGGTCCCTGGGCCCTAACAGGGTTGGGACAAAGCCGAGGCGTTGCTGAGGATGAGGTCCAGGGGGGCCATGTGGGGCTGCGGCCAGGACGAGGCAGGGCCATGCAGTGGTCAAGGCTGCCCGGGCCTGAGTGCTGAGTGCCCTTTCCTGTTGCTGGACTTGGATTCTCACTCCAGGGCCAGAGAGGGTTTGAGAGGGGACGATGGACGTGGACGCCGAAAGCCTAATAATGGGCGACCTGAAACTGCTGTCCTAGGCCAGCAACGCTGAGCAGTCCTCAGCCCACCCGCCAAGGTTCAGGCCAGAGTCAGGGAGTGCTGCGAGGGGGGTGGGTAGCACTCCGATTCAAGACTCTTCAGTCTCGAGAAACAAAGCCTGACAGGAATGTGAGGAAACCACTGTTTACTCTTTTCAAGTGTTCCACCAAAACGTGTTCTAAAATGTCTCTGGGGGAGGACGATGAGGGGGGCAAGGCCCGAGCTCCAGGAAGCGGAGATGTGGGCGAGGACCCCAGACTCTGCAGAAGCCACAGCTAGGAGGCCACCTCTCCTCTAACTCCCGGGGAGCAGACCCACGGGGAACAGGGTGCAGGCCCTCTTCGGAGTTGAAAGCGAGCAGGAAATAAACGGGCTCAGGGGATCTTGTTGGAGCAGGAAAGGCCCAGATTCGTGTTCCAAGGAGGGACCTGTGGGGGGCAGTGAACGTTGGTGACTCTCCCAGGGGTTGTTGGGTGGCAAGTGACAGACATCTGTGAGGCTGGCTCAGCTAAAGAGGAAATTAGGGCAAGGATCCCACCGGACCTGAGGGTAGCGGGAGGATGAGAACAGGCACCGGGAAGCCTGTGGAACAGAGTGGGCGCTAAGTCACTGTCTCAGCACCCCCGCACCCGGGCTGCCTGGTCACCTGTCTTGGTTATTCATCCGCAGACTTTGTCTCCCAGTTGGACCATTGCTGCTCGTGGCCTCAAATGGTCTTTCCCTACATGGCAACCACAGGTCTTGAGATTTGTAACCTTCCAGATACATCTGACCAGAGACCCTGGGGCTGAGCTCTAGATTTGAGAGAGAGAGAGAGAGAGAGAGAGTGATTGGCCCAGCCTGGCCAGGATTCACCGCCGTCTAATGGGCTTGCCAGGTGAGGCAGGTCCACAAGGATAGCGCGGGAGCTTCCACTTCGGCTTAGGTGTGTGTGTGGGAAATTCTTGCATCCCAGAAATGATGGAAACAAGGAGGGAGTGGGACCAGGAGGCCGGGGGACAAGAAAACCTCCTGACGCTGGGGCTCCAGGCAAGGAGAAGCCCAGGAGAGAGCTGGGAGGGCAGGGGAATCCAGGACATGCTTCCACATCCGTGACCCGGACAATGTATTCACAGATGGTGAAGAGTGGTGTGAACTTTTTTAAAAATATATTTTATTTGATTGAAGGAGAGTTGATTTACGGTGCTGTGCCCATCTCTGCTGTACAGCACAGTGACTCAGTTATACGCATAGAGACATTCTTTCTTTTTTTAATATTCTTTTCCATTATGGTTTATCCCAGGATATTAAGAGTGGTTTGAACTTTTTGTGTTAGAACCTCCTATGAGGAGAATCTATAACCTGATTGCCACTGATACAGCAAAAGGTTCTGATTTATCGAGGTCATTTTTGCTCAAGGTAACCTCAGAGAGAGAAGTGGAGGAGTTTAGAAGACACAAATTTTTTTATAGTCCGGGGAGAAATTTCCTGCCCAGAAAGGGGAAAGGTCAAGACATGTATATGTGTGTGCAAATCTGGGTCCCACCCCAGACCAAGGCAATCAGAATCTCTGGGAGGTAGGTTGCTGAGTGCCCCCTGTGTTTCCCATGTGCACCCAGGGGTGTCATTCACTGGTCTCGGACAGACAACAGGTCACGCTCCTTTTCTCCATGATAGGCACCCAGATATTTGGAGATGGCTGATAGAAGTCAGCTTGCTCTATTTCCTAGGCCTTGGGCTCTGCCAGCTGGCATCTAAGAGCCTCATGGTGCAGAGGGGTGCTTTGGATACCCCTGTTTCTGTCAGCGAAGCCCCTGCCCCTGCCCTGCCTCTTAGCAAGGCAGCCCTGATTCCTTCTCCACTAGGTGTTCAGGCAGTCAGCGGGCATTCACCACGCTCAGCAGACTGTAAAGCATCCTGTCCATGAGAAGCTTCTAGAGCTATTGAAAGACAGAGACAGTGCTTAAAGACCCCAACACTTGTAGGGGGGCTGACTGTCTTAGTTTTCTGGAACTTTCTCTGTTTTAACACTGAAAGTCCCGCATCCCAGGAAACCCCTCAGGCCTGGGCAAGTTGGCCCAGTGACTTACTGAGGTAGAGCACATGTGGGAAAGATACTAATTCAGGGTCAGAAAAGCCCAGCGCCGGGCTCTGCCGTCTTGGAGAATGTTGACTTTTCTCACACATGCACATTACACAAGCCAAAAAAAAAAAAAAAAAAGGCAGGCATTGTTTAAACTTATAGCAGTTTATATTCTAGGAAAAGGTGGTATAAGTCAAAAAGATAAAAATTGGATCAATTTTCCCACAGAAGCAAGTACCATGATGAGAAACCCTGAGCAGGGAAAACTTCTATAAAAAGCTCTATCCTGGCCCTGAACAAAACTTCTTCAATTTAAAGTATTTCTCTGAGGTAACATGGAGCAAAATGTTCTCTTAGAAAAATCAGACCCCAAGAGTAATTAACTGGACATTGAATACCTGTACTCTGGGCAGTGTAAGGTCTCTCAAAGTCCATGTACACCAAAGAAAAAAGACAGATCAGTAATTTGTCACATGCAATGTTATTTTATTTGTTGAAAAGATACCTATGTAGGGGTTCCCACTGAGAGTTAGAGGGGCGCTCCTAATCAAGGCAGCACGCTGGAACCACTGGGGAGCCATAAAACCTACTGATGCCTGGGTACCACCCAGAAATGCTGATGAACTCGGACTGGGTGCCGAGGAGTGGAGGCTCTAGCTGGGGCTAAGAGCTTGCAGCAAGAGAGGGGCAGGGGAGGAGGAGGTTGCCTGAGGTCTGGGTTCAAGGCCTAGGGTCTTGAGTGCTGGAACACTGAGACACAGACTAACTGGAAACAAAACCTTAGTGGTCATTGAAGTCAGTCTTCTCATTTTGGGGAACTAGATCTAGAGAGATGAAGGAACGTGTCCAAGTCCTTTAGCATTTAGATGTAAAATTAGAACATAGGTATTTTAACGCCTTATCCTTGTATCCTTTTCACGCTTTGGTGGTTTTAAGATATGCCCACAAATTCCTTGAAATTCTGCTCTTTAAAAAGTGAAGCTTAGACATATATACGCTACCAACTGTAAAATAGATAGCTAGTGGGAAGCAGCTGCATTGCACAGGGAGATCAGCTCGGTGCTTTGTGACCACCTAGAGGAGTGGGATAGGGAGGGTGGGAGGGAGGGAGATGCAAGAGGGAAGAGATATGGGGATATATGTATATGTATAGCTGATTCACTTTGTTATAAAGCAGAAACTAGCACACCATTGTGAAGCAATTATACTCCAATAAAGATGTTAAAAAAAAAAAGTGAAGCTTAATTCCCTTCCCTTTGAGTGTGGGCTGACTTAGTAACTCATTTCTAATGAACAGAATATGGAGGAACTGATGGTTTGTGACTTTTGAGACTAGATCGTGAAAGGTCTATCTCTTGGATCACTCGCTCTGGGGAAAGTTAGCTGACATGCCCGTGAAGACACTCAAGCAGCCTTATGAAAAGGCCATGTGTTGAAGATCTGAAGCCTCCTGCCAACAGCTTTGTGCGGGTGCTATCTTGGAAGCAGACCCTCTGGCTCCAGGCAAGCTCTCAGGTGACTGGGGTCCTGACTGACATTTTGTCTGCCACCTCCTGGGAATCCCTGAGGCAGAACCATCCAACTGAGCCACTCCTTAACTCCTGACCCACAGAAAAGGTGAGATAATAAAAGTTTTAAGCAGCTAAGTTTTGGGGTAATTTGTTACACAGCAATTATAGCAAATACACACACCAACCTAAAATATAATCTTTCAGAGTCAGTAATATCCAATTTTGAGGACGAACTCTAGTGCAGTAGGAGAAAATGAATGAAAGGAATAGGGAGTATAGCAACATTTTCCTTCTAAGGGAGGATGAGGCTGGGGCGGTGGGAAAATCACTCTGTATACTCATCCTTTCTATTGATAGAGGCTGGAGAAAGGAAAGGTGGAAGCTTCAAGGTGTCTGGCAGCTCTTCAGTCTGTTGAAGCTTACAACCTAGAGTTGGTGATTTCTGTTTTAACAGGGCTCACGAAGCAGGCCTGAAACTGCATAGGGGTGGGAAAAAGACATCGAGCAACTTATAAGAATCGTGGTGTCTGACATTTCATCATACCATTGGTGCTGATGTGAGGTAAACTCTAAGCATCCTGTGAGGTCCGCTGCACACACAGAGGCCCCGGGAGCTTGAGGAAGGGCTCTGAGCTCTCTGCGTGGGTCAGTGCTGAGCAGGGGTGGGAAGGGAGTCAGGAGAGGGCCCGCGTGAAGCTGATGGTTGAGCCAGAGAGCAGAGAGATCTTGAGGGCCATGGCATCGGTCAGGCCATCAGGAAAACAGAAGCCGTTCTGCGTCTTGGGGACCTCAGCTTGCAGCCCTGGAGTGTGAGGGGAGAATGCGGCAGGAAGTGGGAGCTCTTGAAGTTCTTTGATGTACTTGCATCTGACCAAGCCTCTGAGAAAAATGGCTTCTGCCTCACTCCTGTATTCTAAGTCCAGGGCAAGTTTCCCTCATCGACAAAGTCTAACCTGGGAGCACACGAGGAAGGGGACTGTGAGAAGCAGCTTCCAGCCCAGGTGGCGAGGTGACACACTGGGGTCAACACTGGACTTCCCAATGGACAAGCCCTTGGGGAGCTGCCACTGAGGGCTGGGTCACCGGGGGGATGTTCCCTCTTACTTAGTATAAAGAAAGCAAGCAATGCTATTTGCTATTTACTTGCCAATGTTATCGTCAAGAAATATCCAGAGAGAGGTCTTCATGTCGACCAGAAACTGTTGCTCAGGAAATAAGTGGATGGTCACTGGGTTGGTGACACAGGGCTCCCTGGTGACAGCCTGTAGACAACTGGCCTCTGCCCACAATTCTTCCTCGGTCATGCCTTCATTTAATGCTTTGATGTCTGGTCTATGTGGAAAGCATCTCTTCAGCTCATTGGAGACCCTTATCTTTGGGAAACATTGCCTGCTAGGTCTGCTTTTGGTGATTCTCAGAGCACACAAGTGTATTCATGACTCTGAGAACACTCTTTTCAGAGCGTGTCTGTTAATGGCCTGTGGTGTTAAATGTGAATGGGATCTGAGTAGTCAATGCTCCATTAAATTGGAGAAATAGGGATGCTGGTTTGGAATGTGTGGACATCAGGAATAGAGATTCCTGAGGGCAGCCAGTGAAGAAAACAACTCCAGGGACTTCCCTGGTGGTGCAGTGGTTAAGAATCCACCTGCCAATGCAGGGGACACAAGTTCAAGCCCTGGTCCGGGAAGATCCCACATGCCGTGGAGCAATTAAGCCTGTGCGCCACAACTACTGAGCCTGCGCTCTAGAGCCCACGTACCACAACTACTGAAGCCCGCGCGCCTAGAGCCCGTGCTCCGCAACAAGAGAAGCCACTGCAATGAGAAGCCAGCGCACTGCAACGAATAGTAGCCCCCGCTTGACACAATTAGAGAAAGGCGCGTGCAGCGACGAAAACCCAAGGCAGCCAAAAATAAATAAATACACAAATAAATTAAGAAAACAACTCCAGAAAAGTTTGTGAACGCTCTCCATGTGAAGGCATGCAACATGTGAATTGTCATATAATTCCCCAATTCAAGTATTGCCTAAAATAAGGCCTAGGAATTACTGGTGCTATTGACGGCACAAAGTTGTCGAATACGCTCCCTACCCGACCCCCACGCCCCCAAAGCATGTAAGAAAAAATCTGTCTTCCTGAATTTGGGCCTCTGTAATTAAGAATGGATGCTAATGAACTGCTACCTTTGCATACTCCAGGAAGAAAGGGCTGTCATGCAGGTGAGTAGACTAGGCACGTTTACACTAGAGAGATTTTAACTTCTGAAGAGGAGAAGTTCATTTCAAGCCTCCTGAAAGTACTTACTTGAAGCCCTACCACTAACCCTAGAGGATCAGAAAAGACGGCCTTCTTTCCTTCCTTAAGACACCTGACTGCCACCTGCCAGAGAACTGTAGTAAGTATTCAGGTTCACAATCAGTGCAATGTGAAGGGGGCCCTAGGGTTGTGCAGTGCACTTGCTGGGCCTCTGCACATGGTACCCTGGTGTGCTCACAGGTACAGGTCGTTCAGGTTCCAAAGGACATTCTGCCAGCTTTCACTTGGACCTATTGAATGTCCTTTAAAAACAAATGTTGTATTTTGCAAAAAAAAAAAAAAAAAAAAAAAATCCCAGCTTTCATTCTCTCCTACTTCCTGAGTCTCCTCTGCCTGCTGTGATCTGATTAGCAGAAACCTACCAGGTGCCCACCTTGTCCTGTCCTATTCAAAGGGAAGAGCCACCCCCTCTGTGGGCTCCTGCCCACCCTCCCCCGTCACCGGCCCTGCCCAGGTTCCTTGGGCAGCTCCCCTTCCTGCATCTGCTTCAGACCATCCTTCTGGTCTCCCTGAGGTACCTCCCTGTTCCTTCCTCCCAGGCCTGTGGGAACCTCTAAGAGAAGGGAATCTGGAGCCCTGCCTGCCACAAGTGGCTTATGAAGCTTGTGGCTGGACCCCCCCCAGGGCCTCAGCCTTCCTTGTTGGAGGATGAGGGGTGATTTGTGGGTGTGAGGACAGTGGTTTGCTTGGTCAGGCCATCTGCGAGGTCTGGTGAGTGAGCTGGGCCAGCAGGGAGCGTATCCAAGACCCGACGTGAAAATGACCACCATGGATTCAGGCAGGAAAGAGCTGGGTCCCGGGGAAATCAGCCGAGGCAGCAGCTGAAGAGGCTAAATTCCTCCCAACACCAGAGAACGAGGTCAGAGTTCACAGGGCAAAGGGTCCCCGAGAGCAAGTGACACTTAGATGTGATCAATGCCAGGGCAGAGGCTATGGACCCTGCCAAGCATGTCGCTCGTGAGGAAGGTTCCACTGGGGTAAGGCACTGACTCTGGGATGGGGCTCTACGTTGGCATCCAGTTCATTGGTCAACTCACATGCTGAGTTGGAAGAGACCCTTGACTTCCTGAGCCACAGTGTCCTTGTCTTTGACACAGGAGAAGGCCCGCCCTGTCCGACTCAGAAGTGTGTTGGGAGGAGAGGGGTTTGGAGGCCTGAGGGTCCTTTGAAAGCAGTGATGCCTGGAGGGGTCTAGGGGTTGGGCGACTGGAAATCGGGGAGCTCCAGACCAGGGTCAGTGATCCCAGTAGTGGGGTGGAAGGAAATACTGGACTGGCCTGTCCCCAGATTTCTCCATCTGTAGGGGATGGAAGCACCCGACCTTGACCTTGGCAATTTCTAGAGACCTGGCCAGGCCAATGCTCTCTATGACGGCAACAGCTGGCTGCTTCCCTGCTGGGACTGGTTGCCCGCTCCTGAGCCCCAGCTGGACCTGCTCCAGGCTGGGCTGTCACTGGGTGAGCCGTCATAGCTGAGAGGGAGGTCAGAGCCCAAGCTGGGCCCTCTGAAGAAGCCCCAGTATCTCAGAGGCACTTTAGCCCCGGAGGGGAATAGAAGAACTTGCGAGGTTTGGTCCCTGTCACCTGAAAGAAGCCACCTGCAGGGCAGGCTGAATTGGTCAGCCTGATATCTACTAGCCCCATGACCACCACAGCCTTATATTTGCTTATGCATTAGCCCTTGCAATTCCTCCTCACTCATTCCTCCACTCAACAAATATGTATTGAGAGCTTGACACGGCCCCCGTAGAGCTTACAACTTAGTGAATAAACAAGTAAATAAATGTGAAAAGCAAATGTAATTCCAACTTTTGGTAAAAGCTAACAAGGAAATGAACAAACAGGGTAGAAGCCTCCCTGAGGATGTGTCATTTAAGCTGAGGCTTGAAGGATGAGAAGGAGTCAGCTATGTGAATAGTGTGGGAAAGGATTCCAGGCAGAGGGAACAGCAATCTGTGAAAGCTCTGAGGCGGGATAGGGCTCCTTGCCTTAGAGACAGCAAGGAGTCGAGGGGGACTGGATGTAATGAATGAGGAAGACAGGGTGGGAGACCGGGTCAGAGAGACAGGCAGGGATCAAATCCTGTGGCTGTAGGAAGGAGTGCGGATTTTCTTCCAAGTACCACGGGAAGATGCCAAAAGGTTTTAAGGCAGGTGTGATGGGATCTGACTTAAGTTGTAAAGAGGTTACTCTGCTGTGTGGAAGGAGAGAAGAGTAGAGTAGGAGGCTACTGCAGGAGTTTGGGTGACTTGGACAAGATAGTGTATCAGACAGGATGGGCTAGGTTGCACTGCAGTAACAAACAGGTCCTAACCTCAATGGCTTAACAGAACTAATATTTATTTTCAGTTTTTTTGCGAGTCAGCAGATGGGCTCTGCTCGTATTTATCACTCAGGGACTCAGGTTGACAGGGTCCCCATCTCAACACAATTTCCATAATCCCTATGGCAGGAGGAAGGGAAGTGTACGGGCTCTTAAAATTCCCCACCAGAAGTGACAGATGCCTCATCCTTTCCATGTTATTGGCTAAGTAAGTCATACAGGCATTGCCTAACTTCAAATGGGGTGGGAAAGTGTCATCCTCCCATATCCCCAGGAGAAGAAAAGCTGGACCACACTCATGACCATCACAGGCCATGAGAGTGAAGACGGAGGAAGTGAATAAATTCAAGATATGTTTTGGAAGTAAAAGTAACAGGTCTTACTGATGAGTTATGTGTAGAGTGTGGTGGAGCTGAGGGACGAGGTTAGATGATTCCCAGGCTCGTGGTTTAAGCATCTGCCTGGTTGGTGGTCCCGTTTGCTAAGGAGTACACTGGGTGTGAAACAAGTTTTGAATGGGGACCAGGATGAAATATTTGGAGTTGGCAACTGAATTATGCAAAATTTCTGGAGCTCAGAAAAGAGGTTCAGGCTGGATACAAATTGGGGTGTCATCAAATAAGTAGTGATGAACACCTTGGGAGTGGATGGGCTCACTTCAGGAAAAGGTGCAGACAAGTAAGAGGGTTCAAGGATGAGCCCTGGAACCCCATCACCATGGGGCTGAGGGAGGATGAACAGCCAGCCAAGCAGAAGGGGAGAAGCCAAAGGAGTGTGTGTGCCACAGACACAAGACAACTTGGGGGTTTTTAAAGCTGGAGAGGCTGCTAAGAGGTGCATTCTGATGAGGTAAGAAAGTTACCCCAGATGTGACACAAGCAGCTTTTAGTCCAGTGGTGGAAGGGAAAGCCCCGTTAGTGTGGGTGGAGGCATGAACGGGAGGACAGGAAGTGGATACAGCGTGTGTAGACAATCCAGTGGAGAAGTACAGCCTGAAGGATGTCTCAGGAGCTAGTTTTCTTCCCCATTCCTAATCTCTCATCAGACAGGCCCAGGGGGGCAAGACGGCTGCCTCAGCTTGAGCCCTGCTCCTTTGTGCAGGTAGGAAGAGTGTGTATTTCTTGCCCGGGAATCTCGGCAGGATCACCACTGCTTGCATTGGGTCGTGTTTCTTTCTTTGCCCGAACTAATCCCAGAGCCAGGGAATTCAGGGCTCTGATTGTCCTAGCTTGGGATGTGCTGCTTATCTGGGGTCCATGACCCCAGAAATTCCATGGGAGAGGAGGTTGATCCCAGAGGGAAGTTAAGGTACAAATTCCAGAAGGATGAATTGATATGGGTGGTAAAAATTATAGATACTCCCTAAATCATGTTATATCCAAATGTCCCATGTCTAAGTTGATGTTTGCCTTACCATTTACATAAAAACCAGGGGAAAGGATTGCCAAAAGCATTTTGTTTCAGGACACCCTGCACTCCCACGCAGGATCATTGCCTGTCCAGATAGGCCGTTGCCCTTTCAGAGCTTGGGGTACCTGAGAGCCCTGGGCCAACCCAGGGAGCAGATGTCCTGACCCCAGAAGGTGCCAACTCAACGGGGAGTGAAGTATATCCTGGCCACTGCTCCCGGAGGCAGAGACCCCTGGAATGAACCCACTGCCCAAGTCACAGAGCTAACAGCTCAAAGAATTTAGTTTATTATTATTATTATTTTCGGTACGCGGGCCTCTCACTGTTGCGGCCTCTCCCGCTGCAGAGCACAGGCTCCAGACGCGCAGGCCCAGCGGCCACGCCTCACGGGCCCAGCCGCTCCGCGGCATGTGGGATCTTCCCCGACCGGGGCACGAACCCGTGTCCCCTATATCGACAGGCGGACTCTCAACCACTGCGCCACCAGGAAAGCCCAAAGAATTTAGTTTTAAAAAATCTAGGGCTTCCCTGGTGGCGCAGTGGTTGGCGATCCGCCTGCCGATGGGGGGGACGAGGGTTCCTGCCCCGGTCCGGGAGGATCCCACGTGCCGCGGAGCTGCTGGGCCCGTCAGCCGTGGCCACTGGGCCTGCGCGTCCGGAGCCTGTGCTCCGCGACGGGAGAGGCCGTGGCGGTGAGAGGCCCGCGCACCGGGAAAAAAAAAAAAAAAAAAAATCTAAACGGTAGAGAAGGATGTATGTGGAAATGTAAATCTCAGTCCCACCCCAAACCCAGTCTCCTGGGTCACCTTCCCAAAGTGAAAACTTATTACCAGTTCCTTATGTACCATTTCAGAAATTTTTAGTGCATGTGGGAGCATGTATATGTCCCCTGCCTCTCTCTCTCTCTATTTTTTTTTAACAAAATGAGTGCATTCTATATATACTGTTCTGTATAGTACTTGTTTGTTTCTACTTAATATTACTTAGTGATTGTTCTAGCTCAGTACAAATATAGTTGCCTTATTGTATTTAATGGCTGCATTACTTTATTGTATGAATGTACAATAACTTATTTTAACTGGTTCTCTATTAAATTGGCTGTTTCCAATTTTGTGCTAGAAAAACAAACCTGTAATGATTATCCTAGATCAGGCGCCTTTGCACACATGTGCAAGTATGTATGTAGGATAAATTCCTCCAAAAAGTTAAAGACTATGTGCATTTAAAATTCTCATAGGGGTTGTCAGGATTCCCTTCCAAAATTTTTTTTCTTTTTACCAGTGGACATTTTCACCAATGATATATAGGACTCCTGCTTCCCCATCTCTCACCAATACCAAATGTATCTGAATCCTTGTGTCTCTTTCAAAGTTTCAGTGCAGCAGTGGAAAGGCTGAAACTTGGAAGCAGGCTGACTTCAGTTGGAATCCTAGCTCCTGCTAGCTACTAGTTTGGGGCCTGTGGGTGAGTTATGTAACATCTCTGAGCCTTGTTTTTCATATCTGCAGAGTGGGATAATGATTGTACTAATTACAATCTCTTTTTGCAGCAAATACCAGAATTGCCTCTGGTTAGCTTAAGTTGATAGGTAATTCACTGGTAAGCCTGGGAGCGGCTCACGGCTTCCGGGTGGAACTGGAGCATTTGACCTCAGACAGGGCCAGATAAAGCCAGATCCAGGATGGCTAGCAATGGGTTTGCGAACTTTCCTTCTAGAAAAGAATTGCTCAAACTCTCTGTGGTTGAAGGATCAGGTTTTTAAGAATTCCAAACGTCACATTCCAATGCTTTTGAAAACGCAATAAAAGCAAAGGACTAGCAAAATGAAATTTTAAAAGATATACATAATACTAACCCCATTTTAAATTCTTGGGTTTAACAAACATAAAGTTACTTGTTAAATGGCCATAAAAGATTTTCAACGCTTACTCAATTTCTGTGCTTACCTTGTTGAGGGCTGAGAACAATGGACAGACCTCCTCTGGCCTGAGACAATACTTTGGGTATCACTGCTTGCTCTAGAGAGCTGCTGAAACACATTTACTTCCAAGCAGCCCCAGTCTTTGCCACTCAGGTCAGTATTCCAAATTCTTGGAAGGAGAATCTGATGGACTCAGCTTGTATCAGGTGCCCATGGGGACAGATTAATACCTTGGGAGAGATGGGCTTACCTCGGGAACAGTTATAGACAAATAGGAGAGTGCGGGGATGAGCCTGGGAACTCTGTCGCCATGAGGTTGGGGGAGAATGAGCAACTGGACAAGGAGAAGACAGGCAAAGACAACACAGGAGAGAGGTGTCAACAAATTCAGAAGATGGGGTGTTGATGGATGAAACAAAACTCGGTGATGGGGGAACGCAAAAACCCAGCTGCCTTCAGAGGAAGAACAGACGAATTCTATTGCACAGAATAGTGATTAGAGTCAACAATACTGTATTATAAACTTCAGAGTTGCTAAGACACTAGATCATAGCTGTTCCCACCACAGAAAAGAAATAACACTTTTGTAAGGTGCTAGAGGTGTTAGCTAACACCGCAGGAGGTAACCATATTGCAATATATGTGTATCACCTTAACGTTTGTGCACCTTAAACTTACACAATATTATATGTCAATTATACTTCGATTAAAAAAAAGCAACCTGATTCACTCCATAGAGCTGCTGACTAGTTCAGGGATCAGAGGCCCTGGGTTTTCTAAATGTGAAAAGTAGGGTTGGGGCAGGGGTAGGGCTGAATACAAGCGGATTGGCTAAAAGTCTGTATTTGATCCTGCAGACACTTGTACTGACGCCAGCAGAAGGCAAGGCATTTCTTCTCTAGAGAAACTGAGCCAAGGGTTGCTGGACTTGAGGACACTGGGCACAGCAGAGGCAAGGGCGAGGCAAGGACTTGAAAACGGGATGATTAAATTAATGAAGGAAATGGCTGAGTCCCGCTGAATAACCCTGGAATGAAGTGTGGAGTCTACAAGCTCTGCTGCCCTACAGAGAGCTTCCAGCCGGCTTTAAATTGTTAAAATTTGGACATGTCATATATACAGAGGAGAGCACAAAATGTATAGGTACAGTTTCAAGAGTGACAAGAGTTCCCTGGTGGCCTTGTGGTTAGGATTCCAGGCTTTCACTGCCATGGCCTGGGTTCAATTTCCGGTTGGGGAACTGAGATCCCACAAGCCGCTCGGCCAAAAAAAAAAAAAAAGAGTGACAATAAGATGCACCACCAGTCCACCAGGGACCCAGCAGCAGGTAGGAGGATAGAACCGGTACCTGAGAGACCCCTGGTCCCCTTGGTGTGGCATCCCATCCCCTCACCCCGTAACACTATCTGGACCTCTGTCTTGATCATCCTCTTGCCTTTCTCTATAGTTTTATCCCCAGTAAATCTCTTCCTATCTAAGCAGCGTATTGTTTAGTTATGAATCGCGGAGTGACAACCTCAGAGCTCTCTGTGTGAGGAAAGGGCAGTTTGCACCGTTGGACACAAGCTCCTAGGAGAGGAGAAGCTGAACAAAGTCTGTCTTCAGCCTCCCTGGGAGTTTCCCAGAGACCCTTTGCAGAAGTCACTGGGTGAGGTCACGAGTGGACCTTGAAAGATCAGAGCCACCACAGAGCGGGGGATCTGGCTGGACCTTCGTGTGGACCAGGGTGGATCTCCGGCCGAGATGCGGTCAGAGGACAGCCGCTCACATCCCCCGCTTTCAGGAGCAGATCAGAGCAGAACACCTGTGGGGTGAAGCTGAACTCCCTCCTGGAGTGGAGAACAGGAACTTACTTCCTCAGCCAAGTCCAGATGAGCAGTGGAGCCTGGGCCAGATGCCCTGGGCGTCCTTCTGTCCTCAGATGGTGTAAGGAAGTGGGCACCTTGGAGATGGCAGCCTTCACTGTGCCCGTTGGTGCCCATCACCCAGCACATCAAGTGCCCAGCTCCCTCCCCGCTCTCCCTTCAGTCTTCCTGGATGCCTTCCTCCTCCTGCCCTGTTTCCTGCCTCCGTCCTTCTGAACTTTCTTACTGTGGTCCAGCATATCCTCCAGCATCTTTTGGAGAAAAGCTGTATTCTGGGTAAATTTTTTGGGACTTTGCATGTCTGAAAAAGTCTTTTTTCTTCTCCCTACTAGACTGAGATTTTTCTAGGTTTAAACATCTAGATTGGAAATAATTTTCCTTGTAAAATTGCTTCAATGTATTCTTGCTTTTAAGGTAGCTATGAAGCAGTCAGAAGCCATTCTGGTTCTGATCCTTTTTTCACATGTTCTGTTTTTTCTCTCTGACGCTTGTCAGATCTCCCCTCATTCCCCCGTGCTCTCAAATGTCACAAGAGTGTACCTTGGTGTAGGTCCACTTTAATCTGTTTGTCTGGGTATACACCAGCCCTTTCAATCTGGAAATGTACATCCTTTAGTTCTGAGTAATTTTCTTAATTTGTTTCTCTATTGGTTCCTTCCTTTTGTTTTTTCCTGATCTCTCCTTCTGGAACTCAGAGTGATTTAGATGTTGGACTTCCTATTCTGGGTTCTCCAATTTTCTCTTTTTGTTCTACTTCTGGGAAATTTCCTCAGTTTTTTTCTTTCTGCTGAGTTTTTCAATGCTGCTATCAATTTTCACCTTTAAAATCTTTTTAAAATTCTCTTAATGCACTTTGAAAAAACAAGCATCCTATTCCTATTGATAGAATATTTGATGGATACAGTACCTTTTCTCATCTCTCCGAAGATGTTACTATATTAACATTATAGATGTTACTATATTAACATTATAGTAACATTATGTTACTATATTAACATTATAATATATTAACTATATTAACATTATATAACATGTTACTATATTAACATTATAACATCTTATATTAACATTAAGATGTTACTATATTAACATTACTATATATAACATTATATTAACATTATAACATATTCTCATCTCTCCGAAGATGTTACTATATTAACATTATATAACATTAACATTATATTAACATTATAATGTTACTATATTAACATTAACATTATTATGTTACTATATTAACATTAACACATTAACACTATATTAACATTATAATGTTATAACATTATAACATTATAATATATACTATATTAACTATATAACATTATACTATATTAACATTATTATTATTAACATTATAACTATATAACATTATATTAACATTATAATATTAACATTATTAACATTATACATCCTCTCTTGACACACACACATATTGTCTGTTCCTGGGCTGTTTACTGTTCTCTCTGTGTATGTGTGTGTGTGTGTGTGTGTGTGTGAAGGGCTTTAGGTCTTTCCTTGTGGGATCTCAGATTCCCTGGAGAAGTTTTCTCAAATCTCCCTCCTGGAGGTAAAGGTCTAGCTGGGTTGATCTCGGGGCCAGTGGGGAAGGAGAGCCAGGGGGCCTCACCTTTCAGCACACAGCAAACCCACTTTTTTCCCTCCTGCAGCTCACATCCTCGCCTGTGCCTCTGGCCTGAGACCCTCAGTATCCCCCTTTCCAGAGAAGACACTTCGGGGCTTGAATGGGTAGGGAAAGGAGCTGCCCAGTGTTGCAGGGGAGGGGAGGAAGGACCAGCTGCCCTTCACACAGCTTCCCCCTCATCCTCCTGAGCCCTCCATCCGAGAGTTTCTGGGGGCTGCCATCTCCTGATCTCTTGAAAATCTCATAGCAGAGATGCAGTGGTTCTTAGTTTTCCCCACCTCTGGCATCAGCTCCTCCTGTGCTCTGTCTGATCAATCCCTCCTTACCCATCTGTTTTCCAACTTCCAAAGTTTGGCTGCCATGGTCCCATCTCCTGTTGTCTGTGCTTTTTGATGTCTCTCTCTCCCGCACCCTTTAATCTCTTTACTATAATGTTGGTGGGGTTCAGGAGGGAGAAACATTGCGTGTGTGTGCTCAACCTGGTCTCTTAACCTGGAAGCTTCCAATCAGCTTTTTAATATCACCCGTTTATACATGAGCAGCCAAAGATCAGCTAATGATTGAGGAAATGCTCTGTATGAATAAGAAAGAAAAACCAAGGCAAACAAAAGGAGAACAGGCTTACAAAGGGAAATAAAGTCAACGTAGGAAATAGAGGAAAACTTCAAAACATATAATATCCACATGGAATAGTCAGTATGTGTGTTTTTTTCCCTTGAAACAGATAACTAGAGAACTTTAGGGACAAGTAGTCTTTTAAAATCTTAAAAACACATGAAAATGCACATGTGAGAGTATTTATCACATGGTTTCTAATAGCAGAAAATTTATATAACCTAGATTTCTAAAAATAGAGGACTAATTTAATAAATCATAGTATACAACCATAATAAATCATAGTATACAACCAGGCAGCGGTTAAAAATGATGTGGTAGAAACGTATTTGTGCAAATGGAAAGTAACTCATAATATATCACCGAAAGATTACAGTACAGAATCAAAATATTTACAGTAAGATTCTATTCTGGAAAAAATATTATGTATATGTGCACAGAAAAATGTACTACTTCAGCTACCAGATGAATTCTGTCAGACTGGATTTAAAAACCTTTATATACAGTTACAAATCTGGAAAAATACGTCTCAAGAATATTAGCAGAGATTACCTGCAGGTATGGAATTACAGGTGAGCGTTATTTTCTTCTTTGTATTTTTCTGTATTTAGTCAATTATTTTTCAAAATGCACATATTACTTTATAACCAAAATTCAGTGTTTCTTTGTTTTGTTTTGTTTCTAATGTTTATTCCATTTGATCCAACGATTCCTTTCCTATGAAAATACCCTAGAGAAATAGAGCAGATCAGAAGAATTATCTAAAACAATTTTTCACATAGTATTATTTAGAATTGCCAAAAAAAAATTGGAAAGGAGCTAATAACTGACAAACTGAGATTGGTTAGATTATATTACACTTATACGTTGGACTACTCAGCTATTAATTCATGCCAGAATTTTTTTTTTTTTTTTTTGCGGTACGCGGGCCTCTCACTGTTGTGGCCTCTCCCGTTGCGGAGCACAGGCTCCGGACGCACAGGCTCAGCGGCCATGGCTCACGGGCCCAGCCGCTCCGCGGCATGTGGGATCTTCCCCGACCGGGGCACGAACCCGCGTCCCCCGCATCGGCAGGCAGACTCTCTACCATGGGGCCACCAGGGAAGCCCTTGCCAGAATTTTTTGATAGATAGCATGTATAGATATAGACAGTATGACCTCTGTGTTGTTTAAAATAACTAGATATATATTTAGGTATATTTAGGAAAAAGACTTGAGGAAGCACATCAGACTATTATAAGTACAGTAAGTCCGCTACATACAAACCTTCAAGTTGTGAACTTTCAAAGATGCGAACGTGTGTTCGCCTGTCCAATCACGTTAGGCGTGAGTGGAATTGCAGCTTGTCCTCTGTCTCCTGTTGCTGACGATCCTTCAGCTCTACCATCTCCCACCTCCTCTCAGTCCTCCAGTCAGTAACTCTTCTTGCCTGTTCACTCGATGCCAGCCCCAGTATGCCAGCTGTTGTACTGTACTACTGTACTTTTCAAGGTACTGTACGATTTTAAATGTTTTCTTGATTTTTTGTGGGTTTTTTAAAATGTATTATTTGTGTAAAAAGTATTATAAACCTATTACAGTACAGTACTATATAGTCGATTGTGTTAGTTGGGTACCTAGGCTAACTTTGTTGGACTTATGAACGTGCTCTCGGAACGGAACTCATTCATATGTAGGGGACTTACTGTAGTTGGTTGTCTCAGGATGATGGGATTGCCTTACCTAAGCGTGATTTCTGGGAGGGTTGAGATGCGGTCTCTTACTCACCTTTCCATTCCCAGGATCTTGTCGCTCCTTACAAACATCTGCTGAATATGTGAATGTGTTATAGGTGGTTTTGATTTTCTTGTCAATAATTTCCTGTATATTCCAAAATTTCTACAATAACATGTTTAATTTCATCATCACAGTACATTAAAAATTTTAAAAATAAATGTATTTATTTTATTTATTTATCTTTGGCTACGTTGGGTCTTTGTTGCTGCACACGGGCTTTCTCTAGTTGTGAGCGGGGGCTACTCTTCGTTGCGGTGCATGGGCTTCTCATTGCGGTGGCTTCTCTTGTTGTGGAGCACGGGCTCTAGGTGTGCAGGCTTCAGTAGTTGTGGCGCATGGGCTTAGTTGCTCCGCGGCATGTGGGATTTCCTGGACCAGGGCTCGAACCTGTGTCTCCTGCACTGGCAGGCAGATTCTTAACCACTGCCCCACCAGGGAAGCCCAGTAAGTTAAAATTTTTTAATGAGGAAAAGTACAAAGAAAAGGGAAAACAGTGGAGGAGGTGGTGCAGAAAAATTCATCTTTTCCTAAATTGACTTCATTCTCCTTCCACCGACCACCTCACCCCCACCTCCCCAGATTGGCCAGGTTTGGGGTTTCCAGAGCATCCAAGGTGCAAAACATGGGCACCTGGCCCTATTTCCCTGAGTAGGCGGGCCTGGGTGGGCTGGGGGGAGTGTGGCAGTTCTGTTCAGTCTCTCCAGCCAAGCCAGGAGTCCCTGAGCCAGGCCTGGTGTATTTCACTTGTCATCATATTTTGGTCTTGCAGATGTCTAGGCCACCATGGGCATCCTAATTATTTCCTTGGGTGCAGATTCTTTGCCAGCACTGGGAGGTGGTAGCAGGCAGGAGGTGGGCTGGGGGAGACAGACTACTGGAGAGAGGGTCTCATGCAGAAAGGAGATGACAGAGAGAGTAGAGGAATGAGACAAGAGAGTCACCAAGATTCTCTGTTATCATAATAGCAATAGTTACTGCCTTGGGTCTTTCCTGTGTGCCAGGTACTGTGCGAAACGATTTTCATGGATTATTTTCTCTACTCTGCACAAAACCCACATAAAGTAGGATCTGTATTATCATCCCCATTTTACAGATGAGAAAACAGCCTCCGATAGGTGAAGGTGGCCACTGAAGATCACACCATGAGTTAAACTGCAAAGCTCTGAGTTGAAAAACACCTAAGGCTCTATTCTTTTTTTTTTTTATTTTGTGGTACGCGGGCCTCTCACTGTTGTGGCCTCTCCCGTTGCGGAGCACAGGCTCCGGACACGCAGGCTCAGCGGTCATGGCTCACGGGCCCAGCCGCTCCGCGGCATGTGGGATCCTCCCGGACCGGGGCACGAACCCGAGTCCCCCGTATCGGCAGGCGGACTCCCAACCACTGAGCCACCAGGGAAGCCCTAAGGCTCTATTCTTAACTGTGCCTGGCACCATGTTGCAAAAAGGCATTTCCCAGACAGCTGTGAAGTGGTGGTGGTGGGGGGGGGGTCCAGTGAAAACTCTGTCTTCTCCATTGGAGTTGAGAAGTTTCCCAGAGAGCGGAAGCTGGAGGCCTTGGAGACCCTGCTCAGCTGAGGCCCTGGGGGCCACCAGGGGGCAGCAGAGGCCTGCACTGGCCAGGACGGCCATGTCCCCGGTTGACTGCAGGCTCTGGGCAGCTGTCCTGACTCAAAACCTGAACTGCCGGTGGCCAAGAATAGCCAGGGGCTGTAGTTCACGTGGATGCTCCTTCCCAGGGTTTCGAAAGCCCCTCACGTCATCCCTATCATTTCACAATCCTGCTCACAGAGCACTTTTTCCATCTTCCTCAAACAGGTTCTATCTTGGCCAGTGAGGAGAAGGCTTCAGGGGCACACACACTGCCTGCCGACAGCATGTGTGATGCTGGGCTGGGTGCTGGGATTTTAAAAACACCCCATCAAACAGGCCTTACCCCCAGGGGACACTGTCACAGAAATAAATAACCAAGGTACACTGTGTAAACTGCAATAATACATATACATGTGAGATGTGGCGTCAGCACAAAGTGGGAGAAAGAGGGGTGGAATTATATCTTAGGGATTTAGCTCAGAGGTAACCCAAGGGAGTGTGCCCATCTGTAGGAGTCATCTTTCCCGTGAGTAGAAGCAGAGAAAGAGGCTGAGAATGCTGGTCTAGAGGGTAAGGGGTCCCAGGTTGAAAAGTATTAGATGCGATGAGAATGTCAAGTGTTCTAGAAATCATAAAGTTTGCATCTCTTAAGTCCTGCATCAGGGTGTGAATTGGGACAGTTGAAGCAGACCTAACCTGGGCTCAGGAAGCTGGTGAGGGAGGGTGGAGGAGGGTAGTTGGGAAGTGGTTATAGGGTCCGTTGTCAAGGTCAGTGGGCTCCAGGACCCAGCAAAGCTAGCTGGGAAGAGACCCAGCCTCTCCTACCACCCTTTGTTTACAATGGCAGCCACAGTCCTTCATCCCCAGGGATGGCAGAAGAGCTTGGACCAGCCCAGGGGCTGGAGTTCAGTTAACCAAGCCATTCTGGTTAAATAAGGGTCACCCTTAGTACATTTAAAATTTTAGACTTTTGGAGTTAGAAATCGTTCTAAAATATAATCTCATCCATAAATATTTAGTAATATTTAATAATTAATATGGATCAGTCTTTCTACCTTTATATAGTCTCTCTCTCTCTCTTTTTTTTTTGGCCACTCAGCTTGTAGGATGTTAGTTCCCTGACTAGGGATTGAACCCGGGCCCTCGGCAGTGAAAGCATGGAGTCCTAACCACTAAACTGCTGGGAAATTCCCTGTGTTGTCTTCTCTAGGGCATTAATGGATTCCTACTCCACCGGTTTTCTAGAACTAGAAATTAAAGAAGTGAGAGATGGGAACTTCCCTGGGAGTCCAGTGGTTAAGACTCTGTGCTTCCACTGCAGGGGGCATGGGTTCAATCCCTGGTTAGGGAACTAAGATCCTGTGGGCAGCCAAAGCACAAATAAATAAATAGAAATAAGTGGGAGCTGGGTCTGAATGAAGATTTATGACATTAATGTGTTACATTTTTTGGTCACACGTTCCCTCATTTTGTTTCTTTTAACAACACTGGGAATATCATTACCATAGATATTCTCGCTGGACCAGGGAAGAAGCTGAGGCTCTGACTGGGGCTTAGCCCCCTGTGGTGAGTGAGTGGCGAAGGGGCCTCCCACGAGGTTCTCTGGTGTTCGGCCCCCAGGCCTCCCTCTTCTTCCTGGGGCTTCTGTGGTGTGGGAAACACCTGGGCAGCTTTTATTTCGCCTGTTTGTTCCAACAAAGCTGGACTGCTTTTGCGGCATCTTTTCCCCACCCTGAAGGCCAAACCCCAAATAACCCCAAGGCACTGAAAGGAAAGGGAGAGGCCTGTGAGTTGTGTGTGGGTGCGTGACAAAGGCCTGTTCGAACACATTCAGTCGGTAACTGTTTGTTTGAGCTCCAACTGTGTGCTCAGCGTGGGGCAGTCGAGTGACCCCCCAGCGTGTCCTCACGCCTGTCCCTAAACCCTCCAAGGGCAGGCCCTGGGGACCACGTGTCTATGGAGGGCCAAGTTACGCCTGAGCTCCACCAGGCTGCCTCGACGTGCCCTCGGGGTGCCCCTCGTCAGAGGAGGAAGTGGGCAGGTAGGCTGTGAACCCGTCTGCCAGCCCTGCCGGGTGAGCTCAGCGTGGTTGAGGAGCTCAGAGGAGGGCTCTCGAACCTGCCAGTGGATGAGGGGCAGAGGGGGTCCGTGCGCGGAGATGCGTCACCGACAGGTGACACGGGAGCTGCCCTCTGAAGGGTGAGAGAAATTCGCCAGGTGGAGGGAGGGCACTCTTGGCAAGAGGACGACGTGAACAAAGCTCAGAGGCTTGGGAGTGTGAAGCACAGAGAGGATGGTATGGGTATGAACGTGCATGTGTCTGTGAGCGACGGAGAGACAGAGACAGAGAGAGAGGCTCCATGTATGTTCGCTTAACTTTCTTTGGTCCCTGATTTCCCCCTTGAGCCCCTGCCTCAGGGCTCTTGGCCCAGCTGTGACCTCTGTGGGTCTGTCCCTGCTCCCCTGTGGGCTCAGAGCTTCTGCACTTGAGCCCCACAAGGGCTTCCCTGTTCCCTCAGCAGCTCCCGCCTCGACTTTGTTCTTCCTAAGCCTGCCCTAAGCTTGGCTTCCACCAGGACACTTGATCCCATCCCGTGGCTGGCAGTGGGGTGTGGCCCTCAGAGCAGCTGCAAGGATGGTGTTGACTCCAGATGGAAAGTGTTTCGAGAATTCTGACGTGACATCACACTGTCAGGACACTGCGCTGGCGGTAACCGATCTGGGAGAGGCCAGGTGAAGTCATTGCCAACCTTGCCCCTTGGCCAGGGCTGGCTCAGATCAAGGAGCTTGGCTTGGCGGGTGGGGATCTGGAACCAAGGGGTGGCACAGGGAGGGGCCTTCTGGGTGTCCAGACCATCGCCAGGACCAGCCCAGAGGCAAACGGATGCCCTTCCTCCGCTTCCTGTGACTTGAGCCCAGCGGAGGGCCTGCATTCGCATCCCCGGCTGTGGGTGAGGCTCGTTTTGGCTGCCCTCCGCTCTCCTACCCACCTGGGGCCTCGGCCACCTCTCCGCCCACAGGCCAGGCCTCCACTCCCAAAGGGCCGCTGACACTCTGCATGTGGCTTCTTTGGCCTCAGCCCTGCGAGCTCTGCTAAGCCGGGCTGAGCCAGGTGAAGAGCTGGGGCTGCCCCAGCCGCCTGCCGGAGGGTGAAAGGGGAGCCCTGCCACAGCTGACATCCGCGCCCGGCCCGGACCCAGGGCTTGTCTTCAAGGCACCATCTGTTGCCTGCGAGGGCTGAGCGGGGACAGGAGGCTGGCACTGGAGCTCAGAAGGCAGGGCTGGGAGGCGGAGGTCATGGTGGTTTTGGGGTGCCCTTGAGGAGAGAGCGCCCTTGTTACCCCCTCTTCTGCCACCATCACCCACCTGTGCAGGGTTCGGACCTGGGGCTGAAGAATAAGAGAGTTAGAAGTGATCAGCCCCCAGCTCAGGCTGGCTTTGGCTTCCCCAACATCAAGAGCCTTCCCTTCTGGGGAAGCCAGAGGGCACAACCAGATGGTCTACAGCCCAGGCAAGCGTCCAGTCCTAGGCAGCACAGCGGTCACCGTGGAATCATGAGACTGGAACTGGGCACTGGGCATTGGGCCACAGGATGGGCTGCCTGGGGGTGGTGCCCTGGTTGGCTCTGCCCCTCCCCGGGAGCAGGCCAGGCTGAGCACAGAGCCGGACACAGTGGGAGACACCTCGGGGTTGGAACAAACCCCCAGCTGGTCAGGACCCTCAGGACAGGACCGGGTTCACAGGGACTGGGGAACAAGAGAGCCATCTGGGCCCTTGGCCACCTGCTCCTGCCGCCTGCTGTTTGGAAGGGGCCAGTGGGTTGGAGAGAAGAGAGGAAGGGAAGGTGAGGGGATCTAAAATTCAGGAGGGAAAGGTAGAAGGAAGAGAAAGATGTGAGAGAGGAGAGGACAGAGAGAGGGAGGAGAGGGGCGAGGAAGGCTACAGGCAACAGACGCTTAAACAAGATGGCAGCTTTCCTTACATACAGCTGTAGGGAGCTAGTCCAGGGCTAGAGTGAAAACCAGGGCTTGCGTTCTTTTTCCACCATTCCTAACAATTCCAAGCTGCAGCGTGGAGGAAGGGGTGGGGGAAGGGCACGCCCCTCGCTTTAGGGACCCAAGTGGGCGTTGCACACGTCACTTCCCCTGACAGCTCACCGGCCAGAATGTAGTCACCAGAGCTACGTCTAGCTGAAAGAGAAGCCGGGAATCGTCGTCTTTGTTCTGAGCATCCACGTATCCAGAGTAGAAGGAATGAGAAAGAAGGAACGTGGATATGGGGGCAGGAAAATAAAAAGGAAGGGAAGTGCTTGGAAGGAGGAGGGGCGGGGACAGGAAGGGAAGGAGGGTAAAACCCTTTGGAACAGCTTGTACTCGTGGCTAAACCTGACCTCCCAGCACACCTGGCTCCGCCCCAGGGTGACCAGGTCTAGGGGTTTGTCATAGGCAAGTTCCTTGGGGGCTAGGAGCCCTTCCCCTTCTCAAAGACTGATTAACCTGCTTTTGGGGCCCAGACCTGAAGTGGGCTGTGGCTACTTCAGTGAAGTCTCTGCGGAAGGTCTGCATCTAATAAAAGGAAAGAAAATGAAGTGCAGGGTTTTGCTTCCCCACTTAGCCAAGAAGAGGCTCTGGAGTGTACCTGGCAGTCATGGGGAAGGATGTGATAAGTCATACTGAGTCAAACTCTTTCAGGATGTAAGGAAGGAACTTGTCCAGTTTTCCTCAAGGTACGTGAAGGTACATAAGACATGGGACCATCTCACATTATCAACTAGGTTGCTCTGGGTCACAAGTAACAGTAAACACAACCAAAATGTTCAATAAGAGCACTTATTATCTCCCAAAACAAGGAGTCCAGAGGAGGGTACTTCCAGGATCGGTTAATTCAATAGCTCTGTGATGTCTGGGCTCTGATTCCATTTTCCAGAAACTCTCATAGCTTTTCTGTTTGGTTATAAGATGGCATCTGGACTTCCAAGCATTATGTCCTCCCAAAATTGCTTTCAAAGGAAGTATTTTCCTCACCAGTGTCATTGTATCTGAAAGGATAACATTTCCCAGAACCTCTCCATCAGAATTCCCCTTCTCTTGGCCAGACTGGGTTATATCTCTGTCCCCCAATCAAATACTGGCAAGGGGGAATGGGATTACCCCTTCCCACGGGATGGTTGGTTTAGGCCAATCATGATTCATCATCTGGGGCCCATCTTCTCTGAGTACACTGCATCTGGATTCTCAACAGACAGGTTCTGTTATCCAAGAAATAGGGCACCGTGCTTTAGGGAGCCATGGCACTTGGTTAGGTTTAGGGAAGACATTACTAATCACTTATAGCTCTCTTTCTCTGACAGTCATTGTCAATCAAAGTTGGCACAGGAGATAAAGCATGTGTCATCTCGGCCTCAGATAATGTGAAGTAAGGGAGCAATAATTCAGGGTATCTTTAGTGACCCAGTCATCTTATTGACTCACATGGTGTCTTTAAATATGTCTACAAATTCTTTGACAATCTTTCCTTCAAAAAGTGGCAGCATATGCCCCTCCCCTTGAGCAGGGGCTGGACCTGGTGACTCATTTCTAATGAACAGAAAATGGCAAAAGGGATGGTGTGTGAATTGCAAGACTAGATATAAAAGGCAGTGGAGGTTTTGCTTTCTTCTCTCTTGGATCACTTGGCCGGGGGAGGCCAGCCACCATGCCATGAGAGTACTCCAGCAGCCCTACCAAGAGGCCCATGTGGGGAGGAACTGAGACCTTCTACCAACAGCCATGTGAGGGAGCCATGCTCGATGCGGATCTTCCAGTCCCAGTCAAGTCTTCAGACGACTGCAGTCCCGGCCAACATCTTCTCAAACTTTGGGGTTTGAGAAACCCCAAACCAGAACCCTCCAGCTAAGCCACTCTGAAACTTCTGACTTTCTCACAGAAACTATGAGATAATAAATGTTTATTGTTTGAAGCCACCAAGTTTTGGGGTAATTCATTGTGCAGCCAGAGCTGGGACTAGGGCAAAGCAAGTGAGGAACCCAACCCTGAAAATGAGTGCCTCCCTAGACTTTGTGCACTGGTTTCCTCACTGGCCTCACCTTAGTCCCAACCTGTGTCTAGCAGTATGTAAACCTCCATGCCCCTTTCCCCTTCCCAGCATTCTCCAGCTTGTACTTGAGTGTCCTTGGGGTTCTGAAGAAGCTGCTTCCTTCTCAGGGTCCAAGGGTGGAGCATGTGACTAAGCCTGTCAGCACATTCCAGTACCCTTAGGTCACGGTGACGGGGTCGGTTGTAGCGTGTGACCCCCCTCCTGTCCAATCAGAGTAGATGTCAAGCCTTTTGCAAGGGATGCTGGGTCAGATATGATTCCACTCTTGTGACTGAACAGGGTAAATGTAACCATGGGACTTCTGGTAGCTTTTTTGGGACCTCTGAGGGGAGTCAGTTTGGGGATAAAGCTGTTAACAGGATACAAGAAACTGGGTCCTTGGTAATATTGTTCAGCTGCTAGATTAACACCTACCTAAAGCCAGCCTCCTCTCAGAACTTTTCAGTCCACTGAGCTAAGAATTTCCCTTTAAGACATTTAAACCAGTTTGAGTCTGGTTTTCTGTTACAGGCAAAGGAAAGCCCAAATGTGACGTTAAACGCACGGAGGAGACCCCACATCGGTTACTCACACAGATGCTGCCAAGGATCCAGCTGTTTCACACTGTGCAGAGTAAGTATCCAGATGTTCCGTCGAATGTTCTTGTTTCAGCCAGATGTTGACTATCTTGTAGATGGAGGGTTCACAGGATTTAATGCTTAAAAGCAAATACTCCCCCTTTCTCCTCCCTCCCCTGCCCCCCATCTGGTGCCTGCCCACCTCTAGTCACGTCCAGATAGTCAGGTCCCACCCGAATCCTCAGGTAGGCGCTATGATTTGTATCATGTGGTACCGCCTACCCCACTTGTCTCCTTCCTCCACAGTTATTTGGACCAGGAATTGGTATCTGGCCCACAGAGCCAGTCTAGACACTGGGCAAGAACCCACGTGTGGCCTGACATGAAGAGGCGAGCTGGGGCAGTCAGAGTCTTTCTTTGTCTCTCTGAACTGAGATATCCTGAAGAAGGAAATGGTTTCAGGCAGGGCCACGGAGCAGAGGCGGGGCCGTGGGAGAATGTTAAGCTAGCAAAAGTTATTCAGAGAGCAGAAATGAGGAGCAGGTGAGGCTACCAAGAGAGAAGAGCTATCCTGGAGTCCATGGAAAGAATAACCGACACCCTGACGGAGGGAGTGAAGCTACGGAGAAAGAGATGGAGAACAATTAGTCAGGATAGGCTAGATTCTGCCGTGGGAACAAACATCCCCCAAATCTCAGTGGCTTAACCCAACAAGAGTTTTTTCCCGACCATACACGACTTGTCCATCACTGGTGAGCAGGGAAGGCCCTGCGCACTGTGGTTGTGTGAGAACTCAGGCCAACAGAGGCTCCACTTTGACCCGGGTTTCCACGATTGCAGAGGTGGGGGAAGGAAATTCAGCCGATGATATGTCAGCTCTTAAGGCTTCTGTCCGGAGGTGACACATGCCCCTTCTGCTTACAATTCATTGGCTAAAGCAAATCTCATGGCTGTGCCTAATTTTAAAGGCAGAAGAGTCGTGCGATGCTACCGTATGCATGGAAAGAGGAAAAGCTTGAGCATTTGTGAGCAGCCTTATTGATGTCCACAGAGAGGGGAGCTGGTCCCTAGAGCAGCCTCAGATCCCACAGGTCCAGATTTCACGAGCCCCTGCCATACCGTGGACTGTATTCACACAACACCTGCATCGCCCTTTTTGTCCCACACGTACCTTGCAATGCCCATCATCCTCCACATGTACGTTTGTTTGTTTCTTGCAAATTAAGACCTCCCTCCTGGGACTTCTTATTTCCTTTGAATGCTACTCTCCCACTTGGGGACTCCCTTCCTCAAAAGCAAAACGTGGGGAACTCTCTGGCGGTCCAGTGGTTAGGACTCCGCACTCTCATTGCCGAGGGCCAGGGTTCGATCCCTGGTCAGGGAACTAAAATCCTACAGGCAGCGAGGTGCAGCCAAAGAAAGAAAGCCTAAAACCAGTACAAACCATCTTGGTGTCTCTGTGTTATAGCAAGGTGGGGATCTACAGGCCCTCCTGCCTTGGGAATGTCAGAGAAGGCTTCGGAGAAACTATTTGCACATAAAGACTTCGGAGGTTCCCCGGCAGGGAAGGCCATATCTATGAAGTTTTCCAGTTCTTACTATTTGCCAAGCGCTGTGCTAAGAACTTTGCCTGAATTATCTCATTTAAAATACTTTTTGACCTCACTTTGCAGATGAAGGAACTGTGGCACAGAAACTGTGGCAACTCCCTTGAGGTCTGATTTTCGTATCTATGCTCCTCACATTATAGTATACATCCAAGAAAGATGGTGAGGTGGGCTTTGGGGCTGATGGGCCAGCCTGGGGGACCGAGGTTAATCTCTGAGGAGAAGATAAGGGGAGGGGGAAGCTGCCTCAGGTGGGTAGAGAGCTTACCTCCAAGGAGGAAAGACATACTTAATGGGGCAGGGTGTGGTATCCTTCAGATGCCCTTGGGCCCAGACTCAAGTCCTACTTGGAGAAGATTGAGAGATTGAAAGAAAATAAACTGTTTTCGATTGAGCACATATAGTGACCAAATTGTGGTCTCCAAGCATCCTTTCTCACTGAAAGGAACCAAGGCTTCCTGGAGAACTGGCTGTTTCCAGGTCCAGAGCAACAATTATATAAGATAAGCCCAGAGCATCTTTTATTAGAAGGTAAGACAGCTGTCAAACACCACTGAGGTCGTGTCAAAAGGACACAGATGCCAGACTGAAGGAGCTCCTCCTGGATAAAATGGGATAATTTGAGCATCAAATACAAAACTGAACAAACGAAAACTCTGCAATGAATTGAAACACGTTAATTTTTTTTTTTTTGCGGTACGCGGGCCTCTCGCTGTTGTGGCCTCTCCCGTTGCGGAGCACAGGCTCCGGACGCGCAGGCTCAGCGGCCATGACTCACGGGCCCAGCCGCTCCGCGGCACGCGGGATCTTCCCGGACCGGGACACGAACCCGCGTCCCCTGCATCGGCAGGCGGACTCTCCACCACTGCGCCACCAGGGAAGCCCCAAGTCAAATATTTTTTAAAGTCCATGAATTAAAATATGATAATAATAATAAAAAACATTCGGAGGCTGCTTAGAGAAAACTAACTCACTATTCCGAGAAGTGATAAATAAAGGGAAAAGTGTTTTCAAAAAGCTGCCCGTGGGGCATCCCAATGACACAGTGAAGTTAAGGGTTAGTTGAAAGGCTTCCCATGCACTCTCCAAACCTGCCTCTGGCTTTTTCCAGGCCTGAATTTCCACCATTAGAGACTCATTTCTTTGAGGTTAGAAATGTCCTGAATTGGAGTCAGAGTAACCTTGGGAAAGGTGTGTTAACTATTTTCCTCACAGATTGTGATAGAGGAAAAGTGGTGAGTCCTGTGGTTCCTGGAGTCTGAACGGGTAGGGGTACAGCCAGAGAAGAAGGGCTGGAGGGGAAAGATCTTGGAACCATCGTGGAGGGCAGGAGAACCCCCTGGGCTCCAAAGTGCAGCTCCTCGGTAGCCCAATCAGATGAGGTCTGGTCCAGCAGGTGGAAAGAATGCCAGAGATGTACATTTTATTATACACCCCAGGTGATGCAAACATGGTTGTCCTGCTACATTTTCTGGGGAACACTGGACCACGGTTCCTGAATCTCTCCTACTGGCTGTGTGACTTTCTGCTCCGGCAGCACTGGACTGTCACAGCTGAGCACTTACAGCCTCTGCAAACTTCATGGGCCCCTCACCCTGGGACCTCTTCGTTACCGCCAGGTGAAGCCTTTAAGATGCCAGGCCCTTCCCTGTGTGGGAAAGCTGGCACTATGGAGAAGGGACACAGCCACATGGGTCCCAGCGTGAGCTCTGAGCTGCCAGCCCTCACCGCCTCTCACAGCTTCCCATGTGACAGCCCGCTCGCTCAGGGCCCCTGACTCTTGACAACACTTCTCGGGCTCTGCCGGACCCGGGACCCTATACCCCAGCCCAGGCCCTGAGAGGCCCTCAGGCCTGGGATTCCTCTTTCCTCCCCGGTGCCCTCACGGGACCCTTGTCCCTGGGCAGGGGGCTGTTTGCAGCCCTGCTGACCAGCTCTGTGGCTGAGCCAGATTGTGGCCAGTCTACACTCACTCTGGAGTCCGCTAAGCATCCTCACCACCCCCTTTCCTACCCTACCACCCCACCTAGCCCCTTCCTGTCCCTTGGGCCTCTCCCAGCCCTCCCTCCCTGCTTCGTGGTCCTCTCCCACTGAGATGAGCACCCAGATTCCAGGCCCGAGTCCATCCTTCCCTAGTAACGCTCCTCAGCCCACCTCTTCCCCAGGGACCGAGCCCCCAGTTTGGGGCTGACCTTCCGAGTCTGGTCCCCACACGCCCAGCCCTGACTAATGGGTCCTGGCTGAGCGCCCCTGTCCTGACACCTGGCCTTTGCCTGACCCCATGGGTAAACTCGGGCGCCAGCCTCAGCTCCCCCTGGCTGGCCTGTCCCCCCAGCACCCGAGCCTGGGTTATGACATCTTTCCACTGAGCGGCTCTTATTTGGAGAAGGCAAACACGCCAGCACATGCACACACGCACCCCTCCTCGCCCTGACGCCACACGCGCTGGCGTGAAAATCCGGCTGGCCGTGTTTATTTTTCTTCCTTTAATTTCCCCTTTAGAACAAACACCAGTCCTGTAACACAGACCACCCTCTCCTTTCAGATCCGCAGCCTGCCGCCCCCCACCCCCGTCCTCCCCGCGCAGCTGTGAATGAGAACAGAGTAAGTCTTTTAGCAGGAGGCAGTGGCCTAAATGAATTGATCCCAGCCTCCAAGCCAGCAGGGAAGGAGGGCTTGTGAGCATGTGCGTTTGCTTCTTAGAAAATCTTTGCACATCCCCGAGCTCCTATTTTTCCCTGTGCCTTGGAGCAAATGCCTCCCCACCTCGCCCCCCTCCGTTCACATTTGATTTGAATTCCTTTTTGGTCCCTTGCATTTTGTTTTCTGTTTTCTACAAGGGAGCCTGAATCAGGGCCTCAGAAAAACAAGGCCGGGCTGCCAACTGGAAATGTTTGCTCTGGGGGCGAGTTCGGAGGCTGGCGTCAGGCGGGGCAAGATCCGTGCCAGTGGAATGTGATTTGGGGGGGAAGCTGCAGGTCACTCAATCGCTGGCAGCCCGCCCGGGAGCAACTGAATGCTTTCTGAGCTCTGTGTGTGTGTGTAGACTTCTTTCCCTCATGCAAACAGAACCCTGGAGACGTGGAGACAGAATCATTAGGAAGAAACTAGACAGAGGTTTGGAAAATCAGGGGAACCAGCGAGATTAGGTGGGTGGGTGGGTGGGTGGGGGAAGAGGATGCCAGGATCTGTGTGGCTACTTTATCCGGCACCCATTGTGTTCTCTGCCTAAAGCTGGGGGCTCTCGGGAGCAAGGGGAGGTGCAGACCACCCTGGCCCCCGGTGACCCATAGGCTCTTTGGAGAAACAAGGCTCCCAGTACAAGACACAGTCAGGCCAGCCTGGAAGTTCCCCTGAGCAGGCTGCATGAATGGCTGAGGGTGTTCAGGGTAGGCTTCCTGGAGGAGGTGTGGTAGGGTCCCAGCCCTGAAGCACGAAGTACAGCTCTTCCTCTGCTTACAATGGGGTTACATCCTAATAAACCCATCAGAAGCTGAAAGTGCTGTTAAGTCGAAAATGCATTTAATACAGCCAACCTACTAAACATCACAGCCCGGCCCAGCCTACCTTAAACGTGCTGAGAACACTCCATCAGCCTACACAAACCTATTCTGGCAAACACAAAACCTATTTTATAATAGAGTATTGACTGTCTTATGTCATGTATGGAATACTGGACTGAAAGTGAAAAACAGAAGTCGTCTGGGTTCAGAATGGTTGTGCGTTGGTGTGACCGCGGGGCTGGCTGGGAGCTGCGGCGGATGCCGCCCAGCATCTCAAGAGAGTATGTACCGCATGTACAGGAAAAGAACAAAATTCAAAATTCCAAGAAGAGTTTCCACTGAATGTGTATCACTTTCGCGCCGTCATAAAATCGAAAAATCTTAAGTTGAACCGTTGAAAGTCAGGGACCGTATGTGTTGTGTTGAAAGGAAAGGAGAGGTGTGCAGGAGACTGTTAGTAGCAACCATGGGCCAAGGCTGTGCCGAGCCCTTTACAGTGACGATCCCTTATCCTCCCAACAACCCATGAGGGTCATAGATCTTTCTATCCGACATTGCAGAGGAGGAAACTGAGGCCCAGAGCGATTAGGGAACTTGGCCAAGCTCCTGGCTTGTATGTGGTCAGGCGGGTTCAGCTCAGAGCTGTCCTACATGAGAGCATGACTTCTCCCCACCGCCGAGGGTCTTTTCCCGCTTAGCCAAGTTCTCTGAGTAAGGACCTGTCTTTGTTTTTCTATTTTTTTGTCCCTGGAAAAAGAACTGTTCAATCTGAGTTGGGGATCTAAGATGCCAAGGTAGACTTTCCAGAGGGCAGTGTGACAAGCGCTGGGAGATCCGAGAGGAAGTTGCTTTGCCTCACCATTCCCAGGAGGTGACGGCTGGCAGTCCTGCCAGGGTGCCTGGCAAGCCAGGCCTCCCCAATAGCCTGGCTCACCTTATCGATGACCTGTGTCCCTTCCCGCACTCCTCGGCATACCCCCGTCACATGCCAAGTTCTTCCCCACCGCAAATGTTCACCGTGGGACTGACCCCTTCAGGGGTCTTCAGAAGTTATCTGCTAGTCTGATAGCATGAAACCCAGGTGGACCAGACAGAATGGTTTTATCCAGGGCAACGAACATGACCCGAGAGCCGGAGTCGGGGGACCCAGTGGCACCGGTACTTCTCAGTGATGTCAAGCGAGTCTGTCCCCTGAGGAGTGGTCTGTATGTTCCCTGAGCTGTCATAGACGGGAGGAGAGAATCTAAGATGCAGAGTTGATATCCAGGTATTTGGTGGGAGGGTGGGTGTCTAACCCACCTCAGAAGGATTCTTGGTCAGAGAAAGCAGAGTCTATGGCAGGGTCTCTCCCAGACTCAGGAGAGGAGAAGGAAATAAGCCAGGCTTGGCAGGGAGGAGAAGATGGGGGTGAGGGAGTGGAGTAATGGACAGGATGGTTAGACCCAAGCTCGTCGGGTAGAGACCAGATGGATAGTTGGCCATTTGATTAGAGCGACTCCACTGGCCATTTGGGGATTTTATTGTCCTGAGGCCAAATAGTTGGTGAGTCTCACCCATTGATTCTTTTTGACCATCTAACCATTAGTGTTAGGTAAACACTGGCATGGGGTCACCTGGGCCTGCCAGATCGTCTTCATTGGTTGAACTGACTTAATCCTGTGAGATGACTGATTGTACCAGTTATTTCCAGGAAACAGGCAATTGACTGTATTAACCAAACCCAATCATTGTTTTGGGTTTTCAGAGACGGTCTTCGGATCTGACATCTTTGGACCTCAGAGATATTTAAGCTCCCTGCCACTTACCAACAACAGCCAGCCCCCAAGAAGGCTGGGGAAGACCCTACAAACAATGGGCTTTGGGACTTAGTCTCCCCCATCAATAAAATGGGAAGACTGGACTAGACCAGGAGTGGCCAACACATGGCATGAATACTGCCCTCTTCCTCTTTCATCCATGGCAGACATTGCTAATCAATTACAGCACTCATTCCCATGGGACCCAGATCCAGCCTCAGAATCCTTTTCAACACAGGGCTTCAAGCAGCCCCTACCAATCAATTAGATTTGGCATGCATGATAAAAAGCATTTGTCCTTTGGGAGATTGGGATTGACATATATACACTAATATGTGTAAAATAGATAACTAATAAGAACCTGCTGTATAAAAAGAAAATAAAATTCAAAAAAAAAAAAGAGAGAGAAAAAAAGTATTTGGCCTCCGGGCACTAGATGGTCTCCAAGCCTCCCTCCAGCTGTGCCAATCTAGGATTGCAACTGATGAGGCGTCTGAGGACTCAGCCCGGAGACCACCAGATCAACAGCTGTCACTGGGGCTTCCCAGGTCTGTGGGGCTGCCCTTGAGCTGGGCCGTGGAAGAGCCAGTACCTTTTTAATTTTCCACATTGCTAATAAATGTGCATTGCGTCAGCTCCGTCCTGCCCCCTCATGTGCTCCGGCTGCCGCCATCAGAGGGGACTTTTCTAGAGAGCTGTAAAAATAGTTTTTTAAGGAGCCTGTACAGAAGAAGTAGCCAAGCCTTTTTTGTTTCCTTTCTTTTCTGAGGGAATGGGGGAGATGGGTAGGGAATACTTCACAATGAAGGAATGTGCTCCTTGGGGAATTTAATGTTGTTTTCCTAAAAAAAGAAAAGAAGAAGAAGAACTTATCACACACTGGTTTCACATCTAGCCACAGAGCACGCCTGTGAGGATTGGTAACAGCTCCCGGGAGATCACTGGCTTAAGCCAGGTCTTGTTAGGCTGTTGACAACTAGGTCCTGATGAGGAAAGCACTAAAGGGCCTCTGGCTCGCTCCCCGCCCGACCCCTGGCTGATCCAGCTTCGGTGCTCCAGTGGGATTGATGGCTTCGTGACAGAGCTTCTCTTGCCTGCAATAGGGGTTAGACCTGCAGGAGAGTTTTCTCTCTAGCGAGTGAATGTTTCATTTTCCCCCATTGTGCTCTGGGTTTTGGAGAGGCTTATGACAAATGCTAAGATGCTGGGGATGGGAAGATCTCGGGGTAGGCAGGTGCCATCACCTTCTCACTCTTCCCATTTTATAGATGAAGAAACTGAGGCTTGGGACTTCCCTGGTGGTCCAGTGGTTAAGACTCTCCGCTTCCAATGCAGGGCGAGCAGTTTCGATCCCTGGTTGGGAACTAGGATCCCACATGCCACGCGGCGTGGCCAAGAGAGAAAAGAGAAGAAAGTGAGGCTTGCAGGGGGCAGGGGACAGGGGAAGCAGGTGCCCAAGGGAAGGGTACATAGCTGGTCCTGGGAAGAGAATGTATCTTTCGACTCCCAGACCAGAAAGTCAAAGCTGCAGGACAAGTCTGATAATATCCTGCCCAGAATTTCTTGAATCTGGGTAATGTGTGCTCCTGTCTCGAAAGGTGACACACTGTCACAGAGCCCTGAGACATAGTTATACACTTATGCTTTATGCTTTTAATTCTTATGTAACTATAAATGGAAATAAGTCAATGAATTAATAAACAAAACTACAAAGGTGATAAAATTCACATTAACAGCATGGAGTTATGATGGATAATGTCAAGCAGGCGCCGCTCCTTCCTGCCACTTTCTATCTCCTTTGGGTGGCAACGCAGACCATAAACGTGATGCGCAAGCGTGTGACAAGGAGAAAAGGGCTGGTGGTCGTTCCAGTTGTAAGTGGGTAGTGAGGGGAGGCCTAATGAGGAGGTGACATAACAGGAGGCTGGGTGGAGGTAAGGGAGTGAGCCATGGGCATTTGTCAGGCAAGGGGTCTGCCTGGCCAGATCTCATGGACCTTCCAGCCTGGTTCAAATGCCTCTTCTTTCGGGAAGTCTCCCAGAGCAGTTCTGCCGTGCTCAGAATTCCCACAGCTTTCCCTACAGAGTGTATCGCTTCGTGCTGTGTTTACGGCTCTTAACAGATTTGTGTAATTTCTCTGCTGGACCTGGAATGCCTCGAGGCGGATACCTCGTGCCCTCTCACCAGATGTTAGCTCCGTGAGGCAGGGGTTTTGCTCTGTTCACTGCTGTATCCCTCAGTAGCTGTCTTTGTGCTGTAGGTGTAGACAGCCTCAGTAGGTGTCTACAAATGTGTGTTGAATTGTCACAGGTGGACCAAGTTGGAGATGGGAATCACCTGAGCTCCTGATGGTACACACCTCATCTCTCTGACCCAGTCCCATCGTGAAGCCTGGCTCGGCCCAAGGTTTGTCAAGTGAATGAATGACTGGTGATTTGCACCCATTGTCCCCCACTTTGTTTATCAGGCCAGGAGACACGAAACCAGAGAAAAGAGAGTGAATTGGACCAACCACCAGTTCCCGGTGGTCAGAGCAGCTGTCCCTGGGACATGATCAACTCTGGATCCACTGGTTTCTTCTGTTAAAGCAGCTGGTTGACTAGCTGAGTAAGACCTGATCCAAACTGAGCAGTGAGCCTTCGTTCATTCAGTAAATATTTATTGAGTGCCTACTGTATACCAGGATTGTTCTAGATCCTGGGATATAGCAGTGAACAAGGCAGGTAAAAATCCCTGCCCTCATGGAGCTGACATTCTGGTGGAGGAGACAAATAAACAAAAAACCCAGTTATACACCTACAAACATAATATGTCAGATAATGGTAAGTACTTGAAAAATTAAAGCAGGGAAGAGGTAGAGATATTGAAGAGGAGGTTATATGGGGTGCCCAGGGACAACCTCCCTGAGAAGGTGACATAGAAACACCAGAAGGGGGTGAGGGAGGAAGCCACGAGTCTACCTGGGCTACCTGGCATTCCAGGCCACAGGAACAGCCTGTGCAAAGGCCCTGAGGCGGGAGGGAGCTTGCTGGGTAAGTTCAAGGAGTAGCAAGAAGCCCAGTGCGGTGAGAGCAGAGGGATGGGGCGGGTGGTGGGGGAGGACTGAGGGGATGAGTCAGAGAGGAAAGGGAGGACCAGATGCCAACCTTGGCTCCTGTCCGAATGTTCCAGTTCTCTATTGCTTGCATATCAAACCACCCCAAAATGTAGCGGCTTAACACAACAATTCAGGATTCATTCCCATGGTTCTGGGGGTTGACCGGGCTCAGCTGGGCGGTTCTCACTTAGGTTTTCCCATGTGGCTGTAGCCAGATAGAGGTTGGGGCTGGAGGTGTCTGAAGGTTCCCCTGGGCCAGGTGTCCAGGTGCCTTTCTCACTCACAGGTCAGGCACCACAGTGCTCCCCACGAGGCCTCTCTCTCCAGCAGAGTCACCTGGACTGCTCACACGGTGGCTCAGGGCTCCCACTGACAGCAAGCTGAAACAGCCAGTGCCCTTAAAAGCACGGTGTCACCTCCACTCCCTCAGGCCTCCGTTAGCCAAGGCAGTCCGGGTTCCCAGGGTGAGGGGACAGACCCCCGTCTCCAAGCTTGCAGGGGGCGAGGACTGCTGGCAGCTCCTAACACATCTGAGAAAAACAGGAAGTCACGGAGAGGTTTTGAGCAGAGGAATGACATGATGTGTCCTAGGTTTCAAAGGACATCTGGCCAACTGTGTGGGAACCTGGCACCTACCAGCCTGTTGTGCCAGGCTCCTTTTGGTGCTTGTTGAACCCCTCCTCTCCTGAGCCAATCCTGCCGTTTGCTCCCTGACCACAGGAGCCAGGACTAAGTGCACCCCACGGGCTCTGCCTGTTGCAGGGGAAACTGCTCCATTAACCACAGAGCATGTGCTCAGGGCTGAGAAGGTGCACCCTAGCCCATCCCAGAGAGGGAGCCCCAGAGAGGGGCTGCTGAAGGCCTTCCTTGCTCCCTCCTGCCGTGCCCTTATCCAGCCCCTTTCCCAGCCCCAAAGACTCTCTGAATTTTCCACAGCGGGGATGGTCACTTGGATAGAGAGAGGTAGGAAGGAAGACTGGAGAGTGAGTCTGGAACAACTTTCTGCCGGGATGTCTCGTTTCTGTCTTCTGGATCCAGCATCCTGCTGGCTAATGGGGGCAGTGCAGACACTGCGACTGAAAGGTAGGGAGGGACCTTGGGGGCCACAGGCTGACGGTATTCTGCTTTCTGCTCACTCCCTTGGGTGGTCCTATCCAGGGTGGCTATGAGCACAATTCTGGAAGGCACTGATCCCATGCCTTCTGGCAGTCTAATTTCTGTTCTTCCTCCCTTTCTCGAATGGATGACACACCCACTTTGGAACAATCTAGACAGCCGGAAATAGGAACTCCGGATTCAGGAATGTAGTGTTCCATGTAGCAAGTATCCAAGGTTCCGTCCCATTTGGCCAAGAAGATGGCAATCTTGAGATGTCGCCCTGCAGAGCTATCCTGTCCTCACCCATGGGTGGTGCATATGCACTTAGGAATTGCTGGGCAGGTTCCACCCAGCAATGCTACGAGGGCACCAGTACCTGGATAAGACCTGGGATCCATATGCCTGAGACCATCAAATGTCCAGAGGCACTGCCCTTGCCATCTGACCCTGACCTGGAAGGAGCTGGAGGGTCATTGAGCTGGTCCAAAGGAGGACAGTGGCTTCCCTTGAGAAGAGGATAGCAAGAAGCTCACCCAGGCTGGTGGCACATGCAGGGACAGCCAGGCTTCCAGAGAGGCCAGCCCTGTAGATGGCCCAGTGACTCACCTCTCCAGATGCTACTCACTGAGGTCTCAGGAGGCAGCAAAACACAATGGTTCAAAGCTCAAGTCTTTGGGTCCGTTGGCCTGGGTTCAAATCCCACTTCTGTTATTTCCTTTCCATTGGCAAGTTTTTGTTTTGTTTTGTTTTTTGGTCTAGGAGCCTCAGTTTCCTTATCTGTAGAATGGGTTTACTTCCCTGGGTTGTTATAAGGATTTAGTGAACTAGAGCCTGTAGTCACTCCCTGTGTGGTGGTGAGTTTTGCTGCCTGGCTTTCTAACATTTGTTCCCAGTGGCCTAAGCCCTAAGCTCTTGCCTTCACTTCCCTTTCTAGTTTCATTCCTATTCCCTGGACCGGCCATACAGGGGATGTGGAACCTCCCAGTGGCCCGAATATGCTAGCCCAGAGTAACCACAAACACTTGATTCAGTGGGGGATGTTTTTAATGTAGGGCATAGGTTTTCTTTGGATGTCCGTGTTGTCCCATTCCAAACAGGGGGTGAGACCACCTAGAGCCTGGAGAGCCTTTCTATCCTGGAAATTCTATGAATTCACAAAATCCAAATTGCTGTCATTGCAGGGCTACCACTCCTGGCTCTAAATCCTTGTGGGGAGACGGCTATGTTGTGTGTAGTCCAGACAGTGTACATACCACCAGGGGGTGCTGGCAGGCTGGTCTCCCTCCACTTCTCCAGAAGACTGAGGGAAGGGAGCCCTGGGTGGCCGGTTTGCCCTTAGGCTGGGGGACCTTGGGCAGTTAGCCTGGACTTCGAAGGTCTGCCACCTGGTGGGCTGAGAATCACAATAACAGGGACGCTTCACATCACTTGGGCCCTCCTGTTCCGGTACATGGCATTCCATCTTATGACTAAGGGGATAACGCCCAGATAACACACTGCGGCTCAGAGAGGTGAACGGGCTGCTCAAGGCCACACAGCTGCTGGTGAGTGGCAAAGCACTAGGCTAGCCTGATGCCAACCCCTGGGCCCCGCGATTTGACCGGCGGGAGAGGCAGCATGGCGAGGGGTAAGGAGCATGTCCTGGGAGACTGGCTGGGTCTGAGTCCCGTTCTACCTCCACCCAGTGCAGACGGCCACTCCTATCCACTCCCTTCTCTTCCTTCCACCCCTTGGGATCTCAGTGACCTTCTCCTCTGTTTTGGAAGAGTTGGTGACAGGCTCAGGATCAGCATGAGTGTGGAGCCTTCGCTATTCAACCAAGACACGTGACTTTCCTGGAGCACAGCCTGGCCTCTTTAGGGACAATTTTCAGTCCTGCCAAGAGACTTCTGCACGCCCTAACTAGCCATGGACACCCCAGCCTGCCAATGCACCCCGAGCCTGGGGGGAAAAGCTGGGATGCAAGGCGCCTGGGCAGCTGTGCTAACCCAGGATGCGTAAGGCCACCGTCATCCCATTTACCTACCAGGCTCAGTGCTGTACTTGCAGCCTCACTTAATCCTCATGCCAGCCCAATGAGACAATATTACGATCTCCATTTTACAGAGGGGGAAACTGAGGCTCAGAGAGGACCTCAGCAGCTCTGGAGAGGAGGTCTTGGCTTTCCCCCCAGCTCTGCCACCGACTGGCTGGGTGCGTGAGGAGTGGGTAGGCTGGGGTCTCAGCTTCTGCTTGGGATCTGGAGAATGTAAAGGGCACGAAGCCTTCAGCAAAAGTTTCCTGGAAGACAGGGAGGAAGGAAACAGCGGCTTTTCGGGAGCTCACAAACCCAGGGGTTCAGGCAGGACCTCCGTGGAGGGCAAGTTGCAGCAATTCTTGTGAGTGACCACATGCAGAGGCCAGCAAGAGTGACAGGGGGCTGTGCTGACCAGCCAGGTTTACAGCAGGAGGGGAGGCTTACAGGAGGAGGGGAGACTGGAGCCAGTCATCAAAGAGTGAGAAGAGTGTTCTCTTCAGAGGGTCCCGGGCTGGTGGGGGAAACAGAAGGAGAATGGGGACTCCTCTCTGGGGCTTACCCTTGGTCTTCAGGAGAGAGATAAGGTATGGGAAGATGCTGGGTGCCCAGGGAAGGGGGTGCCTCAGGCAGCACACATTTTATGATGCCGGGACCCATCCCGGTGGAAAAAATGAGGTTTTGCATTGATCAGAAAACTGCATGCCTCTGCGTGTGTCCCTGTGTGAATGGTGACGTGTGAAGGGATGTTTGAAGTCTTATGTCAAAGTCCTTTTACATCTGTGATCTCTTTTTACTTCCCCAACTATCTTGAGAGGTTGGCTGGACAGAAATATCATCCTCAAGGACAGATTCAGAACCCCAGTGGGATGAACTGTCTTGCTCAGGGTCATGGAGCTTGAGAGTTGAAAAGCCAAGTACAGTCTATGCTCTTGTCCCTGAACCTTCTTCCTGGACCCCCATCCTACCTCACAGGACACTGTATGGCACAGGTCACCATGTCATCTGCCTCCTCCCACCCCCAGGGCATTCTCCCCTAGAGGAGAGAAGGCACTCTGATGAACCCTGCATTTTCACAAGAAAAGCCCCACAGGGTTTGGTGGGTCTGGGGATGGGAGTGAAGGACTGAAACCAGAAAGACAAAGATTCCAGTGGCTGCAGAGGTCAGAGCCCAAGGCCAGGGTCAAGGGTCTATCTTCTCTCAGACTGCTTAAAGCAACCACCACCAAGGAGGAACTTACTACCACAGAGAAAGGACCCGCGAAGAGTGAAGGACCGTGTGCTGGTCCTCAGGGCAGCCTCCGGGAGGTGGGCTCGGGTGAGGGCCCACTAGTTTGCTCTTTATTTTCCCCCAGAATCTCCAGTGGGATGGCACTGGGACCGAAGGTCTGGGTAGTCGACCTCTGTCCCCTGCCAATAACAGTGGGCACCTGCAAAGCTCTCACTTTGTGCCAGGCAGCCCTGAACGCTTTGCACATATATGCTCAATTAATCTTCACAACACCTCGGGAAGAAGGTACAATTGTTACTTCCATTCTACAGATGGGGAAAGGGAGGCACAGAGAGGTTCAGTGACTTGCCCAACGACACTCAGTTTGTAAGTGGCAGAGCTGGCATTGGAACCCAGGAAATCTGCCTCTAGAAGCTATTCTGCCCTCTGTTATTAATAATAACCAAAGCTTCCATTTGACTGGTACCCCCTATGTGCCTGGGGCTGAATTCCCCACAGCAACGCAGCAGGCAACCTGCGGTGAGGTGACTTGAGATTCTCCCAGATGCTGCGTCTAAAACCAAAGCTTCCACGCTGCTCGGCCTCTTTAACTCGCTGCGTGACCGTGGGAAAGCCCATTCCTTTTCAGAGCCTCAGTTTGCCTGGCGCTTAGCCCTTCTGCTCCCGGTCTCTCTGCTCCAGCAAGTGACCCGAGCGGATGGGGCTGCGGTGCAGGGGGAGTGAGGGTCTCGGGCAACCCCAGAGCCTTTCCCTTCCCTCGTCGACCTACCCCCACCCCCGCCCCCCAGGAGAAGTCGCCATTCTGTTTCTTTCTCGATTGGCAAGCTGGGGTGGAGGGCTGGACGTGGAGGTGCTGGGTGCGGAAGGCGACGCTGCGTCACCGAGAGGTCATCAAGGCCAGAGAGACAAGGCCCGGCTCTGATCTGGGGAAGGGCCGAAGGGCCTAGAAGGCACGTGCTCGGGAGCGGACTGTCCTCTGGGGAAAGAGAAGCGCCCCGGACTTGAGGAGGGGGCGGGGAGGGAGAGCCAGAGGACCAGGTTCTGGGCAGAAGGGATGGGGGTGGGGGGAGGTGGAGAGGACGCGGACAAAGGAGGCGGCCAGCAGCCCAGCTGTTTTGAAAAATGCTTCCTGTTTCTTTAAAGGCGCTCGCGGCTCGGGCGGCCGGGGCTGGGGAGGCTGCGGCGGGAGCTGCCTCCTCTCCGGGCGGCGGCGCTGACTGATCTCGCGAATTGGGCTTCTGTGTAAACTGAGGCTAAACAAACACAGATGGAGCGCAGCGGGCGTTCTCCAGAAATGCTGGCACGGCGGCAGCGACTTCAGATGACACTCTGAGCGCTCCGGGAACGGACAGCCCGGCGGCTTCGCGGAGCCGGCGGCGCAGCTGCCCCGGACGAGGGGGAGAAAGGGAGGGAGGGAGGGAGGAGGGAGCGAGCAGGGGGAGAGCTGGAGACTCCGAGGCGCTGAGCGCCGCGGCCGCCCGGGCAGAGCCGGCGCGCAGCGTGTAGAGCGAGCGCGGCGGGCGCGCTTCCCGGGCAGCCCCACGCCCCTGCCTTGCGCGCTGCCCGCGCCATGAAGCACATCCCGGTTCTCGAGGACGGGCCGTGGAAGACCGTGTGTGTGAAGGAGCTGAACGGCCTCAAGAAGCTCAAGAGGAAAGGCAAGGAGCCGGCGCGGCGCGCGAACGGCTATAAAACTTTCCGATTGGACTTGGAAGCGCCCGAGCACGGCGCCGCCGCCACCGACGGGCTGCGGGACAGGACCCAGCGGCTGCAGCCGGTCCCGGCCCCGGTGCCAGCCCGGGTGGTGCCGGCCGTTCCCTCAGGTGGGGGCGCGGACACGGCCGGGGAGCGCGGGGGCGCCCGGGCTCCGGAGGTCTTGGACGCGCGGAAACGCGGCTTCGCCCTGGGCGCAGTGGGGCCGGGACTCCCCACGCCGCCGCCACCGCCGCCGCCTCCAGCGCCCCAGGGCCAGGTACCTGGGGGTCCCGAGGCACAGCCTTTCCGGGAGCCCGGCCTACGTCCCCGCATCTTGCTGTGCGCACCGCCAGCACGCCCCACGCCGTCGGCGGCCCCTGCTCCCCCGGAGCCCTCAGTGCGCCCGGCCCCCCCCACGCGCCCTGGGGAAAGTTCTTACTCGTCAATTTCACACGTAATTTACAATAACCACCCGGATTCCTCCGCGTCGCCTAGGAAACGGCCAGGCGAAGCTACCGCCGCCTCCTCCGAGATCAAAGCCCTGCAGCAGACCCGGAGGCTCCTGGCGAACGCCAGGGAGCGGACGAGGGTGCACACCATCAGCGCAGCCTTCGAGGCGCTCAGGAAGCAGGTACCGGCTCCCAGCCACACACCCTCACTGCGCCCGGGTATGACTGCGGGAGTGGGTGGGTAAGTGGCTGGGGGACTTTAGGGAGGATGAGGGCGTGGGTAAGCGGCAAGTTGTCCCCGCCCGGTCGGCCCCAGGGCCCAGACAGGTTTGGGTCCTCCTGGGGCAGTGACCTTTGCCACAGCATTGGTACGGCTCTTAGTCTGCAAAGTCGGGGTGAAGGTTCGAGATCTCTGGCTCGGGCACGCCCTGGTTACAGCCACCCCCGTCCCCCCTGGGGTGACCCTGTCTGCGCGTCTGACTTCACCCCTCATAGTTCACTTTTATGGCCGCGAATATTCGTCTCCCGGGGTCCCTTGGGCGCGGTGGGGAGTGGAGAGGGGCAATGTGGGAATCTGTCTCCGGCGGGGAAAGGGGGAAGACCCTTACCCTTCCGGCAATTTGGCGTGGTCTTGGAGGCCCGGAACGCTGCGGAGGGGTGGTCCTGGTTTTGCCAGAACATGAGGGTCCCGCATCCCGCGGGAACCTGTCAGCACCTCCTCAGCCCCCACCTCCCAGCAGGAATGCCCCTGAACTCAGGTTGCTTCTGCGCTCTGCACCCCTCGCTCCTGGTGTCCCTTAAGGACCCGGGGTACAAGCCTGAGCCCCCTCTGCAGGGGCGGCCTCAGGAATTGGCTGGAGAGGGCCTTTCCAGGAGATCCCCTCCACTGCTGCCGTTCGCCGCCCGCCGCATGCTGAAGCAGGCAGGTCTGCTGAGGGGACTGATTGGTTCGGGGAATCTTCAGAAACTAGTTCTGGGGTGGGTTAGGGGCTTCTTAGTTTGGGGCAGGTGGGGGCTGTCCTCACCAGACACTGTCTTCTGGGGCCGATGGGAAAGAATATTTGTCCAAGAGTTACCCGTAGTGGGGAGTGGCAGTTTTACAATTCCGCTTAGACAAGATTGAGACTGCCCCGGGATTCTAGGCTGCGCATTTTCACAGAGCGGAGATCTAAGAAGAGTGTGGTAAGTGCCCCCTGCCCCCAGCCCACACAGGGCATGGGGAAGGGTTGGGGGGGTGGATGTGACTGGTTTGAATGGTCAGGATTTTTGCTTGCTCTGCAGCTGACTTCCTGTGTGACTTCAGGAAAGTTACTTACCCTCTCTGGGCTTTAGCCAACAACAAAGGATTTCAAAAAACATGATCTTCTTTTTGGATCACACTCTCTCCTCTTCCTCCTGTGGGTGGGTCAGGGAAGGTGCCTGTGTCCATCATGGGAAGGGAATTAAACTCCTGGGGAAAAGAGTTTCTATGACTTTTGAGCCAAAGTGTCACATTTGGGCTTGAGTAAGATGATTGGTCAGTGAGGTGGAGTGGAGTGGAGGAGTCAGATAACTGTCATAGACAGTTGGGACCTTGGGCAGTGGGCCCAGTGGAGAATTCAGTTTCACCCTCAGGCAGTGGCTCTGTGTCAGAGGGTGGCAGCCTGGAGGGCATCCTGCTACCTACCGCCCAGGATGGAAGGATGAGATGGCAGAGAGATGACTGTCCACCTGCTCACCTTGCAGCTAGGGCAACCCCTCTCAGATTGGGGAGGCCACGTGCCCAGAGCATCACAGCTGGTGAGAGGATGGTCAGGGCTGGCACCTAGGTCCTTTAACTGACAGTTCAGCATCCTTTTTACTCCTCCAGCTGCCTCTTTCAGTTCCGAGAAAGTATTCACGGTCTCTGTGTGTTCAACTACATCTCATTTGTCCAGTGGCTTTAACTTCTTTCAGTAATAAATTCCATCTTATTTGATCTTAACATCCCTGTCGGTTGAATTAGCTTTCCATTTAATGGAATGGAAAACTGGGGCCTGGAGAAAGACGGAAGGAAACGCTTCCAAGATCACCTAGTGGGTTAGGGAAGGTGATAGAAGTTTCTGGAATGCCTACCTGGCCAAATGCTTCTCACAATGTCAGCTGTATCAGCGCTGTGGGCCCTGCGCTCGCAGTGTTGTTAAGTCGGAAGGTGGGTGTACACATGGCTGACTCTGAGATGAGATTGTTAATCGTGGTTTCCTTTCACTTCCGCCCTTCTTGTGCGGAAGTTCTATATAAGAGGGACAAATTCAGGGAGAAAGTGTGCACACACACACACACACACACACACACACACACAGGTACAAACAGCTGTACCTGTACACACGATCAGTACTAGTGCCCAAGAGCACACACAAATGTGTGATCAGAAGCGCCTCCTCTGGTTTGTTCCCCCCCTTGCCCAGTCCATCTGTCCCTTCCCCAAAAAGGCTGCTGGTGGGCACCGGTCTGTTGTCTGCGAGGGAAAGAAATATCGCTAGGGCACACTCACCATGTCCACATCACAGCCTCCATCCGATGGGGAAAGTCCTGTGTCTCAGAGGCACTCCTTCCTCCTCTGGACCTCAGTATCCCACCTGTAGAAAGTGCGCACGTGAATACACACTCACGCTCGTGTGCGTATGTGTGTGTGTGCCCTTATCCAGGCAGGCTGTGACTCTGGATCTAGGCTTAGGCTTGACTGTCTGAAATGGACCCTGGGAAAGGAGGGTGAGGAAGAAGGATGGTTTTTCCTGAAATGAGGCCATGGCTGTTGCAGCACCGAGGTCAGGTCTGGGGCTGTGGCTCTGGTCTGGGGCTTCATTTCTCTGAGCAGCTTCCTGGTACGGTGCAAAGAGCACTGGGCGGGGAGTCCGGAGGCCGGAGTTTGAGTTATACCTCTGCTGTATGCGTTCTGTGTGACCGTGGACAAGTCACTTTCCCTCTCTGAGCCTCAGTTGCTAAAGTTGGGAAACGGTGTTAATGCTTACCTCACACACCGCTTCTCTCTGCAGAGAGCGCATGAAGAAAGGAATGGGGGCCGTAGGAGGAATGAACATTTCTCGAACGTCTGCAATGTCCTCAGGGCTGGGCAAAGGCCTTGACCGATGTAGAAATAAGAATTCTGTAATCATTTTAATAAGAATCATAGAAACTGCCATTTATCAGATGCTTCCTTTGTACTGGGTCGTGTGCTAAGCGTGTTACGTGTATTAGTTCATTTAATGAAGTAGGTATTGTTTCCACCCCCCCACCCCCCCGCCCTCATTCCCACCCCTGTTTCACGGATGGTGAGGCCGAGGTTCAGGGAACTTCTGTAAGTTGGTGGAGGTCTCGCAGCCTTTGGCCACCGCATGAGGCCTCCTGGGTTTGCACTGCATGCCTCCCCGGCCTGCCATTCACTAGGCTTCTGGGTGCCGGCGCCCTCCCGGGCGTGGTGCAGTCACAGCCTGCGTGGCTGTGTGCCACTGTCATTGCAGAGCCTGGATTCGAATCAGAGTCAGCGAGTCGCTCCAGGGCCCAGGCTCCTGACGGCCCCGCTCTTCAGCCTGGTGACCACCCGGGAGCTGTCCACCCCCAGCAGGGGGAAGCCAGACAGTCTTCTGTGTTGTCCAACCCATCATGCTCTCAACCAGGAAGGGAATGGGGTGGGGGGCCGCTTGGCCATGAGAAGTGCAGGTGGGGGAGAGGGGGGCCCCCGGCAGCGGGGCCAGGGGGTGCGTATGCGGGGCAGATGGTCAGGCCGCAGCACATGCCACTAGCCCAGCTGCTCGGGGCCCTCCCCGCCGCCTCACGTGAAGGCCATGTGTGCATAGCTGGGCCTGGCCCATGTGCAGGGCTGCTCCAGGCCGGGTGGGAGAGGGTCCAAGGGAAAGCCTGGCCTTGCTGGGCGGGTGAGGGGAGGGGCCAGAGCTGTGGGCCTCGGCCTCCCCCGCAGAACCTTCTGGTTCACAGGCTGTGCTCACCCTCGGGGCATCTGGTGTGTGTGCAGATCTGTGCAGATTTCCTCTCAGCATTGATGGAGGAATGGCAGCCTAGCCAGGCAGAGGCCTGGGGCAGCAAGGAGGAGCCCTCGGGACTTGCTGAAGTACCAAACCAGTGGCCCCTCCTCTGCTGCCCCTGGAGTGTCCCAGGGGATCCTCAGCAAGTGAACTCAGGATGGCCCAGGAGGGGGCATGAGGATGGTACCCCCAGCCAGCACCTCCCTCAGTCTCAGACGCCATAGGATGCCGGGGGCCCATGGCCCCACTGCAACCTGAACCCCCTTCCTCAGGGAATGGGGGATGGACCTGCTTGCACCCAGATGGGAGAGGGGTGATAAAAGCCTGTCTCCTGCCCCCTCGCGTCCACAGTCACCACGACAGTAGCTTGTTGAGCCTCGTTGCACGGGGCGAGGTGCCTTACCTGGCCCTGTTGTCGTGCCGCCTTCCCATTTCACAGATGGGGATGCTTACAGAGGTGGAGCGAGTGACCAGGGTTTGTCCTGTCTGGCCCTGGGCCATGGCTCTTAACTACTCAGACCCAGGTTCTCAGGGTGCAGCCTCGTTGCTGTGTAGCAGGTTGGGATTTTGTTTAAATAGAACTTGACAAGGACCTTAAACAGCCTGTGTAGAGCGGCTTCATCCCAGGGAGCCAGCACTCACTGACATGAGCCGATTAGAGAAAAATTTCAGATGGGATCAAGTGCTCGGCTGTGTGCCGGGGATGCAGTGATGTTGGAGCTGTGTGGGTCCAGGAGTCTCGGTGGGCGTCTTGGGCTGGGTCTGAAGGGCGGGGTAGGAGTTGGCACAGAGGCAAGAGGGTAGAGGGCTTCCAGGCCTCCCCTGCATTGGCTGGTTGGTTCCTGGCTTTGCTTCTCTGTAGCGCCTCCCTACATCTGCCCATGGCGATTCCATTCTGAGGTAGCAGGTATTCTGATGCCCATTTTATTGGTGAGGAAACTGAGGTCCCCTATGGTTGCGGACCTAAGATCACGTGGATGGCCCGGAGTAGAGCTAGGTCCTCAGAATCCCAGGCCAGTGCCCTTCCTGCCTTTTCCCACTTGCTGGAGCCAGGAGAGGGTCCAGCTTGGGGTAGGTGGGATGGAATCTTTTAGGGGCATGTGGGACCTGGTGAAAAGTCCCCATACTGCACCTGCTCCTCTGAAGCGTAACGATTCTTGTGGGGTGAGCGTGAGGCAGGTCCTTTTCCTTTACAGGAAGATTTGCTGCCTGTCAGTAGCTGGAGCCGAGCGGCCCTGCTGCCTCCTTTGGCTTCTGTCCTCTGCCCAGGCTGAGCAGATGACTGCTGTGTGGTCTCCGGCAGGTGGTGGGATGGCTGGGCTCTGGGCCACGCTGTGGACGCTCAGAGAGGTAACGCACTAAGGCTGGGGTCCCATGGAGTCCAGGACTCTCCATCCCCTGCTCAGAAGGGGGGGCTGCCCACCTCCCCACCATAGGCTATAGATGCTCATCCAAACCCCCAAGCCATTGCTTCTGGCTGACTGGAAAGAGCCCAGCTAAGTAAGGTGTGTGTTCAAGACCCGGCTCATCTTTCATCAGCTGAGAGATACAGGAAGTTCTTACACTCCCTGGGCATCAAATGCTTCTCTGTAAAGTGGAAGTCGTCATTTCTACCTCACGACGGTGAATTATATTCACAACACCCAGCCCTCTGCCTGGCCTTAGTAGATCACAAGAAACAGCAAGGGGATGACCTAGTTCCAACAGTCATCCAGGGTACCCAGGCATTATTCCCACTCTCCAGATAAGAAAACTGAGGCTCAGAGAGGTGAAGCTACCTCTCCAAAGTCACCCCGATGTTTGGGATTTAGACCAGCTCTTTCTGCCTTACCTTAACCTCCTAGAATCAGATCCTCATAGGCCAGGGTGCCTCTGAGCTGGGCTTTTGGGGGCCCAGCTCCTGCATCCTGGGCCGTGGGCACCAGCATCACCACCGCTGGTGGTGGGAGTTTGGAGAGCCCAGTGGCCAAGCCCCTGGTGGGAGCTTGGGGAGCCCGCCTTCCATGGGCGATAAACACACGAGCTTCTGGCTCCAACCGGGTCTTAGCTGAGTGACCTGGGGCCCAATATGTCACCTCTCTGTTTCCTCATGTGCAGATGGGGTAACAATCTTTATTTGGGGGAAAGTTTCAATGGGCTGAAACTACCTGTGAATAGTGACCACGGTGCCAGGTAAACAACCAGAGCTCAATAGATGGGTTGGTTTTTTTTTTTAAACTCCACAGTTGCGTCTTAATTTATTTTTGGCTGCATTGGGTCTTCGTTGCAGCGTGACGTAGGGCTTTCTCTAGTTGCGGCGAGCAGGGGCCACTCTTCGCTGCGGTGCACGGGCCTCTCATTGCGGCAGCTTCTCCCACTGCAGAGCATGGACTCCAGGCGTGCAGGCTTCAGTAGCTGTGGTGCATGGGCTTAGTTGCTCCATGGCAAGTGGGATCTTCCCGGACCAGGGCTTGAACCTGTGTCCCCTGCATTGGCAGGCAGATTCTTAACCACTGCGCCACAAGGGCAGCCCCCTCAATAGATGGTTTTCTTGTTAGACCTGGACTTTGACACAAGCAGTGGGACAGAGTGACAAATCTGGGGCAAAACTGGATCAGAACTTGGCACGGGAACCCCTAGGTCAGCCTTGGCCTCACCTGTTGCTCGGTGGTCCCGCAATGACCCTGGATCCCCATGTGCAGATCCCTTCCAAGATCCCTGCTCCCTGCTGGCAGGGAAGCCCAGCTGCTCAGGGCCCAGGGCTCAAAGAGCTGGGTAACTCCCAGCATGGCCTCTGGGTAACAACACACCAGGGCCTGTGTCACAGAGCTGTGCCCGGTGTCCAGAGCCTCCACCAGGCAGGCACTCCCTCCCTGGGTGCAGGGGAGGCAGAGGTGCTAGGCTGGTCCCTGAGACCCATGCCCCTGCCCCAGGGAACCTTTCTGTGCCACAGACCTTGTTCATTTGTTCAGGCTGATAAAGCAGGATTCTCTGGACTCTGGATGAGAACAGGCAACGTGCATTTTCTGCAGGCTTTTCTCAGATGGGTTTGGAGCTGTGGCCAGGACTGGGACGGGGAAGGGGAATGCACAGGAGTTGGTGGTCCCTGTGTCACCTCCCTGCCCCTCCCTGCATTTCCTGGCCTGGTGAAGGGCAACTCCTTGGCTGCTAGAGGATTTTTTTTTTTTAACATCTTTATTGGAGTATAATTGTATAACACAATGGTGTGTTAGTTTCTGCTTTATAACAAAGTGAATCAGTTATACATATACGTATGTCCCCATATCTCTTCCCTCTTGCATCTCCCTCCCAGCCTCCCTATCCCACCCCTCTAGGTGGTCACAAAGCACCGAGCTGATCTCCCTGTGCTATGCGGCTGCTTCCCACTAGCTATCTACCTTACGTTTGGTAGTATATATATGTCCATGCCTCTCTCTCACTTTGTCACAGCTTACCCTTCCCCCTCCCCATATCCTCAAGTCCATTCTCTAGTAGGTCTGTGTCTTTATTCCTGTCTTACCCCTAGGTTCTTCATGACCTTTTTTTCCCCTTAAATTCCATATATATGTGTGCTAGAGGATTTTTGAAAGGTGACAGCAAACTTCACCTCGGGCCTGTGGTTTCAGGACCCCCAGGGGGTGGGGGATGAGCAGGCAGTATGTCCTGGCTCCAGATCTCCTGCTTCTCACCCTCTCTGGAGACCCTCTTTAGAGACCCTCTGCAACACCCACCGTAATAATGTCACTGACTTGTATCAGGCCTTACTGTGTGCAGCGCATATGCCATCTCCTTTAGTCCTTACCACGCTTTGTGATCAGTCCTGTTAGCAATATGACAAGGACACCAAGGCTCAGAACGGTTATGTCTCTTGCCCAGGGTTTGTAGCTAGAGCCGGGAGTTAGCCCAGGTGACCAAAAGGTGTATGAGCTTCACCTCTGCACCAAATAACTAAATCTTTATCCTCAGAGAATTTTGGGAATTCCCTGGCGGTCCAGTGGTTAGGACTCCATGCTTCCACTGTAGGGGGCGCGGGTTCAATCTCAGGTCCGGGAACTAAGATCCTACAAGCTGAGCGGTGTGGCCAAAAAGAAAAAGAGAGAGAGAGAGAGAGAATGGTTTTTGAACCCAGTTCTAAACCTTCTGGAGTCACCTGATAGATATGGAGGGAGAGCGTTCATTTGTTCATTCATTCCCTCAGTCAACAAACCCTTTGGAGGCCGGTGATGGGCAGGACCAGGGCTAGGCTCTGCATACAGAGGCCTTCCCCTGACAGCTCAGACAGAGACTGACCATTAAATGAGTCCCAGTAATCAGGAGTTAAGGACAGATGGCGGGCTATTAGAGCACCATCAAGGGGAGGCAGCCCTAGTCCCCAGGGTAGGGTTGGGTGGGAGGTCAGGGAAAGCTGCTGGACGAAGTGAGCTTTAACGTGATATCAAGATGTTGACGCGTTTAGGGTCCTCATCTGAAGCGGCTCTCTTGATCATGCTTTCTCGACCACAGCGCTGCTGACGTTTTGGGCTGAGTCATTCTTTGCTGTGGAGGCATCGTAGGATCCTGAGCACTGTACGATGTTTAGCGGCTTCCCTGGCCTCTGCCCACTACAGGCCAGTAGCCCCTCCCCGCCTGCTCCCTGGTGGTGACGATCAAGAGTGTCTGCAGACATTGCCAGCTGCCCCTTAGGGACAACATTGTCCCTGGTTGAGAACCGCTGGTTCAGAACAGTGCCCGGCGTGCTTGTTGAGTGGTCCCTGCAAGGCGCCCCGCTCTCTGTGGGCTGAGGGTTAGTACCAGGTATCCGTGGTGGGGATGGACGCTGCGTGTAGATCCTGGAGAGCCATAGAGAGGAGGATGCCGCAGCCTTGGCTGCAGTGCACGTTTGGGCCATTTAGGTGAACGACGCGTCAGAGCAGCTGTATTGGTTAGCACCTGTTGGGTGGACTTTGTGGTGATGTCTCCATGTTACGACACAGAACTCTGCTGCAGTCTTTGTAGCTTTTTTGCTCAAGCAGCAGGAGCATTGGTGGACAATGTTAGAGACCCCATCGCTTCACGCATACAAATCCCTGTGCCATTAGTGAGTGTCTAGTTGGTGATGAACGTCAAGGCTGTCAAGTCTGGTTGGGGCTGTCCTGTTGCAATGCCCAGCAGCGCCCCAGGTCCAGAGGGCGGAAAGAAAAAGAGAAAAGCAAAAGAAAGCCAATCATGTGTGGGCCCCCCAGCTGAGCACTGACACTTTGCTTCTGGTCTGTTCCCAGAGTCCGGGGCACCTAACTCTGCTCTGGCGTTATAACATCACTCTTGAGTGTAAGTTCTCTGATGGCAGACCCGAGTTATTATCTGTGGTCGGACCCCAAGTGCCCAGCAAGACAAGTGCCACTGAATGAGTAAATAGACCCTCAGAGCTAAAAAACATCGGTTCTCTCTGAGAGATTCCTTCTCAGGGAGGGAGGGGGGTGGAGCTCTGTCTTGGGGGAACTCACTGTGTTTCGTGCGCACTGACGTTCGGGCAAGAGCTAAGTCTCGGTTTCTTCCCCTGTGACGTGGGAACGTGGATGCCTCCCAAGGTGGTGAGTGTGGAAACGGCGGGTGCTCAGAACAGGGAATAAAATCCGGGTTGAGGGACTCGATGGGCCACCTCTGCCGCCCTGCAGTCCCCTGTCCGGCGGTGCAGATGTCCGTGTGAGGGGCCCTACACCTGCCTGGCTGAGGTGCCCCCAGGCCGTTCTCAGCAGAGACCCTGGCAGCCCCTCCTGACGCCTTCTCACCCTCCAGGTGCCATGCTACTCATATGGGCAGAAGCTGTCCAAGCTGGCCATCCTGAGGATCGCCTGTAACTACATCCTGTCCCTGGCGCGGCTGGCCGACCTGGACTACAGCGCCGACCACAGCAACCTCAGCTTCTCCGAGTGTGTGCAGCGCTGCACCCGCACCCTGCAGGCCGAGGGCCGTGCCAAGAAGCGCAAGGTACGTGCCAGCCACGCAGGCGGCAGCCTCCTGGGAAGACAGAGAGGTGGGGACGGGAGCTTGGGGAGCCCCTCACTGCCCCCAGGCTTCCAGAGGGACCGGTGAGCTCGGCCCTTAGGAGCTTTGCTGGGGTTCGCGCCAGCTTCAGGGCTGCTCAGACCCCTGGGACTGTGTGTGACTCCACTCCTGGGAACGGGGCTGCTGGGTACCTGGGACAGTCACCCTGCGCCTGCGTGTGTTCATCACTTAAATGAGGAGGACAGCTTATCTCTGAAGCTCTTTCTGGCCTTACGTGCTCTTAGGATGAATCCCCCATGCGACCCCTGATGGATGTCCTATCAGGGGGAGATCTCCTGAACTGGTAACAGCCCAGGAGAGCCCTTTGGTGTGTTTCGGTAATGTGACTTGGTCTGTGGGTTACCTGAGGCCGCGCATTAAGGCACGCGATATTCATTCATTCGTTCTGAAGAGATTTACTGAGCCCCAGCCATGGGCCGCGCTTGCCGGGCAGGGGTATAAAAATGATACACATATGGTCGCAGCACCCCTGCAGTTCACAGGATGCTCAGAGACCCTCCTGCCTGTGGATAAGGGCAGAAGAGTGTAGGAAAGGAGGCACTGGAGGCCTGTGCTGGGGCAGGGGAAGGCCAGGCAGAGAGGGGACAGGTGACCTCTCCTGCCCAAGGGAGTTTGAAAGGTCATCTTTGTGTAAGTGGTGTTTGAGCTGGACAACAAGGAGGTCACCGGGCAGATGAAGCGGGAACAATATCTGAGGCAGAGGGAACAGCCTGTACAAAGCCTGATGTGTGTGGAGAAATATGGGCGGGAGGAAAGGTGTCGGGCACAGCTACGCATCCCAGATGGCCTAGGCTCCCAGCATTTCCAGCTGGGGGTCATTGCCAGGCTGTGCAGAGCAAGGCTCATGGCAACCCTCTGGATCTCTGTGCCCACGAGGCTAGAGGGAGAGAGACAGAGGGTGGGACCCAGTCTGCATCCATGAAGAGGGTAGAGGTGGTTAGAGATGCCTGACTCCCCTGGGCATCCAGGGATGGGGAGTGGGGGGGGTAGCCAAGTGGCTCTGGCATCCTCCATTCATTCCTTCCTACCACCTCCTCCTTCCTTCCTGGCCGGCCCCTCCCTGCATCCCTGACATTCCTCCCCCAGCCCCCCTTTCAAGGAGGCCCCTCTCTGGGTTCTCCAGGTTTCCCAGGGGCCCCTTCAAGAGGCTTCCAGCCAGGGAGGCCCTCTGTGGACTCTCCTGCACACAGCAGGGAGGGCCCCGGCACGTCCCCACCGCCAGCCACTGCCGCTGCTGCGGTGAGGGCACGTTGCGATCCTGGGAGTGATTTAATGTGGACCAATTAGATGAAATCTTCCTCAAGTGGGTGAGAGAGGAAGCGCCACTGGCGGCTCGCAGGGCGGCTTTTCCTCTGGAAGGTGACGCGGGTAAATTAAGGGCGTGATTGATGGCCCCATGCAGCGCTCGGTGACAAAGGAGGGTTGTAAACTCTCGGTGAACTTCCCCTGGCGTTCGGTGGTGGTCGGTCGGAGGTGTGGATGGGCAGGCGCCATTTCCCCCATCTCTGCCCCTCTTCCCCCCCTCCCCAAGTCCTCCTGTCAGCCACGAAAGGCCAGAGTGCTGGGTCCCCCTCCTTCCCTGTTCTTTGATTGGAGCAAGTGCCCTGGGCTGGGGAGGAAACTAGACGCTTGGGAGCTGAGGGGGAAGAAGGGGGGTGGTGGGGTGACGATGCCCAGCAGAGACGAGCTTTTGGCTTCCCCTGAAATCACATCAAATCTAAGACACCTTAGAGACTATCTGGTCCAGCCTCCCCATTGTCCAGATTGGGAGACTGAGGTGTTAGATTGTGGGTAAGAGCATCAAACAGCCCTGAGTTCAAGGCCTGGCTCACCACCTACTAGCTGTATCATTTTGGACCCATTTCTTTACCTCTTCTTGCCTCAGTTTTCTCCTCAATAAACGGGGATGGTGGAAACAGCAGAGATTTCCAAGGCCCTTTCTAGTCTGACTCTGCAAGCAGAGGTCCTGCCTCACCTCTGAAGGGCAAGGGGCCCCTTGCATCCTGCAGCCCTTCCTGCCGAGCGGGCTGTCCTGAGGCTGCCATCTCCCGAGGACCATGCCTGGACAGCCACCATTGCCCAGAGGACTTAGAGGGAGGGATGGGACAGGGTCTTGGGGCTGCTGGGGCATCTGAGGCCTCTTGGGCCCTGTAACTGCCCTGGTAGATTGGCGGATCACAGCACCACCCCACTCCTGGTGTGTGTGCCTTCCTGCATCTGTCACCATGCAGGTAGGTGAGTTTCAGGGATGCCCTCAGGGATGGACTTCAGTGACCCTCCCAGTGGCCCTGAGTGCCTGGGATAGGCCATCCTTCTGTTAACCAGAACCAAGGGAGCTGGTGTCCCTGGAGACGCGTTCCTTCATTTGTTCATACATTCATTTGTTTAGTGTCTATCGAGCAGCGGCAGCGAGCTCCGTGTTGGGGAATCCCATCCTCCGCACGTGGGCACTGTGACGGGTATTTGCGATGGGGCGGGCTTGACCCTCCCTAGTCCCTGTAGACAGGGCAGGTGGATGTGAGTCTCAAATCAAGCCCCTGTTGCCCCTCCCCTGCAGCCATTCAGGGCAGCCTGAGGGTTTGGGGATGGGAGTGAGTCAGGCTTACATTCTAATGGAGGATAAAGAAAGGAAGAAACTAGAAAATGCTGCTGATGTCAGTGAGCAGCTGAAAGGAAGTCTTTCATAAATGGTCATCACCAATGCCACTGAAGGCGACCTGAGCTGTCCCACGGAGCGCGGCTCTCTCCCAGTTCATGTGCCCCAGAGGCTGGGCGGCCCTTTTCCAGAACACCGCCTTGACAGACTGTACTCAGTGTTCCCTGATGAGCTGCCTTGTCCCTCCAGACCTGTGTTAAGAGTGGGATTTAAAGTGATCTTTCCTTACCCTCTAGGCCCCAGGCACATCCTTTTGCCAGTCTCAGCCCTTCCTTGCTGGGGGTGGGGACCTTGACGGGTGAGTCCTCTATATCTGGACCTCACAGGAGGTGACTCTGAGGGTCCAGCGTTTGGAAGCCCTGGTCGTGCAGAGAGGCTCGTCGGAGGCCGCCAAGCGGAGAGACAGGTGGGAGGAGTGGAAGGGCTCTGCAGCTCTCAGCTCGAGCTCCGGCTGCAGCCGGAGATAATGCACATTAAGCACCTGGCTCTGGGCCATGTTTCCGCAGCTCCTGTTTTTAAAGCAGCGACTCCTGGGAGCTTCTGAGGAGGAGAGAAGGGAAGAGAAGCAGAACTGTTCCACACCTGGGCAGGGTGGGCATTGCCGGGCCTGCGGGATAGGAGACGAGCAGTTTCCCACAGTCTAGGGCCCTGCCTTCCAGTGAATAATGATAATAATAATAGTAACAGCGGCAGCAGCTACTAACACTGATGGCATAGCTTAAGCCCTGGCGGTAAATGGCCAGTAGGTTCCTGCCCCCAGGTTTCTCACAGGCCCCAGGTTGGCGGGGGTGGGGTGGGGGGAGAGATAAGTCCATTATGGTGCGCTGAGCTAAGGGCCCTACCAGACACCTGGGCACCGATTGGTGACCCCGGAGCTGTGACTGTAGCCGTGTGTGCCAGCTGGGCAGGGAAGGCTGGCTCTGCAAGGCCAGAGGCTGCTTCTCACCCTGTGGGTGGTCCAGTGCCAGGGGAGGCAGTGAGGCTGGCATAGCTCGACCGCATCTTCTCTCTTTCTGCTGCTTTCTGGGTAGGGGAGGCTTTTCGTGGTGATGGCAGGTTCGAAGGTAGCCGGACCCCTGTTGGGAAGAACATCTTGGGTGCAGACTTCTGTACTTTTGGTGCTGGGGGCCAGCTGAGGTAGCACATTGGTTTTGGGTTGGGGGGTCAGTGGGAGCTGAGAGGGTTCTGTCTGGGTGGTTGAAACCAGGCCTCGGACAGGACCTGGTGGCACCTGCTCTCTCTGTGGTCTGTTCCGGAGCCCCAGAGTATGTGAGGCAGAGTCTCCATCTCCTGCTCTGGCTGGATCCAGCCCCTCGTGTGCAGGGTCTCCTGCATCCCCAGAGTCCCCACTGAGGGACACTGTCCTGTCTCTGTCCCCACCTGCCACGTACACAGTCACCCCCACTGGGGCTTTGGTCTCCACTTCTGTAAGGTGAGTTGACCCCAGAAGTGATTTCTAAGGCCCCTTCTGGTCAGACTTTCCGAACTGAGGTCACCTCAGCTCCTTTTTCTGTCTCAATGACAACAGGCGTCTACTCTCCCTTCCCCTCTGCCCATCACGGGCATTTCACACAGATCTGAAAGCTGCTCACAGAGACTGTTGGGACCCCAGTGCAGTGCACGCGGAGAATCCTGATACTACCTGACGTTCTTAGAGCCTGGATCCCACGCCAGGTGTGGTACTGGGTGCTTAGTACTTCTGACAGATCACCCCGTTGACTCCTCCCGCCACCCCTTCAAGGTGGATCCTGACGTTGTCCCAGGAACAATGAGTCTGAGGCTCAGAGGCCCGAGGAACTGGCCAGTAGGAGAGGTGCCTGGGGCTCCTATCACTTCCCTGTCCCGCCCCCCGCATGGAAATGGGGTGGTGAGAGGAGGTCCTGTTTCCACATCCTCCGAGCCATGTTACTGAGTTAAATACCATGTGCTTTCAAAGCCCGTGGAGTCCGTCTATGCTGGGAAAGAAGGGGGGTGGGTGGGAAACCACCATTAAATTCCCTTCTTGTCATAAAAATGGATGCAATTTATTTTTTCTGGCATTCCAATTACATAGACGTTTGTCGCCAGCTGTTTGTTCTAACACGGAGTGTTCTCTCAGCTGCCGTTTCTCCTCTCTCGGTTGACACCGTTAGTCCACACGGCTGGCAGGGACTGGGATGGAGGGGTCGTGGGCTGGGGAGCCCCCCAGGTTAGCTTCCTTGGAACGCAGAACTTGGCCCTCTGCTGTTCGCCGGGTGGTCCCGAGGTGGGGGAGAGACTGGGGCACTGCTTTTCCCTCTCCTTTCACACTGTCTTCACCTCTTCCTCCTCTCCCCCGCTGACACGCACTCACAGACCCCACCCTTCTCCCCACCATGCTGTGTATGAATGAAAACTTGGGGTCTCGGACAGTGAGAAGGAACCAACCTCTCCTGCTCAGAAAGTCAGAGACGTGCAAAGTCCCCTCTCATGCTCTAACCTCCAGGGCATCTCTTCGAGCCAGGGTGCCCCTCTGGAAACCCCTCCAGAGGCTCGGTGGTCCAGGATGCTACAGGTGGGTGTTGAGTTGAGAGAACCCTACAGCTCCTTTCAGTTCTCTCTGGTGCTGTCATTTAACTTTAAGGCACATACGACAGGGAGACCCTTGGCAAGACCACGAAGTAGGGGAAGTGTAGGCTTTGGCGCTGGAGACCTGGGTTTGAATCACGGCACTGGCACTTCCTACTCATATGACCTTGGGTGTGTTACCTAACTTCTCTGATCCCCTGTTCTCTTGTGTGTAAAGTGTGAGCTTATAAACCTTCCTCGCCACCTTGCTGGAAGGATTAAAGGAGATCCAGTATGAGAAAGGGCTGGCCTTTTCTCAGTGCCAGAAGGGAAATCTCAGGAATTTACAGCCACAAGGTAACCACTTCATATGGAATCCCAGGAAGGATCATCTCAGGAAAGGGCAGTGCCTGGAATGGATGAATGACCAGACAAAGGGCAGATAAGGGCAAATAATTCTGAATGGGGGACTCCTGTTTGTCCGGCATTCGGGGCAACCCCCCTGGCCCTGCATCCTTAAAGGGGGGCAAGCACCTAGCCAGCCCAGAAATCCCTGGGCTTTCAAAGTTCACGGATTCATACCAAAGAACATGCGTAACGTGTGGTTGTACGTGGTAATAATGCTAATAAACAAACTCTCACCAACAGTCGCGCTGACCGAGCGGGGGGTGCCCATTGCGTGCCGAGCACCTCCCATACTTTATCTCTACCCTTTATGCTGACCCCACAAGTTAGCACCACTTCCCCATTGCACGGAGGGGAAACTGAGGCCAAGAGAAGGGCAGTAGCTTGCCCAAGGCCATGCAGCGAGGAAGTGGTGGAGCTGCTTTGAGCCCGTGTCTCTTTGGTTCCAAACTCCGAGCTCTTCAGCCGCGCCCGGGCCCTGAAGCTCACATACCGCCCAGCAGGGTGGCCTGAGCCCGGAGACCCCCAGCAAATGCGTGTGCAGGGCTTCATCAGGAGCAGCAGCTCTTATGTAAGCAGCCGGGCTGCAGCGCTTGCAGGCTCCATTGAGCCGCGGGGAGCCCACAGACCGCTGGGGGTGGCAAGGGGTGGGCCGGGCCGGTGGGGGTGGTGGTGTCAGCAGCCCCCCGCCCCCAGTGCCGCCGCCAGCGAGGCCTGACACGGGGTTAAGTCGCCCTGGCGGCCTCTGGCTGCAGCTGGGAGCGCGCCTGGTTCCCATTCGGGCGCTGTGGTTTTGATTAGCTGTTCCACAAGGCGGGCCTGGTGGCGAGGCCCTGGGAGCTCCGCTGGAACAGAGGGTCCCCCGCCCGGCCGCCGCGGCCCCCCCTCCTGGCAGCCCCAGACTCCAGATGTTCCGAGCGCTCGCTGGGAAGGCCTGCTGGCGCCACGGAGGGCAGAGGGCAGGGAAAGCACGCGAGCTGGAAGCCCAAGCACTCAGTCACCGCAGGCCCTGGCAGCCCGCCCAGCGCTCTGCTGGCACATTCCCCAGCTCTCCCCTGGCCATCTGTTCCCAAAAAACCCTTTCAGAGCCTCATCATCACTCAGGATACAACAGCACAAGCAGCTGGTTTGGAGGCAGCAGGGAAAACCGTGCAAAAGGTCCTTTGTGAGAGAGGAAACTCGCTTATGAATAACAGGGCTGGACGCCGTAAAAGTTGGCGGCTGGAATCCGTGTTTCTCAGGCGCCGCTGTTTTCTCCCGACTCTTTATCTCCACTCTTTATTTGGTTTCCCCTTGTTTTCTTTTAATGGTGTTTCTTCCCTTTCTTGCACCAGTTGTGACTTTTCTTCCTCCTCTAAGGTGCCTGAAGGCCACCTAATTAGGTATCCTGGACGCTGCCGAACTGTTCTTCCTTCTCAGAGCTCTTAAAATGGGAGACGGTTAGAAGTGACTGTTGTCATAAAACCCGGGCTGGAGGAGACGGGGCAGAAAGAAGGTGCCCGGGAGGGCACAGTGTGGGCAGGGCAGCAGAAAGTCGTCAACCCGAGGGAGGGTTGGGGGCAGAGAGAGCGTGGAGACTGCCGTCAACTCATCGGAAGGCAACACGGAGACGCTCTGGGAGAGCAGTGGCATTAATGAAACGCTCAGCGCCTGGCGCCCCAGCTGATTGCAGTATGACAGGAAGCCTTTTTTAAGAACCGCCGCCACCGCCAGAAACTTCTGGGAGACGTCTGCCTGGAATCTGGGCACCTCCTGGGAGCAGTCACCGGGTGGCCTGAGTGGGGCCCTTGGGCTGTGCTGGGGCAGGGCTGGCAGCTGGGAGGCCAGCATTGGCGGCAGTGGGGAGGGGAGGGCAAGGCCTGGCCACCTTCCTCACACCCCCTGGACCCCTGGGGGGGAGCTGAGAGTCAGGCCCAGGGCTGCCAGGTAGAGGTGGGGAGAGGGACACCTCCCAGGTGTCAGATGGGCGTGACCTCATGGGGGGGTCACGGGGCAGGGGCAGGGGACTGGGGGCTTCCCCTTTCCTTTCTCAGTGCCGGCACCCCTTTTTCGCTGCCTGCCCCAGCGCTGTCCCGTGAGACCCAGCAGCTCGGCTGCCCCTCACCCCGGCAGTGGAAAAAGCCTGTCGTCCACATCGCCGCGGGTGGCCGGTCCTCACACGCTGAGGCTCGGGCTTCGGAGGGCGTTTCGTCTGCGCTTTGCTCAGGCGCCGTACTTCACTCCTTTCTCCTCTCTTCCCAGTTTCGGTTGGAGAGGTGGCAGCTCTGGCAGGACAATATATATATAAGTTTATCACAATTTCAGGGCCATTCGTCTCCCCGTCTGCAGGGCTGGGCATGGGCCGAGGTCCCCCCTCCCTGCTAAGGCCTTGGCGGGCAGCTACCTAGTCTGGACTCTGAGGCTGGTCTCGTCTCTGCCCAGGGGCCTGCGTAGCTGGGTGGCCTTGCTCAAGTGTCGTATCCGGGAGATGCCAGCCTGACTGCCCACCTATCCAGGGGTCAGTGGCACAAAGGATGTGAAACTGTTTTGTGAACTCTGTCCTCCCTCCCGTGTCTGCTGCCTGAAAAGCTGGTCCCCGTGGAGCCGAAGGTGAGGAGGGCCTGGGGAAGGAGGCGTGGCCGCTGGCCCCAGGCCCCTGGTGATGACATGGGGTCCGACCAGTGACCAGAACTTGCTTTCCAGACCTGGGGCTTCCAGAGGAGCAGTGGGAGGAGAATGGAGGGCAGGGCTGCCCTCCCACGGCCCATTCTTGAGCCCCTGCCCCTGGCACAGTGGATCGCCTGGCACAGGGGGCACCAGCAGGCCCTGGTCGTCCTTTTTCTACCTGCCCCTGCAGACCGGAGGCTGGTTCTGGGGGAAGGTATAAATCCCTGCCTTCCTGACCTCCTAGTATAAACGTTTCTAGAGGGCGAAGCAGGAGCCTTTCCTGCCTTCACAGGGCTTAGTTCTCTGCCCAGACTTCACGGCCACCTGGGGCCTGGCCCTGCCGCCCAGCTGCTCCCTGGCGCAGTTCATACCCACCTGCGCCCCTCCCAGCAGCTCTGCTGAAAGCCAGGTCTGACTGCCTCACTCCCCCTGCTCAGGACCCCTCAGGGGCTCTCCACAGCCGAGGACAGAGGCCAGACTCCCTTACAGGGCAGCTGCCCCTCCCCCTAAGTGACCTGGCTCCAGCCGGTCACTCCCGGTGTCCCAATTTACACTCCATCAACGCAGAACTCCTCGCCCAGAGGGGCTATTTTGGGCCTCTGTGCTCACGCCGTCCCTTCTGCCTGGAATGCCCTTCTACCCTGTCTGTCTGGCTAAGTCCTGCTCCTCCTGGAAGCCCTCCCTGACCCCTACCCCAGCCTGCACCTCAGGGCCCCATAGCATGGCCACCTCCCTGCCCTTACCATAGGGGGGTGCAGAGTCTAATTCAGGAGAGCATCCTCTGATACAGTATGAAGTCATGATATATTACGTGATACTCTATTATGTGATATTTGAGAGCTCATTTTATTGTATTTTTAGGTGATATGTTACCTGATAAATTATGTGATATTAAAACTCTATACTACATTACCTTATGTCACACAATGTGTGTTTAGGACACCTCTCTAGCGAGACTGTCAGCCCTTTCATCTTTGTGTCTCAGCTCCTGGCACAGAGGAGGCTGCCAAGTAATGCACAGCGTTCCTTCCACGCAAATCCCCACACGCTGGGGCTGAATATTCCTGAGCTGAAGGCAAAGACTCTAGGGAAGAGTGAATTAGGGGCTTTAGGACACAGACAGGGAAGTGCCCCTGGGCTCCCCCAGGCTCCTGTTTGGGGAGTTTGGGCTCTTGTTGCCTTGAATCAGTGCAGAAAGCTTTGCATTTCAGATCACAGAAACCCCTCTAGCAGCAGCTTAAACTAACAGGGCTCCTGTTTCTCACAGTTAGGAAAGGTGAAGGGAGGAGACTGTTCCCTGGCTCCAAGGCTCTGGTGATGCTAAGGCTTCGGGCTTCTTTCTTGGTCTTTACCTCATGACTGCACAGTGGCTGCCACAGCACTGAGTACTTCATCCACACGCTACATCCAAGGCAGGGCAGGGCCTTGCCGGGAAGAGCGTTTCTCCTCACCAGTTCAGTCAGTCCTGTCCAGACATCCCCTACCTGCCCTGGAAGAAGGGGTGCTCTCCCTGAAACTGAGGAGGACGTTGGGGCCTCTCATCTGGGAGGACAGTAGGGTAAACAGCCACGTGGCTCATCCCTGGAAAGCTGACCCTGATTTTTGACAGAGTGGTTTTCTTCCCAATGGGGCTGACGGATGTCATCATAACCTCAACCACAGTGTCAGAACCCCACCTCTGCGAGTTTGCCTACTCCTCCCCCCAGCCCCGCAAAGTGAGGGCCAGTAGCCCTGTTTTCAGTTGACAGCACTGAGGTTCAGAGAACCTAGGTGACTAGGCCACTGGTGACCTGGTTCCTCTGCACAGTGCTTTTCAGTTTGCAGAGCCTTCTCATGCCTCTTTTCCTCTTGAGTTTTGCAGTGACCTCCTGAGATCCACGTCACTAACCATGGGAGTTAGATGAGGAGGCTGGGACCCAGGGGGGTGAAGTCACTCAGTGCCACACAGCTGGCTGGGGCCGGGCAGGACCTAGGCTCATCCAGCCCCGTGAAACAAGCGCTTCTGAATCTAGACCATCCCTGCCCTCTGTTCTCCCAAGGTGAGGGGGTCTAGCAGTGACGCGGGTCTGTCTCAGCGCAGCCACTCATGAGCTCTGTCAGCTCGAGCACTTGCCTTCTCCAAGCTTCGCTTTCCTCATGAGACGTGGATAGAAATGTCCATGGGTGAGGAGGGTTCAAGGAAATGATGGCCATGAAAGGGCTACGTCAACTGGCTGCACTACGCAGTCACTGGGGCTCCTGGAGGACACTGCTGTCCATCTGGAAGGTGGGAAGAGGGACCTTGAGTGTCCCCTCCCCACCCAGGGACTTAGACTGGGTGGACTTGACTCTGTTGCCAGGCAGCAGACACCGAGTCCATCCTTCTGCTGTGTGTGTGTGTGTGTGTGTGTGTGTGTGTGTGTGTGCGCACGCGCACAGGTTTGTTGGGGCATCTGTAGGCACTGTCTGCCAGGATCAGACGGAGGGCCTCCCACATGGTGGACTGAGTGTCTGGCACTGGGGAGGTTCCCGGAGGTCTTCAAGGGTTTCAGAACTTCCCCTCTCCCCCAGGGGTCAGGATCCACTTTGGCACCCACCCACCCCCTCCACGTATACACGCAGTGGTGGTTCGTTTATTCAACAGAAGCAGAAAAAGATGAATTAAGCTCGAAGGACGCTGTACATTTATTTAAGAATAAACAGTTTTGAGTGTTTACTATGTGCCAGGCATTGTTTTAGGTGCTGGGTCACTCTGGAGAACAAAACAAAGGCCCCACCCTTTGGAACTCAGGCTGAACGACACAAAGGCCGGGCAGGAAAGCTCACAGGAGAGCCCTGCAGGACCTTGTCCGGAGCCCACTGTGCTTAGCTCTGTGCACAGTTCTTACAAGCCTGACTCCCTGGAGGCTCGGGTCAGAGCAGCTGAGCAGAAACAACCAGGAGACCAGCTCCTGGAGCAGGTGCAGTGACAGCCCCCAGAATCCCAGCCAGTGGCCTGATGGCGTGGGAGGAAACAGAGAACAAAAAGGGCAACACCAGGGGCTCAGAAAAGCCAAGGGGCTTGGAGCCATTTGGTGTCGGGGTGAGGGGCCCCAGGAGCCTCAAGGACCCGGGGAGTCTTCTGTAGACTGACGTTCCCGGGCTTGACCTTGAGTTGTCAAGGGGAAGCTGAAGTTCATCCAGTAGCGTCTGACGGAGAATGCAGGGAAGTGCATCAATTATTGGGAACTGGGACCTGTCCAAGCTGTTTGGGCACAGAAAACACACGGCTTCCTTTCTCTAGGGAAAGTCACTCCTGCTCAGGGGCTTGTTCTCCTGCGGGGGCAGCGCTGGGCGGGTCGGGGTCCTTGTCTGTTTTGCTCACGGCAGGGGGGCCCCCTGTGCTCCGAATGGAGCCGGGCACAGTCTGAACACTCAGTACAGGCTTGCCGAATGAATGGAAGCGTGAAAGCCCAAGCAAGTGAGGTGTTTCTAGCTGCCTTCCACACTATCTCATGGGCAGCTAGCTCCTCTCTGCCGTGTCCCCAGTGGGGTCCTGGCCACCTGATGGGGAGACACAGTTCCTGCCTTGAGGAGTTGACATGCAAATGGGGGGAGACCCCCCCCACACATACATACACACGTGTGTGTACTGACATGTGGCTGCCTAACCCTGAGTGCTTGGCTTCGCAGCCTTTGTGACCTTTAATCCTCTCTTCAGCCTCAGACAGTAGACTACTATTATTGCCATTTTATAGGTGGAGAAACCGAGGCACAGAGAGGTGACGTAAGTGCTCCAAGTCCCACGGCTGGTGGAATGGGGAAGTCAGGATTCAAACAGAGTCTGTCTGATGCCACAGCCGGCACCTTTAGCCACTACGCTGCACTGCGTCCGTGAGGGTGCTTGTGCGTCAGGGAGCGTATGTACGTGCACTTAAGTGTGTGTGTGGGTGAAAGATCCGTTTCTCTTCCCAGTACTTTTGTGGTGTCACTGACGGTCAGGGTGGTGGTGAGTAAAGAGCCCTGATCAGAGATGTCCTACCCTTTCCTGAATCCCACAGTAGCTCCAGAGTCTAGCTACGAGGGGCTTAGGGACGATGGGAGGGGCCAGAGGAGGGGTTTGCACACTGTTTTTTCAGAAATCATCTGTCCAGGGGCCTGGTGGCCTCTCCCAGCCACCCCATTATTGCCTCCACTGATCCTGAACTATCCACAGCTAGACTCTGACTGGGGGTCTCCTGAAGACATGCTGTGGGCTTTGCAAAGGCTTGTGGGCCGGCACTTTAGCATGAATTGGCTTGTCTGGTTGATGCCCCCTCACTCCTGCTGTCGCTTTGCTATAAGGATTGGGGAGGGGGAGGGGAGGGACTTCCCTGGTGGTCCAGTGGCTAAGGCTCCGTGCTCCCAATGCAGGGGGCCTAGGTTCGATCCCTGGTCAGGGATCTAGATCCCCCGGGCCAGCACTAAAGATCCCGCGTGCTGCAGCGAAGATCCTGTGTGCCACAACTAAGACCTGAAGCAGCCAAAATAAATTAAATAAAAAAAAGGACTGGGGAGAGGGGAGGCACGGAGATACGCAGAAGCCTGATGGGGCCCCCGGGGACCCCCGACACTGTGGTTGGGGGTGTGTGTATATGTGTAGTGTTGGCGGGGGGTGGGGGGCGTGTGTGAGGGTCATGAGTCGGGGCCCTAGGGACGCTTCCAGGGAGCAGGGCCTTCCTCACCTGGCTGGGCCACGTGTCTGCCCAACTATCTGCTGCCCTCCAGCCCGGGTGCCTTCTCTGGCTATGGGGCAAGGGCAGGAGCTCCTTGAGCTTCTGGGATCTGGAAGGGCAGCGTGCAGCGAAGTGGAATTGGCTGGACAACCTCACAGGACGGGGAGCAGATGGGAAGCTGCAGCAGCTGGGCCTCAGGCCTCACCCAGGCCAGCTCGGCTCTTGCCGTGCCCTGTACTGTGGGTGGGGTGAGGTGGGGACCAAGAAAGGCAGATAGGCTGACAGACGTGGAGAGAGAAGCAGAGGGGAGGCCAAGAGAGAGCTGGCACAGAGAGACGCGGCGGGAGCACAGAGAGAGAAGCAGAGATGGTCAGCCTGCAGCCCGAGAAGTGTCGGCCCGGCGGCGCCTGGGGTCTCCCTGCCCATCCCCTGCAGGAGTGGGTTCTCCCTCTGAGCTCTGGCCCGGCTCTGCAAGCGCCGGGCCTCCCACCTTCCCTTAGGCCCCAGGGGATGAAGGCTGAGGCTTTCTTAGCACCAAGAGACGTGGCAGCTGGGGGGGTGGCTTGAGGACTTTCTAGTCCTGATTGCCAGTGAAGAAGCTGAATCCTCTAGGGACTGAGGGGTCTGCCTTGCTCTGCTGCATCCTAGCGTGTGACCGAGGGCCTCCATTTCCCCATCTGCAAAATGGAAGCAGCGACAGCACCTCCCAAGGACTGTACAACCGCACATGCAAAGGAGTGTGTTGGGCTCCGGACGAGGCCGCCCTCAGCCGATTCACGGACTACTGTCCCCAGGCCTGGGAGGACGACCTGGCCCCCTGTCTCAGGAGCCCGTGGTGGAGCCGTGTGGGGGGAGCATGTGGGCGATCGCAGCTGCACCAGCCATAACTCGAGCACAGAGGGGTGTAGGAGGAGTCGGTATGAAGTGCTTGGAGGCTTCAGAGGGGAAACACATTTCCCCAGACTGCAGTGAGGTGGGTTTCGGGGCAGGCAGCTGGACTGGAGGCCCCATTGTCCTGGACTGGGGACACAGCAGGGACACAGGCAGCAGAACCCTGCCCTCCTGGAGTCTCCGTTCCCATGGGTGGAAGTAACTCTGCGCAGGGCTGTACTGGAACAGAGGGGACGCCCGGGACTGGACGGTGCTCTCTTAGTGCTGGCCCGGGTGCCTGGGTCCCAGCTTCAGCTCCAGCATCTTAGCACAGGAGGGGTCCCCAGTGTTACTCAGTGGTGGTTTCCTACAGCTAGGAAAGTTCTTCTGTATGTCCTTGACTGACCCTGAGGTTTGAACATAAATGTTGGCCCCAGTCAGCGAGCGTTTTAGACTGCTGGACCCACTGTTGCTCCTGACCTGGGCCGGCAGGGCAGGACGTCCTCCTAGCATCACAGGAAGCTATCTGCACCCTGTAGCCGGGAGCTCCTGGCAATCATATTCACTTCTCTGACGAGTGGCCTGGAGGGACACAGCGGGGGGCAGGGGGAAGAGGTGACTCGACAGCATCTACCAGGATAGCATTTTGGTGGTTTCTGCTCTGCCCTGGGGTTAGACTGTAAGCTGCTGCAGGGCAGGGCCTCCAACCCTGACGCCTGTCACAGAGCTGACAGGAGGAACTCAATAAATCTTTGATGACTGAATGAAGTTTTCCCCCAGTTCATGGTCCCCAGGCGGATTCTCCTGGCTCACAAGGGGCTCTGGCTATAACTTTGCAGCTCTTAGATCCTGGCACCTGGAGAGCCCTCCCAGCCTGGACACAGTGTGGTCGTTGATTCACACCGTGTTCCTGCCCTCAGCAAAGGGCCGCCAGCTCCAACTGCTCATAAATTTCCTGCCTGTCACCTGTGGCGCCCAGGCCAGGCGAGGCTGGAGGCGCTGGGGGTGGGCTGGTCCATACCTGCTTCCAGTTCCCTGGGAAGTTTGGAGGCCAGAAGCCCAGGCCTATGCTTGTGCCCAGAATAACCTCAGCAGAGCCTGGCCCTTGGAGAGGTGGAAGCAGATCTGCCAGATGCAAAGATGTATGGGCTGGAGTGTTGGAGAAAACATAAACACCAGCTTGCCGTGCAGTTTGCACAAGCTGATTTCACTCCCATGAAATCCAACATAGGTCTGCCTACACATAGGAAAAGTATGTGGGTGGATGGGCCTAGAGCTGATCATACTAAGTGAAGCAAGTCAGACAGAGAAAGACAAATACCATATGATATCACTTATCGGTAGAATCTTAAAAATGATACAAGCGAATTTATTTACACAATAAAAACAGACTCAAAGGCATAGAAAACAAACTCATGGTTACCGAAGGGGAAAAGGGTGGGAAGGGATAAATTAGGAGTTTGGAATTAACAGATACGCACTACTACATATAAAAGAGATAAACAGTGAGGACCTACTGTATAGCACAGGGAACTATATTCAATGTCTTGTAATAACCTATAATCGAAAAGAATCTAAAAATATATATATATGTACATATGTATGTGTGTGTGTGTATATATATATATATATATATATATATAAAACGGAATCACTTTGCTGTGCACTTGAAACCAACACAGCATTGTGTATCAACTAGGAAAAAAAAAAAAAGGAAAAGTATGTGGAACAGCAATCACCCAGCACTATCATGGTTTCTCTCGGTGGGGAGATGGAGGTGATTTAAATGGTTTTCTTCTGTTCACTCTTCTGTGTTTTCTAACTTTTCTATAATTAACATATACTACTTAGGCGTTTACAAAAATTTTAACAGTTTTTTAAATTATAAATTAATTAATTAATTTATTTTTGGCTGCGTTGGGTCTTCGTTGCTGTGCGCGGGCTTTCTCTAGTTGTGGCGAGCGGGGACGACTCTTCATTGCGGTGCGCGGGCTTCTCGTTGCGGTGGCTTCTCTTGTTGTGGAGCACGGGATTTAGGTGCGTGGGCTTCAGTAGTTGTGGCACACAGGCTCAGCAGTTGTGGTGCACGGGCTTAGTTGCTCCGCCGCATGTGGGATCTTCCCGGACCAGAGATTGAACCCGTGTCCCCTGCATTGGCAGGCGGATTCTTAACCACTGTGCCACCAGGGAAGTCCCAAAATCTTTAACATTTTTATTGAGATTATAGTTTACCCATTTAAAGTGTACAATTCAATGATTTTTTAGTTTTTTCACTAAAATGTGGCCATCACCACAGCCAATTTTAGAGCATTTTTATCAGCCCCCAAAGAAACCCCATATGCTTTAGCAATCTCCTCCCTCCCAGCCCTAGGCAACCACTAATCTATGGGTTTCCCTGTTCTGGACATTTCATGGGAATGGAATCCTGTAATACGTGGGCCTTTGTGTCTGGCTCCTTTCACCTAGCATACTGTTTTCAAGGTTCATCCAAGTTCTGTCATATGTCAGTACTTCATTCCTTTTTGTGGCTGAATAATATTCCATTGTATGAATGTACCACACTTTGGTTATTCATTCGTCATGGATGTGACTTAAGTAATTTAAAAGTTGTGCTTACTTTTAAAAAAGAATTCGTCTAAAGCAGATTGGCCGAGATGACAGTTGGTTCCATATGACTATTTCTGGTTACTTCTTTTGAGACTTTTCAGCCTATGATGCCATTTTATGTTTTCAAACACCAGTGAATCACACCAAGGACCCGGCTCTTTGCAGGAATGGGAGCTGGTGCTTACACTGTGTGCCAGGCCCTGCTGGGAGTGTGGCTCTCTCGTCCCATTGATTCTTTGCAACTGAGCTAGAAAGTGGATACTATTACTGTGCTCATTTTATTTTTTTAATTTTTACTGGAGTATAGTTGATTGGCAATGTTGTGTTAGTTTCAGGTGTACAGAAAAGTGAATCAGTTATACATATACATATATCCACTTTTTTTTAGATTCTTTTCCCATATAGGTCATTACAGAGGACTGAGTAGAGTTTCCTGTGCTGTACAGTAGGTCCTTATTAGTTACCTATTTTATATATAATAGGTGTATATGTCAATCCCGATCCCACAGTTTATCCCTCCCCTGTGCTCATTTTAAAGATGAGTAAACTGAGGCTTTGAGAGATCAACCAGCCTGCCCAGGGCCCCAGAGTCCCGCTGACTTTGGGGCCAAGATGAACCCTAGTGGTCAGCATTTAGAACCAAACCCTTTCTAGCCCATATATTGGTGTACGTAAAAGTGAAAGGTAAAATAATGCCTGCTAGTGTGGGGCTTGAAGAATACTTCTCCCATGCCCTCCCTGCTTGTCTTTCATATTTTAGTTTTAAAGTAGCATTGCAATCTGACTGCTCCTTTTAGGACAAACCATAAAAAACAAAAAACTCAGGATTTCAATCCCATTTGATGTCTTTTTCTACACATAGAAGGCTCTATACAAACTGCTTAAATACAGAAAGATGTATGATTTGAAAACAGTCAAAAATGGTTAAATAGGGCTTCCCTGGTGGCGCAGTGGTTGAGAGTCCGCCTGCTGATGCAGGGGACACGGGTTCGTGCCCCGGTCCGGGAAGATCCCACATGCCGCGGAGCGGCTGGGCCCGTGAGCCATGGCCGCTGAGCCTGCGCGTCCGGAGCCTGTGCTCCGCAACAGGAGAGGCCACAACAGTGAGAGGCCCGCGTCCCGCAGAAAAACAAAAAACAAACAAACAAACAAAAAGGTTAAATAGGTGAAGTGACTGAAAATGAACTTAAAAGGTAAAATAACTTATAGGCAGAAATAATCGTTTTTTTTTAAATGCCCCCAAAGTGATAAAATTACCCTGAAGCACATAGAAGTGACGAGGAGAGGAAACCAATCCACTTAAAGCCAGGGACAAACTTAGTAAGCAGAGGAGGTATAATTAGAAATTTAAAAACTGGAAGTGAACAAAAACAGACAGATACAACATTGTTCCTGGGTTCACAACAATTACCAAAAGTTCCCCTAAAACATAGGCACAGTTACAAAAATGCTCAGTGTTACATTTGAAATAGGAAACGTATCTGGTGGTACTTAAATGCTACAGTAAATAAAATGCCTGGTAACTGGAAATATTCACACGTCCAACAAATAACAAATATTTATTGAGATGCTACTGTGTGTCCAGACTGTTCTAGGCTCTGGGGCTATAGCAACGAACAAAATGACCATGTCCCTGCCATTGTGGAGCTGACATTCTGACCACAAATGAGTGAGCAGATAAAAAGATGATTTCTGGGAATTCCCTGGCGGTCCAGTGGTTAGGACTCTGCACTTTCACTGCCGAGGGCACGGTTTGATCCCTGGTTGGGGAACTAAGATCCTGAATGCCATACTGTGGCCAAAAAAGAAAAAAAGATGATTTCTGAATGTGATAAACCCAGACACTTTGTCACCCTGACCAAATCACTTCAGTCGGACTCAGCACGTCAGACCTGCTGAAAGGGACCTGGGAGGCATCTTGTCTAGTCATTTTTAAAGTTTGTATTAGTGAGCAGCAAGACCTGTGTTTAAAGGGCATCTTTTGTGTGGAGGGGTCATGCTGCAGGGGGCTCCTCAGGATGGTGAGAGCCTTACCCAGCCATAATCAGAGGCTTGGCCGCAGTGGGAACACCACCCACAGAAGGCCAGAGCCAGAGGGGACGCAAGAGGCCCTTTCAAGCTGTGCTTCTCACATGGACCCAAGCAGGATGTTGCCAGGAGTTACATGAGAAGGGGGTCTGTGGTGTGGTTGTCACAGTGGGGAGTGTGTCCAGCCCTCTCCCCTGTATTTGCAGTTATGCTTGCATGTGTGCGTGCACACACATCCACGTCCACACCTACACTTACGTACACGCGCGCGCACACACACACACACACACACACACACACACACCCCACCTCTTCTGAAGGGATGGCATAGGTAGGTTTGTCTCCTGTCTCTCAGCCACACCAGATTGGTCTAGGGGAAGGAATCTGACTGAGGCTGGACCAACTGACTGCCTTCACTGGGTCTTCGGGGTTGGGATGCTGAGAGATTGGGCCAATGGGCAGACAGGCAAGAAAGAAGCAGAGCCTGGAGGTGGCTGAGTGATGTTGTTGGCAGGTACCTGGAGGGAAGGGCCATAGATTGCCCCTACTGCAGTTCAGCAAGCTTTCCTGAGACTTTCCCCCAGCCCCTCTGAAATGCCCTTGTGCAGCCTTAAATAACGGGAAGAATAGAGTGAGTTTCTACTCCTCACAATGCGGTTGCAGTCACACAATCAGATGGGTTGGGGAAACACTGGGTAAGTAAAGCCACACGAATTTCTTTACCGTAGGACTTTTCAGAGACTTTAATATGTTCATATACACGGTGACTTTCCAAAGTCGGGTCAAGGTCTGTGATGTTTCCCAAACTCATGGGATATACCTCACCTGGCTAGTATTCTGAAGAGCACCCTTTGGGGAGTGCTAATCCAACGTACGTGCACTTGCCGTACAGGTGAAGGAATTAAAGCACAGAGAGGGAGAGTCAGTTCCCCAAGGTCACACAGTCGGTTAATTGCAAAAAAAGGCCGTGGCACCTAAGGCCTCCCAGTGTTCTTCCCACCACGCTCCAGTTGACATAAGCCTTCCTTGGACGGATGATGCCTGTGCTGGCATTCCTGGACCAAGGTGGGTGGTGGGAACGCAGGTCCAGTGCAGACGTTAGGGAAAGGGTGGGGTTGAGAATTGCAGGTCGGGCCTTGGCGAGAGAAACCCCTGTCTCCCTTGCTCTTGGGTGGTAGCCATGGCTTCAGTGGAGTCTGAGAGCCGACGGAGGGCTTGGGGCTGGGCCCGGCCAGGCGGCCGCCTTTACAGGGCAGCCAGTGGGATGGCTTCAGCTGCCCCAGCCTTCCGTGCCTTCCCTGACCGCAGGCAGACTGAACAAGGGAGGAACTCCGGGCCAGTCCTCCGCAGGGCCCGCCCAGGCAGCCAGCGCCGGGATGACGTGGCTGTAAATCACCCCGTGGACCACAGACCCAGTGCCATCCCCACGGGTTTCCTTTCCGCTTCTTAATCCTCCTCAGACTCGGTAACAAAAAGCAGATTCCTGCTGGGGCCAGCCACGCACCATGGGCTTGGAGAATGTGAGCCTGGATTCACCACATCAAGATGCTACCTCCTCTCACTTTTCCTTTTCCCCTTCTTAGCCTCTGTTAGCTGGAGGACACTCCCTCCTCCTGGCTGGGCTCCCTCGCCCTCCCTGGACCCCACTTCCAGCCTTGCCCCGACCTCGCACCTTGGCTGCCTGCCCAGCGCCGCCCAGGCCTGAGGCTCACTAGGGCCTGTGGTTAGCAGCCCCTCCAGCCTCCTGGTTTGGCTGCAGCCCGGCTCCCCGAGCCTCCCTTTCAGCAGGAGCAGGCTCCTTGTGGTAGAATAAACACTGCCGATCTGGATTCAAATCGTGGTGCTGCCAACTCGTAGCACTTACCTCTGAGCTGGGGACGTGAGAAGCGCCCTGGCATGTCAGAGGTGCCTGACAGATGTTTTGCTTCAAAAATAAGTGCTTAGCTGTTTGTTCAGGGTTGTTGCAGGAAACGGGAGAGAAGGATTTGGAACTGCGGTATTAGGGCTGTGCTGTGCCCCGTTAGTGGATGGCTGTTATTCTCCTGCGTCTTCTGGGTGGACTGGGAGCCCCTGAAGAGCCTCCCCACCAGCTCTGACCTCCCCCAAAGCTAAAGCCCGGCAGCCCCAGGACCTTTTCGCATCTCCTGTCCCTTCCTGTAGCAAAATCATGCCCTCTGGTCAGTTTTCTCATGAGCAACACCAAGTTCAGCTGCCAGTGTGAAGTTTCCGAAGGTCAGGACTGCAAGGAACTGAAAGACGGTCTAACCTAGGGGTTTCCCAATTTGCCCCAGAGCACCTGGGTTCTCACAGCCACCCCAGGCTCCACGTTGGAAGGAATACTGTAGACTCTGGGCTCCCCTCTCTCTGTGTCCCCTGTACTCTCCCGATCCAAATAGACTAGAACCGTGTTCATCTGTTTTCTGGGTTCGAATTCCCAGGTCAGACTTCATTTCTACTACAGCTGAGGACACTGTCCTCTTATAGATGAAGACACTGTCATTTTATAGATGAGACCACTGAGGCCCAGCTGGTGGGGGGATGGGCTGCACCTAGAGTCAGCCTCTTGGCTGCCGGTGTAGTGTCTTGTCTGAAGGGTGTAGGGCAGCGGTCCCCAACCTTTTCGGCAGCAGGGCCCGATTTCGTGGAAGACAGATTTTCCACGGACCATGGGGGAGGGGAGGGTTCAGGCGGTGATGGGAGCGATGGGCAGCGGCAGACGAAGCTTTGCTGGCTCGGCCACCGCTCACCTCCTGCTGCGCAGCCCGGTTCCTAACAGGCTGCAGACTGGTACAGGGGTCCCGGGGGTTGGGGACCCCTGGTGTGGGGAGAAGGAGGTAAGGATGCCATTCCCGTGGGGGGACAGGGCTGACTCTGATATCCCTCAGAGGTGTGACCTGGCGGACTGTGGTATCAGGATCAGGGGTCCCTGAGCTTCCTCTACAACCCCGCCCATCCCCCAAACCAGCAAAATCAGCAGTGGCTCTGAAATGCAGCAAGGTAGGGGTGGGGAGTAAGGGGACGACGTGGGCTCTGGCAGCAGCCGGTCCTGGTTCCAGATCCTGGCTCCATCCCTTACCGAACCTTTCAAGATTCAGTCCCTGCCTGGGCCATACGAGTCCCTCCCGAGCCCCTCCCCGGGCAGCCGCGAGGATCGAGTAAGAGGAGGTACCATGGGCGCCGGCACCTGGTACAGGTCGGCCTTGTGGAGTCAGGACCAGTAGGGGCTACTTCTGACCATTGGTTGGTTTTCGTTTGTTTGTTTTTTGGCTTTTTAAAAATTTTTATTTATTTAATTTTTATTTTTGGCTGCGTTGGGTCTTTGTTGCTGCGCACGGGCTTTCTCTAGTTGTGGCGGGCGGGGGCTACTCTTCCTTGCGGTGCGCGGGCTTCTCATTGCGGTGGTTTCTCTTGTGGATTCTCATTGCTGTGGCTTCTCTTGTTGCGGAGCACGGGCTCATGGGCTTCAGTAGCTGTGGCTCGTGGGCTCTAGGCTTGTGGGCTTCAGTAGTTGTGGCGCACGGGCTTAGTTGCTCCGCGGCATGTGGGATCTTCCGGGACCAGGGCTTGAACCCATGTCCTCTGCGTTGGCAGGCGGATCCGTAACCACTGCGCCACCGGGGAAGCCCTTCTTTTTGTTTGTTTGCTTGTTTATTGACGTATAGTTGGTTTACAATATTATATTAGTTTCAGGTATATAATATAGGGATTCAAAATTTTTATAGATTATATTCCATTTAAAGTTAGTATAAAATATTGACTCTAATGCCTGTGCTATACAATATATCCTTTTACCTTATTTATTTTATTTTTTGTTTGTTTCTTTATTTTTAAAAAACATTTATTTATTTATTTATTTGGCTGTGCCGGGTCTTAGCTGCTGTTTCTTTAGTTTATTTTTTTATATTGGAGTATATTTGATTTATAATGTTGTGTTAGTTTCAGGTGTACAGCAAAGTGATTCAGTTTTATATATAGATATATACAGATATCTATTCTTTTTCAGATTATTTTCCCATATAGGTTATGACAGAGTATTGAGTAGAGTTCCCGGTGCTCTACGGTAGGTCCTTGTTGATTATCTGTTTTAGATACAGTAGTGTGTGTATGTTAATCCCAACCTCCTAATTTCTCCCTCTCCTCCCATTGGTTGTTTCTTTCAGGAGTGACCGGCCATGGGCTTGTCCAAGGACGCTGCTGTGGGCCCTCTTTCCAGTCAAGCTTGAGGAGAAGGTGAGCTCGCCAAGTCCAGCCTTGTCGTCCTCTCTAAGTTGCCACCGGATGCTCAGACCACCACCTCTCAGGACAGAAGCTTGCCTGCCCCCCTCTCGCCCTCTCCCCCCGCCCCACCCCGCAACCACTCCACAGTGACTTTGCACTTTGCTCTCTGCCTGGTGGGATGGGGAGAGCAAAGCCTTCCCCTTGCCCGGGCCTGAGGCCCACCGTCTGGCTGCAGAAATTCATTGCCAAAGATTCGACAGAGACACTGAACAAAATGGGGTGAGAAGACCCCATAGTGAAAAGCCACACTGTTGCTCTGTGATGTTTACTCCTCCTGTTGCCCGGGTCCCATCTCACGCCAAAGACGAGTCAGCAGTTCCACTAGGAACTCATGGAAAGGATGGACGTTTGGTGACTGTTGGAAGCGCTTGACCCTCTGACCCGGAACTCCCTTTCTACAGCTGGGCCCCGAGCTGGCTGGACGCAGATAAGCCTTCTGGCTTATCGGTGATAGGGAGGCTGTGACAGGGAGGCTGGGGGCACCTGTGGGGAGTGAGGTCTGAGATCCCGGCCCCCCTCTCCTTCCCACTGGCTGCCCAGGCCTCTGACCCTGATTTTCCCATGTTCCCTGGGCGCAGGCTCCTTCTTGGGCCCAAAGCATTGTGGGAAGTGAATGGGAGGGTGGGGGGCAATACTGACCACCCATACCTCACCCCAGGGACTTGCCCCAAGGTGACCCCCAGCCGGTCCAGCCAGCCACTCCTTGCCAGGGGCCCGCCCTCCTGACTGGGCACACAAGATGGCGCCCTGCCTGGGGGCCAGCGGGCTGTGATGGCTGTGCAGGGGGGCAGAGGGGAGGAAGGGACCAGGGGAATGGGCCAGTATGTGGGGAGGCGGGCATGTTCAAAGTCAAGGCCTGTTCCTTCCTTGTGCACAAGGCCAAAGCTGTTCACATCTGTGCTCAACCATCTGCTTCAAATTGAAGTAAAAGCCCCGACATGTAACGAAAACACTTGCTTGTATTGATGGACTCCGTGGGTGACCAGGACTTTGGCCGGTCAGTTGGAGAGGGTGGTGGGGGGAGGGAGAGGTTGAGAACCCTTCGGGAAGTGAGCTGTGTGTGTGTAAGGGGGTGGGGCCCTCGCCATGGCCTCGGCCTGGACTAGTGACCAGGAGGCCAGGTCAGGAACGTGCCTCGTTCACTCCAGACTGTGAGTTTATAAGGTGGGGACTGAATTTTTAATCCCATTGTACAGATGAGGAACCTGAGGCGGGGAGGAGACAGGGCCAGGCAGTGACAGAAACAGTTCTCACATCAGGGCGGCCTCACTCCACTGCCTGTGCTCTTAGCGCCTCTCCAGCCCCATAGGCCAGCTCGTGCCCGAAGTCTTTGTGTGGCCTTGGCCTAAGATGGGGCAATAATGGCTCAGTGGGGATGGGGGAGGGTTAATAAGAGGACAAGGAAAGGACTGTCAGGCCAGAGGGCTGTGTAGGAGGGGCAGGGCTGCCCCAGGAGAGGGGAGGTGATGAGGGAAGGAGGCTGTGCCCTTGCAGAATACACACCTGTCCCATGGTTCCGCCCAGTGTCACCCTCTCTTGTCTACTCCCGGGCTCCTGGGCTGGGGCTGCAGTGTCTGCACCTCCTCTTGCACCAGTGTTTTCCAGACATGGCTCTGGCCAAGGACCGAGCTGTGTGGGCTGGTCCTGGATCTGGGGCAGAAGCAGGGGCCACAGGCTGCTCATGGAGCTCCTCAGAGCAACAGTGCCCTGGAAACAGGCCAGGTAGGGTGGGCTTGGAGTGGGGGGTGGAGGTGGTCACAGTCACCCCAGGCCTCTAGGCACAGATGACAGACTCACTCTGGTGTCCCTCTGAGCCTCTGAGTAACACTGGTGGCATTTCCTAGGGAAGCAGGAAATGTGGACCAACCTGCATCAAACTTGTTGACATAAGAGGACCCTGTTACTAACGGTTTGGGGAGATACCCCCATCCTGCTGACAAGGGAGCAGACCTGTGGCCTTTCTACCCAGAAACAATAATGGTCTCTACTCCCCACCCCTCTCCTGCTCAAGGCCTTCATTACGTACTTCCCTTCCATTCTGAAGCATCTATTGATCACCAGCTGCATAGCCGACTCTAAGCTGGGTATCAGGAATAGAGAGATGGATCCCACGTCTTCACGGAGCTCAGAGTTCTGAACAGAAGGTGGGACGGACAGATAGGCAAGCAAATAACTGTGATACAGTTGGATGACTAAGGTGTTGTTGGAAGTTTCGGGAAAGAAAAAGGTAACTCTCCCTGGGGAGGTATCATGAAGGGCTATCCTAGAAAGGAGCTATGTGAGTTGGGTCATGAAGGATGAATAGAAGTTTTCTGAGCAGAGGAAAGGAAGAAGGATTTTCTATGCAGAGAAGTATTCAGCCCTCGAAAGACATTGGAATCACCTGAGGAGATTTTAAAATACTGACATAAAGTATTAATACAAAGTTCCGTCTCTAGAAATTCTGCTCTATTGGTCTGGAGTGTGGTCTGGGCATTTGGGATTTTTAAAAGCTCCCCAAGTGATTCCAATGTGCAGGCAAGGTTGAGAGCTACTGGTTGAAGTGGGCTGAGATCTCTGACAAGTGATTTAGAATCACTGATATGGGATACAGGCTGTGCCAAAAATGTCCAGGGATATGTGTGTGTGTGTGTGTGTGTGTGTGTGTGTGTGTGTGTGTGTGTGTGCGCGCGCGCGCGCGCGCGTGCGTATCCAAATAGACAAGCTAATTGTGATACCGTCAGACGACGGCTCGAACGTATGCACACAGGTATGTGTGTATATGAGTGATTGAAAGTCCACGCTTTTCTTTCCTTTTTCAGCTCCTCTCCCAATACAGCAGCTTGTGTTCTTGTGCACACACATGTACACACACACACACTCCTTCTCGTGTGCATATGCACACCCAGATACCCACTGTGTACATTCCCAGGGAAGGGAAGTCCATTGCACATGGGTTCAGATTTCATCGGCAGCCTTCTCAACAGTTTGTGTAAACAGCCACGCAAGAAGGCCCTCAGCAGAATAAAAGTTATGAAGAGCCACCCTCGTGGGGCCTTGACAGCGCCCGTCCTGGGCAGCCGAGGGTGTGGTCACAGGGCCCCTGCAGATGTGTTTGCACACACACCCTCTGTGCTCCGTTGTTTGCTCTGGGTCCTGGCTCCACGTGCTGGGGATGGCTCATCAGACACCAGCCACAGAGGGAGGGTGTCCATGTTGGAGGCCACGTGTGTACACACGTGTCTGCACCTCTGGTGCATGCTTGGTTCCTGCAGCATGCTTGCTTCCTGCTCTCCAAAGGACAAAACCACAGACAATGGCTCTGCGAGTCGGAGATCTCCCCAGCTCAAGGCTGGGCCTTCCAAGACTCTTCAAAAACTCCGTGCACACAGGCTGCCCGCTGCTTCCCGGTTCCGGCCTCAGACAATGCCAGAAGAGAGGTGTGAATTCTGGGGAGGGCCTTCCACGTGTCCCTGGGCCCCTTTTTGGTCTCACAGCGTGGCCGGGCCCCGGTGGGTTCTGTCACCCCACACTGTCCTTCCTCCCGGCCCCATGGCCCACCGCGCTGTCCTGGACCTCCTCCTTCCCCCGCCCCCCTCCACCTCACCTTGTCCTGTGCTGTCCTATTTCTTTTCCTGATCCCTCCCACCCATCTCCCCTTCCTTCCGAGCCAGTGAGAGAGGCAGGAACCGGCAGGTCTCAGGGGCTGGGAACTGGGTAGCAGAGCCGTGAGCAGGGACCGTGTAGGGAGCTGAGGTGCAGACAGGGCTCCTGTGTGCCCGAGATACAGGGCAGAGACCTGGGTACCGCTAAATAGGCGAGCCGTACAGTAAGGCAGCCAGGGCAGGCCTGCTAGGGGCCTGGAGCAGGGGTTGCACTTGCCTCCCACCTTCCACGCTGCTTCCTGGGCTAAAAGGGACTGTTGCCAGCAGGCCGGCTGACAGATAGCCTGGCCTTCTCAAAGCAAGACTCAGACATCTCCATCGTGTTTCCTTCAGTGGATTTGTGTTGCCATTCTCCCTCTGTCTCTCTGCCACCTGCACAGCTGCTTTCTGTTTCCAGGCTCCAGGACGACAGGAAGGTATGGAGGAGACCCTGCCTAGGCGAGGGGTGGAGAGGAGGGGGCGGCTGGTTTGGCCCTTTGCCCCAGGGTCCTCACCTTCTCACGGGTCCCCTCTGGTCCCCTGGACCCCAGACAAGCTACGTCTGCCTCCCTGAAGCCAGGCACTCCAAGGAACTTGGATTTATAAATAACGACTTTGTTTTACGGCTATGCGGGCATGTGTCTAATCTCCACATGGCGCTATGAATTCCTAGAGGGCAAAGATTAGGTCAAATACATCTCCAAATCCTTGAAAAGGCCTTGCAAAATGTATATATTGGTTTCTTTGTTGAATGAATGGATTAAAATGAAAAATATGGTAAGTCACGCATGTACTTTCTTCCTTCCGCAAATAACTACCAAGCAGCTAATTTATTCAAGACCCTGAGAGACTCGGACACAGGCCTTTGCCAAGGCTTCAGAGAGGCTCAAAGGGAGAAAGTCCAGAGCAGAGTGGAGCCCAGGCCTGGGGCTTTTTGCTCTTTCTGTGGCTGAGCCTTTGTGCTGCGCTCCTGCAAAGAGGAGAGCTTCATAGCACCTGCACCTGGCATGCAGTAGGTGCTGAATAAACATGTATTGAAGGTGTGGGGATGAACGAATGAACGCTGCCCCGCCCTCATGCCCCTCCTCAGACATCTCTAATCGATGGTGGCTCTTTTTCTGCCTGGTCCCTGAAGCTGCCCGAGTTCAGGACAGTGCTTCAGGCAGTCACTATTAATCCATTGAAGAGATGTGCTCTCTTGGCCGTCTTGGTCTCAGGGCCATCCTGGAGTAAGTGGTAGGTGGGGACACCCTCAGACCAGCCTCCTGGGGCACCATCAGGATGGTAAGACTGAGGATATGTGAGGAGGTCGCCTTCCTTATGCCCATAGGGCTGTGCGGCCACCTCCTGGCTGGCCTCCCACTTTCTGATCTATTCCCTGCCGCCCCTTCCTCCTGCTGATGGAGGTGGTTCCTGAAGTTCCTGCCCTGGGCCCATCGCCTCCAGGCAAAGTCCAGTCTCCTTAGCTACCTATAGGACTTGTCACGGATGGTCACATCCCCTCCCCCAGTGACTCCAATGCCTCCCCAGACTCAGTGACCTCCAGTTTGGGCATCTAAGGATGCTGGCTGAATCCTATCCCCAGGTGTTAACAGCCCTTCTTTCTTAATCATGTCTCAATTCCCTTTCCTCTGGCTGCCCCCAAAACAAGATTCTTTCTGGACCCTCGTGTTTACAGCAATGGAAACAGTTCCTGTTTAATCTAACTTTCCTCTGCATTGCATCCACCCAGACCCCTGGTTCCCTAGGGGAAATCTAGGTTTCTCAATCCCAGAACCTGGACAGGCAGAGAGGCCCTGCTTAACCCAACAGCAGTGGCCTGGGTACATGTCCTCCTATCCTAAGGACTCGTCTTTCCTGTTCATATATATTAATCAGAACATCACTTCGCTGCCCCATCTTCATTGAGAAGCCAGCATTGCCCCAGATCTCTGAGGATTCTTGAGGGGCTTACATCCCATGGTTGTCTCTGCTTTGATCTAATTATCTCTCTCTCAATCGTCGCCTATGGCTGATGCCTTCTCTTTACTCCGCTTTAGTTCAAGGGAACATAGCCACTTTCCCTTGATTTCCCCAAAACATCACTCACACAAGGCAGTTGTGTATAGAGGAATTATTTTTCTCCTTCCTGATGATTTTTTAAAATGTTTACACTCACAGAAAACCAAATAAGACCTTGCCTTTTTCTTCCCAATTTATTTAGCTGATTTCATGTATTTTTGACAGGTTCATCATGTTTCCGGCAGTTATAAATATTTTCCCCTCTGGCTTCACTCTCTGACACTACATTTCTGGGCTGTGACTCACCGAAGTTGTCCCACAGCTGGGGCTTGAATCCAGTCTTTTTTCTTCAATTTAACATCTCCCTACCCAACCCCAGGTCACCACCAAATCCCAGCCTGAAAACAGGAGACTATAAAATACGATGCCCAGTGGAAAGGTCACAAGCAACTATGACAGCTGGCCGGGCAGCTCACCCACACTCAGCTGAGCAGGCATCCAGGGTCTTGCCTCTGGGAGGAGAGATGCATGACCTGGAGAGATGCACATTCCTTTCCCCAGGCTCTCCTATAACCAAGGGCAGCTGACTGGTAATACCATGGGGAGGAGGGGACAGGACAGAGCCTGCCCCCTCCCCCAAGAGGCAAGCAGGGCCCTGAACTTAGCCCCGTGCCAAGCCCATACCCCAAACCACATTCAAAGCCATCTGGCCCACAGACAACATGCGTTCCTCCTCCGGGACTTCATTTCCATCCCCACAATCAGAAGTTTCTAGAGAATTTTCCTCTTGCAGGCACACATATGCATGCAACTCACACACTTTTTTTTTTTTTTTAATAAAGAACTCAAAACCCTTCCAAGTCCCAGGAAATAAATTTCTATTTTTGGAGAAGAAAATAGAACAAAAAAATCAAGCTTCGGGTATGCTTTGGGATAGCTATGCTATGCTTTATTTTCTGAATAAAAATCAGGACAAAGGGTTTGACAAAGATTTTAGTGCCTCCTTCAGGTGTGAGAGGCAGCCTAGGAAGTCAAATGTTGTAACTTCAGGGGCAGATCTAAGATTAATAGGGGGACTTCCCTGGTGGGGCAGGGGTTAAGAATCCATCTACCAGTGCAGGGGACATGGGTTCCATCCCTGGTCCGGGAAGATCCCACATGCCGCGGAGCAACTAAGCCCGTGCGGAACAACTACTGAGCCCACATGCTGCAACTACTGAAGCCCGTGCGCCTAGAGCCCGTGTTCTGCAGCAAGAGAAGGCACCACAGTGAGAAGCCCGCGCACTACAACAAAGAGTAGCCCCCCGCTCGCCTCAACTAGAGAAAGCCTGCGCACAGCAACGAAGACCCAACGCAGCCAAAAATAAATTAAAAAAAAAAAAAAAGATGTATAGGCTCTCTAAGAACAAAGTGTTCAGTGATCCTCTCCACTGGGAACCATAGCTAATATATCCCCTTCATAAAGGCTCTGAAAAGTCCTGCACAAGGAAAACCCATTTAAATTTTTTTAAATTTATTTTTTATTGAGTGAAAGATTCTTTAAATTCTACAGTGCTTTACAATTTTCAAAAGTTTTACACACATGATTTCATATAATCCCACATAACAACCCTTTTTAAAAATATATTTAATTAAAAATTATTTCTTTAAACATTTTTTAAATTAAAAAAATTTTTATTAAAAAAAAATTTAATCCCCTACCCCTGTACTGCCCCTCCATTTAAATTTGAGGACACAGTGTCTCCCCAAGTTGTTTGACTACTTACCCTTTAAAAAAATGTTTTTATCGTGGTAAAATGTATAACATAATATTTATCATTTAAATCATTTTAAGTACACAGTTCTGTGGCATTAAATAGAGTCACAATGTTGTGTAAACATCACCACTATCTATACCCCAAACTGTTTCATCATCCCCAACAAAAACTCTGTACCCATTCAACAATAACGTCCCCTTTCCCGCCTCTCCCACTACACCCCTGGTAAACTCAATTCTACTTTCCGTCTCTATGAATTTGCCTATTCTTAGTACCTCATATAAGTGGAATCATACAATATTTGTCCTTCTGTGTCTGGCTTATTTCACTAAGCATAAGATTTTCAAGGTCTATCCATGCTGAAGCGTGTATCAGAACTGCATTCTTTTTTTATGGCTGAATAATGTTCCGTTGCATGTGTGTGTTACATTTGGTTTACCCATTCATCTGTTGATGCAGAGCATTTATTCTTTATTTCATGCCCCAATCTCTCACTGGACACCATGTGGGGAGGTCCATGGAACACAGTTTGGGGACTGCTGGTTAATGGGGATTTTGGATGGGCCAGGATTTCCTTACCCACATGGCTGCCCCAGGCACTGCCAGAGGCGCTCTGATCGGCTCAGTCTCGAAACTGAAGGCGGAGGCTGCAGCCCTAAGAGGTGAAGCTGTCTGTGAAGGACCCGGGAGCGGTGATCAGTGATCAGCGCTGGGGGAAAGTCAGGAAGAGCCCTGTCCTCCAACCCTCACAGGATGGTGGCTGTGCTGAGGAGACCTGCTGGGATGACGGACAGCTCCGTGCCGGTGACATCTGTCAGGGCGGCCTCCCTTGGCTTTGATGACAGGACTGGACCAGAGCCAAGCCTGAGGGAGGCCCCAGCCCCCTTTTGGCGGCCTCACAGGTGCACCCTGTCCTGCTCCTCAGGGAGCTGGACAGACTATTCCGAACCACTGCCCTCCCCACGGGCACTGGGAGTCAGCACTTCCCACGGGCAGACCTGCTGGGGCAAAGTGCATGCCCTCTGTGCTCACCCCCCTCCAGAGGGCCTTCTGCTGTTTATTCTTCTCCCAAGCTCAGGGATCTGGGAAATGCAAGGGAGGAAACACCCAGAACCAAGCCCCTTGTGACTGGGGGGAGAACGCACCATCCTCTGGGAACCTGGGGGCCTGGGGTCAGCTTGGCCAGACCTTCAACTCCCCGTGTGACCCGTCTTGAGTAGACAAGTAGACAGTGGCTCTGTGACCTCCAAGGTCCCTCGCAGCTGATTTCCATCCTGGGTTCCACACTGCCTTGTCCTGCCTGCATTTCTGAGTTCAAGGCTCAGATTACAGCTCCCCACACGGGCTCTCCCACCACCCGGACGCTGAGGTTCTTCCTCCGTCTCGCTAGAACAGCTGTATTTCTCCTGAGGGATTACCTTTTGAACCAGAGAATTATTTGAAGGAGCAGATACCTTCCAGAGTTGTTAAACAAAAACCAACAGAGCATCTTTAGAGAAATTACAAATAAACAAGTGGTCATCCTTCTAATCTGGGTACAGCTCACCTCCCCAGACCCCCAGACTGCTGACCTGCTGCCTCAACGAAAGGTCCTTTAACCTTTGTCCAAACTCCACATGCCTCGGGCCTCCCAGGACACCCACTTTCCCCCTTCTGGCACTGTTGCTTGCCTCTCCATCTATGTTTCTGGCTTGGCTGTGGGCTCCTGGAGGACAGAGAGTAGGTCTATCTGTCTACACATTGCAGGACAGTCCTAGGCCCTGTGGCCTCGATGTACAGCACTGCTGGCCTGGGCTGGGAGGGCTCCTGGGGTTTCCTTGCCCTGGTGAGGGGCTGCAGGGTGAGCCCAGAGGGCCCTGCCCATCCCTCTTCAGCCCAGGTTGTCCTGCAGAGCCCAGCAGAGATCCAGGCAAGGGAGAAAGTATTAAACAGGATGAGCGTCCTCAGCACGAAATAAATGAGGAGCGGACGCCAGACGGAACACACAGGGAGTGGAACCCCGGGAGTACGTGAGCTTCTCCAGCCCGAAGGTATTCAGAGGATTGAAGTGAAATTGACTTGCCCACAGGCCGAGGTGCAGGGTGTTCGTCCCTCCCAGAGCCTGTCTGCCCTTCCCTCTAGGTCCTGAGCCCACTGAGACCCACCTTCTCACAGACCTGTAGCCCCCTCTCCCACCTGGGCCAGGCTGTTCCCAGGGTCTTCCCCCCACCCCGCTCACAGAGCCGGCTCCTGCTGGGAGCCAGGCCTCTGCTCTGCTCCCTCCTCTGCCCATTGGCTTCTGACGTCTCCTGCTTTCCCCTCCCCAGCCTCCTTTCCTCAGTACATGGATTCAGGTGGCAGCCACATTTCCCAGGCACCCCCTGGCCTGCACTTTGTCACAGGTGCCAGGGGCCCTGAGGCTGGTTCTCAGCCCCTCTGCTCACTGGCTGTGTGACCCAGGGCAAATGCCTCCCGTCTCTGAACCTCAGTTTCTCCATTTGTAAAATATGTGGTTTGAGGACATGACGACTAAAGCCTCTTCCAGCTATATCGCTCTCTCTCTCCAGAAAATATCACTCAGCGCCAGGCTGAGTTAAAAATCTGTTTCATCTCTATTTTAAATTCACCATTTTCAGCCTGCCCTGCCCCACCAGGCATTACCCACAGCAGGAAGGGAGAGGCATTTCATTCCATCTGCTTTTCTCACTCAGGACTGGCCTCCGCTGGCCTGGCCTCTCCCCAGGCACCCGGGCTCCTCCCAGGGCTGTGGCCTTCCTCTGGCCGGGCTCTCGGTCAGGGACTCATTTCCTCCTCCAGGCATGAGCACTTTTCCGAGGAGCCAGTGCCTGTCCTGGCGGCCTGGATGCTTCCTTAGAGGCAGGACCTGGATCAGGCCCCGCCCGGCAGCTTGGCAAGCACCGACTTGCTGCTGATGGGACTTAATTAACGCGGGGATCCGCTTTCCTCCCGGCCCTGGGTGAGAGGCGCCCTTCTCGGAGCTCAAGGACACAGGGCACTCCATTGTTCTCTGGAGCCGGCCAGCTGCCCCTGCAGCCCCTCATCAGGCTGCTCAGCTGCTGCCTCTTGATCCCCTCTGCTCTCGCTGTTCTTTCCACTTCCCTTCCTGAGGGGCTTGTACAAGTGCCCACGCTCAGTGACTGAAGTCCTCCGTCAGGGCTGGACCAGCCCGTCTCCTTCAGGATGCTGGTCCTTAGGTCCTCATCAGACTTGACCTGTCAGCCAGCACATTTGACGCAGCCCATCCGCCCTCCCTGAAATGGAGCCCAGTCTCCCTGGGTTGCTCTCTACCTCTCTGGTTGCTGTCCTCAGCCTCCTTTGCCTGTTGGGATGCCCTGCGGCCCGGTCCTCAGTCCCCACAATCTCCCCCTCCTCCCTCCCTCAGGGCCGCATGCCCTTTGTAGGCTGTTGACTTCCAATTTCCTATCTGCATCCCAGAGACGGCTAGATCCCTCTCAGGGTAAAACCCAGTCCTTGCAGTGGCCTCCAAGGCCTGTACCACCCGTACCTCTATCTGGTTCTTGGACACACCAGACCCATTCTGCCTCTTGGCCTTTGCGTCGGCCGTTCCCCCACCTGGAATGCTCCACTCCTGCATATCCCCATGACTTGTTCCCTCCCCTTCTTCAGTTCTTTGATCAGATGCCACCTTCTCAGTGAGGCCTTTCGTGATCACTGTTTCAGAGTGCAACCCTCTTCCCCCCACTCCACATACTCCACTTCCCCTAGCATTCTCTCCGTCTTTCTTCCCTGTTGTATTTTTCTCCATGCTACATCTTTTAAATGTATCTGGTTTTTAAATTGATTCCTCCCTCTGCAAGGTAAACTCGATGGGATCGCGGATGTGTGTTTGTTTCATTCATTGTATTCCTAGTGCCTGGTACGTGGTAGTTAATCAACAAATGTTTGTTGAACAAATAGGTGGGTGTTTCAGTAGATGTCCTAGTACATGTATCTTCATGTTCTGGGTTTTTCACTTCTGTAGAGGAGATCCTGGAAGTGAGGTTGTTCTAAAAAATGTACATATAGATTGGTTTTTAATTTTCATAATCAACTCTAGATTACTTGCCCAAGAGGCTGTAGCAATTCATGCCCACTGCCCTGCTTGTGCTGGATGTTTTCGCTCTTGAATGTGCGATGTCAGCGTGCCGGAGGCGGGGGAAGGCATCTCATTGTTTTAATTTTCATTTTCCTGACTGATTAGAGAAGAACATGCTTCTTATTTACTGACCTCATGAATTTTTATTTCTATGAATTGTCTCTTTTATAGTCTTTGCTCCCCTTTTTTGTTGTTGTTGTCGGGGGGAGAGGTTTACCTTTTCTAATGAGTTTGTAGAGGGAATCCTCATTTCTTAAAAGAAAATCCCATACAATTCTGATACTTATGGAGGTTCTGGAGTGATTGGTCTAGAATGAACATCTTCCTGGTTTGCCACTTCCTGACATGCTCTGGGGTCCCCTGTGCATTTTGGAATTAAAGATGTTTTAAAGTTTTTTTCTTGTTGGTTCTTTGTCTCTTCTACAATGTACTTGTGTTAGTTTTTTAAAAACAGATATTTAAAAAAATCATAGGAAAATCCTTGTGTTGTATTGCCAAGTGGAAAAAACATTTATAATTAGGATGTACTTTTTGATGACAGCTACATAAAAAGACTCTCTGTATATAGAAACTCTAGCAGTGAATCAGCCAAAGTGAAAAGGGGGGGATTATGGATAATTTTTCCCTACTATGGGAGACAGGCAAGTGGGGGAAGAGGGGGTGGTGCTGAATCCCCAGCGGAGAAGGCTAAGCTGTTGGAATCACGCACTTGGCCTACTCTCTCCTCTGGACCTTGGCAGACATCACCAATCAATCACTTCAGTGGTTCCTCCTAAGCCCAGACTTAGCCTTAGAACCTTTCTCAACCCAGGAGTACAGGGAACTACTAGTCATAGATCAGAGCTGGCAGGCAACATTAAACCCATCCACCCATCCTTGCCCAGGCGGGAGGCAGTGCAGTCAGCAGCAGCCCCGCAGAGGCCTCTCTTGCTGGGGCGGGAGCACGCTCCCCGGCAGCCTCCTGGTTGCATAGGGGCTGCCAGTTGGCTGCGTCTCCCCAGAAGTGCCCTGGCTGAGGTTCCAGGGGTCTTTTCAACCTGCATTGGCTCCCATCACTCATACCAAGCATCAGTTTCTGAAATCTCTTTTCCTCTTGCTCCCTAGGGCTCACTGGAACCGGGAACACTGTCTTCAGCCTGGGTGCTTAGACTGTGACTTGGCCCAGACCCTGGCACATCCCCTCAGGCACTACACCTTAGCGGCTCCCAGCTTTGGTCTGACTCTCTGTTCTGACTTCCGTTCTCACGGCCTGCCCCCCACCACTGGTCTCATGGTCTCAGCTGCGATTTCGTGCCCTGGTACTATGTCCCACTGGCACATCCTCACGGTCTAACCAGACCCCTGGCCCTTCTCCTCCTGCTGCCCTGTGCTTGGCTTGTCTCTGAACTGACAGATTCTCCAGCAAGACTCACGGCAGGACACCCAGGAATTTCTCACCGACATTCTTTTTAGACCAGCTTGGGGGAGGTGGGTTGATTAGAAAGGATAGGAAGAAATATTGTTTATGTCTTTTTCTATTTTGGGGAAAAATAGTAAATGATATAGAAAAATGACAGAAATGTATGAAAAAACTGCCAGTAATTCAGCCACGTGGAGATAACCACAATTATTGTGCTGGCAAACATCCAATCACCTCTCAGCCTCCGCGCCCATTGAGATCTGCGTATATCAATTGTCTTAAATGGCATCACGCTGTTATTCAACCTGCGTTTTTCACTCGTCCATATGTCATGAGCATTTTCAAGGATGCCAGTGATGAGAAACATGGTTTCCCTTGCCTAGAATGTAAATTATATTCCACAGGGTCCTTTTTTCACCTGGCATATCTGCATTGTTGCTTCTTTGGAGGCAGAAACTTTACTCATGCTCCATTTCCCTCCCATAGTAACAGACCACCCACCGGGTGTCCAGCCACAACCACAAAGACAATACATCCCAGCTCCCCTTGGACTGTGTTTGGTCATGTGACTGAGTTCTAGCTAATGGGGGGTGAGCAGAAGAAGAATATGTACAATTTTTTGGATGTGTCCTGTGGTGGTTTTATACATGTTCATAAATTCTTTATACATGTTCATAAATTCTTTGACACTCCTTTCATTAAGGTGAAGCCTAATTCCCCTCTGCTTAGGTTTACGCTGTGCTTAGTGACTTGCCTTTTTTTTTTTTCCTGAATTTTTTAAATTCAATTTAATTAATTCTTTCATTCAATTTTTTTAATCGAATGAAAGATTCTTTAAATTCTACAGTGCTTTACAATTTTCAAAAGTTTCACACACTCGATTTCATGTAATCCCTATTACATGAAAATAACCCTATTTTCTCCCACCCCATATTGCCCCTCCCCCATCCCTCTCCTCACTGGTAACCACTAGTTTATTCTCTATATCTGTGAGTCTGCTTCTTTTTGGTTACACTCACTAGTTTGTTGTATTTTTTAGATTCCACATATAAGTGATGTCATACAATATTTATGTCTTCCTGTATCTGACTTATGCCACATTAGCATCACGCCCTCCAAGTCCATCCATGTTGCTGCATGCAAATGGCAATATTTTGTTCTTTTTTATGGCTGAGTAATATTCCATTGTATATATACGCCACATCTTCTTTACCTGCTCATCTGTTGATGGACACTTGGGTTGCTTCCAAAGACAATTGGTTGCTTCCAATTGCTTCCTTGGCAATTGCAAATAATGCTGCTATGAACATCAGGGTGCAGGTATCTTTTCAAATTAGTGACTTTATTCTAATGGACAGAATACGGCAGAAGTCATAGGTTAGGGCAAGGAAGCAGTTGGCTTCCTCCTTGCTTTCTCTTGTAATAAGCACGATGGGGAAGCCAATTGCTGTGTCATAAGGACAATCAAGAAGCCCCTATGGAGTGGCCCACGTGGCAAGGACCTGAGGCTTCTTGCCAACAGCCACATGACGGAGACATTTTGGAAAAACATCCTCAAGCCTCAGTCTAGCTGGCATTCAGATGGTCACATTCTTGCTGACATCTCGACTGCAACCTCTGAACTCCTGACTTGCTGAAACTGAGATAATAAATGTATATTGCTCGAAGTAACTAAGTTCCGGGGTAATTTGTTATGCGGCCACAGATAACACATGCTCTTAAGAGGATGGGTGGGCCTTTGCTTCCCCTTCGCCCTCTCTCTGTATGGAAGGTGGGTGTGGCTGCGCGATCCTGGATCTTTCAGATGAGGGCAACATGCTAAGGATGGAGGAGCAACAAGACAGGGTGTGGGCCCTTGATAGCTCCATAGAGCAAAATCACCATAATAACTCGCTCTTCTAGCTGACAGGGAAGTAAACATCTGTATTAATAAGGTCAGAGTGGGGCTTCCCTGGTGGCGCAGTGGTTGAGAGTCCGCCTGCCGATGCAGGGGACACGGGTTCGTGCCCCGGTCCGGGAGGATCCCACATGCCGCAGAGTGGCTGGGCCTGTGAGCCATGGCCGCTGAGCCTGCGCGTCCGGAGCCTGTGCTCCGCAACGGGAGAGGCCACAGCAGTGAGAGGCCCGCGTACCGCAAAAAAAATAAAAAATAAGGTCAGAGCTTCCCCACCAATGTTGGGCTTCCCTGGTGTGTGGGTTACAGGTGTGTGAAGCTACTGATTGCCTAGAGCCATCCCTGGGCCAGTGGAGCTATATAATTGTTGTCATTTTCCCTGCGTGCCAGAATGGGAATACAATTTGGGAAGCTTTGGATCTCGGTCACAACAACCAAATTTTATCCTAACGAAGACTCTCTGCAAAGTGAGCTTTTGCTTAGTAGTTTGACATGTGCTTCTCTCCTTGATAAGGCCCCTGGGTGGTCATGCCCTGAAGGGGTCAGTCAGGCTGGTGGGTGCTATAGGTGGTTCGGCTTTCCCCAGGGGCAAGAAGCCCCAGCGTGATGGCCACGCCCCCTGCCTGCGCAGAGAGCTAGCTCAGCGAACCGGAACGACCTCCCCTCCCCAGCCTCAGAGAACCGCTTGGGCTGTCTTGGACTCCTCGTCTCTTCCCCCTGAGCTGCCTCCACGCCCCAACCTACCTTCTCTTCGGGCTCTGCCCGCCTCAGGAACAGAGGTGGCAGCAGAGCTGAGGTGGATGCCTTCCATCTTCTCGTAGGCTGTTTAATAATGTCGTTTCTCCCTGATGACGGTCGTGGGTCACACATGACCCATGAACCAAGCCTCACTTGGACAGAATTCTATTAAGAGGGTTGGGCCTGGGGCTTTCCTGATTTCCCCACTCAGAACAGCAGAGTCTGAATTTTTATAGCTTGGTAAGGTTGCCCTGATCCAGGGCATCTGCTGAAGGGTCCTTCCTTTTGTTTAAACTCAAGACGATATGAATTCAACAAAAGGATTCGTTTCAGCATGAATGAACTCACATTTTTTGTGACATGAGAATGCATTTTACGACACAGCTTATACAAACATAGACTCAAATCTATGTGACTATGAATACTCCACGGTGCCTTCTGGTGTCACTGCCCGGAGGTTTCTCACTAATAACCAGAAGGAGCGCTGAGGAGTGTGGCGGGGAGATGACACCGGCTTGGACGTGGGCTCCTCTCCTGGAAAGCCGCGCTGCCCCCTTCCACCTTCCACACCCTCTACACCCTCCACTTCGTGCCAGCCCGACACTGCTGGTCTTGGGACTGGGTGCTTTCTTGTTCCTGGGCCCTTATTTTCAAATCAGTCTTATTACCTGCTAAGATGCTTACACAAAGTTCACTTTGAGCATTAAGGGATATTTTCCCCTCTTTTTGGAGGGAGATTATTTATTTGTGGATTAACAAAAATTTACCATTTTAACGATCTCTAAGCATACAATTCAGTGGCATTAAATAGAAACTCAGAACCCATTACCAATAACTCCCAATTTCCCCCTTCCCCAGCCCCTGGTAACCCTATTCTTTTTTTTTTTTTTTTTTGCAGTACGCGGGCCTCTCACTGTTGTGGCCTCGCCCATTGCGGAGCACAGGCTCCGGACGCGCAGGCTCAGCAGCCATGGCTCATAGGCCCAGCCGCTCCGCGGCATGTGGGATCTTCCCGGACCGGGGCACGAACCCGTGTCCCCTGCATCGGCAGGCGGACTCTCAACCACTGCGCCACCAGGGAAGCCCCCCTTGGTAACCCTATTCTACTGTCTGTCTCCATGACTTTGCCTCTTCTAGATACCTTATAGATGTGGGATCAGACATTATTTGTCCCTCGTGTCTGGCTTATTTCACTTAGCCTAATGTCTTCAAGGTTCCTTTATGTTGTAGCATGTATCGGAGTTTCATTCCTTCTTATGGCTGAGGATGGTTTTTAATCAACAGATTTTCATCAAGGATTGATGTTTCCAATACATTCTGGCAAATTCCCGCAGACATTTATTAAACCTGGAATCAGCTTTTCTCTTTCCTACATCCTTTTTCTCTTTATCCTTGACATGGTATCTGACACCTGACAGTGTCTGGGCAAGGTGTTTCATTCTGTTCTCTTGGATGAGAAGAGGGCTCCGAGGTTGGAGTCTGTTCCGGGAAAAGACGCCCTGGGGAGTGGCCTCTCTCTTTGGTGACAGATCAGGAGCATTCACGGTTACACTCCACTCCCACGTTCCATATGCCTGGCTGACATCATGCTTTGGTTTTTCAATGTGGCTTCACATTGCTTATTTGATTTCACCTAAAATCCATGACATAGGCTGGGCGTCAGTAGCCCTTTGTCACTCTGAGGAAACTCGGGCCTAGGGAGGTGATGGCTCTTGCCTGCCCAGGAGGTCAGTGGCATCACTTGAGACTGGATGAAGGCGCCCAAGTCGACGAATTCTTCTCTTACTTCGTCAGGCGTCTTGAAGGCAGCAATTGCTTCAGGCTCCCTTCTTCCGTCGTCCTTCCTCCTGCTGCCTTGAGGGGGTTGGATGGAATGATACGGTTTGGAGAGCATGGACAAATGGGGAAGAATGAACAGCTCTTTCCATCCCTCAGCTTGTGGCAAAGCCAACCTTCTTTTGAGCTACAATTAGGGCTGAGTCTGGCGCCCTCAAGAGGCAAGGGTGGGAAGGTGGCAAAATGCGTTGTATCACCTGGGGGCTTAGGGCTAAAGCTATGGGGCTGGGAGCCTTCTCCTTACTTGTGCAGCCTTCCTACAGGAAGTGCCAGTAACTGCAGCGTTTTTTGCGAATAAATGTTTCATGCACATGGTTCAAATATTATGTGATACCAAGAGAATGCAGGAAAGAATCTCTTCTCACTGCTGTCACCAGCACCCAGTTCCTCTATTAGAGGCATCAATATTTACTACTTTTTTTTTAAACATCTTTATTGGGGTATAATTGCTTTACAATGGTGTGTCAGTTTCTGCTTTATAACAAAGTGAATCAGTTATACATATACGTATGTTCCCATATCTCTCCCCTCTTGCATCTCCCTCCCTCCCACCCTCCCTATCCCACCCCTCTAGGTGGTCACAGAGCACCGAGCTGATCCCCCTGTGCTATGCGGCTGCTTCCCACTAGCTATTTTACGTTTGGTAGTGTATATATGTCAATGCCGCTCTCTCACTTTGTCCCAGCTTACCCTTCCCCCTTCCCATATCCTCAAGTCCATTCTCTTGTATATCTTTTCTGAGAAAAGTTATATATACCTGCAAGTACATATATACATATATACACATACATATATATGTGTGAATGTGTGTGCATGTATATATATACATGTATATTCTTTTTTCACAAATAATATACTTTTTTCCCACAAATAACAGCATATTATACATACTGCTCTGTGTCTCGCCCTTCTCCTCACCCCCGGAGTATATAATATTAATAGTGATGAACGTTTATTAAGTGCTTACCACGTACTGGGTACTGTCCTAAGAACTTGATACTTATTGTCTTAATTCATTTCATCTTCACAATAACCCCATGAGGTAACATTATAATTTTTTCAACCTTACTCATAATGAAAACCACGCAAATTAAAACAACACTGAGATAGTATTTTTCATTCATCATGCTATTAAAGATCAAAAAGCTTGCTAACGCACCATGTGGGAAAGGGTGTGGGGAAATTGACAGTCCATAGACTGCTGGCAGGCAATTAAGTGATAGCATTCAAAATTATAAAGGCACATAATTTTGGCTCAGCAATTCCACTTCTAGGAATTTTCCCTGCAGATACACTTCACCAATGCTGAATGACTTGGGCACAAATTATTCATGTAGCGTTGTTTGTAACAGCAAAAGTTTGGAAACAATTTAAATGCGCATCAGTAGGGACTGACTAAGTACTTATGATATATTGCCATCCATTCATTGAAATATTAGGTTGTGGTTTTTTTTTGTTTCTTGGGTTTTTTTTTTGCTGCGCGCGGGCTTTTCTCTAGTTGCGGTGAGCAGGGGCTACTCTTCATGGCGGTGCTTGGGCTTCTCATTTCGGTGGCTTCTCTTGTTGTGGAGCACGGGCTCTAGGCTCACAGGCTTCAGTAGTTGCAGCACGCAGGCTCAGTAGTTGTGATGCATGGGCTTAGTTGCTCCGCGGCATGTGGGATCTTCCCAGACCAGGAATCGAACCCATGTCCCCTGCATTGGCAGGCTGATTCTTAACCACTGTGCCACCAGGGAAGTCCTTAGGTAGTGATTTTAAAAAATGAGCAAACTCTTTATGCATAGAGGTGGGATGCTTTCAAAGATGGAGAGCGTCTTAGTCTGTTGGGGCTGCTACAACAAGATACCACAAACTGGGCAGATTACAAACAACAGAAATTTATTTCTCACAGTTCTAGAAGCTGAGACTTTCAAGATCAAGAAACCAGCAGATTCACTGTCTGGTGAGAGCCGGCTTACTGGTTCATGGATGTCCGTCTTTTCCCTGTGTTCTCACATGGCAGAAGGGACTAGAGAGCTCTCTGGGCCTCTTTTATAAGGACACTAACCCCATTCACGAGGGCTCCACTCTCATGTCCTAATCATCTCCCAAAGCCCCCACCTCCAAATACCATCACATTGGGGATTAGGTTTCAACAATTAAATTTGGGGAGGAAAGGGCACAAGCATTCAGTCTATAGCAGAGAGGCAGTGCAACATAATGGTTAAGGATCCAGATGTGAGCCAGGCTCCCTAAGTTTTCCTTCTGGCTCTGCTGCTTATCAACTGTGCAGACTTAGACTGTTACTTTACCTCTCTACACCTCTGGTCTCCTCATCTGAAAAATGGGGTTTGTAATAGCAACTTTAGATACCCCCAGCCAACACAAAAACAAGTGGCAAATAAGGGCTTCTGATTATATGCCTCAGGGATTTGTGGGTGTTTGTTATACAGCATGATTGTGCTAATAGCTAACTGATACAAGCACATGGTAGGTGCTCAATAAATATTGCTTAACAGGAAACTAAGCAAGCCCTTTCCTTATAATGGGGAATTCACAGGTTACCTGAAGAGTGGCTCCATATAGGACCCAAAGAGAAAGCTCACAGTTAACATCCAAAGTATAACCAAAGCACTAGGGTTTTATTTATTCAACAGGCTGTGTTTTGAGTACTAGCCATTCTGGAAGCTAAAGCACATACAAATAGAATACGGATTGACTCTTGTCTCCAGAGCTGACAATCTCCGGAAGGAAAGATTTGCAAACAAGTAATTACAAGGTGAAGTGCACTTGCTATAATCAAGATGTGGACAAAGGGTGCCAAGGAGGGTAACAGCACATCCACCCACGGTGGATGTGGGGTGACAGAGGTGGTGGCTTAGGAAGAGGATGGTGCCTGGTGAGGAGGCAAGGGATTTAAAGCTGCAAAGATTAGCTGAATCCGGAGTGGGAAGGGCCTTGAGGGCCCGGGAAGGGAACCTGAATGTCATTCTTAGGGTCCGAGAGAAGGTGGTAGGGTCTGGGGGCAGAGCAGTGCCATGTTCAGGTTTGTGTCTTGGGGAGATAACTCTGGAGTTGATGTGAAAGGTGCAAAAAGCCCCGGATGTGGGGCACTTAAATCTCACCTCCTGCTGCAGTCAGAACTGATCGGGGACAACTTCTGGGGACAGGATTGATCTGGGGCCATACAACCCCGGGTGAGGAAAGAGGAGGAGCACAGGCGTTGATAACCAGAAAAAGTCCTTTCTTCCAACTCCCCTGCTAGGAACTGTACCAGTTAGGAAAGTATTGGGCTGCAAGTAGCAGGAAGCCTGGTTATAGAAGTTTAAACACACAGGGGAGTCTTTTTCTCAGAACAAGAAATCAAGAGGAGGCCGTCATAACATTGTTGTAGCTCAACGACTCTGAGATTTCCTTTGGCATTTTCTTCTTTATTTATTTAACTGAAGTATAGTTGATTTACAATGCTTCAGGTGTACAGCAAAGTGATTCAGTTAAATATACATATATATATATATATTTTTTCAGATTGTTTTCCGTTATAGGCTATTACAAGATATTGAATATAATTCCCTGTGCTATAGAGTAGGTCCTTGTTGTTTATCTACTTTATGTATAATAGAGTGTATCTGTTAATTCCAAATTCCCAATTTATCACTCCCTGCCCCCTTTCCCCTTTGGTAGCCATAAGTTTGTTTTCTACACCTGTGAATCTGTTTCTGTTTTGTAAATAAGTTCATCTGTATCGTTTCTTTAGTTTCCACATATACGTGATATCATATGGTACTTGTCTTTGTCTGACTTACTTCACTTAGTATGATAATCTCTAGGTCCATCCATATTGCTGTAAATGGAATATTTCATTCTTTTTTATGGCCGAGTAATATTCCATTGCATGTATATGCCACATCTTCTTTATCCATTCATTGGTTGATGGACACTTGGGTTGCTTCCATGTCTTGGCTATTGTAAATAGTGCTGCTATGAACATTGGGGTACATGTATCTTTTCAAGTTAGAGTTTTCATCTTTTCTGGATATATGCCCAGGAGTAGGATTGCTGGATCATATGGTAGTTCTATTATTTTATTTATTTATGTTTAACATCTTTATTGGAGTATAATTGCTTTACAATGGTGTGTTAGTTTCTGCTTTATAACAAAGTGAATCAGCTATATGTATACATATATTCCCATATCCCCTCCCTCTTGTGTCTCCCTCCCATCCTCCCTATCCCACCCCTCTAGGTGGTCACAAAGCACCGAGCTCATCTCCCTGTGCTATGCGGCTGCTTCCCACTAGCTATCTATTTTACAGTTGGGAGTGTATATATATCCATACCTCTCTCTCACTTCATCCCAGCTTACACCTCCCTCTCCCTGTGTCCTCAAGTCCATTCTCTACGTCTGCGTCTTTACTTCTGTCCTGCCCCTAGGTTCTTCATAACCATTTTAAAAGAAATTTTAGATTCCATATATATGTGTTAGCATACGGTATTTGTTTTTCTCTGTCTGACTTGCTTCACTCTGTATGACAGACTACATGCTGTTCTCCATAGTGGCTGCACCAATTTACATTCCCACCAACAGTGCAGGAGGGTTTCCTTGGCCTTTTCTTCATGGTCTTCGATGGTTGGTACAACTCTAGGTATCATGCCCACATTCAAAAGAAAACAGAGACAAAAAGATGAAAAGAAAGGGGCCACGCCAGCTGAATCCATCCCCTTTTATCAGGAAAGCAGAAGCTTCTGGACTTAACACTGTGAAACCCACTGTGTCTCCCCACTTCCATTCCAGACACTCTCCTCAGTGGGTGGCAGTTTATCCCTACCCCCCCCCCCCAACAGGGGCCATTAGAAGTAGATCCAGCCCCTGTGTCTGGGGTAGTGATTGGTGCTAAGCAGAGTGGGGAGGGGGTCCCTGGGTCATCTGACACAGCACCATTGCTGAACTCCCTGTGGGCCTTTTCTGAGCTGAGGGGGTGCAAGGGGCCTGGGGACAGCTGCTGCTGGGAGCCTGGTGTCCTAGTAGCAGAGGGTACTAGCAGCAATACGCTGGAGGGGCTGTATTGTCCATATAACTCTATGGTTGGTCTCCTCTCCTGGCAAGTCCATAGTGAGGGGAGTGAGGGGCCCTCAGTCCAACTTGGTGGCTGTATCGGTCAGGAGAGGCTGAGTCATGCTGTGGTAACAAAAGGCCTGAAAAGTGTAATGGTTTAAACACAACGTTTATATCTTGTTCATTCTAAATGTCCATCATGAGTCCACTGCGGGCTCTGTTCCATTTCTCCGCCCTCTGGAACGCAGGCTAATGATGGTCACCATTTGGAACTTGCTGGTTGCCGGGACAGAGGGAAAGGAAAGATCTGGAGGGTCTTGAAATGGCATTTAAATGCTCTGATTTGGGAGAGACTCATGTAATTTCTACTCACAACTCACTGGCGAGGACCCACGCAACCATAGAGGGACCCCCGAGGAGTGATCCCACCATGCGCCCGGAAAAGAGAGAGTGGGAAAGGGTTAGTAAGCGGAACTCATGATGAACATAGTCATTTGGGGAAAGTCGTCTAATTTCTCCAGGCTTCCTTTACTTTATCTAAAAGTGGCACTCTAAGGCAGACACTGCGTATGGTCAAAACGGCTCTTATAATCCCTTTAGCCATTGGTTATCCACAGACAAAGGAATGAACCTCCACTTAACCCCATGCCTTATACAAAAATCAACTCAAAATAGATTGTAGATGTAAATGGGCTTAAACACAAAACTATAAAACTTGAAAAAGCATAGGAGAAAAATCTTTGAGATCTAAACCCAGGCCTGATCGACAAAAGGAAAAATGGATAAACTGGGCCTCATTAAAATGAAAAACTTTCCTCTGCAAAAGTCCCTGGTTGAGAGCCTCAAAGACAAATGCACACGAGGGAATTGCAGAGCGGCGATTGTGGAGGGCAGGCTGAACACCTCCATGTGTGGAGACCTGGGTGACCTGGGCTGTGTCCACAAAGGTGGCTGTGCTCAGGGTGTGAGTGACCCCTGGAAGGCCTGTGACCAGTCCCCCGAGCATGGGGGTCCTGGGGTATCCCTTCCTGGCCCTGAGACACATTCCTCCCCTTATTGCCTGGCTGTGCGGGGTCACAGCCCCCAGAGGAGGGGGCCAGTCTTCCCTTCCTGAGAGAGCACCTTGTCTACAGCGCAGACAGCTCACAGGCTCCTCGGACCCCAAGATGCTGGAGCTGGGGCTGGGGCTGGGGCCTGAGCTAGAGCAGCATCAGTCCCTTTTCACAGGTGAGGGAATTGAGGCCCGGGGAGGGCGAATGAGCTGTGTAGTCTCACACAGCCAGTTAGGGAAGGAGACTGAGTGATTTCAGACAGCGGCAGAGATGCCGGGGGCAGGTTTAAAAGCGGGGACTGGACAAGCCTCCCACCTCCCGGGGTGCAGCCTGGACCAGTCCCCCCAGTCACGGGGGAGCCCTCCCCACCTCCTATGAAGTGAAAGAGGTTCCCAGCTCACCCTTTCTTCCTCCAGGCCAGGGGGGAGCACAGGGTCACGCGGTCTGGCCCTCGCCTCCCCCCATCAGTGCCCCAGGCTGGGGGTGAGGGGTTGCTGGGGGTAGGCTAGGCGGTCCGGGCGTGGGCATGGGCGCCCTCTGCCCCCCAGGGCCTCCTGTGGGCGCCCCATCCCTGTGTGGGCTGCTCTGACTCCGTGCCGGGAGCCGAGCTTAGGCAAACCACGCCGCACTGGACGCCATTCAAGCTTTTACAGGCCCTCAAATTGGGGCTGGAGCCGGAGAGGAAATACTAAAATCCTGCGTACACAACTTCTGTCTGTGCGCGCCCGGGCTCCGGGAGAGTCAGGCGCGGCTGTGAGGGACACGTTTGTACTGTTTTAAGGGCTCCACGCCTTTCCCCCTGCTCTGCTTTGAACAGGCAGCACTGATGTGTCGCCTAAAACCTAGACTCCTGGACGTGGGCCCCGGGAGGTGTCTGTAGGGGTTGTGGGGGGGGGGTGCTGAACTTTTCTCCTACCCCATCCAAGACCCACAAAGCTGCGTTCAGAATCCTGGGATCCATGAACCACAGGGCACAGCCCAGGCCCCTTCGCTGGCAGAAAGATGCAGCCAGAGGAGACGGTGGCTTAGAGGTCCCTAGAGTCAGGCAGGCCTGGGTGGGAGCCTGGCTCAGCACTTTGCAGCTCTGTGACTGTGGGCAAGGACACCCCCTTTCCCCATCTGTAAAATGGGTGTGATAATGGTAAGATGATGGTACCCCTGAGATTTCCTGTGCGGATTAAAGAGATGATGTAGTTAGGGAAACGTCTCCGAGTCTGGTACATTATATGTGCTCCCCCAATGGTAGCCGTTGTTATTATTTATATGAGGTAATAGTAAGAGCACCGTTATGAGCCAGGCCCTTGCTAAGTGCTGCATGCAGTTTAATTCATTTCATCCTCGCAGTAGCCCCATGAAGTAGTAGTTTAACCACATTTTAGGTGAGAAACTAGAACAGCAACGAACAGAATGACTTACCCAAGGTCACACAGCTAGTGATTGGCTGGGTTGGGATTTGAACCAACCTCTGCTTCAGAGACTTAGGTGCTTTGCTGCCGCTCCGAACTGCTGGCCAGCTGTATGTGCCCATGGTGTCCTCGGCCTGGAACGAAGCCCCCCACACGTGGCGCCTGCCCACCTTCCCACTTTCATCCCTGCTGAATGTCCTCAAGGGCTCCTACGTAGCCACCACGCATCTCCCTGGTTCTGAACCTGTGTTCCTGCTCCCACCTCTCGGCCAGGGCTCAGCGCCTCTCCTAGCGCAAAGCTCTGTCCGCTGACCATCTGTGCGTTAGGTCCTCCCAGGCTACCCTGGCCAGAGGGGCTCCCTCCCTCTCTGAGCTCCCCCAATACTCGCCTCCCCCCACCTTCAGGTCTCCCATGCCCTTGACCTTGGGCCACCTTGAGTTGTGGATGTGTTCATCTTCCTCATCTGGTCCCTCATCAAGACCCCTGCATGTCTGACCCAGTTTCTTGCGCAGACAGGACCTCCCATTTGGGGGAATTGAATTTTCACTGATGGTAAATCTGGGCTGATTGGCGACATCACACTGGTGACGTGTGTGAGGGAAACAGAAGAGGGGCTCAAACCAGCTTGCTCAGAGGAGGTGGGAGACAAGGTGGGCACCAGCCCCATGTTGCTAACATCTGCCACCAGCCCCGGAATCAGCCAGGACAGTGAGAGTGTGGCCTGGGCTCCCCTGCCCACCCCTGCCTCTACTTCCCCCTTAAGTGTCCTGTCATCAGGGTTTCCCAGGAGCCCTGCTCAGTCTCAGGTAAGGACGGACGCCTCACAGGGGTCTGAGCTCATTCTGGCTGGGCTGTCCCAAACAAGCGGCCTGCAAAGGGCATCTGTTTTCCAGGCCTGTCTGTGCTCCACGTGACACCAACGTCAGCTTGAGCAAGTGCCTCTTCTAGCCCTCTGCCGGGCAGCTAGACCCACACACCCTCCCATGCTGCTTCCCCCAAACAGCCGAACCCTCGGTGCCCATGTTCAAGAGACTCAACAGTGCTGTGAAAATCACATGGCCTTTGGAACCTGGAGGTCTGGGTTTCAGTGCAGTTCCATGAGGTCTTGGGCAAGTCACTTCGCCTATCCTGAGCCTCAGTTTCCCCATGGGGGTGATGTTCTCTATCTCATTTCCTCGAGATTAAGTGACAGCAGGAGTATGAGAGGGCCTGGCACACTGTGGGAACAGAAGTGTTGGTGGGGTTAAGTGGAGTCACACAGGTGGGGTGACCTGGACCCGCCAGACAGTCTGGGACCTGAGCCTGAGTGGATGACCCTGTGACCTGGTCCCAGCTGTGAGACTGCTCCCCTGAAAGGAGGATGGATGCTGGACAGCATATCTGCTCCATACAGCCCTGGGGGCTGGCGGCCTCCCTGAGCCACCCATCCCGCAGGCTGAAGCAGAAACAGTCTACACGGCATGGCAGCGCCCTCTGCTGGCCAGGCTGGGCTGGCACCGGCTGCTCCTCAGCACAGGGTGATGGTGACCCTAAAAGCAGCCTCAGGCAGGGCCTCCACACCCCTGTACTGGGCAGGCAGGCCAGGCCCCGGCCCAGGAGGGACGCTGGTAGGTGGGAAGCCCATTCCCGTTTTACAGATGAGAAAACTGAGGATCAGAGAAGTGAAGTAAACTGCTGTTGAATGGTCAAGCCAGACCCACCCCGCAGTGCTCTTCCTCCTACTCCAGATAGAGTCATTTTGTGTGAATGTAACAGAATAGGCATACTGGAAACAGTGCCCTTCTTTATTTCATTAAAATCAAATTAGACCTGGGTGGGGGAGGGATAAATTAGGAGGTTAGGATTAACATATACACACTACTATATCTAAAATAGATAGCCAACAAGGACCTATTATATAGTACAGGGAACTCTACTCAATATTTTGTAATAACCTATAAGGGAAAAGAATCTGAAAAAGAATATATATATATATATATATATTCATATATAACTGAATCACTGTATTGTACACCTGAAACTAACAGGACACTGTAAATCCATTATACTTCAATAAAAAAAAATCAAATTAGACCTGACGCCACCTTTCCAGGGCTGCAGAAAAATTCATTGTTACTTGCTTTTGGAAGTGGGAGTGGGGATCCTCTCCTCTAGGCCCATGCAAGGACCCAGGAGCCTAACATGATGCCAGAAAAGGGGTGAGCGTGGGGGAGGGCAAATCTTCAGTATGTTGGGGTCACTGTGAGAGCGTCATGTCTAAGCCTCCAGGAGGCTCTGCTGCTTCCTTGCCAAGATCGGCAGCCCTGGGGCCTGGGCCCATGCCCACATGCTCCCCGGGCGCTCCACACAGCGCAGCCTTGCCACCTGAGGTCCTGTCTTCCTGGTGAACACTGCTACTCTGGGTCACCGCATTCTCCCCAAACTACCTCTTTCTCTTCTCCCCAAACCCCCAGCCCAATCCCCTTAAATTGCTCCAGATCCTGAAAATAAAAGCAGGAAAAGTAGGTTGAATAAGGGAAGGAAAGTAGATCAAGAACAAAGGGTAAATAATTATCTCGAGAAAAGTTCCTGCCCCTCTAAACTCTGCCCGGCAGCAACTTGTGCCTATGGGAAAATGCTATGTCCTTGGAATGACCTTCTTGCTGCAGCTGAAGCCAATAAGACACGGCTCAGACAGTGAGCAGGTTGGTTGAATCCAACTGAAGAAAGCCTGGGGGAGCGGTTAGTCACGAGGAATGGAACGTGTTAACTCATGTCCCAACTAAACCGATAAAAGCTGAAAAAGAGGTTATCGAAAACTGGATAAATACCCAGGGAGCCTGGGTTGCAAAGCCATTCCTATCTGAAAGGGATGGACTTGGGACCCCTGTTGTCATCTCAAGTTTACAAAGGGCCTGGTGGGTCCAAACTGCGGCCCTCTGGACTCCACAGTTCCCAAATCCACAATACTGTCTTGAAGTTCTGACCAAAAACCATCCACTGCTTGGCCATAAACTACCAGCTTAGTGTCACCGGTTCCCTGAGGGTGGTGCCCATGGCCTGCTAGAGATGGTGCATCTGCTTCCTCAAGGGCCCTTTTCCAATCTGGGAAAGTTTAGGTTTAAACATGAAGATGATGAAACAAATTAAGCCCTAAGGATCAAACTCTCATGTTAAATTTAGAAGTAACATGTCTATAGCGGTTTCTTTAAAATATTGTAATAGTTAAGAGACTCTAACACATTAAAGACTGACAGATTAACGATGTGTTTTAAATATGTAATAGAATTTAGACTTGTGACTTTCAGTTGGAAGGGGAAAGAAAATTTGACTCCATTTTTGGGAATATTATGAGATTTTAAAGAAAACTGGTGCTTCACTATATTAATACATTTTATTTCTTAGGTTTATAAGAATTTATTACTTAGAGATATTTTTCTTTGTCAGGCAACTGAAGTGCTTACAAAGGAAATGTAATATATTAAATTTATGATTGCAGTTCAAAGTGTTTAGGGGAATTTAATTAATTAAGTTTGTAAATGATTTTTCAAAGGAGCTTAGGGTCTTCAAGTTGAGTTAATAGATCATTAATCAAAGAGAATCGAAGGTCACTAGTCTTATCTTGCCATATTTATAAACAGGATAACAAGATTTGTAAACTGAACATAACTGCTTAAGGATAACGAGGTTATTTCTATGTTATGAAGGGAACATTAATTTAAAATCTAAGTAACTCTAAGTAGTCCCTTCTGGACTGCCCTCAGATTTAAAAAAATAATTCACAGGAACAGCTATTAATGCTAACAGCTAATATTTATGGAGGGCTTTACACGGACGATCTCATTCCATCTTCCATTCTAGATGAGACCCTGGGAGGTCAGGAACTTGCTCAAGGCCACACATCTAGGAGGCTGTACAGGTTGGACTTGAGTTGGCTCTTCCACTCCAGAGGTTACGGTATTAATTTTTGGAGGAGAAATTCTGCATTCTCCCTTTTTTTTTTTTTTTTTTTGGCCTTGCCACACAGCATATGGGATCTTAGTTCTCCAACCAGGGATCAAACCCATACCCCCTGCAGTGGAAGCTCAGCGTCTTAACACCTGGACCACCAGGGAAGTCCCCAGAAGCTGCAGTATTAACCACAGCGCTGAACGATCTTTGGGGCCTGGATTTCCAGGGTCTGCACCGAGGTCCCTGGAGAATGGCTACTCTTCCCTAACTCATACCAGTGAATGCGAGCTTGTCAGGGCCCCATCTGCCCAGCTGCTTTGGTGCTCAGCAGAAATAGGGAAGGGACTTTTTTTATTTGACATCTATTAATTTTTTTAAAATAAATTTATTTATTTATTTGTTTTTATTTTTGTCTGTATTGGGTCTCTGTTGCTGTGCACGGGCTTTCTCTAGCTGTGGCAAGCGGGGGCTACTCTTTGTTGCAGTGTGCGGGCTTCTCATTGTCGTGGCTTCTCTTGTCACCTAAAGCACGGGCTCTAGGTGCGCTGGCTTCAGTAGTTGTGGCTTGCAGGCTCAGTAGCCGTGGCTCGCGGGCTCTAGAGTGCAGGCTCAGGAGTTGTGGCGCATGGGCTTAGTTGCTCTGCAGTATGTGGGATCTTCCCAGGCCAGGGATCGAACCTGTGTCCTGCCTTGACAGGTGGATTCTTAACCACTGCACTACCAGGGAAGCCCTATTAATTTTTTCTTTTCTTTTTTTTTGCGGTACGCGGGCCTCTCACTGTTGCGGCCTCTCCCGTTGCGGAGCACAGGCTCCGGATGCGCAGGCTCAGCGGCCATGGCTCACAGTCCCAGCCGCTCTGCGGCATGTGGGATCTTCCCGGACGGGAGCACGAACCCGTGTCCCCTGCATCGGCAGGCGGACTCTCAACCACTGCGCCACCAGGGAAGCCCCTATTAATTTTTTTATACATATACTTTGTCCCATTGTCCCTTAAAATGTATGTCTTCAGGATTTTTTTTTTAATATTGAGCTATAGTTGATGTGCAACATATTTCAGGTGTACAACATGTGATGCACAATTTTTAAAGGTTATACTCCTTTTACAGTTATTATAAAATATTGGCTATATTCCTTGCATTGTACAATATATCCCTGTGGCTTATTTATTTTATACATAGTAGTTTATACCTCTTAACTCCTTACTCCTATCTTACTCCTCCTTGGGGAAGGGACTTCTGAGTGGCCAATCTGAACCCCTAAGTACCATTTGTGGAATTGCCATATACTTGTGTCCCGTAAACACAGAACTTCTGACAATAGCCATGGCCTTGTGACAGGTGTGAACCAGGAGCTATGCCTATTTTCTTCCTTGTTGTATACATTAGTCCTTTTCGCTTACTGGCCCTCTCCTAACGATTTACATAAGAAATGGTGTTTAACATTACAGCATCGTTTCTAGGTAACAGAAAATTCAGGTGGGATTGGTGATTGAACTAGAAGAGAAATTAACATTGCGGAAAGATGGAGGCAGAGACTAGTGGGACTTGGTGTCTAAAATTTTGTAAAGAGAGTACGTGTGTCCACGTCTGTATGAGTGACAGTTGCATTCTGCTAGGCAGCAGTGTGAGGGTGTAGTGATCCCTGTCACTCAGAGGGCTGTGCTGGGTCACGTCCGCTGTCTCCTGATTGCTTGTCTAACCATCCTCTCCACGGAAGGATTTGGAAATCTGAAAGCCGTGTTCCCTGACTCACTACCTGTGAGGTTCTGCTGATGAGAGGCAATGGTGGGAGACTGGAAGGCAGAGACGGGAAAAGCCTTTGTAGGGGTGGGGGCTTCTGATAGCAACTCTCCTGGTAGCAGTGCTGGCAGTGGTGGCAGCAGTGGCAGGGGTGGTGGTACTGGGTAACACTGCTGCCCTTTTTTGCTTCCTGCAGGTACAAATCTGTAGGTAGCCTGAACTTCCACTTTTGTCCCTCCAGCAATTCCACCCCGTTTATCACTAATGCTCTGTGTTCAATCCCCTCTGTTTAAAATGTTTATGGTGCTTTCCATTTTGTTGATTGGCCTGAAACAGATCTCATTCTCTTGTTTGCTTTCTGTGCTCAGCTCTTTGATTTGAAGATAATCCATCTTGTAGCGTCTACACCAGGTCTGTCGCCTCTAACTTCATGGGGCGTGCATGGACCACACTGGACCTATCTCCTCCTCCAGGGTGGACACCCAGATTGCCCCCCAACATGCCATCATAAATATTCTTATACATATTTCCTTTTTATACCTGTGTGAGAACTTATCTGCAATTAAAACGTATACCCAGAACTGAAATTGCTTTGTCATAGATCAGAGGTATGTCCATACTACATCTGACTAAGTATTATAAGGTCATGACCCTGAATAGCCACACCTCCCCAAAATATAAGATAATGCTACATATACTATTCTGTAATTAAATTTCTCCCACTTTAGGTCAGACGAAAATTCAAATAATTCCAACTAGGGAAAAATTGTTTTTAATTAAGGGGCAATTATAATCAATTCTACTGAAACAACAGAAACGGTGTTTCGGATAACAGCTTCTAGAACGAGACTGCAAATTCCAGCTTCACCATGCACTAGCTGTGTGACTTTGGGACAGTTGCTTAACTTCCCTGTGCCTTGTTTTACCCACTTGTAAAATGGAGATGATAATAGTACCTACCTTATTAGGAGGTTGTGAGAATTAAATGAGATAACGCACATAAAGTGTTCAGAATACTGCTGTTGGCTATTATTGTTGAACATTTAGGTAATATACAATTTTTTTGCTATTTCTCAACAATGCTGCAATGAAGTTCAAGATTTTTTATTATTATTCTTGCTGTTGTAAAAAACACATAGCATTAAATTTATCATTAATAAATTCACATCTTACTAAGTGAAATAAGTCAGAGAAAGATAAATATCATATGATATGACTTATATGTGGAATCTAAAAAAAATGATACAAATCAACTTATTTATAAAACAGAAATAGACTCACAGACACAGAAAACAAGCTTATGGTTGGTTACCAAAGGGGAAAGGGTGTGGGGAGTGATAAATTAGGAGTTTGGGATTAACATATACACACTACTATATATAGAATAGATAAACAGCAAGGACCTACTGTATAGCACAGGGAACTATACTCAATATTTTGTAATAACTTATAAGGGAAAAGAATCTGAAAAAGAATATATATATATATATATATATATATGAATCACTTTGCCGTATACCTGACACTAACACAACATTATGAATCAACTATACCTCAATAAAAAATGTTTTTTAAAACTTATCATTAAAGTGTGGGATTCTTAGACTGCCTGACTATTGCACTGGAGTTCTGGCAGCAAATGCCAGCCTGAATTTAGCAACCTTTTGGCTTGGGACACCTGGGTCTTTTTAGAGTAACAGGATGTCTCCACACCGTTTGCCCCACTGCTGCATGATCAGGGCCTGTGGCTGCGAGAGCCCTTCCTGAGGTTCCCTGATTTCTGCAGAGCCAAGATCCTTACCAGGGCCTTCCTGAGCCCTGGGGTGGGTGAGACAGGGCAATAACCTCCGGTTAGGCAGTGGAGCATCTGTACAAGGTTGTGTGCCATGAAGGGATAGAATTGATTCAAAGTCCACAACTCTGCCATCTGTGTGATCTTGTGCAAGTGATGTCACATCTTTGGACCTCTGTTGCCTCATCTGTAAAATGAATCCTGGCCTCGAGACTCATCAGCAATGTGGCTTGGGTAAGTCATCTTTTCCCCTGGGGTCTTAGTTTTCCCATCTGTGAAGTGGGGTATCATCACCTTTACAGGTTTACTGTAGGGATTAGGGATAATGTTTGCAAAGTGCCTGGCACAGTGCCTGGCGGAGATTCTGTGCCTGGTAGACAGTTTCAATACTGCGGATTCTGTCTGCTTGACCCTCTGGAAATTCTTACTCGTTGGCATCCAACCTGCGCATCGAACATAAGGTCCCCAAAGCCCCCTCATGCTGATGCTCCAGTGTCTCTCTGAGTTTGTAAACACTCTTTCTGGATGCCCTGTGGGAACATTAGGCAACCTTCTGTATCTGGTACTGGGGCCACAGCCTCAGGATCCCTTCTGAGACCTCTTCCTTCTCCTCTGCCCCTGTCTCCATCTCGTCTTTATTTTCCACACTCCAAAGGCAACCTTCTTCCTTTCCAACATGAATGGATGAAGACATTTCATCTACATACATTCCCAAGGGCACCCCGGGAGGGGGCTGTCTCTACTTCCCCACCTCTTATTTGTAACTCAAAACAGCAAATCAGGGGGACCCCGGTTTTAGCTCTGAAATCTTGGAAGTCGCTGCTCCCATCCTTACAGCAGGAGAAAAGCTGAACAAACTGACAGATCAAGGAGACAGAAAATCAGTAATTACATAGCTGAGCTAAAGAGCACCATCAGTTGTCTGGATCTAATTGACACTTATAGAATACTTACCCAACAAGAACAGAATACACATTCTACTCAAGCTCACACAGAACACTCACCAAGTGTTTGTGTCTTCCCCAAATTCACATGTTGATGCCCTAACTCCCGGTGTGGCTGTATTTGGAGGTGGGGCCTCTGAGGTAGTAGTTAAGGTTGCAATGAGATCATAATGGTGGGGCTCTGATCCAATACAATTAGTGTCCTTATTAGGAGAGACATCATGTGAGCACAGAGCAAGAAGGCAGCCGTCTGCAGGCCCAGGGGAAAGCCCACACCAGACACCTACTGGCAACTCCCTCTAACTTGCAGTTCCAGTTTCCAGAACTGTGAGAAAATAAATTTCCATTGTTTATGAAACCGTGCCCCATAGAATTAACAGAAGCTGATAACAGAAATTCTTGAACTTGTCCTACATAACAACAGATAAAGGAACAACTTGTTAAAAGTCCTTTGCTTGTAAACTGCCTTCGTTGATTAAGTTCACTTTAGTTTTTTTCTTTCTTTTTTCCCCCCTCTCTTTAATTACATACCTTCCCAGCTTCACACAGCCAGCTGTTCTACAGGAACTTGGAGTCAGCTCCTATTCAGTGCAAGACGGCTGGGGGACGACTGGGACCATGAATCCTAGACCTGGCCTGTGCAGATGTCCAACCAACAGCCTTTTGACATCAGAGGGCCAGAAAACTCCACCCTCAGATCATGCTAAGCACATGAATATGCAGAAGCATGTAACCCAGATGCACCTTCCCAAACACCAATTACCTCATCTTTTTCCCATACATCTAATCACCTTTCCCCACACCTAAGGCCACCCTGCTAATCCTATAAGTACCCCAATGCCTTCACCTTCCTTTCTTTTGTTGTTCATAACTTTGTTGTCATATCTAAAACGTCAATGTCAAATCCAAGGTCATAAAGATTTACCCTTATGTTTCCTGCTAAGTTTTTTTTTATATATATATATAGTTTTAGCTCTCATATTTAGGCCATTGATCCATTTAGAATTAGTTTTTTTTATGTGGTGTGAGATAGGGATCCAACTTCATTCTTTTCCTTGTGGAAATCTAGTTGTCCCAACAGCATTTATTGGGGAGACTGCTCTTTCCCCATTGAAAGGACTTGGAACCCTTGTTGAAAATCTGTATAGCACAGGGAACTTTACTCAGTATTCTTTAATAACCTATATGGGAAAAGAATCTGAAAAAGAATGGATTAAAAATAAAAAGAAAAAAAATCAATTGGCTGTCAATGTATGAGTTTATTTCTAGACTTTCAATTCTGTACTATTGGTCTATTTAACTATCCTTATGCCAGTACCACATTGTTTTGATTAATGTCACTTTATTGTAAGCTTTGATTTGGAAGTGTGTATTTTCCAACTTTTTTTTTCTTTTTCTAGATTACTTTGGCTACTTGTGTTTCCTTGCATGTCCATATGAATTTTAGGGTCATCTGATCCATTACTGCAAATCAGGCATTTGGAATTTTGATAGAGATTGCACTGAATCTGTAGATCAGTTTGGGAGGAGTGCTGCCATCTTAGCAATTTTAAGTTTTTTGATCTATGAACATGGGATGTCTTTCCCCTTATTTAGGTCTTCTTTAATTTTTCAACAGTGTTTGGTAGTTTTCAGACTATGACTTTTGCACTTCTTTTGTTAAAAGTATACTTTCATATTCATAAGTATTTTATTCTTTTCGATACTATTGTAAATAGAATTGTTTTTGTAATTTCATTTTTAGTGTGCTCAAAGCTATTATACAGAAATATGATTGATTTTTATAAGTCGATCTTGTATTCTGCAAACTCGCTGAACTCATTTATTACTTCAATCATTTTCAGTGGATGCCTTAGGATTTTCTATGTACAAGATTATGTTATCTGAAAACAGAGACTGTTGTAATTGTTCCTTTCCAATCTGGGTGACTGATATTTCGTTTTCTTGCCTAGTTGCCCTGTCTAGAATCTCCAGTTTGGGGGAAAGCATTTAGTCTTTCATCATTAAGTGAAAACCCATTAGCTGTGGGCCTTTTGTAGATGTCTTTTATCCAGTTAAGGAATTTCCCTTCTATTCTTAACTTGTTGAGTGTTTTTTTTTACCATGAAATGGTATTGGATTTTGTCAAATGATTCTCTTGCCCCCATCTAGTGGGATGATCGTGTGAATTTTGTTTTTTATTCTATTGATATAGTGTATTACAAAAAGTGTTTTTTCCAAGTTAAACCAACCTTGCTTTCCTGGGATAAATCCCTGGTCATGGTGTATAATTCTATTAATAGAGTGCTGGATTAGATTTGATAATATTTTGTTGAGGATTTTTGCATCTGTACTCATAAGAGATTTTGCTCTATAGTTTTCTTTTCTTGTGATGTCTTTTCTGGTTTTGATATCAGGGTAATACTGGTCTCACAGAATGAGTTGGGAAGTGTTCTCTTCTGTGTTTTGGAAGCGTTTGTGAAAAATCGGTATTGATTCTTTAAGTATTTGGCAGAATTCACCAATGAAGCTATCTAGGCCTGGGCTATCCTTTGTGGGAAGCTTATTGATTAATTATTAACTTGATCTCTTTACTTGTTATAGGTCTATTCAGATCTATTCAGATTTTTTTTCTTGAATTAGTTTCTATGTCTTTCTAGGAGTTTTTCCTCTTCATCTATTATCTAATTTGTTGGAATTCAGTTGCTCATGGTAGCCACTTATGATTATTTTCTATAAGGAAGGTCAGTAGTAATATACCCTTGTTTATTTTTTAATTTAGTAATTTAAGTATTCTCATTTTTCTTGATCAATGTAGCCAAAGGTTTGTCAATTTTGTTGACCTTTTCAAAGAACCAGCTTTTTGTTTTGTTGATCCTATAATTTTTCTAGTCTCCATTTCATTAATTTCTATGCTAATCCTTGTAATTTCTCTCCTTCTTCTTGCTTTGGGTTTAGTTGGCTCTTCTTTTTTCTAGTGTCTCAAGGTGGAAGGTTAGGCTGTTGACTTGATATCTTTTCTTTTTTTTAAGCTTTATTTATTTATTTATTTTGGCCGCACCACATGGCATGCGGGATCCTAGTTCCCCGACCACGGATCGAACCCACGTCCCCTGCAGTGGAAATGTGGAGTCCTAACCACTGGACCACCAGGGAAGTCCTGAGATTTTCTTTTTTAATGTAGGCATTTACAGTTATAAATTTCTTTCTAAGGACTGCTTAACTTCATCCCACAATTTCTGGTACATTGTGTTTTTTATTTTCATTAATTTCAAAGTATTTTCTAATTTCTCATAAATTTTTTCTTTGACTCTTTGGCTTCTCAGTTGTGTGTCATTTAATTTCCACATCCTTGTGAATTTCCATAATTTATTTCTTTGACTAACTTCTAATTTTACTGCATTGTGATTGGATAACATTCTTTGCATCATTTCAATCCTTTTAAGTTTATTAAGGCTTGTTTTATATACATTGGATAGAACAACTGGGCAGAAGGCCAACAAGGAAATAAATGACTTGAACAACGCTCTACAATAAATGACTTGAACAATGCTCTACGCAAACTAGGCCAAGCAGGGCATTTTCTAGAACAATGGCCACTAACCACTGGACCACCAGGGAAGTCCCAGCATGTATGTTTAAATGTATCAGTATCTCCTGTGGATGTGTATTATTTGTACCATAAAGAAAAAACACAAGTAGTGTTTCTTCCTGATGGCGGGTCTAGGAATCAGGAGTTGTGGTGGGCAGGGACCAGCAGATCAAGGAAGTGTCAAGGCCAAGCTGGGCTCTGCAGGGTCTATAGGAGCTCCACTGCCTCCCAGAGCCTCACTCTCCCAAACCGTCCACTTAACAAGGGACAAACTTGGATGTAAGAGGTGCTGCAAAGGCAGAATCCACCTGACCTTCCACCTGAAACTGGAGGACTCTGGGTCATAGTACCTGTGAGATTCTGCCTATCAGAAACTGAGTCGTTCAGCAGAAGAGCCCTGGAATTTTTGGCATTTGGAGTCTGAAGTCCAGGCTAGCTGGGGAGGAGGCAGTGTCCTGAAGGAGGTGGACACGCTGGGCTGTGGCTCTGGAGACTTGACGGGGAGGCCTCACTGCAGACCTGGGTGTGGAGTAAAGAGAGGCTGTATCAAAGTGTGACCCATGGGAGTGGATGACCCTCCAGGGAGAAATTAAAACGGGAAGGGGAAAAGAGGATCACGGCCAGAGGCTTGGGAGGAGGAAGGGGAACCCAAAGAGAAGTGGTCAGAGATGGTGCAGGAAGGAGGAAATTAGCCCAGCCGAAGAAGAGGCCTGACACGCAGAGGTGTGGGTCCCACCGGCCGCCCTTGGGGCTGCTTGGAAGCCCAGGGCTCTGAGAGCCGCGCACGCACCGCAAGACACTAGGCGGCGCTGTGGCCCATTCTAACAGCCACTCCTTTTCGTGTCGGGGTTTTCTTCTTTTTAAAGAGAAATTAATGTGTGCTGCCCTCCCCCCCCACCCCCCCCCATTTCCTGTTTAACAGATGAGAAGCTCAGAGAGGGACTGTGGTTCTCCCCAAAGCATACAGGGGTGTCATGGCCGAGGTAGGGCCACCTTGCCCACCAGGCCCAGTCCTCCAGCACCACCCGCTTTTTAGTCTTGCCAACAGTGAAATCACCTTCCTTGGTTTTCCCATCCTTTCTGTTTCCGGTTCCCCATCGGCCCCACCCCCATTCTTCGTCCACCTGCAGCCACAGAGATGCGTTTCAGTATAAACTGAATCAAGTGGCTCTCCCAGTAACACCCTGTGGTGGCTCCAGATTGCTTTTTACGCCGACATTCAGCTTGGCCTGGCCCGCAGGGCTTCATGCCTCTAGACGCTTCACCCTGAGCCTATGCATACTTGCCTTTTGGGTTTGCTCTGATAAAGCGGGTCCTGCTGTGTCACCTCCACCAATCTCTTCGCTCTGCTTCCCCACTCCTCCTCTCTCCTCTAACTACCCCCTTGGTCTCAGGCTGACTTTCCTGGCTCTACAGTGCCCTCCCCTGTGCTCTAATGCCTGCGTTGTCATGTTCATGTCTTTAATGTTTTTTCCCCTCTGGACTGAACTCCAGGGCACTAGGACAGGGTCCATTTTGTCTGCAGCCTGTCCATCAGGGTCCAGCCGTGGCTCTAGGAAGGCTATCGCACTAAGGATGACCATGCTGGCAGAGCAGGTGAGGAGCTAGCACCAGGTGTCACGGGACAGGATCTTTGGGGCAGGTCCACTGAGTACTAACGTATAGCCAAGAGCATCTGTCTGGAACCGTGGGCAGACCATCAGCTGTTCTCAGCGTTTGAACCAATGGTGTTCCATACAGAACGGTCAGCCAGAGCCACAGAATCGAGCCGGCAGAAGGGGCCCCCACGGTTGGTCTCACTTTTGTATCCTAGGAGCTGGTATATTTTACTGTTTTTAAAAATAGAACAATCAGGGTTTCAGTTCCAAGTTCTGGAGAACGTGGGGCTGCATCTGGAGCAGGTAGGAATCAGCACGGCCTTTGTTCTCACCTGGTCAGACCTCTCCCAGAGATGAGGCCAACAGACCCTTGAGCCAGACAATGACTAATGTGGAGGCACCCACAAAGCGGATGGTGGACCAGCGCCCCACCATGCTGTCGCTGCGGACATTACCAACTTTGGGCTGTTGGCCAATAGGACAAACATGTCAAAATATTTCCCTCTCCTTTCTCTCTTACAACAAAGCTGTAGCAGTGGGTGTTAATAGACGTTTTGGATTTCCCCAGTGCATAGGCCAGCTGCAGGGCTACTGAAACCCAAGTTTGTTATGCAAAGGAGGTCATACACAGAGACTTCAAAAAGCCTGAAGAAATGAAAAATAAGCTTTTCTTCTTTCTACTTCATATCTCAATGCTAAATGATATTTAAAATCCTGTTAACTTTTTTCAGGAGTATTCAAAATTGGACAATAGAAATTAGATAGTCCTTTGTTTCTGCTGGAAGTTTGGACACAAGGCTGTGGTTTTTAAATCTGCCTCCTAGCTCCAGGTCAGAATCTCCTCAGTTGTCAGCCTAATTTTGCAAACTTCCTAAAGAGGAAGGATTCTTTCTAGTTGGAGAGAAGCGAAATCAATGTTTAGTACAGGATGTGAACAGGGGGTGGGGTGGGCAGAGAAAAGAGAGAGGGGAAGAAAATCAGGACTGGCTCTCTATAGAGAAAGGTTTGGGGAAAATTCTGGAGCAACTTTGAAGTAGCTTCAGGCTGAGATGTAAGTGGTCAGCAGAACCCCTTCTGAAAGTTACTCCAACTGTCTTGGCATAAATACTTGAAAAAAACACAAAATAGGTCACTAGGAATAAATCTATAAAGCAATGAGTATGGTGATTATACTATTTAAAGTCAAAACCAGGATACTTGACAAGCTAATTGGACAGTATAATTGGAACTGAGACTGCCCACCCCTTCCAGATGAGAGGTGCCAGGCTGGCATGCATGAACACTAAATGCTCAGCCGTGAAGCAAGAGGTCGACCAGATGTTTCCTGATTCCTGGTCCTGTTTCCGGATCATGAGTGGTGGTGATGTTGGGAGAACAGGAGAGGTTAGTAAGAGAACAGAGGGTCTGTCCCTCTGACTTCTCCTCAGCTCACCCTCCAGGATCACAGTACACACCGTGTTCTTAAATTTAGGTCAATTTAGAGCAAAGTGACCTAGATGAGCCACAGACGAGACAGAGGGGGAAAGGCCACTGCTGGGACATTCCACTCAACTTTTAACTTTCGGACAAGACTTTTGGTTTACACTGGAATCTATAGTTTTGCCTGTTTGGAGCGTGTGTGTGTGTGTACGTATATTTTTTTTGAGTCTTCCTGTTCATACTAAATATCACACTGGAAGAGGAAGCAACTCTAGAACAAAACCTCATAGTCAGAAAGTATTTTGTCCACCATTTATTTTATTATTTATTTATTTGTTGGCCACACTGTGTGACCTGTGGGATCTTAGTTCCCCCACGAGGGATTGAACCTGCGCCCTCAGGAGTGAAAGCGCGGAGTCCAACCACTGGACCGCCAGGGAATTCCGTCATTGTCTTTAATGTCATTTTTCTTGAAACTGATTTTCTTCGATAAATCAAAAGAATATAAGCCAGGTAACAGAGAACAGAGTGGAAGTACATTGCTCCTTTAGAAGTTACAAGTTTTTAGTATACAAACAGTTATTGCTGTTATGACATATCTCCTGAATAGTTTCTTACTGTACATTTTCTGAAAGTTCACTTTGTTAATATTTCCAGCTACACAAAGGCTGTAATGGCTACATCTGCCCAATCTTGGATGGCTGCCTGACACCAGAGCAAAACTTGACATCTCACGTCGGCCAGACAGAAGGAAACTTATAAACCTGTCATTCTTTGGACATGTCTTATTGACACAGCTCATTGGAAAAATCTGCTTTTAAAAAAGTCATAACTAAATTTCACAGCATGTAATTTATTCTCATTTCACCACGGCCCCACTGAGTGGCTACTTTTCCTGTCTGCAGAATGGGTTGGAATTTAATACTGGGAACTAGTCAAATTGAATCATTTGGGTAATGAAAGTCCAACTACGAAGACTGCAGTTTCCTTTTGGGGAGCACTACTTTCTTGTCAAAATTTTTTTTTTTTTTGCGGTACGCGGGCCTCTCACTGCTGTGGCCTCTCCCGTTGCGGAGCACAGGCTCTGGACGCGCAGGCTCAGCGGCCATGGCTCACGGGCCCAGCCGCTCCGCGGCATGTGGGAGCCTCCCGGACCGGGGCACGAACCCGTGTCCCCTGCATCGGCAGGCGGACTCTCAACCACTGCACCACCAGGGAAGCCCTCTTGTCAAAATTTGAATGTGCATATGAATGAATGGTTCTCTTCAATTTACTTCAGTTTTATGTTGTGTCGGTTGTAGGTAAATACAGATAAACACCTTGTTCTGTGAACACAAAAACAGGCTAAAATGGCATTGGGATGTAGGAAAGAAGAGAAAAAGACAAGTTTGGGCCAGGGTGCCTGGCCCTCCAGGGAAGGGCAGGGGGTGCGCTATGTACTGGGTCTTTTCCCCTGTTGTCTGCACTTTAGTCTGAGAGCTGAGGGTGTGGTCATCTGGGCGGCCTTCAGGGAGGGTCAGCGTCTGGGAAGACGGTGTCAGTCCCACGGGCAGCAACACAGAGTCCTTCGTTTGAGGGAAGCATTTTGTCACCATGTGCGTGAACGGAAGTCAGGCCCAGCGTTGCACAGTTCCTGCTTGCTACACAAGCATTCTAAAAGCTCACTTCATTCTAAGGGGAATTCTGCTAAATCACAGAACTAGTCATTTCCTTCTTTCTTAATGCGCTTGACTGAAGTGCACCAAAGAAAGGAAGAAAAAATAACCCACACTTGGATGCTGTAAACCTGCCAAGGAGAATAGATCCCATTTCAAAATCTTCCTATGATGCTGGTCTAAAAGTTTCTCCTGAGACAGAAATAAGGCAAACGTAACAATCCCTTTGAAATCAAGTCCAAAAGCACTGGAGTTAGAATGTAGTTAAAATAAAGAGGTCCTTGGTTTCAGAAATCTTTAATACCCTGGGGAGACTAGGGTGTGACTACTTCTTGTTCTCGTTTACAATCAGCCCATGTCTGCAAACCAGATTGACCGTTGCCGGTCAAGAGGTCATAGTTCAACAGAAACAGTCCAAAAAGTGGGCTTGACAACTTATTTTAACTAATGGGTCCACAGATGATGAGACCCGCCCCCACCCCCAAATCTGTGAGAATAGACATCACCAATGCCTTATTAGTACATTGTTGGGAAATTTAAAAAAAAAACACCACCACCACCGTGACACAAAAGTATCAGTGAAGAAGACAAGGTAATACCTAGAGGAATGAAGTTGTTCAGAAGATCCCAATTTATCTTTGCCTAGAAACGTGGCACACGTCATCAGGAGATTCTCATCCTGGTCCCAAAAACATTTTTCTACGGCCAGCCTAGGTTTCTGGAGAGAATAAGCTCTCTGTAGGAAAAAACAGAAAACTAAAACTCACTGAAATTTTCTGTGGCTCAAAGTTCTAGTGAGAAGTATGTTAAAGTACAGACCATGTGTAAGTCATCCTAAGTTGCCTCAAAACCGATGATTACATCCACGTAAGAGCATGTGTGCCTACAAGGCTGCACAAAGTTGAAAGTGTGATGGAGGAAACTCAGTTACTGGAGACCAACCTTGTGACACCCTGGGGCACCTGGAGGTCTGTTCCCAGAAAAGCAGGCGGAGACACAACCCTGAAGCAAAGAAGCAACTTCTAATGAAAACTGCCGAAGTGCTTAAAGTTCTCAAAGATGGTCTCTGGTCAACTCTGATTGGTGGACACCATGAAAGGTCATTGAAAAAAAGATGCCTTTTTATTCACTTAGGGCACTTACTGCCTGCCAGTAATTGAACGTTGAGAGGCACAGGCAAAACAATGTAAAAATGAAAAAACAAAGACACACAGAGTAGGAGGGGAGGGATGAGGCCAGGTCTGGTATCTGTTGAAAGCTGAGGAAGTGCTGGACGGGCTACTTCCCAGCAGCTGTGCAAGGCAGGGGAAACGAGACCACGAGACCACGCGCACCCGTGAAGGGATGCACCGGGAAAGCTTTCCAACTGTTGGACCCTGGCTGTTTCTTGTCTTTTCTAATAAGCATTTGGGCTTCTCTAAGTAGCCCCTGAGGAACGAGGGGGTGGAGGTGTGTGGTGCAGGCCTGGCCTCACCTGAAACACAGGACAGCTGCAGACCGTTTTCCTGAGTCTCAATATTCAGAGCTAAGTCTCACCGTTTAACAGATAGGAATTTTCTTTCTTTTTTTTTTTTTTTTTTTGCGGTACGCAGGCCTCTCACTGTTGTGGCCTCTCCCGTTGCGGAGCACAGGCTCCGGACGCGCAGGCTCAGCGGCCATGGCTCACGGGCCCAGCCGCTCCACGGCACGTGGGATCCTCCCGGACCGGGGCACGAACCCGTGTCCCCCGCATCGGCAGGCGGACTCTCAACCACTGCGCCACCAGGGAAGCCCCAGATAGGAATTTTAAAGCATTTTTTCCTAAACAGTGTCTTACAGAGTAGAATCCAGAAAATTTTAAGAAAAGACATAAAACCAGAGAAATCCTATTTTGCTACGCAGGCTGCTCTGAGCTTGACCCCAGAACCCTGGAGATCCAAGGGACTCACTCAGAGCTATGACCTGGCTCCTTGCCCCGCATATGCCGAGGAGCCGGCAGATGCGGGAGCCATCGGCCTGGCCTGGGAGTCAAGAGCTGCACCGGGGGCTGTGGGAGAAATAGAATTGGGGGAGGGGCGGCAGTAGCAGCCAGCGGAGGAGACCCCTTCATCCCCCAGCCCTCCTCACAGGCATCTGCAGTGAGGTCCTGACTAGCAGTGGCATCCAAGAAGGACATTTTAGCTAGACTTAAAAACTTATTTTCTGGGGGGGGGGAAAAAAAAAGCACTCAAATTAACTAGACTGTAAAGAGTTCCTCAAAAGCTTTTATTCTTTTTTTTTTTTTTTTTTTGACCAGCACACTGCCTGGTACACACTGCCAAGGAGGCATTCAAAAAAAAAAAAACGTTTTTTCTTAAACAGGCAATTTATAACACTGGGAAGAGTTCATTTCAGTGTTTCAGAAAACATGATTATTCCTGGAAAGAGTTTATTCCTCTACAACTCTGGAGAACAGAGGTTTTGTCCTAATTTTTATAAGCCACCTCAGACAGACAGTGGAATAATCTGGATTAACATTTAAGTGTTTGGAAGGCAGTTAAAAACTCTCAAGAAATCCAAGAGTTGTCCGCCTGGGGCAGCGTTGCAGTACTCGGAGGACACAGAAAATGTCTCTGTGTCCCTCCTTGACCTGGGACCTGCAGGACAGCTCCCCTGCTTGATTCCTACAAGTCTTCCTGCAGAAGGCAGATCAACAGAGAGGGACGGTGAACTTCTCCGACCGGCCCAGGCCTCATGCAGCAGCATGGCCCAACCAGTCCCAGTGGTTTAGCTACCCAGCACGTCACCCTGGAAGTGCTTCCGACATCTGTCCCACCAAACAGACTAACAGAGAACCAGAGTCAGGCATTCAGGGCTGTCATCAAAGGAGTCGCCTCCCTTCTTCCACATAATGACCTGGGATTCTATGTGCAGTAGACATGAACAGAGTTTTTACAAATTAAATAACTTTCTTAAAATACAATAAAACATCATTACATACAATTCTCTTTGGAAAGTCTTTCCCATTCTCAAAATTAACTTACAAAATTTTGTGCAAAAACACTGGCTTCAAATAAATAGGGAAAAAAAGTGGGAAGAGCAGAACTTTTTGTATTGTTTTTGTTTTTTAAATTAAAAGTTAAAAAACACCAGCTGCACTTCAAAGTTCTTGCAGGACGCGTCAAGAAGGCTGTGAAAAACAGCCCTCCTGGTCAGAACTGCATTTTCAAGTGAGGTTTTCTGGGTTCAAAATTCACAATGGATGCCTCCGCTGAGATCCCTCACCACGCCCTCTCTGACCAGCTTCAGGAGGAACCCGGTCTCTGTGGTCACATTGTGCATGGTCTGAAAGTTCATGGCAGCCATACAGAGATTGTCAAAGTAGTGCAAAGGTGTTCTGGGTTGGCTGAGGTCATAGCCAAAGCCTGCCAAACTGACTTCATCGCACAGATGCGTGGCTAAGACAACGGCAATGACACCAATCGTGGGGACGTTCTGGAAAGGAGAAAAGACAAAAAAAAAAAAAAGGTCTTAGCACAAGTCACTGCTTTACAGGTAGGCTACATGCCATGCAAAATGATGAAAGTGGCACTGGGGGCTGCAATTTTATACATCACACAATTTCAAATATCACCCAATTCTAAAGTCTGACTTGCCATCCAGGTCAGGAATCTAGACTCTAAATCATGGTCTGTGATGTGAATTCTTTTAACGCACAAGCAAGAGGCAGCCTGGCAGGTCCTGCTGCACCAAGCTAAAAGGTGTTCTTTCTAAAACTTCCACCCACCGGTTCTGCACAGAATGACCATAATAGCAAGACTAACCCATTTCCTCTCTCATGCAACAAACCTCTACAAGGTCTGCTCTGGGACAAGTGGCCACAGCCCTTCTCCGGACATGGTTTGGGAACCCGTCCCGTCCTGGCTGGCTCCTGTACAGCCTCTGCCTGAGAACAGAGCGGGCTCAGCTCTCGTTGGTGAAGACTGTCTTCACCCCTTACTTGTGAAGACAGTCTTACTTCACCCCTACTTGCCCTTCTGGCAAATAACACCCCCAGGCCATTTTCACACGTCCTGCAGCTCAGCCAGTTTCTGCTGGCTCTCTGTTCAGGCAAGTACATTTTTCGCCTCAAATTACAGGCTTTCACATTTGTTTTTTCCAAAATGTACCCTTGCTGACTTTGGCCTAGAATGCCAGATGTCCAGAATTTTGGATTCTGACTGTATCACCACTCCCTCTTCACGTCCAACATCTTGCCACTTGTAAATCTGGAATTGGTTCTCGGGATCTCCCTCACAGACTTGGGTAAAGACAGCACACAGGGCGGCAGACAGGAATACGCAAAGCCCTGCAGTGCCTAAGCCCTCCTTGGAGACTGCTGCCCATCTAGTACTCGATATTCTCTTGTATCGTCTTTCATGTGCAAATATACCTCCTTGGTTCATCTCAGCCGAGCCTGTGACTTCCATAACCAGCTCTCCTTTTCTGTAAACTGGAACAACAGTGAACCTTTCACAGTTCAGAGATTAAGGTGGGAATAGCGAACATCCAGGGAACCCATCATTTGATAAAAACTGCTTCCTGCTCCCCAGTGTGTCCCGTCTACCTCTCAAAGCCAACCTCCCTTATTAAAAAGGAACTCAACAGTCATTTTACATGTTTGGAAATAAAAACCAAGGGAAATTGACCCTAAAGAAGCCAGCCTCCTGTTTGGGCTTAGGACTCTAAGGCAGTGTGTCCTGTCTTCTCCACCTGCGGCCAGCTCGGCACACAGCACCTTAGGAGTACCCATCAGTGTCTGTGGAGGAGTATATAGGGGTAAGGCATGGAGAGAAACTCAGAAACTATCAAAAGCTCCCCAGAGCACGTTATCTCCAGAACATGTCCCCCAAGGGCAGCCCTCACTGTCCAACAGGCTTCTCTGTCTGCTGGGAGGGCAGAGGCATGAGGGAGTTTCTGACGATGCAATTTTAGATCAGAAGCCATCTTCCAAGTTACTGTTTTTATCCAAAAGAAGAATACCATTTTGACAATGATAAAAAATAAGCAAATATTCAATTCAAATGATAAATTATAAAGTAGAATGTAAAAGACTCCTATAGACTCACTCTCCAGAGAAGGGCATTCTTCACAGTTTGGTCATTCTTTCCAAGCTTTTTCCTACGCAACTATATATACATTTTTAGTTTTTAAACAAAAACGGGATTAAATAAATGTTCTGTAACTTGATTTTCTTGCTTAATACATTGTGGAGGTGTTTTCATATCCATTAGTTTTTCTTCATCCTCGACAGTCACACGATATTGCATCGACTATACCATAACGTTTAAACAATTCTCTAATGATGAATGTTTAGGCTGTTTTTAGTCCTTTGCTATCAATGCTATGATGAACATCCTAGAATAGTCTTGCAGATTTTCTCTAATTTCCTTCTAATAAAATTTTTAGAGTCAAATTGCGGGGTCAAAGACTATTCATATATATATATATTTTTTGCAGCACGCGGGCCTCTCACTGTTGTGGCCTCTCCCGTTGCAGAGCACAGGCTCCGGACGCGCAGGCTCAGCGGCCATGGCTCACGGGCCCAGCCGCTCCGCGGCATGTGGGATCCTCCCGGACCGGGGCACGAACCCGTGTCCCCTGCATCGGCAGGCGGACTCTCAACCACTGCGCCACCAGGGAAGCCCAAGACTATTCATATTTTAAAGTGATATATGTATTGCCAAACCACCCTCCGGAAAAAGTGCCAACTTATAATTCTACCTACATTCCTGCCAAAGAAGGACATTATCAAGCTTTTAAATCTCTGCTAAGAAAACAGGCAAAAAATGTCACTGTGGCTCTAATTCGCTTTTACTTGATTACTGGTGAAGATGAACATTTTATCATGTATTCCTGGGCTGTACTAATTTCTTCTGTGAAATGTCTGTTCATATCCTTTCCTCATTTCTTTATTGGCTCATTTTTTTCTTTTTGATTTAATAAGATCTCTAAATGCTTTGAGAATATTTACTCTGTGATTTCTATGATAAATTTTCCCCCACTAACTTTGTTTCTGATACCCTTCGCCATTCAGCAATTTCGTATTTCACGTAATTAAATCTGTCCATTTTTTAAAGGTTATTTTTAAAATAAAATCGACCTGCAAACCAACAAATGAGCATCTGCCTGTGTTTAAAAAAAATACTATGGAATCTAATAAAGAAACGGGGCAGTTTAAAAGATACAGAAATCTAAGTGCACTTATAGTGAAACCTCTTTATAACTTAGTTTAAGAATCTTGCCAAAGTATGTTGTCTTTTTTATAAAAGTGTTTTGTTAAAAGTGATGCCAACAGGTTAAAAGTTGTAAGCCCACATTCCGGAGGAACCCATGTGCTCTGTGTGGGAGAGCCCAGCTAAAGCCAATCAGAGACCCGACAGTCACTGGCCGGGGGTAGGGCTGCTCTCCTATGAGAGGGAAAACACATCACGGGTTCTGGACACGTTCCTGCAATGGGCAGAAACTACATGGCCCTCCTGGGCTCCTCATGGATGGAGAGGCCAGAGCCCTGGAGGAAAACGGCAGACTGCGAAGGGAACAGCTTCCACTATGTGAACCATTTCACCCGAGCTGGGTGTTCAAGCCTAAAGTTGGAGCCAGAGTTGGATTTAGCTCTTACTGATCGCAGTGAAGAACTAGGTTTTTGTTTTTAAGAAGACTATTCAGGTATTTGTTTTCCTTAACAAGCACAGAATTCTTCCTTTAAAATTTACACAGTTGTGTTAAAGCATCTTTTTAATTAGAATTTGATTCAAAGGGCAAATAGAAGACCCTGCTCATCTGCCTATTGGATGAGGACCCCTGAGTCTAGCTCCATTTGCAAATTGCACCCTGGACCAGCCCCATTTCCTAGGAGGTATCTCAGGCCCCCAGTGTGGGTAGCAGTCCCCATGTTTCAAAATTCCTTGCTTTTCCTTAAATATAAATGTTTTGCTTAAACCATTTCCACTGCTTTTAAAAAAGTTTTATTTAAAGACACAGGTTTAGCTATTCAGATCATGAAGAAACAGGTAATAAAGGCATCTCTGCCCAGTAGCAACACAGGCTAATTGCAGGTAAAGAATCTACTGCAGTGAACAGCCTATAGCACCAAGGTTCTCAAAGCAGGCTGAAAAATAAAAATCACCCAGGGAACTCTGAAAATCCCAAGGTACAGACCACAACACAGACAGATTAAATCAGAACGTCTGATGGGGTGGAATCCAGGCATCAACTGAAAAGCACTGCTCTCACCTATAAAGTGATGATAAACGTCAGTTTTCACCCAAGTGGCCTGTAGAGTTAAAATGTAAAGAACTTTCTGACCACCGAAGTTCCTTTCAGTGTCCTGCAGCTAATTATATGGAGTTCTGGAGTAAGAATACCTTAAATAATATCTCAGTGACCGAAGTGCTAACGTGCTGACTGTCCTAGTCAGATGAGCCACCAGGAGTGGGGGGATTAATCAGTGGGGAGCCCTGAGGTGAAGATGTAGAGAGGGAAAAACACATGGAACATCTAATCAAGGACTAGGTTTCATCCCTGGAAGATGCTTCTGGGTATACAGCTGAGCCTAACTGAAAGCTGTATAGGTGCCTCCTTTCCAACACAGAGAAGAACAGTTAAGTTTCAGTAGCGACAAAAATACCTTATCTCGGCCCCAGAACCTTGACTGAGGCTCTGAGTATCGAAGGATGTCAAAGGCAGTCTCTTTGATAATAACCGGATTCAAAATCCTGAACTGTTTTGGCTGGAGTGGGATTTTTTCCGCCACCTGCTTCCAAAAGAAGAGTCGCACCCAAAACGGCTAAGGAAAGAAAGCAAGCGATCGTTAGGGGGATTTAATCAAGTGATCTTATCAGTGGAGCGGGCAGAGCGCATCCCCTGCTAATGTGGCCAGAACCGTGGGTGTGGCCCCTTGTGGGTTTGTAGGCTGCATTCTGTGGCCAAGTCACAGATCTATGCAAATCCAGTACCTCAACTCAGGCAAGCAACTCTAAGGATCTGATCTATGAAGGTGGCACTGGACAAGGAAAGGAACTGCAGAAGCAGCTCTTATTGATTTGGGGAAGAAATTCTTCAGGTAATGACCTGAGAGAGTCAGCCTTTTTAGGATCCAAAGCCACCATTTTCCCCAGGGAAAACCAAGCAAACAGATCCAATTCGAGGGTATGAAGTGTTCTGGGTGCCCCGCCTGTGCTCAGGTCCCCACCACGCACCCCCTTCTCCACTTACTCCACTTCCTAGTCCTGTGATGTCTCTTGGTAACTGACTGTAAGTCATTTCGTATGTGCTTCATCTTTCAACTAGAACAACTACCCAAGAGAAAATCCAGAGGACCACAGTAACCTGTACGGAATCGAGCTTTGGAGATACAAATTCTCCAGCACGTGAAGCTTCTGTGAAAAGTCTGATATGTCCTGTTAACTTTACAGTCAGCTGGTTTGCGCAAGTGCATATAAACGCACACACACTGCTTAACAGCTGACCTCTGGAATTCATTTCAACATAATGTGGGGGGCTGGGGGACTATAAAGTAAGGTGATAGATTATTGTAAAGACAAAGAAAAGGAATATGACCAAGTTGGGGCCATCTCCTCCACATCTGCCCCTCTGGAACGCCGTGAATTGACTCCAGCGAGAACACCACCAGGGGCTTCCCCGGTGGTGCACTGCATAAGACGCCGCGCTCCCCATGCAGGGGGCCCGGGTTCAATCCCTGGTCAGGGAACTAGATCCCACAGGCGTGCCGCAACTAAGGAGCCCGCAACTAAGGAGCCCGCCTGCCACAACTAACACCCAGCGTGGCCAAATAAATAAACGTTAAAAAAAGACCACCACCAAAGCATTTTTGGAGAATCTCTTTGAAAATACTCTTCGGAGAATTTATGTATATTCTTCTGAATTGCCTCAATAATGGTTTATATTCATGCACATAAAACTAATTTCTGAAAATAGTCAGAAGCCATGTAAATTCATGTCTGGTGAATGAGGTGGGTGGCCAACCTCAATGATAGCCATTTTGGTCCCAAGCTTGTTATTTCCACTAAGTAATGATCCCAGTTTCCACATGTGACTCAGTCAAGTTCTGAAAGCAATTTCCAGGGGAAGTTCTGAGGGGCTTCTACAAAGGGAGTGTTTATTTGAAAGCATGTGTGTTAGTTTAAAAATAAAAACCTGTTAATTCCAATCAGAGGCCCCTTCGCTTTTTACGGAGGCATATCTGATGGCTGAATTTCTAGTGCTTACCAGGGTTTCATTTTTGACCATCGCCTGAAGCCAGTTGAAGTCAACACTCTTAAATAAAACAGCAACAAACAAGTCATTGGAATAATATTCAAGGTCAGACAGTGGTGCACCCTCCGGATAAGTCATCCTTATAGTAGTTTTATTTCCAACATGCTCTGAATATCCTTCAACCGGTGCACTGTTTAACCTATTTAAGTAAAAAGGACAAAGATAAACTGACATTAACCACTTTAACACATGCCAAATTCCTGCAGCGTGTTTTCCACATTTTTTTAGGACTGGGAACGAGGGTGTGGTTGGGGGGTAGGGCACCCCTCCCAGCAGCCCTGTCATCCCTCAGCTCTGCCCTTTCCAGGTGCTTGATGAACGCAGTCTTCAGTCTGCAAGAGACTCCCGTATCCAATTTCTGAATGACAAGCAATTCCATCTAGTCCTGCCACTTTAAGCCAACCCAAACACATTACACTCTGGGCACTAGTAATGTTTCCTTGAAAGCTTCCCATTGTGCTTAGATATTAGTGGTTCTTGCCAGAATTTCAAAAAGGGAATCAAAAAAGAAAACCTAAAAACCGGGTAAAGGCAGACACAAACCATAGTTATATATAGACAGGGTTGGGCCCGAGGAGGGCACTGGGTCCAAGTGCAACCTGGTCTTACATTAAAGCAGGAATTTGGGGCACTCAGAACTGTTAGATCAATGAAGGCTTTGCCGGGGTGGATGCTCTGGGGAAAATGCTAAGAATTCTTCCCAAAGCAGTACCACTCACACAGGTACACAGTTTTGAAATCTCAAAAAAAGTCTGTTTGGTTCTTTCCCTGTATTATCACACCTGTACAAACCTTTCTTTTCTATTCCACCGTCACTTCCTCTTCCAGATCTCAGATACCTAACTCCTGGATTATTAAAAGCTATTATTAGGGCTTCCCTGGTGGCGCAGTGGTTGAGGGTCCGCCTGCCGATGCAGGGGACACGGGTTAGTGCCCGGATCCCGGAGGATCCCACATGCCGCGGAGCGGCTGAGCCCGTGAGCCATGGCCGCTGAGCCTGCGCGTCCGGAGCCTGTGCTCCGCAATGGGAGAGGCCGCAGGAGTGAGAGGCCCGCGTACCGCAAAAAAAAAAAAAAAAAAAAAAAAAAGCTATTATTAGACATGACAACTAAATGCACAGCATGATCCTGGATGAGGTATTTTCTTTTTCTTTTCCTTTCTTTCTATTTTATTATTTATTTATTTTTGGCTGCATTTTTTTGGTCTTCGTTGCAGCACACAGGCTTTCTCTACTTGTGGCGAGCGGGGGTACTCTTCGTTGCGGTGCACGAGCTTCTCATTGCGCTGGCTTCTCTTGCTGTGGAGCAAGGGCTCTAGGTGAGCAGGTTTCAGTAGCTGTGGCATGTGGGCTCAGTAGTTGTGGCGCATGGGCTTAGTTGCTCTGTGGCATGTGGGATCTTCCTGGACCAGGGCTTGAACCCGTGTCCCCTGCCTTGGAGGTGGATTCTTAACCACTGTGCCACCAGGGAAGCCCTCTTTTCCTTTCTTTTTAAATAATGGACACGACTGGAATAACTGGTGAAGTCTGAATAAGGTCTGTGCTGCAACAGTGTTAATTCCCTAATTCTGAATATCGTCATGCGGTTCTATAAGAGAATGTCCTTGTTCTTAAGAAATGCACACTGAAGTATTTAGGGGTAAAGAAGGAGTTTGAGATTTGTAACTAACTCTTAAAGGGTTCAGAAAAGAATAATAGTATATAAAGAGAGAAAATTATAAAGCCAGTGTGATACAGCGTTATCAACTGAGGAGTCTGGGAAAAGGGTGAATGGGAGTTCTTTGTATTACTCTTGCAACTTTCCTGTTAAGTTCAGAATTGCTTTAAACCTAAAAGTTACCCCGGGGGGGAGAGGTAAATTGGGAGACTAGGATTGACATATACATACTACGATATATAAAACAGGTAACTAATAGGGACCGACTGTATAGCACAGGGAACTCTACTCAATACTCTGTAATGACCTATATGGGAAAAGAATCTAAAAAAGAGTGGATATATATATATATATATATATATATATATATATATATATATACACACACACACACACAGCTGATTCACTTTTCTGTACAGCAGAAACTATCACGGCATTGTAAATCAACTATACTCCAATAAAAATTAATTTTAAAAATAAATAAATAAAATAAAAGTTACCCCCCAAAAGTTTTTCAACTGATCTCCATCATAATCAGTCTAAGTCCCCTTCCTGGGTCCCCAGTGCTCCGTGTCCCCCAGTGCCTGTGCCTGAAGTCCATGCTGTCCAGTCTGGCCTCACCATCACTGGGCATTGAGCCACCTGCCCAGCCCCCTTTCCCTCTCCCAGGCCCTCGTTCCTCCTGCCAGGTAAGCTTCCCCATCCAGATCTCCTGGCCACCTCCTTCCTAAAGGGCTAAATGCCACCATTCTTCAAGGTCAGCTCAAGGCCGCCCTTCTCTTCCACTGCATCTCTCCTCTGGACCGGAGTGCGCACCCCAGTTTCTTACCTCTTCTCCTCCCGTATATCGGTCGTACACCATTAGAAGGGCATACGGGGTCCTGTCTGCCTCCCCCAGTGCTGCCTGTGCACAGCTGATCATTCAGCTGCTTACATAGAGTCAGGGTGAGGTTCTGGAAGCCTCAAAACCCTGCATTCGGAATGCTAGGCTCTGGCCTGGACTCTGTGCCCTGCAGTGTCTCTGTGTCCTCATGCCTGACACCGGCTAAGGGGACGGCTTCACTATGGAACAAGAACATCCAGGGCACGTGACAGCGTCGGGCACACAGGAAGCACCCAGAGAAAGGAAGCAGTCCCCTCCTCCTTCACCCCCCAAAGCCCCAACCCCACTCCCACACCCTCACTTCCCACCTTTCACCTGAAAACGTAGTTCTTGTTTCTTCTATCTCTTGGCCCTTACAAAAGTCTGGTTCTTTCCTACAAACATCTTACACCCTGTGTCCTTTCCTCCTTAGCTTCCTACACATTCTCCCAAAATAGCTGCTAACATGTACTGAGCATCTACCCCGATTCTGACACTGTTCCAAGTGCTTTACATCTAGATGTGAACTCGTTTTGTTTTCACAGTCACCCTGTAAGGTCTGTGCCATCACTGCCCCCATTTACAGATGAGGAAACGGAGGCACAGGACAGCAAGGAAACTTGCCCGAAGTCACAGCTACTGGGGATAAAGGCATTATGTGGATATAGCACCACTTTCAGGCTCAAAATATCTGAGATGGATCTTGTCATCCTCCCTCACTAGCCAGAGATTTTCCTCAACTTCTCCGTTTCTGACAGCGGTCCCACTAACGTCTCAGACCCCAGACTAGAAATCTTGGCGTCCCCTGACGTGACTGTCAAACTATCAGAAACTCCTGTAATGTAGGATGACTGCCTATTGCCTGTTATGTGGCTTTCAAACACCTCTGTGTGCTTTCTGGTCCCAACCGGTACCACCTTCCAGGGCTCACCTACCCCAAGCCCCGCTCCCAGAAGCCAGGCGTCCCACTGACTCAAGCTCCCCGCACTGCCTCCTCCTCTGGGCCCTGCCTAGCACAGCCTTCCACCTTTGCTGGCTTATCTGAATCTACCGATCCTTCCAACCTTCACCTCCTCTGAAAGGGTTTTTACCAAAATTAAGGTCAGTACTGCACAGTTTGGGGCGTCCAATCCTTTCATGTCTTTGTTTCCACTTCTCAAACAGCGAGTCCCCTGCAGGCAGGGACATGTAGGGCTGCCTGGGTCCCTCCTGTTTTTGGTGCTGCCCTGACCCACAGCAGAGAACTAAAGTCCAGAGGGGAGAGGATGGTCTGAAAGCCAACGTACCTTATCACAACATCGAACTGGTTCAGGGCCTGGCCCAGCTCTAGCCCGTGGAGGATTCCACCACTTCCAATGACCACACAACGCCTGCAGCTCTTGGCTTTCAAGTGTGCAGGAAAGTCATGCTCGGGCAAGAGTTCCAAGAGGCTCTGGACTTTCTCGGAGAACTTGCGGAATCCGAAAGGAGGGTCGTACTTGTACTCGGCCTCGCTCCCTGCGGGGGCCTTCGTCACGAAAGGTGGCAGGTCTGAGGTGTACCTGTGCCTGAAGAGCTGCACCATCGACCTCTTGGCGAACTGGGGCCGGCATTCCTTCTGCAGGACTTCCTGGGCATATTGCTGGGCTCTCTGGAATGACACACAGGCCTGAGCTTCAAAGGCTCTCAGGCATCATAAATATACTCTGACAGGTGACACTTTGTCCTGCGATGTTTGGTGTAGCTCCCTTGTGGATGACTGTCTTGTAACACAAAACGTCTGCTTTAGGGGGCTTCCCTGGTGGCTCAGTGGTTAAGAATCCACCTGCCGACGCAGGGGACACGGGTTCGAGCCCTGGTCCGGGAAGATCCCACATGCTGCAGGGCAACTAACCCCGTGCGCCACAACTACTGATCCTGTGCTCTAGGGTCCTTGATCCACAACTACTGAGCCCACGCGCCACAACTACTGAGCCCACACGGCACAACTACCGAAGCTCGCGCGCCTAGAGCCCGTGCTCTGCAACCAGAGGAGCCACTGCAATGAGAAGACCTCGCACTGCAATGAAGAGTAGCCCCCCTCTAGCCCGCGCGCAGCAACAAAGACCCAACGCAGCCCAAAGCAAATAAATAAAATAAATAAATTTTAAAAAACAACAACAAAAATCTGCTTTAAAGAGTTAATTTATGCTAGAAACTTGAGGGGGAAACATGGGAGAAGTACATGACAAGGAGACAAACTCAACAAGGGTATTTATTTCACGGCACAAGTAGAACAGGAAGGACCCCCACCTCCTACCCTCCCAGCCTAAGCTGTTCAAATAAATTCGGGGTGTTCAAATAAATTTTGAACAAGATTTGAACAAATCTGAACAAATTTTCAAATAAATTTTGAACAAGTAAATTTTGAAGAAATTTTGAGGTGTTTAAGCTGTTCAAATTTGAGGTGTTTAAGATTTCATGTTTCATAAAATCCTACATGGGAATTCCCTGGTGGTCCAGTGGTTAGGACTCTGTGCTTCCAATGCCGAAGGCCTGGGTTCGATCCCTGGTCGGGGAACTAAGATCCCACAAATCGCGTGGTGTGGCCACACACACACACAAATCCTTACATGCGCTACAACATGGATGAATCTTGAGGACATTATACTCAGTGAAATAAGCCAGCCGCAAAAAGACAAATACTGTAGGACTCCATTTATAGACGGTATCTAACACAGTCAAATTCGTAGAAATAGGAAGAACAGTAGTTACCAGGGGCTGAGGGGGAGGGGAAATGGGGAACTGCTGTTTAATGGGTAGAGTTTCAGTTCTGCAAGATGAAAATGTTCCAGAAATCTGTTTCACAACAACGTGAATATACTTAACAGGGCCAAACTATGCATTTAAAAATAATGAAGACGGTAAATTTTATGTGGGTTTCTTTTTTAAACACAATTAAAAAAAATGATTTCCGGGACTTTACTGGCGGTCCTGTGGTTAAGACTCTGAGCTCCCAATGCAGGGGGCATGAGTTTAACCCCTGGTCAAGGAACTAAGATCCCACATGCTGTGCAGCACAGCCAAAAGAGAAAAAGATTTCCTATTTCAGGTTCCTGTCTAGTTGGATGAGAAACAGGCTTATTTATCAGAGGGAGTAATGCGCTTCACACAGTCTGGAATGGGAACCAGGTGTAACCTGCCACGGTGTCCGGTCAACAAAGAAGTTGCCTTGGTTTTGTATACCATCTTCCCTGCACGTTAATATTTTGCAACAACAAGAAATGACTGTTGAAGGCCAAGTACACTAGCCCGGCTGAACACAGCAAGACGCGGAGAAACAAGGGGCAGACACCCACTTGCCCCCCAGTCTGCCCTGGGCTCAGTCTGGCCAAATGCTGCCTCGGGATCACCTGGCAGCATCACTGTGCTTTCTGTCCTCATCGCCACAGCAGTCTTGGCCCTACCGTATCCCTCCTCCCACCAAGCTGCGAGAGAGAGAGAGAGAGAGAGAGAGAGAGAGAGAGAGAGAGAGAGAGAGAGAGTGTGTGTGTGTGTGTGTGTGTGTGTGTGTGTGTTCCTCTATTTTATTTGCTGGGATATTTATTTTTAGGATTGAATATGTCTCTTGAACTGTGTCAGGACTATTATGAGGATTATTATTGCCATATACAGTTTTAAATGTTTGTCTCAACTATGTTTTTCCTCAAAGTCTTGTCTGATTTTTGTATAATAAAATTTTTGTAGAAATAATAATCTTACTGCAGGAGAACCCCACTCCCTTTTCTTTAAATTACAGCTTCAAAAAGTTCTTAGTACTGGGAAGAGCACGCCGTCTACATCTTAAGAGTCTGGCCCCATGTCTGAAGAAGGGAATGGATTTTCTTTGAGCCTCAGAAGATGCCGCAGACACGACATGAGGTCACTGTCTGAGGTCACCGGCACGACACCTAGGACACCTCGCAAGACAGTCCTGAGCGTCTTCGCTTTGTGGGTTGCAGGTGGCACACCCAGGAAGAGGGCTGAGCTGGCAGGCTCACGTCGCCTGATCACCTCCCAAACCCCTACAATCCCAGCCTCTGCCCACAGAGAGCAGGTGACAAACACCACCACTGATACCTCGCGAGTTAGCATCTTCGCGAGGAAGTCGGTCGTGACCCAGAACAGCCCTTGAGTGGAGGGCTCGCCCTGACCGGGCCTCCAGGTTGGTGACACTCTGCACCTACAGGCACTTAATGCCCAACTGGGGGGCAGGGCAAGCAGAGGAGCCACATGTACTATCCATACTTGTCTCTACACCCCGGGCCTGAGGGCTGTGAACAAGTTTTTAGAGAACAAAGGGTCTAATTCTTCACTATGGAAGGACATCCCAAGCATCTTGTTCTACATATCTCCTGGGATGGAAATGAACATCCGAGAAGCGCCAAGAGACAGAAGCTTAGTGGCTGACTCAGGACTGGAGAGAGGTGTGAGGTGATGGAGCCGGACACCGGAGCACGACTCTCTGGGGCGCCAAATGTTCTAGTCTCATTTGGAAGGAGTGACATTTCATTCCATTTCCATTCTGGCAAAGAGTTCCATCTCAGGCTTCAGACTTAATTTTCTAGACTGTGGAAAGAGCATCTTCTGATGGTGACCCCTCCCGTCCCTCCGCAGGTGCAGTCAATCAATCCCAGGGACAATGTTCTAAATGCCACTGGAAATGGCCAAAGCCACAGCGATTCCTTTTCTTCTCTTGTTTCAACTTGTTTAAACATGTAACACGCCCCAGAAGTGTCTCAGCCTCCCTCCTTCCTCTTTCAGGTTTCAAAGCTCAGGAGAAAAATGCCTTGGGAGGACAGCTCGCCTCGTGGAGCTGCGGTCATGATCGCAAGCATCTCGACCTTCCTCTTCTCCACTGCAGACAGTGCCAAGCCTGGGAGCCGGAGCAGGCTGGAGAGGAAGGACGCAGTGGGGTCCGGATGGCATCCGTCTCGGATGAGAACCACTGGGAACCAGAGGACTGGTGACCTCCCCAAAGATACAGGAACCCCTCTTCTCCCAAATCGAAGCTCTTGTGAGCTTCATTTCTTGAAAGGCTTCAAGGCTGAGCTTGCTGGCTGCCCACAACTGAGAATAAACAGACATCAGGCAGTTTCAGTTGTCACTGATGTGGCGATGTACCACGGAAAACCACAATGTGAGAATCCCCTGAAGGATGTTAAACCACAATGTGAGAATCCCCTGAAGGGTATTAAAAAACGAATTTTCCTCAGTAAAAATCTCCATTTTCATTTCTACCCCGTAATTTTTAGGACAACCCTTCTCAGAAATATAGGTAAGTGGCATAATTCTTAGTAAAAGGCAATGTGTTCTTTTATTTATTGATTTAAACCCAGGACAGGGCACAGCATGTGGGATGAAGGAGAGTTTGGGGCCTGGAGCTGACTGCACCTGGGTAGGAGCCCAACTCCGCCACGGACCGCATGAACCGAGGGTATGACTTATGCAACGACACTTTCATTTCCACGTTTGTAAACTCTGGTTTAACTTCCATGAGTCAGCTGTCTGTAACTTTTACCGGTTAAAAGCAGAAAAATCTGAATAAACAAGTCACAGAGGGAACAGCACAGTAAAATCTCAGCCGATCAATGGTTGCCTCGGGCTGGTAGTTGAGGGTAGCGACTGACCACAGAAGGGGTGAGAGGGACTCTAACTTGTGTGCTGAAATGTTCTAAACAGGATTGCGGTGATGGTGTAAATTTAACTATAAATTTACTAACACTCCTCCAACTGGATGCTTAAAAGGTGGAAGTCTTAGGTATGTGTATTTTATCACAATACACGGTTAAGAAGAAAACAATCAGACGATCTGGATCTAGACCCAGTTTCGGATCTCTTTATCAGTAAACTTGGTTAAAGCATGAACTTTAAGGCTTTTCAAGGCTTCAGTTTCCTCACCTGTATGAGACCACTGAAGGATGGTCTGGGAAAAGCAAGAGCAGGACCCAGGAGAGAAAGGGATCGGTTTGGAAGTGCGAGTGTCTGGACTGATTTAACTCAGCCCAGGGTTACTCTGCTTACTTTTTTTTTTTTTTTTTGGGCCACACTGCGTTGCTTGCAGGATCTTAGTTCCCCGACCTAGGATCGAACCCGTGCCCCCTGCGCTGGGAACGCGGAGTCTTAACCACTGGGCCGCCAGGGGAGTCCTACTCTGCTGACTTTGGATACGTGAGTGTAGGTCTATGGAGTCACGGTGAAGACGTAAACTTGGCCATGATGAACCACACAGCCCAGGATGCAGTCCCCAGGGCGATGTGTGGTCTTTAGTTCCTAAGAGAAGGCCAAGTTCAAACTGGTGCTACCATGCGGTCTGAACCTAAATTGATGTGAATGTGCTCTTCACACATCTTTTTTTTTGTGGTACGCAGGTCTCTCACTGTTGTGGTCTCTCCCGTTGCGGAGCACAGGCTCCGGACGTGCAGGCTCAGCGGCCATGGCCCACGGGCCCAGCCGCTCCACGGCATGTGGGATCTTCCTGGACCGGGGCACGAACCTGTGTCCCCCGCATCGGCAGGCGGACTCCCAACCACTGCGCCACCAGGCAAACCCTTCACACATCTTTTAAGTGCAATTTCACATCTGCACCACATTCAAACTATCCAAGCATCCCTGCAGAGACCACTGTTCGTCTTTTTTCACAAATGGCACGTTCGGGGACATCTTTAAATAGAAAATATAAAACCCACAGCAAACACGGCCACACTTCCGCTGTATACATGCAGGCAGAATGCAACCAGGTGTTCAGAGTCCAGCAGGGTTATTGACCATGCAAGTCGTTGAATGTCATCAACAAAGCTCACAGGGCCCCACTCTCACGACCCTGAGACCCTCTTCTGCTAATACACAGCCACAATCATTCCGATTCGCCCAAACTCTCTTGGTAGTAAGGTTCAATCTCCACCGAAGCCTGGAGGCAGGGTTTTCTTTGTAGAGAGCTCACGCTGAACACCATCTCCCAGCCCTTCATACCAGCCGGCTTGCTGGCTACTTCCTCTATTCTGGGGATTTGAGAGAGGATTTCTCTTCTTGTTTAGGGACGTGTGACCAGATATCAAAGTCAGGAACTGCTCAGTGTGGCATTCAAGGCCTCTCACGCTCTGGCCCTGTCTCATTTTCAGTCTCATATCCTGCTACTCCCCACCCCAAATCCTCAGCAGTATCTAACTCTTGCTGTTCCTCTACTTTGCAAAGCCCGCTGAGACATGGGCTTTCTGCACACGCTGTCATGACCACTGTGAAAAGTAGGGCAATATGACAGAGTCAATAGTGCTAAAAAGCTACATTTTTTTAAAAAAAGTCTCAAGCAATAGAATAAAAGTCACCCCTCATTCCACCACGGTTAGAGCAGGCTTGCACTTTCTACTTTATTAATTTCTGAACGGAGACTTGCACAAACCTGTTTGACTTAACCGTGCCCCCGTTCCTCCTTCTTTCCACACCATTACGGGGGACTTTCTAATTGGAAAAAATAATGATCTTTTTAGAAGTCTTTCGGAAATGGGTTGACGTGGCGGTCACCGTGGGCTACCTCCTGGGTCTCCATTTCCTGTTCCTTCCTCTTCGGGAACCATAGTGTCCTTCCTTCAGGCAGCCGTAACCCCTTCTCCACGCAGGCAGTGGGGCTTGGGAGGCTGATCTCACTCATCAGGTCCTTCCATCCCCCCATCAGGGACGAGTTAGGAATCCTTACTGGAGCCAGTCGGGACAGGGCACTAGCACCCATGAGAGGCTGTTACTGGCCCAGCAGTGAACTTAGGTTTAAAACTGGTCCCACCAGCCTAAAGGGGGGGACTCACATGCCATGGTTTAGGGGGAAAGAGAAGGGAGAGTCTGTTTACTGGGGGATAGGAAGAGTTGGATAGGAGGTATCTGTCCTATTCCTCAAAGGGATATTAAACTTAATGTACATAACTGGAAGTCCTCAAAGAATTGCCTGTTAAAATTTAACTGTGGATTTTCTGTGCAATCTGGAGTTCAAAGATGAGACACCGTGCTGCGGTTTGAGTAATATCTCCCCTCCCTCTGGAGTTCAATACATATAAGTACATATTCGTTAATGTAAAATGTTATCCCACAATCCCTATCTCCCAAGCGCTTGCCTGGAGGACAAGTGGGGAAGACAAAACAGTTAAAGTACCACAGTGGTAACTGTCAAGATTAAGGTATGAGGGGGTTCCTAGAAGACAAGAGGGAAGGGTGATCGGGGAAGGATCTTAGAAAAAGTAAGCCCTGAGCTGAGATTTGATGTAAAAGATGAATAACAGAGAGGCAAAGGAAGGGCTCCAGGCAGAGAAGAAAGAAGGCAGCAAATACAAACTATTACAGAGAGAATGGATAAACAACAAGGTCCTACTGTAGAGCACAAGGAACTATATTCAATATCCTGTGATAAACCATAATGGAAAATATGAAAAAGAATGAAAAAGAATATATGCGTGTGTGTGCGTGTGTATATATAAAATATATAAAACTGAATCACTTTGCCATACAGCGGAAATTAACACAACATTGTAAATCAACTCTACTTCAATAAAATACATTAAAAAAAAACACACAACGCAGCAAACACAGAGTAAAGTGCTCAACAAAGATGCTGGGACAACTGGAAAGCCACAAGCAAAAGAATGAAGCTGGACCCTGACCTCACACCATATATAAAAAGTAGCTCAAAAGTGGATCAAAGGCCTACATATAAGAGCTACAACTAGAAAACTTTTAGAAGAAAACATTAGGCAATGGTTTCTTAGATATGACATCAAAAGCACAAGGAACACAATGAAAAGTAGATAAACTGGACTTCATCAAAATTAGAAACTTGTGTGCTAAAAATGATACCATCAAAAAAAAGTAAAAAGACCACCCACAGAATGGGAAAAAAATAGTTGCAAATCATATATCTGATAAGGAACTGGTATCTAGAATATACAGAGAACACTTCAACAGCTCAATAATAAAAAGACAGGCCAATTAAAAATTGGGCAAAGAATCTGAATAGACATCTCTCCTTAGAAGACCTACAAATGGCCAAAGAGTACGTGAAAAGATGGTCAACATCATTAGTTATCTGATCAAAACCATAATGAGGAAGAAGGAAGCTCATTCAGAATAGGAAGAACCCAGGTTACAAAACCAGCCTACACTTTCCAGCCAGGTACTAGACGACTGCAGTGAACCACGGAATTCCAGGGCTGGAAGGGAGCACAAGGTCCTTGCGCCAACAACTGTCTGATGCCTGAGTTCTACCCCAAAATAGCTATCCTGGCTTTGGTCAAAGACCTCCAGAGATCTGCCACAAAGGTAGCTCAGTTTTTCCATCTTTGGACGTCGTGGACCATCAAACCCTTCTCCTTGCGGCTTGGCTGTCACCCTTGACCCGAAGTTCTTCCAGTGAGGCCACCGGGGCAGGCTGACTCTCCCCCGGGCCAGGCCTCTGGCTTGTCGGCAGGAGCTGCCATGTGTCCTGCACTGGTCTTCTCTATGCAAATGTTCCCATCCCTTCAAAGGTTCCTCGGGGACAAGGTCTAGAATCTCTTCTCTGGTCCTTCTCAGAAATCACTAGGGAATTCCCTGGCGATCCAGTGGTTAGGGCTTGGTGCTTTCACTGCTGGGGCCCGGGTTCAATCCTGGGTTGAGGAACTGAGATCCCGCAAGCCACAAGGTGGGGCCAAACAAATTTTAAAAGTCACTAGAATTCCTTAGGGGAAACTTAAACAGACCGCCACTGGCCTATTAATGTAGCTAAAAAGAAAACAGCTGTAGGCCGTCACAGCACAGTTGATGCAGACAGCACTGGCCAGGCACGAAAACCACTAAGTTGATTTCACCCAAGGTGTTAGCAAACCACATCTTCTCCATCTATCTCACAAGTACACACAGTGCTCTACTCTTGCACAGAGAGCTCACATCTCTCCTCAATTAACCCAGACTCGAGAGCAATGATCTCTGTTGTTGGTCAGGAGGTCAACGGCCTGATGAATGAAATGGACAGGACAGAGGGGACGCACAGAGAATGTGGAGAAGTGTAGCAAAGGGACGAGTTCACAGATACCAGCAATCGTATATCACAGTGTCAAGTGTCAGCATTTCAGGGTTTTTCCAGGAGACAAAAAACAGAGACAGGATGTCTGCAAAGTTTATCCAAGCGAGCTGTGGAAGGCCTTGGAATTGAAAGGGATTTGGGAATGTCTGCAAGGCCAGCCGATCGGGAGGGAAAGCCCGAGCGGATGATGCGGGACCACATCCTGCTCCAGCAGAGAGGAGGGGCTCATGCTGCCGAGATGAACTGAGTCGGCCAACATCTGAGGGACAGAAACAGCAGGGGAGGAAGGCCCTGTGATCAGCAAGACCCCTGAGACACAAGGGTTCTGCAAAGGCCAAGCTGTGCATGTATTAACTACAATACACTCTTTTCATTTACATGTTTATACCTGTCTGTACTATGAAAAATGTGAGGTACTTCAAAGCATGTACAGAAGAGAAACATGTGAATAAAAACCAGGCCTAGAAAAGGAGCTTTGTGCCTACTAGCTTACTGGACTTGGATGACCACCCCACTGCACAGACGCTGTTATCTACACCTCACGGCTGAGGAAACTGGGACTCCAAACGATTCAGTCGCTTGCCTCGGGTCTCACTGTTACGAAGTGGCATTTAGATTTGAATCCAGGTCAGAAGTTTGAGCTCTCTCCTCTGCATCATGCCACCTGTGACTTCTGGCTTCCTCTCAGTGGATGCTCCCTACCCCAGCAGAGAGCAGAGTCATCAGGAGACGGGACTCTGAAACCACACTGCTGGGTCCAAGCCTTCACACCATCACTTACTTGCCGAGATAACCTTAGACAGGTTACTTAAGGTTCTTCCCTATACTCATCTATGACGTGGGGATGATAACAGCAGCTGTATCCCCAGGACTGTTATGAGGGTTCGATGAGTTTCTATTGCTAAAGCATTTTCAGAACAGCTACACAGTATATACTAAACTAGATTAACTAAAATAGTTAACTAAACTAGGTGTGAACTTGGGCCAGCAGCCTAACCTCCCAGGCCGTCATCTGTAAGATGCAGAGAACCCTGGGATATCTCTCAGTCATGATGATCACTAAATGAGGTAATATATGTAAAGCAGCCACACATGTCGGTTATCATTATTACCATGCTACTTTACTTAAAATCACCTGTCTTTTGTCCAAGGCTGAACAGTAGCAGATAATTTACAACTCAAACAATCAGTGAAATCAGGATTTAATATGTCAACTGATTAAAAAAATAAATATACATTGAAGGAAAAATCTTGAAATACAACGTGAAATCATTAAAACGAAAAATAAAACACAGAAATGACAAATGATACTAAAAGAATTTCTTCCTGATCTGCTTTAAGAACAGGTACGCTGGCAGCGTCATGGTGTATTAACTCCATGACAGGTGCCCTACGGGGTCAAATGGAACTCACCTCACCCCCACGACTTCAGTAAATGGGGGAAGAACGGTGAGTGTCAGGTGGGCGTTTTGAAGTGCTAAGGTTAAGTGTTTTCCCTTCTGTTTATAACTTTCATGAACATTTATTTATAACACTTGAGAGACAACATTACTATTTAAGCGTACACTTGGAAATATTCTAATTGAAACCACACTGATGGAATATCTAACCTTTATGCGGTTGGGGTCCACATAATGCACTTTTTTCATGTCACATTCTTCAGTAGTATAATTTAACTTGAGGATATAAAGGATCCACACTCCAAACACAAGCAATGTACACCTAGAAAAAAAAAATCAATTACATATAATGACGTCGTCATGTGATAATCAAGAGAGATCATGTGAAATAACTGAAAACCTAACCCAAATAGAGTCTGCCTGCCACACAGCATAAAAGTACAGTCTTTAAGAAGACCTCTTAATTTAAGGCAGCATTTCTTATTTTTCTAACAAGTCATTTATGACTGTCTTTGTTATAAGCAAATATAGAAAAAACATTTTTCTGCAAAGGTACTGCAATAAAATCTGAATCACAATATAGATTACTGGACTTAAAAAAAAACTAAGTAATAAATTTTGAACGACAGAATCTCAGCTTCAATTTTTTGCCACTTTAAAATAGTCAGTTCTGAAGATGGTTATTTTGAGACTTTAGTCTGCCATCTTCTCAGATGCCTGGCTTTCGGAATAAAGTCATATTCCTTGCCTCAATTAAAAAAAAAAAAAAAAGTCAGTCTTGGGACTTCCCTGGTGGTGCAGTGGTTAAGATTCTGCGCTCCCAATGCATGGGGCCCGGGTTCAATCCCTGGTGAGGGAACTAGATCTCACATGCATGCAGCATTAAGAATTCATTCTACAACTAAGGAGCCCACGTGCCACAACTGAGGAGCCGGTGAGCCACAACTAAGGAGCCCACCTGCCACAGAGAAGACCCGGTGTGACCAAATAAATAAATAAATAAATTTTTTAAAATTAAAATATATATATATATATAGCATTTAGCATAGTATACCATAGATGCTAAATAGTTCTTAATATTTGAGGATTATGTTGCAAGAAAGTATTGCTAGGAAGTGTTTTCAAGACTTCTTGATTCTCATTTCAATAGACTCTACCATGAAAACTTGGACAAGCATCTTAATTCTTCTCTGGGATCAAATACAACGCTAAGTGAATGGGATGCAACCATTTGCATAAAAAAGAGACGGTCGGGGGAGGGGAATACACACACACAGTATTTCTTACATACACAAGACTGCTAATATTGGTCATCTTTAAGTGGAAAGAGGAAATGTGGGGAGCAGGGATGGGAAGATGTTTTACTGAGTACCTTTAACATCTTTTGAATATTGTGAATGCAATATGACCTATTCTTTTCTCCAGTCCCAGAAAAGGTATTATATTCAGTGCATTAATAATTCCCTTATTTTGATTATAAGAGAAAAAAAAGGGGGAATTCCCTGGCGGTCCAATGGTTAGAACTCCGAGCTTTAGATGCAGGGAGCACGGGTTCAATCCCTGATCGGGGAACTATGATCCCACAAGCTGTGCGGTGTGGCCAGAAAAGAAAAAAAAAAAGGAAGGAAGAAAAAGTTAAAAGCAGGCCCAGAATCTACAGCCCTGATTCCGTTGTTCTGTAATTCCTGGTTGCAAGTCTGTCTCGGCCACACTGTAAGCAGCACGGGGCCCAGGTCTATCTCCCATGCGGCCAGCATGGTGCCAGGCATATGGGGGCCTCGATAATTACTGGTTGATGACAAAAGGAGATGGAAAATGATCTGAGTGTTTATTAACATACATTTCCTTTCCCACCTTTCTTCTTCTACACCTCCCGAATTAGTAACATGAGATGGGAGGCTAGATTTCAGGGTTGGATTTCTACCTGTCGCCATGAAAGAAAGGGTAGTTTACCACCTAGTTTGGCTGGTACCAAGTAAAACGGACAAGTTCCTCCTTTAACAATTCTATCTTGGGAGTTCCCTGGTGGTCTAGTGGTTAGGATTGGGTGCTTTCACTGCAGTGGCCTGGGTTCAATCCTCGGTCGGGGAACTGAGATCCCACAAGCCTTGCCGAGTGGCCAAAATTAAATAAATAAATACAATAAAATATTAAAAAAACAAAAAAACAATTCTATCTCTTACTAGGACGTACGGGTGACCTGGCTGGTACCCCTTTCATCCTTTTTAGTGTTTGATGTTCAATGTTATTCAAATGCCTGTAGGGGACTTTAATTAACTGTATTTTTAGATTCACTGGAAATGGCAAAGGCAAAGGGGATAGCCCTCTTGCACTAGGCAGCGGCTGGAAGGGCTGTGCACCGGAAGCTGTGGAGCCTGGAGACTCCCGGGCTGGTGCTGTGCTGCCTCAAAGCACAGCCTGATGCAGGAGCCCACAGTACCTGTGCTCTGAGCCTTGACTCAGATGTGCCTTATTTCTTTTTTTTGTGTGTGTGTGTTACGCGGGCCTCTCACTGTTGTGGCCTCTCCCGTTGCGGAGCACAGGCTCCGGACGCACAGGCTCAGCGGCCATGGCTCACGGGCCCACCTGCTCCGTGGCATGTGGGATCTTCCCGGACCGGGGCACGAACCCGTGTCCCCTGCATCGGCAGGTGGACTCTCAACCACTGCGCCACCAGGGAAACCCAGATGTGCCTTTAAATGATCCTGAACAAGGGTGACTGCGGATGAGAGCCATCTTCAGGGTTCTCACTGAATTTTTCCCCCAGTTCTACCCAGTTGACCCAAATCAGAGGTGTCTTGCAACCTGAGGGCTCGTGCTTACTTGAGGATGTCTTTTAACAACAAGCTGGGTCTTCTCATCTTGTTCTGAGCACGGGTGTACCATTGCAGGGAGGGCCGCGAGCAATTGCTTTTCAGCTTCACACGGTTGTACTGGCTTGGCATTGCTGTGAAGAGAGGAGAGGGCAGGAGAAGGGAAAGAGGAAAGTGAGTTCAGCAGATTATGCTTTTAAAGAGCTTTTTTTTTTTCTTGGCCTCTCTGCGCAGCTTGCGGGATCTTAGTTCCCCGACCAGGGACTGAACCTGGGCCCTTGGCAGTGAAAGCGCTGAGTCCTAACCACTGGACCGCCAGGGAATTTCCTAAAGAGCTTTTTTTTTTTTTTTTTTTTTTTTTTTTTTTTTTGCGGTACGCGGGCCTCTCACTGTTGTGGCCTCTCCCGTTGCGGAGCACAGGCTCCGGACGCACAGGCTCAGCAGCCATGGCCCACGGGCCCAGCCGCTCCGCGGCACGTGGGATCTTCCCGGACCGGGGCACGAACCCGCGTCCCCTGCATCGGCAGGCGGACTCTCAACCACTGCGCCACCAGGGAAGCCCTCCTAAAGAGCTTTGATGTGGTATAGCCATACCACGAAATACTACTCAGCCAAAGAAATGAGTGACCGATTGATACACGCCACTGGATGAATCTCGAGGCAATTATGCTGAGCCAATACTAAAAGGTTACATGTTGCAGGATTCCATTTATATAATATTCTTGAAATGACAAAATTACAGAAATGTAAACAGATTAGGTGTCAGGGGTTAGGGAGGGGGTGGTGCAGTGGCTATGGAAGGGCAACAGGAGGGGTCCTTTTGGTGATGGAAATATTCTGTATCTTGACTGTACCCCTGTCACTGTCCCAGTTGTGCTATTCTACGGTTTTGCAAGATGCTACCATTGGGGGGAAAGTGAGTAATCTGTGTTATTTCTTACAACTGTGTTTGACGCTACAACTATCCCCAAATTAAAAGTCTAATTTTTGTTGAGTCTTTAACTATTAGAGATACTTACGGAACTATTTACAGATGAAGCAGGAGAAATGAAATCTGCTTCAGAAAAAACCAGGAAGGGGATAAGTGTTTGTGGGAATAGCTGACACAAGTTGAGCTTTAAACTGCTGTAGAATCTGGGCAATGGGTACATGGGGCTTACTATACAATTCTCAAAACTTTTTGAAATTTTTGATAATAAAAGTTTAAAAAGAAAGTGGTATATTAAAAGAGAGGAAAAGGGTTACACTAAGAAAAAAAGAAAAAGAAAACATAGCAGTTTAAAAAAATTTTAATGGCAACTTTAAAAGAGGTTTTCTTTAAAAAATACCTATGTTCTCTTGTATGCCTGCTTACTTATTCTTTTGAATTAATTTTATTCTCAAATTTTCAATTTTTAAGCAATATTACAAGGGGTATTGTAGTAGAAATCAAAACATCTCCCCTCATATCAGTTTCCCCCTTCCTCTCTCCTCTGGATTTTTAGCTGGGCACATGGCCTCCCAGAAAAAAGACTACATTTCTCAGCCACCCTTGGAGCTAAGTACAGCCTTGTGACTAAGTTCTAGTCAATGGGATACAAGCAAAAGTGACCCGGAGAACTTTCAGGGTGCTTTCCTTGGCATACGCCCTTTTCTCCTTTATCCCCCTTCCTGCTGGCTGAAATACTGACACTTGATGAGCCAGTTTGGACCACGCAGCATGTCACCCAAGGGATGGAGGAGCAACAAGAGAGAAGGGGCCCGGGTCCCTGGACCAGCCCAAGGACAGAGCTGCCAATCCACCTTAGACTGCCTGCCTCTGGACTCTTACAGGACGGAGAAATAACCCTCCATCTTGTTGAAGCAACTGTTAATTAAATCCCAGCTAATACAGGCACCGATTGTGTTATGATATTTACATATTAATTCAAGAAATAATGTCTTTACTATACTTAGTCTTGAAGCCAGGAGAAAGTTATACCTCATTATTCACTTCATTTCCCCCATTAGTGCTGTGCCATTTTCTTTGAAAAAAAAATCTTTTATCAAATTGACATCCAAGTATTTGATTTCTTGCTACTGTAAACACTCTCCCTCAACTGCAATTTTAACTGTGTAACACTAGAGTACAAGAATTTTCATAGACTTGCATCACTCCATTTGAGTAGTTTCAAAAAACTGAGCCAAGGGCCTCACTAGCAAACCTCTGCTGAAGAATCTACTGAATTCTTGAAGGAGAAGCGAGATCAACTGAGACCCTGGAAGGTTTTCAATCACCACAACTTCGTGGTTACTTAGATGCACAGTCAGCCAAGTGGTGGGTCCTAGGGGGCTGCCTATGACCAGGCCATCTATAAAAAGGAAGAGTCTATGATGCCCATGTTTTTATGACCAGAATGACACTTCATACCCGCGTGGACCTCCCGAGAACAAAGCAGACGGTGGTATTGGAACCGGGATCCCACCCTTGCCCACGGCTGGCGCGCTGGATGGCGCTGTGGGCTCTGGGCTCTACTCTGCCCCTCTTTCTCATCTGCTCTGCCACTCAGGCCGCAAGCCTGCAAACTGCATTCCCAGACTCTCTCTTGTGCCACCCAGCTTCCTGAGGAACTGTGATTGTGTGCTGTCTGCGTGGAAAACTGGAAGGCAAAGGGAGGGGGCAGCCTTTCATATCTCCATGGTTTCTGGTTTCCTGCTGGATACGGACTGGGACATCAGATGACTCTCTTCTGCTACTTTTAGGAAAGTGGAACCAAACAGGAAGAGGTTCTGGAGGTGAGAGGAGGGTCTACAGTCCTGGACTCCTTCCTCTTCTTACCACTACTGCCACACGACACACTCACGCATCATTCAAACGCTCAAAAAAAAAAAAAAAAAAAAAAAAAGAGAGAGAGAGAGAGATACAAAAGAAAAGAAAAAGACAGTTGTGTTTTTGTTTTGTTTTTCCTATCACACTGGAGGGGGTCTCAGGAGAGACCCCTAGGCTCAGCTCCTCCACCTGCCACCTGAGAAGTCTGGGGCGACTGCCTCTAACTCTTGTAGCTCAGTTTCCCCATCTGGAAAATGGGTCCAATATTACCTACCTCCCAGGATTCATGTGGGAATGGTGGTTGCACATAAGAAGCACTACCTCAGTGCTGGCTGTTGCTACTGTTACACAGAGAAGGAAGTGACAGGCATTTTATACAACTATCTGACAGGGCTTTAAGACATCTGCATCCTTTAGGCACTCTCACTTCTGGCCACAGGTTTCCGCTCCAGCCCCATCAGGGGCCTGTCTTCAATCGTATCCATGTCCCTTCCTGGGGATCTCTGGAGAGGCAGCGTCCTCCCAAAGCCCCTCCTGCGCTCACCCAGTCAGGTCCCGGTCAGTCTCTCTCTCCCCAGCCCCTTTCTAAACGCCCAGCTTCCTTCACCGGCCTCTCCTCCCCACCCTGACGGCCCAGCCGCTCCTTCACTCGGTCTGCGCACCACGCCGGGTGCCTTAGAACCACGCTTCCCTCCCGACCCCTGCAACGGTAAACTCCCCTACACACGGTGCAGGACCCCAGGGTCCCGGTTCCCACCCTCAGCACCATTTCCTCCTCGCTCACGTATATGCACGACAAGGTTCACCACTTGCCTTTTACTCACCTCCTCAAGGGATCAGACCCCAAATCCATCACCCTCTGCAGGCCCCTCACCCAGCTCAGACCTGTCTAGCTAACGACCTGCCTGCTATCTTCTCCTCAAACAAAATCACAAAGCAGACTCTTTTCTCCCATCATTTGGTAGCTGTACCATCTACTCAGTCATCTAAGTCCAAACCTGCAGGTTGACCCCAGACTTCTCCCTGGCAACCCCAGGCTCAATCAATCCCCAGGGCCTCTCGATCACACCTTCCTGAACTTCCCGGGCCCACGGACATTCTCTTAGTGGAGGTCACTTACCCAGACTCCCCTGTCTCAGTTTTGTCCCTTCAAAGCCATCTTTCCGTGTACCTGCTTACTGGCTCCCAGCTCATCTCAGGTGCTGTGACGTCAGGTGACACCTTGTCTGTTACACTTTAGCCACAAAGAAGTACTGTTAGAAGCCTGGATGTGCCACACTGTTGCCTCCGTGCCTTTGTACAGATGCACGCTCCGTCTGGAATCCTGGTGGGAATCCCCCCACCAATGATCTGCCTGGTGAAGTGTCTCCTTTCACCCTTAAACCCTTCTCCTTCTCTGTGAAGATCATTGTCAACACCATAACTGTCCCTGGGCACTTCCCCATCTCTGTTTATGAACTGAAATGTTCTGTGTACATTTGGGGTCTCCTCTACCTTTCTGCAAGCACCTGGAGGACTGAGCCGCAGGGCCGGGGCTCTGCTCATCTTTGTAACCCTAACACCTAGGATAGGGCTTGGCACACAGCAGGCCCTTAAGAGACATCCCACATTGAATGGAATGTGCATGACTCGCCTATGGCCTGTTATCAAACAAGATAAACTCCCCCCCCACACAAGTGTACTTTCCCAATGATATTTAAGATTAAAACGAAAACTGAATGTTAACAGCAATTCTAAGAGCAAAGAGTAAAGTGTAAACTCTACTGAAACATCTAACATGTCGAGCAACAGGAGAATTTGTTGGTAAATTATGGTGCAAACCACTTAGAATACTCTGCAGTTGTTAAAGCCTTTGCTACAGGAAGTGCAATCTGTGACCACAGCCTCAGCATCAGCTGGGAGCAGGTTAGACTTGCAAAGTCTCAGCACTGCCCCCTCCATCTGCTGAATCACAGGATTCATACGAACGTTAAAGTCTGAGAAGCACTCAAGGTATTCGGTGCATACATTTATTGGCACAGAAAGATACTGCAAGAAAAAAGCAGGTCTGTAAAAAATTATGTCTATATACCTATAATCATGTTCTAGGGTGCACATACTCAAGGCAGGAGAATTTGATTTCCCGTGAAGTCAGTGAATCCTCCTACTTGGGTTGGAATGTCTTCTTCCAATTTAGAAGGGACCATATGGATTCAACACGACAAAAGGAGGGCCAAGCAGAGTCATCTTCACACACGTGCTGTTGACGTACGGCTGGGTGGCCTTAAGATGCTCCCTCGGAGAACCTGGGGTTTACGTATTTCTAGTCATGATCATCTCTGCACCATCTGCACTGTGTCCATTCATTGCTTTTGTCTTTAATGTGCTGTTTGGTGGAGGACGGGTTGCAATGAGAAGTGCAATTAAAACGCTTATCATCATGAGACGTGTTACACATCATCTCTGTCTTTTTAATGTACATTTATCTCTCGTCTTCCCCACCGGAATGTAGACTCCATGAAAGCAGGGGTCTTTGTTTTGCTCACCACTGAGTTCCCAGTGCCTAGGATGGTAAGGGGCACACAACAGGCAACTAATACGTATTTACTGAATAAATACTCAAGCTTCTTATGAGGTTTCAGAGGTGATGCTGGTTTCAGGCATTCCTCCCAGGACGTGTGTTGGCAAGCCATCACCATCTGTCCCGTGGCACTCTCCTGGCTCTGCTTCTCCATTTCCTTCACGGGCAGCTCGTCCCCTACCACCTCCTTCTAAGTGCTAGGGTCCCAAGGCTCATAGATGTGTCCCTCCTTTCATTCAGACTGCCAGAGTAAGAGCCTCCACTAACCCTTTCTACGCAGAAAAGGCCTGGCTTTCAAAATTATATATTTCTACTCACAGGTAAAACTGTCACAGATGCTTCTCAAGTGCCTGTACACCTGATGAAGAAATCATTCTTATTAAGGCCCTGATGAAGAAATACTAAGGCAAGGTCCAGGCCTTCAGTCCACTTGTAGAACTGGCACTAACATTTTCAAATTAAGACTTAACCATCCAAGATAAGAATACAACAGACGCTGCAAAGCAGTACATGACAAACTGTCAGATTAACTGTAGAGCCAATTACTGGTGCAAGAGAGGGTAGGACATTAATATTTATTGGGAGGAATAAGCCTACACACGATATCATTAAATCCGAAAAACACCTTCTTTGGGGACTTCCCTGGTGGTCCAGTGGTTAAGAATCCACCTTCCAATGCAGGGGACGCAGGTTCGATCCCTGGTCAGGGAACTAAGATCCCACATGCCACGGGGCAACTAAGCCTGCACGCCGCAACTACTGAACCCACCCGCTCTGGAGCCCTCGCACCACAACTAGAGAAGCCCGCATGCCACAACAAAGATCCCACGTGCCGCAACTAAGACCCGATGCTGCCACATCAATCAATCTTTAAAAAACCCAAACACCTACTTTTTTGAATTGCTATCTGCATTTAACCTGCCGAAGGTCACACACAGACAAGTAGGGAGCTGAAATTTTCAACCAACATCTATCCGTGTCCAGGTCCACGCCCTTCCACCTGGGGGTACTTAGGCAGGGTAGATATTGGAATTAGGTGGGTATGCCTGTATGTGAAGGTTTTTCTGGTTCTTTATTTTTTTAATAATAAAGGCACACCAAAGCACAGATTATTAACAAAAACCTGAAACTGACAAAGCAGTAAATAAACCGACACAGCTGGAGCGGACAATCTGGGAAGATGAGCAGGTAGAGCTTAGATATTAACACGGCAGCCGGAAGAGCATATGCCCTTCAAGGTGGAAGGTGTCTTGAGAAGGACTTCACAGCAAGAGAGAAGGAAGCCTCACCCTAGGCTGTCCGGGGACAGCGGGGCACGACACTGGACGCTCGGGTGGAAAGGGAGCCTGAGGCCCATCCTGGTGAGGAAGAGGATGGGACGAGGACAGAGATCGATCAAGAAATGATGAAGGGGCTTCCCTGGTGGCGCAGTGGTTGAGAGTCCGCCTGCCGATGCAGGGGACGTGGGTTCATGTCCCTGTCCGGGAGGATCCCACATGCCGCGGAGCGGCTGGGCCCGTGAGCCGTGGCCGCTGAGCCTGCGCGTCCGGAGCCTGTGCTCCGCGATGGGAGAGGCCACAACAGTGAGAGGCCCACGTACCGCAAAAAAAAAAAAAAAGAAATGATGAAGACTAGCGCCAAAAAGAAGCAGGCAAAGATCAACCTGGGTCCCGGTTATGGAAAGCAATAATTTTTGTGGTTTAGTGATGATGATGTGAAGAACTTGAGATGATAAATAACTCGACAAAGACGCCCAGGATGCAGCTGGAAATGCGGCCTGGACTCCCCAGAACGCCCCTCCCTCCAGCCAGCCTTTCTTGGCAGGTCCGAGACTGATTCTCTCCTGTGAACCTCTACTGGTACAAGTGACACGCCATCCACGGGAAAGTGGAGAAGACAGTCACTGAAATCATGCTTGGATTTTATGTTTTAGATGAAGAACTGTACTTGATAAAGGAGGACAGGAGACAAGACAGAAAGCCTGCCTCAGGGGGAGACGGCTTTGGAATGCGCAGAGATTAAACACCTCCCAGTGCCAAGGATAACACACCCAGCTACAGCAGGAGCAGAGGGGGCTGGGTGAGGAGGGGAGACCCACCCCGTGGGCAGAAGGAACGAGCAGAGCAGAGGCCTGGGGAGTCTGGAGAGCGAGTGACCAGGTACAGCTGCGAAAGTATGGCCTGGGGTGTGGGCGCAGGCAGGCGTTAAGGGCAATACTGTGGTCTCGTTGGACACCCCAGGGCTGGTGCCACATCTCGGCTGTGAGTGTTGACTGCTGACAGCACACCGCTGCCCCCTTCTCTGAGGATCTGTCCTCTGTCCCCAGCCAACGATTGATTGACAGGGGGACAAAAGGCCTGGGATTACCCTGGAGAGCAATTCAAGCTCCAGAGCTCCCTGGGGGAGCAGCTGAGACCACAATTCCTGTTCCAGGCTCTGCTTCTAGGGAACCTGACCTAAGACAGGTCATTGGGTCAGCAGGGTCAACATATGGGTGATGGCAGAAGGTCACGGACGATCATGAGAAGCCCTTGAAGATTTTATTCAGGGGGGTCATGAGATGTGGAAGAGAGTCGCCGGGGAGGCAGCAGGGACGGGGTGGAGGGGGAGAGCCAGAGACGGGACTGGTCTCAGCAGCAGACCCTGTGCCCCAGCCCCCATGCTGTGGCCAGGCGGGCAGGAAGGGCTTCCAGCTGCAGAAGAGACAGGGCTTGAGGCAGGTCAGATGTGGCAAGCAGGCGGGCGGGAGGAGAACTCAAGTGTCAGGGAGGTCACAAGGAGGACGTGTGCCCTTGCGGAGTCCCCAGTGCCAGTGGGCCATTAGGCTGATAAATGCCAGCTTGGAGCCCTGGGGAGGGATCTAAGCTGGAGTATCAGTCAGGGGTGCACTTGGTCGCACGAAACAGAAACCTGGGCACCAGCCGAGGCTTTCAGCCAACTGGGGGTGTCTTTTTTTCTTTCTTTCTTTCTTTTGGCCATGCCGCGAGGCATGCGGGATCTTAGTTCCCCAACCAGGGATCAAACCCGTACCCCCTGCAGTGGATGTTTGAAGTCCTAACCACTAGACTGCCAGGGAATTCCCCAGGCGTGTGTTTTTCTTACAGAACAGGCGCAGTGGCTCTGCAAAGCTGTCCCTGTCCCTGGCTCCCACCAGCCTCTGCTCCAAACTCCAAGCAGGAAGGAGAAGAGGGATGAGCCAGAGAGGAAGGGGAGGCACCCCCATCAGGAAAGGAAAAACTTCCCCGGAAATCCCTGACGGGCTTCCAATTCTATCTTGTTAGCCAGAACTGCGTCACGTGACTACCCCCAGCCGCAAAGTTGGCCAGGAGCTTTTCACAAATTGGGCAAGCTGCTTCCACACAAAATTAGGATTCTGCCAGTAATGAAGGAGGAGAGAGGGAATCTCTAAATCAGCAGTAGGGCCAGCCACAGCCGAGATAAGGGCCTGGGGCTGTTTAGATAAAGGAACAATTAAGGCTGTTCTAAAGAGATTAGATCTCCAAGGGGAAGAACAAAAGGCAGAGCCTTCTAGGGGTTGGAGAGGTAAGGAAGAAGCACAGGAGGTGCTGCTGGAAATCAGAAAAGGAAACCTTAAGTAAAATCTGTGACTCTGCTGTGACAGTTCCAAGCCTGGGTTCCATAACACTCCGGAAATTCAACTATTTAAGAAAGGAGCACAACAGTTCCTAAAACAAAATGCATTCTGGATCGCTTTAACCTAAAAAAGTAATATGGGTGCCCCCACTGTACACAGAAAAAAGGGTGACTTCTAATTTCATCAGTTCCTCCAACACGCTCTGTGGGAATGCCAAGATGAAATGGATTCAGTCCCCGTTTTCTGGAAACCCGAGGTCCAGGGAAATGACAACAGGAACGTAACTCCAACGGCGTGGGGAGGGCTTCAGGAAAGGAGGCTGTTCACAAGTGTGGTGCCTGACATCCAGCGCAGACACAGGCACGGTGGCCTCCCCAAAGCCCACCCACAGGTACTATCACAAAAGCCACGGGGCTAGGGCCCAGAAGCTGGGAAGCAGTGGGTCAGAGTGAAGTTCTAAACTAAACTTTCTTCTGCCCCCAGCCAACAGGAAGGAGAAGTGGCGGGGGGGGGGGAAGATGGTCTCGTTGGAAAAGTTCAAAAGCACACCAGCCAGGGCCTTACCTGGGGCTCACAGAGTCTTGGTGACCTGTGCTCCCTGTCCAACCAAGCTGACAGGCATCCTCATATAATCTAGGTGGCTAATTTCAAACCAGTTTCAGCCGTGGAACTCTTTTTGTGTTTCAAACAGGAACACTCGCTTAGAATCCTAACATATAACACAGATAAGAGGCATGGAGCTGATCGCTTGCAGGGTTTCTCTGCCTCGGCACTACTGACATTTGGGGCTGGGTAATTCTTCGTTGTAGGAGGCAGAGAGGCTGTCTTGTGCATTGTGGGATGTTTCACAGCATCCCTAGCCTCCACCCACTAGATGCTGCTAGCATCTCTGGTCCTTGCCCTCTCTCCCAGTTGTGATAACCAAAAATGTCTTCTGACCTTGCCAAACATCCCCTGGAGGGCAAAATCGCCCCTGACTTTACCCATTGGGATAAAGGCACTATATATATTAAAATCTCAATTCTGCTGTATTTTTTAAAGGATTGCAGGTAATTAAACAATGCAAAAACTGAAAATCAAAGACTGTGGGCTGCAAATTGATGTTACTTGACCTTCAGTATCCATTCTTTTTCTAGATTTGGTTTGGGTTGCATAAGCTCACAAAATCCTGATTCAGCAAGATACGTGGTCGTGTTCTCATGTGTACAATGGAACAGGAACCAACGGGCAGGCACAGCCCTGCATTCACACACCAGCCTGCTGAGGCGGGTTCACAGGTGTGCATGGGGGAGGAAGGACCGCTTTCACTCCTGGATCCATGCAACTCAAGCAGATCACCTTAACCATCTCAGTCCATGCCCACCGGCAAAGGGTGCAAACCTCTGCTATATGGGACCTTCCTATTTCTGCTGGGCAGGCAGTGTCTCATTTCTATTTTAGGAATGTGAGATTTCACCCATGATGTCAAAACCACAACAAAAGTGCTGGTGAGAGCACTGATGCTGAGATCACGCTCAGACATCTCCCCAAAGCTTCTAATATTTGTTCAATTTAATTGATCAATGCCTCCACCCGTCTCAGCCTGCGGTTCTCCAACCTGACCACGCACAAGAACCACTTGCTGCTGTAACGTATGCAGGTTCCCAGACCTCATCCCCAGAATTTCCCACCTGGCAGGACCAGGTGAGGACACCAGATGTGCATTTTAAGCAAGTTCCCCCGAGTTCTGTGGGTATGGCCCTTTAGGAGCCCTTGCTCTCCAGCAAGCTTCTCACAGCTGCGATTAACAACAGATTTGAGCCTAAAGATTTTCAGATCCTCCTGCAAACTGCACAAAATTATGAGGACCTGTCTTCTGAGAAAGCAAATAAAAGTGTTGCTCTTCGAATATGTAGTCTACACTCTACTAATTTTGACCACCTACCAAGATGCAAGCAACTGCAAGATGATTCTGAGGTATGCTTTTTAATCTACTTCTAATCAACTGGTATAGCTCCAATGCGGAGAATACATGATGACTATCATTCAATCGCCTGCTTTTTATATGTTTAAAATTGTTCAAGGCAATTAACTGAGCCCTCACAGTACGTAAACATTTTCCAAAATGAGAACATGCCCGGCAACTGCAGATGGTATTTCTCCAAGGTTTTACTGAAGTGACAAAAGATATTAACAGGACATCGACTGTTGCAGTGTCAAATCTGGAGCCCTCTCCCCGTCCCCGCACTCTCCTCACTCGCCTCTTCTCTCTGCTTCAGCCTAGCAGGCCTCCTGCTGTTCCTCAGGGGGTGGGGAGGCCATCCCCACTTCCACTTCAGGGTCTTCACTGGTGGTTCCCTCTGCCCCTCTTCCAGAAGGCTCCCTCCCGCACCATTTTTATCCTGGTTTTTATTCAAAAGTCGCCTCCTTGGGCTTCCCTGGTGGCGCAGTGGTTGAGAGTCCACCTGCCGATGCAGGGACACGGCTTCGTGTCCCAGTCCGGGAGGATCCCTCATGCCGCGGAGCGGCTGGGCCCGTGAGTCATGGCTGCTGAGCCTGCGCGTCCGGAGCCTGTGCTCCGCGACGGGAGAGGCCACAACAGCGAGAGGCCCGCGTACCGCAAAATAAATAAATAAAGTCGCCTCCTTGATCACCCTCTGTAGCACTGCATTCTCACCCTAAGCCCTGTGATTCACTTTCCTGCTTTACTTTACCTCATACACTCATTACGACCCGTACGTATTTGCCTACTGTCTGCTCTCCCCCCTAAAACATAAGATTCCTAGACTGTCAATGTTGTTCACTGCTGTAACCTCAGAACCTAAAACAGTGCCTAGCATGTAAAAGGCACTTAAATACTTGAACGAATGAACCAATGAATAAATGAATGCACTGGTCAGCAGCCTGGACTCAGATCCCCACAGAAAAGCTAACCCAAACTCAGCAAGATCCTAACAGGAGGCAGATGTGAAGACCAGATCCTTCTATGCGTCCAGATATCACAATCATTGGTTATTTGTACAGTCTCCAGGGCACACCTGGCATACAGAGAACAGGGACAGGAATCCTTTTTCAAACAAGAATCACTGCGTGTGTATGGTGAGGAAGGGTGAGGAAGGGAGATAAATGATTGTCCCACTCACCACCAAGGAAATAAAAGAGCAACTGGAACAACACTTGTATGTGGAATCTAAAAAAGCATAACTCGTAGTAACAGAGTAGAGTGGTAGTTAACAGGGGCCGGGGGGGTGGGTGGGAGAAATGGGGAGGTGTCAGTGCCCAGTTATAAGAATAAGTTCTGGGGATCTAATGCACAGCATGGTGATTATAGTTAATAATACTGTATTTGCATACTTGAAAGTTGCTAAGAGAATAGATCTTAAATGTTCTCACCACAAAAAAAAAAAAAAAAAAAAAACTATGTGCAGTAATGGATGTTTTAGCCAAGGCTATGGTGGTAATCATTTGGCAACACACAAGTGTATCAAGTCAACATGTTGTACAACTTAAATTCATACAATGTTATATGTCAATTATATCTCAATAAAGCTGAGGAAAAATCCAATAGAAATAAAAGAGAGACTGGATCTGTTTTGTTTTTCAAGAAAAGAGGGAGAAAATACTTAACTGTTTAGCTGTTGCCTGTTTCACGGTGGCCAAGTCACCTCTCTGAGGATGTCTGCTAACATGTAAGAAGCAGGTTGGGTGCTAATGAAGTTACACTCTGCCTGGGAAGCCTCTTTCGCAGGACAGCTGGAGGTCTATTCTCAACCAGGCAAATGTGTGCATTGGAGTTGGTTGACCAGATACCTGGGGATGCAGCAGGAGCGACGCCTTCTGGGACAACAGTGGTGGCGACATCAACAGGAAGTTGGAGAAAGAACCTTCCTGTCAGGTGAAACCACACTGAGTGGTCTCTATCCTGTATTCTACAAAACCAATTCTGGAGAGCTCAGTGTTGCTGCAAATGATTCAGTAGCAACCCTGGAAAGGGCAGCCACTGACAGTGCTGGCCTCTGATGCCACACTGGCCGCAACACCATGATCTGGAGGCTTCTGGGTTTTAAAAACTTTATTTTTGGACATAATCTCAAACTTACAGAGAGACTGCAAGAAAACTACAAAGAATTCCCCTCACCCAGACTACCCACTTGTTACCATTCTACCACATTTGCTTGGTGATTCTATTATATGATGCACATACCACTTTTTTTTTTTCTTGCGGTACATGGGCCTCTCACTGTTGTGGCCTCTCCCGCTGCGGAGCACAGGCTCCGGACGCGCAGGCTCAGCGGCCATGGCTCACGGGCCCAGCCGCTCCGTGGCATGTGGGATCTTCCCGGACCGGGGCACGAACCCGTGTCCCCTGCATCGGCAGGCGGACTCTCAAACACTGTGCCGCCAGGGAAGTCGATACTACTTTTTTAACCACTTGAAAGTAAGTTGAGGACACAATGACTTTCACCCCTAAATATTTTAGTATTTCCTAAAAACAAGGACATTCCCAGACACAACTGCGGTATTATGATAAAAATCAGGAAATTACTGTTACTTTAATACTGTTCTCTAATTTAAAGACCTCAGACAAATTTCTTTAGCAGTCCCAATAATGGCCTCAGAGCAAAAACAGGATCACATGTGGCATTCAGCTGTCATATCTTTTTAGCCTCCTCTGATCTGAAAGAGTTCCTTTATCTTTCATGACTTTGGCCTTTTTTGAAAAGTACAGGCTAACTGTTTTGTAGAATGTCCCTCAGTGGAGATTTGTCCGTTTCTTCATGATTCAAGTTACACATTTCCGGCAGGAATATCACAGCAGTGGTGCTCGTCTGTCTTGGTGCATTTTGTCAGGAGGCACCTGATGTTGCTTTGTCCCATTACTGGTGATGTTAAATCAATTGGTCAAAGTTGGGTAAGGCAGCGGGCTTCCCTGGTGGCGCAGTGGTTGAGAGCCCGCCTGCCGATGCAGGGGACACGGGTTCGTGCCCCGGTCCGGGAAGATCCCACATGCCGCGGAGCGGCTGGGCCCCTGAGCCATGGCTGCTGAGCCTGTGCGTCCAGAGCCTGTGCTCCGCAATGGCAGAGGCCACAACAGTGAGAGGCCCGCGTACCGCAAAAAAAAAAAAAAAAAAAAGCTGTGTAAGGCAAGTTTAACTACTGTCAAGTTACTCTTTTCCCTTTGTAATTAATAAGTAACTTGATGGGAGATACTTAGAGACTAAGTAATTACCCTGTTCCTCATCCAATCTACTGGTTTCAGCACCCAGGATAAGGATACAATTCTGTGCGAGGTCAAGCAAGGTCAAAGTTCAGGAAAAAAATCCAGGGCTGGTTGAAGCAGTAGCTGATGAGCAAGAATTAGCACTGAGACGCCTCTACCAGACTTAATTCAAATAACCACAAGGTGTGTTCACTCTTTGCTATTAAGAAGAAAACACCTCTAGATTTGCTTTGGAGAGTATACCATGAGTGCCTATGACTATGCTATTTTCTCTTACGTTGAGTCATGCCTGCTGGACACAGCCATTCGTTTACAAGTGTCCAGTGGCAACACCCAGGTTCAGAGGGCTGACAGCTACCCACCCTCCTGTGGAGGCCTGGTTCTCCAGGGGCAATGCTGAGGGGTCAGCTCGGTGATTTCTGGTCCGCTGTGGCATGGCACAGGGAGCTATATTTAAAAACAAAACTCCAACTCTCCCTTGCCTTATATTAAAGCACAATCAGGTCTAGGAACTCCGATTTGGATTATTCAAGAAACGTTAAAAAAAAAAAAACAATTCTGTTATCGCAAAGTTAGAAACTTCAGAGAGAACATTTTGAAATCACACACCGGTCGTTACACTACAGTGCAGTGATATCCACTGCTAACATTCTGGTCTATATTCCATCTGCCTTTCCTCTTGGCGTATGTATATTTTATCAGGTTTGGGATCATATTACCTATACTAGCCCTCTTCAGGCTGGGTCCACTGGAGATTAAGCCCTACAGAAAAGGATTTGAGTGTCTATTTTCTTTTAAGGTTTTTTTTTTTTTTTTGGACGTGGACCATTTTTAAAGTCTTCATTGAATTTGTTACAATATTACTTCTGTTTTACGTTTTGGTTTTCCAGCTGCGAGACACGTGGGATCCTAGCTCCCTGACCAGGGATCAAACCCTCACCCACTGCCCTGGAAGGTGAAGTCTTAACCACTAGACCACCGGGGAAGTCCCTGAGTGTCTATTTTCTTAATTCTCCCAAGGATGGTATAGAACTAGAATCACTCCAGAAGCACAGGAGAGAAGTTCATTCATAGTATACAATGGTGACCTTAGCGCATTAGGGCTTAATTCTCTTGTAGAGCCCCAGCTGGGGAGGGCTGGTCTGTACTGCTGTATAATTTCCTTTGTTCACCTAATAATCCTTTAAACAGACATTTAATAAGCATACACCAAGCACTGGGAATATAAAGAAAACTAAGACACAGCCTTTCTCTTGAAATGAAAAACCCAGCTAGGGAAAGCAAAAAATAGTTAACTACTCAAAATGCCAAGTAACAGAGGAACCTGGAGAGCCCCGGGCCACGGGACCACTAGCTCCATCAGATGAAATCAAGGAAGCCTCCCTGAGGACATGATGTGTAAATGGATCCTTGAGGGATAGGCAAGACCTCAGAGACAGAAAGAAGAGAGAGCAGGCACTCTGGATGGAAGGAAGGACATGTCAAGATGCCCAGAGAGGGCTGCTCAGGCCAGGTCACAGGGGACCTGGGGGAAAGTGGCAGAAGATGTGACAAAGAAGGAACCAGGCCCTCCCAACTGGCCCCAGAGGAGGAGGCGGCCTTAAGTGGTTCTTAAGCAGGGGGGCGGAGAGCTCACACTGGGATGTAGGAGGCGACGGGACGGAGTGGTCAAGGGGCTGCTGTGACCACCACAGCCAGGGGTGATGGGGCAACTGAGCCAGAGCAGGGACGGCGAGATGGGGGCCGACAAGAGTGCTGGAGGAAGAAGAGGCCACGGAACTTGGTGACTGAGCTGGCAGGGGCTGTTCTTGTCGCACCCAGCCAGCCGAGATCCGGCCTGCATAACAAATTCAGGCCGCTAACGGGAGAAAAAAAAGAAAAAAATAGCAAAGTATGCAAGAAGGCTCCACCAGCTGCCACCATTCCACCATCCGCTGAGATGATTTCCCGGCCGAGGTGTGGGCACCCATCAAAGAGGAGGAGGCCAGAGGGAATAAGACAGGACACTGGGATAAACTGAGGAAACTGCCCAGAGAACTGCCTGTCCCCCTTGGGCCCCACCAAGCTCTAACAAAACACCTTACGTAACAGCTCTCTGGCGGTGGGCCTCCACGTGACAGCAAATTAGACGAGCAGAATATGCTACAGCAGAGCACGTCTGTGGCAACCTCATGAGTGCCATAAATAAAGCCAAATCTAGAAGCTACCTTTTTAACGGGAGATTTCCCTCTTAATCTAAAGGAAATACAAGGAGTCAGGCTGAATAAAGAATACTTAATAGGAGAAAGTGAAAGTCAGTAGAATGAACAGTTAACAAAAGCAACTCTGGGACCCAAGAGAAACAAGCTCCAAACTGGCGACCTTCCCCCAAACAGGAGCATAAAGGGAAACACCAGGTAGATGACGGAAAAGTGAGTGTGCAAATTCTAAAATAACCAAGATCCCACCCCAAAAAGAAAGGGTAAGGATATGGCTTCTTAAGGTTTGGGATTATGAAGAGACATCCCCAAACAGGACCTTAGCAACAGTCCTCAGGGAGCAGCTGGCTGGTCAATGGGGAAGGGAAGGTGGAGGATTCGATAGGCAGTTGATGCACTAATCCGGTACAGTGGTCCCTCAGTATCCAGAGGGAATTGGTTCCCGGACCCCCCCTTGGATACCATATCCATGGAAGCTCAAGTCCCTTATGTTAAACGGTGCGGTATTTGCATATAACCTATGCACATCCTCCCGTATACTTTATTTATTTTTCTTTTTTTTGCGGTACGCGGGCCTCTCACTGTTGTGGCCTCTCCCGTTGCGGAGCACAGGCTCCGGATGCGCAGGCTCAGCGGCCATGGCTCACGGGCCCAGCCGCTCCGCGGCATGCGGGATCTTCCCGGACCGGGGCACGAACCCGCGTCCCCTGCATCGGCAGGCGGACTCTCAACCACTGCGCCACTGGGGAAGCCCCCCTCCCGTATACTTTAAATCATCTCTAGATTACTTATAATACCTAATACAATGTAAATGCTATGTATGTAGCTGACACTATGCGGCAAACTCAAGCGTTGTTTTTCGGAACTTTCAAGAAAGTTTCCGTTTTGAGTATTTCTGAGCCACGGTTGGTTGATACGGAGGGCTGGCTGTATTCAATAACCCTCTTTGTTCTACTGGAACAGAAGAACCATACTGGTCATGTAAAACCCCAAATCCATTACCAGAAAGTGGTAATGACCCCAGAAAAGGAACTGGAGGGACAGCGACAGGGAACAACCTGGAGGCCGACAGGCCCTGGCAGTTGAGAGACTTGAAAGAGAGGGAGCAAACACAGGAGACAAAGGAAAGTTTTGTTTGGGTCGCTTTAAGCCCAGAATAAGTTAAGCATGTTTGAGTTCCTAACACTGACAACATGTATTTAGGTCTGTAAGAGGCATGGCTAAAACATACAGTTGCCTTTCACACCCCCATCACATGTCCCTTTTACTCTCTGCTCCAAAAATTTGGGAAACCAGCACTTGGGCAAGCTCCCGAACAGGCATGCTGTCCTTCACGTAACCCCGTTTCTAAACAGGCAGGGAGTGCGTGCCTGGGGGTAGAGCAAGAAGCAACACAGAAACAGCCTCTTCTAAAGGCTCCCATCTCATTTTCAAAATCAGACAAGTAGATCTAACACCAATGCAATTATTTTCCTCATTTTTCTTTTTAACTCACTCTACATTGGACATGAGGGCAGTGTTAGGAGGTATTTTACATTTGGAGGACATGTGTATGTGTGTGTTTGGGAGGGGCGTAGAAAAGGCTCACCCCACCCCAGGAAAAGAACGGGTAGGACTTGCTGGGGGTGGGGAGACAGGTGCCGCCTGAGCAGGGACAGTAGGCACTGAGGGGAGTTTCCGAAGGTCTAGCCCCAGAGGGAACAACGTACCCAGAGGCTGGGAAAGGAAGCAGGTCATGCCATGGTGGGTTGGAATTTTATCCTAAGATAAAAGAAGCAACTGGGGGTTGGGGTGTGGATTTGAACTGGAATTGGAGTTTGGAGAGACCTCTCTTGAGGCAGGACTGGAGATGGGGAAGTCCTTTTGTGAGGCAGGACCAGTGAGGAGGCTGTCGTGGAGACCCAGCAGAGTGACAACGCTGTGCCTGCAAACGCAGGAACCTGGACCAGGGAACAGAGCTGCCTCAGCCACCTCAGATCATCCTCTTAGGAGCCCTTCTGAGGGGTGGGGTAGGAATGTCCTATACACTGCAAAGACAGGGATGCATTTGCCTCATCTACCCGCTCCAGGCCAGACTGCCTGAGTCTGGATCCCGGCTCTGTCCCCTAGAGTTTCTTAGTTTCTTAACCTCCCTGAGCCTCAATATCCTCATCTGTAAAATGGGGATAATAATGGTACCAAACTCATATGGCTTTTGTGAAAATTAAAAGAACATATATATATGTAAGGACATATATATATGTCCTTTTACCTGTCCTTTGTCCAGGTAAGGACAAAGTCTGTCAGTAGAGCATTTATCTTTATTTCTGTCCTATGTTTTGTAGCACGTGGGTTTGTTGGGGGGGGGTGCTTATAAGATTTTCAAAAAGAGCCACCCTCTGCCAACCACAAAACACTCTTAGATTCCCATGACCCTCGATTCACTTGGCAGATAACTGAACCCCACCACTGTCAGCTCTGACTGTCCTGTTTATCACCACAGATCTCCTCAACATTTACAGGAGGCGAAGACACCATAGTCACATGTGGCTGCGGAGTAATTCAGACATGGCCAGACCAAATTGAGATGTGCTCTAATAAAAGTATAAGATACACACAAGGCTTTGAAGACTTAGTTTGACCAGAAGAATGTAAAATAGCTCAATAACAATTTTTATATTGATTTCATAATATATTATACATATTGGGTTAACTAAAATATATTATTAAAATTAAGTCACCTTTGTTTTTTAAATTCCTTCCTTCTAACTCCTTGGATTTATTTTAATTGCTGTGTTCCTAACTTCTTCCTAATTTAGCTGACTAGCTCATTAGTTTTTGACTATTTTCTTGCTAATATGAGTAATTAAGACTGTGTATTTCTCTTTAAATACTGATTTAGTTGCATCCCACAAGCCTTACGTGTACAATTCATTCTACAAGCTTTTTTTTTTTTTTTTTTGCGGTAAGCGGGCCTCTCACTGTTGTGGCCTCTCTCGCTGCGGAGCACAGGCTCCAGATGCGCAGGCTCAGCGGCCATGGCCCACGGGCCCAGCCGCTCCGCGGCATGTGGGATCCTCCCGGACCAGGGCACGAACCCGTGACCCCTGCATCGGCAGGCGGACTCTCAACCACTGTGCCACCAGGGAAGCCCCATTCTACAAGTTTTGATTTATATATTTTCATTGTTATTACTTCTTTATCTTTCAAATTCAAAATTTTTAATTTTTAAAATTATATTCTTAAATTGATACATAATTTAGTTTCACTGTGTTCAGAGAACTTGGTCAATACGATACCGATTATTTTAAATGTTAGGACTTACTTTATGACCTGGTACATGTTCGATTTTTGTAAACGTATAATCTTCACTTGCTGGAACTATGTTTTCTATTTAATCAGTTTGATCAAGCTTATTAATTGTGTTGCTTGTTGAATCAATCCCTTATTGGAAAAAAAAAATCCCTTACTGGTTTTTAGTAAGCTTGTTCTATCAATTACGGAAAGAGATATGCTAAAATCTCTCACTATTACGGCAGGTTTGTCAACTTTTTCTGTCATTCTGTCACTTTTTACTTTATACAGTTTGAAGCTGTGTCATTAGGTTAGAAGAATAAGCATAAGAGTTAGAAGGTTTTTTTTATCTTCCTGGGAAACTGAAACTTTGATCCACCGGTTTCCTTTTAATTTTTTAAATGTAGCTACTAGAAAAATTTTAATTATATACATGGCTTGGGTTATATTTCCGTTGGACAGAGCTGGTCCAGAGGAAGAATAAGCAAGGAAACCAGCTACCAAATCCTGGACGACTACGGACTTGACTGCAGAAAATGACAAGCAAAGAGAGGAGAGTACTGGCAGCCCTGTAAAAGTACAACTCTGTTCTCCTCTCTTGCTGCTGAAGTCTAGATTGGAAATGAGAACAAGACGCCTGTGAAAAGCAGAAAGGAGTTGATGAACTCAATACATATAAGCCTTTAATTATGAAAATGCCACCTAGTCTTAAAGGCAGACTTCATGTTCAAAACACAACCTACTATTCCATCAAAACAAATTTGTTATTTGTATCACTTTTTCCCTGTTTAAATTAATCAAATCATACCACCTGATTCTGAACTATTAATTCCAGATATTTAAAACTGGAAAAGGGGAAGAATTCATGGGTATAAGGAGTTGATGAACCATCCAGTAACTTAATCCTGGATATCCTTCCACACTCTAAAGGGGGAACAAAAATGTCTTGCTGAGTTTGGAAAATCTGTTGAACAGTAGTATACTTGTGCCTACTTTCCTAGTATGTATGCTCTACATAGAAAAACAAAGAAAAAGCTGTCCAGGTAAGGAAAGCCTGGTAGCGTCCTTGTAGCCCTCCAACCTCGTTTTTCTCCCGCTCCCCTATCCCTCTTCCTCACTCCCCCTCTGCACGTGTGCTCAAGCTGGGTCTCTCTCCCCGGACAGCCTGCGTGTCACCAACCACAGTCATGCAGTCATGGCTCCCTCCCACACTAGGCCATTGATTCACCCACTTCTGGATGCCTTTGCTAACTTATACCCCTCATACAGATCCAGCCCTTGCTTCTCCTTCCTCAGCAGTTAGGGAAGTTCGTTCCATCATTAATGTGTGTATACTCCCAGTCGCTTTAATTCTGCCAAGGCTTCTCAGCTAGACCAAAAACATAGAGCATGCTCTCGGGGAGTGTCTCCACAGGCAGTTCAGATTAAATCGCTTCTCAGGAACTAGCAAGGTGTGGAAAGTGAGGTTTGACCCTCTTCCAAGACTAGCCCTTCCGCCCTCAGCACCTGGATGACTCACACAGAGGACCCAGAACCTTTTTTACTGTCCCATTCACCTCCCAAGAGCCAACCTGCTAGATAAACTCCTGCCAAACAGACCAGCAGGGAAAACAGGGAAGGACTGAAGGAGGCACATCAAAGAACAAAGGGTTTGTTCTTATCCTGTCTTGAATATAGTCTTAAAATTCAATACTACTACTCAGCCATAAAAAAGAACGAAATAATGCCATTTGCAGCAACATGGGTAGACCTAGAGATTGTCATACTAAGTGAAGTCAGACAAATATCATATAATATCACTTATATGTGGAATCTAAAAAAATGGTACAAATGAACTTATTTACAAAACAGAAATAGAGTCACAGATGTAGAAAAGAAACTTATGGTTACTAAGGTGGGTGGGGGGAGGGATAAACTGGGAGATTGGGATTGACATATACACGCTACCGTATATACAACAGATAACTAATAGGGACCTACTGTATAGCACAGTGAACTCTACTCAGTACTCTGTAATGACCTATATGGGAAAAGAATCTAAAAAAGTGTGGATATATGTACATGTATAACTGATACACTTTGCTGTACAGCAGAAATTAACACAACATTGTACATCAACTATACTCCAATAAAAATTAAATTAAAAAAATTCAATACTAATCTATTGTGGTAATATGAAACAATTTGGCAGTCTGTGCCAAAACTATAAGCGTTTTCAAAATAGGTAGTCATAAATGTGCATTTTTAGAATTTCTGCCTGTTGGCCCTCTCCGTCTTCTACAAACACCTTCGTGCCTTCCCACCTCACCCATTTCTTTTCTCGCCTAGAGGAAGACACAGCTACTAATCGTAACCAAGGTTCATTTTATCTTACAGAAACAGCGGCACTCAGACAACGGACAGACACATGAAAAGGCTAACGACATTCCAGTCACAGGGCTCTGCCAGTTCACATTAGTCTCTCCTTGTCCCAGCACTGACTGGAATTTAGGTGATCCCCTGGCTCTACGACTAGAAATTTATTAAGACATTCTTCTAAACCATCAAGCTTTCAGGATTATGTGAGTGAAACCACAACCCATCCTGACAGTTTTGAGTTTGTGCCCCTTCACTCAACAGACAGGATTCCTCTTCCAGGTTCAGGATAGCGCACTCTTCTGTGGAAGAGGATTACCAAGAGAAGGGCTCCGCTTAACACCAGAGGGCAGGAGATGCGTCTCCTTTCTCTTTGTAATCCCAACACCCAGCATGGTGCGTGGCCTAATGAGCAGGCAACCCGAGGGTGCCAGATGAAGGGTAGCAGGTAAAACCATTTTCCCTTTTAAATGAACAATACCTAATGAAGCAACGTCATAAACATGAATTAAGACATGAGGACATAAATTTGTCTTTCAAGTCAGCTAATGATTCTGCAGGACCCTCTTCATTGGTCAACACATTTTGCAGTCAGAACCACAGAACCAGGGGCCTGAAAGGGGCCTTGGCCATCAGCAGGTCAAACCTCCCAGTACAGATCAGGAGATGGAGTCCTACAGGGGGATCAGTGTCCGCCAAGGTCACCCACCTGATGTGGGGTTGGGCAGGACCCCTCGCCTCTTCCTATTCGAAGATGCTCCCCGAAAATCTTGCATTACTTACACACTAAAGGCTCATATGAATGCCATTGCTTACAATTCAGGAGAAACCAAAGGTCACCAAAACGTGTCTCTTCCGCAGGGCTGGCCGCATTGAGGAAGCAGGGAAGATCACTGGCGAATTTCTACCTGCAGACACCGCACGCTCAGTTTCCGGAGCTGCTAGTCATAGGGTCCCCCAATTCTGTCCCGGGGAAATGAGTCAACTCTGCTCTCCTGGGCTCGGAAGCTTCCAGCAATGAATTAAACCCCAAGTCGATGTGAAAGACTGAGGGGAAAGGGACACCGCGCCTGGACCCCACGTCCCGGTCGTTCACCCCTCCGCCTCCACCGCGTCCACACTTGCGCGGGCCGCGGCGCCCCCCGCCGGTCCACTCCGCGCGAGGCCACGACTCCCAGCCTGCGCCCCCGCCAGGCGCGTTTTGGGGAACCGTGCCCTGGGCGCTGCCCGCGGGGGTTTGGGCGGAGTCTCCGGGCCCAGCCACGCGGGGGCAGGGACGGATCTGAGCCGCCGCCCCCTGCCCGCGGGCCCCGCTACGCAGAGGAGGGGGCTGCGCCACGTACCTCGACCGGCAGGTGCCGCCGCCGCCACCGCCGCCTTGGTCCGCGGCTGTAGGGGACGCCGCTCCGCGCCGCCCTCCGCCTTCGTCCGCATATTAGGGAGCGGGCGCCGGCCTGCCACCAGTCCTGGGCCCGGCACCCCGGCCCGCCCCCTGCGCCGCGCTAGCGCCCATTCAGTCCCGGACCGCCCGCTCCCCAGCTCAGATGCGGAGGAGGGGCGTGGGGCGGGGCCTGGAGTCACGAGGACACGAGAACCAATCGGAGCGCGCGAGGGCCCCAGAGGCTGACCTGCTCCACCGATGCTCAATCCTCCACCCTGCGGGGTTAGGGGAACTGGCCACCCCCAGCCAGACGCCCGTAGCTGGAAACGCGCTTGGCTGTGTGCTGGCCCGGGTGAGGGTCCCGGGCACCCATCGCCCTCTGGATCTCTGCGTGCGGTTAGATGGCGAAGGAACAAAAGGTGTTTATAGGCTGGTTATAGGCTTTTACTGCACAGAGGACTCGTAGATGCGGAGCCGCTGAATGAAGGGGCTTTATGTAGTCACGTGCTTTATTCTCTAGGACGGACCCGCAGGCAATGCTGGTTTGGAGTTCCTGGAGCCCTCGACACAATGAGAGCAGCCTGAGTGTGTCTGGGCATTTGCCGAACAGCTTTCTGTTGTTCCACGTATCAGAAAAAATCGAGGGAGCACTAGTTTCACAGATGGGTAATTAAGACCCAGAGAGCAGAAGTGAGTCACCCTAAATCATTAGGGCATTTAGTGGCAGAGCCAGGATCAGAACCTGTGCTTGGAGCGCCCATTTCCATAACTCCGGAGTCCCCCTCGATTCTGGAGCGGAAGTGTCATACAATTTTTAAAAGTGTGAATATTAGTGAATCCCCAAATTCAGGAATTAAGAGGACTTGAAAGCACGGATATGTTATTTCTTTAACACAGGCAGGTGTGTATAATGCGCCTGGTACATTGCTGTGCCGTAGGACTTGTTGACTCTTCAGTAAAGTCAGTGAAGTTGATCTGCTCTCATAATTTCCTTTCGGGTTGGTGAGCACAGAGCATCGCAGTCGTGTGCCTGTGATACCGGTTCCAGTTCCCGTTTGAAAAAGAAGATCCTAGACAAGGAGCAAAATATATTTGCGTGCACCGAGAGTCCTGCCACTCTTTTTGTTCAACAGCTTGCACACGGTTTGTATAGCTCCAGACTCTCTTTGGAGCTGTCTGTGTTCTTCCCTGGGTGGGGGCAGGGGTGCTGGGGGGGGAAAAATTGTGGTATCTGGGTAACAAAATCAGAAGGGAAATCTCGGAGATGAAGGGGTGGAAGGACTCTGCCTTCACACCTTTCAAAGGGATTTTGTAGTAAAAATGTTTCTGGATTATTTTAATTTGAAGACACATGAGCATTTTGAAAATGTTGGAGGAAAAGCTGTCACTAGGAGATCTGAATCCAGTGTGTTGGCCAAGGCTGGCCAACAGAGCAGCAGCCTAGCTCCCTGTTGTCTCCGGGGTCAGTGACAGCTGCAAGGAAAATGCTGAGCACCTCCCCCTCCTCTCTTGGAGACCAGCAGAGGCCTGCCTGATTATCAGATACTCTTTACCTCTCCTTGCCTCAGCGCTGCCTGCCTGATTATCAGATACTCTTTACCTCTACTTGCCTCAGCGGCTTTTCCCCTTTTCTCCCAGATACTGCTTGTCCATAAAGCCAGGCCTTGTTTGAAAGTATTTATTTAGAGCAGGAACAGTTGACCTTCCAGTCAATCCACCGCTAGCAGAACCATGATGAGACCTTATCACCACCACTGTCCTCTCCTGGGCAGGACCCTCATCCATCCACTTCTGCATTTGAGCCATCCCTGAGGCAGGCATGGCCCAGACACCCTTTATGGCTGGCACGGGGGTCAGCAGTACTCTGGCTTGGAGGGTAGTGAGAGAAGCTGACCCACTTGTGCAGCAAGACAAGCTGTGCCCTAAACATCCTTTCCACTGCCCGCAGGGTCACCCTTAGTTACTTTTGGCCACGCCACAGGGCATACAGGATCTTAGTTCCCTGGCCAGGCATCTAACCTGCACCCCATGCAGTGGAAGCACAGAGTCTTAACCACGGAACTGCCAGGGGAGTCCCTGCCACACTTAGTTACTGTTCAGGGTTAAGACAGAGATCCCCAAACGGTAGATGAGAATCAGCCACTGGATCTCAAAGCCTCAACTAGAATCTCTTCAAGTCAGTGACTGGTCTCAGAAAAGCCTTTGGACCCTGACTAGAAAAATGGTGGGGCTATTTGTGAATCTGGGACAGCACCCATGATTTTGTAATTCGTTAGTTCCTTATGCTCATTACTTTGGTCATTCTCCTAGCGGGCACTGCCCCCAACATCCATCCCATCTTCCCCCTCTGTGATGCAACATACGGTTTAGGTAAGTCTGCCCTACTCTTAGCTCTATGACTGGGCTGCGATTGGTCTAAGTTGGTGGTTCTCAAAGTATGGTCCGCAGACCCTTGGCTGGGGAGGGGCGGGGGTGGGGATCGGATCCCTGAGGACCTTTCAGAGTATCTCTGAAGTCAAAATTATTTCATTATAATCTAAGACTTTATTTACCTTTCTCACTGATGGTGCAAAAGCAAAGGTGTGCAAAAGGTATGCAACTGTAGTAGTATTTTCACCACCACACATTCATGGTGAAAAAAAAATGCGGTTTCATTTAAGAATGTTCTTGATGGAGCAGGAAAAATGTGATTACCTCGTTAAAATCTCAATCTCTGGGACCTTCCTGGTAGCACAGCAGTTAAGAATCCGCCTGCCAATGCAGGGGACATGGGTTCGAGCCCTGGTCCGGGAAGATCCCACATGACGTGGAGCAACTAAGCCTGTGAGCCACAACTACTGAGCCCACGCGCCTAGAGCCCATGCTCTGCAACAAGAGAAGCCGCCACAATGAGAAGCCCGCGCACCGCAATGAAGAGTAGCCCCTGCTCACCGCAACTAGAGAAAAGCCGCTTGCACCAACCAAATAAATAATTTAAAAATTAAATAATTAAAAAAAAATCTCAATCTCTCTTGAGTACACACCTTTTAAATATTTTATATGGCAAAATGGAAACTGCACATAAAACACTTTTGCTGCAAACTGAAGTATGATGGTTGTGTAAGGAGAAGCACTCATGCAATCGTTTGAGTTGCAAGCTGAACTAGCTGGTTGGTTTTTGTTTTGTTTTTTTCATGGAACACCATTTTTGCTTGAGAAAACAGCTGACAAATTATGGTTATTTCAACTTGGGTATTTGGTAGACATTTTCTTGAAAATCAACTAAGCAATCCTGTCTCTTCAAGGACAACAATTGACTACTTGTTGCCAATGGTGAAAAAATTCCAGATTTCAAAAGGGATTTGGAATTTTGGAAAACTTGTATCACCATCAGCTTGACAACTTGTCAGTATTTCAGGACTTTTCTGATGTGATCAATGGTAATATAAATGAAGGTGATTTTTGGACATTGGATAATGTATTGTGTGCCAATATTTGGAAGACCTGCATTTACTCAGTGAATCGATGTTTTCCAAATGGCTAATGCATGATGTTACAAAATCATGTATGGGTAAAAGATCCATTTTAAATGCAAGGCAGACAATGGGTTTTCTTTTATTTTATTTTAATATAAAACAGATTTGACTTGTTTATTTATTTACTGGCCGAGCCACGTGGCCTATGGGAATCTTAGTTCCCCAACCAAGGATTGAACGCCTGCCGCCTGCAATGGAAGCGCGGAGTCCTAACCACTGGACCGCCAGGGAATTCCCCAATGGATTTTAATTTAACAGTATGAAAAGTTCATAGATAAGGTTTCAGATTCCACAATGCAACAAACTTTTAAGAAATCACCTCTTGTAGAGTTTTGGTGTACTATCAAAGAATATCCACAATTATCCTAAAAGGCCATTAAAGTATTCCTCGCTTTTCCAATTACATGTTAATGTGAAGCAGGTTTTCTTCACGTACTTTAACCAAAACAATTTTCAACAGATTGAATGCAGAAGCAGATATGAAAATCCAGCTTAATTCTATTAAGCCAGACTTAAAGAGACTTGCAAATATGTTTTTTAAAAAAGCCATTCTTCTCACCATCTTTTTGTTTTGGAAAACATAGGCTTTTTTGCCAAAATATTAACATGTAATTTTATTATTTTTTATGAATTATGTTATTTTTTTTAAAGAATTTAATTTTTTCTTCCAGTTTTATTGAGATATAATTGACATACAGCACTGTATAAATTTAAGATGTACAACATAATGCTTTGACTTACATACATCATGAAATGATTATCATAATAAGTTTAGTGAACACCCATCATCTCATATAGATACAAAAGTAAAGAAATAGAAAAAAAATTATTCCCTCATGGTGAGAACTCTTAAGATTTACTCTCTCAACAGAGTTCATATATAATGTACAACAGTGTTGATTATATTTATCATGTTGTACATTACATCCCTAGTACTTATTGACTTTATATCTGAAAGTTTGTACTTTTTGACTTCTCTCATCCAATTCACCTCCCCCCCATCCTCTGCGTTTGGTAACCACAAGCCTGATCTCTTTTTCTGTGAGTCTGCTTGTTTATTGTTTGCTTGTTTTTAAAGTATAATCAACCTACAACACTATGTTAGTTCCTGTTATATAGTATAGTGGTTCAATATTTCTATACATTTCAAAATGATCACCATGATAAGTCCAGTTACAATCTGTCACCATATAAAGATATTAAATAATTATTGACTATATTCCCCACACTGTACATTTCATACTCGTTACTCATTTATTTTGCAACTGGAAGTTTGTATCTCTTAATCACCCTCACCTATTTCTTTCCTCCCTTCACCTTTCTCCTCTCTGGCAAAAACCTGTTTGTCCTCTGTATCTGTAACTCCGTTTCTGTTTTGTTATGTTTGTTCATTTGTTTTTTAGATACCACATATAGGTGAAATACAGTCTATGTCTTTTTCTGTCTGAATTATTTCACTTAGCATAATACCCTTTAGGTCCATATATGTTACCACAAATGGCAAGATTTCATTCTTTTTTTTATGGCTGAGTAATATTCCTGTGTGTGTGTGTGTGTGTGTGTGTGTGTGTGTGTGTGTGTGTGTGTGTGTGTATCTCACATCTTCTTTACCCATTCATCTATTGATGGGCGCTTGAGTTGCTTCCATATCTTGGCTATTGTAAATAATGCTGCAGTGAACATAGGGGTGCATATATCTTTTTGAGTTAATATTTTCATTTTCTTCAGATAAATATCCAGGAGTGGAATTGCTAGATCATATGGTAGTCCCATTTTCAATTTTTGGAGGGTTCTCCATACTGCTTTCCATAGTGGCTGCAACAGTGCACAAGGGTATCCTTTTCTCCACATCTCCGCCAAAATTTGTTATTTGTTGTCTTTTTGATGATAGCCATTCTGGCAGGTGTGATGGTATCTCTTTGTGGTTTTAATTTGCATTTCCCTGATGATTAGTAATGTTGAGCATCTTTTCATGTGCCTATTGGCCATTTGTATTTCTTCTTTGGAATAATGTCTATTTAGATCCTCTGTCCATTTTTTAATCTGTTGTTTGTTTTCTTGATGTTGAGTTGTATGAATTCTTTGTATATTTTGGGTATTGACCCCTTATTGGATATATCGCCTGCAAGTATCTTCTCCCATTCAATAGGTGACCTATTCATTTTGTTGGTAGTTTCCTTTGCTATGCAAAAGCTTTTTAGTTTGATGTAGTCCCATTTTTTTAATTTTTGCTTTTGTTTCCTTTGCCTGAGGAGACATATCCCCCTGCAAAATTACTAAGACTGAGGTCAAAGAGTATACTGCTTATACTCTTTGACCTTTCAGGTCTTACATTTAAGTCTTTAATCCATTTTGAATTTATTTTTGTGCATGGTGTGAGAGAGTAGTCCAGTTTGGTCCTTTTGCATGTAGCTGTCCAGTTTTCCCAACACCATTTATTGAAGATGTTCTTTCCCCCATTATATATTCTTGCCTCCTTTGTCAGAGATTAATTGCCCATATAAGTGTGAGTTCATTTCTGGGCTTTCTATTCTGTTCCATTGATCTCTGTGTCTGTTTTTGTGCTAGCACAATACTGTTTTGCTTACTGAAGTTTTGTAATATAGTTTGAAATCAGGGAGCATAATACCTGCAGCTTTGTTTTTCTTTTCCAAGACTGTTTTGGTTACTTGGGGTCTTTTGTGTTTCCAAACAAATTTTAGAATTATTTGTTCTAGTTTTGTGAAAAATGCCATTGGTATTTTGATAGTGATTATGTTGAATCTGTAGATTGCACTGGGTAGCTTGGTAAGTTTAACAATATTAGTCCTTCTAATCTATGTGTATATCTTTCCATTTGTTTGGGTCATCTTCAGTTTCATCAGAATCTTATAGGTTTCTAAGTAGAGGTCATTCACCTCCTTAGTTAGATTTATTCCCAGGTATTTTATTTTTTTGATGTGATTGTAAATGAGATTATTTTCTTAATTTCTCTTTCCAATAGTTCACTCCTAGTGTATAGAAATGATCTCTGTATTAATTTTTTATCCTGAAATTTTACCAAATTCATTGATGAGTTCTGGTAGTTTTTTGGTGGGATCTTTAGGATATTCTGTGTATAGTATCATGTCATCTGCAAACAGTGACAGTTTTACTTCTTCCTTTCCAATTTGGATTCCATTTATTTCTTTTTCTTGTCTGATTGCTGTGGCTAGGACTTCCAATACTATGTTCAATAAAAGTGGCAAGAGTAGGCATCCTTGTCTTGTTCCTGATCTTAGAGGAAATGTTTTCAGCTTTCACCATTTAGTATAATGGTAGCTGTGGGCTTGTCATATATGGTCTTTATTATGTTCAGGTATGGTCCCTCTATACCCACTTTGTTGACAGTTTTTATCAAAAATAGATGTTGAATTTCATCAAAAGTTTATTCTGCCTCTATTGAGGTGATCAAATGATTTTTATTCTTCAATTTGTTAATGTGGTGAATCACACTGATTGATTTGTGGATATTGAACTATCCTTGCACCTTTGGGATAAATCCCACCTGATCATAATGTATGATACTTTTAATGTATTGTTGAGTTTAGTTTGCTAACATCTTGTTGAGGATTTTTGCATCTATGCCCATCAGTGATATTGGCTTGTAATTTTCTTTTTTGTGTGGTATCTTTCTGGTTTTAGTATCAGGGTGATGCTGGCCTCACAGAAAGAGTTCAGAAGTATTCCTTCCTCTGCAATTTTTTGGAATAGTTTGAGAAGGATAGGTGTTAACTCTTCTCTAAATGTTTGGTAGAATTTACGCATGAAGCTGTCTGGTCCTAGACTTTTGTTTGTTGGGAATTTTTTGATTACTGATTCAATTTTATTGCTGGAAATTGGTCTGTTCATATTTTCTATTTCTTCCTGGTTTGGCCTTGGGAGATTGTCCATTTCTAGGAGTTTGTCTATTCCTTCTAGGTTGTCCTTTTTATTGGCATAAAATTGTTCATTGTAATCTCTTATGATCCTTTGTATTTCTTCGGTGTTGATGAATTTAATTTCTAATTTGGCAAGTATCAATAGATAAAATCTCCATTAAAAAGATTCTTTGGTCGCCTCGTTAATTTCTGTGAGTGTAAAGGGGTTCTGAGACTATAGTTTAAGACCTACTGGTTTCAACCACCCATAGTTGTCTCATCCTCCTTGCCACTAGGATTGGTTTATGGGTGGCCATAGGAACAAGACTGATCCAATCAGAGGAGATCCCAGGAATTTATCAAGTGGTGAGAAAGAGATGCTCTCATATATCCTGCTAGACAGGAGCCAGGCAATACATAGTCTTAGAAATTGCTGAAAAGGCAGCCAAGTAAGAAGAACTTACCTTAAGAAGAAAATAATGTTGTGGAGAAAGCAGAGAGAGAGGTTAGAAAGAAACCATTTCCTTTTTGACATTTTGAGCCACTTGATCAAACCAGACCTGCAGCCCATCCTACTTCTACACATTCCAGTTTTATGAGCCAACGAATTCCACTGTGGTTAAACTAGCCAACCTCAGGTGCTGCAATTGATGCATTATGTACCTGTTTGTGTGTATTTCTTTTTTTCCTCAACAGGTGCTTAAGACCTCAGGATAATATACTTTCTAGGGTTTACTCATCCAGTCCTCATCACTGCAACACAAATTAGCTTCTAAAGTGAACTTGGAAGGCAGAGTAGGGTCTGGGAGGAAAGGAACCTAGCGCAGATGAGTGACGTCAAAAGTGCCAACATTTTTGAGAGGAACAAGGAACAGTGGCATCTGATCTTGAATAGGAAGATTATAGCAGATTTTTATTTTCTTTTGCTTTTATGTATTTTCAGATTGGATAACATGAGCATGTATCACTTTTATGTTGAGAAAAAAATAGAACTATATTCTTATTTTTTTAATAGCCCATCGAATGGGGGCAAGGCTTTGCAGGCTGGGAATGGAGAGCAGATTGCTCCCACCGCGAGAGAACTCTTGGGCTAAAATTGCTAGCAGGGAAGTAAGATCTGTAAGGCACGCAGATGGGCCTAGGAAAGAAACTTCCTTTCATTTCCAGCTTTGCCAGGAGTCAACTTCAAAGATTCAGGGGAATGAACAACATCCCGAAGGGTTAAGGAATCATTAATTATGCCTCAATCAAATTGGCTGGAATATTTGCAGTTAAAAAACAGAGAGAGAGAGAGAGAGAGAGAGAGAAAGAGAGAGAGACAAATGTGAAGATTATTCCAACACTGGAAAAGGCTTAAGACAGAACTTAAGTGAAAACAACAACAAAAAGAGGATACAGATTGTATGCAAATTTCTATCATGTGGCCAAAAACTGGAAGATAACTTGGAAAAAGAAACCAGTTGTGGCATTAGGGTGGTGAGATCATGAATAATCTTTTCTTCCTTTTTAAGGAATGTCCTTCCAGGTTGCTAAATGTTGTTTTTTACAATAAATAAAAATGCGGGGAGTCATTGGTTCAAATTACCGAGGTCTCAGAGGCCTCTCCAGATGGCCTGTTTCTTTTCACCTGCCAAATGGCTCTCATCTGACACCAGGACAGAAGCTGTGCCTTCCCCAGGGCCTGGCATCCTTGAAGCTGTTAGTGGTGATGCTGATGCGACTCCTTTGTAAGCGGCCAGAAGGAAAGAAGGGAAGGAAGTTGTAGCAGCCAAGACTGAGGATGAGGGTGAGGTGAGGGTTCAGGAATCCCTCGCCCTCCACCACCACCTCATGGGGGTTCTGGCCCAGTCACTGTCTTTGTCTTTTCCCCCTGGTGTGCTTCACCTTCTGTTCGACCCCCATCCGAGTCCTCCGGAGGTGCCGTGCCTCCCTCGGCCCCAAGGGGCTGGAGCGCGGCTGCAGCCAAAACAACAGACTCTCTCTGCTGCCCCGAAGCACAAGGAAAGCTGGTCCCTTGAGGTTTTACTAGGAATGTTTCCCGTGAACAATCAAGGGAGAAGCAGAAGTAAAACACAAGGGAGAGAAAGAGACGTTACGAAAGCATCAGGAGAGGCTGTCTGTGGGCAGAGGACGGCTTATTGAGGAAACAGTTCTGCCCAGACTGAATCCTTTTGGAAGCTGTGGGACATGTCTTCACACACAGAGATTCAAGGAGCTTCCCTCGTTCCGTCCATCCTCCACCCCTATGTTCATTGCACAAACATTTGCCGAGTGCCTATTATGTGCCGTAATTATTAGTAGTATATGGTATTATGCTAATCAAGGTGTCGGTCAGGGCTGTGTTTTATCTTCACGACTCCCCTTTGAGGTGAGGGATGTCTTATCTAAGGAAGTTGAGGCCTGGGGAAACTTAGGGAAAGGAAGTAACCTGCACAAGATCACATGGCTAAGAAGTAGCAATGTCAGGATTTGAACCCAGGCTATCAGACTCCAGAGCCCACCTAAGACATGGTCCAGGACCTTCAGGACCAAATGGTCTAACTAAAGAGAAAGACACTTGAAAAACAAATGAGCAAACAAAACCAGTCACACCACGAGATATAAGAGAAAGATAATGAACGAAGCACAAGGGAGCATCAGGGGGACATGGCTGGGTCTGCCTCGGAGCTCAAGGACATCTCTTGGAGGGGTGAATCTTGAATTTGGCATCGAAAGGTAGGGTAGGTAGACTGGCAGGTACATTCATTTGGGGCTGTGTTCATTTTCGGTTGCTGCGTAAATCACCGCCAATTTAGCGGATTAAAACACCACCAATTTATTATCTCACACTTCAAGTTCAGGTACAGTGTGACTGGATTCTCTGCTCAGGATCTCACGTGACTGAAATCAAGGTGTTGGCCTTGACTGCAGCCCTCATGTGGACTCTGGGTCCTCAGTCAAGTTCACTGGTTTTTGGCTGTTTCCTTGCAGTTCCGGGGTTGCGGTCCTCACGTTTTTTGCTAGCTGTGGACCAAGGACCACCCTCAGCTCCTAGGGGCCGCCCACAGCTCCTTGCTTTGTGACCCCATAGGAAGTTCACAACAGGGATGTTTGCTTTCTGCCAGGCCAGCCAGAGCACAGCTCCATGACTAGCTCTTCTGCTACTAGTCAGATAAACTCTCTGCTTTAAAAAAATCTCATGTAATTAAGTCAGGCCCACCCAGAAAAATCTTCTTATTTTAAGATCAGCTGATTTGGTGGGCTTCCCTGGTGGTCCAGCGGTTAAGACTCTGTGCTCCCAATGCAGGGGGCCTGGGTTCGATCCCTGGTCAGGGAACTAGATCCCGCATGCCTCAAAGAAGATCCCACATGCGGCAATGAAGATTCCAAGTGTTGCAACTAAGACCCGGCATAGCCAAATAAATAAATGAATATATTTTTAAAAAAATAGATTAACTGATTTGGGAAATAATTACATTTGGAAAATCCCTTCACAGCAACACCTAGATTAGTGTTTGATTGAATAACCAGGAGAAAGTGTGTGTACACGACAGGCTTGGGATTTGGGGGGCCATCTTAGAATTCTGCCTACCACAGGAGGCAGGAGTTAGCAAATGGAGATTCAGCAAATGGAGAAGATGAGGAAGATCAATCCAAGAAGAGGAAATAGGATTAGCAAAGGATTCCGAGAGACCGTTGGAGAATGAAAATAGAAAAGTGAATGCCATGTTTCCGGCAACATGGCAGGCTACATTCTGGAGCTATCTGCCAAGTCAAAACTCCTTAAGATGCTGGGGGCTTCCCTGGTGGTGCAGTGGTTAAGAATCTGCCTGCCAATGCAGGGACACAGGTTCAAGCGCTGGTCCGAGAAGATCCCACATGCCACGGAGCAACTAAGCCCGTGCGCCACAACTACCGAGCTTGCGCTCTAGAGCCCGCGAGCCACAACTACTGAGCCCGTGTGCCACAACTACTAAAGCCTGCTCACCTAGAGCCCGTGCTCCGCAACAAGAGAAGCCACCGCAATGAGAAGCCCACGCACCGCAACAAAGAGTAGCCCTCGTTCACTGCAACTAGAGAAAGCCCAAGTGCAGCAATGAAGACCCAATGCAGCCAAAAATAAATAAATTAAATAAACAAATTTATTTTAAAAAATCCTTAAGATGCTGAGGAAACTATCAAAGGCATGTTTTTACAGGAAGGCTGAGCTGCCCCTCTGAGGCAGAAACAATGGAAAAATGTGACTATAGAGAGGTGAGTGGGAACCAGAGTTTGCCCTGGAGCCATCTGTTAGTTCTTGTCAAGTAGATTGGAGATGGGAGACAAAACCTAGGCTGAAGCAGAATGTGAGATTAGAATGGTGATCCTTATGGGTACCCCAGAACCCTCAAAGGGTAGAAGTTTCAATGGGTGTAGTCTGATATCGCTCCCCAAGGGAAACAGTGGAATACTCACTATAGGTAATTACTTGCCTTAAGATACCTAATTTTAGTTCAGAGTGGAACCAAAATAAAGAGGAAATTTTCCCCTGAGAATTCTCAACCAAAAGCCTGCACTCACACAGGTTTGGGGCTGGAGTTCACATCACCTTCGGAACAAAAAACCTTTTAAAGTGGCCCTAGGTTGGTAGTTCTCTCAGATCCCTGTAAGAAGCCAATCACCTCTAGAGACATGCTTTTTAGACCCAAGCCTAAGACAATTCCCATAAATTTCCTTCGACCATCAGGGACATGTCACTTCTGCTTATCCCAGAGGGACAATTCATCCTTTGTGGCCATTTTACTAGGATCAACAAGGGAATAATCACAGCTTTTCTATTTTCTATACACTTAAAATTAAAATTTTTACTGAAGTATAGGATACCAACCAAGAAGTTCAAAAATCACAACTGTACAGCTCAGTGAATTCTGACTCAGTGAAGATACCATGTCAAGAAAGAGAACGTAGCCTACATTCCCAAAGCCTGCCTCACAACTCCTTTCTGGTCACCATCTCCATCCTCTCCTCTGCAATGGTAGCCACTCTTCTGATTTCTACCTCATAGATTTTAGCCTTTTTTTTTTGCAGTACGCGGGCCTCTCACTGTTGTGGCCTCTCCCGTTGCGGAGCACAGGCTCCGGATGCGCAGGCTCAGCGTCCATGGCTCACGGGCCCAGCCACTCCGTGGCATGTGGGATCTTCCCGGACCGCGGCACGAACCCGTGTTCCCTGCATCGGCAGGCGGACTCTCAACCACTGCGCCACCAGGGAAGCCCTAGCCTGTTTTTGAACTTTATACAAAAGAAATCCCACTGTATGGACTCTGGGTCTGGTTCCTTTCATTCAATGTTGGGTTGGTGAGTTTCATCTGTGTTGCCGAATGCAGCTTAAATTTGTTCATTTTCATTGCTGCCTAGTGTGGCTATATGACAATTTTTTTATCCCTTTGATTGACATTTGGGTCGTTTCAAATTTGAGATTATAACAAATAGTGATGCTGTAAATGGTCTTATTCATGAGTTTTGGTGGCCTTGTGCCTTGTTTTAACCTTCAAGAAGAGGAAGAACAATCTTAAGAGAGTAGTGACGTCACTAGGAGTCCCGCTATCATCCCACCCTGTCACTCGTGATCTAACATTTTACCGAACCTAGATGATCTGAGATAGTTCTTGTACTCAGTATAGCTATGTGGAGACGCTTAGAAACTCAATGAGAGTCAGAGATGGAAGAAATCTTATACATCATCCAGCCCAGAATTTCCCAAACTTCAACTGTACAAATGCCATAGCTGTGATTTTTGCCATAATTTTGTACCACCTTACCATCACTTAATATTTTTCTTTCCACTGTCTAACTTTTTATCATTTAAAGATCTGCTTCAGCCTTACCTTAAGCAATGACGGCTGCTTTGAACAGATAGCTTTGATGTGCTAGCTATGTTCTTTCTATTACACATTAAAATAAACACATGGGGACTTTCCTGGTGGTCCAGTGGTTAAGAATCTGTCTTGCAATGCAGGGGACGCCGGTTTGATCCCTGGTAGGGGAACTAAGATCCCACATGCCACAGGGCAACGAAGCCCGCATGTCACAACTAGAGAGAGAGAAGCCCGCGTGCCACAACTAGAAAGAAGCCCGCGTCCTGCAACGAAGAGCCCGCGTGCCTCAATGAAAGATCCTGCGTGCCGCAACTAAGACACAACGCAGCCAAAAAAATAAATATATATTTTTTAAAAAGCTTAAAAAGAAAGACTACAGTTTCAAATAACCTCCTCTTCGAACATGAGACAGATATTTTAAAAAAATAAACACATAACTATTTAAATAAATTTGTCAGCCTGCTTCCTGTGTGTCTCATTTTGGTCCAACCCCACCTTCCTCTGTCTGGGAAGCTGACCCCTGCAGACCGACTCAAGCAGCTCCCTTGTCTTCTGGCTTTTGCTGTGTTCAGCTGCGAGGCGTTGGAGGGTAGCTAGAGGTCAGGGTATTCATGCCCCTGGCCTCTGCCCTGCCCTTCCCCAGTCGGCAGTGGCCACATTCTCTATCAAAGGCCGCAGATCTGGTCAGGCAGAGGCTCTCTCACAGCTAATAGTTTCATCTTCTTGCCCCTTGTGATGAGAAAAACAACTTTTTTTTTCTGAGTTACTGACTAGGCATTTTACAGTATGATAACCCTGCTCACACCCAGAGTGTGGACATTTTAGATGTGGACTTGAGTTTAGGTTACCCGCCCTAAGTTTCCGCCTTGTGAGGCAGTTTTGTTTCTTGTTTTTGTTTTTTGTCCATGCAGCATGGCTTGTGGGATCTTAGTTCCCCGACCAGGGGTCGAACCCAGACCCACAGTGGTGGAGGTAGGAGGTCCTAATCACTGTATCGCCAGGGAATTCCCAGAGGCAGCTTTCGAATAACCGTTTAGAGTTAAGCCCCGGAAAGCCTAGTGACCTCCACCCCGGCTTGCTACCCTGCTCTCTCTGTCCTGCTCGCTCATGACCTGGGATGTAGGACTGCCCTTCCCCCAGCTTCTAGAATCTTGTGAATAATAAATCTTATGACTCTATTTCCTTTGTGTGGGTGTATTAGAGCTGTGCCTTCAATCAAGCTGACGGGTTTCACTTCCTTGAAGTGGGAGCTTAGATGCTGTGGGAGCTCTGGGCCATGCCCCCCCGAGGAGTGGCTCCGTCTCCTCATTCAGCAGGTCATAATTGGCATGTTCTTTTTTTTTAAAATTTATTTATTTTTATTTATTTATTATTTTTGGCTACATTGGGCCTTCATTGCTGCGTGCGGGCTTTTCTCTAGTTGCGGCGAGCTGGGGCTACTCTTTGTTGCGGTGCGTGGGCTTCTTACTGTGGTGGCTTCTCTTGTTGCGGAGCATGGGCTCTAGAGCGCGGGGGGGCTTCAGTAGATGCGGCATGTGGGCTCAGTAGTTGTGGCACGTGGGCTCAGTAGTTGTGGCTCACGGACGCTAGAGCGCAGGCTCAGTAGTTGTGGCGCATGGGCTTAGTTGCTCCTCGGCACGTGGCATCTTCCTGGACCAGGGCTCGAACCCATGTCCCCTGCATTGGCAGGCGGATTCTTAGCCACTGTGCCACCAGGGAAGCCCCATAATCGGCATATTCTTAATTCAATACACCAGCTTCTAGCTTCTCAACACATCCCTTCAGGTCGAAGAGTGGTCATGGCTTCCAGATGTTGCAAGTCCCTGGCATTTGCCATCTCCTTTTGGCACCCTTAATTGTGCCCATCCCTTTGTCAACAATCCTTTCCCTGAACCCTCCTCAACTCCTCCCTTTCATGGGGCCATCTGCTTCCTGCTAGGAGGAATGCGATGTCAAACATCACCAATGGTAGGCATCCCTTCCTTCCACCTGTACAGGTGCTAGCTGATACCCAGGAGGGAACACACTCATCCAAGGTCCCCCAGCTGTGAGTGCCAGAGCTACGAATGGTCTCCCTAATTCAATGCACTTCTCACCGTAAATGTTACTTCTCAGGGGAGAAACTGGTCAGTTCTGATAACAGTGCCCGAGTGTTCAATACAGTAAGTCCCCTACATATGAACTTCCAAGTTGCGAATTTTCAAAGATACGAATGTGCAGCTGGTTCCAGCAAGGAACCAGAACCTGTGCCATCCACTTCAGGCGTGAGTGGAATTGCAGCTCGCCCTCCGTCTCCTGTTGCTGACGATCCTTCAGCTCTACCGTCTCCCACCTCCTCTCCCTCCTCCAGTCAGTAACTCTTCTTATCTGTTCACTCGATGCCAGCCCTGTATGTATGCCAGCTGTTGTACTGTACTATTGCACTTTTCAAGGTACTGTAAGATTAAAAATGTTTTCTTTATTGTTTGTTTTTTATGTATTATTTGTGTGAAAAGTATTATAAACCTACTACAGTACAGTACTATATAGCCCGATTGTGTTAGCTGGGTACCTAGGCTAACTTTGTTGGACTTACGAACAAATTGGACTTAATCACCGTGCTCTTGGAATGGAACTCGTTCGTACGTAGGGGACTTACTGTATTGCAAGTTCCCTTAGTAATCTCTCTCTTACGCTCCCTTCCCTGTCCTGCTCCATTTGTTGCTGGGCCCCAGATTTACCTGGGTCACAGCTGGCTCATTCCTTCCTTCCCCTAACCCAACACTCACGTGTGTCCCGCATCTGGCCTCCCAGAGTACTTGCCTTTTCTCAGACACACCGGCATTTCACCTCTCTGCTTTGATGAGGAGGCCTTCCCAGGGGAGGCCCAAAGGCCCGACCCACACACCTCTTCCTCTATATATGCTCGCTGCCTAACTTTTCTCCTCTATCCAGAGAGAATCATGCCTCCCTTGTTCTCCCAAAACTCTAACTTAACACTGGCCCGAATGGTGACTAGTTGTGTATGTGTTTTCCTGACGACACTGCCTCTATGAACGATCCTGCTGGATTTCTCTTTCTGACTCAAATAGCCCCTTCATTGTGCTGTGTCGAATTAAATTGCATTCATTGGGGCCATCAAGAGCATTAGAGTGTGAAAGATGTTCTGATGAGTCCAAGGGGAATGTCTATCCTGGTCATTTCTAATGATTATTTATTTTCAAAGGATATATGGATAAGATGGTCTGAGGCAAGGGTGGGATCTCGGGGGGGCCTCTTCCCATTCTCTTATTCGTCCCCTGTGAGGCCTGAGGGAAAGGGGCAAGGCAGTGGTCATCCAGTTTCATTATGGGTCCGGGGTCCTCTAACTGAGGTCCTTAGATGGGCAGCATCGACCCGATAAACGCCGGTAATCACATGCAAACTGTTGAGTTAGTGTGCCCCTGGGGGAGTGGGGTGGCAGAGGGTCGGGGAGGAGCCTCAGAGCTCTCCTTGAATTCCCAGAGGGCCTCAGCTCCAAAGAACACTTTGGCCTCCCTGCTTCCTTCCTTCGGCCTTGAAGAGGAAGGAGGCCTTGCTGAGCTCCACATCTGAGGTTGGGTCAAAGCCCCTGCAAGTTATCAACTGTTCTTGCTGGACTTTTCCTGTCTGTCTGAATCTCCCATGGGGGCCTTGAGGAAGGGTAGAGTTGGCCTCAGGGGCAGTTCTTTTGGGATCTAGGTGTTTGAATCCAGAGTCATAGCCATGGTATTGCCTCTTTCAGACATCGTTCCTGTGAGCATCTCTCCAGGGCCTGAGCTTGGGGGGCAAAGTCCTTTCTGGAGAGCATCTGGAGCCGCCTCCGAGTTTACCGCTGATGGTGGGCTGACCCACGACCAGTCAGCTCCCCGCTCTGAGCACCTCAGGGACCTTGGACTGTGAGCGAAAGTGGTCACATGTCAGGAGGACAGAGTTCCCCAAGGGGCCAAGTTCTTAGACAGCAATATCGGCTCTGGCAGGGAAATCTGGAGCGTGTAGTGAGTGTAGGGCTGGCTCTCCAGGACTGTCTCCTTTCGAGGAAAAGAACTGGGTGGCAGGGTGGGGTTTGGGGATTGAGGTGTGGCCAGGGTTTTACTGCCCACTATTCTCTTCTCTTTACTGTGTCTCACTCAGAGCTGAAGGAAGTGGCCTCGGCCATGGGTGAAATTTAGGGGAGCCTAACTGTGGCTTCAACCCTAGCAGGTGGTGGTGTGCCCAAGGTCCTCTGAACCCTTCCACCACACATAACCCAGACTGCCACAGCTCCTACCACCTCCACACGTGGGAAAAGGGCACCAAACTGGACATCGGGAGCTCAAGTCCTAATTCTCCCAACGCCAACTACTTGTGTATTCTTGGGCGAGTCACTTAACTTCTCTGGGTCTTGACTCCCGCAGCTGTCAGAGGGAGATAATAACCCTATAAGGTCCTCAGAGTGACTTTGAGGATCGAGTTGATACGTGTGAACGTCTTCAATTTACTCTAAAGCCTGATCAGTATATATTACTAATATTTACTCTGGAACCCCTTCCTTGCTTTGGGCCCTGCTACATGAACCAACTTGCGAATGGTGAGTAACAAACTTTTCATTTCCGTTTCCGGACAATTATTTGCATTTGTAACCAAGACCTCCCATGTCTTTGATCAGAGAAAAGAGTAGGGAATAAATTTCAAGTTTGCAGGCAGGTGGAGAAGAGGGACTTCTGAGTTGGAGGGTCCTGCTTCCTTCACGGGAGACTTTGCCGGCATTGCCATCTCTCTCCTCGTGAAAGGACGGACCTTGTTATCTACGTCATCAGGGAAGTTCTTGTGCAGAAGGCTGAGGGGAAAAGAATTTCCAAGGACAAGACACCCGCTGGGAAACCCAAGTTCCCAAACGTCCTCCATCTGTCAGCTGCTTGGAACAAGCTGATGCTTCCATGAGGCTGTTTTCAGTTGGGAAATCTGAAAACACCACAGCAGCGGGAAAGGGAACTAATTCTCTCCTTGCATTCCTGCGTTAGGCTGGTGAAGGGGGAGAAAACTGCCAAAAAGTTTAGTAACGTTTGAAGTCGCCTGTCAAGTTCAAGGTGTTTGTTTTCGTGGGATAGGCTGGCAGCCGCTTGCTTTCTCTCTTGCTCGATCCTTCCTCCTTTATTCCATCAGAGTTCTTGTTTCCTATCCAAAGGGCTCAATTCCTTTTTGAGTGATCTCCATTTTCTAGTCCCTGGTCTCTTCTTTATCCTATAAATATGGACACTGATTCATCAGAGTTTTCCAGCTCACCTTGGTGTAGTCGCACATCGCCTTTCTCAGCATCTGGCTCGTGAATTAATGCTTCTCTCAAGTCTAACTCAATTCTGTAAGTCACTCTCCTGTTTCCAGACTCTCATCAGGCTCCTCATGATCTACTGAAATAACTTCCATCTCCTGACCTCGGCTTTCTTCCATCTGGTCCCCAGGGCAACAGCCAACACAGACCCAAAGCCAGACGCACTGTTTCCACTGGCTGATGCAGCCCCAGGTCGGGGCGCAAGGCTCAGAAAGGGGCATTTGAACTGCAGGTGAGCCCCGTCGCCCTGCTCACCCCGGTGCCTTTGTCAGACACCTGTTGGTCCCAGACGCCCTTTCCAAACTCATCTCCTAATTCTCCCTTCTCCCTGCCCTTCTCCCTAGCCCAGCACCCTCTCACTGCCTCTCTCAAAGACCTCAACTTATCCTGTATCTGCACGCTTGTTATACTATTCCTTCCACCCCAATTTCTTTAACTTCCCTCTTAAAGCCTCCCAAGGCCCATCTCAGATGGCACTCCCTCATTAGTCAAGCGTGTATATAGACGGAGCTTGATCATATTGTAGGGGATCTGGGTGGGCTGTTTCCCACGCAGCCCAGAGCTGCACAGACTCCCCAGAGAGGAATCTTCCTGGAAGGTGGGGTCAGGCTGCCAGCATGTCTGGACCCCGAGTGGCAAGAAGAGCTGGGACTCCCTGAATTTAGAAATTAATGACATGAGGGAATTCCCTGGCTGTCCAGTGGTTAGGACTCCGCACTTTCGCTGCCGAGGCACAGGAGGGCGCAGCTTTGATCCCTGGTCGGGGAACTAAGATTCCACAAGCCACACAGCACAGCCTGGGGCTGGAGTGCAAGAAATTAATGGCATGAGTCCTCTGTCCTTCTGTCTGCACCCCACACTGCACTGTGCCTTGGCCCTCAACCCAGAGGCCCACTCTGTTACCCTCTCCAGAGGGTAAAACTCCAGATTTCTGCTGTGGTGAGACGGGGGTAGGTGCCCAGTGGAATAAAAAGGGTCTCAAAGGACCTAGGAAATGTAGTAACAGAAGACACTCAGAGATTGCTTACCAAGTGCAAACACTGCCTACGGTAAGCCCAAGGTAATTTACATATCCTAGCTCTGTTTGCATATATAAACATATATTTACATACATTGACTACTCCTCAAATAGCGCTTCTCCTAGTCTTCACCTAATGACACATGATCTGCCAGCTGGATCCAGAAGTCCCTGGGGCTCCAGCTTCCTCCGTTTGAGGAGTCTGTGGTGTGAAACATTTGCTCTATCCTTTTCCAAGTCAGACTTGAGATTGGGCTCAAAAGACTGCTCGGCCAGTTATCCCTCCTTGGTTTGCTTTCCCGCTTCCAGAATGTTATTGCTATTGTCTCCTCCTAAAATTCTTTCCTACATAGCATCACTGTAAGTGTGCTAGTGGCTAAGAGACGTTTATCTCCATGGAGAGAGTTGCCCACGCACCTGAGCTGCCGCAGCCAACTCCACGTCTCCTGCCCGAGGCCACACCTCAAGTCAAGTGCAGGGGACAGGCGTGTGTGCGTTCAGGGTGCCTACTTAGCTTTGCTCTCGAAACAGCACATAAGCCGCGTAAAAGGTGGTGGTGAATGGATGGACGCAACTCCCCTTCGTACCTCCGGTGGGCAGGCATGAAACTCGGTGCTCTCGGCAACCTGGGTGGAGGAGGTAAGATCTGCGGGCGCTCAGCCTTTTACACCCCCAGCCACGTCAGCATCCTGAAGCCACTTATGCTCTCATGTGTGACATTAATTCTGCCATTCAGGCAGCAGCACTACTCAGCTCCTCCTGACCTTGTGGCTGAACCAGCCCTGGGCAATCTCTCCTTCTCTGCACCTGGGTGACAGGGCTTCAGGTTTTGCGTTTATGTCCAATTCTGGGCTTCCCGTGCATGGGTCTCCCCACGACCTGCCACACCTCAAAGTTCTGAAGAAAGGTAAATGCAGAAAGGTTTTTATTCCCCAAACCCCAAAGCTGCCTCTAGGTAGGTCAGCAAGGTTGGGCCCCATGGCCTGCCTCTTCACCTTGGAAAGGTTTAGGGCCTAGACAGGGCTACTACTAGCCTTGAGCAAAGTAGGGAACTGTACCTCTTGGATTTTGCATGATAAGTACACAGAGCTCTAATGTCAACAAGGACAACGCTCCTTCTTGGACGTGGTGCACTTGTGCAGTGGCACAAGGTGCCTTGGGCAGCTGTACACGGTGGCCTTGGGTCCAAGGCCATCTTTTGGCCTTTCTCCTGAGCTCACAGCAAAATCTCTTTATCTTTCCAATCTGTTGGTTAGGACATGTCTGCCTGAGAAAGAGTAATAACAGGCAGAGAGAAGCAAGAATGAGAGCATTTCCTCTAATATACATTTATTATTAGTTTCTAAATTAAGAGACTTTTTTTTTTTTTTTAGCATTTTGAGGTTTACAGAAAAATGGAACGGAAAATACAGAGTTCCCACACACACCCTCGCCCACACCAAGGTTCCCTTGTTCTGAACGTCTTGCATTAGTGTGGTACATTAGGTACAATGGATGAACCAATAACACCTGGTGATTAGAGTCTCTGGTTTATATTAGAGGTCTCTGTTTGTGTTGTTCATTCTATGGGCTTTGACAAAATGTATAATGATACGGATTCACCATTATAGTGTCATATATAGAATAGTTTCACTGCCCTAAAAAAAATCCTATGGCTATGTTTAGTTTTAAAACCCAAATGCGGGCTTCCCTGGTGGCGCACTGGTTGAGAGTCCGCCTGCCGATGCAGGGGACGCGGGTTCGTGCCCCGGTTCGGGAAGATCCCACATGCCGCGGAGCGGCTGGGCCCGTGAGCCATGGCCACTGAGCCTGCGCGTCCGGAGCCTGTGCTCCACAACGGAGCCTGTGCTCCACAACGGGAGAGGCCACAGCAGTGAAATGCCTACGTACCACGAAAACAAAACAAAACAAAACAAAAACCCCAAATGCTCTACTCCCTGTACCCCCCTCCGTGCTCCCCTTTGCTGGTTGGAGTAGGAGTGGGGAGGGGCTGGGAGCTTCCAGAGGAGGCCAGCATTTCTCAGCTTTGCTCTTTTCTTCTGCTCACCCAATACCCCTCCGTGAAGGAGATTATCCTCACAAATCAATAAAAGTTGAACCTGTCTGCTTTCCTTCCCTCCCTCCTTCTTGGGCTGCCTCACCTCCGATCCAGCAGTGAGAGGAAATTGGCACTTTCTTAAGGAGGAAACCTTCCAGTGAAAACATAAGTCCTTTAACTTTGTGGCGACCTATTAAAACGAGTTTACTGGCAAAGTTCACACGTTAAAAATCGTGTTGGGTAATATAGTTGTGCCTTGTATAATTCTGAGGGTTTCTGATAACAGAGTCAAGTCGTGTTCCTTCCAAGAAAACAACTCTGCTTGTCCTATTGGGGCATCAAGGAGATAACCACATGGGCAGGGTGGCTGTCAAAATATGTAAGAATTGGGCTTCCCTGGTGGCGCAGTGGTTGAGAGTCCGCCTGCCGATGCAGGGGACACGGGTTCGTGCCCCGGTCCGGGAAGATCCCACGTGCCGCGGAGCGGCTGGGCCCGTGAGCCATGGCCGCTGAGCCTGCGCGTCCGGAGCCTGTGCTCCGCAACGGGAGAGGCCACAGCAGTGAGAGGCCCGCGTACCGCAAAAAAAAAAAAAAAAAAAAAAGTTAGAATTTGTAGGGTATCGGTATGTATTGGTCAGGATGCACTGAGTCATGCTGCAGTAACAATCAACCTTCCATTAGTATCTTTAAAACAGACTTATTTCTTGCTCATGCTCCCCGCTCCTCCTGCACTGGTGGGGAGGAGGTAAGCAGGAGAAGTGTTCTGTCAACTACAATTCATCAGAAGGATGCTGGCCGTGCAACTGGACGAGGTCCTGGAGGCCCCGTCTGTGCCAGGATCAGCCCTTTCCTCAGATTGTGAGCAGGTGTGGAGGCGTCCTGGGCAGGGCTGGCTTCGTGGCTGTGTGACTTGGGCAGGTGTATAGATCCCCATGTGTTCAGAGGGTCTTGTGCTTGGTTTAATGCTCAGCTGACACTGTCTTGAAATTCTCAACAATTTTTTTTAACACCTTTATTGGGGTATAATTGCTTTACAATGGTGTGTTAGTTTCTGCTTTATAACAAAGTGAATCAGTTATACATATGTTCCCATTCTCAACAATTTTTAAACAAGGAGTCTTGTCTTTTTATTTTGCACAGGGCTCTAAAAATTATTGTAGGTAGGGCTTCCCTGGTGGCGCAGTGGTTGGGAGTCTGCCTGCCGATGCAGGAGACATGGGTTCGTGCCCCGGTCCGGGAGGATCCCACGTGCCGCGGAGCGGCTGGGCCTGTGAGCCATGGCCACTGAGCCTGTGCGTCCGGAGCCTGTGCTCTGCGGCCGGAGAGGCCACGGCGGTGAGAGGCCCGCGTACCGCAAAAAAAAAAAAAAAAAAAAAAAAAAAAAATTATTGTAGGTAGCCATCCTGGTCCCAGCGGAGGGTGGGTAGAAGTGCATTCCAGAAATAGGGAGCAGCAGTTTTTTTTAACCAACCTGTGTGAAGTGTTTCGATTAACTTAACAGCTGGTACGGCAACTAGTGCATATCGGCCCAGACGTGAGTTGACGTGATAGTCCCTAAAAGGACCCACATTCACTAGGACAGTCATTTGGGGTAGAAGTGATTCCTTAGCTTGGAAATCAGAATTCAGAGGCCAGGTGAGGCACTCCCATCTCTTTCTGAGTCTTCCTTTCATGAGTCTAGATTTTTTAGATTTTAAGGAGGAGAAATAAAAAGATATGACCTCCTGGCTGACGAGGGTTAAACATGGTACTTGCTACATGGCATTAGGATGGGAACTAAAGTGGGATGGGTCTTACATATTCTAATGAGCAGTCTTTGCAAACAGTATTATCATTTTTATTACTCTGAGGTTATTCTTTTTTTTAAATGTTTTAAAAAATTATTTATTTTTGGCTGTGTTGGGTCTTCATTGCTGCACGCAGGCTTTCTCTAGTTGTGGTGGGTGGGGGCTACTCTTCGTTGCAGTGCGTGGACTTCTCACTGTGGTGGCCTCTCTTGTTGCGGAGCACGGGCTCTAGGCGCGTGGGCTTCAGTAGTTGTGGCACGTGGGCTCAGTAGTTGTGGCGCACGGGCTTAGTTGCTCCACAGCATGTGGGATCTTCCCAGACCAGAGCTTGAACCCATGTCCCCTGCATTGGCAGGTGGATTCTTAACCACTGTGCCACCAGGAAAGCCCTCCTTTTTTTTTTTTTAATACATCTTTATTGGAGTATAATTGCTTCACAATGTTGTGTAGTTTCTGTTGTACAACAAAGTGAATCAGCCATATGCATATGTATATCCCCCTGTCCCCTCCCTCTTGAGCCTCCCTCCCACCCTCCCTATCCCACCCCTCTAGGTCATCGCAAAACACTGAGCTGATCTCCCTGTGCTACGCTGCTGCTTCCCACTAGCTATCTACTTTACATTTTGTAGTGTATATATGTCGATGCTACTCTCACTTCACCCCAGCTTCCCCCTCCTCCCACCCCATCCTCAAGTCCATTCTTTACATCTGCATCTTTATTCCTGCCCTGCCACTATGTTCATCAGTACCATTTTTTTTTTAGATTCCATATATATGTGTTAGCGTATGGTATTTGTTTTTCTCTTTCTGACTTACTTCACTCTGTATGACAGACTCTAGATCCATCCACCTCACTACAAATAACTCAGTTTCGTTTCTTTTTATGGCCGAGTAATACTCCATTGTATATATGTGCCACATCTTTATCCATTCGTCTGTCGATGGACATTTAGCTTGCTTCCATGTCCTGGCTATGGTAAATAGTGCTGCAATGAACATTGAGGTACATGTCTCTTTTTAAATTATGGTTTTCTCAGGGTATATGCCCAGTAGTGGGATTGCTGGGTCATATGATAGTTATTCCTTTTTTAAAAACTTTATCCCTTAGCACAGGGTTAGTAAGTACCAAACATGCGTGCTCTCACCCTCCCCTTCTCATCCTCTTCTATGCTAAGTCTGTCATGGCTGGTTAATCATATCACTCTTTCCAGTTGATCCTGGCTGTGGTCTCAGAATCTGCCCTCCCTCCACACCCAGCACTGTAGGCAGTCACTAAACTCATTGTAGGTTGGGACCCAAGGAAAATCCTAGCCATTCCAGTGTTCGCCCTTAGTCAGGTCCAACTTAAATATTTCAGCCTATGACAGCCGTGTTATGGGATATTGTTGTATAATAATTTATTCAGTCTTTGTCCTGGATTCCCGGGATGGGTCTTCTAAACTCTTGGAATTTCCTGAATGTTAGGAGTGTCTTTATTATCCACAGTGGGCCCTGGGACCACACCTGAGCTCAGGTTAACGAGGTGACTCCTGGTGGGCCCTGGAGTTTCAGGATGAGGGCTCGCCAAGCCAGAAAGACCAACCATGTGACTACAAAGTTGGGGTTTTGAGTCAGGTGATATTGGTCTGGAGGGGTGGGGGGGCTGAAGATTGAGTTTAATCACACTTCTAGTGATTCAATGAATCAAGCCTGTGTAATGAAACCCCAAGAAAATCTCTGGACCCTGAGGCTCGGGTGAACTTCCTGGCTAGTGAACCCATAAAAGTGCTGGGTGGATGATGCTCTAGGTTCCACATGGAGAGGACATGGAATCTCCGAGTTCAGGACCCTCCCAGACGTTTCCCTATGAGCCTCTTCACTTGTCTGGTCCTGATTTGTATCCTTTATAATAAAGTTGAAATTGTAAGTCTAGCACTTTGCTGAGTTCTGAGAGTCTTTCTAGCGAATTATCAACCTGCGGGGGTAGTGGAAACCCCCAAATTTGTAGCCAGTTGGTCAGAAGTCTGGGTGGCTCAGGGACCCCTGAACTTGTGGCTGGCACGTGGCACAAAGGCAGTCTTATCGGCGACTGTGCCCTTAGCCTGTGGAGTCTGCACTTGGCCTGAGTAGTTTGGTTCAGAATTGCATTGCAGGAATGCAGATGTGAAAGGCAAAGAGGAAGCCACGCTTCCCTGAGGCTGCCGTGGTAGCAAGTGCTGGAGATGAGGAGATCTCCAGGGGCAAAATGGACCTTTGCAGACCTAACCTGCCCTTGCAACTGGGGCATGTTCCTCCATTGACAACGTCAGAGGAGCTGGACTTCAGTAATGAAGTATGCAAATTTCCCCAGGCCCCATAGGTACAAATGAGGTCACATTCATGACCTTGTTTCTCAAGTTCTTCCCTACATCCACCCCTGCGAAGTGCCTATGCCCCATGAGAATTTCTGGAGTACCTGGGGGTATTCTCATGAACACGCAGAGTCAGCTGTTTCTGAGGTCTGCTGCACACTGCTGCTTCCACCGGACCACACTGTGGTGGATATCTTCTACCTGCCCCTCCAGACTCCCTCCCCACACTCCCTGCCATGCTCAGTGTCCTGCAAAGCTGACCTTTATGAATTGCCTCATCCAAGGCTACTTTGTCTTGGCCTCTGGTTAGGTTCAGCCAGTGGAAGGCACTGAGAGCAGGGTGTTCATTGCCTGTTCCTCCCTGCGGTGAGTTGACTGATTCCCTTAACAAAGGCTGCATCTCTGACCAGGTGGCCACGTCCTTGCTTGTGCCTTCAGGTCTAGGAGAGGTAAAGCCTTCCTGCTGTTGTTAGCCCTGGGATGCTTTCCAACCCCTTATAGGTTTCCCTTCACTACTCACATCTCTGTAAATGGTCCTTCTTCAAACTCTCCTTAGTTTGAGATGCCATTTGCTTCCCTTTAGGACCCTGATCACATAGACACCGCTGCTGTTTCCACTGTATATACATCCTTGGGGCCATCCCACCTCCCCTTGAGCATCACCGATAATTCTACTCTGTCCTATTAAAGTAGAGCTGACACAGTGCCTATGGCAGTGTGGGAGGGAGCATCTCTCCCTGCTCTGTGTCACTCTGTTAGAGGAGTCTCAGCAATGTACTGTTTGTGCTCCAATGTCTTCTAGAATTTTAGAAATAGCTCTTTTTTGACCGGCATGAGGCTGAAGGAGCCTGAGAAGTCTGGGTCTGGGAGCTCGCTATGCCACTAAATGGCTGTGTGCCCTTGGACAAGTCATTCTCATTTTCAGGCCTCAGTTTCCTCACCTGTAGCACAGGGGTTGGACTTAGTGTTCTTCGTGTGTGTGTGTGTGTGTGTGTGTGTGTGTCTGTCATTTTCATTTATCGTTTTTTCTTAAATTGAAATATAGTTGATTTATAATGTTATGTTAGCTTCAGGTGTACAGCAAAGTGATTCAGTTATATATATATATTTTTTCATATTCTTTTTCATTATAGCTTATGACAAGATATTGAATATAGTTTCCTGTGCTGTACGGTAGGACCTGTTGCTTATCTGTTTTATATATAGTAGTTTGTATCTGCTGATCCCAAACTCCTAATTTATCCCCCCCACCTTTTTCCCCTTTGGTAACCATAAGTCTGTTTTCTATGTCTGTGTGGACTCAGTGATTCTTAAACTGCCCTGGGCCCCCAGTCTCACTTTAGCCAGAGTAGCTCCTGTTTGATCTACTTTTAGAATTTGGGCTTTCGTGAAGATTTCCTTTAAAGCATGGCTTTAGATGAAGCCTTTTCCATGGCTTTAAAAATGCTTGACAACAACTAGACTAGGTAATTCTAAGGTGGCTTCCAGTCTCAACATTTTTTTTTTTTTTTTGGCTGTACCACACGGCTTGCGGGAACTTAATTCCCCAACCAGGGATTGAACCTGGGCCTTTGGTAGTGAAAGCACAGAGTCCTAACCACTGAACTACCAGTCCCAACATTTTTGAGCATAAAATCAACCTTGCCTTCCTAACCACTGTGCCAGGGAGGGTCTGGTTCCAAGAATTAATGGAAAACTGATGGTTGAAGCCTGTCTCCTGTCAGGCTCTGTCATGGCAAATCTACCATGGCCCAGTAAATCACTTTGCTCCACCCCATCCATCTTCGGCATCTTCTCACTTATTTCTCATTTACTTCTGCCACTCCTCCTAGGCAAGGAGAAAGAAAAAACTGATTTTAAACCAATTGCATAAAATGCAAACCACCCCAGCAAACAAAACTGTGGAAAAGATGGCAGCTTTAAATGAACGGACTCCCGAGGTTTGCAAAGGCTTCGTCCACAATAATGGAAGCTGGCAGCCCCTCGGTGGTTTGTCCCAGACACTTGGTGCTGGAGAGAATTATAGAGTGGTGATTAATAGTTTGTGTAGCATCTGAGCCTGCTTCCTGATTGTGGGGAATCTGCCCTTGCGTGAGCCCTGTCTGGGTCTGAAGGCTGAAAACTCCCCTTGATCTCTGGCAGCAAAAGCACAGACACATGAACTAAGTACAGCCAATCAGATTCTCACCTGAGAGCTTCAATACAGACTGAACAATATCATTGGAATTCCTTTTGACGGGGTTGATGGCTAAGGCATCCAGTGTCTGGTGGCATCGGTGGTACCCGGGCCAGCAGTGGCCACAGTGCCAGCACAGAGCCCAGCATCCAGCTACCTACAATCCATTTTGAAAGAGGCAAGATATCACAGATGACGTTACAGGATGTTAGTTTTGCCAGAGAGTTTCTGCGTCTTGCCAGCCTGTGCCTTTTCCAACATTCCCTTTCTTTCTGTAGTCTCTGAGTTTCCCTGACACTCGATCTCCTTAAGCCTCTCCCAAGGGATTCCTCTCTCAGGCTGCCTACCCTCCATCTCCTCAGCAGATGTTTAGGCAGCGCTGGTTGCCTCTCAAAAGAAGAAGCAATACCTCTCCTGCCTTTCTCCCCACCCCCATCCTCCTTCTGCCCATTTTATGCCCCAACTGTGCCAATGCAGGGCAGTTGGTACTCTTCTCCTTTTGGAAATGAAAACCCCAGAGTGAGTCTTCCTGACACACGTGCGTGTGTGCTGGGAGTGAGGACTGATTCATAAATCTTGCTTGAAGAAGAAAGGCCTTTGAGCAACCTGGCAAAGGTTGGCTTTCATTCACTTCCTTGTCACCCCCTTTCTGAACACCTCTTCTGCTCCAGGCCTGCGGTAGACCCCATGGGGATACTGAGGAACAAATGCTTATATAAAATAAGGAAAAAGATGTGGGACTTCGAATTGGGAGACCTGGGTTGGGACCCTGCTTTGGTCACTCACTCTCTGCGAGAATTGGGTAGGTTCCCTAACCTCTCTGAGCGTCAGTTTCCTTATCTGTAAAATGGGCTCGTGAATGCACGTACTCTATGGATTGTGCGGAAATTCAAGTCAGAATGTATGTAAGCATTCATCCAAATCGCCGGTTCATAGGAGACCTCCCGTCAAGGTGTGTTGCTGTCAACAGAAAGCCCCGCAGATGACGGAGCCCCAAAGGGAAAGGTGTCCCCCCATCTACCCTGAGTGGTGGGGGAGGGGCACTTGGGAGTTGAGGTACCTGGCAAGGTGGGAAAAATTACTTGCAATTACGTCGTATGTTGATTTCTATCCGTCAAGTATCTTCTTACATTTCTTGACAAGAATGCTTGTAAAATAGAGTGGGCAGGGATGTTGAATCCCTAGGGCCATTGACATAAGAGAGGGTGGCTGGAGGGAAGAGGGTGCCAGAGGAGAAAGTGCTAAAAGGAAGAGCGGAAAATGAGCTTTACTCACAATTCAGGGTTGTCTAAATCGCCCCTGAGTCCGGTTTCCCTGTAGCCCTAAGGTGGGGGTGGGAACCACACCGTGGGGATTGAGGTGGGAGCTGCATGGGCGCTGGTGTCAGGAGACCTAAGTTCCAGTCTAGTCTCTGACATGTATGAGGTAGACGAACTGAGAGAGTCACTTCAGCTCTCTGAGACTTTGTTTCAGGTACCAAGACGTACGGGAAAATGATAGCACCTGCCTCACGAGAGTGCAAACAGTGAACAAGTGAGCGATTTTTTTTTTTAACAGGTTATTGAGCTATAATTCACAGAGTGTAAAATTCACCCTTTGAAAGGATACACTTTCATTGTTTTTCATGTATTCAGAGTTGTGCAGCCATCATCACTATCTCATATTAGAACAATTTTATCACCCCTAAAGGGACCCACATCCATTATCAGTCACTCCCCATTCTCCCTCCCAAGAGACTTATTTTTAGACTGTTTAACGTTGTACCCATTTTGATTTCTAACAAACAGTTGGTTAGTAGGAACAGTTGTTGCTGCACAATAGTCTGCTTCTAAGTCATATCACAAGTATTTACCAGATTTAGTAAAAACTGTCTTGAGAACTGTGTCAGGAGTAAGCTCAGCAGGGGAATTTTGAAGAGAAAAAAGCTTAAAGACCACAGTTTATTTCTGTCTCATAGAATAGCCCAGGTAACTCCAGGTAGCTCACTGTCCATCTTCTCTAAGATACGGCCTTCTTCCTCAGGATCTGAAATGTCAACTGGAGCTCCAGCCACCATATCCTTGTTCCAGATATCAGGATGCAGAAAGGGATGAACATTGCATGCCGTTGGCCTTGAAGGAAGAGTCTCAGAAGTTCCACACAACACTTCTACTAACATCTCATTGACCAGAACTCAGTTATATGGCCACACAGAGCTGCAAGGAAGGCTGGGGTATTTAGCCTTATTCCAAAGAGCCAATGAAAACTGGGATTTGTATTATTATGAAAGAAGAGGAGAACAGTATTGGTGTATGTATCAGTCAGCAAATGCTATAATTATTGTGCATAACAAGTCACATAAAACTCAATGGCATACAACAATGAGCATAGACCTTTCTTGCTCTCAGGTCTGTAGTTGGGCTGGGAAAGCTCTGCTTGAGGCTACAAATCTCCTGGGTTAGGATGAAGGCTTCAAATTGGCTCTCGTCTACATTCCTCCATATTTCCCTATGACCAGCCCTACTAGGGCATGTTCCTTTCATGGCAAATGGCAGGAGCCCAGGAAGTTGAGCAGAGACACATGATGCTTCCTGAGCCCTCTTTTTTTTTTTTTTTTTTTTTTTTTTGCAGTACGCGGGCCTCTCACTGTTGTGGCCTCTCCCGTTGTGGAGCACAGGCTCCGGACGCGCAGACTCAGCGGCCATGGCTCACGGGCCCAGCCGCTCCGCAGCATGTGGGATCTTCCCGGACCGGGGCACGAACCCGTGTCCCCTGCAACGGCAGGCGGACTCTCAACCACTGCACCACCAGGGAAGCCCCTGAGTCCTCTTGAGTCCCTCTTGCCCACACTCCATTGATTAAAGCAGGTCACGTGGCCATGCCAACATCAAAGGCAGAGGTATAGTCCATTCACACTAATGCGTACCACTGCAAAGTCACATGTCAAAGACTGTGAGAGTAAAATTCTAATTCAGGAAGGGTCTGAAAAATGGTAAACAATGATTCATCCTATGACAGAGACCAACCAACTTTGCCAGGAAATGCAGTATCCGTGATTCTGGTCCCCTAAGACCTCCCAGGAGCCTACCTATGCTGCTGTTTCTTTAACTGCAGTCTCCTGCTCTAGCTTCCCACTTCTGATGGCCCCATTTTCCAGGTGGGAGAACAAGGCTAGCCCAGCCTCCCATATAAGCTTTCTAGGCCACAATTCCTAGCGTCCGGACTCACCAGCCACCCTGTCACCATTTCCTCAGAGGTCTTGCCGAGAGAAGCAGGGTCTCCACGAGATTCAGGACTCCTCCATGTGGGACCAGCCTGTCATTTTCCATTACCGCAGTTCCCAGGGGTCCAGCCAAGGTAAGATCCGTTTCTCCTGTTCAGTCCCCCAAACACGAAAGTTTTCTCATGCTGCTTTCTCATAGAATAAGGGTTGCTGATACATCTGACAGTGAAGGCCCAAGTTAGCCAGGTCCTCTAATCACAGAAAAGCCTGTTTATCTTTCCCGGGGTAAGATGGAGTCTACGGAAGTGAAAATTCAGAACTCAGATTAGCTTTTCAAAGGGTGACCTTTCCATAGTTTACATTCTCAATAAATCAACCTGCTAAATTGTAATTGGTTGAGGCAAAATTCCGAAAGGTTTGGTCAAACTTTTGGCATAAATAACCTTCTGTGTATTTCAGTATTGCCACTCTGCTTAGTCCATTTCCATTAGTAATGCAAATAGCATTTTCTGGTGTACAGCCCAAAGTTAGCATGTACTCAGAAGTTGGTTAAAACAGCCATTTTCAATAAAGGCTGTGACCTCTCTGCTACCACCTTCTTCCTGTGGAGATTTTTTGGGTGTGGTCTTTGCAAGCTGATTTATAAACGTCCTTTCAGAAAGGTAATCTAAAAAACAAGCCACATGTTTCTTGTAAACTTAAATATCCACCTATTTTACGGCCCAGGAGTACTACTCCTAGACACTTTTACCTTAGACAAATGAAACCGATATCCAACCCACACAAAGAAATCTACATAAAGGTTTATAGCAGCTTTATTCTTAGTAGCCAAGTGCTGGAAAAACCTAATGGTCCGTCAGCAGATGAATGGATAAACAAATTGTGGACTACACATACAATGGAAAACTCTTCTGCAATAAAAAGTAAAGGATTACCAATATGCAAAACAACACAGATGAATCTCACAGACATGCTGAGTGAAGGAAACCAGACACAGAAGACTACATACTGCATGATTCCATTTATATGACACAATCTTAGTTCATCTGGGCTGCTATAACAGAGTACCATAGACTGCGTGACTTCTAAACAACAGAAATTTATTTCTTACAGTTTGGAGGCTGGGCAGTCCAAGGTCAAGACACCAGCAGTTTTGGTGTTTGGTGAGGGCTTTCTTCTTGGTTCATAGAGTTCCCATCGTCTCGCTGTGTCCCACATAGTAGAAGGGGTGAGGATCTCTCCAGGATTCCTTTTATAAGGGAACTTATAAGGGCTCCAGGCCTCCTCCTAATACCATCAGCGTATGAATTTTGGAGGGATACAAACATTCAGCCCATAACAGACACTCGAGAAAAGACAACACCAATCTACGGTGAAAGAAGAGTTGGGATTGATTGGAAAAGAACAAGAAGGAACTTTCCAGGTGATAGAAATGTTTTATGTCTTGATTGGAGTAGTGGTCCCACCTTGTAAATATTTGTCAAAACTCATCAAACTCTGTAGGTTAGATCTGAGCATTTCACTGTGTGTAAATTATACCTCAATAAAAAATATTTTTTAAAAATCAGGCTATTTCCTCAAATGGTCTAAGAGCAAACTTAGGAGATCTGTGTCCTGAACATTAATGGAAACATCGATGACCTTCCAGCTGGAGAGGCAGTTGGGGGAACTTGTGGTCGGCAGCCAACTGGAAACAGTTTCATTTTGTATCATCAGTTAATCATTTATGAAAGCGTTTCTGAAAATGGAGAATGAGGTCCATCCAATTAGGTTCTTTTTAAAAAAAAAAAATTATTTATTTATTTGGTTGCTCCTGGTGTTAGTTGTGGCAGGTAGGCTCCTTAGTTGCTCCTTAGTTGTGGCATGCAAACTCTTAGTTGCAGCATGCATGTAGGGTCTAGTTCCCTGACCAGGGATTGAACCCGGGCCCTCTGCACTGGGAGTGCAGAATCTTATCCACTGCGCCACCAGAGAAGTCCCCCCAGTTAGGTTCGTAAAATAATTTTAAAACTGGCTCTCAGGTTCTGCTCAGTAAACTCAAAATGTCATTACTGGTGACTTTTATGTCAGGGTCCCATTATGCTCCCTTGCTGAGGAGCAGGGCTTGTCCAATCCCTCAGACCTGGGGACTGGAGAGATGGTGACATTTTGGTCACAGCCCCACGTGTATCATGAGATTCTGAAGGTGCCACAGAATTGAAGCATCCTGTTAGCTGGGGGTCAGGGTGCCTGGAGTGAGATTTTGTTCTTCCAATAACCTACACTGACCAATAAATCTGTCCTCAAAAGAATCTGAAAAAGAATAGATACATGTATATGTATAACGGAATCCCTTTGCTGTACACCTGAAACTAACACGACATTGTTAATCAGCTATATTCCAATATAAAATAAAAAGTAAAACACAAAACAAAACAAAGCAAAAAAATGAAAAATCCATCCCCAGCCATGCTGACACCCAGCCGGAAAGAAACAGTGCGGTGACCTTGGACAAGGAGTTTGTTAGCTCTGCTCCAATCTACCCAGGGCCTCAGGCTCCTAGAACAGTTCGTTCATTATGACATTCCCTTGACGAAAATCCTTTATAATCCCTATGCTACTGTCACTGCCAGGAAAGGCGGAAATCTCCCCTGGGCTGAAGGCTTTGCTTTGTTTGATGTGACCTGAGACTGACTCAGGCTGTAAATTTTCCCCAACAGGCTCGATAGGACAAGTTCTTCTGGCAAAGAGCTATACCGAAAAAAACAACATACCAACCAAAAACAGTGTAGAAGCTGCAAAGGAAGCTGGAAGGTCCTTTCTTTCCTTTTTTGTTAAATTGTCTTTGGAATGCGGTTCGCTTCCCACCCTGCAAAGGTGAGAAGAACCTCCCCATCAGGGGAGACCATTGCTGAGTGCTGCCGGTTGCTGGTTGGTCCCAGCCAGTCTCCTGTTCTCCCTGCCTCCTGGGATGATGGCGTACAATGTACTTCAAGGGCTTGGCTAAGGGAGGGCCCCCTCCATTCTTTTTTCTCCCAGCCACCATCTTCTTGGTCTCATTCAGAACGCAGAGGCATGGACACACAACCACACCTCCACACCACATCCATGGCACACAACGCAGAAACACACACACCACACACCATTCTTATGCTACCCCCCACCCCACACACACATACAGACCACACATAAACACACATCACACACATATAGTGCACATCTAGACACCACACACACACGTTCACTCACTTGACTCTTGTCAACTCTTGTTCTGGGCAGGAACGGAGTTGGTACCAGCTTTTGTCCTTCCACAGCCTCCAGTGTGTTTCTCAATCCCCAGGTCACAGGGAAATGTCACCAGGGGCGGATTGTCTGTCTCCCCATCTTGACCATGAATAATTTGCTGATATGCACTGATGATGCTATTTTAGGCAACAGCAGACAAGTTGCCTTTCCAGTCATTCAGCCCAATCACTCCAATTCCGTATCACAAACAACGCTAGAACACACCAAGGTGCTATTATCAGTTGTTAGGTATTGAAATAATTCTGTATCAATTTGTACACACCTGCTGTCCCTAGGCCCCTGAAGCCCACACTCCCCAGATTCCATAATAAAGGGTTACTGCTTTACATATCAAGGACCAGACCAGATTCTGGTCCCTTGGTTGTGATCAGCTGGGGTCCATGATATACCTGTTATCTGTATTTTGACTGTCATTCCTGTCCTCAGGGAATGGGTGAAAGGTAGCTTTGCCTGCTTTGAGGTCTTTTATGATGGTCAAACTTAAGTTTTCTAAATATGGATTAAGCCTTCCCTGGTGGCGCAGTGGTTGAGAGTCTGCTTGCCGATGCAGGGGACATGGGTTCATGTCCCGGTCCGGGAAGATCCCACATGCCGCGGAGCGGCTGGGCCCGTGAGCCATGGCTGCTGAGCCTGCGCGTCCGGAGCCTGTGCTCCACAACGGGAGAGGCCACAGCAGTGAGAGGCCCACGTACCGCAAAAAAATAATAATAAAAAATAAATATGGATTAAGCCCATCTCCGTGAATGGAGCCGTAGGTGGATACTCAGCAGGATATGGCCCAGTAGGTAGCAGTGGAAAGAGAGTCCCAGGAGAGACTTAGACCAGCCAGACCTGCTCTCCAGGTGGGGCAGACGTGGGGCACCACGAGGGCATCCAGTCCAGCAGACAAATAAGGGGTCTGGAGGGTGGGCTCTGGGCCAGCAGTCAGTACCGTGCAAGACGGGGCCCCACTGCCAGGCGAGCACATGCTGAGAAGGGCTCCCGGGAGCCCAGAGAGCGCACACACGGTCCAAGGTGGAGACAGTGAGGGAAGCGGGGCCGAGCAGTCATTAGTTAATCCCTTCTCCATCAAGTATGTATGGGCGCCTATGTGCCAGGCACTGTGCTAACCACTCAGGATACTCAGGGAACAAGCTTAACCCTGGCGGGTGGGGGGAAACGAATGCAGCCCTTATGCTAACAGCTGCGTAGACAGAGACATGAAAAGGCAATTCCAATCCAAAGCGATGAGCCCTACTATAGGGGAAGTTCTGTAGGAGCCCAGAGTTGGGCACTAATTCAGACCCAGGGCACTCAGGAAGTGCTTTCCCCGAGGGCATGTGGTCTAAGCTGAGACCCTAACAACACGGAAAATTGTTCAAGTAAAGAAGGATGGAGAGGAATGAGCAGTAGGTGCAAAGACCCCGAGGCAAGAGAGAAATGGGTTTATTCAAAGAGTGGAAAGGAATGTCTCACATCTGGATGCTTGGAGCACACAGGGGAAGGGCTGGCCCACGGTGCTGGCATTGATCAGGAGGAAAGCACCCCGGGCAGGCAGGTTTCCAAGGGCAACAGAGTGAGTCAAGAGCAAAGGCTCTGGGATAAGCCTGCCTGGATTGAATCTTGACTCTGCCGCTTCCTAGCTGTGTGACCTTGGGAAGGTCCTTTGGCCTCCTCGACCTCAGTAGAATCGTTGTAATGCTCACTTCTGGAGGATGGAGACAGGTAATGCATGTAACGCACCTAGAACTACGTGGCATACGATGTGTCCATTCACATCAGCCATAACTGGGCCCCTAAACCCCAAGTCAGGAGTGGGTCCAGAGAAGGGGGCAGGCTGGGCCTGCAGGCGTGGACTTACATCTAATCAACTGGCTACTACCTTAAAACAAATGCTCAATGTCAAAAAAAAAAAAAAAATTCAGTGTTATAATCACCAGGGTAGCCACAGTTCTCTTCCAAATAGCATTTTAAAAGTTGCAATGTAATTTCCACACATTGGCTTCTTGAAGTCTTCAAACTTATCCTGTGAAGGAAGCAAAGTGTCCTTCTTTTTAGAGAAAATGAGACGGAGGCTTTTCACCTGGAGAGTCCAGGGTCTGGAGTGGACCAGGTCCTCTGACCCCTCCATCCCACCTGGGCTGGTAAGCTCGATGCCTTCTCCCACTCCCCCTGCCTCTGTGCAAAGCCCGAAACAAGGACAACAATTCACCCCTTTCAAAGGACAGCTTGTAGGGCAACGCTACTGTGGGCACACCTACTGGCCCTTAGGGCTGTTCCCCAGAGGGCATATCAGCCTCCTGGGAGGTCCCCAGTTTGCCGGGACATGGCTGTGTGGTGGCTGGACTCATGAAGGATAGTCCCTCCAACTACAGCCTGACGTCTCCTCTTTAGAGCTGCCCCTCGTGCCTTCCAGCTGTGTCTGGTACATGTCGATCTGATCTCAGCAGTCTTCTCAAGGAACGACATTCTTGGCCCAGCCCTTAGGATAAATGGGGGTGTAATTCTTTCATATATTAGTTTTATCTCCCACCTTAACTCCTTGGAGTGAGGAATTATGTCCTCTACTTTTCTGGTGTGTACATGGCCCCCAGCATAGCGCCAGACACATGAGGTTACTCAATAACCCCTTTGTAATTACTCATTTATGATGGGCAAACATACACGGACAGGTGTGTTTTCCCATATCGTGTTGTCAAGGGCAGTTCTCAGAAGGTTGTTTGGGAACTGTGAAAAATGAGCAGACAGAGTTGGACTTATGTAATAATTTCATAGCCTTGGTCAAGGATGGGTTAGTAAAAGGAGAATTTATTGTAAGGATACAAGGTAACCTCAGGGAACACACCTGCAGAAGCCAGGACTCAGGATCTGGTGGCTTTTTTCTCCACCCTCTCTCTCTCTCTCTCAATCCCTCCCTCCCTGAGTTCCTTCATCTCTTCTTCTCTTAACTTTTGCTTCAGGCTTTGAATATCTCCTGCTTTGTAATAATAATTCATTGTTTTGAGTTACCATTCTACCCCAAACAGCTTCAGCCCTCCATGACCTTACAACTCCAGTGGCCCACAATACAACACAATAGATTGGTTTCTGTGTCTCTTACTTTGAATGCCCGAGAATCTAATTGGCTCAGCTTGGGTCAGTTCTTCCCTGTGCTCCAATCGGTTATGACCAAGGGTGAGTCTCCCAAGAAAATATGGCCACTCAGGCTGCCCCCTTTTCTGGAGGGGTGCAGAGCACTTCCCAAGTGAAGGGTCTTTGGGAGATGTGCATCCCAAATCTGCTGACCACACCCAATTCCCAACCATTCAGGAGCCAACATTCCACTCTTCCTCTACGTGGACATTGGCCTAAATCCACTCATTTCAGCAAGCATTTTTGGGGCTATCCTGTACCCTCCCAAAATACTTAAGGCCCTGGAAAAGGAAATCAAATTTTGAGATATAAGAATCCTGACCTCCAAGATCTGTTTCTAGTGGTAGAGACCCAACCACTGGGCCCAAGGGCTAGGTAAAAGTTAGACTATGGAGTAATTACAGTAATTTAGGGGCAGAAATGTGAGAACACAAGATTGAAAGGTGAGCCAACAAGAGTGGATCAAAATCAGCAGCTATCTTCAACTATCAGATTGGCAAATATTGAGAAGAATGATGACACCCAAATTTGGCAGGATGTGAGGAAACAGGCACTATCATCTACTGCTGATGGGAACAAAAAAAATGAAGTGATACTGCTGTAGGGTAGCTGGCAATCTCTACCAAGATAGTAAATGTGCATCCCCTGTAACCCACCAATTCTAGGTCCAGGAAAGATGAGAGCCAGAAATTGTTATAAGACAATGGGGAAGCTTGGATGAATTTGATGACATGAGCCTACACTCAGCTGGATTTGTACCCTATCTACCGTGCATGCTAATAAGGGTGGGATGACCCTGCTCCTAACCCCATATAAATGGCATAGTTGAGACAGCCCATAACTTTTCCTGATGGGTCATGCTTTTCTCAAATGAAAGCAGGACATTAGAGCAGACATTGCAAATATGGCATAAACCCATTATCATGAGTTGATGACTGTACTCTTTCCCACTGGATTTGGACACTGCCTCAGGATCGCTCTCAGCACCCTACACTGTCCTTCCTAATCAAGAGAAAACCTTTATTCCATTTTTTATTTATAGGTGCTTGGTCCATCCCTGTCCATTGCCCTGATCCCTGGACAATCCTGTGGGATTTTGCAAGTCAAATGGCACTGTATTTGTGAGAATATTTGTTACCTTTTTTTTTCTTTCTAACCAGTCAAGTGGGCTTGATGCTGCTGATCAAGTGTTCAAGTCATTATTCAATTCCCCCTTCCCTGAAAGGGAGGCCCTGCAAGGAAGACCACACAGGCTGATACAGGTAGGGTCATGGAGGCCAGGGAAGTGATTCTAGGAGCGTTTCTTACCTGCAGCCTGACTCCCAGTGCTGCTAAGTCAGGCTTGTTTCTGTGTCTCTAACTTTTCCAAAAGTCAGAGGAAAGTTATTGTGGTCACATCAATCACACTATGATACGTTGACCTAAGAAAATTTAACTTCAAAATGCCACATGTTTTCATACCTAGAAACTCAACTGAAATTGTTTCTGCTTTGAATTGCATAATTTACTTGAAAATTGCAGACTACCTATCATTTGCTCTGAAAGCTTTATATCAACCTTTGACCCAAAGCACCAAAGTTCTGGAGAAAATGATGAAATGAATGGTACCATCTTCATTAACACAGCACCATGCCTGAAGCAGAAAAGGTGCTCCATCGATGGTAGCAATGTTCATCCTCCTTCATCTATTTTTGACAAGTAAATATTTTCAACTTTTATATCTAAGCCAAAGGAGTTAGAAGAGACAGTTAACAGTCACACTTGTACTCAAGATTCCTGTAGGAAGATTTTTAAAAGATTTTGATTACTGTCCAAAGTTTCTCAATCATGGAATTTTTGACATTTGGGGGGAGATCATCTTTGTTACAGGGGAGCTATCCTGTGTATGGTAGGTTGTTTAGCAACATCCTGGCCTCTACCCACTAGATGCCAGTAGCACCCCCTTCTCAATTGTGACAACCAAAAAGGTCTTCAGATACTGCGAAATGTCTCCTGTGGGGAAGGAAGGTGCAAAATTGCCCCCAGTTGAGAGCAACTGATCATTTCCAAATCATCTGTATGAACTGTAACAGAAAGGAACACATTCTATGATCAACTACAACTGCCTTACAAAGAAGAAAATCTGTTCTGCAATAGGCCTTTTGTTTCAGCTCTGGTTACCTGATAGGTTTGGACATGCTCAGGTCAACCTGGAGCTGAATTTGTCAGCAGGCAGCCATCCAGACTTGATCATTCCCAGCAAAGGTGCCAGAGAAACCCTGCCAATGTAGACTACTCAGAAATGCTGGATACTATATATATATATATATATATATATATATAATTTTTTTTTTTTTTTTGTGGTACGCGGGCCTCTCACTGTTGTGGCCTCTCCTGTTGCAGAGCACAGGCTCCGGACGTGCAGGCTCAGCGGCCATGGCTCACAGGACCAGCCGCTCCGTGGCATGTGGGATCTTCCCGGACCGGGGCACGAACCCATGTCCCCTGCATCGGCAGGCGGATTCCCAACCACTGCGCCACCAGGGAAGGCCTGGATACAGTATTTTTTAAAATATCTTTTAAAATATAGGGTTAAAGTAGAGGGAAAGTAAGAGAAATCTATAGAGGTCCAAGATGAGCAAACCCAAATACAGAGGTAAGCAAATGCTGAAGTTAGAACTCATCCAGAAGATACTTGCCAATCCCTGGGGGCCTAGAGCTTGTGTACTGTGCTAGGTCTTGTGTACTGGCAACAGGAACAAACTCTGGGATGTATGTGGGCTGGGAAGTAGGATTAGAGGCTCTTTCATCAAGCCAGTACCTCTGAAAGGTAACAGTCTCGGTTGGTGAACTAGAAAAAAACCTCAACCCTCAAAGTGTTGTCTAGGCCTTGGCTCTGAGTGAAATGGAAAAAAGATCTCTTCTAATAATCCCTAACCATAAGCCTATTTACATTTGTTTTAGGAGCTGGAATTCATAATCCTTATGGAACACCAAACTTAAAACTCCAGCACAGGGATTCCCTGGTGGCGCAGTGGTTGAGAATCTGCCTGCCAATGCAGGGGACACAGGTTCGAGCCCGGGTCTGGGAAGATCCCACATGCCGTGGAGCAACTGGGCCCGTGAGTCACAACTACTGAGCCTGCGTGTCTGGATCCTGTGCTCCGCCACAAGAGAGGCCGCGACAGTGAGAGGCCCGTGCACCGCTCGCCAAAACTAGAGAAAGCCCTCGCACAGAAATGAAGACCCAACACAGCCAAAAATAAATAAATTAATTAATTAAAAAAACACAAAACAACAACCAAAAAAACCTCCAGCACATTGGCACCACCCCAAGCCCCATGGGGCTGTGCGACCAGCATGCAGGGACTTGGCCCTGCCCTGCCGCAGGTTGTCAACAGCCCCTCGACCCCCTGGGCACAGCCAACTGGGTGAGAGGCCTACCCCCCCCCTCACCTTCAGTAGGACTGCAGCCACTGCTCGAGGCAGGGCCTCACAGCCAATTGGGCTGGGGCCAGCCTCGCCTACCAGCACACCCACAGTATTAAGCCCTGTCACAACAGAAGGGCTCATGCACCCCACATAAGAGGCATCCCTAGAGCATATATCTCAGGTCACCAGAGGGTAGCATGCTTCTGGGCCCCATACAACATTTCCTACATAAGGTCAATTCTCCAAGACTGGGAAACATAACCAAATTACCTAATACATAGAAATAAACACAGAGAATTGGGCACAATGAGGAGACAGAGGAATATATTCCAAACAAAGGAAAAATATATGACCTCAGAGAAGAAGAACTAAATGACATGGAGATAAGCAATCTACCCAATAAAGAGTTCAAGGTAATGATCATAAAGATGCTCACTGAACTTGGGAGAAGAAGGGATGAACAGAGGGAGTATTTCAACAAAGAGTTAGAAAATATAAAGAAGAACCAAACAGAGCTGAAGAATACAATAACTGAAATGAAACATACATCAGAAGTAATGAAGAGTAGATTAAATGATACAGAGGAACAGATCAGTGATATGGAAGATAGAGTGGTGGAAATCACCCAAGCCAAACAGAAAAAGAAGTTTTAAAAAGTGAGGATAGCTTAAGAGACCTCTGAACCAACATCAAGCCTACTAACACTCACATTATAGGGGTCCCAGAAGGAGATGAGAGAAAGAGAGAGAGAGAGAGAGGCAGATTACTTATTTCAAGAAATAATAGTTGAAAACTTTCCTATCCTGGGGAAAGAAACAGACCTCACATCCAAGAATTACAGAGAGTCCCAAACAACAAACATCATGAACCCAAAGAGGTCCATACCAAGATACATTATAATTAAAATGGCAAAAAATAAAGATAAAGAGGGAATCCTAAAAGCAGCAGGAGAAAAGCAAGTAGTTACATACAAGGGAACTCCCATAAGACTCAGCTGACTTTTCAGCAGAAACTCTGCAGGCCAGAAGGGAGTGGCATGATGTATTCAAAGTGATAAAAGGAGAAAACCTACAGGTAAGAACATTCTGCCCAGCAAGGTTATCATTCAGATTTGAAGGAGAGATAGTCTTACAGACAAGCAAAAGCTAAAAGAGTTCAGCACCACTAAACCAGCTTTATAAGAAATGTTAAAGAGACTTCTCTACATGGAAAAGAAAAGGCCACAACTAGAAATACGAAAATTATGAAGGGAAAAATTATCACTGGTAAAGGAAAATATACAGTAAAGGTAGTAGATCAATTGCTTATAAAGCTAGTAGGAAGGTTAAAAGACAAAGGTAGTAAAATCACCTATATTCACAATAAGTAGTTAAGGGGTACACGGAACAAAAAGGTGTAAAATATGACGTCAGAAACATTAAACAGGGCTTCCCTGGTGGTGCAGTGGTTGAGAGTCCGCCTGCCGATGCAGGGGACATGGGTTTGTGCCCCGGTTCAGGAAGATCCCACATGCCTCGGAGCAGCTGGGCCTGTGAGCCATGGCCGCTGAGCCTGCGCGTCCGGAGCCTGTGCTCCGCAATGGAAGATGTCACAACAGTGAGAGGCCCGCATATCGCAAAAAAACCCAAAAATTAAACATGGTAGGGGAGTAATAACATAGGGTAGTTAGAATACATTTAAACTTAAGAGATCATCAACTTGGACTTCCCCAGTGGCACAGTGGTTAAGAATCCGCCTGCCAATTCAGGGGACACGGGTTCGAGCCCTGGTCTGGGAAGATTGCACATGCCGTGGAGCAACTAAGCCCGTGCGCCACAACTACTGAGCCTGCGCTCTAAAGCCCATGAGCTACAACTACTGAGCCTGAGCGCCACAACTACTAAAGTCTGCGCACCGAGAGCCCATGCTCCGCAACAAGAGAAGCCACTGCAATGAGAAACCTGCTCACCACAAAGAAGAGTAGCTCCTCTCGCTGCAACTAGAGAAAGCCCATGTGCAGTAACAAAGACCCAATGCAGCCAAAAAAAATTAAAATATAAATAAATTTATTAAAAAAAGAGATCATCAACTTAAAATAATAACATATATATGATTATATATATATACACACACACATACACACATGTTGTTATTTATAAAGCTCATTGTAACCATGAACCAAAAACCTATAATAGATACACACACAAGAAAGTGAAAGGTATCCAAACATAACACTAAAGACAGTCATCAAATCACATGTAAAGAGAGCAAAAGAAGAAGAAAAGAAAAAAAAGGAATTATGAAAAAAACTCCAAAAATTAACAAAATGGCAATAAGTAAATACATATCCATAATTGCTTTAAATATAAATGGACTAAACACTCCAATCACATACAGTGGCTGAATGGATACAAAAACAAGACCCATATATATGCTGCCTACAAGAGACTCACTTCAGATCTAAAGACACACACAGACTGAAAATTAGGGGATGAAAAAAGGTATTTCATGCAAACAGAAACAAAAAGAAACCTGGGAAGGAGTTCTCTAATGACCTAGAGATTAGGATCCTGGGCTTTCACTGCCATGGCCCAGGTTCAATCCCTGGTCAGGGCACTAAGATTCTGCAAGCTGGTTTGTACAACCAAAAAAAGAAAAAGAAAGCTGAGGGAACATACTTATATCAGAGAAAATAGAGTTTAAAACAAACACTGTAACAAGAGACAAAGAAAAACATTACATAATGCTAAAGGGATTAATCTGACAAGAAGATATAATGATTAGAAATAAACATGCACCCCAAATAGGATCACTTAAATACATAAAGCAAATTTAACAAACATAAAGGGAGAAATTGAAAGTAATGCAATAACGGTAGGGGACTTAACACCTCACATCAATGGATATCCAGACAGAAAACCAATAAGGGAACACTAGCTTTAATGACAAATTAGACCCATGGGAATTAATATATATATAGAACATTCCATCGAAGCCAGCAGAATACACATTCTTTTCAAGTGTGCATGGAACATTCTCCAGGATAGCTCACATGCTAGGCCACAAAACAAGTCTCATATTTTAAAAGATTGAAATGATATCAAGCATATTCTCTGACCACAACTGTATGAGACTAGAGATCAACTACAAGATAAAAACTGCAAAAAAAACACAAGCATGTGGAATCTAATATGCTACTAAACAACCAATGCATCATTGAAAAAATCAAAAAGAAAAACATTTAAATACCTGGAGACAAATGAAAATAGAGACAGACAACCCAAAATCTATGGGATACAGCAAAAGTGTTTCTAAGAGGGAGGTTTATAGTGATAAAAGCCTACCTCAGGAAACAAGAAAAACCTCAAATAGCAACCTAATCTTACAGCTTAAGGAATTAGGAAAAGAAGAACAAACAAAACACAAAGTTAGTAGAAGAAAAGAAATAATAGAGTGGAAATAAATAAAATAGAGACTGAAAAACAATAGAAAACATCAATGAAACTAAGAGCTGCTTCTTTGAAAAAAAAAAAAAAAGATAAACCTTTAGCCAGACTCATCAAGAAAAAAGAGAGGGTCCAAATAAATAAAATCAGAAATGAGAGCAAAGACTGTCGCTGTGTCCTGTCCACTGTCTGCTGCACATGGTGGGGTTTTGCTCCAGGACCTTGCTTCAGATGTGTAAGCTCCCCCATCCATTAAACCACTGATGTCTCTGAAAAAAAAAAAAAAAAAGAAAGAAAGAAATGAAAGAGGAGAAGTTACAACTGACACCATAGAAATACAAAATATAATAAGAGATGACTATGAACCATTATATGCCAATAAAATGGACAAACTAGAAGAAATGGATAAATTCTTATAAATGTACAATCTCCCAAGACTGAATCTGGAAGAAATAAAAAATATGAACAGACAGATTACCAGTAATTAAATTGAATCAGTAATTTAAAAATCTCCAAGTGGGCTTCCCTGGTGGTGCAGTGGTTAAGAATCTGCCTGCCAATGCAGGGAACATGGGTTCGAGCCCTGGTCTGGGAAGATCTCACATGCCATGGAGCAACTAAGCTTGTGCGCCACAACTACTGATCCTGTGCTCTAGAGCCCGTGAGCCACAACTACTGAGTCTGCATGCCACAACTACTGAAGCCTGTGTGCCTAGAGCCCATGCTTTGCAACAAGAGAAGCCACCGCAATGAGAAGTCTGCACACTGCAACGAAGAGTAGCCCCCACTCGCTGCAATTAGAGAAAGCCTGCACACAGCAACAAAGACCCAACACAGCCTTAATTAATTAATTAATTAATTAATTTAATTAAAAAATCTCAAGCAAACAAAAGTCCAGGACCAGATGACCTCACGGGTGAATTCAACAAAACATTCAAAGAAGAATTAACCCCTATGCTTCTCAAATTATTTCAGAAAATTGTACAGGAAAGAATGCTTCTAAACTCATTCTATGAGGCCAGCACCACCCTGATACCAAGACCAGAAAAAACAGCACAAAAAGAAAATTACAAACCAATGTCACTGATGAACATAGATGCAAAAATCCTCAACAAAATAATGGCAAACTGAATTGAACAATACGTTAAAAGGTTCATACACCATGATCAAGTGGGATTTATCCTGGGGATGCAAGGATGGTTTAATATCCACAAATCAGTCATTGTGATACATCATATTAACAAACTGAAGAATAAAAATTAAATGATCATCTCAATAAATGCAGAAAAGGCTTTTGACAAAGTCAACGTTTATTTATGATAAAAACTCTCGACAAAGTGGGTATAGAGGGAACATACCTGAACAAAATAAAGGCCATATATGACAAATCCACAGCCAACATCATGTTCAATGATGAAAAGTTGAAAGCATTTCCTTTAAGATCAGGAATAAGACGAAGATACCCACTAGCACTACTTTTATTGAACATAATATCAGAAGTCCTAGCCACAGCAATCAGACAAGAAAAAGAAATAAAAGGAATCCAAATTGGAAAGGAAGAAGTAAAACTGCCACTGTATGCAGATGACATGATACTATATATAGAAAATTCTAAAGATGCTACCAGAAAACTACTAGATATCATCAATGAATTTAGTAAAGTTTCAGGATACAAAATTAATATGCAGAAATCTATTGCATTTCTATACACTAACGACAAACTATCAGAAAGAGAAATTGAGAAAACAATTCTATTTATAATTGCATCAAAAAGAATAAAATACCTAGGAATAAATCTAACCAAATAGGTAAAAGACTTGTACTCTGAAAACTATAAGGCATTGATGACTTTCTTCAGTTGAAAATGACACAAACAAATGGAAAAATATACCAAGCTCATGGATTAGAATAATTAATATTGTTAAAATGACCATACTACCTAAAGCAATCTACAGATTCAACTCAATCCCTATCAAAATAACAAAGGTATTTTTCACAGAACTAGAACAAGTAATTCTAAAAGACCCCAAATAGTCAAAGTAGTCTTGAGAAAGAAGAACAAAGCTGGAGGTATTATGCTGCCTGATTTCAAACTATACTACAAAGCTATGGGAATCAAAACAGTACGATACCAGCATAAAAACAGACACATAGATCAATGGAACAGAATAGAGAGCTTAGAAATAAACACACACTTATATAATCAATTAATCTATGACAAAAGAAGCAAGAATAGGGATTTCCCTGGCAGTCCAGCAGTTAAGACTCCACGCTTCCACTGCAGGGCATGTGGGTTTCATCCCTGGTTGAGCCCATGCCACATGGTGCAGCCCCTCCTCAAAAAAGAAGCAAGAATATAAAATATGGAAAAGAGAGTCTCTTCACTAAATGGTGTCTTTTCAAAAAATGGGAAAATTGGACATCTACATGCAAAAGAATCAAACTGGACTACTTTCTCACACTATATACACAATAACTCAAAATGGATTAAAGACTTAAATGTAAGACATGAAACCATAAAACTTTTAGAAGAAAATATAGACAATATGCTCTTTGACATCAGTCTTAGCAACATTTTTTTGGATCTGTCTCCTCACTGAAGGGAAATAAAAGCAAAATTAAACAAATGGGACTACATCAAACTAAAAACCTTTTGCACAGTGAAGGAAGCTATCAACAAAGTGAAAAGGCAACCTATTGAATGAGAGAAGATATTTGCAAATGATATACTAAATAAGGGGCTAATACCCAAAATATACAAAGAACTCATACAACTCAACATCAAAAAAACAAACAACCCAATTTAAAAATGGGCAGAGGACCTGAATAGACATTTTTCTAAAGAAGACATACAGATGGCCAACAGACACATGAAAAGATGCTCAACATCACTAATCATTAGGAAAATGCAAATAACAACCGGAATGATATACCATCTCACACTTGTCAGAATGGCTATCATCCAAAAGACAACAAGTAACAAGTGTTGGCAAGGATGTGGGGAATCCTTATGCACTGTTGGTGGGAGTGTAAATTGGTGCAGCCACTATGGAAAATAGTATGGAGGTTCCTCAAAAACTTCAAAATAGAACCACCATATGATCCAGCAATTTCACTTTTGTGTATTTACCCAAAGAAAACAAAAACACTAATTTGAGAAGATATATGTACACCAAAGTTCATTGCAGCATTATTTACAAAGCCAAGATATGAAAGCAACTTAAGTGTCTATCAATAGATGAATGGATAAAGAAGATATGGTGTATATATACAATGAAATATCACTCAGCCATGAAAAAAATAAATCTTGCTATTTATGGCAACATCGGTGGACCTAGAGGATATTACACTAGGTGAAATAAGTCATATAGAGAAAGAGAAATACCATATGATCTCCTTTATTTCTGGAATCTAAAAAACAAAACAAAACGAACAAACAATACAAACTGAAACAGACTCATAGATACAGAAAACGAATGGGTGGTTGCTGGGGGTGGGGGGGTGACATAGGTGAAGGGGGTTAAGAAATACAAACCTCCAGTTATAAACTAAATAATCCACTGGATGTAATATACAGCATAAAGAATATGGTCAATAACATTGTAATAACTTTATGTGGGGACAAATGGTTACTCGAATTATCGTGGTGATCCTTTCATAATGTATACAAATGTCAAGTCACTATACAGTACACCTGAAACTAACATAATATTGTACATCAACTATATTTCAATTTAAAAAATCTTACTACAAAGCTAAAGTAATCAAGGCTGTGTGGTACTGGCATAAGGACAGACATATATATCAATGGAATAGAATTTAAAGCCTAGAAATAAACTCTCACATTTAGAGTCAATTGATTTTCAACCAGAGTGCCAAAGCAGTTCAATGGGGAATAGAAAAATCTTTTCAGCAAATGGTGTTGGGACAACTGGTTATTCACATACAAAAGAATCAGTCTAGACCCCTATCTCACACCATATACAAAACATAACTCAAAATTCTCAAAGACTGAAATATTAGAGCCTAAACTATAAAGCTCTTAGAAGAAAAGATAGGTGTAAATCTTCATGATCTTGAATTAGATATGACACTAAAAACACAGGTACAAAAAAAGAGAGAAAAATTAGACTTTATCAAAATTTAAAACTTTTGTACCTCAAAGGACATGATCAAGAAAGTAAGAAGACAATGACACAATGGGAGAAAATTTTTGCCAAGAATATATTTGGTAAATGACTTGTGTCTAGAATATATAAAGAGATCCTACAAACCCAATAATAATATGATAAATAACCCAATTTTTTAAATGGGCAAAGAACCTGAATAGACATTTCTCCAAAGAAGATATACAAATGGTCAATAAGCACATGAAAAGATGCTCAACATCATTAGTCATAAGGGAAATGCAAATCAACATATATGTTCACCTGATTGATGACAAAGGCAACACCTGCAATAGTACAGTGGGGAAAAGGGGAAAAGATGTTCTTTTCTAAGGCAATTGAATAGCCCAAGAGACAAAATAAATCTTGACTCCCTACCTCACATTCATGAAAATCAGTTCTAGGTAAATTATAGGTCTAAATGTGAAAGGTTAAAAAACTAATCTTTTAGGATAAAACTTGAGGTAGGCAAATGTTTCTCACCATGACACAAAATAATGAGTTATAAAGGAAAAAAAATGATACATTGGACTACGTTCAGATCAAAGACTTCTGTTCATCAAAGGACACCATTAAAAGTGTGAAAAGGCAAGCACAGAGTGGGAGAAGATATTTACAATAAAGGACTCACATGGCAGGCTGGGATGCACAATTCAGATCCCTCTTCAAGAGAGGACCCACTGCAGACCTGTGAGGAGTGTGGTTAACTCACAACCTCCTGCTGTTAGCTCCTTGAGGTCCACATCAGCTTTTGAGCCCAGGTCATGTTCTTGTGGTGGCTCTTGACCAATGATTGAGAAAGGCACTGATGACCAACCATGTTCTTTGCAGGGTGTTCCTCAATCAAAGATAAACAAGGCATTCGTACAAGGTCCTAGCTGTTTCCATCCCACCATGGGACTCCTCTAATGGGCAGCCTTTGCTCCAGAGCTCCCTGTTGGGCTGTCAGAGAGCTTCAGGTCTACACTGTAGTCTGACGGCCCCCTCCCAATCCTGCTTTCTCTCCTTTTCTTTCATTGGTGCTCCTCCACCATAAGCTTTTCATACTACTTACTACACCTTGGTCTCTGCTTCCCAGAGAACTCAAATCAGTTCAATTTATATCCAGAATACATTAAAAGAACCACTTCACATCAATAAATAAAATGTCAGACCACCCCCCAGAAAACAGGCAACATATATGAATAGGCACTTCATAAAAGAGAATATCCTAATGGCCAATAAATAAATGAAAATGTTCTTATATTACTTTCCTGGGATTGCTGTAACAAATTCCCATAACCTTGGTGGTTTAAAACTACAGACATTTATTTTCTTACAATTCTGGGGGCTAAAAGTCTGAAATCAAGATACTGGCAAGGTCCCACTCCTTCTGGAAGCTCTGAGGGAAAATCCATCCCTTGCTTTTTCTGGTCTCTGGTGGTTGCTGGCATTCCTTGGCTTCAGGCTGCATCATTCCAATCTCTACCTCCATCTTCCCTCCACCTCCTCCTCTGTGCCTCTCTCTTATGAAGATACCTGTTATAGCACTTAGGGCCCACTAGATAATCCAAGATAATCTCTTCATCTCATCCTTAATTTAATCACATCTGCAAACACTTTACTATATAAGATAATATTTACAGCTTCCAGGAATTAGGACCTGATGTCTTTTGAGTGCACCATTCAGCCCACTCAATCTTGCATCATTAGTTGTCAGGCAAATACAAATTAAGATCACAACGTGCTGTTACTTTACAACCACCAGAGTAGCTAAAATGAAAAAGGTGACATCAAGCGTTGGCAGAAGTGTGGAGCAACCAGAACTCTCATACATTGCTCATGTAATAAATTGATACAACTATGCCACATAACTGGGTGGCAGTACTAAAAGCTAAGCATAGGCATATCCTAAGACCCCAAAATTCTAGTCCGAGGTATGTGGCAGTTTTAAAACACAGCTGCAAATTCTTTAACACTCCTTTTATCAAAAAACAGATGTCTATATCCACTGCCTTTGAATCACGGAGGGTTTATGACTGTTTTGACCAATAAAGTGTGGTGTTGGTGACACTGTGACGTTTAAAAAAAAATTTATTTATTTATTTATGTAGGCTGCACCGGATCTTAGTTGCGGCAAGTGGGATTTTTGTTGTGGCGTGCGGGATCTTTAGTTGCGTCACTTGGACTTCTTAGTTGTGGCATGCATGTGGGATCTAGTTCCCCAACCAGGGATCGAACCCGGGCCCCCTGCATTGGGAGCACAGAGTCTTACCCACTGGACCACCAGGGAAGTCCTGACACTGTGTGACTTTTGAAGCCAGATCATAAAAGGTCTTACAGCTTCCATTTCAATTGCTAGAATACTTTCTCTTAGAGCTCCCAGTCTCCAGGTAAGAAGTCTGACTACATGAGGCCCCCATGCTGTAAGGAAGCCTCAGCCACATGGAGAGACTGTGGACAAGTACCCTGAAGTCTAGTTCCAGTTTAGTCCAGTCTTTGAGTTATCCCAGCCCAGACACCAGATAAGTGAGTGAAGAAGTCCCCACAAGATTCCAGCCCCTGGCCATTGAATCACCCCCAGCCATTTGTGTTTTCCTAGCTGAGGCCCCAGACAAGGTAGAGCAGAGTACAAATTGTACCTTCTGTATCTTATCCAAATTCCTTACCCACAGAATCAATGAGTATACTAAAATGAGACTGTCATGCAGCCATAGGTAACTGAGACAAAACCTAACAGAAATATGTATATAAATTCACTCAAATATAAATACAAGGATATTCATAGCAGCACTATTTGTACTAGCTCCAAACTGGTGACTACCTCAAAATGCCTATCAGTAGTGGAATAGCTTAGTAACCTGTGGTATATTCACACAGTGGAATACTACACAACAATAAGAATAAACAAATTATGGCCACACAAAATAATATGGTTGATACCCACAAACATTTAGGGCTTTGAACAACACAATCCAGACACAAAATCATATATTGATTATTCCATTTATATATAATTTTTATAAATTTAAAAGTAGGCAAAACAAAGCAAATCTATGATGTTAGAAGTCAGGATAGTGGTTACCCTTGAGGCAAGTAGTAGCTAGAAGGTTTATACTCCGGGTAGCGTTCTGTTTCTTGAGCTGAGTGTCGGTCACATAGGGTTGATCAGTTCGTGAAAATTTGTCAAGCTGTATACTGTAAATTGCACACTTTTATGTAAATATGTTCCATTTCAATAAAACTGAAAAGAAAGAAATTTGTGCCTTGGAAGCCATGAAATAGAGTATTTCAAAGGGAGAAGGATGAACAGCACAGAGACAGTAACTGAAAGATGATGGTCTTGAGGATTAAAAGAAACAATCTTGGTTCCAAGTGAAAGCAAAAAAGTCTGGAAGCCTACTAAGTTTTCAATGGAACTTTACTGCCAAAAAAATCCCAAGACTGGCCTGATATAACCTGTGAGAGTTAATTCAACCCACTCCAAAGTACACTGTGAACCACAAGTCTGCACCAGCAGAAGCAGACTGAAGACAGTGAGGCTCTGAGAAGCAGACCTTCCAGTGTCCACACAGATGTGGCCACGGAGGATGAGAGACAGGGAAGAAACTGAGCCACAGCCACAAAGGACCTTTATGTCCTACAGCGTCTCTCCCTTCCTTGTACCATCCAACTGACTGGTACATAGGTGTGAGGGCTGGAGCTCCAGAAGCCACCTTGGACCTTGAGAAAGGAAACCATGGGCTATAAAGCAGTGGGGTGGTGAGATAAAAGACCCAGAGAACTTGGCAGTGAACCAGGCAGCGGACCCTACTGCCAGGGCTGGAGGTCTCAGCTATCCTACTCAACTGCACTTGGTGATTGCTACAGACCAGTGATGGCTGCATGCTGCCCATTCCCCCCTTTTTTGAATGAGAGTTTTAACCACTAGAACCTATTCTCAATCGTTGTTTAGCAGATGGGTTGTCATTTAGTTTATAGGTCACTGGAACATGAAGAGTCACATCTGAGCCTGAAAAGAAGGACTTCGAGCTAGATGTCAGAGGGTGAGACCTCTGAGGTTTCTCTTTTGGAAGATGAGTGTGTTCTAGATGTGGGAAGGGAGTATAAAATGGATGTTTAACAGCCAAAAGACAGACTGTGGTAGAGATTTGCTACTTGCCTATGCCAGGAGCTGTTGTCCTCCTTTTCCTTATGTCAGAACCACAAATTTAAATGGGAAGGTAGGCAGGGGCGGCGAGGACGGCAGAGGAGGGGGCCGTGGCTACGATGGGGGTGCGGAATGGGTGGAAGAGGCGTCTGTGAGGGCGGTGAGGTCTCAGAGGAACATCGTGGGGATCCACGACTATCAACTGTTCTACAAGACGAGTAACAGCCACCCTCTTTGCCGCTTTGCTGAAGTGGGGGAAACTGATCATGTGCACATATTTCTGAACATATCTGTGCCTTGTTGATTGGGGAAGAATATGGCCATGTCACATTTGTTGTGGAAAAGAAATGTTTTCTTGCCCACAGGGTAATTTTAGCAGTCAGGTGCCAATATTTTGGAGCATTACTATATGGTGGAATGTGACAATCTCAGCCTGAAGTCAAAATCCCTCTCCAGGACACCACTGCAGAAGTCGCAGTGCTACTTCCATATATCTATTCAATACACTAGGCAGGCGAGGCTGACAGATAAGGAGGAGGTGGGCTTCCCTGGTGGTGCAGTGGTTGAGAGTCCGCCTGCCGATGCAGGGGACGTGGGTTCGTGCCCCGGTCCGGGAAGATCCCACATGCCGTGGAGCGGCTGGGCCCATGAGCCATGGCTGCTGAGCCTGCGCGTCCGGAGCCTGTGCTCCGCAACTGGAGAGGCCACAACAGTGAGAGGCCCGCGTACAGCAAAAAAAAAAAAAAAAGGAGGAGGTGCTGCTGGACTTTTTGAGCCTGGCTATAATATGGATTTCCAGAGCTGGAGGACTCTACCTCTGAGTACCTCTGCACCATACTTAACATGCAGAATGTCTGTATGACTTTTGATGTTTCCAGTCTCTACTCACTTCCCAAGTTAACTTGCATGTGCAGCAAGTTTGTGGACAGAAATGTTCAGGAGGTGTTCTCAAGCCAAGCCTTCCTCTCCCTTTCTAAAACAGCACTTTTAAACGTCGTATTAAAAGATTCATTTGCAGCTCCCGAAAAAGATATTTTCCTAGTCTTGTTAAACTTGTGTAAGCATAATTCAAAGGAGAATCATGCTGAAATCATGCAGGCTGTGTGTTTGCCTTTGATGAGCCTCACTGAACTTCTGAATGATGTGAGGCCTTTGGGACTGTTGTCCCCTGATGCCATTCCAGATACTATTAAAGTTCAATCAGAGAGCCGGGACATGGACCTCAATTATAGAGGCATGCTCATACCAGAAGAGAACATTGCAACTATGAAGTATGGAGCCCAGATGGAAAAAGGGCAGATGAAGTCTGTCTTATCAGATGGTGCCACCCAAGATTATGATTTGGATCATGGATTTTCTAGGTATATGATTGATAATGACTGCCGTTCTGGCATCGAGATTAAGCCGTGTCAGCCGTCCATTAGCAATCATATTCGGATATTCCTGTTGGACCGAGATAGCCGGTCTCATTCATATTCCATTAAAGTGTCAATGGATGAACTTGATTGGATCAGGGTAATTGATAGTTCACAATATCTGGGTCGTTCTTGGCAAAAGTTATATCTTCCAGCCCACGTCAACAGGTATATTCAAATAGTTGGGACTCATAACACAGTGAATAAGAGTCTTCACATTGTGGCTCTTGAACGTATGTTTACAAACAAAACCTTCACTCTGGAGGAGGGGCTAATAGTGCCCATGGAGAACGTTGCAACAATTGCTGATTGTGCCAGTGTGACTGAAGGGGGTCAGTCGGGGCCAAAATACCTTGCTGAACGAGGACACCAAGAACTCTGATTGGGATTCTGGCTATACATGTCATCAGCTGGGAAGTGGTACAATCGGGGTTCAACTGTCACAGCCATACATGATCGGGTCAATGTGGTTATTACTGTGGGACTGTGAAGATCAGAGCTACAGCTATTATGTTGAGGTTTCCACCAACCAGCAGCAGTGGACCACGGTAGCCGAAAGAACTAAAGTCACCTGCAAATCCTGGCAATCAGTAACTTTTGAAAGACAGCCAACCTCCTTCATCCGAATCGTTGGAACACACAACACTGCAAACAAGGTGTTCCGCTATGTCCACTTTGAGTGTCCTGAGCAGCAGAGCAGCCAGAAGGAGGAAAACAGTGAGGAATTGGGGACAGGGGACACCAGCCTGGCCAGTCAACAGCTTAACCTGCACGTCCTGTAGGCCCCCAGCGGCAACTCACCGCCTTCCAGCCCAGGCTCCAACTCGTACTCAGCCATCCAGCAGCACCGATAGAGGTGGTGCACGTGTGGAGTGACTCGGGTGGGCCCAGATGGCGCAGCAACCGTGTCCTCCCCGAGCCAGGATCCCTGTGGGCGACCCCCATCCCTCCCTGGGAGGAGCAGACCTGGCTGCAGAAACGGACACAGAACAGGTTTCCTTCCAAGGACACAGAAGGGCTGCTTTGTTCTCCTCCATTTGTTCAAATCAGGCTGGTCTCCAGGGGGAGAAAGTGGGTCTTCAATCTTCATCAAGTCCCCTATTAACACCCTACCTCTCTAATCTAACCCCACAAAGGGCATGGAAAGAAGTAGTAGACAGGCCCGAGTCGGAATATAAAAATGGCATATGAACACGGGAATGGAAGAGCATATATTAAACCTTCATTACCTGGAGGCACCCTTTAGGAAATGGGTTTCCATAGAGTGTTTACTTTTATGGAGCACATTGCCCTGGCAACTAAATGATTTTTTATTTCTTAAAGTTATTCTCCATTTGCTGAATCATAGGTGTTCCAGATCTTTTTGAAAGGCTCCAACAGCAAATCGCTTGTTTTAATCCCTTTTGATGCTGTAATTTTCCTTCCTTAGTTCTGAACGGTTGAGCGTGGGGTAGAGCTGAGAAATATGGTGCGCGTCTCCTAAATGAGGCACAGATGCAGTTAATCACGGCACCTGGTCTGACAAGGAAAATCCTTTGAGGAAGTTCAACAAAATACACAATAAGCAGGCTTCCCTGGTGGCGCAGTGGTTGAGAGTCCGCCTGCCGAGGCGGGGGACGCGGGTTCGTGCCCCGGTCTGGGAGGGTCCCGCATGCTGCGGAGCGGCTGGGCCCGTGAGCCGTGGCCGCTGGGCCTGCGCGTCCGGAGCCTGTGCTCCGCAATGGGAGAGGCCACAAAACAAAACAAAACAAAACACAATAAGCAAGTCAATCTGTGGACACTGGAGTTAATAATCACTTGAACTGCCAAGTTATTAACCTGTCATTCCTGAAATGTATCCAGCCTTTAAATTTGGGAGGTTGACAGGAAATAGTGATTATTCCACCAGCTAATTTAATGTTCAGAAGTACAGATAGATGAATGTATACCAACTTCTGGTTGGGCTGGACCTGTCCTTGACTTGCCGCAGGTTAGTGGAGCCCTGTGGAGTCAGCTTTCCTGCCAGCTGGCGTCAGGAACGCAAAAGTGGGCCTTTCCCACACGCACGGTGGTGATCAGTGGTTGCTGTTTTCTCCCCAGACCATAATACTCAGCCAGGGATTGGAAAAAAAAAAATCAGTTCTAAGAAGCTTACCTCTTAATCCTCACTGAAACGATCTCATCTGACAGTTGTCACTTGATCTGGCTCTGTGTGTCTGAGTAATTTCCAACCCAGTGCTAACCGCCCTGGGTTAACTTGATGAGATGTGTCCGGTTTTTGCTAATTCCCAGAGTTCTCCCCTTGGCTGGCTGTTGTGATCATGTCCTCTGCACACACTGCTTGGAGGAGGGGGTGGGGCCGACTGGGGGTCCTTTCTGTCTTAAAGACACATTCATCTTGGGTGTACAAAGAGCCAGTGGGTCAGCTGTTTCCTCCTAGTGTGACATAGCTGTGAGTGATTTATCAGTATTGGAATAGTAAGATATCTTCAAACTGCATGATTAAACAGGAAGGTTGTCTTTCTGCTAGTCAAACAAACAAACAAACAAAAAAGCAAATAAATAAATTAATGGGAAGGTAATTCAACCTACTAAAGTTCTGTAATTCCCAGCCTCACTTATAGCTAGGTGTGGTCATGTGACTAAATTCAAGAATGACAAACTGAATTGGGAATTCAGTTCTCTTCTCAATACACAAACAGAGGCCAATAAACAGTTCAATGATATCTTCAAAACATGAAGAGAAAAAAACTGTCAGTGTAGAATTTTATATCCAGGGAAATTCTCATTTGAAAACAAGAGCAAAATAAAGACATTTCAGACAGGACTTATACCCACAGACCCTTGACTGATAGAACTTCAGAAGATATACTTCAGGAAAAATAAAAACGACCTCAGAAGAACAATCAAAGGTGTTAGAAATGAAAAATGAGCAATAAAAATTATAACCATATGGAGAAATCTAAATACACACTCGACCATGTAAAATATCATCATCGTCATCTCTAATTTGTGTGGTTAAAAAGAACTAAAATTCTGGACAGCGATAGCATATAATTTGGGAGAGAGTAGTTTGAGTTAAAGCATTCTAAGGCCTTTGTATTTTGGGAAGGAAGGTAAAGATAGTAACTGTGCAGGTGCTATCAATGCCCTGCCTGTATAGCCTTGGGCTTTACCATTTCTGGACTCTAGCTTAACTTATAACTGGAAACATTTGAACCTTTTTCTGAGGGCTTCTTCTGGCCATTACAGCTCCCCTGTACATGGGCAGGACAAGCTGGAAGTGCTGAGGAATTAATGTCTCCAAAAGAAGCCCTCGACTAGGAACTGATAGGAGTTAGCTGATAAATACTCCAGCTCCTGCATTCCTTGGCACACATTCTACACTGTCTCCTTGAGCTTCCTATTGGGGTTTAGCTCTAGTTGGCCACGTTGGTAACAAAAATAGAGACCCTTGATTAGTGTCCTTCCCTTCCCTGTCTCATCTCCCTTTTCCTTTATCAGTGTTTACTCAAGCCATCTCCCCAATAAACTATTTTACTCAAATTCTTACCTCAAGTTCTGCTTCAGAGGCAACCCAAACTAGCATGCATACTAACTTTGGACTTTGTTAAATATTTGTGTTAAAATTTCTCAAATAGCCATTTAAAAAATAGTAAGAAAAAAAAATGGAAAGAGAGGAAAAAATCCAATCAGTTAAAGTGGAGTCAAGAAAGGATGGAGAGATATACCATGTTCTTAGATTGGAAGAATCAACATTGTGAAAATGACTCTACTACCCAAAGCAATCTACAGATTCAATGCAATCCCTATCAAACTACCACTGGCATTTTTCACAGAACTAGAACAAAAAAAAAATTCACAATTTGTATGGAAACACAAAAGACCCCGAATAGCCAAAGCAATCTTGAGAACGAAAAACAGAGCTGGAGGAATCAGACTCCCTGACTTCAGACTATACTACAAAGCTACAGTAATCAAGACAGTATGGTACTGGCACAAAAACAGAAAGATAGATCAATGGAACAGGATAGAAAGCCCAGAGATAAACCCACGCACATATGGTCACCTTATCTTTGATAAAGGAGGCAGGAATGTACAGTGGAGAAAGGACAGCCTCTTCAATAAGTGGTGCTGGGAAAACTGGACTGGTACATGTAAAAGTATGAGATTAGATCACTCCCTAACACCATACACAAAAATAAGCTCAAAATGGATTAAAGACCTAAATGTAAGGCAAGACACTATCAAACTCCTAGAGGAAAACATAGGCAGAACACTCTATGACATAAATCACAGCAAGATCCTTTTTGACCCACCTCCTAGAGAAATGGAAATAAAAACAAAAATAAACAAATGGGACCTAATGAAACTTCAAAGCTTTTGCACAGCAAAGGAAACCATAAACAAGACCAAAAGACAACTCTCAAAATGGGAGAAAATACTTGCAAATGAAGCAACTGACAAAGGATTAATCTCCAAAATTTATAAGCAGCTCATGCATCTCAATATCAAAAAAATAAACAACCCAGTCCAAAAATGGGCAGAAGACCTAAATAGACATTTCTCCAAAGAAGATATATGGACTGCCAACAAACACATGAAAGAATGCTCAACATCATTAATCATTAGAGAAATGCAAATCAAAACTACAATGAGATATCATCTCACACCAGTCAGAATGGCCATCTTCAAAAAATCTAGAAACAGGGGCTTCCCTGGTGGTGCAGTGGTTGAGAGTCCACCTGCCGATGCAGGAGACATGGGTTTGTGACCCGGTCCAGGAAGATCCCACATGTTGTGGAGCGGCTGGGTCCGTGAGCCATCGCTGAGCCTGTGCGTCCGGAGCCTGTGCTCCGCAACGGAAGAGGCCGCAGCAGTGAGAGGCCCGTGTACCGCAAAAAAAAAAAAAAAAAAAATCTAGAAACAATAAATGCTGGAGAGGGTGTGGAGAAAAGGGAACACTCTTGCACTGCTGGTGGGAATGTGAATTGGTACAGCCACTATGGAGAACAGTATGGAGGTTCCTTAAAAAACTACAAATAGAACTACCATATGACCCAGCAATCCCACTACTGGGCATATACCCTGAGAAAACCATAATTCAAAAAGAGTCATGTACCAAAATGTTCACTGCAGCTCTATTTACAATAGCCTGGAGATGGAAACAACCTAAGTGTCCATCATTGGATGAATGGATAAAGAAGATGTGGCACATATATACAATGGAATATTACTCAGCCATAAAAAGAAACGAAATTGAGCTATTTGTAATGAGGTGGATGGAACTAGAGTCTGTCATACAGAGTGAAGTAAGTTAGAAAGAGAAAGACAAATACCGTATGCTAACACATATATATGGAATTTAAGGAAAAAAATGTCATGAAGAACCTAGGGGTAAGACAGGAATAAAGACAGAGACCTACTAGAGAATGGACTTGAGGATATGGGGAGGGGGAAGAGTAAGCTGTGACAAAGCGAGAGAGAGGCATGGACATATATACACTACCAAACATAAGGTAGATAGCTAATGGGAAGCAGCCGCATAGCACAGGGAGATCAGCTCATTGCTTTCTGACCACCTAGAGGGGTGGGATAGGGAGGGTGGGAGGGAGGGAGACACAAGAGGGAGATATGGGAACATATGTATATGTATAACTGATTCACTTTGTTATAAAGCAGAAACTAACACACCATTGTAAAGCAATTATAATCCAATAAAGATGTAAAAAAGAAAAGAATGGAAAATAAGAAAAAATAAAAGTAACATAAATAGCATAAAAGGAGAAAAGAAAATTCATTCAAATATATCTGTAATAAGGACTTCCCTGGCAGTCCAGTGGTTAAGACTCCACACTTCCACTGCAGGGAGTGCTGGTTCGATCCCTGGTTGGGAACTAAGATCCCACATGCCATGCAAGATGGCCAAAAAAAATTTTTTTTAATCTGTAATAAATGTAAATGGGCAAAAATCTCCAGTTGAAAGACAAAGATTAACAGCTTGATTCTTTTTATATTACAGCTATATGTTGTCTTTAAGCTCAAGGGTAAAACGTAAGAATAATAAAGGTTGAAATTAAAAGCATGGAAAATGATATATCAGGCAAATTCTATTGAAAGAAAGCTGGGGCAGCTAGACTGATAATAAATGAAATAGACTTTAAGGTTTAAAATATTACTAGTTATGAAGAGTTACACATATTGATACAAAATTTATTTCACAGTAAGATTTAATAATTCCAGACTTGCAAATATCTACTAACACATCTTCCAAATATAGAGAGCGATTTCCAGTTTCTGCATATAAGGAGCTTGGAAGTCACCACTCCATCCTAACAGCAAGTAAAAAGCTGGACAAACTGAAAAATTAACAATTCTTTTTAGATCTGTGAGAGAAGTAAGGTCACAGGACAAACTTCTGGTCCCCAAGTTGGAGAAACACGTAAGTGGTTAAAGAGAATCACAACATACCAGAGCAGAAGTCTATGCAGGAAGCAGCGTGGGGCAGGGCAAACTTATAATTGATGAATTGCTGGACAAATTTGAGAGTTAAAAATTATGGGGGGAGGGGCAAGAGTGTGCTTTGTGAGTTTTACCTCTAGGAGCTCTACCCTGTTCTCACAGTAAATATCAAGGAAAAAAAAATCCCCTTGTGCTCTGAGCAGGGTGTGGGACGGGGGAGGAACTACTTTTGTTTGTTTGTTTGTTTTTTGCGGCACACGGGCCTCTCACTGTTGTGGCCTCTCCCGTTGCGGAGCACAGGCTCCGGACGCGCAGGCTCAGCGGCCATGGCTCACGGGTCCAGCCGCTCCGCGGCATGGGGGATCTTTCCAGACCGGGGCACGAACTCGTGTCCCCTGAATCGGCAGGCGGACTCTCAACCACTGCGCCACCAGGGAAGCCCCTAAGGAGGAACTACTTTTAAATATAGAAGACACTCTGTTCTTCTTAACAAGGTCTGCCCTTAGAAGAAACTAGTTAACCAAAGCCTAACCTGCTGGGTTTTATCAGAAATCTAACTGACCTGGAGGAAGGGAAATACCCAATTCCAGCCCACTTTACTCTTCCTGTCCCACCTAAGGGGCAGAAAAAAACTGAAAACACTGTGAAGTTCATAGTCCAGAGACGTAGGCTCACCAAAAGACTGAGATCTAATCATAGGACTATATAGAATGCTTCCCCTTTCCTTATACTTGCCAGCACATCACTAAAGTCCTGTTTACAACTGATCCATTTACCCATTACATCATGCCCAGCTATCAAGAAAAAATTACAAGGAGGGCTTCCCTGGTGGCACAGTGGTTGAGGATCTGCCTGCCAATGTAGGGGACATGGGTTCGAGCCCTGGTCTGGGAAGATCCCACATGCCACGGAGCAACTAGGCCCGTGAGCCACAACTACTGAGCCTGCGCGTCTGGAGCTTGTGCTCCGCAACAAGAGAGGCCGCGACAGTGAGAGGCGCGCGCACCGCGATGAAGAGTGGCCCCCGCTCGCCGCAACTAGAGAAAGCCCTCGCACAGAAACGAAGACCCAACACAGCCAAAAATAAGTAAATAAATAATTAAATATTTTTTAAAAAAAAATAAAAAATTGCAAGGAAAAAGAAACAGTTTGAAGAGATAGATCAAGCATTCAAACCAGACTTTGGATGTTGGAATTATCAGACAGGGAACTTAAAATAACTATGATTAATATGCTAAGGTCTCTAAGGATAAAATATTCTGCATGCAAGAACAGATGAGCACTGTAAGAAGAGAGATGAAAACACATCATTATAGATCCTTTGGACGTTAAAAAGATAATAAAGGAATCCTATGAACAACTCTATGCCCACAAATTTGATAACACAGATGAACCGGACCAGTTCCTTGAAAGACACAATATGCTCATTTAAAATAACAAAAGGCAGAAGAAGAAATAGACAATCTACATAGGCCTATATTTATAAAGAAATTGAATTGATAATTAGTAACCTTCCAAAACAGAAGGCACCAGACCCAGAGGGTTCACTGGTGAATTCCATCAAACATTTAAGGAAGAAATTTTTATCAATTCTATATACAATCTCTTTCAGAAGATACAAACAGAGGGAATACTTCCTAACTCATTCTATAAGGCCAGTATCACCCTAATACCAAAGTCAGACAAAAACATTACAAGAAAATAAACTATAGACTAATATCTCTCATGAATACAGATGCAAAAATCTTCAACAAAACATTAGCAAATTGAATCCAACAATGTATAAAAACAATTATACACTATAACCAAGTGAGATTTATCCCAGCTATGCAAGGCTGGTTCAGCATTTGAAAATCAATTAATGTAACCCATCACATCAACAGGCTAAAGAAGAAAAATCATATCAATAGATGCAGAAAAAGCATTTGACAAAATCCAACACCCACTCATGATAAAAACTCTGAGTGAACTAGAAATACAGGCAAATTCCTCACCCTGAGAAAAAAATATCATGTCATACTTAATGGTGAGAAATTAGAATCTTTCCCCCTAGAATCAGAAACAAGGTAGGATGTCCTCTTTCACTGCCCTTTTTCAGCATCATGCTAGAAATTCTAGGTAATGCAATAAGATAATAAAAGGAAATGAAAGGTATACTGTTTGAGAGGAAGAAATAAAACTGGTTTTGTTCAAAGATGACATGATTATCTATGTAGAATATTCAAAAGAATAAAAATAAAAAACCTCCTGGAACTATAGGAGATTATAGCAAGTTTGCAAGATACAAGGTTAATATACAAAAGGTAATTGCTTTCCCATATACCAAAAATGAACAAGTAAAATGTGAAATTAAAAATATAATACCATTTACATTATCATTTTCCTAAATGAAATACTTAGGTATAAATTTAACAAAATATGTACAAGAACATATGTACAAGGAAAACTACAAAACTCTGTTGAAAGAAATCACAGAAGAACTAAAGAAGAGGTTATTCCATGTTCATGGATAGGAAGACTCAAGATTGTCAAGATGTTAGTCCTTCCCAATTTAATCTACAGTTTCAGTGCAATCTCAGTCAAAATCCCCGAAAGTTATTTTGTAGATATTGACAAGTTGATTCTAACGTTTTTACGGAAAGGCAAAAGAATAGCCAACATAATATTGAAAGAGAACAAAGTTGGAGAACTGATACTACCCAACTTTGAGTCTTACTATGAAGCTACAATAATCAAGACAATGTTGTATTGGCCAAAGAACAGACAAATAGATCAACGGAACAGAATAGAGAGCCCAAAAATAGACCACATAAATATAGTCAACTGGTCTTTGACAAGGAGCAAAGGCAATGCAGTGGAGAAAAAAACAGTCTCTTCATCAAATGGTGCTGGAACAATTGGACATGCACATGTAAAAAAAAAAATGAATGTAGACATAGCCCTTACACTTTTTACAAAAATTAACTCAAGATTATATCATAGACCTAAATGTTAAATACAAAACTATGAAACTTCTAGAAAATACCATAGGAGAAAATCTAGATGACCCTGGATTTGGTGATGACGTTTTAGATATGACAGCAAAGGCATGACACACATGAAAGAAAAAATTGTTAAGCTGGACTTCATTAAAGGTAAAACTTTCTGCTCTTGGAAAGTCACTGTCAAGAGAATGAAAAGACAACTCACAGACTGAAAGTACCTATTTGCAAAAGACACATCTGATAAGGGACTATTATTCAAAATATACAAAGAGCTCTTAAAACTCAACAGTAAGAAAATAACCATATTTTAAAATGGGTCAGAGAGTACAGCAGAAACTAACACAACATTGTAAAGTAACTATATTCCAATAAAAATTAATTTAAAAAAATGGGTCAAAGACCTTAACAGACACCTCACCAAAGAAGAAATACAGATGTCAAATAAAAATATGAAAAGATGCTTCACATCATAAGTCATCAGGGAAATGCAAATTAAAACAACAACGAGATACTCCTGGACATATATTAAAATGTTCAAAATCCAGAACACTGACAACACTAAATGCTGGCAAGGTTGTTGGGCAACAGAAACTCTTCATACACTGCTGGTGAGAATTCCAAATAGAGCTGCCACTTTGGAAAAGAGCTAGGTGGTTTCTTACAAAATGTAAACATAGTTTTACCATGGGATCCAGCAGTTGTGCTCCTTGGTACTCACCCAAAGGAGTGGAAGATTTACATTCACACATGGAGCAACCTTAAGTGTACATTACTAAGTGAAAGAAGCCAATCTGAAAAGGCTACATACTGTATGATTCCAAATTCATGACATTCTGGAAAAGGCAAAACTATGGAGCTAGTAAGAAGATCAGTGGCTGGACTTTGCTGGTGGTTAAGAATCCGCCTGCCAGTGCAGGGGACATGGGTTTGAGCCCTGGTCCAGGAAGATCCCACATGCTGCGGAGCAACTAAGCCTGTGCACCACAGCTACTGAGCCTGAGTGCTAGAGCCCGTGAGCCACAACTACTGAGACCTGCACACCCTATAGCCCATGCTCCGCAACAAGAGAAGCCACCACAGTGAGAAGCCCGCGCACCACAACAAAGAGTAGCCCCCGCTTGCCACAACTAGAGAAAGCCCACGCACATCAACGAAGACCCAATGCAGCCAATAATTAATTAATTAATTAATTAATAAAAAATCAGTGGTTGCCAGGGATTAGCATTGATGGAAGTATGAACAGGTAGAGAACAGAGGATTTTCAGGACAGTGAAACAATCCTGTATGATACTATAACAGTGGGTACATATCATTGTACATTTGTCCAAACCCATAGAACATACAACACCAAGTGTGCACTAATGTAAACTATGGACCTTGAGTGATGATGTGTCAATGTAAATTCATCAGTTGTAACAAATGTACTACTCTGATGGGGGATATTGATAGTGGAGGAGGCTATGCATGTATGGGGACAGTGGGTAGACAGGAAATCTCTGTACCTTCTGCTCAATTTATCTGTGAACTTAAAACTGCTCTAAAAAAGTTGTTGTTTTTAAAAAAATAGCAAACAAAAATTAGAATAACAAGGAGAAATTGACTTCTCTGTCATCATAATAGGAGATTTTAATACACCTCTTTGTAATTTACAGACTAAGTAGATAAAAATACCAAATAAAAATCAGTTGGAATATTGATGATTTGCACAACGCAAAAATGCTTGACTTACATAGAACTCTGCACTAATCAGTTTAGGAAAATGTTTTTTCCAAGCACCCAAGATATGTTTTACAAAACTTGACCACACACTAGTACATAAAGCAAGTCTAAATAAAGTTCAAAGAACTGAACACACTTATCACATACAGATTCATACAGATCTCATTCTCTAATAAAAACAATGAATTTAGTCAGTAGCAACAAAAAATCTATAGATTTGTAAATTAAAACATATCAACTAAATAACTCATGTCATGGGTCAAAGAAGAGCTGATGGTCTGTGGTTCCAAACTTTTACAAGGTGAAACTGCTAGGGAAGAACCTCTGATGGTAGAATCACTGGAGAACCTTTCAGAAAATGCTGACTTTGAAGCCACTTTTACTTCTTCAGCTTTCTCTGGGTAAAGAGGACCTCTCTTATCTAATGCTCATCTGTCAGTCATGATTGGCCTTGCTTAGGTCATGTGTCCATAATTGAACCAATCGCTATAGATAGACAGATGGGGTTCTCTGATTGACCAGCCTGGGCTAGGTTCCGTCTTTGTGGAGATGGAAATAGGGATGGGAGTGTCTTGACTCCTAGACCCTTCAAGACCACGTGGGGTCAGAAAAATGGCCCTTCCTGGGAAGGCAGCTTGACAAACAAAATCATCCTTCTTCCCATAAATACCCCTCTATAAACAAACACTAAAAACCAAGATCATGTTTAGTTGTCACATTCAGTCTCAAGACCAGAATTTCTGGTTGATGGGTTTTCCTCTCCCATCAGGTTCCAAAGCGGCCTTTCATGGATTAGCCTATAGCTAAAAGATAAGTGTAACCACCATCACCACCACCTCCAATATACCCAGCACCCAGTGACAAAGAGACAACAGAAACACTGCAATAAGTCTCCCATTTGGTAACAGAGAGAAGGAAAAACCATGCAGAGCACTCCTAGGATGCCCCACGCTCTGCAGGGCAGAAAGAGAGACAGCCCAGGCGATGCAGTCAGTGTCAGGTCCAGCCAAACCAACTGCTCCCTTTCCTACTAATTGCAAGGATCCCCTTGTCTAGGGGTTTCTAAGGCCACTGCTCAGTAGGGTGTAGGGGAAGACTCCCCATCGGGAGCTATGATTGGCAGCTTTGAAGGGACTATATGGAAGGGAGTGAAATGCTTCAAAGGAAGGGATGCTGGGTAGACAAAGACAAGAAAGGGTCACCATAGAGGGGCAAGAGAAAATGAAGGCCAAGTAGTAGGATATGCCTTGGAGAGTGACTCTGTATAAGTTCCCGAACATTTCTTATAAGGGACCTCCAATATGACTCTGAGTTTCCTGACGATGAAAGCCGAGAAGGAAACATGATCAGTGATACAAACCAGATGCTAGCCGAGGTCTCCAGGCCCCGGGGAGGTCCAAAGAATGTCCCAAGTTTCCTTGTGTTTCCCTGGAGGCTTCCTTTCTCACAGTTCTTGATCCCACAAGGGGTATCTCTCTTCCACACCACATGGCTCCCAGATGTGAGGCTTACCTTTACTTTGACCTCTACAAAAGATTCCGCTCACACAAAACGCTAGTGAAGATTTACACAGGAGGACATGGTTGGGAGGATGGGGGGTGGTCTTCAAATGTCCTTTGGCTCCTATTATAGGTTGAACTTTGCTCCCCCCCAAAACTTATATGTTGAAGTCCTAACCCCCAGTCCCTCAGAATGTGACTGTGTTTAGAGATAGGGTCTTTATTTATTTAGGCTGCTTCAGGTCTTAATTGCGGCATGCGGGATCTAATTCCCAGACCAGGGATCTAACCAAGGCCCCCTGCATTGGGAGCGTGAAGTCTTAACCACTGGACTGCCAGGGAAGTCCCTAGAGATAGGGTCATTAAAGATGAAGTTAGGGCTTCCCTGGTGGCGCAGTGGTTGAGAGTCCGCCTGACGATGCAGGGGACACGGGTTCGTGCCCCGGTCCGGGAAGATCCCACATACCACAGAGCGGCTGGGCCTGTGAGCCATGGCCGCTGAGCCTGTGCTTCCGGAGCCTGTGCTCCACAGCGGAAGAGGCCACAACAGTGAGAGGCCCGCGTACTGCCCCCCACCCCCCCACCAAAAAAAAAAGATGAAGTTAAAAATGATGTCATTAGGATGGGCCCTAATCCAATATGACTGGTGTCCTCATGAGAAGAGGAGATTAGGACACAGACATGTACAGAGGCAAGACCATGTGAGGACACAGGGAGAAGGCAGCCACCCACAGGACAAGGAAATCAACCCTGCTGATACCTTGATCTCAGACTTCTAGCCTCCAGAACTGTGAAAAAATTAAATTTCTTTTGTTTAAGCCACCCAGCCTACAGTACTTTATTGTGGCAGCCCTAGCAAATTAATACAGCACCTCTGCCACTGGCCTTCACCACACCCACCATCTCACAGGGCTCCCTTCCCACTTCTCACCTGGCTTCCCTGAATTTCCTCTCCTCCTTCTCAGGGGTCAACTTCCTCTCCTTATCTCAGGTAGAGCAGTCTGTGACTCATCTTGAGTTGCTTGACTTAAGGGAACACACAGATCTTGGGTCCCTACTCCCATGCCTCACAGCTTATCAAAATCTTTTCCCAAACAAGCACTATTTCCTGCCTAAGAAATAACAGCAATTAAAGATCAAAACAGTTCCCCTCCTTTCAGCATTGTGCCTGTGATGAAGACAATACGCGTGTTAGAGGAGTGTCCCTATGACCCTCATGTAAGGGACACTGAATCACATTCAGGGTGTCCACCACCAACGCCCACAAGAAACCCAGTCATCTCAGGTACGCAGCGAGGGCCCCACACCCAAGGGCAATGATCATGGAAGCAAGTAGGATAGTTTGAGGGAAAGTCAGTGTCCAATAAAAGGAGTTCAAGTGCACAGCCTTTGATAATCTGGCTCCACCAAAGCTAAAGGAGATACCCTACATATTCTCCAGGAAATTCTCTGTGAGCGTTGAGATTATCGAGCTGGCAGCAGTAATTCAAATCTAAAAGCCTCACGAGGCCACCACACTCCTGCAGTGCAGTTGTAGATTATAGCAGATATGTATAGTTTTAAAATCAACCCAACAGTAGATAGGGCAAAACACTATTCTTGTGCTCATTTTACATTTGAGGAAATTGAGGTTCAGCCTGGTTGAGCAAGGTCAAGGTCAGAGCCAAAGTCTGTATCCTGGTCCATCTGATGCTCTAAACTTCTAAAACTGAGTTCTTGACCATTCTTACTTAGTTTGAAAAGCATTACAAGTTAGTGGTTAAGAGTGGAAACTGTGGGTTCAAATCCTGGCTTTATTATTTAGTAGCTGAGAGATTTTGTGTACGTTACTTAACCATTCTTTGCTTCTTTAACGGTAAAGTAAGGACTGTCATAGTACTTGTCCCATAGGGTTGTTGTGAGTATTAACTGAGCTTAAATAACGTCTGGCACGTAGTACGTACTCAATGCACTTTTATTCCTCTCCAATTAGAGCTTCTAGCCTCTGTCTTATCTGCAGCAGTAGATAAGTAATAAGCACCTATCAAGTGCTAAGCTCAGCCCCTGCCTTCAAGCTGCCCTGGTAGAGGGGGTGGGGGTAGATGCTAAACAGCTGAGGTACCATTATCCCATGTGGGTGGCGCAGCCAGGTTCTGAGAACAGAATGACAGCATGCCTGTGGGAGGAGAAAGTGCACAGTGCAGCCATGTCTGCTCTGGGCGTGGGAGAATGGGGACCGATTTTCCGGGAGAGGCATGGTGTGCGCACACAGAGCGTTATCAGGAGCTGGTGGTGAGCGGTGGGTACTGGCAGGAGTCGGGGGTAGAGTCGTTCTGAGCAGTTTATTGGGGCAGAATAAAGGACAATTGGGCTGCAGATGTAATGATGAAGATCAGAGATGCTTTTCACCTGGCACCTGGAGGGATGGCTCAGATTGGCATTTTAAATAGTTCTGGCCAGCCTGGGGGTGGTCTGGGGGATAAGGGAGACTGTTAGGCAACTGTCATCTAGAAAGATTCCATTCAGATCTCAACATGCTGGGGCATGTGTTCCACGGAAACTAGATGGCCTGAGTGTGCCCGTGGTGGAAAGAGGGAAGGTTCCACCCGGGGCGGCCAAGCACAAGCTCTAGGCATGTTCCATCCACTTCATTTCACCCTGTGAGGGTGTGATGGCCCAAGAAAGAGCCTACATGCTAAGAGAGGCCCAAGGCCTGAATACGTGCGGGAAGGATCAATCCACGTGGTCCTGAGCTTCAGAGCAACACTCCAGAGAGTTGGATAAAGTATGTGACCTTCTGAGGAAATGATCCACCTGAGAGATGCCTGTGTATTGCTGATGAGACAAGGGGTTTCCTGCAGCAGAATGTGTTCTCCCAGAGTTTCACCAGACCCTGGGCTAGAAGTTAACTGACAAAACATCTACATAAGGGACTTCCCTGGTGGTGCAGTGGCTAAGAATCCGCCTGCCAATGCTAGGGGAAACGGGTTCGATCCCTGGTCAGGGAACTAGATCCCACATGTCACGGAGCAACTAAGCCAGCGTGCCACAACTACTGAGCCTGCGCTCTAGAGCCTGAGAGCCGCAACTACTGAGCCTGAGTGCCACAACTACTGAAGACCGCGTGCCTAGAGCCCATGCTGGGCAACGAGAAGCCACTGCAATGAGAAGCCCCTGCACCGCAACGAAGAGTAGCCCCCGCTCGCAGCAACTAGAGAAAGCCCGCACGCAGCAACGAAGACCCAACGCAGCCATAAATAAATACATAAATTTATTTAAAAAAAATCTACATAAGCCTGGCAGGTGCAGCTACTCCTTCCCCTCAGAAGAAATGTTTTTGGACAACTAAGGAATATTGAAGAGCTGGAACCATCAGGGCAGCTTTCAGATTCTCAGTGGCCGTGAGAGCAGTAAAATCTCCAAGACTTCCAGCTGTTTGGGAAAGAATCAAGTCAAAAGCTGCTGAATCAAAGGAAAGAAGGAAAAGGGGGAGGAGAAGGGCGAGGGGAGGGAAAGAAGAGGGCTGCGTCCACACGAGCAGGGCCCCGCCCCTCATCACCTAAGCACACCTGGCCTGTCTGCCACTCGTGTTCCTGAAAGAGCTTCTGCCACACCCTTTGACGGTACAACCTTCCTTCTGCTGGATTTGCCCTGCCCTGATCTGGTGTTTTCTCTCAAGCCAAATAACCTGACCTAACCTCCAGGGGGCCCCTTCCATGTTGGCCGGGGGCCATACGACACTCCAGCGAACCCCACCCTCTTGTCCCTCAGGCCGTCCCTCTGGACACTGGACACCAGTGACCAGTGATGTGCCTGAAGGTGAGCCTACTGGCACCTGTTACTTGGTGGCCTAGGGAAGTCCCTCTTCAGGGATGACTGCACAAAAACAGCTGTTTGTTGTGAGCATCTTGTGGCAGCAGGTCCTTTCGTGTCTTTGGTTTCTTACCAAAGCGCCAAGCAGAGGACAGGCGTGTAGGAATTGTCTCACGCGTGCTGTTTGGAATGCCTGTTTGCCTCAGAGCGCTACCATCTGTTTTGGTGACGCCCCTACCTCACCTCTAGGGAGAGCCCCCCGCTTGGTGGTGGGATGAGGCCATTTGGCGGTGGCTGGGCTCTGATGCCAGGACTGGTTAAGCCCCGGGACGTGTGATGAGGTGCCAGGGAAGGGAGAGAAAGTTCGCTTCTGCTTCCTTCCTTGTTTCCTGTTCTGTTCCCTGCTCCTCTCCACGGGCACACACTTCTGTGGGTGCAACGGAGTTGCTTCCGTCCTGATCCACAAACAGCTCTGAGAGCTCCTGGCCACCACATCGGTTCTCCCTCTGGACACAGGCAAGGAACTCCCGGTGTCCATGGCAACAGCACTGCTTTGGATCCCATACAAAAACCCAAGACAGGCTCTCAGAAGTGACTGCTGACTTTTGGCTTTGATTTTGTGCCTGGTAATCTGACCCAGATGGACCACCCACTTCTCACCCTGGGACGTAGACCGCAGCTCCGACGCCCTGTAAACCCCGTGAGACGTGGAAGGGTGATAATAACAGGCACCTGCTCAGGGCCCCGCTGTTCACGAGGCTCTGTCATCGCAGGGTTTCTCCCATCCCCCACGGCTGTCCTCTGAGATGGCGTTGCCACCATTTTAAGGGTGAAGAAAGGGGTTTGGAGGGGTGGGATGAATTGGGAGATTGGGACTGACATATATACACTCTTGATATTATGTATAAAATAGATAACTAATGAGAACCTACTGTAGAGCACAGGGAACTCTACTCAGTGCTCTGTGGTGACCTAAAGGGAAGGAAATCCAAAGAAGAGGGGCCATATGTATACGCATAGCTGATTCACTTTGCTGTACGGTAGAAACCAACACAACATTTTAAAGCAAGTAGACTCCAATTAAAAAAATGTTTTAAATAAAATAAAATATTTCCTGGAGGGGAAAAAAAAAAAGGAAGGGTCTTGGAGAGGCCAGGCCTTGTCCAGTACCACACAGAGTGGCCTCTAGGCTCCAGGTTCAAGGCTCTTTGCACGCAGACGGGACCACTTTGGAGTCAGGAGTGGTGGGAGCGTCTGGGCTCTCTCCCCACTCACTCCTTCCCAGGGGCGTGCCCTCTCCTTCCTTCCTGGACAGGGCAACACACGCTCGCCACCCTGTTGGCACAAGACTCACTGGTTCTGAGCTTGAGGCAAAGGATATTCAAGGCAGCCTCTGTATGAGTGGTCCATCCTCCATCCTGAGAAGAGGCACGTGAGGCAGAAGCAAAGCCCGAGGTACCCTGGGCACAGGGCAAAGTGGAGGAACAGGGTGGTGGGGCTTGGGTGCCTCGGGGAGTTTAAGTAGCTCCTGTTCTCAAGTGTTTCCTCAGCCTGCAAAAGTACACATGAAAAATAAAAACGTAAAAATAAACAGTTGTTGCATTGGTACACGGTTAAGAGCTTGCAGAAGGGCAAGTTCTGGTTTTTCAACATAGTTTCAGGTTACAAGTAGAACTGTAACCCTCATTACTGTCCCCAAGTTAAACTCCAGGGCTCCCTTTGCCCTAGAACAAAACTCTGGCTTTCAGACTTCCTGGGGCCACCATAATTAACGTCTTCCATGCAAATTGTTTTTCTTTTTGTTTAAATTTGAGGGTTCCTTCTGGCCTGCCCTTCTCCTTAGATTCAACTCACATTGTGTTAGGGGTTTTCACCTACACAGTCTCATGAAATTCTCCCAGGCAGCCCATGAGGTTGGTTTCTTCTTTCAGTTTTAGAGGTAAGGAAACCGAGCTTTCGAGTGATTAAGTCATCTGTCCAATGTCGCCAGACAGTTCTGGCCAATGTTACCCTGACATATGTGGACATGACACGGACCCATCCAGGGTCAGAACCTTTCCTGATCCCGCTCATAGCATTCTCAACTGTTCTGTTTATGTTTTGCTTAAAACTTCCCCCTCCCCCAGTCTCAATCACATCTTTCAAGTTATTCAGTTATTCATGTGTCTGGATTTATCAATCTGGCTCTCCTTCCAAAGGGCTGACCTTCCCCAATGTCCCTTCTCATCCTCTCAGGACAAGGAGCCTCATCACAGGCTATAAAAGCTCCCTGAGGATCTGTTAAGAATAATCTATTCTCTGTGCATGAAACATCCCTCCCTCTGCCCCAGCTACTCCTGCTATAGTGGATGGAAGCAGCTATAGATTTTGTTTACTCAATAGTCATTCTCATCCTCAGTCTTCCGGTAACAGTGCTCTTCTTTTTTTCCCTTTGGGCCACTTCCCTTCCCCTGGACCTAATCCTTGCCTGTCCATTATGGTTCTCCTCCATACCCTGGCAACACAGGAGAGATGCATGACTAAATTTCAGCCAATCAGAGGACCTGATCCCTCTGGCCATTGTGATTCGTTCAAGGATGAGCATGTGACCCAATCCAATGTCTACAATTTTCCCCTCTTCAAATAATGACGCAATGAATATGCTATACTGATAGTGACATCTTTTTTCATTTGTCCAATCATTCATTTGTCCAGGATAAATGCCTGGTTTGGAATAGCTGAGTCATATGTATGTGCGATTTAAACATGGACACATTTTGTGAGGTTGCCCTGCAGAAAGGTTGACCCAAATTTACACCATCCCAGCAATATGTGTGAGTCGGCTCTGCACACCCCAGCAGCACCTGGTGTTGTCAATCTTTCAATGTTTGCCAGTCTGAAAAGCAAAGACAGCTGTTGAAATCTATTCCATTCTGGGCCTCCTTCTGGGTCATGTTCCCACATGCCTGCCCCTAAAGTTACCTACCCCCAACCTTGCTTCTAAATTGCTTGCCTGGTCCTTTGTCCAACTTTCTTGGTCTGCTCTGTCCTGGTCTCACTCTACTAGACTGGAAAATGAGTCTTTATCTCCCTTTTCTCTTTAAGCTCCTTGCTGGTGCTATGAACAGTTTAGAACCCTGTAATTATCTGTTGGATGAAAGAACGAATGGAGTGAATGAAAGCCCTTCTATGATCCACCCTTCCTCTGTTCAGTTCTGAGCAGTGCCATGGAGCAGTGCTAACCTGCGTCGATAAATGCCCAAGAACATCACATTTCAAGGATCCAGAGAACCTAACCGTTATATTGTGGGTTTAGAATCGGAACACAACTATCCCATTCCAGTAATGCCACTCCCCACGGAATGTCCTTGATTAACACATTTTTACTGATATCTGCTTTTTTTGTGTGTGTGCGGTACGCGGACCTCCCACTGCTGTGGCCTCTCCCGTTGCGGAGCACAGGCTCAGGACGCGCAGGCTCAGCGGCCATGGCTCACGGGCCCAGCCACTCCGCGGCATGTGGGATCTTCCCGGACCGGGACACGAACCCGTGTCCCCTGCATCGGCAGGCTTACTCTCAACCACTGCGCCACCAGGGAAGCCCCTATCTGCATATCTTTAGTGTGGAATCAAAGGACACAGTCCCTGATCTCCAGTAACTTAATCTGTGTGAGAGGCAAAACTAACAAGGGAAGGATTTGAATTGAAGTGGGAGCTCTGTCATGCGGCATTTAGGAAATGCAATCCCTTGGGGGAAAGTGGAGCCTAATTTGAGCTGGTAACATTTGAGAATGTTTTATAAAAGAGGTGGTTGTTAAGGGGACATTAATGAGGATTAGAGAGCCGCCCTGGGCTCCCCACTTACATTTGGGGGAATCTGAAGTCATAGCTCTTCTAATATGAAGCATGAATAAGACTCTAGCCTCTTTTCTGTGTCTCTTATGCTGAGTTATTCACCTTCTTGGTGGTTGGATTTGGCTACGCACTGGCCAAGAATCCACAGTGCTTTGAGGAGGAATGTCACAAATTGCTAAAAGCTCACCAGGAGAGGAAACAAACAATTCTGAATTAGGAGTAAGGGCTGCGTGGTCAGAATTGCTCTCAGCTTTCCCAGGTAATAAAAATTCCCAAACTACTTCAAAGCAATCTGGTTTTTGTCTTCCATTCAGTGGTGCCAGGACCCCAAAGGGCTACAGTTGCTAGAATAGGGGACTCTGGAAGTCTTCACAAGGAATTAGACCCAGCCTCTGAATGGGGGATAGAAACTAAATAAAGGCAGGGGACGGCAGCGCGTTCCAGGTAGGTGAGTGAAGAGCATTTCCAGGGGGCTTTGTCATTTATAAGGGCCTTTAACAAACATCTTCTGTATAATTCCAAATAACCCCGAAGAGGTTGTTATTATCATCACTGTTTTAGAGTAAAGAAAACTGAGGTTCAGAGAGGTTAAAAATCTTGTGGAAGGTCTCTCAGTTACGATTTAAGCCGAGCCTCCGATCCACGTCCTCTGACCGGGGTTGGCATCCGAAATAGTTAACCACGAAGGTGGCACAGGTACAGTGGCCGAGACTGCTTACCTAACGAGTTTCCTTTTCTCCTTGGGTCGGCAGCTAGACCAGCTTCCCCAGCCTCCTGGTAATTAGAAGCGATGTGTGCCATTTCCCGGCCCAGCCCCCAAATCTTTCAGGAACAGTGACTGGAAGACATGCGCTCAGAGGGCAAAGTGCAGAGAGAAGCAGCCTGGGCCCCAGATGCCCACTTAGAGGAGACCCACCCAGAAATCAGGAACACCCATTTTAGACGTTATCTGAAAGATAAGCCGTGTTCATCCTTGAGTCACTCTACATTTTGTGTTACAGAAGCTCAATTTACCCTAATGAATTCAGGACCCCAACCTATTAGAACAGAGGTCAGCTGTAGCACCCTATTAATTGTTGGGGGAAAGTAAATTCCCAGGCGGTCCATCTCTCTGTAGCCTCAGGATAGCCCTTTGAGAATGAGGGGCAGGTGCTGGCTGTTGGGTTTGAGGTTGGGGTGGGGAGTTTGGGGATAAGGGAGCCCCACTGTCTCATGATCTGGTCACCACAAGTAAGACAGCTCTCCCCACCCCCAAACACAAACACTGAGTGAGTCAGGTCTGTGAACTATGATTCATCTTCCTAGGAGCTCTTGTATCCAGTCAGATCCCCTCATCTCAGGGGCATATTTTGTTCAAAGAAACGTCACGCTCCTTCCTGAGCATTTCTACCATCCCAGCCAATCCGCCAACACCACTGAATCAAGTTCAGTTTTCCATTTCTGTGATCCTGAGTTCTAGCTGTACATGGAATCTGGAAAAATAATTAACATTTGTAGAATGTTCACTCTTCACCAGACTTTGTGCCAGGCGTTTAATATGGTTCATAAATCACATTCTTCATGGTCCCTGTGATGTCCAGAGGCACTTCTGAAAAGAACTTCCCCCCAGCCATTCCTGAATGGGGGGCTGGGGCACAGGGAATGTGTGGCAGCCATGCTTTACACCAGTTTGTTTCCAGCAGTAAAACATTGTATTGTTTTTAAATTTAAGTCTTCCACATTTCTTATTAGGTCTATGCTTAGCTTTGTGTATAGTCAATAGGATTCTTTTTCTGTCATGTTTTGAAATTGTCTACTGTTTGTTTATTAGAACATGATTTTTGTATGTTGACTGTACTTGGTCACCTTTCTAAACTCTCAGTTTGACTAGTTTTTAAGTTTGTTCTCTTTCATTTTCTAAATAGAGAAGTATCTTCTAAATAGTAAAATCTTGTAATAGAGAAGATGATTTTTCTAACAGCTTTTGGAGGTATAATTTATATACCATACCATTTTCCTATTTAAAGGGTACAATTCAACGTTTCTTTAGTATATTCACAGAATGTGCAGTCACCTCCAAAATCAACTTCAAAACAATGAATGGCAATTAAAAAAATTTTTTTTCCCCTTATTGAATGGGTTAGTGTCACCAGTAGACTGTTACGTAGTGCTGGTGGTTATGGTCACTCTTGTCTACTTCCTGATTTTTCTGGAACGTCAGATTTTTCGCCATTGAATAGGATATTTACTAACGGGTTTTGGTAGTTAGACTTCATCAAGGTGAGAAAGATTCCTTCCACCTCAGCTTGCCAAGAATTTTATGTTCTTACTTAGAAATAGGCATCTGTTGATAAGTTATCGAATTCATTCATCAAAGCATTTATTGTGGGCTTCCCTGGTGGCGCAGTGGTTGAGAGTCCGCCTGACGATGCAGGGGACATGGGTTCGTGCCCCAGTCCGGGAAGATTCCCACATGCCACAGAGCGGCTGGGCCCGTGAGCCATGGCCGCTGAGCCTGCGCGTCCAGAGCCTGTGCTCCGCAACAGGAGAGGCCGCAACAGGAGAGGTAACAACAGTGAGAGGCCCGTGTACCGCAAAAAAAAAAAAAAAAAAAAAAAGCATTTATTGTAATGGGAATATCTTCTCTCCCTTTTAATCTAGTCCTGTAGCAAATTAATAGATTTTCTGCTGAAAACCATCTTTGGATTCTTTACATATAATCCTTCTTCTTTAACATTTATTTATTTATTTTGGTTGCACCGGGTCTTCCTTGCGGCATGCAGGATCTTTAGTTGCGGCATGCATGTGGGATCTAGTTCCCCGACCAGGGATCGAACCCGGGCCCGCTGCATTGGGAGCTCAGAGTCTTACTGATTGAACCACCAGGGAAGTCCCTACGTATAATCCTTTTAAAATACCATTGGATTTCATTTGCTAATAGTCTATTTAGAACTTTTGCCTTTAAGTGTTTAGTGCAATTAACCTATAGTTTCCTTCCTCCCTCCCTTCCTTCCTTCCTCCCTTCCATCCTTCTTTCTTTCCTTCTATCCTTCCTTAATGGGATATGGTGAGCCAAGGTCACAGTTTTCTCAGGAGGCTTCCAGGTAATGACTAAGAGACTAGAAAGAAGGTACAAGTGCCTGCCCATTTCTGTAGGATCCTCTAATGCAGTCTTCGCTCTGGAGCTTCTTGTTGGGCTGGCAAAGACTTGGTCAGACCCGCATCCTGGTCTGACAGCTTTCCCTGCCCAGTCTGGATCCTGCCCTTTCCCTTTCATGGTTTTACTCCACAATAAACTGTCTGTATGCCCAACTCCAACCAGCATGTGCTTCCCAGAGCCCGCAGCTGACACACATGCTACCCTTGCCAGCTTGATATAAAGTCTTGTTCATTTCCTACACTCTGGAAGAATTTATGTATCCTAGAAACGATCAGGTCCTTGAAAATTAGATGTAGTTCACCAATAAGACCATCTGAGCCTGTGGTTTGGTTTTGTTTTGTTTTAAGGGAAAGGACTTTGACAATAGTTCTAATTTCTTCTGTGCTTATTGGTGTATTCAGGTTTTCTATGTCCTCTTGTATAAATTTTGGTAATTTGTATTTTCCTAGAAAATTCTGTATTTTGATCTAGATTTAAAATTTTTTAATTAACTTAGAGGCCCCTTCTCTACAAGCTGGGGAGAATTACAGGCATCTAAGTAGTCTCCTGGGGCCTGGTTTATTGCTGGAAACCTGGAGGTTCCAGGGCAATGTGAGAAAGTTCTGGAACCCAACTTGGTTCCCAAGCCCTAACAAAAAAGTAGTAGAGTGCAGACATGTTAGCACTGGAAGGGGCCTTAGACACTACCTTACAGGTAAGGAAACAGATCCAGACAGGGGAAGTGACGTGCCCATGCCCACACAGCTCTGTGATAGCAGCGTCAGTACTGTGCCCCAAGTCTCCCCGCTCCCAGCCCTGTCTGGGCTGCAACCAATCTGATAGTTTATTGAGAGGCACTGATGGGAAGATTCCTGGGATTCGTGAGGTGGTAACAGCCTCACTGTGGGTGGGACCTGGGTTCCAGCCCTCGCTCGGTGACTGTGGGCAAGTTACGTCATCTCTCAGCTTGGGCTTCCTCAGGGGTACGGTAAGAATAATAATATCTTGCTCCTTGGGGCATTGTGAGACTTAAATGGAAAATTGTCTATGGAGCAATTAGTACGTTGCCTGCACCCTACTGAGCACTCACTCCATGGGAACCACTAATACCGTTGTTACTGATACGTGCACTCTTCTGAGAAACCAGATTTTGGCTCTGGTGCAACAGTTATTTTTTGTGACTTTAATCATAACAATCCCCAAGGTAGTAGTATTTTCTGTATTTTACAAATAAGGAAACTGATATGCATGTCCAACCTCCAGTCTTCAGATCTGGATCAAACACAGCTATGTTTTCTAATAAACGTCTTCGCAGGTATGGTCTCAGCAAAATGACCACCCAGCAAAGTTTATTTTACCACCTGCTCCACTTCTCTCCAAGCTTCTCCCCACCAAGCTGGTGTGAGGAAGAGAGAGTTGGGCACAGTCTGATATTCCTGGGTAAGAGTAACACCCTAAGGAACCACGTTTCCCAGGAGCCCTCAGGGCAATCTAGAAAGTTCTCCATTCTCCCAGCACGGGCAGACAAATCCAGCCAGGACATGAGAAGATCCACGTGTGTCATCCTTGAAGCAGTGCCACTCAATGCATTTTCTGACTAAGAGCCTATGTGCAGGGGAGGAAAAAGTTCTCCTCAACCCTCTTAGGGTCCCAGGCTGGGTCTGAAAATTAAACTGACAAAGACAGAGTAACAGGAGAAAAGCCTACACGTTTTATTGAAGTTTTACATGTACGTGGAGATTTCACAAAAGCATGAAGAGCCAAAGAAGTGACCAGAACAGGAAGCTTTTATAACTTTAGACAAAGAAAGAATCCATTTTTGAAGGGTTGTCAAAACAAAGGGGTTGGGACTAAGGGCAAGTGGTGAAGAATTAACTAGGAAGAAAAGGGTTAGTTTAACAATGTTTGTTTGTACAGATTTCTTGGCCCCACTTCCCTGTCTCTGGTGATGAGAATGTATTCCTTCTTCCTGGTACAGGGAGGGCACCTTTCACATGGGAATTTCATGACTTGTTTCAGGGAAGAAACAGGCAGTGATCAGACTGACCTTCCTGCTTCTGCCATTTTCTCAAACTCCTTCAGCTCAAGCCATTCGATATGTCAAAGTGCCGTATTTTGGGGTATCATCTACAACATCTGGGAGCTCGTCAGAAATGATGATTGTGGGGATTCCCTGGTGGTCCAGTGGTTAGGACTCTGCGCATCCAACACAGAGAGCGTGGGTTCGATCCTTGGTTGGCGAATTAAAACCCCGCATGCCGTGCAGTGCGGCCAAAAGAAAAAAAGAAGAAAAAAAAGAAATGATGATTCTGTCCCAGCCCCACCCAGACCTACTGAAACGTCAGTCTCTGGAGGTGGGGGGCGGCAATGTGTTTAAGCAATCTCTGCAAGTGCTACTTCAGCACAGCAAGGTTTGAGAACGTCTATGCGAGGGGACCAATAAGAAGACATAGGCGTGGACAGTCTCTGTAATCTTGCCTTTCCCCAAGACGGGAGCGCTGACCTGTGCCGAGGCCCTTTCCCAAGGAGGAAATAGGACTGAAAAGAAGAAATTGCATCGAGAATGTGGTTCCTCCTTTTTGCTACTCTCCCAGTTTTCGTCCAACACGTTTTTTTTTCACCTTCAACAAAATACCAAAATGAACGTGATGGGTGTGGTACGTTTGGCAGCCTGGGACAAGTCAGAGAAGGATGTGAAATGGGTTCACACCAGATAGGACCGAACCAGGCAGGATAGCAGCTCAACTGGAGGACCTTGGCAGGTGTGATGGGGTTTCGGACTGGAGGTGGGCCTCAGTGTGTGCTTTAAAAAGAAAAAAAAAGGGAAGTCCTTGGTAGTCCAGTGGTTAGGATTCCGAGCCCTCACTGCCGAGGGCCCAGGTTCAATCCCTGGTGGGGGAGCCAACTAAAATCCCACAAGCTATGCAGAACAGCGCCCCCCCCCCAAAAAAAAAGAGAGAGAGAAAGAAAGAAGAAAAAGCTTGCTTATTTGTGATGCACATATCAGCCTTCAGCTGCCCTATTCTCACTCACTCGGGAGTGTGGGACCTTGCGCAGGGGACCTGGCTTCTCTCAGCTGAGGGAACTATGTGTGTTAAAGTAACAGGTACATAGGAGGCACTCAGCACAGGTCACAGTAACCACACCTCAAGCCCTTGCTGTGATAGAGGGGCAGTACAGGGCTCGAGACAAGCCATCTTTTCAGCCCTCCAGCACATGGGGGGGCGCCCAGGGTCCCCTGCTTCAGGTCTCTCCCAGGGAAGCCACAGAGTTGGGGTTTGGTGACTCCTCCAAACCACTGAATGGATCTCTATGGCTGTGGCCCAGCATGGAAACCTCAGGGCACTTGACGTGACCACCATCTTGATGAGCAAAGGCCACCCTTCCTGCCCCTGGAGCCTCTCCTTCTTGCTCTCCCCGCCTCTCTAGCCCCTTGGTGTTTTTTATGTGCTACCCCTGCGCCTGGCCTCCAGCATGGATGGCAGGCCCTTCTCAGCTGTGTTTGTTTCCATGGCTGGTGAACAGGCAGGGGGAGGTAAGAGGTGGAATGGTGGGTTTGATTAGAACTGTGATGATCAGCTTTGGGGCACTGCATAGATGCAGGTTAGAAGAATAAACCTCCTGCTAGCATTTCTGCTCTACCTTTTTATGTTAAAATTATATTTGTCTCCTTCCTAGCCTTGAGTTGCATTGTGAAGGTGTCAGGAATTTCCAGGCTCCAGGATGCAGAGGTGGGAAGAACACGTGACTCTCCACGCCATTACGAGTGACTGATGTTTCACCTGGAACATCCTCAAAGGTGTGTGCAGAGCCTCACTCTGGAAGCTTTTCCTTTTCATCTCACTAGAGCGCATAAGGACTTGGGTCATCAAATGAGGACTCTGTCTTGAGGACTCAAGAGCTAAGTGGATGGTTTGTGAGGACTCTTCCCCAAACCACGGCCCTGTGCCCTTGTGGCTGAAATAGTGCTTGGTGGAACGAAACAAAGCTACCTGACCCCACAAGAGACTGCGAAATGAACTAGGCATTTCCTCGAAGACAACCATCTCCATAGGCTTTGGTCTAGAAACTCACCATGTGTTATCAAAATGTCCACTCTCAGAACTCTCAAAGCCAGACTGGTCCAGACAATGACTTGATGAAATAAAACTGATACTTTAAGGCAAACCAAGAAAAAATTAAACATAAAATTCTGTGTGTGTGTGTTTGCTTGGGCCTCCTTCCTCCCTAATGTGCAGTGTGCAACTGCATGACCCATTAACCGGAGCTCCTCAAAGATGGGAACGCCTGCCTGACCATAAAGATCAATTTTTCCTTTCTTGTGATGTTAGCAATGCAACTTCTTGAAAGAATAGTATTCTTTTTTTAAAAAAATATGTATTTATTTATTTGGTTGCACTGGGTCTTAGTTGTGGCAGGAGGGCTCCTTAGTTGCAGCATGTGAGCTCCTTAGTTGTGGCATGCATGTGGGATCTAGTTCCCTGACCGGGGATCGAACCTAGGCCCCCTGCACTAGGAGTGTGGAGTCCTAACCACTGCGCCACCAGGGAAGTCCCCAGAAGAATAGTGTTCTTTCCCAGTTCTGTAGAGGGTCATGAGCAACAAGGTGATTTGCTGCTCGCTTTGTAAGTGCTTACTTGGACTAGGTATCCCGGATGCACTTTATGTAAAACATCAATATGTCACTTTGATGTATGACCCTTTGTCTCAAAAACGTGTATGACCGTGGCTTTGAATTCTAACAGGCGGAACATCTCTCAGACCTTTCTGAGAATCTGCTTCCTGGCTGATAATCCTAAGTTTGGCTCAAATAGAATTTCCTTTTTTTCTTCTTAACTTGATAGTTAATTTAATTTTCATCGACAGGTTACCTGGACAGAGATGGGGTTAGGGGTGTAAAAGATTGGAGAGGCTCATAGCAACATAGTTTATTTTCTCCTCCAGGCCAGACCCAGCTCCCCCTACTGCCCTCACCTCTGTTTTATTGACATCTTTCTGTTATAGCTCCTGCCTCACAACACTCGCAGTTCAGAGTACCTCTAAACTCCGTCACCAGAGTCCTCAATGCAGATGGAAAAACATTCTGGAGTTTTTGCATCTGGCAGTGAATATCCCACCTCTTAACCAAACTTGATCACTGGCGGGGAGAACTTTGTTCCAAATCTGGCCCCCTACCCGGCCGGGTCCAGTGCCAGGGTGTGGCTGGCACAAGATTATGTTCTGTAATGTATTAGCAGTACAGTTGCATTTAATAAAAGCCAAGAGCTTCTGAACACACATGTTGGAGGAGAAAAGAAGCAGGCTAGAGCTCAGTAGCTGAGCAAACCTAGAGCATGGGTTGAGCGTAGGAGGGGAAGATGTTTTTCTTAGGACCACAGGCCCACGGTCCTAAAGGCCAAGAAGGAATCCTTGCTAGGACTAGGAGGCAATAGCGATCAGTTAATTCATTCCACAAATATTTCTTGGCCCTGCTTTTCTCTGAAAATGATCCCCCAGAAAAGACTAACTCTAAGTAGTCTTACATGGGAGTCCTTGCTTTCTTGCTTCCTTCTTCCCCACCCCTTTCTTCATTCCCTCTTCCCTCCCTCCCTCCCTCCCTCCCTTCCTTCCTTCCTTCCTTCCTTCCTTCCTCTTAAGTTATGACAACTGTCTGGGGAAGATGCTTTAGCCTGAAATGACCTCAACCAGTGCTTGTTCGTATGTTTATAAAGGTCATCTGATGACACTGGTGAAAAACACAGGCAAAAAACTTTAAATACAAATTTAGTAAGTCTCCCTGGAGATAAGACCTCACAACGAAAAGAGTTGCATGTTTTCGTAAACAGGGATTTTAAAGGTCATTTAAAAATACCTTTAAAAAGCTCTGAAGATGACAGATATATATACCTACAGGGTACATGGAGGAGAAAAACTGTCCTAATGTTAAGTGAATTGGTAATTGTGGTTTGGGTTAAAATTTCCAGTGTCAGCATCACATGTGGGTTCAGAAAGTACTGTCTTTCAAGCACTTGAGGTGATGTGAACATGATATGTAGAGCCTTTCAGCAGCTCAGAAAGTGCTCCTATGAAGCTGTTACTTTCCTGTAGCCAATAGTGGGGCTGCTGGCCTTCCGGCTCTCAGACCTCAGGTCCTAGGGGAGGGAGGGTCAGTATCATCTTTGCTCCTCGGTGCTGCTGCCAAACCCTTCTCCCTCCTCCTTCCTTCCTAAAAAACCACCCGGTTGAATCTCCCTTTGAATCTCATCAAACTATACAGCTGACCCCTTGCTTGTTGCCAGCATCCGCTCACCCCAGGCTCCTTGAGGATTTGGGGTTCACACTCACTCTCTCCAGCACTACTTTTGTTTTATCTCATGGGGATTTCAATATCCACATAGACGATCCTCCCCATGTCTCAGTGTCTTAGTCCATCTGGGCTGCTATAACAGAGGATCACAGACAGGGTGGCTTATGAACAACAGAAATTCATTTCTCACAGTTCTGGAGACTGGGAAGTCCAAGATCACCAAGGCATCCATAGACCGGGTGTCTGGTAAGAACCGACTTCCTGGTTCTTAAATGACAATCTTTTTGCTGTGTCCTCACCTGGTGGAAGGGGCAAGGGAATGCTATGGGGTCTCTTTTATGTGGACGCTAATCTCATTCATGAGGGCTCCACCCTCATGACCTAATCACCTCCCAAAGGCTCCACCTCCTAATACCATCACATTGGGGGTTCGGTTTCAACATAAGAATTTGAGGGGGACACAAGCACTCAGTCTATAGCACCCAGCCTTGCAGTTCATGACCTACTCTCCACTCATGACCTTGACACCTCCACCCCGACCACTCCCTCCTATGGTCATACCCTGGGACCTGTCACCACCACCGACTACAGTTCTCCGTTATCTCCGTTTCTAGTGGTCCACTCTCCAGCCACTCTGCTCTGTCTCTCCAGCTCACTCCTTCTCTTACTCAGACTGCAATAATTCTTCCAGTCGGGACTTACAATCTATGACTCAACCATGTTTTCACTGATAATTAGCCCCTTCATTGCCTCATTCCCTTCCTGACCCAACATAGAATTCACAGCTCATCGTTAGAGGACTTCTTGCGCACACCCACATCCTCCGTTGTATTTGCCTGGCAGAACCTCAGCACAGCTGGCCCAATCAATGACAAGACGGAGAAACAAAGTGACAACAGATGTCTCCCCCTTTATCTCTCATCCCACTTCAGACATTGTTTCCCCTCTCTGCTCCCCTTGGACAGAACTCCTTATGAGTTGTCCAATTCCTATCACAAATTCCTCTTCTTCCCTTCTTTCTGGTTCCACCCTCACTGGTCCTGTCACCTCACTCCACTGAAACAGTTTGTGTCAAGACCTCTGAGGACCTTTTGTTGCCAAATCTAATGGGCGATTCTTTGACCTCATCTTGTTTGACCCTTTGACGGAGCAGCTCACTCCACCTTCCTGACACATTCCTGGTGTGAACATGCACTCCCCTTGGATCTCCTTTGACTTCATTGTCTGCTTGTTCACATCTCTCTGACCCTAAATGTTGGGGGGCACCAGGATTCAGACCTTGGACCTTCCCTCTACCACTCCTCACTGACCTCATCCAGTCTCAAGGACTGAATGACTCCCGGAGTTAGATCTCCAGCCCAGATCTTTCCCCCAAACTCCAAACTTCTATCTGCAACTTACAACTTGAGCTCTCTACTTGGACGTCTAAGGACATCCCAAACTTACCATCTCCTATCCCTCCAAAGTGTTGCTCCTGGTCTTATTCATCCCAGAAAATGACAATTCCAGTTGCTCAGGCAAAAAAAAAAAAAAAAATCTTGGAAGTCATCCTTGATTCCTTTCTTCCTCTCATGCCCTACATGCAATAATTAGTAAATCATGTTGGTTTACCTTCAAAATATAATACATCAGAACCCAGTGCTTCTTTCCACTGTTTCTAACATGGTCCAAGCCACCATCATCTCTCGCCGGAATTATTGTTGTAACCTCCTAAGTGGTCTCCCTGCCTCTGCCTTCATCCTTACTTCTACATAAGCAACTGGAGTAAACCTTTTAAAACTCAAGTCAGATCAAATTGCTCCTTTGCTCAAAACTGTCCTGTGACTTCCCATCTCATACAGAGCAAAAGCCCAAGTCCTTACAATGGCCCAAACACCTTATATTATCTGTTTTCCGCCGTCCCACTCACCTGATCTCCTACTTCCTCCCCACGTCACTCTGCTTCAGCTTCACTGGCCCCTGTTGGATGCACTGAGCACATTCTTACCTTAGGACTTTTGCACTTTCCTGCTCCTTCTTCCTGGGACAATTTCCCCTGGATAGTCACATGCTCATTTACTTTTTTAAAAAATCAATTCATTTATTTGGCTGCGCCGCGTCTTAGTTGCGGCACGCGGGTCTCCGTTAACACGTGCGGGATCATCTTTGCGGCATGCGGGATCTTTAGTTATGGCATGCGGGCTCTTAGTTGCGGCACGCAGGATCTAGTCCCCTGACCAGGTATTGAACCCAGGCCCCCTGCATTGGAAGCACGGAGTCTTAACCACTGGACCAGCAGGGAAGTCCCACATGCTCCTTTATTTTGATGTCATCTTATCAAAGAGGACTTCTCTGATCACCCTGTATCAAGTGTCAAACCTACCCCCACCCCCGTCTCCCTGTCCCCTTCAAGTCCTTCCTTATTCTTTCTTCTCAGAGAGGCAACTCCCAGACACTAGACAGAGAGAGAACAGGGAATGGCAGGGACTTTGATGTTCTATCAGTGATGCTGGAACAAAAGCCAAACCCTGGCCCCTTTCCAGCCTCACCTCTTGTCTTATATTCCAAGCCACCCAGCTTCCCCACACCTCTCCAGATGACTTCCCGCTCAGGTATCCTTGTCACTCTCTTCCCCACGCCCGGAATCCCTACTCGCCCTCCTCTGCCTGACAAGCTCAGGCCCATCACTCCAGTGCCAGGGTCTCCTCGGGAAGCTCCCCCAGCTCCCGGCAGATCAGACACGCTCCCTCACCTGTGCCTCCGCTCTGCTTTATGCACCTTCTCCTAACATTTGTCGATGGCGGAGACCAGTCTGTCTTCCTCCTCTGGTCTGTGTGCAAGCTCCTTAGAGACGCCATGGTGTCTCATCTCTCACCTCCATGTCTGATCCCCAGTGCTTGGCACTGGGTTAGTGCTGGGTATCCATTGGTTTTCCTAAGAATGGTTGACTCAGAAATCTCATCGCTCACATAGTTCCGGGCTTAGGTGGGACAACAGAGGCTTCATGAGCAATTGTCAGCAATGGGGAACTAATTACCGCCGCTTATTGGGTGGGAGTTTCTACATGGAATATTTTATTTCCATGTCACAAGAACCCCTTGTGAGTGAAATGTAACCATCACCATTTACAGATATGGACACTGAGGCAGTAAACACGTACCCCCTCCGGGGTACCCACTCATCTCAGGGCAGGCCTCACAGTGAGAGCTCTCCCAGGCTCTCTCTCACATTTCATTTAATCCCACATCTACTCTAGGAGGAAGAGGGTGGTGCTCTCACTTTACAGAAGAGGTAAAACCAACACTTCCCTAAAGGTAAAGCCAGGACTTTAAACACCATCATCTCGGACTGGGAGCCAGATGGGAGACCAGATGCGAGGGAGCTGGGGGGACATTACTAGACGAACTGGTGCAGCCCAGATGAGAAGGAACTTGGTTTTCTGGGAGCCTAGGGCCTTCCTGTCCCTCAGCCCTCGGGGACACGCAGCTTGAGCCTTCTGTCACCCTTCCAGGAGGTGTTGAAATAATGTGTCTTAAATGGGGCATGCAGGGAAAGATTTCTTGTCCTTAAAAAGGCAAAAGCTGGGTCTGCCCAGAGCTGGGTTGTTGGGACGGATCAGCCGGGGGGCAGGAGGGGACCCTGAGCAAAAGCTTCCAGGGTAAACTTCTGGCTTCTGACGAATGCCAGCAGCTTCTCCCAGGAGTCTCGCCCACCCAAGTGCATATCCCAAGCACAGGAAATTACAAGAGAAACAGGGCGTCTTACAACCTGTGCTGAATGCAAATAAATTCAAATTGTATGGAAATGCAGAAGCCTGACACCTTAGTTTAAGAAATAGTTTTAAAAGAAAAAAAAGTTGTAGCAGTTCCCAGAAATGTTAAAGACGCAGAGAAAAAGCATGCAAATGTGCTGGATGTTTCAATAACACACTCCAGAGAGGAAGCAGTGCTCTGTTCCCAAGGCCTAGATATTGCCACCTTCCAAAGAAGGAAGCCCAACTCAAAGACCTAACTGAGGCCCGTGGCTCAGAAATGACACCCCCTTGACGCTGCCCTTCTCTGGCACCCCAGTCCCACTGGAGGTTTGGCCCAGACACAACAACAATCAGGGTCTCCAAATTAAAATAACCAGGGCACGTAGTCTGACAAATGATTTCGGATTTGCAATTGTATTTACATACATATTATAATATATCGGTAATCTGTATTATATAGAAGTGTGGCAAAGGCTGGCTCTACCTTTCCTGGCTTGAACGCTGGAATGAAAAGAGTAAAGGGCTGTGAGAGCCAGACCACCTTGGACAAACTGGGATGTACGTTCGCCACGTGCATGATGGCAAATAATAATGAGCTGCTAGATTGGGGCTGAATTGGGAGGCCCTGTGCTGTGTGCAGGGCGGCACAGGGTGGGAAGAACACAGGCCTTACCAGCAACAGGCCCTGCACTTGCACCTGCTGCCAAGTGAGGCCTGGGTCGCAGATGAAGGTTAGCAGTGAGGTTATAAAGGGTGCAGGTACTTGATAAATGGCACTAGCTTTACCTCTAACTGTATTCTCCGTTCCTAAGGTTGCTGGGACTTGTCACCAAAGCTGAATGGGGAGGGGTTCTCTGTGGTAGGGCAGAAGCCCCCTCTCTCCACTTCACCCCCTCCCTTCTGCTCACCTGGTGGTGGGTTTTCTTTGCACTAAGGACTGGAAGCAAAGGGGTATATTCCCCTGTGGTGACCCCCACTCAGGCTCCGTCTCTGGCAAGCAGATTCCAACTCACTCATCAATTCCAACCGATTGTTAATAGTGTCCTGAGATGCCCCGTGGAGAGATCTGGGCTTATAGAGAGGAAGGGCATGATTGATTGGTGATGTCTGCCAAGGCCTAGGCAGAGGAAATGGGACAGGCAAGTTATATCCCCTGAGACAAGGCTCCTTCCCGATGGGCCTGCTGAGATTGGCTTCCTCAGAAGCAGACTCCAGACAAGGACTCTTGTGCAAGCAGTTTGTTCAAGAATCGATACCAGGGGACTTCCCTGACGGTCCAGTCAGTGATAAAGACTCCGTGCTGCCACTGCAGGGGGCACGGGTTCGATAACTGGTTGGGGAATTAAGATCCCACACGCCGTGTGGCTCGGTCCAAAAAAAAAAAAAAAGAAAGGAAGAAAGGAAAGGAAAGAAATGATACCAGGAACAGGGATTGAAACAGGGAAGGGATGGAAGGGAAGGGGAGGGAGCCCAAGCAGGGTACCTTACTAAGTAGGTCGCCTCTAAGAGCATCTGAGGCTCAGCTGGGGCTCCTCTGGGAGAGAGTGGGGACCACCCCTCAGAGCTGTCCCACCTGAGAGGAGACGGAGGGGGGAGATTTCCTCCAATGTCCCTCAGCTTCCAGTGTACCCCAGGACAAAACCCTGGGATGGGGATCCCAGCCTGCAGGTGGACGCCCTTGGCAAGTGTGGGCAGGGTGCTGGCAGGGCCTTCTGCAGTGGCCTTCCCCTTCCAACAGCCAGCCCTGCTCTGGCGATAGAGCAAAACCCAACAGCTTACTCCTCCCCAGAAACACAGACCCGACCCGAAGTTGACCAGAGGAGGTGGTGCAGCCCAGTGGGGCAGACACGGGCTCCGGAGTCAGCCAAACCTGGGTCTGAATCCTGGCCAAGCTGTGTGACTAGTAACCTAGAGGCAACAGTTTCTGCCCAGGGGGTGCTATGAGGATCCCCCGAGGCTTCTCCGCCCAGGAGTTTCCCAGACACTCGGCGGCATCTGCTGCCCCGACGCCCGACTCTTCTGCACAGCTCTGCACACAACTCTCTCCACACACATGTACAATGCAAACTGCCCAGAGCCCAGCCCCCTTTTACTTGACAAGATCTGGGAGGACAGTCTTGAACTGCCACTGGGGACATAGAACCGGGCAAGAGGGCTCCAGGCAAAATACCAGGCTCCAGAGCTCCAGCGCGGACAAGATAGCAGCCCCCTGAGGGGTGAAAGAGGACATCAGGACGTCTTTTTATCCTCATTTTTAGTTATCCTTTTATTTTATTTTATTTTTTTATTTTTGGCCGCACCTCGTGGCTTTCAGGATCTTAGTTCCCCGACCGGGGATCAAACCTGGATCCCCGGCAGTGAAAGCCCGGAATCCTAACCACTGGACCGCCAGGGAATTCCCTAGTTATCCTTTTAAAAGTTGGTTTTGCTTTTGTTTCATAACAACCATAATAGAATTGTGCACGTGCATAATTTATGCATAAATAAGATATATATCTTAGGGTGTGTGCTCAAAAAAATACCTTATGGATGTGTGATCCAAAAAGTTTGGAGACACTTGCGATAGATCTTTTCTTCTTGGCCTGGATAACACACATCTAGCCTCTTTCCTCTCTGGACTCTCCCCATGCCCCACCCTGCCTTTAGTCTCATTCTCTCCTCACAGAGTTACCTCTTGCTGCAATTCAGCTCCTCACCTCTCAAGGTTTATAAAGAAAAGGGTGACTTGTTACTTGTATAATCACCTCAAGGGGCCCAATCTCACCCCTTTCCCAGACTTGGATTTCCTTTCCTAGGCCTTTTGCCATCACCACCATCATAGTCTCACAGCTGTTGCTTCCCTGATTAGCAGCTATCAGGGTCGTCCTGTCTGCGGTCCCAGACTACAACCAGTTTCCCGCATCAGTTGACCTGAGTCAACCCACTTTCTGAGTCATTTCCCACAGTTCCTGTTCCCTGACCTGTGCTCCAGCCAGACCTCACCTTTGCAGTCCCCCGGGCAGACCCTGAGTTCCCACCTCTGTTCCTTTCCTCAAAATGCGCCTTGCCTCAGCCCTGCAGGTCCAAATCCCATCTGACTCCCAAAGCAGGGGCTCCATCTACCGCGGCGCTTCCCTGGAGCCTCCGGCCACCAGGAAACGTCCTCCCGTGCCCCCTGGAAACTACCTGCACAGCCCCAGCGAGACTTCCCACGTGCTGCTTTGGGTCAGGAGCGCTACTTCATTTGTGAGCTCAGTACAAAAGGAAAATACAGGGGCCTCTGTTCAAAAAAAAAGAAAAGGTACCATTAAAGGTACTGAAATATAAAGCTTTTTCCTTTCTTCCGAAAGCTCTCTCTTGACCTGTCATGGTGTTTTTGTTTTCTATCTGGTGTTGGTGGTCCCGCAGGCATGGCGATACTGATGGCAGACTCTCACAGGCATCCAGCCACCTCTGCTCTCCGCAACTGGGCGCTCACCCATCACTGGTTGACTGATTCCCCTCCCACCACAGCTGCTGGATCAGCGCGCAGAGCCAGGCATCTCCCTTCCCGTGGGCCTGTGCCCCAACCCATGGCAGACGGGCAATCCCCAAGGGGGATGCACTAGGTACCTGGATCAGGGGAGACCAAGAGGTCTGCCCCTGCTGAGTACCAACCCAGGGCAGAGACGGCTGCCACCACACCCTGTCCCAAGACACAGCAGGGCCCATGTGCCCAGGCCCCTCCAGCCAGGGCTAAGAGGGGCAGTGGTTTCTGGGCAGCAGCAAGGAGGGGAGCTGGGAGACCTTGGGACACTGTGGGTCAGGGGAGTGGGCAGCCAAGACCACATCCCAGGGAAGTGAAGGAAGACAGCATGGTGTGTGAACCAAGGCTCCAAGCCCCCAGGACATGCTTCACTGTCCCACCGGACTTCACTTATGAAATACAAACTCAAAGGGATTTCCCTGGCCGTCCAGCGGTTAAGACTCTGTGAGCTTCAAGAGCAGGGGACTGGGCTTCCCTGGTGGTGCAGTGGTTGAGAGTCCGCCTGCCGATGCAGGGGACACGAGTTCGTGCCCCGGTCCGGGAAGATCCCACATGCCGCAGAGCAGCTGGGCCCGTGAGCCATGGCCGCCGAGCCTGCGCGTCCGGAGCCTGTGCTCCGCAGCGGGAAAGGCCACAACAGTGAGAGGCCCGCGTACCGCAAAATAAAATAAAAAAAAAAAAAGCAGGGGGCTCAGACCCGACGCCTGGTCAGGGAACTAAGATCCCATTTTTAAAAATTAAAAAAATAAAAGAAAATACAAACTCAAAGATAAGATTATTAAAAGCTTCATGCACCCTCATGTTCATTGCAGCATTATTCACAATAGCCAAGAAATGAAAACAAGCTAAGTGTCCATCAACAGATGAATAGATAAAGAAAATATGGTATCTATCTATCTATCCATCTATCCAACCAGATATATACACAATGGAATATTATTAAGCCATAAAATAGAATGAAATCTTGCCATTTACAACAACATGGATGGACCTTGAGGGCATTTGGCCAAGTGAAATGAGTCGGATAGAGAAAGACAAACACTATATGATCTTACTTACATGTGGCATCTAAACCAAAAAAAAAAAAAAACCCGACAAAACTGAGTTCATAGATACAGAGAACAGACTGGAAGTAACCAGAGGTAGGGTGGTGAAGGGGTGGATTGGGGATGTGGATGGGAGGAATGGGTAAAGGTGGTCAAAAGTTATAAACTTCCAGTTATAAAATAAATATGTCATGGGGAGGTAATATACAGCATAGTGACTATAGTTAATAATACTGTACTGCATATTTGAAAGTTGTTAAGTGAGTAGATCTTAAGATTCTCATCACAAGAAAAAAAACTTTGTAACTATGAATGGTGACTGATGTTAACTAGACTTATTGTGGTGATCATTCTGCAATATACACAAATATAGAATCATTATGAAACTAATGTGAATCACCTGAAACTAATATAATGTTATATGTCAATTATATCTCAATTTAAAAAGTAATCAAAAACTTGATGACAGGGCTTCCCTGGTGGTGCAGTGGTTAAGAATCCACCTGCCAATGCAGGGGACATGGATTCAAGCCCTGTTCCGGGAAGATCCCACATGCCGCGGAGCAACTAAGCCCGCGTGCTACAGCAACTGAGCCTGCGAGCCACAACTACTGAAGCCCATGCACCTAGAGCCCGTGCTCTGCAACAAGAGAAGCCACCACAATGAGAAGCCCACGCACCACAATGAAGACCCAACGCAGCCAAAAATAAATAAATAAAATAAATTTATTTTTAAAAAACTAACAAAACTTCAAGACTGCCCACAGAGCGTTAATCCCCCAATGCAGGGCCTTTCTGACCATGGGGCCTGTGTGACTGCCCTGGTCTCACACCCATGAATTGGGCCCTGTTTTAGGTTATGATTATCAATGCCTATTGTGTATGTCCAATCTCTACAAAGTCAATGTTTCCCTGACTGCTGCTCACTCCGTGGGTGATAATCAAGATGTCTTTAGGTGATATGTGAGCAGGTATTTAAAACATTTTAGGGACTTCCCTGGCGGTCTAGTGGCTAAGACTCTGCAGTTCCACCGCAAGGGGTGTAGGTTCAGTCCCTTGTTGGGGAACTAAGATCCCACATGCCGTCCTGCCATTTTAATAGTTTATATTTATTTTAATGTACATTAGAAAAATTATGACTATCACATTCAATCTGTATTTCACAGTGGTACTCTCTTAGTTCAGGCTGCTATAACAAAACACCATAAACTGGGTGGCTTACCAACAACAGAAATTTATTACTCACAGTTCTGGAAGCTGGAAGTGTGAGATCAGGGTTCTGGTGAGAGCCCTCTTCCAGGTTGCCAATGGCCACCTTCTCAGTATATCCTCACTTGGTGAGAAAGAGAGTTCTCTGGGGTCCCTTTTATGAGGGCACTAATCCCATCCATGAGGGCTCCACCGTCATGACCTAATTATCTCCCAAAAGTCCCACCTCCTAATACCATCACATGGGGGTTAGGTTTTTAACATAAGAATTTTGGAGGGACACAAAGAGTCCATAATAGATACATAGACTCCCTTAGAAACAAATTTACTAAAGGAAAAAATATCAGTTGCTCTAAAGAAAAATCTTAAGTAAACGATAGTACATGTGGTACTCAGATACAGCAAACAATGCAACCATGGTGCTCAGAGTTGGGGAAATACCAGACTGTGAGTTCTTTACCATCATATGTGGCTTGTCTACATGTTCACTCTACTTGCTGCATCAGCCTCCCTCAGCCCTTCCTTTAGGGGCAGCCAACGCTGAATGAATGAATAAGCAAATCAACCAATGGAAACTTGGACACCCAGAGCTGGAGCCTCTCCTTTGAAATTTTCATTTGCAGGACTAATTCTGATTAGTCAACTTGCACAGTATTCATTTCTACACATTTTAGAAAAAATTGCTAAAGAAATTAATTCCTTTAAAATATACAGAGTTTGTTTTGGGATAACCTGCCTGCCTTCCTTTTTTGGGTCTTCTCCATAACCACCAAGTTCAGAAACTTAGCGACATTCACAGCATGATGCAAAGTGCCATGGGCTCCCAGTTACCCTGGAAGCTGTGTCCTGTGTGTGATCTGAGATGACACTTTGTGACATGTATTTCCCCAGGAGTTTACCTTGTAGGGATATCAGGACAGAAAATGTCAGCTGATACCCTTGGGAGATCCTCAATGAACAAGTGGCGAAAACGTTTTCACCAAAAAGTTGTCAGCCCTTAGAGAAATGGTCTCCAGCTTCACCTTGCAACCAAATTTCACCTTATCAAACAGCTGCACAATTTTTTAAAGGACAAAGACTGAAATGTCGCTCACAGCAAACATTTTGGAAGCAAGGTTTTCAAAAACAGAGAAAAAGGAGAAACACATTCTTAATGGTTATAGGCCAAAGCCACCACCGGCAGCTTCACTGCTGCAGGTGCCCTCTTTGCCAGGTGGCCTTTTTTTTTCTTGAATAATCATTAATATATGTTTATTTGGGTAATCTTCTGCCTATGTTTAATGAATGACAAGAAACAACACTCCTGGCATGCTGTTTTCAACCTACTGGAATATATCGCTAGTGTTCTTGATTTCTTTATTTTGAAGTTTTGAGGTAAGCATCTTGAGTGAACTGACATATTTCAGGACTTATCACATAAATCAAGAGATGGATTTACATGTTCATCGTGAAAATTCAAACATCACAGATATGGGTGACTTAGAAAGTGAAAGTTCCCCATAATTATGCTTTCTAGATATAATCAGTGTTTCTAGTCCTTCGTGCATTCTTCCAGATTTGTCTGTGCTTGTGTACACACACACACACACACACACACACACACACACACACACACACACACACACACTGCAGGATGCTACTACTCACGGTGCTAAGATTTGCCTCTTTCACTTGACTTGCCTTGGACATCTTTTCACATCAGCTCATGAAGATCTACCATGCGAGAGGACTTATTTTAATGATTCATCAGGGGACTTCCCTGGTGGTCCAGTGGTTGGGACTCTGCACTTCCACAGCAGGGGGCGAGGGTTCGATCCCTGGTCAGGGAACTAGGACCCCGCATGCCGCAAGCCTCGGTTATATAAATAAATAAATAAATAAATGAAATGATTCATCAGACTCATATTTCTGGTCAGACTCAATAGAACGCCATGATTCCGAGGATCTGCTAAGTTTGGCTTTCTCCCCATCACCACAGGACAGAAAAGACGACTTTCACCAACTCTTGGGAAATGGCGGCTCTTCTCTGAGACCATCCCATGCTCACTGCCCACAACCCACAACCTGTCTGCCCACCCCAGCTGTGGGGTCTGCTGTTGATCTCCATGCGCCTGACCAGGCCCACCCAGCTGGCCCAAAAGGTAAGCCCAGGCAGACCCAGTTTATCCACTGATCGCTATCCACACAGGAAAATTTGAGTTCCAGGGAAAAAATTAATTTGCTCCAAAATATACAAAGAAAAACTGCATAATCAAAATGAATCCATGTTTAATTAAATGTCTACAAAGTGGACCATTATGTCAGCTACACTAATTGGTAAATTTAGTATTTATAATAATTTTGTTACATTTGAAAAATGAATTGAAAGTAACATTTTCTCTGCAAGAGTGCGTGGAGATCGCCTAGAAATAACATGTGTTGTTTGTTCATATCCTATTATTTTAAAAAGCAAAATTATTAAAGCCAGTTAAAAATACTTGGCAATAAAAAAAGTATACACACACATATATGTGATTATGTTATATGTATATATACATACATCTATCATAGTGCAGGTTGTGTTTAACGTGTTTGATATGTTGTTGGAATAGAGTCTTTAAAAGTAAGCAGAGGACCCAGGGGCCACTCAGTTTTTCAGGAGGCCCAGACCACCCCAAGGAGCCCTGCACTCAGCCAGCATCCCCTTCTGCAGGCATGAGATAGGAGTCGTGCTGAGTCCAGAGGAAGTTTTTCTTGAATCATCTCTAAAAATAGTCCCTATCATGTGGGGCAGGATATTAGTGGCCTGGGAACCAGGAGATTCTGAGGCAGAATTTAGAGAGCTGACGAAATGGAATCCCACAGCCTAGAAGGTACCTTCAAGGTTCCATTGGCCCTCCAGAAAAATGTAACGTTCTATCATTAGAGCCAATGTCTTTTTTGGCCTAGATCCCCACTGAACTTCAGTGCAAATAACTTCATGAGAAAATTGCTCTTTTTTATTTATTTTATTTTTTTATTTTTATTTTTTTAAATTTTTATTGGAGTATAGTTGCTTTACAATGTTATGTTAGTTTCTACGGTACAGCAAAGTGAATCAGTTATATATATACATATATGTACTCTTTTTTAGATTTCCTTTCCCTTTAGGTCACCACAGATCATTGAGTAGGGTTCCCTGTGCTAAACAGTAGGTTCTCATTAGTTATCCATTTTATGCACAGTAGTTTATACACGTCAATCCCAATCACCCAATTCATCCCACCCTCCCTTCCCCCCTTGGTAGCCATAAGTCTGTTCTCTACCTCTGTGACTCTATTTCTGCTTTGCCAATAAGTTCCTCTGTACCATTTTTCTAGATTCCACATATGTGATATTATACGATATTTGTTTTTCTCTTTCTGACTTACTTCACTCTGTATGACAATCTCTAGGTCCATCCATGTCTCTGCAAATGGCACTATTTTGTTTCTTTTTATGGCTGAGTAGAAAATTGTTCTTTTATTGTTTTTTCAAAAAATTCCAATGTAACGTGTGTAATAAGAGCACACATCTTAAGAGTGTGGCCTAATGACTTATTACATAGATAGATGATGTTAGATAGATAGATAGATAGACAGATGATAGATAGACAGACCTCCCCCGGTTAACACCGTCCAGATCGCCACAGACTACTTCTGTCTCCCCAGAAGTCTCCCTCTGTTCCCTCCCAGGTCAAATCCTCCCCTCCAAGGTAAGCACCAGTCTGCCTTCCGTCACCATGGATTAGTTTTGCCTGCTTTTGAATTTCATATCAATGGAATCATGCCGGATGTACTCTCTGGGCATCTCTTGCTCAGCATAGCATCTGCAAGATTCCTCTCTCTGGCTGAGACTGAGCATAGGACTTTTGGGTGTTCGCAGTCCTAGGTTTGCATGTGGCCACGCAAGCCTGTTCCAGCTTGTCCCTTCCTAGACCGTGCAGTTATCTCACCTTCCTCCCTCATAGCACACAGCTGTATAAATGCACAAATAAAAGTCCTCTTTTTTTTTTTTTTTTTTATTGTGGTACGCGGGCCTCTCACTGTTGTGGCCTCTCTCCCGTTGCGGAGCACAGGCTCCGGATGCGCAGGCTCAGCGGGCCCAGCCGCTCCGCGGCATGGGGGATCTTCCCAGACCGGGGCACGAACCTGCGTCCCCCACATCGGCAGGCGGACTCTCAACCACTGCACCACCAGGGAAGCCCCCCAAAAGTCCATGTTTTACAATGTAAATGTATTTTTTTTTCCTGACTACAAAACTTACACATACTCATTTCTTTTTAACAGATCTTTATTGGAGTATAATTGCTTCACAATACTGTGTTAGTTCCTGTTGTACATACTTGTTCTTAAAAAAAGAAAGAAAGGAATTCTAGTTTTGAGAAGCTTGCATGGCTTACCCAAACACAGCCAGTCCATGGGCTGGTCAGTGGCCTTTGACCTGTGTATCCTGGCTCCGAAAAACAAACTGGGTCAGTCACATTCTCTGTCTCAGGAATGTGGCCTCTCGAACTCAGAGGGAAGTTGCATTTGCTGGAGACATTGGTCCCACTTGGACTGTGTGTAGTGCTCCTCAGACCTTCCTCCAGGACCGAGGGCGCTATTTCCCCAGCTGCCAGTCTTCTTGTTCCAACTCAGGACAGCTCTCAGAGGCCATCCCAGCTCCAGAGCGCCTTGTGGCTTGGGCTGAGGCCCTTGCTGAGACCTCTTGGCTGCCCAGTTTCTCCTATTGCTTGCTTCTGCTTCTCCCCACCATGCCTCCACCTCCCCATCCCAGGGGCATTAAGCCCAGGGAACAGCACAATAAACTTCCTGCCCACTAATCTCCACCTCAGAGTCTGTTTCCTGGGGGACCACTCTGCCACCGGTGGAAAGAAAGGATGATGCAGAAGAATCAAGTGTGCCCCCCAGGTCTTTCCCTTCTGACCCTGCTGAGCCCTGTATCTTCTTCCGTGGGGTTGGGGTGGGAGGGAAAGAAGCTCGCCCACCTCTCATACATGCCCCCCACCGCCATGCTCCTGCACATCTGTCCTGGAGAACTGCTCACCTGACACTCAGGGTCTCCAAAGGAAAAAGACAAGTTTTGCAGAGAGGCAAGGCCAGATCTAGGACTACCTATCTGAGCTTTAGTTTCTTCATTTGTAAAATAGGCCTTTGCCAAGGTCACTGCACCCCCTGTGTCTTTCCTATCACCCTCCATTTCCTTCCACGGTCCCTACTTCCACCGTCCCTTATTTGGTCTCCCCTCCCCAATCTGTTACCGAGTCCAAGCTCACTCTTCTCGCCACACGACAGGACAATAAATCAGATGAGGTGTTGAGACAAGGAAGAGTGACTTTATTCAGAAAGCCAGCAGACTGAGAAGATGGCGGACTAAGGTCCCCAAATAACCGTCTTATGGGGTCTAGATGCCAGATTCTTTTGTAGAACTGGGGGAGGGGGAGGTGAGGAAGTAAAGTAAAACGGCCATCAGTCTTACAAAGCATCTCGCATGGCCTGCATGGGGGAGGGGATGTGTTAATTTCTTCTTTCCTGCAGCCATTCACACGTGGGCAGGGTCAGAATGCCTCCCTGTGAGCTGAACAAAGGCCCTTTAGTTTAACATTCAGGCAGAGGGGCAGGGTTCTCTGTGGCAGGCCATTATGTATGATTATAATAAGAAAAGCAACGAAAAGCAAATGTTAACCTATAAGAAACAGATCCAATATGGGGTCAGATTTGTCTCTTCCCTGTTACAAATCCACCCTCTACACTTCACCCAACAGCACTCACCAGTGCTGTGGAGGTGGTACAGCAGGGCACGGGTTCATATGGGATGGACATTTTACTGGGGAAAATGGGATTGATGACTGCTTTCACAATTAGCCATTTCATGGCAGTTACGTGAGAGCATTGTTCCTGATCAGAGCTCTTTAGCAGAGTGGGCTTTCAGAAGCCCCATTTAAAAAATTTTTTTTAATTTTATATTGGAGCATAGTTGATTAGAAACGTTGTGATAGGGGACTTCCCTGACGGTCAGTCCAGTGGTTAAGACTCCATGCTTCCACTGCAGGGGACGTGGTTTCAATCCCTGGTCAGGAAACTAAGATCCTGCATGCCACGTAGCCAAAAAAGATAAAAAAGAAATGTGTTAGTTTCAGGTGTACAGCAAAGTGATTCAGTTATACATATACAGATATCTATTCTTTTTCAAACTCTTCTCCCATTTAGGTTATTACAGAGTATTGAGTAGAGTTCCCTGTGCTATACAGTAGGTCCTTGCTGGTTCCCTATTTTAAATATAGCCGTGTGTACATGTCAATGCCAAACTCCCAATCTATCCCTCCCCGCCACACACACCCTTCCCCGCCCTGGTAATCATAAGTTTGTAACCAAGCTGGACCTTATGGGGCCTTCCAGTGACAGGCCTTCCCCCATATCCTCTGCTTTAGCTCCTCTCTGAAGAACATAGATAACAGTATTTGATGCACATTTCCTGAGTTGTTTTACAGATGTGAAAACCCCTTACCAAATGGAAGATGTTAACTACTTGTTGGCCATGAGCTCGGAGCCCCAGGCCTCCTGGAGCCTATAGGTTGATAATGTTAACCCCTGTGACACCACCCTGTTACCTCACCATCAACCAGTCAGAGAATTGTGCACGAGCTGATCACATACCCTGCAACCTGCCGCCCCAAACCTGGCTTTTAAAAATGCTTTGCCAGTGCTCACTTTGGCAGCACATATACTAAAATCGGAATGATACAGAGAAGGTTAGCATGGCCCCTGCACAAGGATGACACGCAAATTCGTGAAGCGTTCCATATTTTTTGAAAAAAAAAAGATATCAATGCTTATACAATCAGAATAAAAGTAAATATCAAGTACAAAAAACAAAAATAAATGTTTTGCCAAAACCCTTCAGGGAGCTCGGGGATTTTAGAGCATGAGCCACCCATCTCCTTGCATGGCCCTGCAATAAACCTTTCTCTGTTCCAGACTCCGATGTTTTGGCTTGTTTGGCCTCACTGTGTATCAGGCACGTGAATTTGTGCTAACAAGTTCATTCTCTAAGTTTGTGAGTCTGTTTCTGTTTTGTAAATAAGTTAATTTATATCATTTTTTTAGATTCCACGTATAAGCGATATCATATGATATTTGTCATTCTCTGTCTGACTTACTTCACTTAGTATGCTAATCTCCAGGTCCATCCATGTTGCTGCAAATGGCATTATTTCATTCTTTTTAATGGCTGAGTAATATTCCATTGTAAATATGTACGATGTGTTCTTTATCCATTCATCTGTCAATGGACATTTAGGTTGCTTCTACGTCTTGGCTATTGTAAACAGTGCTGCAATGAACATTGGATTGCACGTATCCTTTCGAACCATGGTTTTCTCCCGATATATGACCAGGAGTGGGATTGCTGGATCATATGATAGCTCTATTTTTAGTTTTTGGTTTTTTTAAATATTTATTTACTTATTACTTATTTTGGCTGAGCTGGGTCTTAGTTGTGGCGTGCAGGATCTTCATTGCGGCATGCGGACTTCTGAGCTACGCATGTGGGCTCTTAGTTGTGGCATGCACGTGCGATCTAGTTCCCCGACCAGGGATCGAACCTGGGTCCCGTGAATTGGGAGTGTGAAGTATTACCCACCAACAGGGAAGTCCCTCTGTTTATAGATTTTAACGAACCTCCATACTCTTCTCCATAGTGGCTGCACCAATTTACATTCCCACCAACAGTGCAAGAGGGTTCCCTTTTCTCCACATCCTCTCCAGCATTTATTGTTTGTAGATTTTTTGATGATGGCCTTTCTGACCAGTGTGAGGTGATACCTCATTGTAGTTTTAATTTGTATTTCTCTAGTAATTAGTGACGTTGAGCATCCTTTCATGTGCCTCTTGGCCATCTGTATGTCTTCTTTGGAGAAATGTCTGTTTAGGGTCTTCTGCCCATTTTTTGATTGGGTTGTTTGGGGTTTTTTTGATATTGAGCCGCATGAGCTGTTTGTAAATTTTGGAGACTAATCTCTTGTCAGTCACATCGTTTGCAAATATTTTCTCCCATTCTGTGGGCTGTCTTTTCATTTTGTTGCTGGTTTCCTTTGCTGTGCAAAAGCTTTTGAGTTTAATTAGGTCCCATTTGTTTATTTTTGTTTTTATTTCCATTACGCTAGGAGACAGCTCAAAAAAGATATTGCTGCAATTTATGTCAAAGTGTGCTCTGCCTATGATTTCCTCTAAGAGTTTTATAGTATCTGGTCTTACATTTAGGTCTTTAATCCATTTTGAGTTTATTTTTATGTATGATGTTAAAAATGTTCTAATTTCATTTTTTTACATGTAGCTGTCCAGTTTTCCCAGCACCATTTATTGAAGAGATTGTCTTTCCTCCATTGTATAGTCTTGTCTCCTTTGTCGTAGATTAATTGACCACAGGTGCATGGGTTTATTTCTGTGAAGACCCATTTTAATTAAATAGTGTCTCCCCAACCTGCCCAATAAAGTCTAGATTGTGAGCCCAATCCAGGGTCATGTGATCTGTGGGAACCTCATCTCCCACTACCTGGTACCACGTGCCTGTCGACTAAAAAAATATATGCACAACCTAAAAGTTGAGAGTTATGTTTTATTTGGTGGGAATTTTTAGGACTTCAAGCCCGGGAGGCAGTATCTCAAGTAACCCTGAGAGAACTGCTCCAAGGAGACTAGGCGGGGAGCTAGGATATATAGCAGTTTTGCAACAAAGGGCAGGAAGTAGGAAGAAAAGATTACTGTTAAGAAAACTAAATATCTCGGTTAAGGAATTTCGTGCTTTTCTATGTATGGAAAGATGCAAGAATCTGGGCTCACCTAAATCATTCTTTTGATTTGCACTTCAGCTATCTGTGGCCAGTATCCTGTGTTTTCGCATCCTGAGTTTCCTCAGGGCTCACAGTGGGGAGTGGCTGCAGTCTGATGGCTGCTACATGGCAGGTACTCTCTTCTTTCCTGAGTTCCCTCAGGGCTCACCAGCTCACCAGTGGTGGCTGCAATGGCTGATGACTGTGACATCCTTTGTTGACTGAAATGGCAGGCCATATTCCATTATTCACTCCCATGCCCCGAGATTCCCTAAACATTCCCACCTCTTCACCTTTGCTCCTACTGACTGTACCTGCTGAGGCCCAGCTCCTATACCAGCTCTTCTACAAACCCTTCCTGGAACCCCCAGGCCACTGTCGCAGCATTTTGTTTGTACATTAATGATAGCATTTGCCATTAGCTGCCTTGTACTAAGGCTTAACTAGGTTAACTAGCTACAATGCTTCTTTCTTTAAAAAAAAAAAAAACTGAGTGGCATGTCCTCATGGCTTGGTAATTTGTAAAATGCCTCCCGTTTTGCCAAACTTGGCACCAAAATTTATCATTCCTACAGATGAGTCAGTAGAAGGGAGAGTTCATTTATTAGCTTAGGTTTGGGAAAAATGCACAAGAAGGTTATGTGTCACCTGGCTGCCCCCCTCCCGGGATGAGCAGGCCTCAATGGAGACCTCACACAGGCCCCTCCCAGGAAAACCCCCAACATCTTCCCCGTTTTCCTGGGTGGGAGAGACTGTCCCTCCGCATGGCGCTAGGGGCCATTTGCAGGCCTAGGGCGGGTTTTCCCCACCATTCCCGCCCCCCAGAGAGGGGCTGGGTGTCAAGGACTCCCACACAATGTCTCCATTGACACTTGCGTCCAAGTCCGGTCTGGGTGCCATGGAAACCTCTCTTGGGAGCAGAGAGGGAAATCAACAGCCCAGGCCTCCCACACTAAGCCCATTGTCCCCTGAGCCGGCCGCCCTCACAAGGCTCTTATCACTGTCCGCCTGCCAGGCCTCAGCTCCAGGCTCCCCACCCCACCAGAGGCACCCGCTTTCCCCCTGCTGGCCCTGCCTAGCTGCAGGAATCTGTTTGCCTGGCAAACAGAGGCCCGAGACATCTGAGCCCCGTGCCCATCCCCCTCTCCATCCCCAATTACCATTTTACAGAGAGGAAGCTGAGGCTGGAGAGAGGCCGGGCCCTGCCCATGCCCGTTTCACCGCGTGGGCCTCTTAGCCCTGCTGGGAGCCAGGGGTTCAACAGATCCCGGAAGCAGCAAAACCCCCAGGGGCTGGAAGGCCCCAAGCCAACCCAATCCAAAGTGAGGGTGTCAAAACCAGAAGGCGGGGCTTGTGATGACAGCACCGCCTCTCACCAGCTGTCACCCAGGTGTCCCCAGGGCACTCCCTTCACAACAATATAACCAACAAGGACACCGCCCCCCAGGCTGGGGGAGGGGTGGGATGACCAGATGGGCAGGAACCTGGGTGAGGAACCTGGGTGAGGAACCTGGGTGAGGAACCTGGAACCTGGGTGAGGAACCTGGGTGAGGAACCAGGAACCTGGGTGAGGAACCTGGGCTTCGGACCAGCGCTGCGCGGGCTTCAGTCCCAGCTGGGTGACCTGGGAGAAGTTAGGTAACCTCCCCGAGCCTCAGCTTTACCATCTGTAAAATGGGAGCAGTAAACACTTTCGACACACCTTCCTGGGATGTGGTTAAGGACTGGACAGTTCAGTAAACGACGCCTTTAGCAGGGCACGGAGAGAGCACTGGATGAACGGATCAGGTGCTCCTATTACCCATTTGACGACCTTTCCCCACAGCTCTGGGCACCAAGTCAGGCTCTCGGGGATAAAGGAGCCACAGGGAGCAAAGGGAGAGCCCTCAAGTGACCCCCAGAGAGGCCCGACCCCGCCTGAGGCAGGAGTGCCTGGCCTGAGGGAGAACGAGGCAGCAAATGCTTGAGTTGCAAGGGGCCCCCCTAACATTCCTGTTGGGGTTTTACACGGGGTGGCCAGTTAGTTCCTGGAATGTCCAAGAAAAACAAACTGGTTATTCTGAGTGGAATTGCAGCCTGGCTAAGGCAGGTGGGTCTGCTTTAAATTTAACACAGTGTTTCTGAGATTCTTTTCATCTCCTGGCCACCGCTGGTCTGTGGAGACATTACCTCACTTCACCTTCCGGCTCTGAGGCAGGGCAGCTGACAGGGAGTGGGCCTGGGGGTGGGATGAGATGGGGGGCTGAGAGAGCCCCACCCCGGGCTCCTGGGGGCCGGAGTGAGCAGGCCGCCTTCCTCCAACAACTCGGTCTACCTCTGGGGCTGGGGGGTCTGGAATAGGGGGATGCGGGGATGTTCCCACATGCAGTCAACCCCATCCTTGGTATTTAGCTGAGGGATCACGGCATTTGCAAATACGCTGCTTTCCCAGGAGCACTTGAAAAAGAACTCGGCGGCAGTTTTCCAAGTCCAAGGTTGGTCCCTTTCAAACATTTAGGAGCTGGGTGGCCGTGCCTGCTGGCTCCTCCCAGCATTCCAGTTGCTTTAGCTGGCAAACTGACAGGAGAGGCCAGCGTCCCCACGGGGTGCCTTGGGCAAAGGCGGAGTTCCCTTCTGGTTTTGGAAATTGCTTTTGGCCCGGCTTGCCAGCTTGCGGAGTCCTTGAAAATTCCAGAGCGTTGGAGGCAGACCCGAGTGTGTGAGTCCCAGACACCTAGACAAAGATTGCCTGATCTGACTCAGACCTTGAATGGCCTCATCTTTAAAATGGGGATAAGGGAGGACTTCCCTGGCGGTCCAGTGGTTAGGACTCCGCGCTTTCACTGCCGGGGCCCGGGTTCAGTCCCTGGTCTGGGAACTAAGATCCCGCAAGCCGCGTGGCCATAAAAGTAGTAATAATAAAAATAAAATAAAATAGAATGGAGATAAGGGGACCTACCTCCCATCAGGGCTATTACGTGGATTAAATGAAGTCGTGTGCTCAAGGTTCCTTTGTTTCAGATGAAGCGGACCTCAAGTTCTTTGGTTGTAACACACAGAAACTTCCTCAAGCTGTTCTTTGTAAAAGGGGAATTTTTTCTATGGAATTAAGGGACTTTCATGAAAACAGGCCACCAGTCCTCTCAGAAAACTGAAACCAGGACCCTGAAAAGGGATTTGCAGTGTCCCTCATCTCGTCCTGTCTCCACGTGCTCTTGGGTGCCTGCTTCTTGGGGCCTCAGCTCATCTCCTCTCCCTGCAGACCAGCTTCCAAAGAGAAAGACCCCACTCACCAAGTAAAGCCTTGGCTTTCCATCATTTCCTCAAGCTGGGTCCATAGTTTGTGCTCCGTAAAAGATAAGCCAGTTTCTACTGTGTTGCTTTGTTGTGTATGTCAGTATTAACTTGCTGAATATTCCGTTCGTCCCTCCAGATCTGCACCCCTTTCTCCTCCACCTTGCTCTGTCCCCAGGCGCCGACCTGTGTGAACTGTTCCTGGAGCTCCCTCCCCTTCTGGGTTCTGGCTGACTTCAGCCCATAGTAGACACCAGCAGGAAATAGGAGGGCAGGAGGAAAGAGCCTGCAGGGCGTTGATTGTTCTAGCGCCTTGCCAGTGGGGTTGGGCTGGCAGCTGTGTGTCTGGTTCCTACACTGAAGGCCACAGCAGCTTTCCAGCGACCCCATCCTTCAGCTACAGGCCTCTCTGGGTTCTCGTAACCACTTCCTCTCCCGGTCCCTTCAAGCTGGCCGTGCTAACGGCTCTCCACGTAACTATCCCGGAGGTGCTCTACCATCTTGGTTGGTTTCCTTTCATCTTGTCCACATCTCTGTAAAAGTCTCTACACATCGTGCATTTATTGTGTTCTCTCTGGGAACGAGGCTGTAACTTTGTTGCCATCTCTCTCCTGCTGGGACTCTGGTGATTCAATGAGATCAAGGGAGAAGTTTGTCTCTCTGCTCCACTTCCCACTCTGGCTCCCGCAGGGAGTGGATAAAGAGCTAGAAGGCCTTTGAGATAAATTATAAATAAGATACCCAGAACCAAGAAGATAGCCGGGATTCTTTTGGCAGGAAAAAATAATACATGTGCACTGGTGGGGGGGAGTTACTTCTTTTGAAAGAAACTCTCCATTTTCCTGGGAGAGTGTGACCCACATAAAAGAGCTGGAAATAGGAATGTCACCAATTCAGTTAGGGTCCTCTCTCTTTCCTAGGACACAGCTGTCTATAAACGAGCATAATACAGGTTTTGAACAGAGGGTATTTTTAAATTGTCAACTTCTCTGTATTTTTCACTCCCAAGTTCATTGGCTTGGTCACCAGAATCTCTGTCTTTTCCTTTCCTTTTCCAGTTTGGCCCATGCACATCTCACTTGGGGCTTTGACTATGACCGTAGCCTAGGTCAGACCTTCCTGTCTCCAGTCTCTCTTGCCCAGTCTGTTCCACAGCTCACTGTCAGCTTTGTCTTGGCTTCACACAGGCCTGTGCATGTTGAGTCCCACATCAGAAGCATTCCACGGCTTCCTGGTGAAACATCTGAAAGCTTCAGCCCGACGACATTCAAGACCTCTGCCTTGGTCCCCAACTCAACTTTCTGGCCTAACTCCCCTTCCAGGAACTTCCCTCTCCTGATGAATCAGGTTCCACACTGACCTGCCAATCCTCGTTCCCCACCCGCTCCATCTTTTCATCAATGTGCAGTCCAGGGACTTCCCTGCTGGTCCGGTGGTAAAGAATCCACCTTACAGTGCAGGGGACGCCAATTGGATCCCTGGTCGGGGAACTAAGATCCCACATGCCGCGGGGCAACTAAGCCCGTGCGTACCACCAACTACAGAGCCCACGCACTCTGGAGACTGCGCGCCACAACTAGAGAGAGAATAAAAAAAAACCTGCACGCCACAACGAGAGAGACGCCCGTGCTCCACAAAGAAGGGCCCACGTGCCGCAACTAAAGACCCGATGCAGCCAAAGATAATAATAAAATAATAATAATAAACGTGCAGTCCAGCTCCCACTTCCAGGTAAGGCCTGCCCTGCCCTCTCAGCCACAGGCGGCTGCTCACGTTAAACTCCTACGTTCCGAAGAGGACTGCGGAGAGTCCAGGAGGAAGGGTTGAGGGAAGGAGAGCTGAGTTCGGGCCAGTTAAAGAGTCCGTGCTTGCCCCCCTGGATATCACTCGTGGTCACTCAGGGGACCTTGTGCGTGCCTCCCCTCGAGCTAACTCCATCCCAGAGGAGCTGAGGGGACGACCCTTTGGTGTCATCTCCTCTTCAGGCCTCTCCATGCTCTGATTTCACTCTCTGGTCTCATCACGTGGTGGTGCTAGATGCCTCTCTCTTCACAGACAGGCCTGGGACCCCTGGTTGTCTCATTTAAATGCTTGGGTCAAAGGTTACATCAGAGTCTTGTGGATTCCTGGACACTGGGCTGCTCTTAGCTCACTGGGAATCTTAAGCAAGTACCAGGAAGGGCTTCCCCGGGAGGTGCATTCACGGTACATTCTACTTATCTTCAGATGGGGTGTCCCAACCTGGCCTGTCAACGCCAGGACGCCCCATGTCTTCTTAGAAAACCCAAGTCTTCTGTTGCATTTGAGGTTAAGCCTCGGTTGGTTTCAACCATCTTTGGTTACACACACACAGAGCTTCGAGTATCCATAATACTTTTGATCATTCATTCCAGACTTTGTAATTGCCTTGACTATATAAAAAAAGGCCTTTACAACACTGTAACAATGAATAGCATGCAATTACTTTTTCGGCAATTGATTATGCATGACTTAAGAAACCATAGAGGGCTTCCCTGGTGGCGCAGTGGTTGAGAGTCCGCCTGCTGGTGCAGGGGACACGGGTTCGTGCCCCGGTCTGGGAGGATCCCACATGTCGCGGAGCGGCTGGGCCCGTGAGCCCTGGCCGCTGAGCCTGAGCGTCCGGGGCCTGTGCTCCACAACGGGAGAGGCCACAGCAGTGAGAAGCCCGCATACCGCAAAAAAAAAAAAAAAAAAAAAAGAAACCATAGATTTGTAAGTTTCGTTTATCCCTGAGAGAATGCCAGAACAATTAGCTACACATTAGATTGTCATCACTTAGAACAGGGTCTGCAGCCTGTTCCGAACCGGGCTGCACGGCAGGAGGTGAGTGGCGGGAGAGCGAGCGAAGCTTCATCTGCCGCTCCCCGTGGCTCCCCGTCGCTCGCATTACTGCCTGAACCAACTTCCACCACCCCATCCGTGGAAATACTGTCTTCCACGCAACCAGTCCCTGGTGCCAGAAAAGCTGGGGATGGCTGACTTAGAATGTAGATTGGAAACAAAAAGAATTTAAATACCACCACTACTCACCTATTAGAATGGCCAAAATACAGAACAAGACAATGCCAAGTGCTGGTGAGGATGTGTAGCAGCAGAAGTTCTCATTCATCGCTGGGGGGAATGCAAAACGTACACTTTGGAAGACAAGTTGTCAGTTTCTGGATTTTCGTTACAGGGAATTGCTCCATGTGTAGCTGTATATTCGGCGTGTCCACGAGAGGAGGGAAATTCAGGAGCCTCCTATGTCCTTATCCTGGTGACACTGTGCATTAGCTTTTTAAAAGAGCATTATGCTCATTCATTAGTGGTCTTGTGTCATCACCAGGCATTACCAATCCTAGATCTGTGATCTTCAAAATAACATATTCAGGATAAAGATAAAAATTAAGCAGGACTAAATAATTTATATCATCCAAAAAAAAAGAATTTAAATTGGAATTTAAAAAAAAAAAATTTTTTTTTTGCGGTACGCGGGCCTCTCACCGTTGTGGCCTCTCCCGTTGCAGAGCACAGGCTCCGGACGCGCAGGCTTAGCGGCCATGGCTCGCGGGCCCAGCCGCTCCACGGCACGCGGGATCCTCCCAGACCGGGGCACGAACCCGTGTCCCCTGCATCGGCAGGCGGACTCTCGACCACTGCGCCACCAGGGAAACCCCAAAATTGGAATATTTTTTAAGTTTTAAAAAAAAGGTAGAGAAAATACTGGTCCTTGGAGCCAGTGTGAGCTTTTCTTCTTTTTTTTTTGGCCACGCACGCATGTGGGATCTTTGTTCCCCAACCGGGGTTTGAACCTGCACCCCCTGCATTGGAAGCATGGCATCTTAACTACTGGACCACCAGGGAAGTCCCATAAGCCAGTGTAAATTTACTAGGAATAAGTCGTGCCAAACTAATTTCATATTCTTTCTTTGTCGAGTCACCAGGCTGATAGGTGAGAGAACTCCTAAAGAGATGCGTCAAATAAGGCTAGGTGAACTGCATTGGTTTCCACGGGCAAATAATGAAGCCCCTCATAGCAGCTGGGATAGTCATTAGCGCTGTGCACAAAGATTCTATCTATGTCTCCTCCTCTCACGCACATAGTGGAGCCGAATCCGGCCTCTGTATCCCGACACCGAATTAAATCTTGGAGACAGAGTTTTGGGTGAAGTAGAAAAGAATAGCTTTATTGCTTTGCCAGGCAAAGGGGGCCACAGAGGGCTAGGGCCCCATTCTTTTGATTGGTTGGTGGTGAGGTAAGTGGGAGTCAGCATCATCAACCTTCTGGTCCAAATGGTCTGGTGTCTAGTGCTTGTGGGCAGCGTACCATCATTAACCTTTAACTTCTCCCACCTGGTGAGGTTCAGTATCTGCAAAACAGCTCAAAGATATTGTTGTCTGTATCCCTTGATGGGGAACCAGGACGTTGCCCCAAGGCTGCACTGTTGTTCCTCCCCTGTCTCTGCATCCCCTCCCTTCCCTAATTAGCAACTATTTGAACCTGCTCAAGAAACTCAGGGAGGGTATGGAGGCTGAATGAAGCCTATTTCCTGTAATCAAGAAATGGTGAGGGGGGCGGGCTTCCCTGGTGGCACAGTGGTTGAGAGTCCGCCTGCCAATGCAGGGGACATGGGTTCGTGCCTGTGCTCCGCAACAGGAGAGGCCACAACAGTGAGAGGCCTGCGTACCACAAAAAAAAAAAAAAAAAGAAAAAGAAAATATTTAAATACCTATTACCATACAATGTAAGTTAAAACTATACTTTTTTGGTATAGTTTCATCATAAAATTCAGTTTCTGCCTATTCATTTCTTAATAAAAAGGACAAAGAGTTTTCCCGAAATAGTGAAAGTTTGCTATCATAGTTCTAAGAGTCATTGACTTACAAAACCTTGAGACCAGGGACTTCCCTGGTGGTCCAGTGGTTAAGAATCCGCCTTCCAACGCAGGGGACGCAGATTCAATCCCTGGTAGGGGAACTAAGATCCCACATGCCGCGGGGCAGCTATGCCCATGTGCTGCAACTACTGAGCCCGCTCGGGCCACAGGTTGAGAGCCCACGCTCTGCAACAAAAGCTCCCGTGTGCTGCAACTAAGACCCGACCAGGCAAATTAATTAATTAAAATTAAAAAAACAAAAAAACCTTGAGACCAGAATATGTCTGTTCCAGTAACATTTACCAGGATGTTTGTTGTAGAAAACTGAGTTTGTTCACATATAGTTGCAAATTCTATTTGAATAGGCCTTTGATCTTATCCACTGGTCCAGGTGACAGTGAACTTCCCTTGACCTCATTGATCTCATTCTCATTTACTCAACTTACACAGGAAGACTGTTCAGATTTTCTTAAAATTAGGAAAACAGTGAAAGGCATGGTCCTCTTTGTAAAATGTAAGACTGCTGACAATATATGAAATTTAAAATACAATGCAGAATTGAAATTGGTCACAGTGTTACTGAACCAAACTTGGGTCCACTCGCCCTCATGTAGTAAAGTCAATCTACTGACACCAGGTTGTGGTGAAGGAAAGTGTAGCGTTTATTGTAAAGTGTCAAGCAAGGAGAATGGGTGGCTCATGCTCAAAACCCCTAAACTCCCTGAAGGGTTTCAGCAAAGCATTTGTAAAGGCCAGGTGAGGGAGGGGCCTCCCAGGGTCTGTGATCAGCTTGTGCACAATTCTCTGATTGGCTGATGGTGAGGTAACAGGGTGGTGTCACAGGGGTTAACATTATCAACCCTTAGGCACCAGTAGGTCCGGGCCTACGTGCTCATGGTCATCAATTAGTTAATTTCTTCCATTTGATTGGGGTTTTAGCATCTGTAAAGCAACTCTGAAAATATGCCTCAGATACTATCATCTAGGAACTTCAGAGAGGAGCTACAGTAGAGGATATGGGGGAGGGGTCTGTCCCAGGAAGGCCCAATAGGGTCCTGCTTGGTTACGGCAACAGGCTCTGCCATGTCAGCCGGAAGTGGCCCTCTGGCCACTTCCCAGGGGTTCCCTGGTCTTCCCAGTGGCAGCAGAACACCTGCCTCAGCTCTGCACCCTGGCAGGCCCATGCACAGCAGGAAGGGAAGGACGAGGACAGCCCTCCTCTGTATATGGAAAACATGGATCTTCCCAGAAGCCACTTACTTGTCATTGTCGGCCAGGGTCAAGAGCAAAGGGAGTGGGGTTACTCTTGGCTTGGACTAATCAGAGGCTGGGTGTACTGCAGCCTGGTTGAAAGTGGGGCTCTCTTAGTAAGGGAAGCAGGGGCCGAGGGTACACAGCCCTGGCCCCCTTCCGGGGGCCCACAGTAGAAGACACAAAATGCGCAGAAAATGGCTGTGAAAAGACTCCATTTTTACAATGCAATAAACATCAGACAACTTTGCTGGGGAGTCAGGAGCCTCGTAGAGAGTGAGCCACCCAGGATTCTTGTCATGAAACTCGGGTTGTCCACAGGCGGGCTTCGAACAGAGACTTCAAAGCGCTTCTGAGGGTGCCAAGAACTTAGCAGGGAGGTCGCTCCCCCAGAGCACAGAGGCCTCACCTTCTCCCTGTGACTCCACCCCCAGGGACTCAACTGCCTTCTTGGCTGGACTCGTGGGACCTCCAGGAAGATGCTGAGGAAGTGGAAAGGCCAGTGCCCTCTGGGTGGGTCTCCTGGGAAGGCCTGTGAGGGGCCTGGGAAATGATCACAGGCTTTATCCAGCCTTGGGAAACTCACTGGAGGCCAGGTCCTGGTTGAGAGCTGGGTCCTGGGCCCCCTTGGGCCCTAAGAAGAGCTGGGCTCGGCTTCCTTCTCTCCCAGCAGTAACTACATGAGACAGTGGCCACGGTGAGGAGACAGAACCCAGAGTGAACCAGCTGCAGGAAGTCCTGGCTTTGTTCTCGAGGCTGTGAGGCCCAGAGAGCAGGCACTGGTGCTAGCTCTTCGCTGTCTGGTGTGGCTCCAGCAATCCCTCCTGATATGGTCTCCTCTCCTCAGCCCCGTGCCCCCTGCTTCGACTGCAGGCAAACAGGGGGATGCACTGGCCTAAACACGCCCACCCCGCCCTGCGCCGGCTCACCTGCCTTCCCCAGCCAATGAGATGGGGGCACGACCTCTGGCCTTCCCAACACATGGCCCAGGGTGGTCCTGCTGCTGACGCAGGCCACGAGCTCCTCATGGGCTGGAGCACGTTTCACAGGGCTAAGCACGGTGCTAGCTGAGAACTAATGCTCAGTGGGGAGAGGCCACAGCAGACAGAGCAGGAGCAGGGCCAGGGCAGTGGGTCCATCTGCAGCCCTCAAGGGGCTCAAGCATGTGGCACATGGCAGGGACAGCACAGCTGAGCCTGGGAACAGGGGTGACAGGCAGGGGAGAGGCAGCCCACCAACACACACACACTGACACACGCTCACAATTACATGAGCTGCGTTCTAACAGGTATACTGGAGACTTGAATCCATTTCCCCTTTAACCATGGCACCCTCTCCCCATCACATACACCCTTACCTGCTCTCGATTTCCTGTGTCACAGCAATGGCTAACACAGGCCCCTTGTCTCCCATCAGAAGACAAATCAATCCCTCCCTTGCTCTACCGGGCTTGGAGGCCACAGAATGTATTTGCCTCTCATTCATAGTGACGTCAGCCAGAGGATGGGGTTGGCAGTGCTGGGATAAGTAGAGGTGCAGGGGTGGTGGGGCAGCAGGAAGGGCAAAGGCCTCAGCAGCTCCAGGAGCCACCTTGGCAGCAAGAACCACCTTGTGATCTGGACAGACCCTGGTCCAGGCATCCATGTAGCCTCTAGGAAAAATGCAGCATCTCCAGTACAGATGTAGCATCTCCAGTATGGGGTAAGAGAGAGAAGGGTGAACACTTTCAAGGAGATTTCCAAGCATCTTTGATCGTTCCGACCTACCTCACAGTTGGCTGTGAAACTTCAATGAGATCATGGATGTGAAATGCGCCTTGAGACAACTACTCACTCGTTGACTCATTCATCGAAAATGTGTTGAGAGCCTAGAATGTGTCAGGCATTGTGCTTGAGCCAAGAGAGAGCGTAGAAAAGATAAACGCATAAAACAGAGAAAGAAAATAAACAGTACATGAGCCACCACAATCCCTCCTTTCTAAGCCGCAGGCAGACATGACTAATCAAGCATAGCTCTCTTTATCACAGAACCTGGAAAGGACCTCAGAATTCTTCTCAATACAGTTCTCTAGGCAGCTACTCCTAATTGAATGTTATGGATTGAATATTTGTTTCCCTCCCAAATTCATATGTTGAAGCCCTAACCTCCAGGGTGGCTGTATTTAGAGATTAGGCCCCTATGGAACAATTATGATTAAATGCAGTCTTAAGGGTGGGGTCCTGATCTTATAGGATTAGTGTCCTTATAGGAAGAGATGCCAGAGAGCTCACTCCCTCTCTCCCTGTCCTCACACATCATGTGAGCACATAGCAAGATGGCAGCTGCCTGCAAGCCAAGAAAAGAAGCCTCAGGATGAAACCTACCTTGTAGGCACCTTGATCTTGGACTTCCAGCCTCCGGAACTGTGAAAATAAATTTCTGTTGTTCAAACTACCCAGTCTGTGGTATTCTGTTATAGCAGCCTGAGCAGACCAAGACACTGAGTCAACATGAAGGATGATGTTTGTCATTCCTGGGGCAAAGACATGGAGGTACTGACAGGCGACGTTGGTATCAGAAACAGGGAGCAGCATGGTATGTCCAGGGCCCATGATGTTTAGAGAGGACAGAGATGGGACTGGAGAGCGAGGCAGCCACCGTAGTACATGTGGATGTGTAGGCCGTGCCAGGGCCTTGAGACTTACTCTAAAAGCATTGGGGAATGATCTTCAGGTCCGCATTTAGAAAGATCAAGCTGGGACTTCCCTGGTGGCGCAGTGGTTGGGAATCCGCCTGCCAATGCAGGGGACACGAGTTCGTTCCCTGGTCTGGGGAGGTCCCACGTGCCACAGAGTAGCTAAGCCTGCGAGCCACAACTACTGCGCCTGCATGCTGCAACTACTGAAACCCGTGTGCCTAGAGCCCATGCTCTGCAACAAGAGAAGCGACCGCAATAAGAAGCCTGCGCACCGCAACAAAGAGTAGCCCCCACTCGCCACAACTAGAGAAAGCCCGCACGTAGCAACGAAGACCCAACGCAGCCAAGAATTAATTAATTAATTAATTTAAAAAAAAAAGAAATCAATCTGATGACAACCCGTCTATGTGCAGGCTTGAGAGCAGGCAGGCAGGGATAGAGGCAGGAGGTCAGTAGGTAGCTGCCCCGCGGATCAAGCCTGGGATGGACCTGAGCCACGTGAGAGGACAGGCTTGGTGACCAATTGGCTGCAGATTAAGAGGAAGAGGTGAGGTGAGTCCCGGGTTTCAGATTTGGACAATGGGTTGGACGGATGTCCCTCCCTTTGACAGGAATGTGATCTCCTATGGGGAGATCTCCTGTAGGCAGGCCCCAGGCTGAGAGCAGAAGTCACTGCAGCCACATGCTATTGGTCAGAGTCAGGCTCAGGCCAGCCCAGATTCAATGTGGGTGGGGATTGCCCAAGAGTGTGAATACAGGGAGGTGTGATTCCTCAGAGCCACTGGGTAACAATCTTCCACCACATCCAAGTAACAGGCAGGAAGGAAGGGGAAGGACAAGGTCCAAAGCCAGAGGCACCTGCCACCTGGGCCTGTGGCCTTTGACGAGCTCTCCCTGAAGCCCTGCTCTGACTTCCTCTGGGCCAGAAAAGAACCAGGTCACGTGAACACCCTTAGCTGCAAGGGAGTCTGGGAAACTGAATGTTCTCACCTGCGCACATTGTCATCCCCTCAAAAACCTGAATTCTCAGGTAGGGAGAAGGGGAGCACGGCTTTGAGTAGGCCACGAGCAGAGTCTTCTGTGGAAGTCTCAGGGGGGTGGGGGTGGGGGGAATAACAACCACTGAACACCTTTATGGGAGAGAAGCCATGCTTAGTGCTTTACACAGAATTTGGTTCAGTAGGTCGAGGGTGGGGCCCAAGAATTTGCATCTCTAACCAGCGCCCAGGGGATGCCAAGGCTGCGGATGCGAAACCACGGTTGAGTGGTCCTGAGCTGGGTTACACTGAGGAAACAAGCAACTCCCAAATCTCAGAAGCTTAAGTGACAAAGTCTTGTTTCTTACTCACGTGACCTGTCCACTGTGAGCTGCTGGGGCTTTGCTCCCAGGAACCAGGTGGCCAGAGCAGAGGGAGAGAAGTCACCGCAAAGCACCTTCTGGCTCCTTCGAGTTGCATGGCTGTGCCCGATATCAGATGTCAGACAGGGAGGAAGAGCTGTTTTGGTGAATGATCCTTTGGGCTACCCCAAGCTTCATAGAAGCAGTGGGATTTGAGCTGGCTGGGCTTTGAAGGATGAACAGGAGCTTACCCTGCAGAGAAGGGGGAGAACATTCCAGGCTGAGGAAACACCATCAATTAACTACCATTGATGGAGCACTGATTACGTGCTAGAAGCTTTCAGATCTCTTCCTTCTGAGTCCTCACAAGGACACCGAGATAGTATTGGTCCCTTTCATGAAAGAGGAGACTGCGAGTTTGAGATCAGGTCACAGCGCCGGAACATGGGAGCCCAGGAACTTGAACCCAATGTCCAGGGCTTTCTTACCCTTGTCACTGTGGTGTCAGGGAGGTTGTATGGCTGTGTAGGAGATTTGCAGAATGATCTGTGTGCTGCTGTTTCCTAGAAATTGGTTCCAACCTCCAGAGGATTTGGGGGGTGGGGGCAGTGGGACTCATTAACGGACAGCAATTTTTATTGTGGTTAAACATACATGACGTGAAATTTACCACTTTTAAGTGTACAGTTCAGTGGCATTAAGTACGTTCACACTGCTAGGCACCATCACCACCATCCATCTCCAGAGATTTCTCATCTTGCAAAAACCGAAACTCTGTGCCCATTAAACAGAAACTCCCCAATACCCCTCCCGCCAGCCTCTGGCAACCACTGTGCTACTTTCTGTCTCTATGATGCTGACGACTCTATTCCATATAAGTGGAATCATACGGTATTTGTCCTTGTGTGTCTGGCTTATTTCACTCAGCCTAATGTCTTCACTGTTCATCCATGTTGTACCATGTATCGAAACATCATTCCTTTTTATAGCTCAATAATATTCCATTGCATGCACGGACCCCATTTTGTTTATTCCTTCATCCATTGATGTGTATTTGGGTTGTCTCCACCTTTGGGCTATTGTGACTAATGCTGCTGTGAACATGGGTATGCAAATATCTCTTGGAGTCCCTGCTCTGAATTCTTTTGTGTATATACCCAGAAGTGGGACTGCTGTGTCCAGAGGAATTTTTAACATAAAGGACTTTATGTGGGTCAGAGGTGCTGGTGGGCTTCGTTGGGGTCCAGGGGAAAATGCTGCCCACCAGCACTGTAGGAGGAGGCCCAAGACCCCCCAGGTTCCTCACTGCTCCCCGCTCCCCCCCCAAGGATGTCCTGGTTAGGCACCCCTCACCTGCTGCGGGGGGAGGTGGGGCTGCGGGAGCCCGGACCCACCACCCAGGTGCAGCAAGTCTCTCTGCCGGGTTATTTAACTGTTTATCAGGCATAGATCTTGCCCCCCTGGAGCTGGGAATTTTTCCAGGGAGAACAGCCCTTCCCCTCTCTAAGCCTCTCTTTTCCTGGCTATAAAACTGAGGTGCTGGTGTTGGCCCGCCTACCTCACAGATTGTCAGGAGGTTCAAATAAACTAATGGACGTGAGGGACACGGAGATGCTGCTTCCTGCTGGAGACCCACCCCCCGCTCCCGGGCTGCCTTCCACGCACCCCTCTTGGTGGGTCACACAGGGGCACTGCTGGGGTGACGGTCTGCAAAGGCTGAGGCTGCTTCCACAAGGCCGGAAGAGCCCCCGGGGCTGAAATAGCTAAAAAGAGGACAGCTCAGTAAGATCACTTCCTCAAGACAGTTCTGGGGCAGTGGTTTGCAAATTAGAACAGGACTGAGAATCCCCCAGAGGGCTTGTTAACACAGAGAACGGACCCACCCCAGAGTTTCTGATTCGGGGAGGCTAGGGTGGGCCCCAGGAATCTGCTCTCCTACAAGTTCTGAGGCTGCTGATGTGGGGACCGCATTCCGAGAACCACGGCTCTAGAAAATGGAGGAAAAAAGATGCTTATTTTGAAGACCACGGACACATGAGTTCCCTCCATCCCTCCTTTCCTCTCCCCTCCCTTTCTTGTTTCTTTCCTTCCTCCTTTGTCCAACATTTATTATTAGAGCACAGAGTCTGGCCTGGGTTGACCAGATGGTCCTTGGCTGCCCAGGGCCCAAGGCCTGTGCTTGTGACCGGATGCAGAGGAGTCTGCGTAAGTCAGGCTGCTGGGGGGAGGGAAAATACCATGTTCTGGGCGAGGGGCCAGGCAGCCTTCCAGGCCCTGCAAGAGCCCAGGGCACTGTGCAAGTCCGGGGCAGCCTTCCTCCGGGGTCAGGTGGTACCCACACAGCAGGACACTGGGTGGGGAGCTGGTCTTGGGAGAGGCACCTGATACGGTGCCGTGCCAGGCCCCGCAGCCCAGCCCTAAGGCGCTTGCCAGGCTAGGCCTTCCGAGGCAGGGCCGGAGGAATTCCCTGGCGGTCCAGTGGTTAGGAGTCCATGCTTCCACTGCAGGGGCACAGGTTCAATCCCTGGTTGGGGAACTAAGATCCCGCAGATTGAGGGCTGGCAGGCAGGCTGAGAGGTTCAGTGAGTAGGGGCAGAGCTCCACGGGCACTGGGGCAGCCAGCCCTTGGCCCTTAGATGGCCAGGTTGTGACATTTTTCTTTGAAGACTCCAGCGTCCTTGTGTCCCACCCCGTGACCCATGGTGGGCCCTGCAGTCCACCTTCCCAGAGACTCATCCAACAGGCTTCCCTGGACCTTCCCTCTCCTCCCTCACGGACCAGGGTCTCATTCCTCAGGGCCTCCTTTTCTATTTTCAAAGGAGATCACAAACCAATCCGATCAATGGAAGCTAATATGGTCCCCTGTGTCCATCATCAGAACCCAACAAAAGCGCCAGGAGATGAACTGCAGAGGCTCAGCTCCAAAAGGGAAACCAAACCTGGGCGTCTTCCCTGGAATTTGATCTGACCCCAGGGCATTGCTTTCACCTTCTCCAGACCTATTCCTTCAATCCAGAAATGGGGCCAATAGGACGAGTGCCGAAGGGCTGTGGGGATTGTACCAGCTAGTATCACGGGAATCCTGGGTAACTGGTACCTCTCTCCTCTGCAGCCAAAGGCTGGCCCCCAGGTTCTGAGATTCTTTCTGGTAACACACATGACATATTTCTCAAACTCTTCAAAATTTACCTCCGCTTTGATTGGGGCCATAGGTTGGGGTTCTTAGTTCCTTAAGGTGTCTGCTTGTTGTTCATTTGTTCCAGTTTCATCTCGTGAGCTGCCAGTTCCCCAGCCAGGCAAAGCACAGGACCCCCTCCCCGCACCTGGCTGTCCCGTCTGTACCTCTGCGAGGCGCACTCAGAAGGGGTGCTCTCCGGCCGGGGGAGGCACCTGATACCCTCCCGTCTGCCAGCCACACTCCACGTAGGCAGCTTCTGATGCGAAAACCCCTTCCTTGGGGTCTGAGCGGAGGGGGTGGGCACAGTGTGGAGACTGGGAGCCCAGGCTCTGGAGCCCACAGTCGGGCTGCAGGTCCTCAGTGGCCCCACATGTTGACTGTGTCCACGTGTTCCCAGGGAAGGAGGAGCGTAACCGTATCCCTCACTGCCCTGGGTGAGTGGCAGGGGAGGGTGGGTGTCCGCACCTGGGACCCAGCTAAGAACAGCCATGCAGGAGCAGAGGGCTCCTCTCCGTGCTCTGCTCCTGACTTCGGGAACTTTCTGCTGTTAGCACGGTCCCTCCATCACTATGGAGATGCTGTGTGCAGACCTCCTGTTGGTCCCTCACAAGGGGGAGCTTGCTCTGTCAATCAATCTCCGTACCTCAGAAGATGCCCAGCGTGAGCTCTGCACTGAATTTTTGGCCCGTATTATCTCATTTGATTTGGGAAGGGGTGGAAGTATTTAATGCAGATGACAAAAGGTTATCTGTATCTGTAAGAAATAAGAGTTCTTCAAAATTGACAGTAAAGGTCAATAGAAACCAACCAATAGAAAATGGGTAAAGGATACAAGTAGACAATTCTCGTTTAAGTGCAAATCAGACTAGCCAATACGTGTCTGAAAAGAGGCTCAGAATTATGAATAGGGAATTGCAAATTAAAGTAACAATGAGAGGCGTTGTTCACCTCTCAGAGTGGCTAAAATTTCAATGATTCCATTTTGTAAAAGAGACAATGTTCCTCCCCCCCCACACCCCCACCCCCGGCCCCCATAGATGTGTATGTGGCAGGGTTTTCTCAATCCTGGCACAACTGACATTTCGGGCCAGATGATTCTTCTTTTTTTTTTTCTTAATGAATAAGGCAGCTTATTAACCCAGCATCATTTGTTGTAATGCTTCTTGTTGGCAGCCGCCACCTGTCCAGCGATTCTGTCCAGATCTCTCTGTCCCGAACATGTGAGTTTGCAGCCCCCATCTTGGTCCTTTCCCACCACCTTCAGCCCCTCTGGGGCTCAGAGGACCCGGCGGGCCCCGCTTTTGGAGCCTGTGCTGAAATGGCTGGGCAGGACACTTTCTCTGCCGTCCCCCCCCCCCCCCCCCGCCGAGATCTCAGTCCTGGAGCTGTCCCAGCGCCACGCCGGAGGTACAGGTGCAGTGCTGTGGGAGCAGCTCGCGTGTAGGATCACAGGGCGTGAGCTCTTTGTGTTTGGCCAGCTTGACAGCGTCCACCCATTCAGGGCCTTTCAAGCTTCCCGGACTTGCTGAGGAAGGCTGCCAGGGCTCTGACGAACTCCCGCTGGTTCACGTCTTTTACAGTAACTCCAGGCATCATGCGGCCTCCGCACTGCCAGCCAGGGGAAAGGAGGGGGCAATTCTTGATCGCAGGGGCTGTCCTTGTATTGTAGGGTATGTAGCAGCACCTCTGGCCTCTACCCACTAGATGACAGTAGCACACCCCCCACTCCCCGGTTGTGATGACCAAGGATGACACTGCCAAATGTTCAGGGGGCAAAACTGTCCCCCACCTCTGCTTGAAAACCACTCGGTATATAGCTAAACGTTGACAGCTGCGTATGCTGTAATGAACACTTACTTAATTTTAATCACTATTTTACAGATAAGGAAACTGAGGCACACAGAGGCCAAGTAACTGTCAGCTGAGGACCCGAGATTCCAAGAGGAGTCTGATTTCATAGCTCAGTTTCTTACCTGAAATGCAGCCGCACTGCTCAATTACATTTTTGAGGTTTGACTGGTTGAATGTACTGGGACTTCAGATTCACGTTTCCAGGCAAGAACCACGGGCCAGGGAAGGGGAGCCCAGGCCTGTGGTGCCTGAAACTGTCACGTATGAGGCCACAGCCCCGGGGCTGGCTTGGCTCCCTGAGATGACAGTGCTGGGCGGCCAGTCCAAAAAGCATCAGCCAGCAGGGCCGCCTGACCTCTGAGCAGGGCTGACCACCATTTGCAAAGAAAGGCCTAGAGGCTGAACCACGGGGTGGGGGCGGCGGGGGGGGGGGGAAGGTGGAGGAGCTTGGATGGGGGCAGGTGCATGAGGAGGATGGTGATGACTGGACTCCTGATTCTTTCTCATTTCCCTCCCTCCTGGCCTCTGGGCACCCAAGTGCCTCCCTCCCCACTCAGTGTCGCACTCACCGTTCTCCCCACACTGCCCTCTCCCCAAAGTCCCGCTACAGCCAGCTGGGTGGGCAACAGCCCTACCCGGAACGGCAGGGGAGGTGGGCGGGCGCATGTTCACGTGATGCCTGGCGGCTTCCTCAACCTTTGGCCAGGTCACAATGGGCTGAATTTCCTGTTGGCTCGTCTGTTTGGGGCCTTAGACCATGAGCTCTGTGAAGGCAGAGCCTGGTGGGCATCAAGATTGGGTGGGTGCAGGATGAGGGAAGGAGGTGGGAGAGGGGCAGTTGCTCAAGGGCTGAGCAGCTCCAGTGACACCCAAGCCCAGCCCTGGTGAGCTGAGGTGCTCAGCTCTGTCCCCTGGGACTAGGTTCTGGCCTTTCGCTGGATCTGTGAACAAAGCATGGCTGTGAGTTTTCAACTGAACAGAGCTCCTGATTACCTCTCCTGGGAGGAGAGAAGAGCTGCTTAAAGAACTTGAGGCATGATCCTCATCCAATAATTCAAGCTTAGCTTTTTAAACGGAAACTTCTCTTGGAGCTGCTTCTAGAAACACTTGCTGGTTGTGTCCCCTCCTCCTGTCCCTGCAGGTCCCCTGCTGGTAGGAACGTGTAAGTTGAAAAAGCAGTTGCCCTGATGTGCTGGGCTGGGAAGCAGCATCACCACCTCTTTCTTTGCTGAGCCCCCAGGTAGAGCTGATCAAGGCATCCTTTGAACCCCACTGTATTCTTGGCACCATGAGAACTTTATCACACACATGCACTCCTGCTTTCTGAAGACAGAGATCAGACCTTAAGATCTTTGTGGAGAAACCTGGTGTCCATGACTCACTTGTCGAGAAGTCAACACACTAATAGGAGGGGACGGTGGGTGGCTGTGACTCGGCACAGCTTAGGGCTTATTCTAAGTCGGCGATTCTCAACCCTGCTCACGTTAGACTCATGCCCCAGGCTCATTAAATCAGTATCTCTGGGACAGTGGTCCTGTAATCACAGGTTTTATAAGCTCTCCAGGTGTTTCCAATGCGCAGAGTTGAGGACCTCTGTTCTAAGTGGACTTTGGCAAAAGGGGGGCTTGACGGTGTAGAAATATTGAAATTTTAGACTGTAGCTATTTCGGCGCTTGTGACCGAACTAAGAGCCCTATGTAAGCGAGGCAGGAGAAAGAAAATCACACCAGGTTTGGGATACCTGCAGAGTCCAGCAAATCCATCAGCTGAACTGCATGGCCCCAAACACGAGCGGCAACTGGTTCGCTCATGCTGCGGTCCAGTGCCACCCACTCACGAGGGGGTGAAGTCACAGAGAAGTCGCTGATGGACGACTTGTCACCTAGCCAGCTTTTGAGGACCGGTCTTTCCTATTTCAAGAGCATTCTCTGGACTCCTACAGCCCCCAAATCAATCGTAAACTCAAAATTTTAGGGTTGGCAAGCAACAAAGAGACACTTCTTAAGGGGTTCCTAACTCTCTGTAGGTGCAGACCCCCTAAGGGCCCCAGCATCTGATTGGGTCCCGCAACCCAAATCAAATCCACGATGAAATGCCACCTCACACCCATCGGGATGGCCTATATATATATATACGGTATTTCATCATGGATTTTATTATGTATATAAGACATATAAAACAAAACAGGAAATAACAAGTGTTGGCAAGGGTGTGGAGAACCCTTGTGCACTGTTGGTAGGAATGTGAAATGCTTCAGTCACTGTGGAAAATAGTATGGCAGCTCTCAAAACATTAAAATAGAATTGCTGTGTGATTCAGCAATTCTACTTCTGGGTCTAAACCCAAAATAATTGAAAGCAGGTACTTTAACAGATATTTGTACACCTATGTTCATAGCAGCATCGTTCATAAGAGCCAAAAGGTGGAGGCAACCCCAAAGTCCACTGACAGGTAAATGGATAAACAAAATATGGTACATACATACAATGGAGTATTAGTCAGCCTTAAAAAGAGGGAAATTCGGACACATGCTACAACGTAGATGAACATTGTGGCTATTATGTTAAGTAAGCCAATCACAGAAGGACAAATACTCTTATCATGCCACCTATAGCAAGCAGTAGTCAAATTCAGAGACACAAAGTAGGATGGCGGTTATCAAGGGCTGGTGGGAGGAAGGAATGGGGAGTTATCATTGAATGGGTACAGTTTTAGTTTTGCGATGAAGGTAACTGTGATGATTACGCAACAATGAAACTACTTAATGTCACTGCACTGCACACTTAAAAATGGTTAAGATGGTAAATTTTATGTTATTTTTTTACCAAAGTTAAAACACAAAAACAAAACCCCACAGCCTAGTTCTGGAGTGGGCACACATGAAGGAACTCACATTTTCACCAGAAGTGGTTTATCAGAGTAATGGCCTGTAACAGCCCTGAAAGGACCAGGGAGGCCCAGGGGAACCAACATATATTGTGGCTCCTGTGTTTTGGGGGAAGGGGACTGGGAATGGGACAGGGGGCTTTATCCATTCCTTGGTTTTCTTCTCGATTCAGGTAGAAAATGTCTCAAAGACTCACTGAGGTACCTGTGGGAATGCTGGTAGTGTTTTTGATGAGAACCTAGAGAGGGGAGATTTTTTAAAAATTTAAGTGTTGTTAGAAGCAAGCAAGTAGGTAGGAATTGATACGCGAAGGGACAGGGTGGGGGGAGTGGACATCCAGGAGCAGTGTCTGGTCCAGCACCTTGGGGTTCTGCGAGAACTCGTAGCTTCTGTGAAGTTTGGGAACCCCACCAATCACGATCCATTCCACTTTGATTAAAAAAAAAAAAAAAGATCATTCAGGGGAATTCCTTGGCGGGCCAGTGGTTAGGACTCTGTGCTTTCACCGCTGAAGGTGTGGGTGCAATCCCTGGGTGTGAAACTAAGATCCCATAAGACGCGTGGCACAGTCAAAACAATAAAAAAATTAAAAAAATAATAAAGAAATGAAGTTGGTAAATATTAAAAAAAAAAAAAATTATGCAGCTTGACCTATTCTCTTCATCAGATTTGACTTGGACTTACTTGTGGCTCTCTCCAAAAATCAACTTTGCCCTCAGAGAGGAGCCTTTACAAGACTGAGAATATTCCAAAGGACATGCCATCTTAAATGGCAAAGGAGGCCCCCCCGCCCCCAGAGGCTGCTGAACAAACAGTGGCGCTGAAGTGAGCGTGTAAATCCCACAGGGGAGAAAGGGAGTCCTGGTCGGCCAAGATGTGCAAGCCTGGAACGTCTGCTTACAAACCAGGAGTAGGTCTCCAGGAGAGAAACACGCGTAGAATGGAGCTGCCCAGGACACGCATGGATGGGCAGGAAGGGCAGGGGGCCATCACCCCCCTCCCAACGCAGGTCAGGGGTCTGATTTCAGCAAGCACGTCAGCCCTGCCCACATCTGGGGCTCGCTTCTTCACCTCTGCACCCTCAGTTCCCAGGTGGGGCTGAGCCATGACACTCAAGTGCTTACGCTGAGCCCTAGGGCCAGGTAACCACATGCTTATTTGTCCAATGGGCACCTTGTGACCTCCTGAAGACCCTCTCCCACAGTCCAGTAGGAGTGGAAATGATCAGGTTATAAATTGGTCCTTTAACACCCAGAGAGCACATCTTCACCTGCGGTGTGGATTCCATCCTGACCCTTCTTCCTGCGCCCCTCAGAAGCTGTCCCTAATCCTCTGTACCCAAGCCCTGGTTGAACCCTATTTCTTCTTTCTGTTTTTTTTTTTTTGGCCGTGCTGTGCAGCATGCAGACTCTTAGTTCCCCAACCAGGGAGCGAACCTGCGCCCCCTGCAGTGGAAGCGCGGAGTCCTAACCACTGGCCCGCTAGGGAAGTCCCAGGTGAACCCTGTTTCTGCCAGGTTTTCTCCAGTGTGGGCACAGGACACACAGGCTGGGTTCTGTCATCACGTACCTTGGAGGGAGCAGCATGGCGACTCTCCCCAGGCGAGGCCTCCCTTCCCAGCCCAGACACACATAGCTACCTCCTTCCCACTGGCTTCTGCTCTCCTGGCCTCAGGGCCAGAAGCTGGCTGTGGAAGGGGGACACCACAGGGCCAGGCAGGGGTCAGAGTGGGAGGCTGCCAGGGCTGAGCTCTCCCTCCACGTCCTCTGCCAAAAAAACAGGAAGAGGAATCCGAGATGTGACTGCGCTGAGTAATTCCAGTCCCAGGCTCTCAAGTCACAGATGTAGAAACCACAAACCAAAGAGCAAAGAACAAAACCAAAGAGCCCGCAGTCTTTTAGACTGTTTTCCTCCCAACAGCTAGTTCCAGTGATGTTTATTACTCAGCCTGAGTTGGAATAACATTAGACAAAAATAGAAACAGCGTCTGGTTTTACAAAGCCTCGGCACAAGTCCTCTGATTTTTCTGTCCATGTCAGGGCCGCCTGCTGCTGGTACCAAAGGTCAAGGGAGCCCGGATGACCCCGGATGGAGCAGAGCCTGCACAGGGACGCAGGCCTCAGTGCTGGCTTGAGAGCAGAGCTAGGGAGGCAGCCGGGCAACTTGCTCAAGCGGTACAGCCCGGCTGGGGATCCAGGGTTTTATGTCTGGGGGTGAGCCGCTGGGGCCCCGAAGAGACCAGCCCCGGACTCAGGGCTGATCTGGTTCAGAAGGACAGGTAGCCACATGCCAGCAGGGCCAGGGCTCTGCCCCAGGCACGGAAGCTGGGTGGGTAGAGGTCTCCACCATCCTGTGCTTGTTCCAGAGAAAGAGCCTTAGCGGGGGCCTCTTTGGGAACTCTGTCCCCAGTGGCTGGTGCGGCCAGAAGGGGCAGGCCACGCAGCAGCAGGGCCCCCGCTCGTCGTGAGCCCGCAGGAAGCCTGCCTGCAGTCACTGGCTGCTCACAGCACTGAGACCTCGCGCCCCTACCCTGGGGTCGGCCAGGGGTTCCACCTCCAAGGCCTCCTGCAGCACAGGGGGAGGTCCGGCCGCCTCGGAGGGGCTCGGGGGACTTGGTGGACCTCGTGTGCATTGTGAGATGGGGAGGGGCAGGGATGAGCAATGTAGCCACTTTCCAGGTGAAGCCAGTCCACCTGGCTTTTTGGACCCCCCGAAGTCACTGCCGGGCTCTGCACCGTCACCATGAACTGCCCGGGACTCCGGTCTCCCGGTCCTCCCCTGTGACGGGCAGGCCAGGCGGCCAGTGCGCAGGGGCTGCTATCTCAGGGGCTGCTTGAGCTCGAAGAGGCCTGTCCCGCCCTTGACGACCTTCCCAACCACGAGGCAGGCTGACGGCGACCTCAGCTCATCGTGGGATCCTGGGAGAGACACAAGAGTGCTCGTTAGTTGGCTGAGGGAGAAGTTGGGGGCGGTGGAAGGCGAGGGGGGGTGGCACTCAGCACTGGGGCTGGGCGGGTGGGGCACCTCCGAGGCCACGAGAGATGGTGCTGAGGCTCAGGGTCTGACGGGAACGAGGCCGCGCTGCTCCTGCGTTTCAAAGAGAGGAAGACCCTCTCTCTCTTCTCCAAAAGGCAGAGGCAGCTCTCCCATCTGCTGCCCGCCCCTGCCAGCTGCTTCCCGCAGTGAGATGCCAAGATCTCCCCTGCGTGCGAGGCGTGTGGAGAGGTGCCCGAGGGACGAGCCCATCTGCCCAGAGCAGACTCAGGAGAGGGGAGGCCAAGGGCACCTGCCCACGACTGACCCATCATGGTGGCCTGCTTCAGAAACTGGAAGCTGGTCTCAAACGTCATCTGCTGCAGCGGGGAGGAGTTCGACCGGATCCCAAAGCGGTTCAGCGGCTTGTAAACACCCTCGAAGCACATGTAGTCAGCGACCAGGGAGAGGTGGCGGGGGTCAACGGCGATGCCTGTCACACGGGCGACAACCGAAGGGAGGGTTAAGCAGTGATGAGGGGACGATGGCAGCCGCATCACCTGACACGAGGGCGCCCCCCTCCAGCTCCGTCACCTACTCACTCAGCTCCCTAACCCCCGACCTCGGCGGGCAGCCCTCCCTCCCCGGTCACCATTACTACATCTCTCTCCACTTCCATCCAGCAGCACGGGAAGCAGCCTTGCAGGACACAAGACCCTAAATCACTGTTTGCACTTGGGAACTGAAACCCTGAAGGCAGGATGAGGAAGCAGACTCTCCCTCAGAGGCCAGCAGACGAGAAACACGCTAGGAGGCCTCGGGGACGGGACTGACAAGACTGACCCACAAGGGACTCCCTCTCCACGGTGGTTCTGAGGATCCCCTACGGGCTCCATGCTCACCGTGCCCCTATTTCAGTTCCCTGCGGAGCTGGACTGACACCCCAGGACCTCCCGAGCGCCGCCCACAGCCCCTCTTACCGTACACGGCGAACACATCCTTGATCTCCTTCTCGATCACCCGCAGCGCGGCCTCGATGCCGTAGGTGCTGGCCATGGCATGGATGTCATTGGAATAGAGGCGACGCAAATCCAGGACCTGGGGGAGGAGGGAGGGGTTGGTTTGGAGGGCCTGGCCTTCTGCCCCTTCCTGCAGACACACCCCGCCCAGGCCGACCCCCCCGCTTGGCTGGCACTCAAGCACAGCTGATGACAAAGTGGTTGCGAGGTGGCCCAGGACTAGCGAAAGGAAACAGTGTAGGCAGAGCTGCCAACAGCATGCTGGCCGGGCCCCAAGGTCTGTCTCATCATCACCAGGGCTAGAGGATGACTTGGTACCTGCTTTACAGTCAACAGGAAGAAAGGTGTTTGTCTATTTAATGGAGAGACCTGTTTCCTAGGATGGAGGCTTCCCCTGGTAGGCGAGGCAAGTTCCTCAGCAGAGACCCAAACGCCTCCCCCAGGCATGGGGAGCAGGGCTGGGCCTGCTGCATGGGGGTCAGCCGGGCCCTATCAGGGGCCTGGGGCTCCAGGTCGGCTGCCCCGGGGGGCCCACGGTGGCTCTGCACTGTGGCAGGTCACCCCCAGAGGCAACAGCAGAGACCCTGGTGGCCTGCCTGGCCTCGTCTGGACAAATCCCACGAGCACGACGCGGAGCTTGGCCTGTCAGTGGCCGGCTCTCGGGAGGCATGAGCTCTGCCTGCTGCGTCCTCCGGGAAAGCAGCCTGTGAGAGGCTCCGGGGCAGAAGGGGCCTTAGTGGGGCAGTGCTGTGCGGGGCAGGGGGGTGCGCGTGAGGCCGGAGAGCCTCGCCAGCTTGGTGCGCGCGGACCAGGGAAGAGTGAGCTGGTCCCAGCAACTCAGAATTCTGTGGGGAAAACTCGCGCCCACGGGTCGAGAGCACCTCGGAAGGTTCTGGGAGGCTCCGTGAAGCTGGGGGGAAGCAGGAGAGAGCCCAGAGGAAAGGGTGGGGGAGCAGGCGGAACAGGGCGCACAGGCCTCTGCCGGGCGTGGGGGGCGGGGCGGGGCCCCTCTGCACTCAGGGCCTCCTTCACCCGGTAAAGTGAGCAGCCCCCAGGCCAGCGACTCAGAAAACTACTTCTTGCGAGTCTACTTCGGGAAGGTTTTAACTTCAAGGAGAAGAAACTGTGCTCAAAGTGATCTGGGAAACTCTGGGTTCCGTAAAGTTAAGCCGGTTCCGTACTGCAAGCCTGACCAGGCTCATGTGCATCAGGGATCCCCGGGAGGTGGGCCGGGAGGTGCAGACTCGGTTCGGGGACCCTGGGCTGGGAGCGCGAACAGCCCAGGAGGGAGTGGGGCCACGCACCTCGGCGTACTTGAACAGCTCCGGGAGGTTGATGCCTTCTGTGTTTAAGACGAGCTCCTTCTCGTTCTTACTGTTGGTGGTTTCGTTCAGGAGGCACCTCGTGATGCCCTTGGTTGCATAGACGACGGCGCCTTGGGCCAGGGACACTACCAGGGAGCTCATGTCAAAGTTGACCTTGATGAGAGGGAGTTTCACCATCACCTGCAAGAGGAGAGAGAGCTGGGGCCGGGGAGAGGGCCGCCCCAGACCCACTGCCCGGGCTCCCCGGGAGACGCCTCCGGAGCCCCACTAGGGAACACCGCGGCCCTGCTGGGGTAAGCGGGTGGCGGGCCGGGCCTGTGAATGTTGGGTGCCTTTGCGGCCACACAGCAGTCACCTCCAGTCCGCTGAGGAGGAAACAGCAGAGCAACGTTTTCACAGATGTCGGTGAGAACGGTGAAAATCACATCCACTCACACCACCCTTGATATCCTTTCAATCACCACAAAGCACAACACGTGTCCTTTCACGGGTGCAACCCCGGTCAAGGCTCCGTACCCACGCTACCACTTAGGAACCAATGAATTGGATCGAAGGAAAGGACTAGAACGCCAGTCTGCGTGTAGAGACGTCCAGGCATCCAAGCCACCGAGTCTCTCAGGCAACACTGCAGTGCTGAAGCTGGGGACCAGGAACAAAGGCGGTGTGAGGAGTGAAGTGTCTCTGCCCGTCTCTATGACAACCGATACACGTCAACACACGTGTTGTGCTGAGGCCTGAAGTACAACGTGAAAGCACCCGTAGGGTCTGGTGGCTCAGATCCCCGTGCAGAGAGAGGACTGGCCCACGAGGGTGTGAAAATCAAACGTGCGAGGTTATGACCGGGGGTAGCAGGTGCACAGCTGTCACCAGCCTCTTTTAAGGGACCCAGGGTGGAGACGAGAGCAGCCGGTGGCCGCCCCGGCACTGACCTGGCACCACAGGCCGTCCTGGGTGTCGTACTGGTAGTCCTCGATGAACGGGTGGCACTCGCGCACGGCCTGCACCCGGCGCTCCACCGCCTCGGCGTCCTGGGGCTCCCGGCTGCGGGTGGGCTTCCACGGCTGCGCCAGTGGGGCGGCGGGGAGCGAGTCCTCCTCGGGGCCTGAGTCCCCCTCCTCCTCCTGCGCCTGGGCCCGGGGAGTGCCTTCCCCAAGGACAGTCCCTTCCTCCTGCAGGTCCTCGCCGTCCTCGCCATCCTCCTCGTCCTCACTCTCGTAGTCGACCTGGCGGGGGGCGGAGCACAGGCCGCGTCACTCGGGCCCCACCAGCCGTTTGGACTTGGCCTGCCCAACAGGCGCCCCTGCAGAGGCCTCAGCTGCTGGCTGACCCCGGCCCCGCCTGCTCCGTCGGCCCGGCCGCCGTCCTCCTTGCTTCCCCTGGGGATGCCAGCCCCTCAGCCCCTGGGCCCCCTCCTCTGAGCTGAACCCCGCCCCGCGCCTCTAGCTCTCGCACCTGTGGAGCCGCTCAGCCCTGCCACACCGCCCTCTGTCCTGGCAGCAACCAGGGCAGTGGAGGACCAGTAACGGGCAGGAGAAGGAAGAATTTTCACGGCAAAGACAGGAGGCGGCCCGACTTCCTCCCCCTGCCAAAGGCCTCTGGGTCCTCGAATCTGATTCAGACGCAGGGACGGCCAGCCCTTGCCCACCCGCCACCCCATGAGCACCACCTTCTCAGTCCACTGGTGCGCTGGGCAGCCCGCCTTGCTTCAAGGCTCCTGACGGTTCCAGCATGATGCACAGGCGTGGCCTCATGCACCGGGGGCGAGCCCTCATCTGTGACAAAGGGGTCCCCTCACCTCCTCCTCTTGTTTCTCCTTGCGTTTGGCGTCTGAGGCATCAGCGTCTCCCTCCTCAGCTTCGGCGTCCACGATGTGCCCCTCCTCTTCCTCGTCGCCTTCCTGCTCTCCCTGGGGTGTGGGGACAAGAAAGAGAAAGATGAGCTCTAATACCCTGGTGAATCCATCTCTCCACCCACCACACTCACCCAGCCACCCACCTGCCCACCCACCCATCTGCTCACCATCGTTCAGCCACCTATCGCCTTGCCAACTATCCACCTACCTACCTTCCACCCCCCTACCCACCCCTGGATTCCATGCTTCCTTCTCTGCAGCCTACATCTTTACACGCACCACTCGCAAAATCCTGCATTTAAAAAAAAAACAAAAGAAAGGAAGTGCCGAGGCTTTTCAAGTCATGAAAAGAAGGTGTTATTCCAAGTAGTTTTGTTATGGGTGGAGATGAAGGGAAAGAGCTGTCTTGGTATTTTAAAAGCCAAATATTTATACCTTTCTCCTGGCCTTGGTTCCTAGTTCCCTGTAGTCTCCTTCTGGGTGATCTGAGAAGTAAGACCGGGCAGCCTTTCAAAGACATCCCATGCCCATCTGTGCTTCAGCTAGCCAACTGGTAGACCCCGGGGCAGGAGACCTGGCACTCTCTCTCTCTAGATAGGCCACGCCCTCATTTTAGGGATGAGGAGACAGGCCCATAGTTGAGGTCACGGAGCCAGGAAGGGACAGGACCGGTCTTCGTTGTGGCCCTGTCCAAGCACAGCACAGCCCTACCGACCGCCGGCTCAGATGACACCCAGGGACCTGCCCCACGCCGCTCCTGGGCCTCTTGGCGGATGAGGCACCATCAGTCCTGGACTGTTTTGCCTCCACGGGTTTTTCCCTGGCTCTATCCTTTTTCGTCACTGTAGCCCAACTTCCCAGCTTCAAAATGCCTCTCTGGTCCTTGCCTAGTACTCCGTGGGCCTCAATTCATCTGGCCTAGGTAAGTCAAAGGCAGAGTGAATGAAACCAGAAAAAGAACTTCCAAGACCTCAGTGGGTACCATTACTTTGAGTCTAACCTCAGGAGAAAAAAAATCACCGACAGAGGAGTCCCTGAGAGCAGAGAGATGGAAGACCTGGGGCCCTCACCCAGGGCCAGGCAGACTATGCTGCCCGACGTGGCCCGCCACACTCAAGAAGAAAGTGTTGCTTTCCGGCTCTCTCAGAACAGTGGATAAACGCTAAGGTAGGTGGAGAGATGGGCCAACGGCAGGAAGAGGCTCAAGGGGTACCGAGGATGGTCACAGAGCCGTCCTAGGAGAACCGACTCAGTGAGCCGCCATCCGATGTGCTTCCCAGCCCTGGGTCCTCCCCCTCCCCAAGGGGCCCTCAGGGGACTCGCTCACCTGACTCCTCTCCGACTCGCCTTCGTTGTCTAGATCCCGCTGGGTAGCTCTCCGCGTGTTTACGCTTCTGAAAGCTGATGCTTTACTATTCTTCTTTCTGATGGATTCCATCAGAATTTTAAAGAATCTGAAACGAGAAGAAAGCCACGCAGCCCCGTTCAGTACCAGCACCTCCATTCTCCCCTCACTGTGGGGACAGGACGCTCTAAGGATCTCACACCCGCCTGAGGTGACGTTGGGGACTTCTACGGGAGACGGAGGCCCTGCCTCTCCCTTCAGCTCACTTTTCCCCCGCCTGCTGTTTCTGGGTGGTATATGGTGCATCGGAAGGAACACTGCTCCACACCCAACAGGCCTGGACTGAATACGTGCCCTGCCACTCCCAGGGTGCGTGGCCTCGATCACCACAGATGGCCTCCTGAGCTTTACCTCTCTCGTCTGGAAAACGTGGGTATTAATAGATACCATGCAGTCTTGCTTTAGGCATTAGAAACAACCCCACATCCGATACCTGTCATGGGGCCTGGCAGGCTGGCTGCTCAGCAAGTGACAGTTCTTGGTGCTGTGTGGTGGCCGTCTAACTAGGGTGGCAGGGCCTGCAGCGGGAGAGGGGAGTCCAGGCCGGGACGAGGGCCGCCCCCAGCCTGCCGCCTACCGCATCTCCAGGAAGTGGCACTGCTCGGGGCTGGCAACTCCTGTCTCCTTGGTGTGGGACCCCCGACAATTTGATGAGAGAACTAAGACGTGGAAGAGCTTATCGGGATCTCCAAGGTGGTGATAACTTACTTTGTGGCAGTAAATCATGTCGACAGGTTAGAACGAAACCAATTTAAAAGGACCAACTTGAGGCAGAGCCCAGAGGACCTTTCCTGGCCCCTGGGTCCTTCCCTCCTGAGTTAACTATTTCTTGCTTCCTCTGGGCCTCACCCTGTCTCCCGCCCCCTGCTCCTTTCTTCATATAACCTCTTGCCCGCCTTCTGCATCAGGCCATAGCAGCACATCAAACAGCCTTCTTTTAATTATATAAAGTATCAGTTCCTCATCTGCCCAGCCAGCCTTCCTGTGTTCTCCGAGCGCCTATGATGGGCCCACCATGTACCAGCCCTGAGGGCAAAGGAAGGATGAAAAGACAGGCACTTAGAGCTTTAACTGGAGAAGCAGGCAGGTCAGATGTTTACTATTTTGTTCATTAAAAACAAAAGACTGGGGCTTCCCTGGTGGCGCAGTGGTTGAGAGTCCGCCTGCCGATATGGGGGACACGGGTTCGTGCCCCGGTCCGGGAAGATCCCACATGCCGCGGAGCGGCTGGGCCTGTGAGCCATGGCCGCTGGGCCTGCACATCGGAGCCTGTGCTCCGCAACGGGAGAGGCCACAACAGTGAGAGGCCCACGTACCGCTAAAAAAAAAAAAACAAAAGACTGCTCCTCTCCCTCCCCACTATTTTTTTTCCCAACGTTTTAAAGCTGTACAGGGTTTTGGCTGAGCTTCTACCCTTGGCAGAAAAAAGCCTCCTCACCACCGACCCAAGGAAGAAAGAGCCTGGTCACCAGGTGCTGTGGACGGAGACCAGAGGGCCAGACAGGGAGAAGCCCGGCTTGACTTTAGAAAGATACGGGCCACCCGGGAGGAAGGGGCGGAAGAGATGTTTCCGAAAGGACAGGCTCTGGTTCAAGTCTCTGTTCTGCCAGAGTCTGGAGACAGAGACAGACGAGGGCCTTGACCCCATCTGTAAGTGTTGGGACCGCCCCTGCCCCACGCCTGAGCCTGCAGCGCAGACTGCAGGGCGCGAAACGACACGGACGGGGTGTGAAGCTGGGCTGCCTCCGCACACAGAAGCTGCTTGTCGCCTCCCTCTGCTGTGGGGCTGCCGCCCTGGCCTGTCCCTTCAGGTGACATCACCCCTCTGAGGCTCCCTTGCCAGCACTTCAATCCCCGCAACTGGCCTCAACCCCAATCCCCCACCTGCTCCCACCCCCTGCACGTGCATCGTCGGGCTTCTGTGCGGGCCATGTGCGCCGCCATCAATTTCCCCAGCCTCCCATCGATCTGCTGGAGCCGCGCCCAGGCCCACGGTGGGGTCTAAGCACAGATGGAACCCCCCAAGAGACCTTCCCTGACACCCCCCCGGTGCAAATCCTCTCTACCCTGCCTGCCTCTTCTGGTGAACAGGACCAGTGCAGAACGTGACAGAAGGTGAGAAAGGAGAATAACCCCCTGAACGGTAAGTGGCAGGCATGTCACCTGTGTGCCAGAAGTTCTCCCGGGGGTACAGAGTCTGCCCTTCTGTGATTTTGCCCAGAGCCAGGAAACCGGAGGCCCACAGCGACTGCTCTGTGAAGGTCGTGCTGTTTGTCAGAATGTGGCAACTGAGGGGGAACCGGAGGGGGGCAGCTGCACAGAAACCTCCGTCCCACATAAATAATTACCAGCAGGGAACATGACCCTCGGCTGTTTCCGAAAGTGCCTGCCAACAGCTCCACCACCTGCTGTTTGCAGAGTCAGACTCACAGAAGCTCTCGCCGCAGACTGCCAGCTCTGTGTTACACAGCTGGGGACCGCAGGCCGTGGAACTCACACACCCCTGCCACCTAGCTCGGTACTCCTGCCACCTCACCACCCCGGCCCACCTTCCAGATCATTTACACACGTCCAAAGGGGTGGGCGCCAGGATAGATACTGAGGGGAGCTTCACGGCTTATACACCTCCATCTAGCGAAGCGCCTCTGTGTCTCTCTTTTTTTTCTCCAATCTGTGTCAAAAGAGTCTCAAGATCCCACAGCTGGGACAGAAGGAGGGAAGAGAGAGAAGAGGCAGGGAGAAAGGGAAAAGAAAATGCTCCCGGCGGAGGGGGGGGCCTTTTCTGAAGGCACACCCCCATCCCCGTGTGGTCTCCAGGGGGCCTGCGTGAGGCTGCTTCGCTGCCCAGGCCTGGCAAAGGCAGCCCAACCACAGCCCCTTCCACGTGCTGCTCCCTCTGGCCCCCCTGCCCAAGTCACAGGGCAGCTCCACCAGGCGCGACTGCACACGGCTTTGCTCATCACAGCCTTGCAAGCACACGAGCCAAGTACAAAGAAGGAGCTGACTGAGTCTGTCACCACTGGGAAGAAGCCAGGGCTCCTCCTCACCAAGAAGAACTTTTAAAAAAGTGATGAATTTTCAATTCCCCAAGGCAACGTAAGGAGAAAGAACTCTGAGCACAGCCTGGGGCACGCCTCCTGTGACCTACCTGCTTGGCAGGCCCACACCTGAGATGCAGAGAAATGGGGCAGATCGCAGACTCCGCCTGCTCCTGGTAATTCTCAGGAGGCCACGTGATCTGAATTCCGATTTCTCAGGGAAGGGCCGCCTGGCCGGCACAGACAGCGGCACGCCTGGGAGTGGTGTTCCTCCCGGTTAATTAATGAGCCGGCAGCTGGGGCACAGACAGGTCTCCTGCGCCGTGACCCAGCACCCCGAGAGCACTGGGCCTGCCTGATAAGACGAGCCTCCTCCACCCAGGCGAAGAGCGACATAGGTGCTTCCGAGGCCCAGCAAGCTCCCCCGTCCAAAGGGCGGAGTTCACGTCCAAGCTCATCTACCACAACACCCGCCATCCTACATGCCACCTGCTTCGGGGGCCAGGCTGCAGCCAGTCCACATCTTCAGGTGAGGGCAGAACAGGGCCCATGGCAGGACGGTCACTCCCTCCCAGCCACACTGCCCTGGGGCCTAGCCTGTGAGTGGGCATCACTCAGTAAATATTTGTGGGATGACTGAGTGCACGGACGTCCTGCCTCGACTCTGCCGTCAGTTCTCTACTTCCAAGCAGCTCCAGAAAACCTGAGGGCTGTTCTAGACTCAAGACAGTGGTTAGTGGTCCGTGGCCAAATCCTGCTGACATATGGGATCTATTTCAGCCTCACCAGGCTTTTTTTTTTTTAATTAATTAATTTAGTTAGTTAGTTAGTTTTTTGGCTGTGCTGCGTGGCATGTGGGATCTTAGTTCCCCGACCAGGGATCGAACCTGTGCCCCCTGCATTGGAAGCGGAGAGTCTTAACCACTGGACCACCAGGAAGTCCCCTCACCAGGCTTTTAAAAAGATATGAATTAGTTGCCAATGCTTACAAATTAGAGAAGATTTATAAAAAGTAAAAGCAAGCAAACAGCCAAAGAAAGAAAAAGGAGAGGCGGTTTTCTTCTTATTTTTCTGCATCAGAAGGTCTGGCCACCCTGGCCCACATCCCTGCCCGCTTGAGGCCAGTGACGCGCTCTCCAGCTGGACGGGGGCCCCCAACCTGCCTCACCGGCCTTCTCACCTGCCGGCCCCGCAGCCATCTGAGTCTGCGCACCGCGATCCAGGGTCAGGTGGCCAGTCAGACGTGCTTCGCTGGCTCTTCCTGGCTCCCCCAGCCCCAGTATGACCCCCATCCTACTCCTGCGCACTCAGCACTGTGGCCTGTGCTTGCCAATGGCCAACAGTGACTTGAACTGGAGAGAAAATGGATGTTCCTTCTCCCCACCAGAAGGGAACCAGAATTTCTCTAAGAAGCTGAAGGTAACCCCAGCTATAGACCTGTGTTCAAGAGTAGCGTGCCGTCAGCACACTGCTCCTTCCTAGCAGAATATAAGTGTATCAGGAACCGCATCATGACAGAAATTAACACCACGTGCTGGTCTGACGTCACAGCAGCACCACTGCGACGGGGCTCTGCTCTCTTTATGGTACATGACCTCCTCCATCTTAAAGCCTACAAAACCCGAGTACCCGAGACTCATGGGCCAGAGAGAAAAACAGGGGGCAGAGATGGGAATGCGGTTAATGCAGTCATACCCACAAGCCACATGAGGCTGCAGGACCTGTTCCTTTTCTAAACACCTCCTTTGAAGGAATCATTTGCGCAAAAGCACCCGGTCTCTGGGAGTCCTGTGGCCAGAAGCCCTCAAGGTCCATGACAAAGTCAAGCAATAAGCATGGCCTGAGTCCTGACCTCGTTTCCATGAAATGCAGGATGTCCCCGGGTCTCAGGCACTTTTCCTGCTGGTAGTACGCGTGTGGCAGGAACTGAAACCGCAGCTCGTACACCCGGAACTTGTTCTGTTTCTCCCCCATAGAGAAGGACTCCTGGACATCAATTTTCTCCAACACCTAGAACCAGATTGACAGACAGAAACCAATTTGCCCAAAGCCTGGGACTGAGCGTTACAAGTGGGTTATGGGAAAACTGAGAGTTTGCAGGGACAGGGGCTGGGACCACAGGCCAAAATCCCAAAGAAACTCCAACAAGCTCTGCTGGTGTAGATCCCTCGGGGGGTGGGGAGAGAGACCCCCCCACACCCTGTAGGCACACCTCCAGAGGACGGCCTGAGGCTGGAGGGGGCAGGCTCCAGCGGGGCTGGTAAGCTGACCGACCCAGAAAGTGTCCTGATTCTTAAGGCACGAAGAATGCTGCAGACCAGTGATTACCTTTAAAGCTTCCTGATCCATCCCTGCTTAGCACCTGGCAGAGAGAGCCTCCCTCTCACTGGGTGGAGTCTGAGCCAGGGTCTGAACAGCTGGCAAAGGCTGTTCTGCCCAGATGGGAGAAGAGTTGGGAGGACGGATGGGAGGATGCAGGAAAACGCCTGCAGCCAGCCTGTAGCCCTGGGTCCCAGGGAGACAATTACCTCCCCGAGGCACACCCTGGTGAGCTGCTTCTTCAGGCTTTTCACTTTCTTCAGTGCCTTCTTGGTGTTGAACACAGGCACGCGCATCATGGGCGTCTTGATGTTGGCGCTGGCCACCATGAGAATCTCCCTCAACCTGTCACAGAACAAGGGCACATCTGACCGTAAGAGGTACCCGGATTCTTTACTTTTGCGAGGCCTTTCTCATAAAGATGTCACAGTTCTTTGAGGATCTGCGAGAGACCACAGGATCTCGTGGGGGAGATATGCTGATCAGGGAGTCCCAGCTCTGGCCCCGCGTGTGACAGCAAGGGACTCTTCTGTCAGCTTCCTCCGCTGGAGCACGAGCTCCTCAAGGACAGGGCTGTGTCTTCTTCCTGTTTCCTATCACCTGTGCCTCGCATTACAGCGTGGGTGCTTACTGAACGAATAAGAGATGCAGGGAAGGGAAGCAGCATCTGCAGCGCTCCCACTGGGCACAGGGACCACGGCTAGACCTCGGCCATGGCTCAGTCAGCCTGCACGGCCCGACTGCATGGTGCACCCCGCCCTCCTCCCTCCCACAGGAAGCTGGGGAGCCTGAGTCACTCTGCTAAAAAGTAGCCGGGCCAGGCAGGCGAGCCTGATCTCTTTTCTTTCCTCTCACCCAGCGGCCACCATCCCGCAAGGTGCGTACTTTTACCTGAAGGGCCAGGGCCCCTTTGGGTCATGTTCTAGGTGAGTGGCGCCCCCGAAGTTGGGCAACCAGACGGCCTGACCCCGGGAGTATGTAGTTTCACAAGCATCTCAGGTAACTTGGATACAGGAGTTGGTGGAGAGATAAATGGAGACACTAAGAGGCCTGGGCATGGATCCAACCACAGAAGCCCATTGGGCTCTGGATATTCCAACCCTGACCCCTGCTTTGATGACACCCTCTCTCTCTCTCTCTCTCTCTCTCATGAAATGACTTCCTCCCCAGGAGTGGGCTAGGACAGACCCAGCCCCTGCACCCTCGCAGTCCCCCACCTGGGAATGCCCAGGGTGACGTTCATCTCGCCTCTGCCGGCAAAGTGGAAGGTGTTTAGGGTCATCTGTGTGGAGGGCTCCCCGATGCTCTGTGCGGCCAACAGGCCCACGGCCTCTCCCGGGTCACACAGCGAGCGCTGCCACTTCAGCTGCAGAAGAGTCCTCAACCTGGAGATGGGGCAGGGGACAGCAGGAGTCAGGGGCACAGACACTACCTGCCTGTCAGGAGCTGTCAATGCCACCCGCAAGCAGGGTACATGGACCTGTTACCTCTCCCTCTTTCTGGGCTTGTTTTTTTCTAAGCAAATGGTCCTTCTAAGCCTTAAATTCCGGCCAGTGACCCTGAAATGTCCTAAATGACACAGCACAGAGCCCAGCTGGGTAGCTGAAGCTCTAGATGTCCATGCTCGGACTGTTCACGTTCACCCTGAGAATGTCACGGAACTAGTGAGCTCACTATTCACGTGTCCCTTTGTTAATTCTTTTTTTGCCCAGTAGTTGTGACGGCTTGGAGAGGGCTTAAACCTCCCTCTGTACAAACCAGGAAGAGGTTCACTGAGCAATTATGGGGATATGGGGGGGAGGCGGGAAGGGGGTGCTTACTTTCTTAATTAGTGCAAATGGCTACAGGCCACATTGGAAATGTGCGCGCTCCACAACTTTGTAATTCACTAACCCTTCTTCCTACGAATGCCGGCCCTTTTAGAACAGCCAAGGAACACTGTATTACCCCGGAACATAGGACAAGGAAGCGGCTCAACAAACAGCGACTAAACGGGACATTACGTTTGAACACAGAGGAAGGTAATAGAACTACGTTTCTACGCAAGTTCTTTTCAAAAGTCCGACTTTCTGCTGACCTGATGTGTCTTCTCTCCCTGCTACTTCAAACCAGTGAAGGGTTGGCAGCTTCTGACCAGATTCCCTGATTCTCACATAACCATGCCCACCACACCACACTCAAGAGAGGGGCCACCTGTGCAGGGCTCTGTCCCCAAAGAGCGCTCTTCTCCGTCGTGGCCCAGATGGGGGGTGCACTCCTGCCTACCTGCTCTCATCCGTCCCACAGGCCTCAGGGCCTGCAAGGCGCCCTCTGTTTCACTTCCCTCCTTCTTGCTGGGGTCTTGAACCCAGAAGGCTGCCAGAGTGGGCGGGGAAGGGCCTGAGAAGCAGATTCTCCCTCTGTGTGTGCTGTGCAATAAATCAATGTCATCACCTGTCCAGAGAGAGCTCCGATTTCTCGTAACTCCTCTCTGCTTGAGCTGCCCACTCGCGACTGTAGTCATCCACCTTCTTTTCAAATGTTTCCGACACTGATGCAAAGTAGATGTCTGGGCGCCAGACAGACAGACTGGGGTCAGGACAAGGAGACGCCTTCTTCTGGTATTTCCTCCGGCTTTGCTCATCTAACTCAGCCCACATCCTCAACATCTGAAAGGAAGGATGGGCCTCAGCTATGCTGGAGGACACCAGGAATAGGCTTCTCTTCCTGGGATGCCCAGTAAGATAAGGCGTATCAGAGGCACTGGCTTCAAATGAGAACAGGGGAAAGAGACAGAAACCTGACGGCAATGAGAAGGCCATCTTGACATCTGAAACACGGAGAAACCGAATCCATCCCAGGGCGCACTGCTTTACCACGACTCTACAAGCGATTCGTCCTGGCCCTTCAAGGACAGGCAGGGTGACCACGTTAAGTTACTGTCCAAACTGAGTGTCTTGTAGCGTAAAACGGGACACTATTAATAATAATACTGGGATGAGAGGCAAAGCCAGGGCTGTCTCAGGTCAACAAGGACACGGTCACCACAAGCCAGGTGACTGTGCTGGATCCCTGTTTGTCCCCCACCCAGGCTTTCCCACGCTCGGTGCCCCAAAGCGCTCCCCTGCCTCCTGGCTCCCAGCTGTGCTTGGCTGACGGGAGGTCCCAGAAGCAGAAGGGCATGTGGGAGGAGAGTGAGGCTGGGCATTCATCCCCCGCCCTCTCTAATGGATCTCGGAGCCCAGAACTCTACTGAGGGCTCCTGTCAGGTGGCCTCTGCCCACGGCCACCCTCTCCACTCCTGGTGACTGTTCCTGCCTGCGGGGGGCGGGTGGGAACCCAACTTACCAGCCCTAGTTAGTTTCCTGGAACCCTGTCCACACCTCTGTAAAGATTCCCGTCCTTAAATCCCTATTTGAGTGCCATGTTTCCTGACCAGCACTGAATGAAGCCAGATTTCATGACTGTACCTTCCACCGGGAAAACAGCTCCTTCCTCATCCCCTCAACCCCTGACTGATCGCCCACCCCCGCCCCCCACCGAACCCCAGCATCACCTGGTGAGTCTCGGGGCTGCGGCCGTTCTGGTTTGCGCCCTCGAGGTTCAAGGCTTTCACAGCCGCTTGAATTTTCTGGGAATAATTCAAGAAGGCGCCTTTTCTCAGCAGGGTGTTGGAATGCTTGCTTTGCCATTTTTTGATGGCTTTGAAGTGGCGGAGAGCTTTCTGGGGATCTGCTCTGGATAAAACTTCATGGAGGTGCTTCGATTTCATTATCACCTAAACAAACAGACCACACAGACAAAACCAAAGAGATGAGGGCGTCACACAAGGGCCATGTCACACAACTTCACAGGACGGAGGTGGCCCGTGTGGAGCCCTCACGATGCCCCTGGGGGGTCTGAGCGCCCACTGCTAACCAGGGCCCTCACTCTGTGCCAGTCAGACTTGGGAGCTGGCGGTCTCAGGAGCTGAGGTCACGGGGGAGAGACCGTGACACTCAGAGTCCCTCCAGAACATGGCGCCAGGATGGGAAGGAGCCAACCCCGGAGTACAACCTTCAATTCGACCACCTGCTTGGTGACCTTGGACAGGCCATGTCAGTTTCAGTTTCCCAAACTGTAAAACAGGGTGACTGCTGAGCCAACGGTGACGATTGCTCTTGGGGCAGTAAGGTGTGGTAGGAAAACCGCGGGCTTGTGTGTCAGAGGGCCTGGGTGCAGACACAAGCCCTGCCACTCACCAGCTCGTCCCTGAAACCCTGCCTTGGCTGTAAAATGGGCAGAGGGCCACCTGCGTCCCCAGGCTGCAGGGAGGAGGCAGGGAGACAGCAGCCACGGTGCGCTCTAGTTTAGGGCCCGGCACGAGGCAAATGCCCCACACGGTGCAGTTTTTCTAGACGTATGCGTGCCTCTCTGCCATCTCACGGGATGAGGCACACAGAGGGAGGGGCTCTGACAAGGTCAGGCGTTCCAAGGCATCGCCTGGTGCTTTTGAACTCTTCCCACTCTAGTTTTCAGCGGCCACTCTGAGTGGCAAGGCTCAGGGCGGGAGGCCCACCGCACGGCCCCCACCCCACGACCCACAGGCGCGGGGGACCGGCACACTACCTCACAGTTGCTGGCGAGGAAGGGGAACTGCTTGGGCTGCAGGAACTGTGTCTTGGGGATGTCCAGGCCGTCCTCCCCATACAGGAACTGCACCACGCTGCCGTCGCTGTCGCGGACTGTCAGGTCGTACTGGACGACCAGACCCTCCAGGTGCTTGATGATGCACCTGTATAGGGACCACTGGCTCAGCGCCCACCGGGCTCGCCACCTCCCAGGGCAGCCTCTGATGGAGCGGACGGAGGGCAGAAAAGAGGACTGCTGTCCTGCAGCCAGGCAAGCCCCCAGGACAGGCTGGCTCCCGTGCCCCAGGCTCTGAGCTACAGCACCTCGCGGCCAGGGGCTGCAGCCACGTGTCCTGAGGAGGTTGGCTGCCCCGCTCGACCCCGACTCCCAGCTCCAGCCCCAGCTGCTGGGACCACTGCCTGCTCCGTTGCTCCGTGGCATGGCAGGGCTCCCCAGGGACCAGTGTCCTTAGACCCAGGAGGCAGGCAAAGCAGCGGGGCTGTCTCCCCATCCAATGCTTCTCTCACGCCATTAGTCCAGAGACTGTCAGGGACAAAGGGGACCTTAGGAACTAAATGCTGACGTGATAGCCCTAACCTGGTGCCTTTTTTCCTCAGTGCTCCCAGCGGTCAGCTGCCGCCCTCAACCTGCCCCCCTCTGCTGCCCTGGTGCTGGCTTTAGCTTACTTCTCTGGCCATCCTGCCTTGGTTTCTCCTCCTGCCACCTTCAGAGGGGGTCTCCTAGGAGCCACTGTTCCCCTGAGCTCCAAGGACAGAGCTCGGCACCCAGCCCGGGGCCTGGCGAGGTTGGAGCTGAGCATCCGTGTCCCCTTTGCTGAAGATGCCGAGGTACCAGGCACCTCGCAGGGCTGCAGCTCTCGGCACCAGCCGCGGCCCCGGAGGCTGCATCTCCAGGCCTCTCCCGAGCTCCAGGCCCCCCCCCGGAACGTGTCCCCGTGCTTATCCTGCCACTGCTCCCTCACGCCAGCCACAACTTTCTCTCTCCCCTCTGCAGCGTCTTGCTTTCTGTCCACCGTGCCACTGTGCTGCCACTCAGGCCTGACGCCTCCTGCCTCTTGTTCATTTCAGCCGGTTGCCCCACGTCTTCGCCGCGTCGGATTCTCCCTTTCCATCGCCAGCCACAAGAGGCAGCCTTCCAACCTACGGCCCCTCCTGTCTGAAGGAAGGCACTCACCCTTTCTGCCGTGACCCTCCACCGGCAGAGGGGTCCTGCGGACCACTGCGCCCTTTGCCCCAGTGGCTGCCGCTCTTCATGCCAGCCCGGATCCCCAACACCCTCCTCTTCCCTGCCCTGCATTCAGATGGCCCCCAACACAGATCCCCCACCCCCAGACTCACGCGATCACTCGATTCCTAGCTTTTTCTACACGCCACAGGTATCCTTGAATGATTTAAGAGGATGGAGGTGGGGCGTAACCCCTGCTCACAGGTGGGTCTGGCCCTGTAATCCACGCCGGATGCAGGAACTCAGGGCACACCAGCCCAGACCTGCTTGTTTAACCTCCTCTCTGGGAGGAAAGGGCACACGTAGCTTCTCTGACTGGCCTGTTTGGGCAGGTGGGAGGTTGAAGCTTAAAACTGAGACTGGCCTGGCTCCGAGTGCCGGACCCAAGGGGCCTGGAATCCTCTCTGCCCCAACCGCAGAGCCCTCCCGGGGGGCAGGACCAGTGCATCACCACCCAGGACCTTTCTCCCAGGGAAAGGTGCACACGCTGACGCACGGGCCCTTCCTATAAACCTCTGAGCTCACACTTTACCGATCCTCTAGGAGGGGAAGGATGTCGGCTATTTTCTGTCTTGGGCCACCCGTGGACATTTTTTTCTAGAAGTTTTTTCATCCAAAGGGATCTTAAGTGAATTGTCAATGAAAATGTGAAAAAAATGACAGAGGTGAATGGACCTGCGACGCTGATGCCACCTAAAGGTGGCAGAGCAGGTGCTCTTTACCTTTGGAGGTAGCCGGAGCGGCTGGTCTTCACAGCCGTGTCCACCAGACCCTCTCGCCCGGCCATGCAGTGGAAGAAGAACTCCTGTGGGAGAAGCGGGGACCCAGGTCCCAGGGGTGGCAGTGAGGACGGTGTGCTTCCTAAAGGGTGGCTCAAGCCAGTGCCCCTGGCAGCTCTGACGTCTCCCACGGCCCCAGGGACTCCTGCCCTCCCCTGGGGTTGCCTCTGTCTTATTCTGCCCGAGCACAGAGGGACAAATGTTCCAGCTCCCATTCCCAGGAGTCCGTCCTCAGTGCCATGTCCCACACCCCACACGCACCCCATTTTCCAAACAGAAATGGCACTGGTGCCTCATCATGTAGGGTTTTCCAAAATTCCACAACGAGAAATGGGTTTATAACAGTAATCAGCAAACACGTACATACATACACACACACACGTGCCGATAAGAGATAACATGACTCGAGCTAAAACTCTATGAAATGACCCCATCCCTCACTCTGATGCTGCCTTTACCACCCTACTCTGTTTCATTCCATGAAGTCAATCGTTTCATGATGCACGAAGGGGTCACAACCAGAGTTCAGAACTCTCTGGTCTACGTCAGCTCTCCACCACCCTTCGCCAGGGGCCACGGATGACCACTGGAGAGTCCGTGTGGGACTGAGGGAGGAGCCCTGGGAGCAGCTGGTGGCCCTGACACAAAGGGTCGGTCCCGTTCACAACCTGGACTTAGCTGTCTGACCACAGGAGGCGTCCTTGCAGAGACGCGCTAGACCAGGGAACAGAAGGTACTCACAGTCGAAAAGCCATTTCTGCCAAGTGTGAGGAGAAAACCTTTCTCTTAAGGGAGAGTTTTGTTGCTGACTGAGGAAAAACTAGACATTTGCTACCTTGGGTCAATTTTCCCAAGGTCAAGGAGGAGCCAGGGGAGGTTCTTTTAGGGAAGCTTTGTGAAATAAGTCTCTGTGATGCTCCTTTTGGCCACAGAGAGCACCCTGGTGAGGGGCCTCGCCGTCCCCAGCTGCCCTCAGATGCAGGGAAGAACCGGTGGAGAAAGGGCGCAGAGCAGGAAGAGGCAGAGCTGGGATTGGTCTCATTCATCTTCCCATTCATCAGCAATCCCTCCCGAGCACCCACGATGCGCTAGGCACCGTGCTGGGCTCTGGCATTATGATGGTGAACACGACGTGGCTGCGTCCTCTTGGTCCTTGCAGGCCCCAGGGTCTAGTGGGTAAGCAGGGATAGCCTAGCACTTATTACTTGGCTGTCTTTGCTTAAAGCTCCTGGTGAAGGCCACAGGCCTCTTACTGTTGAGCTTAAGAGATGAGGAGAAGAGCCCAAAGGAAAACCCAAACTACATACAGGAGGCTTGATGCCGGTGAGGAATCTGCCAGTGACGAAGCCGCCAGCCCTGGGGGTGAACTCATACGGCTCGAAGCAGGGCAGTGACTTGCCAGATGCCATCAGTGGGGGTCTCCGGCCTTCCAGTTCGATCTGGCCCAGCAGGCACGAGATCTGGGAGAAAGGAAACCCAAAGGCAACTGAAGACCCACTTGCTCGTTAAATGATGCTCTGTCCCAGCAGGGGATGGGGGGGGGCTGCTCTTCCAGAAACACTGCATGGGATCCAAGTTCCTGAAGGCCAACCTAAATTGCTAAACGAGCCCAGAAAGCTGACCTTCCAGGAAGATAACTATGTCTTCCTTTCCATGACGGCAATTTGCGCATTTGGACTCAGTTGAAACGGACGGTGTTTGTAAAAGCAGCCATGTTTCAGAAGCATCGCGTGTTATACTTGGACAGGACCCCCAGGTCCTAACAGGGAAACTGAGACTAGCAGAAAAAGTAGTTTAACTGTGATCTTTAACATTCTCAGGTCAAAAGAGAATAAAACTGCCTATTAATGTTCTTGGGGGGAGAGGAGCAGCAGGTCTGGATTTTATTTAGTCGAAAGGGCTTCCGGATGGCCTCCAGCCTTTTAAGCCCATTCCTATTGCTCTCTACTCACCAGATAATGAGATGGTCCTTGAGACCCTCTCAAGGTCATCAAGATATTTTTTAAAAGTTGCTAAAATTTGTGAAAATGCTGTGATAGCACTGCAGTAATTGGTCCTCCATAACGAGCCAAAAATTAAAAGGTTAAGAAACCTCTAGGACAATGCCTATAATGTAACACTGAATGAAAAACGCAGATCGTGCAACATTTCAGGATCTCAGCTAAGATTATAAATACACACACACCGTGTTTATATATAATGTGACTATATATAATAATACAGTGTGTAAGTTTACAACATGGATCTGTTTGGTACACGTCAGTATCTGGATACTTGTGTCGGTATCTGTCTATAACACTTTTAACAGTGGTTAGCGCCTGCACTGATTTTGACATACTTTTGTATTTTTCAGTACTTGCCACATTTCGAACGGAATGTGGATCCTTTTAAAAATAGAAACAAATCTGAAAAGTGCCTCCTGCAACTACCCCACCCTTCTGCAAACCAGCCAGCACCCGCCTCGGCTCACACCTGCATGGTATTCACAGTTGAACCTTTGGCTCCAGACTGCACCATCATCTGCAAGTTGTTCTCTGGGAACTGTCTGTGCAGGCCGAAAGGCATGCATGCCTGCAGATGGAACACACGCACTGGTCAGTGACTCACCCTCTTGGGAATCCCAGGTTCAGAAGGTAAATCCAGGATGCAGAAGCCAACACAGACTATTTATCTAGAGAGAAGCACCAGGTCCCACGCGAGGTAAGAAGTCTCACCCGGCATCAACCCTTTGGCTAGAAGCCCTGGAGAGAAGTCTACAGGATGGCCCAGTACAGCAGAAACTTACACAGCATTTTAAATCAACTATACTCCAGTAACAACTAAAAAAAAGAGGATGGCCCAGGGTGCTGCGTTCTCTTGACACCTCTGCCAGGAAGCCGGAAAGGAGATGCAGAGGGGCCAGCATCTCCAGTTCGTGATTCTGAAAAGCAGCTGGTTAAAAATAAAACCTAAGGTGGTGCCCTTGGGAACCTGTCCAGCAGAGCATGGCCTGGCCCTGGACAGTAGCAATGATGACCAATGTCTGTGTCACATTCACGTTTCCCAACATGCTGCCCAAATACCAAGCAGGAGGCTCACCTTGGCTCCTGGGCCAGCGGAAGCTAGCAAAGCCCCCAGGGGGACCAGGGAGATGCTGAGGTGGGGGGAGCTCTGAGTCTATCTAAGCTTCTGCCTAGGGTTGCAGAGACCCAGCCCCACACAGGAGAGGCAGAGTGGATGGAAAGAGATGGAGGAACAAGAAAGAATCCTAAGATGCTTCTGAGACAACGCCCCACCTGCAGCGTCCCCAGTCAGCCCTGGAAGCTGAGCCTCCTGGTTTTCACGCGGTACTGGAGGGCTCCTCTGAACCACGACTCTCAAGGACGGAACTGTACCAAAAGGTCTGCATTCTTGGCCGCTGAGGGGATGCTGACAGCCAATCAGAGGACACCACGAGCAAACACTGACTTCTGCTGGGCACTGGCCACGCCTCCCTCCCTCCTCCTCAGGTGGGGCCTCAAGGCCCAGGAGGCAGGGTAAGGGCCAGGTGAGCTCCTTCAAGCCGCAGGACTGGGAGCCCCAGCTCTGGGCTGAGAAGGCGAGAGAACGGGGTCTGCCATCCTGGTTGTGTGGGGACGTCCCTCTCCTTTCTCAGCTGCGCAGGAAGGGGCTCTGGAGGACTGGCAGGGCGCTCACCTCACCCAGGGCACTGTGCAGATTAGCTCCTAAATCCTCCCTGCAAGCCCACGAGGCAGGTGCTCTTCCCATCCCCAACCCCCTGGGGGAAGACACCTGGCTCGGACCGCTCTCATCACACAAGGCCCGAGATCTCACAGCAAGTCCGCGGCAGAGCCAGGATTCGAATCCAGGCCTTCACCCCTGGGTCCCCCATATAAGGAGCACTGGTGGTTTTGATCCTTCATTCTGCCCCTCCACCCTGCAGTGGCCCCTGGGAAAGAGTTCTTTCCGTCCCCTTTAATGCAGTTACCCTAAAATACAAACATTTAAAATGAAAAATAGTGGGGAATTCCCTGGCGGTCCAGTAGTTAGGACTCGGTGTTTTCACTGCCAAGGACCTGGGTTCAATCCCTGGTCGGGTAACTAAGATCCTACAAGCTGTGCGTGGTCAAAAAAAAAAGGAAAAAAGAAAAATAGTGCAATGTCTGCTTTCTCAGCATTCGTCAAAGACCCTTCCAGACCCCAACGGGGTGAGGGAAGGAAGCCCTTGGCTTTTCAAAACGATCAACTCCACTCGCCCCACCCCACGTCTCACCTAGTCAGCCATTAAACGGCCAAATTGCTCCAAAGAGCCCAGAGCGAGAATCAAAATGTAATTTTTTAAAACACCAGCATTCAAAATGGTGGTGGTAAGTGCACACACTGCTGGACTAACCTTGTTAATTTCATTGCTGTAATGATTCACTTCCTCCTTGAACTTCAGATCAATCATGTTAAAATCCCTCTGGTCTTTGCCCAGATGGGCATCCTGCCACTTCCCTTGGACCTCATCACACGATGCCGCTTCTGGAAGGTTTAACGCAGCCCTGACAGCCTAGAATGAGAAAAGGACAACGTCGAAGGCTGCAGCCAGGTGAGGAGGGTGTGGAGCCCAGCCAACCCTCTGCGGCGGGCAGCAGCCACCCAGGCCCTCCTCACCCGGGGCCCACAGTGGGTGGACTCCTCAATGATCCTGTGTCTCCTGACATCTGCCTTCGGCTTGACCAGAATGTCTTCCACGCCTGTGAAGTGAAATAGACAAGCTTGGACGCGACCGGGCCTGACTTCTCACCAGGCTGTGAACTTGGTGAGGTCAGGGCACGGAGCATGGTGCCACGCATGCAGGGAACACTTGGACAATGATGGTGACATTCATATCACCATTAAGAGACTGCTACCATCTCTTACGGGCTTACCATTTTACAATGGTAAATGGTCTACAAAACTGAAGGCTCGAACTTGAGCCCAGAGTTACAGTGGCAGAGAGTAAATCCAAGCCCACGTCCCAAACTTGTGCTCTTAGCCACCAGCTATACTCCCTCCATTCAATAAAAACATGTTGGATGGATGGGCTAGAGGTGAAGATGACGTTTTGGGTGAAAAACTGAGTTTGAGGAAAGAAGAGAGGGTGGGAGAGGACATCCTAGTTTTGACTCCCAGGAGTCACACTGCGTAGGGCCCAGCCTATATGGTTGTGAGAACGCGTGTGCAGGCACACACACAGACATGCTCGAGCCTGGGGGACAGGGACCACCACCGCAGGGTCCCCGTCATTGCACTGGAAGGAGGAAAGCCTGGGTCACTTCAGTTAAGCCTGTCCTTCTGGCTTCAAAGGGCTGAGGAATTCCTCACCTTGGGCAAGAAGTCTTCCCACTTTCTCTTTCAATGAACTACTTTCTGTCTACATCTGAGGGCTACTGGACTCCAAAGTCCCTCGGCCAAGGTCTGAGTGGGAAGGGAGACAAAGGCTGCACTGTTCCAAAGTGGGGCTAAGGTGGCTGGGACTCCCACATGCAAAGTCCTGGAAGCTTGAGAGCCTCTAAAGAGCTTGTGTGAGCAGGAGGGGAAAGAAACTGTCCCTCTGCGAGGAAGCCACAACCATGAAAGTGGGCCCTTCCATGGGGTCAGCTCCAGACCGCCTTGCTGCCCCTCCAGCGGCCTCCGGCTGCGAGGGCTAGAAGGCACCATGGCTAGCCCGGCCTGCCCTCCGAGCTCGACGCCCAGCTTGGCCCTGCGCCCTCCCAGTCTCTCGGCACCAGATGGTCTTTGCACCTTGGCCAACTTCTCCTCGTACCATGTGCTGAGCAGAGCTGCTTGTTAGGTTTGATCCTCGTCACTGTCTGGGTGTGGGATCTTCCTCTACTTTTCGCTTTGAAAGATATCTGCTCAAGGGTGTTCATCCCAGCAATATCGTGACAACCAGGAAAGAGCTTAAATGTCTAACAACAGGAACTGGTTAAATAAGCTACGGTACATCTACACAAGTAGAAGAGTCTGTAGCCGCAGACCTGAGGATGTCGGTTTATATTTGCTCACCCAAGAGGACATTTATAAAACACATCTGCAACCGGAGGGAGGGGAGCAGATTACAAAACACTAGGTCGTGTAGGATCCCCTTTTTTCTGAATGTGTTTGCACTTGGCAAGTCTAGGAAGACACACATCAAATCGACATTGGTGGTTATCCCTGGCAGTTGAATGCTGGGTGATTTTAAATTATTTTCACACCTGTACTACATTATTTTGACTTGTCCACGATTAATATAAATTATACAATTACGCAGGCCCCGCTGCAGGCCGACGAGCCAACTCCAGCTGCGCAGGCCCACCGGCCCCACGTCTATACGGACACGGGGTCTCAGTCCCACCGCTGCTGGTCTTGTCGGCTGGACGATTCCCACGCTCACTGGGGCTCCTGTTCAGCACGCAGCCCGTCACCACTCCTCACAGGAAACTGCCGGAGGGCTCGGACTCCGCTCTGCGCACCTGGAGACACGCTGCCCTGAATGAGCTCGGGGCACAGACGGTATCTGCACACGTGTTTTCTTTACAAAGCCAACTTCCTGAACAGCGGGCTCTCATTTCCAGGGAGGAAACCAGAGAGTTACTCTTCCTGTCTTAGGATCACCTGACAGGTCTGCCCCAACGTGGTGTTTCCAACCTCACCTGCTGCATCGGGAGGTGTAGGCAGCTCTGACAACAGGTAGGGCCCTAGATGGAGTGCGGAGGATTCTGCACTGGAGGATTCTGGAAGGGCACTTGCAAGAGAGAATGGAGGTGAGTGTGAGTGTGAAAACATCGGTCTCAGGGACCGAAAACCAGAAAGGGTGGGGTTGAGAAAGGGACAGAATGGAAATGGAGATGAGGGTGCAGGGGGGTGTCATTCTGTGCTACGTGAAGAAACATGGGGTTGGGGGGTGGGAGAAGCACTGAGAAGGAGCAAGGCTGTGAAGTGTGGCTGGTGGCCGAGTGAGGAAGCCTTTGTCGAAGGAGCCTGGCTGTTCCCCTGGAGGCTGCCAGGAGAGCCGGGGAGACATGCTGGTGTGCGTGCTGGCCAGGGGAGGGGGCCCCAGGGCCACCTGCCCACACTCACCCAAAGTGAAGCCTCTGTAGAGCTGCAGGTAGGCGGTGAAGAGGCGGGCCAGGCAGGTGAGAACCTTGCCGCTGGTCTCCCCGCCGTAGATCTCGTAGCAGCAGTGGACCAGGCCGTAGGCGGAGCTCCCGTAATGCGCCTTGTCCAGCACCCCGCAGAGCAGCTCCCCTTCCCTGATGATCACCTGCAGAGGGACGGCCACCAACGCTGGGTTGGAGGCAATGCCTCCTGTGTGAGGCCCCCAACCCCACCCCATCTCGTGTCTTGTTAACCTTATTGTAACCTGCCTCAAGCCCTTGATGCAAAGAAGACTACACACACACACACACACACACACACACACACACACACACACACACACACACACACACACACAGATATTTCAGTGTGTTCTTATGCCCCGTGCTCCCTCCACCCATCCGTACTGACTTAAAGTCAAGGATCCTTGACAAAAACCTTGTGACTGGAAATGAGAACACCTAGCGTCTAAACTTCATAACCGTGACCTTGGCCTAGGTACTCCCTTCCTTGTACCCTGGGAATAAGAAAAACACAACCTTTTTGATATCATTTAAGGCCTGAATTTGTACTTCCATAAAGTTGGTTTCAAGCATTAGAAGCTAATTCAAGGAAGGACTTCTAGTTGCACGGTGCCACACACATTAAGTATAGAATCTAGGAAGGGAAAGAAGAGGGGCAGCTTGGGTTCCAAATGCGATGTGTGTTAGACCCTGTGACAAGGCACTTGTGAGCTGGGGCCTTGGGGATACTCCCCCACCAAGAGCACACAGAGGCCTTGGCAGTCCTTAGTGTGTCGCTCTCCTGCAGCAGCACCGTGCCCCCCGGGTCTGGCTGCCCTGGGGCTGCCCCCGAGGCCTGGTTCCTGAGCACAGAGCTGGGAGGTGTGAAACCTCACAGCAGCGTAATGATCTTCAGCCTCTCAGGGGTCTCAGGGGAAATCACAGGGTCTGCATTTCCAAGCTTTGCTGAGTCAAGTTCAGAGGCCTTCTGCCAGAGAAGCCTTTCCGTGCTGGTTATGAGTTTTATACTGAGAGTCAAATGCTAATGGTCAACTCTTACTCTTTCCAAAACCGAAGTCGACACAGTTTGGGTACAACTTCTTCCCTTCAGGCACGACTCCTCTTTCTGTGCACGTGCCTCCATTTCTCTGTCTTGATTTTAAATCAAGCTGCCTAAACCCAGGACTGCAAGTCTCCAACCCACACAGCTGGGCAGCCATACCTGGGACTCGCACATGGAGTCGGGGTTAAAGCCGGGAACGGGCCGAGGAGACTCCTTCACCCAGGCCTTCCCGCCAATCTTCGCCTTTCCTGACAAGTTCAGTGGGACGTGATCCTCTGGGATTATGTTGATGAGCAGCGTGGACACAACCTGGAAAGAAAAAGAAGACAAAGCTGATGGAGGGAAGAAAAGCTGAGACGTTCCCTTTTAGGGCCCCCTGTCCCTCTTCATCCTGAAAGGCAGACAGCTCCATTCTGACGAGCTGCAGGTGAAGCAGAAAACAACAAACAGAAAAACACCACCAACAAAAAAGGGACAGTTTCTTGTCTGTGGGACAAGATCTCAGTTTTTACTTTTCTGTTTACATGACTTAGGAGGGAGGGAGTTTAGGATTGGAAACAAACACATACCACTAAGAACTTCACTTCTTCTTAGAGTGAAGAATCCCCTAGACTTGAAATCAACTTCTTGAATAGACCAAAGGAAGAAAAGGAAAATAAACTGCTGTGGGATCACAGTAGAGAAAGATTTAAATTTGTATGTGGTTAAAAACAAAAACAAAAAAAAGGAAAACAGACAGCAGGGTTGAGAGAGATGGTGGGGCTCGTAACACCGCCCTCTGCCAGGGAAAGGCAGCTCTGACACGTGAGCCCCAGGACTGAGGCAAAGGTCCAAGAACCCTGTCAGAGGCATCCTTCTCTCATTTTCAGGCCACATCAAAAGAGATGACAATTATCACATACAGTTAGTAATGTCCTCCCACAGAACAGTGCTGACTTTCTGGGGGGCACCAAGGAGGAAAGGATATACAGACTAAGAATCCAGAGTCTTCCCTCTGAAGAGCTTCACAGAGGAGGCCCGAGGTATGTGACTGAGAAGCAGGCTGCGGTGGAGCTTCGGGGATAACGGGGTGTCCCAGGGTCCACTCCATCACTGACTGGTCGTGGGCTGGGGGGCAAAGGGTTACGTTCTCTTAGCCTTAGCATGGCTCATGTGTAGCATAGAGATGAGATCCGTTTATTCATTCAGCAATTATACATCGAGTGCTTACTTTGAGCCAGGCGCTGGGGGAGTCATGAATAAAACAGTCTGCCCTCAGTGGAGCCTCCGATCCCGAGGGGATCCACGCTTAGGAGGAAAATAAAGTGGGGAAGGAGGACCCAGAGTAGGGCAGGCGGAGAGAGTACCTGGGATTTTCCACAAGACAGGCAGGGAAAGCCTCACCACGAAGGAGAAGGGAGCCCTGCAGGGGTCAGAGCATGCGTTTTGGGCAGAAGGCTTTTCGTTTGAGTGAGAAGGAAAGGTAATCGGAAAGTTCTGATCAAAGGAGCGACGTGCTCGGATGTAACTTTTAGCAGGATCACCTGTTCCAGATACATTCCTGGTCTGGACTTTGAAGCTAAATAAATGCTGCAAAGAATAAGCCTCCCAAGTGACACTGACAAGAAGGACTGGCACTTTGGAAGCAGTTATTGAGGCGTCCTGAGTGGGGAGCACGTGGGACGCTGTCTCTGTGTGAGGTCTATCCCAGGGCGCGCTGGTGATGTGACTGCTGGGCCACCCCATGGCTCCCACACAATTCACTTCTACGGAGCTAATACCAGAAATAAATTTATTTGACTGGGTTTAATCATGGCTACTGAAAGGCCGGGGAGTCCTTCCTCTGCCCAACTGGGCCCATCGGTATGGCCGTCCACTCAGTACACGACTGCCAGCAGGAGGCCAAGAGAGGCGATTTCACAAACAGCTGCTCCACAGAGAGGCCACATGGGGGCAGCCATTCCTGGGGATGACATGGGTCAGCTCCACAGAGGCCAAGGGCACGCATTCCCAAAGACACGGCAGGCTGGGGGCAGGCAGACCGGTCAGACAGGCCCAGGGCTGAGGAGGGGCTGGGAGCCACCGGCTGGCATCAACGGCTCTTTGTGTGCCTGTGCTCTACAAAGCAGTATCTATATGTGCACAATGGGGTCGGGGCAGCTACGGGAGCAGCTGTCTTTTCACGCATGTGCTCCGGGAACCAGGGACAGCTGGCAACAGCATCGTGAAAGAAAGCAGACAACAGTCCTTGTTGTCCCTCAGAAAATGACCAGGAAGGTCATGGCCCCCGTGCTTCACAAGGCTGGCACCGCCAGGAGAGGGGGTGAGGAGTAAAGGCAGGAGGGTGACTTCCCTGGGATGCTGACCACAAGCTGCACTTCAACCACAGTGTCACATGCCCAGTTGGGACCGCCAGCTGGGCACAGTCAGGATGGAAAGTCTGAGAGAAAGGTAACATATGTATCCAACCATCTAAGGACAGGGAGATGTGACCTGCCACCTCATCTGTAGAATCAAGGGGGCAGTAAAAGCATTTCACAATCTCAACACCCTATCATGATAAAAACACCCAACAGACTAGGAGTAGGAAGGAACATCATCGACCTAATAAAGGGAGGCATCAGTGAAAACCCTACATCTACCATTCTCAGCGAGCAAAGACGACGCTTTCTGCCTAAGGTCAGGAACGAGAAAAGAATGTGCGCTCCCGCCACTCTATTCAACAGAGGTTCTAGCCAGGGCAATCAGGCATGGAAAGAATAAAGCTGCTTTCAGATTGGAGAGTAAGAATGAAAACTACCTCTACTTGCAGATGACATAAGCTTGTGTAGAGAGAACCCAAGGGAATCCACAAAAAATTATTAGAGCTACTAAATGACTTCAGCAAAGCTAAAGGATTTAAGATCAACATTCAAAAATCAACCGTAGGGCTTCTCTGGTGGTGCAGTGGTTAAGAATCCGCCTGCCAATGCAGGGGACATGGGTTCGAGTCCTGGTCCGGGAAGATCCCACACGCCGCAGAGCATCTAAGCCCGTGTGCCACAACTACTGAGCCTGTGCTCTAGAACCCGCGAGCCACAACTACTGAGCCTGCGTGCCACAACTACTGAAGCCTGCATGCCTAGAGCCCATGCTCTGCAACAAGAGAAGCCATTGCAATGTGAAGCCCGCGCACCGCAACAAAGAGTAGCCCCCGCTCGCTGCAACTAGAGGAAGCCCGTGCGCAGCAACAAAGACCCAACTCAGCCATAAATAAATAAACAAATAAATTTGTTTTTTAAAAAATCAACCATATTTCTACACATTAACAATGAACAATCTGAAAATGAAATTAGGAAAACAACTCCATGTACAATAACCTCACAAAGAATAAAATACTCAGGAATAAATTTAACCAAAGAAGTCCAAAACTTGTAAGTGGAAAACAATAACATACTATTTAAAGAAATTAAAGAAGATCTAAGTAAATGGAAACATCATGGATTGGAAGACTTCATATTGTTAAGATGGCAACACTCCCCAAATTGATATACAGATTCAATGCAATCCCTATTAAAATTCCAACTGCCAGTTTTACACAAGTGACAAGCTGACCCTACCATTCATATGGAAATGCAAGGCACCCCAAATAGCTAAAACAATCTCGAAAAAGAACAAAGCTGGAGGACTCACATTTCCAGATTTTAAAACTTATTTCAAAGCTACAGTAATCAGGACATGATATTGGCATAAAAATAGACATATTGATTAACAGACTAGAATTGAGAGTCTAAAAATAAACCCATACGCCTGTGGTTAACTGATTTTTAACAAGGGTGCTAAGAACATTCAATGGAGAAAGAATAGTCTTGTCAACAAATGGTGCCGAGACAACTGTGTTATCTACTGGCAAAAGAATGAAGCTGGACCCCTACCTCACACCACATAGAAAAATTAACTCAAAATGGATCAAAGACCTACATGTAAGGGCTAAAACCATAAAACTCTTAGATGGAAACACAGCTGTAAATCTGTGTACCCTTGGATTAGGCAACAGATTCTCAGATGTGACACCAAAAGCACAGGCAACAAAAGAAAAAGTCAATAAATAGGACTTCATCAAAATTAATATTTGTGTGTTGAAGGGCATTATCAAGAAAGTGAAAAAACAACCCATATAATGGTACAAAATATTTGTGTGTCATATATGTGATACAGATCTAAGAGCCACAATATTTAAAGAACTGTTAGAACTCAACAATTAAAAAGATGAACAACCCAATTAATAAATGGGCAGAGGGCTTGAATAGACATGTCTCCAAAGAAGATATTATAAATGGCCAGTAAGCATATGAAAAGATGCTCAATATTTTTAATCATTAGGGAAAGGTAAATGAAAACCACAACGAAACACCACTTTGCACCCACTAAGATGGCTATTTAAAAAACAAAAGACAAATAAGTGCTAGTGTGGATGTGGAGAAACTGGAACCCTCATACATTGCTGGTGGAAATGTAAAATTGTATAGCTGCTTTGGAAGAACGTTTGGTAGTTCCTCAAGAATGTTAAACATAGAATTACCATATGACCCAGAAATTTCACTCATAGTACTTTCAAGAGAATTGAAAGTACACATTCATAAAAAACTGGTGCACGAATACTCAATGCAGCCTTATTTATAACAGCCGAAAAGTGGAAACGAGCCAAATATTCCATTTATCAACTGACAAATGAATAAACAAAATGTGGTATAACCATACAATGGAATACTATTCAGCCATGAAAAGGAATGAGGTACTGTTCATGCTACGACACGGATGAATCTTGAAGACATTATGTTAAGTAAAAGTAACAAGCCACAAAAGCATACCTAACTTGTATGATACCATGTATATGAAATGTCCAAAACAGGCAAATCAACAGAGACAGAAAGTGATTGCCAGGGAATGGGGGAAGGAGGAATCAGGGCTGACTGCCAATAGGTACTGAGTTTCTTTTGGGGGTTATGGAATTGTTCTGGAATTAGTGGTGATGATTGTACAACATAAAGAATACACTGAAAAAAAAATCACTGAATTATATTATATACACTGAATTATATACCAAAAATGGTAACTTTTCTGGTAAGTATGAATTACATTTCAATAAAAAAAACAAGGATTCCAGACAAGATGACTTGAGGTCCTTACCTACACTAATATTCTAGAAGTGCATAATTTACTTTCTGGTCATAAACTATGCTAGGGAGGAAAGATCATACCTGCAACATTCTTTTAAACTGTGAAGGGAGGCAAAATCTACAAGAATTATAATTATTTATTATTTAAATTATTTATATGAAGCCTGTATTGAACTTTAAAAAATGTTCTAAAAATTAAATGGACTTCTTTTTAAAAAATGTTTTGAAATGTGTATACCCTTTAAGCCAGCAATCACAATTCTAGGAGTTCATTTAAAATATATATCAACGAAAAGTACACCAGTATAGATATAAGTGGGTGTCCACCACAGCACTGTTCAGAATAGTAAAAACCCAGGCGACAATCTACATGTCTGCCAATAGGAAATTCCCTGGCGGTCCAGAGGTTAGGACTCAGAGCTCTCACTGCCAGGGCCCTGGATTCGATCCCTGGTCAGGGAACTAAGATCCCACAAGACACTCAGCGTGGCCAAAAACAAAACAAAACGAAAAAATCACCACAGCAAAAAAACTGGACACTCATTAAATGTCTGCCAACAGAGAGACAGTTAAATCAATTATATATATCCATATTGTTGGGTACAACACAGAATGGGTTAAGAAGAATGAAGTCAGTCTACACGTACAGACACAGAATGAACCCCATGATACATCATTAAGTGAACTAAATATGTCACAAAGCAATTACAAGAAAGGTTCTGTCAACCTAGCACATGAAAACAGTTAAATAAACTTCATGCTATATTTGGAGTGTGTTAGGGTGGTTCAAATTAAAAATACAAACTGCCTGAAATAATGAGATTCCCTTTGGAGGACCTGGTGGCTCAATTAAAGTAAGCTCTCTTACAGACCAGTTAAAATTGAGGTCGACGTGCCTGAGGATGAGGTAAGTGCATGCCTCAGGCACCAGAATATCATGGATAAAGAAGTGGTCTTAAATACAAGCTCAAAATTGAATGTCAAATTTAATCATGGTTCATGGTTCTCCTGAGTAGGTATAATATGATTGATTCCATTTTTATTTCTTTTCTATGAGAGTATGCACATACATGAAGAATGGGATTGGACAGAGAGGAAATTTTTCCTTTTTCCTTTCATATTACTGTCTCTTTATTTATTTATTTTTATAAATTTATTTATTTTATTTATTTATTATTTTTGGTTGCATTGGGTCTTCGTTGCTGCCGCGGGCTTTCTCTGGTTGTGGAGAGCGGGGGCTACCCTTTGTTGTGGCGTGCGGGCTTCTCACTGCAGTGGCTTCTCTTGTTGTGGAGCACGGGCTCTAGGCGCGTGGGCTTCAGTAGCTGTGGCTTGCCGGCTCTAGAGCACAGGCTCAGTAGTTGTGGCAAACGGGCTTAGCTGCTCCGCGGCGTGTGGGATCTTCCCGGACCAGGGCTCGAAGCCGTGTCCCCTGCATTGGCAGGTGGATTCTTAACCACTGCGCCACCAAGGAAGCCCTACTGTCTCTTTATTTAACGAAAAACTTACGTTACTTCTATAGTTAAAAAGAAGGGCAGAGATCTAATAAATGAAATCAGCAAGGTTGCTGAATCAAGGACAATATACAAAAATTAACTGTATTTCTATATACCAACCATAAACAATTAGGAAATTTAAAACATAATATTGGGCTTCCCTGGTGGCGCGGTGGTTGAGAGTCCGCCTGCCGATGCAGGGAACACGGGTTCGTGCCTCGGTCCAGGAAGATCCCACATGCTGCGGAGCAGCCTAGGCCCATGAGCCATGGCCACTGAGCCTGTGCGTCCAGAGCCTGTGCTCCGCAACGGGAGAGGCCACAACAGTGAGAGGCCCGCGTACCGCAAAAAAAAAAAAAAAAAATCCCACAAACCCCCCCCATAATATCATCTATAACAGCAAAACCTAGGAATGAATCTAATGAAAGATGAACAAGACTTTTATGTCACTGAAACACATACTGTGTTCATAATTTGGAAGATTCAACACTGGAATGTAATCTCAAAAGAACTCCAGGCAGGTACTTTTTTGCAGAAATATACAAGATGACTTTGAAATTTATATGGAAATTCACAGGGCCAAGAATATTCAAGATAGTCATGAAGAAGAACAAAGCTGGAAACTTTTACTATCGAAAATCAAAACTTACTATAAAGCTACAATAATTAAGACAGTGTGGTATTGGTGCAATGGGATCAAACTAATCAATGGAACTGAAATGAGTCCAGGAGTACAACTACACATATACAATTAGTTGATTTACAACACAGGAAATACTAAAGAGCTGAGGAAAAACAATGGTCTTTTCATCAACGATGTTGTATCAACTGGATAGTCCTATGGGAAGGAAATGAAGCCTGACCCCTTCCTCACATCAACAACATCCACAAAATTCAACTCCAGGCAGACAGTAGACCTAAGCATGAATGGGCAAACAATAAAGCTGCTTACCAATGATACAAGGAAATACCTTAATGACCCTGGGGCAGCCAAGTAGTTTTTATACAGGACTAGCCATAAAAGGCAAAGCCTGGTGAATTATATTACATAAAGAACTTCTGATCATTAGAAAACAGCATTAAGTGAAAGGGCAAAAAGGCCAGCCATCAAGCAGAAGGAATACACATATCTGGCAATGGACTTAGACTAGAATGTATTTCTAAAACTCTTACCTAGTAATAAGAGAATGGCATAGACTGAAAAAAGGCAAAAGACTTGAACAGGAACTTCACAAAAGATGAGATCCCAGTGGCCATAAGCATATGAAGAGGTGCTCAACCTCACTTGTCATTAAGGAAATGTAAATTAAAACCACAATAAGACACCACTCCACACCCATTTCAATGGCTAAATTTACAGATGGGGGAAAAAACAAAAAATAAAAGACACCCAAACGAAATGGGACAATAATATGAAGTTCTGCTGAGAATAAGGAGTAACTGGAACTCTCATGCCCTGCTGGTAGAGGTATAAATTGCTACAAGCCCTTTGGAAACCTGTTTATTAAACTATTTATTAAAGTTGAAGGTAGATCTTATGACTCAGCAATTTGATTCCTTGGCATTTAGTCATCAGAATGCATATATATGCTCAGCAAAAGACATGTACAAGAATGTCATCGTAGCCCTATTTGTAATAGCCAAATGAAGACGATCGAAGACAACCCAAATGTCCATCAACGGTAAAATGGACAAATATATAATGGTATATCCATATAATATAATACCACACATCAACAAAAGTGAATAAACTACCACCATATGTGACGACATGAGTGACTCACACAAAGAAATGATTTACTCTATGATCCCATTTTTGTAAAGTTCAAGAAAAGACAAAACTTACCTATAGTGTTAGAAGTCAGGTGAGTGGCTACCTTTGGGGAGGGGCAGAAATTGAGAGGGGCCTGGAAGGGTCTTCTGGGGGTGTTGGTGATATTCTTTCTACTTTCTGATCTAGGTGGCGACTTACGTGTTCACTTTGGGAACACTCATTGAGCTATATATGCTCGAGATCTGCAGTGACGGGCAAATCTTCCTTTACATGCTCTCTCATTTTCAACAAATGGTGAGAGACCTCCGATTCTTAGGTGGAAAGAAAACCACTCGAGAGGCTGTATAAAATGTCCTGGAGAACTAGCCTAACACTTAATTTTCTAGGGCAGTACAAATAAATTTCCCAAGCTAAGTTCCTTATTTCCTGATTCAAAACATGGCTTTTCTCTGTAGAATCAGACTGAGTCACTAACAAATTCTTGTGCAGTGCAGTCACTCTTCCCCTTTTCATCTATTTGCAAAGAAATAACAGCCTGTACCAACCTCTCAAAAAACACTGAAAAATCTCAACTGCAACAGAAATAAAACCTGGGCCTATTTTCCAATTCGATTTCATTATAAAATAAGCATAGGCCAGAAATGTTAAACAGTGAAAAAGAAATTATTCCTAACACAAACCAAATTACTCTATCACTTTGATCTTTTTTATGTCAAAGTTTTTGCTCATATACATTTTTAACACGTTCCAACTGTGATTACACATAGAACTGTGTAGTCTATTTCTTCTTTCAACATTATGTCAGAGAATTTTCCAGACAGTTACATAACTTTTTAAAACCACTATTTTAAACAACTACATAATATCTTAACAAATGGATGTCCCACAATTTACTTAGCCCCAGTGCTGGGTATCTAGGTTTTTCTAATTTCCACCACTATAAACACAATGTCATGGACTGCATTTTTCAAGTTGTTTTACTATACTTCAGATGATTTCCTTAGGCTGGATTCTCAGATTGAAGGGAATGAACATATTCGTAGCTCTAGATATACAGTCTTTGTCAACTATTTGGTTCTATTTTGAACTCACTGCTTATGTTTAAACAAAATCCTAATAAATTCTGGACACTTACTTAAGAATTAAAATCCCTTTAGGTCCAAGATAACTTGAGATGACTTACAAAATAAAGACACATAAAAAAGAAATAATAAAAAGAATATAAGTGGACAAATACATATAACCAGCTGAACTGGGGGCTAGCAAACGACAGCCTATAGGCCAAATCTGGCCCACCATCTGTTTTTGTAAATAAAGTTAAATTGAATCGCAGTCGTGCTCATTCATTTAAGCCTTGTCTATGTCTGCTTTCACGTGACAATGGCAGAGCTGAGTAGTTGTAACTCAGAGACTGGATGACCAACAAAGCCTAAAATATTTTCTCTCTGGATTTTACAGAAAAAGCTCACCAATCCCTGAACTAAACTTAACTGCAAAATTCCCCATCTATTCTGTTAAATCAACTTCTGTTTCTGGCCAGGATAGAACAATGGTGACCTGATTTCACATCCACTAGAAACAAAAACAATAACAACAAAAGCAGACATGAACATGAAACATGAATATAAAACAAAGGTTTTCGATACAGTGACCTTAGGAAGTGAAGGACAGGGATCAGCAAGGATATAGTACACTTGAACTATCTATCACCTGAACCTGACTGACATTTACAGAGCACGCCATCCAACAACAGTGGAATACATATTATTTTTAAGGACACACGGATCATTTACCAAGACAGACTGTATTTGAAGTCATAAAACAAATCTCAATAAATTGAAAAGGACTCAAGTTATCCAAGGTATGTTCTCTGGCCACAGTGGAATTAAATTTGCAATCAGTAATACAGACATCTGGAAAACCCCTCAATATTTGGAAACTAAATCATATACTTCTAAATAACTCAGGGGTCAAAAAAAGAGAAATTAGCAAGTATTCTGAAGTGAACGTAAATGAAAATACAACATGCTTAGGGGAAATTTTATATATAAAATGCCAATATTAAAAAAAGGAAAAAAGTTTCAAATCAGTGACTTCTGTTTCAACCTTAAGTAACTAAAAAAGAAAAGCAAATCAAACCCAAAGTAAACAGAAGAAAGGAAATAAAGATCAAAGTGAAATCAATGAAACAGAAAACAGAAAAATAGAGAAAGTCAATAATAGCTGGTTCTCTGTGAACAATAAAACTGACAGACGTCTAAGCAAACTGAGCAGGAAAAAGAGAGAAGACACAAATTGCCACTGTCCCAAATGAGACAGGGGACCCACCTTCAGACTCTACAAATAGAAAAGGAAAGTAAAGGAATATGATGAATAACTTTACGCCTATAAATTCAATAACTTAGATGAAATTCCTTGAAAAAACAAAGCAGTAAAGTTCCTCCAAGAAGAAAGAGATAACCTAAATAGCCCTATATGTATTAGAGAAATAGAAATTTTAGTTAAACAAATCTTTCTAAAGAGAAAACTCCAGGTCCAGATGGCTCCACTGGTGAATTCCACCAAACATTTAACGAAAAAATAATATCACTACTACACAAACTCTGGGGACTTCCCTGGTGGCGCAGTAGTTAAGAATCCGCCTGCCAATGTAGGGTACACGGGTTCGAGCCCTGGTCCGGGAAGGTCCCACATGCCGTGAAGCAACTAAGCCCGCAAGCCACAACTACTGAGCCTGCACTCTAGAGCCCACGAGGCACAACTACTGAGCCTACGTGCCACAGCTACCGAAGCCCACGTGCCTAGAGCCTGTGCTCCGCAGCAAGAGAAGCCACTGCAATGAGAAGCCCACTCACCGCAACGAAGAGTAGCCCTCGATAGCCGCAACTAGAGAAAACCCGTGTGCAGCAGTGAAGACCCAACGCAGTCAAAAATAAATAAATAAATTTATTAAAAAAAAAATACTATACAAACTCTTACAGAAAACGGAAGAAGAATAAATACTTCCCAACTCATCCTATGAAGCCAATGTTACCCTGATACCAAAACCAGGCAAACATATGACAAGAAAACCACCTATCAAAATCCCTCATGTACACAGAGGCAAAAAATTCTACACAAAAGTTTAGCAAATACTACCTCATAACCAAGTAAGGTTTATCTCAGGAATACAAGTTGGCTCAGTAACTAAAAAGCAGTCAAGTCCCAGGTCCACAGATTTAAAGAACTGCAGAGCTGGGAGAGACCTTAGGGCTCGTCAACCTGAACCCTTTTGTTTTATAAATGAAGAGCTGAGGCTGACAGAGCCAAGGTCACATAACTGATTAAGTATAGTATGATGGCCTGGGTGTTAGAAAGTCCTGGGTTTGAATCCCAACTCTGGCTCCTATGGACTGGGGCATGTAACAGCTTCTCCAAACTTCATTATCCTCATCTGCTAAATGGTGATAATGATGGCTTCTGCATCGCAGGTTGGTTGTGAGGGTTAAGTAAGATAACACATTTGAAGCACTCCCAACAAACCTTAACTACTGCTACCATCAGCACCACTGCCTATTACCACCATATCTGGATTCTGAGGACACGGAGTTTAAGTTAGAAGCAAAGGACAGAAACTATGCAGCTTACGCTTAGCAGACACTCCCTTGAAACCATCTACACCCAAAAACCCCATCAAGGAGAGAGTCAGACTATTGTTTGATTTGCCGTTTCTGTTTCTGGCCTGGGCTCTCCTGGGAACCAAAACCTCTTTACTGAGTGGCCTGTTTCCTTGTTTTATAGCCACCGTTTGTTTTCTCCCAATTACCTGCTTTCCTGTCCACAGCGGACAGGGCTTCAGGATGGCAGGAGGAAAGAGCTTCACACGCCCCACTCTGTCTGTGAGTCCTCGGTACACCAGCTCCATATACTGCTCCCGGCTGAAAAAGCAGCCTCGAATGGTCATGTTTGCACCCGAAACCATGTGATCTTGGATCAGCCCTGCCAATGGCTGGCCATCCTACAAACCAAAACAGATAAGAGGAGAACAAAGAAAAAACTGAAGTCGCTTGGGAGCTGCCCGCTAGCAACAGCCCTCCTTCACATCCCCGTACTGTCCTGTCTCTGAGCCGCACCAAGCTGGTGCTTGGGCTTCCCATCTTGAGAGCAAACTGCCTACCAGAGCACATGACCAGGGCTTCCTGACCAGCTCCCATCTTTGCCTTTTGCCCACTGTTCTGTATCAAAACTGCTGCAAATTCATCCAGGCCCCCAGCCTTCTCTCCATAATCCTATCTGTTTCTAGTTATTCCAGCATATTTCTGGCATTTATGCATACATTTGGTCTGGCTGCTGTTAGCTGTGTCCTTGTTTTTATATTTTGGTTTTACGCTTTGGTATTTTTCACACATTTCTGGCCTGGTTCTCCTCTAAATCAGTCATCCATTCAACAAATATTTATTGAGAGCCTACTGTATGCCTAGGCACTGGGTCAGACCTTTAATCTACTCCAGTGGCCCAAGCAGACACGATCCTTCATGATGAGAAAGAGCTAGACAGTAAACAAATGACTGGACAGATACATTATCACAAAGAGTTTTAAATACGGGAGGAAAATAACAGGATGGGTCATCACATAGATTTGGGGTGAGGAGGTTGGTCAGGAATGGTCTCTCTGAGGGGCAGTATTGCAGCTTGGCCTGAGGAGTGACTTGGAGTGGGCCAGCGCAGGGAGGGTGGGGTTCGGGCAGAGGTTCCTCAAGAGGGTTGTGGAGGGCTTTGACGTGTGTGACTGCAGAAGGAAAGAACGCCTGCTGTCAGCGTCTCTTCATACTGTAGCACGTATTCATGGTAGGCTGTTATTTACCAGATGTCAAAACAAGGGCCTTTATGAAAGCCCCAGTTGGGTGGGTACATTCATCTTTCCACAGCCTTTCTGGTTCCCAGTCTCCTGCACCCTATCTGCAGGTGTGCATTCATGGCAACATAAGGCACACTAAAGTTAACATAGCTGTGCCCACCAACATTCTCTAAGCAGTTTTTGCAACCTTTTCAATGTTTATGGGAACGTGAGAAATATCTGTGCCTTGGATCTACAGATTGTTATCATTTGCTTATTTGTTAAATACTGTCCAATATTATGTCCATGTTTCATAACTAAGGAACTCACAAGTGCAGCCATGGAAAAGCGCCAGGAATTTAACCACATGCACTAATTCAAAGGCTAAAAAGGATGCTTGTTAAACGGTCTCAATACTGTGGCAACGGGCTTTACGTATACTCAAAGATAATCATTACAGGTGAGCTGAATAGGTGGTGCAGACGGAAGGCAAGATCAGACGGGGCACGCGGCCCTTCTTACGAAGGCTCTGAGTTATGAACATGAATAAAAAATTACACTCTGTGTCTTGTTCCAAAGACAAGGTCTTATTTTGCTTAGAGGAAAAACCCAAAACAGTATTAGGCATTTGACTCATCCCACAGTCTTTGGGGGAAGATATAGATTTTCCCTTTTGCTTTTTTCCTTTAAAGAACATAATTATAAGTTATGGGATCTAGTCAGTGCCTTCTCTCTCCATCCAGACTTTTCCATAACTAAAAAATTACCTTAATGGCTAAATTGCTTTCAATGCAATAATCATGAATTCTAGGGAGGAATACTGATTAAAGCAATTTACTAAGGGTCTACTTATAATTCTGAATTTCCTAAATCTGCTTAGGATCAGAAAGACCATCTCTGAATCAAAAACCCAGGTAATTGTCAGCTATCCTATTCCACCTAATATCACAGCAAAATGACATTAAAATTGATGTCTTTGGTCAGGATGCTTTGAGAATTAGGGTATTCTGTGACTTGAATTTCGTAGCTAAGTCAAAGTCTGGAAGCTATGTCTCAAGCCTTGTTAAAAAAACTTCCATGAAGCATTGGCCCTCAATAGAGACAACAAACAGAAGAAAAAAATAGAATCCACACAGAAACATGTAAATGAAAAGTGTAACTGTTTTCCTGGAACAGAAACAGCTAAAGTTCCATTCCTCTCCTATTTTAAGTAAGAAGACAACCTCCAACCCTGTTAAACACATATAACCAACAATAAAATGAACTTAAATCGGGGACTATGGTTAGTCAAGGAAGAGAACCTAGAAATAGAGAAGAAACAGAATAATGAACAAAGGGAAACAGAAACAAAGGGAAATAAAGACACGCCAAGAAAAATTACCCAAAAATGGCTTAGGAAAACCAGCTCTTGTCCTTTTAGGACTTTGCCAACAAAGTACATGTTTCATTTTTATAACCATTAGCAAAAAAATAACGATTCCACCTCGGTATTCGCACTGAGGACTAAACAAAATTTATCAAGAATCAAAAGTTCTTTACCTCTGACAAAAGAAATTGTCTGAGGGAATTCCCTGGCGGTCCAGTGGTTAGGACTCTGCATTTTCACTGCTGAGGACGCGGGTTCAATCCCTGGTTGGGGAACTAAGATCCCAACACGCCGCACAGAATGGCCCAAAAAAAAAAAATCTATCTGAAAGTAAAGTGAACCCTCAGGTCATCCCCTACAAGTGTTGTTTTTTGTTTTTACTCTTTAAGAATTTCGTTTACTGATGTAAGGTTATTGATCTGTGTTCTCCCTGTCTCCTGACCTAAACTCATAGGCAGGTGAGCATATGAGGAGGCACATCTGGATTTTACATAGTCCAGCCCTGCGCAGGACATGCCGTAAGCAATGAGGTCGCCTATTCTACCTTATTCAATCAAAATCAAGTATAGCACATCCCAATTCATTGGCCTGAGAACTTCGGAGCACCCCAACTCCCCATGCGGCTAAAGTTCAGAGGTCACTCTGCCGGCAAAAAAATGAACCATCTGCTGCTCGCTGGTAGTATCCCCTGTGGTGAAATGTGGCACTCCCTTTAGAGAGCCAGACAGCCGGTTCAGTCCTGGGAACCACTCACTGCCACGTGCCCTCAGCCAGGCCCAGCCTCGCCTGTCAGCGGGGCTAATCACACACGAGGCTGAGCACACAGGCTTGGGGGGTCAGCGGTGCTGGGTTCAAGTCCCAGCTTCGTCACTGGCTGGCAAGTCACTCACCGGGGTTTCCTCATCTGAAAATTGCACCCACCTCCTAAGGCTGCCGTGAGGACTAAGTGAGAATGTTTGCCAACTGCTCAGAGCAGTGCCTGAGGCACAGGGAGCGCTCAGCAGATGGTGCCAAAGCCACCACCGTCATAGCTACCATGGATATGATTTACATAGAAAGACAAAAAGCCAATTTTCAAATTAATCAAATTATTTCCTTCTAATTATTTCTTCTTTTTCTTCTAATTATTAGTGAAATCATTACTAATTGCTAGTAAACTTATTAGTAAAAATTAACCAAATTATTTCTTCTAATTTCTGGGGGACCTGAGTGGGCCCCTAAACCCCTCCTGCCTATTGTCAGCCCCTTCACTCACCAACAGCCAGCTAAGGTGGGTGGAGAAGGGAAAGAAAGTTATATTCAAATAACGGAGTCCAGGATGAAGCCACAGTGGTGTGTCTGGTAGGCAACGAGGCTGGGACGCTCGGACCCTGGCCACCTGCCTGATTCCCCAGGTGGGACTTGACGGGGGAAGAGAAGTTCCCAGGAGGAGAGGTTACTAATCGATGAAGGACATCTCCGAGCAGCCTCTGGTGCTTCCTGGGTGCAGAGGCCTCCCTCTCTTCTGTGGAAGGGCAGCAGGGCCCGCACAGCCGAGAAGAACAAGCCACAAGGATCTGGGAGTTCCTGGCCCTTCCTCCTCCTCAGCTCTGTGCCCTTCGGTAAGTTACACCATTTTTTTTTTTTTTTTTTTGCTGCGCCGCGCTGCATGTGGGATCTTAGTTCCCCAACCAGAGATGCAAGCTGCGCCTCTTGCAATGCAAGCAAGGAGTCTTAACCACTGGACTGACAGGGAAGTCCCTACACCGTTTCTTCATGTGTAAATGCGGACGTTAGTAGTACCTACCCCAAGGAGTGCGGGGAGGAAGAAAGGAGAGGCCTCCAACGTGCTTTGTAGTGTCTGACACTGAAAAAGTGTTTGGCAAACGGTAGCCATAGTTCTTTATTATTATTACTACTCCACACTGCAGCCCAAATGAACGATGTATCATTGTGAATCGCTGTGACACAAATGGCTCATAAAGGAAGGGATTCACAGAGGAGATTCCTCATGGCTGGAGGGGAATTTCATCTGGACCCTTGGGGTTATGTTTTCTCTTAAAACTCCTGCTTGTCCAGACTCAAAGGATCAGAGTCATCTGTGGACCTCGGGGACCCTCACAGCTGGGATGCTAATGCTTGCCAGAGGCTAATAAGTTGTCGAATCCAAACAGACTGGAAGACAAGACCTATTACGCAGCTACTAACCTCAGCGCTCTGGGATGACTGTTACAACTTCTTTCCTGCCACCTTAAGGGGCAGCAAGAGAGAACCCTTTCCCTGCCTCTAGCCACTAGAGAGCTGAAGACCCCACCCGGAAGAAGCCAAGACCTTCTGTTCCACATGCCCCTGCCCTAGAGCCACCCACTGACTCCAGGAGCTGGCAAGGGCCCGGACCTGGACTGCCAAGTTGTGCTGGCGATGACCATGGAACCGCCTCAAGGTCAGACCTACCTTGGGAACAAGGTACTGCTGATCCGTGCAGGCCAGGACGTAGGCCTCGGCCCGGCCCAGTTCACTCTGAGGGAAGTGGGCGTTCATCTCGTCTCCATCAAAGTCGGCGTTGTAGGCCTTGCAGTTGGCATAGTGGAGCCGCAGGACTTTCTCCTCGGGCAGGATGCGGGCGCGATGCGCCTGGATGGAGGGCCTGTGCAGGGTGGGCTGTCGGTTCAGGAGGAGAATGTCCCCATTCTTCACGTGCCGGCATACCTGGGGGCACAGGAGAGAACAGGGTGAGCAGCAGCGACTTCGGCAACATTGCTACTATTCCAAGGGCTCACCTTGGCCTGGGCTGAGTGTGCCTTCTGTCTGTCTCAGGTTTTATTCAACTAAATAAAAGGAGAACTTTTAGTCTGGACTGAAACCCTAGAAATCTTTGAGAAATAGCTACTAAGCCCCTCTGGTACTCTGAGAAATAGCTGCTAGCCCAGCAGAGTCCTGTCCTGGCTCTGGGCACAGAGGCATATGCCAATGAGGCTACAGGCTCCTGTCCAGTAACCTCTGTCTTCTTCAGAGATGCATAACCTTTCCGGAGTTTGAATTCCTCTGCGAATTAATCTGAAGAAAGAAAGAGACACATCTGAAGACAGCATATCTACATATAACCATAAAACTCCTGGTCTGCCAGATCTAGAAGGATCTGGCAGACCTCTAGAATCCCCGCCAGGGCCACATCTGAGTACGTTATTCGAAACGTGAATTCCACGTTTTAGAAATACTTGCCCAACAGAGCAAGTCCAGCAGAGCCAGGACTGAAACACAGGGTTCCTGATCCCCAGTTCAATGCTCTCTGCAAATGTTTTATTGCACTTAAAAATTAATAATAAGTTTAAATTGCATGGTCTTCTGGGAAAGCAATTTCACAATAGATTTTAAAACATTTAAAACTTATTTCCTTTTGTCAACGCAAGGTTCTAAGAATGTGCATGTTTACGCAGCAGTGTTAACAGTGGCAAGAACTGGGAAAAACCTGGCTGCCCCACAGAATGGGCATTGGTGGCTAAATCACGGTATGTACTACGGAATATTATATAATGATGAAAAAGGATGACTTAACCCTATAATAGTCCTAAAGCGATGGCAATAATGTATTCCGGTAAAAGAAAAACAATCCAGGTGCCATCTAAGGTGATAGGATGAGGCAATTTAAAACCCAACCCAGGGGCCTCCCCTGGCAGTCCAGTGGTTAAAAGACTCCAGGCTTTCGGCGCAGGGTGCGTGGGTTCTTAGCGAACTAAGATCCCACATGCCACGTAGCACGGCCAAAAAATAAATACATAAAACCCAACCCAACTCTACGGGTTTATATACACGAGGGAAAAGGGCACTTAGATCCTCACTGAGCTGTTGCTATGCTCTCCTTGAGGCAGGGACACACGGGAGGAAGAGTAAGGCACAGATCATCACCTTTACCTTTATACGTCTTAGTGATGTTCGTGTTACAACGAGCGTGTACTACTTCTATGCAATTTCTTTAAAAGATCTTCAACTATTTCTAAAGAAAGCAAGAAAAACTGCACAAGTGATGCTTACTGTGGGGGAAAGCACAGAAAATACAGACAAACTTAAAGAAGAGAATGAAAACCACAAGTAACTTTACTCCTTAAAGACAACCAACGCTCACGCTTTTTTGTTCCTTACCAATATCAATATGCCACTGGTCACGTCCTCCTGACAGAACACCTCCTCCCACAAAGCTGACTTTAGTATAAGGCCCTTAATCTTACGCTATATTAATTACTGGGTTTCCCAAATGATGAACAGAGACGCCACTTTAAAAAACAAATGCAGGGTTCCCTGGTGGCACAGTGGCTGAGAGTCCGCCTGCCGATGCAGGAGACACGGGTTCGTGCCCTGGTCCGGGAAGATCCCACATGCCGCAGAGCAGCTGGGCCCGTGAGCCATGGCCGCTGAGCCTGCGTGTCCGGAGTCTGTGCTCCGCAACGGGAGAGGCCACAACAGTGAGAGGCCCGCATACCGCAAAAAAAAACCCAAAAAAACAAACAAAAAAACAAAAGCATTGGAATTCCCTGGCGGTCCAGTGGTTAGGACTCCACGCTCTCACTGCGGGGGTCTGGGTTCAAGCCCTGGTTGGGGAACTAAGACCCCACAAGCCTTGCGGCACGGCCAAAAAAATTTTTTAAATAATAAAATAAAAATAAAAAAACAAATGCATGAGGCAACTGCTACCCCAATCATTCTGCAGGCTGCCCTTAGCAGCCCAGAGGAATTGTGGAGACTCAGTGAGGCCTCCCCCCATCCCAAGTCTCCCCTAAATTATCCAGCAGATAACCGGTTGGGGGGAAACAAATTACTCCAAGTCTGGTTTCTTCTTATGTCAGCCACATTATGAAGTTGTATCAGAAAGCTGGCTGCAGAAAGAGGCTAGAGGTCAACAAGAGATGCTCCCCACCCACCTCCCCGCATCCGTTTGGCTGGGCTGACAGTGTCCCCCAACTCAGGGAAGCAGGGAGCACACCCCTCAAATTCTAAAAGGCAGTCCTAAAAGCAGCTAGCGGGGAGGCAGTCTCTCTGCTCCCAAGGAATTCAAACCTGTCCTCCCCCCACCCCCATGTCCGTGTTTCCAAGGAGACCTGGATTCTGAGGATTCCCAGAAGTGGCTGCCTAGGGCACGTCAGGGAGCCTGAACTGACTTTCAAGGTCTATTTCTTTAGCTTCTCAAGGAAGAAACTGCCGGGACCTGTGGCTTGGGTCCCAAACCCCGGGCTCGCCTCGGATCTGAGTCTCGAAAATTCGAGACATCCTCCAGCGTAAGCAAACCCCACAGCTGGGAAGGCTCGCAGGCCCGGCCAGCAGGCACCAGCCAATCCAAACAGAAGCCCTGGAGCACAGGGTGCTCCCCTCGCCAACCCAAACCTGAGGCCCTTCCTTTCTCTTGTCTCTAAATAAATACCGCAGCGAAAATTAGTGTGCCCCAGTGCCCGGGTCAGAGTTCCCAGGGGCAGAGCCGGAGCCAAAGAGCTGCTCCTGGCTGACTGCTGGGCCGGGAAATGAGGCTTGGCCGCCCTGGCCACTTTCTACTCCATTTACCAGGCCCAGGAGAAGGGGCAGAGACTTCACCCCTCCCAGGGGAAATGGCTTCTTCCACTCCCCCCTCCCCCTTCTCATCTAACCTGCAGTTTGTCCTTTCCTGGACCTGGGTCTGTCCCTCCCAGTCACGTCACCTGGCCCTTTGGCCCAGGTCCTGATCTAATGTGTTCCACAGGAACACAGTAACCATAAAATTACTTTACAAATTACAAATGAATTGTAAATGCACACATATCTGACTACATATATAAACCTTACATATGACATCATTGAGATTTTTGGAAACTAAAGATAATCACCTTTAGACCCCAGGTCCCAATATAAGGACCACTTTTGTTTCCTAAGTTCCCTTCCTGTCTTTGCCCCAGGGCCACATCCTCAGGTCAAATGTGGCCCTCACACCTCAGAGCCTCCTGCATCTCATCCTGGACCCGTCCAGTCCACAGGGCTTTCCCAAGTGCCTCCTACATGCTGGGTACTGGGGACAGTGGAGGGCCGAACACCCTGCCCTGTCCTCACGGGGTTTAGGAACTCGAGGTCAGTCAGATGGGGGTACCTGGAGTGACAACATAACGCAATAAGGGTTGGGGGGGTGAGGTGGGACACACCGTGGGGGGGACCCCATTCATGTTGTAAAAGTGGCAAACTGCAGGCCACCTGCTTTTGCAACTAGAGTTTTTTGGAACACAGCCGTACCCATTGACTCTGTACTGCCGTGGCGGCTTTCACGCTACATAGGCGGGGCTGAGCAGCTGCAACAGAGACCGTGTGGCCCGCAAAGCCTAAGATATTTACTATCTGGCCCTTGGTTGAAAAAGGCTGTGGACCCCTGGCCTAGAGGAACGAAGGCTTTGCAGAAGGACGAGTGGGCCACGGCTGGGGAGTGTCGGGGAGGACAGAGTATTCCCGGCAGGGACGGCAAGTTCAAGGCCTGAAGGGGAGAAAGAGGCCCACATCGATGGGACGCCGAGAGGTGGGGCTGGGAGACAAGGCAGGGACAGTGTGCTTGGGATGTGAACTTAGGCTGGGGGACAGGCCACTGGGCCAACCTCACTCAATCTCCCGGCTGCTGAGAACTCATTTCCGTCGCTTCCCACGAGCTGACCTGAGTGTGCAGTGAGGCCAACCTGCCCTCTCCTAAGCCCACCCCCAGCCCCACAGACGTAACAGGGCCACGGGAAGGAAGCTCCCCTGCGCGTCTGCCCATCCTCACTCCCCACTAATGTCAGAAACCCCCGTATCATTTTGCTTTTGCTCCAGTCATAGATGAAGCTACTGCTTCGCTGCCTCATCACAAAGGCCCTGAAGCCCAGCTCCCCCCACTTTGTTCCAACGGCTCTCCTGGGTCACACATGACCTTCATGTGGACAAATCTGCATCTTCCTTCCGTTTCCTCACTCTTCTTACACTTCATATTTAACTCCACAAACACCTACTAAGTGCCTCTGGGAGATGCAAACATACTCTGGGGCTGGTCTTGACCGGGAAGAACCCCCCCAGCGCAGGTGGGAGACAGATGCAGATACCGAGAGCGAGCCCTCTCTCCCTCGGCGTCCTCCCCTACCTGCCTCCTGCTTCCACAGGTGCCCCCACTGCATTTTCTCTCTGTTGTACTTTGTGCTCAAAGAGTTTAACTCTGATATATTTTTTTTTTTTGACTGCACCACGTGACTTGCGGGATCTTAGTTTCCCGACTAGGGATGGAAACCGTGCCCCCCTGCAGTAGAAGCTCGGAGTCCTAACCCCTGGACTGGCAGGGAATTCCTGATGATTTCATTTCTTAATAACTCTATGCCCCCCTAACCTAAGTGCCACATTTCTACCTTTTACGGGAGACTAGCTAGCCCTTAGATTCTCCACCATGACCTCAGTTCAGAAGGACCCAGACACACCTCCTTCCAGGGCACTGGAAACCACGCTTCCTTCTCACCTTCTCTCTTTTACAGCCCTGACACCCAGCCTACAGCCAAGCCCCCCTACTTCAAGGTCCCCTTGAAACACACCCTGCTTTCACCCTCGGTTCCCCTGCAGCCCCCGGGCTGGCCCTCAACTGCCCCCTGGTGACTCCAAACTCGCCCTGCATGCCTACCCTGCCCACAGTCCTCTTTGCTTCTCCAGCTTCATGCGGGTAAAGTCACCGTCCCCCGTCGCTGTTCCCTTGTGTCCACCACGCCACTCAGCAGCGGTGACACATTTATGGTCTCATTCCCTGGGGGTTCCCCTACCAGGCCGTCCACCCCGAAACAACAGGATCTCATCCACGGTGCCTGGCAGAGTACCTGACCCCACTCTGCTCTCTTCTCTCAATTTTTTTCTCAAAATGTCCTACTGTGAGACTGTTTCACATGCTCGACTTGAGTTAGTAGGAAGATTACCAGTGTTTGCCTTGCTTCACCATAAATTATGAAAAACACACCTTGATTTCTCCTGCATCTTTCTCACAGTTCCTAGCAAAACACTAGGCACTTAAAAATGGCAGAATAGTCCCGTGAGCCTGAACACAAACCTCACTTAATGCACGAGAAAAAAAACAAAACAGGTGATTAGATTTGCGTCTGCATGTGCCCCCTGCCACCAAACCAGAAAATGCATGGCCTGTTCCTGCTTGACCTCGGGACAGCGGTGAGATGGAGAGGAAGCAAGAGGACAGGACGCGGTGAAGAGCAGCGGGGACCAATGGTCACCGTGACGAGGCTTCCTCTCCCCCTCTGTCCTCCAACCAAAGTTCCTTCAAGGACCAGTGGTCCTCTGTAGTGCTCAAACCCACTAAAGAGAAGATCTAGTCGGCCACTGGGTCTGGATGTGTCAGAGGGCAAGAGGAGGTCTAACAAGCGTGCAAGTGGGTGCGGGAGACACACTCAGTCATCCCCTGACTCTGGGCAGTCACCATAAATTAATCCCAAATCCAGTCCATTTCACTCTAGCAACTTCCGCCACTGTTGCCTGGTTAGCCGTTATTTGCTATACCCCTCCCAGCAGGAATGGTTATTATCTGACACAGACACAAGTGATGTCACCCACCCATCTGTCCTCAGCAGACATTGCTAATCCATCATATACTCTTTCCGGTGAAGCCCAGATAAAGCCTCAGGATCCCTTAACCCAGTACTACAGGCAAGAACTAGCAGTCCCCCGGAAGTGAAGTATCAGATGAAACCTGTCAGTTTTCAGTTATCAGACACAGAATGTTCCCTTCCTTTAGGGCAGTTCTCAAACTTTAGCATGCAGAGGAACCCTCTGCAGAGCTTCTTAATATACAGATTCCTAGGTTCCATTCCCAGAGAGACTAATTCAGGGGTGGGGGGGAGGGAGAGGGGAAGGAACGAATGTGCATTTCCTACCAGCCCCAGGGATGCTGCTGCTGAGGACCACCCTTCGAGCAGCCCTGTTCAAGGGCAGCAAATCACAACAGTTATAATTAAAGAGCGCTTTTCAAGCCCCGACATGTACCCAGAATTGCGCTGCATGCATAGGATGGCCAAATGGAGTTTTATTCATGGTGTTCAGGCCCTAGGGAACACCCACGTCTGGGGGCAGCTTCCCCTGGGGGCGGGGAGGCGGGGAGAGGGAAGGGGAGGCAGGAACTGCTCTCACAGCATTCCTGCATCTGCACTCACTGAGGCCACAGCTGACAGCCAGCAGTCATGGGGAGCCAACAGCAGGTGGCCGAGTCCCTGACCAAATCTGCCCATTACTCACAATTTTTGTCCCCTGGGGCTTAGGTGCCCCCATGGCTGGTGTCAGGAGCTGTTTGGCCACGGCCTCCCGCTGGGTTAGGTTCGAGGCACTCAGGGCCGTGCGGCTACCATCCTCGTTGATGACCATGGAGGCTCCTGGGTGCACACTGGGGCCGTTGATGACCGCCTGCCTCAGTTCCTGAACGTTCCAGGGGGTGACTGGCTGAGGGTAGGTCAGCTTTGTGGCAAACACCTGGAAACAAGGAGTGGATGTGAAAATTCAGGGTGGGCAGAAAGGTTACATGGACCCCCAGATCCAACTCAACAGGCTGTGTTACTTTTTCCCTAAGATGCAAAGGTACTCTCTGAGCCAAGAAGGTCGTCCTTCACAAGTAAAGCAGCATCCTCCCTGTCTTTTCCACATCTTTCCAGACCCGCTCCCTTAAGGAAAGAGATCGAGTCTCCTTTTCTAGCAGAGTCTGCTCGAAGAGAGTAATCTGAGTGTTGCAGTTTACGCAGAATTTTTTTTAACCCATTTAAAAATTTCACCATTTCCTGGTCTGCCAGTAACACTCATTTAGTCCCAAAAGAGAGAAAATAGCATGGAACGCTAGCTTGAGAGAGACAGCAGATACCCACCCTCAAGTACCATTTTCTCCCGCCAACATTTCCCCCACGCCTCCAGCAGCCATCTCTAACTGAAGGTGGCCCACGCCCTGAGCCCAGACATGCCATTCAAATCTCTTTACTTGCCCTGAGATGAAACTGATTTGGTCTCCTGATACATGAGAAAACTCAGTGCTCCATTTGACACACCGGACCTGCACCACACTCCAAGAAAAATGAATTCCCTGGTTAAGCGAGTTCTGAGCTACTGAATATTAAAACCCTTTGATGCTTCAAAAGGCACATATAGGTACATGAGCAACTCTGAGAAGTCCCAGGTAAAGGAACGTGCTAGATGCTGGCCAGGTCTCGACGTGAGTGGCTCTGTGTGAGAGGCCCTCCCCGCCCCGCGGCCCACTCCACTTCCGCCAATGCACTGACCACTGCCTGACAGAGTGTACATGTACAGACTGTGCCCGACTTAGGATTTTGGGGGCTTTACGATGGTGCAAAAGCAACACGTGTCCAGTGGAAATTGTACTCCCCATTTTGAACTTAGGTCTCTTCCTGGGCTACTGACACGTTGTATGATACTCTCCTGAAGCAGGGTGGGGCGGCAGGCTGCAGCTGGCAGTCAGCCCCGTGATCACGAGGGTGAATAACCCACACACTCAGAGCCGTCCTGCTGTTCACTTTCAGGACAGTATTCAATAACTTAACAAGGGACATTCCACACTTTATTGAACATTATAAAATAGGCTTTGCATTAGATGATTCTGCCCAACTGTAGGCTAACATAAGTATTCTGAGCACATTTAAGGTAGGTTAGACCTAAGCTATGCTGTTCAGTAGGTTAGGTCCGTTAAATGCATTTTCGACCCATGGCATTTTCAACTTACGATGGGGTTTACAGGGATATAACCCCATCATAAGTTGAGGAAGATCTATACTTGTGTATCTGTTGATGCGTCTCCACTGCTGTAATGTAAGCCTCACGGGGGACATGCTAAGTCTGTCTGGTTCCCTGCTGGGTCTCTAGCTTACTTCCCAGACTTTGCCTCCTCTGCTTCTGTTAATACCTGTCCACAATGCTAGATGAGAAGCGCGTGCCACAAGGAACCAAAAGGCAGTTCACACACTCTGCTCCTCGCGGCTATCCTGCGAGTAATACCCCAGGCCACCATGGCCCTGAGGCTTGGGGCAGGCTGGAGATAGGCAGAGGGGGAAATTCAGAGTCCCTCCATTACCAAATGAACCCGGATCCAAGAAAGAGAGGACCTTTGAAGGTGGAAAAAGGAGCAACACCAAAGGCCCCTCCCACAGCCGGGGACCCTGGAGGCACCATGAGGCCAAAGCCAAAAGGGGCAGCCCCTGCCCTCTGTCCAAAGAGAGCAACGAACAGGTCTCCTCCCAGGGCCTCGGACTCAGGAACTTCCCAATGCCTCTCCCTGCCACCTGGCCCAGCTTCCAGATGCAAAGACCCCTGGGTTCCCAGGAGGCCATGGGCACCGGACTGGGCATTCTCTGACTCTTGTCCCCTCCCACAAGAGCCCTTGCCCAGGAAGCCCATGTGTGTCCGAGGGAGGAGGCGGCAGCAGGTGGGAGTCCATCGGAACACTTGAGCTCTGCTCTCTGCTGCTCACCAGTCCTCCCAGGAGAGCGGCAGGGGGACCATGCACAAGGAAGTGAGCCTCCCTGTGGAGGGAATTAAACCATCTTCTATTACTGACATCAAGGCCCATTAAGGAGGAAGCCGATTAAGGGGCCGCTGCTAATGAGCACCACAGCTTGGCGTGGTGGGGGAGTGAGAAAAGGAGGCTGGCTCCTTGAGGAAACACTAATGGGTGGATGGGGCAAACCGCCTACCCCTGCGGATCTGGGAGGATGGGCGATGCCTGCTCTCTGGGGCTCCTCCGCTTCCTGACTCCTGATGCCGGCAAGTACACGGGACGAAGACATCCCCCCCTTCCCTCCCCCTCATCTCTGTCATATATTCAATCTCACTAGGAAGGCTTAAAGATTAGGCCAAGACAGGCAGGAAGAAGCTAGGCGGGAGGGATGTGCACCCTGCCGTCTGCTTCCTGGTGGCCCGGGAGGTGGGTCTTCCTTGTGGGTAGAGGGTATTTGGAGACCAGGCAGGGATTGAGAGCAACGCTACCCCATGGCCTCAGGGTCCCCTCCGAACAGCTCGTCCGGGAAGAGGCAGAGGCTGTCCCCACCCAAGCCACTGCAGTCGGCCACGTGCCTTCTCCCCAGCCCTCCTCGCCACTCCCATCGCCACCTAACAGCACATACCATGGGAATTCCAATTTCATTGGTGTTGATGTACATGTCCGGGCAGATGACTGAGCGGGCTGCATAGTCTACTCGTTTTCCCATCATGTGCTTCCGGAATAAACCATCCTTCTTCTCCAGGATCTTTATGGGGAAAAAAGTCCACAGAAAGCATTAAAAAAAAAAAAAAAATCAAATATGTTTATCATTTTCTTCCTTCAAGACAAACATGTTTACTATTTAACCCCTTTGGCTAGCAATGGGGATCCAACTCATTGCTCACCTGTCTAATGCCAGGGTACTTCTCCATCATTAATTTGTCCATCTCACTATCAAACACAATATTGACGTGGCTCTGAAGGCGAATCCAAATGTTGTAAAGTTTGTCTGTGAGGGACTGGCCTGGAAGTAGACTCAGAAAGGACCGGTCCATAGTGATCGAAGGGTCTTTTTCCTGGCCAAGACACAACCAAGAAAACAGGCGTGACGGAAGAACCTCAGAAAGGCCAGGCCTGGTTCCATTTTTCTTTCTTACTAGAGCTCTGACAAATGATGAGCTCTGGAGTTTGCCTTTATGTCTTTTGAACTTGACAGATCAGTGGCAAAAGTAGTCCTAAATCTCTCTTGTCCACATGCATCAACAAAACATCAGCCCCTATTTACCAGCCCGTCTCTTTCTGGGAGTAAAATGAACTCAAATTTCTAAGAAGTCTCCTTCCTTTCCTTTTAAATTGACACACAATTATTATCTCACAGTTTCTGAGAGTCAGAAATCTGGGCACAGCTTAACTGGGTTCTCTGCTTCAGAGTCTCCTCCAGGCCACAATAAAGGAGTCAGCCAGGGCTAGGGTCTCATCTGAAGGTTCAACTGGGGGAGGACCCACTTCTAAGCTGACACGGCTGTTGGCAGCATTCAGTTCCTTGAGGACTACTGGACCAAGGGCCTCAGTTTCTAGTTGGTTGTTGGCCAGAAGCCACCTTCAATTATTTGCTGCATGGGCTTCTCCAACATGGTAGCTTATTCCCTCAAAGTGTGCAGGCCAAGAAGGTAATGGATGTATCTGCTAGCAGCAGCTGAAGTCCCTTGGTATCTAATTCTTAAGGCAACGCTAGCAATTCTTCCCATGTCAATACTCTTCTTATGTAGCTCTGTTATCCTGCGAGATAACTGATTCTCGTATGGAGTTTCAGCTTTATTTATGGTTTTGGAAAAACTTAATCCAAAGCACTCATAAAGATGCAGGTGAGGTAATTTCTTAAAAGGAAAAGTGCTTGCCTTACGATTTCCTGCGCCATCAACTGAGATAAAGGCTATGTCAAGTTACTGGCTGATCTCCAGGCCTCAGTGAAATATTTAACCAATCCTTTCAATATTTCTGTCCCTGGCTCTGCCTCTTCCTCTTCTCCCACACCTGCCCAGGTGACAGGCCTCAAGGCAGTAAGCTGCCCTAGAGCACCACCTACTGACACTGTCTGGTCTCATGGGGCTGGGTACGGCACAGGAGAGAGACACATGGTCCTTTGTCCCAGGGTGGGTCAGATGAGAGAAGAAAGCTGCCAGCACTGAGAGGAGGGAAAGCGGAGGGTGGGGGAAGACCCCGTAAATGAGGATGTCTTGGAACCCATTAGTGACAAAGTGGGCTTGTCCTCAATCCTGAGGAATAGCAGGGTCTTCTCGGTTACAGAGAGGACAGGCCTATTTTCTGTTCTGGCAGAAGGAGGCTCACAGGGAGAGATGGTCACCTACGTGATGACAGAGGCCCTGTCAGACTAACTCACTTCTTACGACGTCACCTGACTCAGGGCCATGTGACTACTTGTGAAATGAGTGAGACCCTGTCTCACCTTGTATATTCTCGGTGCCTGGAGCGGCGCTGGCCCACCCACACAAGGCATTCACGATTCGTGAGAGGGCCGCCATGGGAATGGGATGTTGGGCGCAAGCGTGGGAAGAAACAACACACCCTGTTAATCAGATGGCAGGAGGGCACTGGGACTTCAGGTAGCAAAAGGACCTCAGGAATCACAGATGACACTGTTCCTTTCTGCAGAGATTTAGCTTTTTCTCTTGGACAAAAGGCTGCCCTAGTTTCAAGGGATGTCAACGCAAAATCCTTAGCCCTGGTCACTGGAGCCGGCCATCCTAAGGCCTTCCCTCTGAAACTGAACTAGGACCTGCAGATGGCAGATTTCTCTAATACTGAGGATTTTTAAAAGCACATTTGCCCCAGCAGATCAGAAAACTTAAGCAAAACCAAAGAAACCCCAAGCAGAAGGGCCGAGTAACCCAGAGCATGGGCGTCCGGGACAGACAGTGGCGCCACCTGGCGACAGGCCTGTCCCAGCAGGGGAAGGGAGCCTGGAAGCCCTGACTATCTACTCAAGGCTGAGACGGTCCTTCCCATTTGCATCCAGAGAGCATCTTAGAGATGGGAAGGATGTCAGTGATCTCAGCAAACTTCCTGAGCGCCTGACTCATCTTTTTTTTTTTTTTTTTTTTTTTTGCGGTACGTGGGCCTCTCTCACTGTTGTGGCCTCTCCCGTTGTGGAGCACAGGCTCCGGACGCGCAGGCTGAGCGGCCATGGCTCACGGGCCCAGCCGCTCCGCGGCATGTGGGATCTTCCCGGACCGGGGCACGAACCCATGTCCCCTGCATCGGCAGGCGGACTCTCAACCACTGCACCACCAGGGAAGCCCCTGACTCATCTTTATACCCACCGAGGACCTGGCCCACTGAAGGGGCTCGGGAAATGTCTGCTGAAACAGGAATTCGGCTCCACCGTTTACTGGAGAGGAAGCTGAGGCCCCAAATCTGACAGTCCTATTCTGGGAAATTCCTACAAATGACAACACTGCCTTCCTGACCCCAGTGCTGGAGACCTTCCTGAGCCAAAAACGGAGCTGGGTGGCATGGGCTCTGGTACCATAACCCAGGAGGGACATTCTTAGAGCTGAGGGCAGCAGACTGGTCTTTCTAGAGCTGCCAGGGAGAGCAGGTGGCCCAGAACACACTACATATAAAATCCCACCCCAGACCACATGCATTTTATAGTGGAGACAAGATCAAGAAGTTAAAGCAACTCAACCAAGGTCACCCCGGGGGTGATCGCTGGGGCCACGCTCAGACCCATGCTTTCCCTCAGACCTCGCCTGGTCCTCCCAAACCCACGGCTCACATACAGCTGTACAGAACTGCTAACAGGCATCTCCCAGGACCCAGAGCGTAGGGAGTCAGAACTACGACATCAGCTCCAAGGCTGCCCTGACCTCATCTGCGGCGGGTGCTGCCACCTCTCTTGGCAGCTCCTGTTCTTGGGCCATCAAGGCCAGAAGCTTTCGGATCAGAACCACATCCTTCATGACAGCCTGCAGGTTCACCGTCTGGCCGTTGGTGAACATCTGGTCCCCGAGGCGGCTGACGGGGCGATACCTGTAGGAGGACGCATGGCATCAGTGGGTGCTCAGCATGAAGGGCATGTTCCTCAGCCTCTCACCCACCCCTACTTCACCACCACACTCAGAAAGAAACCCACATTCTTCCTGCACTCAGGAAGAATGGAAAGGAAAATGCTCCTACCACCTGCCACCTGGGAGTGGAACAGATGCGCTAGTTCTCAGTGCCCGTGACCCTTCCATCATCCTCTCCCAGAGGTCATTATTCAATTGTCCCAGAAGCCTTTGTCAGGTGAAATAAAGCCAATGAAAGGGCATTACCTTGAGGGCGGCACCACCAAGAAATCCAGAAAGAACATACTGGGATTGAATCTGGACTCCATGCCAACATCTTCCAGTCCCAGAAAAAGGTAATTCAGAAAGAATCCTGTGTTTGAAATAAACCAAAAGGATCATTTAAATCTATATGTAAGAGCATGGAAGGATGACCACGGAAATTTTACTGAGTGGAAAAAAAAAAAATCCCAGAATGTAGGACAATATGTAGAGTAAGATCACACTTGTCTTTATAAAAACTAATGAGCAAAAAAACAGTCTCTGGGTGCTGTGAGCCTACACACAGGGGAGATGATGGGTTTAAAGACGAGTGCTACAGGGATGACAGTGCTTAGCCCAGGGGCTGCGATGGACAAGGATGGGAAACAAAAACTTTCACGTGCTTTGGGTTACGTTCCTGGATCATTAGACTCACGCGCACGCGTGCACACGACACACTTATTACTTTGGTATTTATAAGAAAATGTATTAGAAATAAACAAACAAAAATCAAATCAAAAAATAGTTTGTCTTCTTAAGATGGGTGGGATGGGGGGGGTAGGTCCAAGAGGGAGGGGATATATGTACACATATAGCTGTTTCAATTCACTGTACAGCAGAAACTAACACAACATTGTAAAGCAACTATACCCCAATTAAAAAAATAATAACAACAACAACAAAAAGAAACAAAATAAAAAACCCTCCACGTAGATGCTACCAAGATCGTCTGTGGATCAAAGCTGTGTTTCAAGTGTCTGGTAACCCAAAAAAAAGCTACAGAGAGAATGAATAGAACATGTCAGGGCCAACAACACTCATACTACCTTGAGTGCCATCTTTTTTCTGACATCACTTATCCCCTTAGCAAGATTTTCATTTTTAAGTGCTTGTCATTACACAGCAGTTACATTCAGTGTTCCAGAACACACTCTCAGAGGGTGGGTGATATGTGGGCTTTTCTTATAAATTCAAAGACTAATGGAAGACTTTCTTATTTGTAGGGAATTAAAATGTATGAGAATCCTAATTTAATAAAAACAGAGTTCATTTTTTGATTCACAGAAGGAATTCCCATAGAAACCTTAAAAAAAAAACCCAACTTTTATTTATGGGCATTTAAAATAAAGTGAGTTACACTGAACCTTCGAGACATATGTCAAACTGTATTAGGCGATGCCCACCTGCAGCTGTCATTTAATGACCAGGCTCAGTTACAGTCACTGTCAAGTTCATGCCTTCCCCACACTATAAGGCATCAACAACAATGTACCCTGAAGCCTGCCCCAAATCTACTGTTCGATTTCAGGAGAGATCCACAAGAATCACAATTGTGAAAGCATAAAAATAAAAAGGCAGGGTAAAGGAGTCCAGGAAAGCAAAGGGCTATTTCTTTAGGCTGGTACAGCACCTTCATTATTCCAAAGAGCCGTGAGATGCTCTTGAGCGCTGGTGGGTGTCAAGTATCCTCGTTTTCCCATCTGAGCTTCCTCAATTCCTGGAGCCGAAGAGGGGAATCAGAGCACAGTAAGTTAATTACAGGCACTCCCTCCTTAATGGGATTTATCAAGTCTTTTCCCCACCCTGCCAAGCCTGCAATCTAACCACAAAAATCAATCTCTAGGACAGCATACTCTCTGCTCTGAATTTTTTCCCCTTTAATCTAATTTCTAAAGTAATGAAAACCATATAACTAGTGTATGAAATCTAAAAAAGTAGAGCCAAAGGGGAAAAAAAAATCACCCACGATTTCATCATGTTAACACGATTACCACTTTTATATATTCTTTTCTGGTCCTTTGGTTTATACAGTTTTAGATCATTATAATCTCAGGTGTGGATTTATTTTGTACTACTTTGTTCATTTGCTGTCATCTTGTGAGCATTTCTGCATGTTGCCCTATAGCTTTTGCCCTATAGTCTCACCATCATTTTTTTTTTTTAACCCAGACTGAAACCTAGTCCTTTATCTCTATTTTGTCTATTTTCCCAAGAGATGTCACTGTTCCAGAAAATAACTTAAATATCCTTGGAGTGGAGGTAGTCTCTCTCTTCCTACTGGGATGTCTTCTTGGCTCCTTTCCCAAACTTGGCATTGAGACCGAGACCCAAGAACACAAGCACAGTGCCCACCCACTGCATGGGGCTGATGGGGTTGGCGAAGAGGATAACAGAGGCCAAAATGGTGAAGAACTTTCGAGTTGTGGTGATCATGGAGCAGGTCAGGGGACCAAAATACACAACTGTCATGAAGATGAAGCTCTGGCCCAGGGCACTAGTCAGGCCAATCACCATCATCTTTAATGGCTGCATGATATCCCTCCGAGAGGATGTTTCCCGAGTGACTGAACCACACTGCGATAGTTGGATATCTGAGTTGATCCCAATCTTTTTACTACTATAAGTTACACTGTGGTAAATAGCTTTATGCACATGGCTTTTACCAGAAAGCTTCACAGCAGAATTATGGATAAATGAGGATGAATATTTTTATGGGTAAACGTATATTCAATTTCTTCTTACAAATATCTTGCTGGTGCGTAAGAAGTAGTTTCATTTTGGTCTCTCAGATTAAGCAAGATCACTCTGGGATAATGTTTATCAGCTATACCCAGAGTAAGACAGAAAAATCACACTTGGGGCTGCCATTCAGGAGGTGTGGCCCCAAGCACTGAGATGATTAACAAAGATAAGTAAGTAATGTGACAGTCTAGGTTCAAAACTATCAACTTCTTTTGGAATACATTCACTGAAATTAAATATTGCTTGGGAATTCCCTGGAGGTCCAGTGGTTAGGACTCCGCACTCTCACTGCTGAGGGCCCAGGTTCGATCCCTGGTCAGGGAACTAAGATCCCACAACCTGCACAGGGTGGCCAAAAAAATTTTTTTTAATTGCTCAGTATTCTTTTTTTATGTACTTATCAGGGCAGGAACTGTGACTTGTCTGTGTTCCTAACACCTAACAGTATCTAGGACCTAGCAGATACTAAATTTTCACTGGCTTGAATACACATGTTCGAAATATCGTAAGATAATCTATATTTAAAAAACCCTACTCTTCTGCTTTTTTCCACGTTTGTAAAATCCAGCTTCATTCCACCTCCAATTCTCTACTTGGTTTCTTTACCAACTGCAGAAGACACGTCACTGAAAGTTTTTAGAGAAATCTGTAACTTGGAGAACAATTAATAGATGTACCATAATTTAATTACTCTCTATTAAGAGGCACTGAAGTCAATTCCAATTTTAAACGACTTAATACTGTGGGCATGCCTAATTCTTAGGATAAAATCATTAAAGTGGAATTGCTAGGTCAAGAGTTTACACGTCTAAAATTTTGATTCCTGTAAAAGCAAAACATTTCAACCAATTAATGCAACTGAAGGAAATGTGGGGAATGCAATGAAGAGAGGCTCTGACCTTCAGGGATAAACCACGGAGTTAGAAAGCTATGTGCGTTCAGTGGAGAGAAAAGATCCCATTAACCTAAAGAACCATTTTGCAGGCACTTTTTTTTTTTTTAAGATTATGAATGTTTATTTTTTTATTTTATTTTTTTGCTGTACGCGGGCCTCTCACTGTTGTGGCCTCTCCCGTTGGCGGAGCACAGGCTCCGGACGCGCAGACTCAGCGGCCATGGCTCACGGGTCCAGCCGCTCCACGGCATGTGGGATCCTCCCAGACCGGGGCACGAACCCGTGTCCCCCGCATCGGCAGGCGGACTCTCAACCACTGCGCCACCAGGGCAGCCCCTGCGGGCACTTCTGGAAAGAACCCCGCTCTTACTAAACTGGCTTGATGAGCTGAGGAAGATGAGCTGCATCTAGCAGTGCTCTCCAGCTCCTGACCCAGAGCTGCCAGCGCAGGAAGTGACCCCACCAGTTCAGTCACAGACTAAAGCAGACTGGCGTTGTTCCCTCACTGGGCTGGAGTCAGAAGAGACCTGTGGGATGCCACCTCCTCACATGGACCGCACCCTTCCTAACGGGACACTTTTGCAGCCTGCAAAAAATGAAATCTGCCTCGATGGGACCTCAGAACGGCCCTAATGTGTGTTTCGTTTAGCTCTAAGAGCTGCCATGTCAAAAACAATTGTCGGGAAGTCAAATAACTTGGGGAAGACAAGATCACAGTGGGTGGAGTACCCGGCTTTAAGAATTCTCATTCGAAAATGCTATCATGTTGGGGCTTGAGGAACACTCTGGAGTGAACGTGAATTTCACAAGCTTATGGCACCCCTCATGGGATCACCAGTGCGTGGAGATCACTGAGGCACAGGCCTCGCTGCTTGGCCCCCTTCAATACCAGGAACGTGGCCAGACCCCTGTCCTAATGCTCACCTGCCTCCACATCACCTCCCCCTGGAGTTACTGACCTGCGTCACCCACAGCCTCCCCCAAGAGCAGAGGCCACAAGGTCAGGTCTCCACTTTGGCACTGAACTCGGCCAGAGGCCGGGTCCTGGGCACGAGGCTGAGCGCCCAACAGGTAAATGTCTGCTAAATACTAAAAACCCAATCAAAAAACTATCAAAGACTAGGGCTGACTTGTTTCTAATGCACAGAATTTTGGGTGGCACGATCATATTCTCATAGCTGCAGTGAAGATTACTTCAAAGAATGGATTTGACAAAGGCTACCTAACTTTTAGATATTTGCCCCAAAGAAATAGGTATCCTCTAGATTTCTGACCATCTTTGTTCTCAATCTATGAACATTTTCTAAGGTGCCCTAAGGGCTAGAGCAGCAGTTTCCAACCTTAAACATTATTTTAGGGGCTATATATAGTGTAGAAAAATCCACCCTCGTGGTTGTTCACGGTTCACCATTGAACAGGCTTTCTAAATGCACTGTGGTATACTGGATTGGATCCTGGATAAACTGGTGAAATTCAGATAAAGTCTGTAGTTCAGTTAATAGTGTACCAATGTTAATTTCTTAGTTTTGACAAATGCACCATGGTCATCTAAGATGTTATGTTAGGGCAAACTGAGTAAAGAGTACACAGTAACTCTCTGTACCATGTCTGCAACCCTTTTGTATGTCTAAAATTAGTCTAAAGTAGAAGGTTTATTTAAAAAGTAATAATAGGGCTTCCCTGGTGGCGCAGTGGTTGAGAGTCCGCCTGCTGATGCAAGGGACACAGGTTCGTGCCCCGGTCTGGGAAGATCCCACATGCTGCGGAGCGGCTGGGCCCATGAGCCATGGCCGCTGGGCCTGCGCGTCCGGAGCCTGTGCTTTGCAACAGGAGAGGCCACAACAGTGAGAGGCCCGCGTACCACAAAAAAAAAAAAAAAAAAAGTAATAATAAACACATTTGCTATTGCTATGGTCTCAATGTTTGTATTCCCTCAAGTTTCATGTGTTGAAATCCTAACCCCCCAAATGGTGGTGTGTTAAGAGGTCGGACCTTTGGGAGGTGATTAGGTCATGAAGGTGGAACTCTCGTGACTGGGACTGGTGCCCTTATGAAAAGACCCCAGCAGAGCTCCCTTGCCTCTTTCCACCATGTGAGGTTACAGGGAGTAGTTGGCTGTCATTGAGGAAGTGGGCCCTCACCAGACACCGAATGTGCCAGCACCACAACCCTGGACTTCCCAGCCTCCAGAACTGTGAGAAATACACGTCTGTTGTTTATAAACACCACTCGGTTTATGGTACTTTTGTTACAGCGGCCCAAATGGGTAAGGCAGTTACTTACTCCAGGCCTTGCCACAGTCCTCGATGCAAAAGACAGATCATGCAACTCCAGGAAGAGAACTTACTTCCTTGCCTACTCTGTGTTCTTGAACTCTGGAATAAGGTTTAGAAACAATATGCTACAGACTTTCGCACATGAAATTTCCTCAACTCTGGGCAAGAAGTTCTGTCGCTGCCACTACATAGAGTTGGAAACCCAAGGTCCAAGAAGAGACCTTCTCTAAGCCCCTCAGAATAAGCAGCAGAGTGAGGTGTCCATCACAGGTGATGCTTTTCCTGCCCTGGCACATTGACTGTATAACAAAAAACAAACGGTCAATATCTACAGAGCACGTAAGACATAGCAGGCACTGGTCTCAGTACTTCAAATGGAATACCTTATTTAACCTTCACTTCAAAAGAAAAAACAAAAAGCATCTTTAAACAAACTTACAACTACAAAAATGAAAAAGCAGGAGTACCAAGTCTCTCAAGTTTCTTCCCAGATACCCCCAAGGGCAGAGCAGAGCTACTCCAGGGATCTGACAGGACAGTCAGAAGCAGCCTGCAGGAGGCGCTAACATTCTTTGGCTGCTCACAGCTTTTCTTTAAAATTCACCTACACTTTACTTCAAAATAAATCCACACTTGTTTGACAACAAAATGGCGTGAAATATTTGCCAGGTAAATATCTTAACTTCTTCCTCAAAAATCTTTCAGAAAACCAACCACCTGTGGCAAGAGGTGCGTCATTCAGCCTGTGAGGAGCTGCCTCGCCCTGCAGCCCAGCCGTCAGTTCTGCGCGAGAGGCCGGGGCTGGGAGCTCGCCAGGATGCCCACTGGCCCTAGGGCCTGGACACCTACCATCTGCTGGCCCACCACAAACGCGCAGCTGAGAAACACGTGGTGTGGAGGACCAGGGATCCCCAAGGCTCGGGACACGTCGGATGGTCACACGTGAAAGACATGCCGAGGGCCTCCTGGGGCCCGGCCTGCTTACCCGGGGGCTCAGTGTCCTTCTGGTCAGCTTTCCTGTGCACCATGGCCGGATACGTGATTGTCAGTTTGCTGTTGTGCTCCTTTCGGACAACTGACCGCCCGGTTCTGGACATGAGGACAGTTTTGAGGAGAGAAAAAAAACCAAACAATGTCAAATCTAAAATATGACACAAATGAACGTATCTGTGAAACAGAAGCAGACTCACAGATATAGAGAACAGGCTTGTGGTTGCCAAGGGGAATGGCGGGTGGGGGAAGGAAGGATTGGGAGTTTGGAATTAGCAGATGCAAACTATTATGTATAGGACGGGTAAACAGCACAGGGAACTATATTCAATAACCTGTGATAAACCAAAATGGACAAAATATGAAAAGGAATATATATATATATATATATATATATATATATGTATAACTGAATCACTTCGCTATATAGCAGAAGTTTATACAACATTGTAAATCAACTATACTTTAATAAAATTTAAAAAAACAACAGAGGGGAAGGTACTCACTTGCAGTGGGGACATCGCTTAGCAGTCATATGCGCCTTCCAGAAGAAAGCAATAAGTTTGCTTCTGCTCTCACAGACATTTTTTACCTATTAAAAAAAAGCAAGGAAACTCAGAGTGCCATTCTGAAGACAATCCAGTAGGTATTCATTTTGTGGTTTTCACCTTTTTTTGAAAAACCAGAGGAAGCCACCGCTTTCTTAAAATTTCCCACAGAACCCTAATATAGCCAAACGCTACCCATCACTGAGCGACTTCTTTCCTTAAGTTTCCTCATTCATAATATGGGAATGAGAATAATAACCACCTTACCAAGCTGTTACTAAGATAAAGACATCATGAATGCAGTGGTGGGGGGGCTTGGAATACAGCAAGGATCAATAAATGCTACTTTAATTTAAAACAAGCCTGGACTTCCCTGGTGAGATAGTGGTTGGGAATCTGCCTGCCAGTGCAGGGGACACAGGTTTGAGCCCTGGTCCGGGAGGATCCCACATGCTGCGGAGCAACTAAGCCCGTGCGCCACAACTGCTGAGCCTGCGCTCTAGAGCCCGCGTGCCTGGAGCCCGTGCTCCACAGCAGGAGAAGCCACCGCAATGAGAAGCCCACGCACCGCAACAAAGAGTGGCCCTCACTCGCCGCAACTGGAGGGGGCCCACGTGCAGCAACGAAGACCCAACACAGCCAAAAGTAAAAAATAAATAAATTAAAAATAAATAAATAAATAAAACAAACCTCTCTAGGGACTTCCCTGGTGGTCCAGTGGCTAAGGTTCCGCGCTCCCAATGCAGGGGGCCCGGGTTCGATTCCTGGCCAGGGATCTAGATCCCACGTGCCGCGACTAAGAGTTTGCATGCCACAACTAAGACTCTGCATGCCGCAACTAAAGATACTGCATGCCACAACTAAAGATCCCACATGCCACTACGATGATCCCACATGCCTCAACTAAGACCCGGCACAGCCAAATAAATACATAAATGTTAAAAAGAAAAAAAGAAACCCCTCTGGGTGCAGCTGCTGCCTCCCTTGAATGGACCTCAAAGTTCCGAGGGAAGGCACATCCACAGTTAAGCTACACTAGTGGTTCTGAACTGGCTGCAAATGAGACCCACCCGGGGGGCTTTTGTACCCTCCCCTGGGGCCGTACCCTAGACCAATTAAATCAGAATCTCTGGTGTGAAACTTGGGCATGAGGTGAATCAGATCTCAAGATGAGCCCTGCAGGTTGATTACCTAGACAACTCATTCCCTGAACAAATTAACACTTACACAGGTGTGATGGGGGGACAGGGAGGCAGCAGTCATTTAGCAGTGTTGGAAGGAGAAAGAAGCACAGGGCGTGGGCCTTATTCTCCAGGTGAGACCGTAAGCCAGAGCATAAGCCTCACTGGATGCTGTACCCAAGCCACTAATTTCACCTAACCTTCTCCTGCAGGCAGGCATCAAAGATGAGGACCCAGTGGCTCAGGGATGGTTATGTAACTTACAAGGTCAGAGGCCTCACGAGAGGCAGAGCTCGGATTCAAACTTTGGGAAGCTAAAGGATACGCAAAAGACAGTGCAGTGCGGAGGCAACTGGGATAATTATGCTAAAAACTGAGTGTTTGGGAAACAGAGAGATAGGATAACTCACACGTGCGCCGTGGGCTCCCAGGAGGTTGTTCTGTAGGATTTTGGTTGTATATCGTTCTAACTCTTCCTGAATTTCGAAGGCAGTAGGATCAGCATTTTCTTCCAGAAACTGGAAAACAGAGAAAAAAACTGCACGATCAAAGTAAAGCAAGTGTATGATGAGCAGCAGCAGGGGGCAGCCTCTCCAAGGACGGGAGAGTTTCGTTTGAGGGAAGAGAAAGAAACCTCATGGCTGCTGTGGTGCATTTTCAAAAGTTTGGCCACGCTGCTGTTAAAAAAATAAAATAAAAATGTAGACTCTTCTGCTTCCAGTAGTGGTCGGCTAGATTATTCAGACCAAACCGAAAAGAACCGAGACGGGATAAAATATTTTTAAAAATGTAAAGCTCCGAAGAACTGACAGGACAGTGAGGGATAACCAAGGACAAACTGAAGGGAAAATGGGAATCCAGGTCAAAGAGCAGAGGGGCCGGGGCTGCTCTGAGGCAGGGATGCCGCACTGCACAGCTCTGGGGCAACCCTCAGGGTAGTTGTGTCCCTCCGGGGAAGATGCTGACAGACTTGTGATGCTCCCTGGAGCTGCACAACACGTTAGCCTGGCCTTGGAAACATTCTACAATCCACAAATTTTGAACTTTTCATTTTGAAAGTCTTAAATGATAAAGTGGAGAGAAATGAAAGCTTAGAGTTAGTGCAAGGACAGGAATCTAACAGGATATCTTCCTGCCATATCGCACCCCACAAACACAGGAGGCTGGGGACCCTAAGGGCTATGTCCTTGGGAACTAGACCAGCCCTGGAACAGAACCACCTGGATTCCCATAGCCTGCAGTGCAGTCCAGCCTTGAACATGGACGAGGATGGTCCCAGGCCACCAAGCATATGGCAAAAGCATTAAGAACCCTCTCTGGAGGAAGGCAGCCAACATCCCAGACCTCAAATTATTCCTACAAAGAATTTGCTAAGTACAATGACAAATTGCCAAAAATAAGCACAGAAGGAGGATAAAGAGAGGGAGTTCCTGGAGACTAGGACAATATCTTCTTTAAAAAATTTATTTATGTATGGCTGTGTTGGGTCTTCACTGCTGCGCGCGGGCTTTCTCTAGTTGCGGCCAGTGGGGGCTACTCTTCACTGCGGTGTGTGGGCTTCTCATTGCGGTGGCTTCTCTTGTTGCGGAGCACGGGCTCTAGGCATGAGGGCTTCAGTACTGGCGGCACACGGGCTCTAGAACGCAGACGCAGTAGTTGTGGCACCCGGGCTTAGTTGCTCCGCGGCATGTGGGATCTTCCCGGACCAGGGCTCGAACCCGTGTCTCCTGCATTGGCAGGCAGATTCTTAACCACTGCGCCACCAGGGAAGTCCTTTAATTATTCTTATGGCTTCATGTTTTCACACCTAGCTATTTGTACCCAGTCACAAGACCTAAAGCTCAAGCATTCTGCTGACTGTTCTTAGGGGCCACACACAAATATCTCTTGCACCCACCACTCTGGCTTGTCTGATTGCCACGACAGCCACTACCCACTCACCCTGTACTGAATTCTCTCCAGCTCGTACACTGATTGTAGGGCCCCGACTTCCAGAACTCTCAGCTGGCAGAGCAGCAGGTGAATCACAGCCCGGGGGCAAGTCAGCATGTGACAGTTTAAACAGGAACCCCGGAGCAGCAGGTAGAGTTTCTGAAGAGAGGGAATAAGAGAGACAGGATATTAGAACGTGACATAGCAGTCAAAGTGATTTTCAACGTAATAAATACTTACGATTTTTGCTTCTATGTTGTCAGTTTACTCCTTTAAGAATACTACTTCACCCTATGTACCTGGAAAGTCCTTCTTCACCTTAAGAACTCTATAAATATTCCTCTATATGTTCTCTTACGGTTTTATTTTAATCCATTAACACTAGAAATTTACTTTGGGTCTGAGGTCGGGAACTACCTTTATTTTATTTAAATACCAAATTTAGTACTCATTTAAATACTGAAAACTTTTTTTAAAATATTTATTTATTTAGGCTACACCAGGTCTTAGTGGCAGGTGGGATCTTCACTGCTTCATGTTTAGTTGCAGCATGTGTGATCTAGTTCCTCGACCAGGGTTCAAACCGGGGCCCCCTGCATTGGGAATGTGGAGTCTTACCCACTGGACCACCGGGGAAGTCCTAAATATTGAAAACGTTTAATTAAAATGTTTCATTTAGGGCTTCCCTGGTGGCGCGGTGGTTGAGAGTCCGCCTGCCAACGCAGGGGACACGGGTTCGTGCCCCGGTCCAGGAAGGTCCCACATGCCGCGGAGCGGCTGGGCCCGTGAGCCATGGCCGCTGAGTCTGCGCGTCCGGAGCCCGTGCTCCTCAATGGGAGAGGCCACAACAGTGAGAGGCCCGCGTACCGCAAAAAAAAAAAAAAAAAGTTTCATTTAAAATAATGTTTCAAATGTTTAGTATTTAACTAAGACAATTCTCTTCCCCTAATACGATTAACAGACAAAAATCATGTCCATGTACAAATCCCGGAGGCTGGGTTAACTGATGTAAGAAGCCAAAAGTGTTCAAAGTAGGACTGAACAGTAACTTCATTCTCAGCTCAGTGCTGGGCCTTCTGGAGCTCTGCTCTTCCTGCCACTAAGCAAGAGCCAACAAATCCACCTGAAGGGCTCAGGGAGGCCTGGAGAATTCCAAAGTCCTCTATTGCCAGGGAAGCCCCACCCACATTTCTGAAAGACATAAAGCCCTTAGAACAAAAGGTCTAGGGACGGATCTGAACACTTTCCCCCTGTGTAAACAGAATCCAGCTGTGGCTCTTCTCAATGGGAATCAAACTGAAGTTCCTTTAGGTAGGGCTCGAGGCCAAGCTGAATGTACTGAATTTCGCTCCTCAAGGTTTTAAGTTGCCAAGTAAAGAGCACTTTCACTCAAAGTGTCGGGAGCTGACCTCCTGAGACACCTGCCCCAGGCAGAGGGGTGGCCCTCACAAATCCCACCCGCACCCTGAGACCCACGCGGCCAGGGTGGCCCAGGCCAGAACATACCTCGAAGAGGAGAGGGTTGTACACAGTGAGCGGGAGCTCGATGTGGCCCAGGTGCCCGGAGCAGTTGCTGAAGTCCTGCACGCAGGTGGAGCACACCTCTTTGGAGTCTGCGGGGCCCAGAGCTAGATCGTACAGGCCGTTCACCGATGGGTTCCCCAGGCTATCTAGGTACCGAGGGTTTGTAATGGACTTAACGCTTAATTTCCTAGGGAGATAAAAAAAGACCAGGTGAGACAAGGTTACCCAACTTCTAGGACATTTCCTCTTCGGCACTTACAAAGGGATGGTTTAATGTCTGTGTCTTCAGACGTGCAGACGGCTCCAGAGGGCAGACTCGGTGTCTGCCTTGCTCCCCACTGCAGCTCAGCACTTAGCCCAGAGCCTGCGCTCAACAGGTGCTCAATGAATATGTGCTGAACGAAGAGCAGTGAGTGGTAACATCTTTAAAACCCAGATTCAGTGCAAATCTTGCGCTAACCGAACACACTGGCCGACTTTATACAAAGAAGTACCGACTTACACGCCAAACGCGTCATAAGCAGCATTTAGTCTCACTTGAACCCTCTGAGATGGGCATCACTATATGCGTTTTTCAGAAGAGGAAACAGGCTCAGAGTGGTTAGTGATTTAATTCAGGTGACAAAGCCCAGAATGGTGGGGGTGTGGTGAGATATGGACCAGACCTAACCCCAAACCCACAGAGTTCAAGAAAGGGAATAATCCCAGTATGTAGGAATAGTGAATTGAGAAAAGTTAAACATAAATATGCAAACCTTTGAGAAGTATAACCTGCTTTACTAAAGGTTTCATTGCAGTATTTTATGTTTGGTTGAAAGCAGGCTCCCATAGGACACCTAACTACTTTTACCCAAATTACGTTCATGCCAAGTTTGCTTTTAAACTTTCTTTTTTTTGTAAATTAGAAAATAAAGATAATGAAATCCAAATCTCACAATGTAGAGAAAACTGCTAACAGACTTCTTTCTATGGATACATTTTTAAAAACTGTAACTGGGATCATTTGCCATTTCTAGCATTGCCTTTGTCATTTTCATTGAGCATTAAGTGTTTTCAGGTCACTAAAAATTCTTTGGAAAGATTCTGTAATTAAGAACTACCAGGGACTTACCCTGGTGGCGGAGTGGTTAAGAATCCACCTGCTAATGCAGGGGACACGGGTTCGAGCCCTGGTCCGGGAAGATCCCACATGCCGCGGGGCAACTAAGCCCATGTGCCGCAACTACTGAGCCTGCACTCTAGAGCCCGTGAGCCACAACTACTGAAGCCCGCGTGCCTACAGCCCGAGCTCCGTAGCAAGAGAAGCCAAAGCAATGAGAAGCCTGCGCGCCACAACGAAGACCCAACACAGCCAAAAATAATCACCAAATCTTTCATTATATGTCAATTAATATAATTCATTTAGCCAAACTCCACTATAAGTAAGCTCATGCCACCTATCTGTATACAGATTTTTGTATAGCATAATTCAATCTTTTAACTATTTCCTAAAAATATAATTAGTTCCTTGGTGAAGGGAAATTCTTGAATCAAAGGGGGTGAACTGTTCTGTTTTGTTTTCTGGCTTCCTGCGTGGCTTGCAGGATCTTAGTTCCCCAACCAGGAATTGAACCCAGGGCCCCTGCAGTGGAAGCTTGGAGTCCTAACCACTGGACTGCCAGGGAAGTCCCAGGGTGAACTGTTTTGAAGCTCTTGATATATTCTGCCATATTGCATTCCAGAAAACATGGGCTAACAATAGATTGTCTGTTTGTCCTAACCAGCACTGAGTCTTAGCACTTAAAAACTTTCCAAATTTAAGGTGAAAAAATGCCACCCACTGTGACGTTAAATTTTTTTTTAACAGAAATTAGAATATGTCTTTTTTTTTAATTTAAAAATTTTTTTTTTTTTTTTTTGTGGTACGCGGGCCTCTCACTGTGTGGCCTCTCCCGTTGTGGAGCACAGGCTCCGGATGTGCAGGCCCAGCGGCTATGGCTCACGGGCCCAGCCGCTCCGCGGCATGTGGGATCTTCCCGGACCAGAGCACGAACCCATGTCCCCTGCATTGGCAGGCAGACTCTCAACCACTGCGCCACCAGGGAAGCCCTAAAATTTTTTATTGGAGTATAGTTGCTTTACAATGTTGCATTACTTTCTGCTGTACGGCGAAGTGAATCAGCATCCCACCCACCCCCTTCCCTGTCACGTTAATTAATCGTTTCATTATGTTTTGTTTTAAAGGCCATTTTGGTCCTTTACTTAATTAAAAAAATAAAATTTAACTCATTCTTAAGTTAAAATCTTAACTTTTTTTATTATTGTCTACGTGAGCTCCTTACATATGAGGACATTAACCTTTTTCCTTGGTGGCAAATATTTTCCTAGCTTGTGATGTCTTTTGTCATTTTTCACAGGTGAAAGTTTATAAATTCTTCGAACAGCTTTGTTGAGCTGTAACTCACGTACTATACAATTCGTCCATTTGAAGTATACACTCGGTGTTTTTTAGCATATCCAGAGAGCTGTGCAACCATCACCACAATATCATTTTTGTCCCCAGTAAAGGAAACCCTCGCAGTCACTCTCCATCCGTCTCTACCTCCCTCACAGTCCTATGCAATGACTAATCTACTTTTTGCCTCCAGAGACTTGTCCATCCAGACATTTCACATAAATGAAATCATATGCTATGTGGTCTCTTATAGCAGGCTTCTTTTACCTTGCATGTTTTCAAGTTCATCCATGTTGCAGCCTGTATCTGTATTTCATTTTTTTATAGCCAAAAAAATATTCCATTGCATGGATACACCATATTTTATTGGGTTAGTTTTATACTTTGGCTACTATAAATAATGCTGACAGGAACATTTGCGTGCAAGTTTTCTTTTTTTTAAATTACAAATGCATTGGAAATTTCCTGGGTACTCTTCTTTTTTTTTTTAAATTAATTTTTATTTTTGTCTGCACTGGGTCTTTGTTTCTGCGTGCAAGCTTCCTCTAGTTGCAGTGAGTAGGGGCTACTCTTCGTTGCAGTGTGCGGGCTTACTGCGGTGGCTTCTCTTGTTGCAAAGCACAGGCTCTAGGTGCGCAGGCTTCAGTAGATGTGGCGTGTAGGCTCAGCAGTTGCAGCACGCCGGCTCTAGAACACAGGCTCAGTAGTTGTGGCGCACGGGCTCTAGGGCGCAGGCTCAGTAGTTGTGGCACATGGGCTTAGTTGCTCCGTGGCGTGTGGGATCTTCCCAGACCAGGGCTTGAACCTGTGTTCCCTGCGCTGGCAGGCAGATTCTTAACCACTGCGCCACCAGGGAAGTCCTGTACACAAGTTTCTGTGTGAATATATTTTTTTCATTTCTCATGGATATACACCTAGGAATGAAAGTGCTGAGTCATATGGTAACTCTACGTTTAACTTTTTGAGGAACTGCCAGACTGTTTTCCAAAGCGGCTGCACCATTTTACAGTCCCACCAGCAATACACCAAGGCTCTAACTTCTCCACGTTCTTGCCAACACATTTTATGACCTGACTTTTTGACTCTAGCCATCCTAGTGGGTGTGACATAGTATCTCACTGTGGTTTTGATAACTAATGAGGTTGAGCACATCTTTGTGTACCTACTGGCCATCTATATATCCTCTTTGGAGAGATGTCTATTCAAATCCTTTACCTGTTTTGTAATTGGGTTGTTTGCTGTTTTATTATTGAGTTGTAAGAGTGCTTTGTATATTCAGTATACAAGTCCTTTGTCAGATACATGATTTGCAGATATTTCTTCCAACTCATCTTTTCACTTTCTTCATGATATTATTTGCATAATTTAAAATTTTTTAGTGAGTTAAACTCACTGCTGCTTTCTTCCACTACCTTTGGGCTAAGTCTTTCTCCTTCGAAGTTGGATAAATATTCATCTACGTTTCCTTCTCATTCATTTTACACTAAGCTCTAAAACTTAATTGGGGGCTTCCCTGGTGGCGCAGTGGTTGGGTCCGCCTGCTGATGCAGGGGACACGGGTTCGTGCCCCGATCCGGGAAGATCCCACAGCCCGTGAGCCACGGCCGCTGAGCCTGCGCGTCCGGAGCCTGTGCTCCGCAATGGGAGAGGCCACAGCAGTGAGAGGCCCGCGTACCACAAGAAAAAAAAAAAACAAAAAAAAAAACTTAACTGGAATTAAAAACAAGGAAAACATTTATTGCATAAGGCAAACACAAATTAATTAGGTCTGGGTGCCAAGACTTGTACCACTAGATCCTCTTTCTATCATGTTCTGTAAGTTGGTACTTCACTTCCCTTGCCTGGAGCCTACAGTGATGGAAAAAGAGTAGGCAGGTGGGGCCGGCACACACCTGTGTCAACTGGCAGAAGAACTGTGTCCTGTGCTTGTCAAGGCAACACAAATAGCTCACATCCAAAACTGAATGTATTTTTTTTTTAATCTTCATCCTAAGTCTTTCTATGTGGTAAGGAGCAAAGTTCCTCTCTCTAGCTGGGGAGGAGGAGAAAACTCCTCTGATCACTGCAGGAATGGGATGCAATGGGAAGAGCAACCAGCAAGGAGTCAGTCCACTGGAGAGAGAAGAGTTTAAGACTAGCAAACTTGGCTTTGAGGATGACCTTTGCTGCCTCCTAGAGAGTCATTTTATTTGCTGGACAGTAATTTCCTCTCCTGTAACTGCAGGCACCAACACGAATGGTTGCAGTAAGGACTGGTAGTACCAAGCGCTGAACAGATAGCTCCCCCATCCACCCGTGAGTGCACTTAACAAATATCTACTGAGTGCTTGTTATGTGCCAGACACACCTTTAGATGCTAGAAAAACAGATAAGAATCCCTGTGCTCATGGGCCTTACATCCTATTGAAGGCAGGCAGACAAAAGCCAAGATAAATAAGCACACAGTCTATTGGATGGCAGAACATTCTATGAAGAAAAGTAAAGCAGAAAAGGGGAAGGACAATAGAGTGGGCCAGTGGCTGGGGGAACCCCTATTGAGAAGGTTATACTGAACAAAAGCCTGAAGGAGATGGGGAGTGAGCCATGCGGTCACCTTTACAGGAGGAAGAAGCAGGGAGTGCAAAGGCCCTGAGGTGGATGTGTGACTATGGTGCTCTGGGAACAGCAAGGAGGCCAGGGTGAGTACAGAGGTAAGTTCAGAGAAGTAGCAAGGGCCAGAATGACCTTTCCAAGGCATTTTAAGGACTTGGTTTTTACTCCAAGTGACCTAGGAAGCTACTAGAACTTAACACAATAAAAGGCAGCATAATGATTGATATTTGCCAACCCCAGACTCAAATAGGTCTACAATGCTAGTAATGGGTATAAACTTGCTTATGCACTTCCCTGTCTAAAAACTCCACAATTAACCTGTAAAAATTCAATTCTTTTGCTTTTGGATGAAATAGTATGTATGGCTAGTGATGGTATAATTGACATTTCTGGGCCAGCATACCATTGTAGCTCAGTTTATTCATCCAGTCATTCGACCAGAGTTGAGGATAAAAGAAAGGAATGAGGAAGCTCAAGGCTAGTGGAGAGAGGCGGAAATATAAACAAGCAAAAAAAGTAACTGAGGCACCATAATAGACAGCTGTACTAGGTGTGGAAAGACCTCAGAAAATGAGGGAGCTTGAGCTGAGCCTTAAGAGGGGGAGAGATGCTCTCCAGGTGTCTGCTGGGGGTTGGGGGCAAGAGCAGAGAAGCAGATCCCTCTGGCAGAGAGGACAATGCACGCAGAGGAAATAGCTTGAGGTAAGGCCCAGACGTTGAAACCTCATGGCACTTTATGGAATATGCAAGTGGTTTAGTAGGGCTGGCGAAGGGATGATGCTTTAGCAAAAATCAGCGTTGGCCTGCTCATGGGTAAACTTGTAGGCTAAGCTAAGAAACTATCATTTACCTGAGGGAAACGGAAAGCCTCTGGAGGGTTTTAAGGGTGAGAGTAGCATGATCACATCTGCACTTTGGAAGAATAATTTTAACAGCAATGTAGAGCATGCCCTGGACTGGTGTAAGGGCGGGGGAGGCGGAAGAAAAAGACAATTCAAACAAGAGATAAGGGTATGATCTAAGATAGTAACAGTAGTGTTGAAAAGGAGGTTATAGAACGAATAGACATGTAGGTGACACGCAGTAAGAGCCCAATAAGTAAATGAGATGTCAGGAGAAATAGATCTAGAATATTTGTCCTGTCACAAAATATTGACCATCTTGCACTAGACTAGGTACACCACTTTGGAGGGTCAAGTTCCCTCTCCCTTTAGGGGAAGTAGTTGTTGAGTTTTTGGTATAGGAGTTTAAGAACTCGGTGTGAAATTCAAATAGAGATGTCCAAAAAACAGCTGAAAAAAATGAGTCTGAAGAATCAGGAAACGAAAATTGGTCTGGAGATTTAAATTTTGAGAGTATCACTCAGGAAAGTGGTGAAATTGTCTAGGGAGGACATTTAGGACAAGAAAAGCAGCATGTGTGACCAGAATAGAATCTCAAGGAACAGCAAGATTTAAGTAAAAGAGGAATCAGCTAAGGAGCCTGAGACGAATTCGAATATTAACCACGAATGCAAGGACCTTGTTCACCAATGTGTCCTGAATGCTTAGCTTAGTGCCTGGCAAAAACTGGATGATGGATAAATGTTTGTGGGTTGATAAAGGGAAGAAAGAAGTAGTACTTGTCACAGAAATAAAAGAACCTGAAAACAATACATAAAGTGCTGGAAAAGAGAAAGACTGTCAAATGCTACGGTGATCAAAATGAGGACTGAAGAGGGCCGCTTTGATTTAATAATTAGGCAGAGAATATAAGCGGTCCTAGCAAGGAGAAGTTGTCGCATGAATTGAGTCTCGAACAATCATCATTTTATAGACAAGAGGAGACTAACCATGAGTTTAATAAACCACGTCAGAGACATTATAGTAACTACACAAACGCAGGCTAATTAACGAGGAGACTGGCGGATGATAACGCCGCAATCTGGGTACGCCCACCTTCCGAAGGGCAAACTCTTCCCTAGCCCCACTGGGTTCTAGGCAGTGCTCACTAGCCAGGGACGTTCCCGGAACTACGCGTCCCAGCAGGCCATGCGCCAGACAGCCATGGACTCTGAGGAGAAATTGGGCGCCAGACCTTCTGGGAACGGTAGTTTGTGGCCCCGACCCCAAGAAGCTCTGCACGCTTCCCACCAACTCCTTACTTGAGCTCTTCGGCCGAATACATCCCGAAAGAAATGCCCTGCAGCCGCCGCCAGGGCATGTTCTTTGAGCCCAACATCCTCCAGGTCAGTTCCGAGCTCTGACACCCGGAGAGAAATTCCAGTCACCACGGGTATATTTTTAACGCTGCCTCCGGCCCGCAGCCACCATGTGATTTAAACTGCGCTTGCGCGCGCGAGAAAGGCTCGCGGGAAGATTTACGTGGACGATAACATTTCCGATCTAGGGGGGGAAGGAAATAATTTCACGACTCTCACTCGCCCTTTTATTTTGAAAATAATCGAATACATATAAGACATTAAAATAATATTTTAGGAAATATCTTTGAGGCAAATGAGGTGTACTGAGCCTTTAACTTCCGAAGCAAAATCTTTCAAACCATGGGACTGTAACCTCCTATGTTATGATTGCTTTCGTCTTGTTCCGTCTCAGCCAATAGCCGAGCTATTCCACGCCCCCTCCCCCCTCCCCCACAGCCTTAGGTGGAGGGCATGCTTTCCCCGTATGCTATGCGAAGACGCCAAAGATGGCGGCCGTACGTTCGGCTCGCTGGTTGAGGGTCCGCCGCGGGCTTTGCCTACCGCTGACGGGTCGACGGGCAGGTCTCTGCGGACGGGCCCCCAGTAGCAGGTAAGAGAAGCTTGGAGAATCCATGAGAAAGACCCCAGGATCACCTGGGCCGTATGTATCCCCTTTACCCCCGGAGAGCTGGGGAACTAGGTACGGTGGAGTGGAAGGCGCGTGCGTGCGCTCGCGGCTGCGTGCCCCGAGAAGCTGGCACGCGGAGTCCGCGTACTTGAAGAAGGGCTCCAAACGCGCTGGTTAGGGGGATATTTATTGCTGGGGCTCGCCTACCCCGGGGTTAGAACTCTTGGCAAGATTCAGGATCCTGCTGTTGTGGATCTTGCATTCTAGTAAGTGTGGGTATTGGCAACGCCTCCCCAAGTTTTAAAAGAAAGAAAAATTGTATCCGCTCTTACCCGTTTTCACCCACCGGGAGGAAGGGGGGAAAATCGGGTTTTCCCAAGTTAAAGGCAGTTTACGAGTTCCACCGTATGCTGGGTGTTGTGGGGATGTTTGGCCAAAGAAATTATACAGGTGTTTATAAAAACAAGAAAGTCTAAAAGATCTGAACACAATCTGAATAGGATTGCTGTGATTGTTAAAACTTGGCGCATGTATCATTTGTGTAGTTTTTTTCACTAGGTACAAACTGGCGTTGTGGAAGTATGAGGTGGGAATTTGTTGTGAAAATTTGGGAATAGCCTAATTTTGGATTCGATGTTTGCCATTTCCTTTGTGAAGTGATAGTAGACAAATTCCCTTATGTGTAAACTGGAGCTAGTAGTAGCCATCAGAAAATTGTGAGTAATAAGGGAGGTGTGTAATTTACAATATACATTTTATATGTAACATCTTCCCTCCTCAATCCTCACAAAAGAGAAGACGCTCCACCTGGTAGTGCAGGAGGCTTAATGCTGCTGTTCAATCCCAGTCCTTTTCCCGGTGGTGCCCAGTGTTGTGTTTTTTCTACCCATTTCCTTTGATTTGGCAGCAGCATCTCTCCCTCAGTCTTCACCCACAAGACAAGAGTGGTGTATGTGACATACATGTCACGAGAAACAGCATGATTTGAAAGAATTGATCCCTTTCTGAAGTTGATCTGTAGCAGAGAGGTATTGTTTTAAGATGGTGCCCGAGACCAGATACTAGTAGAGGAAGTAATTCTTCATTTAATCACATCTTGACAATTTTCTGAATGGTACCAATGCTATTTAGGAAGGAAATACTTACAAGGTAGTGTACATTATCTGTGTGGTATAGTGACTATTTTTTAGCATGATCAGAACGTTTTAAAACTCATTCATGGGTCAGTGATTCTATATTTTGGGTTAAAAAAATAATATAAATTGTTCCAAGTTTAAATTAGGACACGTACATTTGGTACATTCCTGATTGTTGAAGGAAGTGCAATGAAAGGCTGTGGTGATCTTAGTTTCATAATTTGTCAAAATTGCTTTAAGTGGGATAATCTTTTATTGTCATCGGGGCATCATCCATGTAAAATCAGGAGCTCATTACATCATCCCTTTTAGCCTCAGTGTTTTGGGTTCTCAAAGGTGAAAGTTCCTTATATTTCAGATAAGCTGCTCAAATGTTCAAGTGCTACTAAATTTTTCCTTTTTTCCCCTGATTTTATTTAATGAGATGGCCTGATTTAAAAATTTTTTGGCAATATGATGTCTATATCTGGTACATATTTTGTAATCATTTTGAATTTGCCATTGAGACCACGTCTTCTCAGCATACGTTGACATGAATTATCCAGTTTGTTTGATCCGTGATAATTGGAAAATTTTGGCTGAGTTGCACATAAGTGGAGGTGAGGTGGGAAGTTCATTAATGAGTATTAGCTTTAGGGCTTTTATTTTTTTTGTAGATTTTATTCTGGAAGTGCAGCCGTCCCAGAGGTTGAAGGAGCTGGTGCAACAGGTATATAAAAATATATTGAAGTAACTCAATTTTTATATTAATGCATTATACTTCTTTATAGTAGTAGTATTAGGAAACTGATTCACTTTGCTTTATTTTTCATATTAAGGGACTGAAGAAGTGGTCATTCCAAAAAAGAAAACTTGGTGAGTATTCCATCAGTGTTCATTCAGCAAGTGGTTAAGTGCTTATTATGAGCGAAACATTGTTAGGTAAGAAGCTAGTGGCGGGAATAGCAATGGGAGAGCATTCTTGGGGAGGGAACCATTGAAGAGAGAAAAGCTTAGGGGTCCGAAAGAACATAGAAGAGGAAGGTAGAGAGTAGTGTGTGAATGGGGAATGAGATTTACTTAAGAGTTAAAAGACCTTCTGAACTAAATTTGGGTTAGTGTTTACGTAGTGATGGTCAATTATGAGCATCATTATTAGAGTAATTTTTTTTTTAAAGGAAGTTTTCACGTTATTGGGAGATTAAAAAAAATATTATCTTTATGGGGGCTTCCCTGGTGGCGCAGTGGTTTAGAGTCCGCCTGCTGATGCAGGGGACACGGGTTCGTGCCCCGGTCCGGGAAGATCCCACATGCTGCGGAGCGGCTGGGCCCGTGAGCCATGGCCGCTGAGCCTGCGCGTCCGGAGCCTGTGCTCCACAACGGGGGAGGCCACAACAGTGAGAGGCCCGAGTACCGCAAAAAAAAAAAAAAATCTATCATAAGGATACTTCTGCTTCCAGAAAGCAGGGGTATTTTCCCGTATTTTTCCTGTTAAGTACAAGTAAAAACCCTGGACATCATATATAAAACAAATAAAAGAAATCTCTGAGGGGCTTCCCTGGTGGCGCAGTGGTTGAGGGTCTGCCTGCCGATGCAGGGGACGTGGGTTCGTGCCCCGGTCCGGGAAGATCCCACATGCCGCGGAGCGGCTGGGCCCGTGAGCCACGGCCACTGAGCCTGTGTGTCCGGAGCCTGTGCTCCACAACGGGAGAGGCCACAACAGTGAGAGGCCCGCGTACCGCAAAAAAAAAGATCCTTCAAAAAGCCAGGTGTTTTTTGAGTATGACCTGAAGATTCAGGCTCATTTAAAAATAAACTTTCTTAAATTACTAAAGTAATTAATGGTTTTTGCCATTAATTAGCAAGGTAACTAATGGTTATTGTTCAGTGGGATAAATTGAACATGCAGAAAGGAAATAAAACTAGCAACAATCACTGTACTCAGAGGCAAGTTACCTAATCTGTCTGTGCCATAGTAGAATGTGGGTAATACAGTACCTGCCTTAGGATTAAATGAGCATTTGAACAGTCCTGCCACAGAATCAGATCTCAATAGGTGAAACCTATTATTTTAAAGTTCTGGGATATAACATTTGAAGTTGTACGTATACATTTAGTTTAGCAGAGTTGATTTGTTAGATGTACCGTTCTATACTCTGTTTTAAATTTTGAATTACGTAGTATTTTATTATATGGTTATATTCAGGGTCATTTTTGTCTTCCCTGGACTGAGAATCAGAACCAAGATAAGAGTAGGAATATACATATCGTGAATGAGGCATTTCTTGAATGACATTCCAGCCCAGTGCACTTTACCAACGCATTGTGCCTCTATCCCTGACAAAGGTACCACAGGGAATACAAGAGAGGGAGTGTATTGAGGATGTGTTCAGATGGACTAAAGTCTAGTTGAGTTGTGTGCATATTTTATAGTTTATGTCTTACACCCACTTTACATGTGTACATAACTGTTTACACATGACTAGGGGCTACACAGGATATGATGGAACGAAGAGTGGTTGTATTGCAGTAATCAAGGTGAGTTTTATTGAAAACATAGTTTAGCTGTACCTTAAAATGGGTCAGATGATTTTGTTGGCATCAGAATCACCAGGGAATTTTGTTTAAAATACATATTCCTGCAGGTAATTCTTATAAACCCTAAACTATAAGCCCCACAGATATAGAAACAGTAAGGTAGGGTGGGACATGATCATGATCTGTCTGGTGGTAGTAGGAGACCATGCAGGCAGGCCTGTGAAAAATGCTCTATTAGAATAGGAGAAATAAGGTAGTTGGTAGAGAGCAAACTGAGGCCTATTTATTTACAGCCCATGAGGTAAGAATGGTTTTTACATTTTTTATAGTTGAAAAAAGAAGACTATTTCATGACACGTGAAAATTATGTGAAATTCAGATTTCAGTGTCAGTTAAATTTTTTTATGGAACACAGCCTCACTCATTTGTTAACTTACTATCTGTGCCTACTTTAATGCTCCAAAGGCAGAGCTGGGTAGTTGCAACAGTCCTCACGGCCCATAAAGCCGAAAATACTTACTGTCTGTCCCTTTACAGACAAAGCGATTGATAGAGGCTCTCTGATAGCCTCTGCTTTCCAGGCTCAGGAATTTGTGCTTTTAGACCTAGAAGAAGCCATAAAAGACTACAAATTCCTGTTGCCTTATTTGAGAGATGAAGCATCTTTTAAGGCTGTTAAGATGCTTTTAAGGTATCTTTCCCAGATCACAGATGCCGTAGAAGACTAACAAATTGTAGAGAGTCACTGTGAGTTTTCATATAGGAATGTGACAGGATAGAGTATTCTGAGCATGCTAATCTGGATGGTGTAGTTACTGTAGAGAGGGCAGGGAGCCCAATTATGATCGGTGCATAGGTAACTGGGCTCATTAAAGGAATGGATGTTAAAACTTACCAGATTGGCCAGAAGAGGATGTGGAGAAATGGTTGCTCAGATACGGTTGTTGCTTGGGCAGTCAGTTGGAACAACACTTTGAAGGGAAAGTGGGCAGAACCACGACCTAAAATGTGCACACCTTATCGGTTAACCATTCTGGAGGAACCCCTGCAAATACGCCCAGAGAGACATGGATGACAGTGTTCTTTACAACTTGGGAATAATAAGAAATTGAAATAGCCCAAATGCCCATATGTAAGGGGATAATAAAAAGCAGTTATACTATATAATATTTAAGGAATTAATTAGATTTACACATCGTAGCATAGATAATACAGTCAAGCTTATGGAAGCACGTATCCAGAATGACAGTATATGTTTTCGATTTAGTTTTATGGTGGTATGTGTGTAAAAGTACCGTTTAAAGTTCTGGAATTATAAACACCAAACTTACAGTAGAGGAGGAGGGGGTCGCAAAATGACACCAGATATAATAGTCTAGTTTTTTTTTTTTTTAAGTATAATGTATTTATTGAGGTGATTTTTAGTGAGTGATCTGAATGTTCATAATTTTTTCACTTATATTTGTTCAGTATGTTGTAAAGATGTACTCACTTGATACGACTTAAATATGCTAACGTAGCATTTAGTTAGGGAATACTGAGAGATGAAAGAATATCTTTCTCTCACTGAAATTACGTAAGTGTGATTTTAGAAAATCCAGTAGATGTTGTGTATGTCAGGGAATTAGTCTTGACATAGTATAAAATTTCCTACGTGTTTTCTTTTTTTTCAAATGACTTAAATTATGAGTGTATGTTTAAACTTTATTTAAAAAAATACATTTGGTTTATTAAGTTTATTCTTATTTCCCTTTTTGAAATGAAACACAAAATCTAACACAAGTAAAAATACATTTGAAACCAAATTATTTTATCAATTATTCCAGTGAAACCTCCTCTTTTCAGTAGTTAGTGAATGTCTCTACCCATAGTCATAGTGGGTGGCTGGCCTGAACTTCTTATAAAGGTTATATAGTTGAGAGGTTCTAAACTCGAATCATCTGGGAATTCAGTAAGAATGAATGTGACAGTTCTCCACAGAACCTGGGGGTCCTGATTCAACAGTCCAGAGTGCGGCTTGTGATTTATTCTTATATATAGCTGAATTAAGAGCCACCAGTTTGGATAATAAAGGCAAGAATATTACAGAAAGCTACAGTAAGAATGCATAGGAAAATGGGTAGGAGGAGGAAAGATTCAGGTTAGACAGTTTGATGAGATGAGGGTGAAAATTGCTAGCCCTGGGTGATGGTTATAGGGACCAGGCCAGAGAGCGTAGCATGGAACGTGTACTAACCACCTTTGGGCAAGAGAACTAAACAGTTTTCTCATTTTCTAACTTATTATTCTAGTGATCTTGAGAGATCAGAACTGGCTTTACTTGAGACCTGAACTTTGCTGTTGGCCAGTCCATTCTGAGAGTAGGATCACTTGTTCGCTTTGTGAGTGTGAAAAGCGCTCATGAGGGTTAACTTGTGATTCTCATTCTTAGGGATAAAGTGGCTGTTCTTCAGGCACTTGCATCCACGGTACACAGGGTAAGTAGGAATTTTAGGTTTTTGTATCTAACTCAGCTAATAATAACTGTTATGTTCATATCTCTCCATGATTCACAATTAAACTGTTGTAGATCTAGAGAGTTTCTTACTAGAAATATCTAGTTCAGTCCCTTCATGTGACAAATGAGAAAACTAAAGCTTTTAAAGTGATTGGCGCAGGGCTACTTAGGATATTAAAACCCTGACTTAGTAGCATGTCTTTTTTCTCCAAATTCAGTGTTTTTATACTATGCCAGTGATTTTTAAACTTAACCTCCTGAAGAGCTTGTTGAAATGCATGTTCCTGGGGAATGGTTTGGGTGTGATACTCTAATGCAAGTGATCTGTAGACCAGCTTTGAGAACAGTGTACCCACCATGCTGGAAGTAATTCAGTGATTAAGAATCTGGGTCCTGGAGCCAAATGTTTTGTTTCATCTTTATCACAAAGTGACCTTTTCTCTTGATGCTTCTGTTTCCTTATCTATAAAATGTGGATTTAATTATAGCACCAAACCTTGAGGTTTGGGTGAGAATTAAATAAGTTAGTACACGTGAAAGGGTTTTGGACAGTGCCTAACACAAAGGACATGCTCGGTAAGTGCTAGCTATTTCCTTATTGCTCCAGCTATCTTGGTGATTTATTTGTGAATAATTTGCTCTCTTGACAGTTCAAGAGTAAAGTCTGTAGTCTTGATAGATAAACTGAAACCCTGGTTAATGCCTTAGAAATGGAACTTTCTGATTGATTGTATTTTTCATTAGCTGCAAACTGTACTTTCACTTTCAGCTGTGGGGGAAATGTCTAAAGTAATTAAGTCCTTTCTTGTTGCTGCAATGTCTGTGTGGATTCTGACCCTCCCTGAGACCGTTATCACAGATTTCCAGCACTTTTCTTCTATTGTAGATGCTAAACTTACAGGCTGTCAGGCCAAATATGCACTGATGCACCCTAGCAGTATCCGAGGACGGGTTTTTAAATACGGCATCTCCACACTAGCAAGACATTGAGATTTTCAGCTCCCTTATCCATAAATAGGCACCTGAAATGTAAACTCTTGAAATAGGCCTCTGAGACTGTTCTCAGTTTTTTAATGAGAATGGCCCAGGGCCCTTTCAGGTCAAAGAAGTTACAGAATTATGTGTGGAGTTGTCTGACTTGTCTGTGTTTGGGCACTTAAGATCCATGGGATAGTCATTCATTCATTCAGTAACCACACATTCTGCCCTTAACTGTGCTTACCAGGCACTGTGCTGGTTGTAGAATTAAGACAGAGTCCTTGCATAGTTTCTAGAGAGGGGGGCTGAAGGAGCACTGAGGAGAGGGTGCATAACCCAGACTGGGAAAGGACTTCAGAAGAGCTGGAATCGGATCGATGCTTGGAGGATGAGAAGCCAGGATAGTGGGAAAGAGCATTCCTAGCAGAGGCAGCACCAGGAGCAGAGGCAAAAAGGCATAGAATGAGTAGGTTGTATGGGGAAAACAAGAATTTGTGGGTTAGAGCAATGAGAGATGAGGCAAGAGCATGAATGCTATGCTAGGGTCTTCTGATTTTTATTCAAGTCCACTGAAAGACTTTAAGCAGTGGTGTGACATAATCATTCAAATTTTAGGGGGATTCCCTGGTGGCACAGTGGTTGAGAGTCCGCCTGCCAATGCAGGGGACACAGGTTCGTGCCCCAGTCCGGGAAGATCCCACATGCCGCGGAGCGGCTGCGCCCGTGAGCCGTGGCCGCTGAGCCTGCGCGTCCAGAGCCTGTGCTCCGCAGCGGGAGAGGCCACAACAGTGAGAGGCCCGCGTACCGCAAAAAGGAAAAAAAAAAAAATTTAGGAAAGACAGCAATCCTTTTCTCTCAAATGTATAATAATGATCTTAACATGTCCAAAGCCCAGCCCCTTTCTCTCTAAAACTCACACATTCTTCGCCATCTCATTAATGGCAGCTCCATGCTTCTAGTTGCTCCTCTTTTTCATGTGCTGCACTTCAGTAAATCCTGTTTCTTCCATCAAAATATTTGTGTACGGAGTCCCAAAGACCACGCCAAGGTTCAGTGGTTTGCTAGGAGGATTCACAGGACTCAGCATATGGTCCTACAGCTATGTTTTATTACAACGAAAGGACACAAAGCAAAATCAGTAAAAGAAGAAGGCACGTGGGGTAAAGTCCAAAGGAGACCAGGAGAAAGCTTCCAAGAGTGTTTTCCCAGTGCAGTCACAAAGGACTCACTTAATTCCTCCAGCAGAGTTGACAACACGTGGAAAAGTCTACCAGGAAAGCTCTTTACAGACTTAGTGCCCAGAGTCGATGTCTGGCACATATCAGAATTCCACATTCCCAGAAGGAAAGCAGGAGTTGAGCATAAACCACATAGTACAGTTTAGATCAGTACTGGGAATGGTGGGAACCCTCCAAAATCCAAGTTCCCAGATGCCCACCAGGCCTTGTAAGCAGGCCTTTCTAAGAATAGCAGTTTCAAGCCTGGTAACTTTTCTTCCTGCACAGCATCCAAATCCTGAGCGCTTGTCATCACCGTGATCACCTTGGTCATCCAGGCCACCATCATCTCTTACCATCTTGGATTAATCACAACAGTCTCTGTCCTCTTCACCTCCTCTGCCCCCTACAGACTGTTCTCAGTTAAGCAGCCGTAGTGACCTGCTACAATGTTGAATCTCATCCTTCTACTCAGAATTCATTTGTCTTCTCATTTATCATAAAATGCCTTCTCATTTGTCATCATTCAAATAAAAGCTGAAGCCCATCCGAGGGCATCTGAGGCCTTGCGTGTCCATCCACCACCCCCGCTGCCACATCTCCTGCCGTCTTCCTTGATGGCTCTGCTCTACGTGGCCTCCTGGCTAATTCTCAGTTTCTTAGTAGGCCTGGGTCTGCCTCAGGGCTTTAATGTTTGCTGTTTATTCTGCCTGGAGTATTTTCCCCTGAGATATCCACATAATTTCCTCCTTCATCTCTTTAAGCCTTTTCATTGAGGCCTTCCTCAACCACACCATTTAAAATTGTATGTTTCGGGGACTTCCCTGGTTGCACAGTGGTTAAGAATCCACCTGACAATGCAGGGGACATGGGTTCGAGCCCTGGTCCGGGAAGATCCCACATGCCGTAGAGCAGCTAAGCCCGTGTGCCACAACTACTGAGCCTGCGCTCTAGAGCCTGCAAGCCACAACTACTGAGCCCGTGTGCCACAACTACTGAAGCCCATGCGCCTAGAGTCTGTGCTCCGCAGCAAGAGAAGCCACAGCAATGAGAGGCCTGTGCACCACAACTAAGAGTAGCCCCTGCTCGCCACAACTAGAGAAAGCCTGTGCGCAGCAACGAAGACCCAGCACAGCCAAAAATAAATAAATTAATTAATTTAAAAAAAGAATTAGGGCTTCCTTGGTGGCGCAGTGGTTGAGAGTCCACCTGCCGATGCAGGGGACGCGGGTTCATGCCGCGGAGCGGCTGGGCCCGTGAGCCATGGCCGCTGAGCCTGCGCGTCCGGAGCCTGTGCTCCGCAATGGGAGAGGCTGCAACAGTGAGAGGCCCGCGTACCACACACACACACAAAAAAAGGAATTAATAAATGTATGGTTCTTTTCTCTGATAGTTCGTTTTCCCTGCCTCCCTCCCTTCCTTTCTTTCTTTCTCATAGCAGTTATTGCCTTTAAAATTACTATATGTTTTATTTATTTTTGTTGTCTGGAGATTTTTTTCCCTACTAAATTGTGAGCTCTATGGGGGATAAGATTTTATTGTCTCCTTGGTAGCTAGAATAATGCCTGGCACATTCGAGGTGCTCAGTAAATATAGAATGAATGAATAGGAAGGTACTGAACTAAGGTAGTGGCAGTGGGGATAAGGGACGGTGGAGTAGGTAGGGGATGTTAAGGAGCTCGAGTTGACCACAGCTGGTGACAGGTTAGTTGAGTGGAAGTAGTAGGAGAGGATCTTTGGCTTGGCTTGCAGAGTGCTTGGTACCATTCACTGAGACAGAGAAGATAGGAGGGAGGAGGAGCTCTGTCAGGGAAGTTCAGTTGAGGATAAATTTAGTGTGAGGCATCGGAGCTACAGGCCCAGAGTAGAGAAGTTGTTTCTCAGAAACCATGAAGGGCTTGGAAATCATTGAGGGAGGAAAATGTAGGAAACAAATAGGAAGAGTAAGTCTAGTAAGGGAAGTCCAGCATGTCACAGAACTAGGGGCCCCAAACAGGTATTTGATGAGGATGGTGGACAGGACAGAGCCAAGCAGCAGTTGGTAATCGGGGAGTAATAGTCCAGGGCAACTGCCCTAGAACTGCTTCTTCTGCGTTGCCATTACATACCCACCACATGTTGGTAGAGAGTGGTATAACCAGATGAAAGGAGCCTCAAATGAGTATAAAGGGAATACAGCATCAGGCATCAGGAAGCGAGGACCCCAAAGAGTACTGCCTCCGCGCCCTAGGTATGAGCGTCCTTCCTGTGAGAGCCGCAGGGAGGCTCTCCCCTGGAGAATCCAGGTCAGTACGACGAGGCATCAAGGGGACAGAAGAGGTTCAGGATGCAAGTTGAGTTTTTCCTGTGGAACAAAGTTGCCAGAAGGCCCAGGGAAGGGGGCTCCAAGGGATAGGAGAAGGCCAGAAGAAGTAACTTGAGGGCTGTTCTAAGTGAGCCTCTAGTGGTGCCGGAGAGTTAATTCTGCTCAGGGTTCTACCTGGAAGTATAGAACCTTGGGCAACAGGACGCGGGAGAAGCTGCTGTTCTGCCTCCAGAGAGGGCCCAGTAACTACTCTCCTCCATTTGCAGGAAACCTTAGTGCAGGAAGCTGGTGCCCAGGCTAGTTAATTCAGAAGCTCTTGACCTTCAGTTTAAAACAGCAATTGTCCCTGGCGATAGCAGCCTTCAATTAAAAAGCAGTCATGGGGGTTTGAGCCATTGTTTGCTTTAAGTTGTGCATAATCACAAACAACTCTACAGAGCCACGGGTGCAGTGTAGGTATTAGTGTCTGCAAACACATATTTCTGCTTCTGTGATACAGGTATAGTTAAAACTTACTTTACAGAGTTTTTAGTCATCACCAAAACCCGCAAGGTCCTCTTAATAAAAATCTAGCTAAAGAGACTTCTGTGTCTTCTCCACAGGATGCTACAGCTGCCCCTTACGCATTTCAAGATGATCCTTATCTCATACCAACATCCTCTATGGAATCTGTGAGTATTTTTATGAAACTTTTCTAGTATTATGTTTTATCTTGTTGGTTTGGGTACAAGAGTACATGTATAACTTAGCTTAGTTGTAAAAACTTTTGAAAAGTTTACAGATGCTGATAGATAAATCGGTAGATTTTCTGAATCTTTTACTACTTTTATTAAAAAGTTTTAGAGGTTGCCTGTGGAGAGGGTATTTGGTTTGGGTTTTTAGTACTTAGGGCTCTTTCCCACTATAGAGCAATCCACTCGGTTTAAGCACATTGCTTTTATATACCTCAAGCTGTATATAAGATGTGACCTGAAATTATGTCACACTCAGCAGAGGTAGATAAGTAATAATTATGTAGTTTAACTTCTAATTGGGATTCTGTGTATCTGTATTCTCTTTTTTTTTTTAGGGGGGCAGAATAATTTTTGCTGAGGATGTGACTTTGATCTCTTCAGTTTAAATTACAGGTTATATCAATTTATATCTAAATCTTTTTCTTTATATAGCATTCATTTTTGTTGGCAAAGAAGTCCGGGGAGAATGCAGCAAAGTTTATTATTAATTCATATCCCAAATATTTTCAGAAAGACATAGCTGAACCTCATATACCGGTAAGGAGAGGTAATTGGACTTTTCAGATAATACTATGTAATTGTAACTTAAACTAAGTTTTTATGGCTAATATTTAAGTAGCTATTTGAATGCCTACAGTATTTGGGTGAAAAGTCTTTTAATGTTTATGGTTATCTTTGCTTACAATACTAACCTTTATTAAACTATATGTATTTGCTCTCCATTTTATTTTCCCCATTTGGTTTCTGTGACACCAGACTCTTAGATCTTTACCTCTGTGACTGTTCGTTTTTCGTTTCCCTCATTAGCTTTTCTATCTACTCCTTAAGCCTTGGTGTCTTTTTCTTAGGGTTCCATGCTCAGTCACTTTCTCTTTTTTCTGTCCAGAATCTTCCTGCTTCAGTGACCCTTTACTCCATTCTTGTATATCTGGCTAGGTATCTCTACTTTGAACTCCAGATTGTATTTCCAGCTACCTCTGTTCTGTAGTCACGAGGAGTGTGCAGGGCCTGCTGTGTGTTAGGCCTTGTGCTTAGCGTGTCATACAGTGGTGAGCGAAACATGGGCTCTGCCCTCCTGAGTTTATTAGTGGAAATAGTAACTCAGACTCATTGTGTCTAAAACTGCTCCCTCTCACATCTCCCTACTTTCCGAAGCACTCACACACACACACCCAGACACACCCTCTTGTGCTTCTCAAGCAGCGACTCTTGGGGACAAATTAGGTAGTCAGTGTGATTGTGTCCATAAAAGTATTAGAATCCTGAGCTAAGACAGTGCAGCAGTGGAATGGCCATTTGTTGGCTATCCTTTCCCCGCTGCGCTTCTGAGTTAACAGTTACTCTCCTATGTTTAGCTCACTTCTGCGTAAAGCTGTCCGTGGATGCCCTGCCCCACGGCGGGCAGCATTCGCACACCTCTGAGGCCGCTTACATCATTTGTCATTCACGCTGTATCATAATTATTCCTTATTTGCTTTCTCTGTTAGATTGTGAGCATCTTGAGGGTAGAGAATGACTTCCGTCTGTTTATCCCCAGTGTCTAGCTTAGTGCCTGGCATCGAGTAGTAGGCCTTCAATAAATACTTGGGTAAATTGGTGCGTGAGGTAAAATCAGCATACCTTGGTAGCACTAAACGTTTAGAGGAAAAGAAGTACCAAGGATGAAAGGTTTCTGTCTTTGCAAACCGGTGTACTGCGGCACTTTTAACCAAGATTGGGAGGAAAGTAGGAAGGATGGTTTTAGCAAGGGAAAAATAAGTTCACCTTGAAATTGGGAAGTTTGGTTGGAAATTAGATTCTTCAGATATGGATTAAATATCTATGTTTGGGTGCTTTTAAATTCTCCGCCCCAAGCTAGGAGATCGCTAAGTAATCTTGTTTTGGAGACTGGAGAGGTTTTTTGAAATAAGTTATATTCCCTACAGAGGTATTCTTGTTAAAAAAAATAGTATCTGGTGCATGAAGCATGAATCGGAGCAGTGAAGTTTTATTTTGCTGTGTTGGTGATCAAAATTTTGTCCTACCCAGTTACCTCTGACGTTGCCCTGTTTGCGATAACTTTAGCCATCTTGTTTTCCCAGTGTTTTATGCCTGAGTACTTTGAACCTCAGATTGAAGATATAAGTGAGGCTGCTCTGCAGGAACGAATCAAGCTCAGAAAAGTCAAAGCTTCTGTGGACATGTTCGATCAGCTCTTGCAAGCAGGTGACCAAGTTCATTTGCAGCCTCTCTGGGAACATGGGCTTGGAAGTGGGCCACAGTTACATATGTGATCCAGATAAGTTATGAGTGTAAGTTACAAGTGCTGTGCTGCTTCCTCTGCTCAGTGGCTGTGTTTGTGTTTTTTATAGTTTAATAAGTCATATTTCTTGTTCTGCTTGAGCATCATTTTAAAACCGTGGGTGGGGCAGAGTTGCAACTTTGTTAGTATCTTGTCCTCTTGTGCTGTATCAGAGGCAGACAAATTATACAGCCGTTCTTCCTTAGCTTCTGTTTTTAACATCAGGTGTGTACATACTCTATTCACATTTCCTATATTCTTTAAGTATGTTTGGAAGGCATAAAGCAGACAAAAAAATATTTAAAAAGGAAAGAGCGCTAAGCTGCGGGATCAGAGGTTTGGCTAGGTTCTGGCACCAGTTAGCACTGTGGCCTCGGAAAAGTCACTGCTGTCAAGTCCTGCGGCTCTGAATTCGATCTGGATGAGCCTCCCGGGGTGTAGATCTAGGTGCCAGGGCTTGTAAGCTGTCATGAGAATGTACCTATGGTAACATGGAAGGCAGCAGCATTAAGTTTTAGAATCCCGAGTGCTGTTCAGTGATTTAGGAGAAAAATCAGCCAAACGTGCAAGAGATAGAAACTGGACTGAGTCACTCAATACAGCCTTAAACACAACAAGAAACATTTGCAGAAAGCTGTGTTTGATTTGAGAATTTTGGTGTGTAGCCTGTTAAAGCTTCGGGTGTACAAATGAATTGCTGATGCAGGTCATCATTTAGGGAGGCTTTTCCCCCTGCTGGTTGAGTACGATAAACATCTTAGTGCTAAGACTTGTCTTCCTTTGTTTTACACGCTGTGTGGTGTAGGCACATGCAGATGTTCAGTAAGCGTTACTAAAGACAGTGTGTCGAACCCGTAACCTCGACTCATTCAGAGTAATGGAATGAGGCAGCATACTGGGAGAGGAAACAAAATTTTATTATCAGGCCCCTAATAAGTGCCATGCACTTTGCTAGGCATTGAATTATACACCTTATGAGTTGGTGTGCTTCTCGCCATTTTATAAAGGAAACTGACTACAGGTAATCTTTAGGGTTACACAGCTTTGAGATGGTAAGACCCAGTCAAGTTACACTCCATCACCGGTGTCCCGTCCACTCTGCCATGCTGTCTTTTCTGGGCTTCTAAGTTTCCTGATGGGCATTTTTATTATCAGTATATTTTCTTTAGACAAATGCAGTTAGTTTTCTTTTAAAGCACTAAATTATGTTTCATACTTCTTCCTGTTCCCTTTTCTCCCCCTTCATAAGAGTCAAGATGGGAACATAATGTTTTGAGCAATAATTTTTTAAAGGCTACTATAATTAGGCATTTATGCTAGTATTTCTAGGCAGGTATTTCAGTGAGGGCCTGGGTCCAAGTGGAATAGTTCTGCTTGCATTTGTAAAAATGGAACTGGCCCCGGGGGACGACGTGGCAATCATTTGCAGAGGGTTCAGTTTGAAGATGATAGTTAGAACCGTGAGATAATTTCTCTGGGGATATGAGTCCATAAAATAAATGAGCACAGGGTCAAACTTGAAGTTGTGTTTTCTCTTTTCTGTCACACGGCACTGTTAGGGACTGTGTCCTGTCTGCATCGCTCCGCGTGTTTAAGCTGATGTGGAGTGCACACTCTTCCCTCAAGAAGGTGATGGCTGAGACTGAATAGGTGGCCAGGACGGCCACAGCTCATGGAAAAGTGAAGAATTTTCATCTAGTAGGCTCTAGTTCTTTGATGCTTCAAGGTTTCTTTCCCTTTTTTTCTCACTACCCACAGGAACCACCGTATCTCTGGAAACAACTAACCGTCTCTTGGATTTATTATGTTACTATGGTAACCAAGAGCCCTCAACTAATTATAATTTTCAACAACGTGAACAAGCAGAAGAGTTGGTAATGGCTTTGGCAGTGATTTTTAAAGTTTCTTTTGGTAGTAATACCTCCTCAGAGTAAGGCAGGTTCTTGTGCCATGTGTTAGGGTCGAAGAGATTTGTTCTGAGGTGTGGTGGGGCATAGTACATAGCCTGGACAAAAATGTGGAGAAGGAGACGGATTTTAACAATTGTTTTGCCCTGGTTCCCTCCTTAAAAATATTTTGACCTTGCCTGCCACATGCAGCAAACCTTTGACCAGAAACGTTTGGACAGGCGCCTTTGTTGTTGTTACTTAAAGTGATAGTATGATGTGTAAGGGACGGGGGCAAAAACCCCTGGTTCCAGCCCCCTCAAAAATTCATACGTAGGTGGGCAGAGAGGAGTGAGCATACTCTACACTTTAGAAATTAATATTTCTTAATAAACACTGGGTTTCCTTTTTGTCTTCTATTGGATCTGTATTTCCTTTGCTTTTCTGAAGTTTCCTCAGAGAATGCATTCCACTGTCATATTTTGTTTTATATCTGTTGGTGATGGTTCACTTCAGGAAGAGGCCACGGAGGGAAGTGACGAGAAACCTAAGAAGGAGGCTGGTCGTCAGCTTGGAGTTACTTGGAGGTGTGTTACGGCATGATTAGAACTTTGTGTTATGGCTCCGTACAGCGCGTGGAATGTTCCCCATCAGCCCCTGAAGAAGATACGATCCTGGAATATTCTAAAATGCAGTTTGTTTTCAGTGTGCAGTATAAATGTCTCAGTTGGTTTTCATATGTTTTTGGACCGTTTTTCATTAGATCTTTGCCTCCAACCAGCAGCACAAGGTTGACACCTGACTTCTTTTTTCCATCTAACTCCATGCAACCTTCATGGTATGGTTCTTTTGGTAGTTTCATCAGTAGTCCTACATTGCAATATATACCTCTAATTCTAAAAGATTCACAGTTTTTTATTATGTTAGAATACACATGCTAGAGCATAGTTCTAAGTTCAGACTAGTGGCCAGCAAACAGAAGTATTCACTTCCGAACAAAAGGTGAATATCATTTAACATTTCAGAATTAAAACTGAGTAGAAGCTCTAAATAAAAGAAAGGTATTTCATATGGATGTCTGAAAAAGGGAAGCTACCATTAATATCTAAAGTCTTTTTTGAAGTGATAAAATGAATAGAATCAAAAATTAATTTTTTTCAGTAGATATTAATAATTTCTCATAGTGGTTAAGAGCATTGACTGTGGAGCACCATTTTGGCCCAAATCCTGGTTCTGTCTGATTTCCAAGACATACTGGTAACAGGGAGAATCAAGGTACAGCATGATTTGTATAACATAGCACATTGATAGGCTAGAATAGGACAAAGGATTCTAGAGACTCCGCTTGTCTGTGGTTGCCTCTGGGGAATTGTATCCAATTGAAAGAGGGTGGGGAAACGTCACTATGTACCCTGCCGTGCAGTTTGCTTTTTGTTTAATACCTTGAGTATATATTACACCTTTTCAGTCCTGGTTCTGCCACTTAGCCTGTAAAGCCTTGGACAACTTGAGGTCTTTGAGCCTCAGTTTTTCCTGTTTTCAGAATGATAACCATGTCTTCCACTCTGGGTGGCAAGAATTACTTGGAATTATACACATAAAATGCTTAGCATGGTGCCTAGAACATGGTAAGTTGGTGGCTATTACTGGTTTTTCCTGTTTCCTCTGGTTCACATTTACTTTCTTGTGTCTAGAGCAAAAAACAATGCTGAGAGAATCTTTGCTCTAATGCCAGAGAAAAATGCACATTCCTACTGCACAATGATCCGAGGAATGGTGAAGGTAACGTTTGTTTTATATATCTTTTTTTTTTTTTTTTTTTTTTTTGCGGTATGCGGGCCTCTCACTGTTGCGGCCTCTCCCATTACGGAGCACAGGCTCCGGCGCGCAGGCTCAGCAGCCATGGCTTACGGTCCCAGCCGCTCCGCGGCATGTGGGATCTTCCCGGACCGGGGCACGAACCTGCGTCCCCTGCCTTGGCAGGTGGACTCTCAACCACTGCGCCACCAGGGAAACTGTTTTATATATCTTTATCTTCCCCTAAATCAGCACTTCTCAACCTCAGAACTGTTCACCGTTGGGCCAGATAATCTGCTCTTGTGGAGCTGTCCAGCGCCTTGAAGGGCGTTGAGGAGCCGCTCCTGTCCACTGCATGCCGGTGGTGCATCCTTCCCTCCCCAGCTGTGCCAAAATGTCTCCAAGCATTATTCAGTGTCTCCTGGGAAGCAGCGTTGCCCCAGTAGAGAACCACTGCACGGAGGATACGTTTCTTGAGAATGAGACCATATCTGTTTACTACTGTGTTCCCAAACTCTAGAGCAGTCGATACGCACATATTTCTTAAATGAACAAATTTGATGATCCTTAATTTTCATACTTTCCCTTTTCCAGCACCGAGCTCCTACGCAGGCATTAAACTTGTACACTGAATTATTAAACAACAGACTTCGTGGTAAGTGTGTTTGGAGAATTCCCCTCTGTCCTTCCTCTTCTTTCCTTCTCTCAGGCATCTATAAAATCTCAGGATTTTACCTCAGTCATTTGTTCATTCTTAATCTTTTCCTGTGGTATTGGTGATTGAAGCAGGAGTCCAGAGCCAGAGAAAAGAATAGTTTTCTAGTTTTGTAGACATGTGCGCGTGTCTTTGCCTTTAATCTTCAACCCCAGATTTTGTTAAAGTAGTTTTCTTCTTTTACAGCTGATGTGCACACCTTCAATTCATTGATAGAAGCAACAGCATTCGTGGCGAATGAGAAATCAGAAGAAAAATGGAATAATATACTGGTAAGGAGGAACTCTCACTTTGTCTTCTAATAGGCCTAAAATATTCTTTGCTAGGAGTATGTGGGTTAGAGACAGCATTCACTGAGCATCCGCATGGCAGTCACTGTGCTGGGCGCTCAGCTCATGGTGACCTGTTCACACCCTTCCAGCAACCCTGTAGTTTACGTAGGTGTATCTGACATGTGACCCAAGCATACAGCTGGAATCCAGGAAGACCTGGGTTGCTCTATTCACTTATTTCTCATAATGGTTTTTTCATTAAAATGAGACACATTTATTGCAAAAATTTATTAGCTAAGATTTAAAAAATTGAGGGGCTTCCCTGGTGGCACAATGGTTAAGAATCTGCCTGCCAATGCAGGTGACACAGGTTCGAGCCCTGGTCCAGGAAGATCCCACATGCCACAGAGCAACTAAGCCCGTGCGCCACAACTACTGAGCCTGTGCTCTAGAACCTTTGAGCCACAACTACTGAGTCCACGTGCCACAACTACTGAAGCCTGCGTGCCTAGAGCCTGTGCTCCACAACAAGAGAAGCCACTGCAATGAGAAGCCCGTGCACCGCAACGAAGAGTAGCCCCCGCTTTCCAAAACTAAAGAAAGCCCACAGCAGCAACAAAAACCCAATACAGCGAAAAATAAAATAAATTAATTTTTTAAAAAGATTGAAATCACTGGATTGAAGTGACAGAAATAGAAACCGTGTTATACCATACTGCGCATGTAAAAGAAAAAACGCAATCCATTCTAGTCTGCTCTCTTGCTTCAGTCTCAAACTCACTGGGCCGCTAAAGACAGCTGGACACCTTGATCACATGCTGTCAGGGTAACTGATGGAGGGGCTTCTCTAAGGGGCAAAGTTACTGGTCCTGCTAGTTACTAGATAATTCTGAAATGGGGGATGTATTTATTAATCTACTTTAAACATAGGCAGAGAGCCCAAGTCTTTTTTAGTATGTTACATTAGTTTATTGGATAAATTACCTACCAGCCATAAAAAATACTTCCTGCTTTTGATTCAACTAGGACCTGTTGAAACAAATGGTTGCACAGAACGTGAAACCCAACCTACAGACTTTTAATACTATTCTGAAATGTCTCCGACGATTTCATGCAATTGGAAAATTGCCAGCCTTACAGACCTTACGGGAAATGAAAGCCATTGGAATAGGTGAGGATGTGTCCTAGTGTCCCTCACTGAAGACAGTGCTGACCAGAGGTTTCAGGTTCAGACAAGCAAAAAAGAGACTGTAAACTCTTTTGCTGTTTACATAGTATGTTGGGAATTTCCTTTCCACCATTTAGCACATTTTAATTACGTGTATTTACTATAATGGGAACTCTTTTATCATCTCTGTGTTGTTTATAGGAAGTTACATTCTTTTAGTATTTTCGGTACTTTTTTATGGATTTCTTAATTCTAGGGAGAATTGTTCTCCTACAGTTGGCTGGTTTTAAACTCGTGACATTTTCTAGCATAAGTATTTGAACCCAGTTGTGTGCTAGTGTGTTGTATATTTTTCAGTAATTACTTTATTGAAGGATGTTTTGGGAATCAATTCACTTTGGTATGCTTTAGTTTTCTTAAATGAAACTCATTGTGCATTGGCTGTAATAGGTGTCTGGACTTTCTAAGAGGGATTCAATCTCTGACACCTTTCCATCTTTACATTGATCATATGAGCTAGCAAATGTCTTTGTTCAGAGGAACAGAAATGTAACTTTTACTTAAATACCAACATTAATATGTTTTTAGATCAGTGTGCCTCAGTGAGCTGTATTTTGTATAGCTGTGTTTGACTTATTTTATTTTTTTCCTCTATGTACCTGGTAATATAAGAACCCTCGCTTGCAACGTATCACTATATTATTCAGCTGTTTTATCAACATGGTATGTATGTCATTATGCTACTAATTTATGTAGAAATTAGGCTAACTTCACTGCTTATGAATTAAGACTAGACAGTTCACAAAATAACATTGTCTACAGCCTGAGCAAACCGTTATTCTTGAGGAGAGTAACATCTTGTTTGTGATGTAAAACTTGAGCTGGAGGGGAGGGAGGTCATTAAATGTACTAACAAGGATGGTGGGGCTTCCCTGGTGGCACAGTGGTTAACAACCCGCCTGCCAATGCAGGGGACACGGGTTCAAGCCCTGGTCCAGGAAGGTCCCACATGCCACGGGGCAACTAGACCCATGCGCCACAACTACTGAGCCTGCGCTCTAGAGCCCGTGAGCTACAACTACTGAACCCATGCGCCTAGAGCCCATGCTCCGCAACAAGAAAAGCCACCGCAATGAGAAGCCCACGCACCGCAACGAAGAGTAGCACCCGCTTGCCGCAAGTAGAGAAAGCCTGTGCGCAGCAACGAAGACCCAGTGCAGCCAGAAATAATTATTTTTTTTAAAAAAAGAAAGGATGGTGTACAGTTTTGGTCAGGAGAAACTAGTCTGGAGTTCCTTTTGCTCTCCAGAGCTGTGCTGTCCAATACAGTAGCCACTTAGCTACACATGGCTATTGAATTAAAATGAAATAAAATTAAAAATTCCTTCATGGCATTAGTGCTCAGTAGCCGCTTGTAGCTGCTGGCTACATGTTCCGCGATGCAGGTGCAGAGCATTCCCATCCTTGCAGGAAGCTGCTGGACGGTGCTGCCCCACAGTAACCTTAACTTTCTTTTGAAACCTCATGGGAGAACCTTGAGGCTCTGTTTGTCACCTAGTTTTAGGTCAGCTGTGCTCTATTGAATGGACTTTGGAGCAAGGCACACCTGAGTTGAAATTTCACCTCTACCATTTACCACCTGTGTCAGAAGGAACTGGATACCTTACCTGAGTGATGCCATCACGGTGTAATGATGAAATGAATTATGCACAGTGTCCTGTCCTGTGCTTGGAAGGCAGGTAGTAGGCACTCACAGTCTGTTGGTTCCTATCCATTTGCCCCAACCTGAGAAAGAACCTCTGGGTTCAGAAATGACAATTCTAGTCCTTCTGTCCTGTGGTAGACTTTATGTGTGAAAACAACAGAAAACCTCGATTATCTGTTTTGGAGGGCTGGTTTTACAAAATTCACATTCTCACCTGTCGGGAAGTAAGGGCAGTTAACTGACTTTATCTTGAAGACAGGTGAACAGTTTCCATGGTAATTCTGTCTTCCAAAATTTTACTCAACTTTGGTGTCATTTTGCTGAAACTATTATTTCTGACCCCAAAGCCTATTCCATTTCTCCTCAACGTCACATATCACTTTGGTTCCGTTGCTAACTAAAGTCATTGGTACTTGTGCTTCCTAAGTAATACCCAGGGCCGTGGGGGGAGGAGTGTTGGTGTGTCTGAGGGATATAAATTGGCTGCCTGTAATAATAATTTCTAGGAATTTACCCAAAGGAGAAAGCCTAAAATAATGAAGAAATGATACGTATAAAATAGTTTATTATAAAACTAACAGAATAATTAGGATTGCTAACAAATGAAAACATGCTTGAGGAACTTCAAAAGTACATCTGTGCTGTCATGGAAAGTATATTATCACTTGCATATGGAAGGTGGGGAAGGGATGTGGATTAATAATGTGAAATGTTTAACTGGAAATGTCATAGGTGCATTTTAATTCTACAGTTTTCTTTTTCTTGGCTCTCATCCTGGTTATATTTAAAAGGAGCGCAAATGTTTATTAGCAAAAACGTGTTTGTTTTCTAAGTATGCAGGCTTAGTGAGGGTCTGTCTGTCTCCCGTTTCAATGCAAGTCGACCTTGTGAGGAGCCTAAGAAGGAAGGGTGGAGTCTTTGTTGGGAGCACCTGTAACTGTCCCAGGGCTTGGGGAGAGCTGCACTCTGTGCAGAGGGTGCGCTCGTTGCTCGAGCAGGGATGTGCCCGGCCAGCTCCGTGCCTTGGGTGGAGGAAGGAGAAATGCGGCCTTAGGACTAGTTCTGCACACCCGGTGGTTGTACAGGAAGTGAACTCATGAGAAAACCCAGTTGCCTTCTTGTTCTGCAGAAAACCCTTCAAAAGGATCGTCCCTCATCATCTATGACATCATGAATGAATTAATGGGAAAGAAATTTTCTCCAAAGGACCCGGATGACGGTATGTACAGAAATTGCTTGTATAAGACAGAGAGCCCTGTTTTCCTGACTGCCGGGTATTAGAGCCTTGTGATGAGGACAGGGTTTAATTTAGCTTAGTGATTGGTGGAAGCTGTATACTTCCTGTGCTTCCCCTCCTGAGTTTTTATGCCGTTAGGTTTGTCTTACACGTTACCAGTTTTGTTGCCAGGATTTTTATTAATGTTACTGACTTGAAAACGTTTTATCCATAGTAACCAAGGCTCTTGTGAACTTTGATTTTCAGATATGTTTTTTCAGTCAGCCATGAGGGTTGTAAGTACAATTTCTTGCTTAACTTTTGTTTTCCTGTTTTCTTTTATCCATCTCCTAAATTCATCATTGGGGAGGTGGGGGGATTCTCCCTGATTCTTTCACTTCCTGACTCTTACTTATATTCATGTCTTTAGTTCTAATTTTTATTCCTCTTAAATCTCTACAAAATCACAACATTCCTGCTCTGTGTTTATTGTATACATTTTCTTTTTTCATACCTTTCTTCAGAAAGTAAGGTTTGAAAGTAAGGTTTCAGAGTATTTCATATTTGCCTATTGGTAACTTTTTAAATTGATGGTTTTTAAGTTTGGTTTTTCATCTTACCATACTAAATCATAGGAAAATTTTCAAGCAGTTTCAGAATGAATTAGCATATCCTATTATTCCCTAAGGATATATATTATTATATATATATTATTCCCTAAGGACAATTGCTTTACATTTTAGTGAGTGTCCTTCCAGGTTTTCTCCTTTGGTTATTCAGATATGCACGTCCAGACTCATTTCCATGTTATCTTGTTTGTTGACAGCAGTACAGTTATTTCACAGGAGGGAAGGACTTCTCCTGTGGGTGGGTTTTGGAGTTATTTCATGGTTTTTTTGCCAGTATAGTGATGCTGGAGTGAGCACTCCAGCTGTCTTGTGCATGGCAACCAGGTGTTTTCATATAGTTACTAAATATAGGTATAATTACTAGATTAAGGTTATTTTGTTTTCAATTTCACAGAACTTGGTGATTTGTTTTGATTCCTCCCTCCCCCCCATTTTCTTGTAATTCATTTGCTGTCAACCAATAATAATGTTAAATCAGCATAGATGTTTCCGCAGGTAACTGTACTTCTTTATATAATGAGCTCTTTATGTAATGAGCCACTGTTGGGCTGATAAGGATCGCAGAATGATGCTTATTTACTACTTGTAAATTTTCAGTGCTCATCTCTCAGAGATCTAGAACTTGCTTACCAGGTCCATGACCTTTTAAACACTGGAGACAACCGGAAATTCATTGGACCGGATCATCGGCGTTATTTCTACTAGTAAGTGTATTGGAAATGTATCCTTCTGCATTAACGGAGCACCTGTATGCAACCAGTAGTCAGTTCTGCCAGTGGGAGGCTATTGGTGGCCTAATTTTAGGCAGCTTGACCCTGACTTAACAGTGTAAGTTAATTGAACACTTGAAGAGTCAAGCAGTGGTAAAACTGATTTGTCAGACTGAGATGTCTGCTGTGTATCTTTTAAGCTGTTTTTATTTGTGACACTTTGGGGGTTTTTGTTGTTGTTTTTGTTTGTTTGTTTCACCGCACAGCGTGCAGGATGTTAGTTCCATGACCAGGGATCTATCCCGCAACCCCTGCAGTGGAAGCGTGGAGTCTTAACCACTGGACTGCCAGGGATGTCCCTGTAACACTTTAAATCCATATATCTTTTCCCTGTAAACCCTCCTATTTTATGTTTTTGAATTCATAGGAGGGTGGGTCCCTAAAGATTTCATTGCAGCCTCATTTGTTTTTGAAGATGAACATGTTGGAGCCCAAAGAGACTCCTTAAATGGGTTTGCTTTTAAACAGAGAAAAACCAGAACTTAAGGAGGCAGCCTGTTTATAGGTGTGTGATGGTTCTCTTCTATGTGGTCCAAATCCTCGCTTTACGTTGAACGCTTTTAAAATGAATAGGAGATCTGCTCTCTCCTCACCATGAGCTGAGAGTATAACCAGGAGGTGGCATCAGTGACTGGTTGAGGATTAGAAGGTGTTAACTGGGAAGTCCAGAAAGCACAGTTAGCAGCACCTCCTGGGTCAAGCATTGGCCTGTGTAACTTGAAATTGTGTGTAACTTACTGTCTTTAAATTTTGTGTAATGCGTCATCATATGACTGTGCTGTAATTTAGTCATTCCCCTATTAAACACGGATTTTAAACAAAACATGCTTTCTTTCTCCATTACAGTTCCAAGTTCTTTGGTTTGCTTTGTCTAATGGAACAAATTGATGTCACCTTGAAGTGGTATAAGGACCTGATACCTTCAGTAAGATGATTCATTACTTACCATTTATCATTGTAGATGTTTGTGGTTGTCTTTGCTGAGTAACACTTAAAAAATGTATTTGTATTTTTCTGAATCAGGTATTCTTTCCACATTCCCAAACACTGATAGATCTTCTCCAAGCATTAGATGTGGCCAATCGGCTAGAATTGATTCCTCAGATCTGGAAAGGTCAGTTTCAGCTTATGTGTCCCGACCCATCTCATTTTGTCTTATGTTTTGATTAACAAGCATGTTAACACTGTTAGGGAAGAAAACTTCCTTTTTTTTTTTTTTTTTAATTTATTACTACTCTTTATTTATGTTTTGGCTTTGTTTGGGTCTTCCTTGCTGTGCGCGGGCTTTCTCTAGTTGCAGTGAGAGGGGGCTGCTCTTCGTTGCGGTGTGCGGTCTTCTCATTGCAGTGGCTTCTTTTGTTGCGGAGCATGCGCTCTAGGCATGCGGGCTTCAGTAGTTGTGGTACATGGGCTCAGTAGTTGTGGCTTGCAGGCTCTAGAGCACAGGCTCAGTAGTTGTGGCGCATGGGCTTAGTTGCTCTGCGGCATGTGAGATCTTCCCGGACCAGGGCTCAAACCCGTGTCGCCTATGTTGGCAGGTGGATTCTTAACCACTGTGCCACCAGGGAAGTCCCCAAAACTTCCATTTTTGACTAAATTGAATGCAGTAGTTGAGGTCTACTTCAGGGTCATTTGCTCATGTTACATATTGGATTGCGTGAGTGACAGTGTAGTGGAAAAGACCTAAATTGGTTAGGTCCTTTCCAAAGAAAAGGCTGGGTTTTGTGCAGTTGTGTGACATCAGTGTTAATTACCTGGGACACCCAAAATATCAACCCCCGAAGCCTGTGCCGTTCGTTCCTCTATACCATGTTGCATCACTGTGCTTCAGTAGCTAACCAGGGGCTTCTCTGGTGGCGCAGTGGTTAAGAATCCGCCTGCCAGTGCAGGGGACATGGGTTCAATCCCTGGTCCGGGAAGAGCCCATATGTCGCAGAGCAAGTAAGCCTGTGCGCCACAACTGTTGAGCCTGCGCTCTAGAGCCCGCGTGCCACAACTGCTGACACCCGAGCACCTAGAGCCCATGCTCCGCGACAAGAGAAGCCACCGCAATGAGAAGCCCACGCACCGCAAGGAAGAGTAGACCCCGCTCGCCGCAGCTAGAGAAAGCCCGCGTGCAGCAACGAAGACCCAACGCAGCCAAAAATTTTAAAATAAGTTAAATAAATAAATTTTAAAAAAAAAGTTAACAGTCAGTGATACTCAGGTTTCTAAGAAACAGCCATGACTGTGGGTTTGTGTGTGTGGTTATGTGTAAATTGGCTGCAGAAGATGCTGTATGTCATCCACTAGGTGACTGATCATAAACTCAGTTTCCGTCTGCCTCACGTTGCCTTGAGACAGAGACTATAGCCCCGCCCTCCTACCTTACAAGGCTGCTCTAATGATCGTGTACAAGGACCACTGACGGTTCCCACGTGCCGTAGAGCCACGTGGAGCTGGTGGCTGCTGGAGTGTGGTGCACGTGCCGCGCTAACACTTGCCTGGGAGCACGTCACTGGTGCTGGCTTTCACTGCTCATCTGTCCTTTCCTACCATGAATCATCCTGCTAGTTTTCTGGAATCCTGGAATCCAGGTCAGCAATGTATGTCCACCCCTCCAAACAGATGTGGGCGACTGCTGACAGTGGACGCAGGCCAGCCAGAGCCTTGGCTTTACATGCCAGTGACCACTTCCCACTCTGTTCTTTTTTGTTTCTAGATAGTAAAGAATATGGTCATACTTTTCGCCGTGACCTAAAAGAAGAGATTCTGATGCTCATGGCAAGGGATCGGCACCCACCAGAGGTAGGCTTGTGTTGACACTCAGGTTTTGCTGTCGTTATTAGATGTATACTAACCAGTGTATCCTCTAATACTGACAGCCGGTGAGGGTCATTTCCATGGTTTTACCTATCATTGTGGAGAATTCTGCCATCTAAAGTCACTCTGATTCCTCTAGTCCAAAGCAAGCAGCATGAAAATGGATCCTCTCGATCCTGACAGTTAATAGCAGCTTGCCTTCTTGTAAATTTCTCTCTAAAAAGAAAACCCGTAGTTGGATTTGAAATATGTGGCTGATCCCATTATTACCCCAGGGCAGAGTGCTTTGCCTTTTTTTTTTTCTTAAATACTGTATTACTGTGTGCTGTACATGTGATGTGTTCCAACGGTAAAATGCATTGCTTACAAATTTTAATGGTCCTATGGAGTCTCCCGAACTTAAATTCTCATAAAACCAGTTGGGCATTTCCGCTGACTCTCAGAGCGTCTCAGCTGCAGGTGGCGTTTGCTGACTGTGCTGCAGATATCAAATCGACTTACGAAAGCCAGGATGCCAGACAGACGGCTCCCAGTTGGCTGGCCAGCTCTCTGAACCACATAGCCGTCCTCTTCTTAAGGGCCGGGAGAACCCAGGAAGCGTGGTGAGTACAGCACATGCCACACATGTCACTGGAAGCATCTGTACTTGGATCTCAGAGAACTCTTACCCGGTCGTTAGCGTTTCTCTAATTTGGCTGCACACTGTGTAGTTTACCAGGAGACAAACGAGTTTTCTACGTACTGTGTTTTCTATAGGACTTTCCAAATACCAACTAAAAAAGCAAACTTGGGGAAGAGGAACCAGTATACATGACGTGTTTAAGAGAAGGTGTGGTTCAGTGGGCTCATTCTCTTTCCGTTTTTGTTTTCTGTATTTGTGGGCGAGTCACTTCTCCGTTCACTTGAGTAGAACAAAGTGATTAGAGAATCTTAATTTTGAAAATGTTTTGGTCATTTGGTTTATTCAAGTCATCTCATGGATGCTTCTCCGCCCCCCCACCCCCCAGCTTAAAATGTGGGCTGTGTACTGGGACTTCCGGAACCTGGCATTTTACCAGTTTACTAAACCTGGCCTTGACTAGAACCCGTCTTTGGTTTGTGCCACTGTATTCTAGTTCTGTGTGTTCATCAGCACTTCACTCACATACTAATTTCTGGTGTTTAACTGTGAATAGAGACGTTATGCATAGTCGTTTTTCCAAAAGTGGAAAAGTCAGTGAGAGTCCTTGCTAGGGGCGGTTCCGATGTGTATTGTTTTGGATATAACCGTGTGTTGGTGTTAAGAGCCAGTGACAGGGCTTCTTGTGCCTGGCTGTTCACTAGAGAGGACCGTAATTTGAACATGATGGTCAGTCCACGGTGTGGATGTTTGCTCTCTCCACGAAAGGCTGCTAAATGTTTTGCTGCCTCCTCTGATCATAACTGGTGGCAGATCACACAGCCGGCTACACAGCTGCTGACAAACATTTGATGCTTGGACTTGTCGACTAGGGCAGGTTGACACACGCTTGTTATGAATCAGGCTGTGATGATTGGCGCAGGGGTACGGACCTCAGCTGATCATGGGAGCTGAGTGTATGTGTTTGTCCTTTGTCCTGCATGTGGCAGGATGACGGCAAGCACTTACATGAGACTGATGCCTTAATCTGAGCCTGCTCTTCATAACGTCGTTTTAGGACACACTGAGCTCACACTGGATTGTAAGAGGAAAGAGATCAAAGTGTATTTGCGTCCCTCTCTTCCCACTGCCCACATAATATCATACATTTCCTCCCTGGGGGGACAGAAGTGATCCTCTGGAGGAGGATATGCCCCAGCAATTCTCAACGCTGGCACCAAAGCAGATTTGCCTTTGAAATTTGTAATGCTATGTGCATATATGAAGTTTGGGAAGAGGGGGCTGAGGCACCTGGGGTGATTCTGATGGGAAGATAGGGCTGGGAGCTGGTGGAGCTCACAGACGTGTCTCCAGGAGCTTCCCCTCTGCTTGTCAGGAAGGACACTTGGTCTCTGAGTCCAGGAGAAAAGCTATGGTCATTCGGTTGCCTTCTGTTCTATTAGTATTCATAATCTTTTTCCTATCTCATCTTGAACAGGAAAATGCTGGGGCTTTTCAGGAAACATAATAAGATCCCTGGGTAAGTTCAAGTTAACAGGGCTGCCTGGGGACATCCTGGATTAGCCACATGCGTTTAACTCTTATTGGGGGAAGGGGGTTGGAATTTCCTCACATACCTCAGCCATGGCGATTGGGCACTTTTCTGTTAGGCAGGTAGGTGATCGGTCACTCCTACCATCTAAGGCACCCTGAGGCAAGCGCTGTTTTTTTCAATCTGTGCTCAGTGATCACAGCATGCTGGGGATACATTGGCTGGATCCTCAGTGAAGGCATAATGAACCAGTGTTCATTATTTATTTGGCCCTTTAAAGTTAGACTCCATGTAACTGTCTGCAAAGCTACTGTTGAGGATTTTACGACTGATCTTTGTAAGGAACTAGATTTTGTATGTAAATCTTTGAGGGGTTTAGTTGGGGAATGTTGACATTTTTGCCTTTCACAGGAATGAGCTGCTGAATGAGTTTATGGACAGTGCAAAAGCATCCGGCAGCCCTGCCCAGGCCACTGAGGTAGTGAAGCTGGCAGGCGCCTTCAGCTTACCTATTTGTGAGAGCCTTACCCAGAGACTAATGGCTGACTTCACCCTCAGCCAGGAGCAGAAGTAAGTGGGTCCTGTATCATCACCCTCAAGGAAAGTTATGAAAATGGAGCAGACCATTTGTCTGTCTGCCCATTCAGATGCTTGTAGCTTTCTACCCCCTGAACTTCCTTTCCTTGCAGAAAGTCAGGATGTATTGGTTTAACGATATTTTTCGTTTGTCATAAAAGTCAGGGAGGCCTATAGGTTTATTTGCTGGTTGGAACCTTTTCCTTTGTTGCTTTCGTGCAGCTGCAGAGTCCCCCAGCCCCGAGCCTGAGTTGCAGTGTAACCCTCCCATTTATTTTTCTTACAGGGAAGCCCTGGGAGATCTAACCGCACTGACCAGTGACAGTGACAGTGACAGCAGCAGTGACAGTGACAATGACATCAGCGAAGGCAAATAAAAGTGGTCGAATCAGGAGCTACTGTGGCCTAGCGTGGCTGTTGTGATTACACTTGAGAACTGAGATGTTAGTATTTCATTGTAATGTGAAGAAAACAAGAGAATACAGATTTGGTGAATCTTGATAACAGTGCTCACTTGTTTACGTTTAATTCCTGAACTAAACCATCCATGACAGGGTTCCCACGTGAACAGAAGGGGCACTGCCATTTTCATTTCTTTGGACACACATTGTGATGTTAAGCTCCGCACAACTGCAGTGTTTGTCAGCTGATGTCGGTGTGGTTTGCCCCTCCCCCATTGGGGACTGTAGCCTTTGTTGGCTGATGCTATGACCTGACACTTCCTCCAACTCAGAAAGCGTCTAAAGGAAGTTTTTGTACAATTACATCACAGTTGATACTGGGTCAGTAGTAGCCAAATTCAGGGATATTTATATGTGGGAAATTATTAATCTTAGAACTGATTAAACAACGTCAGGAGTTTAGGCTGCACAGCTGGGAAGATGAAGACTGGAAATAAATACTGTAACTGAGGTACGTATGTATGCATTTCCATTATTTTTATAGAATAGCCCACAGCCTCCCACTAGGCTTGGGGCTTGCACGAGAGTTTCATCTCCCCCTTTCTCTCTGTGTGAGTGCTGGCACCTTCAGTTGTGCTGTACTTAAAGTGGCCTAAATGTATGTGATGACAAGAGGATTGAAGTGTCTTCTTGACATAATTGTGTATTGCTGGTAATCGAGTAGGTCGAGAACCTCTACTCCAGCCTCTCTCATGACTTGCAAGTGGTCTGGGAAGCAAACAGGAGCTTGTGAGGCTTGCAGGAGCTTCACGAGGGCTTCTAGCGCAGGCTGCTTAGCTCATAATCTGATCGCCAGATGTACCCAGGCATCCCAGGAGTTCTCAGATGAGCAACTTCATCCTTACCCTGCCGGGGTTGCCATTTATGGCTACTGTGTTGTACATGTGTCTGTAACATGTGCCTGTCCCCATCTCCATTTGGCTATCCTCTGGCCAGGACCCAGTCAGTCATACATCCTCAGAAACCTAAGTATTGACTCATGTTTTCTCCTAGATCACCAGAATTTAAGACATCTAAGTGAGAGACAGAGGGCAGGGGAAATGACAGCAACTAGCTACTTAAGTATTCATGTGCTTCGCCCCAGTAGCCCCTTGACATAGCAAATGAGCAAAAGGGATAGGTAGGGCAGATTAGCCTGTGATCTTGCCTTAAAACCTGCAAAGAGAACTTGGCTGCCTGGAAGCTTCTGTAAACTTGGCCTCTCCCTTTCCCTCTGGTTCATCAGCACCTGGAAATGGCTGATTCTTCTGGGCCGAGTATGCATTCAGTGCAGTCCTTATAGATGCAGAACACTTACATTGCCGGGGAATCCTGCCAGAGAACAGTCCTCAGCATCGTGCTTTGCAGCTATGGCGTTGATGGGGGAAAGGTCCATCTGGGCTGATGGCACGTGAATTTGTAGTGGACTTTCCAAGTGGGTGATGTTGTGGCCATGTGGTCTTAACTCTGTGCTACAGACATTCCAGATTCCTATTCTGGGCAAAATAACTGCTTTCAGCTTTTCAGAAAAAAATTAAGGAAGGCCTGTAGGATTGGTCTCCATTCTCTCTTTACCCTCTAATAGTATAAGGTTTCTATGCCAAAGTTAATAACCTATCAATTTTGGTTTTGGTTCAATAGAACATTTGAGTACTCTTAATAAAATGGATTGTCTTACATCCTTCAAACTGCAGGGTTTGAAATCAGTTTTTGCAGAAGATGACTAGAATATTTTAATGAAATGGATTAGAAAATTAAGTACATTGTATATGTTCAAGTTGTGTGACATTCTTACAGCACCACAGATATACGCATATTGATAAACACGTATAAGTGTACCTGATGGCAATGTAAATTATTTTACTGCTGGTAAAAGGACATGCTGTAAGATGGCAGTCACCAGGAGTGTGGATGGGCAGGGCAAGGTTTACAGAATCACTTAGATTAGATCTCAGTGGTAGAGTGGCAGTTTACCCGAGAAATGGGCATACATTATTCGGTTGATTAAGGCGGTGTGCTAGGACATGGAGTGAGCAAATGTAAGGTACACAAAGTGGGGGTGAAGGAGGCTCCAGCCTGGCCCAGGAAGGAGCCTAACCTGTAAAAGAATGTTGTCTGGGGCCTTTCCTGGACAAAGTAACCATCACCCATATGATCACCTTCAACATCAAGATACTGTCCTTGGACTTCCCTGGTGGCACAGTGGTTAAGAATCCGCCTGCCAATACAGGGGACATGGGTTCGAGCCCTGGTCCGGGAAGATCCTACATGCTTCGGAGCAACTCGGCCCGTGTGCCACAAGTACTGAGCCCCGCAAGCCACAACTACTGAAGCCCAAGTGCCTAGAGCCCATGTTCCACAACAAGAAGACACCGCAATGAGAAGCCCGTGCACCACAAGGAAGAGTAGCCCCCGCTCGCTGCAACTAGAGAAAGCCCGCGCGCAGCAACAAAGACCCAACGCAGCCAAAAATCAATAAGTAAAATAAATTTATTTTTTAAAAAAAGTTGTCTAGCCAACCTGCATAGCTGTGGACTTTATAGAAGATTTTAGAAGGAACACTGGAGATCAAACCCAAGTTCACAGAGCTCAGCAAGACTTTACTCTTGAAAACTGAGAACGTCCAAGAGAGGTGAAGGTCACAACAGAATTCATCCCCAGGAAAACCTAAGCTTTGCCGATGCCAGCGCCATCTTTTCCCACAACAGCAGTGCCTTTGCTGGCTTGTGCCCCACAGTCCCTCCAGAGCCCCTCCTCTTTCTTCCTGAGACCCCAGGGCAGCGTCCGTACAGCTAACCTGGACCAACCAGTGAAACCGTGGCACCACCCCCTGTGGAAAAGGGTGGCGTGCCCAGGCAAAGCCCCGCCTCCTCAATGCTCCCTCTGCTTTCTCAGATCCCCCAGCCCCTGAATGCATCCGCAGGGAGGAAACCAGGGGAGCTGAGCCGAGCCCTGCTTCAGGTAAATGGTGCCCACTGGACCTGATGAGTGATTTGCCTGAAATGTAATCACTTTTTATTTCCTGTTTATGTTAAATTATCGTTTCTTCTGCACTGAGTTCAAATTACTTTAAAAGTCGTGGGACAACTAATTTGGGACTTGGAGACTGCTTTTATGCAGAACCTGTTAAGAAAGCAGAGGGTTTAAGTCAATACTAAGGAACACAGAAGTACCGTGCCTTAAAAAAAGAGACTGCCTAATTTACATTTTACTTACTTTGCTGATTTAGAAACTTTAAACAACATTAAGGCAAATATCAGAGTTTTAATGATTCCACCTCCTTGAAGGTAGAACTGAGAACCCACGTAAAGGCTCTTTAGGCCCAAGTGAAGGCCCTTTTCACCTGAGGGGTTGCTGAATGATAGCTCAGGAAGATGTGAATCTTACTGGGCATGAGGAAGAAAAATCAGCGTCTGGACAAGCAGAGTCCCCTTTCAACATCATCTTGTTTCTCAATATGCAGTGAGGGTTGGGGAGGTTTGCTAAAGGAATACTAAAATTGAAAGCCAGTGGCTTTTGTTATTTGATTTAGAGAGCTGAAATAAACCGCTCAGTATCGCTTGCTTCCTGTGAGCTCAGATAATCACATCCGAAGGAAGTTATTCCTGGGCTCCTAGAGAAATTTACTTCCTTCTAATCTGTAATGTTTTACACATTTCCTGAGTAAAATAAAAATTATGAACACTTCTAACATGACAAATAAGTTAGTCAGCTTTGCAAGTTAATGTATTCTACAATTTCATGCTATTCCAAAGGGAAGAAAGGCTTAATTTAGAACAGCCTCATTATCTTCTAGTCAAAGCTTAATGGCCCACAGGTGCCAAGAGTACCTCTACCTGCAGAGATTAAGGACATCACACAAAGTGTGTGTTCCAGTCAGAAACTAGATGTGCTGAATTAAGAATCCACTTAGGGGTAACATAAGGACCGTTAATAACACCAAACGAACCACTGGGTCCCCAAATCAAAGCACAACGTCAGGCGCCATGCAGACCTGAATGTAACCATCAGGAGCCGGGACAGGCCTGCAGAAATACATAGACAACCCTTTCTCATGATTTCCAGATATGCTGCTCAGATAAAAATGCCTCTTCAGTAATCTGTTTATGAACACATAAACCTCAACAAAAAGGACTTCCCTGGTGGCGCAGTGGTTAAGAATCCGCCTGCCAGTGCAGGGGACATGGGTTCGAGCCCTGGTCCGGGAAGATCCCACATGCCGTGGAGCAACTAAGCCCGTGCGCCACAGCTACTGAGCCTGCACTCTAGAGCCCGTGAGCCACAACTACTGAGCCTGCGCTCTAGAGCCTGTGAGCCACAACTACTGAAGCCCACGCGCCTAGAGCCCATGCTCCGCAACAAGAGAAGCCACTGCAATGAGAAGCCTGCACACTGCAACAAAGAGTAGCCCCCGTTCGCCCCAACTAGAGAAAAGCCCACGTGCAGCAACAAAGACCCAACGCAGCCAAAAATAAAATACGATAAATAAATTTATATAAAAAAAAAACCTCAACAAAAAATCATGATTTTGAAAAAATATTTTGAAAAAATATGTTGACGGTAACTTCATGAAGTAAAAAATGAAAGGTGAAACACTGATTAATGTTTACCCAATATGGCAACTGTTCTAATCTTCAGAGAAGTGAACTATGTAAGCAAGTTCTCTGGGTTTTACAGCAATCCAGTTCAAATATACCACAAAATTATTGAACCCCTTTAAGATTCCAGGCTCCCCACCCCCACTTCAATGGAGAGATTCACAGTCCACATACCAGAAAGGAGCGAGGTCAACTACCAGTGTTCCAGAACTGGGAGCCATGAACTTTTCTGAGGGCTGTGGAATTAATTTGTGGGTAGAGAAGACACCAACATTTTTCTAATGCCACAGACCAGAACACAGTACATCACAAGTAGAAAGGAGAAGCAATGGTTCCAGAAACCGTTTCATGTATACATTCATATAAGGGTGCGTGCGGGTGTACTGGATCCCAATATAAAATATTATTTTTCCCTGTGGTAGCAATCGAAGTTTGGGATACAGACTATTTCTAGTGCCTTTGAATCAATGGAATGACATATCTCCAATTATAAACATATTGGCATCTTGGCTTATATTTACATCACTCTTGAGTTTGACCAGCAGGAATCAGTTCACTAGGACCTTCAAAGCCAAGAACAGGCCTAGGGCTTCTGAAACCCGGTTCACAGCCTGGCAACTCTGAGCGCCCAGGAGTTGCTACTTCTGCTTCTCAAGGAAATTTTCCATATACACAACAAACTAGAAATGATACTTTTTGAAAAGGGATAAGCTGCTCAGTTTTCAATTTCTGTTTTATTCAGTTTGCTCCAAGGGCAAAACCAACAGTACAGTGACCACAAACGTTATTTTGACTGGCTCACAAGCCTGATCAGTAAAACCTGAAAAACAGAAAATGTTACCCAAGTTGCAAATAAAGTGCTCCTGGAGTTGACTGACATGACAGCAAGAAGGAATAATATAAATGCAACAGGTGTTAACATTTAGAACAGTACCTGTCACCTGCTCATTTCTAGGCAGTTCTGAGACCTTGTTGCAAACCCTTCATATATTACTGCCAATTTCCTTTGACATGAGATGTGACTTTACAAGACTCTTCCTAGACCTTACTCTTGCTGCACTTGAGTGGTTCCTATTCCTACGGCGCTGGCGTATGCTGTCAGGATCTCCACTATCTGCTTAGTTTCTAGGGTCATTCGGGCTTCCTTCAGCCAGTCCTGTGCCACTCGTCTGGACTCCCCTTTCAGCTGATTGACAAACTTTGCTGCCAGCTCCAGGTCACCATGCTCAATGCAATAGGAGGCATATGACAGTAACTTAAATGTGTTTGTATCCTCGGGGCAGAGCTCTGCTGGTGGCTTCAGCTGCTTAGGTGGGAACAGCAGCAGGGACTGTAAGTAGGAGAGGAAGTACTGGTATAAGCTATTCCTGGTCTCATCGATCATGGCTACCCTGTGGGCCAGTTTTTGGATGGCATAGAAACGGACTCTAAGGGTCTCTTCACTGTACACCCCACGGGTCAGAGACTCTGGAGGGAGGGCTGCGCTTAGAGCCTGGGCAAATTCACTATCGGAACAGCTGACTCTGATGGCCTCCACTGCGCTACCCAGGGGAACAGTGGGCAGGTCTGCAGATGCCGTCTTCATACGGTACTTTAACGCCTCCACAGAGAGCCAGAGCTGGTGGGCTTTTCTGGCCTCCTCTTCAGCAACTGCGTGACCTATTAAAAAAAAAAAAAAAAAAAAGGCAAAGACAGACTTTTTTCTCCACCTGACTATGTCCTCATACACAGAGAGAACTGGTACACCTTCCACAGCAGTGGAAGACAGGGCTGGAGAGAGCCTCTTCCAAGCCCATCCCACCACTTATTTATGGTGCGTTCTTTCCTAGCTGGCCTCTTCACATGAGGCAACAAGGCACGACATAATCTGCTGAGGACTTGTTTTTACTGTAGCCGTGGAGAAAGCTGAGAGGGTGGATGTGCACAGATGAGGCTCCCTTCTTTCTTCCTGTGACATCTAGGAGAATGCAGGGTATCTAATTCAGATACATTTATCTTTAGAAATGTTTGAGAAAGAAATGTGATATTTAAATTAAGCCAAGACTTACATTAAGGCCATCAGAAACTTTACTTTCTACAAAGGAACGGACTACTGGATCTTGAAACTTCATGAGTACTTAGCTTATTGCTATGCTTATCTGACAAAAAAGATTCCATCACATCCCACAGAAACCCATTTTCTTAATAAAATCCTCACTGTCAGGACATTTCCCTTCCAGTGTGGCACATGGAGGCCTCAGCATAACTACCATCCATTTGGTGGGTGGAACAAGCAAGTCACCACCTCCAGGTAACCCTCCAACGGCAGAGCCTGCAGGGCGAACATGCAGCACACTGACCTTTTTCTCCACTCAGGGCACGTGAGACACCACCAAAGTGTGTTGGGTAAACTGCCTTGTAAATGGTGATCTCATGCCGGTCACATAAGGAGTAAAACTTCAAGTTACTTAGGTTTAATTTTTAGATCCTTTTAAATTTCTTCTCACAACTCTCTATACTACAAACTTACCAAATCTGGGGCTAATTTTCTAAGAAATTAATAAAATTTATTAGAGGGACTTTGGCATCTTTATTCCCTAATGTCAATGCATGTATACCATTATCCTCATAGCAAGAATTTACCCTGGGAAGTAGGGCTGATGAATTAGCTGTAAGAGGTCCATGTGCTTACTCTGAACAGCCTGCTCGATTCCTCTCAGTCTGGCATAGGCAGTGTTTATATCCAGAGTATAGTTGTCAACTTGCTCCTGACTGAGCCGACGAAACTGTAATTCTTGTTCAGCGAGTTTCTCAGACAGGTCCTGAAATGGTAAACAGTGCACAGAGAAAGTGATGCTACCTCAGTGCATGTCACTTATCAGGCCACTAAGTCTTCCAGTAACTGCTGCCTCCCAAAGTAAAGAGGGCCTTTAACTAATCTCAAAACAGGTGTCATGAAACTCCTACATTATGTGTAAGGTTTCAAAAATTTCCTAAAGCACATGTGATGTTTCATCTTCTACAAATTTACTGGTGGAACCTAATATTAGAGGAAGAGGACCAGGAGGGGAAGAAAGAAGTCTATTAAAATGAGAAGATGACAACTTTAGAAAATACAGTAACTGTATGGCCACCCAGACATTAAATTGTATTCAATATCTTCCACTTTAAGGGTTCATTTTTCTCAAAATACTCATCAAAGAGAATTCAAAGTAATATACCTTTTCATATTGGTATAAATTTCAATTTTCTGGAAGATTTCCTTACTTGGAAAACTTCATTCCCTTCTTGTGAGGCAAAATAATAAGTTAATATATTATAAATGACTTGCTGAGCAGAAACTAATTATGATTAAAGGTATCCTGATGGTTTGCTGTGGTTTCCAAACTTAACCTCTCCGGGATGTTTCCTCAAATATAAAAATCTCAGAACTACCACATAATCCACAAGAGTTTGTGGAGATAAAGCAGGCATACATGTGTCAATTATTATTACCTGCTTTCCTGAAACCCCCTGTACCAACCCTCCTTCAAGCTTAAAGGCTCCAAATGACTAGGACATAAATACAAAACACATCTGATCAGTAACACATAGGTACACCTTTATGTAAAAAGGAGCAGATGTGAAATATACAAAAGTCCCCCTCCAGCAAGGATAGGCACCACTAGAAATCTTTCCCCACTCTTCCACACTCTCAGACTGAATGACATGGAGCACATTAGAAGAAAAACAGAGACTGTTTATAGTGTAAAGGGGAAAAGGAGGGTGAAGGGAGACGATGCTTTACGACAGGTCCTCACCTGCTCAAACTCGTATTTCAGTTCCTGTTCTTGGACCCTAAGGACATCTCGTAAGTGATCGGTGTGGGCAGCAGCCTGGCGGCGAAGCTGGGTCCTCATTTCATTCTCCATGGCATCCCTGACTTCCTCCACCTGTGAAGCCAAGCACAGTGATGAGGAATTCTCAATTTTCCACATACGCTTTTAGCAAAAGAGAAAGACCAGTAACCACGATGATGGCAGCCTCCACGTCCAGAACCCCTTACGATGAGCCGTGCACGGGAACACATTCTTATTTCAAATTCTCGTAGGAATCAGAAAGTTGAATGTTGGAAGGTGACTCAAACAATGTCGCATGGCTGTGGCGAAATCAGATTTCAAACAGGGGTCTCTCTAACCCCCAGACTTGAGTTTCTTCCATATCACCAGGCTGCCTCCTGTACAAAGCAAACACTGTCATTTCCTGCATCACATACTCCCCTGAGAATCAAGAAATCCGAGACCACAGAAATAACTACAAAGACTTGGGATCAAACACAGCTTCACCGCAACCATCTGTGTGGCCTTAGGGAGATTATTCATCTTCGAAGTCTCAATTTTCTTGTCTGTGAATACTAATGCCTACCATGCAGAACTGTTAAGAAAAGTAACAAATGTCTGACAGTTACCGAACACAGTTTCTCTCAACAAAGAAAGCTCCTCTGAAACTGCTTATTTTAGTATGAATTCAGACTCAACACAGGCCAAATCAAGCCCAAACTATGAAAAGCCTACAATGTCTGGCCTAACAATTAGCCGTGGGTCATATTACAAATTATTTAATACTAATTACCTGGAAATCATAACTTCCTTTTTCTCAGAAACAATACAGTTAATAAATGAATCCATTCGGTCAGTGCATAAATATTTATGCAGTGCCAGCCCTGTGCCAGGCAGTGCCTACTGTAAGCTTGGATGCGATGGTGCTCAAGGCAGACAGACTCCTTGCTCTTTTGCAGTATACATTTCAGGAGAGGGATCAGTGACAGGCAAAACGGACATCTCAGACTGTGGTACTTGTTTTTAAGAAAATAAATAGGGCAATATGAGAGAAAGTAATACAGAGACTCTACTTTAGATTGAAGGGAACAGGACGGGGCTACCCCAGGGCAAAAGATGTAGTCAAGGCACCAACACAACAGCAAGAAAGCCCAAGGTACCTGGTACACTAGGGAAATAGGGAAGTAAGGGAAGCCTGGCTCACAGCAACAGGAATGAGATCAAGGGGCTTCTCTGGTATAAGTTAAGAATTTGGATTTTATCTTAAATACAGTCGGCAGTCAGTGGAGGATTTTCAGCAGCATAGTGTCTGATGAGAACACATTTTCTAAGGACCACTTGCCTGTGTAAACAGACATAGAAAGATGGGCATGCAAACAGGGACCCTGTTAAGACGATACTCTGAACTAAGGTGGTGGTGACTGAAGGAGAGAAAAGTGGAGCGTTTAGGGATTTATTCTGAATGCAGAGCTGGTAGACTCTGTCAATGGTCTGGATGCAAAAACTGATGGAGGAACAACTGAGCATGATTTCTAGTTTGATCAATGAGTGGATGGAGGTTTATTTAGAGAGAAGCAGCTGAGGGGCTGGGAGACAGTTTGGAGAGAATCAAGAAATTTGTTTTGAACATGTTGAGTTTGAAATGACTACTGAAAATCCAGCTGAAGACATCAAGTCAGCTGCTGGACAGCCCTTGAAGCCAAGGCAGAGGTCAGAGCCAGCAATATAAGTGTTAGTAATAGACGGTATTTGAACTTCAAGGCCACAGGACTAGCAAAGAGCGCCTGGAGGCAGCTTAGATGGATAAAGGGTTTCAGAACAATGCCAGTGCACGCCGCTATTTGAAGGCTGAGCAAAGGAAGCCAAGGAGCGTCAGCAAGGCAGCGGGAAAGGCCAGCAAGTGTGGGGTCTGGCAGCCTAGGGAAGAAAGAGTTTCAAGGAGGAGGAAGTGGACTTCCCTGGTGGCGCAGTGGTTAGGAATCTGCCTGCCAGTGCAGGGGACATGGGTTCAATCCCTGGTCTGGGAAGATCCCACATGCCGCAGAGAACTACGCCCGTGCGCCACAACTACTGAGCCCGCGTGCCTAGAGCCCGTGCTCCGCAACAAGAGAAGCTGCCGCAATGAGAAGCCTGCGCACTGCAACAAAGACCCAACGCAATCAAAAATAAATAAATTAATTTTTTTAAAAAAGGAGGAGGGAATGGTCAACTGTGCAGCTGAGAAAATGCGAAGGTAGGATGAGCAGTCAGGTTCCCAAATCAGCCTGTAGACACCTATTTAATACATGATGTGCTCAGACAGAAGACTACAGCTATTTCATCCATGCTTCACCACTAACTACTTAGAAACGCTTGCAGAGAGGGGTCCAGTGGTTGAGGCTCAGCACTTCCACTGTAGGCGGCACGGGTTCAATTCCTGGTCAGGGAACTAGATCCTGCAGGCCATGTGTTGCAGCCAAAGAAACCCCAAATAAACAAACAAACAAACAAAAAACAACCCTTGAGGAGAAAAATATACTCGGAATCCAACAGACTCAGCACTGCTTAAGGGGACAGAGGCTCCACTGGGAAAAGGCAAGCTAGATAATCCTGGATGACAGCAGCTCGTTACTTTCTGACACTCCTGCATCAGCTCAACGTAAAGGCTCTCTGCTAGACCAATCCTTCCCTAGAAGTTCTGACTAGAACAAGGGCCAAAGTTCCATTCAAGAGGGGGGTTGGCCTGACTTAACAGCTAGTACTTTAAAGTCAGTGACTGCTGGTATTACCTCTAGAAGCAAACAAGTTAGATTCACTTTAAACATTAGGCAGTTTTGCTCATTTCTTTACCTTTCTGTCCTGTTCAGCCTGTATCTCACTTCTATGATGTTCTAATGCTTTTGCCACTGCAGAGTCAAACGCCCGCTTTTCCTCCAGCTTCTGTTTCTCCAAGGCTAAGGCAATGTGCTGCTTCTCCGTGGCTTTCTGTTCGGCCAGCGCTCTGTTCAGCTGGTCGATGCGGCGATGCGCGTGAGCAATCAGGGAGTTTAGGTCGTCGGGGGACAGCCTGTCAGCTAAACAAAACCACATGAAAATGTTAATGATTTCACCAAAATCATACATCTACAAGGTAACTTGCCTCAACTGATTGTAACTTAAACAGCTAGGAAGAAAAGCCAAGAGGAAGGAGCTGACATTTCAAAAGAGATGTAGAGGCTGCCGTGTAATCAGAAATTCACAGCTCATGGCCAGCAGCTAAGCATTTTCAATCCCAAGCAAAATAATTCAGGGAGGCCTCCAAGTATAGAATCAGTTTTTTTCCAGGAACCCAAATGAGCAGTACTTCCAGTGTGAACTGATTATACATTGGCTTTATAACTCACCATAATTCTGCCTCTAAGGACAAAGCTTACAATTAAATACAAAGCTTACAAACGTACTCACTTCTACATTTTCTGCTAAAACGTGAATCAAATCCAAGTTCTCTCAGACTTTTCCCTAATAAGAGTTTTCTACTTTTTCTTACACAGATAATATGCTCCAGGACAGGGATCTGCAGCCAGAGCTGTCCATCAGAATCACTGGTAGAGCTTTTAAAAATAATCATACCCAAGGATTCTGATTCTGATTTTTTTTTTTTTCTTTCCCCAATCTCACACTCCAGAAGTGTTCTGATATATTACCACAGGTTAGGAATTATGGCTCTAACAGCAAAATAAAGAATATGGGAAATACTATGATAAACAACTCAATTCCACGATACGTAGATTGAAAAGCAAAAAACGAAGTGAGGATGAGAGATTTATTGACCAAATTCACCATGTGTAGCTCCTCTGGATACTGATTTGAACAAAACAACTAAAAACACTCATTCTATAAAGTGATTAGGGATATTTGAACACTTAAGAGATATCTTTGATGACATTAAGCAATTATTGTTGACTGGGACAACAGTATGGTCATCACATTTTTTAAAAAACATACTGAAAGTTTTTACAAGCTGAAGAATATAATGTTTGGGATCTGCTTCAACATAAGTTGGGGGAATAAATGAGACAAAACCAGCCATGTGTCGGTAACTGCTAAAGTTGGGTGATGGGTAGACAGGAGTTCATTATAGTTTTCTTACTTTTTAATGTTGCAAATTTTACAAAATAAAAACTTAAATATATATATATTTATATAGATATATATATATCTTTTATAAAAGATATATATCTTATATATCTTTTATAAAGGATATATATATGTATATCATATCTACAGGTTTCCAATCACACAGTGAAAACATTTTTGTTCCTGAGAGCACATGGATGACAAAAATATACAAATCAGATTTATCACATGCAACATAATTCTACTTTAGATTAATTTAGACGGTTTAGTATAAGAATCATAGGCAAAACGAAAAGACTTGAGTCTTTTAAGACTCAAAACAGAAGCCTTTAAACATAAAATACACATAATTACTCACCTAGGTCAGAAATACCTACAAAGAAAAAGAATAAGTTTGAAAAAAAGTAAGTACATGTTTCAGTTATTAATCATTAAATAGGAATATCCAAAAGAAAGCAAGAAGGAAGCAGAAGCTAGTAGTAGAAAAAGCATATTTTGGTATTGGAAAGTAAAATGATGAGTTTATTTCCTAAAATTTTTTTAAAGGATCAGAAGACATTATATAAATCAAGGTAAATTCTAACATTTCAGAAAATAAGAGAGTCAATGATATTAAAGTAGTCTTGGTTTCTGGGGACTCATCTCTAACTACTTTTGTAAAGCAATCAACTTGGTTAGTTTTTACATGGAAACTACAATTCTTGTTTATCCCATTTGCATTAGTTCGTAGACTATTTCACGAAGGCACAGTCCTGACTGTGTTCTCAATACCACACCTCTCCTAACATTGCAAATACTTAAGAAATTAATTTTTCTTCTTTGGAAATTTGAAAACAGTGAACTCACATTAAATTTGTGCTTAATGGGTGCAAATTAAACTAAGAACTATGACTGCCTGACGTGGCGGAAAAGAAAACAAAATAACATTCTGAAGAGTTCGGATGATGCTCCCCACCATGATCACAAGTGCCACTGCGTGAAGCCCTGACAGGAGAGGACCCGCAGCCAGTCTCCTGCCTCTCAGAATAAGCTTCTTAATATCCTGGGTATGACCCTTGGATTCAACAAGTTCAAAGACAAGTATTTTTCATCCAGAATGGCTCTAAAAGTTCAACTACTTAATCTGGTATACAACCAGAGACACAGGGATCTGTCCCAATGCTGCAGGAAAAACCGGCAAAAGATGGACAAGGTTAAGAGATAATAGGTCAGTGTCAACGTGGCACGCAAGTATGGCTACATATACTAGTCTACTAGCAATAAAGGAAATGTCCCTCGGGAATACTGACAACCTACAAATTGCACCTCATTCTCTCATCCTGGCAACACCCATGCGCACACCTCCTAGTGGCTCCTCCTCCCTCCTCCCACAGTGGTATCCGCTATCTGAATATAGTGTTTATCACTCATTTTGTTATACTTCACATACGCATGCATCCTTAAACAATATATAGTTTCATTTTACATGTTCTTAAGCTTCATGTAAGCGGTATCCTATTTTACATATTCTTCTGCAACTTTTTGCTTTTCCTTAACATTTATGTTCAAGAGAAATGGTCTGGGTCATTCATCTGCACTGCCATATGTGTGGTATTTAACTGTCTTTGATTTTTCTGCTCTTACAAACAGTGCTGCTATAAACATTTTAATGAATCTTCCTGAGCACCTGTGTGAGTCTTCCTGAGCTCATACCTAGGAACTGAACTGTTGGATCGGGAGTATATACACTGTCAACTTCACTAGATACAAGTTATGGTTCAACAGACCAGTTGCTGGGAATTCCCTGGCAGTCCAGTGGTTAGGACTCAGCGCTTTCACTGACAGGGGCCTGGATTCGATCCCTGGTTGGGGAGCTAAGATCCCACAAGACGCACCGGTGCAGCCAAAAACAAAACAAAACAATTGGTGAACGATCACTTCTAAGTCTCTTTCCTATTCTTCATTTTCAGTGCCCTTGGCATACACACTGGGTGACCCATATCACTTCGCCCTCAGATTACTCCAGCAGCTTTGAAGAGCTTCCTTACCCTGAAGCATCCCTCCCTACGTCAAACTCACCCTCAAACTCATAAAAATGAATCTTCCTACTTATGATCATCACATCATCCCTCTTCTCAAAAGCTCAAAAGGGGGTCCTGTGCTGCCAATACGAATCAATCAGCCAGAGAACAGTGAGGCTAGTAGGTAAGAATGAGATCCTGGCCCTAGCCCCAAACGTGGACAAACTACTTAAGCCCTCTGTGTCTCAGTTTTCTCATCTATAAAACGGGCATAATGATAAAACTCATCTCAAAGGATTGTTATGAACTTTAAAAAAGTTAACTACATGTGAAGCACTCAGAACACAGTGCTAGAAATAAAATCATGCTCAACAATGTTAGCTAAATATTGTTATGTTTGCCACTGTGCTCAGCTATGGAGAACACAGAAAAAGTACCAGACAGATGAATATCACCAGGATACTTATAACTTAGGGAAATAAGACTAATAAGAGAAAAATAACTGGTAACACAAATCAGTACTAATGAGCTTAGTATAGGTCTTAAAAGAGTTCAGATTTCAGAAGCGAGAACATATGTTGAGGGCTGAGGTAATCATGGAATAAGTCACTATCCCCAGAGGGACACAAGCAATCAGCAGCACTGGCAGGAAAACTCTGCAGCTGTAGGCATGGCTGGAAGGGAAAAACTTCAGCAGGTGCCATTTGTACCTTTCAATCTATTTAAAAAATAAGAAATTAAATGGAGGTTGCCTTCCTCCCTCTAAAAAATAATCCAAAGATTCCACTGCAGAAGATTTTCCCTTTCTATACGATACCTTTCTTTCATGCTGGGTCTTTCAGCCTTGGTACTACTGACTTTCTGGGCCAGATAGTTAGCTGGAGGGGCTGTTCTGTGCACTGGAGGGTGCTGAGCAGCACCTCTGTCCTCTACCCTACATGACAGTAGAACCCCCCAATGTGACAAGTCTGTCTCCAGACATTGCCAAATATTCTCTAGGGGCAAAAATGCTGAGCTGAGGACACCTGCTTTAATGTTTTCATGCTTTACAATGGGCAATTTTCTAATCAGCCAAAAAAAAAATTTTTTTTTTATTTATTTTTATCTTGGCCGCACCACGCAGCTTGCAGGATCTTAGTTCCCTGACTAGGGATGGAACCTGCACCCTTGGCAGTGAAAACACTGAGTCCTAACCACAGGACCACCAACGAATTCCCCCTGACCCAGGTCCCCAAATTTTTTAAGCTAAAAACTTCACAGAAAAAAAAAAAAAAAAAAAACACTTCACAGGCTGGCATGGAAAAATTAGTAGGATTTAGCCTACTGGGAAGACCAAAGACAAGTATTTTAGATGAGAGAATGCAAATTTCTAGGGATGGCACTCATAACTAACTCTCTATAGGCAAAGCCTGACCTGCCCTTTCAACCTTATTTAATTTACTGCAGCCAACCTAGACGCCCTACTATCTACCAACGTCAGGTTTAAGCCAAGGAGCTTACATCCAACGGACAGAGATACACACACAACAAACACCAGTGAGTAAGTATTTCAGAAGGATTAAAAAAAGGTAACGTGGTAGAGTGCCTTGTGGAGGAGGATGTCTCTGGGATAATCACATCTGTCTCAGTTGTAACCTCAATGAAGCCCAGCCCTTGAAAGAGTCTGGTGAGGGAAACAGTACAGATGTGGCTGAAGCAGGCCTGCTCAAGGACACACTGTCCACACTGTCCCCTCTGCTGCTAGTCAGTTCAAACAAGTTTAACCAACAATGTTCAAATAAGACTGACTCACTGTTCCCACACTAAACTTTGTGTGATTCTCCATTTAATCCTCTCTTACAAATCCTGCTTTTATTTTTTGCTTTGACAAGAATCTGGTATCTATCTCCCTCTTAAGTGAGTCAACTACATTAAAAAAAACTAACTACATATCTGAGTTAATAACAGCCTTGACTCCACTTCTTGCCATGACATCTCCTTGGCTGGCTATGATGCTGTGAAAATTCCTGCACTGTCTTTATTACCTGAGCTCCTTAGACCAGCCACGGTTCTGTGATGCAGCCTTGACACCTTCACCCCAGAGAGGTCTATAATGCCAGTTCTTCAGGTGCTACCTGATGTTCAGTTTCTAACAGACGCTGGCATTTAAGAAGTACTGTTTTGATTTTGTTGAGCCTGGTAATCTCCGTGATTCTTATTACTCTCACAGAGCTTCAAGGAAATGTGACTATTCCCTGCAGTTACAACGTGTAATTGTTGAGCCATACAAGTTCCATGCAGTCTGAGCTATTTGCAAGTTGAAGGCCACACAGCAGATTTCTTTTCCACCCAGCACCCCTGGGTGAGTTCTCAACCACAGTATTGTCACAAAGCAGTCATAAGGTGTGCCTTAAGTAATTCATTATGAATATTTTTAAAGTCACGAAGGTTTTGAATAATTTTACATATATATAATATGCTAACAGAGTCAAGGTTATGTCACTTCACTCACTTAGATTCCAGATTACACTGGCTGGAACTTGTGTCCACCACGGCTAAACCAGGTGTGTCACCTGTCACAGGTGTGACTGAAATAAAATGTGGAAAACATGATACTGCATATCAGATGAGATGTGCATGCCAGAGGGGTTTAGACTAGAGAATGGAGCTGAAGCAAGTTTAGATCAGTTGATCAGTTGTTAAAAAAAAAAAAAAAGGGAAGGTACCAACACTTCAGTTGTACTTACTCATCCCTTTCCACCCTGGCAAGACTTCCGGAGTAATACTGTCCAGTTCTCGTTTAAAGTCATCCCGGGCTTGGACTACCAGCTCATGATACTGAGACACAACCTTAGCCTCAGACTGAGCCGCCTTAACCTGAACAGATACAAGGGGTATGTGGTTAAAGTGAACAAAAAGTACCATAAACATTCCAAAATATTCTAAGTCACAGTCATTTATTTATTTACATTTGGTTGTGAATATATAAGCAATATACAGAAAGAAATCTCAAGCTCAGAAAAAGGAACGTAAGTCTTGTCTTTGTTTCCTTCTAATTCTATTCAAATGCCATGGACAGGCCCTGTCCCATCTCACTGTGCCCCTGTCCCTCTTTCTCTGGGTCACGGGAAATTACCCATACACATCACAAATGCAGACTTGTGAAATTTCCATAAATGGTAATGACCATGAGCAAATGTTTACCTATTATAAAAAGTATCAACAATACTGAAGAATCCACTTTGTGTCCAAAGCAAGTTTTTAAAATTAGTTACAACTAATATTCTTTTCAAGGGAAAAGAGAGAAAGATGATAGGAATCTTACTACATTCCGGAATTCTTAAAAATCCTTTGACAAAACAATTACATTTAAAAATAAAAAATACTTGTACAAGATCTAAGAAACATACCTTTTGGACCACATTATCCAGATCAACTATCATGTTGTGAAGTTTCCCCTCTGCAGCAGTTATGTAAGATTTGGCCCCAGCAACCTCTTCTTTCTTTGCATTTTCAATTACACTTTTCATCTTCTCTAACTCTTCTCTGGAAACCAATAAAACAAAACAAAGGTTTAGTATTAGTCCTTATCAACTTTATTAAAGAATATGACAAACAATTTGTTAAGTCTATGAAAAATTTAATTTGGAAAAAACTACTCAATGCTTTTTCAGTCAACAGGCAACAACAACTGAAAACACCTTAGTGAGAAGCTAGATTTATAGAGTGAACCGGACGAGTAGCATGGTGTACAGGAAAACACACAGGCTTCAGAACCAGAGAGACTTGGATTCAGCTCCCAGACCGGCCTCTCCTTTGCTGCTCACCCTTATACAGGGAGTAGAGGTAATTCATGCTAAGTAACTTGCACAGTGCCTGCTACATCAGGAGCACTCAATAAATGGCAGCTTTTGCAAGGATTAGGTTGACTCCCCTGCCAATGAGAGCTTGAGGAAAGCAAAGGCAAGGGAGGAGGCCTAAGAGCTCACTAAGCAAATAGCTGGGTCTTCAGGAGCCCTCACGATTCAGGCTGGATGGACTATGGTCTACCCAACCACAAAACACAGAACTCAGAGCCCTGACTCATGGTCTACTGATGTGAGCATAATGCCTTCAATCTCCTAAAAGATATGCTGGCTTTATTAGAAGGCTTCTCTTTCTCTAAACATTTTGTTAAGACAGCAAAATTTTGAATGACAAATATTGATTAGGTGGGCCAAAAGGTTTGTTCAGTTTTTTCCGTAAGATGGCTTTAGTAGCACTTAAACAATTTTGTTAGATTGTATGTGACAGCTGTCGTATCAGCACGCATTAAAAAAAAGAATTATCAGGGCTTCCCTGGTGGCGCAGTGGTTGGGAGTCCGCCTGCCGATGCAGGGGACGCGGGTTCGTGCCCCGGTCCGGGAGGATCCCACATGCCACAGAGCGGCTGGGCCCGTGAGCCATGGCTGCTGGGCCTGCGCGTTCGGAGCCTGTGCTCCGCAACGGGAGAGGCCACAACAGTGAGAGGCCCGCGCAAAAAAAAAGAATTATCAAAATTGGTGAATTTTTTGTGTGGCCATTTTAATATTGAAGGTGGAAGAAAAAAAGCAACATTTTCGGCATATTACACTTTATTTCAAGAAAGGTAAAAAAGCAACTGAAACGCACAAAGAGATTTGTGCAGTGTATGGAGAAGGCGCTGTGACTGATCGTACGTGTCAAAAGTGGTTTGCGAAGTTTCGTGCTGGAGATTTCTTGCTGGACGATGCTCCATGGTCAGGTAGACCAGCTGAAGTCGACAGCAATCAAATCGAAACGATAACTGAGAACAATCTATGTTACACCACATGGGAGATAGCCGACATACTCAAAATATCCAAATCAAGCACTGAAAATCATTTGCCCCAGCCTGGTCATGTGAATCGCTTTGACGTTTGTGTTCCACGTAAGTTAAGCGGAAAAAAACCTTCTTGACCATATTTCCACCTGTGATTCTCTACTTAAATGTAATGAAAACGTTCCATTTTTAAGACAGATTTGTAATGGGCAATGAGAAGTGGATACTGTACAATAATGTGGAACGGAAGAGATCATGGGGCAAGAGAAATACACCACCACCAACCACACCAAAGGCTGGTCTTCATCCAAAGAAGGTGATGTGTTTATGGTGGGACTGGAAGGGACTCCTCTATTATGAGCTCCTTCCAGAAAACCAAACGATTAATTCCAACAAGTACTGCTGCAAATCAGACCAACTGAAAGCGGCACTCGACGAAAAGCATCCAGAATTAGTCAAAAGAAAACGCGTAATCTTCCATCAGGATAACCCAAGACTGCATGTTTGATGCCCAGGCAAAAACTGTTACAGCTTGGCTGGGTCGTTCTGATTCATCCACCGTCTACACCACACATTGACTGCACCTTCGGATTTTCATTTATTTTGGTCTTTACATAATTCTTTTTTTTTTTTTTTTTGCGGTATGCGGGCTTCTCACTGTTGTGGCCTCTCCCGTTGCGGAGCACAGGCTCCGGACGCACAGGCTCAGCGGCCATGGCTCACGGGCCCAGCCGCTCCGCGGCATGCGGGATCTTCCCGGACAGGGGCACGAACCCGCGTCCCCTGCATCGGCAGGTGGACTCTCAACCACTGCGTCACCAGGGAAGCCCGACATAATTCTTTTAATGGAAAAAATTTCAATTCCCGGGAAGACTGTAAAAGGCACCTGGAACAGCTCTTTGCTCAAGAAGATTAAAAGTTTTGGGACGATGGAATTATGAAGTTGCCTGAAAAATGGCAGGAAGGCAGTGGAACAAAAGGGTGAAAACACTGTTCAATAAAGTTCTTGGAGAAAATGAAAAATATGTTTTTCATTTTTACTTAAAAAACCGAAGGCACTTTTTGGCCCACCCAATAATAATTCCATCATGTTGATGAGAGCCCTTTATTCAAATGTAGGTTCCCATTGTCAGAGGTTGATCTTGTACCTGGTTTGCTTGGTTGATCCTAGTTTTAGCCAACTTCCAGGAAAGGTCAAGGTGGCATAAAACTAGACTCATTATACGCTAACTACTTTGGTAGTTAAGGCAAAGAGACTGTGACATACTCTTTAATTTCTGATAAAACTGCTCAAGACATCCCAGAAACATCTTGAAATGATGGCAGAGCCTCAGTAAGTCTGTAGAACACATATCACCTAAATAATAACCCAAAGAAAAACTTGATTTTTATACAACATCTTTTATATAGGCTTCTGCCAAGTTTATTTTGGCTGGGTTATATATCAATATTTTATTCCCTCTCTCCCTTTTAAGCTTCCGTGCTCCTATCACCAATACAGTACCGGCGGAGAGGGGAGGGAAGGGTTTCTCTGCCTCCTCTTTCTATGCAGACAGTACAAAGAAAGCCACCAGGAGGCCCTAATTACTTGTTAAAGTCCATGAGTAATTACTTGGCTTTGAGAAGGGCATCGGCAGCCTCATCTACTGCCTTTCTGCGTTCCTTCAATGCACCCTCCACTGTGCGCCACTGAGCTGACTTCTTGTCACCTGCAATCTAAACAAAAAGTTTTAATTATGTAAACACGAATAACTGCTATTACTGTCACAATAACATGACTAAATGCAGAAAGTAGTGACATAAAAGTCAAAGGTAAAAAGTTATATACACTATTTCTCCGGAAGAGGAACTCTTAATCTAATGTTCACGGACAGGCTCAAAGAAATCCATGAACCATCTCCCGTCAACCACCTGCACCAAAACTGAAACAAACTGTGCTCCAGTGCACAAGCATTCTCTAAGGAGACATGATATTTTTTATCAGAGTCTCAAAAGGAGATATGAAGCAGAAAAGATCAGTAAGAACAATAACTTGTCATGAATTGTTTGTTGATTAAATCATTCTTCAATGAAGCACCGGTGCTTAAAATTTTCTTATTTGCAGGTCTACTGAAATCACAGTAAGAATAAGTAGAAAGTTTGCCCATTTGTAGGGTCCTTACTCCTCCAAAACATTACCCTAAAGAATGACCCTCCATAATTTTTAAGGAGAAAATCAACTACTGTCAAGAACCCCACTCCACCCTGACCTGACTTCTACAGAATGTGTATTTTATATATATATATATATATATATCTCCCGTGCAAATTCCTTAGGCAGGTCTAACATGTTTTGCTCCAGCACTGGAACTGACTGCCACTTCTTCAACTGAGCAGAGTTGGCTAATACTTAGGCGATCCATCATACCAAAACCAAAAACCACCTCTAAGACTATAATCACACTCAGTGCAGCAAGATGCTCACACAAGAGAGGTGTAAGAAAGCCAATCACTGAAGGCGTGGCATAGGCAAGTCCAGCTTGCATCCCCCTCTCACTTTGCATCATATAAACAATGAGCAGAATGTTATTTGGAACTGTTTCAACTCTTTAAAACTATTCTTAAAATTAGTTATTAACTATTTTAAATGACATTTTTCCCTCCCTTTTCTTTTGCCAAGTACATACAGTTTAAAGTAGTATATTATGTGTAGATATGAAGCAAAAACCACCTTATGGCTTCTCTTCAAAGTACAGTTGACCTTTTAACAACACAGCTTTAAACTGCATGGGTCAGCTTATACAAAGATTTCTTTCAACACAGTACTACACAATCTGCAGTTGGCTGAATCCACAGATGCAGGAGGGCCAACTACGGGACTTGAGCATCCGTGAATTTTGGTATCCGTGGCGGGTCCTGAAACCAATCCCCTGCAGATACTGAGGGGTAACTATATACTATGCTAGGACCTTAGAGAGGAATAGGAACATACTAAATTACCAAAGAATGAAATATTTTTTATCAAAGAAAAAAACGACTGAATTGGTTCAATAATTATATTTCAAGTCACCCAAAGAGGGCCACTACAGGGGCTGCTGCACACTTAAAACATGAGTGCAATCTCAGTGCGGTGTCCTGGGCCTTGGAGGCCCAACCCGTATCTTCCCTTGTTAGAAACAGAAGTGGTTTTGCCTCTGCAGCCCTAAGCCTGCTACTTTAGGGGGAATAGGGCTCAGCAAAAGTAATGCCTCTGGTTTGGGTCATTCAAAAGCAATTCTCCACATTATGTTCCTACTGACATCTAGTGTGATCTCAATTTTAAAGGTACATCCATTATCAATGGAAAGTTTAAACAACCAAGTTCCTTAAGGCAGGATTAACCCTGCCACTGGACCACTGTGGCAGTCTGAGGAAGCCTCTCGGGGTAACATTTTTAAATGCTTAAAATGAAACTATTAGATTGCAGAGAAGCCCAATTACATTGAAATATGGTCATAAAATATACATTTTTTTAATTTTATGAAATAGAAACCAAGATCTAGTAGAACTAATAAACACCCTAATCCAGAAGTAGTGATGGGCATAAATGATATTTCAAGAGATCTGCAAGTACCATAACGTAATATGAAAATACCTATGCTTTCTCTTGGTAATAAAGTTATGGATACTACTATACTAACACTACTGATTTTGTTGTCACTATTCGTAATTGAAGAAAAGCTTTTGAGGCCAGGGAAAATAAAGATGTTTTCCATCCAAGTTCAGCGAGCCCCTGAATTCTATCCACAGACCCAACTCTAGATTAAGAACCCCTGCTTTTAGAAGAAATACTTGGTACTTCTTTTCTATCTTTGTATCTCACTTTTCTAATTTTTATGTTCTACATAGATTGTTGCAAAGTGACAAAACCAATTAATTTCATGGTGTGGATAATCAAGTTGAAGATTCAGTGAACTGCCACTTTAGCCATCTTGCAAAATAAAATACATCAAAAAATGTTGCTGGTTTGGGCCATATCAGTATCCTGTATCAAAAATTTTCCAAGACTTTATCATATGCTGTTACAAGACCCTAGTATTGTATTAAGATAACTCTTCATAACTAACCCAAACAGACTCATGAATCATGTAAATGTCAATGACATATCAGGGGGCCAAAATGTGTCTCCCTCTGTTAAAGGTATTCCTGTTTACAGAGGTCCAAGGATAAGCTGTCCTGTGAAACAGACATCGGATTCCCCTACGATCAAGCCTGGTCCAACTGTTTACAAACAATGCTTTGAGAAATTAACTCTATATATTATAGAACAGCCCATGTGCACCTACAGCTTCTTTTACTACAAGAAACAGGGTTGGGATCAATTTTTAACACTTCAAAACTTGTGTTCAATACGTTTTTCTGATTATTTTGTTAACACCAGCTAGTATTCCCTAATCTGGTTAACTGTGCTACTATAAAGTATCCTTTAGTTGTAACATCTTTATTGTAAACGATCTCATACTGTCTAATCCACATGCACTACGTTATGTGTTCAGTGGGAAGAGGAAATACTCTCTTATGCAGCCTTCCACCAAAGCAGTACCATGGACATCTGTCCTTCTGAAAGAACCTACTTGGGTTTGAACTCAACTTCCTGATATCATGCAACTTCCAGCCTTCTCTATACATGTGTCTAACCAGCATAGTAAATATTTCCTGTGTGGTTTCTACTTTCCTGACTGAACTCCGACTAAGATTTAAATTTTTCTCGTGGATTTTGAACAAAACAGAATTTTCTTTTAATTTTTCAAAGGTTGTAGCTTCTTGACTGTTTGCATCAGAGGTCTAATTTAACTCCTTTGTGATGCACGTACATACAACTAAAGCAATCTGAAGTGTATTTAAATTTTTTAAAAACCACAGTCATGGTGGCAAAGTAACTTTACGGATCATGCATGATCCTGATTCCTGAGATCTATAGGTTCTCTATTTCATTTTATTCTTTAAATGACTTGGTGTCAAGATACATTTTTATATACTGAATAACTGAATGTAATTATAAAGGAAATTTATTGAGTCCCAGTATTACATTTTTTAAAATATATTTATCTATTTATTTTTGGCTGTACTGGGCCCTCACTGCTGTGCACAGTCTTTCTCTAGTTGCGGCGAGTGGGGGCTACTCTTTGTTGTGGTGTGCGGGCTTCTCGCTGTGGTGGATTCTTTCGTTGGGAGCACAGGCTCTAGGCAGACGGGTTTCAGTAGTTGTGGCACATGGGCTCAGTAGTTGTGGCTCACGGGCTTTAAAGTGCAGGCTCAGTAGTTGTTGCACACGGGCTTAGTTGCTTCATGGCATGTGGGATCTTCCCAGACCAGGGCTCGAACCCGGGTCTCCTGCACTAGCAGGTGGGTTCTTAACCACTGCACCATCAGGGAAGCCCCAAGTCCCAGTATTACATTTTAATTAGTGTAATTACTTTATTCTGTGAAGTGTCCAATGTAAGTTAAATAATCAACATATAAGCATTTAAAGTAGCTGGTGTTTTGGGGTACCTGGGATCTCTGTATTATTCTTTTAACTGTGTGTCAATCTAAAAGTATCTCACAAAAAAAAGTTTATTTTAAAAACTGGCTGGCGATTTTAAAGCAAAAGAAAACAGGCAAACAACAAATACATTCAAGCACTATAAAGATATGAGAGCACATCTGAACTAATTCTTATATCATATCACCATTGTGAGATAAAGCACCATTTATAAAATTCATTAAAAAGAACACCTGAAATTTTTTTTTTTCATTTTTGTTTGTTTTTCTAAAAAGACAATCATTCTAGTTCGTTTTCGCTTAGTGAGAGAAAGCCCAACTTAGAAGGAAGAAATCGTCTAACGTTCTTTGGCCCACCTCAGAATCGTCCATGGCTGTTTTCAGTATGTTGGCGTGGGCAGTGACAGCCTGGACCGCAGCATTCTGAGCCACAATAGCCTGCTGAGTAATGCAAGCAGTCTGGCTCAGAGCATCTTCTAAGCTCTTGGCTAGTGCTGAAGTTAAAAAAAAAAAAAAAAAAGTTAAAAACTAGATCCCTCCTGCCAAATGACTTTAATCTTTCCCTCTTCACCTGTTGAGTCTTACACTGCATTTCCCCCTCAAAACAAACAAAATACAGATTTAGCGAATCAAAATTTCACTTAAAAGTATGATAAAATATTAATAATTACTGAATCCAGATGGTGAATCTATGTGGGTTCATTACACTATTTTTACTTTTATGTATATCTGAATTTTTTCAAAATAAGACATGTTTTGGGTTTTCTATATGAAAGGGAAAATCGCAATAAGAAAGGCAAATATATAAAAAGATTGAAGATCACTTAAATAAGCCAGCATATAGTTTAAGAAACAATCAGAAAAATTTTGTGAAAGCGATTATAACTACAGTGAACAGCAAAAAGATAAACATGAAGATATAAAATAGGACATCAAAATCACAAAATGTGGAGGAGGGGAATAAGAAAATATAGATCTTTTACAATGTGTCTGAGCTTATATGACTACCAGTCTAAAGCAAGCAGATATAGCAACGGGTTAACACACTTGAAAACAAGGGTAACCACAAATCAAAACACGCTACAGATTCACAAAAACCAAAAAGAAAGGAATTCAAGCATAATACAAATGAAAACCATCAAACCCCAAAAGGAAGAACAAAAAGAAGAAGAAAGGAACAAAGAAGACATTAACTGGATAACAAGACTTTAAATGGCAAAATATACATACCTATCAATAATTACCTTAAATGTCAATAGACTAAATGCTCCAATCAAAAGACACAGAGTGGCAGATTAGATAATAAAACAAGAACCTACAATATGCTGCCTACAAAAGACCCACATTAGGGCGAAAGACACACACAGACTGAAAGTGAGGGGATGGAAAAAGATATTTCATGCAAATGGAAGCAATAAAAAAGCAGGGGCAGCAATACTCGTACCAGAAAAAATACATTTTAAAATAAAGGCCATGGAGAAAGACAAAGAAGAAAGACAATGATGGACACTACATAATGATAAAAGGATCAATACAAGGAGAGGATATTACACTCATTAACTTATGTGCACTCAATATAGGAGCATCTAAACACATAAAACAAATACTACCAGACATAAAGGGAGAAACTGATGGGAATACATTAATAGTAGGAGACTGACATCAACAGACAGATCTTTCAGACAAAACATCAACAAGGCAAAAGAGATCCCAAATGACACAATAAAACAGTTAGACTTAACTGCTATCTACAGCGACACTACATCCAAAAAACCAGAATACACATTTTTTTCAAGTGTGCATGGAACATTCTCTAGGACAGACCACATACTAGGACACAAAACAAGCCCAAGAAATTGAGGATAAGTAATTAAAGATAGTAATTATTTCAAGCATCTTTTCCGACCATAAAGGCATGAAACTAGAAATCAACCACAGAAAGAAAAACGAGGAAAAACCTATTACATAGGGACTAAACAACATGCTACTGAAAAACCAATAATAGGTCAACGAGGAAATCAAAGAGAAATCAAAAAATACCTCGAGACAAACAACAATGAAAACACAACCATACAAAAATCTATGGGAGGCAACAAAAGCAGTCCTAAGAGGGACATTCATAGCAATAAAGGCTTTCCTCAAAAACAAATAAATAAAACTCAAATAAATAACCTACCACCTAAAAGAATTAGAAAAAGAAGAATAAAACCTAAATTCAGCAGGAGGAAGGATATAATAAAGATTAGAGATGAAATAAATAACACAGAGATTAAAAAAATAGAAAAAAAATCCAAGCAGGAGCTGGTTTTTTGAAAGGGTAAACAAAATCAACAAACCTCTATCCAGGCTCACCAAGAAGAAGAGAGGACCCAAATAAACAAAATAAGAAATGAAAGAGGAGAAATAACATCTAATACCACAGAAATACAAAAGAAATCATTAAGAAGAAAATACTGAACAGCTATATGCCAACAAAGTGGACAACCTTGAAGAAATGGACAAGTTTCTAGAAACATACAGCCTGCCAAAACTGAATCAAGAAGAAACATAATTTGTACAGACCAATCACTAGAAGTGAAATAGAATCTATAATTTAAAAAAATTCCCTGCAAACAAAAATCCAGGATCAGATGGCTTCAATGGGGAATTCTACAACAATATACAAAGAACTTATACCTATCCTTCTCAAATTCTTCCAAAAGACTGAAGAGGAGGGAACACTCCCAAGGTCAATCTATAAGCCAATATCACCCTGATACCAAAACCAGACAAATACACTACAAAAAAAAAAAGGAAAATTACAGGCCAATATCTTTGATGAATGGAGATGTCAAAATCGTCAACATAATATTACCAAACTGAATACAACAACATATAAAAAGGATCATATACCATGATCAAGTTGGATTCATTCCAGGGTCACAAGGATGGTTCAACATATGCAAATCTATCACTGTGATACACCACAGCGACAAAAACCACATGATCATCTCGATAGATGCAGAAAAAGTATTTGATAAAATTCGACACCCCTTCATGATAAAAACTCTCACCAATGTGGGAGAACATAATAAAAGCCATTTATGGCAAACCCACAGCCAATATAATACTCAACAGTGAAAAGCTGAAAGCCTTCCCACTAAATTGTGGAACAAGACAAGGATGCCCACTCTCACCACTTCTATTCAACATAGTACTGGATAGTCCTAGCCACAGGAATCAGACAAGAAAAAGAAATAAAAAGGATCCAAATTGGAAGGGAAGAGGTAAAACTGTCATTATATGCAGATGACATGACACTCTATATAGAAAACCCTAAAGATTCCACACAAAAACTAGTAGAACTGATAAATGAATTCAGCAAGGTGACAGGATACAAGATTAATATAAAGAAATCTGTTGCATTTCTTTACACTAACAATGAAACATCAGAGAGAAAGTAAAGAAACAATTCCCACTTAAAGTCACACCAAAAAACAAAATAAAATACCTACAAATAAACCTAACCAAGGAGGTGAAAGACCGATACACTGATAAAGGAAATTGAAGATGGTTCTAAGAAATGGAAAGATATCCCATGTTCTTAAACTGGAAGAATTAATATTGTTAAAATGTCCACAGTACTCAAAGCAATCTACAGATTTAATGCAATCCCTACCAAAATACCCATGACATTATTCACAGAACTACAACAAATAATCCTAAAATTTATATGGAACCAGAAAAGACCCAGAATTGCCAAAACAATCCTGAGGAAAAAGAACAAAGTTGGAAAGATATCCCTCCCAGACTTCAGGCAACACTACAAAGCTCAGTAATCAAAACAGTGTGGTACTGAAAGAAAAAGAGACATATGGATCAATGGAACAGAATAAAGCACCCCAAAATAAACCCACACAGCTAAGACCAAAAACCAAATGCAAGTAATCAAACTAATGCCCTACATCTGCGCTCGTTCTGGCCCTTCTACTCTGTACACAATTCTAACAAACTTGCCTCCTAGGAGTAGGACAGAGCCAGCAAGTTGAAGGAAAACAAGAACCACTCAAGACAAAAAAAAAAAAAAAACAGAAAAAAGTGATGGAGACAAAAAACAAAAAAACCGAAAAACTATAAACAGCTGTCCTAAGAATTTAAAACTAACATCTCTTGGTCCAGCAAAAAGCTACATGCACACTACCTCCAGGGACATCAATATATTGTAGCACAGTACAATAAATTATGTTCCAGGTACCTCGTTTAAGACATGAAAATACATTTTTAGGTAACTTATATCTGTGTTTTATTTGGCCCTGTGGCAGGCGGGCTCTTAGTTCCCCGACCAGGGATCACACCTGGGCCCTTGGCGCAGAGTCCTAACCACTGGACCGCCAGGAAGTCCCACTAACATCTTTCTTTAAGCCATCAAAAAACCTAATGTAAAATTGAAACTTAAAAAGGAATATGCTTCGGTTATGTGGAAACTAGCAATGTGTGGAACATTCCATCCCCCAATGATGTCAGGTAAGGGGGCAGCCAGACTGAGTCCAGAGGCCAGGTAATAAACCAGAGTAGGAGCCATTCCAACCTGCACAAATAAATGTATGAGTGTAACAGTTAGAAGACTCTTAGGCAAGTGGCCAAAACATAAATAATTTGTGTTCCGCAGAGTATAAAGAATCTTCAGCACTAACTGTGATAAAAACAAAAGGACAAAGTACGTGAATCACTTGAATTTACGTGTATTAGAATAGCCCTTGTCACCTGGGTAAAAGTTTAGATGGAAAGAACACAAATGATGAAATAAAGATGGTGAACAGAGCAACACCACTAAAGGAACCACAAAGAGCTGACGGATGAGAAACTTGTGTGACAGCTAAAGAAGAGAGCAACTGAGAGAGATGACCCAAGTACTTAAGAAGCGTCAGGTTTACATACACTCAATCTTAACTTGTTCTTGCTTCTCCTGTTGCGCAAGCCGGGCTGCAACTTCTTCAGGTGGCCGCTCCCTTACAGAAGTTGAGGATGCTTCCTCTTGCAGTAAAACTAAATGAAAGGCAATCAAATTTCAGCACAGAATTTCAACAGCTAATGGGGACATAAAAACACCATCATTTGTGCTTGCCAGATGTATCAACTTGAGGGCATTTTTGTGATAAAGATTCTAAAACCACATCATCACTCAATGATTCCAACATGAAGAAATAAAGGGTCAGCTCTCAGCAATCCCATTACTGGGCATATACCCTGAGAAAACCATAATTCAAAAAGCGTCATGTACCAAAATGTTCATTGCAGCTCTATTTACGATAGCCCGGAGATGGAGACAACATAAGTGCCCATCATCAGATGAATGGATAAAGAAGATGTGGCACATATATACAATGGAATATTACTCAGCCATAAAAAGAAACGAAATTGAGCTATTTGTAATGAGGTGGATAGACCTAGAGTCTGTCATACAGAGTGAAGTAAGTCAGAAAGAGAAAGACAAATACCGTATGCTAACACATATATATGGAATTTAAGAAAAAAAAATGTCATGAAGAACCTAGGAGTAAGACAGAAATAAAGACACAGACCTACTGGAGAATGGACTTGAGGATATGGGGAGGGGGAAGGGTGAGCTGTGACAAAGCGAGAGAGAGGCATGGACATATATACACTACCAAACGTAACATAGATAGCTAGTGGGAAGCAGCCGCATAGCACAGGGATATCAGCTCGGTGCTTTGTGACCGCCCGGAGGGGTGGGATAGGGAGGGTGGAAGGGAGGGAGATGCAAGAGGGAAGAGACATGGGAACATATGTATATGTATAACTGATTCACTTTGTTATAAAGCAGAAACTAACACACCATTGTAAAGCAATTAGACTCCAATGAAGATGTTTAAAAAAATAAATAAATAAAGGGTCAGCTCTTAAACCCCTTGTTTTCAAAGATTTATTCAGACTTTGAAATTTAGGGAATGCCTAGACATTGCATAGTTCTGATGAGCATATCATTTACATAACCACAAATACAGATAATTTAACTACCTGAAGTTGCAGGCTTGGGTTTTCCTTCACCAGTTTCAGGGTGATCAGTTTCTGTAGATTCCTCATGCTGAACCAAAGGCGCTGGGACGGACAGTGTGTCACCTGCCGCAGAAATAATTTGAGCTGCCTCTGTAGGTGCTATAAATATATGTTACACACGGTATTTACAGTTTCCTGGGTTAACAGAGAAATACATAGGAATCCACTACTACTACCTCCCATTCCACATCTGACTCCTTAAAGACACAAACACATGTGCTGCCACTACTCAAACACACAGTGAGGGGCGCTGTCCACTGCACAAACCCACACACAATGAGCAATGGCTGGGAAAGCACAAGAGAAGAGTCTGGTCAGCATCCACCTGCATTTCAACCATTATTCTCAGGCAAGCCTTCTAATAACAGTACTAAATGGTACTAAATCTTGACATGAGAAGGGGACATAAGATTTACATAACATGGAAAAATAATAACAAATGAGAAAAGAGCCTGTAATGAAGAAGGTAGATAAAAGAAAGTAACCAAAAACTATTTTTTAATTGCTCTGAAGAGTGGCAGAGGTGAAAGAGGTGTGGGCAAGAACAGCACGGCAATTTTAAACACAAAGAAGACAAGTTCACAGTTTAGATGGTGAGTAAAGGACAGGACTCGGTTAAAGAAATTACTTCATAGACATATTTTTAAAGAAAAGAAGGTTGAAAAATCAAGAGCTTATAAATTATAAATAAAAGTGTTGATGGAAGAGAAATGAGTAATTCTGAAGGTGGAATAGATGGTGGGGTGGGGAGCAACAAAATGGAGAAAAAAATTTTTAAATAAACCGAAGGTCCCATTTAAGAGTTAAAGTTGGATTATCACAAGGCCCATTAACTGGTCTCCTTGCTGCGTCCGTGGTTCCTTTATCTATTCTCCACAATAGCCAGTAATCTTATTAAAAGTCAGCTATCAAAAAAAAAAAAAATGTCAGCTATCAACCCCAGCTCATAATCCTCCCAACAACTTCCCATCTTACTCAGACTAGAAAACAAAACTCTTATGATGGCCTCCAACGACTGCCACTATAGGCTTTCTGCTCCCTCTCTATTATTGCTATTATTCTCCTCTTACTCTACCCCGGTTTCATTTGCTCCTTGCTAGAATACGCCAAGCCTTTGCACTAGCTAATCCTGCCTGGATGCTCTTCCCCACCAGCCCTTTACATGACTGACTCCCTCATCTCTTTCTAGTCTCTGCCCAAATGACACCTTCCAGAGGAAACTTTTCTTACCCACTCCATTTAAAATTGCAATATTCCCTCCCACACTTATCACTGTATGACATCCTAGACATAATTTACTTGTATATTTATATGCGACTTCCCTCCCCTCATCCCACTAAGGAATCTTCACAGCATTTGTCTGTTTGTTTTTACTGTTTTGTTCACTGCTATAACCCCAGTGCCTAAAAGACACCCAGCACTTGGCACACAGTAGATACTCAGTATTTACTGAGTGAAAGTCAGGTGATTTAATCAAGGACAGAAGTGAAAGGAGAAACATAATAAATTCAAATGCATGCAGACCAGGTTAGGACTAGGCACTGCTATATATTAGTGTGGGATTACAATCATCAAGGGGAAAAAATCTGCAGATCAAAACTAGATGAAGACACTTCATCACTAAGAAAGAAGAGAGAAGAAAGAGCTGGTGAACAGGCAGAAAAAAGAGGTGTGGAAAGAGAACAAATCTTAAAATCTAAAGAGAGGGAAAGCTAGGAGTCAGAGAAAAGGAAAAAGAAACAGAAAAATAAGTGTGTTGCAGGCAAGACAATTCTTGTTACCATTACTTAGTAGCTGTTCACAATAAAGCCCAATTTCATATCCCACTCAACCCTTAAAAGGAGAGCCAAGATGACAGGTGAGAATACTCCCTCCCCAAGGTGAGGGAAGAGTCCTTCATGGGGACGGGCCCCCCTCTTGACCATGGGTACAAATACATTAAAGCAATTCATTTACCTATAATTTTAAAAGAATGATTCTAAATATAGGTACCTGTTGTTGAAGCTGAAGTGTCTCCCTTTTGTTTCTGGAGCTGTGAAGCAGGCTGTTTAGATTCTTTCATTGCCTCAGATACGCTAGAGGTTTTCAGTGGACCAGACTGAATCTTGGAAATGAAAAACATTTAACATTTCAGATATGATAGTGTTCTTAAAAACAGGCAGCACAAAGTATCTTGTATTATTTTAAAAGTCAAGTTTTTCAGGCTTTTAACATAAAGGTATCTACAATTTACAACAATGTATTTTATTTTTTAATTTTTTTAAGCTTCTTTATTGGAGTATAATTGCTTTACAACGGTGTGTTAGTTTTCGCTGTATGACAAAGTGAATCAGCTACATATATACATATATCCCCATATCCCCTCCCTCTTGCGTCTCCCTCCCACCCTCCCTATCCCACCCCTCTAGATGGTCACAAAGCACCGAGCTGATCTCCCTGTGCTATGCGGCTGCTTCCCACTAGCTATCTATTTTACATTTGGTAGTGTATATATGTCCATGCCACTCTCTCACTTCGTCCCAGCTTACCCTTCCCCCTCCCCGGGTTCTCAAGTCCATTCTCTACGTCTGCGTCTTTATTCCTGTCCTGCCCCTAGGTTCATCAGAACCATTTTTTTTTTTAAGATTCCATATATATGTGTTAGCATACGGTATTTGTTTCTCTCTTTCTGACTTACTTCACCCTGTATGACAGACTCTAGGTCCATCCACCTCACTACAAATAACTCAATTTCGTTTCTTTTTATGGCTGAGTAACATTCCATTGTATATATGTGCCAAAACAATGTATTTTATTAACCACAGTAAGAGAAGCCATCGTACTAGAAAAACGCAGTCCAAAAATGTCATTCCAAATGACTAGTCTGTATTTTAATAGTAACAAAGACTTCTCTTAGGGCAACTAATAAAGTACATGGTATATGACCTTCCCTTTAAACACCATTCCTTTTATATATACAACACTGAGAAGGCTATTTCCATTCGCATTCTAAATCCAGTTATGGTATCTTCTAAATAAATTCAGTTAAAAACAAATGTTTTTTTAGAAGGCTCTGAGTAAAAATGAAAATTCACCTTTTTTCTCTCTAATCTCCAAGATTCCCATACCTGCACACTAAGATATATGATCCAATTGTGAGTAATGCCTGTTTTTCTCTTTCCCAATAACCACCTGCCTGAAGTTTAAGGCACCACTCATTAACAGGACTGCCAGGTGATGTGCCACAGAAAATTACTGAGCAACAGAAATATTTTCATTCACCACCTATGCTGCCCCCCTTTTTGCCAGAACTTGGCAATGGGACTCAGATATCCCTAAGATGTCTACTCAAACATAATAGAAATGGTTCTGAATTTTGTCACTACCAGAAATCAGAAATATATCCATCTTCTTATTATTAAAATTTTGTTATTTTTTAACTCATGAAATGCATGCTCACTATATAACAAGCAAAATAACATACATCAAGATACATCATTGTTTTAGTTTGCCCCTTCATTGCTCCTTCCGGCACTCTCAGGGAGCCACTGCTAATGCCCTGAAATCCAAACTTCCACCCATGAGCTCAGGTATATATGTACAATTTTTCACTTCTTTAAACAAACTAAAATAGTTAATTTTATATTACACAAATTATCATGTAACCTTTTTTTCATTTAACAACATATTACGGACATTCGCTTCTGTTCAAGAAATTCTTTTTAGTTGAATAATATCCTAATTTAATTGTATATCCTAATGGAGTGGCAAATCCCATAATTTGGTCAATTACTCCCCTACTTATGGACATTCAAGTTGTTTCCTGATTTTTGTTAAGCATTCTTGTCCACAGACAACTGAAAAGCACTAGAGTGTGCTGTCTGCAGGATAGTTGCCAGAAGAGGGAGTGCTGGGTCAGAGGGCTTGTATATTTTTAAGACATTACCACTTTCACATAAGGTTCTGGCAACTCACACTTCTCACAACAAATGTGTGTGTATGTGTTTGTGTATAAATACGGCCTATTTTCCAGACTCCGTTGTTCTGTTCCTCTAATTTCTATTCCTATGTCAAAACCTTATTGTTTGATGAAAGTAGGATTGTAACAGTCAGTATCTGGAAAAGCAAGTGACCTCTGACCCCCTACCCCAACACTTTTTAAAAATGTCCTTGACTAGTCTTATACATTACTTATTCCTCCACATGAACTTTAAAATCATCTTGTCTGGTTCTTCACCCTCTGGAAAAATCAATTAGAATTCATATCAGATGTCTGTGTGTGTACTTATGTACATATACACACATATCATAAAAACATTATTTCTCTCAAACATATACATATTTAAGAGAGATTTGAGAGAAATGCATATATTTAAGAGAAATGACATTTTTATATTACATCCCATCCAGGAACATAACATTTGTCACCATTTAGACAGGTCTTATTCTATGTCCATCAAAAAGATTTTAGGTTTATCTTCTCTCAGTATTTACTGTCTATGCATAAATAACCATGTTGACACTAAAAGGGTTACCATGAAATAAAATGCATAGTTTCTAAAAGAAACAAGTTTGTAAGAAAGCACAACAGTATAGAGTGCTAAATAAATGGTACAAATTAAAAAATAAAAACAATAATTGCTATTGGAATTCAGCTGTGTAGTGAAAGATGCAGGCCTTGAAGAGAACACTGAAAGACAAAAGAAAGGAAGTCACTCTGAGTAGAAGACAAACATGAGAAGAGTTGTACATATGGAAAGGATCACTCTTTAGTTCTCTAGTTTACCAAGGACCTTGGAAGAATGCCTGGTACATAATAAGCACTTGATTGACATTTGAGTAAATGAATGAATGAAAAGCACAAGGCATATTTGTAAGGTAAACAAGTATGAAACTAAGTATTTATGAGCAGGACCATACGGAGATAAGACTGGAAATGTAAATGAGAGCCAGAATGCCAAGGGTACTAAATGTCAACCTAAGAACCAGCAAAACTCATAAACTACAGAAATAAAGGAACCAACAGCCAGCTCCTAGGTTAACATTTAACCTCCTGGCTTCACTTTCGTTATTCAGAACATGAGACAATCTCTCTTCTGTCTTTAAAACAATAGGAATCAAAGTTCTTGATTAAGTGATATGATGAAAATATCATGAAAACATCACAGCACTTATTCTAGAAGATTCTCTGATACTGATATAAGGATGGCCTAGATCATGTTAGGAAGAGAGACTGGGGGATTGGAGACTGGGAGGAAGTGGGAAAGGCTGTGTGTCAGGGGAGAGGAACAGGGCTAATTTAAATACAAAGTGATAAAGGTCAGAAATGAGATAAAGATGGTGGAAAGAAAACGAATAAACATTAGAGATCTAACAAGATAGGATAGCTAGGACTTCCCTGGTGGCCCACTGGTTGAGAGCCTGCCTGCCAATGTAGGGGACACAGGTTTGAGCCCTGGTCCAGGAAGATCCCACATGCCGTGGAGCAACTAAGCCCGTGTGCCACAACTACTGAGCCTGCGCTCTACAGCCCGCGAGCCACAACTGCTGAAGCCCACGCACCTACAGCCCGTGCTCCACAACTGCTGAAGCCCACGCACCTACAGCCCGTGCTCCACAACAAGAGAAGCCACTGCAATGAGAAGCCCGCACCACAACGAAGAGTAGCCTCCACTTGCTGCAAGCAGAGAAAGCCCACGCGCAGCTACGAAGACCCAATGCAGCCAAAAATAAATTAAATAAATAAATGAATGAATTAAAAAAAAAAGAAATGAATGACATTTAAAAAAAAAAAGGTAGGATAGCTACAAAATATGGGCAGCTGTGAAGATGAATCCAAGAATTCTAACTGAGCTACTTGACAGCGTGGTACAATCTTTAATACATAAAAAGCAAATCAGGAAGAGCGCAAGTTTTGAGGTGGTGGAGTACAGACATGCAAAGTTCACAAGTGGCAATGTTCAGCAGGGTAGGGAAAGTGGGGCAAGAAGAGGCCAAGGCTATTGAGAATGACACCTGAAGTCATGTCAAGGGAGAAAAGAACACTACTCTGAACTGTTCAGCCTGACTGTGTGCTCCTGAAATTGCTTCCAGCTCTTTCTCCCAGGTCATGGAGCTTAAAATAGGCCCAGGACTTTAGAATGAAGCCATAGGATTCTGCTCCTTGACTACTGAAGCTGCAACACTACCTCCCTCAGCCCACGTGGACATTTTAAAGTTCAGATGGAAGAATAAATGCTGTAGAAGACCAAGAACATGTTGAGTCATTTGGGGTGGAGGTGAGAGAAGTCAGAGGACACCTGCTTTTCCACATAGTAACTCTGTCATAGGATTGGTCTCGAGACCATGTTAGATACTGGAGAACAGACGTCGACCCAGTTTCTAATAAAGAACTGGTCAGCCATGTCCAGCCTCACAGCATAAAGAAATATCCAATACCAAAGCAGCAAAAATTCATGCTCTCTTTTATACATTTTTTTCAAGCACCCGTTTGAAAGAGGAAATATGTTAACATGTTTAAAAAAAATTTGTAAGCCTAATGGGGGAAAAAGGGTGAAACTGAAGAATATGCACAAAGTTCCAGGAATACGAGAAGGTATTCCCGTCACAGAATCGGTACGTAGCTGAAAATTCTGTGGCTGTTTTGAGGTCTAAAAGGAGCCATTACTAACTATGACATGTGGGTCCTGTGTCATGGCCATTCTATGTTTATGTTTTTAGTCTTCTAAGTCAGAGTTTGAGAGCTGCAATGCTGTAGGCTGACACAGAACCCCCTCCATCCACAGGGCAGCTGGGGTTACTTCTGCCCGAGCTGCCCCTTCCATTTAGCCTTGTGTGCCACATAATTATTTTCTATACGATGTGGACTAAAGGAGAGCACTTATGGGACTCCAAAGGGATAAAAATCCGGCTCTACGTAATATTACTTCAATTTTTTAAAAAATGAAAACATATACCCGGCAAAATATTTTCACGATGAAAACAACCTGCTTTTCAAAGTATTCTCTAGGATAAGCTGAAATTGTGCTTAAAACTCTTACCGGCTTCTTTGGCAATGGAACAGTATACGGTGGGGAACCAAGAACCATCTCAAAGAGCTTGTCTGAGTAAGGTATGGTTTTCTCTACATTTTTCCGGAAATGGGAATCCCATTTGGCATACAGGATAGTGCCACCGATACCGCCACCAACAAACAAGATGCCAGCTCCAGCAATTTTGCTAGGAGACAACCTAAGTGAAAGAAACAGGAAACACATTTTTATTTTTTGGCCCTCCTAAACCTACTTCCCTAGACTAATGTAAGAGTCTCAAAGACCTCAAGCCTCTATTTCTCTACCACTGATTCAGATCACAGCAGCCCAGTTTATCACCACAGCTGCACATCACCTTTCCTCCTATGTTCACAACAAAAAATAATATTTCTTTATGGATAATTTTTTAACACAGTAATATCTAGGATAGGAAGAATGCAGCAATCTTCCCTTTAACACTTAAAACTTAGCATGTTCAGGGACTTCCCTGGCGGTCCAGTGGTTAAGAATCCGCCTTCCAATGCAGGGGGTGCAGGTTTGATCCCTGGTCAGGGAGCTAAGATCCCACATGCCTCCTAGACTTTAAAAATGGTCCACATCAAAAAAAAAAAAACAAACCTTGGCATGTTCACAATCATGAGGCTTCCTTTGAACCCAAAAAACAAGTATCACTAATTTTCAACAGTCCTCTCCCTTAAACATTTCTGTAAATACAATAAAACAAATGTCAAGTAGAACAAATACTTTTAAAGTTCCAACGTGCTGAGTTCTGGATGTATATCTATTTGCCATAAAGGGGTGGGGGGGTCTACCTTGGATGCCATCCAGTCACCAAAGAACCAAAAGGAGCACCCTGACAAATTTTCACCTACAAATAAATAATGCTCCAAAGATATATGGCAAAGCTCCAGTGTTTGTACCCCTTAAAAAAAAAAGATTTTATGCAGATATTCTCATATCCAAAGAACGAACACACACACACGCCCCTCAGCATACAGTTAAAAGCCTATTTACTTACAGGGAGACATGCTACATACCGAGAACCGCCTGGAGTGGAGTATCTACGGCATGGTCGCAATGGACGGAGTACAAACTTCCCACAAAGACAACTCTGGAGAAGAAAGAGAAAACACCACAACCAATAGCGTTATAAGAATCTGGGAGGACTTTAGGGTTGGGAACTCAGTAGCAGTACTTTTATTACCAATACAAACGTCTTCATTAAACAAAAATTTATTTTACTTTCAGAAACCAACTTACCTTACCATGAAACATATTTACAAACCCTTAAAAACAGTGATGCTTCCTACGCCCCAAAGGCTCATATAAAACGACTTTTAAGATTTCAAAAAACAGGGACTATGAGACCATGATCAATTAGCATTTTTTATATTGAGGTACAGTTGATGTATGGTATAAGTTTCAGGTGCACAACATAGTGATTCACAATTTTTAAAGGTTATATTCTATTTATAGTTATTATAAAATACTGGCTATACTTCCTGTGTTGTACAATATAGCCTTGTAGCTTATTTATTTTACAAATAGCAGTTTGTATCTCTTAATCCCCTACCCCTGTCTTGCTTATCCCCACTTCCCTCTCCCCACTGATAAGCACTGATTTGTTCTCTATATCTGTGAGTCTGTTTCTGTTATATTCACTAGTTTGTTGTATTTTTTAGATTCCACGTATAAGTGATATCATACAGTACTTGTCTTTGTCTAATTTATTTCACTTACCATAATGTCCTCCGAGTCCATCCATGTTGCTCAAATGGCAAAATTTCATTCCTGTTTATGGCTGAGTAGTAGTCCATTTTATACACTCACACACACAGACACACACAGACACACACACACCTTCTTCATCTGTTGGTGGACACTTAGGTTGCTTCCATCTCTTGGCTATTGTAAATACTGCTGCTATAACACTGGGGTGCCAATTAGCACTTTTAATGTTATGTATGCTAATTATTTCTTAGAGACAATTTGCCATGTTTTCTTTTTCATAAATTTATTTATTCATCTAAATCTAAAAGTTCATTTTGGTTTCTCCTAATATATAATTAGACTAAAAGTCAATAGTTTTAAGAAAAAACACTAAGTTTACTAATGTCATAAATGTTCATGTAAATACTTATCTCCATATAAGTTGTCTACCTTTACACAAAAGCAAATGATCAAGACAATGCTGTGTGATCTGTTTTAATCAAAGTAAAGCACATAACAGCAAACGTTTCTTAACAAAATGTAGATCCCTTAAATAAAAGAAACAAATGGGCATCTAAATACTATTTGGGGAGGCTTTTGATAAACCTAAGGCCATGCATAGCTATCAATTAGAAATTTGAAACTTATTGTATCCAGAAATAAAATCTTTCTTTATACCAAGTAGGAAATCAAACAGCAGCAAAGGAAAAAAAAATGCTTTCTCTAGGTTCCTTGATGAAACTGCATCTAAGGAGTAACAGAAAAACACAAACTTTCTTTTAAAAGTATCTTAAATTTTAAGAAAATATATCACATGATCAGAGAGCACATGAAATTACTCTAGAATTATAGTTGCATTTACATTCTACTTGCCACAGCCTAGCGGTAAACATCAAATTAACATATTAATACATTTGGGGGAGGAAAAACTGTATGTTTTACAATGTGTAAAGCAGCTATAATTGGTATTTTAAAAGTATTTCAATTATTACCTTTAGTGTAGAATTCTCAACTGAAATTACAAGAAAAGGGTGTTTTCCTACTGTTCTATAAAGCAGGTAGCATGAAATTTCAAACAGAATTGCATCTACTTTCATATATCAACAACTCCATTTTGTTCACTTAGGGATGAAATATTAGGAAACCATTAAAGTTGTGTTTTGTTTAAGAAAGCATTTTTTTACCTCAATGGATATAAAAAGGTATTTGAGTCAAAAATTAAGGCACTGTTAACGGCGGACAATTAGCTAACTGGAACGTCAAGCAGCAAACATAATAATGGATCCTTGATTCTGTGTAATACAGAGCCAGATTCAACACTAGAGGTCTGAGAACACCCTAATTCACAGCAATATATACTTTTTAACCTGCTCCTTTATCCATCTTCTACTTTTACCCTGCCCCTCTTCCCTCCCTTTGACAGATCTATTTGATGTGATTGTAAGTTTACAGTTCCTAGCATTAAGTAAATTTAAAATCTGAAATTCAAAATCAAAATTCAAAATGTTTAGTTACATACAGAGTGAAGTCTCCCTCATGCTTCTGTCTTCCAGCCACTTAGATTCCCTCTCCATAGGCAACCAATGCTATCTGTTTCTTATATATTCAGATAGTTTGTGACGGAGAATTCCGGGCACGCCCCCTTTACACAAATGATACCATAACATACACCCAGTCCTGTACTAAAGTTCACTCAACAATATACACCTGAGCTCATTCTATATCTATATATTCTATATATATCTATATATCTATATATTCTATATCAGCACATGAAAATCTTCCTACTGGATTTGAGTGATTCAGTACTCCACTGTATGGTTGGTTGTACGGCTGTTAGCATAACTGATGCCATCTTAGGCCCATACAGTTCCTCCTGTCCTTCCACAGACCCTGCCCAGGATGGTACTGTGTGGTAAATCGCTTCTCTGTCATCAAAGGCTTTGTAGTTAATAGATATTGTTTAATAATCATTAGGACCAGGGGGCCTCTACGCTCTGTTAGTCCCCAAACATTGAAGACCTTTGCTGACGTATTCCCCTACCCATGAGACCCGTTACCCACTCAATCATCTTGACTTAGGAATGCACGTCCTGTTCCCAAGCACGTACCCCTGTACTCTAGGTTAACTATAAAATCGTCCCAATAGCCCCTCAGACATGCGGAGTGCAGTTGTGAACGCTTCTGGATCACTGCCTGCTGGATCCCACCCTGTAAGTTACCCTATAATAAACTGATCTGTTGATTATGTGGAGCTGCCTGCCTTGTGGTTTGGTCTCAAGACGCTCTCAGTTTGGTGGGTACATTTCATTCTCTCTGGCCTCCAACAGTTGTCACTTAATATATTTAACCAGCCTCTTTTTGATGGTGACTGAGGTTTTGTTTAAATTTTTATTATAATAAACAATGAGAAACATACATCATTTGGGGTCAATTCCTAAAAGTAAAATCTGAAATGTTGGTAAATATTGCTGTATTAGGGGTGTCCCTAGTGGCACAGTGGTTAAGAGTCCGCCTGCCAGTGCAGGGGATGGGGGTTCCCACAGCCTCTCCAACAGCCTTGCAGTGCAGTTTTAATCACAGTTTCCTTTGTTATGACTGTGCATCTTTTAATATATTTATTATCTATTTTACTTCCTTTTCTATGAACTGTCAGTGTATCCTTTGACCACTTTTAAATAAGATTGATCATCTTCATGTTCTAAGTGTTCTTTACATACAAAGAAAAATTAGCCATGCCCCTGCTACTTGCAAATGGTTTTATCCAGTTTGTGATACTTTTATAGCCAAAAGTGTCCATCTTTTATGATTTCCGGGTTTTCTCCTATTCTTCGAAAGTCACCCTCTGATGATAAAATAAGTCTTCCATGGTATTACTCTCATGGTTTCATCTTTTTTATATTTAAATCTTTGAATCCAGTGTAAAGTATATGGCATGGATTCAACTTTATTTTTTCTTAAATGTCTATTCAGTTGTCCCTAAATCGTAGACTGAATAATCCATTTTTTCCCCAACAATTTGAAATGCCACCTTAAAATATACTCAATTCCTTGATGCACTTCGATTTCCTAATTTGTTCCACTGTTCCACCTATTCACACACTTCTATTCATAGACTAACCCCACAATGTTTTAACTACTGCATCTTAGAATTAGGTTTTAACCTGGTAGAGCTAGTCCTCTCTTCTAGTACTATTCTTTTTCAGAATTTTTCTGGATATTCTTGCTTTTGCTTTTGTTTTTGAAAGCTGAGCTTTGAATTAAACAATTGTAAAAATGCACCAACTGTAATATGCACCCTGATTTAAGAAGGGATAAAACGTGAAAAAATTTATCTTTTATGACCAAAACATAGTAGCAATAAAAGGTTTCACACTTGGGACTTCCCTGGTGGCGCAGTGGTTAAGAATCCCCCTGCCAATGCAAGGGACATGGGTCTGATCCCTGGTCCAGAAAGATCCCACATGCGGCGGAGCAACTAAGCCCATGTGCCACAACTACTGAGCCTGTGCTCTAGAGCCCGTGAGCCACAACTACTGAGCCCATGCGCTGCAACTACTGAAGCCCGCACACCTACAGCCCACGCTCCGCAACAAGAGAAGGCACCACAATGAGAAGCCTGTGCACCACAACAAAGAGTAGCCTCCGCTCGCCGCAACTAGAGAAAGCCCACGCACAGCAATGAAGACCCGACGTAGCCGAAAAATTAATTTAAAAAAAGTTTCATACTTCTGTACAAAAAAAAGAAAATTGATTGTATCCTGAGGCAAATAAACAGGTTTTTTATCTGAAATAGTGGCTCCTGGTTTAAAAAATTTAAGTATCCTATTCATTAGGCTACCATCATAGTCTATGTTGCATTTCATATTCCAAACAGAGCTTTAAGAGTCAAAATACTTAAGTTTTTCATGGTTTTATCACCCAAGTATGAATCCCTAGATACAAAGTTTAGTCTTGCCTATTAAAAAAATATGGATATCTTCTAAGTCTATTAATCCATAGGTCTTTTACTCTATAGGTGTTCCCTCCAGTAATTATTCTGTTGAAGAAATCTGCTTGTTCAACCTGCAGAATTTTCCACAGACTGGATTTTGTTCAAGGTGCAATTTAACACGTTCCTGTCCTCTGTATTTCCTGCAAGCTGGAGCTGGAACCAGACACTTGATCAGACTCAGGTTTACTCTCTTTGGCAAGACTTTAGGGGGTGGTGTTTTCTTTCATCGGGAGGTACACAACATCTGCTTGCCTCTCTTTTTGTGCTGTTATCAATTGTGCTAATGTACAATGTCTAGATCCATTAATTTATTGGAAGTTGCAAAAAGTGGTCTCTAATTCTATTTTTCATTTATAATCTGACGTATTTTATAAAGAGATGCTTCCCCTCATCTACAATTTGATTACTCAATAGTACAGTTCACAGAGGAAAGGAGGATAAATGGTTGATTCTTTTTATCCTTTTATCCAGTTATCCTCTGATGATGAACAATTGTGCGGTTTTTTGGTTTTCATTTATTAATTGTGACAGATTGTATTTTCCAAAAACTGACATATTTCACAGCTCCCATGCTTTTCTAGAACCTTGCCACTTCCCCAGAACCTTGCAAGCTCATGAGACCCCAAGAACCTCCTAATGGAACCTCCTTAGAAATGAAAGATATTTACTTACATGTTATTTCCTTGTAAGTATATACAATATAATTTTTATCTGTATAATAATAAATATTATTTACCATAAAAGAATAAATAAAGACTAGGTTTGGGGTGATCTGTTTTACAGCTATAACCAAACAGATGCTTGTACCTGGAAATAGGGTGCTACTATAAAACATAAAGCACGTGTTAATGACTTTGGGACTGGGGGGTGGGGAGTGAAAGTTGGAAGGGCCTTGAGGAGACTGTTAGCAGAAGCCTAATGGCCTTCACAGAAGCTGTCTTGGTGAGGGCTTAAGAAAAGTGAGAAAAATATTTTTGGAACCTGGAGGAAAAAGGGATCTTTGTATGTAGTGGCAGAAGTTTATCAAAATTGTCACCCGTGGTAAGACGTGGAAAATAGAGAATTAGGTATAGCTATACCTAATGAACTGATGGATTTAGCTAAAGACAGTACTAAGCAGAACGTTCACAAGTGCCAACTGCTTCCTTTTAGCAGAGTATGATAAGGATAGCGCCAAGCTTCTGAAAGACAAACAAACCGAAAAAAACTGTTTAGCTTTCAAGCAAAATTTGAAGGAAATATAAAGGAGCTAGTACTTGGTGGGTTAAAAAATAAGACTGTTTCTCATTCTCAGCCTCTCCAGTTAGCAACGATCCTTTAAGACCTCAGAAAGATCTCAGGAGGCGCTCCTCACAGAACTTTTTATACTGAGAAAAGGCCCACTCAGGACCTTAAGAGTATGCATCCCATATTCTTTTTATTAAACAACAGGGCAACTGAGAATCTTAGGGATTTGAGACCACAGCAGCCTCACAGGGAGCCCAAAATTGGAGAAGAGCTTATTCTGATCAGATTTGTGGGTGTGGCTCTTGTCTAATGGAGAACACCCCAGTAAGACCCACAAGAAACCCACAGAGTCATTAAGATGAAAAACAGGCCGGCCTGGATTTAAAGGTGAAGAATATAAAACAAATAGAGGTTTTGGGCCTCTAGAACCTCTACAGACAGAAAGCAGTCTGAGAAAACGATTCAGCTGCCAACAGGCGACACATCTGGAAAAGGAAGGATGGGGCTTCCCTGGTAGCGCAGTGGTTAAGAATCCACCTGCCAATGCAGGAGACATGGGCTCGAGCCCTGGTCTGGGAAGATCCCACATGCCGTGGAGCAACTAAGCCCGTGCACCACAACTACTGAGCCTGCGCTCTAGAGCCCGTGAGCCACAACTACTGAGCCCACGTGCTGCAACTACTGAGCCCGCGCGCCTAGAGCCCGTGCTCCGCAACAAGAGAAGCCACCACAATGAGAAGCCCGCGCACAGCAACCAAGATCCAGCGCAGCCAAAAATAAATAAATTAATTAATAAAAAGAAAAGGAAGGATGATTCAAAGGGTGAAACATGAAGCCCAGAGGGTAGAACCAAGAGCTATGGAGAGGGACTTCCCTGGCGGAGCAGTGGTTAATACTAAGCGCTTCCACGGCAGGGGGCTCGGGTTTGGGGAACTAAGATCCTACATGCGGTGCAGTGCAGCCAAAAAAAAAAGAGCTATGGAGAAACATTCCCAAGCAAGAAGACTAAGTCCTAATTAAGCAAGCAGCAACATGTGTCAGGTGGATTTGACATTTGTTATGAACGGTGACTGCTGTGTGCCTCTTTGGATGGGAGTGTCACACTATATCGTGTGTAGGGTATATGGGGAACAGATAACTTGTCTCTGTAGTTCACAGGTCTTTAGACTGAAAGGAAAAGCACTTAAGGAACTGTACCCAACAGACCACATTCAAGATGTCTTACCTGCAAAGGGATCTGACTTGATGGCAAGATCCTGGTCCGTTAGTCTAAGCCTGATGCTGTGATGGGATCAGGTTTTGGAGGGTTATGAGGAAGGCTGTGAATGTATTTACATGTGGGAGGAATGCCAGTTGTCATGGCTACAAGGCAGACTGTATTGTCCAAAACTGACTACAACAATATTTCCTGTAACACATGCTCTTCCAGAAACTTGCTACTCCTCCAGCAAACTGAGCCCTTCCCTGGAACAAGGGCATGCCTTAGTTACTAATTTACTAATAGAGGGCAGTGAAAGTGAGGCTCTGTGACTTCTGAGACCAAGACATAAAGGGGATACAGTTTCTGCCTGGCTCTGCCCCTCATCACACTTGCTCTTGGAACACAGCCGCCAAACTGGGAGGAAACCCAGACACACATGTAGGTGTTCCAGCCAACAGACCCACTGAGGTCTCAGCTGCAGCCAGTATCAGCTGTCAGACACGGGAGTGAGGAAGCCTTTGAGATGACTCTAGCCCCAGCCACGGCCTGACTACAACCTCACGAGGGACACAAAATGCCCAGCTGAGGCCAGAAACCCCCAGAACTGAGGGAGGCAGTCAATAAATCTTTTACCCCAAGCTCAAGGTGCCTTAGCAAACCAAAACAGGATCTTTATCAACTCATGGATTTAAACACTTCTATGAACTTAAACCAGTTGCAACTGTTATCCTTTTGAAAACTCAAATTGTCCCATTTCTGGCTAATGGATGCTACTTCAAGTTTATTATATATTACTTTAATTATATATATATATTTAAGTCTAGCTCTGTATATATCAGGCCATCTGCAACTGCCTGGTGTTGAGTGTTTTGTTTTGTTTTTTTCTCTGTGTGGTAAAATTCGCTTATAAAATTCACCATTTTAAAGTGTACGTTTCAGAGGCATTTAGTACATCCACAATGCTGTACAACCATCGCCGTTGCCTAGCTCCGGAACAGCTTCATCACTCCAAAAGTAAACTCCTGTACCAACTAAGCAGTCTCCCCATTTTCCCTTCTCCCCAGCTCCTGTCAGCCACTATCTACTTTCTGGCTCTACATTGGCAGGTGGATTCTTAACCACTGCACCACCAGGGAAGCCCCAAAACATTTTATAATTTTGTGAAATCCAATTTATCTTGTGTCTTTTGGTGTCACGTGTAAGAAACCACTTCCAAATCCAAAGTCTACCTTCAGAACCCTCTTTCTTAAGCACCAAACTAAACTCTCTTTATTTATATAAACTAAACGTCCTAACTTTAACACACAAAATACTGGACACTTCTTAGTTCTGGAATACCTTTTTATTAATAATAACCAACAATGTAGAAAAGACAATACTGTTCAAAACAATTTGCCTTGACATATAGCCTTGTAATAAATGTTATAAGGTTAGCATTCCTGCTTCCAACCTATAGAAACATGATTTTAACAAACAAAACCCAACAAAGCAAGTTAAAACACACAATTCCCATGTAATGTTCTTGCAAAGACCACTTATTCCTTAGCTCTTCCAAATTAAAGTGAACATATAAAAAGAAACCACAATCCTGGAAACAGAGACTATAATACAAGTCCCCTCATGTGAACCCTATCTGGAGGTTGCAGGTTTCCCTTCTAGATGTGGCCGTTTGCTGTAACTGACATTTCGGTTTTGAGATTTGTAATAAGGATTCCTCCCACACAAACAAAAGGTATCCCGAAGTTAATGGCAAGTTCTACATTTAAATTACAGATTAATATCCAACAACTCTTTCTATAGTTGACTAAAATTATTTTATAGGAATCATGCATTAAGGTTAAAAATATATCACATACACAAATCCAATTAAGTTTGGCATGAAAGCAGTATTATTTCCCAGTAAAAACATATTCTATAGGAGAAAAAGTGCTTTTCAGTTATGACAAGGAAATAGCAGACATTCATCAGTATGGCAAAAGCAGGAAGGTGATATTTCTCTAGTTTTCTCTGCATATATGTGTGAAAATATATATTACCTATATACTCTGAATCTTCTGTTCTAAGTTATGATGTAAAATGTATTTCAAAATGGTTTGAAAGCAATTGGTCCAGAGAAATGAAAATGAAGAATAATAAAAAAGGATTCTAGACTTCCCTGGTGGCGCAGTGGTTAAGAATCTGCCTGCCAATTCAAGAGATACGGGTTCCAGCCCTGGCTGGGAAGATCCCACATGCCGCAGAGTAATTAAGCCCCCGAGCCACAACTACTGAGCCCGCGTGCCACAAATACTGAAGCCCAAGCACCTAGAGCCTGTGCTCCGTAACAAGAGAAGCCACTGTAATGACAAGCCCACGCACCACAACGAAGAGTAGCCCCTGCTCGCTGCAACTAGAGAAAAGCCTGTGCGCAGCAATGAAGACCCAACACAGCCAAAAATTAAAACAATAAATTTATTTTTTTTAAAAAAGGATTCTAATATGCATAGAAGCAAACAGGCTGCATCATATACTAAACTACTTTCTACCACGTGTGCCTCACTACCTACATCTATTATTGAGTAACAGTGTTTTATAACCCTAATGAAAAGAAAGAATTCCAGAAGATGACAGCTAAAAATGTCCACACACAAGTTCAGTCCTAAATTAGCCCTGATATCAAACTTGGTCTTAGTTAAATAAGCTAGCTTAGTCAACCCTCAAAAATAATGTTTCTTTCGCTTTTTCAAAATTATAAGCAGATAAGATCAATGCACGTGCAGATGACCACTCCCAAATTTGTAGTCTGGGAGAGGGCCAGGCTAGGCTGAAAGCCCAGGTCCTCCAAACCCAAGGCCCACCTCAAAAAAGGCTGGGCCTGGCCATGCAGTCCTGGGACTAAAAGAAGACAGATGGTGTTAGGTCTGGGAAGTAAAGTGAGGAAGAATCAGAGCTCTGAAGCTCATTTCTGGGAAAGAAAGAAAGAGCAATTCATTTCTGCTGAATACCCACATGTAAGGAATTTAAGGATGATTAAGTCCACACATTGAGGATAAGCTAGATGCCAGCCGTGATGGTAAATTTTTTATGTCAACTTGGAGGGTGTTTTTGGATGAAATTAACATTTGAATCAATGAACTATGAATAAAACAGGTTGCCTTCCATAATATGGGTGGGCCTCAGACAGTCAATGGAAGACCTGAATAGAACAAAAAGACCAGTCTCCCCAAGCCAAGAGGGAATTCTCCAGCAGAATGCCTTCAGACTGGAACTGCACCATCGGCTCTCCTGGGTCTCCAGTTTGCCAGCCTTCAGACTGAAAATGCACCACAAGCTCCTCTGGGACTGTGCATATCAAGCCTGCCAGCCTCCACAACTGCATGGGCCAATTCCTTATAGTAAATCTTTCTATCTACATGCACATCCTATCTGTTCTGTTTCTCTGGAGAGGTTCTAAAACCTATGGAGGTTTAAGTTTAAGGGAGGTCACATCCACTTGCAGAAATTAAGAAAAATTCACAGAACACATTTATTCTTTCATTCAAACATGTCATTCTTTCATTCAAACAGGTCACAAATGACACATCTTTATTTACTGAGCACCTATTAGGAGCTGGGACTACTGTGAGTACTGCTATGGATACAGTCCCTTTGAGGAGCTTCCATTTTAATGTGGAAAATACACAATAAATACACAGTATGTCAGGTGGTGGTAGGGGCTACAAAGTAAAACCAAGTAGGGTGAGGGTAAGTTCAGAGTGATGCAAAGGAGAGAGTGCTCAGAGGTCTGTTTTAGATAGGGAAGGCCTCTCTGAAGGGAAGGTGATAGCTGAGAAAATATCTGAAGGGAGTGAGAGCTAAGCAAAGATGTGTGGGAGAACTTCAGGGTAAACAGCAAATGAAAAGGCAGTGAGAAGAAGAGAATGAGGCCAGTAGAAAAATAAGATATGCAAACAGCCAGATCATGAAGGGCCCAGGGGGCACGGTAAAGACTTTAGATTTTACTCTGATGAGACGGGATGTCACGGGAGGGCATGACATGGTCTGTATGCTTTTTTAAAGGCCTTTGTTAACAACTAGGTGAAGAACTGACTCTAGGAGGGCAACAGTAAAAGCCAGAAGACATTTAAGAAGATGGTGTGTGGTGTGGGGCTTCCCTGGTGGCGCAGTGGTTGGGAGTCCGCCTGCCGATGCAGGGGACACGAGTTCATACCCCGGTCCAGGAAGACCCCACATGCCGCGGAGCGGCTGGGTCCGTGAGCCATGGCTGCTGAGCCTGTGTGTCCAGAGCCTGTGCTCCACAATGGGAGAGGCCGCGGCAGTGAGAGAGGCCCGTGTACAGCAAAAAAAAAAAAAAAAAAAAAGAAGATGGTGTGATGGAGTGGAAAGGATTTTGACAAAATCCAACAAGAATTTAGAAATTTGAGTACAAAGTTCAAAAGCAGAGGCTAGACAATCATCTGCTTAGGGATTAAAGTTCTGAGAACTGATGTAATCCCAGTAAGAGAGCATATAAAGAGATGGGACAGTATCATTACATGCCTCTTAGAATGGCCAAAATCCCCAACACTGACCACAACCAAATGCTGGTGAGGCTGTGGAGCAACAAGAACTCTCATTCACTGCTGCTGGGAATGCAAAACGGTACAGCCATTTTGGAAGATAGAGGGGCAGTTTCTTACAAAACAAAGCATATTCTCACCATATGATCCAGCATATGTGCTCCCTGGTATTTACACAAAGGAGCTGAAAATGTATGTCCACGTAAAAACGTGCACTGAAAAGTTTACTGCATCTTTATTCTCAACTGCCAAACCTTGGAGGCAACCAAGATGTCCTTCAGTAGGTGAATGGATAAATAAACTGTGGTACAGCCAGACAATGGAATATTTTTCAGCACTAAAAAAATGATCCATCAAGCCATAAAAAGACATGGAGGAACCTGAAGTATACTAAGTGAAAGAAACCAATCTGAAAAGGCTACATTCTGTATGATTCCATCTATATGACATTCTGAAAAAAGCAAAACTATGGAGACGGTAAAGAGACTGGTGGTTGCCAGGAGGTGGGGCTAGGCAAGTGATGAATAGGTGGAGCACAGAGGATTTCTAGGACAGTGAAAATACTCTATATGATACCATAGTGATGGATACATACCATCATACATGTGTCTCAATCCACAGAACGTACAACATCAAAAGAGAACGCTAGTGTCAACAACGGATGTTGGGTGATTATGATATGTCAATGTAGGTTCATCAATTGTAACAAATGTAACACTCCAGTGGCAGACGTTAATACAGGGGGAGGCTATGCATCCCTCAGGCACAGGGTATATGGGGAATGCCCTCTAGTTTGCTGTGAATCTAAAACTGCTCTGAAATAATGTCTTAAAAGAAAAGAGAAAGGGGGAGAGGGGGAAAGTTCATTGGGGTTCCAGAGTTCTAGAGGTACAAGAAGAAGTCGACTCAACAAAGGAAAATAAAAGAGATGAAGGGTAAAATGGGACCCAAGATACTACATGAGAAGAGCAAAAAGAGTTTCACAACGCAACAGGAGCAAATACTATAGAATGAATGAGGAGATAAGAAGAATAAACCAATGAATTTTTCAAGATAGCAGCTTTAGGAAGGTAAGAAATCTTGGTTGCAGGCTAGAAAAGGGTTCATATTTTAATATGAAGTTTTAACCAGTTTTCTCCTAATTTCCTAATTGGGATCCCATTAAGTGGAAAATATTTTGATAAAGGCAAGGAAGGAAAAAGTAGTTTTGGACTTCAGGGCAGACAGAGACAGATCAGTGACAACCATGACGTAACAAGACTGGGCCTGAAAGGAGAGCTCCGAAAACATACCTCACCAGTTCTGCCCTGAAAGGCAGTTATGCTTCCTCCAACCTCCTAGCCCCACTTGGGCAGTATGATAGGCCAGATTCTAAGTCGGCTTCCATGATCTCTGCCCCCTGCAGTTAAGCCCACGATTAGAGTAGTATGGCAAAAGGGATTTTGCAGATGTAATTAGGTTTCTAATCAGTTGACTTGAACTAATCAAAAGGGAGTTACCCAGGTGGGCCTGGCCTAATCACATAAGCCGTTTAAATCTGGGTCTGGAGATCAGAAACAGGGAAGTTAAGAGAAATTTTGAAGTCTAAGAGACAAGCTCCTGGTACCCTGCAAGAAAGTAAACATCTGTGTTACAAACTGCCTCTGAGGACCTTGCAGCAAGGAACTTCAGACAGCCCCCAGGAAGGGTGAGGTGACAGCTAGCAAGAAAACAGGGACTTCAGCCCTACAGCTGCAAGGGACTGAATTCTGCCAACAAACTGAAGGAGCTTAGAAGAGAAGCTTCAAATGAGAACCACAGCAGGGAAAACACTTTGCATCCTTGTGTGACAACGAGCAGAGAACCCCGACCATTCATGTCCAGAAACACTAAGATAATAAATGTGTTGTTTTAAGCTACTCAATCTGTGGCACCTGTTATAAAGCAACAGAAAACTAACACTACCCCGCACTTTCCTACAGAAGAGACTGCTTCTCCTACCCTGGAAACAAAAGGGGAGATAAGCAAACTTGAAAAATAAAAAGCTTGACTTTTATTTCTAACTCGCTGTGCCCAGGGAGTTTGCTCAATTGCTTGAGTCACAGTACCTGTTTTGCAAATACCACATTTTGCCAAAATACCAATTTTCTTTAAATTGTGAGCAATGGGAATAGGTTTCCTTTTTTAATTTCAGAAAATTACTTTGATAATTATGCAGAAATAAAAATAACTGGGTGTCTGGGCTCCCTGAATGTCTGCCAAAGTCGTCCCAGCACCTGAAGACACAGATCCTCAGGCTAATCTCAGAAATGAGCACAAGGTCATGACGCCTAACCTTCCTCGAGTACCAGGTGTTCGAGCTCCATAAATTACAATCTTTCATTAGCTCAAGAAGTGTTCTCCGCTACGAAAAGAAAGGCAGCCCCTCCTGATTAATTACAATCTTGACACCCCCCCCCCCCCAAACGCGGCCTCTAGCAGTCCAGGCACCTTCTTATTAAGATGCAACAAGCCAAGGCTATGCATGTTCTGCTGGGAACTGCAGTTTTCCGTCGACCTTCAACCACTGGCTGCGCGAAACCTATCAAGCGCCCAACCGGCGACCCGGGCGCCAGCAGCCTCAATTGGTCCTAGACTGGGGCAGCGCGGGGCTGATTGGATGGCATGTCCCCGAAGCCGTGCCTCCCGTCCTACGCCCGCCTCCCCGCCACCTTCTCTTCTCCACGCCCCATCCCTATTCAGCAATAACCCTCAAATCATTCCAGTCCATCGAACTGCCGAATTAACTGCCTCAAGGGCTCACCCGGGACTCTCGCGATAAGGGCGGCCCTGAGACACGCCTCTGTCCCCAGGCCTAGGCAGAGCCAAAGCCTCCCTTATTTTCCGCCGGCTGCCGGGAGTCAGTTTCACCACGCGCTCTCTCCCGGCGCCCGCGTCCTCACCTGGGCGGTGGAGGTCACGCCGGATAACTGACAGGCTCGCAGCATCTCTGCGGGGCTGACCGCGCTGCAGGTGTAAGTGGGAGCTAGGGCAGCGGCGCAAGTAGGGGAAACCTTGCGTCCGTGCGTGCTTGCGTCCGTGCCGCCTCTCCGCGCCGGGCGTACCGGAAGGGCAGCCAACCCCACTGCGCACGCGCAGCTCCCTCTCGCCCTTGTCCAGGCCGCTGGGAGAGGGTGGGCCCTGCTTAGACGGAAGGGGCGATTTCTCCTTCCGGGTCGCGCTCGGGGCTCTTGGCTGTTACCCCAAGCTCGGGTAACTGGGTGATTGAGGTGGGTAGCAGTGCGTCTGGACCTCGGGCTCTGGTCCGCGCGGAAACCGGGCAGGTGTGACTCCGGAGAATTCAAGCAAGAAAGCATCTCAGCTGTTTCTGTCAGCTGGATATTTCGTAGAAAGGAATGGATTTGCCCAAAGTTACGTAAACAGTGGTGTTGTCTCGGTTTGCGCGTTCTGTTCGTTTGGCAGCCCTTCTTCCGGGAGTCATCCTGCTTGTGGGAGACTGGGTGAAAGAACACTGGGGAGATCTTTGTGCAGAATGTGTCGTTCAGGAATCTAATAAATAGCACAGCAGGAATAGAAACCCTGATTCTTCGGGTTCCACAGCTTCTACTCCTTCATATTAAACCACACCGCTTTCTTCACCAAGTTTTTATTTTAGAAAGGTAATTTTGGTCGCAATCTGTGGGATGGATGGGAAGATGAGGTCAGTGCAGAAACACTGTTCAAAGTATTCCACTGAGCCTGTAATCAAGGTAACACACGTTAAATACTGAACACCATAGTCAATGCTATTAGTACTAATTATGATCTTACCGTCAATATATCGTAGAAACTAAATAACTTGTGTGTCTCTTGCGTTTGCAAAGTACTTTTGAGGGGACTGCGTTCTACTTTGGTGGGAATAAGACTGAATTGACGCCCTGCATTCAGTCTGTGCTTTTCCTGGAGTTTCTTTTCTGAGGAGAAGGGCCGAGAAAGGGCCCTTCCAGGGCGCGGCGCTGGGTTGCCACATTTGGGAGCGCCGCCTGGAGTTGGGCGCACAGCCTCCCGCCGCCCTGCCGTTGGGCTGGTGGAGGCCGCAGCGCTGTTAGGGTTGCATCAGTTTTCCTGTTTGCACTATTTCTTTTTGTAACCATGGCCCCGTCTTAAGTATTTCCAACTGAGAAACGAAACCGAAACTTAACCAGCCGCTCTCGCTTCTGTAACTACGCTTGCTGACCCCCCCCTTGTAATCATCCAACCAATCAGACGGCGTGTCTTTGTTTAAAGGTTAACCAATCAGTACTCCCCACCCCTGGAAAGTCCCGAACTTGATTGTACCTATCTGTAAAAGAGCTGAACTAAACTCCATCGGGACCTCTTAGCGCCACCGGCAACGAGTGCGCAGAGGTCCAGGTTCGAACCTGCAATAAATGACCCTTGCCGTTTGGCTTTGACTCTCGACTCTGGTGGTCTTGTGGAGGGGTCTCGCGACCGTGGGCATTTCATTTGGGGGCTCGTCCGGGATGCCCCCGAGCCCACCAGACATCAGGTCAACGGGTCCTCGCTGACAACCGATCGGTAAGTAAGCCGGCTCAGGGTACCTTCTGTTTTGGGGACTAGGACAGTCCTGGCGGACGCGCTATAGGACACCTAGTCGGGTGTGGTTGGAGACGTCCACCACGACCCATCTGGGGCTGATAGCCCATCTGAAGCGCGCACGCGATAACCTCCCCTTCCTCCTTTTACAGGCTCCGCTATTGGGACGGCTCTTAATCACTTTCGTTTTCAGAGTAACCTTCTCTAACCAATCTCTTCCAGGACCCAGACATGGGCCAAGCACAGAGTACCCCCCTCTCCCTCCTTCTCGCTAATTTCGGGGATGTAAAGTCCCGAGGACACAACCTCAGTCTGGACATCCGGAGAAAAAAACTAATTACCTTCTGCCGCTCTGAATGGCCAACTTTCGGGGTTGGCTGGCCCACCGAGGGTACCTTTTGTCTTCCTATAATCCTAAAAGTTAAATCTAGAGTTTTCTTGCCAGGAAAAGAAGGCCATCCAGACCAGATCCCCTACATCCTGGTATGGCAGGACCTGACAGAAAACCCACCTCCCTGGATGACCCCCTTTTTGTCATCAGGGTCATGTAAGATCCTTGCGGCCCGACCAACTAAACCTCCCAAGCCTCAGGCCCCAACTGCACCCATACTCTCTGATAGCCAAGACCTCCTTCTCCTAGACCCCCCCCCCCATATCAACCTCCTCCTTTGGCCCCACAACCGGTCCCCCTTCCTGCTCCTGGCCCTGCTCCTCTCCCCTTGGTAGAACCTCCTGCGGCCCCTCCCGAGGGGCCACCCAGGTCAGAACCGGAGAACCGAGAGGCAGAAGCACTACCGGTCCTCCTGCCCAATGAAAATAACTCCCATGGGCCGGCTGGACGCACCCGTGGACGCACTCAGCGCGACCCAGGGTTCCGCCATCCGGATTCCACCATAGCCCTACCCCTGCGAGAAATAGGCCCTCCCGATGAGACAGGGAACCCCCGACTCCAGTATTGGCCATTCTCTACCAGTGACTTATATAATTGGAAAACCCAGAATGCCCGCTTCTCTGATAATCCTAAAGACTTGATAGCTCTTCTAGATAGCGTTATGTTCACTCATCAGCCCACCTGGGATGACTGCCAACAGCTCCTCCGGATCCTGTTCACTACCGAAGAACGAGAGCGAATCCAGCTGGAGGTGAGAAAACTGGTTCCTGGAGATGATGGTCAACCCACCGCTAACCCTGACCTCATCAATGCAGCCTTTCCCTTAACTCGCCCCCCCGCAGGATGAATGGGACTATAACACCGGAGAAGGTAGGGGACGACTGCTCATTTATCGCCAGACTCTAATGGCGGGTCTCCGGGCTGCCGCGCGCAAGCCCACTAATTTGGCCAAGGTATATTCAATTATACAAGGTAAAACAGAAAGTCCCTCCTCTTACTTAGAAAGATTAATGGAAGCCTTTAGGCAGTATACCCCTATGGATCCAGAGGCCCCCAAAAATCAGGCTGCCACTGTAATGTCCTTCGTTAACCAGGCAGCCCCTGATATTAAAAAGAAACTCCAGAAGTTAGAAGATCTGGAGGGCAAACAGATACAGGATCTACTCTGTATCGCCCAGCGCGTCTTTAATAACCGAGACGCCCCAGAGGATAAACAACTTAAAGCCACTGAGAAAATGACTAAGGTCCTGGCTGCCATTGTTCAGAAAGACCAAGAGGGCCCCCCAGCCACTCGACCTCCCAGGCGACCATTGGACAGAGATCAATGTGCCTATTGCAAGGAAAAGGGCCACTGGGCTCGGGAATGCCCCAAGAAAAGGCAGCCGCGCCCCAACCAGAGGCAATGGCAACCGAAGGCCACCCCAGTCCTCTTTACACATGATGCAGAGTAGGGGGCACGGGGTTTGGACCCCCTCCCCGAACCCAGGGTAACCCTACAAGTGGAGGGGAAACCAGTCCAATTCCTGGTGGATACGGGGGCACAGCATTCAATCTTGGTTAAGCCCCACGGGAAAGTTTCTAACAAATCCTGCTGGGTCCAGGGAGCTACGGGAGTCAAACATTACCCCTGGACCACTCAGAGAACTGTGGACTTGGGCACGGGAAGGGTAACCCATTCCTTTCTGGTCATTCCCGATAGCCCTTGCCCCTTACTGGGGAGAGACTTGCTCACTAAAATGGGAGCACAAATTCATTTTCGGCCAGAGGGGCCAATCGTAACAGACCCTCACGACCAGCCCATATCTGTGCTCACCCTGAACTTAGAAGATGAGTACCGACTTCACCAGGAACCACCCTCCCAAAATCAAGATATAGAGTCATGGCTTCAGCAGTTCCCCGAAGCATGGGCAGAAACAGGTGGGATGGGACTAGCCAAACATCGCCCAGCCCTATTCATAGAGATCAAACGGGGGGCAGATCCTGCACGTGTCCGACAGTATCCCATGCCCCTAGAGGCCAAGACTGGTATCACTCCTCATATTCGCCGGCTTCTTGACCTGGGGATACTGCGTCCCTGCCAGTCGGCCTGGAATACACCCCTGCTGCCAGTCCGCAAACCTAACAGTGAAGACTACCGCCCAGTGCAGGACCTGAGAGAAGTTAACAGACGGGTCATAGACATCCATCCTACTGTGCCCAATCCATATACTCTTTTGAGCGCCCTTAGTCCAGGAAAACAATGGTATACTGTGCTGGACCTCAAAGATGCCTTTTTTAGTTTACCCTTGGCGCCCAAAAGTCAAGAACTCTTTGCCTTCGAATGGTCGGATCCCGAGAGAGGCATAAACGGACAACTCACCTGGACCAGACTTCCTCAAGGATTCAAAAATTCGCCCACCTTGTTTGATGAGGCCCTACACGAGGATCTCAGTGAGTACCAGAGACAAAACCCCAATGTAACCCTCCTGCAGTATGTTGATGATCTCTTAATAGCTGCTGAGACCGCTGAAGCCTGCCTGCAGGGAACCAGAAACCTCCTACAGACTCTCGGCACCCTGGGATACCAGGCCTCTGCCAAGAAAGCGCAGATCTGCAGGCCTGAGGTAACTTACCTGGGGTACCTATTGAAAGGGGGGCAACGATGGCTCACAGATGCACGGAAGGAAACCGTCCTCCGCATCCCCAGACCCACCACGCCTCGACAGGTGAGGGAATTTTTGGGGTCAGCGGTGTTCTGCCGTTTATGGATACCCAAATTTGCTGAAATGGCCAAACCGCTATACTTAGCCACCAAAGAGCAGACGCCCTTTAAATGGACAGAGGAGGCTGAGCAATCATTTCAGCAGATCAAAACTGCCTTGCTATCCGCACCCGCCCTGGGTCTCCCTGATGTCTCCAAACCCTTCCACCTCTTTGTGGATGAAAGCAAAGGCATAGCTAAGGCCGTGTTGACCCAGCCCCTCGGTCCTTGGCCCAGGCCTGTCGCTTACCTATCAAAGAAATTGGACCCAGTGGCTGCCGGCTGGCCTCCTTGCCTCCGGATGATCGCCGCCACGGCCCTAATGGCAAAGGAGGCTGACAAACTAACTATGGGGCAGGAGTTACATGTCACCACCCCCCACGCCATCGATGGGGTTCTCAAACAGCCTCCCGACCGATGGATGAGCAATGCTCGACTGGTCCACTACCAGGGTCTACTGTTAAATCCCCTCAGAATCAGCTACACTCCGCCGCGGGCATTAAACCCTGCCTCCCTATTACCTGACCCAGATTTGGACTCCCCACTCCATGACTGTGCAGAGGTACTGGCCCAGATCCATGGGGTTCGGGAAGACCTACGTGACCAGCCCCTACCGGATGCACAAGTCACATGGTTCACTGACGGCAGCAGCTTTGTCCAGCAAGGTCAGAGGTATGCGGGGGCAGCGGTAACATCAGAAACTGAGGTGATATGGGCAGAGACTGTCCCCCCGGGGACCTCAGCCCAAAAAGCTGAATTAATTGCCCTGACCCAAGCTCTCAAGATGAGCAAAGGCCAAAAAGCCACCATATATACAGACAGCCGGTATGCTTTTGCTACCGCACATATACATGGGGCAATATACCGAGAGCGGGGACTACTCACAGCAGAGGGCAAAGACATCAAGAACAAAGAGGAAATCCTGGCCTTGCTAGCAGCCATATGGGAACCCAAAAAGCTAGCCATTGTACACTGCCCGGGGCATCAAAAACCCACGAATCCAGTCGCCCGAGGCAACAATTTGGCAGACCAGACGGCTCGAAAGGCGGCACACACTCCAATACCATTACTTCCCCTGCAACTGCCGGATCCAGGGCCCCGGGAACTACCGCCCCAACCCGACTACTCGGAGGATGACATCAGATGGATGAGCAAGCTCCCTCTAACCCAGGTTAGAGACGGATGGTGGCGGGACGCTAAGAACGATATCCTCCTTCCTGAGGGACTAGGAACCCTGGTCCTTGAACGGATCCACCGTACCACCCACTTGGGCGCCCGACGGCTACAGGATCTCATCAGGCAGACTGGACTTAAAATTAAAAATGTCTCCGAGAAGACTGAACGACTGGTTGATGACTGTGCAGTCTGCCAACTCCATAATGCCAGCACCTACCCGCCAACCACTGGCATCCGGGACAGAGGAAACCAGCCCGGAGCCTACTGGGAAGTGGACTTCACGGAGGTAAAGCCTGGCAAATATGGGTATAAATATTTACTGGTGTTTATAGATACCTTTTCAGGTTGGACTGAGGCATTCCCAACCAAGAAAGAGACTGCACAAATAGTAGCTAAGAAACTACTAGAAGAGATCCTGCCCAGGTATGGCTTTCCAGTTATGATAGGGTCCGACAACGGGCCAGCCTTCATTTCTAAGGTAAGTCAAGATCTGGCTTCCATACTTGGGGCTAATTGGAAATTACATTGTGCATACCGCCCCCAGAGTTCAGGACAGGTAGAAAGAATGAATAGAATTCTAAAAGAGACCTTGACTAAATTGACCATGGAGACTGGCGCTAACTGGGTAGTCCTACTCCCCTACGCTCTGTTTAGGGTGCGAAATTCCCCCTATAAGCTAGGATTTACTCCCTACGAAATAATGCATGGTAGGCCTCCTCCTATCATCCCTAACCTAAAGACTAACCTTATCCAATTGGACCCAGAAAATAATCTCCTGTCTTCCCTCCAAGCCTTACAGCGGACACACGAGACAATCTGGCCCAAACTAAAAGAGCTATATGCAACAGGACCCCCGCCTACTCCACACCAGCTCCGGCCAGGTGACTGGGTCCTTGTCAAACGCCATCGACAAGAGACCCTAGAACCCAGGTGGAAAGGACCTTACCAGATCATCCTGACAACGCCGACGGCCATCAAGGTGGACAGCATAGCTGCCTGGATCCATTACACCTACGTCAAGCCGGTGGACCCATTTTCTGACCTCATCAAGTCCACTAAAGCTGACGTCACCTGGACGGTTGACCGGAATAAGGACAATCCCTTCAAACTGACCTTGCGCCGTACCCTCCCCCATGATGACCAAGGTACTGCTGATAGCCCTAATGATAGTCCTAACCCTCAACCCTCGGGCCACGAGGGGAGGACTCGGCCCTTCCCCCGATAAGAATACTTTAATACAACAACTATATGGTGCACCGTGCGAGTGCAGGGGAGGTACTATGGAGACTCCTGTTGTTCCCCGAGGGTATACTCATATGCAGGACTGCGGGGGCATAACTGCGTATCTTGTTCAGGAATATAAGGGCACCGGGGCCTCTCAAAGCTGGCAATGCTACCATAAGCCTAAGCCACTCCCCCCTCGAGCCACTTGCCCCTGTTCTACCTTCCAGGAATCAATGCACAGCATGTGCTATTCCTCTTACCAGCAATGTATAGGGGCCAATAACAAGACTTATTTCACAGCCATACTACAGAATAATAAAAGCCCCACCATTAGTGAGGGTAATAAATACCTTCAGGCTGGATGCACTGGCACCCCCGGGACCCCGGTATGCTGGAATACCAGGGCCCCCACACATATGTCAGACGGTGGGGGGCCCCAGGACGCAGTGCGCCAGATAGAAACCCGAAGACAAATAGAAGAGGTCTATCGGCATCTGTACCCACAGCTCAACTACCACCCCTAATTCTCCCTAAGGTCAATCCCTCTGAACTGGACCCCCAGACCATGACTATACTAGAAGCTACCTTTACACTTTTGAATGCCACCAACCCCAACTTAGCACAGGATTGCTGGCTCTGCCTTCCTCAAGGACCGCCCCGCCCTATAGCCATCCCCACCTTCGCCAATTTAAACATCAGCGAACGATGTAACCCTACTTTACTCCCCGAGCCGTTCCCCATACAATTTTCAAAATTTTCAACCACCTTTAATACCTCATGCTTTGTTAAGAACGATTCCCTCTCTAACGCCAGTATTGACTTGGGAATCCTTTCATCCACTGGATGTAGTCAGTATATCCCCGTGAACTCCTCCCTCTGTAGTCCTAACACCACTGTTTTTGTCTGTGGAAATAACCTAGCATACACCTATTTACCCCCGAATTGGACAGGGGTCTGCAACCTAGCCACCCTCCTCCCCAATGTAGACCTAATCTCGGGAGACACCCCATTGCCCATTCCCAGCTTTGGCCTTTGGGCAGGGAGAGCCAAACGAGCCATTACAGTCATACGCCTCCTGGTAGGATTAGGAATTACAGGAGCTGTGGCCACAGGAAGTACGGGTCTTGGGGTCTCCCTTCACTCCTATAATCAGCTGTCTAGGCAATTAATAGAAGATGTAGAAGCCCTCTCTGGTACCATTCAGGACTCACAGGACCAATTAGATTCATTGGCCGAGGTAGTCCTACAGAATAGGAGGGGCTTAGACTTGCTGACAGCTGAACAGGGTGGGATATGCCTCGCCCTAAAAGAAAAATGTTGTTTCTATGCAAATAAATCAGGCATTGTAAGAACCAAGATCCACCAGCTCCAGGAAGACCTAGCTCGCCTCGGCAGGAATTAGCGGATAATCAATCCCCTTTGGTCAGGATTTCATGGAATGCTTCCCTTCCTCCTCCCCATCCTGGGCCCTCTACTATGCCTCCTTCTCCTCTTCACTGTAGGCCCCTGTATACTCAGTAGAGTCATAGATTTTGTCCGAGAAAAAATAAATGCAGTTCAGCTAATGGTATTAAGAACACAATATCAGCCCTACGAGGCCTTAGAAATTGAAGAAACTGAGCCTTAAGGACCCAAGATTGGCTCCTCTGGTTCATGAGAAAGGGGGGAATGAGGGGACTGCGTTCTACTTTGGTGGGAATAAGACTGAATTGACGCCCTGCATTCAGTCTATGCTTTTCCTGGAGTTTCTTTTCTGAGGAGAAGGGCCGAGAAAGGGCCCTTCCAGGGCGCGGCGCTGGGTTGCCACATTTGGGAGCGCCGCCTGGAGTTGGGCGCACAGCCTCCCGCCGCCCTGCCGTTGGGCTGGTGGAGGCCGCAGCGCTGTTAGGGTTGCATCAGTTTTCCTGTTTGCACTATTTCTTTTTGTAACCATGGCCCCGTCTTAAGTATTTCCAATTGAGAAACGAAACCTCAGGAAACCGAAACTTAACCAGACGCTCTCGCTTCTGTAACTACGCTTGCTGACCCCCCCTTGTAATCATCCAACCAATCAGACGGCGACTAGTGTCTTTGTTTAAAGGTTAACCAATCAGTACTCCCCACCCCTGGAAAGTCCCGAACTTGATTGTACCTGTCTATAAAAGAGCTGAACTAAACTCCATCGGGACCTCTTAGCGCCACCGGCAACGAGTGCGCAGAGGTCCAGGTTCGAACCTGCAATAAATGACCCTTGCCGTTTGGCTTTGACTCTCGACTCTGGTGGTCTTGTGGAGGGGTCTCGCGACCGTGGGCATTTCACTTTCAAGTCTTAACTAGGTACTCTATTGTAGTATGGTGTTCTCCCTAGAGGTACACAATGCTACTAAATCCCATTTGTAAAGTAGAGATATAGGTTTGAAAATTATCTAAAATGAAATAATGACTTATGTTTATATAGGTTTAGTGCTTTTCAGGGTACTTTTGTAATTACATTACACTCTGTATTTCATATCGCCATCATTTAATAGCCTCCAGAGCAGTCTCCCATCTTTTTTAGTAATTTTAATTATTGAACTGCTGTCTCCCTGCCCCCCATCTCATCCCTGCCCACTGCTGTCATGCTGGGTGATGACTTTTCAAAAACCTTGGCCATAAACCTTTCAAGGCCAGTGAACATTTTCAGTCTCTTCCAGCCATGTATTCCTTGAGCCTGAACATCATTAGCAACTTCTCCAGCTTCAAGATTTCAAACTCCAAAATTAATTTCTGTAGTCTCCTGACCTCTCGTTTAACCAAGTCGTTAATCCTCATCTTCCACGTGCGGTTTAAGATTTTTTTTTTCTTTTGCTTTAAAATGGGCTCTCCTAAAGTAACTCAGAAGTTTAAATCACTCCCTTGTTCAAAAACATGCCACATGGCAGTGACTCCCACTGCCAATTCAAAGACCCTTAAGAAATGTCTCAGAGTACTTTTCCAGCCTGTGTGCATGTTTTATGGCTCAAAGTGGCCACCATAGATGGGAGCTCAAGATAGCAACAATAGCGGTTCAAGCTCATCACCCACTTGTCTACCCAAAAACTCGGAGAAACTGAAATATAACCAACTCAGTGGTTCTCAAAGTGTGGTATGGGAGGCCCTGGTCCGCGCGGAAGGCCCTGGTCCCTGGCGAGCCTGAGACCCTTTCAGAGGGTCCATAAAATCAAAACAATATGGGACTTCCCTGGTGGTCCAGTGGTTAAGAATCCTCCTTCCAATGCAAGGGACGTGAATTTGATCCCTGGTTGGGGCACTAAGATCCCACATGACACGGGGCAACTGAACCCATGTGCACTCTAGAGCCCGCACGCCACAACTAGAGAGCCCACGGGCCGCAGCTAAAAGATCCTGCTTGCCACAAAGAACATACCGCGTGCTGCAACTAAGACCCGACACAGCCAAATAAATAAATAAATATATTAAAAAAAAATCAAAACAGGGCTTCCGTGGTGGCGCAGTGGTTGAGAGTCCGCCTGCCGATGCAGGGGACATGGGTTCGTGCCCCGGTCCGGGAAGATCCCACATGCCGCGGAGCCTGCGCGTCCGGAGCCTGTGCTCTGCAACGGGAGAGGCCACAACAGTGAGGGGCCCGCGTACCATAAAAAAAAAAATCAAAACAACCTTTGTAATATTAAGATATTATTTGCTGTTTTTACTCATTATACATAATTGTAGCGTTTTCCCAGAGACTACATGACAAGTGATACCACAACAAATTGAATGCATAAGCAAATTTCAGAATCCAGCTTTCTATTAAGCCAGACCTTACAGAGATTTGCAAAAAGGTTAAACAATGCCACTCTCCTCGCTAATTTTTTTTTAAATTTTGAAATAGTTATTTTTCATAAAAATATCTGTGTCAGTATGTAATAGGTCTTTTGGGGTTTTTTTGCTGCACCACGCCAGCATGCGGGATCTTAGTTCCCCTATCAGGGATCAAACCTGTGCCCCTGCAGTGGAAGCACAGATTCTTAACCACTGGACTGCCAGAGAAGTCCTTATAATTGTTGTTTTAAAATGAATTAATAAGTGCAATGGCAGAATACTTATTGCCCAGTAGGTCCACATTCTCCTAATCCCTGGAACCTGTGACTATGTTACCTTACATGACAAAAAAGAACTTTGCAGGTGTGATTAAGAATCTTGAGATGGGGAGACTATTCTGAATTATCTGTGTGGACCCAACGTAATCACAAGGGTCCTTAGGAGTGACGGGGGAAGCAGGAGGGTCAGAATCAGAAAAGGAGGTGTGACAATGGAAGCAGAAGTCAGAGTGATGTGATTCTTGGCTTTGAAGATGGAAGGAGGCAAGAAGCCTCTAAAAGCTGGAAAACACAATGAAACAAACTCTCCTCTAGAGCCTCCAGAAGGAACACAGCCCTGGATACCTTGATTTTAGCCTTGTGAAACCCATTTTGGACTTCTGACCTACAGAACTGTATGATAATGAACTTGTGTTGTTTTAAGCCACCTAATTTGAGTTAATTTGTTATAGCAGCAATAGGAAACTAGTACAATACGTATTTAAATTTTTTCTCAATTTTACTTTCCAATATAATACATTCTTACAGATGTAATCCATATAATTACAAGCTCTTTGGGATCCACAATTTTTAAGCATGTAAAGAGGTCCCAAGACCAAAAAGTTTGAAAACCACTGCTCTAAATAAATCCTGTGTCTCTCTGTCTTGGCTTCCTCTCTTCTCACCTTAGCTCTTGATGCTCTTACTGCCAACAGTGACCTTGCCCTCGTTAAAAAATCCTCCCCATTCTTTAAGATCCGTGTTATACTCTATCTCCTTGTCCCTGATCACCCCAACCAGAAGCCTTCCCTCCTTATCTTTGAACTGCCCCATCAGTCATTTATCTGCCTGTTATGGTCTGTAGTTGTCTCCTTATTAAATGTGAACTCCTTGAGACTCAGTGTTTGACCCTTACCCATTTCAACCAGTAAATAGTGCCATATACTGTATATGCGTCAAGTATCTTAGACTACAAGGATGGGAGAGAGGTTTGCTGTTTATTTTCTGTTTAAATGAACATTGTTTAAAAATGTATGATCACTAATTTTCAGGAATAAGATAAGGTATGTAGATTGTTCAGGAAGAGTTGAGGTGCTGTTCTACCAAACAGCAGTCTTATTGATTAGAGAGAGAGAGAAAAAAAGTGTGTGTGTGTATCTGATGTCCTCGGGATACTTATATTTATTTGATTAGAGTTGGCATTCAATTTTTTAAAAAAATTCTAATAATGTTGCTATTTCCTGTCAATTTAGCCCAACATAGCCCAGCTTTGGAAGGATACATTTTATTCTTTCAAACTAATTTAATGAAATGAGCAAAAAGAAATTGTTTCAAATATGCTAGTACTTAAATACATCTTTCAATCAAATGCTCAGTAAGAATTTATCGAGAGCCTACTATATGCCAGGCACCATTCTATAGGCGCTTGTTTTACAGCGGTGAAAGACAGCCTGGCATAAAGAAGATATTCAATAAAGGTAGACTTCAACGTTCCTTTATTCATGTTTTTAACTCCCTTCCCCCGACTCCGCCCAGGTTACTTTTCCTTAGTGCCCTCTTGCTCTGAAGTTTTTAGATCCAATTCGGCTGCCGTAAGGCAAGGCGGCAAGATGGCGGCCTCCGCTTTTGCGTGTACTGTGAGAGCAGCCTCAGGTCAGTGGGCGGCGAGGAGCTCGATTCACGCCTTCACAGAAGGGGGGACTGGCGCGGGATGGAGTGGGCGTTTAGCGTGGAGGTTAACAGGAAAAAAAAAAAGAAAGAAAGGAGGGGGATCGTTATATGAGGCCAGAGGTTTGTTCCGAATTTTCTCCGGGGCGGCCTGTGTTCGGCCGCCAGCACCGGAGATCTCCGAGATTCTTGGACCCTCGCGAACCGGGGTGTCCCGCAGTTTTGGCTTCCTTACCGGTTCCTAGCCATTCCGTCTTCCCTAGAAAACAAACCAGAAGGGCGCGGGTGGGGGGCGAGAAAGAAAAGTCCCACCGAGGCGAGGATCCGCCACTCACGAGCTTTGACCTTGAAAAGTTATTTAATATCTCTGAACTTCAGATTCTACGGCTCTAAAATAGGGATAACACTATCCACCTGAGGACTAAATGAGCTCGAGCACGTAAAGCGCCGCGTGTAGTACCCGGCATATGGTAAGCGTGGCTGTATGAAATGCACACAACGTGCAGGGAGTGCGGCTGCCTGCTTTACTCAGTGGCGGCCCTAGGGCAGCCTTAAGGACTTCTTGACAGAGAGAGAGGACGGAAGTGAAGGGTTGCCTTCACTGTAGGGACTCTTGCAAAAGTTAAAGATCGTTCAAATAAGATACGGTGATCGGTAAATTACGTTCACACAAAATAGGATAAAATTCTGTGGAACAAGACTAGAAAGAGAAAAGTGTAAAGTTTCCAACTGTTCCAGAAGAGCTGGTTTATGTGGGGTATTTTTCAATTGTGAAATATATAAAGAAAAATGTATATAGCATACATGACTATCTTAACAAATAACTCTGGCAAACATGGGGTATAACTAACACCCAGGCCAGGACATAGAACGGTACCAGGAGCCTTCACCTCTGTGTGCCTCTTCAACCAAAATTGCCCGTTTCCACCAAACATAAACACTGCCCTCACGTTTATTATTACCTTGTCTTTTTTTCTGTAATAGTTTTAAGAGCTATATGTGCATCTCTAAGCAATATATTGTTTAGTTTTGCCTGTTTTTTTACATTCCATGAACGGAATCACATAGTATGTACTCTTGTGTCTTCTTTTTCTTTGTGAAATTCATTCATTTTACAAGTAGCTGTCATGCTTTCTCATTGCTATAGAATGGTCTCTTATGGGACTACCCTACAATTCTGCATTTTACTGTTGATGGGCATTTGGGTGTTCCCACTTTGGGGCGGTTAGGTACAAAGCTGAGTGGCCTTGTGTCATGGTGCATGAGTGCCAGAGTTTCTCTATGGGGTGTGTGTGTGTGTTTATACATATAAAACTAGCTATGGAATTGCTGAATCAGGGAATATGTATATATTCTGTATTGCCTGATGCTGCCAAAGTGATGTGCTTATTTAAAGTCACCCAGCACGGGCTTCCCTGGTGGCGCAGTGGTTGAGAGTCCGCCTGCCGATGCAGGGGACACGGGTTCGTGCCCCGGTCCGGGAAGATCCCACGTGCCGCGGAGCGGCTGGGCCCATGAGCCATGGCCGCTGAGCCTCCGCATCCGGAGCCTGTGCTCCGCAACGGGAGGCCACGGCGGTGAGATGCCCGCGTACCGCAAAAAAAAAAAAAAAAAAAAAAAAGTCACCCATCACTGTATGCGCTGTATCCTCATCAGCAGTTGGTATTGTTAGACCTGTACATTTTTTCTATCTGGTGAGTATTTAGTGGTGTCTCGTTGTGGTTTGAGTAGCATTTCCCTGATAAGTAATGAGCCTGAATACCTTTCTACATGTGTGTTAACCATTTGAATTTCTTTTGTGAAATACTCAAATATTTTGCCCATTTTTCTATTGAATTGTCTTACTGATTTATAGTAGTTCTTTATGTATGTTGGATGTGTGTCTTTTCTCATTTAAATATGTTTCCAATATATTCTCCCACTCTGGCTTGCCTTTTTAGTTTGTTTAACGTATCTTTTGATGAAAAGTTCTTATTTTCATCAATTTGGATTTATTGTCCTTGTTTTTTAACAATTGATGATGTAGGCGGGTATTAACTCACTATGGTAGTTAGATTCCATTGAAAACATTTAAAAGAGTGGTGTGACGGCTTAGTTTTAAATGTCAGTTTTAGAAATATACTGGAAATTATATCCTTTTTAAACTGTTTTAAATTTTTTGATACTGAAATTTTGTGAAAGGGTACATAATTTTTCAAAATTCATTTAGAGAATATGGGATCAAAAAAAAACCTTGAAGACCACTAGTTTAGACACTGTCACACTCACCTCCCCCTACCCCCACGTTCCTTTGATTCCTGCCGCAGGGGGGCTATTTGTAATTCCCCAAACAGAGCTCCCCAAACGTACTACATACCATGTATTCCATTTTTGGCCTCCTGTTTCCACTACCTCCTCTCTTACTCCTTCGAAACTGGTTTTGTGTCACCTCCTTCATGAAAACATCAGTGTTCTCCATACAAGAGGGTGTTTAAGAGAAAGCCTGTCTGTACTAAAATTCTCAAAGAGGGCAGAAGACTGAAGGAGCAGTTAAACACTGCCCTTGATCTGTGAGCTGCCCTTGGTTAACACAGTCTAAGCTGGACTTTGGTTTTTACAAGCTAAATCACAGTGTTGGTCCAGGAGACGGGATGGTGGCTAAAGCCCCCCAAGTCATTTTCCCAGAAACTGCTCTCAAGCCACAGTCACCCTTCCTGTTGTTCCAGGAACCATTTTTTTCTAACCTCAGTTGGTTTATCCCTGGTTTCGTTTTGTTAATTTTGGTCTGGTTTTCCTTTTACTGAGATCACTTTGAGTCTAGACAGTCTATCTTTTCACAAATATGTTGATAAGCCATGGTTCCCAGCTTGTTTTTTATGCAGATTTGCTAAACATGCCTTGTACAGCTTCAGGACCTTCATATAAATTGGGGAAAAATAAGCGTCAATTAGGGAGCCAGGAAGACACTTCCACCAGGAGAACAGCAATCAACTAATTTGAGTACAGTTTCCAATCAGCTTGGAATTTACCTAATTTATTGTCCTGCCCACATTTCTATATTTATTTAGAATATAAGAAACCTTTTCATATGCCTTCCTAAAGTCAGGATACACTGTCTAGATATTCTCATGATTTCTCAGGCTGGTGACTACATCAAAAAGTGAAATGAAGTTCTTTTCAAGTAACAGTTCACTCCCGGTTGACGAGAAAAAAAATTTTTTTTCTGTGCATTTGTATTTATCCATTCTAACATTTTTTTTCCCTACAGATAAGCCTGTAGTTTGCCCAATTATTTCTGGACTCCCATCTGCTCACCTCCTTCAGGGGCAGTTTCCAAGAACTTCTGAGAGTTTTGTTGTGTTTTTTAATTGAGATATATCAAGCTCCGGTGATCTGTGAAAATTGGGACATTTTGTTGTCTACAATCCTCCTATTCACTTAATCTTTCAAAGTTTACCTCCTGGCTTGTAATCATGTCTGCAAATAGTTTTAGTTCTTTGAGATATAAATTATTTATACTTGGAGATTTGAAGGGATTGAACCTGGGCCACGTCAGTGGAAGCCCAGAATCCTACCCACTAGGTCACCAGGTGACTGGAAATTGTTGTCTCTGATGGAGAAGAGAAAGGCAAAATAAGGGTTTAAGTATTCCATCTTCCTTCTGCCACCTATTAACATTATACCATCTTTGTTAAGCATTGCTCAGCTCTTTTCTGTTGTCTGCTTTTAGCATTTATTAAATGTTTTCTCTATGCCAGGCATTCTTCCCAGTACTTTACATATTTTATCTTATTTAATTCTCATTACCTGCCCATGGTTGACCTCATTTATTTTTTTCAATAAATTTATTTATTTAGTTATTTTTGGCTGCGTTGGGTCTTCATTGCTGCACGCAGGCTTTCTTTAGTTGCGGCAAGCGGAAGCTACTCTTTGTTGTGGTGCGCGGGCTCTAGGCGTGCAGGCTTCCGTAGTTGTGGTGCATGGGCTCAGTAGTTGTGGCTTGCGGGCTCTAGAGCACAGGCTCAGTAGCTGTGGTGCACAGGCTTAGTTGCTCCGCGGAATGTGGGATCTTCCCGGACAAGGGCTCGAACTTATGTTCCCTGCCTTGGCAGGCGGATTCTTAACCACTGTGCCACCAGGAAAGCCCATAATTAACCTCATTTAAATTTGAGGAAAGTGAGGCACAGAAAGGTTAACTAACTGGCCCATTGTCACACAGCTAGTAAGTAGTAGAGCAAGAATATGAACCCAGTCTGCCTCAAACACTGGCATTTCACTTCTCCACACTGCCCCTCATTTGTCATGTGAAATCAGTGCAGTGGACAGTAAGAAAGTGGTTCCAAGCCCTCACTTAGTATCAGACTCACCTGTGGAGCTTTTTTTAAATAAATAAATTTAGTATTTATTTATTTATTTATGGCTGCGTTGATGCGTGTGGGCTTTCTCTAGTTGCGGTGAGTGGGGGCTACTCTTCGTTGCTGTGCGTGGGCTTCTGATTGTGGTGGTTTCTCTTGTTGCGGAGCACAGGCTCTAGGTGCGTAGGCTTCAGTAGTTGTGGCTCGCAGGCTTAGCTGCTCCACAACATGTGGGATCTTCCCGGACTAGGGCTCGAACCCGTGTCACCTGCATTGGCAGGCGAATTCTCAACCGCTGCGCCACCAGGGAAGTCCTGTGGAGCTTTTTTTTAACCAACTATTGAGGTATAATTTACATACCATGAAATTACCTGTTTTGTACATACAGTTTTTTTTTAAATTTATTTTGTTTTTGGCTGCGTTGGGTCTTCGTTGCTGTGCACGGGCTTTCTTAGTTGCAGGGAGCAGGGGCTACTCTTCTTTTCAGTGCCCAGGCTTCTCATTGCAGTGGCTTCTCTTGTTGCGGAGCACGGGCTCTAGGCATGTGGGCTCAGTAGTTGTGGCGCACAGGCTTAGTTGCTCCGTGGCATGTGGGATCTTCCCAGACCAGGACTCGAACCCGTGTCCCCTGCATTGGCAGGCGGATTCCCAAGTACTGCGCCACCAGGGAGGCCCTGTGTGTACAGTTTGATGTAGTGAGTTGTGCAGCTATCACCACAATCCTCTTTTCAGACATTTCCATCATCCTGTGGAGTTTTATCAACGTGCATTCTTTTTTTATTATTATTTTAAAAATTTTTATTGGAGTATAGTTGATTTACAATGTTGTGTTATTTTCTGCTGTACAGCAGAGTGAATCAGTTATACATATACATATGTACACTCTGTTTTAGATTCTTTTCCCATATAGGTTTTTACAGAATATTGAGTAGAGCTCCCTGTGCTATGCAGTAGGCTCTTGTTGATTATTTATATATAGTAGTGTGTATATGTCAATCCCAATCTCCCAGTTTATCCCTCCCGCCCTCCCCCCGATAACCATAGATTGTTTTCTATATCTGTGACTCTGTTTCTATTAACATGCACATTCTTTTTTTTTTTTTTTTTTTGCTGTACGCGGGCCTCTTACTGCTGTGGCCTCTCCCGTGGTGGAGCACAGGCTCCGGACGTGCAGGCTCAGCGGCCATGGCTCACAGGCCCAGCCACGCCGCAGCATGTGGGATCTTCCCGGACCAGGGCATGAACCCGTGTCCCCTGCCTCGGCAGGCGGACTCTCAACCACTGCGCCACCAGGGAAGCCCAACATGCACATTCTTGAGTCCCACACTAGCCTCACTCAGAATTTACAAGTGGAGTCAGAGCTCTGTGAGTGATTCTGCTTTGCAGCCGTGGACTCTGAGTCTGGTGATAGTGTGAAGGATTGATAAAGAGGACTGCGTTCAGTCCACACACCTAGGCCTTCCATGATCTGCCTTCTGAGCTGCCCACCTTGTTACCCACTACTCCCCAGGCATCTCCGATAGTCAGGCAAACAGTGCTCAGCCTCTGTGGCAGGTCCAGTCCCTGCTCCCGACATGGATTTGTTTCGGCTTCCTTGCCTTTGCGTACGTTGTTCATGCTACCTGGACTCTGTGCCTCCTCTCATGGCCTGTTCGTTTTCTAGAGGGAAGCTCAAGTACCTTTTCTGTTTTCTTTATGAATCCTCCTCCTGCCACCTGCTGTCTCTCTGCAGAGCCGAGGAGCTGTTGTGTTTCTGCCTTGCCGTTCCCTACGCGCAGGAGTTCTGTGTATTCACAGTGTAAGGTCTGGTGGTGGGAATTAACATTGCATGTCTTTTGTCCCCTACTGTTGAATGTAGAGCTAGGACACATCAGACTGGACTGTGATGATGGTTGCACAACTCTCTAAATTTACTAAAAAGCATTGAATTGTACATAAATGGGTAATTGTGTGTTGTGTAAGCTATACCTCAATAAGGATAAAAAGCTCCACACGTGAGTCTGATGCTCAGGACCCATTAATTACGTATAATACTTGGTCACTTAGGTACATTACTTCGCTTTAAATGTCTGGATGCATAATTTTGTTTTTGTTTTGGCCACGCCCCGCAGCTTGCAGGATCTTAATTTCCCGACCAGGGATCAAACCCAGGCCCCGGCTGTGAAAGCGCCAAGTTCTAACCACTGGACTGCCAGGGAATTCCCTGCATGTGTATTTTGGAGTGTCATATTAAGTATATATGCTTCTCTCTCTCTCCAGGAATCTTACGGCCCCTGAGTATTTTGGCATCTTCAGCCTATCGAAACTGCTCCAAGAATGCCTGTCTTAGTTCTGCACTGTCTTCCCGACATTTCAGTCATATTCAGACACTGGTTGTGTCCTCTGCTCCCAGACTGATCACATCTGTCAGAAACCTCACATGTGGGCAGACTGCCACAGTCCTCAATAGGTTGAGTATATTTCAGTAAACATGATGCTTGGACAAAAATTCTAAAATCTTCATGCCTACAACATCTTAGAAGTAGATGATATGCTTTGCCAGTTTATTATATAGACTGTGCCTGAAGGATGGGAGAATATACATGCCAGCATCAGGGATGACTACACAGGGCCCACTTCTGATGTTCTAAGATGTGGTTTCCTGGGTGGAAGCTGTCAGCCGAAGTGGGAGGGTGAACAAGATGCTCAGCTTACAAGGCTCGGCTGCGTGTGGCGCTTATTCAGTCAGCAGATATTTAGTTAAGCACTCCTGGGTGCCCAGCACCATACTGGGCAAAAACGATATGAAGCTAAAAATAAGTCAAAGTCCTCCAGGAGTTTATAATCTAGTGGCAGATGGATAAGGAATCAGGTGATTAAAATACAGCAGAATAAATTCTCTCCTAGGGATTGAGGGGGTAGATTATGGAGGACTTGTTGCCATTCTTATGTGTAGTGTCACGGATCATCTGGAGTAACAATGGTTATTGAAAGTGAGCTCTATTCCAGTGGAGCTGCTGCTTTCATTTCTAAGTACAGAAGTGGATTTTACCCTTTAATGTCTTATTGCTGAGTTAAAAATGTTTCAATATATTTTAGAGTGGTCCCCTTGCTCCCAAACGTCCTGAAGCCACCAGTCAGAACTGTAACATACTACAGTTCAAGAAAAGGCAAGAGAAAGACTGTGAAAGCTGCCATCTATAGGTTTCTTCGACTTCATTCTGGCCTGTGGCTAAGGAGAAAGGTGAGTCTTCACACGGTTACTTGCTTAGAAAAGGCGCGTGAGGTTAGATTAAACTGAAGCAGAAGTCAGCCTGTTCCTTGACACATCTTCCCCCCATCCTACCAGCAGCTTTTACAGTGCTGTGCTTAAGTCCCGGCTTGGCAGGCATCTCTCATGTCAGTGAATACATGTAAAGAAAACATTTTTAACTATTCATATAACAAAATATTATTCACAATGGCGAAAGTCTTCACTGCAGGACAGGTCCATCCCAGGTCTCTTACATGTCTGTCTTGTCTGATGATTACCGGAACCCCTTTGAAGCCCCCGATATGTAAATAACCTGTGGGGAGGCTCTGTTTAAGCCCAGAGCATTAGAACAGCGGAGCGGACTTCAGCAAGGACTCAGTCCCGTGGTGTAGATTTGGGACCGAATAGCTTCCAGCCTACCTTGGATTGGGTTCTCCAGGTGGCTTACTCTTTATGGCGGAACATTAACCCCTCATATACTTGTTTTAAATTTGACTTTGTAAGTTTTTCTCTGTTGGTGTGTATGATTGGTGATCGTATCAGACAGAACTCCAATATTTATTCTGGCCAGGGACCATGGCCTCTAGAGGGGGACTCTGACAGAGTATTCCTACTCTGTCTTCTCCCACAGCAGCAGGTCTTTTCCATTCATGTCCTTATTATTCATGGAAACAGAGTAGGTGATAATTAGGAAGCAGCTGAAGACCAGAGTTTTGCAAAACACCTTTGAGTTTTGATAATTTCAAATCCTAATTCCCTTTTACTACTTGGGAGTTAACAAACAAATAATTCTTTAAAGATTAAAATTTGTTTCCCTGTGAAAATAAGATAATTGGTAGCATTTTCTCACTATTTGAAAGGTACTCTGTTATAAAAAAATCCTAAATTTGTAGACAAATAAGTTAATTGGAACTCTCAGCTCACTTCTCCATTGGAACAGTACTGTGGTCGTTAGTTTCCTACACTAGTCAGCAGAAGCTCATGTAATCCATAAGTAGCTGAACTAAGTACTTCAGCACATGGTTATGAATTTTGGACCATTGGAAACATTTCCTCCCCTTTGTTATACTAACTATTTCCAGGTCCTCATCTGGCCCTAGATAAAATAAAATGGGTGGTTTTCCTTGCCTTCCTTTCCACATCCCTTTTACTGGGCCCTGAAACCCTCACACTGTTATAAATGACCTGATCGAAGTCTCCAGTCATAATACCTAGTCCCTGCTCAAGGCCCCCAAAAGTATTCCATATGCAGAATGGCCTGCTTTATCAAAATCTAATTTTAAGAAGAAAACAAAAATCTGGGTGGGTTAATTTACACTAATGTATAAAAACAGAAAGTATTTTCTGCAGCACAGTTTCATCCAGGTGTCCCTAATTTTTATTGCTTATTCCCTCCTTCCATTTCTGAACTTGTAGATTGTCCAAAAAGTCTCAAGCATTTTCACAGTGGTTACATTCCACAGAATAATCTTCAAAGGAGATATTCTGCTGTTGATGGGCAGGACAGCAAACTAGCTGTTTGTATGTCAGAGATCCACAGGGACCCAGATTGGCTTGCAAACTAGAAAATTGTTACACAAATATGGGGATTTTTCTTTGACTCTTTCAACTTAGAATTGTAAGTAATGAGAAGTAACCATCTAATCTCTGGCATTTTACAGCCAGAACTCTGAAATGACCCTTCCTTATTTCTAAGCATCACTGTACTATAGAAGTTGCTGGTCACAGTGATGACACTAAGTCATGTCAGAAACCCTAAGGCACCTTCTCAGCAAAGAGCTGTGGTTTTGTTCAGTTAGTGTGCTGCCCTAAAGAGCCCTTGGTTTGAAAGGACCCAAATGCTCTTACCAATAGCTGCGTTTCTAGTCTCACCTCTCCTATAAATTACTGTAGCCAAGCATTAACCTGGGTGGCAACTAAGGTCTCTTCTAGTTTAAACAGGCTATGATTGGGAATTCCCTGGTGGTCCAGTGGTTAGGACTCAACGCTTTCACTGCTGAGGACCTGGGTTCAATCCCTCGTTGGGGAACTAAGATCCCACAAGCTGTGCAGAACGGCCAAAAGAAAAAAAATAAAACAGGCTATGATTATAGTTTTATATTCGATCTAATTATCTATTTCTTCAAAAATTAATTCTTCAAAATTAATAATGCATGGATTATTCCTTCACCACTCCCAATAATAGTTTTCCTGCGGTCATTATTCCTTAGAAAAGTACTTACTGTAGAAACTGGTCCCCCCAGTGTGTGAAAAGAATAAATGACACAGTATACTTGAGAACTCTGCTTCTCAGCCTTTGTCATACTTAGGCCCCCTTAAATGAACATAAGTGTCACCAACTAGCCAGTACTCCCTTCATCATCCTCCACTTTAGGAAGATAGCAGTGTAGTGGTTAAGAGCTCTTATTAATTCTCTGACCTCAGTGTGCTGCTTAACTGCTCTAATTGTTTCTCTTTTATCTGTAAAATGAGAATAATAGTATGCTATTGTTGAAGATTGTTGAAGAGATAATGAGGTAATGCATATAAATTTAGCTGTTACAATTATATATCATTACCCTGTACTTCACCAGCACAACGATTTATTTAGCTTTATTTGCTGTGGCTTTAAATAATCTTTTTAAAACTCTTAAATTATTAACATTCCTTTTTCAAACTACACACGATTTCTCTGTCTACCCCCACACTGAGAATCACATTTTTCTGAAAAACATACCAGCCCCTATGAAAGTTTAGTCTTTGTTTCCAGCGAGCCTATGAACCATGAGTGGTTAACATAGCTGTTGTTTCCTATATAATGTTTTAAATTGTCTTTGTAATATTATCTAACAGGCTGGTTATAAGAAAAAATTATGGAAGAAGACGGTTGCAAGAAAAAGACGCTTGAGGGAATTTGTCTTCTGCAATAAAACCCAAAGTAAGCTCTTAGATAAAATGACAACATCTTTCTGGAAGAGGCGAAACTGGTATGCTGATGACCTTTATCAGAAGTATCATGACCGAACAAACTTGAGAGTATAGATCAGAAGTTTTATGATTTCCCAGTTATTGAATGTGTATCTTTGTGTATATGATGTCTTTGCAAAGATGAAATAGTATAAGACATGATGTAAGTTGTACCAACTGATATGGAAACATGTAGTACCAACATTAAACTTACCAATGTTTTAAAACTTAATGGATTAAACATTCCCAGATTTGTTCAGAGAAATAGAAATTTTAAATTCTGATTATTTTTAACAAATGGTAATGGCTTAAACAGTTGTTCCAATTAGGCTTATTTAGTTGCAAGGAATCTCCAGTTAGGACAAACGTAAGAAGACTGTAAAGCTAACAAGTTAGCTCAAGCAGTGTGACATTATTAAGGATATGTGCCTGGGAACGCAGGAACACCTCACACCCCCATCTCCCACCCAGAACTAACCCCCAGGCCTCAGGAAGAGCAGAAATTACATGGTGATGCTGGATCTGAGGCACCTCCAGGGGCCTCAGCAGCAGAGGTGGTGGATCTTTAGGCTTGGGGTCTGCCATGCACGGGGCTCAGTTCTCTTTACATCACTGGCTCCATTCTCTTTCCTCACCAACTTCTCTGATTCACAGCTTTTGTTTACTCTTAGTGTCTGCTTCCCATAATAACGCTAGCATGCACCTTTGAGGTACTTTTCTACATCGTGACCCTCAGCTCCTATCTCCAGTCTCTAACAAACTGCAAAGAGACTCTAACTGGGTCAGTTTGTCCTTTTACACCAGGTCTCATCAGGGGTCACCGACCAGTGTGGGGACTGGCTGTTCTGAGGTCAGGAGCCCACCCTGGCCCATTTGATTGGACTAGCAGGTCCACGTGGAGGAAAAAATAGTTATGTGAGCAGTTTTCTCTCAGAGTTGGGCCTGGGGTGCTAACACGTCTGGTCTACTAGGTTCACTGCATTCATAGCAGTTCTCACTTAGTTTATTGGAACAGGATTTTCATTGAGAGAAGAGTAAATGAAATAGCCTTTCAGTGTGCCCATTCGTGAAGCTGAAGAGGCTGTATAAGTGGAGACAAAAACTTTTTAACCAAGAATTAAAAGATACTATATTTTATAAAAGTTCATTTATCCACTTGAGATTTCATACTTTTAATTGTGAGGGTAAACTTTTTCCAAAATTTTCCAAAGACACATTGTAGAATCTAAAGGGGAAAAGTAATCTCACTCATGTTTAGGAACGATGCAGAAGTTAAGCATTGCTCACATGAAGAGGGTCAGGTAAGCGGCGCTGAGGAAAATTCAGCTTTTCAGGATGCTTACCGTCTAGGGCAGTGGTTCTCCGCTGTCCCGTCAGAATCTCTGGGAAGCATTTTCAAAGAGCAGAGCATTTTGACGGGTTGAAAAACCATTATTAAATACAATTATGCCTCAATTACTGCTTCAGATCCTTTAATATAATAGTTGGTGATGATAAGATGCAGTTCCTCTATTAACAGATTAAGAAAAAGATAACCAAATTGGAATTCTGTGGCATGTCAGACTAGGATTATTGGAGGAACTCCTTGAAACCAGTGTGTGTTCACTAAAAGGAAAAAGGGTGACAAGAGAGTGTTCTAAAACTCCAAGGCCAAGTGTGTGTCTGTTTATGGGACCAGCTAATAAAGCAAACACATTTGATTCGAGACGAGAATCTCAAGAACCTGACGCATGGAATGGCTTTCTGTTTTGATGGGTTTTCATTTCCTCCTGCTTCTGGGGTAGCAGAAGCCAGTCCCTCACAAGGCCTCCACATCATTTCTCACCTGCCTGGCTCCTCACCTCTTCCATTCACCCTTGGAAGCGGGATGGGTCTGGCGCCCGAAGAAGCTGAGGAGGAGCCTTTTCTACCACCTCCGTGACTTCTTAGTGCAACGTGGACAACGGGGTCTGTGGGCCTCAGAGCACCTTGGTTTCCCCTCTAGGCCAGGGGCAGGAGAGGTAGAGACAAGGGCTGGCTAAGGCCCCAGCAGCCAGAGATGGACTGAAGTGGAAGGGCTGACAGGCACATGATTTAGGGGAAAGGGAATTTTCATACATGTAATTTTTGTTTTATGGGTAGCAGGGCTTATCATCTACAGTGATTTTATAGTTTGACAAGAGAACATCTTATTACATTAAAGGGTCTATCTAAATGACATTCAAGTATATGTAAAAGTGGAATTTATTTAACACCTACTACATCCCAGCATGGATCCACAAGACGGCTAACCCTCATACCAACCTTGCAAGGGAGATATTATCTGTCCCGTAGTTTAGATTTGCAGAAACTGAAGCTCACAGAAGGTTAAATACGTTACCCAAAATACAACTAGTAAGTCACAGAACCCGGGTCCCATCTCCTTGGAATCCTGTGTATTTCCCCAAGCCTTCTAACAACATATGAAAATTCACATCAAAATCAACACGTGACTATAACCTAGCACCAGAAATACTAAATACTTCTTTATGACACTGAACCAAGTCAGCTTTTAAATTTTATAACTTTGCTTTTCTGTTATTTGTCAGCTCTTAACCTGGTTAATATCAGTTCTGTTGACATTGGACTTGGCTCAGGAAATGATTAACGAGTGGGTTTTCAGCCTTCCCTTGCATCTCTTCTTTCTTTCAGTCCTCTATCGTCTTCTTCACCTGCTGCTGCTATGCCTTACAGTCCTCACGTCAAACACATAGGACTATAAAGGCAAAGAAAATGAGGGTTTCATTGTGACGTTTCAGATTTTGAGTTTCCAAGTCTTTCTTTGGGGGGTTTTTTGTTTTTGTTTTTGTTTTTGTTTTTTTTGGCCGCACCACGCGGCATGTGGGACCTTCCCCAACCAGGGATCAAACCCGCGCCCCCTGCAGTGGAAGCGCGGAGTCTTAACCCCCAGACCGCCAGGGAAGTCCATGTACCCGTTTATATCTTAAAGGCAAGGGCTGCAGTGGCATTAAGGGCATCCATAACTCCCAGTGCATCTCCATGTGCCCCGCCCTCTTCTGACCTGCATCCCTTCTCCCGCATTTGCAGATGAGGACACAGGTTCCTAGAAGGAAAGCAACAGACCAAAGGTCTGTTTGCAGAATTAAAACTGCCTTGCAGATGAACTACCCTGTTTTCACAGCTACCTGGTTTCCACTGGCGACCTTTAAAAATGTAAGACAAAACATAGTACCAGATTTATATTTATGTGATCAACTGGTTTTCAAAGCACAGATATCAATTAATTTTTTTCCCTTTGCAACAATTCTGTGCAGTAGGCACGGAGCCAAGTCACCAGGCACCAGGCCAGTTAGTGGCTGAGTACTCAGCTTCTAATCCTTGCTGACGAATACATTTTTTTTAAAGTATTTTCTCTTTCCTCAAAAGCCCAACATTACAAAGATGTCTTTTAAAAGAAAAAGGTTAAGACTTTATTCAAGATATATATCAGGCATTATAACAAAACAGCAGAACTTCAACCTTTGGAGTACTGTAACTTTACATCCCTTTGATGCACAGTTCAGTATACTATTTGATTACAGATCATTCTATGGGGATTACAGAAGTAAACCAAGGGCAAGTGTACACAGTCACCGTCCAGCATGCCAGCTCTCTGAGTGTGTGCCGTTTGTGAATGAAACACACATCCTTTACCATTTCCAATACTGTGCAAGGTGAACAACTAGGAACGTACTCGGTGGTGGTCGTGGTTGACAAGCACTGTTATCACAGACACATGGACAGTATACTACAGAGAACATACATTTCAGAGGCCAGCGAAGTGAGCAAGCTATTCACATAAAGCCAGGAGGGATTATGCCTAACTCTCCAGTTTATAAGTACAATACCACGTCTCATCTTCTCAGAAACAGAACAGGTGCTCAATAGCAAAGAACCGAAAATTACTACATGAAAAGTACAGACTTTCCAGCTAGCATTTTGTAAACAGCCTGTGTCTGTAAATCAGCCAATTAAAAACATTCAGTTTTATCCTCTAGACAGAACTCCACATCACTACTTGTACACTTTGAGGCATTCACATTTTACGTCAGTCCACACAAATACACAGCTTGTTGGATAAGTAAACATGTTTTGCCAGAAATATGACAGCTGCTCTCAGTTGTACAGTGGGTGTTTTTAAGAGAGAATCCAACTCCCTAACCAACACTTGAAGGAAAAATAGTTACATTAAGACAGCAGTTTGGATACCTTTATATTTTTTAAATATTAAATGAGAACTAATACAGCACGTCTGAGAGTAGAGTGCTTCAAACTTGTTTTTGGCATAGTTGAGTGCAAACTTCATAGCCCATACTTGTTAAAACTCTCCATTGTAAAATGGTGAAAATATAGCTTGTTCACAATAGGATTTTAATCTCTGCTGCTAAAGGCATTTATTACTTTGGCAAAAAAAAAAATTGCTAAAAAGCTGCTTAATGAGTTAAGCTTTTTTGCTTTTGTTTCTGATAATTCTGGGTACTCCCAATGACAGGTAAATACATTTTAAAGCGTATACTTTTCCTCTGTCTGAAACTATTCAGTGAGCTTGAAGAAAACAGGTTTTCTGTCTTCCCTCTGGGGTTTAGGTATTGGTGGGTGTGGGGCACAGACAATGAACAGACAGCCTCTGTTTGCCCTCTGAACCACAAATTTGCTTTTAGGTTTATTTTCCTAAATCCTTTTGTAAATTACAAAGTCACCTTCAGAGGCATTGTGGGGAAAAGGGATTTAAATATGCACATCTGGTAACAAGCAACTTCAAGTAAAACCCTCTCGGAGGTGGCTAAGATCCAGCCAATGTGTCACCAGCAAAGACTGATGTGTGTTTGCGTAGCTCAGTCTTTAACTGGGCCTGTTTATAGCTGATTGACAGTAGGTTCTATGTGGTACATAACACTCTCTAGTGTTCAGGGCCTATCTATGAACAAACACAATCCAAGTATTATAAGTAACTGGGTTGTGACCACTGCATGCGTCACACTGAAAGGAAACACCAACTCTAAGCGTAAGTATATGAGTCCTACATTTAGGCTCAGCTCTACCAGAGCAGCTGCCTCAGACCAAAATGCTATTTAAACCAGATTCTTCTTTTCAGATAAAATTCTCAGTCTAAGCAGGGAGTTCCCTCAGACAGTGATTTGTTCTCTTCCTAAGCGATGCGGGCTTGTATGAAGTACGAGTGCCCATGAGCGTGCGACATCTCTCTGGTTCACATTCTGCACAGGCCAGGAGAGGAACAGAGGGCATGAGCCAGAGCTGCCCGTGAGCTGGGGAGCCAGTCACATCCATGAAGGTCTCGACCTCTGAAACCTTGCTAGAACCCAGCGTTTGGACTGTTACCCAGGTGTCTCAGATATACTTCACCGCGTATCTGAAACGATCATGATCGTAGGGTTGCTTTTGTTTGGGTGGATGGGTTGGTTTTCGCTTAGTGTTTCCTGAAACGAGGCGCTCCCACTGTGGGCTCCTCTACCTGGGGAAATCAGTCACAGCACTGGGTCCTATTATGGAGACACAGTCATCGTCAAGCACTTTTGAACCACTCAAGATGATTCCTTACAACAGCTCCGTAAGTCTACACGCCCGAGAGAAGTTTTACCAAGGGCGAGGCTCCTGCCTGAGACAATGATAAACCCCCTGTAAGGATTCAGAAGCTCCTAATCCTGGATCCATGGGAGAGACAAGCTTCCTGTGACTTTCCTCTTATTCTAGGCTGTTCCCCTGTCTTCGTTACACTCACACCTGTCACTGAAATGTTGCCTCTCTTCATTCTAAACTTCCCTCTGGTCCGTTGACTGACTGTCTGAAGGATATGGACCATCGCCCTGCAGGAAGAGGGATGCTGTACTCGAGGTGTATTTGGAAGCTTCATAAGCACATCTGAGACATCCTCTAGAATCAAGATAATTTTTTACACTTCTGCTTTTGCAGTTTTCTTTCACATCAGAACCTCTGGCAGCCCTTGCAAGTCCACTATCTTAAGCCAAAAGCCATAAATATGTACATTGTAGTCCAAAGTACTAGTACCAAGAACAAAAAGAAGTTAAAAAGCAAATTGCCTTGTTTGCATATACAGGACTAAAAACGAAGTATGCGACCAAGAAATGACAAATGTGCATCCCAGCAGTGGGGGCGATTCTCTTCTATTTCTAAAACACTGCTGTCTGTACGCCGGTCCAGTTGTGGAAAACTGCTGATCCCCGGCACACTACCTTTCCCTTTAGCCTCTCCCCAGCAAAAGAAAGAAAAGGAGGGGGGAAGAGAAACTCTTCCAAGTGGAACAGGGGAGAGAGGAAAGGCCGTGTCCGAGGCTGCACGCTCAGCACACCAGCCTGCGGGTTTCTATGTTATTAGTGAATAAATAGCTCTTTAAGGCAGAGAAGAAACATTCTGTGGATCCAGTGCTGTTGGCTCATCTCACTCACGTGGTTTCAGTGGCCGAGGATGAGGTACTTTTCTTCCTGAAGCGAGATCGAAGGATTCTAGGCGGTGCCTGGTAGAGGAAACAGAAAAAGGACCCCTCAATTTGGCATAGCATGGAAGCTTTCGAGGACAGCACCCGGCTGGGTTTGTGTTGAGACTCCAGCTCCTTTGGTCAAATGCACGTGTGTGTGAAGAGGCTGGTGCGGCTGGGGGCCCACTCGGAGTGTCCACAGTAGGAATCGGAGTCACAGCCCAAGCATCGCCATGAAGCTGAACCAGTTGAGCCCGGCGCCTCCCTCTTCATGTTCTCCTAAGTCCCTGGATCTCCCAAGTGAATGGCTACACAGAAGGATGACACATCTTGTTTCTGCCTTGAGAGCAAAATGATCTTACCAAATGACTCAGCAGAAAGACCTCCCCATCTCTTCCCTGGGAACCAGCCTCGTGTTACTTGGTACATGCTTCAAATTTCCATCACCAAATTTCCAGTCCTCTTTCTGGAGGTGAAATCCCTTCATGCACAGCAAACCACACAACAGAGGAAACACTGCCTTTAAGTATGAAGGGTTCCACTTCATCTTCCCTACAAATGGCTATCAAGGGACCCCTCCTTCCATGGGACACACAAATCACAGGGGAAGTTACTATCACAATAAAAGAAAAGGGAACTATTTTCTAGCATAGCACTCAAGGGGGTTCACAACTGGCCCCAACTCTCTGTACTCAGCTTCGTTTTCTACACTGCCCTTTCATACCTCCATCCCTTCTGACCAGAGGTCCTTCCTTCTCCATCCAAAGTCACTCCTGAGCCCCACCCGCATGGCCCACTCACAGCCAGGATCGGCTCCTTGGTTCTCACATTGTTTAGCACGTGACAGGGCGTCAGAGGACTTTGCGCCCACGCGGGAGCATGCCTGCTCTGTGCACTGTGTCCCCTGCCACACTGTGACTTCCTGGGAGCAGGGCCGAGTTCACCACCGTTTCCCAGCAAGGAGCTTGATGCCCAGTGGGCACACGGAAGGGAAGCAGAAGAGAAAGAAGCAGGAGCGGAAGGCTCTGGCCTTCCACATCCTGAGTCCTCATGCTACACCTCTGCGACTAGGAAATGTTTACCAGCCACCTCTGGACACAGTAAGAAAAGAATGGGTGAAACCTGCTTTAGGGATCTGCCTCAAGCAGATTAACCATAAACAGTAAAGCAGCTTGTGCAGCTGTACGAAAACAAAAGCAAAAAGGCACAAAGCCTCAGGACCTAGAATGGTTCTGGCACCTTCCCTGCCCTCCGGGAAGGAGGTCAGCCTTTCCATGCACTGCCTCACCTGAGCCTCACAAGGGTCTCTGCTCTGTGGGCAGGGGGACTCCCAACTTGCCTCAGATGGACTCTCAGGCCGCAGTGTTCAGGGGAAGGGGAAGGGGGGGAGATGTGACGGGACAGAGAGGAAGACTCTGGGGTCCCCCGATTCTGCGGGCCCTGCACCCGAGCCCAAGGCTGGTGACCCTGCACAGAGCAAGGCCTTGAGGCTCTAGGCTTGGCCCTCCTGCTGCCAAAACTCCATCTGCATCTACGACTGGCAAGAGTACACACATCAAGTGTATTGTTTTGGTCATTTTGAAGGGCTGTGCCCCTTGTATAACATTTTATGAACATCTGTGTTGTACCAGGCACTACGCTGTGTCATGGAGATACAGGGATGAACACACTTTATTTATAAAGACTTGTCATATGACACATTCTGAGTTTTTCTTCCTCCAAAACACTCATTTGGTTGCTTTTCATTCACACATCACCTTAGGTTGGTAGTTGGGTTTTTTGTTTGTTTTTTAATCCCTAGGCACTATCTCACCTCTCCTATTTCCAAATAAAAGTAGTAGGGTGTTTTTTACCCCTTGGCAAGTGGCTGGACGCTACCTAGTGGCTTGTCCTGCCTGTTTGATGCAGGGAGGTCTCCCCGCCCCAGGCACTCCGGAGGCGTTGGGTGCCCGAAGAGATGCTGCCCCCGGGAGCCCCAGTTCTCCAGGGCAGAGCCCTTTGTGCAAACACACGCTCCACCCCGCAGCCCCCAACACCGTGTACCTCCAGGGGGAACTCCGTCCTTCGAGGTGCTTTATACTTGTACATGAAATCCAGCAGGTCTTCCTCATCATCATCGGAAAACGCCAATGGGTTTTGGACCTGGTGAGGCTCCCATGCCTTCACACCACCCTCATTCACATCCCCCTCAACCACTGAATGTCCATTTACAATCTATGCAGAGGAGACAAAGTACAGCGAGGTGGGATCAGTGTAGAAAGGAGCGAAGAAGGGCACGCAAGGTCAAAGTTAGGCACACAGCACAGCAAGCCAGGCCAGTTAGGAGAGCCGAGGCCCCGGTACCCTCCAGCGATACTGCAGAGGATCCAGGATCATTGCAACCGTGAGACTGGTCAGGCGCCGTGCATGGGAACGGGCACAGGCTTCAGAATCTACTGATAGGCTACCAGGGGAGGTGGGGACAGCGCTGCCTTAACTAAGACATCTAACGCTGCAGCTTAGAGCTGTGAGGCCATACCAGAAGAATGCTCCAGGAAAGAATCTCTAGGAAAGATGGTGGCAGTGACCTCTGGAGAGGAATAGCACAGTTTTCTATAATACAAACCAGCGATGCTGACAGTGCCTTCATTACACTTGCACATTCAGCTCCAAGCATTCTTTAAGAGACAGGATGTAAAATGCCAGGAAGCCTTCAAAGAGAACCTTAAGCAAAGCTATGTAGATTTTTCATTTCAAAGGCCAAGTCCTAGAGGAGCAGAGGAGCCTAGTGGAAGGAGAATCTAGCAGCAGTCTTCCCCTCCAAAACGACAGCAGGATTCCTGTTTTGGTCTGCCGTGACTAATCCCCAGGGAGAGCACCAGAATGGACTCATGTCACTGAGTGCACGGTATTTTTGCAATGTTCAACGCTGAGCATATTCCATGTCATCTGGCCATGTGGTCCTATCTCAGTCGAGATATAAAATACTTCCTGCCCACACCCAGTTTATCTGACACCCAGAGACACATCTTCCTAGGCTTCGTATATTGTTTTTAAAGCACAGCCAGGGGGCCCTCAGATCACCTGGTCCGACCACCCCAAGGCCTGCAGATAAAAACCAGAGCTCTTTCTGGGACACCCTGCTACTTCTCCTCAAAACATTTTCAGCCACCAAATCTGTTCTCTCTACCAAAAGGGGAATAACGGCACCCGGTGTGGGCTTAGTAAAACTAACAGCGGAAGCCTAATCTTGAGCCGCTTTCCGGGTCATTGCTGCTATACTCCCAATAGCCGGCAGGGGGAAGCACGAGAGCAGGGCTGCCTTAACCACGGATTTCAAAGCTGAATCGTAGGCTGGGAGCAAACCTGCTCAGACAGCACCCGAGTAAGAGCCCGAGATCATTAAACTTCCTTTGCGTTTTTTGCTCCAGTGCATCCCCCAGCCTGTCTCCTCCGGGTTTAGGTTCCCTCTGGTCCCTTCCCCTGGCCAAATCAGCTGCATCCTTAGGACCGAGGAACACGAAGGCTGGCAACTCCAGGGAGCCCTCCCTGAATGCTCCGGTCCTGCCTGCCTCTCTACTCCCAGCGGGGCTTGGGATGTGTACCACATGGCTTGTGCTGCGCACCCTGGTTCTCCTGTCCGTCCGTCTCACTGCCTCAGCCCCACAGAAAGCATCCTGAGCTATGGCTGATCCTCCTGGGCCCCTCGGAGCACCTGACCCCGGGCTTGTACCCACAGTGGCTGCTGGTCCACTAACCAAGGTGGAGACCTGACATCCTCTCAGAGGGCTTGACTCCTGTCCCAAATCAGAACTCGACACCTATCACAAGGACATTCCTTCTGGACACCTGACAGGAGGAAAAAGAGACAGGCCAGCCCAGGCCCGAAAGCTCTCAGGCCAGGCCAGAAACTGCAGAAGCAGCCTGGCCAGCTCCGTCCGCCCCAGCACAGAACCCCACATCCTGAGAACGGGTAGGGGACCGGTTTGAGTCTGTGCCTCTGCACACGTGGTCCCCTCTAAATCCGGGGCCAGGGCTTTCTCTGTACCGATCACTCTGGGGTTCAGAGGGCAGCCCAGAGTCACCAAAACATCCTCAGGCATCGAACAACTCAGCCTGCTCACGTGGTCTGGACTCTGAGCAATGAACCCACACGTTACCAAAATAATAAGAGTAATAATAACAAGAACAACAACGACTGTCTCAGGACTGAAACAAAAATGGCTTCGAGTTTGTTCTCCTCTGCATCCTTGAGCATGGACTAAAGGGTAGAAAAGAAGTGACCCTCTGGCCCACTAGGAGTGATGGATCAAGGGGAACCCAGATATCCAGGCAGGAGTAGAAAACAATCATTCAACTCAGCAGAGGTGGGGAACAAAGGAGGTTCGTGTGGGCAGCTTGGGGGCTGGAAGTAGCTTCGGATGGAAGCCACAGAGAGAACCTGCTAAAAAGAGAAGAATCCTACTGCTTACTGTGTTCACGGAGGGGTTTTGCCAAGAATGTTGTTTGTAATGTTCTGCCTGACTCTCGGGACCCGTGAGAATAACCACTGTGGACATGCTGAGCCTCTGAGCCTCTGGCTGGCTACCGTGTTGTGACACTGAATCTCTGAACTGCGTTTCCCTCTTTGCACTGGCTGCCAGGAAGCCCAGCATCTTGGACAGTCTGTGACTTTGTGACATGCACTTAAACTTTTCTTCTCACTCTGACTCCATCTTACCTGCCTATTCCCTTTCTCTCAAGCTTCATTTTTCTTAGTTGGTCCAATTTATCATCTGTATTTCCACAACCAGACTTAAATCCTTTGTGGAACAGGGAGGCGTATAAATGAAGATGTAAACCCCACAGAACCTGGTCCCACCAAGATGGGCACCAGGACGAAGGTGAGTGGCTGGGCGGAAAATTCGATGGTGGGCCTCAGCACTCCTCTCCCTCTAGATCCAAATAGAATTTGTGACTGAACAGGTTCTCACCCAGAAGGGTACTGCTGCCCACACCTTAATACTCTGACGGCCACTGAAGACAACTTGTATGAGGAACATCTCATGCAAGGTCATGGCCACAACCACCTCCAAATCTCAAGGAACGGCAGCCAAGGCCTTGAGCCTGCAGAGCTGACCATGGTGCCCGAGGCTGCGCGGCCTCTAGGAAAGGACAGGGGTCGCCCTTACTTTCCACAGCAGGGGAGTGAGTGTGTGGCCTTGACGGACGTTCTGTATTAGCAAACGGGTCTACAGCAGGCTAGGAAGCAGCTGCACCTCTTCTCTCCGTGGAGAGGCCAGGGAGGGAGAAACTCCCAGCCCTCCAAGGCCGAGCTGATCCTTCTGCGGGAGCCCCGGGACCGCCCCCCCCCACCATCCCACCAGTGCAGCAAACACCCCGGGTTAGCAAACACTCCCCCGCAGCACACGTTAGTGGGAGCCGTTCACGAAAGTCAGCAAAGGCATCTGGAGGAGAGCACACCCATCTGGAACACTCACATCAGCGTCCCCGACAGCCACCGAGGAGAAAGAAGAGAATATTCTGTTAGGGAAGGACCTCTGGGGATGAAACTCACACACACGTGTGAGTGTGAGTGCACACACACAGGTATACACACACGGACACACGCTCACTCTCTGCCCGCGCTCCAAACCTCTGAAGGCTCCGGCTGCTGCGGAAAGAAACTGCCGCGGGGCCACCCTCAAGAAAGATGCAATTCTCTCTTTCTTTTAATAGAGAGGATAAAGAGATGACTCTGCGTTTTATATGTCCCATACACTTGATTTTTTTTAAAAAAAGGAAAAAAAACCCCACCTCTATGACTAATTTCAAGCAGTAATAGAATTCAGTTTTCAGCTCTATGTAACATCAAGGCAGGTAGAGAGAAAAGAGGGGAGAAAGGGCGGTAGGTATGAGCGGGAGAGAGAGAGAGAGAATAACAGAAGCACAGAAAAAGAGAGACAGATGTGCAGGAGACAACAGGAAACGATTAACAGATGGGCGGGAATGGAGCAGAATGTTCTCCTGGGGCCCGAGACGCACAGATGGAAATCATTTCAGGGGACCAGGAGGGCCCCTCTGACCAAAGCGTCTGTGACCCCCTGAAATCCTCTCTCCCAGCATCACTGCCCCAGCCCCGGGCGTGAGACCAACCTCCCCCGACACCGTCTGCTGACACTTCACACTCAGCACCCTTCACCCGCAGAAAACAGGTCAGAGCTGGAAGGGCCCCCAGGGGCATCGAGCTCAAACCACCCCCACCCCCACCCCCACCCCCACTTTACAGAGGAGGAGACTGAGGCCTGGAGAGCCAAGGGGTTTTCCCACCATCACAGAGGTTCCTCACAAGAAGACCTTAGGGAGACGGGGAAGAACTCCAGGGCCCTGGGTGTCAAGAGGGCCAAGAAAAGGCAGGGCTGGGGCAAAGGCTCCCAGATCACAGCCCTGAGCAGGGCCACCCCAGCCGGAGGCCTCCACCGAGCCCCACTTGCTGTCCAGTCCCCAAGAAGCCCCCATCCCCGCAGCTCCCAGGAAGACCGAACTCTACTCAGTTCCCACAATCAGCTGTAATTCTATTTAAACGTACTGGAAAGGCAGCCTCTGATTATGAAACCACCAGGGGTCATGGGGAGGGCGAGGGCTTCCCCATGCAGACAGCAGCACGGAACAGGCCCACGAGGCAAGAACGGAGGAGAAGGCAGCTCTCCTCTCCCCGGTCCCCCAAGTGACAAGATCCCGGAAGGAGAGGCGTTCTGAACGGCTCCTGGAGTTTACAAACTCAAAATTGTGAAGGGTGACTAGATAGAAATAACCATAATTGCCCGGGACGCTGTGGTTGTTTCCCACAAACTAGTACGTCCACCAGGCCCGAGTCTTGGCCGCTAGCGCTGGAAGCAGCTGCGTGCAGCCCCTCCGTTTCTTTTATCCTTGCTGAGCATATATACACTCCTCTGTTCCAGCACGATGCTGGTCTCCGCAGCCCTGCTCAGGACTCCTTGGACCATCTGTTCTCGTTAGGTTTACGGCCTCCAAAACCCCCATGTCTTCTACAGACCTTTGAAAACCTTAGCATTGAAAAGTCTTAAAACTGAAGAACTAAAGGGAAAACAGGACCCTTCTCCTGCCACCGATATGGGAGGCGCGAGCCACGTCTCAGTGGCACCGGGGCAGGGGGCACCGGCAATAAGGGCGCCAGGCGTGCCTCTCTCCTCCCCTCACACCAGCCAGCAGCTGCAGTCCGGGAGCGGCCCCTCTCGCCTTCTGAGCCAAAGGCACCTCCTTGATGCGGGGGGAGCAAAGGGGGCTGGGTTAGCCCAGCACCATTTCTGGTCCCTCGTGTGTCTAGTTAAGGTCAGGGAAAGCGCGGGAGCAGGTCAGGAGAGAACCACGTGGCTAAGCTATCACCCACACCCAGGGAGGGTGGCAGCAGGGGCCGGCCGGGCTCCCTGAGGTCCCCTGGCTCTAACAGTAATCACCATCACCACCCTTCACAAAGTCCTTCCACAGACATATTCACAACAGCACAGTGAAGTGGGGAAGCGGGGATCTTTCTCTCGATTTGAAGCAAATCAAGGCTTAGGGTGTTAGGTGATTCGCACATACTTACACAGCTGGTTAAGTGGCAAAGCAGGACCAGGGCTCCCTTGGCTGCACAAGGACCGAAACCTCTGGGGCTCCAGCACTTCAGAGGAGCTGGGTAAGTGCCTATGTCATCATCACCCAGAGCACAAGGAACTATGACCCTGGGATGGTTTTAAAATCGCTCCACACATCCTTTGACGCTCCTCCCTTCAAGAGGTGGAGATGAATTCCCCTCCCCTTGAGTGTGGGCTGGACTTAATGACTCACTTGCAGCAAACAGAATAAGGCAGAAGTGGTGGTGTGTGACTTCTGACCAGGTCCTAAAAGGTACTGTGGCTTCCTGCTGGCCCTCTCTCTCCTGCATCACTCACTCTGGGTGAAGCCAGCTGCCATGTCGTAAGGATGCTCAGACAGCCCCAGAGAGGCCCATGTGGTGAGGACCTGAGGCCTCCAGCCAACAGTCACAAGACAGCCATCTTCAGTCAAGCCTTCAGATGGCTGCAGCCCTGGCCGACATCCTGACCGGAACTCCTGAGAGTCCCTGAGCCAGACCACCCAGTTAAGCCGCTCCCAAATGTCTAGCCTGGCTTCGCCGTAGGGTAATACATGTTTGCTGTTTGGAGGAGGTAACCTCCTGACTCCACCCCCCAGACCCTGCAGCTGAAAGGGAGCCCCCAGGTCTGACACCAGCTCATGGTTAGAGCCTCGTCCCGAGGCGAGTCCCGCACGCTGCAGAGATGCTGGCTGTCTACTCACCTTTCCAGGTCCTGCAGGTGAAGCAGCAGGTACACACTGTGGGAATGGGGGCACCATCAGTGATAGCCCCCAGTTGACAGGAACCAGCCCCCAGGCAAACCGGGAGGTCCCAGGGAGGTGTGGGGATCCCAGTGTGTTCAATACAGGGGTCCCAGGAATGTGGGTCTCTGTAGAGACACCGAGGTGGCGGAGGGGATCATTCCAGATCCAGCTTCCTCTCGGGTGCTAGAAAATGACCTTGCCTGGCCCACAGAGGTCAGTCCTTGTGTCCTGCAGCCCAAGGATGACCTTGCCTGGCCCACAGAGGTCAGTCCTTGTGTCCAGCAGCCCAAGGGAAGGCAGAGGGCGACGTCAAAGTTTCCTCTGAGAAATAACTCCAACTGTGCCTGCCCAGATGCCCTTCCTCTGTCTGTCTCCCAGTTCAGAATGACCTGCAGGAAACTGACCGCTGAACCCTCAAAGTGCTCAAACAGCTAATTGGCTGCTACCTTACACAGTCCATTGGTCTTGGTGCACATCTGGGCCTTGGTATGCAGTAGGTGCTCACTAAATACAGGCTCCAAGTTCATGGAAGGCAAGGATCATTTTTTCAACTCCCTTGTACCCTTCCTGGGGTTCAGTGCCAGACTTTCAATAAATGGCGTCTGACAAAACGCCTCCCAGTCCATTCTGCAGGGTGGGCGATGCAAACTGCATAGTGTTATTTTACACCAATGGGCCTATATTTTTATTTTACATAAATTCTTATATAATATCTTGTTCCATTTTGTACTTTTTTCACTAGGCCTCGTGTTTTCAAACTCTACCTATATGTACGTTGAAACTGTTGCTTCCAACGCTGCACACAACTCCGCGGGAGGGCAGCCACCGCGTCTTGCCCATCCTCTCCCAGCCTGCCTGCAACAGGTGCTACCTGCCAGGGCTTGCAAATAAGCCCTGTGCCTTGTGACTGCTCTCCTCACAAGCCTACGATGTAGGAGGGATAGGGGTTCTTGTGCCTTTTCTCCAGAGGAAACCTGAAGGCAACTGAGCTCGTTTTCTGTGCCAAGGTCAAATCCTCTGATAGCAGCCGCCTGGGGTATCATTCTGAGGAAGGTTCTGAGGCTGAATCTAGGCCCAGAGGGAACAAGTGTGGTGACTGCTTGTTGACGTCTGCCTCGCTGTGTTGCATTTACCGTCTCTGCACAGGCCCGGGGTCACTCAGCCAGGATGGAAGCCCAGACTGGGGGCCGTTTCCCCGACCCGACCACGCCTGGCGTCCGAGGCTGGGTGCTGGGAGGGTGCACAAAGCTGGGCCTCCTTTGGCTGACTCCCTCCCAGGCACCCGCACCCTCCACTCTGCGGTTACGACAGCCCCAGAGCCTCTGATCTGGGTGCTTTTGCCCCACGCCCAGACCCTGGGCCATCTTTCACTGGTCTTTCTTTCTGAGATGACTTTTATTTTAGGTCCAGAACAGCCAGGGTGAGGGCCAATGGTCCCTGCCCTCCCTGCTAGGTCAGCACCTCCCTTGCCGGCCCCCTGAAGTCACAGGCGCCACGGCCAAGGGCAGGCAGTGAGGGGAGCAGGTCGTGTGGCAGCACAGCAGGCTCTCTGGTTCTCTGCAAAGTCCACCTGCTTGGCCTGCACACCTGCAACCAGAGCGCTGCCCCTGCCCCACGGGGCACAGCAGAGGACGGAGGGCAGCAGGGTCAGAACCAAACAAATCAGCCCAAATCCGCTTCCGTCTAGTGATTGTCTGGGAAGATGTTCAAAGCCCAGGGGATGCCTCCCATCGCCTTTTTTTTTTTTTCCCGTATTGAAGTATAGTTGACTTACAATATTAGTTTCAGGTGTACAGGTGCAGTAATTCAATACTTTTATAGATCGTACTCCGTATACAGACACTATAAATCATGATGGCTATATTCCTGTGCCGTGCATTGCATCCTTGCAGCCTATCTATTTGATATCTGGTAGTTTGTAGCTCTTAATCCTCTCCACCCATTTTACGCCTTCCCGCCACCACTCTCCCCTCTGGCAACCACCGGTCTGTTCTCAGTATCTCTGAGTCTGCTTCTGTTTTGTTATATTCATTTGTTTGTTTCATTTTGTAGATTCCACATATAAATGAAAACATACAGTATCTGTCTTTCTCTGTCTGACTTATTTCACTAAGCATAATACCCTCAGGTCCCTCCATGTTGTCACAAATGGCAAAATTTCATTCCTTTTTACGGCTGAGTAATACCCATCACCTTTCAGATCCTACCAAACCTCTCTCTTTCCTAGTTCTGAAGCTGTCACGAATCTTCCACCAAGGGGAGGTGTAGGCAGGAGGCCTGGCTTCCAGTCCTGTGTGGCCTTGGCACAGCGTGTGACCTCTCTGAGCCTACTTCCTCTGCTTCGTTCACCTCTATAATGACAGTATAGACTCTAAGAGGGAAAGGGACTGTAGGGCCACCTAGGCCCACTTCCTAGCCAAAGCAGGAATCCCTCCCTAGAGCTTTGGTATATGACTATTTGACTTTGGTTTGGGCCCTTGCAATGTCAGGAATCTCACTATCTCACAAGGCAGCCCATTTCTGTCCCGGATACTTTCATATTATAAAGTGCTTTCGTAGGTGAGTTAGATATCAACAAGAAGAACAAAACTGGCAGCAGCTACGACCTCGAGTGCCAGGCATGACCCTAAGCACCTTTACATGGATTATTTTGGTTGAATCCTCACGACAGCCCTACAAACGGGGCTCGTCTTTCCCTGTGTTTAGATAAAGAATCTGCGGTGCAGAGAGGATAAACAGCTTGCCCGGGCCACATAGCTGGTAAGTGGCTACCCCCTTGGAACTGGACCCCACTGGTTCTAGCTCTGCCCACTGAGCCTCAGAGAATTGGGGCCCTTTTTCTTCCAATGACAGCTTTCATTTGAGGCTTCGTAGCCGGGAAGCTGACCGAGGGTGGAGGCGATATCCAATTGCATTTTGCATCCCTATTTCTGCGACGGTGCCCAGGAGGTCAGAAGCTGTAGATGCTCAGGGAAACCTGATGGCCAGCAGGTGAGTGGAGAGAAGGCCCTGGCCTAGGAGTCAGGGGGCCACAGGAGAATGCCACCGGCAGGCAACCCTGGTGACATCTCCCTTCCCTGGGCCTTTGTCTCTTCATTGGCAAAATCAGAGGATTAGACTGAGTGATCCCCAAGGTCCCCTCCTGCCTGGCCTTTGGGGATTCCATGCTAAGCTCCCCTGGCACAGGGACAGGGTTCCCCTACCTGAGGTAGACCTCACCCCCATGGCCAAGCCTCCACCTCCCCAGCCCTGCTAGGGTTAAAATCTCTGCCTTCCAACAGAAAAGCCACGTTCTTCAATCCTGGGGCCGGGGGTAGAGAGGCCACTCCTGAGAGGGTTGGAACGTGGCAGACGCTGGGCCGGGCCCTGAGCCGTTCTCCTTTCCCTGGAGGGGAGCATGGGTTGTCATTCCCAGGGCAGTGGTGAGGCTCCCTCTTTCCCATCCATGTCTTAGACCCTCAAGTCAGGTGGGGCCTGGAAGGACCCCAGGTGCAGGACTGAGATGCCCCTGTAGGCTGCACCTCACAGCACACAGTCTAGGTCTAGGTGGCCTGGAGGTCCCTGTTTATACATTTAGGGGCAGGCTAACCACCTGCACACGTCACAGCCAGAGATTCCAATAGTGGCCCAATTTCAGCCCCCAGGCTCAATTTCCCAGCAAGGTGGAGGGGCGGAGGTGATGACCCAGAACGATCCCCTGCAGCCCCTTCCCCATCAACCTTCTGCTGGCAGCAGCAGTGCTCAGCTCCCGAAAGCCAAGCCCCGTAATCTTCCCAAGGAACCGTCTGGGAAACCGAGTCCTGGTCCAACTCCATACCCTCTAATCCCTGCCCCTACCTTCCACAAGCCCGAAACCCACTGAGGGATCAGACGTCAGTGGGTCCCAAATGTGGCTGCAACCTCGACAGCATCACATACCAGGGGCTCACCCTAGACCTACTGAATCCCCCGGTGGGGGGGGGCGCCCAGGACTCTGTACTTTTAAACGAAGTTCCAGGCCAATCCTGGCCAAGGTACCCCTCTACCAGGGGTAGACATCGAGGTAGAGGTGTGCTTTCCGTAAAGCCCTGGCCTCCACAGGAATTAGACCTCAGAGCTAGTGTGGCGTTTGCATGTGGTGGCCGAGGTTATGCATGGGGCATGGTGGCTCAGGGAGGGGAGGAGATGGTAGAGTGAGAGGCAGGACAGGAAATACCGTGCAGGGAACAGGATACCGTGCTGTAAGCCCTGGCTGGGTGGGAGGAGACACTCAGGTGCTCACGACAGGTAAGCCCTCCTGGGAGTGCGGGGTCAGAGAAGAAGAACACAGAGAAAGCTGCCTTGGCCCAGGTCCAGCTGGGCCTGTCGCCTCTAGGCTTGGTCCAGGTACTACTACTCAACACCCCCACCCCCACATAATCAGATGGAGGAGATGGGGCCCCTTGGTGCAGGTGACCTAACCCTGCCCCTGATCAGAGTCCCCAAGGCCAGCCCTCTGCCCTGGCCCAAGTGGTGCTCTGCCCCTTGGCTGGCCTGGCACGGTCTGATGGACGTCTGTATGGGTGGCGAGTCCTTGGGGCAAGGGCCCTAGGGGGGCCTGGGTCTCCCTTCACGAAAGCAAGGCCTACGAGGTGGAAAAGAGGGGAAGGGAAGTGACACCTACCTGAGCTGCCAGCGCTCTCGGAAGCACTCCTGGACATCTTAGGCTGGCCATGTTTGCCGCTGGCCCGCCCGGGCCCCGGTGGCGGGGGGCCGGAGGGAGCAGGGGCGCCGTCTCCCCTGATGGTGGAGAGATCCTGCATGCTGAAGCTCCGGAGTCTCTCTGATAAGGCACCCTGTCCCTGGACACAACACAGGACAGGGCACACGTCAGAGGCCTGCCCCACAGACCGGGGCAGCTGTGGCGGGCGAACGCAACCAAGGCCAAGAGGGGGGCTCTGACGGTCAGCAAGGTGGAGGCCAGTCCCCTGGAATACTCTGCAGAGGGGCAGCTGCCTGGTGTACTTGCAGGGGACACTGAGGGGATCCAGGCCCAGAATGTTCTAGGGCCTCCTGTGGGCTCAGGAATTGCTCTTCTGGCTCCAGGCTCCTTCCTCTCCTTCAGACGCCCCCCACAATAAGCCCGAGCCTCGGCCAGACTCAGGGCCGAGGAAACGACTGCTGCCTTCGGTTCCTACTCTCCAGGGCTTGTCTGCGGCTTCTCGGGCTTTACAGAAATCAAAATCCTTACAGAGCTACATTTTGCTCCGTTCCCAGGACACAAGGATCTGGCTAGAATATCAGAACTTAATAATCTATGTGCTCAGTCCTTATTCTTTTCAAAGGAAATAAAATGCAGACAGTATTTTTTAAATGTAGGACAACAGCCATTTCTTTTATCTGTTCACACGACTCTTCGTGAGTCGCACTGACTGCCACTGTCACCTTTGAGCTCCATAAAATACCCAAAGTGACGAATCAGGAAGGAGAAAGATGATGTTAAAAAAAGACACACACGCGACAAAACACTGCTGACCGTAATCATTTCTTCTTCTCAAGGAGCCACAGACGCTGTCTCGGGGGGAAACTGTTCTTTTGTTTAGGAAAAGCAAGATCGATCCATTATACTTATGAAAGGGAAGGGCCTCGCTGTCTGGATGAGAGAATCTGTCAACGTGAAAAGATTACAAGGAAGGCACAGGGACGACAGCATTGCTTTAGGCGTGCCTCAGGGGCTGGAGGGGGAGAGCTGTGTTCGGGGGAGAAGGAAACCCGAGGGCGGAGGGGCTGGTAAGCAGACGTGGATTATTGAGAACTGGGCTGGGATTCGGAGCAAGAGGTGACAGGCAAGTAACCACTAGGCAAACTGATAAACTTGGGTATCTTCAGAAACACTCCCATAGGTACATGGGATGCATGGATCGGGGGCGGAGGTATTTTATTTGAATAATGAAGGAAAGAGTAGTCCTAGAGGGCTAGAGGACGTGGGGACCATAGGCACCGCAGATAGAACAGAACCAGCAAATCAGCACAAAATCAGCGAGAGCAGCTAACAAGGGCTCTGGGCTGGGGGGTGGGATTGATGAAACCAACAAGGGCCATGACAGCATTAGCTAAGAGGCTTTCAGAGATGGCAGAAGGGTTTGGAGATTTTTTTTTCACTTTACTTAAATAGTAATGAAAATGAGCCAACAAAGCACAGTAATTCACTGAAGTAACTTTAGCAAAAGAGTCAGTTAGCTAAAGGAGCAAACGCAGAATGAGTTCATTAGAGGCAACGGGGGAAGACAAAGGAGCCTGCAGACAGTTTTAGAAAAAATGTCCGAATGAAACAAAGATGCATTAAAATATGAAAATGATAAGTTCTCAGCCTACCAAAGATATTTAAAAAACCATGTCTCCAGGAAACTAACAACAGCAGAAAGAAAACTATTTAAATAATCAAATATATATACAGGACTTCCCTGGTGGCACAGTGGTTAAGAATCCATCTGCCAATGCCGGGGACACGGGTTCGATCCCTGGTCCGGGAAGATCCCACATGCCGCGGAGCAACTAAGCCTGTGTGCCACAACTACTGAGCCCACACACCACAACTACGGAAGCCTGTGCGCCCTAGAGCCCACGTGCCGCAACTACTGAGCTTGCATGCTGCAACAACTGAAGCCTGTGCACCTACAGCCTGTGCTCCGCAACAAGAGAAGCCGCCGTAATGAGAAGCCCGCGCACCGCAACGAAGAGTAGCCCCCCCTCGCCGCAGCTAGAGAAAGCCCACGTGCAGCAACGAAGACCCAACGCAGCCAAAAATAAAAATAGATTTAAAAATAAATAAATAAAATAAAATAAAAAATATATACAACTAGAATTCTAAATCTAGGCAAAGGGGTGTTTGGAGGGCATTATGTGAGAAAGGCAGAAATCTCCCTGGTTGCCTCAGATACAGCTCCTGAACGATGGTGGGTAAGGGGTTGGAGGCTTCACCTTCTAGACATAACAGCTGGGTTGTCTTTGGCAAGAAAATGAGGGGGGAGACCCACTCCCCAGTATAATCCCCTCCAAATCCATCAGCCAATGACCCATGATTATTCTACTCAGAAACATTCAAGATGACATCTAGGAATTTCCCTGGAGGTCCAGTGATTAAGATTCCGTGCTTCCACTACAGGGGGCACGTGTTCAATCCCTGGTCGGGGAACTAAGATCCCACATGCTGCGGGGGGCAGCCAAAAAAAAAAAAAAAAAAACGATCACTTCTGGGAAAAAAACTAGGAGGGGCTTCATGATTCTAAGTCCAAATAAATGGTGGCGGACTAACTCCTTCCCTGGGTCTGCCAGCTCTTACAAAGGCTCAGCAATGTATCTGAGGAAAAGAGGCAACAGGCATCACACATGTCCATGACCATTTCAGCAAAGCACTCAATTCCAGTCCCAGAAGCCAGCTGGCCTGCTCCAGTATCACTAGCATCATGAAGACAGGAAGTGGCAAAGGTTAGGAAAGAAAAGGAGATAATAGTAGCTCAGTATCGACTGAGTCCTGTCTCAGAAGAAACCACGGCAGCATGGATACAGGCTCTTGAAAACAAATTAGCCCGTACCCATCAAAACAATCTGAGACGGTTCAACTCAATATAGCCCTTTCAGCTGTAAACCCTGTACTGAGCCCTGCTCAGTCTCTACTCCAAACCTCATCTCCATTCACTTTCCACAGACCTTATTCCACCGGCCGATTCAGCTCTGCTCTGAGAACCTTCATTTTCTTATTCTGGGAACAGCCAAGAGCGGTTCTCTGGTATTCTGCAAAACTGGGTTCCTTATTTTTGGGAAAATAAATTTGGACTCCCTAAATTTGGAAAAGCTTAAAAACATATTCTATAATTCAATGAGCCACATACGAAAAGCTTTGAGACGTCGTAGTGTTTTGGGTTGTTTCACTCAGCATATCCCAAATGTATTTGACCACAGTGGGATAGACTGTTAGTTGACCATCCAAAAGTCATGCCCAATTCCGTTCTCGAAATGGTGAGAAAAAAAACCAGATTTCCCAAACTCCCTCCTAGCTCTTATGCATGGCCATGTGATGCGGTTCTGGCCAATGGGAGGTAAGGGGAAATCTGCTAAGGGATTTCTGGGAAAGATATTTTCTCTCTCTCACATGCAGAAGGAGAAAGGCCTGACCCTGCTCCCTGCCTTCTGCCTTTGAGGGTGGGAACTGCCACCTTGTGACAAGGAGACTCGCAGAGACATCCACCCGGAGCCCTGGCATCACGAAGTCACTGGAATACCGACGGTGCCCATTTACTCCTAGACTTCTTGTGGGTAATTATCATCAATTACAAGACATACATTTTTTCACCTCTGAAAACTGGGGAGGGTCTTACGATTGCTGTTGCCTTGTCTTTGTTGTCACTGCCTACACATGAACGCACTTAGTTGTTATTCCCAAAGGCATGACCAGACAATGGAAACTCCTGACTGTTCACTGTTAACAAACCATTTAAGACCCAACTGGGACTTCCCTGGTGGCCCAGTGGTTAAGACTCCACCCTTCCAATGCAGGGGGCTTGGGTTTAATCCCTGGTCAGGGAACTAAGATCCCACATGCCGTGCGGTACAGCCAAAAGATTTTTTTAAAAAGACCCACTTGAAGAAGGAATCTGAGTCTAGGTTGCCTAGAACACGTTCTACTGACACCTTCTAGTCAGATGAAGAAAGTGGCAACATCAGAACTGGCAGAATGGGCATCAGCAGCATGGGTGAAAATCTCAGAGATGAAAGCGCTGCATCACCAACGCTCTAGAAAGCACAGAGAGTGATGCGGCCTCATCCTAAACGGATACTGATGAGCGGAGTTGAAAAGTGATTCAGAAGAATCAGATTCTGAAAGTGAAGGTTAGAAAGACTTCAATCAATTTATGGTGCCTATATCCTTTATTGCATATACAAAAGTGACACACAGAAAAATCTATGTCTAAAGACTCCAAAAGAGTCTTTTTAATAGGTAGAAGTAGATGTGACTTCCCCGGTGGTCCAGTGGTTAAGAATCTACCTTCCAATGTGGGGGATACAAACTTGATCCCTGGTTGGGGAACTAAGATCCCACATGCCACGGGGCAGCTGAGCCCATCTGCACTCTAGAGCCCAGCCTCATGGGACCAGAAAGGAACACATCCACAGCCTTCCATGAAAACTAATCTCCTACTTGTATTGTCATACTTTGACCTCTTTATTCCCCACAGTATTATACGCAGGGTCTACCCAGTTTTGTTGTGGCTGCTTGCTTACATGCTGTTTGTTTTAACAGACTCACCTTGCTTTTTTCTGGGTACGTCAACAACATATGGCCCAGTGGCTCTCTCAGCTGGGCTCCTAGAGCCCCAGAAATCCCACAGAAGTATCTTGGGGGCAAGGGAGGGGAATCTATTCCTGATTACTTTAATCTTTTCTTTTTCCTGGCTAAAACTCTTAGAAAATTGGACTTTAAGAAGTAAACTGTGGGGACTTCCCTGGTGGCACAGTGGTTAAGAATCCACCTGCCAAGGCAGGGGACACGGGTTCAAGCCCTGGTCTGGGAAGATTCCACATGCTGCAGAGCAACTAAGCCCGTGCACCACAACTACCGAGCCTGCGCTCTAGTGCCTGCGTGCCGCAACTACTGAGCCCACGTGCTGCAACTACTGAAGCCCATGCACTTAGAGCCTGTGCTCCGCAACAAGAGAAGCCACCACAACGAGAAGCCCACGCACCGCAACAAAGAGTAGCCCCTGCTCACCGCAACCAGAGAAAGCCTGTGTGCAGGAACAAAGACCCAACGCAGCCAAAAATAAATAAATAAAAGTAAATTTAAAAAAGTAAACTGTGTCACTGAATTTTCTATTAATCTGAGATCTTTTTTGTATTTCAATTTTATTGATGTAGTTTTTCATTTGTATTTAATTACTACATTTTTCTAATTTTATAGATGGCTTCAAGATATAAACCTTAGGGACTTATATGTACTTTTATGTACATATTTATATGTATAGATACTGTAAATTTTTTTTTAATTTTTACAATTAATTTTTATTGGAGTACAGTTGATTTACAATGTTGTGAATCTGAGAACTTTAATTCCTCATCCTTCCCCCAATTTGTAAGGGATAAGAAATCCATGTAGCTAACACACAGCAAATTTTCTATATTTTGATGCTTTTCTTAGTCAGAGGAGGGAGTGTGTTCCTGGGAAAACCCAGACCTTTAAAAAGCTGATATTCTAAGTAAAACAATTTACCACTAATAGAATACCTGCCATTAGGGCCCACAGAACCCCGAGTCAACAGTTACTAAGTTTGGTTGCAAGCCCTCGGCGAGGTCCTCTTTTCCAGAGGGACACACAGGGGAAGGGACACCAGTGACAGGGACACAAGTGACAGGAGGGAGCTCCAGCAGAGCACAAAGTTTAGCCCACCTCACCTCACATGGTTTCTACTGCCTTCAACTGATGACAATGAGAATAAAGACAAAAGGCTTTAGTGAGTCAGGCAGTTGATAACAAAGCCACCAGCATAACCACATTTCCCACTGGCGATTCAAATATTTGAAAAAAAGAAAGAGTTAGTACTTCCTTCTAAACTCCCACAGGGTTTCCACCTCGCTAAAACAGTTAACCTCTACAGCTATACATGCTCCACGTCGAGGCCAAGCAGGCTCCTTCCCAACATGCTGCACGAAGGCAAGGGCCTCGTTCGTGACATAGAATTGGATTAACAAACAAAAGAGAGAGAAAGGATTCTTCCCACCGTAGCATCAATCGTCAAATTCAATTCATTCTCCAGGCATGAAACAAACAAACCAAAAAACCAAATAAGTTAATTGCATGTTAGATGCTACCAAATCAACACAATAAGAGGCTCTGGGGGGAGGCTGACAGGGCCTCGGCTCTGGGATTAACGCACATGTACACACACGGCTGTCGGGAGGAGAGACACCTGGCTCCGATCCAGACCATGGGCCAGTGGGCACAGGTGGCTGCTGGCTTCCATCCCCGAAGGGTTCAGTTTGGAGTTAGTCACATCTCTCAGCGGGGTTACCTGCCCTTCTCTGAGGTCCAAAGAGGAGACAAAAGGAAAGAGTCGAACCACCTGATAAGAGGGAAAAGAAAAAAAAAAGCCATGGGCACCAAACCTACAAAATGGGTTGAAGGGAGCCATGCTGCCCTGGCCTCCTACAAGTCACTCATTCACTCACTCACTTCTTCATTCCTTCCTTCGCAGCCAACGCTGCTGGAGAGTTCCTGAAGTGCTGAGTGAAGCCCCGCAGGGGAAACAAACATGAATAGGAAACAGGACACGGTTCCTACTCCAAGGTTCTCCCAGTCTGGCTGAGGCATCGAGACACAAACGCGTGCAAGACAGCAAATGACAGACGACAAAACATACGACAGAAGCTCAGGGGACGGAGAGACAGTACTGTTGGCTAGAATACCCGGGGAGGCCTCATCCAAGAGCTCAGACTTGAGCGAGGCAAGGGCTGCACCATCAGAAACAGAGGGGAAGGACACTGTGGCCGAACAGTGGTTGGAGCCAAGGTGGGAGAGTGGAAAACCCGGGTGCATTTGGGAAACTGAGATTGAACCAGTCTGAGGAGAAGAGGCTCGGGTGCTGGTGATGAGTGGGAGATCAGTCTGGAAAAACTGTATTTTGCCTGAACCTGGACTTCGATGAGAGCTCCACTGAAGGTTTCTGGGTAGTGAGCAAAGTGAAGACAGTGGGATTTTAGAGTCATGAGAACATTCTGGACACACTGCATGGCACACATGGAGAACGGCCCCTGGTATCTGCTCTGCCTTCCTTCCTCAGGTTGGAGCTGGGCACATGGATGTCTGCAATAAAGACCGGAAGTGCCCTTCATGGGAGATGAAGCGCAAAAATGAACATTAACTGGTGAGGGAAGGCCGGTTGGGAACACTGGCCAACACCTCAGGCCAGGCTGGATCTGAGGTGCTGACAGCAGCTGCTGAGGAGATGAAGACCTGGATCTGGGAAGCGAGACAGGGCTGTGCAGGACAATGACAGCACACAGATGAGCAGAGTCCCTGTAAAGCAGAGCAGGGCCTGGTCATCTGAGCCAGGCCAGCACCCAGGTGATGGGGTTTGGGGGTCACCGGGAAGGGTTCCACACGCAGCAGCTGTCCAGCCCTCATGTGTAGAAGGCCACCAGTGAGACCCAGCTGGAAGCTCTGCTTGGTCCAGGCTTCCTCCTTGGAGAGGCCAGGCCCTGAGGGCAGGTTAAAGCTGTGGCAGATCTCTCTTCAAGGAGTAGGAGTCGGGTAGGGGACCCAGAGGTGGGGCATCCACAAGACAAGTTTGCTCAGTGAAAAGCGGAGCTACGGTTACAACTTCCCACTTTATCACAGTGATACGCTTTGTTTATTTGTTTTGCTTTTCAATATCCTCATTTCTTTTTACTGAGTACAGTTGATGTGCCATGTTATATTAGGACACAGTGATAAAGCTTTAAAGAAACTATCTTTAGTCTCTTAAGGTAACTTGCGACCCACCACCTGCATTTCAGTGTGGCCCCAGCCTTGCCTCAAGGCAAAGTGGGAGCCTGCCTTGGGGGCAGCTGCTGGCTGTCTCTCGCATATGAATGTACCTTCCTGACTCCTAGAGGTGTTCCAGATAAAACGGTCAGAAGCGCAGGCAGACAACCTTAAAAGCACCCTGGGCTGGGACTCGCTCTAGAATTCTCAGGGGCAGACAGGCATCCCTCAGGCTCAGCCATGGGGGCTCAGGGCCTGGGGGTGTGATCCAAGCAGAATTGGTCAGGAATTGTCAGTTCAGTGTGTGTGGAGGGGAGGGGGCCGTGGGGGTGTCTGGAGTGATGCAGGAACACAGGACTGGGAACTGAAGTATCGCTCTCAGCCCAGCAGCGTGACCTTGGGCACTGGGATCTCGGTGTCCTCCCCTGTGAAGTGAGTGGCACCTAAGGCTCCTTCCTGTCCTAACAACCCACAGGTTGACATTCTTCTCTCTCTCTCTCTCTCTCTCTGTCTCTCTCGGTGGGGTTTGGGGCAGGGGCTCACGTGTTATACAGACGCTGCCACTCGGACACTGCTCACCTCAAGGCTGAACGAGGAGGCGGAAGTCGGGCCCAGAGCAATGAGGGACCTGAAGCCCAGGGTGGGAGAGTGGCTTGCCCAGGGCCACACAGCACAGGCAAGGTGGACAGGGAGGGACAAGGGCACAGGCAACGCCCCAACTGTGCCCAAGCTACCGCACCACAGAGAAAAGACGGGAAGAGATCCGCACAAGCAGGAGACAGCCTCCTCTCCACAAGAGTCTGGACTGCAAATAACTTCCCAATGCCAGCATCGGACTTGTTTCTCTTATGGGTTCAACAGTGAGTGAAGATCATGGTCAACCTTAGAGAGCAAACTGACACAGGAGAAGTGACCAACAGGTGGCCTCAGCATGAGCTCTGCCTCCTGGGAAATCTCTATGGACATCGACTCATGACTGTTTTGTGGCAAAAACCATTATCATGCCCATTTTGCAGGTGGAGAGGCTGAGGCTCATAGAGGTGCAACAGCAAGTGGGGGAGGTGGGGGTTATTTTGTTTGTTTTTTTGGGTAGGCCGCGTGGCATGTGGGATCTTAATTCCCCGACCAGGGATCGAACCTGCACCCCCTTCATTGGAAGCACAGAATCTTAACCACTGGACCGCCTGGGAAGTCCTGGAGCTGGGATTTTTTTAACCTGGGTCTGCATATTTCCAAAGCCCATACTTGTTGCTAAGCATTGCTCTCCTGGCTGTGATAGCTAAAAATATGAACAGCCATCCTTCATCCCTTTACCATTTACTGTGCACCTAGTAGGGGTGCAGGTAAGACATGGATATAAATGACTACAAGAGGGCCACTGGGGTGCCATGAAGTGAGAGACCAGTTCCACCAGGAACCTAAGGAGGCTGCTGTGAAGGAGGTGGTTCTTGACCTTTAAGGGTGGACAGGATTTCAAACAGGTGGGAACAGGGGCAGATGAACTAGCATCAGTAGAGGCAGGAAAGAGAAAATTCTAGAAACAGCAGAGTTGCTATTTCTAGAACAGCACTGAAGGTGGTGCTGTAAGTACAGTATACAAGAATCAGAAAGGTCAGGAGAGACTAAACAGGAAGGTTGGGATCAGGGCCAAATGCACAGGCCTCAAACAGGAAGGGAGAGTGGCAGTGACCCCTTGAGTGGCTACTGCAATAGTCCAAGCTAGAAGGGAGGGTGCCTGGAAGAGGGCCTGGAAGGAAGGAAGGAAGGAAGGGGTATCAAATGGGCAGGACTTGAAGAGCCAATCAGAGGAAGGAGGAACTCAAAGATGACTGAAATTTGGAGCTTGGGGTCCAGAGAGGATGGTGATTTTGTCATCATCAGAAATTTGGGACACAAGAGGAGCGACACATTTGGAGTTAGAGAGATGCTGACTGAAGGTACCAGGAGACAGGGAGGAGATGTTCAGAGAACCAGAAATGCTGGACTTGAGACCTGGGGAGAGGAGCCTATCTGGGAACCAGGAGCAACAGGTGGTGACAGCTGAAGGTGAGGGAAAGGATGAGTGGCTCTGGGATGGAGAGGAGAGCAAGGCGGGGCCCTGGAGAATTCCCCCCAACACTGAGGGAGTGAGGGCAGGAGACAGGAGTCAGGGGGGAGGAGGGGACCAGGAAGGAAGGCGCATCGACACAGCCAAGTGCTTTCTCAGACCTCCTAGGTTCAACCAGGCTCTTCTCAGAGGTCAGGCAGGCAGGTGGGCTTCTCTCTTTCCGCTGGGACCCTCGATGCCTCCAGCTACATATGATCTCCACAGGCAAACTTGGAACAGAGATTTGGCAAAGTAATATCAGACCGGCAACTCCGCCTTCTGCTGACTGTGAGACTGAGTCTCTTGTTTGTTTCAATGCAGCGCACCATCTATGGAGTGGAGTCAGGTGAGGTAACATTCCAAGTAGAAACATCGGGAGGAAGACAGGGTGTCGAGGAACAAAGGCGAGTGTGGTGGAACCACAGTGGACAAGGCTTCAGGTGCTGCTTCAGGTTTTGGAAATGAGCTCCAGGGCAAGCTGATTCGTCTGGGAGGGAAGTATTCCCTACCCTCTACCTAAATTTTTTCAGCAGGTTGTCCATAAGTTTATGTAATCTTGGTGTTTAAATGGTTGCCATGGTGAACTCTAAATATTAATTTTATGTTACACGGTCCTTGGCTTCAACAGAAGAAAGAGGGCTAACTTGACATAAGCTAGCGCAGAGGCTGGGAAATGTTCCTCTGAGGGGGTGAAGGGACGAGCATGAAACTTCTTAGAGTCCTCAGCCACTTAGATTCAGCAGACACAAGCGTGCGAAGCCAGACGAGGGAGACACGGGGATCCAAAAGGGACAGCAGTCTTCTCTTCTTTCTTGGAAATACATTCAAAGCATGAGTGGATACAGGGAGGTTTTATAAAAAGAAAATGAACACCTGCCCTCTGATTAATCGTAAACAGGTAGTTTTTGCTTTTGTCTATTGTGGGGGTGTTTTGGCAAGAAAAAAAACAAAGGCAAAGGCAAACAACTCCAGTCTGGTCAGAAGCCCCAAATCACTAGGCTTATGAACTTTCCAGAATGAGCTTCTGGTTCCAAGAATAAAGTTCCATGTCGTTTGAAAGCAGTATTTTTATTCAAGCAAGAGGTTTAGATAAAGCAGTGATGGATAAAAAATAAGGATCAGAGGGAGAGGACATTTTTTAAAACTATTTATGCTGAACTGTTTAAAGAGTTTGTTTTTAAAGCAAAATTGAGTGGGAATTTTTTTTTTTTAAATGAGTGGGAAAACACTATAATTTATCTCTCTGTGATTGTGCCTAGGTGTTCAGATGCTAGGGCTATAACCAAGGCTTGGCTATACCCTGGTGGCCACTGACCATAACTGCAGGCAAAGTACCTGAGCTCTGGCTGGCAAGTCAGCAAAGCGGAGGTCACGGTGTGAAAGCAGAGCCGGACCAGGGGAGAAGATGAAGAAACGGAATGATCGACCATGGGCAATGCCGCAGGCTGAGTCTCCATCTGCCCGTTTTCCTCGTGAACCTCATATACAGAGGCCCCAAAGAGCTAAGTGGGTAAGGGAGGGGCCCTTGTCAAAGCAGAGCACTGCAGGCGAGAAGATGGAAATAAGGCAAAGGAGAACCCAAGAGGCTTAACAGAAGGCTTGGGACAGTGCTGCCCAAGAGAACTTTCTGCGATGGTGGGAACGTTCTATCCCTGTGTCAGCCACCAGCCACGCTGGCTGCTGAGGACTCGAAAGCAGGTGAGTAAAGACTGAGGAATTGAATATTAAAATTTACTTCATTTCAATTAATTTAAACAGCCACACGTGGCAAGTGGCTACCATTTCGGGCAGAGCAGGAGTGGAGGCATCAAAAAGTTTATTCTTCAGACCCATCAACAAGGTTTAATGAGTGCAAAACACCAGACAAGTTAGCAAAGTTTGGTTTTGGGTTTTTGCTAAGCAAGAAACAAAGGAAAAGAATCCAGAGTCACTCAGGGCCAGAAGCTCACAATCTAACAGGAAATACTAGATTCTAGGGGGGAAAACCCCACACGCAACCTGGGGACGAAGCATCCCTAATTCACAGAACGCCAGCTTTACTTAGACCAGCTGTCTTAAACAGGTGACTTTAATAACACTATTGTCAGCACTGGAACTGTTCTAGGGATAGGATCTCCAGGGAAAGTAAAAGGCATTATTTTTCAAGTTATGAGACAGGTCAAAAGCAAGATTGGTTTACCAGGCCTGAGAAGTGGGCAGGTGGAAGAGACCTAGGATATGGTTCAAATGGCAAGGGGAATAAGGTGGCCTGGATACCTCACAGTTTGGGGGGATTTTTTTGAAGATTTTTTTTATGTGGACCATTTTTCAAGTCCTTATTGAAGTTATTACAATATTGCTTCTGTTTTTTTTTTTTTTTATGTTTTTAATTTTTGGCCACGAGGCATGTGGGATCTTAGTTCCCCGACCAGGGATCGAACCCACACCCCCTGCATTGGAAGGCGTAGTCTTAACCACTTGACCGCCAGGGAAGTCAGTTGTAAGACTACCTGACAGTTTTAAAACTCTTGATCAATTGGTTTTTCTCACTATTGTTTCTCTTCCCTTGAGAATGTGTTTTGCTTAACTAATGAGTTTCTAGAGCATTAATTTTAAAAAGCGAGAGATCTCCAATTCTAGTCTTAAAAAGACGTGGGGCTCAATTTTCCCTCTGGGTGGAACTACTGGCTGGGAAACCGCTAATATCTAAGCTCAGAGCCAGCCAAGAGACTAGGGACACTTAGAAAGAAGGTACTACCGAGGTGTGTCCCTAGGAAGGAGACAGAGCAGCTTTTGCTGAAAGCAAAAAATGCATCACTGCTTCCCGGGGACAAGGATTAGACCTTGGGGAAAACTGGGAGGTGGGCTGGGGGTTAATAGGCCTGGGGAGAAATTTCCAACCTGTAATTTTGTTTGTTTTGTTTTAGCTTTTCTATTCTAAGATAAAACATTAACATTAATAACAACTTATATTTGTACAATGATATGGTTTACAAAGCTTCTTCACACTTCATGATGATCCCAAAACCCTGCAAACATTCATTTTTTTAGAGAAAGGGCTCAGGGTTCAAAGTTATAAGGAAAAAAAGGATTAACTAAAAGTGGAGGCAGAAGATCTTTCACTCTTCTGGTTAAGTTCTGCAGTTTCCTCCTGGGGAGCCACCAAAGGATGGAAAATAGAGCAGATGAGGAAGGAGTGACCGCCCTCATCCGGTCCCCTGGTCCCAGCCTCCCTTCAATCTGTCTGAACTCAGAGGGACGCTCTCAGTCACCTCACCCTCTCTCCTGCAACTGTTTGGCTAAATGCAGCGGATGTTTACAGTGAGAACTGATTTGTAGGCTGAGGGTGTTTTCTGGGAGGAGACAGGCAGGGTCCAAGAGACGTAAAATGGAGCCATGAGGAGGGCGACCATAAACCCCGGTTTGCTTGGAACAGACCTAGTTTCTACCTGTTGTCCCAGCATAATAATTACAGCACCGTTTCACTCTCAGATGTGTGCTGTTTGAACAGTATATGGTCACCCTAGCCACTGTGACTGGGCAGAGTGTCTTTTTTTCACAAAAATTGCTTTGATTGTTCCCCTGGGGGTAATCGACAAGGTTGTTCTGGACTCAGCTTTCTCATTCTCAAGGTTAATGCTTCTAAGCAGCTAAATCTGCATCCCAGGAATGTTAAAAAAAGTTAACTGTTTTAACCCTCATCACCTGTGGTGTATGGTTCTGGATGGGCCCTCAGGCAGGGACCTGTAAAGAGTTGACTGTTTATTTTATTTACTTATTTTTTAAAATATACTTATTTATTTTTTTTATTTATTTTTGGCTGCGTTGGGTCTTTGTTGCTGCACGCAGGCTTTCTCTCGTTGCGGTGAGCGGGGACTTCTCTTCGTTGCAGTGCAAGGGCTTCTCATCGAGTTGGCTTCTCTTTGTTGGGGAGCAAGGGCTCTAGGCGCAGGAGCTTCAGTAGTTGTGGCACACAGGCTCAGTAGTTGTGGCTTGCTGGCTCTAGAGCGCAGGCTCAGTAGTTGTGGCGCACAGGCTTAGTTGCTCCGCGGCATGTGGGATCTGCCTGGACCAGGGCTTGAACCCGTGTCCCCTGCATTGGCAGGCAGATTCTTAACCACTGAGCCACCAGGGGAGTCCGAGTTGGCTGTTTAAAAATCATCTGGGGAACTTGTTAAAAATAGAGATTCAAGGGCTCACTGCCTGAGATTCTGATTCAGCACATCTGAGAATCTGTTTAAAAATGAAAAACAAAGCTTCCCAGGTGGTTTGGATACTAAAGCCAGATTTGAACCTAGTGGTGACTTATCATCCTTTGGCCGCGGCCTGGAGTGGTCCATTGTTACTATGGAAACCACTGGTCTATCCCTCAGCCAGGTTGAATTTTACTTCTTTTTCTTTTCTTTTCTTTTTCAAAGTACACATCTGTTTCAAAAACAGAGGGCATTATTTTGGGGAAAGAAGAGTGTTTTCTCTCTCAAGATATTTAGAGAGGAAAAGCAAAGCCCCCACAAGGCAGAAAATTTTCTTGTCTGAAACCAAATTCAGCAGGAAGCAGGCGTCCCTCACTACTTTTTAGCCCAACTAGAAAGAACTAATGAGCAGTTATTTTCCGAGGCAAGTTTCAGACTATCTAGAGCTTCCTTCAGGTTAGTTGTAAGGTGCCCGGCTGGAGGCCTAGGCTCACGGGCTTCCCCGGTGGTCAGAGGGACTGGCGGTGACTGGCCAAGATTCAGGAGGCTCCAGCTTGAGGCAGACCTGGAAGAGGACGGCCCTACAGAATTACCATAAGAATATAATTTACACACACGGCTGAGAGGCCTGGTGACCGGTACTGAGCCACCCTGATAAACATACCACACTGATGCTCTACAACTGAGCTGAGAACAGAGCAGTAACCTATACTCCTTCAGGTGCAGAAGCAAAGATGGGGTGGGGAGAGGGCCTGGGAGGCTTCTGTAGCTTTATGTGGCAAAGTTAGCCTGATGAATTCAGAATTTAGCAATTCTGAGTTCTCTTTTCTGTCAGCTTAAACACAAAAGCCTAAAACGATTGCATCTCAAACAGAAGGATCTTAGAATTCACTGCTCTTTGTAAATCCCGATACATCTCCAGATACCAAAGCGGAACTTCCCCTCCGATGATACTCATTGGGATTCATCACTTTGCCAGCTACTCTTGTACCTAAGGTGGACAGGGACCCTCCAGGTACCAGCGGAACACTTCACTATGGTTCTGTGTTACAGAAGCACCTGGTCCTTCTCTGAAATAGGAATCACTCCCCTTTGGTTCTCCTGTCTCCCCGCCAGCCTTTGTCTGTAGAACTCCTTGACTTTATGTGGAAGGTGCTTTTCAAACTCCCAGCCCTGTGTGCTAAGTTTTCCTCCCAGAAATGCTCCTAAAGTGCCTCTCCCTGGTTCAGGGCCCAGAAAACCCAGCTCAGTTCCCTGACCCAACTGGCTATCAACACCCTCCATCCCACCATCCACTGGGAGCCCGTGGAGCACGAAGATCTGTATTAATTGTCCTCTTCCAAACACTTTCACAGCTCTACCCTCTCTTTCCCCCAAACCCTCACATGGCCACCCAGGATTCATAGCTTCCCTCTGCTAATACAGCTCACCTCCCAACCATTGTATCTCTCCAGACATAAGCATAACTGCCTTTCCTCCACCCGCAGCCAACTGTAGACCCCTACTCTACCTTTGGATTTGGAGGAAGGTGCTGTCACCAGGAAACACTAGGGCAATATGCTGAATTTGCTCTGAGAGTAAACATCTACCAATTTAATTTTTCAGGGCTGAGCACATAACGAGAAACTGACAAGGAGACTGTAATGGGGGAGGAAGCTGGGAAGGAACACAGAGGGCCCTTGAACAGGGCTGGGTGGAAAAAAGAAGGAAGTAATTGCTTGTATCACAATATCCCACAAGACCAGCATTTATTTCAAACCTCCTCTACCTCTAGTTACTGCTGCTACACATATCATTGTCCTCCACGTTTGAACCACTCAACTTATTCTAGGACCCTGGGCTCCTTCCCCTGGATCTGTGGGGCCACGTGAGCATGGAGTGCACCCACTCACTCAGGTAATAAGTCTCTGCACCTGTCTATTTAGGTGACTCTCCCAGTGCACCCTAGGAAGTTGCAGAGAAGAGCTCCCTCTCCTCCCCTTCTCTCTTCTCTGCGTCCAAGGATTTCACTCCAAGTACTTTAGAGGTCCTTGAGACCCACAGATGAGCTTCAGGAGCTCGGGGAACCCCTCAATATTGCATAAATCATTCGTGTGTGGGGGTGTGCAGTTTTCTGGGGGCAAGATTCACCCTTTTTCCCCTCAGATTTTCAATGGGACCCCAAAAAGGATGAGGAACCTGATCGGTCCTTAGCCTGTCTCTGGGCAAGTTACAGCCATGGTGGTCAGGTCCCAACATGGTACCTTGGAAGCGGCCATCACCGCCGCCGTGGCCGCCACGTTCAAGCCTCGCTTCCCAAAGTGCACGAGGGCATCATAACTTCGGTCTTTTGCTTGGACCAGGCAATCATCGATTTCCTGTCAAAGGAAAACAGAGGCACACTGAGTTGGAAAGCTCAAGTAAATCTCTGTTCTTTCTCCCTTCTCCTGAGTGCTGAGCTTGGGGGCTTGTGCCCAACCACTCATTCTCTCTGGCATTGCCACTAACTGGCTGTCAGACCTGGGGAAGTACTTAGCCTCTATTCACGGTTCTGTCTTCTGAAAAATGAGGACCCTGGTAGCACCTAACTTGTGGAGCAAGGTGAGGATTATATGCGATCACTCCAGGAAAGCACCTGACACAGTGGCTGGTTTCAATAACCAAGAACCATTGTCATCTTCCTTATCTCAAGGAGGTCAGGCCCCGGCAGCTCTGAAATTCTGTTATTCCACAGCTATTTCATACGATATCCATATCCCTCCCCGTGTATATATCGATGGGAGGGATTAGGACATAGAAAGAAATAGGTGTTATTTTTGTTGATAGAGAAGATCATTGTACAGATAAAAAAATAAAAGCATAAATTAGAAGTCATCCAGCATCATACCACAAGGTAAAGGTGAGGTGGGAAAGAGGATTGACATCTACTTCAGGGACCGAGACCAAGTAAGATATTGGTTTAGTTCAAATTTGAATCAACGTTGGCTCGTTCTTTTTGTTTGTTTGGTTTGGGTGGTTGTTGTCACTGTTTGAAGAAAACAGTGATTTCGGAATCACAGGAGCTCATTGCAGAGTTCAGTCAATGACACTTGGTCTCCGTTTCATTTGAAGTTCAGCACATCGGTGCACTTCCTTGACTTTGGGGTATGCAGGCGGGCAGTCAACCCCCTGCCTTGTCCTTGTTTAAGCTCCTTCAAGAAGTCACCACACTAAGTCTCCATTGCGACCCCTGGCTGACTCCAGAAGTGATTCCTGGCAGCTCTTAAGAGTCAGTCACCTTCATTTCCATGGAAATTACACTGGCAGCTTCAGGGTAAGTCCAGTGTTTGGAGAAAGGGAAGCAGGAAGAATAGAGATTTGATAACCAGGTCGAGACAGGGATTACCGTTCCTCAAAATCCACCCTCTGAGACGGGAAGTGTGTCCTAGTTCCTAAACGGATTCTCAGAAACGTCTACAGTAGCCTGCTCATCCAACCGATATACGCAAAGGCTTCCCCTGGAAGTCCAAAGTATCCAACTTTCAGAAGCAATAGAAATGAATATATCAAGCCACCAACAGCGCTCCTAATTCAGGCTGTAGGATCCTACCACACAATCAGTTTAGAAAGTCATATAATATCATTAATGAGTTATACAATGTTGGACCCAGTAATCCCAGTCCTGAGAATGTATTCTAAGATAAGAAGTCAACAGAAGGACCTATATACTATGTGTGGTGATTGTCGTGGGTCACTAGGAAGACCAAGTGAGAAAGGATGCTATGCCATCATGTCTAAGATCTCAGAAGATAAATACTGCATCTGCTCAGCGTTTTTGTTGTTGCCTCTTGGTTTGGAGTGGCTTTTTTTTTTTTAATGTACGCTTAAAATTTTATTTTAAAGAAACGTTTCACAGACTGGATTGAACTTAAAAAAGGAGCTACCAAACAAATTAATAAGACAGAGGTCATGTTTATTTTAGTGGTCTCAGCATCTATTACTGTATGAAATCTTAAGAAAACAATGGAACAATCCATTGAAAGCAAATCCGGCAGATTAGGTTCAGTGGAGATGTTAAACAAAAAATAATTTTATAGACAGTGACATTATCTTATAAGTAGCTTAAATTTCTTTTCAAGAGGTGTAAGTTGTAATTCCCCCTTGAATCCTTAGTTATTGTTGACCCCTTCCTGCAATCTCTCCCTATCTTATTTTTTCCATCTCTGACAATAGACACACCTGCATTTTCATTTCAAGGATGTATGTGAAGTACTTGGAAGCGAAACAAACACAAATGATAAATAGCGTGAAACAAATTGTTATGACCATTCTCATTAATACTTATTGACTGATAATTACTAAAGTAGCAGGTATTTCGTTGGTAGCATACGTTTTATCATTGAACAATAAAGCAAACATACTAGAAATGTATTATATTCCAGTCTCTGTTAGTAGCTATCTGGGTACAAGTTCAAATCATTTAATCTCTCTAGGCTTCAACGTTCCTGTTCATGTTAAGTTTTTAAAGTATTTTAATAGTCTATGTAAAAATCCTATCTGCAAAAGGATAGGGGCTGAGCCTGATGAAAGGAATGAAATTCAGTTTGGGGAGTTGAATTATGAGTGAATCTCTTCTGCTTTTTGTTTCAATGTATGGAAATGTTTTACAATAAATAATGATGAATAACATCCTTTGGAGAATTTCACCACTATTTCTATACAGGTCATAAAAATAGACTTAAAAAAGAAAGATTAGAAGGAACGAATGTTGGAGGGGGGAAATAAGAGTCAATTAAGAGCCTCCTGCAATAAAACAACCTGCCTATTTTTTTTTTAAATCACTTTTTAAAATTTTTTCACTCGCTGGAAGGAGTGCAAGGCAGAGCAACATAAATTACCTTTTCTTTTGAGGACAGCGTGGGATGTACAAACTTCCTATAGAGGAGGCTGGAGCCTTTTGTGTAGGGAGACAGCAGCCAGGCTACAAATGCTATTTTTAGTTCATAATAGAATGGAAACCTGGAGAGAGATGAGAAAATACACATTCCATTAGGTTCTCAGCAACTCCGCCCTGAGCCTCTGAAACATGAGACCTGGGGGCACAGACACCTCTCCTGCCTGCACACGGCCGCCTGGCCCCCGGATTCCCATGAAGGTGTATGCACACACAAGCACATCCAAGGCACAAGCCCAAGGCCTCTTGAAAGCCAGTTCTTTTTTTTTTTTTTTTTCCTCTTTGGCCATACGGCTCAGCTTGTGGGATCTTAGTTCCCCAACCAGGGATTGAACCTGGACCCTCAACAGAGAAAGCACTGAGTCCTAACCTACTGGACTGCCAGGGAATTCCCAAAGCCGGTTCGTGTTTTCTTTCCTTGTCAAGCAAGCCAGGGAGCTGGGGTCTCTCCAGCAATCACCCTGTGACCGTGCTTGACAACAGCTGGAGCTTCCGTCTGAGCTCTGCTCATTTCGGTTGGAGCCGGGGCTCCTGTAGGCCCAGATGCCACAACCAGCCGTGCCCAATTTCCCGGTCATTCACTCTTCACTGGAGGCCACGAAGGCACAAACACAGGATTTACAGTAGGGCGGAGCTGACAAAGAATCGCTAGACTGAGAGTAAAGCCTCCCCTCCTCGGCTATCTTCTTAGTCCCCCAAAAAGGCAGGGACGCTAGCCCGATGCTTGCCAGGAAAGAGGATGCTACTCACCCTATTCAAACCAACAGCAGGCTGGCGGGGAGGAGGGGAGGCATCAATTAGGAGTTTGGGGTTAACATATACACACTACTATATATAAAATAGATACCAACAATGACCTACTGTGTAACACAGGGAACTATACTTAACATTTTGTAATAACCCATTAGAGAAAAGAATCTGAAAAAAATATATAACTGAATCACTTTGCTTACACCTGAAACAAACACATCATTGTAAATCAACTCTATTTCAATTTAAAAAATTAAATTTAAAAAACCAACAGCAGGCAAAAAGGTCTTGATCTTTTTGGTGCTGAAAGAAAGAAGAGTTCACGGTACAGATAACATACGATTCTGAAGTTTAAAGTCCTGCGTGCCGTGTGTTTATGCGTCCCATAAACACCCACCCGGCACCCATATGTGGCAGCAGGTGCTGAGCACCAAGGAGACAGTGGGAAGCAAAGAAGACCTGACCCCTGCTCTCTTGGAGCTTCCAGTCTAGCGGGAAACATAGACAAGGTTCTGGCGTCCTTGGAACTGGTAGTCCCGTCAAGGAAACAGAGATTGCTCAAATCATCACGATTAATATAGAATAGCAACCTGAGACGAGTGCCATCACGGGCCTCTGCTGACCCACGTGGTGCCTCTGCACGTGTGCGAAAAAGCCAAGTCCTTCAGCTGGATGCAGTCCTGGGAGCACATGGCTTGCAAACAGGGCTTCATCCGAATTTCAGCTCCGCTTGCCTCCTTGGCCAGATATCTTGTGCTATGAACAACCTGTGCAACCATACTTGGCAGGCCGGATGTGTATTAACCATATTTTAAAATTTTCTGTCCTCTGATGCTTTGACATCTTGGGACCTCGCTGACTCTGGAGAGACTGCCTCTCCCATGGAAACCACAATACAGTCTCTTGCCCACACTTCCTGCCTCTGCTTCCTGATTAGCCCCGTGCTTCCCCATGTGGCTCTGCGCAGCGGGCTGTACCTCTAGGGATCTGTGAATATAACGAACTTATTCCTTCATGATAGTCATTTCTGTGTCTGCATGTCTTACCAGACCTGAAAACAAAGTCTGGGTACCATTAAAACAGATGCGATGAGGGAAAGTGACACCTGGGCTAGTCTGAGGAATCAGAAAAGTAAACCCCTCCCAGGCATCTTCCCTGATAAGAGAGCCAAAACAAAGAGCGATTTCTAGCAGGTCCTTTCAGAGCCCTTTAACTCTCACGTCACTCCAATCAGCGGCCCCACCCCCTCCTCCTTTCCTCATCCTAGTTCACTGCCTTCTGCTTCCTGGCAGGCCCTTCCTGAATATTCCCTTAGCACCTAAAGGACACTTTCATGTCAAGATTGCTTAATGTTTCACAGCTAGAAAAGAGAAGGAGCTGAAGGAACAGAGGTGTGATTCTCCCGTAATTGAACACTCTGGTGATGAACAGTGAAGGAAGTTTGGTCTGGAAAACAAGTATTTGTCAGCCCCAAGGGACAAAGGAACCTGCAAAGCTCAGGCAACAACCCAAGATTCACGGATAATCCCACGGGTTCTGTCACACTGCTGCTCTTTTATTATGTAAAAGACGGGTTTTGTAAAAAATACGTCATGCGTGCACATAGTTTAAAAAATTCTAGAAGTCCAAAAGAGTATACAGCAGAGTCTCCTTCCCATCCTGGATGCTTTTCCAAAAGCATAAGCATCATCAGTGTCTTGTGCATCCTTCCAGAAGTGGACTAGGGCTAAGATACACAATTGTGTGGGTACATATGACTCCCGTAATGTCCCCCATGCTCACCTAGTGGCATTCTCTGCACCCCCTCCTACACCTTGCTTCCCCCTACTGCACACACACGATTAACAGTACACTTTGGGGATTTCTTTTTTTTTCGCTGCACCAGGTGGCTTGCGGGATCTTAGTTCCCCAACCAGGGATCGAACCTGGGCCCTGGTAGTGAAAGCACGGAGTCCTAACCACTGGACCGCCAGGGAATTCCCCAGGCCTCACTCTTCTTTTTTTTTTTTTTTTTGAATTTCATTTCATTTATTTTTTTATACAGCAGGTTCTTATTATTCACTCTTCTTAATGGCTGTGTATGGGGGCGTGAGCGTCTACCCAGACCCCCATGAATGGATATTTACAAAAGGTTACAATCTTTGGCTACTACAAGAGGGCTGCAGTGCATCTCCTAGAACATGCTTCTTTATGTACCTATGCTAACGTGCCTTTAGGAAAATGCCCAGAAGTGGAATTTCTGCGGGCATCTAATTTACAGATAGAGGTTGTACTTCTGTGCAAACACAGGTACAAGAGGCTGATGGCCCACAGTCACACCCTCACAGCGTAGGACCAACCGTAAGAGCCTGCCCCAGGCTGGACGGGGGTGTGGGGGGGAGAAGGTTAGATCCTGAGCAATCCTTCTGGGCTGCGAGAGACCCTTTATTCTTTGGCCAGCCTGCTCCTGAGCCTCCTGTTCTTCAGGACCTTTCCCGTGTGCCCCATCCATGCTGACGCAGCCTTTGAAAACCTTCCTGCCTCCTAACCTTCTGGCTTCACCTCCCAAATCTTCTCTCGTCAGGCTGGCAAAGCATCTCCAATGACCAATTGCGGTAGCAGACTTCACTTGGTGGTCTTCAGACCACCAAGATACCGCCCTCCCTGGCATCTCTGGACCAGGACACAGAGGGCTCCTCTGTACTCCCCTGTCCACCTTGGGGGATGGAGCTTCCTTTGAAGCGAAATCAACTAGTTATAGAAGAATCACAACGGAATGGGTTTGTTGCTTGGGCAGAAAGCTGACATGGATATCCACAGAAGAAAAAAGGAAGAGGTTACAGCCTGCTAATTCTCGACCTTTCCAGGACTTTGGTTAAAAGGAGGATCCTTTAGAGTCTTAGTAGCAAAACTCGAATCTCAAGACTGCCTCCTACTGTTAGCAATCACTACGTTTTCTTTCAATTTCTCTCCTCAAGCTTTTTTCCTGCCCCACTTTCTACTCAAAGATAACAACTAGCTTATTGATTGATTCATTCAGTTGGGAAAATTCTATTGAAAAGCTATGAGGTGAAAGGTCTGTGCTAAGCAGTACCGGGAAACCAAAGCTAGGTTAGGCATGTCCTCGCCCTTAGGGGTTCATCGTCTAGCAGGAGAGCGGAAACCAACAGGTGACCCCATAATGTGCAATGTGATATGGAACAATGTCTTAGTGAGGATCAAGAGCCTTGCTTCTCTCCAAATCTCCATCCGCCGCCCACACACATCCACTTCATAATTCTTACTATGTACCTGGCATCAGCTCAACCTTGGTAGACCCAGAGCACATCTCTCAGAAGTCTCTACACATTACTCTCTGGTGGGTGAGGGCCCCCTCCCCTTTGCAGATTCAAGTGAGGAAATGAGCTTAGGACTGAGCGGGCCTCAAGTTTTAGTCTAAGTTGCCAGTGACTGTCGGTAAGGCCTGCAGGCCACCTGAGAAGGTCCCTGGGGATGCCAGCTGCCCCGTGGTATCAAAAGAAGCTGAGAGCTACTGCTGAAATCTAAAGCCTCACGCCACAGAACATAAGTGGGAAACCTCCCTACCTCCCTACTGTGGAACGAGATATCCTGGGTAGGAGTAAAGGCTGTGTATCTTAGCCAGGACAGGAAAGGAAGGGAAGAGCGTGGACGGAGGGAGGCTAGACAGACAGACAGACAGACAGACAGACACACACACACACACACACACACACTACAGCGGAAAAAAGAATCCTGCCCTTAAGCCACCAACATAGAAGAACAGAGGACAAGAAGAGGCACCTACTTACTTTTTAGTGTATTGTTTCAATTTTATTTTGTCATGTGTATGTATTATTTTATAGTTTTTTAAAAATTAAATGAAATCACTTATACAAATTGTGAAAAAAGCCACCATCCTATCTCTCTTTTTTTTTTTTTTTGCGGTACGTGGGCCTCTCACTGTTGTGGCCTCTCCCATTGAGGAGCACAGGCTCCGGACGCGCAGGCTCAGCGGCCATGGCCCACGGGCCCAGCCGCTCCGCAGCACGTGGGATCTTCCCGGACCGGGGCACGAACCCGCGTCCCCTGCATCGGCAGGCGGACTGTCAACCACTGCGCCACCAGGGAAGCCCCCATCCTATCTCTTCTGTGACCATACACAATTGCTGTTTTCATCAACACAGAAAGTTTTTAAAAGTTACCAATGAAGAGGGAACTGCCCTGGTGGAGGGGTGGAGAGAGCAGGATGGGGATGAGTGAAGAGTGACGGGAAGAGTGTACACATGAGGCGTGATCTCCAGTCCTGGAAGTAAACAAAAGTTAAAGATGCTTCTAGGAAGCCAGAAGGTGCAGGACTACCCCGCCCCCCTTTCAATTATAAACAGAGCTTAGAGCAGCTGAGTTGGTGTCCATTCCCTGGAAGGGAAAGGGGGCCCTGTGTCTGATGGGTCTATCCCATGTCCATTCCCAGGGCGAGAGGCAGGATGGAGAGGAAGGACTCTCCTAGAAGGAGACCATGATCTGTAATACCTGGAGGTTGGCAGGAAAAGAGAAAGCAGACTGAGGGTGTGTCCAGGCTGTGAGCTGAGGCAGGCAGGGAAGGGCCCCAACGAACCATTCCCTGCAGAAGCAGAGCCCACGGTGCCAGGAGAGAGGCAAGGGACCCTCACTTTCCACCCACAAACTGCATGGACGGCGCCAGTTCAGAGGGACTAATGAGGGACCAGATGAGGCCTCCACATGGGTCAGGAAGAGAGGGGGATTCTACCCATACCTGTGCACATGCTCCAAATCCCCTAGTTATCAGATGCCTTCCTGTGGCATGCAGCACATGACCTTGATCCTATGGCCTTCCTCCCCATGTTACCCACAAATATGTTACCTTATGTAGCAAAGGGATTCTACAGATGTAAGTAGGGTAATTACTCAGCTGATTTTAAGATAGGGAGATTATACTTGATTACTGAGGTGGGTCTAATCTAATTACCTGAGACTTTAAAAGCAAATGCAGAGATCTTTCTCTGGCTGGTGACAGAAGAAGATGGAGATGACAGGGTGGCACACGTCAAGGAAATGGGGACCTCAGTCCTACAGCCACAAGGAACTGAATTCTGCCAACAACCTGAATGAGGCTGGAAGTGGAATCTCCCCAGACTCCAGGTAAGAGCCTAGGCTGACCCACACCCTGGTTTTGGCCTTGTGAGGTCCTCAGCAGAGTTCTCAGTTGACTCTACCTGGACTTCTAACTCACAGAAACTGTGAAATAATAAATTTGTATTGTTTTAAGCTGCTAAATTTGTGGTAATCTGTTACTGCAGCAACAGAAAAGTAAATACACTGGGACTTCCCTGGTGGTCCAGTGGTTAAGAATCCACCTTCCAATGCAGGGGATGTGGCTTCGATCCCTGGTCGGGGAATTAAGATCCCACATGCCGCGGGGCAACTAAGCCCGCACACCACAACTACTGAGCCCACGCACCACAAACTACAGAGCCCACACACCACAACTAGAGAGAAGCTCACACGCCGCAGTGAAAGATCCCACGTGCTGCAATGAAGATCCCGCAACCAAGACCCGACGCAGCCAAAAATAAATAAATAAACAAAAATTTAATTAAAAAAAAAGTAATACATCTCCCCAAATCAAAATCAAATCCATCCCAGAAACAGTTGCTGAGCACTTATTAGGCATGAGACTAAAATTCCAGGGCCATGGGTAAAACATATTCCAGCTACCAGGGAGCAGCATATCCATCATCAGGCAGGATTTCCACCCAGGAAAGAGCAGCAAGGCTGAAATGCCCAAAACCCCCGGGAAAGAGCTCATGAGACTAACGCTCTCCCCGCTTTGTTCATGATAAGGGACAGGAGGACAGCAGGAGGCCACCTGGCACCAGACAGAAGGAGGGCATCATTAAGAAGGCTGCACGACATGAAGTGCTGGCCATGCTCTTTAATTGACTACACAATCCTCACTGGGTCTGGCCTGTTCTCATCTCTGCAGGACAGACAGGAACCTCCCCACTGTAGCTCTGCACAAAATGAGGTCCACCTCCTAGTGCCAGCCTCTGGGGTCTGGGGAAGATGAAAAAATGGCTCAGCAGAGTTCCATCTCCAGTCCTGGAGACTCAGCCCCGTCTTCAGTCTGTTGTTTATCTGGGCACAGGACAGGGCAGAGTGGCACAAGCATATTGAATTAGGTAATCCAGATTCCTTCCTTCCAGCTTAAGGCCATAATAGCTGAGACATCTATCTCTCCCAGTAGAGATGAAAGCCAGGCTCCTTCAGGGGAAAAACTACACACTGAGGTCATTAAGGCCACTGACCCAAGACAGGATTCAGTGAAGTGGTGTTCAGAGAAGTGGATGTCTTTGATCTAGGACATCCCAGAGGGTAAGTCCAGGCTAATCCTTTCTGGGGTAAGAACTTTTTTTTTTCCCAAAATGGAAATATCTTTATTATTTTCCCTGATGAAACCTGATCATGATAAAACATTCACACAACACAGCAAATGTGAAACTGACCCCATGATCCCAAGTTGCGGAAATAACCTTTGCTAACAGACAAGTATGTTCCATACTATTTTTAGTACACATTCACATGTGCACAAACGCAGACCCTTTAGATACAAACAGGATACTGTATATTATTCACAGCCTCTTTCAGCTAAGACACAATATATGCATACAAACACCTAGCTTATGATTTTCACTTGGTCCATTGCTGTAATAGCTGCATTGTTTATGAGAGAAAAAGCTGTCCATCGAAAGGGGACTGATTAAATAAATTATGATCCATCTATACCATGAAATTCTATGTGGCCTTTAAAAAAGTAGGTAGATCTATTTATGCTTACGTCAAAGTATTTCAAAAATAAATTTAAGAAACAAAGTGAGAACTGTTAGGTATACTACAGTACTATTGTTTTTTAAAAAAGGAAAAGTATGTGTATATGTGTGTACGTATACACACGCATACATATTTTAAAAGTATATACAATTGTGAAAAGCAGTAACGGTGAGAGTGAATGGTGTAGGGGAGAAACTTAGTTTTATGAGAGAAACTTAGTTTTATTGCACACTTTTGTGTACTGTTTTTCTCCTTTTTATTTTTTTTAACATAAGAATGCTTCTTTACCAGCTCCATTCATTGAGGAATTGTGTTTATCTTGCCCATCATTATATCACCGTAAGAACAATACCTGCTCTTACATGGTCATTCAATAAATATTTACTTGAAGAACAATTTTACAGACTAATTGATTTGAAATGTTCCAGTTAGCATTCCTGCACCTGCTTCTCTGTGCTAATAAGGTTTGAGACTGCTTTCAGATCTTCCCACCTCTCCCTGACACTTGGCAACATCTTTCCTGGAAAAGTCCCAATTCCCGCAGTACTTACCAACAAAGGAAGATGTCGGTGAATGTCTCTGCTGTGGTGAAAAGTGCAAATATAATCCAGTACATCATCCATTTGACCTGTTGAAGGAGAAAGCAACAAAGCTAGCAGAAAAGGTCAAGGATGAATGGCATCCAACTTGAAGAGAACAGGCCCCGAAAGTGGAAGCTGAGACGTGTCCAGGCGGAGTGGCCTGCATTGGTAACCCCTTTTCCTATCTTTCCCCAGGTTGGTCCAGTTCTACTCCAGACCTTGGGGCTGGGGGCAAACAGGCTGTTTCCACAACTGACCCAGGCTCAAGCTCTAAGTAGACTTTAGGTGGCCTTCAATAGCCCTCGGGTGAGCCAGGGAGACCTGAAGACCAGCAGTGACTCAGGTTTCAGTCAGCTCATTTGCCCAGGACTAAAACACCAGGTGAATAAAGTTTTCAATCCTCCACAGAGACACACACTGGAATAAACTCTAACCTGGCCAGACTCTCTGATATGGAATGATGGTAATCCTCACTGGTCATTTAACAAACCCTTCCAGGGACTTCCCTGGCGGTCCAGTGGTTAGGACTCCATGCTTCCACTGCAGGGGGCGTGGGTTCAATCCCTAGTCGGGGAACTAAGATCCTGCATGCCATGGTGTAGCAAAAAAACAAAAACAAAAACAAACAAAAAAAACCCTTCCATGTGGGAAATCCCCACAGTCCCTCCCAGAAACTGGATCTTTTCTTTTAATCTCCCCCATGTGACCATACTTTTCCATTTCTACTGTCTCTCTTTCCCAGTTGAGGCCTTGGTCCCCTCCCTCCTGAACTACTGCAGGGGTCTCCTGACTGCTTCCCTGTCTCTTGGCTTTCCCCTCACCAATCCAGTCTACAAACTATCCCCATACTAATCTCCCCCAAAGCATGAACTCAACCTATTAATCCTCCATTTAAAATCTTCTAGCCTGCAGCATAAAGTCCAAATTCCTTAGTCTGCTCCTTCTGGCTTTCGGAAATGGTGGGGTAGTTTTTATTGGACTAATCCTCTTGCCAATAACGATAATAAACTCTGAACAAAATATTTTATTTTATTGATTGATTGATTGATTGCCTGCCGCGCCGCGCCACACGGCTTATAGGATCTTACTTTCCCGACCAGGGGTCGAACCCACACCCTCAGCAGTGAAAGTGCAGAGTCCTAACCACTGGGTCGTCAGGGAATTCCCTGAACAAAACGTGTTAAAACAACTGTTTGAAGGCTAGAAAAGCTATCAAAAGCTGGCAGAAACTGGAAAGGATCCAACTCTTGAAATAAGGGGACCACACCAGAGTAAATCCATGTTGATGTAGTTAAGGAAACTCCCTAGCTGGCAAATCATGGGGCAGATAGAACTCCAGAAGAAATCCATAGTCTTATTTGCCTGAGGAAGTGGAAAATAGAGTTTGAGACTGCCAATGATGCTGGAAACTGAAAAGGAAAAATCCCCAGTAAGAGGGAAGCCATAAGGGTGTAGGCCCCCAAATCCACATATAAATTCCTTTCAATTTCTTGGCTGGCTCCTGAATTGCACAGAATCAGGTAATATTCCAAGGTGACTGAGTAAAATACAGCTGGAAAACTGAGAGTTGAACAGAGATTCAGTTTCTGCCCACTGGAGGAGAAATAGAGCTTGGAGTTCAAGTTCTGCCAAATTAGAGGAGCTTGGTAAACATTTGGGAATTTCCAGTGAAACACCTAAAAGGCCATACCTTAGGAATAAAAATTATGCTCTAGGACTAAGAGATTAGCTCTAGGACTAAGAGCAAAACTGAAATACACCTGCCCCAGTAAAACATAAAACCTAGCTGCCACAAGGTCAAGATGATCTGTCAGAATTTAACTGCCTGTGAGAACAAAAATTAACGTTCTTCACAAGAAGGCAATGCAGGTCTAGAGTTCCTATGATGTATTATACATAACAGTCCAATAAACAAGGAAAGCTATATATATGAAGAAACAGGAAAACATACTCCACGGTTAAGAGAAAAACTGGTCAATAGAAACAGATCCATATCTGACCTAGATTTTACAATTAGCAAAGACTTTAAAAAGTATAAATGTGTGTTAAGACAACTAGATATTCACATGTGAAAGAATGAAGATGGACTTCTACCTCACACCATATACAAAAAATGAACTTAAAATGGATTAGAGACCTAAATGTAAGAACTCTTACAAGAAAACACAGGAGTAAATTTTTGTGACCTTGGATTAAACAATGTTTTCTTAGATGTGACATCAAAAACACAAGCAATGAAGGAAGAAAATAGATAAATTAGACTTTGTCAAAACTTAAAACTTTTGTACTTCAAAGGATACCATCAAGAAAGTGAAAAGACAACCCACAAAATGGGAAAAAAATATTTGCAAATCAATATCTGATATGGTATTTGTATCCAAATAATAAAGAACTCATACAACTCAATAATAAAAAGACAAAACCCAACTTAAAATGTGCCAAGGGCCCATATCTTTTAGAAAATGAATCAATAATTAATAAATCCAATACCCATTTATGATAAAAACTCTCAGCAAAGGAATAGAGGGGAACCTCTTCAACTTGGCAAAGAACATCTACAAAAAACACTACAGCTAACATCACACTTAATGGTGTGAAATTAGATGCTTTCCCACTAAGATCAGAAAGAAGATAAAGAGGTCCCCTCTTAACACTCCTATTCACTATCATACTGGGAGTCCTAGCTAATGCAATAAGACAAGAAATGAAATAAAAAGTATACAGACTGTGAAGAAAGGCATAAAACTGTCTTTTTTTTCAGATGGCATGACTGTCTATATAGAAAACCTAAAAGGACTGACAAAAACAAAACCAAAAAACCTGGAACTAATGAGCAATTATAGCAAGGTTTGAGGACACACGGTTAATATATAAAATAATCATATAAAAAATATAAAAACCAATTGCTTTCCTATATGCCAACAAAGAACAACTGGAACTTGAAATTTAAAAGAAAAATACCATTTATATTAGCACCAAAAAATTTAATTACTTAGGAATATACCTAACAAAATATGCAAAAGCTCTGTATGAGGAAAACCACAGTACTCCGATGAAAGAAATCAAAGAAGATTTAAATAAATGGAGAGATGTTATATGTTCATGGATAGGAAGACTCAGTATTATCAAAATGTCAGTTCTTCCCAACTTGATCTATACATTCAATGTAATCCCAATTGAAATGCCAGCAAATTGTTTCGTGGACGTCAACAGATTAATTTTAAAGTTTATATGGAAGGGCAAAAGATCTGAATAGCGAATATGATACTGAAGAAGAAAAACAAAGTTAGAGAACGGACACTAACTTCAAGACACAAGCTACAATAATCAAGACAGTGTGGTATTAGTGAAACTACAGATAAATATATCAGATAGACTGGACAAATAGAATAGAGCTCCAAAACAGACCACATAAATATAGTCAACTGATCTTTGACAAAGGAGCAAAGGCAAATCGATGGAGAAAAGATAGTCTTTTCAATAAATGGTGCTGGGAACAACTGGATATTTGCATTCAAAAAAAATTGATAGATATAGGTGTTGATCTTACATCTTCCACAAAAATTACTCAAAATGGATCACAGACCTAAATGATAGATGCAAAATTATAAAATTTCTATAAGATAACACAGGAGAAAATCTAGGTGACCTGGAGCTTGTCAATGAATCTTAATACATCACCAAGAGTATGATCCATGGAAGAAAAAAAACTGATAAGTTAGACTTCGTTAAAATAAAAAACTTCTGCTCTGCAAAAGACATTGTTAAGAGAATGAAAAGACAAGCCACAGACTGGGAGAAAATATTTGCAATACATATATCTGAAAAAGGACTTGTATCCAAAATATACAAAGAATACTTAAAACTCAACAACAACAAAAATAACCCAATTTTTAAAATGGCAAAAGATCTGAAAGACACCTCACCAAAGAAGATATACAGCAACTTATTAACAAATATTTTGTTATAAAGCTAAATTTTTCTTCTGTCACCACTTAACAAGACACTTATCCTAGGAGAAAAAGGATGGGTTCAATATTATTTTCTTTAAAAAGTAGAAATATGTTAAAGAATCTATAGGGAAAGGTAGATATAATGAGTGAAGAGATGGGAGATTTCAAGAGAAAGAAGGAAAATTTTTAAAAAGAACTAAACGATTCCTAGAACTGAAAAATACAATATCTGAAAAAAAATTTTTTTAATTATTGAATGGAATTTATAGCAGCTTGGGCACAAAAAAAGATTTGTGAACTTGAAGATAAGACAATAGAGTCAACCAGGCTGAAGCCTAGATTGGAGGAGGGCAGGTGCGGAATGAAGAGTCTCAATACCTGTAGAACAGCATCAAGCAGTCTAACACATATGGAATAGGAATTCTAGAGGAGAGGAAAAAGAGAACTGGACAGAAAAATTATCTGAAGAAATATCGACTCAAAATTTCCAAAATTTGACCAAAATATCAAACCCACAAGACCATGGAATCCAATGAATTGAAGCAAGATAAATATGAAGAAAACCACACCTAGCCACATCATAGTAAAACTGCTAAGGAGCAAAGAGAAAATCTTAAGCAAGGGAAAAAAGACATTACATACAGGGGAATGACAATAAGAATTATAACTGACTTTTTATCAGAAACAATGAATACCAGAAGAAAATGGAATAACATCTTTAAAGTGCTAAAAGAAAAAAAAAGTGTCAACCTATAATTCTATACCCAGCAAAAATATCTTTCAAACATGAAGGCAGTTCTGGTAAATCTCCATTGTCTTTGTGACTCTGAAACATGTGGCACAACAGATTAATTAGAGGACTTCTCTATTTAGAAAGACAAGACAGTCCCCTGGAAACAAGGCTGGCTTAGTCCATCAAAAGAAACTACTATCGGGGCTTCCCTGGTGGTGCAGTGGTTGAGAGTCTGCCTGCCGATGCAGGAGACACGGGTTCGTGCCCCGGTCCGGGAAGATCCCACATGCCGCGGAGCGGCTGGGCCCGTGAGCCATGGCCACTGATCCTGCGTGTCTGGAGCCTGTGTTCCACAATGGGAGAGGCCACAACAGTGAGAGGCCCACGTACCACAAAAAAAAAAAAAAAGAAAGAAAGAAACTACTATCTAAGATGCTACATGCTACCAAGGTTATCTGCAGCAGAACGGGCTCCTTATCAGGGAGCAAACAAGATCTAGTCCAGTTGTAAAGTCCATGGCATACTGGGACCCAAGATCCAGGAATTCCCAACACTGGTATCCAGATACACTGCCAGGAGCCTGAATTCCCTCTCTGGAGGCTTTTTCTTTTTAGTGTTCAAACCACACTCTAGTATCTTTGGTTAAAAACAAAGGAAAATGATAACAACAATAAAAAAAATATTTTTCCTTGACACAACGCTTAGATACAAACTTCTCCAGTGGGTCACCTACACTTGCAGTGTCTACTTCCTCATTCCTCACTTACTCAGTGCACTGCATCCATTACATCAAAACTGCCCTCACTGGGGTCTTTGTAACATATTTCAAGGGGGTGTAAAGGACCCTTTTTCAGTTTTTCACTTGACTTGCTTGACTTTTCAGCTAGACGTGAAACTATCACTTACTGAAAAGCTCTCGCAACACTACCTGATTTCCCTCTCAACTTTCTGGCTACTTCTCAGGCTCATCAATTCCTCCCCAGGGCTTTGTTCTTGACATCCTCTTCTAACCCTAGACTAGACATTCTCCCTGAAGGAAGTTCTGCATTCTTCACCTAACACAGCCAATGAATCACTTCCACCCTCTTATTTCTCTTGAACTTATCTTTTCTCCATCCCTCTACCATTACTTCAGACCACCACCATCTCCTGCCTAGAACAAAACTACAGCCTTTTGATTGGTTTTTATACCTCTACCCCCTTCCCAATCCGTCCTCCATATTCCAGTCAGAATGACCCAAATTTGATGATTCTCCTTCCTAGCTTAAAGCCTTCAATAGCTCCTTATTGTTGTTACAATAAGGCCCCAGTTCCTTAAATTGGCTTACAAGTCCTTGCATAAACCGGACATTGATTACCTCCACCAAAAGCTCTCCTCCTCACACATACCTTCTCGAATTTTCCACTCCAATTATAACGAACCTCTTTCAGTTTCCTAATAGAGCATCTTCTTTTGCCTCCAGGTTTCAGCCCTCGGATATCAACTTAACTGTCATTTCCTCCAGGAAGTGCCCAAAGTTTACGTATCCTCTCCTTTTTTCCTCCCATGGTATCGTACATGTTCCCTGTCATAACACTTACCACTCTGCTTTGAAAGTATCTGTTTATTCTGATGTTCCTCTTCCTACATTGTAAGTTCCCTGAGAGTAGAGACCAGTTCTTCTTGCACATCATTATATCTTTTGTACCCAAAACAGTTCTTGGCACATAGTAGGTTCTAGGTGAATATGCCTGGATTAGAATGTTGGTTGTTGTGAATGGAAAAGAAAGAATGGTCTCAAAAAGGTTGAGATGGAATATACTTTGGAAAATACTGGCCTAGGTGGCTTTTTGAGAAGACAAAATTAGATAGCTTGCAAAGCAACAGATGCTCCCCATGAGATGGATGGCTAGGTATACATGGGATGAAAGGGTCCTGGTGAAGCCAGGGCATGAGTGACTGATAGTTATGGAGCCTCTCACACTAGCAAGAAAGTAAAGAAAGAGCCAATTTAGGGAGAAGAAGCTAAGCTCCATGAGGCAGAGGACAGTCTGAGGGTCCCAGAGGACATCCAAGAAGAATGCCCAACACGCCTCTGGAAAGGCAAAACTAAATCTCAGGAGGGGGGTTGGGGCTGAAGACAAAGGTGAGGGAGCCAAGGCAGAGAGGAGGCTGGAAGTGTTAGCCTAAAAGAAGTTTCCATCATGTACTCCTCCACTTTAAAACACTTTCGTGCAGAAGGAAGGGTCTGAGAATGACTCACTGAGCTTCACAAGGTAAATGAAATACTGGTGACTCATTCACGGAAACCATAAATAAATTACCTGGAAATGGTTTTCCCCACTAGGCCTCAGAGAAACCAAATGTAAGGTATTTTTCCAAGATTTGAAATAGAACTTGCCAGGTTTGAGGGATTCTACCCAAAATTCCCTGCAAGATGAGGGGGAGCTTGGGTGGGCCAGCATCCAAAAAAGAGACAGAAAGTTATTGCTGATTTGCGAGGTTATCACTGGGGGCAACTCTGGAGTGGAGAGTTGACAGCATAACTGGGAACTCCCCCTGGACTGGTCAAGCACAGGAATGAGAAGATAGGAGAGCAGTGGTAACCCTAGGCCATAATAAAGGGTGGGAAGCAGAGCTTGTTGACCTTCCATGAGCCACAGAGGTGGGCTGAGACCCCACAGCCCATCAGACCCTGCTCTCAGGGCTCCTGGGAGCCTGCAAAAGGCCTCCCCCATGAGCTGTGGAGACAGCAAAGTCAGCCACCTCTTAGCTTCGCCTCACCTTTAGCCTCCCCGATGCAGTCACACTAATATTTCTTGAGCCTCTCACATTTCCTCCTGCATCCGGGCCCTGCTTCTGCCTCACGGGGAATTCCCTATGCCAAATGACTGAGAAAGGACAAATGTGAGGCTGGTTGACAGATGAGTCTGCACCATCTGCTGGCACGAGCTCACAGTGGACAACTGTATAGTCAGGGGTGACCTGGAGGGAGTGGGGAAGGAAATTCCCTGCAGGCAGAACTTTGAGCAGCACAGTTAGCCTGGAAGAAGAAATGCCCTGAGGTAATACATTTATACTGTCACCAGGTTTATTAACTGTATTTTCTTATTTTCTGTAGTCTTGATGCTGTGACATCTGGGGTCCTGCTGACCAGAGAGAGACTGCCCTCTCTAGGACTAGCTAATTCTTGAGACATTCTTGCCCCAGAGCAAACATGCAAACTGCCCAATCCAGGATCCATACTCCAAACTACCTCCTTTATGGAGCTCTCGTAGGTTGAGCCAATACTTCCCAGCCCTAATCACCCCAGGACCTGGTACCAGATACCTAGAGGCAGCCCCCACACCCCAGAGCCTGCTTAAATTATTCCAACTAGCCAGTTCTAAGCTTGCTTACGCTGCCTTGCTTTGCCTTTCCCACAGAAACCGTGATAAAGGTCATTGCCCGCATTTCCCTCTCACTGACCCTGGTGCTTCTCCATGTGGCCCTGCATGGTGTGTTGTGCCTCCTACTTCCAGGGAAGTGTGAGTAAAAGCTTCTGCCTCCATGAGCCATTTCTGTGTCTGCATGCCTTACCATACCTGATTAAAACAAATCTGGGATACATTTTAAAACACCACGTAAGAGTTTGGATAGAGGATGAGGTACTTGGAAGGGACAAGACTGAGCGATTGGTGTTGAGGTGGTTTGGAAATTATACGAATGGGCCCACAGAACGCAAATATTTGTGGTCCTTGCTAATGCTCACCAAAAGGTCCTGATGGCAGAGGAGGCTCTTGGTAATCAGGTGGATGAGATGACCCGCCCTTTGCATGTCTATGAGCCTTTTACCCCAGCATGATATTGCATGTTCAATGGGCTCATGGACCAGTGGTCATGTAGACAGAGGGAACACATGGGCTCAGCAATGTTCATCCCTCTCACCAAGGGCGACCTGGCCATGACCCTGCTCAGACACCAAGTAGCCAGCAGTAGTGACTAAGTATCTCTAGGACAGTCCCATATCTTAAGGCACCAGCCAGCATCCTGGGAGTAGGCTCATCATAACAAGCCCCTTCCTTCATAGAAAGGGCAGCATAGACTCTTTTGTGGAATATTCATTTACTGGGTATGTGGACTGGCTTTTCCCACTGCCATGTTTCTGGCAGCCATACAGCAAGCTGTGGACTCAGTGAGTGCCCTGTTCATTTTGATGTATCCCAACATTGCTTCTGACCAAGGGCCCTCTTTTACAGCAAAAGAAATATGACAGTAGGCTGATGTTTTGGGGAATCACTGATCTAATCATGTACCCCAATGCCCTGAGGCAGCTGGCCTTATACAATGCTACAAGAGCTTTGGAGAGTTCCAGAAAAGAACCAGGTGGGAGTCAGCATTCTGTGAGGTGATACGCTGTCCTAGAGGATGCAGTTTCCTCTCTGAACTAGTGACCAACACAAGGTACTGCATCTTAGCCAGAATCTAAAGGTTCAGGAACCAAGGAAATGAGGGTGGTGTTTCTTATGATGAAGCCTAAGGCCAGCTCCTTGTAACTCAAAGTGTGGTTCATGGGCTGTGGTTCCAGTTCACTGGAAACTCCTAGGAGCTTGTAGAATCTCAGGCCCTACTCCAGAGCTAATGGATCAGAATCTGCATTTTAGTAAAACTCTCTATTTATTCATATGCATGTTAAAGTTTGAGACTCACTGGTCTAACCCACTCACAACACTTCTGCTTCTCATCCTCAAACCTCCGAGCTCTGCTTTTCAATAATTTTAGTACTCGAAAGATGGACGCTTCCGTGAGGGATATAAAATGGTTCTGATGAAGTGGAAGCAGAGACTAGAAGGTCACCTGGCCATTTCAAGACCACCATGCCACCAGGAAATAGATAATAAAAGGACTCATGGTCTTTCATGGGTTGACTGATCCTGCCTATCAAGGGGAACTAGAGTTGCTACTACACAATGTGGCAGGAAGGAGGGTGGATGGAATTTAAGGGTCCTCTAGGGGATCCCCTAGTATTGTCTTATTCAGAGGTAAAGTCAATGGATCACTACTACAACCCTACAGAGGTAAGACTACTAAGGCCTCAGATTCCTCAGGAATGAATTTAGGCCACACACTTGGAGAAGAAACCACACTGAAGGCACAGGGGAGCACTGACTGGATGGTGGAAGAGGGAAGTAATAGGAAAAGTTGTGAAAGACTTTGGAATGGGTGTCCTGTGGAATGCTAGGTGCTGTCCAGAGCAGCCTTCCGAGTTATCTTAATTCTGCAGGTGTCTTGTTTTACAATGTCTTTGAGCTATTTCGCAACTTTGTAAGTTACAGAAAACTGATTACAATGCAAATAATTTAGTCTATAGATGTGCCAAAGAATTTTGTCCAGTGGAGGTACAATTGGGTCCAATGGCCCTACTTCCCAAGAAATCAGTTGAATATCTATGAACAAATTCATTTAGTAATTCCTCAATGCTTATATATATATGTTCTTTGGAGTCTCCTTTGAACTGTTCTTTAACACCTTACTGGTTCCCTCATTATTTAAGGAGTTAAGTAAAATTTTCAACATGTGTCAATTCTATATTTGTACAAGAATCATTATTTTACCCTTTTAAAAATCATCTTTTGGGCTTCCCTGGTGGCGCAGTGGTTGAGAGTCCGCCTGCTGATGCAGGGGACATGGGTTCCTGCCCCGGTTCGGGAAGATCCCACATGCCGCAGAGCGGCTGGGCCCGTGAGCCATGGCCGCTGAGCCTGCACGTCCGGAGCCTGTGCTCCGCAACGGGAGAGGCCACAACAGTGAGAGGCCCACGTACTGCAAAAAAAAAAAAAAAAATCATCTTTTAACAAAAGACATATATACCAACTATGAACTCATGACCACTTGCCTAAATAAGGACTGTGCCTTCTATCCATTTTCTTCCTTTCTGTGTTATGTATAGATTTAAATATTTTAACTAATTTTATTTTTATTTATTCTCCTTCTCCCCCTAATATAGTATATACGGTGTATCAGTGACGGTGCACTTGACAATTTAATTTTTAGAGTGTTGAATATTAAGGTTAGATCCTGTCAGAGCCGGAGGATACTGGATCTGGAGCTGGACTCAGATGAAGAATTGGATTTAGCAAGCATCAATAAATGAGTGGTAGAGAATTCTTGTTGGAAGGTTTTTTTTCTTTTTCTTTTTGGCTGAGTTGGGTCTTCGTTGCTGCGCGCGTGCTTTCTCTAGTTGCGGCAAGTGGGGGCTACTCTTTTTTTTTTTTTTTTTTTTTTTTTTGCGGTACGCGGGCCTCTCACTGCTGTGGTCTCTCCCGTTGCGGAGCACAGGCTCCGGACGCGCAGGCCCAGCGGCCATGGCTCACAGGCTCAGCCGCTCCGCAGCATGTGGGATCCTCCCGGACCGGGGCTCGAACCCGTGTCCTCTGCGTTGGCAGGCGGATTCTTAACCACTGCGCCACCAGGGAAGTCCCTGGAAGGTTTTTTTAAAAGCCAAAACCTGGGTAAAAAAGTGGATGTGGATGTTGTGCAGCCCAAGAAGTAACTGTAATTTAGATCATTATACTATGTATTTTCATATATATAATATACAGGCATACCTCGTTTTACTGTGCTTCTTTTAATGCACTTTGCAGATATTGTGGTTTTTTGGGTTTTTTTTTTTACAAACTGAAGGTTTGTGGTTAAGCAAGTCTATGGGTGCCATTTTCCCCAAAGCATTACCTTTTAATAAAGGTGTGTATAGCGTTTTTTTAGACATAATGCTATTGCACACTTAACAGACTACAGCATAATGTAAACAACAACTTTTATATGCAGTAGGAAACCAAAAAGTTTGTGTGACTCACTTTTTGGTGATATTCATTTCATTGTTGTGGTCTGAAACCAAACGTGCAGTATCTCTGAGGGGGGCTGTGTGTGTGTGTGTGTGTGTGCACGCGTGTGTGCGCGCGCGTGTGTATGTATTTTTTTTAAACTACCCGCATCCAAAGCCTTCTCATTTGGAGGGCGTCTCCCAGCATGCAGGTCTTTATGGCAGGCAAGGCCTATGATCCAGGCTTGGAAAAATCAAATGCCCCTATCCAGGGTTTTGAATCTTCATGAAATGTTCCAAAGCCATGGGCAGCTGGCAGACAGTTCCACGGTGGTGACCTGGGCAGCAGCTTCCTAACCAGACCCTTCCTGAGGTATAAGCTTGGCTGTCACCCAGCCTTCTCAGATCTTCCCCAATTTCTGAATATCTTTCTCCTGGCTTCTAGTTAATCCTACAAATTCCCATAAATTCCTTTCTGTTTAAGTTTTTGTCTCAAATCTTTGACTACTGCAGTAAGTTTGGAAAGACATAAAAAGCTATGAACGTCAAGAGCGGTGTTTCTCAAATTGAGGATCTTGTTAAAAATGCCAATTTTTATTCAGGAGGTCTGGGTAGGGCTTGAAACTCTGCATTTCTAACTAGCTCCCAGGTGATGTTGATAATGCCGGTCCACAGACCACACTTTGGGTGTTGAGACAATAGCACTGAATGTGGGCCTTCCCTGGTGGTCCAGTGGTAAAGAATCTGCCTTCCAATGCAGGGGATGCGGGTTCGATCCCCGGTCAGAGAGCTAAGATCCCACATGCTGAAAGGCAACTAAGCCTATGCGCCACAAGTACTGAGCCCGCACGCCTCAACTAGAGAGCCCATGTGCCACCAACTACAGAGCCCATGTGCTCTGGAGCCCTCGCACCACAACTAGAGAGAAGCCCGCCCACCGCAACAAAAAATCCCACGTGCCGCAACTAAGACCCAACACGGCCAAAAAAATAAAGAAAATAAATAAATATTTTTTTAAAAAAAAGAAGCACTGAATGCTTGTAGAGAAGTGGCTGGAAAGTAGAGAGAGAAAGATCAAGAAGGTTCAACGCTGTCTAACGGAGTTTGGACTTCATTCTGCAGGTAATAAGCAGCCATGAAAGGATCCAGGGGGAGTAAAATGAATAGATTTCCATTTTTCAAAGGCTTGTCGAAGTGATGCAGACAACAGAGCATGAGATGAGGGACAGGAGGTGGAGAAACCAGTTAGCGGTATGGCGGCAGCATAACAACAGCCCCTGCCCCCAAAATGTCCTCGCCCTAATCCCCAGAACCTGTGAGTATATAAGACAAATGGGACTTTGCAGTTATTAAGTTAAGGACTTTCAGATGGGAAGATTATCCTGGATTATCCAGGCAGACCCATGATCCTTACAAGCGGAGAACCTTTCCTGGCTGCGGTCAGAGGGAGACAGGATTACCGAAGAACGGTGGGAGACGCAATGCTGCTGGTTCTGAAGATGGAGAAGGAGGCTCGAGCAGAGGAATGCAGGGGGCCTCCAGGAACTGGAAAAGGCGAGGAAATGGACTCTCCCCTACAGCCTCCAAAAGGAGGCTTGATTCCAACCCAGTGAGACCCATCCAACCTCTGACCTCCAGAACTGTGAGATAATACATGTGTGGGTTTTTTGTGTGTTTTTTTGGGCTGCATCGTGCAGCTCGTGGGATCTTAGATCCCCGACCAGGGAATGAACCTGTGCCTCCTGCAGTGGAAGCCTGGAGTTCTAACCACTGGACCACCAGGGAAGTCCCGCATTTGTGTTCTTTTAAGCCACTAAATTCATGGTAATTTGTTACCATGGCAAGAAAAGAATCGAATACAGGAGGCCACTGTGACATTCCAGGGAACGACAATGACAGCCTCATCGAAGAGAGAGGCAGCACAGAAGCAGAGACCTGGTTTGAAAGATTTTAAGGAGGATACAGAGGAAGGGTCATGGTCACCACCTGGGCATCTGGGTGGGGATGGGTGGTGAGGAAAGGACAGGAGTTAAAGGAAGTTTCCAGGTTTTTCTCTTGGACAAATGGGTCTGTTGGTCAAAAGGAGGGAAAGAAGTGAGTGTGAATGCGTGTGGGAGAAAGCATGTGAGCATGCATGCGAGTGTGTGAGTTGAGCGCATGTGAAAAAGTGCAGGAAAAGGAGGCAGGTCTCCCGTAATACCACTGGGTGCCTTGCTTCCAGTTCCATTTTTACTGAGAAACTGTCTAATCTTAGCTCTCAAGCTTTCCCTCCTGGGCAAAGCACGTGCTCACCGCCAACACAAACAGCTGCTCTGCTCGTCAGTTATATTTTTCAGTTTAAATTAATGATTGCCGTTCTAGGCATAAACCAGGCTCCTGTTGAGTTTAGATAGAGCAAAACAATTCACCAGGGTTTGCTCTCTCCCGGATGAGCGGACAGCGTTGAGTTTCTACCCCTGCAAATCCGAGGATCAGACCTTGAACTGCGGTGACCCCTGCTCTGCTTCCTTTCCTGGCACAGCATCCCCCCTCCCCAGGCTGGAAGCAGTCGGGGAAAGGGAGACCTGGAGGAGGCTGCCCAGTGCTTTCCCCTGGGCCGTGTCCATTAGGAATCATGAGGTTCTGTGCTTGCAACTTAACAGCTATTTATAGTTCACACTCTGAGATGCGTTCACAGACACATACTGGGGACCCAGCCTCCACAGGAGAACACGCCCCGTCTGGATCCTCTGCATATCCTGCTTCGTAGCAAACGCAAGCCGGGCAAGCAGTTCTAGGAAACTCAGAGAGTGGGTGGAGGCAGCTCTGGTTGAGCTGAGCTGGAGGTGGCTGGTTTCATCCTAAGGACATCCTGGGAAAGCTGAGAACTTGCAAACCTGCTCTGAATGATGTCTTTGCCTGTGCCTAACTTGCCAAGTGACCTACTCTGAGTAAAAGTGGAGCAAAGACCCTTTGTCCCTCACAACACTAGGCGCTAGCATTGTTGATATCCACCCACTGCTCAGATGAGGAAACTGAGGCTCTTGGAAATTAAGATTCTTGTCAAGCATGGTGCCAATCCGACATCAGAGCCAGGACTTGACTTCAGTCTCTTGATGACAAAATCTATATCTTTTGTACTTCGACCTGGGATACTGTCCCCCCTGGGGAGGGACACTCCTCCCTCCCCAGCCACCCCCCACAGGTCTTCATCAATCAAGGTGTGGTCTGATGGTTCTCCTGCCCAGAGGTGCCCAGCACATTTAGGGCTGTGACTGGGGCACCCAAATTACCCAACAGTAATACAATCCTCCAACCAGTAAGTACTCCTAATCCCCTGCCCGTGTGTTCAGCCCTCTGCGAGGTGCAGTGGGAAACAGTCATAGGACGATGGTGACTCCTGCCCTCTAAAAGCTTATAAAGCAACAGGGCTTACACAGTGGGGTGTTCAAATCACAGAACTGGCACGGGGATCAGAATTGCTAGGCAGGGTCTGCTGGGCTTTAGGACCTGTGCTCCTGCCTCCAATGCCAGACTGTCTCCCAGTAACGCTGCTTTCCAGTCCAGACAAGGAAACTGAGGCTCAGAGAGGTGAAGTCACTCTTCCAAGGCCATAGAGCGGCCTGTGGCCACTGGGGGCCTCCGATTCCAGGTGCCATTTCCTCTTGCCAAGCCCCCCCGCTGTGCTCGCTTCCACACTCTAGTTCTGAAGAGGAGGTCTAGCCGGGAGAGGACGCCTGGGTCACACCCAGCAGGTCGCCGTACTGCCCTGCTTCCCAGTACCCACGAAAGAGGGCATCTGTGCCACACACCCCCCCGCACTTCACGCCCAGCTTCCCCCATCTAACCCCATCACCACCACCACCCCGCCCCCCAAAAGTGCTACTTACATATTCTTTAATGTCCTTCGATTTCACAGCCTTGTAGGAAGAATATGCAGGGTAAAGGGTGCCAAATATTAGCCTGGAGGGGAGAGAGAGGGGAAAAAAGAGCAACGTGATTTTCATTCATCCTATTTGATGGAAAATGTCATCTTCGATGCAAGAAGCATCCTCCACGCTACAGAAGATGCTGCTGTGAGGCTTGGTTAATTTTTCTGAATGCCCTGAAGGTTTTCTGCTCCTGGCTGGGACGCGCTTAGGAACCTCCATGTCCTGTTACAGATCCACACCGACCTCCTTCAATCTGTCACTTGGCAACACAGCAGGGTGGTTTGAGGTCATGAAGCCAAAAATGGGGCCATCCTCTGGAAAGGCCGAAATTATATCTGGGGAACAAGATAAGACAGCTAAGGGGACAAACGAGTAGTCTGAAAGGAAGCAAGAAATTTAAGAAAGAGAGGGATGGCCACAGCGCCAAAGATACAGGCAGCTTGGGGAAGCCCACTGGATTCCGTCACAAGCCAGCTCAGAGAGGGGGGTCTCCCCAACACCCCCATGCTGTCCCGCCCCCTAAGCAGTATTCTCAGATACCAGGGAGAATCTTCCTTCCTCTGTGAGCCTTTCCTGACCTCAGCACCCCCTGAAGATTAGGTTCCTCTCCCGTTCGTTACTGCCACTCCCTAGATAGTCCCCTTTCTTAGCCCTTATCCACACCACGTGCAATGGTTTATTCAATGTGTCTCTCCCACAAGCCTTTCAAGTTCCACAAAGTCGAGGATGGGGTCTATCTCGCTCATGGAACCACACCCCCTGGGCCTGGTAAGTGCTCAGGAAATATACGTTCATTCTGGGAAGTTTCAGTGAGTGGTGAAGCAAAGGCCAGAGCCACCCAGGGGACACTCGTGACCTTGGGACTGAGGTCTCAGCAGCAAGGGGATGCCAGACAGCACCGGTCTGATTCAGTAAAGCCTCGGGCACAACACCACAGGCTCCAGAGAAATAAACACACCGTCCTTTGGCACAGATGCCCTGCTTATTAGCCACATCTGCCAGGGTGGTGTCCAGCCCCTGCCCTGAGGCAGCGTGTGAGCAGCAGAAGAGACAGGTGGGAAATGCATCTCGACCCAATGGCCCGCGGATCTGCTCCTCTCTGAACCCCGATGGCCAACACCACCTCCTGAGCGCCACAGAGGTGGGAAGCACGGGCACCCAGACAAGGGAGGCCAGTACTCCGTGCGTCTGCTGGACTCGCATGTGAAGTGGCTGCCAGCATCCCCCCCACCTGGTTCCCTTTGGACAGCACAGGGACAGCAAGTCGAATTTGCTTTCCAGTCTCTAAAAGCTCTGAAACACTGACATGTAAGGGAGCGGACTCAGTATTTCACTGCCCAGGGGAGGGAGAATGGGATGAAAATGGCGAGTTCTTCTAAATCTATTTTGGAGAAAAGAAGTAACAAATGAAGCAGGCCCAAGCCAAAGGGGCTTGGGACTTATGTCCATTCAGACTGAGTGCCCCTGACAAGGACCTCCTCCTTCCTGGCCTCCCAGACCCTCCTCCCTCAGCTCCGGACCCTAAGGCCAGCAGCTGTCCCCCAGTGAGCAGGGCTCACAAGCTCACAGTCTGTGACTTCCTGCCGTCTCCCTCTTCTGCCTGAATTTTAGCGCATGATCTTCCCACAACCCTTTTATTCCCCCCTGATAAAGTCTCACTAATCCTTTAAGACCCATCTCAAAAGAGCCACTTCCATGCGTCTTTGATCACTTGTCCCTCAGAATTTTCCTGACACTTGTTACGTCTATTACAGTCCTTATGTAGTAGTTGTAATTTAAAAAAAAATTAAAAATAATGATATTAATATCACTGAGTCCTCACTAATGCCAGGCACTGCTCTACAGCCTGTATATTCTCTCAACACCCATACGGGATAAGAATTCTTACTACTCCATTTTACAGACCAGGTACTAGGACACTGAGGCCCAAAGAGACACAACAGCCAGGAGCCGAGCTGGGATGTGACCTGGGTAGCCTGACGACAGGCTTACTGTCTTCTCCCAGGGCTGCCTGGGCTGGTTGAGCCAGACCATCCAGGCCTGGGTGATCAGTGGGGTCCCTAGCACCTCACACAGCCCTTGCCCAAGTGGGTGCCGGACACGTGTCTGATGAGTGAATAAATGTCAAACGATTGCAATCTCTCTCCAAGGAAGCAGCCCACTTGAGAGATTCACATGACTCTCTCTACAAGCTCAACAGGAAAGCTGGTAAAATTCTTAGAAAGATCTAATGCTGCTTAAGAGCTCAAGGTCGGCTCAGGAGCGGGAAGGGAAGGCTTGAGTGCCATTCTCTAGAGGGGAGACGGGGCTCTGTGCTAACACACTCCTCCCAGCTTTCTGTGAACAGAGCCTTGCCCGGCGCCTCAGAGCCGCAGAGCTCTGTACCCACCCTCCCTCTGCCCACTGCCATTTACTGCTACCCAGAAGGCCCCTCCCCAACTTACTGCCTCCATCTATCTGCCTGCTGCGTTCCTCCTATCTGTGCCCTAATTCCTCCTCCTGCTCCAAATTAGGGGCCTTCAGCTGGGTTGCCTCTCCCACCTCCTCCACAGCTGCAGTGGAGGGACCATGAGCCTCATGTGAATTCTACCCTCTAAGGCAATGGCTCCCAACTGGGGGTGATTTAGCTGCCTGGGGGACATCTGGGCAATGTCTGGAAACTGGTTGTCACAGCTGAGAGAAAGCTATTGGTATCTAGTGGGTGGAGGCCAGGGATGCTGCTACAACGTACAGGACAGCCCCAGTAAAGCATGATTTAGTCCACAGCATCGGAAGCGCTGAGGCGGAGAAATCCTGGTCTAGGGTGATGTTTCCCGGTCCTTGCGTCCTGGACCCTTCACCCAACCATCACGGGCAACCTGCCCCAAGAGTTTTTTTTTTTTTTTTAATCTGGGGAATTTATTTTTTATACAATCAATTCACTTTTAGTTTTTTTTTTTTTTTGCAGTATGTGGGCCTCTCACTGTTGTGGCCTCTCCCGTTGCGGAGCACAGGCTCAGGACGCGCAGGCTCAGCAGCCATGGCTCACGGGCCCAGCCGCTCCGCGGCATGTGGGATCTTCCCGGACCGGGGCACGAACCCATGTCCCCTGCATCGGCAGGCGGACTCTCAACCACTGCGCCACCAGGGAAGCCCAAACTACTTATCAACTTCTGACCAAGGAACAGAGGTACTGCTCACGGGAATTAACGGTTAACTGTGGCACCAGTTATAGTCACCGAGAAGGACTGCCCACCACTTCCCGGAGCCTGGAGTGACTGCAGGGGAGCAACTGTTGGCCTAGGGCTCGGCTACAAGCTGTGGCACCACCGTTACCAACTGGGGCCAAGGCTTTTGTAAACCATGAAACGACAGTATCTTCCACAGTCTTCTCAGGCATCTTAGTGTTGGGCCAACAATTCCCAATGCCAAGTTATCTTGAAAATTTAAAAAAATCAATACTAGCAATATTTTTTTTCTGAAATTAATTTTTAAATGAAAAAAACAGGCCTATTTGTACAGTTGTTCATGTTACGATAAACCAAATTGAATTTAAGAAGTGGTACACCATAAGAGCAGAAAGTAAGATCTACCCCAGCTTGGAGAGGTCTCTGTGGTGTAGTGAATAGGGTATGGGGCTTCAAGGTTGTCTGACAGACTGAATTCAAATTACGGCTCATGCTATGGCAACATGGTGATTTGGCATAGGTTTTAAGCTCTCTCAATCTCAATCTCAATTTCTTTATGTGTAAAAAGGGGAAAAACAATAACTATATCATGGTTTGTTGTATGGATTAAATGAGCCTGAAGAAAAAAAAAAAGAAAAAAAGAAATGGTACACCACATAGGGGCTTTCAGAATACTGAATTTCTTGACCTGGATGGTAGTTATGCAGAGTTTTGCTTTATAATCACAAATGTATATTAAACTGTACACAGGGCTTCCCTGGTGGCGCAGTGGTTGAGAGTCCGCCTGCCGATGCAGGGGACACGGGTTCGTGCCCCGGTCCAGGAAGATCCCACATGCCGCGGAGCGGCTGGGCCCGTGAGCCATGGCTGCTGAGCCTGCGCGTCCCGAGCCTGTGCTCCGCAAAGGCCACAACAGTGAGAGGCCCGCGTACTGCAAAACAAAACAAAACTGTACACATATGTTCTATGTACTTTTCTGTATGTACATTTTATATATAATTTTTATTAAATAATGTGCCATATTAAAAAAAAGAATTTTCTAACAAATGCTGGAGAGGGTGTGGAGGAAAATGAACCCTCTTGCACTGTTGGTGGGAATGTGAATTGGTACAGCCACTATGGAGAACAGTATAGAGGTTCCTCAAAAAACTAAAAATAGAGTTTCCATATGATCCAACAATCCCACTCCTATGCATATATCTGGACAAAACTATAATTTGAAAAGATACACGCACGCCTATGTTCATAGCAGCACTATTTACAATAGCCAAGACATGGAAGCAACCTAAATGTCCATTGACAGATGAATGGATAAAGAAGATGTGGTACATATATGCAATGGAATATTACTCAGCCATAAAAAAGAATGAAATAATGCCATTTGCAACAACATGGATGGACCTAAAGATTATCATACTAAGTGAAGTAAGTCCGAAAAAGAAAAACAAATACCATATGATATCACTTGTATGTGGAATCTAAAATAAGACACAAATGAACTTATTTACAAAACAGAAATGACTCACAGTCATAGAGAACAGACTTGTGGTTGCCAAGGAGGAGAGGAGGTAGGGGAGGGATGGACTGGGAGTTTAGGATTAGTAGATGCAAACTATTATAATATATATAGAACGGATAAACAACAAGGTCCTACTGCATAGCACAGGGCACTACGTTCAATATCCTGGGATAAACCATAATGGAAAAGAATATGAAAAAGTATATATATATATAATACACATATAATATATATATATGTATGTATCTGAGTCACTTTGCTGTTCACCAGAAACTAACACAACATTGTAAATCAACTATACTTCAATAAAAAATATTAAAAAAATGAATTTTCACAAAAGGTCTTCCAAGTCATGAAGGTACATTGTTTCCTCTGAACATTAAAAGGTATTAAAATTTACACTGATTACATTTTGTGCTTTTTGTTCTTAATAACATAAAAATATAGAATTTCTTTTTTTTGAAGATGGTAAGGCAGACTTTATCATCGACATAAGTATAGGGATCACTGTAAAGGGATTTTACAGGGGGGTGGGGAGAAAGACCAGGCTCAACTCCAAATACAGCATGGGCGAGTGGGAATTTATAGCCAAGGAGCACGGTGGGGGTCAGTGGATGGAAAATGATTAAGAGGAAACATCAGGGATGAGGGGTATTCTGGGTAAACCAATCTAACAGATTCTTGCTGAGGACAGGCCAGGGTGATCAGACATCACTGGGCGGGGAAGCGGGCTGGAGGATAAAGAACCTGACCAGACACCTTGGGTGATCAGATATGGGGGCAGGGGGGAGGTTCTTGCTAAAACCAGATTTTACAACAAACTACACGGATGGGCCTAGGAGACGGTTCAGGAACCTGACGGAAGTTTGGTCAGGCAGAGAATTTTTGTCAGCCTCCCTTCTTGTTCAAGGAAAGAAAAGACGTTCTTCTTTCCTCTGAATAGTACAAGTCCATTTCCTCACTCAGTTGTCTTTTGTTCATTACAGACCGGCTGAATCCTCTACTTGGTAGTAGGGGATATTTGCTGGGTGGTGCTAGCAGTCAGGCACTTAATGAGGGGAGTTGTTATTCCTTTCCAAGTGAATAATATGGTCTTTTCTTTCAGCTTGAATGACATGGTACCTGCTCTAAGTAGGGCCTAGGGGCTTCTCTTCATTCTCTAGTTAATCTCCAAGGAGTTACAATGTCATAAGAAGAGAGATGGGAGGTCTGTTGAAAGCCTGACCGAGCCCCACCTAGGGCTGGGCTCACCAAACCCAAGAACAGCAGCCACTGGAAGTGGAGGGTCCCAGAGGGTGAGCCCGCACCCGATTCCATCTCAGCCGAGTCTACAGGTTCCCCTTAACACTCGGTCGCCCCTGCCTCTGCCAGCTCCACCATTTCCCAGCCCTGCTGGGGCCCCAGGGCTGGCAGCGATGCACGCTCAGCATTGACGCAAAAAATGTACAATTTCTAATTACTGTCCTCTGTAGGTTTTTTCCTCACAGTTTATGAATCAATTTTGATTTATTTCTCTGAGAATTAATTTCCAAGACCAGTTTTACTCTCTAACAGAAGGGTACTCCTTGGTCCTTGAGCTCCTTTTGGCATTCCAATAAATATGCTACAATTTTTAATATGGGAAAACTTAAAACGTGAGAGAGATATTTGAAGTCTCCCATATACTCTTTCCTCATACATTTCTCTCTCTCCTTCCCCCAAATAAGCACCATCTTGAATTTGGTGCTTATCATTCTCACCATGTTTTTATCAACTACATAAGCCATGCCTAAAAACAAAAAAAGTATTTATATCTATTTAAACATTATATAAATGGAATCACACTACATGTATTCCACTGAAATTTTTTCACTCAAACTTGTTTTTGAAATTTTTAAAAAGATACTTATTTATTTTATTTATTTTTTTGGCTGTGTCAGGTCTTAGTTGCAGCACGCAGGATCTTTCATTGTGGCGTGCAGGCTTCTCTCTAGTTGTGGCGCACGGGTTTTCTCTCTCTAGTTGTGGTGTGTGGGTTTCTCTCTAGTGTGGCGTGCGGGTTTTTCTTTCTCTAGCTGTGGTGCGCAGGCTCCAGAGCATGTGAGTCCTGTAGTTTGCAGCACGCAGGCTCTCTTGTTGAGGCACACGAGCTCAGAAGTTGTGGCGCGCGAGCTCAGAAGTTGCGGCATGTGGGCTTAGTTGTCCCGTGGTACATGGGATCTTAGTTCCCCAACCAGGGATCAAACCCGTGTCCCCTGCATTGGCAGGCGGATTCTTAACCACTGCACCACCAGGGAACTCCAACAGTAATATTCTTAATACAGGATTGGAAACATTGTTACATTAAAAAAACCCACTTATCTGTGATGATAGGGTGATACACAATTTCTCCAATTATGAGAGAGAGAGGCATACTGCATAATAATGTATTTCTTTGAAAGCAAAGTTATAAAACAGTAAGAAAACTAACACATTATTAATTTATATTAACTATCATACCTTATTTGAGGATAGACTACTATCTACATATATTTTATGCGTTCATGACATACCTTTTTGTTAACTTTTTCAATATTTCTAGGCTACATGGTTTGTGAGTTTTTTCAAATTGTTGCAAATCCCCCCAAATTTTCCAATATACTTATTGAAAACAATTTGCATATAAGTGGACCTGTGCACTTCAAACCCATGTTGTTCAAGTGTCAACTGTAGTTCATATTTTTATATTAGAAGTGTGTATTAATTTTTTTTTTTTTTTTTTTTTGCTGAAGGGGTGTGCTACAAAAAAAAAGTTTGGGGATAATAGTCACAGTTCATTGAACCAGCCTTTCATTAATAGATGTTTAAGTTTTTTTCCTGTAATGATTTTAAAATACGTATACAAATTCTTTTTTTTTGGACATTCGTTTTTTCGAAAGGTGAAGCTTAATTTAGGTCCCCTTGAATGTGGGCCAGACTTGGTGATTCACCTCCAAAGAACTGACTAAGGTGGAAATGGCAGTGTGTAACTTCTGAGACTATGTCATACAAGACACGGTGGCTTCACCCCTCTCAGATTACTTTCTGTGCAGGACATCAGCTACCATGTTGCAAGGACACACAATCAGCCCTGGAGAGAAAGTGAATCTCTCATCAAAATCCAGCGCCAACGCACCTGTCAAGTGAGGGAGCCATCTGGGATGTGGATCCTTCAGCTCTAGTGAAGCCCTCAGATAACTGCAGACCCCATATAACTTAACCACAGCCTAATGAAAAAAGCTTGAGCTGAACCATCCTGTTCAAGTTTCCTCAAATTCCTGACCCACGGAAGCCATGTGAGATAATAAATGTTTACTGTAGGTTTAACCAGCTAACTTTTTAGGTATTTTGCTGCAATAGATACCTAATACGCTTCTTAGTTTTTATTGTTATAAATACTGCTGTAAAGAAATCTGTGTGTGTGTTTGTGTGTATTTACACATTGGCACTCTCGTACGAATATATTTGTGGGATAAATTTCTGGATATAGAATTATTGAGTCAAGGGGTTTATATCCTAAACATTTTGATATACTTTGACACATTTTCTCCCCCAAAGTGAATAATTTATGCCTCCTTTTGCCAGTTTTTGAAATTTTGATCCAGGTTGAGACTTGTCTTTCTAGATCATTTTTAACCTCTGTATACTATTTCATTATATGAATATATTACGGTTTATTTATTCATTCTATTGATGCATATTTCCAAGTTGTCACTATTACAGACAGGGCTGGAACAAACATTCTTATTCATGTCTCCCTGGGCACATGTGAGACTTTCTCTAGGGTTTACACACAGTGTGGAACTGCTGGGTCACAGGGCATAGCATCTTCCTCCAGACAATGCAAAACCACTCCCCAGAGAGGTTGTACCAGTTTCTACTCTTTCCTGCAGTGTAAACGAGTTCTGATGCTCCCCATTCTTGCCAAATTAATATAGTCAGATTTAAAAATTTTTGCCAGTCTGATTGACGTGAAACAGTATATCATGTTTGTTTTAATTTGCGTTTCCTCAATTACAAGTGAAGTTGAGCAACATTTTATGCCTTTTGGCCATTTGGCCCCCTTAACTGAATTATTTATATCCCTTCCGTCTCCCCCCCACCCCATTAGGTTATTCATCTTTTTCTTACTGATTTTTAGGACTACTTTGTGAATTCTGGGTATAAATTATGCCTTGGACATATGCAATGCAAACATCTTTTCCCAATAAAAAGCTCTTTTAACTTTGCTGCGGTGTCTTCTGTTGTACAGAAGTTTTAAATTTTATATGATAAATGCATCAATCTTTTCTTTTATAGCTTGTTTTTTTATATATTGTTGAGGAAATCTGGTCACATACATCTTCTCATAAAAGTGTTCAATGTTTGCTTTTTCACTATTAGGTTTTAATTCATCTGGAACTTATCTTTATGTATGTTATGAGTTAGGGATTCAACTTTATTCTTTTCTGTACAGATCCCAACTGTCCCAATAACATTTACTGAATTCTTTCCTACTGATTTTCAATTCTATCATCACTTGTAACGTTTTCTAACATGTGTAGGTATTATTTCAGCTCTCCATTCTGTTACCCTGGTCTACCGACTAGCCGTGCACCTATACCACAGTGTATTAATTTCCATAGCTTTATAATAAATCATGATATTCTTAAAACGGTCTTGCCTATTCTTAGCCTTTGTTTTTCTGTATGAATTTCATGACAGTTTGTCAAGTTCCATGAAAAACCTTATCTGCATTTTGATGGCGAGTACACTGAAGTGACAGATTTACTTGGGAAAAATCACCATCTTTATCAGGTTTCCTCTTTATGGACACGGTCTCTTCCACTGAGTCCTCTTTAATGTCTTTTCATGATATGCTATAAATTTCTCTATAAATATCTTGGGCATGTTTCACTTTCTTTATTCTTAAGCACCCCAGGGGGGTTTTGGTGGTATTGTGCATTTTTAAAATTAGATTTTCTTGGGACTTCCCTGGTGGTCCAGTGGTTAAGAATGCGCCTTCCAGTGCAGGGGATGTGGGTTTGATCCCTGGCCAGGGAACTAAGATCCCACATGCCGTGGGGCAACTAAGCCCGCACGCCGCAAGTACCGAGCCCGCGCGCCACAACGAAAGATCTCACATGCTGTAACTAAGACCTGATGCAGCCATAAATAAATAAATAAATATTTAAAAATAAATTTAAAAAATAAATTAGATTTTCTCTTGGTTATTAATGGTATACAGGAATGCTCTTGGTTTTCCACGTTGATCTCAGAACCACTCAACTTGCTGCAATCAAAAGCATCTGGAGTCCCAAATGCATTACACTCCATGAAAGAAGCCAAACCCCGAAGCCAACATGCTGTATGATTCCATTTATATGTTGTCCTGAAAAAGGAAAGTTTACAGGGACCAAAAACAGATCAGCGGTTGCCAGGACTAGAGACGGTGGGAGGGCTAACTACAAAGGAGAGTGGAAGAATTTTGGAAAATTATGGAAGTTTCCTGCATCTTGATTATGGTGGCTACATAACTGTATGCATTTATCAAAACTCAGAATTCAAGCTCCCACTTAAAACACTCACACTGAAAAGGGTAAATTTTACTAATTACATCTCAATAAGCTTGACCTTAAAAAGAAAGAGCATTTGGAAGAATCCACACTCACAAGGATAAGCGTGTGTGTGTGTGTGTGTGTGTGTGTGTGTGTGTGTGTGTGTATAGTTGTCTCCAAAAATGCATACAGCTGACCAGGCATTAGCCTCCAAGCTCCGAGACAACTTCCTGATATCAGGGGTGCATGTGTGACAAAACAAGGATTCACAAAAAACATAATACACCTCCTGTTAATACTATAGCTCTGAAAGGACTGTCTTAGATGCACTATGGGCCTGGGTTCTAAAAGCCTGATCTTGACTGTGCTGCTGCAGGGAGCATCTCTACTCACAGTCGTTATTCAGAAACTTAAGCTGGGCAGCTGCTCAGGCTGGGTGCACAGCTCAAGGTTCCCGTGGCACAGCAAGCCACCTAGGCTTTGGTTCCGTGGGTCCCAACCCTTGGGCCTCTGCTTCTGCTTACCCACAGTGACCTTCTAAAAGGCTAGAGGGGGGAAAACAGCAAAACCGGCCCACTGTGCAGTTTGGCTCCGTGGAGATTATATTACTATGATTTATAAGCTACTATTTATTTATTGAGTGTTCATTATGTACAACGAACTGTGCAAACTTCTTTATAGGCGTCGTCACTTTTCATCTTCATATGGCCCCATGAGACAGAAATTGTTTTCCTTATAATATAGATGAGGAAACTGGAGTTTAGTTAAATCGAATAATTGAGTTTCACAACTGTGCGGGGGAGGGGGTCAGACTCAAACCCAGATCTATCTGACTCTACTGCCCATGACATACTGCCTTCTTCATTGACCTCAGTGCATGGCTCAGAGCCTGCAATGGCCCCTGAATGAATGAATGAATGAATGAGGACCAGGAGAGAGGGAGGAAGAATGTTGCCTGCTTCCTTGCCCAAGAGAATTCCACTCTGGCCCTGCATTATATATTTGCTGACACGAGGTGACAGTATAATTACAGGGTTCCAAGCACACAAACGAGCTTCTCTCTCCGCCCAGGCTGATCTCAGCAGAACAGAAACCAACCACGTCCTTCTTTCTCAGCCTGACACATGATTCTGCTGACCCCTGTCTGTAGACTCTTTCTTTTCAGTGTGTTTCAAGCCCTACTCCTCTCTGCAGACTTGGGACAACAATCACATACGAAACTCCTCCTGGGGGAACCGCCCTCACAAACATCTCATTCACTTATTTGCTCCTTTGATCCACACCACAACCCTCTGAGATAACTGGGGTTCTTTCCACAGTTAATGAAAAACTGAGGCTCAGAGTGGTTCAGGGACCTGCCAAAGGCCCCTTCCCTATCCAACAAGACTCAAAGCCAGGCCTCCTGCCCTCAAGTCCAGGACCATTCTACAGCCCACATCGCCCTAGCACAGAGAGGGGTTTATTGCTTATGTAGGGCTGTGTGGACTGTGCGTGTGGCAAAAATCCGAATTTGAAATTCGGATTTACCCCTGAATCCAATTTAGAAAAGCACAAAACAGAACGTGCTGCAAAATTTCAATTCGTGTTGTTAAGCGTTAAACTCTGCAATCCAACCCACTTATATCCTGCTCAAGTATCAGTTTGAATATTTTTTTTAAATCTAAATTGTAGAGATTTCTATTCTTAAGAAATCCAGAGGCTGAGCTTTGGCATTGGACCTGAGTCTGAATCCAGTTCCATCACTGACTAGCTATGGGACTGTAAGTGTTTATTAACTCCTCTGAGCCAGTTTCCTTGAGTATAAAAAAGGAAAACACCTACATTCAACAGCCACTGCACAGATTAAACAAGGAGACCATAGGTAAGGATTTAACATCCCAGACACACTGTAGAGGAATGACAAATCCTAGTTCCCTTTCCTTCTACAGAAACACTCACTGCGAATGCCAATTCTTTTAGGCACAAAACAGTTTTCATCTAATCATTGAGTATTTGCTGAGCATCTACTATGTGCCCTGGGCCCTCTGGTAGGGAAGGCAGCCAGCAAACAGATAATTATACAAACAATTGATTAATGACAACTGATGTGTTGAGTCTTGCTGAGTGTGTTTGGAAGGCAAGAACAGATTTGCTTTACAATGACTGTCCTGTGGCCACCCATCTGCCAGCCTGTGTTGCCTCCCAGGATCTGAGAACCAGACACCTGACCCTTAGCCAGAGGGTCCCCTGGTACAGGGTTATGGCTTTCTCCTCCTGGTGGACTTTCTCTAAAGCCCCCTGCAAGGAATATACTTGGTGAGAGGAAAGGACTGATGGGCCTTCCTGTGTGTACCATGAAAGGGGAGGTGGGGGAATAAGCCTGAGGGGTGCTTTGAGCTGGACTTGGGGTGGTAGCTGTGGAGTACCTGTGGGATTTTTCTGGGGACTTGTCTGCTCAGCTCATGCCCCTCCTGGCTCCCACGTGGCAGAGGCTGGTGTTACCCTGCCCAGCTTGGAGGTCTACACAAGGTGCACGCGCCCATCCGAGGAGGGTGTCAAAGGGCTGCAGGGGAGGGAGGGGAACAGGACAAACCTTTACTGATGCCCACCAGGTGCTGCACCAGGCACTGACCCCCACAGCAGTCAGGTGAAGTCGAGACTACTATACCCTTCTTCCACAGGCAGTACCTGGGACTTAAGAGGTTATATTCATTCATTCAACTGATATTCATTCAGTACACACTCTGTGCCAAATTCTGAGTCTAACACAAGGTCACACAGCTGCTAAGTGGGTGAGCTGGATTCAAAGAGTCTTCGTGGCTTCAAACCCCTTGCTCTTTCCAATCCAAGTGATACCTCAAGAAGGCAAGAGAGTTTATCCTCAGGGTGATCACAAAGTGGTTGGAGCGCCAGGTGTAGCAGAATAAGATAGTTAGCAGGGCAAAGCTGTGTGTACTAAACATTGAAGGAAAAGCCTATGATGATGGGCCCAAGAGCCTCCTCCATTAGACTGTGAGCTCTCTGACGGCAGGGACTGGGCCTTCCCCATCTCAGCATCTCCAGCGCTGGGCACAGAGTGGGTGAAACATGCAACAACATGGGTGACATTCAAATGCATTATGCTAAGTGAAAGAAGCCAGACTCAGAAGGCTACCTGCTGCTTGTCTCCATTTATGTGACATTCTGAAAAAGACAAAACTATTAGAGATAGAAACAGATGCATTGCCAGAGGCTGGGGTTGGGGGGAGAAGTTGACTTCAAAGGGGCATGGGGAAATTTTTGGATGTGATGGAACAGTCCTATATTTATGCTGTGATAATGGTTACATAATTTCTTTTTTTCTTTTTAGTTGTAGCATGAGGACTCCTTAGCTGCGGCCTGCGGACTTTTAGTTGCGGCACGCATGAGGGATCCAGTTCCCCGAACCTGGGCCCCCTGCATTGGGAGCGTGGAGTCTTACTCACTGGACCACCAGGGGAGTCCCATGATTACATGAGTGTATGCATTTGTCAGAGCTCATAGAGCTACATGGTCAAAAGGGTAAATATCACTGTATACAAATTATACTCTAATTTTTTTTAATGGGGAAAAAAGAGAAAAAGAGAATGAACATAAAAAGCAGAAGTAGGTTTACAGTGAAGCTAATGAAGCTTAAGTTTCAAGACCCCTCAACTGCATGGGTCCTGGAAGGGGTCCTAGCAATGTGTTCATCAGATCTGTTATGACTCTTTCAGAGAAAGCGCCTTCCCTCCATTGTGAAAGCTTCAGGCTCCATGAATAAATAAATAGAATAAAACTACAAGAACAGATTAAAAAAGAGAAGACTGGTGGGCTGCCAAGAAGTTGGACTCAAGTGGGACCCTAGAGAAAGGCAAGACCTGGTTCCGGCAGAGAGAGAGGTAGGGAAGACATCCCGTGGAACAGAACCAGCATGGACACAAGTGCAGGGGTTTCCCAAGGTTCCCCATGACCACACGAGCACCAGGAACCTAGTGGTCCTACACTTGTGTTCACCACCCAAGTGCACGTGTCGTGGTGTGATCTCCTCAGCCACTCCAAGCCATTCAAGGCAGGTAGACAGTTGTGACCTAACAGGATGTGAAAATTCTAGATGCCGGTGAGCTGGTGTAACAAGCTTTTATCATTCTTCTGGCTCCCCACACAGCAAGGACCCCCACCGCCTAGTGGAGGGAAGCTTTCACATCATATACCTGAAACTGAAACTGGTGGATGTTCACTTTTTTTCTAGTCTCCCTTGCAGCAGGGATGTGGGCCTGTGGTAGACACACCTGCCCAGGTATGAATCCAGGTCCTTCCAACCCTCTCACTCAGCTAAACTGAGGCGGCACCCTTCATCCTGACAATCCTGTGATACTAAGTGAACAACTACAGCCAAATGAGGCTGGTCTTGTGGGTGGAGTTACTGATTTCTTTATGGTTAAAGTCAGCCAAGTTAACCGGATAGAATGAAGCTCAGGGGCTTCCCTGGTGGCGCAGTGGTTAAGAATCCGCCTGCCAATGCAGGGGTCACGGGTTCGAGCCCTGGTCCGGGCAGATCCCACATGCCGCGGAGCAGTTGAGCTCATGCGCCACAACTACTGAGCCTGCGTGCCTAGAGCTCGTGCTCCGCAACAAGAGAAGCCACCGCAATGAGAAGCCCACACACCACAACGAAGAGTAGTCCCTGCTCTCCGCAACTAGAGAAAGCTCAGGGGCAGCAACAAGGACCCAACGCAGCCAAAAATAAATAAATAGATAAATAAGTTAAAAAAAAAAAAGAATGCAACTCAGATTTTAAAATGGTTCTGTCTCTATGTATATGTACATATGTGTATATGTATATATGTGTACATATGTATGTATGTATGGGTGTATATATATACTTTAAAATCTAATTATACAGGTTAGATAAAAAAGTTCTGGAGATTGATTGCACAACAACATGAATATACTTAAGATTACTGAACTTAAAACAACTTAAAAATGGTTAAGATGGCAAATTTTGTTATGTGTTTTTTACCACAATTAAAATTAATAAATGTCTGATGTTTATGAATCCCCCCCAAAAAATCTTTACACACTTGAAAATTTTATAAAAACAGAATATACTGAGTATAGGTCATTGGCTCATTCAATCCGTAAATGGTTCATTCTAACAAATTTAGAAGAAAACAAAATTTATAATTTTTCAGGTTACATCCGTTCTGCTTCATGGTACAATGCTATTTATTTAATTTCCTGAAGTTGTCAAACAAAATAAAATTTACCAATTTTAGAAGGCACTGTAAACCCGTATCAATTCGTTATAAAGGATACAATGACATTTAAGATGGATGAAAATTAGCAAGCAAATCAAATATGCATTTTTGAAATGGTTCTGGTTGTAGAGGGGGGGAAAAAAGCCTGTATATTACATTCTAGCCAGACGTTTCACTACTAAGTATGTTCCTGCTATTGATACCATATATATATATTTATACCTTGATTTGCTCCAGAAAAGATCTGAGGTGACTTGGTTATAAACTGTGTGGCTCATAAGAAATTACCACGATTCCAGGCCACTGGGCTTGTCAGCAGGAAGGACCGAGCAGCTAACAAAATCACTGTTGTCATCTCACCCAAAGTGGGAGGAGCTACAGGAAGGCCAATCACATCCAGACCTGACTCACCTGCTCATGGAAGAACAGAGATTGTCTGCAGCAGGGGTGTTTGGCCGGTGCCCAGAATATCTCCCTAATGAGACCATAAAAGTCCAAGAAAAGAAAACAAAGTGGAAAACAGCCAGGTTTCCTCCAGTGAGTGAAATTTAAATTTTGAGAGGAGGCTCTCCAGCACATGTCTCAATGGGGAGGGAGTTATGTTAATTATGAGGGACGGTTAGGGCACAAAGGCAGCTGATGGCTGCTAAAGAATGGGTCTGGCTGGGCGCTCTGAACCCACTCCCGTCATCGGGAACACCTGTCCTACTGTCCTACAGCTGATGTAAGGAAGCCCACGGCTGCCCTGGGAGAAGGCCAGCGAGTGCCTTGCTGAGGGGCCGTGCTGGCTGCACGACTCCTGGGTACCCGGCCATCAAGTGCAAATGGGCCCTGAGAGAGGAAGGCGAGACCCTGGTGTGGGTAACAACATTTTAGTTTTGACGCTTGGAAAGGTAATCCTTGGTACTGCTCTAAAAGGTGTGGTGGAACACTGCTTAAGAGATAATAAGTTGAAATACACTAAATCGTTTGCTTTGTTTAGAAAAGAAAGCTAAGTCCTCTCAACTACACAGAATGAGAACTACTTCTGACATCTGTCCCATTTGCTTTTGCAGATCCGAAGAGAATGGATAAAACTAGGTCACTAAGGAGAGAAAAATTCCAACACAAAATAACAGAAAGAGCTGGTTTTGAGGATGGTGATATAAGAAATTCTGTTCGATTCAGAATGAAAATAATACACTTGCTTTCCATTTGTTGTGAGCCCCAAATGGCCACGATCACAGGGCAGGCATAAGGGAAAGTTCTGGTGAGGGATGGCCTGTCATCCAGGGAATCAACACCAAGAAGGACTGCTTCACATTTTGGAAAAAAGTTAACATCACATAATAAGCAGTGTCAATTACTGAGCATGGCGCTAAGGAAGTAGGCATGATTCTAATCTCCATTTCTCACACTGACTATGAGGATCAGAGAATTTAAGTAATCAGGCTAAGGTCACACAGCGAGTCCATGTCAGAGTTGAAACTAGAACGTGAGATGACAAAGCCTCGGTGCTAAACTGATATCCTGACATTTTGACGGCACAAAATCAGCAAAATATTTTGATCACATATTATCTGTATGATGATGAATCCTCAGGCTTTGCTGAGGAAATCTTTTTAAGTCATCATGAGGGCTGGTTTATCTAGAATGAGAATATCTAATACAAAAGCCCCACTTCCCAAGGCTCTTGCGAACGGTAATACGACTTGGGTTCTGCTGAAAGCAAAGGAAAGCGGGAGGGACCGTGTGGATCCCACCACATAGTGAGTCTACTCCTCCTCCTCAGGACCCCCACCCCCTATCCCGGGGAGCGTGTGCCACACGCGCTTCTGACACGCAGACCCAGTGCCTGCTCCGTGCCCAGCACGGCGCTGCAAACCACCCACCGGATCTCCTCCCATGCTCATGACATCCGGAGGATCTCCCCGTCCACGGAGCTGGTCAGCGCCTGTGAACGGGGGATGTGGCCTGGCTGTAAAGTTGCTCGAACCCTTATCTGCCCATGGAAGGAGTGACAACCTTGGAGGCTTTGGGGCTCAGGGACCTCAGTGCTGGTCTGTGCTGCACCACGCACCAGACGACGGTCCTTGGACAAGCACCCAGGAGACTCACTGGTTTTATCTCCTCTGCACAACAGGGTGTCCCCACAGGGGCTGGTAGTTCAATCAAATGGTATGATACACAAGAAAATACTTTGAAAAGAAACGCTGCACAGATCTGTGAAAGGGAGCTCTGTGCAGAGGACCGTGGTGTCCCACTACCAAGAGGGATAAAGCAGAAGCCACCGTGGGAGTTATCCGCCAGTCCTGGGTGAGGCTGGGTCAAGCCCTTGTGCCTATAAGACCCAGGAATGCCCCACTGCTGGGAGACCAAGGACAGCACTGCCTGCAAGCCCCTCCCTGGGGCCTGGGTGGGGAAGTGGCCACTAACATTTCCGACACGTATTTTTTTTGGGAGGCGTGGGCAGAAAAGCCCCCTACCCTGACTTGTTGCTTCGTTCTGGCTGTGTGACACCAGGGAAATGCCTCTTCCCAGAAGGTTCTGGGGGTCTCAGAGGACACCTGAGGTCCAGCCTGCGCCCCTCCCAAAATAGAGAGGGAAAACGATGGACTACTTCACACCACTCCCTCTCCCTATGTGCATTTGACCAAGAAGGCTTCACTATAAACGGTACAGGTTGGCCCAAACTTCAGCACCAGTAGGATCTTACCTCGCACCCCTGCCCTGACTGGTCTGTGGAGAAATATGCCTGGACTGAGGCGTCCCTGGAGGTATCCCTGGGGGACAGTCTATCCTGGGAGGTATAACTAAAGGAACCGGAAGCCTCTGATGTAGTGTGGGGTAGTTCTACAGCTCTTTTGCCACGGCAGCAGGTAGAGCAGGCAAGTTGCTTTTGAGGGTAGGCTGGTTACTTGGTGGGTTGGTTGGTTGGTTGGTTGGTTACTTGGTTGGTTGGTTGGTTGGTTGGCTGGTTGGTTGGTTACTTGGTTGGTTACTTGGTTGGTTGGTTGGTTGGTTGGCTGGTTGGTTGGTTACTTGGTTGGTTACTTGGTTGGTTGGTTACTTGGTTGGTTGGTTGGTTGGTTGGTTGGTTTGGGGAGCAGTGGAATCCTAGCAACAAGGAGGGGTTCGCAGCACACAGCGCCGGGTAGAGGTGGCTGGTCTGGGGGAAGATCCGTAACAGCCAGCGCCCAGGACGACGTCTCTGGGTGCCTGTGGGCTGAAGCGGGGTGCAGCACAGGGGGAGGGCTCCCAGCTGGGCTTCAGGAACCACGGCTCTAGGCTCGGCTCTGATCCCAACCAGAGGGGTGATCTTGGGCCATCACACCATCTCTCCCCGGACCTCGGTCTCCTCATTCGTCCATTCAGAAGTCACTGACCTACTGACCTGGTACCTATTGCATGACCTGGTACAGCAGGTGTCCAGCACCACTCTGCTGCTGACGAGCCAGCAGTGAACAGATGGGGAGAGCACCCTGTCGAGCTCTGGGGCAGCCCCCTCCCCCAGCTCAGGCATTCTTTCATCCCATGACTGCAGGCTGACCCAGCTCCAGCCCCGGCCTCTGCTCGGCCGCTTGCATCTTGGGGACACCGCTGAGCATGAACTGTCCCCTTGTCACCACCCCCCGCTCCACTCTGCATCCCGAGATAGAGTGAGGATGTCAGCAAACCCCCAAACAGCGGTGGGTGATAAGCAAACGAGCAAAGCTGCTACAAGGCCATCAGGACAGAGGTGGACAGTCACCCCTCGCCGTGGTAGATTCCTGGAAATTGCCGCGGGAAGTGAAGTGGTCAGAAGGGGATCGTGTTTTTTGCTGTATCCCTTTGTCACCAGCAGATGGGAATCATGGGCCAGCAAGGCAGAGCGCTGACACAGCTTTCCTTCGGATGCATGAAAAACAAAGAATGGACGGACTGGGGTGGAAAACAGGAAAACACAGGTGCGTTTCAGTCTGTGGATGTGCAGGTGAGCAAATGATGAGGCAAAGCTGGGCTGATGAGAAATGACACCTTTCTTGATGGGGCGATTCCGCTGCTCCAAAAACTGCCGTGGCTCCCTACTGCCCACGGAAAACTGCTTGCCTTGGCATTGAGGGCCTCTACCATCCAGCCAGGCCCACCCCACCAGGCTCATGCGCCTCTGCTAACTCCTGTGCACACATCATGTGTTTCTGCCACTGTGCTCTGCCATCATTCTCTTTGCCTAGAAGGTTCTTCCCCATCTCTGTCTGCCAGAATCCTTTGCATTGCATTAGACACCTTGGCACTCTTGACATTTAGAGCCAGGTAATTCTTTGTTCGGGGCGGGGGGCTGTCCTGGGCATTGGAGGACGTTTAGCAGTATCCCTGGGCTCTACCCACTAGATGCCAGTAGCATTCCCTCCATCCCGGGTGTGAGGATCAAAAACATCTCTAGATACTGCCAAATGTCCCCTGGGGGCAAAAGAGCCCCTGATTGAGAACCACCATTTTACACGCAGATCCTGTGTTACTCTTTTCATGAAACCCTTCACTGAGCTTCTTAGAAGGAGGGTTATCTCATATATGTGTGCTTCCACACCCTTTGTAATATTCTATTAGCATTTAACATAGCCTCCTTTTAGCTTGATTTACGTGTGCTTATATCACCCCTCCTTATTAGGCCATAAATTCCCTGAGGGCAAAGACCACCTTTTGTTCATCTTCTACAAGCCATTCGATACCTATTGGCCTAGTGAAACTCAACCACTGGGTTTAACTTGCTTACTGTTAACACAAACATAACTTGTTTACATTACTTGTTTACATTTGTTGTAGAAAAAAGAATTAAGACAGAAAAGAATAAAACAGGGACTTCCCTGGCGGCCCAGTGGTTAAGACTCTGAGCTTCCACCGCAGAGGGCACAGGTTCGATCCCTGGTCAGGGAACTAAGATCCCGCCAAAAAAAAAAAAAAAAAAAAAATCAAAATCACCCAGAATCCCACCATCCAGCAATAACGGTAGTTAAAAAACTGCTATACTGAATATGTCCCTCCATTACTAGCATACCAATAAAATACTGGTACATGTCCCTCCAATCTTTTCTATGCAAGTAGAGTCCAGGGGAAGTATCTGCAAGCAGAGGCAGCATTTCACAGCCAGACTGTCATGGCCACAAGGGGCCCTTAAGGTCACATGGTCCACCCCCAGCAGACACCTGGATCTCCTAGGATGCTACTCCTGACTCTGTTTGAACCCCTGCATGTGTGGGAACTTGCAATCACCCAAAGCAGTCTGGTCTACCTTGGACCCCTCTAAGGAGCTCTTTCTTCTGCTGACCTGAAACCTGTTACCTGGGAGCTTATATTCCTTGGTCCAGTCCAAATTCTACCTCTTTAGCCCAACTGATCTACTCACTCAGTTTTCCACTGACAGGGTATCGATCCAGCCCTCCTTCCTCCCCTCTGAGAATATCCCCTCTCAAACACTGGGGTGGGCCCCAGCGGCCAGGTTCATACTACACGACCTCCCTCTGACCCTGAACAGGCAGGGTCTAGCTCCCAGGGTTTGGCACCGGGACTGAGAAACGTGAGTTAGCAGTTTCTGCTGGATACTTAGACTCAAGAGATACAAACTCAGGAGTGGGGACTGTCATTGTAGGTGCCCATGTTTGGCCCTATATGGACGAAAAGTAGAAACCTGGAGAGAGAGACAGAGTCAGAAAGAGAGCAGCACAGATGTACACACAGACATGGACACACGCAGAGAAAATGAAGCAGATGTGACCAGAGAAGCAGAGATGTGAGACCAGGGTCTGGGGGAGGGGGAGGAAGTGAGAACAGCAGGCTTCCCAAGAGCATCCAGCCCAGGTGCTTGGACCCTGTAGAGTCCAGCTGCAACTCCCTGCCTCTTTACAATGAATTCCCCTTTGTGGATCATGCTAAGTCCGGTTGGTTTTCATTATTTATTTATTTTTTAAAACATTATTTATTTCTTTATATTTTGTGGCTGCGGTGGGTCTTAGTTGCGGCATGTGGGATCTTTTGTTGCAGTGCGTGGGCTTCTCTCTAGCTGTGGCATGGGCTCAGCAGTTGTGGTGCGAGGGCTTAGTTGTCCCGCAGCATGTGGGATCTTAGTTCCCCGACCAGGGATCGATCCCGCATCTCCTGTGTTGGAAGGCAGAGTCTTAACCACTGGACCACCAGGGAAGTCCCCCAGTTGGTTTTTATCTATCCTGGTTCATGCAAAAACAAAAACAAAAAAAAACAGAAAGGGAAAGCAGCCTTGACTAAGACACAGCCTCTGACAACGGATGCCTGAAAGCTCAGGTCCCCTTAACCTTCTTCTCTCCAACATGAACTCACGTCCACTGGGGCTGACGGAGGCCTCTCTGGTGGGCTTTATGCACCCACGTGCACAAAGCCCTTCACGCCTCAGTACCACCAACAAACCCAATTATGATGATACCAAAAGGGGAGGCTTTAGTTCCTGAGCTGAGAGAGCCAGAAATCCAGTCAAGCAGTACCTACCCAAAGTGTATGTTTGTGTAAGAATTCACATCCAACTAACCCACAGTGAGGGTCTAAGGCCGGAGAAGCTGGAGGCTGTCCAACTTCTCCCTCTGGCTCCCTTTGAAGCCGCTTCTAAGCACCTCTCAGAGCAGACCTCAGCCCCAGCAGCAAGTACAACAGACTTTCCTAACAGCGCATAGCCCTGTCCTCCCCAGGAGCAGATAATGGCAGCTGGCTTACAGCGCCCTTTCTTCCAGCCCTTGCCAGAGCCAGGAGAAAAGCCACCCCCGAATACCGAGAAGGGCAGGGGCTCTGGATCAGACAGACAGATTCTCATCTCATCTCTACCACTTACTGGCTTAATGACTCTGATTAAGCTGTTTAACTTCTCTAAGTTTCAGTTCCCTCATCTACAAAAATAAGAAATAACAACAGTTCCCATTGCAAGGATTAAATGAAACGAGAATTTTAAAGGGACTGGAGTATTAAAACAAGACGGTTTTAATACTCACCAGGTGTTAGCTTCCCATCTCCCTTCTTGTTCATATTCAACGGTTTAATTAATTTTTTCAGTTTACTAAGTGACAATATAATGTCAGTTTAAAAACATAATCTATGAGAGATCATCCTCAGCTGGAAAATAAAAACGTGATTAGGACTCTTTTTTTTTTTTTTTTTTTTTTTGCGTTACATGGGCCTCTCACTGTTGTGGCCTCTCCCGTCGAGGAGCACAGGCTCCGGACGCGCAGGCTCAGCGGCCATGGCTCACGGGCGCAGCCGCTCCACGGCATGTGGGATCTTCCCGGACCGGGGCACGAACCCGTGTCCCCTGCATCGGCAGGCGGACTCTCAACCACTGCGCCACCAGGGAAGCCCCGGGACTCATTTTATTTTTTAAGTGTCTTCGAAATGGCACCAATTCCAAAAGTACGTCAGCAAAAATAAGCAATACCAGGGCTTCCCTGGTGGCTCAGTGGTTGAGAATCTACCTGCTAATGCAGGGGACACGGGTTCGAGCCCTGGTCTGGGAAGATCCCACATGCCACGGAGCAACTGGGCCCGTGAGCCACAACTACTGAGCCTGCGCGTCTGGAGCCTGTGCTCCGCAACAAGAGAGGCCGCGATAGTGAGAGGCCCGCGCACCGCGATGAAGAGTGGCCCCTGCTTGCCGCAACTAGAGAAAGCCCTCGCACAGAAACGAAGACCCAAGACAGCCAAAAAAATAAATAAATAAACAAATGTGGGGTTTAAAAGAAAAAAAGAATTTAAGAAAAGGAAAAAACTGAAATTATATAAAAAAATAAATAAATAGGCAATACCAGCAGAGTATACTTAATACTTCAACAGATGTACACGTGCAAGAGGCTGCAAGTTCAGTTTCCAGGCAGGTCCGATTTCCTATCAGGCCAACGAATGACTTCTTGGAACCCACCTTTGCTCCCGGGCTTAACTGGCCAGGAGGCCCCATGCGGATGAATGCATAGTAGTAGAGACCTCCCCACACTGTGATGGCAACAAATGCTTCATCCTCACTCCGTTTTCCTTTAATGTCCAGTAGGCTTTATAAAGCCGACAGGCTTCCTGAAGCTTGAGTTCCTCACTAATGGATGTGCGGCCAATGCACTGCTGCCTGGAGCTCCCTAACCACAGGTCAGCAAGCAGCTTCTGTCCCTGCTTCGGAAAGCTGTGCAGGAGGCTCTGGAGTCTTGGAAAGGGCAGCTATGCTGATAGCGCAGGCCCTTGTCACTGAGGGCCAAAGTCCAGGCCGCGGGCTACAGAGCAACAGGCTTTTCTCCACGCGGGGTCTCCTAACACAGGAAAAGTTGCCACTCCCTCCAGATGGAAGGCATAGCCAATTAAGAGGCTATCAGTGCTTCATTTTTTTGCCTCCATCTTCTTTAAGAATTTACAAACCCAATCATCAAAAACCGCAGATGGGAGTAGAGATTGGGACAATCTTTCTGGGAGGCAAGTTGCCCTTATCTCTCAAATCTTTACAGCCTTACTACCCTCTGACCTAGTAATTGTACTCCTGGGAATCCATCCAAAAGAAATCATCAGAGGCAAACAAAGATTAAGGCACAACTACATTCCGTGGCTTTTGTTTATATAAGAAATTGAAAATAATATAGATGTCCAACAATTTAAAAAAAGGAATTAACTGTACAATTTTAAAAGGTCACCAAAATCCTGTTTAGAAATCTTTTGGACACAAGGATATATTAATATATTAATGTTAATGGGAAAGGAAGATACACAGTGTAACTCCAACCACACAAAATTTTTGTATTCAAAAAGTCTTAAAGACTCCTCCAGATGCATCTCTGTAACGGAATTATGAGTGGTTTTAAACTGCCTTCTTTATCCTTTCCTTTTCTCCCTCATCCTATTGCCCAGAGTAGCATTTGATCCTTTATCCATCACTGTCATGACATAAAGATGAGTGGGACAGTCCCAGACATCACCAAGTTCAAGTCTAGCTGGATGACACTCAGTCAGATCATCACACCCACAACGGCGCTCTGTGATCCGAGGCTGGGCTACTGCATTAGCAGAAGATGCTCCAGGAGATGTTAAAAGATGAGTAGGGGGTTGGTAAATTGGAGAGGAAGGAGGGGACATTCCAGGAGGGGAGAGAACATGAGCAAACCTCAGAAACCGGAGTGAACATCGTGGGTTTGGGGCTACAAGGCGCTCAGTGCAGCTGGGACCAGGCTAGCTGGGCATAGGCTGGGAGGGAGCTGTCACTCCTCAGAGCACCTTCTGCCAGGGTCACTCCAAAGGCTGAGGGGAGGAGGGAAAACGAAAGAGGAAAGTGGCAAGGCGCGTGATTGAAAATACGAAGTAGGATGAACTCTATCTCCTAACACAGTGCTTGGCACCCAGAAGGTATGAATAATTGAGTGAATGAATGAATAAATGAGTGAATGAATGAATGAATGAATGGCTCAGGGGCAGAGAGGAGGTTAAAGAAGCAATTTACAACCGAGACTGCTAGGAAACCAGTGAGTCGGCGTTCCCCCTCTTTGGAAGGTGGGTAACAGATCCATTCAGACATATGCCCTGTGGTCTCCCAGGACTCAAATAAATATTCCAGTAGAACGAAGGAACAATTCCTGTAAAACCATTAGAAACCAAGCCTTAGATTTCACAGGAAAGGAAGATGCATGTACCCAAATTCACCACAGCACCAACCAGATGAAGGTGAATCTACTCCGGCCGAGAGGAAGAAACACAGAAGCCACTGCAATGCCCTTCTCTCCCCTCTGAGCCCAGAACCCATCCTTCAGGCTTGGAAGCCCAAACTCTGTTGCTTCATGTGTAATCACAGACTCTCAAGGGGAGCGGCTTTAAAGGCTACTGCCCCACCCCCAAAAGGAAAAAACGCACCGTGTCAATCCCTCTGCACCAACAAGCTCCTCCCCTCCCCCTGCCTCGGCCAACAAGGGTTCCTAATAATTAGTGCGCGCAAACCCTCAACGGGGCCCTGCAACGTTGCGGGACTGCTCCGTTAAGTTCATTATGAAAGAAAACAAAAGCCATTTTTCCCCCACGGATCCCACCAGTAACGATGAAAACAGTGCACTCTGGAACAGACACTGGCACAGCCGCGCCGTGCGTTTGCCTCTCTCATAAGGACCACCCACCCTCACCGTGCGTACCAAGGACCCTGCCTCCAGCCAGAACTGATTCAACCAGCACTGGCTCCCAGCTGGGCCTCTCAGATTTCCTCCCCAGGAATTTAGAATCAGAGCTGAGAGGTCTGCGGGTTTCTGGAAATGAGCACTGTAACCTAGCAGCTCTGGGGTGGCCACGTCTGGCTAGATGCTTACCAGAGCAGAAATGGATGTCTGCAGACACAAAAAGAAGGAACACAGAGAAGCAGAGACAATATTTCATGCTAAGAGAGACAGACTTGCTGTATAAGGGCAGAGCTGAGTCTCTTTTTTTAGCTCATCATTGTTACCTAAAACAGGCACAGAGTAAGGAGGTGGATAGATGCTGGTTCAGTGAATTAAGAGAGAGGCAGAGACAGAGGGAGCAGCTCTCGGGGTCCTCTCCATGCTCAGCTCCTGGTCTGGACTCTCGCACCTCATACTCCAGGAGCTGTCCCAGCATCCTTCCCATAAATGTCCTCTCTTGCTTAAGCAGATCTAAAGCAGATTTCTGTTACTTGCAACCAAAGAGTCTCACTGAGACACCCCAAGACTGCCTGGGAGCCCTGCCCCCTTCATCCCGCAGTGCAGCCCTTACACTCCTGTGTGCACAGATCCGGCAAGCCCAGTGTCCACACCAGCCCCGTCACTCCCCTCCCCAGCCTCCTCCCCCTCCCCCAATCTCCAACAGCCTGTCAGCATTTCCTCCTGGATCAGATGCCCCCACTCAAACCCAATTTCCCTATGTCAGTGGCTCTTAAACGTGAGGGTGCATCAGAATTCCTCAGTGGGCTTGTTAAAGCACACATTGCTGGGCCACCCCCACAGTGTCTTGAGTCTGTAGGTCTGAGGTAGGGCCCAAGTCTGCCTTTCTAGCAAGTTCCCAGGTAGTGTTGCTGCTGGCCCGGGGAACACGCTGTGAAGACCACTGCCCTATTTCCATCTGAGATACCACCACCTGCCCTGTTCAGATAACCTCCTTCTCTCCCTTGGAACCCACATCTCAGGACTTTTCCTCTGTAGTGACTCTTCTACTCAGCCCTTTCTTTTTTTATTTATTTATTTTTTTAATTTTAATTTTTATTTTTTGTGGTACGCGGGACTCTCACGGCTGTGGCCTCTCCCGTTGCGGAGCACAGGCTCCGGACGCGCAGGCTCAGCGGCCATGGCTCAAGGGCCCAGCCGCTCCGCGGCATGTGGGATCTTCCCGGACCGGGGCACGAACCCGTGTCCCCTGCATCGGCAGGCGGACTCTCAACCACTGTGCCACCAGGGAAGCCCCTCAGCCCTTTCTTATTCATCTCATGACACTGGCCCTTCTCATTTCACTCCTGGAGGGCTGTGAGAACCTTCTGACCTGCTTCCCTTCGCTTTGCCTTGACCCAAAATGGTCCACCTTGCACATCATGGCCAGATTCATCCTCAGGACACTCTCCTGCCATAACCTCTGGCTATTATGAATAAAGCTGCTATGACATCTGAGTAAAGCCTTTGTGTGGACATGTTTTCCTACCTCCTAGGTAAATACTTAGGAGTGAAATGGCTGTGATAGATGATAAGTATGTTTAACTTAATAAGAAACTGACAAACTTTTCTGAAGTGTCCGAACCACTTTGCATCCCCTCCCTGCTCGGAGCCTCTCAATGACTCCATACAGAGTAGTAACCTTTTTCCAAAATCCTGGGCTCAGCTTCCCAGGATCCTACAATCCGGCCCAACTTGCCGATCCAGCCACACCCAGCACATCACATGCGTTCTCACGTGGTCCTCATCGTGTTCAGCCTGTGTCCCGTCCCCTCTAAATCAAGTCCCACCTCTTCTGTGAGACTTTTCCCACCCACCCTCATCTGAAAAGCGCAGAGGCCTCTCTTCCTGAAACACAGAATATACAGAAACAGTCAAGGAAAGACAATCTACTTCCTCATTTTCCCACCTTTGCTTGAAAAAGTGTGATCATAAGAAAATGTTCCCAGTTGGTCTGCACTGTTACCTAGTCTTTATCCAGTCATCAAAAAAAACAGGACTGACGGATTTTTATGTAAAACAATCTACAGTTTCAATTCTAAAAAAAAAAAGAAAAAAATCTACAGTACCACACTGGCAACATTTTTCCATACACTAGAGACAAACAGTTACTATAACTTTATCAAATGAAGGAACAAAATGCATGTCCCTCCCTCTTGCTAAGGGTCATGTGATCTTCTACAAACCGGCGGCTGGGAGTTCTCCTAACAGACCTCAAAGAACACTAATAGAAACAGCTATTTGTTCTTACTTGTGTTACTTATTCAGAGCCTAGGGCCAAGAACCGTACGACAAAATTCTGGTAGGGCCTCTCTCACTGCCGGTTAGCATGGGAATCGGCACTCCCTGTGTGACAGCCATTCGATGACACATATCAAAAGCCTTTCAAAGACTCACACCTGTTTATCCGTAATTCCACTAGTATAAGGAGAAGGTCTGAAAAACAAAGGCGACTATGCCATTCCCTACAATCAAACAGGCGCACACAAAATCAGAAACAAATGAAATGTCTCACAGAGGCACGGCTCTCACATTCACGTACTTATTTCTTGTCATTCATGCCAAAAAGGATGTACTGTACAATTAATTGTGCTCAACTTACTAGAATGGATACAGCCATTAAAAAATGATATTTACAAAATGTCTTAAAACAGCACAGAACTGTTTCGAGCATCATGCTTAGGGGAAAAGTGGAATACAAAATTGTTACTATGTGTAACCAAAACTACTTATTTTTACAAATTAAGTTCACAAGTGGAAAACTACCAGAGAGATTCTCTACAATGTTATCGGCAGTTGTGGTGGGCTGGTAGAAACAGTAATAACGTTTCCTTTCTATTGTTAGGTGTTTCCAATTAATGATGAGCTCATTTAAAATATATATATCTTAAAATAAATATAGAAACCAAACCGGGCACGGGTGTCAGGTGTTCCCTATCATATAGCTCAGAGAAAATCACCTGTTCTTGATAGAAACATGTATCCGATTACAAGAACAAAAGGCAGACAAATGCAGAGAACGCAGGAAGGACTGGGCAGACCTTTGTTTTCAGCCAGTGCAGGCTGCTAAGAATCTCTTAGATGCAAGATTCAAAGGCAAACAATGCAAGTGGTGACAGCCCTGCTACTCAATTTGACAGGATTACAGAAAAAAAGGGAAAACACATGTGATGTTGGGAAGGCACTTTCAAGTATGACCAAACACAGATCGTGGTGTTTTAAACGGTGGGCCATAGAGGAGTAACATTTCTCCTCATGGTTCCAGAACCTCCCGGGTCTGCTTAACAAGTTCACCCTGCTAGCCTGGAAGGGCAGGACTGCAGACAGCTGGTCTGAGGACCTGAACTGCAGCCCGAACTCTGTCACTCACCAATGTAGCCCTCGGCTCTTGTTGTCCTCATCTGTAAAATGGGAGGGTCTTGGTAGAGATTCTTTCGGTTTTAAGTAACAGAAACTGACAAAGCTGGAGTAAGCAACAAAGGGAATTTGTGGGGAGGACACTGCGGTAGAGCCAGAACCCCAGGGCAGCTGGGCTTTTGTTAGTGTCTAGAACCAGGGACTGCAGAGCCTGGGAAACCATGCAGTGTTTCTGGCACCTCTGTGTTTTCTGAACGTCTCCTGTCACTCTTCCTTCCCTGCTGGCCCACCTTCCACATGCTCCTCGTGGCAGAACACAGCCTGCACACCTCCTCACGCTTACTTATTACGGCTCCTGCCTCTTGAATAATTGGTGTTTTAGCTTGGGCTACCGTAACAACACACTACAGACTGAGGGCTGAAACCACAGAAATTTATTCTCCCACAGTTCTGGAGGCTCAGAGTCCAAGATCAGGGTACTGGCATGGCTGGGTTCTGATGAGGACTTACAGATGTCCAAGTTTCTCTCTGTGTCCTCCCATGGCAGAGACAGAGAAAGACAGAAGCAGAGAGAGACAGAGAGAGAGAGAGGAGAGACAGGGCTCTCTGGTGTCTCTTCTTACAAGGTCACTAATCCCATCATGGGGGCTCCACCCTTGTGACCTCATCTAAACCTAATTATCTCCCAAAGGTCCCACGTCCAAATACCTTCGCATTGGAGGTTAAGGCTTCAACATACAAGTTGGGGGGAAACACAATCCAGTCCATGGCAACTGGTTACCTCTGAATCGCACCTCTGTGTTGCCAAGAGAGGGAAAACAGAATTGGTTCAGTCTGAGTCAGGTATCCACCTCTGATCCAATCAGCCACAGCCATGTGGAGAGGACAGGTCATCCAGCACAAACCTGGCTGCCTGGAGCCTATCCTGATCTCCAGGCCTGTCTGTACCTTGTCACCTGAATGAAAAGCCGTAGGGCAGCAAGTCAAGAAGTATTCCTCTTGGTCAATATTTCCCACAAAACTAAACACTCATGGAGGATAAAGGTCATTTCTCTCTTACCCACCACCACCTCTTCATGCCCATAAGGAAGCAGGCACACAGACAATGTTCAGTGCCTGGATGTTGCCTTTTTGGATAAACGGGGCTACACTTACTGAGAGAAGGATAAAGAGTCTGTGCTCCAAAGATATACACAGACATATCATCACCTTCTCAGAGCCAGAGTATGCTTTCCACCCTAAAGGTCAAGAAGATTTCCCTTCTAGTCAGCCATTCTTATTTTCAATCTTTCCCAGACAAAGAAAATGATCACCTGTCATTGCATAGAAACTCCTCTATATGTATGTTGAGTAACAGCAATGTATAAAGTGTATAGAGCAGAAAAGGGAGCAAAAGACAGACTGTCTACCTTCAAGGACTGAGACCTGAGCCCAAGAGACAAGCCATCAACACTGGCAAAATAAAAAAAAAAATTATGAGTTAAGAAATAAGAGAACATGTGAGATGTCTCAGGACAGCTGGGAAGGATATTGCCCAATGACTGGTGCTAGCGAGCTGAATGTGCTTTGAGGTGGCAGGACAGAGAACCCACTTTAGTTTAAAATGGTCCAGGAAGAAAAAGTAGGCATTAAAGATGGGTGGCATATAGCTTGGTGGGGCGGGGGGGGGGGGCTGGGGTATGGCCTTCAGGAGTGCGGTAGCAGTGACTCAAGTCAAAGCATGGAAAACACATGACATGTGTAGGGATGGTCATGGGGAACAGTGAAAAATAAGGTCGTTTAGAAGTACTGATACATTATGGGGGGCCCTGAACATCAGTGCAAAATTCTAGACTGGATTATGGAATGAATGTGAGTGCTGGAAAGGAAACAAACAAGTACCTGGAGCCTGCACAGGTCCTCTGAGGGCAACCATGCCGGGCAGCCCTTGTTTCTTCTTACGACAGAGAGACCGGCAGGGGACTACAGGTTTTTCAAGGTGCTGCTGTAACCAAGTCCCATCAACTTGATGGCTTAAAATAACAGAAATTTATTCTCTCACAGCTCTGGAGCCTAGAAGTCTGAAATCAAGGTATGAGCAGGCCCATGCTCCCTCCAAAGGCTCAAAGGGAGAATCCTTCGTTGTCTTTTCCTAGTTTCTAGTGGTTGTCAGCAATTCTTGGTGTTCCTTGGACTGCGGAGGCATCGCTCCAAAATGCCTCAGTTGTCACATGGCATTCTTCCTGCATGTCTCAGTCTGTGTCCAAACTTCCTTCTTCTTATAAGGACACCAGTCACTGGATTAGAGCCAACCCCAAGCCAGTGTGAACTCATCCTAACTTGATTACATTTGCAAAGACTCCTTTCCCAAATAAAGTCACATTCTGAGGTCTTGGGTGGACACGAACCTTGGGGGACACTATTCATGTCAGTGCAGACACTGAGTAACTCTCACCCTTATGTGCTGGTTCCAGAAGCTAACAGCCATGTAAGCAACTGTTCCCTGATCCTGCATTGGAAGTGACTGGATGCAATGCTGTGACAGATGTCACCAAAGGAGGAATCCCCTCGTCAGGACAAGATAAAGCTAGATGACTTCCAAAAATCCTTCTGATTATACACATGTGGGGTTCAAGGTCCTGTCAATTACTTCTGTTCTACTGATTTACCAATTCAGTCCTCTCTTTCCATTCCCACTGCCAAGACTCTGGTTCAACCCTTATTGCTTCAAACTTGACATCGATATAACTGTTTTCACATCACTCCCCCCTTAAAAAAAACCTTCACTGGCTCACTCCTGCCTCAAAGCAAAGTCCTGTACTTTGACCTCAAACTGACCTTTCCCACCTGAACTCCTCAGACAGCATGACATGAATTCTCAACTCAAGCCAGTCTGGTCCTTCAAACACAACTGGCACATTCTCACCGCCTACACCTTATCCGATATCACCTGGCATGGGCCTCCCTCCCTGCAGAAGGGAACCCAAACTGCATTTGGAAGACCATTCATTCCTCTTTCACAGTACTGGGGACCAGCCAGCCCAGCACACAGTACTTTGGAATCTCCGTGAGTTTTAGTGCATCCTTACTCTCCCACTGCCTTCCACTGCTTTTTTTAAAAAATAAATTGTTTTATTTATTTATTTTTGACTGTGTTGAGTCTTTGTTGCTGCGCGTGGCTTTCTCCAGTTGCAGAGAGCGGACTCTACTCTTCGTTGCGGTGCAGGGGCTCTAGGCGCGCAGGCTTCAGTAGTTGTGGCTCGCAGGCTCAGTAGTTGTAGCGCACGGGCTCAGCTGCTCCGCGGCCTGTGGGATCTTCCCTGACCAGGGTTTGAACCCATGTCCCCTGCATCGGCAGGCGGATTCTTAAGCACTGGGCCAACAGGGAAGCCCCCCGCCTTCCACTGTTAATGATCATTTCCGACAAAGGGGATGCAGCAACACTGAAGCAAAGACAAAGCAAATGCTGTGAAATCAGACAGATCCAATGGATCTAACAATTAAGAACTGGGCAAATTCCTTAACCTTTCTAAACCTCAGACTGCTCATCTGTAAAATGGAAATAATACTACGTACCTATCCCATCAGACTACTGTCAAGATTAAGTGAGATGATGTACATACACTGCCAGTGCAACATCTGACATGGAGTATAAATATGTGTCAATAAAAGTACTTATTTGTATTACAGTAAAATGGACCTAAGTTTTGCCTTTAGGTCTGGGAACAAAGCGCAGATCTGGGACCCTCCAGCACCGAGCAGCACACTGTCAATGACTACTCAGATGACATACGTAGCAAGACCCCTGTGAGCATTTAGCTACCCCCCCCCACTTCATTTTATGAATGGGGAGACTGGTATGTGTGGGTGGAGGCAGTTCCTGAGGGTCCTGCCTTTTCCTTCCTGGGTCTCCTGTCCTCAACAGCTCCTCACTGTAAATATCATAGACCCTGCAGGGCCCCTGAGACTCTGGAGAGAGGCTGAGAGGCTGTGAGAAGGTCCGCCTTGCTCCGAGCAGCTGGTACTTCCAGGAGATGTAAATGGTGGGATGGTGTGAACAATCAGGGAACCTGCCTGCCAGGAGGTTCAGCCCGACCCCACTCCATTTTACAGAGAGGAAGAGGAGCTCTGAGAGAGAAGCCCCAGGTCACACAGCCCATCAGGGGTAGAGCTGGGGCCAGAATCTACACCCCCAAGGCCCACCCAGTCTTGGGCCAGGTGGCACTGCTGGCAGCACCATGTTTCTCTGGGTCCAGCTCCACCACTAACTTGCTGGGGAACCCGGGGCAGGCTACCTAGCCCTCTGGGCTTCAGTTTTATCATCTGGGAAAGAAGGAGTAATGCCCGCCTTGTATGACTGCTGTATTAATAACATCACAGAGCCTTACATGAGAAGTGCTGTGATGGCGAAGACTCCGTTTCGCCTCAGTGGTGGCCCAGCTCGCAGCCCACAGGAGCATCGCACTAAATATGAGATGACTGAGTGAACTCGCTGAATGAATGAATGAGGAACAGGACCGCACAGTATCTGCCACATATTAGGTACTCAGTCAAGTGTGTTCCGTTACTGTGGATACTAATCCTTGGTGGATATTTGCCTTCATCTTGATACAGGATTCAGAGGCTCTCTGGGTCCTCTCCGCAGCCCCATGTAGCCCCTGTGCTTCAGAGAAGCTGACCATATCCCCAGATCCAGGGTGGGTCTTGGCTGGTGTAAGTCATTCTACACATCCCATCCCCCTGCCATAGGGATTGGCTCAGGGACAGGTGTGTGACTAAAATCAGGAGAGCAAGATGCTTGCTAGGAGCTTCTGGGAAAGAAGCCTCCTTGTGTCCCATAGAAGATGCTCTCTTTTTTTGGAGAGATGCCCTTTTCCTGCTAGATGCCGATGAGAAATTCAGCACCACCCCCCCCACCCCCCACCCCCACCCCCACCCCCCCGCCACAGAAGCTGCTGGCAATCATCTTGTGTCCACAAGGGGAGCCAGCCTTAACATGAGTGCAGGGGAGAGACCAAGAGAACCTGCCGGACTGCTGCTGATCCTGGGTCACTGCCATTCTAGACTTTTCAGTTATGTGAACCAGCATGAGTTGTATTTTTTTTCTTGGAACCAGAAGAATTCTAACTGCTATACCTCTGAACCTCAAAAGTGAAGACACAAAAGGAGACCATTATTTCCAATAGTATCAGACAAGAGACTCTGACTTACCCTGCCATTGGCAACAACTAAAAATTCTGGATTTAAAGAAACTGTAGGGGCTTCCCTGGTGGCGCAGTGGTTGAGAGTCCGCCTGCCGATGCAGGGAACGCGGGTTCCTGCCCCGGTCCGGGAAGATCCCACATGCCGCGGAGCGGCTGGGCCCGTGAGCCATGGCCGCTGAGCCTGCGCGTCCTGAGCCTGTGCTCCGCAACAGGAGAGGCCACAACATTGAGAGGCCCGTGTACCAAAAAAAAAAAAAAAAAAAGAAATTGTAAATTTTTTACTAAGTGGTCAAGTTTGGTATCACCAATCATGGGACAGCCTGACATCCTGTCCTCTTGACAGAAGGCAGTGGGAGGTGCACCTCATCATCTACACAATGTAGACACAATGGCCTCAGTCTAATCATGAGGACAAGTCTGAAGTCCAGAACGTCTATGTCACAGTCGGCCTAGACTCTTCATAAAGTTGGGGGGCGGGGGGTGCAGGTGCTGTTCTACGTTGATCAAAAGACACGGCAGCCAGATTCAGTGTATAAGCTTTGACTGGATCCAAATAGAAACAAGAAAAAATAAATAAAGGATTTTTGTTTAATTGGGGTTAATTTGAGTACGGACCACATGCTGGATGAAGCTGTGGAATGAGAGTCGATGTTCTTAGGTATGGAAATGATTGTTCATTGTACAGAACAGTGAATGGTTCCCAAAGCAAGATCCGCAGACTCCTCGGAGACCCCAAAACCCTTTCCAGGGGTTGCTGGGACCCTGGCAGAGGGTTCATGAGGTTGAAACAATTTTAATAATACTACTAAAACATATGCCTTTTTCACTGTGTTGAACTTGCACTGATGATGTAAGAATAAGGGGTAAAACCGCTGCCTTTGCACGAATCAAGGCAATGGCACTAAACTTTACCAGTAGTCATTGTATTCGTCACCATGACGCAGTAGGAAAAAAAAAATGCCCGTTTCATTTAAGAATGTCATTGATGATATAGCAGAAATCATCAATTTAATTAAATCTTGACGCTGGAGTACAGGTGTTTTTAATATCTCGTGATGAAATGGGAAGCATGCATTAAGTACTGCTGCATACCAAGTACGATGACTGTCTTGAGGAAAAGCCCTTGTGCCGATTATCCACTGTTTTTCAGGGAACAGTAGTTACTTGAATGACTGATAAACAATGGTTATTCAGAGTTGGGTATCTGGCAAGCATATTTTAGGAAATGGATGAAATGAGCCCATGACTTCAAGAAAAACCAATAGTGTTTGTTGCCAATGATAATATTCAATTTCCAGCTAAAACCAGCATTTTGGAAAATTTTTATCCACTACCATGAAACTGACAGTGTCCCAACACTTAAAAGACTTTCCTGATGGGATTGATGGTGATATTAATGAATGTGAATTTTTGATATTGTATAATGAAATGTGTCAGCATTTAGAAGATCTGCCTTTCACTGGGTAAACCAATAGTTTCTAAATGATCAAAGTGTGATGTTACAAATTACGCATGGATCCATGAATGTAAACTAGGTGGAAGGAACAGAAGCCATAAAATATGACCAGTTTTGAAACAGAACTAAATAGAATTCCTAAAATAGAATAATTGAAAATTTAAAATCAATGAATATGTTCAGCAGCTGATTAGAGACTGCTAAGGAGACAGACGTGAAGAAAATGACTAATAAAGCAGCAGAGACAAAAAAAGGAATCGGAAATAAGAAATGAAGAGATACGGAAGACAGAGTAAGAACCTAACATGTATCTAACGAGAGTACCAGGAAAAGAGGAAAAAAGGAATGGAGTGCAAAAGCAGTGTTGTTAACTATGAATAAATTTGAAAAATTACTAAGATGAATATACTCCTAAACTAATATTAACTCAAGAAAATAGAGAAAATCTATAATCATTAAAGAAATCGAATAGGTAGGTTCAATTTTTCCCACAGAAAAAACACCTGTCCCTGATAATTTTACTGGTAAGGTCACGTATTTTACACGTAAGAAAGAAATCCAATCTTACACAAACTATTCCAGGGTATAAAAAAGAGGATATATCCACCCTCAATGTGGTTTATAAGGCTTGTATAATCTTTATACCCAAACCAGACAAGACAGCACAGCTAATATCACTCACAAACATAGCTTTAAAAAAACAAAAAGACTAAACTAAATATTAACAAAACTGAATCTTAGGTTGTTCTAACAACAACAAAAACCCAACTTTATGACCAAATTTTGTTTATCCAGGAAGGTAAAATTGTTTAATGGCAAAACTAATTAATACAATTTGCCACTTAACAAATTAAAGGCCCCCCCAAAAAATCTCCATTATCATGTCAATGGAAGCATTAGCTAAAATACAGTATCATTCATTATAAAAACTCTCAACAAACTAGGACAAGAAGAAAACTTAGTGATAAAGTATATTTCTGAAAACCCTACAGCAAGCACAATACTTTATGGGAAAATGTTGAAGCATTCCTTTTTAAACCAGGAAAAGACAAGAAGATCTGCCTTCACCACTTTCAGTCATCTTGTACTAGAGATCTTAACCAGGACAGTAAGAGTAAGGAAAAAAAAGGAATTACTGGAAAGACACAACACTGTGCTATTCTCAGATGGCATGACTCTATCTGGAAAGCCCCAAAGAATGTATAGTGTGGCAAGGATGCATTGTTCTAACAAACAGTTGGAAGACTAAAATTTTAATAAGATACCAAATACACTGGCATCAATGAACATCAAGTAACTGGGAATAAATCTAACAGATGATGCACAAGACATTTACAGTAAAAATTATATTGAAAATCATTATAGAAGATCTAAATTAATATAGACAGATGCCATGTATATGTATACATATATGTATATGGATTGGAACAGTCAATATCTTAGGAACATCAGTGTTATTCCAATCAGACTCCCAACAGATTTCTGAGTGAGTGAGTGAGTGTGTGTGTGTGTGTGTGTGTGTGTGTGTGTGTGTGTGTTGTAATATATAATTCTAGATAATTCTAAACATGTATATGGAAGAGAAAGGGCTAAGGCACTTTTGAAGGTGGGGGGACTTGCCAGGCCAGATTCTAAGAATTTTCATAAGGTGATGGTAATTAAAACAGTGGTACTGGTACAGGGCCAGAAAAACTGTTCAATGGAAGAGAATAAAGAGCTCAGAATAGACTTACACATCCAGGGAAACTTAATTTATGACAGGGCTGGACACTGCAGATGTAAAGAGAAAGGACATACTTTACAATAAACGGTGCTATTGCTTTTCCTTATGGAAAAAAAATTCTGGAGTCCTACTCCACATCATATACCAAAATCATCTCAAAATGGATTAAGAGGGCTTCCCTGGTGGCGCAGTGGTTGAGAGTCCGCCTGCCAATGCAGGGGACACGGGTTCGTGCCCCGGTCCGGGAGGATCCCACATGCCGGAGAGCAACTAAGCCCATGTGCCACAACTACTGAGCCCGCGTGCCACAACTACCGATGCCCGTGCACCTAGAGCCCGTGCTCCACAACAAGAGAAGCCACCGCAATGAGAAGCCCGAGCACCGCAACGAAGAGTAGCCCCCGTTCTCTGCAACTGGCGAAAGCCCATGCGCAGCAACGAAGACCTAATGCAGCCAAAAATAAATAAATAAATTTATTTTTAAAAAATAAATAGGGCTTCCCTGGTGGCGCAGTGGTTGAGAGGCTGCCTGCCGATGCAGGGGACACGCGTTCGTGCCCTGGTCCGGGAAGATCCCACATGCCTCAGAGCGGCTGGGCCCGTGAGCCATGGCCGCTGAGCCTGCACGTCCGGAGCCTGTGCTCCGCAACGGGAGAGGCCACAACAGTGAGAGGCCCGCGTACCGCAAAAAAAAAAAAAAAAAAAAGGATTAAGAAATTAAATGTGAATGAAAAAACTATAAAACTGCTAGCTAGGAGCAATATAGGAGAATAGCTTCATGATTTGAGAATACTTTCATGATTAGGTAAGGTCTGCCTAGGACACAAAAAGTATAAACTATAAAGGAAAAAAACTGATAAATCCATTGCACTAATATCAAGAACTTCTGTTTATCAAAACACACCATAAAGAAAATGAAAAAATAAACCAGGGACTGGGAGAAAACATGTGTAATGCATAGTGACAGAGGATTAGCATCTAAAGTATTTAAAGAACTCGTACAAATCAGTAAGATAAGGACAAGAGAAAAACTGGCAAGATTTGAACAGGCTCTTCACAGGAGAGAGAACATGAATGGGCAATAAACATATGAAAAGATGCTCAATCTCATTAGTATTCAGGGAAATGCAAATTAAAACTATAATGAGATTCCATTCTGTACCCACCAGACTGGCAAAACTTCTAAAGTGTGACAATAGCAAGTGATGGTAAAGACATGGTACAACCGAAATTGTATATGTTGCTGGAGAAAAACGATGCTGGATAGCAATTTATGATGAACAAAATGTGAAGGGGACTTGGCAGGCCAGATATCAAGAATCTTCATAAAAGTTATGGTAATTAAGACAGTGTGGTCCTGGTGCAGGGTCAGACCAATTGATTAACGGAACAGAATACAGAGCCCAGAAACAGACCCACACGTCTACGAAACTTATGTTATTTGGTCAAGCGAAAGATGCATATACCCGATGCCTCAGCCATTCGATTCCTAAGGAAATCTGTGCACCAGTGCGCCAGGAATCACATATCAGAATGTTCACTGCAGAAGTCTTTTCTTTTCAAGAGCAAGAGAAAACCAAAAATGAGAAGGAACCCAAATGTCTGTAAACAGTGGTATTTTGATACAATGAAGGTAATGTTCTATTTCTTAAACTGGTTGGTGAGTAAAAGAGTATTCATTGTATTATTATCCATTACTGTATACCCTAACCACTTCATTGTAATCTTTTCTACTGGTACAATAATTAATTTTTACAAATCAAGGAGAGTCTGGAAATGGAGCAAAAATAAGATGTTAGAACATTAGAGTGTTTTTTCTTTTTTGGGTTTTTTTTTGCCGCACTGGATCAAATCTGCACCCTTGGCAGTGAAAAAGCAAGGAGTCCTAACCACTGGACCGCCAGGGAATTCCCCCAGAGTGTTCTTTCTTTAGGCTCTTCTTAACTCCCCTCAGCTTGGTGGCAGCAGGGCCAACAGCCATGGGTTTAATGGGCTGAATAATGGTCCCCAAAGATGTCTACGTCCTAATCCCCAGACTCTATGAATATTACCTGATATAGCAAAAGAGACTTTGCAGAGTCTCAAAATTAAGGATTTTGAGATGGGAAGATTATCCTGGATTATCTAGGTGGGCCCTAAATGTAATCACAAATGTCCTTCTAAGAGAGACGTAGGGGAAGATATAAAGACAGAAGAGAAGGCAATGTGACCATGGAAGCACAGACTGGAGAGATGCGGCCATAAGCCAACAGCCATCAGACACTCCAAAAGCAAAACATGGATTCTCCACGGAGCTTCCAGAATGAAACACTTCTGCTAACACCTTGGTTTCAGCCCCCCAAAACTCATTTCAGACTTCAGGCCTCCAGATCTGTTAAGAGACTACATTTCTGTTGTAAGCCACTAACTCTGTGGTTCTCTCTTCCAGCAGCAATAGTAGACTAATACAGTGGATAAGGATGCTCAGCTTTACCCGTCTCTTTGTCCCTGATTGTATTCACGCAGCACATCCTCTCCTCTGCCTCCTCTTCTTTCTCAACATTGGCTGCCACAGTGTCTCCCAGGCAGAGACACAGCGGTGGTTTAATCTCCTTTCACACATCAGATGTACCACTTCCCCTGTGAAAGGGCTCCTCCCTACAATTTCCAACCAAAGCCAGAAAAGTCGTTCACACACACCCACAAAATAACCACCCAACGGAAAGAACACTGGCCCGGCAGGAAGGACACTGGAATCCAAGTCCAAGTTCCCCACTGACTGGCTATGTGAACTCAGAAACTGCTCAAAGATGCAATTGGAATGCATTCATCTCTCTATCCCTGGTGCCCAGTGTATGCTTGGCACAAAGCAAATGGTCAATAAATAAGCAGTTAATCAATGAGCAATGAATCAATAACTCTCGAACAAGGATAGAAGGCCTACCCACTGAAAAACAGAATCTTTCCAACAACTCGTATCTCTCTTCCTCCACTATAATAAGGGAAAAGATTAAAATCCTAGAGTTTCAGAGTTGGAAGGTCTTAGGGTTGGAAGCCAGGGGCTCATTGCCTCACTTTAGCACCAATTACCAAAACACTCTTCCTTCTATCATGACAGGAGTTTGTCTTCTAATCGCCCACGAGTCCTAGTCCAAGCCTCTAACCACATAAAACAAACCTCTTTCTTCCACATCAGAACACTTTCAGAAATTGGAGACTTGGCCTCAAGTCCTGGCCTAGCCGATCATGTTACTGACCTTGATGAATGACCTAAAACTAAACCCTCATGCCCCATCTTCCTTGTCTGTCAACAAGAGCCTGAAATCACTAAGAGCCCCTCTAGCTCCAAGAAGCGGGGTGGAAAACATCACCCCCTTGGTGTTCAATCCCTCATCATTTCAAACTATCCATCGGGTTTTAAATTTTAATGCTTTATTTTTTACTTTTAGAATTGCTTCTTTTCCCGTGGGCCCATTCCTCTCCCTGCTCCAGCCCGACACCTGCTATTTTCTTGTATGTTCTTTACTTTTTCATTTTAGAAAGATTTATTCTAAGGTCTCCAAGTATTAATAGTTACTTTATATAAATAATATACAATTAATATAGGTATGCTATTTACCTATTTGTTTATTTATTTCTGGAGGGCTAATCCTGCCTTGTAGTGTTTGTTAACTCCTGCTTAGGAGCGGGGTTCATAATTTTGGAGTATGAATTCATGTGCTTTGGGGCTAATTCTGTATGATGTGTATTGAGAGCTCTTAGAGAGACTGGATTAATTTCTGTCAGATGTCCCAGGAGTAACGCTGGCCCAAGACCAATGTTTATGTTAATCTCTCAGCTAAGGGTACGCAGACCGTGCAGAATGTGTTAAACCCCAAATCCAGATGAGGACAGGTCCAAAAATGGTATCAAATTCCCAAGGGAGATTTTCCCTCCACCAAGAACCCTGGGCAAGACAGACAAGCTTCACTGTCATCTCTCAGTGCTTGGGGGTCTATGCTTTTACTAAGGATTATGCTGCAGAATCGCCCTTCAAGTCTGCACTTTATGCCAACGTTCAGCTCTGACTTAATACCCCACAGACTCAAGGCCCCTCTTTTCTCTATTGAGATATTAAAACCAAGTTAGGCCAATCCTCCAGTGTGGTATATTAAAGATGGCTGCGAACTATTTGCTACCCCACTCATGGGGAGGTAGTCTAATCCCCCTCTCTTCAAATCTAGTATGGCCTTAAGTGACTTGTTTGGCCAATAGAATGCAGCAGAAGTATCATCCTGGGACTTCTGAGACCAGCTCGTAAAAAGTCTTGCAGTTTCTATCGATGCTTCTTAGACACGCATTCTTGCAGTTCTGAGCTACCATGTAAGCAACTTGACTATCCTGAGGCCTCCATGCTGGAGAAATCACATAGATAGACCAGATGAAGAGGCCTTAAAACACACAAAAAGAGACAGCCAGGGCTTCCCTGGTGGCGCAGTGGTTAAGAATCCGCCTGCTAATGCAGGGGACACAGGTTCAAGCTCTGGTCCGGGAAGATCCCACATGCCGTGGAGCAACTAAGCCCATGCGCCACAACTACTGAACCTGCACTCTAGAGCCTGTGAGCCACAACTACTGAGCCCACATGCCACAACTACTGAAGCCCGTGCGTCTAGAGCCCATGCTCCACAACAAGAGAAGCCACCACAATGAGAAGCCCACGCACTGCAACGAAGAGTAGCCCCCACTCGCCGCAACTAGAGAAAGCCCGCATGCAGCAACGAAGACCCAACACAGCCAAAAATAAATAAATAAAAATAAATAATCTTTTTTTTAAAAAAAGAAAGAGACAGCCAGTCTGCCACTGCCATTTGCATCATCCCAGTTGAGACCCAGACATCATGGAGCAGAAATGAGTTTTGTGTTTAGTGTCCTGTCCAACTTCCTGTCCACAGAGCCAGGAGAGATGATAACAAAACGTCTGTTGTTTTAAGCTAAATCTCAGGGTAGTCTGTCGTGCAGCTGCTACAGTACTGGTTTACAGCCTTGCAAAATGATTCCCTCTCTGTTTTGTCTCCTGGCAAATTTACTTACTTAAAAGCTCTGCTATACTTTTAGGGGATCGCTGTTGTATTTCATGCAAGATTTTTAGAAAAATGTTCAATTCAGTTTTAGTAGGGAGGGGTTTCAGACTATATAGTTTTCTATACTGCCAGAAATAGAAATCAAATCTTTCAATTTACAGATGAGAAAATTGAGGCTTAGAGAGATTAGGTTACTTGCCATGGTCACAAATCAAGGTTCTACAAACCTAGGTTTAAGAAACGATCTTCTAACCCCAGAGGGAATACAAAGTCATCATTTGTATACATTTTAAACATGTTCTATGAGCTTAGAACTGCTGGGAAAAACGGCTGTGAACAAGATAAAAGTCTCAAACGTCATGGAGAACAAATCCTAGTGGAGAGACAGACCAGAAACAAGCAAGCAAAAGAATTAGAAGCATAGTTTCAGGGAGGGACAAAAGCACAGAGGTGTGGGTGGGGTGTATCTTGGAGAAGGTGGTCAAAAGAGGCCTCTCCTGAATAGGTGACATGTAAGCAGAGACCTAAATGGAAAGAGGGAAAGGGCCACGCATGATCCAGGGCAGTGTGTTCAGGGCAGAGGAGACAGCAAGTGCAAAGGCCCCTGGGTGGGATAAGCTTGTCGCCTTCTAGGAACAGTGAGCATGATGGGACTGAGCGAGTGAGGGGGGAACAGTACAAGGTGAGGTCAGGGCAGTGGGCAGGGGCCAGGCCTTGCTGAGTCTTGCTGACAATGGTAAGGAGTCTGAATTTTATTCTTAGTGTGACGGGAGTTCTTTAGACAGTTTTTGTTTGTTTGTTTGTTTTGCGGTACGCAGGCCTCTCACTGCTGTGGCCTCTCCCGTTGCAGAGCACAGGCTCCTGACGCGTAGGCTTCAGCGGCCATGGCTCACGGGCCCAGCCGCTCCGTGGCCTGTGGGATCCTCCCAGACCGGGGCACGAATCCGTGTCCCCTGCATCAGCAGGTGGACTCTCAACCACTGAGCCACCAGGGAAGCCCTTTTAGACAGTTTTTAAACAGCTAAGACCTACTTTATGGGTTTTTTTAAAAAATTTTTTTCCTTTATTATATTTAATTAATTTATTGAAATATAGTTGATTTACAATGTTGTGTTACTTTCTGGTGTACAGCAAAGTGATTCAGTTATACAAATATATATATTTATTCTTTTTCATATTCTTTTCCATTATGGTTTATTACAGGATATTGAATATAGTTCCCCTGTGCTACACAGTAGGTCCTTATTGTTTATTATTTTATATTTAGTAGTTTGTATGTTAGCCCCAAACTCCTAACTTATCTGTCCCCCACCCCCTTTCCCCTTTGGTAACCATAAGTTTGTTTTCTATGTAAGACCTATCTCACATTTTTTTTTTTTTTGGACGCGCCATGCAGCTTGCAGGATCTTAGTTCCCCGACCTGGGACTGAACCTGCGCCCACAGCAGTGAAAGCGCGGAGTCCTAACCACTGGACCACCAGGGAATTCCCCTATCTTACATTTTAAACAACGTCGACATTGGAGAGATGGGAGTAGAAGCAGGGAAAGCAATTAGGAGAGTTTTGAAATGGTCCAGGAGAGCAATAATTTGGGGTTGGAACAGGGCGGTGGCAGTGGAGGTGGGAGTTGATTGGGCAGGGAGGGTTTGAAGGTAGGGCTGAGAGGACTCACTGACACGCCTGGATTCCGCAGCACACAGTGTCTGGCATGAAGCATTTACAGAGCCCACTGGGTCCTGTGACTTCCTCAGGAGGGGCATCGAGGGACCAGTGGTTCTTGGCCTCATGTGCTCATGAGAAAAAGTCCTTTCATGTTCCTGTAAACCCACCGTGAGTCCCCAGCGTGAGTCGACTGTGTTTCTCCAGCTTCTTTCTCACGGTGGGTTGTAACCCACCCTCTTGAATAGCACGAGCTGCTCACCGCAATATCCTGTCTGACGGGCATTGTCTTGGCGGTTTAAACCCCAGTTGCAGCAAGACTAAATTTTACATAGATCACGGTTCGGCAGCCCACTTGTGAAAGGTTCGTAGTTGAGCACTGGGTTGGTGGAATCCAGTTAGGCTATTCAGAACTCATACAAATCAGGGCTGGGACCTCTCGGAATCAGAGGGATGAACCACAGTCCAGCACAAATGGATGACTTGGGATTGAATTCCCATTTACAGCCAATAGTGGGAATATTAGGCAAGTCCATTTCTGTTCATTTCGCAGGGGAGATGATGACACTCTGAATCCTGACTCAGTGCTTCTCAAGTTTCATGGGGGTCTTGTCAAAATGCAGATTCCCCAGGCCTTGGGTGGGGCCCCGGATTCTGCATTCCTAACTAGCTCCCGGTGATGCTGATGTGGTTGGTGCACAGACCACTCTTTGAATAGAGAGGTCCTGACTCATTCATGAGCCAACATATACTCATTGGGCACTTACTACCCATGAAGAGCGGAGAGGGAGACTAAGAAACAGATGTGGGAGGTAAAGGCACAAACCACCACGTCACAAGGTACAAAGTGACAATGCCACACTGGGGCCCCAGGAACAGAACTCTTTCTTCAGTTAGGGGCCCCAAGGGAGGTTTCCTGGAGGAAGGTAGATGGAGGCCAACACGGAGAGTGTAATGACAATAGTAGGGCACCTTCAAGGTCTTTATCCATGGAATAGCATGTCCTCTGCAATTGCTGATTTCTCCTCAAAATTAAGACTTCCTTTTAAAACTCAAAAACAAGATAAAGAAAAGAGGTGAAAAGGAGAGTGAGAGATTTTTCTAACATGAAGAGGTAAAGGAGTGTGTTAGGACTGTCCCAGTTGCAAGAAGAAAAAAAAAAAACCATCTTACACCAACTTCAACAAAAAAGGACATTTATAGGTTTGCAAAGCTGGTTAGGATTCATTCATTCAACATATACGGTGGTCACTGGGGCTGTTCACAGATGTTTAGTCAGACTGTAATTCTCCACCCACTTGAATTCAGGCTTGGTTATATGATTGTCTTGGGCTGATGATATGTGAGCAGAAGTGACACGTGTCACTCCCGGTTAGAGGTCCTTAAGCGCTGGTGCACGACTCTCCATCTTTCCTTCCCTACTCCAGTGAGTCCTGGCGCCTTGTGCTGCAATGATAGCGCCCTAAGACAAAGGAGCCTCCGTCAGCCTGAGCCTCTGGTGACGACGGTAAGCAGGTTGCCTCTGCCAACCCACAGCGCACAGGCAGCGTAAAGCAAGAGACCAACCTGTGCTGTCTCCAGCCACCGGGATTTGAGAGCTGTTACTGCAGCATAGCCCAGTCCATCCTCACCACTACAATAAATGCTTAATTAACACAAGCACTATTCAAGGCCTTCATTCTAGGATATGGGGCAGATCAAGGCCTTAAACGAGGAGCTGCAGGAACCGGGGCCTGAGTCACCAGAATCAAGCCAGCTTCCGGCTCTCTGTGCCTGTATCTCATCTCTGTTTACCTCTGCTTTGTCATACTTCGCCCCTTTGGCCACCATGCCTTCTCCATGTGCCAGGCAGCCACCAGTAGCCCCACCTTCACATCTTTCCAGCTCTGGGTCCCATAGGCAAGGCTCTCCTCTCCCAGCTTCAAATCAAGACACCCTGGGGAAGGATCTAGGGGTTCCGTTTGGGCCACAGACCCACCTCTGGACCAATCTCTGTGCCCAAGGAAATGTGTCGCTGGGCCTGAGTCCCTGCCCACCTCCATGGTTGAGTGGAGGGTGATAGGATGGGGTATGTGACCAGAGGGGAATGGGAAATGCATTTGGAAGCCCAGAGTACCATCCACAGATCCCTAAAGGAGATGGAAAGGATGTGAATACACAAGTACATGAGAGCAGCCAAGGTAGAATGTAACTGAGCTGTGACAGGTGAAGGGCAAAGGAAAAAGGGAAAATGTGGCATATGTGTGGTCACCCTAAGAGGAAAGGAGCAGACTGGAGAGCCACTGGCTGGACAGCTCCCTGTGCTGGCGTCAAGGAGGTACCTATGGCCTAGAACTGCCAGGTGACTGACAAAGCCTGGTGGGGGCAGGGTGTCAGGAGGGGATGTTAACTCAGTTAAAGGATGCTCCTCCTGTCTACTAATTTAGGGAAGCTTCTTAAAACTCTGACAGTGGGACAGACCTTCTGTGATCAGGAACAGGCTGAGTTTGGGAGAGCAAATACTTTAAACTTATAATTTTTTTTTTTTTTTTTGGCCACACCATGCGGTATGTGGGATCTTAGTTCCCCGACCAGGGATTGAACCAGCGCCCCCTGCAGCAGAAGCACGGAGTCTTAAACACTGGACCACCAAATAAGTCCTGGGGGAGCAAATACTGAGCCAACATGTGTGCCCCCGTTACCATCATCCCTGCACGAATAATTCAGGGGTCTCCTTCCCCACTGAGCCCAACTCAGCTTCATACCCCATCTCAAGACAGGTCCCAGGCAGCCTCCCATCAATTAAAAGAGATAAAACCTACTAGCCATCCTGGTCTAGGTACACATGCCATGCTTGAGGGCCTATAATACCAGATTAACTGTCAAGATTCCTTCAGACACCCCTACTGTGTGCCAGATACTTGGTCCTTTATATTTACTTTTTCTCTAAAATCAAAGGAAAGGCCCTGGGTGTGACTAAAACAACCCAGAGGGAAAACAGTGTGCTTCTATGTGAAGATGGATGAGATCTGAGGGTTCAGAACAAACCCGTATGTATGTAACTATTCATCTTCCAATCCATCAGGGCCTTCCCAAGGCCCTGAAGTGAGAGGAAAATATTCTCATGGCCCAAATGCAAACCCCCTCCTGTTGGTTCTCGGAAAAATTCCCACAGACACCAAGAATCCTGGTAACCGGTTGGGCATGTGCACAGCTCATTGTTGGCAATAAAACTGCAAAGGTAACATATACCCTGACTACTGCACGGCCAAGTCTACCCCATCCCCAAGCCTCTTGAAATCCCTTGGAAAATACACACACACACACACACACACACACACACACACACACATATACACACACGACACACATACACAACACAAAATGGCAGCCTCACTAGGTGGCTACTGAGGGTCTGACCCGCCTTCTCTCATTCTTCCCAGGGCTCTTCCAACCCCCCGACAATACACACTACAAAGAGGATAGCTCGCTTTAGAAGGAAGGGGAAAACTGAGCCATTAATAACCAGGTGAGACCCTCACTTGTCAGCTACCCTTGAAATAAGACACAGCAGGAGGAAGTGCACAAAAGCTACTTCCCAGCAGGCAGCCAGGATTAATAAACAAAGATCAGGGCAGAAGAACAGCAGCGAAATCTAGGTTGATGTTTTTCACTTCCTTGAGGATACGGCCCCTGTTTATAAATAAACACAGTGCATGTAGGCTGGCTGGGGGACTTGAGGGAAAGGAAGGGGCCCAGAGGAGCACTGGCTCTTGGAATTATTAAGACCTCCAAGATGATGCTGGCCAATAATATTGTATCATAGACCGGGAGCAGGGCCCCAGCGCAGGTGCAAGTTGCCCTTAGGATTCTGCAGGCGGGTCAGACCAGCACTTGGACTAGAACCTAACGTCTTTCCTCTCACAATTCAACTGAAACAGTCACCCAGCTCCTACCCTGCACCACACCCAGTGCCAAGAAAGAAATCATCAACTAACCTGAACCCTCCATTAACAGGATCATTTTTCTGCATTCCCCTTTTGAAAGCAGGCCCCAAAGAAAGGTAAGTTTTTGTTTAAGAGTGTATGTTTTTTTCTTTTTTTTCCATTTGCGTTGCAACAGTTGAGGAACATCTTGAGGACAGCCCACATTCCTTCCAGGCTTCTCTACATGTCCCTCCCTGACCCAGGGCACAGAGACTTCATGCTCGAGACAGTCCTAGGACTTAGCTAGATCTTCAGCTATCAACTCAAGACTGTTTTAAACATCAGACTCTACCTTCCAAAAACTAACATTTTTTAAAGATGTGCAATGTGGGAAAATGACATTTTCCGGCATAGCTATTGGTTACTTATGAATTAGGACTCTCTTTTTCCCCATGCAGTGAGTTGGAGTTTGGGTCTACTAACCCAGTAAGTGGTGGGAAGCTCTGGATCCATTTAGCCAACATCCTGGGCCTCAGCCAAAATTCTGTCCAGAGACAATGAGGCAAAACCTGCTCCTTGGAATAAATGCTTCAAGATAGTGCATTCTCCCAAGAAGACACAGAGCGACCTCTGTATGCCCGCTTCAATGCACAGTTTGAAATGCTTCCACACCTAGGCCTTGAGTTGTTTGGAAAGAAAACAAAGTATTTTAAAGGAGGCGAGCAGACCAGTCCTAAATGAGCTCCCATGTTCCATGCAGATATCAACCAGGTTTCAACAAGGCCAGCCTTGCCACTGCACTAATATTTCTTCCTTAATTCTTCCCAAGCTAAGCCAAGGGAGTTAGGAGGAAGACAGCTGGCAAGAGAGCAGCATCTCAAATTGGTTCCCATCCCAACAGCTTTGCCCAGTGGGCACAAGCCTGTCCCGATGCCCACTAACCTCTGTCCCCAGGGGATGACAATGACCAGCTCCCCTGCTTATCCTAAGGTCTCTGATCTCACTCAACACAACCAACTGAGTGCACTTGAAGTGCCAGGTGGTTCAAAAAAGAGCCTTGGGAGGGGGCAAGAGGTGGGAGGGGGCAAAAAACGACCACCATTGCCCTAAAAACGCTCACAGCCCACGGCAACACAGTCACCATCACAGCTGGCTGTCCCCAGACACCATCAGCTTGTCTTGACGCCTCTGGTTGGAAGGAAGACGCTCCCCCCACATCCTCAGAGCACAGTGACAGGTCTTCCTTAAATGTTCTTTGATGGGACAGAGGCTTACGAAACCATGAAAAGATTGCTTATAGGAAAAGGGACCTGTGGACAAAATCATAGGATGCCATACTAGAGGTCTCGAAAGCTTGAAAGAGATCAGTTTAGGTCAAGGACAGGCAGAGGTGGAAAGGGCACTGACCCCCAAATCCAGAGCCTGTGTTCTTCACCAGCTCACCTCGTGTCCTTGGGCAAAGCACACTCCTCTGCAGTTTTACAGATGAGGGGAGGACTGGCTCAGTGGTTTTTATTAGCAGTAAAACCCATGTAGTTTCCAAATTATATTTTATATAGAACCCCAGTATATAAAACAAAGAAAAGGAATCAGGGCTGGGAACCCAGAGCCCGCCCACTCAGGCTGAGTGGCCTTCAGGGAAGCCAGTTGGAAAACTGCAGGAATAATGTCTGAAAGCCCCTTCCAGAGCTCTTACAACCTCTCTCGGAGGATGGGAGGGAACACTCATTGACTGAATGTCCTCTGTGGTACTTGGCAATTTAGAAATCACGTATCATCGAAATCTTTGCAACAGTAAAGTGAGATTAACTAGGGCTTGCGAACTAGGATCTCCTGTGATCTGAGCTGTGAACTGGGATCTGTTGGCAAGAGGCAGAACTGGGATTTGAATCAAGGGTTTTCTGACTCCAAACATGGCATTTCTACTCTTTGCTAAGAGGTTTGTAGAAATTTGGGCTGAGTCGATAATTTCCTTGCATGGTAAATATAAACATATGTGCATATATGCCTAGGGAAACACAGCTTGACGAATATACTTCTCAAATTTTTCATCAGCTATCTCTGTAAGGGAATAGTGCAGATGATTTTCCATCTATGGACCTACATTTTCTAATTTTCCTATAGTGAACAGGTATGAGTTACGCAAAACAGGTGCTGCTTATTAAAATGGTTTTAACAACTCACAACTGACACATCCATGTTGGGTTTCTATACAGAATTAGGGGCTGAAGGGACAGGTCCTATCTCTGACCTTTTGGAGTTGACAGTGGGAATAACAACCCCAAATCTCACAAATTCTCCCTTGGAGCACAGGGTCCTGGGCTGACCAGAGGGGCAGTTCTCACGGTCATTTAAATTCTCTGAAATGCAATTCTTCACTTCTGGGGAGTGTGGTTGTTTTAGAAAGTAACTGCTAGCCCCTGAGACCCCACCCAAACATATGTTTCTCCCCTTCACCCCTCTTAGTTGTCTAGTATACAGGGGGTGGGTGCTAATAAAATTAAAGACGGTCACATGGACCCCAGACCAGAAACCCTGGCTGCTCAGTGTTCCAGCCCCAGCCCAGGAGGACCTATAGGGAGTGAGTCCTCCAGCCTGGCCAACTCAACTCTCTGGCCCACCCTGAGGCACCCCCACCCCCACCCCCCAGAAGCCACCTGCAAATCTGACAATCACGGCACTACTTCAGGAGAAAAAAAAATACCACCCGGAAGGCAAGACAGGCCTTGATCAGGCATGAGGCGGGGCCAGCCGTGCCAGCCACTTCCCTGGGTTATTCATGCCACCTCTGCCCGCAGGAATCTTCCAAACATTTAACATGCTTCCTCTAGGTACAGCACAAATCCCCAGCAGGTGGCAACAGCTGTGGAGAGGCCAGCAAGGAATGAATGACTTGGGGGCCGAGAGGGACATACACTGGCCTTGGGAAGAAAGCTCATAATGGTGGCCAGGAGACAATGCTGAGAATGGCTTCAGAAGGCTACCCTGACCGGCTTCTTTGAAAATCAGGCAAGAAGGGTAGGAGATGGGAGGTGTTCCCAAACGTGGGGAGTGATGGCGCACAATCAACCAGAGTCGGGAGCCCCTCTTCCTCAGACAAAGAAAAAGCCGGAATGGTACCACCGGCTCCCACACCCCAGAACAATTTCACCCCGGCTCCCCAAGCAGGTGGCAAATCTGTCCTGACTCAGGCAAGGATGGTTAGGAAAGGAGGGGGACTGGAATAGATGGCCATGTCTACCTCCAAAGGAGAACAAATCCACGAGGGAAGGAGCTCTTCAAAGGTCCACTCGGCTCTGGGGCTTGACAGAGCAAAACGCCCCCGCGCCCACCCGCAATGGCTTCACACAAGGCCTCACCCCAGATGACTCTGCGCTCTCCCACAAGGCCTGGCAGGTGTCATCGCCACCGTCAGTGTGGCCGTCTGTCACTTGGAAATTTCCCGTGAATTCCCGGAGATGCCCGTCTCTCTCTCTCCTTCAAACGCCCCGCCCAAGGAATCAGACAAGGGGACGCGGGGCGGCTACCCCAAGATTCGGGTCTGTCCTCCTCCGTCCTACTTGCCTAGGCCGCTGTCCATTTGAGAACCCTAAAAAGGAGGAGTATTTTTCAACCCCCTTAGGAGCCCTGCCTCCAGCTCTCCGCCCTTCTCCACGCCGATCCCTCCAGGCAGCGCCCCAGGCTCTTCTGGGCTCTGTCATTTTCACCTGACAAAAGCGTGGCGGCGGGGCGCGGCAACGGGCGACCCCAGGCCAACATTTCTTCCCAAGGAGAGGGACACGTGTCCCCGCGGCGCACTCACTCGGGGTCTCGGCCAAGCCCACCAAGCGGGGGAACAAAGCGGCCGGGCGCGGCTCGACGCGGACCCCAGCGAAGCCCCGTGCGCCCCCAGCCCTCGCGGCCCCGCCCGCCGGGCCCCCGCGCCCGGGCCGGGCCCCGCAGGGCAGCAGCCGCGTTCTGTGCCGCCCGCTCGCCCGCGACCTCGGCACCTACTGTACCTGCTAAATTTAGCGGCCGCCGGGTATTAATAGCCGGAACGACCGGGGCGGGCGCTGCAGGGGCACGCGCAGCCCGGGGGCCGGGGGCCGGAGAAGGAGGGGAAGGAAGGAAGGGACGCGGGGAAGAAGGCCACTTACACCACCAGCCTGGAGATGATCCACGCCACCATGGCGGGGGGCGGGCGGGCGCGGCCCGGCGGCGCGGCGCGTCTCGGATGCTGGCGGCTGCGGCGCTCCGGGCACGTCTGTCCGCGCACGGCCGCCGCCGCCAGACTGAACGCGCCCGCCGCCCTGCCAGGCGCTGGCGCGTCGGCGCAGCCGCGGCACGTTCCGGCGGCGGCGGCTGCCCCAGCCCCCCGGGGTACGGCGGGCCCGCGGCGATTGGGCGGCGAGCCGTTCGGGCACCAGCGGGGCCCGCCCCGCCCCGCTTGACCCGGGCCCCAGGCTGAATTCGGGAGGTTCCTCTGCGCGCCCCGGTGCCCCCGCCGCTCACAGGGGACCCTGAGGTGGTCCAGTAGGCAAGGCAGAGACCCGGGGGCCGCCCCACCATCTGTGCTCCAGTGGGGAAACTGAGGCCTGGATCTTGGGAATCTGTCTCCACCTGTTCTGATTCAGATACAGTCATCCCTCGCTCTGATACGGATACTGCGATAGCCTAATAAGGGACTTCACTGTGTCCAGATATGACCCCTCCAGTTGTCCCCCACAAGGCATTATCTGCATAAGAAACAAATCTGGGCCTGTGTCTCCCCTAGTTAAAATTCTAAAGAGTCCCTACAAGATCTTGTCCCTGCCTGCAAACTCATTGCCCCCACCATGCCCCAGATACCCCTCTAGCCCTTTTCACTTCAGGAATTTTGGACCTGGAGAAGTGCTGTTCCCTCTCCCCTGTTCATTCACTCCATGCCTCAGATAAAGTTTATTGCCTAAGGAAAGCCCTTCCTAGATGGCTGCTCAGCATTTCTGTATCAAAGTGACTCAGGGGTACGATCTGGCTGGGAGGAAGCTAGAAGCTGGAATTGCCTAGTGCCGGTGCCCTGCGGAGCCATTTTAGAGCCTTAAGCAAAAGGGAAAATGTGCATCGTATGCCCGTTTTTAATGTGTTTTTTAAAATATTGCATCGAATGTGATTTATCTTGATTGCTGCATGTTGTGGCACTCCCTTACATTTTGCCACCGAGGAGAGTGCCTCACTCTCCACACCCTAATCCTGGCCCTTATTATATAAGTGCTGCCTGGTACATTGTTTCCTTGTGCTCTTGAAAAACTTTTGTCCATTGCCCCTGGCCTTGGTTGCTGCCTTCCTCACCACCTCCATGGTGCCCTCTCAGAGCACTCTCCTCCTTTGCTGATGCTGTGTCATGTATAATTCAGTGTCAGATGCGAGAGGCACAGGAAAGAGCTAGCTCGAAGCCTTCTTTAAAGGAACCCTGCCCAAGACAGCTTCCTAGCACAGGCAAGGAGACCTCAGACCTTGGCGGAAAGAGGCTGGAAATGTACCTTCAGAGGTAGTAGAGAGAGAGTGGGTGTGATACAGGCTGAAGAAAGACCTTGCCCACAATAAAGGGACAGCAGACAGAACATCCTCTGTGATAAGGGGTCTCCAAAGAACCCATAAAATACGTAATACAGCTGTTGTTGTTGTTGTTGTTAATGCTGTTTTGACCCAGTTTTGAGGCCCATCAGGGACCGGTCAGTTCCCCTTCTTAGGCGGCCAAATAAGTCCACACCCCACCACCTGCTTTATCAGGCTCTCACACAGGCCACCATACGCCTGGCTTATCACCCCAGGGCCGGGTACCAGATGGCCGGGGACAGCTCCTACGCCCTTGAGCCCACTGAAATTATTCAAATTAGCCAATCCCGAACCTGTTTATCCTGCCTTGCTTTTTCCTTCCCGCAGAAACCACGATTTCCCTCTGTCTGTCTGCCTCGTAAGCCACCCCAGTGTTTACAGTGAGTGGCCCTGCATGGCATGCTGTGTTCCGTCCAGGGAACCGTGAGCAAAACAAAACTGTGAAAGCTTCTGCCTCCTCTCCCGATCCAGCCTCACCATACCTTCCCCAAGGTAATGTGGTGGAAACAGCACCCGACAAGAAAAAGCTTGGAATACCTACTCGGCAGATCAGGACAGTACCGATCAAACAGGGCCTTCTGCCATCCCCTCCCCCCAGCCCCAGGTCAGAAAATGCTGTCAGTGATGCTAGGTGGGGGGGAATTGGGGGAGGGGGAAACTGTGGTTCAAAGAAAGCCTTTGGGTGGGAAATTAGAGGAGAAACTGGTCATGTGCTAGTTCTGTGCTGGAGATGCCCCCATTCCTATTAATGAAATTCTTGGGTTTGTCTATTGCACACAACTGGACATTTTCATGAATGAAATGAGACCGTTCATGGGATTAAAATATCTGGAAGTCTTTCTGTTATCTGAAGAGGACCAGAAAACTAGTGGGACCAACCAGATTTCACTCGAGGGTTGTGGAAAGAACATGTTCAACAGTGCGAAGCATTGACGGGCACAGAAGGGGAAAGAACAGAGAGAAGAAAGTTGCTTTTCTGTTTCATTCTATGTCTTTCAGGGTAGCTGTTACACATATTACATCTCTCCATCACAGACCCCTTCCAGTTTGTCCTTGACCCTGGAAAACATCAGGCCAGGGAATGGATACAGCCTTCTAGACAATGCGACTCCTAAAGCCATATCAGCTGGTTCACTTTAAGTTATTTTTCACGTGAACTGCTGTTCACGCGGGTGCTTATGATCCGTTTCCACCCTGTAACCTTCCCCTTTCTTCTGGGAAGATCTCTCCATTTTGCATTGGGGAATGGTTCTACCCATACTCCAATCTCTTTTTGTTTGTTTGTTTAACTGAAGTATAGTTGATTTATAACGTTGTGTTAATTTTCCCTTTTTTTTTTTTTTTTTTTGCGGTACGCGGACCTCTTACTGTTGTGGCCTCTCCCGTTGCGGAGCACAGGCTCCGGACGCGCAGGCTCAGCGGCCATGGCTCACGGGCCCAGCCGCTCTGCGGCATGTGGGATCTTCCCAGACCGGGGCACGAACCTGCGTCCCCTGCATCAGCAGGCGGACTCTCAACCACTGTGCCACCAGGGAAGCCCAATTTTCCAATATTTTAAGTGTCATTTTCTCACAGGTCCTTACTACCTCGATTGGCCATGGGTGAGCACTGGACATAAGCTAGACCAAAGTTCTCCCCTAGGATTTCTAAAGTTGAAAATAGGAAAAAGACACTTCCACTTTCAACCATTTATACGAAATTCCAGTCAAGACAAAACCTTTTGCTCTACAAATTCTAGCTGCTTGTACCTGAACTATCAATAGTAACAGAAAATACGTCAGTGTTGCCCAGATGCCAGGAATGGGGGAAGGGAATTGACTGCAAAAGGGCAAGAGGGAACTTTTGGATGATGAAAAAATTCTATATCCTGATTGTGATGGTAATTACCAACATTTGTCAAAGCTCACCAAATTTTACACTTGAAATTGGCGAATTTTATTTTATGTAATTATATCTCAGTAAAGCTAATCTTTAAAATTAGAAAAAACAGTTTATAATGTGCTATGTGAGGCTCAGTAGTTCTAGGAAGCCATGTTTTTTATTAGTCTTTTTCTTATTGATTGATTTAAAATTTTATATATTAAGAAAATGTCTTTCAATCCACATTAAAAATGTTGTGTTTTTTTTCCAGTTTGTCGTTTTTTTCCTTCAGACATTGTTCATGGTATTTTTTTTCTTTTCAAATTGTTTGGGGCTTCCCTGGTGGCTCAGTGGTTAAGAATCCGCCTGCCAATGCAGGGGACATGGGTTCAAGCCCTGGTCCAGGAAGATCCCACATGCCGCGGAGCAACCAAGCCCGTGCACCACAAATACTGAGCCTGTGCTCTAGAGCCACAACTACTGAAGCCACGTGCCACAACTACTGAAGCCCGTGCATCTAGAGCCTGAGCTCTGCAACAAGAGAAACGACCACAATGAGAAGCCCGCGCACCACAACGAAGAGTAGCCACTGCTTGACACAACTAAAGAAAGCCCGTGTGCAGCAACGAAGACCTAATGCAGCCAAAAATAAATTTAAAAAAAAATTTGTAATTTAAAAATATTTTTAATTAAAAAGATCTCCCCAAGCTTTCTGCTGTTGTGGTTTCAATTTTAATTTCACACCTTTTATCTTACAGTCTATCTGGAATTTATTTTAGTGTATGAGTTAGCTGATTGTCCTGACACTATTCATTGAATAATCCACGATTTTCTCCCTTACTTCGAAAGACCATCTCTATGATATACTCTAATTGTTATTATATCAGGGTCTATTTTGGGACTCTGTTCTGTTCTGCCCATTCATTCATGAGTTACTACCAAACAATTTTAATTAATGTAGCTTTTTATAATATATTTTACTATTTGGTAGGGGTAGTCCCTCCACTTATTTCCTGAATTTTTCTTGTTATTCTTGCCATTTATACTTTCATAAGACTTTAGAGCCGTATTATTCATTTCAAGAACTTCTGGTTGTTATTTTTAATTGTTATGAGGTAAGATTTGTCAATTAATTTAGTGAGAATTTTTTTTCATTACAATATCTAGCCTTCCTGTTTGAAAGCAAGACATCCTAGACACTTCCAATGCTTCATCTGGAAATGAACAAAAATATAAAGTGATCTGATTCATGGCTTGAGGAAAAACTCATTGTATTAGACATTTTGGACCATATAAATAATTTTTTTACTGTATACAGTTTTTTGCCTTAAAGATTGATATTGATATGAAAACTCAACATAAGGTACAGATAAACCAGAAGTGGTTTACCATGAAAAAAAAACAAAAAAAACTTGAGTTTTACGGCCTCTAATTTTTTCCCTTTTCAGACGCTAGGCAGGACTCTAGCCATATAGTCACATGATTACATGTGCAAAAGTAAAATATTTTAATTAAGATCTGTTGGAGTGGCTAATTTTCCCACTCCATCTCTCAATCATGCTTCTCCTTGTACTGAGTATTATCCAAGTGGTCAAAAGCATTTTGGGAGCTGGCTAAAGTGAAATTGAATTGGGAATACATTGTGTTAGGGTTTGAAGATATAGATTTATGGACTTGCAGTCATTTCCATGTCTAGCTTAAGCTATGGCTACTCTCCACTGGAGGGACGGCTTCCAAGAATCCTCCTATTGCCCTCTGTGCCGACACACCCAGCTTCAGACACAAGGGTACAGGGCTAAAGATTGGTATGATCATGGTATGAATGTGTCCTACAGCCTTGCCCCTGGAAATGTTTGGATAGTGACAGAGAAATAGGTTTGAAATGTACAGAGCCAAAAATCTAGTCTGTGACTATTCTTCCAATCATTGGCTGTATAAAATTGTAAGTGGAGGATTCAGTTCTCATCAGTGCCAAGACCAGGAGGCAGAGAGAGCTAGGGGCCTGGGAAGTAGATTTATAGGAACAGATCAGCTAAGGCAGAAAGCAGGTCCCTGGCCTCTCTTCAAGCAGTGTTGGGCACCTGCAGCCCCTGCACCTGCTAGGTCAGAGGGTATGGTCTGCCGGCTTAAAGGTTCAGGTTGAGAGGCCATGAGCACAGGAAAATGCAGGGAGTCAGGTATTAGCTCAGTACTTTACTATTTCATAGCAGAAGTGACGCCATATGACTTCCAAGGCCAGGTCATAAAAGACCATGTAGTTTCTGCCTTATCTGCTACTCATTCTTGGAGGACTGAGCCACCAGGCTCATAAAAGAAACGCGACTACGCTGAGGCCGTATGTAGGTGTTTTAGTTGACAGTCTCAGCTGAGCCCAGCCTTCAAGTCATCCCAGCCCAGGCACCAGATATGTGAACACAGGAGCCTTCAGATGTCTCTAGCCCCTAGTCATTAGAGTCACCCCCAGCCATTGGAGTCTTCCCAGCTGAGTTTCCATATATATTGGAGCAGAGACAAGCTATCCCACCGTGTCCAGTCCAAATTCCTGACCCACAGCATACATAAGTGTAATAAAATTGTTGCTGTTTTTTGCCACTAGTTTGCGGTAGTTTGTTACATGACAATAGACAGATAACCAGAATGCCAAGGAAGGCTCCAGGTGTAGTAGCAAAGTTGGGATTTGAACTCATCTTTCTGATTCTCCAGACCGTGAACTTTCTACTTCACCAGTGATTCCTGGGAACCAGTGCCCGGCAATGATAGCATTTTCAGTGAGAAAAATCAAGGTAATATAGTGCATTTTTCATAAAGCTAACATATGCCATTTAAAAGACCATCTCTTATTCTGAGATTGTCTTTTATACCTTTGGGGTTCTTAATATGTCCTTTCTTTTATGACATAATGGTGATAGCAATTAGTGGTTGTTATTTTACTAATATCCTTCCTGGCAAAGTAAAAAGCTACCAAACAAATATCATTCCCTTCAGTTCCTTTTTTTTTTTTTTTTTAAGCTTTACTAGTATTTGAAATTCAGAAGTCCAGGGGCCATCGCTCTGTCCTATCCCCTGAGTATCATGGATTCAGAGGTAGATATACTGGAAACTTGACATTGTTGTAGGGTTTCATGTTTTCTTTGGTTGTTCCCTCTTCCCTTATAGAACTAGCACATATGTTGGTTTATAATTTATACCCCACCTATTTCCAAAAAGGATTCAAGGCAGCAAGACAGTTTTTCCCCTGGCATACCCCCAGATTCTTATAATGGTTACTGAGTCAGATGGGGCCCTTCCCCGGGTGCCGACAGGATTCAAACAGCAGAAGTGGGTGGATGAGGGATGATCTTGTGCTATCTATTGCAGACAGAGCTGCCACATTGCTACGTGGCAGAGCTCAGCAGGGAAAGGCAGAGATTGAGACCAGGGCCCCTTGGCCCTCGTCCTGGCCCAGCCCCCAACCGTGGGCTGGCAGCGGCAGCTTCTTCTGTTTCCTGACATGCGGTTCTTCAGACGTCCATCTTTAGGCTGTAAAGCTTTGACTTAGGCAACACCTCTTCCCTTCAGGTGACTGTCTGCTGTTGCCAGCCCTCTTTATAAATGGTCACCTATGGTGGGACCCAAAAACTTTGGGGGAGGCTAGTGAAGCAGAAGAATTAACAGTCTGATCTCTGGAGGAAGAGTGCCCAGATTGAACCCTAGTTCTGCCACTTACTAGGTATGTCATGCCCTTGGGCAAGCTGCCTTACCTTTCTGTGCCTCTGTTTCCTCATATGTAAAGTGGGGATACTAATAATAGTACATACTTCATGAGGTGGTTGTGAGAATTAAGCACTTAAACCAGGGCCTGGGAAAGGCAATTTATAACCACAATGAGGGGACTTCCCTGGCGGTCCAGTGGTTAAGACTTCACCTCCAAATGCAGAGGACGTGGGTTCGATCCCTGGTCAGGGAGCTAAGATCCCACATGCCTCGTGGCCAAAAAACCAAAACATAAAACAGAAGCAATATTGTAACAGATTCAATAAAGACTTTAAAAATGGTCCACATCAGGCTTCCCTGGTGGCGCAGTGATAAAGAGTCCGCCTGCCGATGCAGGGGACACGGGTTCGTGCCCCGGTCCGGGAAGATCCCACATGCCGTGGAGCGGCTGGGCCCGTGAGCCATGGCCGCTGAGCCTGTGCGTCCGGAGCCTGTGCTCTGCAACGGGAAAGGCCGCAACAGTGAGAGGCCCGCGTATCGCAAAAAAAAAAAGGTCCACATCGGACTTCCCCGGTGGCACAGTGGTTAAGAATCCACCTGCCAATGCAGGGGACACGGGCTCGAGCCCTGGTCCGGGAAGATCCCACATGCTGCGGAGCAACTAAGCCTGTATGCCACAACTACTGAACCTGCACTCTGGAACCCGTGTGCCACAACTAGTGAGCCCGTGCTCTGGAACCCGCAAGCCACAACTTCTGAGCCCGCATGCCCCAACTACTGAAGCCCGCGTGCCTAGAGCCCGTGCTCCACAACAAGAGAAGCCACTACAGTGAGAAGCCCGCGCACCACAATGAAGAGTAGCTCCCGCTCGCCGCAACTAGAGAAAGCCCGAGCACAGCAATGAAGACCCAATGCAGCCAAAAATAAATCTAAGTAAATAAATGTTTTTAAAAAATGGTCCACATCAAAAAAATCTTTAAAAATAAAATAAAATAAAACCACAATGAGATAGCCCACCCACCCAGGAGAACGGCTAAAATTAAAAAGAACAACAATACCAATTGCTGAAAGCAAACACTCAAAAGCAAGTGGAAGTCTTCTACATTGTTGATGGGAATGAAAAATGACACAACCACTTTGGAAAACATGTTAGTTGTTTATAAAATGCCAAATGTTTTTAAAATTTCATTCATAAAATAAAATATACACATAAAGTGCATAAAAACGAGATGATGCATAAGTCTTTACAGAAAAAGAAATATATGTTTACCAAATGGCCCACTATACATTTACCTCCTGGGTATTTTACCTAGGAGAAATAAAAACATATGATCACACAGACTTGGAAACAAATGTTCACAGTAGCATGATTTGTAACAGCTAAAATAGGAAACAACCCAAATGACCATCAACAGGTGAATGGATAAACAAAATGTGGTGTATCCATACAATGAAATACTACTCAGTTATAAAAAGGTATGATCTACTGACACACGCAATAACATGGATGAATCTCAAAAAACTTTATGCTGAGAAAAATAAATAAAACCAGCAACAAAAGAATACATACTGTGTTATTCATTTATAGGAAATGCTAGGGAAGACAAATCTAATCTACATTGACAGAAAGCGGATTGATACTTGTACAGGGTGGAGAGAGAAGATTGACGGGGGGAGAGAAATGTTCTCTCTACGTATATTGTGATGGATGTGGCCTAGTATATGTATTTTTTAAAACGCAACGAACCATACACTTAAAATGTATGAATTTTATTATATGGAAATTATAGCTCAGTAAGTCGATTTTTTAAAATCTACCTATTTGTATATAATATGATGCTCTAGCTGAAACTTGGGCTAAGGAAGGGAAGACGGTTGTAAAGTTGGGGAGAGTGAGAAGGAGGTAGAACCCATGAGCGTGAGCTGAAACCCACAAGATTGGACAGGAAGCTGTGTCTGTCACTCACCACCTCCAACCCTGATGAAGGGTATCCTGCAGGAGAAACTGGCATTCTTTGTCACGGAGCCTAGCACACAGCTGGTTCAGCAGTCAGGGAAACCGAAGGAAGAAGCAGGGCGTGGTGGAGCCCTGCAGGCCTGGATGCTGTCCCAGCCACCAAGGTGAGCAGAGAAGCAACAATGTGCAATAAAAGCAACTGCCCTGACTTTCCATGTGCGAGAAATAATATGGCTGCTGCTTCAGCTCTGCCCTCCAGATCTCACGAGAAGTCTCCTGTGGCCCAATTCAGCAGAAGCATACAGGGAAGGAAATTCTGCGAAATGCAGGTCAGACCAGCCAAATTGACACTTCACAAAGCCACCCTAAGTTTGCAGTTTCATGACTTAAAGCCAGTAGGTAGTTATGTAAGTGTTCTTACATTATTCTCTCTATTTTTTGTGTGCCTGAAATATCTGATGATAGTTTAAATGTTCCTCACAGCTGGGGAATTGTAATCATGTTGGTTATACCTGCCCCTGACCTCTACAGCCTATACATATAGAATCTTAGATGTGGCCACTGAGACTCCAGGTCACCCAGCCAGCAAAGGGTGGCGCCGGGACCCAGGACTGCCTTCCATGCTCTTTCCTCTAGATCAGGCTGCCTTCAGCAGACATGAGTAACTTCAAGAGGTGGTTGCTACAGTATCTATCTTTTTACCTAGGTTTCTTGTTTGACGTCTGTCTCTTGTCACTAAAATATTAACTCCATGAAAATAGGGGCATTTGTTCATTTTGTTCACTGCTGTATCCTCAGAATCTAGGACAGTGACTGGCACACAGCAGGTGCTCAATAAGTGTTTGTTGAATGAATGAATAAATGTTCTAAGAGAATTATGTTTCTCACATCACATAAAAGCTTTGGATACATTCTTGTTCAAACCAACAAGACACCCTCCACACACCCCCTCCAGCCTAAGGTTTCTAAAGCAGCAGCCAATATACCAGAATCATCATGGTCAGCATACAGCATTGACTTATGGCCCATCTTCATAAAAAAAGAACAAATCCTAAGGAATTCACTGACCTCATTGAGAAGGGCCCAACATCCCAAAGGCTGAGTCAGCAAGACTGCATTGTGTGCCTGAACAGTGTGATTCCAGCGGTGCTCAGCTATCGAGCATGAAGACCTAGCCCCTATGACTTCCCACCAGGATGCCTCAGACTGCCTCCTACTGTTTTATGAATCCCGATGCATCAACTAAGAGAGCTAGGCTGTGCCACAGTAACAAACAACCCCAAACGCTCCATGGCTTATCGCACAAAGTTATTTCTCTCTAATGCCACGTGACAATCACAGGTTGGCTACTCTGCAAGTCTTCACTCTGGGACTGAGGCTGACAGAACAGCCACCCTTGAAATGTGGCTTGGGAAGGGGTACCCTGGAGAGTCTCATACTGATGATTAAATTCTCTAGTCCAAAAGTGATGAATAGCCCCTAAGCTCATATCTCATTGACCCTTTTCTCATGGTCCCACCTTACCACAGAGTAGCTAAGAAGTACAATGCTATTATAGGGCTCAAAGAAAGAAGCTAGAAATAGCCATCACTACCACATCAGGACCAACCCCCCTCACGTGCCAAAACCTACTCCGTTCCCCCTCCCCAATAATGCCCAGGCTTCTACAATTCTCTTAGCTATTAGAAGGCAAAGCTGATCTAGTACCCTATTCCCTCTGGATCCCGCACTCTGCTCTCCATGGTGATGTCTGACTAAATTGATCAATTAATTTGGATTCTGTTAATGAGTGCTAATGTTTCACATAGCAGGTTTCTATAGACCGCACCGTGTTCCCTCCAAATTAATATGTTAAAGTCCTATCCCCCAATGTGATATATTTGGATATGGGACCTTTAGGAGGTAATTAGATCTAGATGAGGTCATGAGGGTGGGGTGTTCATATGGGATTAGTGCTCTTATAAAAAGAGATACCAGAGAGTTTGTTCTCTCTCTCTCTTTCTCTCTCTCTATCTCCCATGTGAGGACACAGCGAGAGGGTGACCAGCTGCAAGCCAGGAAGAGAGCTCTCACCAGGGACTGAATTGACTGGCACATGAATCTTGGACTTCCCAACCTCTGGAACTGTGAGAAATAAATTCCTGTTGTTTAAGCCACCTAGTCTAAGGCATTTCTGTTATAGCAGCTCAGGCTTCAATGTCTTCAAGGTAAGAGTCCAGCATTTTAAAAAGGGCTACCTGGAGACAAAAACTTCAACTCAGGCATGGAGGGAAGCTCTTTGGGGGTAACAGTTCAGGGTCCATGGGACCTCTGAGGCCCCTGAACTCATCCCACACAAGTTTAGATACTCACACATGCCTGGTAAGATACATGCTAGACAAGCAAAGTGGATTAAGCAATGTGGACTGTACTAAGAGTCAGAATTTTCAGAGTTCTGCCTGCACAACTAGTGAGCCATTGACCTTGGAACAAATTACAACCTGTCTGAACTTCAGGTGTTTGTTTTCCACCAGGAACGTAGGGGAAATCATCTTTGCCCTGCTTACCTGATAAGATTGTTATGAGGCTCAAATGAAACTGCCCCATAAAGTTTTTAATATGATTCCAATTATTCCCATGAGATGTTGATTCATTCCTAGAATGGAAAGGAAAACAAGATCACAGATGGACATAAAGGTGTGCAAAGGGCCAACTATTCCCATCCAAGACTTTCTGACTGCTGAGGACTCCCAGATGCTGAGGGATATTCACCAACAGCCAACTACAGGCGTACCAAGCCCCAAGTACTGATTCTCTGAGATGAGAACCGTGATGCCCACACCCACAGCCCAGACTCCCCACAGCTCAGCTGTGGAAGAGTGGGGTTTGGATCCACAGCACATTCCCTCTTGTAGGTGGATTTTAATATTGCTTCCCCCACTGCTGGCTTTCTCTCTATGGCAGCATAGAGAGAAAGCAGCTTCCACCTAGTACTTATCCTGGCTGTGTTCAATGTCAGAAGACCCTTTTCTCATCACCCTGGACTCTTATACATCTTATAAGATCCTGTCTGGAGCAAACCTGATCACTCCCTTCTTTGTTTCTCCTGAAGTTTTGTTCACACCTAGCAGGGAGTAGTGAAATGTCTTGTATTTCATTACACATCTTTCAATCCCAGCAGACTGGGAGATTCAAGAGAACATAGGCCTGGCTTCTCCATCCACGGTTTCTGGCTCCTTGGCTCATGACCCAATGGTAGGCATGTGGCAGGTGTTACATGTAAGCTTGTTGAATGAATGAATGAATCAAAAACACTAGACAGACTCCCAGGCTATGCCTACTTTACCAGAGCTGTATTTCTCTTACTGTGCCTCTCTGATATTTGTGTCTGCATGTAGGTGGTAGCCACACAGAGGGCTGAAGACAGATGGCCCAGCAGCCCCAGACTTCTATCCTCCCAGGTTGGCAGTCCCAGAAGACAAAGAATCTCTATTCCCTCGTATCCAACCCAGAGAAGAGGCTGATTGCTCTTCTCACCACATCCCCAGCTTCTACCCAACCTCTTTAGCTTCCTGACGTCTTTCAAGAGTGTTAACAGTCTCACTAATGACCAACTAAAGAGTTCATTTACTACTTCACAAAGCTGATGTTATAGATTGAATGTTTGTGTGTCGTGTCACCACCTGCCCCCCGTCACCCACTGCAAATTCATATGTTGGAAGCTAATCCCCAATGTGTTGGTATTTGGAGGTGGGGCCTTTGGGATGTGATTAGGTCATGAGGGTGGAGTCTTCATGAATGGGATTAGTGCCCTCAAAAAAGAGCTCCCTCACCTCACCCTTTCTACCAAGTGAGGGCACAGCAAAGTGACTGCTGACTATGAACTAGGAAGTGGGTTCTCATGAGACATGGAATCTGCTGGCATCTTGCTTGATCTTGGACTTTCCAGCCTCCAGAACTATGAGAGATAAATGTTTGTCAGTTAAGCCACCCAGTCTATGGTATTTTTTCTCTCCCTAAATTTATTTAGTTATTCTTGGCTGAGTTGGGTCTTCGTTGCTGTGCGTGGGCTTTCTTCAGTTGCGGTGAGTGGAGGCTACTCTTCTTGCAGTGTGCTGGCTTCTCATTGCGTTGGCTTCTCTTGTTGCAGAGCACGGGCTCTAGGCGTGCAGGTTTCAGTACTTGTGGCTTGCAGGCTCCAGAGCGCAGGCTCAGTGGTTGTGGCACATGGGCTTAGTTGCTTCGTGGTATGTGGGATCTTCCCGGACCAGGGCTCGAACTTTTGTCCCATGCACTGGCAGCCAGATTCCCAACCACTGCATCACCAGGGAAGTCCCATAGTCTATGGTATTTTGTTGTAGTAACCCGAATGGACTAAGACAGCTGGGCTGGACAAGTGCTGAGCAGAGCTTACTGCCTACCCCTCTTTTCCCAAAGGTCCAGGATCCTCTGGGCAAGGACCTAGAGAGAGTTGATTAGATTTCAGGGTAATGTCCCACTGAGAAATGTGAAGGAAGTTCACACTTCCCTGCAATGCCATTGTTCTAGAAGACCTGGCTGACATGTCCGGAAAAACAAGTAGCTCTCGCTCCACACGTGAGAACTGAGAATTATACAAGCAGAGAATTTCCAGACCAGAAGAAACCTGGTTCACCCATCTGACTTCAGGAAACATAAAATTTAGGCTATCCAGGAAAGAAGAGTCTATCTCAGTAGAAACAACAACAACAACAATAATGATGATAATGATAAACTATTGCTTTCGGAACATCAGTTTCTTATCCACAAAATGGTGATCTCCCACAGGGTTATTTACAAGATAATTAAATTAAATTAAGTCACACATATGAAGCAAGTACCAGGTAGACACAAAGGAAGCACTCCCTAAATTTCTCCTGCCTCCCTGTCACAACCAGCCTTTATCTCACCGAATTAGAGAATGAAAGTTCATAAATGATCAAAAATTTTTTTTTTGCCACACCGCTCGACTTGCGGGATCTTAGTTCCCTGACCAGGGATTGAACCCAGGCCCTCAGCAGAGAAAGCACGGAGTCCTAACCACTGGACCACCAGGGAATTCCCCATAAATGATAACTTAAATGGATACACACACACCCTCACACCCCCATTTTTTCTGGATATTTACATTCTTTACATTCGATGACCAGGTACTATTATTTTAACCAAATAATCTTTTGCTTTTATATTTTAATAGATTTAGTTGAAAACAGTGACTTCAAGTACAAGACCAACATTAATAATCTGAGCTAGCTGAGTGTGCGAAACTTGAAATTCTGTCCTATGTGGTTAGCTTCATTTTCAGTTTGCCTTCTCTGATTGGTAGACTGGAGAGATTTCTTTCTAGTTATTTTAATTCAGAATTAATTAAAGTCTTTTCTTTTGCTCTCCAGGCAGAAGCAGGTTCTGTAGAAGCTGGGTGAATTGTTACCATAAACTCTAATTAATCCACCCAGAGCCACGCTATTGTGATGAGCGCTGGCTAGCCATGGCACGGGAGAGCGATGCTTGTGGGACACTTGGATTTGGAGGCGGGAAGCATTTCAACTCAGAGCCAGGACTACAAGAAAAGGCTGCTTTGTCTGTTCTTACTGTTGAGCTCATTAACGTGGATTACCGTCAGGACAACCGAGCCCCAAATGACAAACTCAGTCGTGCTGCAAGAGCCCCTCAAAAGTCTGCTGTAGAAGCAGGCCTGGATTTCCCCGTGGAAACTGATGCTCCGTCCAGAACGGCACTGCCTCCTCTGAGTAGCCCACGATGCTGCTGAGCGTTCCGGCCTGAGCTCTGGAACCCAGGAGCAGGGAGCCTCCGTGTAGGAGGTAGGGAGACACGGCTGGCGCAACGCTTCTCTTCTCCAGGGTACAGGTTGCTGCTGGTGATCCCAGAAACTCTGTGTAAATGTTGTTTGGTGTTATTTTATTTTATTTTATTTTATTTTGCTTTTTTGGCCGAGGTTCGCAGCTTGTGGGATCTTAGTTGCCTGACCAGGGATGGAACACGATGTGTCCCTGCAGTGGAAGTGCGGAGTCTTAACCGCTGGACCGCCAGGGAAGTCCCTAAATGCTGTTCATGTGTGTGCATGCGTGCATCATTTTGGGCGGTGGATCCAAAGCTTTCCCGTGACTCTCAGAGCTGTCACTGACACCTCACCCTTCCCCCCGCCCCGACGAAGGTCAGAAGCCCTCGTCTTACTCCAGACCTTAGAAGGTCTGGCTCCGCCTCACCTTCTGTTCCGCTTCTCCTGAGGACTCTCCTCACGGCAGCACACGGCGCCACACACAGACCCCCTCCCCATACTCCCCACTTGAGCTGGGGGTGTCCTGAGGTCTAAGCCTCCCTCAGCCGCCTAGAAGTCTTCCCTAGAGCTGCTTCCTGGGACCTGTTCTTGCTTCCTTACATTTAGGAATATGTCCAAAAAACCCCAACGGCTTTCTTCATCTAAGTGCGGTCAGCATCATGTTCAAGTGCGAATTCCCAGCCCCTCCCAGTCAAAATGTCCAGGGGAGGGCAGGGCTGCCCTATCCCCCAGGCACAGTGCCTGCGGCCCATGAAAATGTTTTAATTTCTTTTAAAATGAGAAGAAACATAGTCTAGCCTGGATTAGGTTCTTTGTACCAACGTCGTGGTAAAATATAACTTTTAGCATTTTTTTTACAGAGGAAGGTAGACCTGCCCGGGGCCCGTGAGAATCAAATGATAACCCTGAGGGGCGGGGCCTGAAACCTGCATTCTAACCCACTGGCCGAGTGACGCTGACGCACCAACCATGCACCACGGTTTTGCCACCTGCATTTAGGTGGCAACGGTTGGGTGTGGGGGGCGGAATGGGGGACTGAGGGAGGTTTCGGAGGGGGCCTCTGAGCAGACAGACACCACCAGACTGTGGCTCATTTTCGAGTGTGCCACAGCTAACTGTACAACCTTCCAGGACAGGGATAAGGAGAGAAGCCTGACTTTCAGAGAGCAGCAGGGGTGCCGGAGAGGGGCAGGGGAGGGAGGCAAATAGGAGGGGAAAGGACGGGTAGAGCCCCTCCCTCTGCAGAGCCCGGATGCCAGCCACTCCCTCCTCTCCGCCCCCAGCCCTCCCCTTTGGCCCAGCCCCTTAGCTGAGTTCTCAGTTTCCCTGAACCCGGGAGCTGCAACTATTGAGCCCAAGTGCTCTGGAGCCCACGTGCCGCAACTAGAGAAGCCTCAGCGCTGCAGTGAAGAGCCCGGTTGCCGCAACTAAGACCCAATGAAGCCAAATAAATAAATAAATATTAAAAAAAAAAAAAAAAAAGGAAGGAACCAGTCCTAACCACACCTTGATATCAGGCTTCTAGCCTTCAGAACCACTGGAGAATAAACCTCAGTTGTCTTAGGCTACCTAGTTTGTGGTAATTTTTTACGGCTGTCCTAGGAAACTGATACAGGCGGCTGCCTTCAGAATCTCTGGGGAGGTGCCTTTGTTTTCTTCCTGTTCTCTGGAGGCTGGGCTCTTCCCGCATCCCTGGCAGGGCTCGGGGTGGGAATCACAGTCATGTGAGCAAAGCATACAGGGCCATGGGTTTGTAACAGCCAGCCACAGGGACGCCCTGTGAAAATAGCCCTGTGCAAAGTCCAGGCTAAGGCCCAGGGCTAGGAGGCAGTCCGCAGCGCAGTTGCCCCCTCTCTATAGTAGAGATGATAAAATGAGCCACTGTGGAGGTAATATTAGTGAACGAGCAGAATGTTACTAAAAATAGGCAAGGCTGGGTGCTGGGGAGACAACAAGGAGGCAAAAGCACGTGGAGCTTATGATCCGGTTCTTATTAATAATGTAATGATGAAAACTACCATTTACTTAGCACTTAGCTTGTCAGGCAGCACGCCACGCACTTTGCAAACAATGTCTCGTTTTAGCCTCACATCAGGCCGTTGGACGTAAATAATGTGCCCAAGGTCAAAAAGCTCGTAGGTAACCGAGAAGGGCAGATAAGACATGTGCCCGTAAAAAGAAAGGAAGAAACAACAGAGCTGATGGACAGGATTTAGCTGGAGAAGCAACACCCAGTGTAGAAAATCCTGTAAAATGGTGATAAAATGAATTCCAACCTCATGGGCTGTTCTGAAGCCCGAGGGGCTAGTGTTTCAAAGGATTTTTTCTTAAGCATCCAGCATAGTGTAAGCTCTCAGTAAATATTAGGTATTCTAATTATTATTAAAATGGGTAGGGCAGAGAGCCAGAACCTTCCAGATGGAAAGATTATCTAAGGAAAAGTAGAGATGCAGGAGTGGGTATATTTTATCCTGGAGCCAGGTGTCTACACTGAACATGGAGATGAAGAAAACAGACATATGTGTGGCTAAATAAAATAAAAGGCATTGGGAAAGTGTTCTGAGCTGGAGGGTCCTTACAGTTGCTGGGGACAGGTGGGTAGAAGGCAGATGTTACAGGTGCCAGGCCCTTCCCTACCTCCCCCACCCTGGGCCAAACTGTTGAAGTATTTTGCCCCCAGGACTTCATCATGGGATTCTGTCTGAAAAAGGGACTCTGATTCCGAGCTTTGCCCCTCCCAGTCCTGTGATGTGCAAACATCACGTCACCTCTCTGAGCCTCCGTGTCCCCACTGTGAACTGGGGATAATACTAGCAGCTATCTTCCGGGGTGGTCATTCAACACACGTCAAGAGCAGGAGACAGCGCTGACACCTAGCACTAGCAAAACCAAAAGGATTCTGCTGCCACCTTATAGAGGAGGAAACTGCTGACCAGAGACAGGAAGTGACTCCTTGAGGTTGCCAGGCTGGCCAGTAGCAACGCCAAGCCAAACCAACATTTGACATGTGGGATACACTCCCGTAACCCAGACCTACACTTCCTCTACGCACTGGGCTAAGGGCCTCACACATATAACTCACTTAAGCTCATGACAATCCCAAGAGGGGAAGTGTAAAATTCTCCCATCTTACAGATAAGGAAACTGAGGCCCAAAACTCTTTTTTTTAAATTTAATTCTACTAAATCAATGATTATCCTCAACATCATTTCGAAAAGGAAATGTGGTAGTTGCTTATACACAGACATTTCTAACTGGAGGCCTCAAACTCTTGTCTGAGGGCTCAGAGCTGGTTAGTGGCAGAGTAAGGATGCAAACCCAGGCGGCATGACACCAGGCTATTAACTTTGCCTCAATCAAGTGACATATCCGTTTGTAATCAGGAGGGTTGGAATATAATTTCAGGGGCAGAGGGAGGTGGCTTGCTGGGCTGTGAGTGGGACAGGCAGACTTGGGGGTGACTTTGTGAAGCAGCCTACTGGGGACAGTGTCTTTCATGACCAAAGCCCCCTTGCCCTTCCTTACCCAGGTGCCCCTTACCCTGAGCTTCCTTCATGCCCTGCCTTCCACTGGATGCCAGTAAGAAGAACAGCACAGCTATTCAATTCCTGGGTTCAAACCCCAGCTCTACTCCCACGTGCTGACCATGGGCAGGTTATGTAACCTCTCTACCACTCATCTGTAAAATAAGGATGGTTTTCTTGTATTTCCTTTGCTTCCTTCTAAGGATTATATCAAACAGTGTCTATAAAGCAGGTGGCACACAGCATTCCCTGAATTCTTGTTTCTTCCTCTGCACCTCAGCCTGCTAAGCGCCCTCTTCATCTACCCCCCCCCCCCAGCCTTCCCCCTAATTGCAGAACCCTGCGTCCCTGGCTCTTTCCTGCAAACATCCCTCCATCAGATGAGAAAATACGACTCAAATGGAAGTCAGTGGATTCAAACTTAACCGCAACGAACATTTAGAACAGCGTTATCTACCAGGCTGGCGGCAAGTGCTTTAAATGTATTTTTCTCACTCGAATCCTGCAATTTCCCGAAGTTTCAGAGACGGTGAGTAACTTGCCCATGGTCACGCAGGAATACAATGTTAGACAGGACCCAGCAATCTTACTCCCAAGCCCAAACCGACCCGATTTGTCCCAAGACCGTCTCGCCAAGAGGAAGCCCGCCCGCACTGTGCGGCCCCGAGAAGGGACGTCTCCGAGACTGGCCTGGGGCTCATGCGCCCCCTGGGGGAGCCTGCGGGGAGGGTGCGAGAAAAGCCACCGACGGGGCTCCAGGACCCGCTGCCTTCAGCCGGCGCTTGGCTCTTCCCGAGGGACGGCAATTCAGTTAAGTCCCCAAGTTAAACCCAAGTTCAAACCCGTACTGTCCCAACACATGCCCTGGGAGGATCTAGAATCGGGAACAGGTGGGTGAGAATTTCAAAACAAGGGAGGTTCCCGGGGGAGCCCGCTTCACAGGGGACAGTCCCAAGCGCTGGTCATCATCACTCCCCGGTGGGTCAGAGGCAGCCAGGTGAGGTGAAAGCTGTTGAGGTCCAACTCAGAAAGTGTCAGAACTTGAGGGAATAGGACAATCGACGGTTATAGAAGACGAAAGTTGAAGTACGGAGGACCACTTGACAGTCAAAAGGATTCCCGTTTTGGATACAAAATTGCAATTAATAGAAAACTCTGAAGTTTCTCTAGTTGAAGTTTCTGTGTCAAGAATCTGTGATTCCACCACAGGTGCTGCTTTAGGGAAAAGTGCATTTGGGGGGTCTTCTCGCACCTGGAGTTAATCTGAGGATGACAGAAGCACATTTGGAGGCGATACTGAGAAAGACGGGGGTGGGCTAGCCTAGCTGAAACCGCACCTCAGATGGGACTCGAACCCACAGTCTTACAACTGAAACTGCACAACTTGTCCCAGGACTTAATGAAGCTCAGGTTCCTTACGTCTCATTGCAGAAGGAATTCAATGAGAGGCAAAGTGATAGGTAAGAAGTAGCTTTTTAATATCTACTTATTAAAGGGGTTGCAGGAAAATGGAGCGCAAGAGGATAGTCATGTCCCAGGTCTCAGACGAGTTTCTGGGACGGGCCACCAGGTGAGGGTCCTTGGTTTTGAGCAGGAAGTTCAAAGAGCAGTTCAAGAGCAGACACAGTAAAGTGAAAGCAGAGGCACACAAATGTAAAACGGATGGCTAGTGAGAAGCTGCTGCGTAGCACAGGAAGATCAGCTCGATGCTTTGTGACCGCCTAATGAGGTGGGATAGGGAGAGTGGGAGGGAGACGCAAGAAGGAGGGGCTATGGGGATATATGTATACACATAGCTGATTCACTTTGGTGTACAACAGAAACTAACACAAAATTGTAAAGCAATTATACTCCAATAAAGATAGAAAAAAAAAAGCAGAGGTACACATTCCAGAGACTGAATGCGGTCTCAAAAAGCTAGAGGGCCCTGAGGTGTGGGGGGTGGTTAGTTTTTTTGTTTGTTTGTTTGTTTTTTGCGGTACGCGGGCCTGTCTCTGCTGTGGCCTCTCCTGTTGTGGAGCACAGGCTCCGGACACGCAGGCTCAGCGGCCATGGCTCACGGGCCCAGCCGCTCCGCGGCACGTGGGATCTTCCCAGACCGGGACACAAACCCGCTTCCCCTGCATTGGCAGGCGGACTCTCAACCACTGCGCCACCAGGGAAGCCTGAGTGGTTAGTTTTTATGCGCTGGGTAATTTCATAGGCTAACGACTGGGAGGATTATTCCAGCTGTTTCGGCGAAGGGGCAGGGATTTCCAGGAATTGGGCCACCACCCAGTTTCAGCCTTTTATGCTCGGCCTCGGAACTGTCATGGCGCCGGTGGGTGTGTCATTTAGCAAATGCTCATCTATTACAATGAGCGTATAATGAGGCTTAGAGTCCACTGGATGTCTAGTCTTCCGCCATCTTGGACCTACTTGGTTCTAACCAGTTTTTGTCGTATCCAGTTCTTCTCAATGGTTGTATCATTCTTTTAATGGTTGTGCCCTGCCCCCTTCCCCCCGTCTCATAGTGGTTCTCAAAATGTGGTTCCCGACTAGCAGCTTCAGCATCACCTGGGAAGTTGTTAAAAATGCAGATTTGGGGACCCCACCCCAGACCTACTGAATTAGATACTCTATGGGCGGGGCCCAGGAATCTGTGTTTTAACAAACCTTCCTTCTCCACCCCACCCCCACTCCAGCATTCTGATACAAGCTACAGTTCGAGAACCACTTATCTAGAGTTCGTCTTATTCTGGTTGCTCTTGTCCTCTGAATGTTGATTACATAGGATCGATCTGATTGCTGTTAATATAACAATATAGCATTCATTAATTAGGCACTTATGAGTCAACACAAAAGTGAACAAGAATTCTTCGTTTAGGAGTTCACAATCTGATGGGAAGCTTGATTTCAACCCAGACAAACTGTGATCTGCTCTACAGCCAAGGGGTAAACACATTAAGGGCACAGAAGAAAGAAGGGATTTATTCCCACTGATAGGCTGAGGGAAAACATTACTGAAACTGTTAGGTACATAAGGTAGGAGGTCCTGGAGAAAGGGTACCAGGCATGGCTTTCTTGACATAAGAGAAGCCATTTTTGGCCCAAGCCATTTGGTGATCTAAGCCTGGCCACAATGCTTGCCCTTGAACAGGTCAAAGTAATTAATGACCTTAAGGGAACAAAAGAATGCAGGAACAAATGACTGTTTTCAGGCAAAAGAAGTAACAACAGCAAAGGTAATAAATCAGTTGTAAAGACTCCCAGTTCTGTTTCAATGGCAAAGATTAGCCTGAAGCGCTTTCTTGAGCAGTTTCCCGAATTCAAACCCCACTCCAGCGCTCAACCCCCAGGTCAGCTGGAATCTAAGGAATGATGACGTTGGCTTTTTCTGACTCTCATGACTTCCATCAACTAAAGCTTGGACTCTGTCAACCTTTTCCCAAATTCTATGCTGAGCTCTCCTCTGCTCAAGCCTCTTCATGAATATGCATAAAACTTCCCCAATTTTGCTGTCTGGGGAGACAACTGCTTTGGGAATGATCCCTGGTGTTCTTACTTGCTGCAAGTAATAAATCCTTCTCTCTCTTGCTCTTTGGCTGGGTTGTGTCTTTTAGCTCAACGCCCACCAAGAGGCAAACCCAGTTTTCAGGTAACAAAACAGTGACACGTGATTTGGACCTTGAAGGCTGTGTGCAATTTCCAGCAGGCAGAGAAGAAGGACTTTATTATTACTTAAAAACTGTTCAAATATCCTTAAACTCAGCGTTTTCTTTTATGCTCAACAGAGCAGAATAGCTGTTATCCTTGATATCTCGTATTTACCCTGTAAGTCAGGCAGCATCATTTGCTGGTGACACTGGATGATAACAGAAAAGGGAAAATATATGATCTTCATTAGTTCACGAGGTCACTAATCACCCAAGGTCATGGCTGGGGACTGTTGACTCAGATGCCGCTGGTTTTGAGTAGAGCAATAGGTGGAAAGGAGAATTACCTGGTGACGGCAAGAACGCATTGCTGTGTGTAGAGGGTTAAATGCTTGAAATGGGGAAAGAGGAATGGAGAAACATCAACAGAGAGGAAAGAAGAGATGGAGGAGAAATTGACTGAACTTGGTGGCTGCCGAGTAGAGGCCATCAGAAATGAGGAAGAAGCAATAGTTCAGTAGCGCCTATACTTTGCCTCCTAAATTAAATATCAATAAGGCTTTCAACCTGAAAGCTTAAAAGGAAGTTTAAATCAGTGTTTCAGCAGTTTATTTAATACTGCAACATAGAATATTTGGGTCTGGGTCAGAGCTGAGATCCAGGCTGGCTTGAGGAGTCGGGCTGCATCACCCGTGACAGAGATCAGGGCAGTCTAGCTCCAGGATCATTCAGGGTCTGATCAGAAAAGAGAAGCCACAGACCAGTTTGAACAGGAAAAGTTTAATACAAAGAATTATTAACTATACTAGTGGATTGGAATAACAAACATTGGCCAGTAAGAAGCAAAGAGGACTCTGAAGAATATACCCATAGCAAATACAAGGAGCAGCTGCTACCCCTAGGGCTGGCATGGTGGACAGGATGGCAGGGTTACCGAGAGGCTGCAGCAGCAGAACTTGCTGAGAATCAGCCCTCTAGGGGGCTAGGGAAAGCTGCTCACACTGCGGTGTCACTGGAGACACTCGGCCGCAAAACCACCAGAGGTGGGAGTGCCAGGGAAAACTGCTAGCCTCCAGGTGCTGCAGGAGCCTGGGGCTGTTGAAGCTGCGCCTGCTGCACGAACCTGCTGACCAAGCACACTGGAAGGAGGAAGCAAAGCTTTCCTTCTGCAGTGTCTCTCCAGCGCCCTCTACTGACCCAGCTTTAAGGCCAGTTGGGAAAGGAAAAATGTTTAAAGGTCCCAGCCCCATGTTCACAGAGCAGTCAAAAAGGGTGAAGTTGGAGCTGGAAAGCAATAAACTGATAACCGGCACACTCTATAACTATCTTAGAATGTTCAGAACACTGAAAAACAGTATCCTTTGATTTGCATGGGGCTCACATTGCCTTAGGAAACAGCTTAAATTTGTCTAAATTGGAATTTAGGCAGATGGAGACCTGCCTGCTAAGTACCTGGCTATGAGTGCATCAAAAAATGTATAAAAATTCATTCTCTTTGATCAAGAATTTCTACTTCTAGAGACCCACAATAAGCCAATGCAAAAAAAAAGTTCATTGCCATGCTTTTTCTTTTTTTTTTTTTTTTGTGGTACGCAAGCCTCTCACTGTTGTGGCCTCTCCCATTGCGGAGCACAGGCTCCGGACACGCAGGCTCCGTGGCCATGGCTCACGGGCCCAGCCGCTCCGCGGCATGTGGGATCTTCCCAGACCGGGGCACGAACCTGTGTCCCCTGCATCGGCAGGCGGACTCTCAACAACTGTGCCACCAGGGAAGCCCTTTCTTTTTCTTTTCTTTTTTTTTTGCCATGCTTTTTATAAAAGAAAAAAAGTGCTTAAAAGTCTGACAACAGGAGAATGATTAAATAAATTATGGTGTGTTTACAAGATGGAATATTACATGGTCATTAAAAATGACATTTTAAAACAATTTTTAATGAAATGGGAAAATACTCATGATGTAAAAAGAGAAAAAGGGGTCAAATAATGTTTCTGTAGTATATTCTCAATTGTGTTAAAATAAAAAAGGTGTGTTTGTGTATAATGAAACAGAAGGAAATTATAATAGTGTTTATCTCTGGATAGTGATTAATTTTTCATTTCTTCTTCATATTTATATTTTCTATATTTCTTAGACTGAGCATGTGTTACTTTTATAATTAAAAGAAAATATATGGGGCTTCCCTGGTGGCGCAGTGGTTGGGAGTCCGCCTGCCGATGCAGGGGACACGGGTTCGTGTCTTGGTCCGGGAAGATCCCACATGCCGCAGAGCAGCTGGGCCCGTGAGCCATGGCCGCTGAGCCTGCGCATCCGGAGCCTGTGCTCCGCAACGGGAGAGGCCACAACAGTGAGAGGTCCGTGTACCGCAAAAAAAAAGAAGAAAATGTATGATATATTTTAAACAATATGCACATCTCCAGCATTCAGTAGTAGGAGGAAAGCTTGACTTCACAGTGCCTTATGGATGCTTACATTCAAGATCTGATTCCCTTGGGCTTCCCTAGTGGCGCAGTGGTTGAGAGTCTGCCTGCTGATGCAGGGAACACGGGTTCGTGCCCCGGTCCGGGAAGATCCCACATGCCGCGGAGTGGCTGGGCCTGTGAGCCATGGCAGCTGAGTCTGCGCGTCCAGAGCCTGTGCCCCACAATGGGAGAGGCCACAACAGTGAGAGGACTGCTTACCGCAAAAAAAAAAAAAAAAAAAGATCTGATTCCCCTCCAAGAGAACAGACATTTAACAGTTTATTTACAGCACCCCTGGGGCGGGAGTGGGGGTCTATTTCTGCCCTTCTCATTTCCTTTCCACGTCTCTCTTGAATCTTTCCTCTCTTTGTGAAAGAGGAGAGAGACAGAACAAAATTATGCAGCAGTATGGAATTCATGAAACTCTGCACCTGACAGCCAACAGCAGGGCATTTTGGTTTATTTACTAACTGCAGAAGCCCCCTCCCTCCTCAAAACCTCCCTCCTGCTTTGCTAGACATTTACCAATTCATTCACATTCGATGTTCCCTCTGAAACAATCCCTGGGATAAGAGGAAATTCTTTTTGTTCTCAGCTTTTCAGTTGCCGGATCAGCGTTCCAGAATCTTGATTTTTAACAGACCTCAGTTATGGTAAAAGAATTGCATGCAACATAATAATAACAAAAAAATCTAATGTTCACGTTGACTAATAAAGAGTACTAATCAATATCCATTTTAACAGCTTCCTATATAATAAAAGGAATTGCACTGTCATAGGGCACTTTTAATAAATCACTGAGTGACACACTCCTTCCTCTTCTCATGAGTCCGAGGAAAGGTCAGCAATTTAATGACAGGTATCTCTGAGGAAATAATGGGAGAGGAAGAAGAATGGGAGAGCTGAGAGGAGGGATGTTGTAATTAACCAGTATGCGCCCCCCTCCCAACACACACACACACACACACACACACACACACACACACACACATGCTCTCGACAGGAGATGAAAGAGATAAAAATTCCCTCTGGCCTGTGGAATAGCAGACAGCTGGAGAGGAAGCAAGAGAACTAATGGTTTCTCACCTAGATCCAAATGAAATGGAAATCAATAGTTTAGAGGTGTCTAGTGGGACTTTCAGCAATGATGGGAACAGTCTGTAGCTGTACCAGCCAATGCAGTAGCCACTAGACACATGTGGCTAGTGTGACTGAGGCAGTGAGTTTTACATTTCACTTAATTTAAAATATTTATTTATTTATTTATTTTAATTCTTAATCTTTATTTTATATTGGAGTATAGTTGATTTACACTGTTGTGTTAGTTTCAGGTGTACAGCAAAGTGACTCATTTATACATATACGCATATCTATTCTTTTTCAGATTCTTTTTCCATATAGGTTATCACAGAGTATTGAGTTCCCTGTGCTATACAGTAGGTCCTTGTTGATTATCTATTTTATATATAGTAGTGTGTATATGTTAATCCCAACCCCCTAATTTGTCCCTCCCCCAGATTTTACTTAATTGAAATTAATTTAAAATTAAATACCCACACGTGGCTAGTGGTTACCATCTGGGCAGCACAGAAGGAGATGCAGTAAGTTTGGAGATCTGAGAGCAGAAGAGCTCTGTTCCCTCTGTCTCTCCAGAACTCTGGTACCTTGCAGCAGTTTCTCAAGCCTTCATGCAGTAGCGGCCATAGAGTAAAAATGGCTGAGTGGGATGCCAGGGACACAGAGGTCCTGGGACAGCCTCACCTAACTTCCCATGGCTCTGGAGTGGCATGGGGGAACAGCCAGCCACACGTTCCTGAGCCCCCGTCCCCCAGAAGGTACAGAAGTTAGAAAAAAAGAAAGGAATGCTAACTTCCAGGGTCACTCGGTCTTAAGGAGGGGATGCTGCCTTACAAAGTGGTGTGAGCTCCGCGACCGTGGCCACGTGAGGACACCGCCAGGGGCTGGAAGACTTACTTTATGGATAATGTGGTGCTTCCCTGCTGTTCCCTCTCTCGGGGACAGTGGCAATTGTGGTGAACTGGAGAGTAGAGACCCTTCTCTGATTCTCAGGGCTCCCCATCAGCATTTTGGAGTGCTATGACACCCCCGCAGGGGCAGGGCTCCTGAGCATGGAAGCCTTTTTTGTCCCCTGTTTCTTTCTTTCTTTCTTTTCTTTTTTTGCGGTACACAGGCCTCTCACTGTTGTGGCCTCTCCCACTGCAGAGCACAGGCTCCGGATATGCAGGCCCAGCAGCCATGGCACGTGGGATCCTCCCGGACTGGGGCACGAACCCTGCATTGGCAGGCGGAATCTCAACCACTGCGCCACCAGGGAAGCCTTTTCTTTTTTTTTAGCCCCTGTTTCTTGTAGGCTAGACACCAGCCTCCATGACCTTCCCTGAGTTCCAAAGGGCAGATTTGAACAATCTGCCCTAATCAAGGGAGGAGCAGCAAAGAAACCACCTGAGGCGAGATTACAGGGACCAGAGAAGCTCATCAAGATTAGGAGACCCACCACCTGACACCCTGTACACACCCTCATCTTGTCAGCAACCCCACCCTTGAACTAGTGCTATAAAACTCCTCATTAAGGACTTCCCTGGCAGTTCCGTGGTTAAGCCTCTGTGCTTCCAATACAGGGGGCATGGATTTGATCCCTGGTTGGGGACCTATGATCCCACATGCCGAGTGGCCAAAAAAAAACCAAGAACAAGATTCCTTATCAAATCCTCCTGGGTGAGGACACATAGTTTTCAAGGGCAGGAGACCACTGTGTCTCCCTTTGCCTGGCAAAGCAATAAAGCTAACCTTTTCTACTTCACCCAAAACTGCATCTCCGAGATTCGATTTGGCACCAGTGCACAGAGAAGCTGAGCTTTCAGCATCAGGGGGAGGGGCCCAACAGTGCCCAAGATGGATTTTTGTAGGAAGGATGAAGTCGTAGAGTCAGAATTAACTTGATTTAAGGAAAATAAATTTTGCAAACTAAGATTCATACCCAATATATTTGTTTGATTGTGTAGCTCCCTCTTTCTTACCTCTCCTCTCTTAAAAGTGGATTACTGGGGCTTCCCTGGTGGCTCAGTGGTTAAGAGGCACTTCTCAATGCAGGGGGCACGGGTTCGAGCCCTGGTCTGGGAAGATCCCACATGCTGCCGAGCAACTAAGCCTGTGTGCCACAACTAGGGAGCCCGCATACCACAATTACTGAAGCCCACGCACCTAGAGCCTGTGCTCCACAACAAGAGAAGCCACCGCAATGAGAAGCCTGCGCACTGCAACGAAGAGTAGCCCCCCGCTCACCGCAACTAGAGAAAGGCCACGTGCAGCAATGAAGACCAACGCAGCCAAAAAATAAATGAAATTTTAAAAAATAAAAATAAAATAAAATAAAATAGCCAGGGCATGGAAGCAACCTAAATGTCCATCAACAGAGGAATGGATAAAGACGATGTGGTACATATATACAATGGCATCTTACTCAGCCATTAAAAGGAACGAAATAGGGCTTCCCTGGTGGCGCAGTGGTTGAGAGTCCATCTGCCAACGCAGGGGACACGGGTTCGTGCCCCGGTCTGGGAGGATCCCACATGCCGCGGAGCGGCTGGGCCCGTGAGCCATGGCCGCTGAGCCTGCGCGTCCGGAGCCTGTGCTCCGCAACGGGAGAGGCCACAACAGTGAGAGGCCCGCGTACCGCAAAAAAAAAAAAAAAGGAACGAAATAATGCCATTTGCAGCAACATGGATGGAGCTAGATATTGTCATACAGGGTGAAGTAAGTCAGAAAGAGAAAGACAAATATATAATATTGTTTATATGTGGAGTCTAGAAAAATGGTTCAGATGAACTTATTTGCAAAGCAGAAACAGAGTCACAGATGTAGAAAACAAACTTATGGTTATCAAGGGGGGAAGGAGAGGTGGCATGAATTGGGAGATTGGGATTGACATATATACACTACTATATATAAAATAGATAACTAATGAGAACCTACTGCATAGCACAGGGAACTCTACTCAGTGCTCTGTGGTGACCTAATGGGAAGGAAATCCAAAAAAGAGGGGATATATGTATATGTATAACTGATTCATTTTGCTGTACAGTAGAAAACTAACACAACATTGTAAAGCAACTATACTTATACTCCAATTTAAAAAAAAGAAAAAACCGATTCCTTTTTTGACCATGTGTTATTTAGCAGAATGTTGTTTAATCTCCAAATATTTGGGGATTTTTCCGGGTATCTTGTTATTGGTTTCTAGTTTAATTCCATTGTGGTCTGAGCAGATACTGTATGGTTTCCATTCTATTAACCTTGTTAAGGTGTGTTTTGTGGCCCAGAATGTGGTCTATCTTGATGAATATAATACATTTTTTACTTTTTATTATGTGGAAAGAATAGTATAATGAGTTATATTTTCATCACTCAGCTTCAACAGTTATCCACACATGGCCAATCTTATTGCATCACTGATTTCTCCTGGCCATTGTAAAGCAAATTTTAGATGATATCATTTTATCCATAAGTACTTCAATATATATCACAAAGTAGTCATCTCCTTTGACAAAGTGGTCCTTTGGAGTTCAACAAAATCAGCCTGTGGCCGTTCATAGCCATCGATATCCTGCCTTGACCACCCCTACCCCCAACATGCCCTCTCCCTTGGCCAAAGCTAGCTCAATCTAATTTGACTGTTTGCGATGAGAAGATTCCAGAAGCCAATGATGTGAACGTGCCTTTAGGCAGCTACTTCGGATGGGCAAACGGACACTGTTGCAGTTGGCAGTCTGAATCCAGCTGTCACCGCTTTTGAGCCATGTGAACTTGAGCAAGGCTTTTAACATCTAGGGCCATGTCTTGGTTTTCCTCTCTGATTAAATGGAGATCATAAAACCTACTTCACCAAATTGTTACGAAGGTTAACTAAGGTAGTAGAAGTGAAAACCATGTTAGTCATTATCACCCTGGTTTATGCAGCAACAAAACCATGTTAAGGATGGAGATTTTCAATTAGCCTTTGGTACAAGGTCCTCTTTTGCACACAGGAAGCCCTGTGCCCTTTAGAGAAGATAGTCCGGAAATCCCATGAAACCACAAGTCCCCAGGCACCAGTTATCAGAACAAGGCCCTGATAGAGATTGAATCTTGAACATGGGACACCAGGAAACCCAAACTGTCCCTCATGAACTAGATGTTATTTTATCCACTGAGTCATAAAGTTGGAACAGCGCTCAGTGTATAATGGAAATGGTAAGAAGAAAATAAGGCTCCAGCAGATCTAAAGGCTCAAGAATATTGCATGAGTAGCTCAGCCGTACTCCCATGGTTCTTTCTCCTGTTTTACAATCTCTCTCTCAGCCCACATCCACAGCCTCATGGGGAATTATGACTAGTTGACAGAGGAAGACAGGGCAGGCTTAGTCTGCAGATGGGTCTGTATGATACAGCCTCAAGTGAACAGATGCAGTTTTACCCCTTCCCTCAGAAACAAGTCTGAAAGACAAGGGCGAAGGGAAATCCTCCCAATAGACAGTGTTTTAAGTAGTATTTACATCTGTCGTCCGCTTAGTGAAGAAGGAGAGATGGCCCGGGGTATGTAAGTATCGATTTACAGTCAGTGGTTCATGGGTTGAAAGATGGTCATTGGTTTGCAAAGAACAAAACTAGAAGATGGGGGACAAGGAGGTCTGGGTCTCTGCCCCTCCCCCTTTGCTTTCGTCTACTTCCCCTTTCTAACCCTGGTCCTCCCGCTGCCCCCAACACTGTCTTCTTTTTCTTGTTCCTCACAGTGTAGGTTCCACAGACTCACAGAGCAAACCAGCTGCAAGGCCACCGACACCACCCTGTAAACAGAGTGCCCACCGCTCTCCATGTGGATGAGTCCCCAGAATTCAGGTTTGCCTGAGACCTTAGCTATGCACCTCTCTTGATTCTGGAAAATATGAGGTGTGCTCCCAGAAATGAACTGTTGGGCTCTGCTCCACCTCAGAGCAGTCTGTAATCCGCAAGGTGTGGTCCAAGAGCATGAGCCGGGCTTGGTCCTGAATTCCCATTTAGATATTAGATTGTGGCCCTGAGCTTCAATTCTCTGAGCCTTCAGCTCACTCATCTGTGAAATGGGGATAATAATATCTACCTGACAGGGTACTTTGGGAAGCAAATGACAGGGACTAGAAAACAACACAAAGCCCAGTCCTGAGAAAGTAAGACCTCAAAAATACCAGTTTTTCTTTCATGTCTTGAATATAATGCTGGATATAGTCCCTAAAAGACTTGACTTTGGCAGTTTGGCTTTTGACTATTGCTGTGTTTCCAGGAAATAGCATTTGTGTGTGTGTGCACGTTTGTGTGTGTGTATGTGTGTGTACACGTGCATACACTCCAGTTCTGCTAAATGGAGAAGAGGCCAGAGTAAGTCTGTTGTGTATGTGAGTATATGTGCATTTGCATGCTTATCTTGGGGATTCCAAGCAAATGAATCAGTTAAACTTGACTCATATAATTGTGTGTTAGGTTTTTCTTTTTGCGGTACGCGGGCCTCTCACTGTTGTGGCCTCTCCCGTTGCGGAGCACAGGCTCTGGACGCGCAGGCTCAGCGGCCACGGCTCACAGGCCCAGCTGCCCCGCGGTATGTGGGACCTTCTGGGACCGGGGCACGGACACGTGTCTCCTGCATCGGCAGGCGGAATCCCAACCACTGAGCCACCAGGGAAGCCCTGTGTGTTAGTTTTTAAAGCAGGTCTTCATTAAGACCTCACGCTATGCTTGCTCCACATTCCATGAAGCATAAATCAATACAAGACACGGTTTCTGCCTACAAGGATTTACTAGTCAAGACTCTTGGAGCTAGCTTAAAGATGCAGGCGAGAGACTTCCCTGGTGGTCCAGTGGTAAAGAAACTGCCTTCCAGTGCAGGAGATGCGGGTTCGATCCCTGGTCAGGGAACTAAGATCCCACATGCCGTGGGGCAACTAAGCCCACGCGCCACAACTACCGAGCTTGTGCGCCTCAATGAGAGAGCCCTCATGCCACAAACTACAGAGCCCACGTGCCCTGGAGTTCACATGCCACGACTAGAGAGAGAAAACCTGCAGGCCACAACTGGAGGGAGAAAACCTGCCTGCCACAACTGGAGAGAAGCCCACGCCACAACTAGAGAGAAGCCTGCACACCACAACTAGAAAGAAGCCTGAGCGTCACAATGAAGAGCCCACGCCGCAACGAAAGATCCCACATGCCTCAATGAAGACCCCACGTGCCGCAACTAAGACCTAACGCAGCCAAAAAAATAAATAAATAAAATAAATAAATACTTTTAAAAAAAATAGATGCAGGGGAAACATATTGGCTCAAGGAGAAAGACTGCATAAAAAGTAGAAGTAGATCTGCCTTCAGATTCAACTGGATCCAGGGCTTAAACTCTTCCAGGACTCTTTTCTTGTGCTTGAGTCTCTTTTCCTCTCTTCGTTCTAGCCTGTTCTCTTAGACTGGCTCCTCTATGGGGTAGGAGATGTGACCACAGAGCACACAACGAGAAAGGAAATAGGGCTTTTTTCTCCAAGTTCTAATGAGAAAAATCCTACAGAAGAACTCTGATTGTCCAGGCTTAGGTCATGTATTCATTGCTGGCCCAATCATTATGCCTTAGGAATTAATGTTTGGCTTGCACTACCCACTGTGATATTGTAATTTATAAGAAATATATAGTTGGTCATTCAGATAACCAAAATACATTTCTCATATATATTTGATCTTCATCCACAGTTCCTGGCTCACAGGTCCCCAAACTCTTGGAAATTCCTAAGTGTGGAGAGTAATAAAGTTGTCTTTTGTTGGGACTTCCCTGGTATTCCAGCGGTTAAGACTCTGTGCTTCCAATGCAGGGGGCATGGGTTTGATCCCTTGGGGGGAGGTGGAGGGAAAGTTGTCTTTGGTTATGTGAATGAGGTGATTTTTAGTAGAGTCTATGGATGGAGGCTGATTGCCAGGGAAACCAACCATGTGATTAGAGGGTTAGAATTTTCAGTCCTTTCCTATTCTCTGACCTCAGGGGAAGGGAGAAGGGCTTGAAGTTGAATCAATCATCATTTGCCAGGGATTTAGTCAATCATGACTATGTAATGAAACCTCCACAAAACCCCAAAAGGATAGCCTTATGGCCCTTTTCAGAAAGCTTCCCCATGAGGGAACCAGAACACTTCCAAGTACCACCATGCCAGGCCCCAAGCTCCACGAGGACAAAATCTCCTTTGTTTGGGATGTCGCCGTATGTATTTATTTATCTGGCAGCTGCTTCGTAACCTTTAATATTCTTTTATAATTAATTGGTAATCTAGCGAGTAACCAGGTTTTTCCGAATCCTATGAGCCATTCTAGCAAATTAATTGAACCCCAGGAGGAGGTCATGGGAACATCTGATTTACAGCCAGTCAGTCAGAAGTACAGATAGCAACCTGGGCTTGTGACTCGTGTCTGAAGTGGAGGGCGGTCTTATGGGACTGAGCCCTTTACCTATGGAATCTGATTCTGTCTCTGGGTAGATAGTGTCAGAACTGAGTTGAATTTTTGGACATCTTGCTGGCGTCCAAGAATTCCTCGTTGGTGTGGGGAAGTCCATGTGCACGTGCGCAAACACACACACGCATACACACACGCACGCTGGAGCTGGGTCCGGGAATCCTTTGGGTCTATCCTCACTGGTGACTGGAAGTGTAGTGTATCAAGAATGGCAGACTTGTGTGGCTGGAGGGTAGGGACAACTTCCCAGAAGAAGGATGTTACAGTCATGGGCGGATGATATAAATAATAATATACCACACAGATGCATGTTAACTTTTGCTATGGAGGAAATACATGTCAGTGACATAATTAGTGAGCAAGTCAATATTTTTAAATTCTATTTTGATGGTGTCAGTAATAGATTGTCTTTTACACAATTAGAATAAGGTGTTTATCTTTTGATAATATAAACAAACAACTACTTAAAGTTTCAACAAAAAGGTATTTTAATCCAGATATTTTCAGCAAATTACCATAGCTTCACAACTCAATGCATGTCCATGAGATGAAAATGTGTCTCATTTACTTTATAGTAATCTTTTATAAAGGGCTTTATTATGCCATGGTTTGGGGTAAACTGAGCTTAACTTACCTTTTCTCTCTACTCCATAGTACCTAAGATTTCTTTCTTTCTGTGACCACAAAATGCCTATAATTCCTGATATTAACATCTTCTGGCATCAATATTGTAATGAGGATCTACTAGATATAAACTGATATAAGTCATTGAATTCATTAGTGATGCTTTCACAGAGAAATTTGGGATCCCAGGGTCTGTTCTAACTTCTGTGATATCTTGGGGTAGAACCAGAAATGACCTGAGACCATGCAGAATGGGAGGGGCTTAGACCTGGATATGGACTTGATTCACTGAGGTGGTGGAGGACGGAGAAAGGAGGGCTAGTGAGTCAAGAATTGTGGAGGCAAGACCAATAGTCCTTGGCCGGTGCTTGGAAAAGGGGAACAAAGTAGAGTGAGGATCCCACCATGACAGTGAAGTAGAGTAGAGGTGTTGGTCCCAGAACTAGGAGACAAGGAGACAAAGCCAGTTGGAGGAGAGTCCCATTTTATTTTATTTTAAATTTTTAATTTTTTGGTTGCGCTGCATGGCTCGTGGGATCTGAGTTCCCTGACCAGGGATTGAACCCGGGTCACTGCAGTGAAAGTGCCGGGTTCTAACCACCGGATCACCAGGGAATTCGTGAGAGTCCCATTTTAGACAGTAAGGGTGAGCTGCCAGGATCTGGTGGTACTGTGAGACTGAAACTCAGGAGAGAAGATGGATTTTGGCAGCCACCCAATATGGAGATAAGAGCTGAACTATGACAATACATGAGTTTGTCAAGTGAGAAAATGTAGAGAGAAAAGAAAAAAAAACTTCTGGGGAACACTCCCTTCATGGGTGGAGTGAGCACTCTTAGCCAGAGAGAGAAACAGAGGAGGAGGTGTTAGAGAGGAAGCAGAAAGGAGAAGTCGTGACACAGGTTTAAAGAAGAGCTGTGCCCAGGAGAGTGGCTGGGATGTCAAACATTGAGAGGAGCCTGAGGAGGAGTCTCTGAGGGCAAAGTGGAAAATTCCTGCTAGGTTGGTGTACCCCAACTTTGGAGAGATTCCCCAGAAGCAGACCTGTAGAGGAGAACTCCTGTGCAAGAGACTTATCAAGGAAAATCAACACAGAGTGGGGTCAGCAGGACACGGAAAGGAAAGAGGGGAAACAAAAGTATGGTTTCCTTCAAGTCCCAGGGAGGGGCGCTCCAGCCTGATTCTGCAGTGGGCATGCTGGGGTGTCTGTTGTGTTCAGGTCAGGGATGGGCTGAGGACCACAGGGGGTGGGAGATATATGCCCAGGAACCTCTGGTCCTCCTATTGTCCCAGGGCCAGCCTACCTCCTACCCCTACACACACATACCCAGGGAGGGTTGGCTGCCTTTTGTGAAGATTCCAAGCTAGTTGTTTGCAGGACATCCCTCAATGCATTTGTCTGGCTGTTTCCTCATGATCACATTCAGTTCAATATTTTTAGGAGGAATGTTTCACAGATGATGTTGTGTTGCTCTCTGAGCAGCACATGAGGAGTCATGTTGGCCTAGCTTGGGCTGCCATGACAAAATCCGACAGACTGGGTTGTTTATAGCAGCAGAAGTTTATTTCTCACAGTTCTGGAGGCTGGGAAGTCAAAGGTCAAGGTCAGGGCAGATTTGGTGTCTGGTGAGAGCTCTTTTCTTGGCTCATCAACGTCTGTCTTCTTCCTACAACCTCCTATGGCAGAAATGGGGAAGGAGCTTTCTGGAGCCTCTTCTTATAAGGGCACTAATCCTATTCATGAGGATACCACCCTCATGATCTAATTACCTCCCAAAGGCTCCACCTCCCAGTACCATCACATTGGGATTAGGCTTCAATTTTGGGGGGACACAAACATTCAATTTATAGCACACATTATGGCAATGGGCCCCATTATTAATGATGTTAAGTTGAATGATCTGGGTGAGTGTGAAAACACACTGCGCAACTTGCCTTGAGACCAGACATGAGGAAGAGGCCCCCTGAACTCTAGGCCTTGGAGAGACTTTGCCAACAACCAGATGGCCGACAGGCCTTTTTTGAGATCCCCTAACTTAGAACAGCATTTCCCTTCTGAGGGTTTAAAGGTTGGGTTGGTTCGAGACTCCTTTTTCAGAGTCCTGCAGCCACTGTAACTGTAGCCCAGAGCCCAGGGTGGTGGGAATAGGAGGCAATGACAGTCAGCTGTAGGTTTTTTTTTTAATTAATTAATTAATTTATTTTGTCTGTGCCAGGTCTTAGTTGCAACATGCAGGATCGTTGTTGCGGTATGTGGGCTTCTTGTGGCATGCGGACTTTTAGTTGCAGCATGCGTGCAGGAATCTAGTTCCACAATCAGGGATCAAACCCGGGGCCCCTGCATTGCGAGCATGGAGTCTTACCCACTGGGCCACCAGGGAAGACCCAGTCAGCTGTAGTTTGCTGCTAAAAAATGACGTTAGGCTAAACAGGGGCAACCAACATGGGTGGGAGGGACTGAGAATAGCCTGGCTCTTCTTTCCCCATTCCTAAGGGTCCAATTCTCCTGGAGCAGAATTTTCTGGTCACTGGGACAACTGAGGTTTGGAATCACTTCCCAAGAGAACTCTGCTGTGAGCTGGGGCCAGGCTCACAATGGGGTCTGGAAGTAAATGCTGTGTGTCAAGTGCCAAGGCCACACCCCAGGCCCTCTGGCCAAGTGAGAACACGTTGCTCCCCCCCAATGTCCCCCCCATCCCCAGAATCCAGGTGTGTGTTTGGAAGGCAGTAAACAAAACAGAGAAGAGAACATACCTTGGAGAAGCATCTATCCATCCAGACTGAGCAAACAGTGCCATCTTGACTTGCCAGTAACCTGAGGCAGGGACAGCTGCTGAGATATTTTGCCCTCTTCCTGCTTCCCATCCAAGGGCATCCCACAACCAAAGACTTACTGACTTACATATACAAAAAGAATATCCTCAACGATAAGTCACCACAGTGAGAAGCTCCCGCACCGCCATGAAGAGTAGCCCCCGCCCACTGCAACTAGAGAAAGGCTGTGCACAGCAATGAAGATCCAATGCAGCCATAAATAAATAAATAAATTTTATAAATAAAATAAAGCGTATCTACCTAAAAACCTACTGATGACATCATACTTAATAGTGAAAGACTGGATGCTTTCCCCTTATGATAAGCAGCGAGATAAGGATGCCCGCTTTCACCATTTCTAGTCAACATTGTATTGGAGGTTCTAGTCAGGACAATTAGGCAAGAAAAAGAAATAAAAGGCATCCAGATTGTAAAGGAGGAATCAAAATTATCTCTATTTACAAATGACATGATCTTGTAGGTACAAAATTCTAAGGAATCCACTTAAAAAACTATTAGAACTAATAAATAAATTCAGCACAGTTGCAGGATGTAAAGTCAATATAAAAATTAATTATATTTCTATATTCTTTCAATAAATAATCCAAAAAAGGAAATTAAGAAAACAATTCCACTTAAACGATAGCATCAAAAAGAATAAAACACTTGGGGTAAATTTAACAAAAGAAGTGCAAATTTTATACTCTGAAAATTGTAAAAAATTGTTGAAGGAAATTAAAGATCTAAATAAATGGAAAAACATCTATGTTCATGGATTGGAAAACTTAAGATTGTTAAGATGGTTAAACTTCTCAAATTTATCTATAGGTTCAATGCAATTTCTGTCAGAATCCCAGTGGACTTCTCTGTAGAAACTGACAAGCTGATTCTAAAATTTATATAAAATTGCAAGAGACTCAGAATAGCCAAAATAATCTTGAAAAAGAAGAAACAAGTAGGGAGACTCAAATTTCCCAATTTCAAAACTTACAAAGCAGCAATAATACAGACAGTGTGGAAATGGCATATAGATAGACATAAAGTTATTATTGCTGCCACAACTACTGAGCCTGAGTGTCACAACTGCTGAGCACACATGCCACAACTACTGAAGCCCACATGCCTAGAGCCCACGCTCTGCAACAAGAGAAGCCACCGCAGTGAGAAGCCCATGCATCACAATGAAGAGTAGCCGCCTCTCGCTCCAATTAGAAAATAAGCCCACGTGCAGCAACGAAGATCCAACACAGCCAAAAATAAATTAAAAAACAAAAACAAAGGACACCATTATAAAGTGAAAAGAAAACCCACAGAATGGGGGGATATTGCAAATCATGTATCTGATAACGGACTTATACTAGAGCCTATAAAGAATTCATACAACTCAACAGTAAGAAGGCAAATAATCCAGTTATAAAATGGGCAAAGGATCTGATTCCAAAAGATATACAAATGGCCGATGAGCACTTGGAAACACTAACATCATTAGTCATCGGGAAAATACAAATCAAAATCACAGTAAAATACCACTTCATACCCAGCAGGATGGCTAGAATCAAAAAGTCAAAGAATACCAAGTGCTGTCAAGGATCCTGGAAAATTAGAACCCTCATACGCTACTAGCGGGAACGTATGGTACAGCTAGTTTAGAAGAGAGTCTGGCAGTTCCTCAAAAAATTGTGCAGAGATTTATTGTAGTACCCAGCAATTTCATATCTAGGCATATATCCAAGAGAAATGAAACATAGACAAAAACTTGCATACAAACGGTCATAGGAGCATTATTCATAATAGACAAAAGGTATAAACAACCCAAATTTCTATCAACTGACGAATAGATAAATAAAATATGGTATATCCATACAGTAGAGTGTTATTCACTTATAAAAAAAAGAACGAAGTACTGATACATGCTACAACATGGATGAATCATGAAAACATTACGCTAAGTGAAAGAAGTCAGTCACAAAAGACCAAAAACATTGTCTGATTCCACTAATGGAAAAGACATTGTCTGATTCCACTAATGTGAAATGTTCACAATAAGGAAATGTAGAGAGAAAGTAGATTAGTGGTTGCTTAAGGCATGTGATGTGGGGATGGAGCATAGGGAGGTGATAACTAAAGGGCGATGGATATAACCATTGAGTTGTACCCTTTAAATGGGTGAATTGTATGGTATGTGAAATTACATCTCAATAAAGCTGTTTTTTATAAAAGACCAGCTCCCTGCCTCAAGGTAGGACCAGGCTGAGGTACAATTCATGCTTTTGGGTCCCCTGTATGATCACACTGCTCAGGCTGAGACTACATCCTTGCTTAGCTCTCTCCCCTGTATCATCTAGCTTCCCTCACTCCCTCTCTTCTGAGAGCATACCCTCAATAAATTAGATGCACATGCATCCCTGTCTCAGGCTAAACTTCCAGGGAAATTGACATCAGATGATTAGTATCAAAATTGGTTCTAGGAAGCAGATTCTAAGGATGGTAACAGCTGATACATTCACTTGGGGTGAACTAGGTTGGGATATGCAGATGGAATGCACTGGCTCATACAATCTCTCTAGCATTTGAGAGTACAGCTGTGTAACAAATCACCCTAAACTTAATGACTTAAAACAATAATTTGTTATTTCTGACAATTCTTCATAAATTGTTGTGATGATTGTCATGGTATGCATTGGCTGGGTGGTTTTTCTGTTCCATACAATATTGGCTGAGATAGGTGATGGGCTGGTGGGTCAGCTGGGGGCTGGGCTCAGTGGGGGTAGTTGGCTGTTGTATCTTGGATATTCTCCATGTGATCTTTTCAGGTGGATAGCTTGGGCTTCCTCAGAGCACAGTGGACTCAAGGCAGCATTCCACTGAAAACAAAAGTGACAGTGTCCCTAAAACCTGACCTTGGAAGCCACACTGTATCACTTCCACAGCATTCAAAACATTCAAAGTCAAACAAGACACAGGGCCAGAAAAGTGTTTTCCTTTCTGGGTACATATTCCAATGGCTGAAGCTCTTCTTGGGCTCTGGAAGTGTCCAGTCATCCTGACATCAGAATAATTTGCAAGTTGAGACACTGAGACCCAATCTCTCTCCTATTCTTGATTCTTAGGAGGCATTGAGAAATATGGGAAAGTTGTTTTTTCATTTTTGTTTCTGTTTTGCACTGAAATGTGAATTTTATGTCATTTTCATGTGTCATAGAAAGTTATTCTTCCTTTGATTTTAAAAAATTATTTATTGATTGATTTTTGGCTGCATTGGGTCTTAGTTGTGGTGCGAGGGGCTTAGTTGCCCCACAGCATGTGGGCTCTTAGTTCCCCCACCAGGGATTGAACTCTCATCCCCTGAATTGGAAGGTGGATTCTTTACCACTGGACCATCAGGGAAGTCCCTCTTCCTCTGATTTTTTTCAGCCACTTAAAACTGTATAAGCCACTCTTGGCCCATGGACCTTGTGTTTACTATGTATGTACCAGGCACTGTCTTAACACTTCGTGCCTTGTACTTACAACAAACAAACCTATCTTTTAGGTAGATACCATTATTATTCCCATTTTACAAGTGAGAAAACATCGGCATAGAGATATTAAGTAACTTGCTTTCCCATCTTGCTCTGGAGTAGAACCAGAAGTATCCCACATGTCTGCCATGAATTCTACCAGGAAGAGAAATTCATGGGCATAAACAAGAGCTTTGAAGAAATTTCAAATGAGAGAAGGGTCATCCCCAAACCCAAAAAGACGGTGGGGGAGAAGAGTGATGAGACAGAATAGTAAGGGCCAGGGAGGGAGAGGACCTGTGGGTTTTGGAGGAATGGGCATCCTGTCTTTTTGTCAGCCTCAAAAAGATGCCCCTTCTTTAGCAGGTGTGGAGCAGGAGAGCGGCAGAGCCCCAGCTCAGATCACTGATGACCAGACAGACTCAGGCACGCCCATTTCTTGGACCAGAATAAGGCCCTAAAACCATGACCCAAACTTGTGAATGGGGACCCCAGCCAGGACTCAAGATCTTCTGCTAGGCTGGACATGGCATTTAAGGTGAGTTATAAAAAGTAAAGAAGCTTCCATTTCTTACATACCTGTATCTATGGACTGAGATTCACACCTACTCGCTTGCTGAAGACATTTTTTTCAGGAGCGTAAGGACCAAGAACATGAACATCAGTTCAAAATAATCCCTGGTGCATGCCTGCCACTTGAATACGTGTGTAGTTCTGGTACTGCCCTGGTGGCTGCATGGGAGTACGCTGCTCCCCAAGCTCAAGGAAGGTGTCTGTTAAATCCATGCCCCTCAGCTGATGCACAGCAACCTCTCCACGGCCAGAAAGGTGTTCATTTCAGGAGGGGTGATTTGTTTCTCTTATTGTTATTTTTAAAATCTTTTGAGTAGTGCAGGAGCATGTGAAATCTATTAAGAGAAGCCAGAGGGACCTCTGTAGCCAGAGCTGAAAAGAAACCTCAGCAGTTTATGGTGAGAGTTTTTGCAGAAGCTTTCAGCCTCCCAGCAACTTCTTGATGACCATTATGAAAACAAACAGTAAAAAGTAGAAGTTAAGAAAAGAAGAAATAGATATAACTATTAAGATGAAGTTACCTTTTTTAAGGGGATAGAGAAATGAAATGAAAAGGAGGGGGAAAGAATCATGATGCAAATTCATGAAAAAAATTCAAAACAAGGCAGAAGCTTAATAATTCATCTGGTAAAATCAATGGCACAGTTTAGATATAAAATTATTTTTAAAGGAATTTAAAATAATATAAAATATGAAAATAAATATCAAAAAACCCAAATAATCTTTAAATAAATCCCAAAGCTAATATAATGTGTTCAGATAAAAAGGAGGCAATGAGCTCGAGAATAGAAATTATAAAATAAATCAAAAAAGGAAGCCAATTAATTTAAAATGTAAAGAATTGGAAAAAAACCATATATTGAAACAAGTAAAACCAGAAGATCAAAAATGTTGAAGATAAAATAGTGACTGCTAAAGGATAGCAGGGCAAAAAACGAAAAAGATTAAAGGGAGAAAAACAGCAACAAAAAGATTAAAAATCAAACACACGTTAGGAAAGCTATATATTTTAAAAATTGCATACAAAATAAAAGTTTAAAAAGGAAATATTTTAAAGAAAAACAAATATGAAAAGATTAAAAAGATAAAATTAGAAAACTGATAAAGACTTGAGAGGTGAAAAAATAAGAGAATACCATTTAAAGTAAGTCAGAAGGGTTTCCCTGGTGGTGCAGTGGTTAAGAATCCACCTGCCAATGCAGGGGACATGGGTTCGAGCCCTGGTCTGGGAAGACCCCATATGCCGCGGACCAACTAAGCCTGTGCGCCACAACTACTGAGCCTGCGCTCTAGAGCCTGCGAGCCACAAGTACTGAGCCCGCGGGCCGAGAGCCCGTGCTCCGCAACAAGAGAAGCCACCGCAGGGAGAAGCCCACGCACCACAATGAAGAGTAGCCCCTGCTTGCCGCAACTAGAGAAACCCGCGCACAGCAATGAAGACCCAAAGCAGCCAAAAATAAAATAAGTAAAATAAATTTATAAAAATAAAATAAAATAAATCAGAGCAACATAAATCAGAATTAAAAAACAAAGTAAGACAATACAAAAGTACAATGGTAAAACTATTTCAGACTAAACCCTTAAAAAGGAAAGATATACTCATGAAAAACAGTCAAGGGTGAGTGTTTAAGAAGGAATTTAGGGCTGAAGCAGCCCCATAGGGAGGAACCTGGGGGGCGGCATAGAGCAAGAGAGCAGGACCCCTGTCCTCTGGCCCCAGTCCCCTGTGGGAGCCCCTTGCAGGCTGCTCTTTGGGAGAAACCACACTGCAATAGTAGGCAGCTGTCAGCTAAATCTGTCAAACCAACTGGGTTGCCAGGAGGCCCCTCTCAGCCCCTTGCACACATGCGGTCACAGCTGCAGCAGTCAATAATGGTCTACGGCAGAGGTCAGACACATCTTAACACCCCGGGTCAAGAATAGTAGAAGACTGGGGTAAAGACACATCAGCTTTGAAAACAGACCAACTCACCCTTCTTCGCTACATGCTCCTAGGCAAGCTTCCTAACCCTTCAAAGGCTCAAGTTTCTCCTGAGAAAAGTAAGAATAATACACCTACCTTATAAGGCTATCTTGACGATTCTATAAGATAAAGCTTACAAATTATGTGATAAGCAATTAACAAAGGATAGCCTTCATTATTCACTCATTAGGAGAAAAGAGTTCATTTTCATGACAGCTGTATAGGAAAGAAAAGCATTTTTAAGGTATTGGGATTTTCTTGAGGGAGAAAAAGGAAAGGTTCAACCATGCCACTTTTTTGTTGTCTGTTTCTCTAAAACGTAAATGTATTGTCTTACAGTTCTGAGGCTCAGAAGTCCTAAAAATCAAGATGTCAGCTGAGCTAAATTCTTTCTAGAGGCTATAGGGAAGTATCCATTTCCTTGCCTTTTCCAGCTTCTAGAAATCTCCTGCATTCCTTGGCTTATGGCCCCCTCCTTCTCCATCTTCAAAGTGATCAGAATAGCATCTTCAAACCTCTCTCTTTCTGTCTTTCTCATTTCTGCCATCACATCTCCTTCTCTGATCCTCCTGTCCCCTCTTATATAAGGACAATTGTGGATTACATCAAACCCACTTGGATAATCCAGGATAATCTTCTCATCTCAAGATCCTTAATTTAGTCATACCTACAAAGTCCCTTTGCCATGTGAGGTGACATATTTGCAGGTTCTGAGGATTAGGCCCTGGACATATTTAGGTGGTCATTATTCTATTTACCATACCCCCCGTAAGGATTAACCTAGTGTCCATGCTAAGGTGTCCTAGCTCTTTAAGACCTAACTCTTACTAGGAACAGATTATTCAGATCTGCCTTGGAGGACCATCTAACACATCAAAACCCTGCTGTTGAGAATGCTGCCCCTGACTTCTGACGCATCATCACTCAGTCCAATAGCAAACAGAGACCCTTCCCTAAAAAGGGGTTGGAGGAGTGGGGTCTAGTTGTTTGTGATGAAAGCCAAGGAGACACTGTGCTCTGGGCACATGATTGCCCCAGCTCTCCAGGAAGTCATAGGAGAGTCAAAACAGGGAGAAAAGCCCATTGGAGCGAGGAAGAAAACTCAACCAGTTTTATACTTTTCAACCAGTCTGTACTTTCTCAGTTACAGAGTTGTGTGTGTGTGTGTGTGTGTGTGTGTGTGTGTGTGTGTGTGTGTGTATGTGAGAGAGAGAGAGAGAGAGAGTATGATAAAATTCACATAACATAAAATTCACCATCTCAGCCATCTTAAAGTGTACAATTCAGTGGCATTAGCACATTGACAATGCTGTTCAACATCACCACAATCTACTTCCACAATCTTCTCCCAGGACATTTCATCACTGCAAGAGGTTACCCACTTAGCAGTGACACTCCATTTCCCCCTCGTCCAAACCCTGGCAACCACTAATCTACTTTGTCTCTATACAATATTATATTCTAGATGTTTCATATGAATGGAAAACAATATGTCATCTTTTATGCCTGGCTTCTTTCACTTAGCCTGTTTTCAAGGTCCATTCATGTTGTAGCATGTATTTCATTACTTTTTGTTGCCAGATAAGATTCCATTGTACTTGTTCATCCATTTCATCAGTTGATGGGTATTTGGATTGTTTCCAACTTTTGGCTATTGTGAATAATGCTGCTATGTCCATCTACCAACTTTTGTTGGAATACCTGTTTTTAATTATGTTGGGTATATACCTAGGAGTGGAATTGCAGGGTCATATGGTAATAATACATTTAATGGGCCATCTTTTAAAAATACAACATAAATAAGACAAGTAAATTAAAAAAAAAACATTATAATACTCCAGTAGGAAGTAAGAGCTCTCAAGGAGAAGATGATGAAAGAGAGGAAAGAAGGAGGAGAAAATGAAAGAGAAAAAATATAGAAGGAAAACACATGCATTAGTCAAGAGACAGGTTTAGTTACTGTAAAAGAAGCCAAAATAACAATAGCCTGAAAGGAGTTTGTTTTTCGATTATGTAAGAGTCATGGAACCGGGAATCCAAGCTCCTCTGTCTTTGACAGCTTTCAAAATGGCTGCTCCAGTCTCTACCACCACATCCACATTTAGGGTGACCAACATGTCCCAGTTTACCTGAGACTCTCCCAGTTTTCGCTCAGAAAGTCCTGCATCTCAGGAATCTGTACAAACAGGGGCCCCTGGTCACCCTATAATACTCCATCCAGCAGGAAGGGGAGAGGAAACATGGAGGTCACACCTTCCCTTTAAAGGCATGACCTGAAGGTGCACCTCATTTATTGTTTCTGCTCATATCCCATTAGCCAGCACTTAGTCACATGGCCACATCTAGTTATAGAGCAGGCTCAGTAATGTAATCTTGAGCTGCATGACTATGAGCCCAGCTAAAACTTGGGGATTCATTACTAAAAGGGAGGATAATGGATAGGCAGAGACAACTCGCTGTCTCTGCCAACATACTCAACAAAGGGTGGTGTGTTACATTACAGGGACACAACGTAAGCAGAGCTGTGCAGAGAAAAGGGGGAATGTGTCATTGGGTTTGCTGAGATTCGTAAGTTTGATTGTTAAGAGATTTTCTCATCTTTGGATATATTATGATCCTACCAATTGGTACTAGTACCAGATTGACAGTTTCCTTCCTCCCTCCCTCCCTTCCTTCCTTCCTTATTTTTAATAAGGAACATCACTTTACCAGTGAGGATCCTGGCAACAAATAGCACACTCAAGTAAGAAAACCAAGAAGTGCAAAATGAAGCCACTGTATTTACAGGACCAGGGCAGGGTTAAGGTTAACCACAAGGATGGTGCAATACTCCAAGGCTAGCAACAAGGTGCAGCCGTCACCACCCATTACCTCAAGGGGCAAGAAGAGGAAGGGCTCACTGGGGCCCGGAAGGAGAGGCTATGGTTGTAGGAGAGAGCCACCCAGCAGGAGATGTGACCTTCACTAAAGGAATGCAGTTAACTCAGGGTCCAGCAGGGAAAGAAAAGCCTGGGAAATACACATGCCAAATTCTCCCTCTCCCACCATCCGAACTCTTACCCAACAGGAGGGCCAGCCTCCTGGGACACAGAGACAAGAGATGGGCAAATCTGGAGGGGCAGATACAAAGTAGGCAGCAAATCAACTTTTCATTAAAACAGCTCAAGTATACAGAGTTAATAAGAATTATTTAAGCAGATTAATAAACATTAAATAGAAGTAGTTACTTTACCTTTCAAATTCACCTTACTATTATTAATTGTAGCTTCATCTAACCCTGGTCTCATAGGGAGACCTCTATTCACAATTCCCTTTGGAACTCACCTTGAATCTTATTTTGAACCCTGATCTAGGACTTTGTCTTACCTACCTGACTCACTTATAGGTTCCTGTCTGTTTTCAGTAGGATGTTTTTTACCATATTGTGAAAAGCATTTTGTTTACCCCTGTAATCTTCCCCTTGACATGGCTTATTAACTAGACATGCACTCCCCCCCTCCAATAAAGACAAACAGGGACTTCCCTCGTGGTCCAGTGGTTAAGAATCCGCCTTCTAATGCAGGGGATGTGGGTTCGATCCCTGGTCGGGGAACTAAGATCCCGCATGCTGCAGGGCAACTACGCCCCGTGCCGCAACTGCTGAGCACACGGGCCACAACTACAGAGCTCACGTGCTCTGGAGCCCACGGGCCACAACTAGAGAGAAGCCCACACACCACAGGGAAGATCCTGTGTGCCACAACTAAGACCCAATGCAGTCAAAAATAAAATACATAAATAAATATTTTTTAAAAGTTTAAAGACAAACAAACAAAACAAACCATGTGAGCATGTCTTTGTTCTGGGCTTCCAGTGGGATATTTTAAAATAGATTTCAAGCTCCCAGTAAGTTACTGATCTTCAAAATTCTGCCTTTCGTTATAAAGAAGACATATAGATCAGTAAGACAAGAACTAACTCCCTAACTCATCAATGGACAAATGATGTGAATAAACAATGTTTAGAAAGAGGATAAGAAATATTCAGACTTACTAGTAATCAAAGAAAAGCAGATTTGAAATAACCAGATTCAAATTTGGTTACTAGAAAATTAGCAAAAACAAAACTTGTAAATCTTCTCTAATATTATCAAGAGTGCAGGGAAAGATGTAAGTTGTCCAGTTTTTTTGGAAAGCATTTTGAAAATATGTATCGAGACTCTTTATAACGTTAATAATATTTCCACAATTGAGTCTTTCCACACACTAAGCCCTTTTGCTACAGGGTTTTTAGTCAGGTTTTCTGCAGTTAGCAAGGCATACAACAATTCTTCTCTTTCTGGTGTGTGAAAGAGGGTGAAGATGGATAATAAACAGGTAAATAAATAAATCAACAGGATAGTTTCAGGTATGATAAGTTTCAAAAATAAAATAAGTGTGTTAGTAGTGGGCAGGGCTGGGTAGGGAAAGTGGAGGTAGTGCAGCGAGGGGCTTGCCAGGGAAGGCCTTTTAAAAGAAATAAATGCTGAGTTGAAAACCTGCATGAGTAGGAGAAGCCAGTCTTAGGAATATCTGGGTGAAGAAAACTCCAGACTTGACTGCCAGTGGCATGGTCCTAGGTGGGGACCAGTCTAGTGAGGCTAGGAAGTGGCTGAAGCCTTGTGTGGATGGGCCAGGAGGTTGAAGAGGAGACCAAAGGGGTGGCAGGGCCACAGCAGGAAGATGTCCATGTCATGGTAAGGGTTTGGGGTTTATTCTGAATACAAAGGAGGTCATTGGAAAAGTCTAAACAGGGGAGTGGTGCAAATTAGGAAGATCATCCTGTAAATCTGTATCTACTAATTTAAATTATGTCCATGGTATAGTGTAGACCCAACCCTGCACTGAAGTTTCTAGCCCCTCATGGAGTAGAGGCTTGAAGCAGAAGTGAGGCTGAATTCTTGCAATAGTTACTACCTATTGCTTACCTGAGCTGCTGTGGGCTGCAACTTTTGTGTTTGTACAAAGAGACAGCGTTACATATTGTGACCAATCAATAACTGTGGCCAGACTGTTTAGGTTTGAGCCCCAGGAGCCCAGCAACCCTGCTTATCGTGACATGTCCTTAGGTGAGTTTGTCAGTCAGGATAGGCTAGATGATGCTGTGGGAACACACGACCCCCAAATCTCAATTGTTTACAGCAACAAAGGTTTTTGTGTTTGTTTTTGTTTTCTGGGTTTTTGTGTTCTCCCTTGGACTACATGTTTACTGAGGGGTAAGCTGTTAAGCTGTGTCTCTATTCCATGGTGTTTTCACTTCTGGACCCATGCTGTTGGGGCATTCTCTATATGGAATATTGTCAGTCATTGTGGTCAAGGGAGAGGAAGTGTGGAGAATCATGGGCTAGCTCTTAAAGCTTTGATTTCAAAGTGATCCACTTCACTTTTGCCAACAAATGTTACTCCTGAGTTCAACAGAGGGGAGGGGGGCTTTCAGAGAGGAGGGAGAAAGGGGAAAATTCAGAGAGAATCAAAGAATTAAGTATTTCAAAATATTATTCAGCATGTAAGAACAGAAAACATGTGCTTCTTGAGGGTCATGCTAAGAGGATACAGAACATGGATCAATTGTTCTGTGGTGATGTTAAAGACACCATAATGGGCACTATGAAACTCAACTTTTCATGGAAATAGACTTTGTGGTGAACCACAGAAGTCAGCGCAGTCACTTAGGGAATGCCTCTCATGAAGTGCATCAGTGAGCGAGGCCACCGTGTGAAAACGAGGCAGTGTATCAGGATGGTTGCATCCCTGACTCTGCCCTTCCTCACACCCCGCACATTCAATCATTTAGCAGAGCCTTCAGAATACATCTATAACTGGACTGCCTCTCACCACCTCCACAACTACCCCCATCTCCCACCTGGACCACAGCAATAGCCTCCTAACTGGACCCCCAACTTCCATTCTTGCCCCAAGGAGGATCCTGGATAAACATGTATGGGGTCATCTCTCTCTTAGTCTGAAAAACTTCCCATTTCACTCAGTTTAAAATCCAAGATGTTTACAGTGCCCTTCAGGACTGCCACTGGCCTTCTGCTACTTGTTTAGATTTATTCTTCTTTGCTCCCTCTGCTGAAGCCACTCTGGCCTCCATGGGACATGCAGGGTATATGCCTGCCTCAGGACACTGTCTGGTCCCTCTGCCAGGAATACTCTTTCCCCGCTGACCCACATAGCTTGTTCCCCTAAAGCCTCAGGTCTCTGTCCAGAGGTAACCTTCTCACTTAGGACACTATTCTAGCTTTTTTTTTTTTTTCTTCCTAGCACTTATCATCTTCTGATAACCTGTACAATATACTAATTTTCCTCCCATCTCCCCACTAGAATGTAAGCTCCAGAGAGGCAAGAATTTTATTCTGTTTTATTTATTACTATATCCCCAGTGCCTAGAACAGGGTCTGGCACATAGTAGTTGCTCAGTAAATCTTTGTCAAATTGTTGAAAGACTCCTCTGTAGCTGAGATCTAACATTTTAAGCTCTAAAGATCTAAAATGTTAGACCAGCTCACATTTGCACAGTTTTCTTACCTGTCTCCTCTCTCATGGATAGTGTCACCATCCAACCCAGAAAACTGGGACCACCAGCCTCTCTCTAAGTATCCCCAAGTCCTGTTGATTATTCCTTATTACTTTCCAAACCCTTCCATTTCCCTCCAACTCCTCTTTGGCTAACCCACATCAAGTTACCATCATCTTCCATCTTTATTAAGAAAACAATCTCCTTACTCACCTCCCTGCTGTTGTTCTCACCTCCTCTGTTTTATCATTCATGATACAGTTGATCAAAGTGATCTTTTGGAATGCAGATCGGCTTAAACTTGCTTAAATCCTTCAATGGCTGCCCTTTACTCAACATAAAGTCCAAACTCTTTGACATGCCTCAAAAACTCCTTTCCACCTGGGCCCGGTATAACTCTTCAGCTTCCTTTTTCTGGGCCTTTGCACAAGCTCTTTCCTTGGTGTAAAATTATTTCTCCATCCCCTTTTGCTGGCTATCAGCTGCAGTGTCACTTGCATGAGACGGGGGCGCCACCAGAACCCTGTACTTTCCCACCGTAGCATTCACTACTCTCTCTGTTCACTATCCCCTCGCCTCACTCACCCACCCTAATCCATGAGCCCTGAAAGAAGGAGACAGAAGCCTTGGTGCTCAGCCCAGCCTAGGACTGTCAGAGAGGTGGCACTGGATCTGTGTCTCAAAGGTGAGCCGGAATTAGCCAGGCTTTGGAGAAGTAATGGGTATTCTAGATTCTTGGAATCGTATATGCAAAACCATGAAATCAAGAAACATCAGCGTGAAGGTGTGGAACTACAGGTATGTTTATGTTAATCAAGATTAACATGTGCAGGAATTCCCTGGCTGTCCAGTGGTTAGAACTCTGTGCTTCCAGTGCAGAGGGTGGGGGTTCGATCCCTGGTGGAGTAACTAAGATCCCCCATGCCATGCAGTGTGGCCAAGAAGAAAAGAAAAATTAATATATGCAGGGCAGCAGCAAGTTGGGGGAAGTATGGAAGACCTCAAAAGCCATGGTAAGGGTCTTCGACTTATTCTTTCCAGCCACTGAAATATTTTTGCTACAGCCATTTCAGAAGGACCATTCTCATGGGATTGTGTGAAAAGTTTTTTTCGTTTTCTTTTTTTGAGACTTCATTTTTTTTTAGATCAGTTTTAGGTTCACAGCAAAATTGAGAGGAAGGTACAGATGTTTCCCATGTACCTCCTGCTCCCACACATACATAGCTTCCCCATTATCAACATCTCCCACCAGAGTGGTATGTTTGTTATAACTGGTGAACATACATTGACACAACATAATCACCCAAAGTCCACAGTTTACATTACAGTTCACTCTTGGAGTTGTACATTTTATGTACAATGTATATATACTGTATAATGACATGTAACCATCATTGTAGTATCATACAGAGTATTTTCACTGTCCTAAAAATCCTCTGTGCCCCACCTGTTCATCCCTCTCCCTGCCTGTCTCAGCCCCAGTAACCTCTAATCTTTTTCCTCTCTCCACAATTTTGCCTTTCCCAGAATGTCATACAAATGGAATCATACAATAAGTAGTATTTTCAGATTGGTTTCTTTTACTTAGTAATATGCATTTACGATTCCTCCATGTCTTTTCATGGCTTGATAGCTCATTCCCTTATAAGCACTGAATATTATTCCACTGTCTGGATATACCTGTTTACTTATCCATTCATCTTCTGAAAGACATCTTGGTTGCTTTCAAGTTTTGGCAGTTATGAATAAAGCTGTTATAAACATCTGAATGCAGGTTTTCAGGTGGACATAGTTTTCAGCTCCTTTGGGAAGTACCAGAGAGCATAACTGCTGGATCCCATGGTGAGAGTGTGTTTAGTTTTGTAAGAAATTGTCAAACTGTCTTCCAAAGTGCCTGTACCATTTCGCATTCCCACCAGCAATGAATGAGTTCCTGTTGTTCCACATCTTTGTCAGCATTTGGTATTGTCAGTAATTTGGATTTTGGTCATTCTGGTAGGTGAGCAGTAGTATGAAAGATGGTTTTGAGGATGCCACATGGCAGGTAAGTGGACCAGTGAGGGGATTTCACTTTTCTAGAACCTTATCATGGCAACAATATCCTCAAATCTGCCTTATTATTGGTTGTAACAGCCAAGGTCACTAAGTCAAATAATTAAGCCCATAATATGCTGGAGTTTGAGAGGTGAGATGTTCATAATAATTTCTCTGTTAGAAAATATATTGAAGGTGGTCTATTAAATAGTTCATTTTTAACGATACATCCTCAAGATTCCAACATTAGGTATTATGTCCCTACAGCTCTTGTTAAACGAGGAACTGCAAGGATGAAACTCATGTTTCTCCAAATATAGAATGGATAAAACCAGTTTTAATTTAGCAGAGCTCTGTGACAAGAAATGAGGGGGATGCTTCTCCTACTGTAGGCAAATGAGATGGAGTTCTGAAAGTCTATCAGAGTCCAAAATTAGTGACAGTGAAAACCCCTCACTCCATCTCAATTTTTTTAACACCTGAGCTCACCAATTCAACTGCAAGCCCCTGGATAGTTAAAATGTGTGACTTAAAAATGTGTTTCATATTCCACAATGGAAACCATGTCTTCCTTGATATATTAGAAGGATAATTTTCCTCATTCTTCAAAGGAAAGTGCTATTTTAAATTAATTTTATAAATATTGTGATGGAATATATATGCATAAAATAAGCATAATTAAACATCTCTTCTTTCGTAAAAATAAGATTACATATATGTTATTTTTATTTTGTCCTCATGAACAACCCAGTGTGGTAGGTATTACTGGGGCAATTTTATCTGTGAGGAAACTGAGCCCCATAGAGATTAGATGATGTGTTCAATCATGCAGTAAGTGATGGGAGCCAGGGCGCAAACCAGGGCTCATGAGTCAAAGCCCTTGTTCTTTCCACTGCACAACTGCCTCTCCTGTGTCTGTTGTTCCACAGCGCAGTTAAGAACCTCCAGCAGCACTGTTAATAACACCACAAGAAATGGCCCTCACCTCCAGCCCTTAAAGGCTAAAAGAACTCTGTTGGATACGTACCTGTTGACAAAAATAGAGACCCTAGAGGATAAGACTCAGAAGCACAGCTGATTGGTTGTGGATATTTAGTCACAGAGATCAGAAAACTCTGTAGACCCTTTGAGACACCTCCCAGATCCTACTAGTATAGCCTATGCCTAAGGCAGAGCCATGAAGTTGGATTTTATGTTTATTTTACAGGTCATCAGCATTTCATTGGTACATTTTAATGTTGTTTATATTATTTTATTTTTGCTTTTATAAATTGAAGTATAGTTGACTTAGAATGTTGTGTTAATTACTGTTATACAGCAAAGTGACGCAGTTATACATATATATGCATTTAAAAATATAATTTTCCATTATGGTTTATCATAAGATATTAAATATATTTCTCTGTGCTATACAGTAGGACCTTGTTGTTTATGCATTCTATGTATAAAAGCTTACATCTGCTAGGCCCAACCTCTCACTCCACCCCTCCCCCAGCCCCCTCCCCCTTGGCAACCACCAGTCTATTCTCCACGTCCGTGATTCTGTTCCTGTTTCATAGCTATGTTCATTTGTGCCATATTTTAGGTTTTACATAGAAGTGATATCATATGGTATTATTCTTTCTCTTTCTGACTTAGTATAATTTCTAGTTGCATCCATGTTGCTGCAAATGGCATTATTTCATTCTTTTTTTTATGGCTGAGTAGTATTCCATTGCATATATGTACCACATCTTCTTCATCCATTCATCTGTCGATGGACATTTAAGTTGTTTCCATGTCTTGGTTATTGTGAATAGTGCTGCTGTGAACATAGGGGTGCATGTAACTCTTTGAATTATAGTTTTGTCTGGATATACGCCCAGGATTGGAATTGCTGGATCATATGGTAATTCTATTTTTAGTTTTCTGAGGTATCTTCATACTGTTTTCCATAGTGACTGCACCAACTTACATTCCCACCAACAGTGTAGGAGTGTTCCCTTTTCTCCACTCCTTCTCCAGCATTTGTCATTTGTAGACTTTTTAATAATGGCATTCTGACCAGTGTAAGGTGGTACCTCATTGTAGTTTTGATTTGCATTTCTCTATTATTAGTGATGTTGAGCATCTTTTCATGTGCCTATTGGCCATCTGTATATCTTCTTCAGAGAAATGTCTATTTAGGTCTTCTCCCCATTTTTCAATTGGGTTTTATGTTGTTTATTTTAGATTCGTAAGTTCTTAGATACTTGATTAGAAGATACAGATGCAAAAAATAAATAAAATAGGTTATTTTTCAGTTGTTCTTAGTTTTCTGTTAGTACCTTTACTGTTTTACTTTTTCCTGCTTAACTCTTTGACCTGCTGGTGTGAGGTGTGAGACAGGGAATTCAACTTTACCTTTTTTTCAGATGATTATTCAGTTTTTGCTGTGGGATCATGTGTTCTATTTGTGGCCACCTAGTGTCATTTGAATCCCATTTCTATATCTGGGGATATTCTCATGTTATGTGCCCTGCCTCCTCATGTGGCTAGGAAAGAGGATTCCCCAGGTTCTCTTGTGGCTACGAGGAATATGACCTAGGTTTCATTAACCAGGCATGCACAAGTGAGGTCTTGAGTTGGAAAAGAGTAGAATGAGGAGACAGTTTCCACCTGAACATAGTTTCTGAAGAGGGTGATGAAGTGCAGCAGAAAGTCATGAAGAAGTCAGCAGCAACAACAGCACATCTATGGTGGAAAGTTTGGTGCCAGCCCCAGAAATGGTGCAACCATTCCTTTGGGTAGCTGAACAAGCTAACTCAGTTTCCAAATGCTTCACTTCAAAGTCTAACTCTCCAACTCTTCTGCAAAATTTTTCTTCTACTTCCTATTGCTTCATACATTTATTTTCTATTAAAACTATCAACAATGGACTCTATAGCTGTAAATTAGGACCCCCAATTAATACATGGGCTAGTACCATTTATTGAACAATTCTTCTCCTCCCTGATCTGAATTGCACCTTTGATGGAATTCTGCTTCTGGAAAGATGGAGCATTGAAGACCATATTCACCCCTCCTGCCTGAAACAAATTAAAAAACAAGGCCAACTATATGAAACAATGTGTCACAGACATAACATTGGATGGTGCAGAACTGAGAGAAGGGAAACAAATGAAGTGTGCCCTACAATTGCCCCAGCTTACTTTTTTTTTTTTTGCGGTACACGGGCCTCTCACTGTTGTGGCCTCTCCCGTTGCGGAGCATAGGCTCCAGATGCACAGGCTCAGCAGCCATGGCTCACGGGCCTAGCCACTCCGCAGCATATGGGATCTTCCCGGACCGGGGCACGAGCCCATGTCCCCTGCATCGGCAGGTGGACTCTCAACCACTGTGCCACCAGGGAAGCCCCCAGCTTACTTTTTTTGAGAGAGGCTTCAGGTTACAGTGCAAGGAGTGGGAAGCCAGGCAGAGCCTGGAAGTCTCCTTTAGTTGAACAGATAGAGTTGGGAGACTGGGGAGGCCAAGGAGGCTAAAGTTCACAGGACAGGGTACCAGAAGGGAAATAGCTGCACAAAGAAAAAGTTCTGGATAACTGTTAAAGGTCCACCTTGAGTAGTTAGCTAAATGTTGATCAGAGCGTTTGAGTAAGTAATCTACCCATAGCTAGGGTAATAACTGTGTGAAAGGAACACAATCACCAGAGAGCTGGGAATAATCCATGGTTGTACCAGGCAGAGTAGAATGCATCATAATTCACTGCGCATTGGATAGGGTCCTCGGAAGGGCAAGATAAGCCTTAGACTAATTGCCTCAATAATGTGGTCAAATAAGTCCCATGTAAGGACATTTTAAAAACAAGAAAATTATATCCGTTGTCAAGAGATAAAACAGTCAATAGAACCAGACACAGAGCTGTCTCATATGTTGGCATAATCAAAATCCATACTTAAAATAACCATGATATATTTGTAAAAGATTTAGTGGTAAAAGTGGACAACATATGCTAACAGATGGGGAATTTCCCCAGAAAGAGGAAAACTATAATAAAGGGCCAAGTGGAAATGCTAGGTATAAAAAGAAAATGATATAAGAAATAAAGGATTTTTTTAAAGGGCAGGTTACACACAGGCATAGGATAACTTCAAGACAAGTCATTAGAAATTACCCAAACCAAAATACAAAGAGGAAAAGAATAAAAACAAAACAAAACAAAATATCTGAGTGTGTAGAACAATACTGAACAGTTTAATATATGTGTGAATGAATTCCCACAAGAACAGAGATGGAATGAAAATATTTAAAGACATAATGGCTAAGAGTTTTTCTAAAATTAATTAAAGATATTAGCCCATGGATCTAAGAAGCTCAGTAAATCTACAGTAGTTTAAATACAAAGGAAACCACACCTAGGCACATCAGAGTCAAAATGCTAAAAACCAAAGGTAAAGAGAATATTTTGACAGCAGAGACTAAAAGATACATTACATACAGAGGAACAATGATAAGAATAATGTCCGACTTCTCATCAGGAATAATAGAGACCAAAAGATAATGTATTGGCATCTTTAAAGGTAAAAGGAAAAAAAAATCCCTGTCAATCTAGATTTCTATATCTAGCAAAAATATCCTTCAAAATTGAAGGTAAAATTATGACTTTTTTTTTTTTTTTTGCCAAGCTTCATGGCTTGTGGGATCTTAGTACACTGACCAGGGATCAAACCTGGCCCCAGCAGTGAGAGCGCTGAGTCCTAACCACTGGACTGCCAGGGAATTCCCTAAAAGTATGACTTTTTAAATGGACAGAAGTTGAAAGAATTTATCTGCAGCACATCTACACACTGTAAGATCTACTAAAATTAGTTCATTCGTGTAAAAGTGCTGGGCTCTACCTGAAAGCTGCAAAAATTAATGGTTTAGGTATATTTATAATGAACTGAATTAAACTTTTTCTATATAGAAAAATTAAGATCACTTATTTGAAAACAAAGATGAAGTCTTACCTTCCAATTTGCTTTCTCATGAATTCTTTCCAAAGTAAAATTCTAAATATCGTTTCCCCCTTATGTTTTCTGTATTGTACTAATACTCCCCAAATCATTGAGCTGCTCTTAAGAAGAAAAAAGAAAAACAGCTTGACATTGTGTACATTATTTTTGTTGTTGTTGACCAAATCACACACATGGAAACTTGTAATACAACTGAGTAGTCAGAATTACACATTGAGCAATTATCAGATTATTTGTTCTTATGCCATCTAAATTACTGAATAAATTGTTAATCCATTTTTAAAAGTTCATTAGGCTGAAGGGAAAGAATATGAAATAGAAATCTGATTTTGCAGGAAGGAATGAACAGTAGCAGAAAGAGTTAAAATGTTGGAAAGTATAAAGGCAGAACAGATAAGACAAAGAGAAATCAAACACTAAGAAAATAGACTTAAACCCAAACATATTCATAATTGCTTTTTTTTTTTTTGGCTGCACTTCATGGCATGTGGGATCTTAGTTCCCCAACCGGCGATTGAACCCAAGACCCTGCAGTGGAAACACGGAGTCTTAATCACTGGACTGCCAGGGAAGTCCCCCATAATTACATTATTCATAATCACCAAGAACTGAAAACAATTCAGATATTTAACAGAGCACGGACGTACAAAATATGGCATATTTAGACAATGGAATACTACCTAGCAATGAACGGAAACAAACATGTTATAGATATAATTACATGGATAAATCTCAAAAACATGCTGAGTAAAGGAAGCTAGACAGAAAGAATACATACTGTATTATGTCATTTAAATAAAATTCAAAAACAGGCAAAGTCAATTTATAGTAATAGACATTGGAACAAAGTTTACTCTGGGCAGGGGTATTGACTAGGAAATAACACTTAGGAACATTCAGGGGTCATGGAATGTTCTCTGTCAGGGTTTGGCAGATTTTTTTCTGTAAGGGGGTGAAGAGTAAATATTTTAGGCTTTGGGGGTCATACAATCTCTGTTGTAGCATGAAATTAGCCATACATAAAACAACGATTGGGTGTGGCTGTGTTCTAAAAAAATTTTTTAGGCACCCCAAATCATTTAACCATGGAAAGCCAGAACTTATCATCATCAAGATTTAAAATCAGTTAATCACTTTTTGTTGGGGGAGAGGGGTAGATATTAAGAATCCAAACGTGTATAATCTTTTTTTTTTTTTTTTTTTGTGGTATGCGGGCCTCTCACTGTTGTGGCCTCTCCCATTGCGGAGCACAGGCTCCAGATGCGCAGGCTCAGCGGCCATGGCTCATGGGCCCAGACGCTCCGCGGCATGTGGGATCTTCCCGGACCAGGGCATGAACCCGTGTCCCCTGCATCGGCAGGCGGACTCTCAACCACTGTGCCACCAGGGAAGCCCTATAATCTTTTATTTGGAAAACTTCTTAGGGATGATTACTGCCCTGTGATTTCTTAGGAGGGAGACAGAAAGATTTGCATAAAAGAATTGTTCAACTTTGATGAACTAAATCCCTTTAGTTCTCACCTTGTTTTAGAGACCAGGGAAAGATCCAAACTTCTTAATTATAGATTATTTATCATCTCTTTCCTTCAGGGAATATTTGAGATCCAAGAATGTCTGTTTTTCAAGATTAAACTCAAAATGATTGGAGAAAGTTGAAAATTGACAGGATGTTAAATTATATTAGATAACAATACTACAGTTTTGTAAGAAAAGACTATTTTTAGAAGATGCACACTGGTGTATTTAGTGGTGAAGTTCAATGATATTTGCAAATTTTTGTGGTTCAGAAAAAAATTATATATATACACGTAAATAAAATTATATAAATAAAGCAACCACGGCAAAATGTTAATTGTTGAACTTAGATGGTAGGCATATGGGTAATATTTAAAATTTTTCATAATAAAGCATTGGGGGGAAAAACAAACAGGAGGTTGCATTTAGGAACTGTCTCATGTGAAATGTTCCCTCTTTCCCTTTTCCACTCATTGCACAGATTGTTGAGGTCGGAGTTGTAGAACAGAAAACAGCTGGAGAAATAACAATATATTCAGCCATAAGTCAACTAACTAAAAGACAAGTTCTACAAAACTTTTGAAACAATATTTGGTCACTTACAGAGTCATTCAGCCAGAGGGTAAGAAGTCAGTAACTGAAATATATGATTTTAAGAAAGAGATTCTTTTGTGTGTGGGGGTGGGGGAGGCGTATTAGCCTTTCCAGTGGACTTAATCCAGAGAATTTATCTAGAGATATTTAGGGACCAAATTTTGAAGACATTAAGGAAACTACAGAAGAAAGTAAATTATGAGGTCCCTCTGTTTACAGGTTGTGTTCTAATTTTATGTATAGACACTGAAATTTGAATTCTGCACAGTTTTCATGGTCAAAAAATATTACTACTGTTTGGTTTTTTTCCAAACATTAAAAAATGTAAAACTATGGAATTCCCCAGTGGTCCAGTGGTTAGGACTTGGTGTGCTTCACTGCTGGGGCCCTGGGTTCGATCTCTGGTCTGGCAACTAAAATCCCACAAGCCGCATGGCTGGGCCAAAAAAAAAAAAGTAAAAATCATTCTTCATAGGCTGTAGAAAATTAGGTGGTGTGTCAGATTTGGCCTGTAGCCTGTAGTTGGCTGACCCCTGTTCTACATCTTGATAGGGGTGTGGGTTATACAGATGTATGCATTTGTACAATTGAAGAAACTGGTCACTTAAGATCTGTGCATTTCTCTGGAAATGATTCCTCAACAGAAAAATTCTTTAAAAAAAAAAAAGGAGGCAAGGAGCCTAGTACTGATGGGCTGCTTCATTAATTGTCACAGGTGCAATGCATTAACAGAAATAACATAAAACATTTACATTTTCACACAAAACACTATTCTTGTGCTATTTAAGAGAAGCAGATTTAGACAGAAAATTGTATTCTAATTGTTCTGCAATTGAGAAATCAAGGTCCAAACAGACTCCATATTTCTAGTTGCTAACTTTCGTAAGGGCTTTTGGAAACTTCTGATGTCCCTTGGGGTAAAAGTCAACTCATTTAATTAGCGGCAGGATTTTGAGTGTCATGTTTATGCTGGAGCTTGGATGATAGTTTTTACAAACTAATAGAAGCGATTTATGGCAATACCTCCAGGCTAAAATATATTTGTTGGAAGTGTCAATATCCTGCTTCTCAGTCCTCCATCTGCCTTGACTTCTGCTTATCCTTTGACCTCTGTGAATGGTTCTCCATATTGAAATTCTCTCCTGCCTTGTTTCCAGGATGCACCTGTCTCCTGTTCTCCTCCTAATTCTAAGGTCTCTCTTAGTCTTCTCAGTGTCCTTTGCTGGTCCCTGAGTGAATGCTCTCCTTACCTTCCCCAGGCTCTAACTTCCAGTCCCATGCTTTCCCCCAATGAGAGCAGTCTATTCACCTTGTTTGGACTCTAACATACCACACCAGGTGACCCTCATTCATGGATGCCCACCTCACCTTACTTGGGCTCTAGGTATCCCATGCCAGGTTGACCTTCTGTATATCTACCCTTTTCATCCCACTTGGGCTCTGGGATGCCAGGCCATAACTCCTAATTAGCTCAAACATTCCATGCCATTCCTCTTCTTATGAAAACCTACCTTACTCTGCACTCCTAATGGCTTTAGGACTGAAATGTTCAGGAAGAGGAAGAGAAAGAGAAGGAGGAAGGAAAATGGGAAGGAATCTTAAAATATTTTATTAGATTTTTTATATCAAGCTCTTTGATTCACCTGGAACTTATTTTTGTGAACGTTGATGTGGGGATCTGACTTTGTTATTTTTTCCTAATGGATAACAAATAGACCGCAAAGCATATATTGAATAGTTTATTGTTTACATTCATTTGAAATGCTGTGTTAATCATAAATTAATTGTTCATATATACATGGATCTGTTTATGTACTCTCTTAATTATTTACACACAGTAAGTCCCCTACAAACAAACCTTCAAGTTGCGAAGTTTCAAAGATGCCAACGTGCGTTCACATGACGAATCATTTAAGTTAGTTCACGCGTCTGGCGTACATTGTCACGTGTGTGTATCCTCTACAAGTGGTTGTGCTTTTGTATATTTTACTGTACGGTACTGTATAGAGTACAGTAGTAGAGTATCTTTATTTCAAGCTAGATCTACAAGAGGATGACTTCATTGAACTCCTTGCTGTGCAACACGAGGAGCTTCACTGAAGACCTGATGGAATTGGAGGCTCAGAGAAAGAAGGAAGAGAGACAAAAGGAAGAAGTAACTGAACAATCAAAGAGATTCACGATGCAGGAAACGGCAAGGGGATTTTCTTTAGTTGGGAGGCACTGTTAGTTTTTGAGGCAGAGGACCCGAACCTAGAATGGCACACGAAGGTTGCAGCAGCCGTTCAGAATGCAATCCACTGCTACTATGTCATCTATGATGAAAAAAAAAGAGCTAGTACCCAGACATCACTGGATCATTTTTTCAAGAGGGTAGACAGAATTGAATCCAGCAAGGAACCAGAACCTGTGCCATCAGCGTCAGGTGTGACTGAAATGGCAGCTTCCCCTCCGTCTCCTATTGCTGACGATCCTTCAGCTCTGCCATCTCCCACCTCCTCTCCCTCCTCCAGTCAGTAACTCTTCTTGCCTGTTCACTTGATGCCAGCCCCTGTATGCCAGCTGTTGTACTGTACTACTGTACTCTTCAAGGTACTGTACTGTTAAGATTAAAAATGTTTTATTTTTTTGTTTGTTTTTTATGTATTATTTGCATGAAAAGTATTATAAACCTATTACAGTGCAGTACTATATAGCCAATTGTGTTAGTTGGGTACCTAGGCTAACTTTGTTGGACTTACAAACAAATTGGGCTTACGAATGCACTCTTGGAATGGAACTTGTTTGTATGTAGGGGACTTACTGTATTTTTTTTTGCTTCTTTCATTCACTGAAAGAAATGTAATTTGAAAGTAGTTTAAGTTGAGGAGAAATGACATCTTTATCAAGTAATATAAGGAAATGGAATTTTTCAAATCTTCTTTTATGCATATATTTTATGGATATCTTTCCATTGGTAAAGTTCTACGGCTTTCTTCATACAGGTTTGTTCATTTCATGTTATGTTTTTTTCCAAGGTATTCTGTAGTTTCATAATCATAAATGGTTTCTTTTTTTCTGTTTTCTGTTGTAATTGAGGCTTGTTGAGGAATAGGAATTCTTTTGATCTTTTTTTGTTGATTTTTTATTGCATCACCTTCTTGATGCTTGTATTAGTTCTAATAATTTGTCATGAATACTCTTGAGTGTTAATGTAGTAAACTACATTCATAGGATTTAAAATATAGCTTTAAATTTCAAAAGTAACATGAATACTTTTGCCTTACAAAAATGAATTACAATGTTAAATCACCTTTGACCAACACCCCCAATACTAGTGTGCACCCTCCAATACTAGTAACCATCATTATGAGTCTCAATATATATATTTCATAGAACATATATAGTGTAATTTGTGTGTGTGTATTTTCAAATATTGCCAAATGCAACTTTCTTTTTCATTCAAAATGTGTTTTGCTAACCTATCGTTATTTGTACATCTAAAAATATTTCATCCCCTTTCAAATGCTCTACAGCTTTTCACTATATGTATCACATTTCATTTATTTATTTAATTGAAGCACATTTCGATTATTTCTAATTTTTCACAGCCACAAACAATCCTGAAATGAACAACCTTGTTGATGTCTCCTAGTTCATATTTGAAGGTGTTTTTCTAAGGTGGGTGTCTCATATTCCTAGGTTTGTAGGAAGTTTAAAATTATTTTTTAATCATGAATAAGCATTAAATATGTGTGTGCTCTTAATATTCCTAGTTTTCATGGTAGTTCAATGTTCATTGTGAGTGTGTGTTCTTTTCAGCCTCTACTAAAAGGAACACAATTTTTCTCTTTTAACCTGTTGTGGTGAGTTATAGTAATTTTCTAATCTTGAAATATCCTCATATTCATATAATAATCCTAATTAATCACGGTGATTATTTTAAAAATATGTTGCTGGGTTTAACTTGCTGATGTTTTATATAAGAATTTTCTATCTCTGTTCATAAGTGTGATTGAACTATCGTTTTCCTTTCTTGTACTCTACTGGTTCAGATTGGATAATAGGGGTTTGCAAGTTTTATAAGATGCATTGGATACCTTTCCATCTTTCTTAAGTTCTGGAACCATGAATGTAACCTAGGAATTATATGTTATTTGAAGTTTGATAGAACTTGTTCCCAGCTATTGTTTTTCACATTAATAGTTAATTATGTAATCTAGATCCTCCATACCCTCACTTATATTAAAAATCTGAGATGCCTATTTCTGGGGTAGATGTATTTATAAATATCTTCACTGTACTCTTATTACAAATTGTCAAAAATTTCTCATAAGTTTAGTCTTAGCATAGGCTAGAATATGTTCCCAGAGTCACAACAGTTCAAGGGTGTGTGTTACCTTTGTGGACTTTATCCTTTATTAGTATAAAATCCTTTTCTCTTTGATGCCTTTGCTTTCAATTATATTAACATTGCTATATCGCTTTCCTTCAATTACCATTAGATTACAAACTCTTTTAACCCACTATTTTCAAGCTTTCTGTGTTGTTGTTGGAGTTCGCTGGTGGTCAGTTTATAGATGGGTTTTATTTTTAATCCAGTGTGTCTTTTTAAGGTCTGAGTAAATTAACCCACTTATATTTATTGTAAATACTGATATTTAGACTTACTCCTCTAATTTTATTTTATTTTATTTTTGTATTTACCGTATTTCTGCTTAGGTTTTTTTTTTTTTTTTCTTTTTTTATTCCTCCCTTCTTCCCATTCTGACTTATGTTGTACTGGACAAGTTTTCTCTGTTCCATTTTCCCCCTTTTCAATGGTCTGTAAATTACAAATCAAATTAATTCTTCAGTGTTTATTCTTAATTAAAATTTTTATTTAATGTCATGTATTCAGAACATATATGTTGAAAATCAACACCTGGATTTAACTTCTATCTATAATTCCTTGAATACATTTCTGAACTTTTTCGGATTCTCGGTTTTCACACTTGTAAAATTGGGAGCTTGAGTTCTTCACTTAATCTTCATTTAAAGATTAAATGTGATGCCAGGTCAAGCACCAGCCTTTATAAAATAAGAGATCTTCAATTACTTCATTCCGTTTTTTCTTCATTCAACCAAAAAACTTCAGGTCCAAAAGACACAATCACCCCTCAACTCCTTTGTCCTTCAAAGTCACCTCCTCTTCATATCTCTTACATCATTATGACCTTGATCTAGTCTTTCCATTTCATTGTAAGACTCAGAATATCTTTTCATCCTCCCTTTACATTGAAAAACAAAAAGAAAAATACCCATTCTGCATTGTACTGAACTGCATCTTTTGCTTTGGATTTAATTAACGTCATTTCCCAGGGACTCCATGCCTTTCTTCATTTTTCCTTCAAAATGGCGGACTTTAGACGTTCCATGATCAGCACCACGTGCGCCTGCGCCTCCCGCGGCCATTTCGCCCAGCAGCCCAAGCTCCAGCCTCTCCTCCGCGAAGCGCCTGCGCACGAGTCTCTAGAGCACCGTCGCTCCTCCCTCTAACTGAGTACGCTTCAAACCGCACGTTCCTGTCCCTTCCCTCCCCCGCTGACTCTGCACCGCCCTCACCCCTTTCCTGTGAGATTCTTCCGCCAAGTGAAAAGCCTATCTTCGGTCGACAGCCTACGCACTTGAAAAGCAATCCAATAAGCACTTACAGCCCTGGGGTTCGCCATTCAGTCTTATCTGTGCACCACTGCAATTTTCCTCTGGGTCCTAAAGTTGATGACCGATTTCTCTGGACTTTTTTGCATCCCGTGAGGCAACAAATGGAAAGAATGGCTGTGGCGGAGGGATCCCTCGCTTACGCTCGGTGTACTTTAACCTAATGGGGGTCGTCCGGGAGTCGGAAGGGGGAGGGGAAAGGGAGGAGGCAGCCGAGGAATTGTTTTTTTCTCTCGCCCCGCCCTCGCCGGGGCGGCCAATGGCGATGGGCTCCTTCCCCACGAGTCTCGCCCAGCTCCTTGGACCCAGCCAATGAGCGATGGAAGCGGCTCCGAGGGGGCGGGCCCGGGAGGCTGTGCGTGTCTTGTGAGAGCTCTTGAACCAAGTCAGAGAGCTAGAGTCGGCTGGGCGGCTGGAAACGGTGGCCGCCGCCGGTGACTCAGGGAGGCGGGAGGCGGGAGGCGGGGTAAGAGCGCCACGGCCTCGGCTGAAGGGATCGGAGGAAGAAAGGTGAAGGCGCCAAGCCCGCGGCCCCGCCGCCCCCGCGCCGCGGCCCAGGCTGGGGGTCTGCGGCCGAGTAGAAGGGTGTCGGGGCGGGGCGGCGGGGCAAGTGCGGAACGGCGGGCTCGCCCCTCCCGCGGGGCTGCCCGGGGCGGGGACCCGGCCGCCTGGGACGGGGCCTCTGCTTCGGGGCCTTTTCTTTTCCGGGGTGAGGGGCGAACACTTTCAAATCCACTTAAGCCACAAATAATTCTCCCCTCACTCTGTCTGCATTTAGGTTTCAGGTTTTGGAAAAGCGAAACTTGGGAGAGCCAGGGTCACGCGACGCTTGGGCCAGTGTTTGCGGTGGGGGAGGGATCGGGGGGCGGGAAGGGCGCGGGTGGAGAGATCGGGTGCGGGTCCTCCGTCTCACCCGCCGCCGCCTGGGGTCCCCTCCTCCGATCGGGATTAGGACCCTTTCCTCCGCCCTGGCCTCCCCCACCGACCTCTCTTCCCGGCCCCCTCCCGCCGGCCGCCCCCGTTGCATTTTGTTTTTGTGTTTTTGCAGGGAGGAGCCCTTCCTGCAGCGTTGGAACCATGGTGCTCACGCTCGGAGAAAGTTGGCCAGTATTGGTAGGGAAGCGATTCCTCAGTCTGTCCGCAGCCGACGGCAGCGACGGCGGCCACGACAGCTGGGACTTGGAGCGCGTCGCCGAGTGGCCCTGGCTCTCCGGGACCATTCGAGCCGTCTCCCACACCGACGTTACTAAGAAGGATCTGAAGGTAAAACCGGCTCCCGGGCCTCGGCAGTCGGACGTTTCCTAGTTACCTTGGTAACGAGACAGCCAGCAACCCTCCCTCCCTTTTTCTGAAAAGGCGACCAGAAAGTTGGCATCTGATCTGAAGGTGCAGAAAAGTAGACCTTGAAAGTCTTTGAAATGGTGTGTAGAGCGAGGTGTGTTTGGCTTAGAGTTGCCCGTGTTTAATAATGGGCTTAGGGTTGCTCAGACATGATTAGTTATTGCACGCGCTGTGCCTTATCAGGGCTGTACGATGATTTCTCCGAAGGGGGAGTGTTGTTAATATTAAGTTGGGCAAGTGGGTGACGTTAGGAATCATTGAGAATTGAGCACTAGTGCTTAGAAGTGCTTTCAGTCGGGTTTTTTGTTTGTTCCTTCTAATTTCTTCACCCAACTTCTTAAACTTTCAGACTTAGAAGTGTGAGTGTAGAGGAAGGAGCTTAATTCTCTTCAGTATATTAAGGTGGGTATTTGTCCGTATATGGTGGGTCAGGGCAGGAGTGGGTTCCTGGTTGTCTCTGATGAGTCTGTGAGTGGGTGTGGGATATGACCATATATGGAGGGCTGGGGTGGAGCTGCCCCTTATATGGTGTGTTGGAGGGATGGCTTTGAAATATTCCATTTGGGTGTTTGAGGGGAGGGAGAGAAATGGGAACGAGTGCGGCCAGTGATTTTTAATCAGAATGGCACGCAGAACCTTTTTCAGTTAGATCTTTTCAAAAAGAGATGAATTCTGATCGTACTCCCTAATAGAAGTATTGGTGTGAAAGGATTGTGTGGAAACTACCAGTGAGGAAGCCATTGTACCAACAAAGACTCCTTTGTGCAAAAATAACTGAAAAAAGGTCCCCAACAAAGACTCCGAAGTGGTGATAACTTGAAGGAAGCGTGTCAGAACAGAAGAGCTTTCCATCCTGGGTAACGGATATGTTTTAGTATCTTCACTTGGTCATTATCTTTGCTTTTTCTTGAAAACTGCTCAAATAAGGGAAGCAAGTTTTCGCATTGGCAGTTGAATATGTGTTGATTGCTGAAACACTGTTCAAGGAATTGGCATAACCTGTGTTCTGACCCAGAAAGTTTTGACCCTTGAGCCCACCTTCTTAATCATCGTGCTCCCTGATCAAAGGCTCTGCCACCAGAGGACTCCTGTCGTACACTGTGAAATTTGGTTTCACTCCTAGCAAGGTGCGTTTTGATGTTTACAGAAAGAAGGTAATGTGGTACAGCCTATTTGCTTAGGCTAATCATCTTTCTCAATAAAATGGGCTTTGTGTAGTAGATTTCAGTCATAGTTGCGGCGGTTCATTTCACCTGCCAAGTAAAATTTTCTGTAGTGCATTTGTTTTTACCCGATTTGAGTGGAAACAAGATTAATCCTTACAGTCTTTAGTTCTTTGGCAGATGATGAGAGACTAGGTGTTTCCTTACTCAGCAGTGATTGCAGACCTGTTGGGTTAGGAAGGGAACCTAGGAGGTCCTTTATGTGTGTTCTTTTAAATCTCCACATCTCCCCCACCCCCAGCCTTTGAAGTGGTGGTGGTATCTTCATTTTCAGAATAAAGAAATAGATTTAGGAAAGGAAATCTTGTCCAGACTTGCATAGTTAGCTACTAAGTGACAGAGGGAGCATTGGAATCCACGTTTGGCTATGTGTGTCTTCACTGCACTAAGGTGCCTAACCTGGAGACGACAGGGATTTTAATTCAAAAGCAATTTTGACTATAGTGGATTTTTTGCTTTACCTACAGACTTCACAACTCAGCCCTCATGTAAGAAATCTACTCAGTTTCTCTTTTTGAATCATGATTTATTGCTGCATTCCTTAATTGAGTAGCAGATAAAGTAATTGGTGTAAGTTTAAGGATATGTTGTGTTAGCAAAAACACAGTTTTTGAAACATTGAAACCTATTGTGTTTGGCTAGATGCAGGCAGGAACTGAGTAACTAAGACAATGCCTAAGACCTGGGCTTAGGGATATTGAGTTTTTGGGAGTGGGTTGGGGGGGCTGCAATGAATATGAATGAATGAAATTCAAGTAGTGTGCAACTGTTTTAGTACTAATAGAAGTACAAGTCTGTCTAGACTGACTTGCTTCCTTAGTTGAGGTTGAAATGAATGAGACCAAGGCTTGTTAACTTTGTTTCATCTAGAGAAAGACTTTGTAACAAAGTCACTTACTCAGATACAATGTTTAGTAGTTGATTACAGAGAAGTTAGGTGAAGACATAATAGATTTGTTTCATCTAGAGAAAGACTTTGTAACAAAGTCACTTATTCAGATACAATGTTTAGTAGTTGATTACAAAGAAGTTAGGTGAAGACATAATAGATACTTATCATGCAGTAAATACTTTGATTTAATCCTCACAAAAATCCTAGATAGTAAACCACATTTTTTAGTGTTAGAAATTGAGGCTTAAACAAGTTAAATAACTTGCCGAAGTTTGTCCCCAGACCTTAAACACTAGGCTTTAATATTCAGATAGAGTGAGGTTAGAGCAACTCTATTTTGCTGGGTTCAGTATCCCCAGCACTGAGAACATTGCTTGGCATGTAGTTTTTGCTAAAATATTTGAACAGATGAAGGAATCATAAAATTATTACTCGTATATAGAAAAGCAGTTCAGAAATTATCTTCCGATGGAGCATTGGCATTCTCTTTAACTTGGATAACAACAGATCTTAATTAGGTGTGATTATAAGGACTTCTTCAACCTTATTTTTGTGCTACTCTGTCTACTTGAGTGTGAGGCAGATTGCTTCTTAACTGGCTTTGTTCTACGCATGCTGGGAATGCCCTCCTTCCCCAACTTGTTTGTCTAAGTCTTTTCCTTGCTTTGAACCTACTTTTTCCTTGAGTCTTCTGCCCCTTCTTAGTTCTTTGGGATGTCCTTAGCAGATGAGTAGTACTTGCCAACTATATGTACCATTTGCTGCTGTTAAAGCCCTTTTTGGCAGTTGGATACCTTGACCAATCAATACCTAGTTTTTTCATCCTTGCATACAGTTGAAACTTGAATGTTGGTGGATTCTGTTGACAGTCAACCCATGTAAAATGAGAAACTTAGCACAGTGTAATAATAAAAAGTGTTTACCCCTGTAATTGAATGCTAGACTCTGGGATTTTAGATAAGAGTCTAGGTGTAAGAAGACATAAATAGAAGCATAATGAATTAATTCCTAATTTGTGAAGCAGTGAAATAAGTGATATTCTGTACCGTAGTACTGGGCATAGAGTAGAATGTCATTAAAAACTTAGTGATTAAAAACCATGCCATTGTGTAAGTGCCTACTTTTAAACTTGGAAACATTTTACTTGGCCATTCTGATAGTTTTCAAAATCATAGGTAAGATTAGTGTATACTAAAAGTGGAGGTTTTGAGATTAGCTTGATTAGATAATATTAATTCATATATCTTAAAGGAAAGAGATTTATCTTTCTGGGAAGAACAGCTTGAAATAATTAACTTGAAATATCCAACATCTGGTCAAGAAATTTTATAAGCTAATAGGCACGTATTTACAAAATGCCCTATTTTTTAAATAGGAAATTTGGGAATTATAGGTAGTAAGTTGTAATTAATAGGCCTTTTTCTGGCCTTTGGAGTCAGACAGCACAGATAACATCTCCTTTGTGGACCAAGGGATTGTGGAGGAAAGAACACCATTTAGAATGAGAACTAGTCGTATCTGTCACTTTGCAGGAGCTTGGTCAAATCACATTAGTTCCCCCTGAATTTGAATTCTTACCGTTGTTTTTCTTAAATAGAAATTTCTGTAAAAGAGGCTTTTGGTGCGGGGAATGTGTGTCCTTATATATAGAACTTCAGACCTCAAGGCACAAATGAAAGATATGTAGTTATGATAAACAGGAAACTTTTTAAAGAACGTTGAAGAAAGCTCACAACTTGTTGGTTTTATTATATTTTTTCAAAAGTCATCTTTTTTTTTTTTTTTTTTTGCGGTACGCGGGCCTCCCACAGCTGCAGCCTCTCCCGCTGCGGAGCACAGGCTCCGGACGCGCAGGCTCAGCGGCCATGGCTCACGGGCCCAGCCGCTCCGCGGCATGTGGGATCCTCCCGGACCGGGGCATGAACCCGTGTCCCCTGCATCGGCAGGCGGACTCTCAACCACTACGCCACCAGGGAAGCCCCTTAAAAGTCATCTTTTTAAATGTGAAGTTTTGACCAACACAGCCTAATACTTCAAAGTATTATTTATTTTTAAAAAACTAAATTTATTTATTTTTAAAGAACTAAACTTAATTTTCACATTACTCAAAAATTGAGACATAGGGACTTCCCTGGTGACGCAGTTAAGAATCCGCCTACCAATGCAGGGGACACGGGTTCGAGCCCTGGTCCGGGAAGATCCCACATGCCGCAGAGCAACGTAGCCTGTGCGCCACAACTACTGAGCCTGCACTCTAGAGCCTGTGAGCCACAAGTACTGAGCCCGTGTGCCACAACTCCTGAAGCCCGCATGCCTAGAGCCCGTGCTCCGCAACAAGAGAAGCCACCACAGTGAGAAGACCATGCACCGCGACAAAGAGTAGCACCTGCTCGCTGCAACTAGAGAAAGCCTATGTGCAGCAATGAAGACCCAATGCAGCCAAAAATAATAAATAAATAAATAAATAAATTTATGTTAAAATAATTGAGATATAAAGAGGCAGCTTGTCTAAAATTTGGTTTAGGGTTGATCATAAGCTTTATAGATAGCTTATAGATATGATAAGAACTGTGATATTGCATACGTTTTGGGAAGCCACTTAAGATCTTAGATTACTTTTTTTCTGAGTAGATGTTAGATAATCATATTGAAGTCTTCCTCCTCCCATTCCTAACTGAAGAAGTGATACTCTGATAAATTAAGATTTGAATTACCACGGAGGTCTTAAAACTACCTAGTCTTGGGCTTCCCTGGTGGCGCAGTGGTTGAGAGTCTGCCTGCCAATGCAGGGGACACGGGTTCGTGCCCCGGTCCGGGAAGATCCCACATGCCGCGGAGCAGCTGGGCCCGTGAGCCATGGCCGCTGAAGCCTGCGCGTCCAGAGCCTGTGCTCCACAATGGGAGAGGCCACAACAGTGAGAGGCCTGCGTACCGCAAAAAAAAACCCTACCTAGTCTCCTTGCCAGATACTTAACATAAATTGCCTTTAAAATCTACCTAACAATTCAGTGAAGGGTGGGTCTTAGTACTTTCATTTTGAAGCTACCAGAACACAAGATTCAGAGAGCTTAGCTTTTTGACCTGGGTACAGTTAATTGGTTTCCTTTGTAATCCTACATATTTTATTTTATGCATGTAAAATCATTCTAAGAAAGCTTCAACATAGCTGGTATTCAAACCCAGATCTCTCTGATTCTGATGTGTGTAGATGTGCATTCCTCTTACACTATGTTGATGGGAAAACTGTCATCCAAAGCTAAGTTGGGTTTGAGGTTGATGTGCTGTGGGGCAAAAAGACTAGGGGAGATGTCAGAGGACCTGGATTCTGTGACTAGGCAAACAGAAAGGAAGATGGGCAGTCTCTGAAGCCCGATGTGAAGGACCACTGGTTGGTTATGGTGATGGAATACATAGAACCAAGGTGGAGTACGCAGGGCCTTGTCACATAGTAGGTGCTTAACACATTTACACTTATTCTGTAATAACTGCAAGGTTAAAAGCCTGCCTTACCAAGAAGATATGCAGCTTCTCAGGGGAAGTTGCCTGGGAAATTAGGGGTGCATATTTTGTGGTTGGGGGAGAAGGATAGGATGGGTCTCAAATTTCATTGATTTTAAAGATTGATAGTCTATAGCCATAAAACTGGAAAAGTTTGAGATTGAGGCTAGTGGTATATCAGTTGGGAACTTCCTGCCTTCCAAATGGATTAGAGAAACAAGGTAAGAACCCAATTCAGAGAGAAATTTATTCATTTAACAAGTATTCGAGTACTGACTGATGAAATACATGGTAAGTTAAAGAAGACAGACTTTGACCGATTAGAGTTTTTAATATGTCAATCAGTTGACCACAAATAAATAATTCAAAATGTGGAGTAGTGCTACAAAAGAAGAGTACAGAGTTTTGAGTACAATTAGCAAGGGACTTCTCTTGGGAGAGAGAGGGGCTCTTTGGTAAGGGAAGGCTTGAGGAAAGGATTTTTGAATTGGGTTCTGATGAATAAATGGAAATTAAATAAACTTTTTTAAGTTAAAGGTTGAAAAGGGAGATATGATTGCCTATGAAATTATGAAGTGTTGATAGATTTATTAACTAATTCTTTGAAACCAAAAATGAGACATCACTCTATTAAGAGGAGAGCTTTTAAATCAAATTAAAATAGTGATTTTTTTTTTTTTTTTTTTTGCGGTACGCGGGCCTCTCACTGCTGTGGCCTCTCCCGTTGCGGAGCACAGGCTCCGGACGCGCAGGCTCAGCGGCCATGGCTCACGGGCCCAGCCGCTCCGCGGCATGTGGGATCTTCCCGGACCGGGGCACGAACCCATGTCCCCTACATCAGCAGGCGGACTCTCAACCACTGCGCCACCGGGGAAGCCCAAAATAGTGATTTTTACACTGAATATTGAGGGAGTTTATTGTATCTCAGTTAAAACATAAGAAACATTTTAAAAGACTTAGAGTAAATGAAACGGTAGCGTATTCATAATGGGTTAAGGAAGCTAAGGTGTTTGGTACATTTATATGACTTTTAAGGTTTTGTGACTGATTCCTACTTATGGGTTACAGTCAGAGACCCACTTTTGGACTGAATTCTTTTTTTATGTTTTAAAATATCTGTACAAATTATAAGGTTTTAACTTTAGGGCTAAAAGGTATTTTGCAGATCAGAAGCAGAAAACTTCATAGTTACTTGGAAAATAGTATTTTAATTAATTAAATTATATAAATTTAATTTATATAATTTATAAAAATTATATAAATTAATTAATTAAAGGTAGTTTAATTTTCATGTAAGAAGTTAGAGGTAGTTTTGGAAAATTCTGGGGTCCTTTATCAATTACTTGTCTCTATATGTAGCAAAGTTGTCTTGGATTTCAAACTCTGAGGTAAATTTCCCAGTTTATTCAACTCCAAGTGTTGAAAGCGCCTGGTGCCGAGTCCTGCTGCTACCAGAGGGGTTCAGAAGCCAGTGGTGGATTGTGCTGATGGGCGGTCATCTTAAACTCACTGACAGTGTCAACACAGAATTACAATGCCCTGCGAGAAGTACTTTGGGTTTCAGATTTCTGTCTTTGAATTCTCAAAGCTCTGATGTCTAATTAACATATGTAAAAACCTTCTACTCGGGGGTTCTTTTTTGTGAAGTCTTCCCAGAGGTTACTTTGAGGGCAGAGACTGGTCTCCACATCCCTTGACTCTGCTTCCCAAAGTGGTTTGGGAGCCAAAGCTTGTTGGTTCTAACAGATCTGGTTAGTTTATTGTGGGTTTAGAAGGGAAGTAAGAGCAGGAGTTGGGGGCAGCGTATTCAGATACAAGACTCGAGTAGAATGGTGAGGGTATAATTCAACTTAGGCATTTTTCGTGTTTATTTTTGTTAATCAAGTCTGCTTTCCTTCAATTTTGTTTGTCTTAGGTGTGTGTGGAGTTTGATGGGGAATCTTGGAGGAAGAGAAGATGGATAGACGTCTACAGCCTTCTAAGGAGAGCCTTTTTAGTGGAACATAACTTGGTTTTGGCTGAACGGAAGTCTCCTGAAGTTTCTGAGCGAATTGTTCAGTGGCCTGCGATAGTGAGTGAAACTCGGGCTTATTTGAACTCCTGAGAAGAGGGTATTTCATCCGTTATGAATGAAACAGGGAAAATCTATACGTAATGCCTATATTTGGTCCTCTGGAAAATAATAGTACAGAGATATGACAATGTAGAAGATTCAGAAAACCCCCCAGAACCTCCTGTCAGCCCTGCTAGGAGCCCTGCAACTCTGACCCTTGACTTTTCTTGGGTCTCAGTTTCTTCACTTGAAAAGTCGGGGGTGGAGGTCGTGTGGGGAACGTCTAGTCTAGGTCAGTGGTTAGAAACCAGCAGATATATACAGACATACAGATCTTTTTGGTTTGACTCTCACAGTGTTTTAAGAAAATCTAAATTAGTTGTCTACATTTAAAAAATGTAGAGAATGTCCTTAAAAATCTAGAGTTCCAGTTTTTCTTGGAGAAATGGCAAGATATGGCAGCACTGGAGCCTCATAGCAATTCCTTGTCGCAACAGTGGGCTGAAGCTGAAAAGTAGCTGTTGCCTGGCCCCTGTAAGGGTTTCCACTTGGGGTCTCATGATCGTTAAGGTTCCCTCTGGCTCATATTTCTTTGGCTTTAAAGATGCTAGCAGTCAGTATATGACTGTGCCATTTCCACACCATAAGTCTGGTGCGGTTAAAGGAAAATAGTGATCAGGAGAGAACAGTTCAGGCTATTTGAGACATGAGCTGGGGCTTGAAGGAGGAAGGGGCAGATTGGATAGTTGAAAGGCTAAGAGGATGATTGAAAGGCTGACCAGCTTGTGAAGGGCCTGCATGCCCGTATGAGCAAAGTTAAGATTTTGCCCATGGGTGAGAAGAGCTGCTGGAGATTTTTGAGTGGTGTCGGGTTTTGTTTAAAGTTGTATTTTGCTCTTTGTATTTTCTCCCCCATCTATTAAGAATTTGCTAAAAACATGGCCCTGTCTCCCCACAAAAATGTACATAAAGCAATATTTTGCATAAATTTGGGGGAAGCCATACATCTGTGGCCCCAGACCTATATGTTAATGACTCTCAAATGTGTATCGCATTTAAGTTATTGATTCTGGGTAGAAATTACGTGCTCCTGTTGTGGTTGCATGAATAGTTATTATTGAGATACTGATAGTAAATAAACGACTGAATGGCTTTATCTCTCTCCACGTGTATGGAATATTGCCAGTCCCCGTTTTCAGAATTACGCCAGCAGCAGTTATGATGCCAAAGCATTTTCTTCTGTTTCAGATGTACAGACCTCTGCTGGACAAAGCTGGTTTGGGATCCATAACGTCTATTCGCTTTTTAGGAGATCAACAAAGAGTATTTCTTTCTAAAGACCTTTTAAAGCCTATACAGGTAAAACACGGAAACAATATTAAACCCTAAAAATAGAAAGACAGACTCCTTTAATATGAGAGCTAACATATTGATGTTGATTGCTCTCATTCAGATATCTAACAGAGAAAAGGACCCATCTTATGAGCAGCTAAGTTGTCAGACATCATTGCTTAGTGTTAGCCATTGGGTTGGTACTGTTTATTTGGGGTTGGAAGGACAAACGTACTACAGTTGATGATGTGTGTGTATAGAAACACCTAGGTGATATGAAGCTCATTTCTAAGACTATCATTCATATATGTACATATATCTGTGTATGTATATATATATGTCAGTCCTGATTATTTAAGGATTCTGTATTTGGGAACTTGCTTACTTGCTAAAATATATTTGTAACCCCCCAGTCAGTACTTTGGTGCTTTCATGGTCATTCACAGACATGTGCAGAGTGGTGAAGATTTTCAGTTGTCTGACACATGTTCCCAGCTGAGCTTGAATAAGGTGACATTCTGCCTTCTTACTTCCTCTCTTCTACTGTAAACAAGTGTCCTTTTCAAGGTCTATTTAGTACTGCATTTTTGTGCTTTTTCGTTGGTGATTTCACTCTTTAAAATGGCCCCAAGGGTAGTGCTGAAGTGCTCTCTAGTGTTCTAAGTGCAACGAGGCTGTGATGTGTCTTAGGGAGAAAATACATGTGTTAGATAAGCTTCATTCAGCCGTGAGGTATAGTGGCCATGGGTTCGAGGTTAGTATTGCAGCAATATATACTAAATAATGTGTTTTTCAACAGAAACACATAAAACAAGGTTATGTATTGATTGGTTGACGACAGTATTGTGACCAGAGGCTTGAAGGAACCTAACCCCATCTTTCCCCTAGGAATGGTTCAGTATTCACTAATTCAGTGTTTGTGGTGACTTAACATAACTACCACAAACAGTGTAAATCGTGTGTGTGTGTGTGTGTGTGTGTGTGTGTGTGTTCATATTCTTTCCAATTAGCTTGCAGAACTGCCTCCTTTTTCTTCACAACATTTAGGCTCTTGGTTCTTGCTCGTGTGTGATTTTTTCCTTTATTGTAAAAATGTTGGGAGGGAGGGGAAGAACGCACAGATTACTGCCACAGATCACTACCTTGGGAATAATGTTGGTCTTATGATAGCATTGGTTTTTTTATGTTTTTTGTTTTTTGCGGTACGCGGGCCTCTCACTGTTGTGGCCTCTCCCGCTGCGGAGCACAGGCTCTGGACGTGCAGGCTCAGTGGCCATGGCTCACGGGCCCAGCCGCTCCGCGGCATGTGGGATCTTCCCGGACCGGGGCACGAACCCGTGTCCCCTGCATCGGCAGGCGGACTCCCAACGACCGCGCCACCAGGGAAGCCCTAACACTGGTTTTTTTATATGTCATTTGTGAAGCTTAGTCATCCCCTTTACCCACTTCTGTTTTGTGACCTGACTTGTTTCTGTGGCCTGTAGGACAATTAAACCAGTTTATTTGCTGAAAGACAGTTTAGGACCAAGGGTCATTGCCATTGCTGGGCCTTGGCATTGACTTTTCTCTGCGCAAGTCTTACTTTTACTTCCATGTCCTCGAAGTGAGTGAAAACAAGGTTCACACTCTGAACCCTATTTTATAATGTTTAGTAAATGGAACAGAGGAAGATGCTTTTACTTAATTGCAGACACAAGTTATCTTCATATGTCAAATAGGCATCTTGATATTTTTCCTACATTAAACGGCAGAATGACTGCTCTTAAGGACCAAGGAACATAACAGCAGGGGCTGTGGATGTCTGCTTCACTGAGCAGTAGAGCAGTTTTTGCTTCTTAGCATTGTTTTCAGGACAGTTCTGTTTTATATCTTTCATGTGTTTAACCTTTTCAGTTTTGTTTCTTGAGGTTGAAAAAGGTCAGTAAGTTTTATTTATTTAAGAGCCCTTTGTGGCCCGCCCCACTGATGTGGTATTTTACCTTGTAGTAGGAATTGGAGAACACATTTAAATTTTTTGAAATTGCAGTAGCATGAAGAAAAAAAAAAAAACACATGGCCCGTTCTGGTTATTAATGTTGAGCTCTTATGAAACCCCTAGTTCAAGTCTAATGTTATTTGGCTTAAGAAATTTTTCCAGCATGGCCTCTCTAAGAGACTGTTCTTTCCAATGGGAGAAATGGATGAACTATTTTTGGCCACTGTGTACCCATTTCACATGCAGCAAAGCATGAAGGCCTGATATTGGAAGGGCTTCTGTGCTATGCAGTTTGGGTTTGGCAGGTTCCTCCTATTGACAGTCTGTATACATTTATCATAACTGAGTGTACACACAAAGCCAGAGCACTGTGGAATAGTGCCAGAAATAGAGCTGCCAAGAATTGAATGTTTCAAAGCTGGCTAGCTGAAGGCTTAACGCTATTCATTCAGTTTGTCCTTCCTCCCCCCCACGCCCCCCTTCGTAAACAAGAATGCATTTGGAATTCTAGTTAGGGGAAGTGAATCTGTGTGAAATGATGTTTGTCAAAAACAGCAATTTCAGTGGATTGACACTATGGATCTAAGTGATTTCTGTGTATGTGTCTTTTGCCCCTTGCATTTGGAGCTGTGATTTCCCTAATTTCCCTAGAGTTTGGGATACAGAGTATTTTTGACATGAACTGACCAGCTAGTTTTGTTTGCTTATTATATTTAAAATTTGAGCCACTCTTAGTATTGTCTTGCTCTTAGCTTGGGGTGACTTCACTTCTGTCTGCCTTATATTTGTGATGGTTTGATGGTTTCCTACTACTTGACCAGTCTAATTCATTGGAGTTGCAATGATTTGCTGCCATCAAATGGCTAATTGACACTACTTTAATCCCTGTGATTAAACTGATTGAAATATCCACTGGAATTTAAACAACTCTTCTTGTTACCTTAAAATGTAATGATTTTCCATCTTTCAGGATGTAAACAATCTTCGACTTTCACTTATCGATAATCAGAATGTCAGTAAAGAATTTCAAGCTTTGATTGTGAAACATTTGGATGAAAGCCATCTTTTACAAGGTAAGAAGCTATGTTTTAGCCCTTCTCACTCATTTGCTCATTAAAAATTCTAATTTGTTAGAAATTCTTTTGCTGCTTTTCCCATGCGACTAGATGAGTGGAGGACTTTATTCTGTAATGTATTCTAAAGCCTCTGAAATTTGGAGAGCTCAGGGATCATGTGAAGACTATAAAAGTGAAGTAGGTATTAAGCTCAGCTATATTTTGACATGGAATTTGATACGTTTGGAATTTCAGTCTTATAAAATTAATAAAGCATTAATTTGGTAAGCTTGATCTTGCCATTTACTGTTATTGATTTTCTTGGTCAGTTTCACAATTGTAAGTATTTTATCAGACTTAGCAGTTTTGCTGAGGTTCCTGAATTTGGATCCTCTAAAACTCTGCATAGGAGAATGAGTTACGTCTCAATGTGTTATCTGATACTACATGGTCTGATACAAATACTAGAAGAAATATATTGCAAGTCTAAGATAAATCAGTAGAAAAGTGAAGCTTAAAAATAGACAGTTTAAATTTTCTCCTAGCTTTGCTGAAATGTCTGTCTTCTTGCATTTATAGCAGTACCTTTTAATGTTTACTTTTTGTCTACTGCATTTTTAAAGACTTGGGAAAAGATTATCCTGGATAATGGTGCTGTTGGGAGATAATGCATATTGCTCTAAGGATTTTTTTTAATTTTTATTTTTTAAGGTGACAAAAACTTAGTTGGTTCAGAAGTAAAAATTTATAGCTTGGACCCATCTACTCAGTGGTTTTCTGCAACCATTGTAAATGGAAACCCAACATCAAAAACTCTTCAAGTCAACTGTGAGGAGGTAAGGATGATGATAATTGTGTGTAGGATAACTTGACAGGGAAAGATAATTATAAAAAGGAATTATAGTATCTTATAGGAGCTAAACACCTTTATTATTTTATATTAAAATATCAGAATAGAAAAAAACAATTATTTTAAAAAGCAATTATATGTAAGAAGCCCCTATTATTTGTTTTTTTAAATAAATTTTAATTAATTAATTAATTTATGGCTGCATTGGGTCTTCACTGCTGCGCACGGGCTTTCTCTAGTTGCGGCGAGCAGGGTCTACTCTTCGTTGTGGTGCGTGGGCTTCTCACTGCGGTGGCTTCTCTTGTTGTGGAGCATGGGCTCTAGGCACGTGGGCTTCAGTAGCTGTGGCATGCGGGCTCAGTAGTTGTGGCTCGTGGGCTCTAGAGCGCAGGCTCAGTAGTTGTGGCGCATGGGCTTAGTTGCTCCATGTCATGTGGGACCTTCCTGGACCAGGGCTCGAACCCGTGTCCCCTGCATTGGCAGGCGGATTCTTAACCACTGCGCCACCAGGGAAGTCCCAGAAGCCCCTACTGTTATGTTGATAGAGCTAATTTCTGGTGTGTTCCTGAGCATTTTAAAATTTCCTAGTATCTTTGTTTTATTTATTTGTTTTTAAGATTCCAGCACTGAAAATTGTCGATCCATCACTGATTCATGTTGAAGTTGTACATGATAACTTTGTGACATGTGGTAAGACACATTGTTTGATTAAAATCTTTGTTCTCCTTTCCCCTTTATCCTTCTCACATTAAGAGAGACAGGGATGCCAGCTTACCTGTTTTTAAATATTTTAGGTAATTCTACAAGAATTGGGGCTATAAAACGCAAATCTTCTGAGAATAATGGAAGCCTGGTTTCCAAACAAGCAAAATCTTGCTCTGAGGTAACTTGATTTATTTTTGTCACTTGTGTAAACCTTTCTCTAATTCTCACAGTGCATGGCCAGTTTGTCTAGTGGTAATAAAGCTGTCTGCTCTGCTCTTCTGTGCTGTTGTGTCTGCTCTTTGCTAGTCCCAGATCTTGGCCGTAATTTCTATACTCAAGCAGATGGAGATAATATAAGTTTCTGGTTCACTATTTTTGTCAAGAAAAAGTTTTTAGTTTTGATGTTTCCTGAAAATTGTCAATAGATTTGACAGTTTCACCATATGGAGGTATTTTTGAAGATCAATTGAGTTGTGTGTGTCAAATCAGAAGAATGCCTTGCATGAGAGGAGGGGAGGAAGCTTAGAATTCTGAGTAGATTTGGTGTTGAAATAGGTCTCCCACCTCAATAATTGAGAGGTTTGATCGGTCATTTATGATTGGGTGAACAAACATACTCACTTTTTGAAGGAAGTGGTTGGTTTGCCATTGCTAATTTCTGCCTAGAAAACTACAGGCTTCTGTGAATGGCACTGCTGAGTTCAAGTACTGGATTTAATTCTATCCTGAAATAGGATTTGGATCAAGAAACTTAAGGCTCTCAGCTTTTCCCTCTCCTCCCTGTTGTAGAGAAGCTGGCCTTCTTTAGCTCTTCAAGTCCTCATGCTTTCTCCAACCTTAGGACTCACTGTTCTCCTTTCTCTTCTAATCCTAGCTTCACTCTAATTAACTCCCATTTATCTTTCTGATGTGATGTTGCTTCCTCCAGGAAGCCATACCTAACATCTCTACAATCATTGTAACCTATATCCCAGACTAGGTCAAATTCCCTAATTTATTATGCTTTGTAATTACTCGTACATGTCTTCAGGACATCACAGTGTACACAATGGGGCAATTTTATTCAGAATTCCCCGAAGATTAGGCTAGACAGACTAGCCTAATGAGGGGATGGGGGACTGGGGTAGACTTCTCAAGGGAGGGTATAAATGACAGGGTCAAATTTTGAAATCTGGGGGGAAAAAAAGAAACTTAAGGCTTTTTCTTTTTTAATTGAGTTGAATCCTTAGGTCCTATTACAGTACAGATTACTTTTCTCACAACTTAGGTATCCAAATGCACTTGTGTTACATGGAAAGTTTACTGTGTTATAATTGTCAAAAAACGCCTTTATGATGCTCTGCTCCAGGCTGGAGTTTAGAATTTTATTTTATTTTATTTATTTATTTTTAAAAATATTTATTTCTTTGGCTGCACTAGGTCTTAGTTACAGAATGCGGGATCTTTAGTTGTGGCTTGCGGGATCTAGTTCCCTGACCAGGGATCAAACCCGGGACCCTTGCATTGGGAGCGCGGAGTCTTAACCACTGGGCCACCAGGGAAGTCCCTGGAGTTTAGAATTTTAAAATTGATCAAGTGGATATTGTTAAGATTGTTGGCAGCATTGTAGAGGGAACTTTGGAGCCTGGGTGGGGGCAGGGCAAGGAGAGATGGCATGAGAATGGGTCAGGGTCAGTGAATGCATCTAAGGCCCTGGATCAGGGCAGGCTGGACTACAACATCAACTAGAACCAAAGCAAGCACGTGCTACACAAATACTAAAGAATCTGGGTGGCTAAGATGATTGGCTTTCCTGAGTCTTAAGCCTGTGTACAGGCCACAGGAACTTTGATACTTGATGAGAAACTTTGTAAACTAGGATGTCTGATACCTCTGTCTTCCTTCCAAATGTGCAGGCTTGACCTCAGGTGGTTCAGGAAAGAATGAAGAGGTAATTACGGAAATTAGCATTACTACCTTTTCATTTTGCCTTAAAGTTTACAAAGGGGAAGTAATGTAGTAAGGACTGTAAATTGAGGATGTCAGGCAAGTGATTATTGCCTCTTAGAGGCAGACTCACAGGGGATACTGTCAAGTAATCCATGGTATTAGAAGCTGAAAGAGAAACAGAGCAGAATGGTAACCTGTCAGGTTTTGTTCTGGATAAATTGTTAACAGTCTTGCGTAGAGGTAATAAAGGGCAGTTTGGAGAAGTTGATTGCATGTTGCCTGCCATGGAGAAGGCATCACTGTAGACATTCGGTAAGATGAAAAGGAGAGCCACATGATGTTATGTTGGGGTGGGGACCAGACCCGAGGAAATGGCATCCTGATGGATCATGGAGAAATCAGCCTGGGGTACAAGCAGGACTGGGGTCAGTGGGGACCTCCTGTTGGGGAAGGTGCCAGTTCTTCAAAGTGTCAAGTTTATCCGTGATGTGATAGGCAATTGAGCAAGTAAATTTATAACCTTGAAGGAGGTGCTTGTAAAATATGGTAACATATACGTTTGTAAGTGATCCTGTCTTCCTGACTCACGCTCTTGAAGGGCAGGGAGCTTGTGTCTTTGCTCTCTGTCAGCATACTGTCCAGCTCAGTAGGTTTGTGTGCTACTGATTACTGGACACAGTAGAAGCTGTTTTTCCAAAAAGCCTGAACTTTGGTTGGGAGATAAGTTCCTCAACCTATTTGAGCCTTAACTTCAGCATCTAAAATGTGGAAATAAATTCGATGTTTAAAAAAATGTCTGTTTCAGCTCTTAAGAACTATCCTAGTCATCTTCACATTCTAAAGGAATTTGGAGATGGTAAATTTTTACCTGAGTATTGACGTTTTAGAAATTATTATTAATTTTTTAATTATAAAAGTTATTCTCCTTTTATATTGCACTTGTTTTCAAAATAAAGATTCTTACATTTTAAAAAAAGTTATTCTCATTTAAAGATATGTAGGAAACCCAGAAAAGCGTAGTAAAGAAAAGAAACATCACTCATAATCATACTTTTCAGAGACTCACTATTCGCATTTTGGAATACCTGTCTTCCTCCTGTTTTTTTTCTTTTTCTTTTTCCTGTATATTCGTGGAGGCTTTTTTTTTTTTTTTTTTTTTTTTTGTAAACTAAAAGCCACACTCTTGTGTAGCTTCCTTTACAGTATATTGTGAATATTTTTCCATATCCTGGGTGATCCTTGCAATCAGGCAAGTTTTTGGAAACACTGGCCTAGCCTAGATTTCAGGGGAGATGGAGAGGTAAAGGAAGAAATGGGGAAAGAAAGAGAGTTCATGTACATGTGTGAGTGAAAGGTGAGTACAGTAACACACTTGGTGCACGTCTCACTGTGTCTGCACTTTCCAGATGTGTTGGACTGGCAAAGAGTTTGGTGCTCTTTGGATGACAGGAGTTGAGGTTGAGGTTGAGAACACTCTTGATTGCTGGGGTGAATACTTTTGGATAAGGTAAACCTGTTTGCCAGTGACATCTGGCTCCTTGAAGGTCTTCTCTGCCTAGCAGACTATTCCTCAGAGTTAGGACGTTGCCTGGTTAATTGAGAGAGTCTGCTAAGGAGTGTGAGCCAGCAGTGTCCTTTTTGGAATATCATTATACGCTCAATTATATTATCTCCGTCTGCTGGCAGGGAGGAACTATTGCCATGACTGGTATAGAAGACCTTCAGGGAAAACTCTTCAGGTAAGAAGAAACTTTGACCCTTGTCAAGTCAGAGGCCAATGCAGTGGTGTGCACGTGGAGATGGGTTTTGGAATCGGAGCCCTATCCCTGTTGAGCTAAACCTCAGTAAAGTTGTAGAGTGATATACTTCATCTTCTTAGAGGAAAAGCATCCAGGTTATGGTAATTCTAACACATGGTGACTGCACCGAGAAACTTTTCAGGATAGATTTCTGCTCTGAGACAGCTAATCTGTGTGCCAGGCACTGTGGTACAGCACAGCCCTGTACAGTATGCTTCATTACTCTCCTTTTTTCTCATTACTGTCATTCATTACTCCTCATTATGATGGAGGAAACTGAAGCTTAGAGAGGTTAAATAATGTGCTAGGAAGTGTCAGAGACTGGATTCCAACCAGGGTCTAACACCAAAACCCAGTGCTCTTAGCCACCGTGCTGTCATTGCCACTCCTCTACGAAACCTTTCCTCGATATGGTGAGGCACCATTGTAAAAACAGCAGAGTCCTCCTCCCTTCCCTCTATTCCTCCATCCTGCTTTCCAACAAATATTTATTGAACACTTAATATGTGCTAGACATTGGTGAGCATTACTGCCTGGTTCTTGAGGTATCTCACAAGACTTAGTTGTAGCTCTTTGAAATATTAAGTGCTAAGAGCATTTATTCATTCATGCATTCCACCAGTCTTTTTTATTGAGCATCTGCTATGTGCCTGGCTTTAAAAGGCATAACAGTGGATACAAGAGCAGGGTCTGTGTCCATAGGGGTTTACTTTTCATTGTGAGGAGACTGACAGTAAAAAGAAGTAACTTAAGGTATTTTCACAGTGTGGTAGTACAGTGAAAGATAGAAACATGGCAATCTAATAAAGCGTAAGGCAGTGGCTTGTGGGACACTGCTTTGGAAAGAGCGATCAGAGATACTGAGGTGACAGTTGACCAGATTTGAGGGTGAAGGATGGAACCAGCCAACCACATGAAAACTGCCCAGACAGGGGGGATAGAAGTACAAAGGGGCAGGCAAGAAAGAGCTTAGAACATTGAAGACCAGAAAGGAAGCTGGTATGGTTGGAGCACTGTAAACAAATGGAGTGAGATGAAGGGCAGGGTTGGCAGAGACCAGACCGTGTAGAATTCTTGGAGGCAGTGGAGTGCCACCATCTGATTGATTTATGTTTTATAAAGATTGCTCTGTGGTAGAATAAATTTCGGATAGGAGGCAAAAGTTTTAGGCAGAAATGGAAGGGAATCAGGCCAGTTAGTATACACATAGTAGTCTAGGGGAAAGATGGTGGTAATGGTGGCCCGGAAAGAAATTTATAGATTCCAGAAACATTTTGGAAATAGAGGCAAGATTTCCTGGTTCATTGATCGGATATGGGAAATGACTTGGAGGGTTTTTTGGCTCGAGCAGTTCAATGGATAAAATGAATAAACACATCTGATTTCCTCATTTTAAGGATTAGGAAGCTGAGGCCCAGAGAGGTAAAGTTGGCTAGCCCACGGATGTCCTTGTAATAGCCAAAGCCTCCCCCAAAAAATCCTTCTGGGGAACACTAGGCTGCTAATACTTAACCAAAACTGAGCTAACCTAGTGTAATATATGATCAGATGATTTAGCATTGATACCTTGAAATAGTTGGAAGCGATGCCGAAACTGTAATAGTGATTAAGAAAATTCTTATTTTTCAGATATTCGTATTTAGCATATACTAGACAGTATTTTCAAGGCTGTCAGAGTAAATGTCTGTGAAAAAGATTCATGAGTAGACTACATAGTCTGTATAGAGAATTGTGAGGTTTTAAAAATTTACTCAGGGAGGTTCTGCATCAAATTTTAGAAGTTAGTAACTAGAAGATGAAACTTTGAAGATTTTGCAAGTTTAGATTTGGTAAGGCGAATGTAAAGGTCATTGTGGTGTGAAAGAGACGCAATTGAAAAGGACAACGTGACTTTAAATCTAAGCACATAATGAAGAGGCTGGTGAAGGTGGTCAGTGGGTTTCACCTGGTTAAGCCACAGACTGTTTAGTTGTCTGGAGTTGAGTTTAATCTCTTCCTTCTCTTTCCATGGTGGGAACGTATAAACTGGATAGTATAAACTGGGAAGAATTTGGTCCGTTATTAATATTTTTGTAAAGTTAAAAGTACACGAAAGTGTAAGGGGACAAGTGTCCTAACTTTGTCCCACAGGCCTGTCATGACTTGATATTTTTTGCAGCTTGGGATGACCTTTGTGACTTGATGAGCCACAAACCAGCAAGAACCATGTCCTCAACCTTTATTGCACTGTAAAGGCTTAAGTTGGTACCCAGTAGGCACCACTGCCTGCAAGAGTCCTATGTGGTCTGGTCTCCTGCCAGTCTACGCAGTAAGTGCGTGGTGGGCACTTAGTAATGTCGAACTGAATGCATGGGAAGCTGCCACCACTTGAAGACTGTTGATTAAAAGCTCACTTCTGTGCATTGCATTAGTAAAGTAATTGCCACGTGGCTGCATTTTCCCGGAATAATGATTCAGAGGTCTGAAAGATCAGCCTGTGATCTTTTATAGGAAGACGCAAGTTTCGTGAAAAGCTGGAGTGACTTATTTAATAGCTGTCAGGTATAAGTCCTCAATTTGTGATTTATTACTTGCTCTACCGTCCTGTTCTTTTTATTTGGTGATTTTGGTGTGCTTGTTTACTAAACCGAGCGAATAAACTTGAATCTTGCTAGCATTTCGTGATGCCTCAACTAGGGGCTTTCCTTTTAATATCTGTTTGGTTTGGTATCTTTTAGGCCTCTCCCAGTGTGTGTCCTGTACAGTCTGTTCCCACAACAGTTTTTAAGGAGATACTGCTCGGCTGCACTGCAGCCACTCCGCCAAGTAAGGACCCGAGACACCAGAGTACTCCCCAGGCTGCCAACTCTCCACCTAACCTTGGAGCAAAAATTCCTCAAGGGTGAGTAGTTATGATTGAAAAATGTGTAATCATAATACAGAGAACGGTTATCTTAGCCATGGTTCTTCCTGTCTGAGCTGACATGCTCAGGCGGCAAGACTGACCCTACATTCAGTGTTTACAGAGAGACTCTTAGTGCAGCTAAAATTTGATGTAATTACCTGCCATTCAGTGTATCTCAGGTTGTCCAGGGAAGTTAGAGTTTCCAGGTTGGTCAGGTGCCTTCAGAGGTGGTAAGTGTAGTAGGCATACAGGACAACATTTAAAGGGTTACAGAAAAGAAAGGGGTGTGAGGAAAGAGGCGCTTTCTTGACGTGATATAGGGAGAATGGTCAATTGAAATACTACAGGCAGCTGTAGAATAATGTCCACTTTCAAGGAAAAGGGAGCAGGTTGGTTGTATATGGAAGACTGAGGTCAGTGGGAGTGTGGAGAAGAGGGAGACAGGGTTCCAGTGAGTGGTTCTCATCAGCCCCGACCTCAAGTATAGGTGAGAAATGTGGCAGTAGAGAAAATACTAAGTCATGAGGCATAGTTACTAAGTTATAGGTGAAGATAATAAGAAATGTAAAATTTAATCAGAGATTTAAAGTGGCTACAAGGTTAATGGAGAGAAGAGTTTGAAGGGAAGGATCTCTTAGGAGGAGTGGTGGCCTGTGCAGGCAGTGGATAAAAACCTAAGGTAGGGGTCAGAGACTGGTATAGAAAGGTAGGCTTGGAAGACCACGGCAGTAAGGTGGGAGGGTGGGTGAGTACATCGGTTCACTGGGAGGACAGCGGGCTGCTTGGGAGAGAGCTTGGAGGAGGGACACATAGCAGTCAGAGAGAGGGCGGAGTGGTCTGCAGAGCAGAAAGGGGGAGCGGTAAGAAGTTCAGTGGTACCCAAGCAAAGATGTCTGGTATGGGTACTTAAGTGAGAACAGCTTCTCCAGGATGAGATCCTTTGTTAGAGGCAGGAAAACAAGTGAAACAGGAAAAAAGGACTTTGCATCTTGCTGGGGAAAGAACTTTAGGATGAATTTCAGAGAAACAAAGTTTCTTTAAGGATAACCCCTACTGGGGGTGGAGGGAGTACCAGATGGTTCTGTGAACAAGTACGTAATCAGCTGGCTCTTCTCTTTGCTTTGGGTCTTGATCACTGACCAAACAAGAGTGAAATAGTCCAGTGCTAAGGCTGGTAACACGTTCATAGTCAGATAGGGTTTTGCGCTGCTGGTGACTTGGGTTCCATGTGATACTCAGTTTGTTTTGAGGGAAAACTAAGGTTCATTTTGCTATGAGAAGTAGAACTAACTTGAAGTAGTTACAGATTTATGCGAACATGCAAATAGGATTTAGGGTTATCTTTTTCTTCGTGTTTAATATATTTTTGCAGAGCCATTGACTGATTACTTTTAACTCCAGCCCACAGAAACATATCATAAATTCTCTAATATAAGTGGTTTTCTTTTCTCTTTCATACTGGTTACTTTAGGGAACCAAGCAATTATTTTTGGAAGGTAGGGAAGAGATAAAAGAATCCTAGATGCTAGTTTTCATATTACTCTTTTTCAGAAGTCATAAACAGATTTTACCAGAACTTTCTTCCTGTCTAAATACGAAGCCTGAAATACTGAGAACACCAGATGTTGTCTGCAAAGTAGGGTTGCTCTCTTCAAAGTCCTCTCAGATTGTAACTGGAGACTTGAAAACCCTGAGTGAACCAAAGGGAAGCTATACCCAGCTGAAGACAAACACTGACCAGGAAAGCAGCTTGGAATCTTTTCCTCCATCATCGACTGACCTTCCTAGGGAGTGCTTACCTACAAAGGCTTCTTCTACGACAGAACTGGAAATTGCCAGTACTCCTGAACTGCAGAAGCATCTCGAACATGGACCTTCCACATCTGATGTCCTTTCAAATAAGCCAGAAGAGAAAGCAGATGTCAATAGTAATAGTCCTAATTGTTGTGTAGAAAAAAAGGTAGAACCTTCAACTTTAGGTTGCCAGTCACAGAATTTAAAGGAGTCTTCAGCAAAAGTAGATACTGAAAGCTGTTGTACAAGAAGCAACAATAAAATCCAGAATGGTGAGTGTTTCTGCATATCTTTATTGGTAGAAGGTAAGAAATGGTTGTCAGTACGTACATATCTTCTTCTTACCTTATGAGAAAATGACTGTAGAAAAAGTTCATACAATCAAAAAAGTTCAAAGAAGAAAGTAAAATCCCTAAATCTTCTCAGAAATGATTACTTTTAACATTTTGGTGGACTTACTTCCATGTATATAGAAACACAGATAAACTATTACACAAATGGGTTCATACCAACAGTTTTACCCAGTGCATTAGTGTAGGTGCCTCTCAACATTTTAAAGTCTGCAAGGATTCCATTATATGCATTTACCGTATGACTTAGGTGGTTCCCAGTTTTTGGTTTAAGAAAATAATTTTAAAATAAAATCTAAAGTGATCTGATGATTGCTTTATCTTCAGCCTATTACTTATCTTTCTGTGACATCCAGGTTGGAGTGAAGGAAGTGATTGAAATTTTATGCTCACACAGGTAGTCCAGATTTGAAATTTTTTTAAAAAGGGAATTGCAGGCTTCCCTGGTGGCACAGTGGTTGAGAGTCCACCTGCTGATGCAGGGGACACGGGTTCGTGCCCCGGTCTGGGAAGATCCCACATGCCGCGGAGCGGCTGGGCCCGTGAGCCATGGCCGCTGAGCCTGCGCGTCCGGAGCCTATGCTCCGCAACGGGAGAGGCCACGACAGTGAGAGGCCCGCGTACCGCAAAAAAAAAAAATGGAATTGCATCACCACCTCTAGAAAAGGGATTTTTAGTTAAAGAATTTAAGGACAGTGCTGAAACACCAGGCAGAGTCTCTTTGCTTAAGCGGAGGTCTGGCTGCACCCACAATTTAGAACTAAGTACTCTTCTTATAGAGAAAATGGCACATGTATTTCACACGACTTATGTTAAGTTTGAGGATGAATATCAGTGATGGTAGTTATCAGATGCTCTCTTACTAGAATTAATAGAACTAAATGGCTTCAGTGTGTCAGAAGGTTCAGGCCTATTACAGTTTAAAAATAGACTTGATAATTGTCAGCTGTGTGGGAAAATTAACTTGAAGAAAAACTTAATAAAAACGCTATTCATTTGGGTAAGTAACAAATGAATAATCCACACTCTAGCTTTTCCTACAGGCCTCTGAAACTAGAGGTGGATTTGACTGGGGGTCTTTTTGAAGTAGAGTTGGAGGAATTGGAAAACAACTTTCCTTGCTGAGTAATACTTCTAACCCAGCTTGTTCATTCTTGAGGCTTAAGTTGATATAGCTGGTAATTTGCACAAAATTAATTGCATAAGGTTCTACTGTTCCTCAGGAGTTATGTAACTCCCCAAAGAAAGCGAATATTCATAACCATGTCCCTGTTCTATTTCTTTATTCTTTTTGAGTCATCAGCCCTCACATTCAGCTAGTTTTTAAGGCAAATTATTTTAATATGTGAAGAAACAAAGTTCTGGGCCGGTAAGCACATTACAGGTATAGAAGTGAGTTTCAGAGCCCAGCTTTGTCTTTTTTAATACGTTGTGCAGCTGTGCTCCAGCTAAAATGATTTTAAGAGAAATGAAAAGCCACTCCACAGCCTGGTGCATGCTGTCTACTGGGACTTCTGGCTGAGGAGTAAGACAGTGTGATCAGAAGCCTGCCAGGATCTCTGTGCTGTTTCCACCAGTATTGCTTGTGGGTATGGAGAGACTCGACTGGAAACTGTTCCTCTGCCGTGTGTGTCCTTGCTTGCTTAGGGGTTAGAAAACAAAAACAAGCTGGAGTTGAACAGCTGCCCTCTTTCTGTTTCGTAGACGTGTGGCTCCTCAGAAGTTGGTGTTGCTTTTTTCCCTTGGCTCTGCTCTGAATTGAGTCCTTGATTGGGGATCAGCTGTTCCTCTCCTCACTGAAGAGCTAGATTTAGATAGTTCAACTTGCTTATTTCTAGGTATTTCCTCTTTTAAGCCCAGGCAGAACAGATAAGATAATCTCTGGACTCGTCTGGGAAAACCTGGTCCACTCAAAGGATGATGTGTTTCCAATATCTGAGTAATTAAAATTCCATCCTGAACTACTGATTTCTTTATTTTCCCTCCTTTCTTGCTTTACCTTCTCTTTCACTAACTGAATGCGAATGTTTAAGGGGGTCAAGGCCTGATGGCATCCATTTAGCATTTTACACTGTGCTCTAGTCATGCTTTAAAAGAGAGGTAAGATTAGAACACCTCTAAGGTAATTATTAAAGGTGCTTATATTATTTAAAGCCTTCTTTGGTTTGAGATCTTTCTTCTAGTTTCTTTCAAGACTCCTTACCACCGTCTCCTACCCATCTCTTGACTGGGTCCCCAGAAGTTGTGTTTTTGTTTTTTGTTTGCCTAAGAATCAACTTTCCTCTTCTCAGCTCCCTTGGACCCCGAGAAAAGGTCTTTTCTGTCGGGTTTTTTTTTTTTTTAAACATCTTTATTGGGGTATAATTGCTTTACAATGGTGTGTTAGTTTCTGCTTTATAACAAAGTGAATCAGTTATACATATACATATGTTCCCATATCTCTTCCCTCTTGCGTCTCCCTCCCTCCCACCCTCCCTATCCCACCCCTCCAGGCGGTCACAAAGCACCGAGCCGATATCCCTGTGCCATGCGGCTGCTTCCCACTAGCTATCTACCTTACTACGTTTGTTAGTGTGTATATGTCCATGACTCTCTCTCGCCCTGTCACAGCTCACCCTTCCCCCTCCGCATATCCTCAAGTCCGTTCTCCAGTAGGTCTGTGTCTTTATTCCTGTCTTACCCCTAGGTTCTTCATGACATTTTTTTCCTTAAATTCCATATATATGTGTTAGCATACGGTATTTGTCTTTCTCTTTCTGACTTACTTCACTCTGTATGACAGACCCTAGGTCTAACCACCTCATTACAAATAGCTCAATTTCGTGTCTTTTTATGCCTGAGTAATATTCCATTGTATATATGTGCCACATCTTCTTTATCCATTCATCCAATGATGGGCAATTAGGTTGTTTCCATCTCCAGGCGATTGTAAATAGAGTTGCAATAAACATTTTGGTACATGACTCTTTTTGAATGACGGTTTTCTCAGGGTATATGCCCAGTAGTGGGATTGCTGGGTCATATGGTAGTTCTATTTGTAGTTTTCTAAGGAACCTCCATACTGTTCTCCATAGTGGCTGAACCAATTCACATTCCCACCAGCAGTGCAAGAGTGTTCCCTTTTCTCCACACCCTCTCCAGCATTTATTGTTTCTAGATTTTTTGATGATGGCCATTCTGACTGGTGTGAGATGATATCTCATTGTAGTTTTGATTTGCATTTCTCTAATGATTAATGATGTTGAGCATTCTTTCATGTGTTTGTTGGCAATCTGTATATCTTCTTTGGAGAAACGTCTGTTTAGGTCTTCTGCCCATTTTTGGATTGGGTTGTTTGTTTTTTTTGTTATTGAGCTGCATGAGCTGCTTGAAATTTTGGAGATTAATCCTTTGTCAGTTGCTTCATTTGCAAATATTTTCTCCCATTCTGAGGGTTGTCTTTTGGTCTTGTTTATGGTTTCCTTTGCTGTGCAAAAGCCTTTAAGTTTCATTAGGTCCCATTTGTTTATTTTTGTTTTTATTTCCATTTCTCTAGGAGGTGGGTCAAAAAGAATCTTGCTGTGATTTATGTCATAGAGTGTTCTGCCTATGTTTTCCTCTAAGAATTTGATAGTTTCTGGCCTTACATTTAGGTCTTTAATCCATTTTGAGCTTATTTTTGTGTATGGTGTTATGGAGTGATCTAATCTCATACTTTTACATGTACCTGTCCAGTTTTCCCAGCACCACTTATTGAAGAGGCTGTCCCTTCTCCACTGTACATTCCTGCCTCCTTTATCAAAGATAAGGTGACCATATGTGTGTGTGGGTTTATCTCTGGGCTTTCTATCCTGTTCCATCGATCTATCTTTCTGTTTTTGTGCCAGTACCATACTGTCTTGATTACTGTATCTTTGTAGTATAGTCCAAAGTCAGGGAGCCTGATTCCTCCATCTCCGTTTTTCATTCTCAAGATTGCTTTGGCTACTCGGGGTCTTTTGTGTTTCCATACAAATTGTGAAATGTTTTTTTCTAGTTCTGTGAAAAATGCCAGTGGTAGTTTGATAGGGATTGCATTGAATCTATAGATTGCTTTGGATAGTAGAGTCATTTTCACAATGTTAATTCTTCCAATCCAAGAACATGGTATATCTCTCCATCTATTTGTATCATCTTTAATTTCTTTCATCAGTGTCTTATAATTTTCTGCATACAGGTCTTTTGTCTCCTTAGGTAGGTTTATTCGTAGATATTTTATTCTTTTTGTTGCAATGGTAAATGGGAGTGTTTTCTTGATTTCACTTTCAGATTTTTCATCCTTAGTGTATAGGAATGCCAGAGATTTCTGTGCATTAATTTTGTATCCTGCTACTTTACCAAATTCATTGATTAGCTCTAGTAGTTTTCTGGTGGCATCTTTAGGATTCTCTATGTATAGTATCATGTCATCTGCAAACAGTGACAACTTTACTTCTTCTTTTCCGATTTGGATTCCTTTTATTTCCTCTTCTTCTCTGATTGCTGTGGCTAAAACTTCCAAAACTATGTTGAATAAGAGTGGTGAGAGTGGGCACCCTTGTCTTGTTCCTGATCTTAGTGGAAATGCTTTCAGTTTTTCACCATTGAGGATGATGTTGGCTGTGGGTTTGTCATATATGGCCTATATTATGTTGAGGGAAGTTCCCTCTATGCCTACTTTCTGCAGGGTTTTTATCATAAATGGGTGTTGAATTTTGTCGAAAGCTTTCTCTGCATCTATTGAGATGATCATATGGTTTTTCTCCTTCAATTTGTTAATATGGTTTATCACATTGATAGATTTGTGTATATTGAAGAATCCTTGCATTCCTGGAATAAACCCCACTTGATCATGGTGTATGATCCTTTTAATGTGCCGTTGGATTCTGTTTGCTAGTATTTTGTTGAGGATTTTTGCATCTATGTTCATCAGTGATATTGGCCTGTAGTTTTCTTTCTTTGTGACATCCTTGTCTGGTTTTGGTAGCAAGGTGATGGTGGCCTCATAGAATGAATTTGGGAGTGTTCCTCCCTCTGCTATATTTTGGAAGAGTTTGAGAAGGATAGGTGTTAGCTCTTCTCTAAATGTTTGATAGAATTTGCCTGTGAAGCCATCTGGTCCTTTTGTTTGTTGGAAGATTCTTAATCACAGTTTCAATTTCAGTGCTTGTGATTGGTCTGTTGATATTTTCTATTTCTTTCTGATTCAGTCTTGGCATGTTGTGCATTTCTAAGAATTTGTCCATTTCTTCCAGGTTGTCCATTTTATTGGCATAGAGTTGATTGTAGTAATCTCTCATGATCTTTTTTATTTCTGCAGTGTCAGTTGTTACTTCTTTTTCATTTCTAATTCTATTGATTTGAGTCTTCTCCCTTTTTTTCTTGATGAGTCTGGCTAATGGTTTATCTATTTTGTTTATCTTCTCAAAGAACCAGATTTTAGTTTTATTGATCTTTGCTATTGTTTCCTTCATTTCTTTTTCATTTATTTCTGATCTGATTTTTATGATTTCTTTCCTTCTGCTAACTTTGGGGGTTTTTTGTTCTTCTTTCTCTAATTGCTTTAGGTGTGAGGTTAGGTTGTTTATTCGAGATGTTTCCTGCTTCTTAAGGTGGGCTTGTATTGCTATACACTTCCCTCTTAGAACTGCTTTTGCTGCATCCCATAGGTTTTGGGTTGTCCTGTTTTCATTGTCATTTGTTTCTAGCTATTTTTTGATTTCCTCAGTGATCTCTCAGTTATTTAGTAGCGTATTGTTTAGCCTCCATGTGTTTGTATTTTTTACGGGTTTTTTCCTGTAATTGATATCTAGACTCATAGTGTTGTGGTCGGAAAAGATACTTGATACGATTTCAATTTTCTTAAATTTGCCAAGGCTTGATTTGTGACCCAAGATATGATCTATCCTGGAGAATGTTCCATGAGCACTTGAGAAGAAAGTGTATTCTGTTGTTTTTGGACGGAGTGTCCTATAAATATCAATTAAGTCCATCTTGTTTAATGTATCATTTAAAGCTTGTGTTTCCTTATTTATTTTCATTTTGGATGATCTATCCATTGGTGAAAGTGGGGTGTTAAAGTCCCCTAATATGAATGTGTTACTGTTGATTTCCCCTTTTATGGCTGTTAGTATTTGCCTTACGTATTGAGGTGCTCCTATGTTGGGTGCATACATACTTAGAATTGTTATATCTTCTTCTTGGATTGATCCCTTGATCATTATGTAGTGTCCTTCTTTGTCTCATCTGATAGTCTATTCCAAAGTCTATTTTGTCTGATATGAGAATTGCTACTCCAGCTTTCTTTTGGTTTCCATTTGCATGGAATATCTTTTTCCATCCCCTTACTTTCAGTCTGTATGTGTCTCTAGGTCTGAAGTGGGTCTCTTGTAGACAGCATATATAAGGGTCTTGTTTTTGTATCCATTCAGCCACTCTGTGTCTTTTGGTGGGAGCATTTAGTCCATTTACATTTAAGGTAATTATTGGTATGTTCCTATTCCCATTTTCTAAATTGTTTTGGGTTCATTATTATAGGTCTTTTCCTTCTCTTGTGTTTCTTGCCTAGAGAAGTTCCTTTAGCATTTGTTGTAAAGCTGGTTTGGTGGTGCTGAACTCTCTCAGCTTTTGCTTGTCTGTAAAGGTTTTAATTTCTCCATCAAATCTGAATGAGATCTTTGCTGGGTAGAGTAATCTTGGTTGCAGGTTTTTCTCCGTCATCACTTTCAGTATGTCCTGCCACTCCCTTCTGGCTTTCAGAGTTTCTGCTGAGAGATCAACTGTTAACCTTATGGGAATTCCCTTGTGTGTTGTTTTTTGCTTGCTGCTTTTAATATGCTTTCTTTGTATATAATTATTGACAGTTTGATTAATATGTGTCTTGGCGTATTTCTCCTTGGATTTATCCTGTATGGGACTCTCCGTGCTTCCTGGTCTTGATTAACTATTTCCTTTGCCATATTAGGGAAGTTTTCAACTATAATCTCTTCAAGTATTTTCTCAGTCCCTTTCTTTTTCTCTTCTTCTTCTGGAACCCCTATAATTCAAATGTTGGTGTGTTTAATGTTGTCCCAGAGGTCTCTGAGACTGTCCTCAGTTCTTTCATTCTTTTTTCTTTATTCTGCTCTGCAGTAGTTATTTCCACTATTTTATCTTCCAGGTCACTTATCCGTTCTTCTGCCTCAGTTATTCTGCTATTGATCCCTTCTAGAGTATTTTTAATTTCATTTATTGTGTTGTTTATCGTTGCTTGTTTCCTCTTTAGTTCTTCTAGGTCCTTGTTAAATGTTTCTTGCATTTTCTCTATTCTGTTTCCAAGATTTTGGATCATCCTTACTATCATTCTGAATTGTTTTTCAGGTAGACTGCCTATTTCCTCTTCATTTGTTAGGTCTGGTGGGTTTTTATCTTGCTCCTTCATCTGCTGTGTGTTTTTCTGTCTTCTCATTTTGCTTATCTTACTGTGTTTGGGGTCTCCATTTGGCAGCCTGCAGGTTCGTAGTTCCCGTTGTTTTTGATGTCTGTCTCCGGTGGCTAAGGTTGGTTCAGTGGGTTGTGTAGGCTTCCTGGTGGAGGGGACTAGTGCCTGTGTTCTGGTGGATGAGGCTGGATCTTGTCTCTCTAGTGGGCAGGTCCACGTCTGGTGGTGTGTTTTGGGGTGTCTGTGGACTTATTATGGTTTTAGGCAGCCTCTCTGCTAATGGGTGGGGTTGTGTTCCTGTTTTGCTAGCTGTTTGGCATAGGTTGTCCAGCACTGTAGCTTGCTGGTCATTGAGTGAAGCTGGGTGCTGGTGTTGAGATGGAGATCTCTGGGAGATTTTCGCCGCTTGATATTACGTGGAGCTGGGAGGTCTCTTGTTGACCAGTGTCCTGAAGTTGGCTCTCCCACCTCAGAGGCACAGCACTGACTCCTGGCTGCAGCACTAAGAGCCTTTCATCCACATGGCTCAGAATAAAAGGGAGAAAAAGTAGAGAGAAAGAATTAGTAGAAGTAGGAAGAAAAAAAGAAGGGAAGGAAGGAGGGAAGGAAGGAAGAAAGAAAGAAAGAAGGAAAGAAGGAAAGAAAGGAGGGAGGGATGGAGGAAGGAAGGAAGGAAGGAGGCAAGGAAGGAAGGAAAAAAGAAAAGATACAGTAAAATAAAGTATAATAAAGTTATTAAATTAAAAAATAATTATTTAGGAAAAAAAGGGGGACGGATAGAACCTTAGTACAAATGGTGGAAGCAAAGGTATACAGACAAAATCTCACACAGAAGCACACACATACACACCCACAAAAAGAGGAAAAGGGGAAACAATCATAAATCTTGCTCTCAAAGTCCACCTCCTCAATTTGGGATGATTCGTTGTCTAAAGGAGGGAAGGAGGGAAGGAAGGAAAGGAAAGGAAAGAAAGAAAGAAGGTAAAGTATAATAAAGTTATTAAAATTAATTATTAAGAAAAAAATTTAAAAAAAAAACAAAAAACAGACGGAGAGAACCCTAGGACAAATCGTGGAAGCAAAGCTATACAGACAAAATCTCACACAGAAGCATACACATACACACTCACAAAAAGAAGAAAAGGAGAAAAAATAGATCTTGCTCTCGAAGCCCACCTCCTCAATTTGGGATGACTCGTTGTCTATTCATGCATTCCACAGATGCAGGTACATCAAGTTGATTGTGGAGCTTTAATCCGCTGCTTCTGAGGCTGCTGGGAGGGATTTCCCTTTCTCTTCTTCGTTCTCACAGCTCACAGGGGCTCAGCTTTGGATTTGGCCCCGCCTCTGCGTGTAGGTCGCTGGAGGGCGTCTGTTTTTTGCTCAGACAGGACGGGGTTAAAGGAGCCGCTGATTGGGGGGCTAGGCTCACTCAGGCCGGGGGAGAGGGAAGGGCACGGCGTGCGGGGCGAGCCTGCGGCGGCAGAGGCCTGCATGACGTTGCACCAGCCTGAGGCGCGCCGTGCGTTCTCCCGGGAAAGTTGTCCCTGGATCCCGGGAACCTGGCAGTGGAGGGCTGCACAGGCTCCCCGGAAGAGGGGTGTGGATAGGGACCTGTGCTCGCACACAGGCTTCTTGGTGGCGGCAGAAGCAGCCTTAGCGTCTCCCGCCCGTCTCTGGGGTCCGTGCTTTTAGCGGCGTCTCCCGCCTGTCTCTGGGGTCCGCGCTTTTAGCCGTGGCTCGCGCCCATCTCTGGGGTTCGCGCTTTTAGCCACGGCTCGCCCCCGTCTCTGGAGTTCCTTTAAGCAGTGCTCTTAAACCCCTCTCCTCGTGCACCAGGAAGCAAAGAGGGAAGAAAAAGTCTCTTGCCTCTTCGGCAGGTGCAGACTTTTCCCCGGACGCCCTCCCGGCTAGCCGTGGTGCACTAACCCCTTCAGGCTATGTTCAAGCCGCCAACCCCAGTCCTCTCCCTGCGCTCGGACCAAAGCCCAAGCCTCAGCTCGCAGCCCCGTCCGCCCCGGCGGGTGAGCAGACAAGCCTCTCGGGCTGGTGAGTGCCGGTCGGCATCGATCCTCTGTGCGGGAATCTCCCCGCTTTGCCCTCCGCACCCCTGTTGCTGTGCACTCCTCCACGGCTCCGAAGCTCCCCCCTCCGCCTCCCGCAGTCTCTGCCCGCGAAGGGGCTTCCTAGTGTGTAGAAACCTTTACTCTTTCACAGCTCCCTCCCACTGGTGCCGGTGCCGTCCCTATTCTTTTGTCTCTGTTTTTTCTTTTTTTCTTTTGCCCTACCCAGGTACGTGGGGAGTTTGTTGCCTTTTGGGAGGTCTGAGGTCTTCTGCCAGCATTCAGTAGGGGTTCTGTAGGTTCTGTAGGAGTTGCTCCACGTGTAGATGTATTTCTGGTGTATTTGTGGGGAGGAAGGTGATCTCCACCTCTTACTCTTCCGCCATCTTCCCCTCCGCCGCCTTCTGTCGGTTTTATATGAAATACAGTCCCTCAGTATCTGAGAGGGATCAGTTCCAGTACCCCCTGTGGATACCCAAAATGCACCAGTCCCCTACAGTTAGCCTTCCCATTCCCATCTGCAGGTTCTGCATCTGCAGATTCAGCCGACCACAGGTCGTGTAGTATTTTCAATCCATGGTTGGTTGAACTCACGGATGTAGAGGGCCCACTGTATACCTTAAGGCTCTTGACATAGAAATGGATTCCTTTCTATGTTATTTGGTCTGACACAGTGGTTGCTCTTTAATGTTACATCTCTATTTTTGTCTCCCTTTTTCTTAAAAACCATCTTAACTTTTCCTTTCAAGTTCACCTGCCCATTACAAGTTAAAACTTAAAACATGCATTTACTTAGAATCAAAATCCTCTCTTTAGCCAATGCTCTTAATCTTGAATGGAACATATGTGTGAAGGAAATAGAAGATATGTCAAGGGTCAAGTGGCATCTCCTAGAAGCATTTAGAGGATTACTCTTATAGGCCAGGGGGCCTGTGACGTTTGGAATGGTTAGCTTTTGCAGAATGCTTTGGAAAACACATCTCAAACCATTCTTTTTGAGTGTGAAAACTGACACAGTTGACTCCCGCGCGGTCCTCTGTTGAAGCGTTCTTCTTACCTAGGGTTGTGAATAGAGGTATGCACTAACTTGGAATTGTGGGTCTGGGGTTTTAAGTTGCCAAATGGACTCACCAAATGAGATGTATTTTATAAAGAGAATAAAACTTCCAATTGTTCTGATAGTTGTCTTCTATTAAGCCATTTTTAGAAATTACTACAGTTGAACCAGTAATTGAGAAGAGGAGTTCTCCCTTTGGGAAAACTGACCTTTTGAATAGAATTCAGTCAAATATTGATGTGACTTTTTAAATTTGAGGTCCCATTTTCCTTCATCTTTTTTTCTAGCCCCATCCCGGAAGTCGGTTTTGACAGACCCAGCCAAACTCAAGAAGCTGCAGCAGAGCGGTGAGGCCTTTGTGCAGGACGACTCTTGCGTGAACATCGTTGCGCAGCTGCCCAAGTGCCGGGAGTGTCGCTTGGACAGCCTCCGAAAGGATAAGGAGCAGCAGAAAGACTCGCCCGTGTTTTGCCGCTTCTTTCACTTCAGGAGGTGAGCCATTTGGGGAAAAGCTGAGATACCCTGGGCCCTATAGTGTACTTTTCTCCCTCTTCTCCTAGCAACAGTAAGTCTAAAACTGAAAAGAGTACAGATTACACTTTTTAATCTGTGGATTTAGGAATCTAGATCTTATTACACATTCTTTCCTTCTCATTCTCCTTTTCAGGTTTTTTTTTTTAAATCAAAGAAGCTTAAAAATATAAACTTCCATTTTTTTTTAACATCTTTTTTGGAGTATAATTGCTTTACAGTGTTGTGTTAGTTTCTGCTGTATAACAGAGTGAATCAGCTATATGCATACGTATATCCCCATATCGCCTCCCGCTTGCGTCTCTCTCCTACCCTTCTTATCCCACCCATCTAGATGGTCGCAAAGTACCGAGCTGATCTCCCTGTGCTATGCAGCTGCTTCCCACTAGCTATCTATTTTACTTCTGGTAGTGTATATTTGTCAATGCTACTCTCTCACTTCGTCCCAGCTTACCCTTCCCCCTCCCAGTGTCCTCAAGTCCATTCTCTACATCTGTATCTTTATTCCTGTCCTGACCTTAGGTTCATCAGAACCATATTTTTTTTTGAGATTCCATATATATGTTATATATTCCATATATATGTTAGCAAATGGTATTTGTTTTTCTGTTTCTGACTGCACTCTGTATGACAGACTGTATGTCCATCCACCTCATTACAAATAACTCAATTTCTTTTCTTTTTATGGCTGAGTAATATTCCATTGTGTATACGTGCCACATCTTCTTTATCCATTCATCTGTCAGTGGACACTTAGGTTGCTTCCATGTGATGGCTATTGTAAATAGTGCTGCAATGAATATTGTGGTACATGACTCTTTTTGAATTATGGTTTTCTCAGGGTATATGCCCGTAGTGGGTGGGATTGCTGGGTCGTATGGTAGTTCTATTTTTAGTTTTTTAAGGAACCTCCATACTGTTCTCCATAGTGGCTGTATCAATTTACATTCCCACCAACAGTGCAAGAGGGTTCCCTTTTCTCCACACCCTCTCCAGCATTTATCGTTTGTAGATTTTTTGATAATGGCCATTCTGACCAGTGTGAGGTGATATCTCATTGTAGTTTTGATTTGCATTTCTCTAATGATTAATGATGTTGAGCATTCTTTCATGTGTTTGTTGGCAATCTGTATATCTTCTTTGGAGAAATGTCTGTTTAGGTCTTCTGCCCATTTTTGGATTGGGTTGTTTGTTTTTTTGATATTGACCTGCATGAGCTGCTTATATACTTTGGAGATTAATCCTGTGCCAGTTGCTTCGTTGGCAAATACTTTCTCCCATTCTGAGGGTTGTCTTTTCGTCTTGTTTATGGTTTCCTATGCTGTGCAAAAGATTTTAAGTTTCATTAGGTCCCATTTGTTTATTTTTGTTTTTATTTCCATTTCTCTAGGAGGTAGGTCAAACGGGATCTTGCTGTGATTTATGTCATAGAGTGTTCTGCCTGTGTTTTCTTCTAAGAGTTTTATAGTGGCCTTACATTTAGGTCTTTAATCCATTTTGAGTTTGTCTTTGTGCATGGTGTTAGGGAGTGTTCTAATTTCATTCTTTTACATGTAGCTGTCCAGTTTTCCCAGCACCACTTACTGAAGAGGCTGTCTTTTCTCCATTGTATATTCTTGCCTCCTTTATCAAAGATAAGGTGACCATATGTGCATGGGTTTACTCTGGGCTTTCTATCCTTTTCCATTGATCTATATTTCTGTTTTTGTGCCAGTACCATACTGTCTTGATTACTGTAGCTCTGTAGTATAGTCTGAAGTCTGGCAGCCTGATTCCTCCAGCTCCGTTTTTTCTTTCTCAAGATTGCTTTGGCTCTTCGGGGTCTTTTGTGTTTCCATACAAGTTGTGCAATTTTTTAAATTATTATTTTTATTTTTTGCGGTATGCAGTCCTCTCACTGCTGTGGCCTCTCCCGTTGCGGAGCACAGGCTCCGGACACACAGGCTCAGCGGCCATGGCTCATGAGCCCAGCCACTCCGCGGCGTGTGGGATCTTCCCGACTGGGGCACCAAACTTGCAACATCTGCATCGGCAGGCAGACTCTCAACCACTGCGCCACCAGGGAATCCCCAAGTTGTGCAATTTTTGGTTCTAGTACTGCGAAAAATACCATAGGTAATTTGATAGGGATTGCATTGAATCTGTAGATTGCTTTGGGTAGTAGAGTCATTTTCACAGTGTTGATTCTTCCAATCCAAGAACATAGTATATGTCTCCATCTGTTTGTATCATCTTGAATTTCTTTCATCAGTGTCTTATAGTTTTCTGCATACAGGTCTTTTGTCTTCTTAGGTAGGTTTATTCCTAAGTATTTTATTCTTTTCGTTGTAATGGTAAATGGGAGTGCTTCCCTAATTTCTCTTTCAGATTTTTCATCATTAATGTATAGGAATGCAAGAGATTGCTGTGTGTTAATTTTGTATCCTGCTACTTTACCACATTCATTGATTAGCTCTAGTAGTTTTCTGGTAGCATCTTTAGGATTCTCTATGCATAGTATCATGTCATCTGCAAAAAGTGACAGTTTTACTTCCTTTCTGATTTGGATTCCTTTTATTTCTTTTTCTTCTCTGATTACTGTGGCCAAAACTTCCAAAACTATGTTGAATAATAGTGGTGAGAATGGGCAACCTTGTCTTGTTGCCCTGAGAAATGGTTTCAGTTTTTCATCATTTAGAACGATGTTGGCTGTGGGTTTGTCATATATGGGCTTTATTATGTTGAGATAGGTTCCTTCTATGCCCACTTTCTGGAGTTTTTATCATAAATGGGTATTGAATTTTGTCAAAAGCTTTTTCTGCATCTCTTGAGATGATCATATGGTTTTTATCCTTCAGTTTGTTAATATGGTGTATCACATGGATTGATTTGCGTATACTGAAGAATCCTTGTATTCCTGGGATAAATCCCACTTGATCATTTTAATGTGCTGTTGGATTCTGTTTGCTAGTATTTTGTTGAGGATTTTTACATCTGTGTTCATCAGAGATATTGGCCTGAAGTTTTCTTTTTTTGTGACATCTTTGTCTGGTTTTGGTATCAGGGTGATGGTGGCCTCGTAGAATGAGTTTGTGAGTGTTCCTCCCTCTGCTATATTTTGGAAGAGTTTGAGAAGGATAGGTGTTAGCTCTTCTCTAAATGTTTGATAGAATTCACCTGTGAAGCCATCTAATCCTGGGCTTTTGTTTGTTGGAAGATTTGTAATCACAGTTTCAATTTCAGTGCTTGTGATTGGTCTGTTGATATTTTCTGTTTCTTTCCGGTTCAGTCTTGAAAGGTTGTGCTTTTCTAAGAAATTGTCTATTTCTTCCAGGTGGTCCATTTTATTGGCTTGTAGTAATCTCTCATGATCCTTTGTATTTCTGCAGTGTCAGTTGTTACTCCTCCTTTTTCGTTTCTAATTCTGTTGATGTGAGTCTTCTCCCTTTTTTTCTTGATGTGTCTGGCTAATGGTTTATCAATTTTGTGTATCTTCTCAAGGAGCCAGCTTTTAGTTTTATTGAGCTTTGCTGTCCTTTCCTTCATTTCTTTTTCATTTATTTCTGATCTGATCTTTATGATATTTTTCCTTCTGCTAACTTTGGGGGTTTTTTGTTCTTCTTCCTCTAATTGCTTTAGGTGTAAGGTTAGGTTGTTTGAGATTTTTGTTGAGGTAGGATTGTATTGCTATAAACTTCCCTCTTAGAACTGCTTTTGCTGCATCCCATAGGTTTTGGGTTGTCCTGTTTTCATTGTCATTTGTTTCTAGCCATTTTTTGATTTCCTCAGTGATCTCTCAGTTATTTAGTAGCGTATTGTTTAGCCTCCATGTGTTTGTATTTTTTACGGGTTTTTTCCTGTAATTGATATCTAGACTCATAGTGTTGTGGTGGGAAAAGATACTTGATACGATTTCAATTTTCTTAAATTTACCAAGGCTTGATTTGTGACCCAAGATATGATCTATCCTGGAGAATGTTCCATGAACACTTGAGAAGAAAGTGTATTCTGTTGTTTTTGGATAGAATGTCCTATAAATATCAATTAAGTCCATCTTGTTTAATGTGTCATTTAAATTTTGTGTTTCCTTATTTATTTTCATTTTGGATCATCTGTCCATTGGTGAAAGTAGGATGTTCAAGTCCCCTACTATTACTGTGTTACTGTCGATTTCCCCATTTATGGCTGTTAGCATTTGCCTTATGTATTGAGGTACTCCTGTGTTGGGTGCATAAATATTTATAATTGTTATGTCTTCTTCTTGGATTGATCCCTTGATTATTATGTAGTGTCCTTCTTTGTCTCTTGTAATAGTCTTTATTTTAAAGTCTATTTTGTCTGATATGAGAATTGGTACTCCAGCTTTCTTTTGATTTCCCTTTGCATGGAATATCTCTTTCCATCCCCTCACTTTCAGTCTGTATGTGTCCCTAGATCTGAAGTGAGACTTTGTAGACAGCATATGTACGGGTCTTGTTTTTGTATCCATTCATCTGGTCTGTCTTTTGGTTGGAGTATTTAATTCATTTACATTTAAGGCAATTATTGATATGTATGTTTCTGTTACCATTTTCTTAATTGTTTTGGGTTTGTTTTTGTAATTCTTTTCCTTCTCTTGTGTTTCCTGCCTAGAGAAGTTCTTTAGCATTTGTTGTAAAGCTGGTTTGGTAACGCTGAATTCTCTTAACTTTTGTTTATCTGTAAGGGTTTTAATTTCTCCATAGAATCTGAATGAGATCCTTGCTGGGTAGAGTAATCTTGGTTGTAAGTTTTTCCCTTTCATCACTTTAAATATGTCCTGCCACTCCCTTCTGGCTTGCAGAGTTTCTGCTGAAAAATCAGCTGTTAACCTTATGGGGATTCCCTTGTATGTTATTTGTTGCTTTTCCCTTGCTGCTTTTAATATTTTTCTTTGTATTTAATTTTTGATAGTTTGATTAATATGTGTCTCAGCGTGTTTCTCTTTGGATTTATCCTGTGTCATACTCTCCGTGCTTCCTGAACTTGATTGACTATTTCCTTTCCCATGTTAGGGAAGTTTTTGACTGTCATGTCTTCAGATATTTTCTCAGACCCTTTCTTTTTCTCTTCCTCTGGGACCCCTGTAATTCGAATGTTGGTGCATTTAATGGTGTCCCCGAGGTCTCTGAGACTGTCCTCAATTCTCTTCATTCTTTTTTCTTTTTTCTGCTCCCTGGCAGTTATTGCCACCATTTTACCTTCCAGCTCACTTATCCGTTCTTCTGCCTCAGTTATTCTGCTATTGATTCCTTCTAGAGTATTTCTAATTTCAGTAATTGTGTTGTTCATCACTGTTTGTTTGCTTTTTAGTTCTTCTAGATCCTTGTTAAATGTTTCTTGTATTTTCTCCATTCTGTTTCCGAGATTTTGGATCATGTTTACTATCATTACTCTGAATCCTTTTTCAGGTAGGTTGCCTATTTCGTCTTCATTTATTTGGTCTTGTAGATTTTTACCCTGCTCCTTCGTCCGTAACGTATTTTTTTGTCGTTTCATTTTTTTTGATGGGTGGTGCTGTATTCTTGTCTTACTGGTTGTTTGGCCTGGGACGTCCAGCACTGGAGTTTGCAGGCAGTTGGATAGAGCTGGGTCTTGGTGCTGAGATGAGGACCTCTGGGAGGCCTCACTCCAATCGATATTCCCTGGGGTCTGAGGTTCTCTGTTAGTTCGGTGGTTTGGACTCGGAGCTCCCACCACAGGGCCCGACCTCCGGCCTGGGAATCAGGATCCTGCAAGCATGTGGCAGGTGAAGTAGTGGTCCCTCAAAGACACGGACATCCAAATCCCTGGAACCGCCTGGCTGGTGTGCGGTGATGGGGACCGGAGCCGCTGGTGGGGCAGGGCGGTGGCCTGAGGAGCACAGGGCGGCCTGGTGTCTAAAGTTCTATTTTTAAAAGTAACAAACATAGAAAAATTCTGAAGGTTCTAAAACACCACCACAAATAACTACTGTTAACTTTTCAGTGCATTTTAGTGTTTACATGGTCATAAAATATATTCAAGCATACCTACTTGGCGTGTTGTGTATACTGTTTTTTTCTTTTTAATAAATTTATTTATCTATTTATTTTTGGCTTCGTTGGGTCTTTGTTGCTGCGCCTGGGCTTTCTCTAGTTGCAGCGAGTGGGGGCTACCCTTTGTTGCGGCACGTGGGCTTCTCATTGCAGTGGCTTCTCTTGTTGCAGTGCATGGGCTCTAGGCGCATGGGCTTCAGTAGTTGTGGCCTGTGGTTTCTAGAGCGCGGGCTCAGTAGTTGTGGTGCACGGGCTTAGTTGCTCTGCGGCATGTGAGATCTTCCTGGACCAGGGCTCAAACCTGTGTCCTCTGCATTGGCAGGCAGATTCAAAAGCACTGCGCCACCAGGGAAGTCCCTATATACTGTTTTGAATTTTACTTTCTCCAGTGCATACTTTCCCAGTTCGTAATAGGAACCACTTGATCATGTTAACTTTTTTTGCAAATACTTTTGAATAACTATGCAAGAACCCATAATAACAGTGTTGGAAAATTCATTTAACCAATTCCCTTGTTGGTGTTAAGATTATTATGTATTTTTTGCCACTAAAAATAATACAGAAATGATCATCAGCTTGTCCCCATCTCTGATTATTTATTTTGGAAAGGTTATTGGAAGTGGCATTCCTGGGTCAGAAGGTGTGTGTGTTTTAAGGCTTTGATACATAAGTTCTGCCAGATGGCCCTGGAGGAAGGTTGCACCCGCATCCATGCCCACTGGCAGGGTTTGAGCATTCCTGTCTCCGTGTACCTTTGCCAGCCGGTGTATCTTTAAAAAATCTTTTCTGCTTTTATAGGCAAAAACTTTCATTTTTACATTGCGTTTTTTTTTCTTTAAGTCAAATTTTCTTTAAATTCTTCCATCCTGAGTGAAGAGAAAGGTAGCCTTCTGGTCTTTCTGATGTATAATGAGCAGTGTTGCTCTGGGTGTAGATGAGCTTTTACATATCATACATTTTTCCAGAGATCCAGGTAGTTTCAGTCTCAACTAGTTCTAATCATAAACAGCAGTGTTGACTTTAATTTCTTCCTATTCTCCTCTCCTTTAGTTTTATCAAGATTAAAGATTGCTGATGAACTGAATTAAATGCACGGGCATTTTAATGATCAATAATTATATCTGTGCTGATAACTTTCAGATTCAGCGTTATTTAATGAAGAGTTTATTTAAGAGTTTTTTAGATGGTAGTTTGTCCCATTCATTCCTGAGTAAATTGCAGAAGCACCATGATAATATGTGTGTATAGCATTTAGAGCTGTGATAACTGTTAACAGAAGTCAGTGTATTAGAAACTCAAACAAACTCACTTCTCTGGTAAAAAGAATATCATGGTTGTAAAAGTAAAGCCTTTTTTTCCTGATGTTTAGAGTGAAGATCGACACTGTCATTAGTCTTATCAAATTTGTTTCTCATTAAATTCTGCAGATTAAATGGGAGGGGGTAGGGTCTCAGTGGTTGTCAAATCCTGTTTTCCATCTCCTCCCCATTTGACATGGCTTCCAAATTTATTTTTTAGAACTATGACTAGCTCTAATTTGGGCTATCAATTAAAATCTTGCATCTGTCCTTTGGACTCCTAGAAATTTGCAAAAACATTTTGCAAACAAATGTTTGCAGAAACATTTGCATCCGTTATGCAACTCCCAGTGTCCTTCCAGTTCATTCTACACAGTTCTGGACAAATGCTTTTCCTAAACCACAACTTTATGTGTGTCTCGTGGACTCAAAAAAGTTGCGGCAGCTGCCCAACGACTAGCAAAGAAATCAAGGTCCCTGCATTTTTCTTGCAAGGCCAAGCTTAGTTCTTATCTCTAACATGAAGTCTTCTTCATATAAGGCCCACAGAACTCATAGTCAGCACTTCTTCCTCTGACTCCTGTACGACTCAATGACTGTTACGATACCAGTCATACCCTGCTTCCCTGGGTGTTTTATGTCTACTTCTGTGTCTCCAGCTAGATTGATATACAGTGTTGTGTTTAAATAAGTCCAAAACTATTGCATAGCTTAGGAAAAACATGGCAGATGTCAAAGATGCTGAAAGAGAATGCAGAAAATATTCTGCTTTTTGCTCCACCTTCTTAGGTACCGAGGCTCATCCTAACACTGCCTCGTATTCCAGAAGCTTGCATGGTGATTTGTAGCTAGGATTCCTAAGGGTGTTGAATACCTCATGGATCTGTATGGTCATGGCTTCAGTGTTGTCTAGGGTTAGCCTTCCCCTCCCGAGCATTACTCTTGCAGCAGTAGTTGTGTTCAAATTTGGTCAGATTATTTGTCACCTTCTGTTTGTTATCAGTTTACTTCTGTGGTGACTTGTGACTGTTCTTGCTATTAAGTTCCAAGTCAGGCAGGTTCAGTAGCTGTCCTTGGAAATGACCTGAGTAGATCTTGGTTCGAGTGGAAAGCACAACTCCCTCTCCCTGCCAACCCCCTATGTCTTTTGGGGGAAAACGTGGAAGTTTTAAAAATCTTTCTATTGATGTTGCCAAGTAGCAAGGGGCTGCAGTTATGGAGATTATAGAAAACTGGGAAGGAAACACTTGACTTAAATAACATTTCAAAAGTAACAAGACGTAAGTCACTATTTCATGTATGTAACTGGGAAGGAAATGCTTGACTTAAATAACATTTCAAAAGTAACAAGACGTAAGTCACTATTTCATGTATGTAACTGGGAAGGAAATGCTTGATTTAAATAACATTTAAAAAGTAACAACAAGATGTAAATCACTATTTCATGTATGTAACATCCTTTTTTTATTTTTTCACTCCCTCTAGGTTACAGTTCAACAAACATGGTGTATTGCGGGTAGAAGGCTTCTTAACACCAAACAAGTATGACAGTGAAGCAATTGGCTTGTGGTTGCCTTTAACCAAAAATGTTGTTGGGACTGATTTGGACACAGCAAAGTATATCCTGGCCAACATTGGAGACCACTTCTGTCAAATGGTGATTTCTGAAAAGGAAGCTATGTCAACTATTGAGCCACACAGTAAGAGCATCTCTTAGGGGGTAGGATTTTTGAGTCCAACTTGATTTTTGTTCCTAAATGACACCTAAATCCTAATTGTATGGATTTCATTTTCACCCGGAAGTGCAGATGACTTTGGTATAATGAAGTTGCATTTTTCCTTTTGTAACAGATTCTGCCTGTTGATTTCATCAAAGTCAGTGATCTACCTGTGGGGTTTGTTTCAGGGCAATTACTAAATTTTTTGTTAAGAAAGGTAAAGGTGAGGTGGCGGTGGAATTTGCATAGCCTTACCAACAAGTGTGGACTCACCAAAAGGGGGTTATTTTAAGACAAAGGTTCTTAAGAAAACATTTCAAAGAAGATAATGGACAGGCTGTACCCTAGACCTACTGAATCAGGGTCTGAGGAGGCTGGGACCCAGGCATGAAAATGGGAACAAGCGCAGATGAAAATGATTCTGTTAGAGTCAAGGTTTTCAGGGAAAACTTGGAGGTTCCAGCCAGGTGTGCAGTAAACCACAGAGATCAGTGTGGGTGACACATTAGAGCCAGACCTCCCTCATGACATCTCAAGGTACGGTGTCGAAGAGGACAGCACACCTCTTGTCTGTATGCCCTTAGAAGTGAGGTATCCAGCCAGAAGCACCAAGGGGCATCTGTCATTTTAAGTCTCACACTTTGTTCCATCATTTTAACTTTTCCAAATGGTGGCAAGTTAAAAGTGAAGCCTTTCCATCCCTCTGGTAGATATCTTTTCAGACTGCATAGCCAAATATGTTTCAGTATAAGCATCCACACATCCTGAGCTTAAGAACTTTGGTTGTAGGCCCCAGGAACGAACTGAAGCTAGCCTAAGCACAACAGTAACTTACTGGATAAGTTTGAACACTGTTATCTCTCAGAGTCCAAGGAATGGGAACTGACATTCCCAGGAGCGGGAACTCAGATCTAGGTGGGGTATGGGATTGTGAGCTCCACGGGCAGCCAGAGTCCTGCTAAAGTGGAGAGCAGCTTTGTAATCACTGTTCTGTTGGGGTAGTAGAGACTCTGATAAGTCAAGAATCGTATTGAAGTTGTTTTTCCTATAATCTATTTAGGACAAGTGATACTGGTTTTCCATTTTCAGTAGAGATACAAAAGTTTTCTTCTTGTATACTTTTAAGTAAGAGAAGATTTAAAGAGAAGTTCTTAAGTAACTGGTCTAGAGGTAGTGTATGAATGACTGGGTTGCAAAAACAATCTTTTGGAATGTATTAGTAGCTTCCTGAATCGGAAGGGCTGTTTTAAGCTACTGATGTTTTTTCTTTGCTCAAGGTGAGTCGTCTGAAAAATGTGTCCTTAAAGATGTAATTGTGATTAAGGTTTCCTCCTTGCCTATTTGATTATCCTGTTCCTCTTTATTTCCTCTGTGACAAGCTGGTCAGCTGGAGAGAGGAACTCACTGTGAGTGATACTGAAAGATGCCACCACAAGGTGTCGCTAGAGAGGGGGTGGGGGGTACCCTCTGATCCTGAGATTAGGAAGCAGGTCTCAGCTTTTATACATTTATTCTGTCTTTTCAATGACAAATAATCATTAAGTAGGTGGCTAAGAGATCTAAGACTACTCTCTAATAAAAGTCTAATCCAAGTGACCAAGGTGAAGTTCATAAAATCTCATGTGTAAAATGCCGCAAGTTCTATGTATCGTGCACTGAGCTTTCACATTGTAATGAAACGGCAGAGGTTCACTCAGCAGTTGGATTAACTTAAAGCAAACTGAAGTTAGTCATTTCTTTTGTGGGCAGTCTGAAGAAAGAAGTAACCACTGACTGGATTAGGAAAAGATGTTCTCCGTAGAACACGAATGTGACAGTACTGATCCTGTCTTGTTCGAGAGAGAGACAGACAGAAAACAGTCTTCTGATCAGCAGACGTTGGGCTTTTCTGTGACGCAGGAAAATGTCCTCCCTTTGCTCTTACTCCTTGAAGCTTTCTCATGCCGTATGTGGCACTCCTCCACGGTCGGGGGGTGGGGTACGCTTTCCTGCCCAGTCCTGGAAGGCCCCTCTCTCCAGTTCTCGGTCTTTGGCCACTGGAACAGAAGATGCTGCTTCATAGAATTCGTGATCGTGCCTCAGTCTGTTGGCGCTACTTGGTTAGTATGAGTCGGTCCTGGGTGCCTGCATCCCTCCTGGCTCTAAAAATGGAGTTTCCGACACTGGCCTATGACGGAACCGACTTTGGACCATTGTGCCCCCCACTAGTTAATGCGCTGCTCCCACCAGGTTTCCCTCAGCGCCCTGGGCTTTTTAATGGGCAGTCTGAGTGGTTTCGGGGCATCTGTGAATAACCTGACTCTCGGCACTGAAGGTTGGGTTTGTGTATTTGAGTCAATTATTTTTCCTTTGGAGAAAGCATGGTCCGTGTTGCCTTTAGAGTCTCAGATGGTCTCATGACCCAAAATGTGAAGAACCACTGCTCCTTTATATTTGTGTCCGAACTCCAGCTTGTGTAACTAATGCTGCTTTTTTCACTGACTTACTCAGCAGGACTTACTATGCAGAGCTCCTTGGAGGGTGGGGTGGGGTGTGGGGATAGGGTACAGCCTGAGCAGGGATTCTGCTTGCACGGAGTTTAGTCTCCTACAGGGAAGTAAAACTGCTCCTGACTGCGTACAGTGTGAAGAGGCCTGAGTCTGAAGTACAAATACAAGTTGATGGGAGTGCTGAAGGAATCCAGGAGGGCTTCATGGCGGTGGTGGGGGATTTGAGATGGGCTCTGGAGGCTGAACAGTTAATGGGAACTCCAGTGAGAGGGAGGAATGGCATCAGCTCCCCTCCCACTTCATGTTTTATTTCAGGAGCCCTCTCGTCCCCAAGACTAAGTGATTTATTGATTTTTGTAGGACAGGTTGCTTGGAAGCGAGCTGTCAAAGGTGTTCGAGAAATGTGTGATGTGTGTGACACCACCATCTTCAACCTGCACTGGGTGTGTCCTCGGTGTGGGTTTGGAGTGTGTGTGGATTGCTATCGGATGAAGAGGAAAAATTGCCAACAGGGTGAGAACTGACTTGACTCTTCTCCAAGCCCCTTATACTCTTAAATTAAGCCTTTCATTGATTTGTGGTTGATGGATTTCTGAAACTTTTGGGACCAGCGTCCATAAAGAGCAATTACTACAAATCAGTTATTTGCAGGCGCTGCCTACAAGACTTTCTCATGGCTGAGATGTGTGAAGAGCCAGATACATGAACCAGAGAACCTCATGCCTACGCAGATCATTCCTGGAAAAGGTATTTTGTGTGGTGCAATGCTTTTCCTTTCCCTGTGTTTTGGGTATCATAGGGGCTGGTAGTTCGGTTTTACTTTGTGTAGTACGATCACTTGCTGACTTTATTTTAGTATGTACCATAAATTGTCGAGAAATGTATTAAATAATGTCCCCAGACTTTCTGGTAAAGGCCTTGTAAATAGTTTTGTAAACGGAAAGAAAATGGCACATTTGGGGCAAGGCATACTTAGGACGTAAAGGGGGGAGTTGTAAGCACCCTAAAAAAAAAAAATGCTGCTAAAAAAAAGTTATCCTGTTAGAAATATAAGCTTTTGTTTTGTAATGTTGAGGTTGAAAGTACCTAATATCCTTGTTCAGATGTTTGCCTGTGCCCTTTTTTTTAGCCCTCTATGATGTTGGAGACATTGTTCATTCTGTAAGAGCAAAATGGGGAATAAAGGCAAATTGTCCCTGTTCAAACAGGCAGTTCAAACTCTTTTCAAAGCCAGCCTCAAAGGAAGAAATAAAACAGGTATTACTGTTTATGCTAGATTCACCATCCTGTGCTTGTTGTCTGTCTGTTTTCAAATAACCCAAGGATTCCTGTAGTATATTTGAAAGGAACATGGGGAGAGCTGTCAGTGGAAAGAGATAGTTCGTGGTTCACGTGATACTTTATAGACCCATTCTCAAGTTTCACATTATTTTTGTGGGCCTCGTTTGTAGCCTCTTTGAGTAGGCTTTTAATTTTGTTCCTTGAAAAAGCAAAAACCTGTTCTATTATAGTCTACCTAATAAGTTGCTGTCAAATTTGTATAGGTTTTTTAACTTCTCATGTTTTACACAGTAAAAATTATTCAGATAAGCTTTACAAATTTTTTAATTACTAACTATGTTTTACCCATAATATATATGAAGAATTGAAGGAAATAATCCTGAAACAAACCTTTACGTAGCTCTCACTCCACATAAAAAAATGTACATGTCCTTGGTGCTCACATGCCTCTTCCTGGTGACATTCCCTTAACCTTCACCATCCCATCTACCCCCCCAACTGTCTCCCTTTTTCTTCCTCACCCCAGTAATCATTCCCACATTGCTTTTAGTAATCAGAAATTATTTTACATTTCCATAAAGCTGTGGTGTTGAAGGCGGCATAGGTAGAAGAGTTTTGATCTTTGTAGTCAGGACTGAATTTGAATTCTTTTTCTGCCACTTTCCAGTGGCATGTATAACTTTGGCTCAAATGAACTGATGTATATATGCTTCAGCTTCCTCATCAGTAACAGAGGAATAGTAAACAGTGCTGGTAATTGGGCATCACAGAACTATATCACATGTAGAGTGAGGGCCTGGACCACAACAGGAATTTGACTCTCCTTTTTCCTTCTTATGTATGTATAGACGCACTAGCTGAGTTGTCAAGGCAGTTTTTTAAGTAATAGAAAAATAAGTGGTGTGTTCTGTCTGTCCAGTTTTTGTTGTTCTTGTTCAGTTTATGTTTTGAATTCTTTTTAGGGCTGTTCATCAATTTTTTTTTTTTGCGGTACGCGGGCCTCTCACTGTTGTGGCCTCTCCCTCTGCGGAGCACAGGCTCCGGACGTGCAGGCTCAGCGGCCATGGCTCACGGGCCCAGCCGCTCCGCGGCATGTGGGATCTTCCCAGACCGGGGCACGAACCTGTGTCCCCTGCATCGGCAGGCGGACTCTCAACCACCGCGCCACCAGGGAAGCCCACGTTCATCAATTTTTAAAGCCTACTACACTATGCTAAATCAAAAGAGCATTTTCTGTTTTCTGCATCCCATTTCCTTCTGGATTCACAGCTGTATTTCCTACCTTGCCTCATTTATTCGTTCACTCACTCAGCCACTGGGTTTTGAGTGCCTATTCATGATACAGGGGTGAGTTCACAGGGGAGATGGGCACAAACTGGGCGTTCCAAAGCAAGATGGTGAACGGAGCGATAGGGACATGAACAAGCATGAGATGGGGATACGAGGGTGGGGGTGGATATCTTGCTGTATTTACATTCTTCACTTGCATCTTATATTTTTACTAGTAATACTTAAAAGCTAAAAGATTAAAATCTCTCCTACATAGTTCTGCTCTGTTGTTGAGAGATTACTGCAGTGGTGGTGATGTCCAGGGCTATTAGGTGGTTTTGTTTTGGATATTTCTCTCTTACTGGTGAGCAGTTAGGGGAGAAGGTAAGAAAAGGGAAACGTAATTTTTCAGCTTGTGCAAGATTCTCCTTCTGCACTCACCACAGACTTCCTTGGTTGGAGAAAAATCGACTCTTGGTGCCGGGCTCCAGCAGAGCCCCTTGGTGTTGGAGCCCGTGGCTGTAGGTGGGGAGGCTGCGTCCAAGCCGGCCAGCAGCGTGAAGCCTGCCTGTCCAGCCAGCACATCTCCTTTGAACTGGCTGGCAGACCTGACCAGCGGCAATGTCAACAAGGAAAACAAGGGTGAGTGTTTCCTGCCTCCCTGAGAACTTTCGTCTGTTCCCAGAGGGTCCTGGCAGCCTTAGTTACGGTGAGAACAGAGCGGTTAGAAGTAGTGTGGAGTGGAAAGTGGTTCCCTGTAGTCGCCCTGAGACCTGACACACACGCAGCGCCAGAGAGAGAACTTCTGCTTACGATAGAACTCTAGGTAAGGTTGAGATTGTGTCTGGCAAGAATGGAGTGGGCTGAGACGTGTGTGTTTTAATAGTGGTTTTTGCCTTTCTGCCTTTAACCCTGTGTGTATTTCCTGTTTTGTCTAAGTTGCAATGTCCTGGCTTCAGCTTTATTTATTTCATCTGTGCTGTTGTCTCAGGATGCTTGATGATAGTATAAAGAACATGGGTTTGGAATCAGGTAGTTAGATTAGGATTTTGGTGATTCTGCTTTCTGGCTGTGTTAAAGAAAGGAAAATTGCAGATCAGCTCCTTTCATGCAAAGATCCTAAACAACATCTCAGTGAATAGAATTTAGCACTATAAATAAAAGAATCATACGGGGTGACCAAGCAGAGCTTCAGAAATGCAGCTGTAGTTTTAACAGTAAAAAAGCGGGGGAAAAGTCATGTGAAGAGATGCAGAAAAAGAGTAAGATTCAAAGCCTATTTATAATTTTTTTAAAAAAACCTTAAATTAGGAATAGAAGGGAACGTCCTTAATCTAATGAGTTTCTACAATAAAACTAACAACAAACATCCTAAATTATGATTGAAGTTTTTCATTCGTTGAGTAATTTTTAAGTTTCCCTCTGTGTTCAGGCATGACACAAGGATTCCTGCTTTCACTCCTTTATTAAACATTGTATTGGAAGTTTTAGCCATTTAAGTCAGTAAGGTAAACAAAGAGATGTTAGGATTGGAAAGAAAGGGATGGAACTGATGGTACTTTTAAGCAATCTAATTATACATGGGAAAAGTCTTAAGAGAATCTGTATTTGTAAACGTATCTATCAGGGTTGACAGTTACAATGTTAGTTTACAAAAATCAATTGTATTTTGTATACCAGGAACAAACAAATAAAAACTGCAGTTTACCATAGGATCACCTTGGATATTACTGGATATTTATTTTTTTAACAGCAGTTGGAAATCCATGTCTAAATCAGTAATGTCATTTATCCTCTTAAGTTTTCTGGGTTCTAGTAAATGAAAACCAGGTAATTCTGTCAGTAGAAGGCTCGTAAGGGATTTGCCTCTTCAGAATGCTTTTCCATCTGGATGTTTTTGATTTGTTCTTAGAAAAACAACCAACGATGCCAATTTTAAAGAATGAAATCAAATGCCTTCCACCCCTACCCCCCTTGAGCAAATCCAACACAGTCCTCCACACCTTTAACAGCACAATTTTGACACCTGTAAGCAACAACAATTCTGGTTTCCTCCGAAATCTCTTGAATTCCTCTGCAGGAAAGGTACGCATTTATTTTACTGTTTATTACTCCACCTTGTAAAGATGAATTGGAGTTAGAGTAGGGAGAAAGTGAAATAGAAAGCAGGACGAGTCCCATGCTCTCCTTCGTGGGTACAGAGGCTGTGTCACTGGCACATGGGCTTCACATGGTTAGAATTCTGGGCTGGGTCATTTTCACCTGTCAACACTTTTTCCTGTACCCACTTTTGAGAGCTGTGATGTCAGGCAGAGGAAGAGGACTTACCTTCTATTCTCTCGTGGCTTAGCTTCTTTCCTGGATATGTAATGTATGCTCATCCTACCGTAATAGGAATGGGTTTTTTGATGGTAGGAAATGACATATTTAAGACTCGTGGTTTTTTTTTTCAAATTCAGACAGAAAATGGACTCAAGAATACACCAAAAATCCTCGATGACATCTTCGCCTCTTTGGTGCAAAATAAGACCTGCTCCGATTTCTCTAAGCGGCCGCAAGGACTGACCATCAAGCCCAGCATCCTGGGCTTCGACACCCCTCACTACTGGCTGTGCGACAGTCGCCTGCTGTGCCTGCAGGATCCCAACAACAAGAGCAACTGGAACGTGTTCAGGGAGTGCTGGAAGCAGGGGCAGGTAAGCGGGGCCGCTGCTTTCCAACCCACTTCACGTCCCCGTCTCGGTGCCTTTGGTAGGCTCCTGACAACCCCCCTCCCCTGCCCCCTTCCTGGATTATGAATGGCATATACTTTATCTCTTCTTATTGTTTACTGTGGATACAGTTAGAGCAGAGGGTGGCTGTGAGTCACAGACATGTCTTCTGTATTCTCTGATGAGGTTCTGATTGCTTCCAATCAGTCATCCTTGGATTTTTGATGAGAGCATTCTGGGCTCTTGGTGATTCTTGTGTGATCAACTTCAATAGGAGAAGTGGGAATATGACTACGGCTGGTGGGGTTTGGGGGATTACACAACATAGGATAAAAATCAGGCATCCCTCTTCCATGAATTAGAACCTTGTGCTGAAGACAACCTTAGGTGGCCCTGAGCCATGTGGTGTCAACCTGGAACTGGTGTGTAGTCTCCCAGGGGAAGGAGCCTGCTTTTTAAAGGGCAGTGATGTTCAGTCTTAAGGTTTGGTTGATAGTTCAGGAGACGCGTGGCTTCGCAGACCTGCTCCTCTGCCTTCTTGTTTTCGTTTATGTTTTCTGGATCTTTGTCTTCTCTTCTGGGCCAAATGGAGTCCTCACTAAAGGAACACTTTGCTCTTGGACAAGGCCAGGACTTGGGGAATTGCCAAATAGAAAAATGTATGTATTTAACCAAAAAAAAATTATTGTTTTCAGTCCTGTGTTCTAACGAGATTTGCTCACGATGACAATGACAGACCGAATACAGTCCACCAGCATGTTCTGTTTAGATAATGTTTTTTAAAAGTTGAACTTGTTGCCCGTATTTTAGTCAGGCTCTTTCACATAAAGATCAGGATTTGTGGCTTGTCTTGGATAACCAAAGACGTGGCAATCCAGGGCCATATCCCTGCCTGCTAGCAATAAGCTGCAGGCCAGAGGCAGCATCCTCTTTGGACCGGGCGCTCTCGCTGCCTTTGTCTCTGCTTCACACCCCCTGCCCAGCCCTGGGCCTTGGCATTGGTATTCTGTGAGTAGTGGGATCTGAGTTGGAAGGTGTGATCCTTGCTCTTCGAAGCTCACTAGTGTCGTTTGAGGGGTGTGTGTAGCAGGTGACTCAGGGGACTAAGCTGTCACTTTGGGATCTGAGACTGGGGACCAGCCACAGAGAAACACGTCAGCAGCTGTTTGAGAAAGGGCTGCCTCGGGTGAAGGGACGGAGCTGGGGGAGTTCAAACTAAAGTCTTCGTTCTCTCCTCTTAGCCAGTGATGGTGTCAGGGGTGCATCATAAACTGAACACTGAACTTTGGAAACCGGAATCCTTCAGGAAAGAGTTTGGAAATCAGGAAGTTGACCTCGTTAATTGCAGAACCAATGAAATCATCACAGGAGCCACAGTAGGAGACTTCTGGGATGGATTTGAAGATGTTCCGAGTATGTATTAAAGACCTTTTAAGGGGATTGAGGATGTGAAAGGAGGGGGCACGGGAGTAGCAGCAGTCTGTGGCCCTCCAGCGGCAGCGACAGCATTTTCTGTGACTCTGGAGTTTCAAATCAGTGTCTTATCTCCTCTTCCCCTTTCTTTTTACAAAGTTTATGCTTTTGAACTGAGGCAAATTTGCTTTGTAGTTCCTTAGAGAGTGAGGTTTTAGTCACCTCTTCTTCAGGTGGCTCCAGGTCTGTCCTGTGACAGAAATGTGCCCAAGGGGAGGGGAGCACAGAGCCAGGGCTTGTGACTCAAAGCTCGTGGTTTTATATAGCCTCTTTATTATGTTTAACAAGATAAGTAGAGCTGAAAGTACCAGAGAACGTGAATCCGCTGAACGCACGTTATCCTGATCACTGCCTGCTTCACCTGGGCGAGGGGTCACTGCCTGCTTCACCTGGGCGAGGGGGCACTGCCTGCTTCACCTGGGCGAGGGGGCACTGCCTGCTTCACCCGGGCGAGGGGGCATGGCGGTGGTAAGGAGGCTTGAATGTCTGGTGCCGAGCTTGGGCCCTTTCCGTGCACTGGCCAGTCAGTAAACTGTTTGCAAGAACCCCTTCGTCAGCACAGGCACCTGGCCTCATGCTCCCACCCGCACTGGAGGGCTTGGCCAGTTCATTCTTATTAGACGCAGTAATTCAACTTTGCTCATTTATCATTTTCATTCTTTCACGACATATTTTTACCTTGTAATCTTCTGCTTCCTTATTTCCCATTACCCACGTTTGCAGGTTATGGCCCGCACTTTCAATGAACTTTAGAACAAAGGTATAGCTAACTCTAAGTAGGGCATGATGGGGGTTTCCACACGTAGAGGTTAAGGTTGGGTTTCAGACGTAAGGTGTTTCCCTGGGGATCAACGTCTGAGATGGGGGAGGAAGCAGGACTGGGCTGGCGGAGGGGCGGGCTGCGGCGGAGGCCAGCGGAGCCTCAGCCAGCCTGGCAGGGAGCTCTGTAGCAGGCATCGCCTCTCATTGTCTCAGACTGGGCTGAAGTGGGGAAAGTCAGGGCCTTCATCCCCTCACCTCCCTCGGCCTCCAGGTGCTGGTGCCCCAGGGAGGGCATGACCTGGCAGGACAGCTCTCTGCAGCTGACGCAGACCCCAAAGCCGTGTCTGGGCAGCAGGTCCTTTGAAAGGGGATCGAGGGCCACACATACTACAGTGTGCTTTCCAGTTAGGCCTGGGTTCAAATCCTGACTCTTGATATGTACTTGCTGTGTACGTGAGCTTGGTAATTGCATCTTTCTGGGGCTCACACTTCCTCATGCCTGCAAATGGTTACGGCAGCCCAGAGTCCACCGCAGCCTGCCTTTTCCATACTGATGATTCTGCTGCCCAGACCCCCCGGTACACCACCCATGCTGAGACGCCACTGGTGTCCTGAACATACACTGTACACGTATTTTCCTGTGTTTCTTGTCTCCTGGAGTGTGCACCTGTCCAAACTAGGTTATGGGACTCGGTTGACTACAGGACGCTATACAAATGTTAGTCCTCATGAATATAAGGTTTGAAACTGGGTTCCAGTTTTAGTTCTGCTGTTTAATTTCAATAGCTGGATGGCCTCAGGCATATGTCAATTTCCTCATCCCAAAGTAGAAATATTAAATAGTGCCAGATCTCATTGGGATGTTGGATTTAGTTATAAGGACTAAATGGTTAAAACACTTGAGCAGAGACTGGAACACAGCAAGAAGTGAAATAATAGTTATCATTGCTGTTAATCATAATTGTCAACATATTTTTTTCAATTAGAGCTCCTTGGTTCTTAGTTCCTTCACATTACCTGCAGTGGGTAACTGTGCTATTACAAAAAAATAGTTCTGACTAAACCCTGTATGTGTCACCTAGAAGATGGGGAGGCGGGGGAGAGTGGGCCCTATTAGCCCTAGTTGTCCCTGGACAGAACATCAGGTAGCTTCAGTCTCTCTGAGCAAAGTAAGTCATTTCTATTTCATGCTGGCCTCAGAAAACTGGGTTTTCTAAAATCTGTGGCCCTTTGATTGTTAAATTGCTGTTCGTTAGTTGGGGGGCTGCTCACTTCTTCTAGAACACTGTATAGGAGGAGATTGGATCTGTCAAAACACCGCCTATGTGGAATAGACAAAAGGGACTGGCTGAAATCTCAAGGAGTAGCAGTTGAATAAGCATTTAGAAAAGACAGGGCTGTAATACAAACTAGTTGGTGATCTTCAGTTTGCTACCCCTTGCTGCTTCCTGGGTATGAATGGATTTCTCGGCACCGTAGAAATGAAATAATTGGCCATTTGCAGGAGGGGAATATTGAAAAATAGTATTTGTATATCAGATGTATCAGGTTATGAAGATCTTGCAGAGATAAGTTTTATTTGCATTGTTAAGGCTTAAAGCGCTAATTTGCCATCCATTTTGGTCTGTTTCTGAGTATGAACAGTAGCAATTCAGTAATTCCGGTTACCTTGCAGACCGCTTGAAAAATGAAAAAGAGCCAATGGTGTTGAAACTTAAGGACTGGCCACCAGGAGAAGATTTTAGAGATATGATGCCCTCCAGGTACGATTATGGGGAGGGGAGAGATGATCCTGTCCTTGACTTGGTAGGATTAACTTTTTTTGAGGTGGTAAGATGAAGTTACTGACTTTTAAATCTGGCTCACTAGTGAAAACTCCACGCACTTCCCCGGTAGTGCTCCGCCAGAGAAGAGGCCGACTCAGACGTGCACACACTGATGTGGAGGCAGGAGTGAGATCAGACATGCTAGGGTTGGGTATAATAGTGATATCGTTGCTTTAGACAAGACAGCAGAATTGCTAGATCCATTTTCCTGAATTGAGCTTGAACCTTGCAGAGAATCCTCAGAACTAATGAATAATATATCCCTTAGTGTCACTACTTATCATCAGGAATTTGTTGCTCAGATTTTTGTCTGCAGTATTCGAGATCATTTTTTTTTTTTGTGGTACGTGGGCCTCTCACTGTTGTGGCCTCTCCCGTTGCGGAGCACAGGCTCCGGACGCGCAGGCTCAGCAGCCATGGCTCACGGGCCCAGCCGCTCCGCGGCATGTGGGATCTTCCCGGACCGGGGCACGAACCCGCGTCCCCTGCATCGGCAGGCAGACTCTGAACCACTGCGCCACCAGGGAAGCCCTCGAGATCATTTTGATATATATGTGTGATGTAGGAGAGAAAGAAGATGTCTTTGTTCATAAGTACTATAATTCTAATCTTAAATATTGGTTTTTTTAAATTTATTTTTTATTGAAGTATAGTTGAATTACAGTGTTGTGTTAATTACTGCCGTACAGCAAAGTGAATCAGTTATACATATCTATACACTCTTTTTTTTATGTTCTTTTCCATTATGGTTTATCACAGGATATCGAATATAGTACCCTGTGCTCTACAGTAGGACCTCGTTGTTTATCCATCCTATATATTCCAGTTTGCATTTGCTAATCCCAAACTCCCACTCCTACACTTTCCCAACCCCCTCCCCCTTGGCAACCACCAGTCTATTCTCTGTGTCCCTGATTCTGTTTCATAGATAGGTTCATTTGTATCATATTTTAGAATCCACATAGAAGTGATATATGCTAATCTTAAACGTTAATGATAGCTATCTCCATCTTCACGAGCACAGGTATTTTCATTGTTCCTTTTGGTGTAGAAGGAACAAATCAAATCCCACGATATATTAGAAACACAAGCTTATTTTGCAAATTCATGGTTCTCTTGTCCTAGGTTTGATGATCTGATGGCCAACATTCCACTGCCTGAGTACACAAGGAGAGATGGCAAACTGAACTTGGCCTCGAGGCTGCCAAACTACTTTGTTAGGCCAGATCTGGGTCCCAAGATGTATAATGCTTATGGTAAGGAAGAAATGGCTCACTTGAAAAAATTATTACAGAAGTAAGGCAAGTCAGAATGTTTGGAACATTGATTTTTGGGGAGGGAGAGATGGAAAACGTCTATAACCCTAACCCTTAACACAGCAGTAGTCTTCATTTTTGCATATTTCCTTTCATTCCTTGGCCACGTGTATGTATATTTCCGTTTCATAGTTGCAGTTGTAGGGCACATGCCATTTTAAAAGTTTCTCCTACACCTAATATTATACAGTAAAATCTTTACATGTTGCTTAATGGTTTTTAGTGTGATCGTTTTTAACGGTTGCATGGTACATAATTGAATGAATGTAATTTTATTAATTGTTTTAATGTTGCCGGACGTTGAGGTCAGTCTGCTAGCATTCCAGCTGTTTCAGCATCTGCTACTCTTAAATTCAATGTTCTGTGTTGGTGGGTAGTAGTTAGCTACTTAAGCTAGTACTGAAAACACCCTTGGAATTGTATTTCTCCGATTTATTTCCTTCCTCCCATAATAATCCCAACTCCAGTCTCTCAGACTTGAGGGTGGCAGGCCAGAGTCTTCTGGCAGCTTTGCCACGTTCTCCAGATGCTGTTGGGAGAGGGAGGGCTTGGACCTCAGCCCCCCACTTCTTCTGTTCCGGTGGGGTCGCCCGGGGAAGCGCCTGGAGTGAGCTCAGGGGACATTCCAAGAGGGGAGTTTACCTTGGGAAGTTGCCACAGCCTAGATGCCCAGATGTTCCCTTCCCCCGAGCCCTTCAAAGAAGCTGGATGGCTGGGACTTCAGGGCATATTCTGTTCACAGGGAAGATTTGCAATGAATTTACGTAAATGGAAGCATTTTTCCACTAAAGCAAATGGTGTAATGTTGCAGAGTGATTATCCATGCCTCACAGAAATGATGCAGCTTTACAGGGTAGAAGTGGTTATTTGAGAAGTTCTCAAAATAAATAGTCGGCTTGGTTTAAATGGCTTGACAGCAACTCTTTTCCTCCTAGATACCAACAGATAGAGGGCAGTGTTACTCTATAATAGCTTTTCCTATCAAAATTGTTCCCGTTCAGAGTAAGCAGTTAGGGATTGAAAATAAAGAAAACGTGTTCATTTTCAAACACCTCACACCTTATCATAAACATCATTAAAGAGCAGTCATTTTTCAAAAGTTGGGTGACTGAGCTGTGACTCCTCTGCAGATGACGTAGAGTGAAAGGCTCTTTGGAAAGACCACACAGTCACCCTCTCTCCAGCTCCAGCACCAGCACTACACATGGGGACCAGGACTTCAGGACAATAGAGGGGACGGTGACCTGATCAGGATATCCAAGGGGCATCTAGTGGCAGGTCTGGGAGGAGGAAGGACTTAAGTCTCCTAATTTCTAGGCTTGACCTAGCCTCCAACCCCAGTGCTCTGTCACCCAGCAGCCCCTACGGTGTCAGCTTGTGTTCTTTTCATAAAAGTCCATGGTGTGTTTTGTTTCAGGATTTTCTATTTTCTGGGAATCCTTTCCCTGGGACCATTGTTTTTGGTTCCATCTGAGTTCAGGCTCTCTCAGTTTAGAGCCTGGTTTTATCAGTGTGCCGTCACCCGTAGCTGGGATTGGCTGGACTTGGGGCTGACGGCTGGGTAGGTGTCATTTCCTTCCTCTTCTGCGGAACACTTTTTACTCAGTTTGGCAACAGCCAAACCAGCAAGCGGCTTCTGACGAGGCTCTGAGACTTGCTCACCGTTCCTCCCTCGTCCCAGCTCCGTCTCCTTCCTCCTGCCCCGTGTTAACCAACACCCTGACGTTTGTGTTTATCATTTCCTTACGTTTATAGCTTTACCGTATGTTCGTGTTCCTGCAGAACATTCTTTAGTGTTTAACCTGCCTTTGCGCTTTATATAAATGCAGTCAGACTTCTGGGTGTTCCTCCGTGCCGTCGTGAATAATTGTTCATTTCATTCGTTTGCCTTCTCTCGTGTTAATTGTTTTTTTCTCTTCTCAGATTTTACTTGTTTATTTTGTACTATAGAAAATTTTCCAAATGCACTGAAAACGTGAGAGTCCAGGACAGTGACTTCCCATATACTCATCCCCCAGTTACAACAGCTCTCAGGTTCTTTTTCCATAATTGTTTCCTTATTTCCTCCCTTTATATTTTTCCTTTACTATTTTAAAGGAAATCTCATATATCCTATGATTTTTGTCCAATATCTGTTGCTTTACCTCCTCCTAGGGCTGATATTTCAGCAAACTGGAAAGAAAGGAAAGTGCAGCAGAGCCCTAGGGCCATGGTCCACGGTTGAAATGATAAGGTCCCCTCTCCTGTGTATAGCTGCTCCTAAACCACAGGCCCCTGCAAGCCAGAGAGAAGTTCCTTGGCCTCCGAATGAGACAGGGCTGCTTCAGGGCCTGGCAGGTTAGAAAACAGCCTCGGCTTGCCCACCCGAGCTATGCTTGGCTCTGCTGCCCATTCAAGAAGCAGTGACTGCATGTCAGGATGTGCGTCCAAGGTAACTGCAGGGCTTGGCGAGCCTCAGGGTGAACGCTGAACAAATGAGCCTTCTCCTGGGGTAAGAGGTTAGCGTCTCGGATTATGAGTACCAGCATGGACCTCGTGCTCAGGCTCACCTCTTCCGCAGACGAGGGATCCAAGGAACATGTGGGCAGCGTTCCTTCTTGCGCTGAGTACATAGTCATTTGAGGTCCCAGCCTTACCCGTTTCTGAGGGGGGTTTCTGTTAGACTCCCCATCTTACGTCTTACCCCAGAGTCCTTCTAGTCCGTGTCAACCAAAGCTTGAGCTCCCCTGCTTGAGCAAACATCCTTCTGGCAAATCCAGCCTCAGGAGAGTCCACTGTACGTTCCCGGGCCCTGCTTTCTAGGTTTGGCTTTCTTTCCTTGCCAGCGTATTGACTCATTAAAAAAATATGTTTAAAAATAATTTCATCAAGGATTTTTAGTTGTTCTCAGCAGGGGGAAACCTATTTTGCCTATCACCAGAAACAAGTGCTAGTGTTAGGAGCTGGTTTTTTATTCTTACAAATAAACATTTAATAAGAACTTTTTTCCCCAAAGTTGAAAGGATAAAATAACTTAATGTTAAATATTGTTCCATTACTTTTACATGATTAGAAAGGTAGCTTTTAAGTTTTGTGACCACGTATTCCAGGGAGTGGGAAAGACTCAGGCAGTCTTTGCTGTCTCGGTAAATTTAAGGCATTTTCTGTTTGCAGGATTAATTACTCCAGAAGATCGGAAATACGGAACGACAAATCTTCACTTAGATGTATCTGATGCGGCTAATGTCATGGTCTATGTGGGAATTCCCAAAGGCCAGTGTGACCAAGAAGAAGGTAGGGTGCTGAGCATGAAAGTGGGGCTTATTCTCTGAGCTGGGACGTTGTGGTCTGATGTTTGCTCTCTCTTGCTCCAGAAGTCCTTAAGACCATCCAAGACGGAGATTCTGATGAACTCACGATAAAGCGATTTATTGAAGGAAAAGAGAAGCCAGGAGCCCTCTGGCACATATATGCTGCTAAGGACACAGAGAAGATACGAGAATTTCTTAAAAAGGTGTGCTCCTTACCCTATGGCATGTGAAGAGAGAGAGGCAGAATAGCAGTGTTATACTACATGTCGAGACCTGACTGGGTTACTGGAGAATAAGCGCAGCTTCCAAAGTTAGATCTGTGCATCTCAGATTGGATAGGCTGAAGCCGGTTGCTAAGGAACAACGATTTCTAGATGATTAGGCTCACACCTCTGAAAAGAGGGAAACTTATCTTTTTTCTTATGTCTATGTGTTATGTCATAGTGCATTTGGAGGTTTTTGTGCTCTCCCTTCAAGGTAGTTCCTCTGATGATCACGTAGTGTCTATTTGTTTTTATTGCCTTAAAAATCTAAGCACTTCAGAAGTCCATGTATCATTTCTTTGCTCTCGATAGCTGTGTTCCAAGTGAGTTACTAAGGTCCCTGTTGGTTTTATCCACCCTCATTTAGTAGTAGGTCAGGAAGACCTCACACCCTACTGTGGCCATTAGCTTATGCGGGAAAGGGATACAGGGACTTTGAAGATTCCAGGTTTCCAGTAGTTAGCAGGTTGTTCAGCAAGGGTTCTGTGTGGAAGTTCTAGGCAGCTGGAAAGATGGGCATATTCAGTTTTTAACCTGTTCGCCACTGAGGCTGCTAGTTGCGGCCCAGATATCTGTGGCTGGTATTCTCCAGTTGTTCACGAGGAGTGGATAGGAACGCTCCTAGCCTGCTGCCTGGTGCCAGGTTAGACCCTTAACCAGCATTTGCTTCAATCAAGATGTTTCTCGCTAAGGATAATTTGACTCTTCCAGATAACCTGCCGGTCGCCATACTGTCCCTTTGATAGTGTCACCCTGAGTCTGTGCTGTCAGATACTGGGTCTAGAGTAAACGAGTTTAACCTACAGCCAACTGTGGGACTGTTTCATAACTCACATTGTTAAGTGAATACAGATGTTTAAGAACTGCAGTCTAGCAAGTCTATTTCTAAGGAGCTTAAGTCTACTGACATTCAAAAGCCTAGGCCAAGATACTGTCCTAACACAGTGTTTACAAAAATATGCAGACTGCCACTCACGGTTTACAGGAAGTGACAGAAGGGAACCCACATTTTCCTTCAGTTTCCCCTTGGGTCATTCAGTTAATGTCTTTGAGTGCTATTTTCTCTTTCTGCCAACAGGGACATGTGTTAAAGAAGGCCTGACATTTACTGACTGACTGCCCACACTGTCCAGGGGGCAAAATGCCCTCATGGAGACCCAGCGTGTCACCCAGTTTCATAATACTCGGAATGTGTTCTAGGTATCAGAAGAGCAAGGTCAAGAAAACCCCGCAGACCACGATCCCATTCATGATCAGAGCTGGTATTTAGACAGATCACTAAGGAAGCGTCTTCATCAGGAGTATGGAGTCCAGGGCTGGGCCATCGTGCAGTTTCTGGGAGATGTGGTATTTATCCCAGCAGGAGCTCCGCATCAGGCAAGCACCATTACTTTAGTCTTCATTCTCCTTACACTGTAAACTTCGGCACGTGTGACTGTGTGGCCTGTTGTCTTCCAGGTTCATAACTTATATAGCTGTATCAAAGTGGCTGAAGATTTCGTTTCTCCAGAGCATGTTAAACACTGCTTCTGGCTTACTCAGGAATTCCGCTATCTGTCACAGACTCATACAAATCATGAAGATAAATTACAGGTAAAAATGGCCGCGATTCCTGGCATTCTCTGACTCTGGCTCCGTAGCTCATTACTGACCCTATAAAAATAATCGGCAAACTTGACCATACCACCACACTTGGTACAGTGAGTTGATGAACTGGCTTTATGTCTAGTCCTGCTACCTACTTAGGCAAAGGAGGAATAAACATGGAGGAAATCTCATTCTGGTTTAGAGGCTTTCAGTAGTGAGTCATCTAACATGATTCCATGTTTGGAAAACAAGGGAAATAGATAAACTCTGAAAAATAGAGCTGCACCTTGGGGCTTGCTTGTGTCTGCGCTCACTGGGGGCAGGGCCACGTAGGATCAAAGCCTCTGGAAGGGGGAAAATGAGCTTTTAAGTTCTTCAAAGGAGGCATGGGTTTAAAATGTGTATAAAATAACAGCCTAAAGGAGCCCAGGGGCCTTTCAAGTATTATTAACATTTCATATTGAATTTTGAGTTTTAAATTTCAAGAGCATGGTATAAAATTGGTAGGGGGAAGGTTTATTCTTACGGACAGATTTTAGATCTCATGGTAAACTGACCATATTTTCTCTCGTTTTTTCAGGTGAAGAATGTTATCTACCATGCAGTGAAAGATGCGGTTGCTATGCTGAAAGCCAGTGAATCCGGTTTTGGCAAACCCTGAGGGTCCCAGAGGCGCCTTACCCCTGCACATTGGAAGTGAATTACTGGCAGCTGTTCAAACTCTTCAGGCAGGAATCCTGTGGACTTTGAGACTCATGTTACCTCATCTTCTTTTTTAAACTGTACCCACCTGGTAAGGGTACTCTGTCTAATGTATATTTCTAGTGTTTACAGACACTAAATGTGTATATGTAGTAACTATTTACAGAACATGCATCCTTAAACTGTGACTTCTCACCTAGTGCAGAGCTTCTACCCAGCTGTAAAAACAGAACCCCGTATCAGCTCTGGAACAAGACCTGCAGTTACTCCCCAGCTGTGTGGTTGGACAGCTTAGTCAAATGGGTTATAACTCTTAGGAATCACCGCGCAGTTTATTTGGGTTGTGTTTTGTTGTGTCTGAGTACCCTCTCCCCGACCCCTTAGGGTTCAGAAGGGCAGTGGAGGAAGCGACCACCGACGTTTGGATGTTGTATTGCCTTAGGACTGGCATTATATAGCAGAGGTCAACTACTGCACCATTCTTGGGGTTAACCATCTTTAGTTAAACGGAGTTTTAATTTAAATGAAGCTTTGCTAATTTTAAGTGTTAAGCATTTTGCATTAAAGTATTCATATAATGTTTTGACTCTGTTTATTGGCATTATTCTCTGGTTGCAGAGTCAACACACACTTCATCAGTGTTACAGGTGTAAGAGTTTGCGCCAGGAACTCATCTTAAAAGCACAGAAATTTGATGCTCTAGTGATTTCTGAGTGGTTATTACAATGCTAACATGGAAACAAGCTTCTCCCCAGCCAAGCTGAAACTTCTGTCACACTTTCGTAAAGGAACACCACTGATTGATTAACTACCTTTACAAGTGACAGTTAACCAAAAACCAGATAGTGACGGGTTAAATGGTTCTAAAAAGGTAAGAGATCAAAATTCTTTGTCTCTCTTCTGACCCATTATAGTTTAAGAGTTTACAAAGGAAAATGAAATTATTACAAGTTTTAGAACGGTAGTATCTAAAATAATCATCTCTATGAAGGAAGAAAATAAAGAAGCCACTTTCCTATAGCTCATTGATTCTCCTAGACAGCTGTAGCTGTACTAAAAGGAATTAAATTGAAATCAAGTCGCGCAGACAAAGGCCTAGAGCCTGGATTTTTACCTGTGAGCTCAGAGTAGGAGATCGAAGATCCCTGCCTAACGTCAGCCCACTTCAAACCAAAATCTTTCATGGATGAACTTTCAAAAACAAAGTTTTCTGAAAAGAATAAGTAGAAATATCTACCTACCTTAGTGGGAAACGTCTTCCCTGGGAATTTCTTACCAGAAGCTTCGTTATACAGTTTTGGATCTAGAATTGGCACTGTTGATTAGAAATCTCCAATAGGCAAAAGAAGAGGAAAACTTGCATTCTCTATAGAGAAAATCACCTTCAAGCCAGGCCTCACAGGAGTCCCACAGATGGTTCCAAGGACTGTTATTCACAGTTAAATGCACTGTATCCACAAATATGGAAACTGAACTCCACCACGAGCAAGAGTCAATGCAAACCGGAAGCTGCCATATTAAACGTGCCGAGTTTGTAGGTTCTGGAATGACCAGCACTTATTTTATATTCTGAAGTGTTCAGGATGTTTGAAGAAATGAGAGTATAGGAATATGATGAAAGAATGAGATTGCCAGAGATGACCAGATTTGGAAAGAAGCTGAATAGAACTTAACAGAAATGAGACATGATGGTTAAAATTAGAAATTCAGCACATGAGTTAAGTGGCAGAAAAAAGTTCTTTTACAAACTGAAAGATTGGTAAAAATAACACAAGACAGCATTGAGTAACAGGAAACTGTAAAGAAGTGTTAACTTATAAGGCGGACACGGAAAAGTATAGGTTTGACCATCAGTGACAGAGAATTAAGAGACTGGTGAGGGAGGGTGACATTCTGAGACTGAAATTTTTCCAGTACTGACATGTCAGATTGAAGAAGCCTAACTAAATCAAGCAAGATAAATAAAACAGCCACACCTGTGCCCAAAACAAATAGGTTCTTAAAAGTACCCAGAGGGCTTCCCTGGTGGCCCAGTGGTTGAGAGTCCGCCTGCTGATGCAGGGGACGCGGGTTCATGCCCCGGTCCGGGAAGATCCCACATGCCGCGGAGTGGCTGGGCCCGTGAGCCATGGCCGCTGAGCCTGCGCATCCGGAGCCTGTGCTCCGCAACGGGAGAGGCCACAACAGTGAGAGGCCCGTGTACCACACACACACAAAAAAGTACCCAGAATGGGGAAAAACATTGTAAACCTTCAAAGAGGTGACAGACTTAACAGCTGACTTCTTAACAACAACAGGGGGAGTCAAGAAAGTAGATGCTACTCTTACTGTGCCAGAGAACATGCCTGAAAATAAGTCTAGACACAGCAAAATGATTTTCCCTGTTCTTACTGACATTTTCAGATAAAAGCCAGTTTCTCTTCAGGCCCTTGCTGAAGAAACTTTTCAGAATATCCTTAGGATTAAAAAAAATAATAAGAAAAAGAAAAAAAGAATATCCTTAGGAAAAAAAGTAACCCACATCATGATGCAAGAAAAAACGGTGTACAATGGAAACTGTAAATTCATGGATAATCTTAAGCAACAGTGGAACAATATTTTTAGAAGTCTGGATAAAGTTCCTCTAAAAGTTAAACACAGAATTAACACATGATCCAGCAATTCCACTGCTATGTTTATACTCAAAAGAATTGAAAGCAAGGATTCAAGCAGGTACTTGTAGACTCATGTTCATAGCAGCATTATTCACAAGAGCCAAGAAGTGGAAACAACCCAATAGATGAACAGATAAACAATGTGGCATATCTTTACAGTGGAATATTTCTCAGTCTCTTAAAAAGGAAAGAAATTCTGACACAGGCTACAACATGGATGAGTCCTGAAAATACACTAAGTGAAATATGGCAGACACACAAACGGACAGATATTGTATGATTCCACTTATAGGCGGGACAGTCATGTTCCTAGAGTAGAGACAGGAAGTAGAATGATGGTTACTGGGGCTGAGAGCAAGGGGAACCAGCAGTTACTGTTTAACGGTTACAGACTTTCTGTTTGGGATGATGTTGTACAACATTGTAAATGTCCTTACTGCCACTGAATTGTACACTTAAAAATGATTAAAATGGTCAATTTTGTGTTATGTGTATTTTAACCGAAATAAAAATTAACTCCAAGTAGGAAAAGCTTTTGGAGTTGAATGAGAAAAATGACATCCTTATTTTTTTAATTGATTAAAAAGGCAGGAAAGAAGGAAGAAGTGGGACTTTTCTAAATGCAAGTTTCCCCCACTATTCAGAAGTATTGAAAGTAGAGGTTTCCTCTGAAACCTTTCGCGAGCGTAGAAGCAGGTACCTTAGGACACATCCAGCTAATGGATGCACAAAATAAATAGACATAAGGCACAGATGCTCACAGACACAGTTCCAAGCTATGGCGCCTTGATGCTGAGACGCTGAGTGGAGTTTCCTGGGAAGGAGCTTGGCAGTGCCGCTCTCACTGCTCAGGAAGCATGCTGCCTCTGTAACACCTCTCTGCAAAACAAACGCTGAATGCTGTTTTCGCATTTTGCCTTTTTTTTGGTAAAAGCAAAAATCCTCTTCAGATTTCTTTCAGTTAGCAAAAACAGGTACTAATGTAGGTATTTCGTAAAAGTGAAGTAGTGTAAAGCGAACTTTCAACAAGTGGACGATACTTGTGCTCCAGTTGCAAGATAAAGATGGTCTGACTGGATTAAGTAAAAGACTTGACTATATACTACTTACAAAAGATACAGTTTGTAGGTTAGAAGTAAAAGCATGGAAGAAGTTATATCGCGCAAACGCTAACTGTATGAAAGCAAATAAGGCTCTGTTAATACCAAAGTGAGTTTAAGATAGGGTTTTACCAGAGAGAAGTTGTTCTCACAATCATGAAAGGATTCATTCAGCAGGAAGATACAGTAATCCTAAGTATGAACCTAATAACAGAACTTCAAAGTAAGATGAAGCAAAATTGGACAAAATTAAAGGAGAAAACAAGTTCACAATTACAGCTGAAGATTCTCACCCACCTCCTTCTGTAATTGATACAATAAACGTATAAAACCAACACAAATATAAAATATTTGAACCTATCAAACAAATGGACACTTGTTAGAAGACTAAAGCCAGTGGCTGCAAAATACACATTCATTTCAAGTGCACATTGCTTATTCAAGAACAACCACACACTGCCCCAAAACAAAGGTAACTATGAAATTCTCAAATGTCAAGAAATTAAGCAACATGCTTCTAAGTAACCCATTGATCAAGAAAAAATCAGAATGGAAATGAGATACTTGGGACGGAATAATAAAAATACCACCATTCAAAAGTGGTGGAATTCAGTTTACAACAGTGCTTAGATGGGAATGTAGAGCTTTAAATGTATGTGTACGGGACTTCCCTGGTGGCCCAGTGGCTAAGACTCCGTGCTCCCAGTGCAGGGGCCTGGGTTCCATCCGTGGTCAGGGAACTAGATCCCCCATGCCGCAACTGAGAGTTCACATGCTGCAACTAAAGATCCTGCACACCGCAACAAAGATCCTGCCGGGCCACAACTAAGACCTGGCACAGCCAAATAAGTAAATAAATAATTTTTAAAAATGTATGTGAAGTAATGTTTCTTTCTAAAATGTTTAGTAGAAGCACTTCATCAATGAAAACGTGCAGTAGGATTTTTAACAGAGGATTCAGTTTTTTCAACAGATCTAAGACTATTCAGATTTTCCTTTTTTATTTACTATATGTTTTATGTTAGCTATGGCCTTGTCATATGTGACACCATATATATTCAGGTGTGTTCCCTCTATATTCACTTTGTTGAGAGTTTTTATTAGAAATGGATGTTGATAGCTCCCCGTCAGCCATATATGATCCTGAGGGTAAACAGCCAATACTCTTCAGTGTACTGTGTTGCTTGCATTTTTTACAGACTGTGGTTTGTGTTTTCACATCCTGTAATGTCTGCAAAATGCCCATCTGCATCTGCTGCTTCTAGTAGGAAGAAGAGGAAGGCAATTACTCGAGATAAAAAAACTCAAGGTAATTGCCCAGCACGAAGGTGGCAAGCCAGTAATGATCATCGCACATGAGTTAGGAATTTTCCATTGATGATAACGATCTTAAAGGATAAGAAGTGAATCAATGATGCAGTGAAACAGCATCAATTAAATACACCATCATCACGAAGAAAAGAGCTGGGCTAATTGATGATACTGAAAAATTACTTGTCACGTGGAAGACCAGATACAGAAACGTGCACCACTTAGCTGACTGATGACCCAGGCTCAGGCAAGAAGTCTTTTCGATTCACTCTTTATACACAAGTGTTTACAGCAAGTCATGGGAGGTTTCAGTGCTTCAAAAGCATCATAATTTTCATAATGTGAAATTCAACAGTGAGGCAGCAAGTGCCGACGCTAAAGGTGTTGAAGCTCTTAAGGAAGAGCTATATAGGATGATTGTGGGTGAGAAATATTTGCCGGAACAAAAAGTTAATATTGATGAAAAAAGCTTGTTCTAGAACTGTATGCCAGAACATGCATACATTCATGAAGAGTCCAAGACAATGTCAGGCGTTCAGAGACCATTTAACACTGCTTTTGGGTAGAAATGTTGCAGGGTTCAAATTAAAGCCTTTCCTAATGTACCCATTAGAGAATCCTAGAGCATTCAAGAATGTGAGCAACTTCCCATTTGTTACTACCATAATAAGAAAGCCTGGAAACAGTAGCATTGTTTGGAGACTTTTTTTTAACTGTCTGTCACAGGCAAGAGAATATTGTAGGCAAAACAACATCCCCTTCCAGCTGATCCTGGCCAGAGCTCCAGGGCATCCACAGTGTGTCTGTGACACGCATCCTGATGTAAAGGTTGTGTATTCGCTCCCAAACACCACCACGCTCTAAATGTGAACCATCACTGCAGCATGGGAAGAAGTCACACAGCAATGCGTGAATGGCATCTGGAAGGAAGTTCTGAAGACCTCCATGGACGCACTGAAAGGCTTTTAACGAAGATTCTACTGTTGCCGAAATAGTAAAGTAACCAGATGCTAGTGCTCGGGAAGCAGCTAGAATTGGACGTTGATAAAGAGGATATTCATGAGCTTCTCGGCATCGAGGCTAAAGAGCCTTCCAATGAAGAGCTGATTGAACTGGAGGAAGAAAGAAGTTGAGACAGAGGAAGAAGTTATACCCGAGGCACCAAGAAAGTTCACAGCAAAGAAACTGGCAGAGGCGTTTGCTGCTATCACCAGTGGTGTACGGAAGTTAGAAGAAATGGATGTTAATTACAAGAGATTGGCAAGACCTGGCAGGCAGATACAGGAAGCTCTTGCTTACCATAGAGAAGGAAAACGATGCAGTCAAAACTGGTTATCTTCCTGAAGAACAAACAGTATGCCTGCTAAACCAAGTGTCAGTGCCCCAGGTCTTTCTACCGGCTATTCTCAAGCCTCATCAGAAGAGAGACTGATGACCCTGTGGCTGTAGCATCCCCACCATCCAGCAGTTAACTGTAGTTCAACCCTTCAAAATTCTTCAGACCCAGTGTGCTTTCAGCTGGGTACATTACTGGTGAGTACCCATACAGCCATTCTGTTTTTCACTTTCAAGTACAGTATTCAGTAAATTACATGAGATATTCGACACTTTATTATGAAATAGGCTTGTGTTAGATGATTTTGCCCAACTATGGGCTAATGTAAGTGTTCTGAGCACATTTAAGGTAGGCTAGGCTAACCTAGTAGGTTAAGCGTATTAAATAAAAAAATTTTTTAACATCTTTATTGGAGTATAATTGCTTTAAAATGGTGTGTTGGTTTCTGTTTTATAACAGAGTGAGCCAGCTATACATATACATATGTCCCCATATCTCCTCCCTCTTGCATCTCCCTCCCTCCCTATCCCACCCCCCTAGGTGGTCACAAGGCACTGAGCTGATCTCCCTGTGCTATGCGGCTACTTCCCACTAGCTATCAGTTTTACATTTGGTAGTGTATACAGGTCCATGCCACTCTCTCACTTCATCCCAGCTTACCCTTCCCCCTCCCTGTGTCCTCAAATCCATTCTCTACATCTGCATCTTTATTCCTGTCCTGCCCCTAGGTTCTTCAGAACCATTTTTTTCCTTTAGATTCCACATATATGTGTTACCATATGGTATTTGTTTTTCTCTGACTTACTTCACTCTGTATGACAGAGTCTAGGTCCATCCACCTCACTACTGTAAACTCAATTTCATTTCTTTTTATGGCTGAGTAATATTCCATTGTGTGTATGTGCCACATCTTCTTTATCCATTCATCTGTCAATGGACACTTAGTTTGCTTCCATGTCCTGGCTATTGTAAATAGAGCTGCAATGAACACTGTGGTACATGACTCTTTTTGAATGACGGTTTTCTCAGGGTATATGCCCAGTAGTGGGATTGCTGGGTTGTATGGTAGTTCTAGTTTTAGTTTTCAAAGAAACCTCTATACTGTTCTCCATAGTGGCTGTATCAGTTTACATTCCCACCAACAGTGCAAGAGGGTTCCTTTTTCTCCACACCCTCTCCAGCATTTATTGTTTGTAGATTTTTTGATGATGGCCATTCTGACTGGTGTGAGGTGATAACCTCACTGTAGTTCTGATTTGCATTTCTCTAATGATTAGTGATGTTGAGCATCCTTTCACGTGTTTGTCCCGTTGCGGAGCACAGGCTCCGACGCGCAGGCTCAGCTGCCATGGCTCACAGGCCCAGCCACTCCGTGGCATGTGGGATCTTCCCAGACCAGGGCACGAACCCGTGTCCCCTGCATCAGCAGGCAGACTCAACCACTGCGCCACCAGGGAAGGCCTGTCCATTTTTTGATTGCGTTTTTTTTTTGGATTTTGAGCTGCATGAGCTGCTTGTAAATTTTGGAGATTAATCCTTTGTCAGTTGCTTCATTTGCAAATATTTTCTCCCATTCTGAGGGTTGTCTTTTGGTCTTGTTTATGGTTTCCTTTGCTGTGTAAAAGCTTTTAAGTTTAATTAGGTCCCATTTGTTTATTTTTGTTTTTTTTTTCATTACTCTAGGAAGTGATTCAAAAAAGATCTTGCTGTGATTTATGTCCGAGTGTTCTGCCTACGTTTTCTCTAGTTGCGGTGAGCAGGGGCTACTCTTCATTGTGGTGCTCGTGCTTCTCATTGCGGTGGCTTCTCTTGTTGTAGAGCACAGGCTCTATGCGCGTGGGCTTCAGTAGTTGCGGTTCACGGGCTCTAGAGCGCAGGCTCAGTAGTTGTGGCGCACAGGCTTAGTTGCTCCGTGACATGTGGGATCCTCCCGGACCAGGGATCGAACCCGTGTCCCCTGCATTGGCAGGCGGATTCTTAACCACTGCACCACCAGGGAAGTCCCTCTCCTTCATTCTTGAAGGATAGTTTTGCTGGATGTAGAATTCTTCATTGAAAGTTTTTTCTTTCAGCACCTTAAATACGTCACCCCACTGCCTCTGGCTTCCATGGTTTCCGATGAGAAGTTAGATGTTAATCTTATTGAGGATCCCTTGAACATGAGGAGTTGCTTCTCTTTTGTTGCTTTCAAGATTCTCTGTCTCTTTTCAACAGTTGGACGATAATGTGTCTTAGTGTGGATCCCTTTGATTTTATCTTGCTTGGAATTTGTTGAGCTATTTGTATGTATAGGTTAATATCTTTCAGATATGGGAGGTTTTCAGTCATTATTTCTTCAAATATTCCTTTTGCTCCTTTTTCTCTCTTATCCTTCTGGTCCTCCCATAATGCACGTGTTGGTGAGCTTGATGGTCTCCCACGAGTCCCTTGGGCGGTGTTCATTTTTCTTTCTGCTTCTCAGACTGGGTCATTTCAGTTGTTCTGTCTTCAAGTTTACCTATTTTTTCTTCTTCTTCCTCAAATATGCTGTTATGCCTCAAATATGCCTTTAGTGTATTTTTTTTTTCATTTCAGTTTTTGTACTTTCCAGCTCCAGAATTTCTATGTGGTTCCTTTTTATTATTTCTCTTTATTGATATTCTCATTTTGTTTGTATATCATTTTCCTGGTTTTCTTTACCTCTTAAGCATATCTGAGACAGCTGGCTTAAAGTCTTTGTCTAGCAAGTGTGGTATCTGGGCTTCCTCAGGGATAGTTTCTGTAAATTTAATTTTTTTCCTTTGAATGGGCTATACTTTCCATTTTCTTTGTATCCTTTGTGATTTTGTTGTTGTTATTGAAAACTGGACATTCAATATTCCAGAATAATTCTGGAAATCAGAATCTCCCCCTTCCCAGGGATTTTTCTGTTCTGAATTATTGAAGGCTTAGCTGTGTTCAGCCAGTGTTTTGACAGAGATTTCCTTGAATTTCAGAACCTTAAAAAACAAACAAAAACACCTCTCCCAATCTTCTATGGATTGGCTCTGTGCTGGGACACTCTTAACACTTAGCCAGACCACTTATGATTCTGCCTCAGCCTTCACTTTCTGAATGCACCAAGCCTATAGGTCAAGCAGCGATGAAAACTGGGGTCTTTTCAGGTCTTTTCTGAGCATAATTCCTGTCCTGCTTTTCTAAATTCCCCAGTATACACAATTGCTTTTGAATGCACTAATATCCCAAAGAAATCCTCTCCCTGGCTTTTCCTCCCAGGTTTTGAGCAGTCTCTTGTAATCTTTTGCCCCAGGTGGCTCTGCACATTATAAAAAAAAAAAAAAAAAGAAATCCTTAACGTGTTTTCAAGCAAAACTTGCTGCTTTTCCACCCTGAATAAATTCCAAGATAGGCAAACCAGAGATGAGCACCTTTAGTCTTTCAGGATGGCCCTTAGATTGGGGCATACATGACAATTTAGGAATAAGGTCTTCTCTCTTTCCCTGGGACTAGGGACCAGGGTCTCACATTTGAGAATGTGGGCTGCCGTCTTCAAGACCGCTGCCAAGCCGGGAGAGAGGTTTGTCCAGGGCAAGTAAAAATGCCACAAAGCTTTCTTTCTGTTTTGAAGGTTTTTTTTCTTAATACAGCATCTTCTTGGTTGCTATAAACCTTTGTTTTCCAGAGTTCTGAAAAAGTTGGTTCTGACAGTTGCTGGTTCTTTTTTCAATGTTTCTTTGGAAGGATGGGTGTTTGGACCTGTCTACTCCTCCATTTTGCTGACAACTCTATAAATACATTATAAAACTATAATTAATTATATGTAAATGAGAACTTCCTTAAGAAAAAGTATTTCCCTACTGGGGTTTAGACTTGGATTTCTGAAATGGTTCAGTGGCTAGGGAATGTTCATTCTGGTATCTCAAAAGGAAACTGCTTGGTTAAATAAATTGGTAAAAGCATATGGAAAGGCTGTGAAAAGTTAAAAAAAAAAACACCTGCTTTATGTTTACTTCAACCAAACATTTCGCAAGTTTATTTTCACTTATGAGCCTTTCTTATTGGTAATACAGAATAGCATTTGAAGAGCATCTGTCACTAGGGTAGGACAAGGAAATCTGTCCAGTTTTTCAAAGCTTTGAGTTTTCACAGTTGTTCCCATAAATACAGCCATGGGGTTGGATTTTAGGGAGGTGCAGAGGCAGGCATGACTAGTACTATTCTGGAGCAAATATGAGTCATAACCCCTTCTCTCCAGGAGTTCTGAGACACACCTTTAAGTATATGACACGACAAAGGGCCTAAGGCCAGGTGAGCTGTACAGCCGGCAGGGGCTCAGGAAGGTGTCTTTGACAGACAACATGAGGAGAGCGGGGAGGGACAGAGAAAGGAAAGCTATCATCTGCCTGGAACGAACTGCTGGGTGATCACCATAAGCTGACAGTGATTTTTAAAGAGTAAGCTGTGTTTGAAGACAACACAAATGAGTTGGCAGTGTGGAATGCTATTCTGGAATGCAACCCTTTCAACTGGGTTTTTTTGGGCACCAAGCAGATTCATCTGGGGATGGGGTGGGGAGCGTGGGAGCTGGTGCTGTGCTGGACCTAAATCAAGGGCCTGAGGTTTAGAGGAAAACTTTTGTTGCAGGCGTTGATACCATGGTTTCCCTTTCCGGATTGCAGACCCTTCCAGGGCCAGAAGAGTATGTGACTCACCTTGTTTCCACTGATACCCAACAGAGTATTGAGGGAAAATGGAAGATGCGGCCTGATAACGAGCCAGGAATGCTCTTTCCTCAGCCTGAAAACAGGAATGGAAAACTCAGGACCTCTTAGACAATTCAAACAAACCAACCCTACATTGAGATGATTTTATCTGAATGGTGGAAAGAGTGCTTGTCATTATTCTGCCCATCCAGGCACCTGGATAAACACTGATTATCCACATAAGGACAAAAATGCTCAGGGGTTATGAGCATTCCTTAATTCCAAAATCATTCTGTGAATAAATCAGCCAGATAAATGCGATCGTAAAACTATATCCTGTCAATATGTCAGTTCCTCTCAACTTGACTTACAGATTCAAAGCAGTCCCAGTCAGAATCCCAGCAAGTTTTGTGGATATTGACAGATGAATTCTGAAGTTTATATAGAGAGGCAAGAGACCCAGAATAGACAACACTATTGGAGAAGAACAAAGTTGGAGGACTGATGCTACCTGACTTCAAAACTTACTATTAAGCTACAGTAATCAAGACAATTTGGTACTGGCAAAAAAATAAGCAAATACATCAATGGAACAGAATAGAGAGCCCCAAAATAGGCCTACATAAATATAGTCAACTGATCTCTGATGAAGCAGTGAGGGCAGTATTCTGCAGCAAAGATAGTCTTTTCAACAAATGGTGCTGGAATAACTGGACATCCACATGCAAAGAAATAAATCTAGACACAGACGTTACATGCTTTACAAGAATTAATACAGATCACAGACCTAAATGTAAAATGCAAAACTATAAGACTACTAACAAAATAACAGAAACTCCAGGTGACCTTGGGTATGGCAATGACTTTTAAGATCCAATATCAAAGGCACTATCATGAAATAAATAATTGGTAAGATGGACTTCATTAATATTAAAAACTGCTCTGTGAAAAACAATGTGAAGACAATAAGAAAACAAGCCACAGATTGGGAGGAAATGTTTGCAAAATGTATTTCTGATAAAGCACTATTATCCACAGTATACAAAGAAGTCTTAAAACTCAGCAATAAGAAACAACCCAATTAAAAATGGGCAAACGTTCTAAACAGATACCTCACCAAAGAATATATACATATGGCAGAAAAGCACATAAAGAGATGTCTAACATCATATATCATCAGGGAAATGCAAATTAAAACGAGATACCGTTACACACTTACTAGGATATAGTCAAAATCCAAAACACACCACCAAATGCTCGTGAGGGTGTGGAGCACCCGGAACGCTCATCATTGCTGGCGGGAATGCAAAACGATACAGCCACTTTGGAAAACTGTCAGTTTTTTACAAAACTAGACATACTCTTACCATAAGATCCAGCAACTGTGCTTCTTGGTATTCGCCTAAATAGTTGAAATGCATGTCTACACAAAGACCTGCACACAGACATTTATGGCTTTATTCATAATTGCCAAAGCTTTGAAGCAACCCAGACGTCCTTCCGTAGGTGAGTGGATCGTGTGGTGCACGCGGGCAATGGAACATTATTTAGCACTAAAAAGAAATGGCCTGTCAAGCCGTGAAAAGACACGGAGGAAACTTACATGCATATTACTAAGTGTAAGAGCCAATGTGAAAGGGCTACGTACTGTATGATTCCAGGAGTAAATGTACTTGCGGGGTGTGAGATGTCAGTACATACAAGTGGGAGACGGTGCCTGTGTCAGGGCCAGAGGTGTACATGGGAACTCTATTTTCTGCTCAATTGTGCTCTGAACCTAAAACTTCTCTGAAAAATAATGTTTACTTAAATAACAAACTGTATCCTAAAGATGAAATCAAGAGCAATAGGACGGTCCCCTGAATTGAAGATTCCCATTTTGCAGGATGAGACTAGAAGGCCCTCGCTGCAGCACATCAGATACACTTGGGTTTCTCCATACAATCTACAAAACCAACCTGGGAGAGAGTGGTTGGGGCACACGAGACTTGAACCAGAGGGACCTGGGTTGAACCCCAGTTCTGCCACGTCGTGACTGTGATTTAGGATATGTCACTTCAGCAAGATGAGCTGTTTTCCTAAATTGTAAAGACTGAATGATTACACATGTTAAACAGCTTTGTAAACTGTCAGGCCCACACAAATATAAATTGCTACTGCTGAATTATTTCAAAATATAACTTAGAAATGTGTGAGTTGTTGACAATGCATGACCACACCATGCCTCTTTCACCAGTCAGCTCCTGGCTTTGAGAAAGCACTGATATGTACGCCCATATCCCATGCATCCAAGACAGTCAGCTTAACGCAGGGAAAGGCAATCAGAGGGTGAAAGAGGCCTCATCCCACAGCTGTCTGCAACTTGCAATGGGAAGGAAAGGGAGGAAAGCTACAGACACACACACACCCCTCAGGACACACATGATATAGTTCCCCAGCCAACAAGACAAGGGGTCACAATTCCCAAGCATACTTTTGCTTACACAGATGACAAAAAGCAGAAGAGTAGCTCGCACAGCACATCTGTGAAGGCTGGGGAGCACAGGGTTCACAGAGCAGAAGCCCTTTCAGCTGAGCTTCTGAATCCCATGTGCCCTGCTATAGCACCTCCTCTTTCCAAGGCCAACATATAAAATAATTGGGAAAGCAAACACCTTGAAAGTTCACTGCACCCAACAATCTACAATGAGACCAAATGTTAAAGCAGAAATTTATTAAAATCCATTTATATAGTGTTTTACAGACAAAAAAAAAATATACAGAGTCCTCAACATTCAGGCAATCGACTCTATTCTCAGAAGTGCTTCGTGAGAAGATGCACTTCTTTGCCCTCATCCCCCAAAAGATACTTCTGTTTATTCCCCTGAAAATGATGCATTTATTACACTGCCTCTCAAAACAATTCCATTGAGATCCCCAAACCTCTGCAGAGAGTGAAGAGAGATTAGCAGAGAACATTCTCCAGAACGCAGTGCCTCACCCAGAGGTGTAGTGCAAGAGATACAGAAAACGGCGGAGGCTTCAAGGAGTGCGCGCCTGGTGACAGGGCCGGAGGAGAGCCTGCGGGCCTGGCTGGGCGGCCCTAGCTGCGGAGTGTGGCCAGACGGGACTGCATGGCCTCCAGGGCCTCTTCCTCCTCCTCATCTTCTGATGCAGCCATCGCTCCTGCAAGTTCAGGCTCTGGGAGGGCATCGGTCACCTTACTAGGTGCTTTGCCCAAGGCCCCTGTAAAGAGACAGCAGGCAGATCAACAAAACATCAGCTTAAGCAAGTGGTCCCTCATTTTCTCTGTCCTCCATACCTGGTTCAGTTTGACAAGAAACAGAAAAGGGGGAATAAAACAGCTGTTTTGGTGGGGTTTTGCTCACTATGACAAATGTGTGCAAACACCAACTTCTAATGATATCAAAGTCATAATAACTAAGGATTTTGATTGTTAGAACTTTGGTTCTAATCTAAAATAACAAATGTAGAAGGGAGTTATAATCTAAAGAAAAAACTACTAGTTAATCTTGCAGATGCAAGAAGAACGGCCATAAAAGGAGAGGGGAAAGAGGAAGGATCTTGGGTCATACCTGCGGTGATTTCAAACAGAATTTTGTCAATTTCCATTTCTGCTGCTTCTTCCATTTCTTCTTGATCATCCATGCTTTCAAAAGTGTCCTCTAACATCTCTTCTATGATCCCAGCCTAAACACAGAATAAACCATGTCACTTCCCACAACTGTTTTATTCTTTTTTATAAATTTATTTTTTGTTTGTTTGTTTATTTTTGGCTGCGTTGGGTCTTCATTGCTGCACGCGGGCTTTCTCTAGTTGCAGCAAGCGGGGGCTACTCTTCGTTGTGGTGCGTGGGCTTCTCATGGCAGTGGCTTCTCGTTGCGGAGCACGGGCTCTAGGCACGCAGGCTCAGTAGTTGTGGCACACGGGCTCAGTAGTTGTGGCTCGCAGGCTCTAGAGCGCAGGCTCAGTAGTTGTGGCGCGTGAGCTTAGTTGCTCCGCGGCATGTGGGATCTTCCCGGACCAGGGCTCGAACCCATGTCCCCTGCATTGGCAGGCGGATTCTTAACCACTGCGCCACCAGGGAAGCCCCCGCAACTGTTAAATCCATTCCCAGCAGGCGCCCCTATGGGCCCAGCATCAACCGAGCTCTGGTGTCTCCAAGTCCTGTTCACGCTTTCAAGGGCTAAGCCACAGACAGCTGGCTGCAGGCAACACCGCATGCTGTCTGCCCTCTCTGGAGGAAGCAAAAAGCCAAAGGGAAATTGCTCTCCAAATTTAGTACCAAGGTTGGAGGGGGGTGCCTCTATCAGCAGAGCTTCACAAAGTAACTCAGACGCTAATGCAGCACGTGGGGAACAACTTGCTGAGATGAGAGGGTGCTGTCCGGGGAAGCATTTGCCCTGACGTTGCAAATCTATGCGTGCAGGAGTTGAAATACAGTATGAAAACTGGCTGGAGTCACAGTAGACACTATGATAACGAATACCAAGAGCGAGGTGGGGCCCCACGGAACCCCGAAAAGGCCTGTACTTCAGCACATCCAAGTTATAGCTGCTGGCCCAGGGCCTGCAGGGTCCTGGCAAGGATCAACCAATTCACCAAAGCCTGAGAGAACTGATAAGACAGTGTTTCGGGGCCCAGCAAGGCAGTGCCTTCCACATTCCCTATTGGAAGCCCTGTGTCTGGTAGCCTGAAGCCAGCCAGTCAGCCTCCTTCGTTCTCAAGAGCACAGCGCCACTGCGGGCACGAGAAAACTGCCCTCCAACACCAGCCAACACAAGCAGACCCTGCGGTCTTCCCGAATGAGCAGTGTCATGCGAGCGCGAGGTCACGTCTGGCAGCTCCAGCCCTGGCTCTCCTGCACTCAGCCAGGGCATGACTCTCACCGACCATGCTGATGGTATCAGATTTAAAGCAAGCCCTCTCTCCTGCCTGTCCTGCTGTCAGACCACTCAAGTGACTCTTAATGGCATGAATCTAGCTAGTTCCATATTCTGCCCATGCTCAGACCTTTCGCTCCCAATCAAAAGGAACAAATTCACATTCAAGGATACAAGTGGAGCCCTGTGGCCTGGGTGAATGGATCTTAGTGCTGGAGGCTAGTGGAAAAGAGGCTCATTACATACTCACCATCCCAGTTAGAAGAGCCTAGGGCAGACTGACTAACAGCCCTCCACATCCTGGAGGGACAAGTGGCCATTCACTTACACATTCATCCAACCAGCAAACATTTGTCAAATGTATGCCCTGTGCCACACACCAGGCCAGGGTCTGGGGACAAATGGAATGACTGAGATCATGTCGTTGCCCTCGACACGCTGGGACCCCGCCAGAGGCTTCAGTTTGCACCTGGAGATGCACCCTTGGATGAATTCAGGAAATATTTACTATCTACTATATGCAGGCCCTCCTCCAAATCTATACTATGCTCAGTATTCAGAAACTTTTGTGGAAAAGATCCCAGATTCTAAAAAAAGACTCCGCCCCTCAGATCCTGGTGGCTACGTAAGTCAGAGTGAGCAGGCCTGAAGTCATTTCAGAATTACCTTGTGGCCCAGTTCTAGATGGACAGGCATCACAACCTGGGCGATGAGACATCCACACGCCACTTGTAAAGGACAGACCCCGCTGACCTGGTGCCCTCCTGATGACTGCCCAAGGATTTCTCATTCCAAAGACCTGGGCTCTGGGCTTTTTATGTTGCCTTTCTTTTCTATCAATTTTCTTCTCCAGTTCCCCTCTCCCATGCCCTAGAGCCCTGTTTAGAACTCAAGTTCATACATAAAATTCCCTAGGAGGAAGGGAGGCAGCTTCTCTGCACAAGCTGCAAACAAGAATTTGAGGTGTACCGTCTGGGCTCTCAGGCCACGGGTTCAAAGTGTGAAACAGCACCTGATGAGGCACCTCTTATCACCATGTCCTCTGAGGCAGCTCAGGCATCTGTGCTCCAACCCCAGATCTGTCACCTCCTACCAAGGTCACTCAGATAAGTTACCTGGCAACTTGAAGACTCAGTTTCCTACTCCTGTATAAAATGGGGAAAAAAATCCCTACCTCCCAAGGTGGCTGGGAGGACTTTCTAGGAGAGCATGTGTGCTGCACCACTGGCAGGTGGGGGCTCAGTAACTACGCCCTGTCCCCCATCTGAAGGCCACCAGGACAGGTCCCTGCCCGGCCCTGATCCCGGGGCACTAGGTGTTTACTGCTTTCTATTTGGTTCTCAGTTTCCTTTTCTAGTCTAAGACGGGGTCAGCCAACGACAGCCTGCAGGCCCAACCCAAGCCACTGCCTACTTTCATAAATAAAGTTTTATAAGAACCCAGTCATGACTGGGTTTAAACCCAGTGTAAACCCAGTTTACACGTGATCTACGGCTGCTTTCATGCTACAGGTAGAGCTGAGCAGTTACAACAGAGACGTATGGCCCACAAAATAGAAACTACATTTACTACCCAGCCCTTTACAAGAAAAGTTTGCCCATCCCTGGTCTTGACACCTCCCTTGCCAGCTTTGCCAACACTCCCCTGGGACAAACAGAGGAACCTGGGTTCCTTTCTGTTTCCTTGTTCATGTCAGAACCCATAAATGCTAGGTCGCTGAATCCCACGCAGTTGCTTCCTGGGTCTCCCACCTCCCCTAGAGCTCTGGGTATACTATCGCTTCTTCTAAGGAACACCTTGGCAATCTGACCCAGCCTCTGCCACGCTCAGCTCAGACAGTTTCAACCAATGTTAACAGCTGCTCCTCTGTCCTCAAAATCATTTCTGTCTGGCAGCAGTGGCCTGTCTACTCCTGCCCAGCCCCGGCCCTATAGCCCCTGCCGCTTGCTGACTCTTAGCGCTTTGGAACAGGACACAGGGTGGCCCCAGGGCACCTTCATCATCTCTTTGGACAGCTCCCGCATGGTGGCCTGGATTTCTGGGATCTTCACCAGACTCTGCATGGCCTTCATCACTTCTGTGCTCCTCTGCAGGGAACCAGCCACTCGCAAAACCGCTGAAAGGGAAAGATGACAGTCAGGATTGCTCAACAGAATGTGACGCAGGATGGAATAAAGAAAGACAGTCAAGGGCTCCTCTGGTGGTGCAGTGGTTGAGAGCCCGCTTGCCGCTGCAGGCGACACGGGTTTGTGCCCCAGTCCGGGAAGATCCCACATGCCGCGGAGAGGCTGGGCCCGTGAGCCATGGCCGCTGAGCCTGCGCGTCCGGAGCCTGTGCTCCGCAACGGGAGAGGCCACAGCAGTGAGAGGCCCGCGTACCGCAAAAAAAAAAAAAAAAAAAAAAAGAAAAGAAAGACAGTCAAATCAAAAGCTATTCTAATAAAAGTCAGCAATAGTGGGCGGACTCCCAAAGCTATTTATGTACCTGTAGACTACATTGCTGTCCTTGGACCAAGACTGACTTTCCTAAATTGTGTGCTACTTTGGCTACAATAGGTACAAACTCTCCGAGCACCACACCAACCAGCTGATCTGGAGAATGGCCTGAAAGCCTGCATCTGACCTTTAGGGAAGAAAGCCAGCTAGGCATGATGTCACCCCCAGGACAAGTCACACACGGGAGGAATGGCTCTAGGCGGGCCTTGCTGGGGCCACACTGGAAAAGAGGCTTTAAGCAACCCAAGCAGTGCTCCCCACACACCAGCCTACGGAGGGTGGCTGCCCGGGAGGGGCCTGCTGCTGGTCCACAGGAAAATGAGAGTGAGTATGTGTCAGTGTGAGACAGCTACAGCTCCTCTTTACAAAAAATGTTCTGTTGTCTGAGATCATACACATACTATATATTCTTTATAAGAAATCGTGGTAGTAACAAATGATCATTTCTCCCCCCTAAAGTCTTTAACATGTCAAAATAAAAGCTGGCAACCCTTCAAATCTGTTTTGAAATTTCATGAGACTTAAAAGTTCTGAGAAATGCCTCACTTCCAGCTGTTCACCAAAACCAGTGCACAGGGCTCCCCAGCTACCCCAGGAATCACCACCAATCCACCTCTGTATAAATCCAGACTCCAGGAAGCTAAGGAAAACAAGGGGCAAGGAAACAAGAGGAACCAGAGAAATGCCTGTCTGACATACATAGCATTTTGTGATTTTTCTAAAGGAGTAAGGAAGTTTGCTAGTTGCAGAGAATACTTCTTTTCCCTTGACACTGAAAAGGGAAAGTAAAATATTTATCTATTTATTAAGATCAGTCTAATTATAGAAAAGAAGTATTAAGAATCTGTATGGCTGAAATAAGCAATAAATTATATATGCCATTATAATGATATAAGAAAGATAGAAATTCTACAATGTTAAAGTTACTATTATTATTGTAAAAAGGTAAGTGATGGGAGGAAGAGAAGAAGGGTAAAAATAAAGCAAATTCCGGGCTTCACTGGTGGCGCAGTGGTTGAGAGTCCGCCTGCCGATGCAGGGGACACGGGTTCGTGCCCCGGTCCGGGAAGATCCCACATGCCGCGGAGCAGCTGGGCCCGTGAGCCATGGCCGCTCAGCCTGCGCACCTGGAGCCTGTGCTCTGCGACAGGAGAGGCCACGACAGTGAGGCCCGTGTACCGCAAAAAAAATAAAAATAAAAATAAAAAAATTTTAAAAAAATAAAGCAAACTTCATATAGTTCTGCTTGAATGATACAAGTTTTGATGTCTACACAGGCATATGTTTTATCCTAATTTGCATCCTGTGTCTGTATCCCAGAGAGGGGCTGACATGTGTTCAATAAACTTTTTTGAATTAGTAAAAATAAAAAGACAAAAACTCAAAACCAAGAAGATACATATTGATACATGAGAAAAGTAAAATACTGGACCAAAATGTATTTTCTATATTCCACAAGGAAAAAGCACACGTGGCAGAAAAAATAATTTTATAAATAAAAATAGTGACCCCCCACAAGAGAATGAGAAGACAAGCCAAAAGCTGGAAGAAAATATTTTCATTAGACATTTCTGATAAAGGACTGTTATCTAACACATACAAAGAACTCTTAAAGCTCATCAATAAGAAAATGAACAACTCAATCAAAAACGGGCAGAAGACCTAAACAGACAACTCACCAAAGAAGATATACAGATGGCAAAAAAGCACATAAAAAGATGCTCAACATCCTATGTCATTAGGGAAATGCAAATTAAAACAACAATAAGATACCAGCATACACCTATTAGAATGGTCAAAATCCAAAACACTGACAACACCAAATGCTGGTGAGGATGTGGAGCAATAGGAACGCTCAATCATTGCTGATGGGAATGAAAAATGGTACAGCCACTTTGGAAGAGAGTTTGTCAGTTCCTTACAAAACTAAACATACTCTATTTTTTTTTAACATCTTTATTGGAGTATAATTGCTTTACAATGGTGTGTTAGTTTCTGCTGTATAACAAAGTGAATCAGCTATATGTATACATATATCCGCCTATCCCCTCCTTCTTGCATCTCCCTCCCACCCTCCCTATCCCACCCCTCTAGGTGGTCACAAAGCACCAAGCTGATCTCCCTGTGCTATACAGCTGCTTCCCACTAGCTATCTATTTTACATTTGGTAGTGTATACGTGTCCATGCCACTCTCCACTTCGTCCCAGCTTACCCTTCCCTCTCCCCGTGTCCTCAAGTCCATTCTCTACGTCTGTGTCTTTATTCCTGTCCTGCCCCAAGGTTCATCAGAACCATTTGTTTTTTTTAGATTCCATATATATGTGTTAGCATACGGTATTTGTTTTTCTCTTTCTGACTTACTTCACACTGTATGAAGACTCTAGGTCCATCCACCTCACTACAAATAACTCAATTTCATTTCTTTTTATGGCTGAGTAGTATTCCACTGCATACATGTGCCACATCTTCTTTATCCATTCATCGGTCAATGGACACTGAGGTTGCTTCCATGCCCTGTCTATTGTAAATGGTGCTGTAATGAACATTGTGGTACATGACTCTTTTTGAATTATGGTTTTCTCAGGGTATATGTCCAGTAGTAGGATTGCTGGGTCATATGGTAGTTCTAGTTTTAGTTTTTTAAGGAATCTCCATACTGTTCTCCATAGTCGCTGTATCAATTTACATTCCCATCAAGAGTGCAAAAGGGTTTCCTTTTCTCCACACCCTCTACAGCATTTATTGTTTGTATATTTTTTGATGATGGCCATTCTGACCAGTGTGAGGTGATACCTCATTGTAGTTTTGATTTGCATTTCTCTAATGATCACTGACGTTGACCATCCTTTCATGTGTCTGTTGGCAATCTGTATGTCTTCTTTGGAGAAATGTCTATTTAAGTCTTTTGCCCATTTCTGGTTGTACTGTTTGTTTTTTTGATATTGAGCTGCTTGTATATTTTGGAGATTAATCCTTTGTCAGTTGCTTCATTTGCAAATATTTTCTCCCATTCTGAGGGTTCTCGTTTCCTCTTGTTTATGGTTTCCTTTGCTGTGCAAAAGCTTCTAAGTTTCATTGGGTCCCATTTGTTTATTTTTGTTTTTATTTCCATTTTTCTAGGAGGTAGGTCAAAAAGGAGGATCTTGCTGTGATTTATATCATAGAGTGTTCTGCCTGTTTTCCTCTAAGAGTTTGATGGTGTCTGGCCTTACACTTAGGCCATTTTGAGTTTATTTTTGTGTATGGTGTTAGGGAGTGTTCTAATTTCATTCTTTTACATGTAGCTGTCCAGTTTTCCCAGCACCACTTATTGAAGAGGCTGTCTTTTCTCCATTGTATATTCTTGCCTCCTTTATCAAATATAAGGTGACCATATGTGCGGGGGTTTATCTCTGGGCTTTCTATCCTGTTCCATTGATCTATACTTCTGTTTTTGTGCCAGTACCATACTGTCTTGATTACTGTAGCTTTGTAGTACAGTCTTAAGTCAGCGAGCCTGATTTCTCCAGCTCCATTTTTCTTTCTCAAGATTGCTTTGGCTATTCGGGGTCTTTTGTGTTTCCATACAAATTGTGCAATTTTTTATTCTAGTTCTGTGAAAAATACCATTGGTAGTTTGATAGGGATTGCATTGAATCTGTAGATTGCTTTGGGTGGTATAGTCATTTTCCCAATGTTGGTTCTTCCAATCCAAGAACACAGTATATCTCTCCAACTGTTTGTGTCATCTTTGATTTCTTTCATCAGTGTCTTATAGTTTTCTGAGTACAGGTCTTTTGTCTCCTTAGGTAGGTTTATTCCTAGATATTTTATCCTTTTTGTTGCAGTGGTAAATGTGAGTGTTTCCTTAATTTCTCTTTCAGATTTTTCATCTTTAGTGTATAGGAATGAAAGAGATACCTGTGCATTAATTTTGTATCCTGCTACTTTACCAAATTCATTGATTAGCTCTAGTAGTTTTCTGGTAGCATCTTTAGGATTCTCTATGTACACTATCATGTCATCTCCAAACAGTGACAGTTTTACTTCTTCTTTACCGATGTGGATTCCTTTTATTTCTTTTTCTTCTCTGGAGGGTTTTTATCATAAATGGGTGTTGAATTTTGTTGAAAGCTTTTTTTGCATCTATTGAGATCGTCATATCATTTTTATCCTTCAATTTGTTAATATGGTATATTACATGGAATGATTTGCGTATATTGAAGAATCTTTGCATTCTTGGGATAAAACCCACTTGATCACGGTGTATGATCCTTTTAATGTGCTCTTGGATTCTGTTTGCTAGTATTTTGTTGAGGATTTTTGCATCTATGTTTATCAGAGATATTGGTCTTTAATTTTCTTTTTTTATAGTATCTTTGTCTGGTTTTGGTATCAGCGTGATGGTGGCCTCGTAGAATGAGTTTGGGAGTGTTCCTCCCTCTGCTATACTTTGGACGAGTTTGAGAAGGATAGGTGTTAGCGCTTCTCTAAATGTTTAATAGAAATAGCCATCCGATCCTGGGCATTTGTTTGTTGGAAGATTTTTAATCACAGTTTCAATTTCAGTGCTTGTGATTGGTCTGTTTATATTTTCCATTTCTTCCTGGTTCAGTCTCAGAAGGTTGTGCTTTTCTAAGAATTTGTCCATTTCTTCCACGTTGTCCATTTTATTGGCATACAGTTGCTTGTAGTAATCTCTCATGATCCTTTGTATTTCTGCAGTGTCAGTTGTTACTTCTTTTTCATTTCTAATTTTACTGATTTCAGTCTTCTCCCTCTTTTTCTTGATGAGTCTAGCTAATGGTTTATCAATTTTGTTTATCTCTCGAAGAACCAGGTTTTAGTTTTATTAATCTTTGCTATTGTTTCCTTCATTTTTTTTCATATAGTTCTGATCTGATCTTTATGATTTCTTTCCTTCTGCTAACTTTGGGTTTTTTTTCGTTCTTCTTTCTCTAATTGCTGTAGGTTTTTAGGTTGTTTATTTGAGATTTTACTTGTTTCTTGAAGTAGGATTGTACTGCTATAAACTTCCCTCTTAGAACTGCTTTTGCTACATCCATAGGTTTTGGGTCATACTGTTTTCATTGTCATTTGTTTCTAGGTATTTTTTCATTTCTTTAGTGATCTCTTGGTTATTTAGTAGCGTATTGTTTAGCCTCCATGTGTTTGTATTTTTTAGTTTTTTTCATCTAACTGATATCTAGTCTCAGAGCGCTGTGATCGGAAAATATACTTGATACGATTTCAATTTTCTTAAATTTACCAAGGCATGATTTGTGACCCAAGATATGATCTATCCTGGAGAATGTTCCATGAGCACTTGAGAAGAAAGTGTATTCTGTTGTTTTTGGATAGAATGTCCTATAAATATCAATTAAGTCCATCTTGTTTAATGTGTAATTTAAAGCTTGTGTTTCCTTATTTATTTTCATTTTGGATGATCTGTCCATTGGTGAAAGTGGGGTGTTAAAATCTCCTACTATTACTGTGTTGCTGTCGATTTCCCCTTTTATGGCTGTTAGCATTTGCCTTATGTATTGAGGTGCTCCTATGCTGGGTGCATAAATATTCACAGTTGTTATATCTTCTTCTTGGATTGATCCCTTGATCATTATGTAGTGTCCTTTTTTTCTTGTAAAAGTCTTTATTTTAAAGTCTATTTTGTCTGATATGAGAATTGCTACTCCAGCTTTCTTTTGATTTCCATTTGCATGAAATACCTTTTTCCATCCCCTCATTTTCAGTCTGTATGTGTCTCTAGGTCTGAAGTGAGTCTTTGTAGACAGCATATATACGGGTCTTGTTTTTGTATCCATTCAGCCAGTCCGTCTTTTGGCTGGAGCATTTAATCCATTTACATTTAAGGCAATTATCGTAATGTATGTTCCTATTACCATTTTCTTAATTGCTTTGAGTTTGTTTTTGTAGGTCTTTTCTTTCTCTTGTGTTTCCTGCCTAGAGAAGTTCCTTTAGCATTTGTTGTAAAGCTGGTTTGGTGGTGCTGAATTCTCTTAGCTTTTGCTTGTCTGTAAAGGTTTTAATTTCTCCGTCAAATCTGAATGAGATCCTTGCTGGGTAGAGTAATCTTGGTTGTAGGCTTTTCCTGTTCATCACTTTAAATATGTCCTGCCACTCCCTTCTGGCTTGCAGAGTTTCTGCTGAAAGATCAGCTGTTAACCTTATGGGGATTCCCTTGTATGTTATTTGTTGCGTTTCCCTTACTACTTTTAATATTTTTTCTCTGTATTTAGTTTTTGATAGTTTGGTTAATATGTGTCTTGGTGTGTTTCTCCTTGGATTTATCCTGTATGGGACTCTCTGCACTTCCTGGACTTGACTATTTCCTATTCCATGACTATTTCCTATTCCATGTTAGGGAACTTTTTGACTATTATCTATTCAAATATTTTCTCAGTCCCTTTCTTTTTCACTTCTTCTTCTGGGACCCCTATAATTCGAATGCTGACGCAGTTAATGCTGTCCCAGAGGTCTCTGAGACTGTCCTCAATTCTTTTCATTCTTTTTTCTTTATTCTGCTCTGTGGTAGTTATTTCCACTATTTTATCTTCCAGGTCACTTATCCGCTCTTCAGCCTCAGCTATTCTTCTATTGATTCCTTCTAGAGATTTTTAAATTTCATCTATTGTGTTGTTCATTTGTTTGCTCTTTAATTCTTCTAGGTCCTTGTTAAACGTTTCTTGTATTTTCTCCATTCTATTTCCAAGATTTTGGATCATGTTCACTATCATTACTCTGAGTTCTTTTTCAGGTAGAATGCCTATTTCCTCTTCATTTGTTTGGTCTGGTGGGTTTTTACTCTTCTCCTTCATCTGCTGCCTATTTCTCTGTCTTATCATTTTGCTTATCTTACTGTGTTTGGGGTCTCCTTTTCGCAGGCTGCAGGTTTGCAGTTCCTGTTGTGTTTGGTGTCTGCCCCAGTGGCTAAGGTTGGCTCAGTGGGTTCTGTAGGCTTCCTGGTGGAGGAGACTGGTGCCTGTGTTCTGGTGGATGAGGCTGGATCTTGTCTTTCTGTTGGGCAGGACTGAGTCTGGTGGTGTGTTTTGGGGTGTCTGTGAAGTTATGATTTTAGGCAGCGTCCCTGCTAATAGGTGGAGCTGTGTTTCTGTCTTGCTAGTTGTTTGGCATGGGGTGTCCAGTACTGGAGCTTGCTGGTTGTTGAATGGAGCTGGGTCTTAGTGTTGAGTGGGAGATCTCTGGGAGAGCTCTCATTGATTGCTATTACATGGTTTCAGGAGGTCTCTGTTGGTCCAATGTCCTGAACTCGGTCTCCCACCTCAGAGGCTCAGGCCTGACACCCACCGGAGCAACAAGACCCTGTGTGCCACATGGCTCCAATCTGCTGAAACTGGAACCTGGTGCACAGGTGATGGGAAGGCAAAATGGTACAGCTGCTGTAGAAAACAGTCTGGCAGTTCCCACCACTCCCTGGGAGATGGGAGACCAGCCTGGGGTCCAAGTCGTGGGCGCGGCAGGCTCACTTCTCTCCTCACCCGGCTCCAGCCCTCCTCAGCCCACCCAATTTTGAGGATGCAGAAAAACTGGATCACTCATACACTGGCAGGTGGGAATTTTAAATGGTACCACCACTCTGGACAACAGCTTGACAGTTTCTGATATGCAACCATAAAACCCAGCAATTGTTCTACTGGCCAGTTATCCCAGAGAAGTGAAGACTTATGTTCAAGCAAAAATCTACACACATTTATAGCAGCTTTATTCATAGTAGCTGATAACTGGAAACAACCCAAATATCCTTCAGGTGAATGGTTAATCAAACTGTGGTGCATCCGTACCATGGAATACTACTCAGCAAGATAAAAAAGCAATGAACTACTGATACATGCAAAAACCTGGGTTAACTGCCAGAGAATTACACTGAGTGAAAAAAGTCAATCTAAGGGGGTGTTGGGCAAAATAGGTGAAGGTGATTAAGAGGTACAAACTTCCAGTTATAAAATAAATAAGTCATGGGGATGTCATGTACAGCACAGGGAATTATAGTCAAAAATATTGCAATAACTTTGTAGGGTGACAGACAGTTACTAGATTTATTGAGGTGATCAAGTTGTAAAGTATATAACTGTCAAATCACTATGCTATACATCTGAAACTAGTGTAATATTATATGCCGATTATACTTCAATTAAAAAAAAAGAAGAGAGGAAAAAAAGCCAATCCCAAGAGATTACATCCAGTCTGATTCCTACATAACATTCTTGAAATGATAAAATTATAAAATGAAGAACAAATTAATGATTGCCAGATATAAGGAGGGGGTGGGGATGGGAGGGAAGTGGGTTTGGTTACAGAAGCGCAGCATGAGAGATCCCTGTAGTGATGGAAACTGGAAGCATTCTAAAGCTTGACTGTATCAGTGCTGACTGCCTGGTTGTGATACCTACTTTAACTCTGCAAGATGTTACTACTGGAGAAAATGGGTAAAGGGTATACACAGAATCTTTCTATTATTTCTTACAACTGCATGTATGTGAATCTATTAACTCTCTAAAAACTTAATTTAAAAAAACCCTGAGAAGAGTATATAAAAACAAACAACATTATGTTTCCATGCCTGCTAGAGACACAAATGAAAAAAAAATACACATAAAAATACAAGTTCTAAAACAAACAGCCCAAACAAAAAATGGGTGGAAGATCTAAATAGACATTTCTCCAAAGAAGACATTCAGACAGCCAAAAAACACATGAAAAGATGCTCAACATCACTAATTATTAGAGAAATGCAAATCAAAACTACAATGAGGTATCACCCCTCACACCAGTCAGAATGGCCATCATCAAAAAAATCTACAAACAATAAATGCTGGAGAGGGTGTGGAGAAAGGGGAACCCTCCTACACCATTGGTGGGAATGTAAATTGGTACAGCCACTATGGAGAACAGTATGGAGGTTCCGTAAGAAAACTAAAAACAGAGCTACCATGTAATCCAGCAATCCCACTCCTGGGCGTATGTCTGGAGAAAATCATAATTTGAAAAGATACATGCACCCCTATGTTCCTAGCAGCACTATTCACAATAGCCAAGACATGGTAACAACCTACATGTCCATCAACAGATGAATGGATAAAGATGTGGCACATATATACAATGGAATATTACTCAGCCATAAAAAGGAACGAAATTGTTATTTGTAATGAGGTAGATGGACTAGAGTCTGTCATACAAAGTGAAGTAAGTCAGAAAGGGAAAAATAAATACCGTATGCTAATGCATGTATATGGAATCTAAAAAAACAGTACTGGAGCCTAGTGGCAGGGCAAGAATAAAGATGCAGATGTAGAGAATGGACTTGAGGACACCGTGGGGGAAGGGTAAGCTGGGACGAAGTGAGAGAGCAACACTGACATATATACACTACCAAATGTAAAATGGATGGCTAGTGGGAAGCAGCCGCATAGCACAGGGAGATCAGCTCGGTGCTTTGTGATGACCTAGAGGGGTGGGATAGGAAGGATGGGAGGGAGGCTCAAGAGGGAGCGGATATGGGGATATATGTACACATATAGCTGATTCACTTTGTTGTACAACAGAAACTAACACAACATTGTAAAGCAATTATACTCCAATAAAGATATTTTTTTAAAACAAGAACCAAAAACAAATTGCAAAAAAAAAAGAAAAGAAACATGCACTCCATTGTTCATTGCAGCGCTATGGACAATAGCGAGGACATAGAAGCAACCTAAATGTCCATCGACAGAGGAATGGACAAAGAAGATGTGGTACATATATACAGTGGAATATTACTCAGCCATAAAAAGAACAAAATAATGCGATTTGCAGCAACATGGATGGACCTAGAGATTGTCATACTGAGTGAAGTAAGTCACACAAAGACAAATATATCACTTATATGTGGAATCTAAAAAAATGATACAAATGAACTTATTTATTACAAACAGAAATAAATCACAGACGTAGAAAACAAACTTGTGGTTACCAGGGGGGAAAGGGGTGGGGGAGGGATAAATTGGGAGAATGGGATTGATATATACATGAAACAGATAAGTAATAAGGACCTACTCTATAGCATAGGGAACTCTACTCAATACTCTGTAATGGCCTACATGGGAAAAGAATCTAAAAAAGAGTGGATAATGAAATTTTTTTTTTTTTCGCAGTACGCGGGCCTCTCACTGCCGTGGCCTCTCCCCCTGCGGAGCACAGGCTCCGGACGCACAGGCCCAGCAGCCATGGCCCACGTGCCCAGCCACTCCGCGGCATGTGGGATCCTCCCAGACCGGGGCACGAACCCGTGTCCCCTGCATCGGCAGGCGGACTCCCAACCACTGCGCCACCAGGGAAGCCCAAAAAAGTCATTTTTATAGGTAGAGAATGGCAGTTTCATGTGGTTCAGACTCATATGATTAAGTGTATCTATAGTCTTATCTTTGTATTATATTACAATTATTTGGTATATCATAATTATGTTAGAGTTCTGAAGAAGAATGTTGTTTTTATTGTTTGCCATGTATGTTTCTGTTATTTTGAAGTATTTTAATATGATTTTGTAGCTAATTAGAAAGAGAAAAAAAGAGTGAATATATGTATAACTGATTCACTTTGCTGTACACCTGAAACTAACACAACATTGTAAATCATCTATACTCCAATAAAAGTTTTTAAAAAGAGGAGATCTCTGAGAAAAAAATACAAGTTCTGCTATGAATATTATAATAACAATAACCAAATATGGAAACAAAGTATCTAAATACAGACTTCACTTCATAATCAGTAGATCCAAAGACCAATAGACATAGTCTGAAAAGAAACTGACGCCAGGGCTTCCCTGGTGGCGCAGTGGTTAAGAATCCGCCCGCCAATACAGGGGACACGGGTTCAAGCCCTGGTCCAGGAAGATCCCACATGCCACAGAGCCACTAAGCCCATGCACCAAAACTACTGAGCCTGTGCTCTAGAGCCTGCAAGCCACGACTACTGAGCCCGTGTGTGACAACTACTGAAGCCTGTGTGCCTAGAGCCCGTGCTCCACAACAAGAGAAGTCACCACAATGAGAAGTCTGCATTTCGCAACAAAGAGTAGCCCCCACTCGCCACAACTAGAGAAAGCCTGTGCGCAGCAACGAAGACCCAACGCAGCCAAAAAGTAAACTAAATAAATTTATTAAAAAATTAAAAAATAAGACCTTAAAAAAAAAAACCTGACGCCAATAATTAAAGCAACAAAACCACAAAGCTCTTTCTACTTATCACGGGTTCCTGTGGCAATTACAGTTAAATTAAAATATCAGAAAAAGAAATTAAATATTAAAAATGGCATCAACAGCACAATGCAGCTCCCTGATAGCAAGGGCCCAGGAGAGCAAACACTCACAAACTAGACTGACTGGTTTTTAAAAGCCATCTTAAACATGGCAATTATAAGCAGAATGAATACAATTATAAGAAAATATGGAATCTTAACAATCACTTTTCACAGAAGTGACAAGTGAAAGCTCAGAGAAGTGATATTAAAAACATTCAAGCCTCGGGATTTCCCTGGTGGTCCAGCAGTTAAGACTCCGTGCTCCCAATGCAGGGGGCCCGGGTTGGATCCCTGGTCAGGGAACTAAGATCCCACATGCATGCCGCAACTAAAGATCCCTCCCACACGTGGCAATGAAGATCCTGAGTGCTGCAGCTAAGACCCAGTGCAGCCAAATAAATAAATAAATATTTTTTAAAAAACCAAACATTCAAGCCTCGAAAGTATCTTTGAATAAGACACTTCTTCCATATAACAAAGTTAAGAAAAACAGTTATATTAAGAAATAAAGAAGGGAAAGATAAAAATTAAAAGGAAAAGAAAACAGTACAAACATTCCATAATATGGGGAACCCAAACCAAAGGCCATAAAAGTGAATTACAGTCATAAAAAAATTATTGGAGCCATGCACATTTGGGAAACTTTCAAAAAAGTTCTTTTAAATAAATTTATTTCTGGCTGCGATGGGTTTTCGTTGCTGCGAGTGGGCTTTCTCTAGTTGCAGCAAGCAGGGGATACTCTTCCTTGTGGTATGAGGGCTTCTCATTGCAGTGGCTTCTCTTGTTGCCGAGCATGGGCTCTAGGCGCGTGGGCTTCAGTAGTTGTGGCACACGGACTCTAGAGCGCAGGCTCAGTAGTTGTGGCGCACGGGCTTAGTTGCTCCGTTCCATGTGGGATCTTCCCGGACTAGGGCTCGAACCCATGTCCCCTGCATTGGCAGGCGGATTCTTAACCACTGAGCCACCAGGGAAGTTCCAAACTCTCAAAATGTAAAGTGAAGTTTACTTATAATTTATAGGCTACCATTTGAAAAACTAATTTGAAGCAGTTTATTAAAAAGTCATGTATAGCAGGTATGATAAAATAAATACAAAGACTCGAAGGAGTGAGTTGACTCCGTAAACGTAGGTCAGCAATGGTGTGAATAATGGTGGGGCTGGACAATTCTTTGTTGTAGGAGGCTGTTTTATGCTTTCTAGGACATTAGCAGCATCCCTGGCTTCTACTGACTAGATGCCGGTAGCAACACCCTACCTTGCCTAGTTGTGACAACCAAAATGCTACACTGCCAAATGTCCTCTGAAGGGCAAAATTGCTCCCTGTTGGGAATCACTGACCTGGGCTAGTAAAGCTCCTGCAACTGAGAATAAACTTAGCTTTGAGCATTTCAACAGCTAAGGCACGAAGGTTAGTAGGGGGTTTAGGACACTCACCTGTAGAAGCATGCTACCTTACTAGGAAAGATCATTTTTTCCAGCACTAGGCTCCAAGATAAATTTTGTACCACGATCTTTACTGACTGTACCAGTAACTATCAAATTTATAGAAACATTCGTCCTATGGCTGCTTCTTATCCATTAAAAAAAAAAAAAAGCAAAAGAATACTATGAAAGCACAGCTTGGCCAAGGTATTTCTATGGGATGCAAAACAGAGGGCTGGAATTGTGGCTTTCTGATGATCCCGCTTGCTGCAGGGATAAAACGGGCTTTAAATTCTACAGAGACGGCTGTCTCCAGTCACTCTCACCTAATGCCAATCACGGGCTCTTACACTACATTTACAGCTGAGTAAAGTAAGTATTTATATGAATAATGACTAAAATCAAATATAAAACAATGGAAACAATCAATCTGTTAGGGAGATATATTTTTTCACCCTTTAAAAAATTTCTCTTAATATTGTATTTTGTTTGTGCAAAGGAAAAATATTTCATTTGAAAAAGACAATTTGCTCTATAGAATTTGAATTTGTAAAAAATTTTGAGGGAAAACATTTAAAACCATTGTTAAACATCAGTATGGACAACAGTAACACAGATATGTATTTATTTTAGAAGACTACTATTGTTCAGGAGGCCTTAAAGAAACTGAATTTAATCTTACATATGTTCTATCACTGTTAACCATTAAATGCCAAGTAAAGGGGAAAATATGTTCCTATTTGTTTATTTAAGGGCTTGGACTTGTAGAACTGGGTAATAAGTAAATGTGTGTGTGTGTATGAAATGACATACTGTTAGACTAAATATATATATTTAGGTGGTACTCTAATAGAAGTTACTGTTGGACAAGAGGGCTGAGGGCACGACAAGGGAAATGGTGAACATTTACTTTTTATTTTATATATTTCTGTAGTATTTCTTTAAACAGTAAGCCTGCATAACTTAAATTACAAATACTAAAGAATTATGAAAAACGTGTTTTGATTCAACATCGGTTTAAATTTCAAAGCATCATGTTTTACCTGAAAGATCCAAACTTTGCAAACTCGCTTTGAAGTGCGCTAATCAAAGCTAGGAAACAAAGCAAAGAAACACAACAAAGAAGGAAATAGCAGCAGGTACAGAGGTAAGAGGAGCCGCCCTGGCCTGGCTCTCCATTTTCACTACCTCCCTCGCCCCTCTAGTCACTCTGCCCCCAGCACCCAAGAGCTCAGAGCTCCCCTTCAGTCTCTGCTGCCAGGACCCCATCATGGCCCCAACACCTGGGCCTGCCTCACTTTTTAAAAAAAATTGGGGGGTGGCAAAATAAACATAACATAAAATTTACTGTTTTAACCATTTTTAAGTGTACAGTTCAGTGGCATTAAGTACATTTGTATTGTTGTGCAACCATCACCATTATCCATTTCCAAAACTTTTTCATCTTCCCAAATTGAAATTCTGTCCTCATTAAACTCTTAACTCCCCATCTTCCCTCCCTCCAACTCCTGGCAACCACCATACTACTTTCTGGCTCTATGATTTTGACTATTCTATGTACCTCATAGAAGCAGAATCACTTTTGTGACAGGCATATTTCACTTAGCATAATGTCTTCAATGTTCATCCATGTTGTAACATGTCAGAACTTCCTTTTAAAAAAAAAAATTATTTATTTGACTGCATCGGGTCTTAGTTGTGGCACGCAGGATCTTTCATTCCGGCATATGGGCTTCTTCTAGAGCACATGGGCTTAGTTGCCCCACAGCATGTGGGATCTTAGTTCCCTGACCAGGGATCGAACCCATGTCCCCTGCACTGGAAGGAGGATTCTTAACCACTGGACCACCAGTGAAGTTCCTTCCTTCCTTTTTAAGGCTGAATAATATTCCGTTGTGTGTATTATATACCATGTTTTGTTTATCCATTCATCCTTCAATACAGTTGGGTTGCCTTTACCTTCTGCCTATTATAAATAACACTGTTATGAACAGGGATGTACAAATATCTGAGTCCCTGCTTCCAATTCTTACTTACCCAGAAGTGGAATTTCTGGATCATTTGATAATTCTATTTCCTGCCCCACCTTTTTACCTGTCTCTCAACTTTTTCCCCCAACCAAAACATACTCATCATCTGTCTTGTTCTGCAAGAAACTGCTGTCAGAATGCTATCGCTTGGAAAACATCTAATCATGACAAACATATTAAGAGCTGACAAGGCTTAACATATTACCCCTCCCAGGGACATCTGCATTTGAATAGAGGAACAGCTTTAAAAATTAAATATTTATTTATTTATTTTTGGCTGTGTCGGGTCTTAATTGCAGCGTGTGGGCTCCTTGTTGTGGCTGACAGGCTTCTCACTAGTTGTGGACCACGTGCTCAGCAGTTGCAGCGCACAGGCTTAGTTCCCAGACCAGGGCTCAAACCCGTGTCCCCTGCATCGGAAGGCAGATTCTTAACCATTGGACCACCAAGCAAGTCCCAAATAGAGGAACATCTTAAGGAGAAGGAATGACTTCATCAAATGGTGGCTTTTCAAACAACAGGCTTGGGGTGGGACGGGGGACACTGGAGGTCAAAACAGACAAACCTCTCAGGAACTCGTGTCACAGTATTTCTAGTGTTCTCTTTTCTCACTCCCAAAATGTAGACTCCTCCCTTCCGCTCTGTTCTGGGTTCTATCATCAGTTACCTTCTCTGTTGTATTTAACTTGCCAACAGACAACATCCAACTATAAACCCTCTCAACAACCGCCTCCCTGGGGATTCCTCCTGCCAGGCACCATGCTCAGGAGCTGGGGAAGCAGGGTGACCCTCATGGAGCCAGTCTGGACAGCCCCAGATGGAGTCTCCTGTCTCTCTTAGGCCTGTTCCTCCCTCTGGGCTTCCAGTGTCTTTTAATGCCCTTCAGTCTTTCCAGGGTCAAGGGTTTGGAGCACCTCAGGCTTATTTCTGCCTTCACCATGTCCACTTAACTCTGCACCCGCAACAGTTCTCCAGTGTGCTCTCTCCCACTCATCCCACCAGAGTAACCCATCCAGGCCCTGCCCATCCCCTCTCGGGTCCTCCCACCTCCCGCCTGGCTGCATCTGCAGCCTGTGCTTACAGTGCGTGAGGCTCCCCACCGCCTAGGAAATGAAGTCGCCGTTCCTCAGCCGAACTCCCCAAACTCTGACTCCAAATCACCTTTCTAGCCTCACCTCCCACTGCCCCCGTCATGCACTCTTGTCGGACTGGATCGAGGGCTGTTGCTGAACACAGCGTGAACTACCTTACCTGTGCCTCTGTGCCTCCAGTCCCTCCACCCAGACACCTCTCTGGTTCTCCCACATGGCCCTCCCTCTGAACTCCCGCTGCAGTTTATCTGCAGCACCTCCAGAGCACGTCTCAATCTGAACTTGTCTATGGAAAGCACTGCTCTCCTAACAGCCGTCACAACTGTCTTCTTCAGCTGCCTGCTCATCCTCTCCGGCCATCCCTCTCCCTTGCTCCCAGGTACCCCAACCTCCCAGAACCTCCTTCAGTGTCTGAGGACACAGTTCTTTGTGGCCCCAGGGCCTTCACACATGCCGGCTAACACTCTGGTTGGAACCAGGTTACCCCCTGCCCCAACGCTTAATTACTCATCCTCCTTCAGATATCATCACGGCATGAAAGGAGCCACCCTTGAGTGCATTTCCCTTTTACACTCTCCTAGTGCCCATCACAGTTTGCATTTATAAATATCCATTTATTTGATTATTTTATTGTTTTATTAGGTATGTTTATTTTTATTAAAAGTATCTGTTTTTTGCTTTTCACTCCATAGCTGAGGCCAAACTGCCTATAATGTTCACTATTTTATCCCTGCTCCCCAGCAATATATCTGGCACATAATAGGGGCTAAAAGAAATGGATTTATTACATGAATTATCATTTTTCTCTTTGTAGCTTAGGCTACCTGCCTGAGAAGACTGGGGAAGTTCCTCATGAAACTTACACTTAATCCAGCCTCCCCACTCTCTTACCTCCCTTTCGCTCTTTCTTTTTTTTATTTTTTTTTTCCTTTCACTCTTTCTTAAAAAAGAGGAGATGGGGAGAAGAAGCTCTGAGAAACAATGCAAGGAACATAAGAAAAAACATTTGTAAAGATTATCAAGGGTACAGGCACTAGTCCCCTCCACCAGGAAGCCTACACAACCCAATGAACCAACCTTAGCCACTGGGGACAGACACCAAAAACAACAGGAACTATGAACCTGTGGCCTGCAAAAAGGAGACCCAAAACACAGTACGTTAAGCAAAATGAGAAGATGGAGAAACACACAGCAGATGAAGGAGCAAGGCAAAAACCCACCAGACCTAACAAATGAAGAGGAAATAGGCAGTCTACCTGAAAAAGAATTCAGAATAATGATAGTAAAGAAGATCCAAAATCCTGGAAATAGAATGGACAAAATGCAAGAAACGTTTAACAAGGATCTAGAAGAACTAAAGAGCAAACAAAGAGTGATGAACAACACAATAAATGAAATTAAAAATTCTCTACAAGGGATCAATAGCAGAATAACTGAGGCAGAAGAACGGATAAGTGACCTGGAAGATAAAATAGTGGAAATAACTACTGCAGAGCAGAATAAAGAAAAAAGAATCAGAAAAATTGAGGACAGTCTCAGAGACCTCTGGGACAACATTAAACGCACCAACATTCGAATTATAGGGGTCCCAGAAGAAGAAGTGAAAAAGAAAGGGACTGAGAAAATATTTGAAGAGATTATAATTGAAAACTTCCCTAATATGGCAAAGGAAATAGTTAATCAAGCCCAGGAAGCACAGAGAGTCCCATACAGGATAAATGCAAGGAGAAACACGCCAAGACACATAATAATGAAACTATCAAAAATTAAACACAAAGAACAAATATTAAAAGCAGCAAGGGAAAAACAACAAATAACACATAAAGTTATCCCCATAAGGTTAGCAGCTGATCTTTCAGCAGAAACTCTGCAAGCCAGAAGGGAGTGGCAGGACATATTTAAAGTGATGAAGGAGAAAAACCTACAACCAAGATTACTCTACCCAGCAAGGATCTCATTCAGATTTGACGGAGAAATTAAAACCTTTACAGACAAGCAAAAGCTAAAAGAATTCAGCACCACCAAACCAGCTTTACAACAAATGCTAAAGGAAACACAAGGAAAAGAAAAGACCTACAATAATAAACCCAAAACAATTAAGAAAATGGTAATAGGAACATACATATTGATAATTACCTTAAATGTAAATGGATTAAATGCTCCAACCAAAAGACATGGATTGGCTGAATGGATACAGAAAAAAGACCCGTATATACGCTGTCTATAAGAGACCCACTTCAGACCTAGGGACACATACAGACTAAAATTGAGGGGATGGAAAAACATATTCCATGCAAATGGAAATCAAAAGAAAGCTGGAGTAGCAATTCTCATATCAGACAAAACAGACATTAAAACAAAGACTATTACAAGAGACAAAGGAGGACACTACATAATGATCAAGGGATCAATACAAGAAGATATAACAATTGTAAATATTTATGTACCCAACATAGGAGCACCTCAATACATAAGGCAAATAGTAACAGCCATAAAAGGGGATATCAACAGTAGCACAGTAATAGTAGGGGACTTTAGCACCCCACTTTCACCAATGGACAGATCATCCAAAATGAAAATAAATAAGGAAACACAAGCTTTAAATTACACATTAAACAAGATGGACTTAATTGATACTTACAGGACATTCCATCCAAAAACAACAGAATACACATTATCCTCAAGTGCTCATGGAACATTCTCCAGGATAGATCATATCTTGGGTCACAAATCAAGCCTTGGTAAATTTAAGAAAATTGAAATCATATCAAGTATCTTTTCTGACCACAATGCTATAAGACTAGATTTCAATTACAGGAAATATCTGTAAGAAATACAAACACGTGGAGGCTAAACAACACACTACTTAATAACCAAAGTATCACTGAAGAAATCAAAGAGGAAATCAAAAAATACCTAGAAACAAATGACAATGAAAACATGACCCAAAACCTATGGGATGCAGCAAAAGCATTTCTCAGAGGGAAGTTTATAGCAATACAATCCTACCTTAAGAAACAACTCAAATAAACAACCTAACTTTACACCTAAAGCAATTAGAGAAGAAGAACAAAAAAACCCCAAAGTTAGCAGAAGGAAAGAAATCATAAAAATCAGATCAGAAATAAATGAAAGAGAAATGAAGGAAATGATAGCAAAGATCAATAAAACTAAAAGCTGGTTCTTTGAGAAGATTAACAGAATTGATAAACCATTAGCCAGACTTATCAAGAAAAAAAGGGAGAAGACTAAAATCAATAGAATTAGAAATGAAAAAGGAGAAGTAACTGACACTGCAGAAATACAAAGGATCAGGAGAGATTACTACAAGCAACTGTATGCCAATAAAATGGAGAATGTGGAAGAAATGGACAAATTCTTAGAAATGCACAACCTTCCGAGACTGAACCAGGAAGAAACAGAAAATATGAACAGAGCAATCACAAGCATGGAAATTGAAACTGTGATTAAAAATCTTGCAACAAACAATAGCCCAGGACCAGACGGCTTCACAGGCGAATTCTATCAAACATTTAGAGAAGAGCTAACACCTATCCTTCTCAAACTCTTCCAAAATATAGCAGAGGGAGGAACGCTCCCAAACTCATTCTACGAGGCCACCATCACCCTGATACCAAAACCAGACAAAGATGTCACAAAGAAAGAAAACTACAGGCCAATATCACTGATGAACATAGATGCTAAAATCCTCAACAAAATACTAGCAAACAGAATCCAACAGCACATTAAAAGGATCATACACTATGATCAAGTGGGGTTTATCCCAGGAATGCAAGGATTCGTCAATATATGCAAATCAATGAACGTGATATACCATATTAACAAACTGAAGGAGAAAAATGATATGATCATCTCAATAGATGCAGAGAAAGCTTTTGACAAAATTCAACACCCATTTATGATAAAAACCCTGCAGAAAGTAGGCATAGAGGGAACTTTCCTCAACATAATAAAGGCCATATATGACAAATCCACAGCCAACATCGTTCTCAATGGTGAAAAACTGAAACCATTTCCACTAAGATCAGGAACAAGACAAGGCTGCCCACTCTCACCACTATTATTCAACATAGTTGTGGAAGTTTTAGCCACAGCAATCAGAGAAGAAAAAGGAATCCAAATTGGAAAAGAAGAAGTAAAGTTGTCACTGTATGCAGATGACATGACACTATACATAGAGAATCCTAAAGATGCTACCAGAAAACTACTAGAGCTAATCAATGAATTTGGTAAAGTAGCAGGATACAAAATTAATGCACAGAAATCTCTTGCATTCCTATACACTAATGATGAAAAATCTGAAAGTGAAATTAAGAAAACACTCCCATTTACCATTGCAACAAAAAGAATAAAATATTTAGGAATAAACCTACCTGAGGAGACAAAAGACCTGTATGCAGAAAATTATAAGACACTGATGAAAGAAATTAAAGATGATACAAATAGATGTAGAGATATACCATGTTCTTGGATTGGAAGAATCAACATTGTGAAAAATGACTCTACTACCCAAATTAATCTACAGATTTAATGTAATCCCTATCAAACTACCACTGGCATTTTTCACAGAACTAGAACAAAACATTTCACAATTTGTATGGAAACACAAAAGACCCCGAAGAGCCAAAGCAATCTTGAGAAAGAAAAACGGAGCTGGAGGAATCAGGCTCCCTGACTTCAGACTATACTACAAAGCTACAGCAATCAAGACAGTATGGTACTGGAACAGAAACAGAAATACAGATCAATGGAAAAGGATAGAAAGCCCAGAGATAAACCCACGCACATATGGTCACCTTATCTTTGGTGAAGGAGGCAAGAATATACAGTGGAGAAAAGACAGCCTCTTCAATAAGTGGTGCTGGGAAAACTGGACAGCTACATGTAAAAGAATGAAATTAGAACACTCCCTAACACCATCCACAAAAATAAACTCAAAATGGATTAATGACCTAAGTGTAAGGCCAGACACCATCAAACTCTTAGAGGAAAACATAGGCAGAACACTCTATGACATAAATCACAGCAAGATCCTTTTTGACCCACCTCCTAGAGAAATGGAAATTAAAAAAATAAACAAATGGGACCTAATGAAACTTAAAAGCTTTTGCACAGCAAAGGAAACCATAAACAAGACGAAAAGACAACCCTCAGAATGGGAGAAAATGTTTGCAAATGAAGCAACTGACAAAGGATTAATCTCCAAAATTTACAAGCAGCTCATGCAGCTCAACATTAGAAAAACCAACAACCCAATGCAAAAATGCGCAGAAGACCTAAATAGATATTTCTCCAAAGAAGATATACAGATTGCCAACAGACACATGAAAGAATGCTCAACATCATTAATCATTAGAGAAATGCAAATCAAAACTACAATGAGATATCATCTCACACCAGTCAGAATGGCCATCATCAAAAAATCTACAAACAATAAATGCTGGAGAGGGTGTGGAGAAAAGGGAACACTCTTGCACAGGGAACTATATTCAACATCCTGAGAGAAACCACAATGGAAATGAATATAAAAAAGAATATATATTAAAAAGAAGACTATCAATAATAAAGAACAAATTATATTCATGAAATAAGAACAAGATGATTTTTAAAAAATAAGATCAGAGAACTCTTTCCTGAAAATTAAAATTAAGACAACTAAAATAAAGAATTTGAGAAGAAATAGAAAATAAAGTTGAGCAAATTTCTCAGAAAGTAGAACACAAAGACAAATTGATGATGATAATGACAATAACATTTAGAACCTAAATATACAGCAGTTACCATGTGCCAGGCACTGAATTAAGTCTCACAACTATCCTATGAGGAAGATACTATGATTATTTCCAAAGTGAAAACAGGAAAGATAAAAAAATTAAAGGATCAGTCTGGGAAATCAACTGACTAAACAACTGACTAAAATCTTTCCTAACAACTGACTAAAATCTTTTCCTTTCAGAAAGAAACAGAAAATATAGTGGAAATGAAATGAACACATCGACATACCCAAGAACTGAAGGACCAAGAAACAGAAGGGACAGAAACCCTTGCTTTTTAGAAACCCATGTCGAAATATCTGCAGATGAAATTACATGATGTCTTGGATTCCCAGGGGAAAATACAGGGAGAGGCGGGGATACAGATGAAGTAAGACCAGCCAAGATTCTTGGATGGGCATATTAATTTTGATGTATCCATTAAGATATGAGTGGAGATGTCAACTATACAATGATAAAGTCAGGCCTGAAGATAAAGATTTGGAAATCAATGGCATTTAAAGGCATGAGGTTAGATGAGATCACCTATGGGGAGAGAGGCAAGATGGAAAAGAGCAGAGGATCTAGAACAGAGCCCTAGAGTATTTTAACATACAAGTATCAAACAGCAGATATCTTACTTTTCAGATGTGATAAAGCCACATTATAATACATATTTGAAACAACATAATATATTATTATGGATGTATACTTAAGGGATAACAGGCTCTTGATATACGTTGTTTATGTTTACAGTTACGTTCATTACTGAAAGTATATGCTACAGGAGAAGAGATATTTTTCATGTAGATTAATGAATATTTGTAAGCTATAACTCCTTGAAAAGATATTTTGGAATCAGTACACAGGAAGAAAAGGTGAACAGAAGAGACTGGTCAAGCCCACTAGTTCCCAGGGAAATGTTATAACATTTCTCAAAAATTAAAAAGTCTGACAAAGGTTGGTGGAAAGGTATGGAAAAAAGAACCCTTATCCGCTGCTGGTGGGAATACAAGTTTGTCCCTTTGGAGAACAATTTTGCAATTCTAGCAAAATTTAAACCCAGCTATTTTTAACCCAGCAATTCTACTTCTGAGTATATAACTGTCCTAAAGAAACACATGTGTAAAAGTGAAAAGACATTCACACCAGCACTGTTTAGTAACAGCAAAAACTGAAAACAGCCTAAATGTCCATCAACAGGGAAGAGAAAAATAAAATGTGATACATTCACAGGATGGAATACCACCCAGAAGTTAAAAACATACTTATTTATCATATCAAACTACATTTATCATTATATCAATATATTTATCAAAATATATTTATCATATCAAAATATACTTATCATTATATTTATGGGTATATTTCAATAGGACAATGATAAATGGGAAAAAAAGATGCAGAATGGTACACACAGTATAACAACATTTATACAAATTTTAATATTCATGATAGTGGTTACCTCTGAGGAGGCTGAAAGAGAAGGGAATGGAACTGCAAAGGTATATTAAAGAAGCTTCAACTTTAGTAATACTGCTTTCTTTTACAATATAAAGACTAAGGCGGGGAGAAGCGGGGGTGGGATGAATTGGGAGATTGGGACTGACATATATACACTACTATGTATAAAATAGATAACTAATGTGAACCTACTGTATAGCACAGGGGACTCTACTCAATGCTGTGGTGTGGTGACCTAAATGGGAAGGAAATCTAAAAAACAGTGGATATAGGTATGACTGATTCACTTTGCGGTACAGCAAGAAACTAACACAACATTGTAAAGCAACTATACTCTAATAAAAATTAATTTAAAAAAACTGAGGCAAATATAACAAAATGTCAAATTGTATTGGTTCTGGGTGTTAGGTACATAGGCACGCACTATATTATCCTGTGTACTACTATCTTTGCACCTGGGGAGAAAAAGAGTCTGTGAATACAGTGCTTTATTCATAGGGGGAAAAAGGGCAAAATAAGCTATATGTTTTTTGATGTTGATTCAGTAAAGGAAATGCTGAAAATTTTAAAAATAAGCTTATCATGGTCAACTGAACATGTATCTTTTCAGCATATTGCAGAAAAAATAGGGAGTAAATATGAAGCTTTCAATGACGGCTGTAAAAGTCAAGTATATTTAGTTAAGCTTTCAAAATAACAGGTAAGATTAGACTGTTTCTCCACAGTACTGAATACTTGGCTTGTGCAAAAGGCATATATCTAGGTTATATATCCAATATTTAAAGAGCCTAAATACATCACTTTAGGGCTGAAATAACACAGTTGTTAAAAGTTAAGAAGATATGGTACAAACAGTTGTCTTATTTTTTTTATTCTTTCTTAATCCATGGATTGTTTTCTTCAGTATCTGGAGAAAGAAACTGATATATTCACTATTAGGCACATTAAAAAAACCACATTCAAATGTTAAAACTGAACATAAAGAAATACCTTCAGAGCCAAGTACGACCAAATAACGGATTAAGTACTCATTTGGCACCAGCGATTAAATTGAAACATTAAAGTCTTCTAACTTTTGAGTGTGATGTACTCATCAATGTAGTAACTGACAGAGTTGAAGATATTCTTTCTTTGGCTGCACTGTGCGGCTTGCGGGATCTTAGTTCCCCGACCAGGGCTTGAACCTGGGCCACGGCAGTGAAAGCGCAGAGTCCTAACCGCTGGACCACCAGGGCATTCCCTGAAGATATTCTTTAGTGAAAAATTACCCTGTAATTTCTGAATCTGTACTCAGTCTAATTATCTGACAGTTATTTGCTGCTATTCTCAAAGAACTCTAATTCTGAGTTAGGATTTCTTCATTTAACCGAAAATAAGTAAGAAAAGAAACCAACTGGATGTAAAATTTAACCTATGCCTCAAGCTGTCAGTGATCTGGAGACAGATGCCTGCGGAAGATCACAACGGTATTACACTGGACACTGAAAGGTAACTAAATTATGTTTATTTTTAAATATTATAATGAGTTTTTGAAAATTAAATTGGGTGGTGCCCACTGGGTTGGCTGTGGCATGTCCCCCTGTGACCTCCCCTCTGGAAGTGTGGACACTGCCACTGGGGCTTGGTGGTCGCAGGTCAGGATCTCAAGCCTGGGACAATGGTGTGCATTCCCTGCATCGTCATTCTAGTTGTGCTCTGGGTCTACAAAAAGTTCCTGGAACCATATATATACCCTCTGATTTCCCCCTTTGTTAGTTGTATGTGGCCTAGGAAAGCTATACAAGAATCCAATGATAAAAACAAAGGCAAAATAGACTGTAAGGGTGCAGACATAAAGGGATTACCAACAAGAGGACCAACAGAAATCTCTGATAAAAAGAAAGACTTAAGTGACTGTCACAAAGGATCTCATTGTTTTAAAAATGGATCTGATAGGGCTTCCCTGGTGGCGCAATGGTTGAGAGTCTGCCTGCCGATGCAGGGGACATGGGTTCGTGCCCCAGTCCGGGAAGATCCCACATGCTGCAGAGAGGCTGGGCCCGTGAGCCATGGCTGCTGAGCCTGCGCATCCGGAGCCTGTGCTCCGCAACGGGAGAGGCCACAACAGTGAGAGGCCACAACAGTGAGAGGCCCGCGTACCGCAAAAAAACAAAACAAAACAAAACATAAAATGGATCTGATAGTATGAAGCACCTTCTTTGTACTTGTCTCTGATCTTTTTTCCTGAGACCAGAATTTGGGCTAGATAGTTTACATATTTACCTGACACTAATCAGGAAATACCTGGTATTTGTATTTAAAATGTAGCTAGTTATATTTAATGACCTCATTCCTGAGTTCCTTTTTTATTAAAGTAGCTTTCATTTCTTTTATTGCAGTTTTAAAAATATGAATAAATAAAAGGTTCATGCCAGTAGACACTGTTCCTAAATCAGTCCCTAAAAATCCTTGGGCCTCTAGTTTTTATTCAGGCTCTTCAAATTTGAGGAGTATAATTTTACTGTGAAACAGTGCAGTGAGACTGTGCGGTGAAATGAAAGGTAGTTTTTGGAGATGATAATGACTTGAAACATAAAGATGTAATTACTGTCTAACTCAATGGAGCAGCTTATCCATGAGAGTAGTAATTACTGTTTATTGCTCTGAGGAAGACAGAAAAGACAGGGAAATGGGGTAACCTCTCTGAAAAATAGAACATCTTTAACATAAATGGCTAATGTATATTATAAAATTCTAATCCTTGTCGTATTCCTTCTATTCCTACGAATGTATTAAATATTCAGTTTAGCTTGTTCTTTTTTCTTTTAAAATATAAATATTTAAAAGTAAGATTTTTTTAACCACATCAGAAATCAGGATTGTAACAGTGTGATGGCATCAGGATAGTTATGGAGGAGCAATATATTTTTTCTTCTTCTTTTTTAAAGTTTAGATTGTATCAGTTATTTTGTTCCATAATAAGACACTAAAATTCGTGGTTTTCAGCAACAGTGACGTGACTGCACAGTTATTTGCTGGTCTGGGCCTCTCCACATGATCTTTCATCCCGGGCCTCTTCATTTTAGTGTAAGGATCTACAAATATTCAAAGACGATGAGACATATCTTTATAGAATATTTATTTTCTCTGAAGCAAGGAGAAGTTAGAAAGGACTCCCTGCCTTGGGTACCCAGCGAAATCCTGGGTCCTAACTGAGGCTCTGTGAAGCTGTGTCTGGTCAAGTCATTGATCCACCTTGGACTTCCTTTGATATAAATGTGTTTCAACTTTTCTGCCCCAGCCTACCTGAGGGATAAGATAAATTCTCATTAGCAACTAAATCCAGTTGATTAATTTAGTTTGTTTTTTAAGGTATTAAAAACTATATTATGAAAATAGCAGATGTTCATAGTAGAACAATGCAAGGGCAGGTTAAATGAAAAGTTAATGTTCTTTCTCTACTCTCATTTCTTTGTTCTAGCTCCACAGATGTAACCACTATTAGCTTTTTGTATAGCCTTCTAGCAACTTTCTTTTTCTTTTTTTTTTTTTTTTTTTTTTTTGCGGTACGCGGGCCTCTCACTGTTGTGGCCTCTCCCGTTGCGGAGCACAGGCTCCGGACGCGCAGGCTCAGCGGCCATGGCCCACGGGCCCAGCCGCTCCGCAGCATGTGGGATCTTCCCGGACCGGGGCACGAACCCGCGTCCCCTGCATCGGCAGGCAGACTCTCAACCACTGCACCACCAGGGAAGTCCTAGCAACTTTCTTAAAATATACCATTAAAAAAAACAATTAAATTGATAGTACACATGTATGCTGAATACCCAATACAGGGCCTGCAGGTTCCTAAGATGTAAGAAAGCATTAGGTAGAGAGTCAGAGATGAGGCAGAAAAGGAGGTGAGTGAAAGCCAAAGACAAACTTAAGACTATTTAAAATCCTTCCTGGGGCAACTCTGGGCCTAGGGCCCAAGAAACTCTTTCCTTCATCCTCCCTCTAAGGTGTGGGCGCACTGCTTATGCCTATGACTCAACTCTCAGGTCACTTTACAACACTGTTCACATGAGGAAATACAGTCTGAATTCTAAACAAAGTACATTTAGATGGAGATTTTCCCATTATTTCAACAACACTGGCAAAAGAAAATGAATAACAATAAAATAAAAATGAGAGTAATAAGTATATTTTGCTTTTGTATAACACTCCAATTAAGACAATGTAAGGAATAAAAACCAGAGCTAAGACTGTCCTTCCTCATATATCATAAGGTAGATAGCTAATGGGAAGCAGCCGCATAGCACAGCTCGGTGCTTTGTGACCGCCTGGAGGGGTGGGATAGGGAGGGTGGGAAGGAGGGAGACGCAAGCGGGAAGAGATATGGGAACATATGTATATATATAACTGATTCATTTTGTTGTGAAGCAGAAACTAACGCACCATTGTAAAGCAATTATACTCCAATAAAGATGTTAAAAAAAACAAAAAAGACCTTCCTATTCAAGGAAACAGTGTTATAGTAACGGCAAGAGCATCAGCTAATGACGTGGCTGTAAGGTACCGCTGTCTTACCCAGCTGATTCTTCATCCCCATGAGCACGGAGTTCATGTGGGCTTTGGATGCATAGAGCTTGCTCACGGCCTTCCTTGACCTGATCATCTCCTTGGCCAGGACCACACAGACATCCTTCTGACCCTTCTTGGCAGCATCTTTCACAGATCGTTTCACTTTTTCTTCTTCTCTTTGGATATCTAAATTTAGAACATAAGACAGAACATCAAAAAATTAAGGGTAAACCAGGAGAGTTATTGGCACTGAAATCTGTTCTTACTGTGATCTAAATGTACCTATTAAACAGGAAAACAGATAGGAGGATATAAACTAAATAAAAATAATTAATGTGGTTGGTATTCATTATTTCCGGAAACATTAAAGTAATATAAGAGTAAACAGAGGGCTTCCCTGGTGGTGCAGTGGTTGAGAATCTGCCTGCTAATGCAGGGGACACGGGTTCGAGCCCTGGTCTGGGAAGATCCCACATGCCACGGAGCAACTAGGCCCGTGAGCCACAACTACCGAGCCTGCGCGTCTGGAGCCTGTGCTCCGCAACAAGAGAGGCCGTGATAGTGAGAGGCCCGCGCACCACGATGAAGAGCGGCCCCCGCTTGCCGCAACTAGAGAAAGCCCTTGCACAGAAACGAAGACCCAACACAGCCATAAATAAATAAATAAAAAGCCAAGCATTTGAAGCCCTTAAAAAAAAAAAAGAGTAAACAGAAAAGTAAATCCTAATACACTAGACAAAATTTCAAAACTGACTTTGCAAGCCCATTCTAACATCTGTTGGTACTGGTACTAAGGAACTTTAAAAATACTGTAAATGCAGGGAATTCCCTGGTGGTCCAGTGGTTGGACTCAGCCCTTCACTGCCATGGCCCTGGGTTCAATCCCTGGTTGGGGAACTCAGATCCTGCAAGCCGCATGGCGTGGCCAAAAAGAAAAAGAATACTGTAAATGAATTCCAGAGCTTGCTCTCATAATCAATAAGTAGTATTCCCACAATTACAGGAGTACAACCTCAGTACATTTATTAATGATTTATAAAAACCCACAACTAAAGGAAAGCCTGAACATACAAAAAGTATCACATCAGTATCAACTAGAGGTAAGATATGTCTATGTTATGTGCTTTATGATTAGTGGAGATTTTTTCCAATTGTGGTAAAATATACATAACATCAAATTTACCATCCTAACCACTTTTAAGGACACAGTTCAGTGGTATTAAGTACATTCATATTGTTGTGAACCATCACCACCATCCGTCTCCAGAACTCTTTACAGTTTTCAACACTGAAACTCAAAGGCTTTAAATAATAACTCCCTATTCCCTCCTCCCACCAGCCCCTGGCAAATACCATTCCACTTCCTGTCTTTATGAATTTGACTACTCTAGGTACCTTATGTAAGAGGAATCCTACAGTATTTTGTGTGTGTGTGTGTGTGTGACTGGCTTATTTAACTTAGCATAAAGTCTTCAAGGTTCAGCCATGTTGGAGCATGTATCAGACACCCTGCTTTTTAAAGGCCGAATATTACATTGCACATATATATCAAATTTTGTTTATCCATTCGGCTATCGACAGACACTTGGGTTGCTTTCACAACCTTTAGCTATTGTGAATAATGCTGCTATGAACATGAGTGTACAAGTATCTTTCTGAGACCCTGCTTTCAAATCATTTGTGTATATACTTATATTACCATAGACTTCATGGCTTAAAAATCATGAATTTATTTCTCATAGTTCTGGAAGCTGGGAAGTCCAAGATCAGGGTTCCTAGTGAGAACCTACTTCCTGGTTTGTAGGTGAATGCCCTCTTGCTGTATCTTCACAGGGCAGAGAGTTCACCTCTTGTCTCTCCTCTTATAAGGGCACTAATACCATTCATAAGGGCTGCACCCTCATGACCTAATTACCTCCCAAAGGCCCCACCTCCAAATACCATCACATTGGGATTAGGGCTTCGATGTATGAAATTTAGGGGCACACAAACCTGCAGTCTATAGCATTCTGCCTCTGCGTATCCCCCCCAATTTATGTCCTTCTCATATGCAAAATGCATTCATTCCAACCCAACAGCCTCAAAAGTCTTAACTCATTCCAGCATCAACTTTAATGTTTAAGTCCAAAGTCTCATCTACATATTCTCTAAATCAGATATGGGTGGGACCTGAAGTATGATTCAACCTGAGGCAAAATTCTTCTCCAGCTACGAATTTGTGACAGGCATAGAATAATCATTCTTACTCCAAAAGAAAAAAACAGGAAAGAAGGAAGGGGTGACAGGTCCCAAGCAAGTCCAAAACCTAGCAAGGCAAACTCCATGAGCTCTTAAGACTCAAGAATAATCGTCTGTGAGTAGAGCCACAGAGGTAGAAAACAAACTTATTTTGTTTGGGGGTGGGGTGGGGGAGGGAGAATAAATTGGGAGATTGGGATGGACATATACACACTACTATATATAAAATAGATAACTAATAAGAACCTGCTGTATAGCACAGTTAACTCTACTCAATACTCTGTAATGGACTATATGGGAAAAGAATCTATTAAAAAAAAGAGTGTACATATGTATATGTATAACTGATTCACTTTGCTGTACAGCAGAAACTAACACAACACTGTAAATCAACTATACTCCAATAAAAAACAAGCAAACAAACAAGAAAAATAAGAATAAACCTCTTTGGTTTGATATTCTGACTTTCAGACCCACAAGGGTGGCAATGTCACCACGATGGCTGGTGGGGTACCATCATGCTGCAGCTTTCTGTGGGGGCCCCACCCAAGCTGAGGTTCTGCCAGGCAAGGGGTCTTTGGTTGGAGGCAGCCTAGCATATACAGGAACTGAGGTAGTGGCCCTGATGATGTCTGAATCAGATTTGGGGACATTCTTTCCTTTCCCTGAAGAAAAGTGCAAGTTAAAAGCCTAAGTTTTACTGTCTTGTCCTGTAAAATCTAAGAAGTCAGACAGCCTTCCTTTATTCTGACCTGGATCCGTCCCCATCAGTTCAGACTGGCAGTGATCTCTCTGGAGTAGCTGATAAAATCCATGGGTCACACCCATACTAATCTTATCAAATGGTCAGTCACATAGGTCAGCCATACACTTGGTGTCTTCTGAACCAGCTTTCTCAGTTTTGCAATATGAACAAACAGATTATTCCAAATCTCTAAGTTCTGGTTCCACTTTGCTTAACAATTCCTTCTTCATTTCTCTCTCCTCGCATCTTACTATAAGTAGTCAGGAAGAACCATGCCACTCCTCCTATATTTTGCTTAGAAATCTCCTCAGCTAAACACACAATTTCATTGCTTGCAAGTTCTAATTTCCACAAAACAGTAGACCCTGAACACACTTCAGCCAAGTTCTTTGCCACTTTATCAAGAATTGTCTTTTCGCCACTGTCCAATAACATGTTTCTCATTTCCGTTTGAGATCTCATCAGAACGGCCTTTACCATCCATACTTCTACTAACATTATGTACATGGTTATTTATGTGTTCTCTAACAAGATGGATGCTTTCTCTCCAGCTCTGTTTTTTTCCCTTAAGCCCCCACCAGAATCATCTTTAAAGGTCCACTCCTGGCGAACTAGGGTTTTGTTAGCATGCAACTCGAAATTCTTCTAGCCTCTACCCATTAACCTAGTTCCAAAGCTGCTTCCACATTTTATGTGTTTGTTACAGCTTCTTGGTACCAATATCTGTATTAGTCAGATTAGTCAGGCTGCTATAATAAAAATACCATAGATTAGGTGGTTTAAACAACAGAAATTTATTTCAAACAGTTCTGGAAGCTGGGAAGTCCAAGATCAAGGTGCTGGCAAATTCAGTTCCTGATGGAAGCCCCCTATTTCTGGTTTGCAGATGGATGCGTTCTTGCTGTGTCCTCTCACATGGAGGACAGATATTATTTGTCTTGTGTCTCTTCTGATAACAGCAGTAATCTCGTTCATGAGGGCTCCACCTTCATGGACTAATTACTTGCTAAAAGCACCCCCCCCCCCCCCCCCCCCCCCCCGCCCCTCAGCAAATGTTATCACATTGGAGATTAGGGCTTCAACACATGAATTTGGGAAGGACACAAACCTTCAGCCCACAGCAATACTCGAAACTGGAATTTCTGGATCACATGGTAATTCTATTTTTAACCTTTTGGGGAACAGCTCTGTTTTCCACAGCTGCTGCACCATTTTACATTCCTGCCAATGGTGATCAATGGTTCTAACTTCTCCACATCCTTTGCCAACATTTGTTACTTTATGTTTTGTTTTGACTGATAGCAGCCATCCTAATGGGTATAAGGTGGTAGCACATCCTGATTTTGATTTATATTTCCCTAATGATTAGTGATGTTGAGCATCTTTTCATGTGCTTACTGACCACTGGTATGTTTTCTTCAAAAAATATTCTATAGACTTGAAAGTCTATTCAAGTCCTTTGTCCATTTTTGAATATTTATTTGGATGCGCCAGGTCTTAGCTGTGGCACACAGGATCTTCGTTGTGGTGTGCAGGATCTTTAGTTGCAGCGTGTGGCATCTTTTAGTTGTGGCATGCAGGATCTTTTAGTTGCGGCATGTGGGATCTAGTTCCCTGACCAGGGATTGAGCCCAGGCCCCCATTATTGGGAGTGTGCAATCTTAACCACTGGACCACCAGGAAAGTGCCTGAAAAGGGCTTTTTAAAGTTGAGTTTTACGAGGTCAGTTCTACGTATATTCTGCAAATATTTTCTCCCAATCTATGGGTTGCCCTTTTAGTGTTTCCTCTTTTTACTGTGTCTTTTGATTCACAAACTTTTTCATTGTCATGAAGTCTATGTGGTCTGTTATATTTTTTTGTTGCCTGTGGCTTTCAGGTCATATCCAAGAAATCACTGCCAAACCCAATGTTGTGAAGCTATGGCCCTGTTTTCTTCTAGAAGTTTTCTAGTTTTAGCTTTTACATTTAAGTCTCTGATCCATTTTTAATTAATTTCCATATATGGTTTTAGGTAAGGGTCCAAACTCATTCTTTTGCATGTGGAAATCCAGTTTACATAGCACCATTAGTTGAGAAGGCTGTCTTTTCCTCACTGAATGGTCCTCACATATATTTGACCATATACGTGAGGGTTGATTTCTGGGCTCTCTATTCTATCTCACTGGTCTTTATGACTGTCTTCATGCCAGTAGCAAACTGGTTTTAATTAGACAGTTTTGTAGGAAGTTTTTTTCCTTACAGTTTTATTGATATATAACTGACATACAGCACTGTATAAGTTTAAGGTACACAGCATGATGACTTACTGACAGAGATCATGAAATGATGATCACAGTAAGTTAACATCTATCATCATATAGATAGAAAATAAAACACAGAAAAAATATTTCCTCCTTATGATTAGAACTCAAGATTTACTCTCTTAACAGCTTTCATATATAACCTACAGCAGTGTTCATTATATTCATCCTGTCATACATTACATCCCTAGTACTTATTTATCTTATACTGCAAGTTTGTACCTTTTGACCACCTTCATCCAATTCTCACTCCCCCCAAACCCCAACTCTGGTGACCACAAATCTGATCTCTTTTTCTATGAGTTTGTTTGTTTGTGGTGTTTTGAACTATAATTGACCTACAACATTACGATAGTTCCTGGTGTACAGCATAGTGATTTGGTATTTCTGTACATTACAAAATGGACACCACAATAAGTCTAGTTATCATCTGTCATCATACAATGATACTACATTATTATTGACTATGTTCCCCACGCTGTACATATCACCCCTGTGACTCATTTATTTTGTAACTGGAAGTCTGTACCTCTTAATCCCCCTCACCCATTTCACTCATTTACCTGTGCCCCTCCCCTCTGGCAACCATCCGTTTGTTCTCTGTATCAATAACAGTTTCTGTTTTGCTATGTTTGTTCATTTGTTTTGTTTTTTAGATTCCAAGTACAAGTGAAATCATATGGTATTTTCTTTCTGTCTTAATTTCACTTAGCATATTACCCTCTAGGTCCATCCAGGTTGTCACAAACAACAAGATTTCAGTCCTTTTTATGGTTGAGTAGTATTCTAGCTTATATATGTCTATACACACACCACATCTTTATCCATTCATCTATCAGGGGCACTTAGGTTGCTTCCATATCTTGGCTACTGTGAGTAAGGCTGCAATAATCATAGGAGTGAATATGTCTTTTCAAATTAGTGTTTTTGTTTTCTTTGGAAAAATACCTAGAAGTAAAATTGCTGGATCATATGGTAGTTCTAATTTTTTGAAGAACCTCCATGCTGTTTTCTGTAGTTGTTGCCACAATTTACATTCCCATCAATACTGCACAAGGGCTCCCTATTTCTCCACATCCTAATCCACACTTGTTTGTTGTCTTTTTAATAAGAGCCATTCTCACAGGTGTGAGATGGTATCTCACTCTGGTTTTGATTTGCATTTCCCTGATGATTAGTGACGCTGAGCATCTTTTCTTGTGTCTGTTGGCCATCTGTATGTCTTCTTTGGAAAAATGCCTATTCGGGTTCTCTGTCCATTTTTAAATCAGTTTCATTGCCTATTTGAGGTCTTTTGTGCTTCCATAGAAATTTTAGAATTATTTGTTCAGTGAAAAATGCCACTGGAGTTCTGATACGTACTGAAATGAATCTATACATGGCTTTGAGTAGTATGGCTATTTTAATAACATTAATTCTTCAAATCCACGAGCATGGTATATCTTTCCATTTGTTCCTGTCATCTTCAGTTTATTTCATCAGTGTCTTATAGTTTTCTGAGTACAAGTTTTTTACCTCCTTGGTTAGATTTACTCCTAGTTATTTTATTCTTTCTGATGCAATTGTAAATGGAATTGTTTTCTTAATTTCTCTTTCTGACAGTTTGTTGTTAGTGTAAGAAACACAACAGATTTCTCTGTATTAATTTTGTATCCTACAACTTTACTGAATTCATTTATTAGTTCTAATAGTTATTTGGTGGCATCTTCAGGATTTTCTACACATAGTATCATGTCATCTTCAAATAGTAACAGTTTTACTTCTTCGTTTCTAATTTGGATTCCTTTTATTTCTTTTTCTGGTCTGACTGCATGGCTAGGACTTCCAATGCTATGTTAAATAAACAGGACAAGAGTGGGCATCTTTGTCTTGTTCCTGATCTTAGACGAAATGCTTTCAGCTTTTCAACCTTGAGTATGATGTTGGCTATGGGCTTGTCATAGATGGCCTTTATCATGTTGAGTGATGCTCCCTCTTTTCTCACTTTGTTGAGAGGTTTTATCATAAACAGATGTTGAATTTTGTCAGAAGCTTTTTCTGTATCTATTGAGATGACTATGATTTTTATTCTTCAGTTTATTAATGTGGTATATCACAATGTCTAATTTGCATAAACTGAACCATCCTTCCATCCTTGGATAAATGCCACTTGATCATGGAGTATGATCCTTTTAAATGTACTGTTCAATTTGTTTGCTAATATTTTGTTGAGAATTTTTGCATCTATGTTCATCAGTGATATTGGCCTGTACTTTTCTATTTTGTGTGTGATATCTTTGTCTGGTTTTGATATCAGGGTGATGATGGCCTCGTAGAATGAGTATGGAAGCATTCCTTCCTATTCAAATTTTTGGAATAGTTTTTTGTTGTTGTTGTTGTTGTTGATGTGGTGTATTACATTGACTGATTTTCATAGGTGAACCATCCTTGCATTCCAGGAATAAATCCCAGTTGGTCATGGTGTATAATCCTTTTGAATCCTGCTTGCTTGTATTTTGTTGAGGACTTTTGCATCAGTGTTCATAAGGAGTATTGGTCTGTAGTTTTCTCTTCCTGTAGTGTCTTTGTCTTGCTTTGCTATGGGAAATGCTGTCCTTAGAGAACAAGTTAGATAGTGTTCCCTTTTCTTCAATTTTCTGAAGAAGTATGAGAAAGATTGGTGTTAGTTCTTTAGATGTTTAGTAGATATCACCAGTGAATACATCAGGTCTAGGACTTTTCTTTGTTGGGAGAGATTTTTGATTACTGATTTAATCTCAAGAGTTATAAGTCTATTCAGATTTTCTATTGGTGTTTCAGTATTGGTAGATTTTATAATTCTATGAATTTGTCCATTTCATCTAAATTATCCAATTTTTTTAGTGTACAATTGTTCATAGTACTCTCCTGCATTTTTTATTTCTGTAGAATCATAGTAGTGCTCCAACTGTCATTTCTGATCTTAGGAATTTGATTCCCTCTCCCTCTCCCTCTTCCTCCCTTCTTCCCTCCCCACCACCATCAATGTAGCTAAAGGTTTATCAGTTTTGTTGCTTTTCTGAAGAACTCACTTTAAGTTTCTTTGATTTTTCTCTCCTGCTCTTCTAGTCTTTATTTCTTTTTCTCTGATCTAATCTTTCTTATTTCCTTCTTTTTGTTAGCTTTAGGTTGAGTTTTTTCTTCTTTTCCTGTAAGTTGTAAAGTTAGGTTGTTGATTGATATCTTTCTTCTTTTTTAATGTAAAGCATCTTTATAGCTATAATTTCCCTCTGAGCTTTTGCTGCATCCCAAAAGTTTTGATATATAGTGCTGTGGTTTTCACTCATCTCTAGGTACTTTCTAATTTTCCTTCTTATTTTTTTTAAACTGATTGAGACTTGGTCTTTGGCCCAACACATGGTCTATCCTGGAGAATGTACCATGTGCACTTAAGAATGTGTATTCTCTTGTTGTTGCATTGATTATTCTGCACATGTCTATTCTGTATATGTCTATTAGTATTCTGTATGTGTCTGTTAGTTCATTATAGTGTTGTTCGAGTCCTCTTTTATCTTTATTTATCTTCTGTCTGGTTATATCCAATTTTGGGAATGGGTTATTAAAATCTTCCAACTATTGTTGTAGATCTACTTCCCTTCATATATTTTGATCATCTATTATTAGGTGCATAGATTACATCTTACTGTATTAAAACTTTTATTACCATATAATGTCCTTCTTTCACTCTTGTAATCTTTTCTAATTTAAAGTTTATTTTGTGTTATATCAGCACAGCAATCTCCACTCTTTTGGTTACTATTTCCATGGAATATCTTTTTCCTTCCTTTCACTTTCAACCTATTTGTATCTTAGTATACACTAGGGTTATTTTGCCCCCATTCTGCCAAACTCTGCCTTTTAATTGGAGAGTTTAATTCATTTACATTTAAAGTAATTACTGATGAGGAGGGGCTTAATTCTGCCATGTTGCAATTTTTTCTGTAGGTCTTACAGCTTTTTCGTCCTTCATTTCCTGCCATTAATGTCTTCTTTTGTGTTTATCTGTTCCTTTTCTTATGGTGAAACTTCAAGTCCCTTTTCATTTGCTTTAGTGTATAATTTATGTCTACCTTCTTTGTTATTACCCTGGTGAATGCACTTAATATCCTAAAGTTATAACACTAATTTGAATTTATATTAGCTTAACTTTAATAATATGCAAAAACTTTACTTCTATACAGCTCCGTCCCCATCCCCATACAGCTACTGATGTCACAAAAGCACATTTTTCTGCACTGTGTTCAAAAATATAGCCTAATTTTTTAAAAATGCACATGGCTCCTAAATCATGTGAAAGCAAAAAATGAAGTTACAAGAATACTACCTTTTATAATTGCCCATGTATTTACCCTTTTTTTTTTTTTTTTGGTACGCAGGCCTCTCACTGTTGTGGCCTCTCCCATTGCAGAGCACAGGCTCCGGACGCGCAGGCTCAGCAGCCATGGCTCACAGGCCCAGCCATTCCGCGGCATGTGGGATCTTCCCAGACCAGGGCACGAACCCGTGTCCCCTGCATCGGCAGGTGGACTCTCAACCACTGCACCACCAGGGAAGCCCGCCATGTATTTACCTTTAATGGAGGTATTTATTTTTTCATATGGTTTCCAGTTACTGTCTACAGTCCTTTAATTTCAACCTGAAGTACAGACACCCTTTAGCATTTCTTCCCAGGCAGGTCTAGTGGTAACAAACTCCCATAGCTTTTGTTTAAGTGGGAATGCCAAAATTTCTCCTTTGTTTTGCAGGGTATAGGATTCTTGGTGTATAGATATCTTCTTTCAGCATTTGAATATATCAACCCACTGTCTTCTGGCCCTCAACATTTCTGATGAGGAATCTGCTGAAAATCTTATTCAGGATTGATTGTGTGTGACAGGTCATTTCTTGCTGCTTTAAACATTCTCTCTTTGTCTTTCTATAGTTCAATTATAATGTGCCTTGGCATGGGTCTCTGAGTTTATTCTACGTTAGAGTGTGTGGACTTTCTTGGATGATTATATTCATGTTTTTCAGGAAATTTGTTAAGTTTCTGTCTTTATTTCTTCAAATAATCTCTCTTCCCCCTTCTCTCTTTCCTTTCCTTCTGGGACTCCCACAATGTGTATGTTGATCCAATTGATGCTGTCCAACAGGTCCCTTAGGCTCTGTTTGCTTCAAATTCTTTTCCTTCTGTTCCTCAGACTTGAACATTTCAACTGTATTATTTTCAAGTCCACTAATTCTTTTCCCTGCTCAAATCGGCTTCTGAATAACTCTAGCAATTTTTAAATTTTCAGTTATACTTTTCAGCTGCAGAATTTATTTTTGGCTTCTTTTCATGTTTTCTATCTCTTTACTGATACTTCCATTTTGTTTATATATCATTTTCTTGACTTTGTCCACATCTTTCTTTAGTTCTTTGCATATTTTTTTAAGAAGATGTTGGGGGTAGGAGTTTATTAATTAATTTATTTATTTTTCCTGTGTTGGGTCTTCGTTTCTGTGCGAGGGCTTTCTCTAGTTGTGGCAAGCAGGGGCCACTCTTCATCATGGTGCGCGGGCCTCTCACTATCGGGCCTCTCTTCTTGAGGAGCACAGGCTCCAGACGCGCAGGCTCAGTAGCTGTGGCTCACGGGCCTAGTTGCTCCGCGGCATGTGGGATCCTCCCAGACCAGGGCTCGAACCCGTGTCCCCTGCATTAGCAGGCAGATTCTCAACCACTGTGCCACCAGGGAAGCCCTGCATATTTTTAAGATCACTGTTTTAAAGTCTTTATTTAGTAATCTGTCACCTGGTCTTTTTCAGGGACATTTTCTATTCATTTCTTTTCCTTTCAATGGGCCATACTTTCCTGTTTCTTTGTATGCCTTGTGATCTTGTTGTTGTTACTGTTGAAAACTGGACATTTAAGATGATAACTTTGGAAACCAGATTCTCCCACTTCCTCAGGGTTTGATATGGTTGTTTTGTTTTATAACTGTATGGTGCCTCTGTACTGGAGATCATCCTGAGGTGTAAAGTTAGCCTTTTCAGAGCCTGTGTATTTCCCTGGGCATGCACAGTGACCACCTATATTCCCCCTTAAGTGTGGTTGCTTTTGAATGTCTTAGCCCTTGATGTTAGGAATGTAAAATGGTGCAGTGCTGTGGCAAACACTATGGTGGCTCCTCAAAAATTAAATAAAGAATCATCACTTCACCTAGCAATTCCACTTTTGGGTATATACACAGAGGACTAAAAGGAGGGGCTTGAACAGATATTTGTATACTCATGTTCATAACAGCATTATTCACAATAGCAAAAGGTAGAAATAACCCAAATTTCTAGTGATAGATGAAGAGATAAAATGAGATATCTACATACAATGGAATGTTATTCAGTCTTATAAAAAGAAGGAAATTCTGATACATGCTATAACATGAATGAGTCATGAAAACATTACGGTAAGTAAAATAAGACAGACACAATGGGACAAGTACTCTGTGATTACACTTATATGAGGTACCTGGAACAGTCTAATTATACATAGAGACAGAAAGCAAAATGGTGGTTACCAGGGGATGTGGAGAAGGAAAAATGGAGAGTTACTGTTTAATGGCTACAGAGTTTCAATATGAGATGAAGGAAAAATTCAGGAGATGGATAGTGGTGATGGCTGCACAGCAATGTAAATGTACTTAATGTCAATGAACTGTGTTTTTTAAAATGGTTTAAATGATCAATTTATGAACATGTGATACCACTTATATGTAGAATGTGAAGTATGACACAAATGAACATATCTACGAAACAGAAACAGACTCACAGACATAGAGAACACACCTGTGGTTGCCAGGAGGGTGGGGGGAGGGAAGGATTGGGAGTTTGGGATTAGCAGATGCAAACCATTATATATAGAATGGATAAACAACAAGGTTCTACTGTATAGCACAGAAAACTATATTCAATATCCTGTGATAAACCATAATGAAAAGGAATATGAAAAAGAATATCTACATAACTGAATCACTTTGCTGTACAGCAGAAATTAACACATTGTAAATCAACTACAATAAAATTTTTTTAAATGGTCAACTTCTGTTATGTATATTTTAATATAATAAATAAAACGGCAGCAAGAATACTATGATTCATTTATAAACAAGTATTTATATGTAAGTACAAATACAGACAGAAATGTATCTGAAACGATGATCACCAAAATGCTTGTGGCTGTTATCTCTGGGTGGTAGGATTTCAGAGTGATTTTAACTTTCTTATTTATACTTATCTGCATCAGTGTGTGTATTATTACCTTTATAGTCATGGGGGTAAAAATGCAAGCTAACTATGTTCATTTGAGGAGAGGGGCAAAATGAATGTTCTAAATTCACTCCAGTATTGCCTATTATGAGTGCTCTACATGTGTTACATTTGGCTGAAAGCTAAAAATGTGGACTACCTTGAGTCCTCCATAAGAAGATAAGAACTACTTGTAGTTATACTTTGCTTTAAGTTACTACTATTTTTCTTTAAATGTTTTACTGAAGTATATCATATGTACATACATATATCACACACATAACCATAAAGCCACATAAACTGTCACAAATTAAACACACCCATGTAACTAGGAATCAGATGAAGGAACAAAATATTACCAACATAACGTGAAGTCCTTTTATGTCCCTAATAATCCACCATGCCCCCAACAAGGGAAACCAATATCCTGACTTCTAAGAGCATAGAACAGTCTTGCAGGTACTCTTTTTTTCACTAATATATTCTTTAAATCCATTAGCCTTGACTGCTAACATAAAACCAAATGAGGATTGGTTCAAGATGGTGGAGTAGAGGGACATGCGCTCACTCCCTCTTGCGAGAGCACTAGAATCAACAACTAACTGCTGAACAATCATTGACAGGAAGACACTGGAACTCACCAAAAAAAGATACCCCACATCCAAAGACAAAGGAGAAGCCGCAATGAGATGGTAGGCGGGGCACAATCACAATAAAATCAAATCCCATAAGTGCTGGGTGGGTGACTCACAAACTGGAGAACACTTATACCATGGAAGTCCACCCACTGGAGTGAAGGTTCTGAGCCCCACGTCAGGCTTCCCAACCTGGGGGTCAGCAATGGGAGGAGGAATTTCCAGAGCATCAGACTTTGAAGGCTAGAGGGATTGATTGCAGGACTTCGACAGGACTGGGGGAAACAGAGACTCCACTCTTGGAGGGCACACACAAAGTAGTGTGCACACCAGGACCCAAGGGGAAGGAGCAGTGACCCCATAGGAGACTGAACCAGACCTGTCTGCTAGTGTCAGAGGGTCTCTTGCAGAGGCGGGGGTGGCTGTGGCTCACTGCGGGGACAAGGACACTGGCAGCAGAAGTTCTGGGAAGTACTCATTGGCATAAGCCCTCCCGGAGTCTGCCATTAGCCTTACCAAAGACCTATAGGCTCCAGTGCTGGGTTGCCTCAGGCCAAACAACCAACAGGGAGGGAACTCAGCCCCACCCAACAGCAGACAAGCAGATTTAAGTTTTACTGAGCTCTGCCCACCAGAGCAACACCCAGCTCTACCCACCACCAGTCCCTCCCATCAGGAAGCTTGCATAAGCCTCTTAGATAGCCTCATCCACCAGAGGGCAGACAGCAGAAGCAAGAAGAACTACAATCCTGAAGCCTGTGGAATGAAAACCACATTCACAGAAAGATAGACAATATGCAAAGGCAGAGGACTATGTACCAGGTGAAGGAACAAGATAAAACCCCAGAAAAACAACTAAATGAGTGGAGATAGGCAACCTCCCAGAAAAAGAATTCAGAATAATGATAGTGAAGATGATCCAGGACCTCAGAAAGAGAATGGAGGTGAAGATTGAGAAGATGCAAGAAATGTTTAACAAAGATCTAGAAGAATTAAAGAACAAACAAACAGAAGTGAACAATACAATAACTGAAATGAAAAATACACTAGAAGGAATCAATAGCAGAATAACTGAGGCAGAAGAATGGATAAATGAACTGGAAGACAGAATGGTGGAAATCACTGCCACAGGAAAGAATAAAGAAAAAAGAATGAAAAGAAGTGAAGACAGCCTAAGAGACCTCTGGTACAACATCAAATGCATGAACATTTGCATTATAGGGGTCCCAGAAGGAGAAGAGAGAGAGAAAGCACCCGAGAAAATATTTGAAGAGATTATAGTCGAAAACTTCCCTAACATGGGAAAGGAAATAGCCATCCAACTCCAGGAAGTGCAGAGAATCCCAGGCAGGATAAATCCAAGGAGAAACACACCAAGACACATAGTACTCAAACTGACAAAAATTACAAAGAAAAATTATTAAAAGCAACAAGGGAAAAAATGACAAATAATATACAAGGGAACTCCCATAAGGTTAACAGCTGATTTCTCAGCAGAAACTCTACAAGCCAGAAGGGAGTGGCATGATATACTTAAAGTAATGAAAGGGAAGAACCTACAACCAAGATTACTCTACCTGGCAAGGATCTCATTCAGATTTGATGGAGAAATCAAAAGCTTGAGCACCACCAAACCAGCTCTACAACAAATGCCAAAGAAACTTCTCTAAGTAGGAAACACGAGAGAAGAAAAGGACCTACAGAAACAAACCCAAAACAATTAAGAATATGGTAACAGGAATATACATATCGATAATTACCTTAAATGTGAATGGATTAAATGCTCCATCCAAAAGACACAGGCTCGCTGAATGGATACAAAAACAAGATCCATATATATGCTGTCTACAAGAGACCCACTTCAGAACTAGGGGAACATACAGACTGAAAGTGATGGAAAAAGATATTCCATGCAAATGGAAATCAAAAGAAAGCTGGAGTTGCAATACTCATATCAGATAAAACAGAATTTAAAATAAAGAATGTTACAAGAGACAAGGAAGGACACTACATAATGATCAAAGGATCAATCCAAGAAGAAGATATGACAATCATAAATATATATGCAACCAACACAGGAGCACCTCAATACACAAGGCAAATGCTAACAGCTATAAGAGGGAATCGACAGTAACACAATAATAGTGGGGGACTTTAACACCTCACTTACACCAATGGACAGATCATCCAGACAGAAAAATAAGGAAACAAAAGCTTTAAATGACACAACAGACCAAAGAGATTTAATTCATATTTATAGGACATTCCATCCGAAAACAGCAGATTACACTTTTGTTTCAACTGAGCATGGAACACTGTCCAGGACAGATCACATCTTGGCTCACAGATCAAGCCTTGGTAAATGTAAGAAAACTGAAATCCTACCAAGCATTTTTCTGATCACAAGGCTATGAGATCAGAAATAAATTTCAGGGGAAAAAATGTAAAAAACACAAACACATGGAGGCTGGAGGCTAAGCAATACATTACTAAGTAACCAAGAGATCACTGAAGAAATCAAAGAGGAAATCAAAAAATACCTAGAGACAAATGACAACAAAAACATGATGATCCAAACGATGCAGAAAAAGCAGTTCCAAGAGGGAAGTTTATAGCTATACAATCCTACCTCAAGATACAAGAAAAATCTCAAATAAACAATCTAACCTTACACCGAAAGGAACTAGAGAAAGAAGAACAAAAACTCCCCAAAGTTAGTAGAAGGAAAGAAATCGAGATCAGAGCAGAAATAAATGGAATACAAACAAAGAAAACAATAGCAAAGATCAATAAAACTAAAAGCTGGTTCTTTGAGAAGATAAACAAAATTGATAAACCTTTAGCCACACTCATCAAGAAAAAGAGGGTGAGGACTCAATAAAATTAGAAATGAAAAAGGAGAAGTTACAAAGGACACTGCAGAAATACAAAGCATAAGAGACTACTACAAGCACCTCTTGCCAATAAAGTGGACAACCTGGAAGAAATGGACAAATTCTTAGAAATGTATAACCTTCCAAGACTGAATCAGGAAGAAATAGAAAATATAAACTGACTAATCACAAGTAATGAAATTGAAACTGTGATATAAAATCTTGCAACAAAGAAAACTCCAGGACCAGATTTCTTCCCAGGTAAATGCTATCAAACATTTAGAGAAGAGCTAACATCCATCCTTCTCAAGCTCTTCTAAAAAAACTGCAGAAGAAGAAACACTCCCAAACTCATTCTACGAGGCCACCATCACCCTAATACCAAAACCAGACAAAGACACGACAAAAAGAGGAAATTACAGACCAATATCACTGACGAATATAGATGCAAAAATCCTCAACAAAATACTAGCAAACAGAATCCAACAACACATTAAAAGGATCATACACCATGATCAAGTGGGATTTATCCCAGGGATGCAAGGATTCTTCAATATGTGCAAATCAATCAATGTGATACACCATATTAACAAATTGAAGAAGAAAAACCATACGGTCATCTCAAAAGATGCAGAAAAAGCTTTTGACAAAATTCAAACCCCATTTATGAAAAAAACTCTCCAGAGAGTGGGCATAGAGGGAACCTACCTCAACATAATAAAGTCCATGTACGACAAACCCACAGCAACATCATTCTCAATGGTGAAAAACTAAAAGTATTTCCTCTAAGATCAGGAACAAGACAAGGATGTCCACTCTCATCACTATTATTCAACATAGCTTTGGAAGTCCTAGCCACAGCAATCAGAGAAGAAAAAGAAATAAAAGGAATACAAATTGAAAAAGAAGAAGTAAAACTGTCACTGCCTGCAGATGACATGACACTATACATAGAGCATCCTAAAGACGCCACCAGAAAACTACTAGTGCTAATCAATGAATTTGGTAAAGTTGCAGGATAGAAAATTAATGCACAGAAATCTCTTGCCTTCCTATACACTAACAACGAAAGATCAGAAAGAGAAATTAAGGAAACACTCCTATTTACCACTGCAACAAAAAGAATAAAATACCTAGGAATAAACCTACCTAGGGAGACAAAACACCTGTATGTAGAAAACTATAAGACACTGATGAAAGAAATTAAAGATGATACAAACAGATGGAGAGATATACCATGTTCTTGGATTGGAAGAATCAATATTGTGAAAATGACTATAGTACCCAAAGCAACCTACAGATTCAATGCAATCCCTATCAAATTAGCAATGGCATTTTTTATAGAATTTGAACAAAAAATCTTAAAATTTGTATGGAGACACAAAAGACCCCCAATAGCCAAAGCAATCTTGAGGGAAAAAGACTTGGAGGAATCAGACTCCCTGACTTCACACTATTCCACAAAGCTACTGTAATCAAAATAGTATGGTACTGTCACAAAACCAGACACACAGATCAATGGAAAAGAATAGGGAGCCCAGAAATGAACCACAGGCTTATGGTCAATACGTCTATGACAAAGGAGGCAAGGATATACAATGGAGAAAAGACAGTCTCTTCAATAAGTGGGGCTGTGAAAATTGGACAGCTACATGTAAAAGAATGAAATTAGAACACTCCCTAACACCACACAGAAAAATAAACTCAAAATGGATTAAAGACATAAACGTAAAACAAGACAGTATAAAACGCTTAGTGGAAAACAAAGGAAGAACACTCTTTGACATAAATCACAGCAAGATCTTTTTGGACCCACCTCCCAGAGTAATGGAAATAAAAACAAAAATAAACAAGTGGGACCTAATGAAACTTAAAATCTTTTGCACAGCAAAGGAAACCATAAAAAAGACGAAAAGACAACCCTCAGAATGGGAGAAAATATTTGCAAATGAATCAACAAAGGATCAATCTCCGAAATATATCAACAGCTCATGCAGCTCAATATGAGAAAAACAAACAACCCAATTCTAAAATATGTAGAAGACCTAAATAGACATTTCTCCAAAGAAGACACACAGATGGCCAAGAAGCACATGAAAAGCTGCTCAACGTCACTAATTACTAGAGAAATGCAAATCAAAACTACAATGAGGTATCACCTCACATCGGTTAGAATGGGCATCATCAGAAAATCTACAAACAACAAATGCTGGAGAGGGTGTGGAGAAAAGGGCACCCTCTTGCACTGTTGGTGGGAATGTAAATTGATACAGCCACTACGGAGAACAGTATGGAGGTTCCTTAAAAAACTAAAAATAGAATTACCATATGATCCAACAATCCCACTACTGGGCATATACACACAGAAAACTGTAATTCAAAAAGACACATGCACCCCAATGTTCACTGCAGCACTATTTACAATAGCCAGGTCATGGAAGCAACCTAAATGTCCACTGACAGACGAATGGATAAAGAAGATGTGGTACATGTATACAATGGAGTATTACTCAGCCGTAACAAGGAATGAAACTGGGTCATTTGTAGAGATGTGGATGGACCTAGAGACTGTCATAGAGTGAAGCAAGTAAGAGAGAGAAAAACAAATATCGTATATTAACACATATATGTGGAATCTAGAAAAATGGTACAGATGAACCAGTTTGCAGGGCAGAAATAGAGACACAGATGTAGAGAACAAATGTATGGACACCAAGGGGGGAAAGCAGGGGGTGGGGTGGTGGTGAGATGAATTGGGAAATTGGGATTGACATATACACTAATATGTATAAAATAGATAACTAATAAGAACTTGCTGTATAAAAATAAAGAAATAAAATTCAAATCAACGACTAAACAAAGCTATGTAATCTAAAAAGAAAAAAAACAAAAACACACAAAAAAACAAATCAAAGACTTTGAAAGTGTTTCAGTGGTTAACCTTCATATGCAAGTAACATTTAAAGCAATCACATTATTTCAAAGTTATACTTTGTCTAAAGTAACCCCCACCCTCCTTTTTTGGTATCACTATAAATGTAGTAAATTGTCTACTATATGCCAAGTACTGTCGTAAACATTTTACATACATTCACAGATTTAATTGTCAGTACAGTTCTGTGAGATTCAAAGAATTTTAATAGGGACAGGTGGCTAATTGATAGCAGTGATGGTTTAAATCTGGTAGTGTAAGGACTCCAAAACCCACTATTATTTTTCTGATATCATGTTAGTTAACTAATAAATTGCTATGAATGAGAAATAACAGGAACCATGAGGAGAAAGACAGAGCTTGAAGATCATTTAACCAGATAAATGAGTTATGGATGTGAGAAGGTATACAATAAGCAAAGCACAAAACAGGAATAAACAGGGTTTGTGAGACACTAACTGAATTTATGTGGTTTCTAAAGATGACATGAATCAATTGTTTGTGCTATTACTGTCATACATTGTCATAGTTCTACATATGTTTTATGCCCCATATTATTACTTTTACTTTAAACAGTCAATAATTATTAAAAAGAAACTCTTAAAAGAGAAAAACATTATATTTACTTACATACTTATAATTTCCAGCATGCTTCATTCCTCTGGGTAAATCCAAATTTGTATCTGGTATGATTTTCCTTCAGCTTACAACTTCCTTTAACGTTTCTTGTACTGTAGACCTACTAGCAACAAATTCTCTTGGCTTTTGTATACAAGTATCTTTACTTCTCCTTTGAATGCTGTTTTCATTGGACTCAGAATTCTAGGATAATGTGGGTATTTTTCTTTTATTGTATCAAAGATGTTTTGGTTCGTATTGTTTCTGATAATAAAATTTTAATCATTACCCTTTCCTCAGACTGTTTTATCTCTTTATTGTTACCTTTCAGTAATTTGCTTATGATACGTCCTGGCAAGGTTTTCTTTGTGTTTATCCCGTTTGAAATTGGAGTTCCTTGGATCTGTGGGTTTACAGTTTTCATCAGCTATTATATCATGTGATCCTTTCTGCACTCTTTTCCTTCTGAGACTCAAATTACATGTTGGATCATTTGATTTTTTTTTTTTTTTACTTTTTTCTCTCAGTACTGCAGTTTGGATAGTTTGTATTACTATCTTTGATTTCACTGATCATGTTTTCTGTAGTGTATAATCTGCTTGTTCAACCCATTCAGTGAAGCTTTCATTTTACTTCACTTTATTCTAGATCTTTCATCTGAGTTCTACTTTGTTCTTTTCAATATCTTCTATTTACCTCTTCATTATGTTCATGTTTTCCTTTGAAACATATGTTCATTATGTTTTCCTCTAAATCCCTCAACATATTATAATAGCTGCTTAAAATCCCTGTCTGCTTATTCATTTGATCATCTATTTTTTTTCTGGGTCTATTTATATTTCCTGATTTTTCTCTTGATTTTGGGTCACACTTTCCTAGTAACTTTTCATTGGATGTTGAACACTCTAAATGTTTCATTTTGGGGTATCTGCAATTTTGGTAGTTCAGCCTTAAAGAGCTTTAAAGAATGTTCAGCTTTATTTTGGTAGTTCAGCTTTCAAGACTTCTTTTAATTTTTATTTATTTTTATTTTTTTTAAATTAATTTTTATTGGAGTATAGTTGCTTTACAATGTTGTGTTAGTTTCTACTGTACAACAAAGTGAATCAGCTCTACATATATATATATATATACATATATATATATATATATATATATATATATATATATATATATATATATATCCTCTTTTTTGGATTTCCTTTCCATTTAGGTCACCACAGAGCACTGAGTAGAGTTCCTGTGCTATACAGTAACAGATCTGCTTTTAAGCTTTGTTGGTGTGGGCATATGGTAGCCTTTAAGCTAGGGCTACTTTCACCTTAATATTAAGGCATGACCCTTCTGCAGTCTCTACTGAATGCCCCAGATATTCAACAAAGTCTCTTTACTGTGTCTGGTCAGAACTCTACCATCTCTCAATCCTCTGTTAACTCTGGGAACTGTTTAGCTTATAGCCCCCTCCTGGTAGTTGTTCTGTCCCCAGGAACTGTTCTTTGCCTAGGCTCCTAAAATCGCATTCTAAGTATGCACAGCTTAGTAGTCAGCTAAAGACTCATTGGGACTCTGTGCGGATATTTACAGCTTTTTCTTTGGATATTGCTCTTGCTCTGATACTCTGCCCCACAAGTTCCAGCCACTGCAGCCTCCCTGAACCCTAGTCTCTTCCTCCTTAATTCAGTGAGAATACCACACTCTGCTTGGAATCTCATTCCACATGCTATGACCCAGAAAGTCTCCCTAGGCAGAAAATGAGGACCATATTAGGGCTCTCTCCTTTTGTTTCCCTTTTCTCACTGATCAAAATCCTGCACTGACAGTTATCCAAAGTTTGAAAACAGATGTTTCACAGCTTTTGTCCAGTTTTTTCTTTATTTACAATGGAGTGCAAGTTCAAATCCATAACCATTACTCCATCATGGCTATGAATGTAATTCCCCTCTGTAATTATTTTTTATTTATTTACTTTTGGAATATCCTATTTACAAGTATTTTTTCCATTTTTATCTTTTTAATTGAAGTATAGCTGCTGTACAATATTATATAAGTTACAGATGTACAAGTTACTATTTGTACAGATGTATCGATAGTGATTCACAATTTGTAAAGGCTTTACTCCATTTACAGTTATAAAATATTGGCTATATTCCCCATGTTGTATAATATATCCTTGTAGCTTATTTTATACCTAATAGTTTGTACGTTTTACTTCCCTACCCCTATACTGCTATTCTAATTCTTTTTTTAAAAGGAGTGATATGGTGATACCTCTGTTATTAATTTTTCTCCAATCATGAAAGTGTTAAAAATCATAAAAGTTTTAAATGTTACTCTTTGCAAGTCACCTTAGTTTTAAGTAGTACTCAACAATAATCAACTTTATTTAGAAACATATTTTGCTCAATTTACAGCCATGCTAAGATAAACTGTAGTGAAAATGGAACTGCATTCCTTACATACAATTTATTTAATTTGAATTCCATAAAGCCATTTCTTTGTAAGTAAGATGAGGTTGCTTTACATTTTTTTTCAAATGGCTTAAAACAACAAAAATTTATTCTTTAATTGTGGTGATCAGAAGTCTAAAATCGGGACTTCCCTGATGGTCCAGCAGTTGGGACTCCATGCTCCCAAAGCAGGGGGCCCGGATTCGATCCCTGGTCAGGGAACTAGATCCCACATGCCGCAAACTAAGAGCCTGCATGCCGCAACTAAAAGATCCCGCATGCGGCAATGAAGATCCTGTGTGCCGCAACTAAGACCCGGCACAGCCCAATAAATATTCAAAAACAAAAACAAAAAAGAAGTCTAAAATCCAGGTGTTGGAAGGGCTGTGTTTCTTCTAGAAGCTTCAGGGAAGAATCCATTTCCTTGTCATTTCTAGTTTCTAGAGGTCAACTGCATTCCTTAGCTTGTGTCTTCTTCCTCCATCTTCAAAGCATAGCACTCTAACATCTGGTTCTGTGGTCACATCTCCTTTTCTCTCACTTTTTCTCAACATACTGCCTCCCTCTCATAAGGACTCTTATAAGCCCACCCAGATAGCCCAGGATTAATCTCCCCACCTCAAGATCCTTAATTTAATCAAATCTGCAAGTTTCCTTCTGCTATGTAAGGTAACATATTCACAGGTTCTGGGGATTAGGACGTGGACATCTTTAGAAGGCCATTATTCTGTCTACCACAGAATGTGAGCGCCTGCTTTGTTTCCAACAGTAACCTGGACTCTAGGAAATCACAGATGAATGAACATGGCCTCTCCCCCTTGAATAGCTCAATGCCAGGCTGGGGGAAAGATTTTAGTTCTTATCAAATGTAAAGATCTTTGAGTTGATTTTATCTTGTTTTTATTACTATAATTAGAAAGCAAATAATTAGGGCAGCCATAAATAATTAATATAAACTATGTTTCATAGATGTAGATACAGTTTACTTTTATGAACTAATGCAAAATACACCAAGATAAAGAATAGGAGATGTAAAATAATAATTTACCTCTTATTTGCCTGTCAACAACTCTCATTTCCTTTCTTATCTTCAATGACCATTCATTCACCTGGGAAAAATTTTACAAAAGGAATTATAAGAGAAGTCAATATCCCCAATTCACCACATTTTAAAGAATTTTATATTAATTCTACATTTATTCCTGACACAAGCTAGAAATAATATAAACCTATTTTAGAAGAAACAGCCTTAGGGCCAAATTCCTTTTTTTTCTTCTCTGGCCAAATTCTGTTTTTTTTTTCCATCTTTTTATTCACAGTACATAGAAGTCTCAAACTAGGCAAAGATTCCTATCTGAAGGCAGTATGAAGCACTTTATACAAGCTCCCCAAGAAAGTTCAGTACCCTGCAGGTATATAAAAATTGTTCATGAGGTGCCATGGGCATAGAAAGGTTTCATGGGCATCAGAAGATTTTCAATTTCTATACATAATTATTAAAAAAAACCTTCTCTGCCTATGTGATAAGAATTCACCTTTTCCTTCTCCCCTTTGACAATTACATTCTTTCATTTTACAAAAGAAATATATTCCTCTAACCTATGTGTCTCTTCTTATCATGATAGGTTTCCCTGAGAGGCAAAAACCTCTGAAGCACTAAACATAGGGCCAACTAGAAATACTGCTATAGGTGTTGAAAAAGTAGTGAATGACTCTAATTATTACCAAATTCTTATGCATTTCTTTCTAATTCTTCAGTTTCAAAAATGAAGGAAAATCTGAGTTATCAGCTGATAAATCATTAAAACTAAATTTTAATCAATTATTGCTTTTTGGCATATGACACAGAAGTTCAAAAAACTCAGTGACACTGACACAGAAAAATCCTTTCCACTACCTACCATCTACTTATTTATATTAACAATGTTTCTCATCATTTGAGTCTAATAAAACATAAAATAGGGCTTTCTTCTAGTTGAGGTGCCTCACAATGAGGCTGTCTTCTCTACATCACAGCCATGCCATCCAAGGACCCTCTGCAGTTGGCGCAGCCCTTCAGACGCAAGATGACGACCACAGCCATGGCACACTGGCTCCTTAGGTGAATGGGTTACCCCCAGAGATGATCCAACCATGCACAGCTACAATACAGCTACAATACAAGTTACTGGTACCGGTTCTGCTTCTGGACAAGGAGCAATTTGCTGGCATGGACCTCAGTGTCTGTGTGAAGGGTGGCGGTCATGCAGCCCAGCTTTTGCAATCCACCAGTCCACCTCCAAAGCCCTGGTGATCTTACTATCAGAAATATGTGGATAGGCTTCCAAAAAGATCAAAAACATCCTCATCCTGTATGACTGGACATCGCTAGTAGCTGCAAATTCAAACATTTGGAGACCCTGGTGTCTGCAATTACTACCAGAAATCCTACCAATAAGCCCATCATGAGGATCAGGGTTCATCTTTATAATAAAAAATGGTTGTGGGATTTAAGGTAAAAAACAATAAAACAGGAATGGAATTGATGCTAACCCTTTAGCATTCATCCATGAATACATGAACTAAATGGCATTAAAAAATTAATATCCTGGGCTTCCCTGGTGGCGCAGTGATTGAGAGTCCGCCTGCTGATGCAGGGGACACGGGTTCGTGCCCCAGTCCGGGAAGATCCCACATGCCGCGGAGTGGCTAGGCCCGTGAGCCATGGCCACTGAGCCTGCGCCTCCGGAGCCTGTGCTCCGCAACGGGAGAGGCCACAACAGTGAGAGGCCCGTGTACAGCAAAAAAAAAAAAAAAAAAATCATATCCTTAAGATGTATTTCCAATAAATTTCACTTTTTAATGACTTTAAAATTATTTAACAAAATCTGTAAAATATTTATTATTCATCAACTCTAATAACTCCACCCAGATGAAATATTAAAGCACTTAAAACTGTATGGTTATACAATTTTAAAAGTTAATGTTAGCTTTAAATATATATATATTTTTAAATGAAATTCATGTAACTATACTTAGCCATTTTTTAAATAAATTTGATTTATTTATTTATTTTTAAAATTTTGGCTGCTTTGGGTCTTCGTTGCTGTGCACAGGCTTTCTTTAGTTGTCGCGAGCGGGGGCTACTCTTTGTTGTGGTGTGCGGGCTTCTCATTGTGGTGGCTTCTCTTGTTGCACTGCATGGGCTCTAGGCACATGGGCTTCAGTAGCTGTGGCACGCAGGCGCAGTAGTTGTGGCACATGGGCTCTAGAGCGCAGGCTCAGTAGTTGTGGCACATGGGCTTAGTTGCTCCACAGCATGTGGGGTCTTCCTGGACCAGGGCTTGAATCCGTGTCCCCTGCATTGGCAAGCAGATTCTTAACCACTGCGCCACCAGGGAAGCCCTACTTAGCCATTTTAAAATGTACAATTCAGTGGCATTTAGTGCCTTTACAATGCTGTGCAATCAACAGTTCCCTATAGTCTCAGAAATTTTTCAATATATCAGAAGAACACACTATAACCTATAAATAATCTTCCCCTATGACCATCCTCCCTCCCATTCCCTGGCAAAAACTAATTTGCTTTTATGTCTTTTGATATGCTTATTTTGATATTTAATACAAAAGAAATCATATAATATGTGGTTTTTTGTGTCTGGCTTTTTTCATTAGGTATAGTGGTTTTGAGGTTCATCTATGTTGTACCATGTATCAACATTTTTAGTTTTTTTTTTTTTTGATGTGGACCATTTTTAAAGCCTTTATTGAATTTGTTAAAATACTGCTTCTGTTTTATGTTTTAGTTTTTTGGCTGCGAGGCATGTGGGATCTTAGCTCCCTGACCAGGGATCAAACCCTCACCCCCTGCACTGGAAAGTGAAGTCTTAACCACTGGACTGCCAGGGAAGTCCCTATCAACATTTTTTATGGCTGAATATTACATTGAGTGTACATACAACACAAATTGTTTATCCATTCACCCAGTGATGGACATTTGGGTTGCTTCTATGTTTTGGTTACTGTGAATATGAACATCTGTATACAAGTATTTGTTTAAGTACCTATTTTCAATTCTTTTGGGTATAAACCTAGGAGTGAAATTGCTGGGTCATATGATAGTTCTATTTTATATTTTTGAGGAACTCCACAACTTTTTTTCAAAGGGGCTTCACCATTTTACATTCCCACAAGCAATGTACAAGGGTTCCTATTTCTCCACATCCTTATCAACATTTATCTTCCAATTTTTTGATTATAGCCAATCTGTTGGACCTGTTGAAAGAGCATCTCACTATGATTTTGATTTGCGTTTCCTTAATGACCAATAAAGTTGAATATCTTTTCATGTGTTTGTTGGCCATTTGTATATCTCCTTTGGAGAAATGTCTATTGATGTCTTCTATCCATTCAGCTGTCTTTTTATTGTTAAGTTATATGAGTACTTTATACATTCTGATAGTAAACCCTTATCAGATATATAATTTGCAAATATTTTCTCCCATTCCATAGTTTATCTTTTTACTTGTTTGATACTGTCCTTTGATACACAAAAGCTGTTAATGAATTCCAATTTGTCTATTTTTTTCTTCTGTTGCTTGTGCTTTTGGTGTTATAGCAAAAGAATCCATTTCCAGATATGAGGTCATGAAGGCTTACCTTTATGTATTTTCTGAGTTTTATAGTTTTAGGTCAAAGACTTTAATTTCGGTCTTTGATCCAAGTTAATTTCTGTATATGGAGTGAGGCAGGGGCCCAGCTTCGTTTCTTAACATGTGGATATCCACTTGTCACAGACCTTGTTGAAGAGACTATCTTTCTCTCACTGAATGATCTTGGCACCCTTATAGAAAATCAACTGGCCACAGATGTATGGGTTTACTTCTGGGATCTCAATCCTATTCCATTGACTGATCTATACATCTATCCTTATGCTAATACCACAGTTTTAGTTACTATAGCTTTATGGTAAGTTTTGGAATCTTGAACTGTGGGTCCTCCAAATTTGTTTTTCTTTCTCAGTATGGTTTTGGCTATTTGGAACCTGTTGTATTCCATGTGAATTTGTGGCTCAACTTTTCCATTTCTGCAAGAAAGGCATTTGGAGTTTTGACAGGCACTGCACTGAATCTGCAGATCACTTTGGTGGTACGGCCATCTTAACAACATTAAGTCTTGCAATCCATAAACTTGGAATTTCTTCCTGTAATTTTTTGTAGTTTTCAGTGTACAAAAGTACTGTTTCTTTGGTTAAATTTATCCCTCAGTATTTTATCATTTTGGATGCTACTGTAAATGAAATTTTAAAATTTCCCTTTTAGATTTTTCATTGCTAGTATAAAGAACACAACTGATTTTTAAAATATTTACCTTGAAACCTGCAACTCTGTTGAATTCACTTATAACTAATTTTCTGGTGCACGAGGAATCTTTAGCATATTCTATCTGTGGAATCATGTTATCTGCAAATTAATAGGTTTACTTCTTATCAGTGTGGGTGCTTTTTATTCCTTTCTCTTGCTCAACTGCTCTGGCTAGGACTTCTAATGCAATGTTGATTAGTAGCAAAACATCTGGTGTCTTTGTCTTGTTCCTGATCTTAGGGAAAAAGCTTTCAGTCTTTCACAATTTATAATGTATAATGAAGTATAAGGTTAGCTGTCGATTTTCATAAATGCCCTTTATCATGTTAGGGAAGCTCCCTTCTATTCCTAGTTCGCTGAGTGTTTTTATCATAAAAAGTATTTACATATTTTTGTTCCAAGTATAGTTATTTCAAGCATAAAAGTATTACATTAGGAGAAATCTATAGGAGAAAGTGGAATAGAAAAAAATAGAGATTCTCGTTCAAAGAGAAAAAAAAAATGAAAACTGTCTGACTATAAATAAGAACTTGTGCATGTATGTTTTAAATGAACATTGATAGGTATCGAATCTCTGTGATACTTTTAGAAGTGTCCTAACAATTCTATTCAAACACAACAACATTTACTATATACAAAAAATCATACCATTTGCAACTGTTAAAACTCATGATAAAAATATAAAATACTGATTTACAAATGTCCAAGGGGAACACAGGTACTCAAAATTACTGTAGGTGATACATCCAGAAATATGAAGACACTGTTATAATCTAACCAGAACTTTCAGAAAGAGCAGGAAAGAAAATTCAACGTTCAAACAGTCAAATGTTTACTGAGCACCCACTACAACCTGTTCAATGTGCTAGGCACCACTCAATGTGCTAGTGATACAGCAGGAGACGATATAAAGAATTATGAACCTACATTCTAATGAGGACAGACAATAAGCAAATAAACATGTAAATGTATACTAGGTCAGAAAATTAGTGCTAGGGAGAAAAATAAAGCAAGGAAGTAGGACAAGGGGAGTTGGGAAAGGATTACTTTATACGTGAAGATGAAAGAAAGTTCAATGGCTGAGGTGACTTTTGAGAAGAGACCTGAAGACACCTGCAAGGGAACCATGTGACTATCCACTATCCAGATAGGGGGAGGGGCTATGGCATTTTACTCTGTGTAAGAACAAAAGCCACTAAGAGACCTAGGCAAAAGAGTGTCCTTCAATACAGACTAAGGAATGGGGGTACAAGACCAGGTTTGATTAAATAATTTTTAAAATTAATTTATTTATTTATCTTTGGCTGCACTGAGTCTTCGCTGCTGCGCACAGGCTTTCTCTAGTTGAGGTGAGCAGAAGCTACTCTTCGTTGCAGTGTGCAGGTTTCTCATTGTGGTAGCTTCTCTTGTTGCGGAGCATGGGCTCTAGGTGTGCGGGCTTTAGTAGTTGTGGCATGTGGGCTCTAGAGCACAGGCTCAGTAGTTGCGGTACACGGGCTTAGTTGCTCCACGGCATGTGGAATCTTCCAGGACCAAGGCTCGAACCCATGTCCCCTGCATTGGCAGGCAGATTCTTAACCCCTGAGCTACCAGGGAAGTCCCTGATTAAATAATTTTTGTTTGAACTAGCACCTTTAATATAACTATTTCATTTCAGGTTTATAGAAAAATATTTATCATCTATTACACATAAATAATCATATAAGGCAGTGAACTACTCCTAATCCTGTATATGATACACTAAATCTGTTTAATTTTTTTTTCCAGCAGTTACTGGAATTCCAGGAACAATGCCTAGTATAAATTTCACAATGCAAATTTATACCTGAAAATTAGGCAGAATGAACAACTGCAGTGGTTTTTAAGCTTGTTTTTAGTAGCAGAATCCTTCAAATAAGTGTAACATGGAACTCCACAGATACAAAAAAGATTATGATAATGTACATTTATCACGTAGGTTCAGGTTCAAAACTTTTACTAATATAAAGCAAATAAATGAGAATACTCTGTCCCGATGAAAGATAAAACTCTAAATTAGTTGTTACGATGTTATACCAACTTCAGCATCCAGTGTCTTCCGTATTGTTTTACATGTCTAGTATTGAAAAATTCTAATTCAAAGAGATTAAGAAACTATTTTATTACATCTGTTTACCATTACAGTTACTTAACAATTTGCCTTTTAATTTAAGGCTGTCCATTGTTTAAATGAATCTAGAAGACTGAAAGCAAAGTCATTTAAAAATGGTTGTTTCAAAATTTATCATTACATTATATAACTGCTCATGTTCATTAAGGGGTGAACATTCAATTTAAGACAATAAATGGCAACAGTGAAATGACTTTTGTAAAAACACACTGCTGCATTGTTTGCAGTAGCGAAAGTCTAGAAATTACCTAAATGTATATCAACAGCAGACTAGTTAAACACATAAGAGAATTTCCATAAGTGAACAGTATATTCTAATTAAAGAGAGAAAGGCAATTCACTGAGGACTACCCATGGAATTAATTCTCAAAATATAAATGAAAATAGCAAGGTAAAGAATGTGTACAGTATAACATTACATATGTTAAAGGGAGAGAAAGAGGAAAGAGAGGGAGAGGCTAAAGGAGAGAAGGAAGGAGCAGGAAAGGGGAGGAAGAGAGGGAGGTGAAAAAAGGGAGAGAGATATATAAATATGTCTCTATACATTCATATATTATGGAATATCGATAGAAAAATCCACAGGAAATTAGGCTGTCTTCAAAGATAGAAACTGAATTAATTTGTGAACAAGAGTGAAAGGGAGATTTACTTTTTCCTGTAATTTAGGATACACTTTGCTGCCTCTTGAATTTTATAATATGTGCAAATATAACCTATTTCAAGAAATACTTCTTAAAAAAATAACATAAAAAAAATTATGAAGAAAGTCCAGGTTCAGAAGCTGTTTTAAATCATCCCTGTTTGGAATAAATACTTTAAAATTCTACCTTGTAATATTAGAATATTCATTAAGGCTATTTTTAAAAAATTGCTTTAGATGCCACACAGTCTTCTCTGTTAGACAACTACCCAAAACTTTAAAATAGTTCAATGTGAACCCAAATTTTGCTTCACTTTCGTAAGTGACAACCAGCAGTTTCTAAAATTAAAAAGTTTTAAAAAGTAAAATGTATGACAAATGATGATAATTGAAGACTAAAGTCAACCTGTCTTCATTATAGGGGAAAATAGTAATTAATTTACCTACTTTTATTTCCAAACCAGAATAACAAGTTTTCTGATTTAGTGCAAAATGTATTTTCATCTCTGTAAAAAGACTTCAATGTTACAAGTAATACACCTCATTGTGAAGGATCACTGTATATCATATATGGGGTAGCAGCTCAGGAAAATGAGAGCAAGAAAGAGAAATGTGCAAATGATACAACACAGAGAAGAATATAATATGCACTTAGTGAGAAAATAAAGATTCAAACAAAGACATTAAAGAAAGGTTTAATCTAAAGGGGGATAATTTCAAAAAGATTTGGAGAGTTCCATCTCTGCCTAGATATAGAAAGCTGAGAAGACCCTCAAGACGGTAAGACAAAGCTGAATGAACTACAAAATAACTTTTCCTGAACCTGTTGAAAAGCTCAGGTCACAAGGCAACAGTGCAGCATGAAATCTAAAGAAAGGCACTTCTAAGAAAAGAGGGAACACCAGCACTGAATCATCTGTGGCATAGCCTGGATGGCAGGCACCTTAAAAGCAAGTGAAGAAAATTCAGTTAATTTTCTAAATAAATTGATAAAGTCCAATTGTGGGTTAGTGGACAGCAAAGAACCTCAGGAGCCACAATTACAATGGGAGTTCACATCAACTTTCAGGTTCTTCAAATGGAAATGGCATAAAAATGCTGAAACGTACCCAAAGAATGCCTTCATCGGCTCACAAAACTTGACACAGCTGAAGAAAGAATCAACAAACTTGAAGAAAAGTCAATAGAAGTTACCCAAACTAAAAAAAAGAATAAAATAAAGCAAAGTATCCAAGAGCTATGAGATAATAACAAATGGTCTAACACATGTGTAATTGGTATCCCAGCAGGAAACGAGAGAAGAGAGCGTAAGTATTTGAAGAAACAATGGCTGAAAATTTTCCAAAAATAATGAAAAATATCAAACCACAGATGCAGGAAGCTGAGAATCCCAAATAAGGTAAATATCAAAAACAAAACAAACAAAAAATACAATGTAACACCACACAACACACCTAAACACATTATATTCAAGATGCTGAAAATCAGAGATAAAATCTTAAACCCAGCTAGAGAGGAAAAAAGTATGCATTAATGACAAAGGAACGAAGATAAGAAGTACATCAGACTTCTCAAAAGAAACTATGATCAGGAGATAACGGAGAGACATCTTTAAAATGCTGAGAGAATTTAAAAAATCCTCTCAATCCAAAATTCTATATTGGTGAAAATATCATTCAAAGTGAAGACAACTTCCAGATTCAGCTCTGATATATAGAGATTGTAAGTCATCACTCCCATCTATAAAACAAGGGGAAAAAACAACAACTTTTCTTTGATTCAACAGAAAACCAAGGTTATAGGGCAAACTGCCATCCTGCAATGTGGAGAGAGAGGTGAATACAGAGAGTGACAGTTGAGATACGCTTACCTGGACCACTGGAAGGAACATTTAAATGGTAATTTCGACTAATTGCTGGTAGATGAGTGTGGACTACCATGAGAATGAAACTCCTAGGGCCCCCAAAACTTTCATGGGCTTTACCTCCAAGAACCACAGAAGTTTCTCGTGGTGAAAAAGCAAGAAAGATACCCCTGTTTCTCTGGCAGGAAGAAAAGAAAAGTAACCATTCTGAAATATTCACACAGTGTTGTTCTTCCTAAAAAAGGCCTATTCTCCAGTAAAACAAACCTTACTAGAGCCTTATCTCACCCTGGAGACGGGCGTTTATCTGACATTATCTGCTTTCTCCTAGTCTTCCTAGGTCACTGGGAGTGGGCAGGAAGCTAAGAAACACTTGTGAACACCATGTCCAGGGACACAGGTCACTAAAACACTGAGTTTAATAAGATTAGAGAATGCTTCCAGTCCCCCACACCTTACTACCACACCAATAGGGTTCCAGTATAACAATGCATTAGAGATAAAAGAGATGCAAGATGCATGCCCTATCTAAAGAGGAGTTTTTGTGGATGCCCAAGATAACAAGAGAAATAAAAACAAGGAGAGTAGAGGAACTTTAAGCCTCTGGCACCTACAGCCACAGCAAACATTAACATAGCCAAACCCCTGGCCTGATGACCATAAAACCTCATACTGAAGACCTATTTACCTCATTTCCTATTACCCCACACATCATGTCCAGTTTTCAACAAAAAATTACAAAGCATTCTAAAAGACAAGAAAAAGCACAGTCTGAAGAGACAAAGTAAGCATCAGAACCAGACTTACATATGACATAGGTATTGACATTTTCTGGCTCTTGCGGGAAAAGTAAACATTACCCAAGAAGAGACAGGTAATGTAAGCACAAAGATGGAACCATTAAGCATCAAAAAGAAATGCTAGAAATATAAAACACGTTAATATTATAACAGAAATGAAGACTGCATTTGACGAATTCATCAGTACATAAGACATAGCCAAGGAACAGATCAGTGAATCTGAACCAGTGAATAGAAACTTGCAAAACTGAAATGCAATCGGAAGAAGAATGAAAACAAACAGAAGAGGACATCTAAGAACAGTGGACAATTTCAAAAGATGTAACATACACATAATTGAATACCAAAAGGAGAAAAAAAGAGAAAACAGTACAGAAAAATATGAAATAATAATGGCTGAGAACTTTCCAAAATTAATGACAGATCCCAAACCATGGATAAAGGAAGCAAAGAGAAGACAAAGTAGGATAAGAATCCAAAAAATGACAACTAGTTATCTCATTTCAAAATGGGGAACACGAGAACAAAGAGAAAGTTTTGAAAGACAGAAAAAACATACCTCACCTACAGGGGAACAAAGATAAGAATTACAAAAGACTCCTTGTTAGAAACTATGGCAGCAAGAAGAGAGTGGAGTGAGATAAAGGGCTGGAGAAAAAATCACCAACCTAGAATTCTACATCCAGCAAAATTATCTTTCAAAAGAGAAGTAAAGACTTTATCAGACAAACAAAAATTGAAGGAATTCATCACAGCAGATCTAGATTACCAGAAATGTTTTTTAAAAGTTCTTCAGGGAGAAGCAAAATTATACAGGTCAGAAACTGGGACATATATAAAGTAAGAATATTAGGGAAAGAATAAATGAAGACAAAATATTTTTTCTTATTCTTAACTTTTTTTTTTTGGCTGTGTGGCATGGCTTGTGGGCTATAAGTTCCCCAACCAGGGACTGAACCCATGCCCCAGAAGTGAAAGCGCTGAGTCCTAACCACTGGACCACCAGGGAATTTCCTATTCTTCAAGTAATAATAGTGACAGTATATTGGGTGAAGATAGAATATGGATAACTGAAATGAATGAGAGCAATATCATAATGGACAGAATACACTGTTTAAAGGTATCTGCATTACATGTGAAACAGTATAATGGCATTTGAAGTTAACTTAATTACAAATGTATATTTCAAAATCTGGGCCAATAACTAAAAACTTTTACAAACACATAATTGATACACTAATAGATGAGATTAAATGAATCATATGAAAGGTTCAGTGAAAACCAGACAGGGTAAAGCAAGAAAGCGAGAGAGAGAGAAAGAGAGAAAAAAAGAAAGAGTCAACTATACATTGTCTACAAGACTAAGGTTAAAAGTAAATATAAAGACTAACATTAAAAGTAAAAGGAAGGAGAAATATACCATGCAAACACTAATCAAAACCAAGCTCTCTCCTATCTCACACAGTATATAGAAATTAACTCTACATTAGTCAAAGACCTAGATATAGGAGCTAAAACTATAAAACTCAGAAGAAAATACTGAGTTTTATATGGGATAAATCATCATAACTTTGGATTTGTATTAGAAACATCCCAAAAGCATGAGCAAAAAAAAAAAAAAAGAAAATACATATATTGAACTTCATCAAAATTAAAAACTGTACATCAAAGAATATTATCAGAAAAATAATAAGATCACCTATATAATGAGAGAAAATATTTACAAATTATATACCTGATAAAGGTCTTCTAAAAAATATATAAAGAATACGTACAACTCAATAACAAAAAGACAACCCAATTAAAAAACAGGCAAAGGGCATAAACAGACATTTCTCTGAAGGAGATATACAAATGGCCAAAAGGCACATGAAAAGATATTCAACCTCACTTGTCATTAAGGGAATATAAATAAAACCCACAAGATACCACTTCACATAAAGCATATTGACTATAATAACAGAATTAGCTATAATCAAAAATATAAGTGTTAGCAAGGAGAGAAATAGGAACACTTGTACATTGCTGGTGGGAAGGTAAAATGGTGAAGCCACTGTGAAAAACAGTTATAGAGTTCCTCAAAAAGGTAAATAAATTCTACTCCTAGGTATATACCCAAAAGAATTGAAAATAGGTACTCAAAAAATATTCATATGAGAATGTTCAAAACAGCACTATTCACAACAGTCAAAAGGTTGAAACAACTCAAATGTCTATCACTGGATGAATGCATGAGTTGTGAGATATGCATGCAATGAAATATCATTCAGCCATAAAAAGGAAGTACTAGCTACATCATGGATGAACCTTGAAAACACTGTAGTAAATGAAAGAAGCCAGACATAAAAGGCCCATATATTGTATGATTCCACTTATAAGAAATTAGAATAGAAAACAGATTGGTAGTCACCAGATGCTGGAGGGAGATTAGAATGGGCGGTAACTGCTTAGAGGGTACAGGGTTTTACTTTAGAGTGATGAAAATGTTTTGGAACTAGATAGAGGTGGTGGTTGCATGTTATGAAGGTACCAAATGCCACTGAATTGTTCAGGGTAAAATGGTTCATTTTATGTTATGTAAATTTCACATCAATGAAAATAAAGAAGTAAAGAAAGAAAAAAGAAAGAGAGGGAGTGTGGGAGAAAGAAAGGAAGGAAAAAAAGGAGGGTAGCTGTATTAAGACAAAGCAGACTTCAGAACAAAAAAACTTATCAGGACAACAGAGGCATTAAGTAAGGATTCAATAAGAAAACAAAACAATCCTTAGTGTGCATGCACCTAAAAACAGAGCATCAAAATATATGAGGCAAAAATTGATAGACCTGAAAGGGGAAATGGACAAATCCATGTTATAGCTGAAGAATTCAAAACCTCCCTTGAGATAATCAACAAATGGAACAGAGAGGAAATCAGTAAGGATATAGCTGACCTGAACAGAACTATCAGTCAGCTTGATCTAATTAACATTTATAGAATACTCTGTCCAACAACAGAACACATAGATTTCTCAAGCTCACATGGAAATACTCCTCAAGACAGACCACTTTCTGGGCCATAACACACACACTCTAACAAATTTTTAAAAAAATAGAAATCATACAAAGTGTGTTCTGAGACCACAATGGAATGAAGCTAGAAATCAGTAACAGAAAAATAGCTGGAAAATTCCTAAATTTTGGAGATTAAACAACACACATCTAAGTAACACATGGGTCAAAGAAAAAGTCTCAAGATAAATTTAAAATTATTTTGAATTAAATTAAAGTGGGAATAAATACAACTTATGAAAATGTGTAGGGTGCAGCAAAAGCATTGGGAAGTTAATTTATAGCATTAAATGCATATATCAAGAGAGAGCTAAACATCAGTAATCTAAGATTCCACCTTAGGAAACTAAAGAAAGAAGAGCAATTTAAGCATCAAGCAAGCAGAAGAAAAAAAACAATAAAAATTACAGAATCAATGAAATTGAAAAGAGGAAAGTACAATAATAGAAAATCAATGAAACCAAAATCTGGCTCTTTAAACAGATCAATAAAATAGATACGCCTTTAGCCAGGCGAACAGAGAAAAAAAGAGAGAAGACAAGTTTACCAATATCAGAAATGCAAACGGGGTCATCACTACTGATTCCATGGAGAATAAAAAGACAATAAAGGAATATTATGAACAATTCTATGCTCACAAACTTGGTAAACTAGATGAAAGGGACCGATTACTTGAAAGCCTACTAAAACTCACACAAGGAGAAGTAGATTATCTGAATAGGCCTATTACTATTAAAGCAATTGAATCGGTAGTTAATAACTTCCCAACAGAGAAAGTATCAGGCCCAGATGGTTTCACTGGTGAATTCTACCAAAGATTTAAGGAAGTAATGATAACAATTCTCTACAAAATCTTCAAGGAAATATAAGAGTGAATATTTCTTAACTCATTCTATGAGGCCAGCATTATCCTAATATCAAAACCAGATAAAGACATTACAAGAAAGGAAAACTACAGACCAGTATCTCATGAATGCAAAAATCCTCAACAAAACGTTAGCAAATTGAGTGTAAAATTACATAAAAAGAATCATAAACCACAACCAAGTGTGATTTATTCCAGGTATGCAAAGCTGGTTCAACATTCAAAAATCAGTCACTGTAATCCACCACACATCAATAGGTTAAATAAGAAAAATCATATGAATTGACACAGGAAAACCATTCTCCTATACTCACAATAAAAACTTTCCACAAACCTGAATAAAAGGAAAATTCCTCAATTTAATTAAAAAAAAAACTGCAACCCCACCCTCACCCCAAACTATAGCTAACATCATAATTAATGGCAAGAAATTAGAAGCTTTGCCCCTAAGATAAGGAACAAGGCAAGGATATCATCTCTCTCTACTCCTATTCAACAGTGTAATGAAGTCCTAGCTAATACAATAAGAAAAGAAAAGGTACACAAATTTGGGACAAAACAATTAAACTGATGTGTGTGTGTATATATATATATATTTATTTATTTACTTATATTTATATTTATATATATTTGTTGTTGATTCTTTGGAATGGATATAAAAAATCTCCAAGAACTCCAAGAATTAACAAGCAAATATAGCAAGGTCATAGGACAGAAGATTAATATACAAAAGTTAACTGCTTTCCAGTATATCAGTAATAAACAATTGGAATCTGAAATTTTAAAAACATTTACCATAGCACCAAACAAAACAATAAAACACTTGGGTAAAAAATCTAACAATACATAAAGGATATACATGTAGAAAACTACAAAACGTTAATGAAAGAAATCACAGACATAAATAAATGGAGAGATATTCCATGTTCATGGATTGGAAGACTAAACACCAATATATCGGTTCTTCCCAACTTCATCTGTAGATTCAATGCAATCCCAATCAAAATCACCAGAATCTATTCTGTAGATATCAACAAACTGATTTTAAAGTTTATATGGAAAGGCAAAAATGCCCTGGAGTAACCAAGACAACCGTGAAGAAAAACAATGCTGGAGGATTCCCCATTACCCAACTTGAAGACTTAATATAAAGCTACAGTATTCAAGACAGAGTAGTTGGCCAAAGAACAGACACATAGATCAACAGACCAGAATAATTAGACCCACACAAATATGCCCAACGGATGATATAACAAATAGATATTTTTTCTCACAATTGAAGGAAACTAGTTTTTAAATGCCCTAAATTCAAATCTTCCCAATAATGCTGATTAAGCTCAATCTCCATTTTATTAACGTCCAAAATGCTAAATTCTACTTTCTGTTTATACTTCGTGAACTATATCTATGATTAGAACCCGGAGGCATGAATTGGAGCAATTTAATAACTACATAAAAGGTGGCAACTAGCCGATAGAACAGTTTCACATGACCACCAGAAAATCTTGCTTTCCCCAAATGTTATTAATAGTCAGAAGAATAAAGAACATATTTTCTGAACTTGGTCTTCATATCTCAGCTTAAATGTTACTTTGGGAGGCCTTCTGTGACCCCTGGGATAAGTTAAACCCACTTGCAGTATAATTAGGCAGAACCCTATATCTCCTCTCTTTTGTAAACATTACATTAATTATACTAAACTAACATAATTATATATAACTAATATACTGATATTAATGTGTTTACACATTATAGACTGTATGGCTCCAGCAGGTCAAAGACCTTTTCTTATTCACTAACCCCTTGTGCCCCTGGCACAAAGCAAATGCTCAATAATTATCTGTTGAATTTAACTGCATAAAATATGTGTTGTGAAGAAGAGGCATAAAATTTCAGTCATCAGAAACACCAAAAATCTATGTTTTTAAATGTCAAAGAGAAAAAGGTTCATAAAACTGGTCAAAATTTTTTCTTTAACTTACAAAATCGAAAGGGATTTTGTGAAAGAAAAAATTCCTAAAAGAAATGGGAATAACCAAAATTATCCAGCCATGACCCAGATCCGTAGTTCTCAACCTCACTCCACACAGAAGTTACCTGGGACATTTAAACAATACCAATTTAATTGGGCTAGTAATAGAGCCCAAATGACAGGTAGTACTTAAAATTTCTTCAGGTGAACTAATGTTCTGTTAGGGTAAAATACAGTCCAGTACAAAGAGCTCAAGAAACTGTCTCAAACAAGTCTCACAACTGGAAAGATCACTACAATAAACAAGAAAATGAAAACTGATAAAATGGAAAATTAACAAACCTTTATTTAGTACCAATAGTTTTAGTAATAAACAAAAAGCATTTATAATTTATAAGTTAAGCAGAACATAAGCAAGGAGTACAGTATAAAGAAAAATCAAATTGTAAATCAGACAGTATGCTGTGAAAACCATAAGAACTCTACAGAGAATTTCACACTATCAAGATATATACTTTATTCAAATTCATTCATAGAGTCTACTACATGTCAAGCCAACTAGGCACAGGAAACTAAAACAAATAAAAGTGTGTTTTCTATAAACAATGTGGAAACAAATGGTAAGCCAAATGGAAAACAAGATGATTGAATCCCTGTTCTCATCCTTCATTGAAATTAATTAAGTGGATTGAAGACTTAAATACAGAATGCAAAACTATGTTACTTTAAGAAGACAGTATAGGAGAATACCTTTATGATTTCAGATTAGGAAAGGATTTCTTCTTTTTTTTTTTTTAGGAAAGGATTTCTTTTAAAAGACACAAAAATCAATAAGCATAAAGGAACAGAGTGATATTCTTATTTATACTGAAATTAAGAATTTTTACTCATCATAAGATACCATTTAAAGGAAGGAAAAAGTTCAGAAAATTGGTGAAGCTATTTGTAACCACATAAATGGGAACAAAAGCATTTATAAAGCCTTGGTATCCAGAATATATAAAGACCTGTATCCAGGATACATAAAGATTTCCTATGAATCCATGTCTTTTTTTTTTTGAATTCTGAACTTTGTATGTGAAAACCCACAGGATGAACGTGTCTCTGAATGATGTTATCTTCTTCCAGAGAAGACCTAATTTGCTTCAGGCAAACATCTAGCCTAAGAACACTGACAACTGGTTATTAATTAAGCTTAATAAATCCGATCAGGGATAGGGATGATTTGACACTGGACATCAGTCTTTGTAAAGGCCGGTTTATTCCCAGTTCACAGTTCCCACTAAGGTGTATCCTTTCAGAGTTCTAACCAAAATCCTTGGGGACTTAAATGAGTCCCTCATCCTTTGTGTGCCCTGAACTCCAATTTTTGAACCCCCTAACCACAGGATGTCAAAATCTCTCCTCAAATTCTCAGTTTCTCAATACTGCATGAGGAATTAGAGGATCTCTTTAGGGGGAAAAACTGGTCCCAAATGACTGGGCTCATGTAATTGAGCTTCCCACTTCTCTCAGATCTTGATTTTGCAATTCTTCACTACCTTGGTAGTTTTCAGTAATTTCAAATGGTTATACTTTTAATCTAGCTCTTCTAGTTATTTTCAGCAGGAGGGTTGGCTCAAAAAACCTAGTCTCTAATCACCTTCATAACTTTTTAAAGAATATATTTCTTTCTTCTAATTAAAAGGCCTAGAAGCAAGAACACTCCAGTAGTAATAAGCACCACAAGCACCTAAATTTTGGTTTCTAAATACCATTCCCACTAAAAGAAATTTGTACTCCTTGGAGAAATTGTTGATTCCACGTATCAGGGTGGGATATACAAATCACACTGCTATAGACAGAATGTTTGTATCCTCCCAGTTGCGATGTTGAAACAGTCCTCAATGTGATGGTATCTGGAGGTGGGGCCTTTGGGAAATGATTAGGTCATGATGGCAGAGCCCTCATGAAATGAGTTTAGTGCCTTATAATAGAGACTCCAGAAAGCTTGATCCCCCTTTCTGCCCATGTGAGGGCACAGTGAAAAAATGGTCACCTATGAACTAGGAATCAGGTCGTCATCAGACACTGAATCTGAGGGTTCCTTGACCTTGGACTTCTCAGCCTCCAGTACTGTGAGAAATAAATTTCTACTGTGTATAAGCTACCAAGTCTGTGGCATTTTGTTATAACAGCCCAAATGGACTAAAACAGATATCTAGTTAAAAGTAAATTCCTCTCCCACTTTTGACCCTCAGCTACCTAGCTCCTCTCCCTGAAGGTGATGTCTGTATAAAGGACTTTGTGTATCCTTCAAGATTTAAAACATATATAAAACTAGAAATTAGCCAAAAACAACAAATATAAGTGAAGTTAGGTCAAAAATTGCCTACTCTGATCACTGTCAGATGGATATAGAGAAGATGGTCAATTAGGGTATCTTCAAATGTGTAAGCATTTTCTCTCACCATCTCTACTTCATGAAACAAATATCTGATAGACACCTTACTCTTATTAAGGGAGTTCAACACTATGCTGAAAAGTAGATGATAAGAAAAACACGATCCTTGCTCTTAAGAAGCTTACAATTTTGCTGAGGACACGAAGTAAAAAAGAAAGTATTCTTCCTGGATAACACTTTACTAATGTCTTCCCGGATCCCCTGAATCCTGTCTAAAACCACGCTCTGCGGTTCCTTCCTCTCCATCACCATCCTGTCAAAAATCTGCTCTTTTCCAGAATTCTCTCAATTTCAGTTCATGATACCAACACTGAGTGGGATGATGGATTTGATGGTGGTGAGGTTAAACAGAAACCTAAGAATCATCTTTGCACTTTCATCCCACATCCAGCAGATAAGCAAATTCTGACTATATATGCTAAATATTTCTAAAACTCCTCCTATCCCTTCTATCCCCGTTTTTGCTCTCAGTTAAGACCAGCATCATCTCTCATCTGGGCCACTTAATTGCTCCATACCGAAGTCTCTTCCCTCCAATTCTTGCTCCAAACCACTATTCTGAATGCTCCCCATCCTTAGTAGGCATGATACATAGGCCTTCATTAATCTGCCCTCTACCTACCTCTCCAATTTGACATCTTACCATTGCATCCCACTCAGATATAACCTTATTTCATCCTTCAACCATTCTAAACTTTTTTCGGGTTCCTCCAACCTACATTCCACACTTCTATACCTTGCATCTGCAGTTTATTTTGTTTGGAATGCCTCTTCTTTCCCAGTTCTATACCAATCCATCCACCTGGCTAATGCCTCTTGTGACAAGACCCAGATAACCTCCCTGACCAGGTCCTCTTCCCTACTCTGAACAGTAAGTTACTCCCCCCACACACTGTGACATCATAGATCTTGTACATACTTATATTATTGCTCTTATTTACCCTAAAATATAAGCATTTGTTCACATGTCACCCTCCCCCAAAACTTGGTATCCTTTGAAGTTGTCCTCCAGTGTCTTATTTTTGCAAACCTGATGTCAACCCAATATACACTAAAATATCTCAATAAACATTTGTTGTATTAACTAAGTGAATGAAGCCTTCTCTTTTCCTCCATCTCCCTTTCTCATTTTCTTCCCCCTTTGGATAGCAACCCACAACCATGTGTCATGACTCAGTCTATGGATATAAGTTAGTTACATGATTTCAGAATTCTGATGCCATAAAAGGTGACATGTTCTACCCAAAGGCTAAATTAGCAAAGTCCCTAAGTGAGGACAGCACAATTTTCCAGCGGAACCTCGGGTCCAAGAAAAGAATCTCTTTCAAGCATAATCTCAAGTCCTCTTGATTCCCATCCTAAAACAGTCTCAGTTTCTAAATGGATTACAAGGCTCATCCTCAGCAGGCCCAATCCAGTCTTAAATTGGACACTTTAAGATAGAACAAGTTTCACCACTAAGATGTCTCCATCAAAGTATCTGAGATAGCTGGGGGCAAAGACTTTAGTCTGTAAAGCCCCTTATACAGCTAATGTTTCCCTGGAATATCCCTTGAAACACTGCTCATCTTAAAACTACTTGACTTGAAAACTTACTTAATCTTATTCTGATACTCATTCATCACTCAATATTTATTTAGCACCTATTCTGTGCTGCATACTTTATCAAAGCTCTGGGGTCATCACCCATAACATAAATATGTATATGTGACGTGACCTGACTTGCCTGACCTGACTTGTCTCCATGGCCTAAATGACAATGATGATGGTGTGGCGTGGCATGGCTGCACCTGGCCCCTGCTTATTCTGTGCTGGGACCTCATCTTCCAGTCCCCAGTGTAAGGCATACTATAAATCAATCCTAATTCAAGAGTTGCCCAGCTGACTCTACAGCATTTAGTTGGTTCTCTTTTTCCTCTAACTCTTCTCTCTCTGCCAACATTATCTTGGATTTTGGTTTGTTTTTTAAGTTTCCATTATTTAGCTTCTTTTATAAAGTTGAATTTTTAAGTTTTCTCCTTCTCCCTCTCAAAAAAATGCCAAACTAAAACTAAAATGTCAGACATTATTTGTCTTCTTATTCATATACTGGTTCTCAATACTTTACCTGTGCTTCCACAGCTCTATGGAGAAAAAAGTACTTCTCCTTCCTGCTTTATTGGCACTTTCTGGAATTACAAATTCAATGCTAAATAATTGTGGCAGGTGACAAAACAATTTCCTCATAAATCACAAGGTATACAGAGCTTGGCAGAAGCTGAATGTAAAGCAAACAGATACACTCTTCTGACAAATTAGAACAAGGTATAATTAGAACTCAAAGGATAGCTTGGAGTAACGTTAAGAGGAAATTGAAGAAAATCTTGGGCAGGGTATCTCCAGTACCAGTTAAAGTAAATAATCTAACACTAAAATTCCTACTGAAGAGTCAAGAACCTGGACTTCCCAGGTGGTCCAGTGGCTAAGACTCCATGCTCCCAATGCAGGGGGCCTGGGTTTGATCCTTGGTCAGGGAACTAGATCCCACATGCATGCTGCAACTAAGATCCCATGTGCTGCAACTAAAAAAGATCCCACATGCTGCTACTAAAGGTCCTGCATGCCACAACAAAGATCCCTCGTGCTGCAACCAGGACCCAGCGCAACCAAATAAATTAAATATTTTTTAAAAAAAGGAGAGTCAAGAAACAATTCACAGGCAGGAGGTGTGTGGAAAATATGATAGTGGAGGGCTAAATCATTTCTTTTTTTAAAAAAATGTACAGCTTCACTCTAACATTTTTTAAAATTATTTATTTATTTATTTATTTATTTTTGGTTGCGTTGGGTCTTCGTTGCTGTGCACAGGTTTTCTCTAGTTGCATCAAGCAGGGGCTACTCTTCACTGCAGTGCACGGGCTTCTCATTGTGGTGGCTTCTTTTGTTGCGGAACATGGATTCTAGGCGCGCGGGATTCAGTAGTGTGGCACGTGGGCTCAGTAGTTGTAGTTCGCAGGCTCCAGAGTGCAGGCTCAGTAGTTGTGGCGCACGGGCTTAGTTGCTCTGTGGCACGGGGATCTTCCTGGACCAGGATTGAACCCGTGTCCCCTGCATTGGCAGGCGGATTCTTTTTATTTTTTTTTTGCGGTACGCGGGCCTCTCACTGTTGTGGCCTCTCCCGTTGCGGAGCACAGGCTCCGGACACACAGGCTCAGCGGCCATGGCTCACGGGCCCAGCCGCTCCGTGGCATGTGGGATCTTCCCGGACCGGGGCACGAACCCGTGTCCCCTTCATCGGCAGGCAGACTCTCAACCACTGCGCCACCAGGGAAGCCCCTTTTTATTTTTTATTCTTTTTAATTTATTTATTTTATTTATTTTTGGCTGTGCTGGGTCTTCGTTGCTGCGCGTGGGCTGTCTCTAGTTGCGGCGAGTGGGGGCTACTCTTTGTTGTGGTGCACGGGCTTCTCATTGCGGTGGCTTCTCTTTTTGCAGAACATAGGCTCTAGGCACCTGGGCTTCAGTACTTGTGGCACGTCGGTTCAGTAGTTGTGGCTCACAGTTCTAAAGCACAGGCTCAGTAGTTGTGGTGCACAGGCTTAGTTGCTCCACAGCATGTGGGATCTTCCAGGACCAGGGCTCGAACCTGTGTCCCCTGCATTGGCAAGCAGATTCTTAACCACTGTGCCACCAGGGAAGTCCCCCAAATCATTTCTAATCACACAAGTCTGGGAGTGATCACTCCAACCTCTGAACTCCTGTAACTATATATGTGATACCCAATCCAGACTTGTTCTTGAAATGCTTATCTTACTTGCTAGACGATACATTCTTTGGCTGTTTATTTCATCTTTATAATATCCCTCTGGCAGGCATATTTAAAAAAACAACCTCGTGCATCAACCCTGTGATTTTCAGGTTTTAACTTACTTTCACAGGTAGGCAGGCTACCCTATTGGAAGAGTATACAATCTTCGAGCTCTTAGCAATTACATTTATCATTTAAAAGCAGTCTCAGTGCTATTCAAGTAATACATATACTAGAGATCAGATTAAATAGTAATGAGACTGTTTTCCCATAATCTTCTCACTTTATGAATGGCAAACCTAAGACCAAACACTGAAGGTAATAATCCTTCCTAACGTCAAAAATACACTTCTGTAATAACAAGCACCTCAGAATATATACATGCCACAAAATGTGCATCTATATAATGTTATACAGTTTGAAAAGTAATGTCACATACTCTTACCTCATTTAAGATCCACAATTTTTATTTTACCAGGGAGTAAAACTGCGTAAGTTGCCTGAGGGAACTAATAATTATTGAGTGCCTACCGTTCTAGTACCCATCATTAACAAATACGATCAACACATACTTTACGTGCCGACAACCTCATGATGCATGACACTGGTTTTTAAAACAGGCCTGCTAGAGCTGAACATGTAAGACTATTTATTAAATGAAAGATTTTAGGTTTGTTTCCCATTATGTGTAAGTCTGTACTGGGTGCTGTAATTCTTCTCAAACTTTAATGTGCATACTTATCACTGGAGATCTTGTCAGAATTCAAATTGTGATTCAATAGGTCTCAGGTAGGGCTCAAGATTTCTAACAAGGTGCCAGGTGATGCTGATATTGTTGATCTGTATTTTGAAAGCAAGGCTGGACTTCTCTGGTGGCACAGTGGTTAAGAATCTGCCTGCCAATGAGAGCAAGGTTGTAGAATATATAATTTACCCTGGGAGTTCCCTGATAGCCTAGCGGTTAGGATTCCGGACTTTCACTGCCAAGGCCAGAGTGTGATCCCTGGTCGGGAACTGAGATCCCATGAGCAGCCTGGAGCGGCCCAAAACAAAAACACAAATTTACCCTAACTAGCACTACTAGCTAAAACTTAACGTCCTTTCATCTTCAATAACTCTTAAGTGATACTATTATCATTCCTACTTGACACCCAAGACTAAGGCTCAGAGAAATTAACTTTGCCTACATGACAAAGCTGATGTGTGCGGAACCAGATTACAAACTTAGGCACACGGACTCCACAGGGCACTCAACCGCTCCACAGTATCCCGACGTGATCGCAGTTGACAGGCAGATTCTGAAGTCTAAGCCAGATGCAGAGTCGTTATCTCCTGTACCACTCTTCCGAGTGGGGTCCCTGCTATAATTGTGCGTCTGGTGCCAACAGAACGTTGGAGGGCAGGGGAAAGAGATCCAGAGCCTCCCTCTCAATACGGCGCAGTGGGTGGGGAACGCCCGGACCGTCCTGCGGCGGGGACGGTGTCCTCGGGGTACCACGGAACCAGAGGAGGTACGCCAGTTGTCCTCGGGAGGGAGGGAGGGGGCGGGGCCTGCGCCAGGGAAAGGTTCCGGGCGGGACGTACCAACGCGCGCCGGGGAAGGGGTTCCAGAGGCGAGGCCGGCGCTGCTGCCTCCGCGCCCGGAGCCGAGGCCGCGGAAGTCTTAACCCGACCCTCGGCTCCCTTGTGGAGTAGAATACCAGGGTTCTCTTTCGCTACAGCCGTTTCCTAAGAGACTTCCTCCGGCCCCTCAGTCGAGTGGGAGGCCCCGGAAATGGGGGCCGAGCGGCACCTGGCCAGCCGCTGGGGGGAGACTGTCCAGTCGTTTACCAACTCTATCACGCCCCACGCAAACCCACCCACTCCGGTGCCGCCGCCGTAGCACTTACCAGCTCTTTGGGCGGCTTCTCTGGGGTTTTTCCAAACAGCCCCATGGCGAACTGAACTCGTCTCACCCCTCCCGGCTTTCCGTTCCCTGCACCCAGGCAGGTCACGGGCAGCCGCCTGGGTGGGGCCGCTCAGAGGCGAGGAGTCGGGGCGCCAGGAGCAGGGAGCGGCCGCGGGGAGCCTTGGTGCGCATGCGCCGAACTCATGCGCAGACTTGGGTCGGCGGAGTTTTGTCAGAAAGATTGAGGCGATTGCGCACTTTCTGGGAGGGGACCTGTGGGCCCAGGTGGTTCTTCTGAGGCGTAGAGGCGGTTCCTCTGAAAGATGCGAGTTTGTTGACTACACCTGGTGATTGCAGCTGTGCCTGCTCACCTAAACCTGTATGTTGTGGCACCGGAAGTCTGTATCTCTACCCAAACGAGGTACAATACTTTTACAACCACTTTCCTAACATCTTTATCCTTCTGTCCCGTAGGCACCTCACATGCAGCGAGCCAGAAATGACCTCTTCCTCCCGGCAGACCTACTCCTCTCCTCTGTTGTCACTACCGTGACCTAGTCACTAAAACCTGGACATTATCTTTCCTGCCTCTCTTACCAAGTCCCAGCAATTGTAACTTTTCTTTTTTTTTTAAACTCCAGCCCTCCTCTTTCATCCCAAGTGTCACAGCTTCTGTTCGGGCCTTCGCCATTTCCAGCGTGAGTAATTCCTACCTGCCGTGTGTGTGTGTGTGTGTGTGTGTGTGTGTGTGTGTGTGTGTGTGTGTGTGTCTGTGTGTGTGTCTGTGTGTGTGTTCCTGCAGTCCACATACACCATAACCTTCATCAAATTCTCAGAGGACTCTGTGACTAAAAAGGACTAGTCGCATTTTAGCTGGGCAATCTCTGATTGAACCTACAACGGTGATCTGATGGCTGCTGTCATTACCTCCTCTCATGATGGGAAGAGTCATTTAGTGCCTCAACCCCATACTCCCATCTCTGGTGGGAATGTAAAATGGTACTACACTCTGAAAATACTTTGGCAAGTTCTTTAAATGATAAACGTACATCTATCTCATGCCATTCCACTGCTAGCTATTTATCCAAGAGGAGGAGAAGAGTATGTTCTTACAAAGACTTGTACAGGCCTCCTTATTTGTAATTGCCAAGAACTGGCAATAATCCAAATGTCTATCAACAGGTGAGTGGATAAACCAATTGTGGTAGATAATAAAAAAGAACAGACTTGATACGTGCAACAACATGGATGAATCTCAATTATGCTGAGTGAAAGAAGCCAGAAAAAAACAAAAGAGTACATTTTGTATGATTTCATTTCTATAACATTCTAGAAGATGCAAACTATAGTGACAGAAAGTAGATCAGTGGTTGCTAGGGCACAGGGCTTGGTTTTGAAAGAGGCAGGAAGGAGGGATTGCCAAGGGACATAAGGAATATTTGGGGGGGTGATGGATATTATCTTGTTTCTGGTGATGGTTTCACAGATACCTACAGTGTTAAAAATTGGACACTTTAACATGGAAGCAACCTAAATGTCCATCAGCAGATGAGTGGATAAAGAAGATGTAGTGTACACACATACACACAATGGAATATTACTCAGCCATAAAAAAAGAATGAAATAATGCCATTTGTAGCAACACGGATGGACCTAGAGATTATCATACTAAGTGAAGTAAGTCAGACAGACAAATTACATATGATATCATTTATATGTTGACTCTAAAAAATGATCAAATGAAATTGTTTACAAAACAAAAACACACACAGACATAGAAAACAAACTCTTGGTTCCCAAAGGGGGAAAGGAGGAGGAGGGATAAATTAGGAGTTTGGGATTAACAGAAACAAGCTACTAAATATAAAATAGATAAGCAAGGACCTACTGTATAGCACAGGGAACTGTATTCAATATATTGTAATAACCAGTAATGGAAAAGAATCTGAAAAAGATTACATATATATATATACAAAATTGAATCACTTTGCTGTACACCTGAAACTAACCCATTCTAAATCAACTGTACTTCAATAAAAATGGACACTTTAAATATGTACACTTTATGTCAACATACTTCAATAAAGTTCTTTTTAAGAAAAATAGCAGTATAGGGGCTTCCCTGGTGGCACAGTGGTTGAGAGTCCGCCTGCCGAAGCAGGGGACACGGGTTCATGCCCTGGCCCGGGAAGATTCCACATGCCGCAGAGCGGCTGGGCCCGTGAGCCATGGCCACTGAGCCTGCGCGTCCGGAGCCTGTGCTCCGCAACGGGAGAGGCCACAACAGTGAGAAGCCCATGTACCGCAAAAAAAAAAAAAAAAAAAAATAGCAGTATATGTTCACTGTAAAAAGTAAAGCCTCCAACTCACTTCCTCAAGGAAAAAGGTCTCAAACTACTTATCATATATTAAATAGTTGGTGTGAATGTGATCTTTCCTTTGGAGAATTTTTTTATATATATTTTTACTTATTTGGGAGCATATTGTACATATTGTTTTGCAATCTTCTTTTAAAAAATTTTTTACATAGATTTTCATTGATATTAATATCTAGAGCTAAGGGATTCCAAAGCAGGAATGTACTAACATTTATTTAACCATTTCCTTATTGTATGACATTAAGTGGTTTCCAGTTTTCCCCTTTAGCAATAAATATAGACACAGCTTAAATTTTTAAGGTACTACCAATATCCTCCATACAGTTTGCACAGTTTGAACTACCAACAGTGTGTGAGAGCACCCTGTTCCCTAAATCCTTGCTAACAATGAATTTAATCAATATTTTACATTTTTGCCAACTCGAGGGTATAAAATATTGTTTTAAATTTTCATTTCTCTGATTACTAGTCTAGATGAGCATCTTTTGGTATATTTGTTGGCTATTTGAATTTCTTCTGTGAATTGCCTCTTCGTATCCTTTGCCCATTTTCCATTGAATTGTCTCCCTTTCTTCCTTCCTCCCTTTTATTTTTTTTTTTTAGTGTGATGGAGCTCTCTGAAGATGAGAAACCTGTAGAAATGTTTTTAAGTCTCCTTCACCATATCCCTCTTCTTTTTTTGATAATGAACTATAAAGCAGAAATTTTTCAGGTAGGAGGTCACTGGACTTCCAATTAGTCAACAGTATTTATTAAATGCTTACTATGTGTCAGACATTCTATAGGCTGTAAGAAAACCACGATGAACAAAAAAGAACCTCATACAATCTGATGAGAAGGACAGATACTAAACAATGGTGATAAATAAAATTGAGTGAATTACCACAAATGTGTAAAATTCTGACTATAGGAAGAACATGGTGTTCAGTGACTCTTCCCTGAGCATGTTTTGCTTTATTGTGCTTCACAGATACTGCATTTTTTTTTTGCAAATTGTAGGTTTGTGGCAACCTTGCATCAAGCAAGTCTGTCGGCACCATTTTTCCAACGACATTTGCTCGCTTTATGTTTCTGCGTCACATTTTGGTTATTCTAGCAATATTTCAAACTTCATTATTAGTATATTTGTTATGGTGATCAGTGATCAGTGATCTTTGATGTTACTATTGCAAAAATAATACAACTTGCTGAAGCCTCAGATGAGGCTTTATTTTTATTATTTATTTATTATTAGCAATAAAGTATTTTTGTATGCACATTTGTTTAGACATAATGCTACTGCACGCTTAATAAACTACAGTATAGTGTAAACATAACTTTTATATGCACTGGAAAACCAAAAAACTCATGTGACAAGCTTTCTTGCATTATTTGCTTTATTGTGGCAGTCTGGAACCGAACCCACAATAACTCTGAGGTATGCCTGTATAAGCTGAGGCCTGAAGGGTGAGCTAGCAGAGGGATGAAGAGTTTCCAGTGCAAAAGAAACCCCATGTGCCTAAGAGCCTTCCCAGTTACTAGGGGGTGGAGGTTTGGGGCCACAGGCATTTCATTTGTTCTAAAGTTGGTCATTGAGGACAAAGAGGCCAAACAGAGTGCAGAGGACAGTTTGATTTGGTATGTGGCATTTCACAGAAATACAGAGCCCAAAGCTACCGACAGAACCTTAAAAACACATCAATGCATTTGCTCCTCAGCGACTGGAAGGGCACTATGCATCTTCCATGCATTTTCCAGGCTCCACACTTAGACCAACGTACACTTTCTATTCGTGTCCTGATACTGCCTTGGCATTGGACAAAGCTGTGGCTGCGGCTGAAATTTGTCCTTCCTACATAGACCTCAGGAAGCATGCACCAGATCCTCCCACCTGCTGAGACTCACATCTGAGGGGGTGGGAAGAACTAAGTGAGCAGGCATTCTAGCTCTTTGCTCCTGCCAAACACAGCAAGTATTTAACAGGATCACACTCCCTTGCCATATGTTCACATAGACATTTATGCACACACATTTTAAAAGGTTTTATATGCATTCTCCTCCAGATCCCTGAAAAATATGACATATAGATGCATATCCTTGACGTGAAAGTTGCCTCAATGCCTGATGCTTTAAGTATTTCCCTAAATTTGAAATGAGAAGTAGAAAGGACTGTTTTCCCTTCATTCCCCAGATTGTCCTTGCTCATTTCAGTAAGATTTCCTACCTTAGTGAGCTTCCTGGCTCACAACTGTTCCCCATTCACCAGGTAGACTGTTAAATGAAATGCTTTGGGCAAGAAAGTGACAACCCAATTCCTGGCAGGAATTTTGACCTAATAAAAACAAGATACACCTTGTTTTATACAACAGATGGACTCTGAAAATGTTAGATATAAACTGACCTTTGGGAAATTGAATCCCCTCCCTTGCCTTATATAATAATTTTGGAGTGGATTTCTTAATTTCTGACCAACCTTCAGGTGTGAGGGACTCCTAACCACAGTTTATGACTTGAGATAAGGCAAAGAAAGACCTTGGGTCATCTCCTCCCCACTTGCAACCTTCTTCCACCAACCTTACAATGACTCTTGTATTAGATTCCTAGTGCTGCTATAACAAAGTATGACAAATTAGATGGTTGAAAACAATTTACTGTCTCGCAGCTCTGGAGACTAGAAATCCAAATTCAAGGTGTCAGCAGGGCAATGCTCCCTCTGAGACTCTGGGGAGAATTGCTCCTTGCCCTTTCCTAGGTTCTGGTGACGGCTGTCAATCCCTGGCTTCCCTTGACTTGCCACTGCATCACTCCAGTCTCTGCCCCTATTGTTATGTGGTGTTTGTATTAGTCAGCTTGGGGTGCCAAAACAAAATACCATAGACTGGGTGGCTTAAACAACAGAAATTAATTTTCTTGCAGTTCTGGCGGCTGAAAGTCCAAGATAAGTGCCAGCCTGGTGACAGCTCTCTTCCTGGCTTGGCCTTCTTGCTGTGTCCTCACATGGTAGAGAGAGAGAACTCTAGTATTGCTTCCTCTTATGAGTACTAATCCCGTCATGAGGTCCCCACCTCATGACCTCGTCTAAACCTAATCATCTCCCAAAGGACCCATCTCCAAGTACCATCACATTGCGGGTTAGGGCTCCAACATATAATGAATTTGGGGAGGACACAATTCAGCCATAGCAATGTTCTCCCCTCGGTGTCTCTTCTTATAAGCACACCAGTCATATTGTATTGAGGGCTCATCCTAAGCCAGCATGACCTCATCTTAACCAATTACATCTGCAATGACCCTATTTCCAAATAAGATCACGTTCTGAGGTACCTGGGGTTAGAACTTCAACATATCTTTTGAAGGGGTACATTTCAACCTATAACAATCCTCATTTATACACATGGGTCCCCCACTTTAAAGAAGAAGGTGATAGAGGGTGGAGGCAGACTGGTTAGCTGAATCCTTTAAAAAACAACAACAACAAACTTCTGTCCTCCATGAGTGGCCCCAAAGTGGGACAGTTTCCACTTGGGAGGGGTAAGTAGATATCTGAGGACTGACTCTAGCTTGGAGGACGTACCTTTCCCGGGAAATCACAGTCATCACTGCAACCATCCCACACTGCCATCTAGAGCACCATTTCCACCACCAAAGCTCCTCTCATGGGAGGTTACATGCCTTTTCTTATTTCTCCACAGCACAGCAGAGACAAAGCCTGAACTTAAAAAAAAAAAAAATCGAGCTGAATTTTTAAGGAATACTTTATTAAAGTCTCCAAAAATCAGTATCACAGTATCAGAAATGGAAGAGTAGCATCCAGCTCACACAGTCAACATTACGGTGGACTGGATATTCTGAAAAACTCACTGCAAACACATAGAGAGTCTTGATAACATGCAGCCAGCACTATTTTATGTGCATGGTTGATCTCTCAAAAAAGTAAGAGAAATTAGTAATATCTGCCAATAACAGAAGCCAAGAACCCTGTTTGTGTACTGTAAAAAGAATATGATATAGCTTGTAGACAGTAAAGTGCACAAGTAAGTGTATGACCTGATGCATTTCTACATATGTATAAACCTATAAAACCACTATGCAGATCAATATTTAAAACATTTCCAAAACGTTAGAAGGCTCCATCATGCCTGTTTCTAGTCAATACCCCCAAAAGACAACCATCATTCTGATTTCTATCTCTATAGATTCGTTTTGCCTTTCTTGAACTTCACGTAAATGGAATCAAATAGTCTGCTTGGTTTTAATGGTTGGTTAGAGGAACAGGAGGCAAGGCTTTTGTCAGGGTAAAATGGTGAAGCAAAATTGAGACCCCCTGAAGACAGGAGCCATTAAGACCTCATCCTTGGTGAAAGAACAGGCTAGAAAAAAAGTCTTATCTGCTAGCAAAGGGGACCAAGAAGAAGATGTTTGTTTTAGGCCACAGCTCTGATGAAAAAAGTAGAAGACTTCTTTAAGAAATCATAATTAGGGAATTCCCTGGCAGTCCAGTGGTTAGTACTTAGTGCTTCCACTGCAGGGGCAAGGGTTTGATCCCTGCTCAGGGAACTAAGATCCCATATGCCATGTGGTGCAGCTAAATAAATAATTTTTAATAAGAAAAAAAGCCAGTAAAAAGAACTCATAATTATAAATCTGCCTTCATAATTATAAATCTGCCTAAATAATTTTTAATAAGAAAAAAAGCCAGTAAAAAGAAATCATAATTATAAATCTGCCTTCATGTGGGTTTAAATTTATACTACTCACATACTGTTGGAAATCCCAAGCCTAGATATTAATTTAAACTGTTCCTTGGTTGATAACATCACGGGTACCTGGCAGAAGCATAGTAAGCTCATTTTGAAGGAACATACCCCAAATCCAGGCCCTGTAGTATTCCTACAGATTAAGATAAACAAGAATTACCAAATGCACAAGGAAACAAACATCTAAGGCCAAGAGTAAATTTAAAAGGAATCATAATTATAGTCCAAAGCCCATCAGATATTAGAATTCTCAAATGCAGAATAAAAATGTTACACTTAAAATGTTCACAGAAATAAAAGAGGGACTTAAAAGGAACAGGAGACCATAAAAATGAAAAAGAACCAAAGAATTACTAGATGTAAAAAAAAATAACAGAAATAAAAACTTTAGTCACTGAATAAACCTCAGTGAATGAATTAAGCAACAGATCACACATTACTAAAGAAAGAATAAGTGAGTAGGAAGATAGATCTGAATTATCCAAAATGCTTTGGAAATAAACTAAGATGTGAGTAGACTGGAAAGAAGATGAAACATGGATGTTAGAATGTGGATATCCGTTATATGTTTAATTGAAGTTTCAGAAAGATTGAAATAAAATTATTGGAGAGAAAAGATTTTGAAAGGATAATAGCTGAGAATTTCCCCAACTTATCAAAGATATTAGTCTTAAGACTCAAGAAGTACATAAACTGCAGGCAAGGTAAATTTTTAAAACTATGCATTAAAGTGGCAGTACAAAATATCAAAGACACAGAGAATACTGTAAACATAACCAGAGAGAAAAAGTAGGTTACATACAAGAAGACAACAGTCAGACTGACAGTACCCTTCTTAATAGCCACGATGGAAGATGAAAGAAAGTGAAAGAACATCTGCAGAGTGGTTAGAAAAGAAAACAAGCAAAAAACTATTAACTTGTAACCGTATACCTTGCTAAATTATCATCCCCAAATGAGGCAAAATAAAGACATCTTCAGGGGAAAGCTAACTAACAACCGACAAAGAAATCCCCAAACAAATTAACACTGAACAATTTTTAAGAATGTGTTTTAGAAATAATAACAATGATCTTTGAAGGAAGGCCTTAGATACAAGAAGAAATCATGACAAATAATTTAGTGAACATATGGTTAATGTAAAAGCTTATTGAATAAACAATAATACTGAATTTGGAGAGTTAAAAAGATAAAACTAAAACTTTCTACATTCGTAATATGAAAAATGAATGGGAAGTCACTGGAGTTAAAATGATCAAAGGGTATTCACATGCCTTCCCTTATTTCCCATTAGCAATGAGATACTGAAAACAAGACATATTTGATCTAACATTCTTTGGGAAGGAGTAAAGATATTGAATAATTTTATGTTTTGTTTTGTTTTTGTTTTTGTTTTGTTTTTGGCCACATCATGCAGCATGCGGGATCTTAGTTCCCCGACCAGAGATGGAACAAATGCCCCCTACAGTGGAAGCACAGAGTCTTAACTACCGGACCGCCAGGGAAGTCCCAATAATTTTAGATTTTTAAATAAATTTGTTAGACCTGTAAGTATAAGCTGTGAAATAAAAGCAAGCTTCCAAAATAGTAAAGGAAAAAATGGAATTAAAAATACTAATCTAAATAAGATAGGAAAGAAGACACAGAAAAGTCAGGAAAAGTAGAAGTCACAAAAGACAATGGTATAAATGTCATAGCTATAATATTATCAGACAAAATAGATTTTATGGCAAAATAACTTTTTGGGGATAAAGAAGTTACATAATGATAAAAATTTCAATTTACCAGGAGGCGAATCATAGTAAGAAGAAGGAGGAGGAGGGAGAGGGGGAGGAAGAGGAGAGGAGGAGAATTTGTCACCAGAAAACTACCCTGAAAGAAAGGGATGTCTCTAAACAAAAAGTTAACAATAAAAGAAGGAATCTAGGAACATTAGGAAGAAAGAAGAATCCAAGTAGGCAAAACTATGGAAAAATACAGTAGGCTTTTGCTCCCCTTTTGTCTTCCAAAATGTGTTTGATCGTTGAAGCAAAAATTACAACCCTGTCTAATGTGGTTCTAAATAGAGGTAATACTTAAAATAATTATATTATAAATAGGTGAGGGAAAAAGGACCTAAAGGGAGGTAAGATTTCTATACTTGAATTGGTAAAATGATGACATCAGTTGACTGTGATGAATTTATATATATATATATATATATATATATATATATATATATATATATATATATATATATAGTAATACCTAGAGCAACCACTGAAAACTGTACAAATATATTTAATTAAGAGCACAAATTATTATCTATAAAATAAGCTACAAGGATATATTGTACAACACAGGGAATATAGCCAATATTTAATAAAAACTATAAATGGAGTATAACCTTTAAAAATTGTAAATCACTATATTGTACACCTGTAACTTACATAATATTGTACATCAACTATACTTCAGTTAAAAAAAATAATAAGTTGTTGTTTTAAGCCACACAAACATACAAGAAAAAACCCCATAGATTAGCCATCAGGGAAATGAAAATCAAAAACACAATGAGGAGTCAGCCAAGATGGCAGAGTAGAAAGACCCTGAGCTCACCTCCTCTAGAACAATCATCCATGAAAAAGATCGGAACCTACCAGAAAAGATGCTCTACAACTAAAGACATTCAGAAGAAACCACAACAAGATGGGTAGGGGGGCAGACTCGCGATATAATCAAGCCCCGTACCCCTGGGTGGGTGACCCACAAACTGGAGAATAATCATAGTGCAGAGGTTCTCCCACAGGAGTGAGAGTTCTGAGCCCCACATCAGGCTCCCCAGCCTGGGGGTCCTGCACTGGGAAGATAAGCCCCCAGAAAATTTGGCTTTGAAGGCCATTGGGGTTTAATTTCAGGAGTTCTGGGAAATAGAGACTTTACCCTTAAAGAGTACACACAAAATCTCACATGTACTGGGACCCAGGGCAAAAGCAGTAATTTGATAGGTGCCTGAGCCAGACCTACCTGCTGATCTTGGAGAGTCTCTTGGAGAAGCAGGGGGCAGGTGAATCACCCTGGGGACACAAACACTGGCGGCAGCCACATACGGGAGCTTTCTACCATGTGGACACTGCTGCTGGAGGCCATTATTGTGGGATCCTCCCTCTAGCTCATTAGACCCAAGACCTGGCCTCAACCAACAGCCTGTAGGTGCCAGTGCTGAGACGCCTCAGGCCAAGCAACTAACTGCTCAGGGACATAGCCCCAGCCATTAGCAGACAGGCTGCCTAAAGACATCCTGATCCTGGGCCCACAGTTGCCTCTAGACCTGCTCCTAAACACGGCCCTGCCAACCAGAGGGCCAGGTCCCGGCTCCACCCATCAGTGGGCAGGCACCGGCCCAGCCCTCCAGGAAGTCTACTTTAGCCTCTGGACCAGCCTTACCCACCAGGGGGCAGACACCAGGCAAGAAAACCATAGTCCTGCAGCCTGTGGATCCAGTCTGCCCACAGCAAGCCAGACCCTGCCCTGGGACCAGCAGGGCCTCAGCCCTGCCCACGATTAGGTCAACACAAGCTTCAGGACACCCTGGATCCTGTATGCAATAGCATCAGGAACCAGCCTCCTCCTCACCCCCCCACCGCCCCAGTGATCTGACACCAGTTCTGGGGTCCCTGGGCCCTGCAGCCAGACTCCAGGACCTGATTCTACCTGCCAGTTGTCTGCCACTAACCCTGGGACCTGGCTTCACCCACCAGTGTCTTCACCCACCCAGAGTCTTCTGGGCCATGACTCTGCCCACCAGTGAGTCAGCACTAGCCCTGGAGCCCCCTGGGGTTCTACAGTCAGTCATTTCGTGACTAAACCTCCCCAGCCAGCAGTCAGAAGCCTCCACACAAGGCAGGGTCTGGCAACCAATCAGACTAGGGGCCAAGCAAGCCTACCGGACTGCCCACATAGTCAGCCCCCCACAACAGAAGGACCCATGCAGGCCTCACAGGGGGAACCCCTAGAGCATATAGCTAGGGTGATGAGAGGGGAGTGTGCTGCTGAGACACATAGGACGTCTCCTACAGAAGGGCACTTCTCCAAGGTTGGGAAATGTAACTAACCTACCAGATACATAAAAATACAAACAACAACATAGGCAAAATGAGGCAGCAGAGGAATATGTTCCAGACAAAGGAACAAGATAAAACCCCAGAAGAAGAACTAAGTGAAGTGGAGATAGTCAATCCAGTCGAGAAAGAGCTCAGGGTAATGATCCTAAGTGTGATCAAAGAACTCAGGAGAAGAATGGATGCACAGAGTAAGAAGTTAGAAGTTTTTCACAAAGAGTTAGAAAACATAAAGAACAAACAGAGATGAAAAATACAATAACTGAAGTGACAAATATACTAGAAGGAATCAACAGTAGACTAAATGATACAAAGGAATGGATCAGCTGAAAGCATTTCCTCTAAGATCATGAATAAGACAAGGACGCCCACTCTCACCACTTTTATTCAACATAGTATTGGAGGTCCTAGCCACAGCAATCAGACAAGAGAAGGAAATAAAAGGAATCCAGTTTGGAAAGGAAGAAGTAAAACTGTCACTGTTTGCAGATGATATAATACTATACATAGAAAATACTATACATAGAAAATACTATACATAGAAAATCCTAAAGACACCACCTGGTAGAAAACTACCAGAGCTCATCAATGAATTCAGTAAAGTTGCAGGAAACAAAATTAATCTACAGAAATCTGTTGCATTTCTATACACTAACAATGAAATATTGGAAAGAGAAATTAAGGAAACAATTCCATATACCATCTCATCAAACAGAAAAAAATACCTAGGAATAAACCTACCTAAGGAGGTAAAAGACCTGTACTCAGAAAACTATAAGATACTGATGAAAGAAATTGAAGATGATACAAACAGATGGAAAGATATACTGTGTCCTTGGGTTGGAAGAATTAACATTGTTAAAATGTCCATACTACCCAAGGCAATCTAAAGATCCAATGCAATCCCTATCAAAATACCAATGGCATTTTTCACAGAACAAGAGCAAATAATTTTTAAAAGATCTTCAATAGCCAAAACAATCTTGAGAAAGAACAGAGCTGGAGGAATCATGTTCCCTGACTTTACACTATTCCACAAAGCTACTGTAATCAAAACAGTATGGTACTGTCACAAAACCAGACACACAGATCAATGGAAAAGAATAGGGAGCCCAGAAATGAACCACACACTTACGGTCAATTAGTCTATGACAAAGGAGGCAAGAATATACAATGGAGAAAAGGCAGCTTCTTTAATAAGCGGTGCTGAGAAAACTGGACGACTACAAGTAAAAGAATGAAATTACAACATTCCCTAACACCATATACAAAAATAAACTCAAAATGGATTAAAGACCTAAATGTAAGAGCAGATACCATAAAACTCCTAGAGGAAAACATAGGCAGAACACTCTTTGACATAAATGGTAATAATATTTTGGGGGGGATTCATCTCCTAAAGCAAAGGAAATGAAAGCAAAAATAAACAAATGGGACCTGATTAAACTTAAAAGCTTTTGCACAGCAAAGGAAACCATTGACATAATGAAAAGACAACCTACTGAAGGGGGAAAATATCTGCAAATGGTATGTCCTATAAGGGGTTAATATCCAAAATATATAAACAGCTCATACAACTCAAGATCAAAAATTAACTCAATTAAAAAATTGGCAGAAGACCTGAACAGACATTTTTCCAAAAAGGAAATGAACATGGCCACAGGCACATGAAAAGATGCTCAATATAGCTAATCATCAGGGAATGCAAATAAGAACCATAATGAGATATCACCTTACACCTATCAGAATGGCTATCATCAAAAAGAAAACAAATAACAAATGTTGGTGAAGATGTGGAGAAAAGGGAACCCCCTACACTGTTGGTGGGAATGTAAATTGGTGCAGCCACTGTGGAAAACAGTATGGAGGTTCTCAAAAAACTAAAAGTAGAACTACCATAGAATTCAGCAATTCCACTCCTGGGTATATATCCAAAAAAAACAAAACCAGTAATTCAAAAAGATATAGGCACCCCGATGTTTATAATAGCATTATTTACAATTGCCCAGATATGGAAGCAACCTAAGAGTCCATCAAAAGATGAATGGATAAAGAGGATTTGGTTTATATTTACAACGGAATACTACTCAACCATAAAAAAGAATGAAATTTTGCCATTTGCAACAACATGGATGGACTTGGAGGGTATTATGCTAAGTGAAATAAGTCAGACAGAGAAAGACAAACACTGTATGATATCACTTACATGTGGAATCCAAAAAATACAACAAACTAGTGAATATAGCAAAAAAGAAGCAGACTCAGAGATATAGAGAACTAGTGGTTACCAGTGTGGAGAGGGAAGCAGGGAGGGGCATTATAAGGGCAGAGGATTAAGAAGTACAAACTATTATGTATAAAATAATGTACAAGGATATATTATATAACACAAGGAATATAGCCAGTATTTTATAATAACTATTAATAGAGTATAAAATTGTGAATCATTATATTGTACACCTGTAACTTATATAATATTGTACATCAAATATACTTCAATTTTTTAAAATTTGAAAAGAAAAATTAAATCACTATGTTGTACACCATGAATTCTCATAGTGTTATAGGACAATTATACTTCAAAAACAAACAAAGAAACTCATAGAAAAAGAGATCCAAAGGCAGGATGTGAGGGGAAGAGGGAATTGGATGTAGGTACTCAAAAGGTACAAACTTCCAGTTAAAAATAAATACTAGGGATGTAATGTACAACATGATAAATACGATTCACACTGTTCTATGTTATATATGAAAGTAGTTAAGAGAGTAAATGTTAAGAGTTCTTATCACAAGGAAAAACATTTTTCTCTATTTCTTTAATTTTGTGTCTCTATGTGATGATGGATGTTCACTAAATTTATTGTGGTAATCATTCCATGACGTATAAATGTCAAATCATTATGCTGTACACCTTAGACTTCTATAGCGCTGTATGTCAATTATATCTCAATTGAAGTGGAAGGAAAAAGAATGGTTACTATTAAAAACACTGACAATATCAAGTGTTGGAAAATAATATGGAGCAATGAGAATTCTTATACACTGCTGATTAGAGTGTACAACTAGTTTGGAAAATTCTTTACCAGGATCTACTAAAGCTAAACATATATAAACCTTACATTATAGCAATTCCTTCCCTTGTTACATACTCAACGTAAGTGTTCATGTCCATCAAAAGACATGTATAATAATATTCAAAGCAGATTTATTCATAACAGCAAAAAGTGGAAACAAATGTCCATCAGCAAATGAATACATAAATTATGGTATGTTTATACAATAGCATACTAATTAGCAATACAAAAAATGAACTATATATACATGCAACATCATGGTTAAATCTCACTGTGCTTTGCTGGGATCAAGCTCTCTGCATTGCAGTCAGGAAATTGCTCTATGCAGTGAACTGGGTAATTGTGGGGCTTACCCTGTTACTTGCCCTTCTCTCAGGGATCTCGGTCTTGTGCTGCCTACTGTCCACTGCCTGAAAGCAACTGCTCATATATTTTTGTCTGGTTGTACAGTTATGGCAAGAAGACCAGTCTAGTACCAGTTACTCCAACATGGCCAGAAGTAGAAGTCCTGAGTCATTATTAAGCAATAGTATCAGGACTTCCCTGGTGGTCCAGTAGATAAAACTCCGTACTCCCAATGCAGGGGGCCCGGGTTCAATCCGTGGTCAGGGAACTAGATCCCACATGCATGCCACAACTAAGAGTCCACACACCACAACTAAGAGTCCCGCATGCCGCAACTAAAGATCCCACATGCCACAACAAAGATCCAGCATGCCACAACTAAGACCCAGCACAGCCTAAATAAATAAATAAATAAATAAAAATTAGACTATGTTAAAAAAAAGAAATAGTATGAACTGCACTCAGGAAAATTGGATGTAGGGATGGAGGAAAAATGACTAGGTAACCGTAGGAGCCTTTACTCATACTGGAACCACAGACACAGGATATTTAGGTGAAAGGATGATTAGTAAATTTTTGATATGGTATGACTGAGATGCTGTAATAGTTAAAGGCTAATCTGCTATAGCAGAGAGACCCCAAAATGCAATGATTTAAATATTAAGTGTGTTTGTTTGTGGAATGGTCTAGTACTCTCCATAGTCAGGTAGCTCTGCTCTGTGAGGTCATGCAGGGACCCAGGCTGGTGAGGCAGCTCTGTGCATTGGTCACACCTAACTCTCAAGGCTGCATTAGTCATCACCATATCTGGCAAGCTGCATGCAAAAGAGAAAGTGATAATACACATCCCCAGTGTTTTAAGTCAAGATCCAGAAGTGGCATGCATCCCTTTGTTTACATTGTATTGACAAGAATTAGTCACACTGGTCACACCTAACCACAATGTGAGCTGAGAAATATAGTTGATAGCTGGATATCTGTTCAGCTAAAATTCTAGTACAATGGAAGAATGGGAGAATAGGTTAGTGACAGGGTGTGAGGCGGCCAACAATTAGCAAGTGTGCCATGGATGTCGTGGACCCTCCAAGTGAAATGCTCAGAAGATAGCTCTATATAGAGGTCTGGTATTGGACAGAGTTCTCAACTGGAAATGGACTCAGAAGCCATCAGCATGTAAATGGGAGTCAAGGACATGTATATTGATGAAATCACCCAAATGACTTGAGAACTGGAACAGAACTCTGGGAGAACAATAACTCTGAAGGAGGAAGGGAGGAAGGAGATCCCAGGAAGGAAATTACGAAGGAAGGATCGGAGAAGTAGGAGGAAAACTATGTAGTTTCAGAGAAGCCTAAGGGAAAGGAATTTCAAGAAGGGAGTGGTCAATAGAGTCACCATATGCAGAGAACACAGATAATATAAGTACAAAAATACATTCATCGGATTTTATTGTCAATTCAACTGGAATTAATCTAATCAATATGTGAAGAATAAACAAATGAATGTTGAATGAGGTAATAAAGCCCCAGAGGATTAATAATGGAAACAAAAGGACAGATTAGGGCAGTAGAAAAGGGTGATTTTCAGTAGGGATAGAGTTGAAACATGATTGGCTGTGAGGTGACAATTGTTGAAGTTGGGTATATGGGAATTTATTATATTAACCTCTTTACTTTTGTGTATGGTTAAAATTTTCCAAGGGAAAAAAATGGTTTTAAAAAATCCCTCCTTTCCCCTAAAGGGAAAGCTACAGACAGGGAGAAAATATCTGCAATATATACATATTTGACAAAGGACTTATATACTATGTAAATATGTAAAGAACTCCTATAATTCAACAAGAAAAGATAGAATATGTAAAGAACTCCTATAATTCAACAAGAATTATACCCAATAGAAAAATAGGCAAAAGGTTTGAAAAAGGACTTCACGAAAGAGGTAATACAAATGGCCAATAAACATATGTCAAGGGTCTCAGTCTCATTTGTCATTGGAGAAATGCAAACTAAAACCACAGAGATATCTCTATATGCCCAGCAGAATTACAAGAATGAAAAAAAAAATTATACCATCGAATTTTAGCAAGAATGTGGAACAACTGTGAGTCTCATATAGTGCCGAGCAGGGTGTAAATTGGTATAACCACTTTAGAAAATGGTTAGTGTTTACCAAAACCGAACATAGGCATACTCAATAACCCAGATATTTCACCCTCAACAGAAATGTGACCCAAAGTCATATACAAGAATGTTCATAGCAGCACTATTTGTAATTGCCAAAGACTGGAAATAAGCTAAGTGTCCACCATAATAGAATGGATAAATTGTGGTATGTTCATACAATACTATGCAGTAATGAATATGAACGGATGACTGCTCCATACAAGAGATGAACCTCATGAACATAATTTTAAATGAGAGAAACTATACACAAAATACTACATACTATATGGTTCCACTTATATAACATTCAAAAAGAAGCAAAACTAATCTATGATTTTAGAAGTTATCATACAGATTACATTTGGGGAGGATGGTGGAAGTAGCGACTAAGAAGGAACCAGGGGAGGTTTCTGGGATGTGGCAATTGCTCTGTTTCTTGATCTGGGTGACGGGTTACAAGCGTGTGTTGAGTTTGTGATAAATTAATAATCTTCACATTTAATATTTATATACTTTTATGGAGATATATTGCCCTTCAGTAAAAACTTTAATTAAAGGGGAAAAAGAATGTATTTTCCCTAGATGGCTGAAAATGGTTAAAGAAGGAACAGACGGGGAAGGTACTGTCCATTTGTTCCATCCTTTTCTTGTCCTACTCCTCTCCTTTTTAGCTGATTAATACATGTCACGAGGCATCAAAAGCCTTTCCCAATTCCCACCTATGGTTCACCCTATAGGAATATTATTGCAGAAAACACTAGTACCGCACTCAGGCTATGGAATAATTCTCAGATAAATAAGCAACTTGTAGTTAACACCACATATTCCTAGACTAAAAACTCTAAGCTGCTTGAAGAAACTCGAGGTCTCTGATTACCAGATTCTAAATAAAACACATATATTGTCCCAGAATGGGTTAATTAGATACATTCCTCCTTAGAGTTAAAGGAATGTAACTGAATGAATTATTGTAGTCTTTTTGTTAGCCCTTAGAAAACTTTTGAAATTGTAAAGGAGCCTTTCTCCAATCTCTGTATAACCCAGTCTGGTGCATACTATACCATAAACTGTCTTTTGCTTTGGTTATGCTACCTCTCATCCTCTCCATGGCCATGAAAATATAGCCGAGTCTGTAAGTCTGCCCTCAGTCAGTAACAGCAGAGAATATGCTTGGCTGAAAGCTGCTCTCATGTCTCCTGATGCCTGTTTTGGAGATATTTGGGGGAAGGGAACGAGTTTGGTGCTAAACGCTTGAGGATGGTCTTAATACCTTACACAGGTTTCTCTCCGAATAAAAACGCTGGTTAAATATATGCCATTTTGATGAATAAATGTAAACAGCATGACATAGTTCAGAGCAAGTAGGTTATATCAGGACTAGTTTTTTCAACAGATGAACTCCTGATTCATTTTCCTTCCCAAAGATGGTGACATGGGAAGTGTCCAACCACCTGTCCAAATCTGGGCTTTCAGCACCTGCTGTCACGCTATTGCCAGTTAACTGCATGTTCTTCTGTGGATCCTGACAGGTGAACTGTTTACAGATTCTTGCAAATGTAGCGTGTCTTTTGTTAAATGATGAGTGTGCCAATTCATTCACAACAGGGACATCAACAATCTAAATTAAGTCAGAAGATTGGACAAAAGGGCCTTCACATTTGCTTCTGACACTCAGATTCTATTATTTGAAACAATAAAACTATAAGAACCCTCTCTCATCAAAAAAAAAACCCACTAAGTGCTATTAAAGCAAAGCATTACACATTAAGATTGGTCACAGTCCAACCATGTTCAATACTAACAAATAACTTGAATAATACTGTCTTAAAAGTCCAAGATATTGCTGTGTTTGGCATTTTAAGTGATGTCTCCTATCCAAGCCTCTGGCAACAAAGCTGGGAGTCAGCTTGAGGTATTTTGTTCCAGAAACCTATTGTTTTAGCCACATGGCTCAGGAAATTAGTAAAACTAAATGGAGAGCATTTAAACAATAAAACAAAAGGGGCCCTGAAAATATCAGAGTTCTAACTTCCCTTTTGCCGTGTCTGAAACCCTACTACTTTGTCTTTGTGAAAGGACCTCCTAAAACTCCAAATTAGTTACCCTTATGGAAACACGTCACCAGATGCTTTATCAACAAATAGATGATGTTCTCAAAGTACATTCCCAAATGAAAAAAGTTTGTAGAATTTTACTACCAGTAGCAACACTGACTAAATATATATACACTGTATATGAAAGTCATTTTTCTATTATACAACTGATTGCATGGTTTATGGAAAAACTGGTTAAGACTGTTAGTCATTAACCTTTTATAAGGGAGCCAAGGAATGAGATTTCTGTCTTTCCTACCCCATCCCCCTAAATGAGTTTTCCAGGAAATGGAAACTTTTCCCTTTGTTGAAACATTTTAAAGTTTACTATTTTGAATATCATAAAATGAATTTTCCTGGCTTCTTGTGCAAATAGTACTGGTAAATGTTTTTCTTGATGACATAGTCATTGTCGGCCAGATAGTGATATCTTCTCAGGAAATTATCTGCCACTGTACCACAAGTGACTGTTTTTTGTTTTGTTGTTTTATTTCCTTTTTTCTTAAATATTCTACCCCTTACTATACTACTACTGTAACTATGACTTGCCAGGCCTGCCTCTAGCAGGCTCCACCCCTACCCCTACTCCATAGTCTCTCTACATGTAGCCTCTATTCTATTGACTGGGAAGCTAGGTCACCAAGCTCATTCAAATTCTATGTAAAGAATAAATTCTCTCTGAGTAAGCATCTGCATGGCTCTTCATTCATTTAGTAGATGCTTATAAGAAAACACTAAGTATTCATCAGTGGTTGAATGGATTAAGATGCGGTGTATATTGAATATACATACACACACACGTATACACACACCTACAGACACACACACACAACACACACACACACAATGGAACATTATTTAGCCATGAGAAAAAATGAAATCCTGCCAATTGTGAAAACATGGATCTTGAGGGCACTATGCTAAGTAAAATAAGTCAGATAGAGAAATACGTATATCACTTACATGTTGAATCCAAAAAAGCCAAACTCACAGAAACAGAGAATAGAATGGTGGTTACCAAGGGCTGGGGGTGGGAGAAATGGGGAGACGTTAGTCAGAGTACAAACTTCCAGTTAGAAAATGAATAAGTTTGGGGGATCTTATGCACAGCATTGTGAATATAGTTAACAATATTGTATTACATATTTGAAAGTTGCTAAGAGAGTAGATCTCAAATGTTCTTACCACAAGAAAAAGAACCATGTAATTGTATGACATGATGGTGCTCGCTAATTCTACTGTGGTAATTGGCGATATATGAATGTATCGAGTCAACACATCCTACACCTTAAACTTACATAATGTTATACGTCAATTATCTCTCAATAAAGTTGAAAATAAACAAAACAAAAAGGAAACACATAGTGCACCCATTTTTTTGGGTGCCTCTGTATTCTTAAGCTCTTTTCTTATTAGATAAATATGCTACAAATACAGTTAGATATCCTCTGTGTCAATACTAAGAATGAGTTTTAAAACAGACTGTGAATAAATACTCAAGCACCATTTGTTTAACATACAATGTGAAGAGCCTATTATCCCATCATGAACATAAACCACCAAGAGAATGTGAAAAACAAGTAAGCAATTTAGCACCAGAGTAAAGGCGAATATAATTTTGACAAAAGTCAGTTTCCTATAGTTATACTTTCTACAAATGCACTTATTTTTAAATGAAAATATGGTAGAAAGAATCCTGAACAAGGTAGGTAGATAGACTCTTATCCACAGGTTACAAAGAGGCCACCACCACCGGCTTTGACTGCTTGACACATTGTTTTAAAAAGAAATCCCAACCCTTAGGTGGAGTATATACACTGCTGCCCCACCGCTCCCTACTCAGAGTCTGTTTCCATGGGCCCTGACATAGTCATATCTTTAACTATGGTGGTTGTCCTGAGTTCTGATCATTTATTAAGTGGGAATTCCTTCTGTTCTACCTGTTGCATAGGGATATTAGAGAGTATTAGAAAGTAAAGTGATCTACTGTATACAAAACAATGAAAACCTTTGGTGAGAAGATGGTACAAAAAATTAAACAAAGAGATTGCCTAAACTGATCAATGTACTCATATTACTGACAACAAGGAGCAAGAACAGAATGATCAAAACACAGATGATTCAAAAGTAACATTTAAACAATTAAATCCATTTTTTCTTCTCTAAATTTTTAATCAGATCCAATAGCAAAAAGGACTCAACACTTCTCTCTGTACCTTTTGACCCTTTGGTAGAGTTTTAAGGAATAATAAAATGACCAAGGGGGAAAATGAGGGAGCAAGGAGAAAGATTACATGAATAATCTTCCAGGCTCCCACATAATCTAAAGAAGAGATAATTTTAAAAAGTATGTTACTGCAGGAAAAAAGTTAAGATTTTTTTTCTTGGAGTAGGCCATAAATATTGATATCTTCATCACTATTAATGGGTACTAAGAATATAATCGCTTCTGTTTTATCTTTTCCACCTATACTAGATGGGGAGTAAAATGTTTGGTAAAGGGTAAAATTAGAAAATATTTTTTAAATTCAAGCAAACAATTATTGATTATCTACTCTGGGTCTAATGTGTTAAAGACATAACAGTAGATTATAACATTACTGTAAGGCCAACTGGCCCGAGGCAGGGGAACACAATCAGATTCACAGGTTGCATCAGAACGAAATTCTCCGGACCACCCAGTTCCAGAAACTGCCCTAGCGACATTCCGGATCACCCAGTTCCAGAAACTGCCCTGGAGACATTCCGGACCACCCAGTTCCAGAAACTGCCCTGGAGACATTCCGGATCACCCAGTTCCAGGAACTGACCTGGGGACTTTGAAACCAGCCCAGCCTTCCCGCCTTTCGAGGGGCGGGACTAACGGTCCCCCAGGATACCCGAAAAGACCACCAAATAAGGAATACCCTGCACCCTCCTAGATTCACCACACCCCTTTCCCTTCTTCCCCTATAAAATCTTGCCCAACCCTCACCCGGGCGCGACTTCTCTGGCCCCCTTTCTCTCGGACCAGTGAACCTCGCCCGGGAGGGCTCCCTAATAAAGCTCACTCGAAGCTTTCCTCTGTTTCGTGGTGCCGTTCGTTAAGATCCGACCTTACAATTACTCCTGCCCTCAGGGAGCTTATCATCCTTAAAGAAAAAAAAGACATACATAAGAAATAATTAGAGAAGACAGAAGAAAAAACTGTTGAGCAGAACACAATTACGTGTCCCACTATTACAGTTAACCAGAGTTCAGTTAACTAGAAAGCCCACATACTTGGAATCTTTTATTTTAAAATTTAATTAATTTATTTATTTATGGCTGTGTTGGGTCTTCGTTTCTGTGCAAGGGCTTTCTCTAGTTGTGGCAATCGGGGGCCACTCTTCATCGCAGTGCACGGGCCTCTCACTGTCGCGGCCTCTCTTGTTGCGGAGCACCGGCTCCAGACACGCAGGCTCAGTAGTTGTGGCTCACGGGCCTAGTTGCTCCGCAGCATGTGGGATCCTCCCAGACCAGGGCTCGAACCCGTGTCCCGTGCCTTGGCAGGCAGATTCTCAACCACCGCGCCACCAGGGAAGCCCTGGAATCTTTAGTTAATTAAATTCACTAGGTGGCTCTAAGAATTCAAAGGTTCTTTTTAAACACAGTTAAAGTTTAGAGTCTGTCAACCTTGAATACTTCCTTCAATTCTCTGCCTCCAGGAAAATCTGACAAAAGCATTGTTTGCTATGCTTAACAATTAAGGGATGAGTCAAGCTTCCCCGGAGACCTGAACCTCTAGCAATTATTTCCTCCCTGACCTCACTGTAATATTTTTATTGCATGTCTAACATTCAAAAGGTATAATCTCTGTTTTATGCCATGCATGTTGATATATTTAATGAATAAAGCACAGTTCCTACCTTAAAGGAATTCACCTGAAAAAGACACATGCATAGTTTTAATACAGTGCAGTTATATAGGACAGGCATGTACAAGGTATCACTGGGTTATAAGGACACATATCAAGAAAGGTCAAGGAGCGATGGGGTTGCTCCATTATTGGTGATGCTAAGTTTGATCACTTGAGTAGGGTGACTACCACCTAAGCTTTCACTGTAAAGATATCTGCATCTCTTTATAAGCTTGGTGGAGAAAGAAAAGATGGGTAGGAGGTGTAGAATTTCTGGAGAAAGTGGGATCTAGCCAGACAAAGCGGAGAAGAGGGGTGAAAACACTAGGCAGATGGGACAGCAAAGCACCAAGCTGAGAAAAACTAGAGCACGGGCCTGAAGAGACAGGCAGTACAGAGTGTCACGATGGGTCCAAGAGGTGGGCCAGGAACAGATTAAGAGGGGCCTTGTAATCCAGCGTTAAGGAGACTGGTTTATCTTCGGGGCTAGTACTATAGTGCAAAAAGATTACAACTTGCTGAAGGTTCTGATGATAACATATTTTTTAGCAAGAAAGTATTATTTAAATTAAGGTATGTACATTGTTTTCTTAGACATGCTATTGCACACTGAATAGACTACAGTACAGTGTAAACATAACTTTTATGTGTACTGGGAAAACAAATTATTCCTGTGACTGGCTTCATTGCGATATTTGCTTTATTGCGGTGGACTGGTACCAAACCTGCAATATTTCCAAGGTATGCCTGTAGTCTCCAAAGTGCGCTGTGCCCCGGGACACTGGAGGAGAAATTTTAATTACTATTTATTTATTTATTTACTTATTGTTTGCTGTACGCGGGCCTCTCACTGTTGTGGCCTCTCCCGTTGCAGAGCACAGGCTCCGGAAGCGCAGGCTCAGCGGCCATGGCTCACGGTCCCAGCCGCTCCGCGGCATGTGGGATCTTCCCGGACTGGAGCACGAACCTGCGTCCCCTGCATCGGCAGGCGGACTCTCAACCACTGCGCCACCAGGGAAGCCCCCTAATTACCTTTTAAAATATCTATACTTGCTATACATTTAAGAATGGACAATATTATATGTATGAATTGAAATCAGGACCCTAAGAGGAAGACTGGGGGTTAGGAAGAGAGAAGGAAAAGCTGTTTTGAGACTTACTAGTTACTTAAGAGCATCTCGGAGGAGCTGTTCAACAGACAGCTGTACATGAAACTGAAGATCTGGGGAGGGGCCTTTGCCTGGACATGTTGATTTGGGACATCTGCCGAAAATACGAGAGAAAAGAGCTGTGGAACGGTGGCAGAACTCTGAGAAACACAAACATTTACGATAACATGATTACTTTTTTTTTGAAAGGAAAATTAGAGCACAAGGAGTAGTGTTCGTACTCATTTAAAATTTTTAAAAGCTCTCAAATATTAATACAAAGTAAGTAACTGCTAGTCCTTACTATTCCCATTACTGTGAAAATGAGGCTCAGTGTATCATGAAGGGACAAAAATGTTTCTGCTAGTAACCGAGCAGCAATTCAGAATGAGAAAATTTAATTTTCTTACCATTTTGAGGGGCAGTCAATAAAGGGTTTTAAAGTCCCCCATGAAACCTGGACCCTTTGAAGAAATGACTGATTACAGGGTTGGGCCAGGAAAAATACAAAGTGAGCCTGGAATACCTTGTGTCAAAAGGCAAAGAAGTGTTTCAAGATCACAAAGGGATGTAAATAGGACGTAAGAGCTGGCTTAGAGGGGCTCCCACTTACCAAATTTGGGATGATTTGAGCATCAAAAAGAATAATGAATTTTAACGCACTGAATATAAAAAGAATCTGGGTCTATAGTGATATTTCAAAGCACAAGATGAAAAAATGGAAAGCTCTTCTTTCACACACAAAAAATGCCACTTAATAAATGTAGAATGAAGGATAGAATTTAAAAATCTCCAAGTCACGACTCCTATTTAATAACTGATTCAGGCTAATAATCATCAACAGATGTTAAAACCATTGGGTTAAAGTTTATTGAAGAACAGGATACTCATGTGGCCTCACAGGTTCCTTCTTAATTATCAAGTGGAAAGTACCTTACATTGCAAAGATAAGACAGACACTATCTTAGCCAAATTTAGCATCACCAACAATAGGATGAACTGACATCACCGTGCCTTCTGATGTCATACAAAAGGGAAATACATATCATCTAGGCAATATTGTTTACTTTAAATCTAATCATGAAGAAACACTCAGACAAATCCAGAAATGTGGAACATTCCATAAGCCAACTAGCCTGTACTCTTCAAAAATGTCAGAAAAGACTTTAAAAAAAAAAGGGGGGGCAGGGGAACTGCTCTAGAGAAAAGAATGAAACAAAGGAGACTAAACCCAATCATAAAGTTTGCCTGAGTTCCCAATAAAAACAAAACAGAAACATATAAAGATATAGAATATTTTGGGAGCAACTGGGGAGTACAAATTGTATACTAGATATTATTAAATCAATGTTAAATTTCCTGGGTGTGATAATGGTGTGGTGCTTATATAAAAAATGTTCTTATTCTTAGGAGTTACATGGTGATACATTTTAGTGGCAAAGAAGCATCATGATGACTGAAATTTACTTTCAAAGGGATCAGCAAAAAAGAAAAAAAAAAGAGAGGAAGAAAAAAAGATTATAGACATAGAGGAGATAAAGCAAATATAACAAAATGTAAACACCTGGTGAATTAGAGAAATGAATGTTCATTGTACTATGTTTCCACCTTTCTATAGTTAAAAATTTTTTCAAAATAAAACGTCAGGAAAAATATATAAAGTAATCTATGTGTGGCCAATACGCTATAGCTGATTTTATTTACATGAATATACTCATAAATGATTTAATACTTAAAAAAAAGCCCATCATGAAATTCCTTCCCATCAAAGCTAACCAAGGGGGACTAACATCACCTCTGGCTAGTGTCAGCAACGTAATTTGTCTTGTTTTTACCCCCACGAGTCAAGAATCATATTTGACTTACCTGTGAAATTAACAAACCAGCAAAACACTTATAGCACTCAGCCACCTTATCAAAAACAATTTTAAAAAAGCTGTAATCTTCTGGTTTTAAAATAATTTATTTCATAGGTCTGTTTTAATTTCATGTCTCAGAGCATACATTATTTAACCAAGGGGTGCTGGACACAGATTGTAAAAAGGGAGGAAACATTTAGAAACTCCCTCAATTCCATTAGAATTTGATCCTACCTTGTAAAGTCTTGCTAGGATAAATTTCTATCATACTTCTTTTGTGCTTACAAAAAGACATTAACTTCTGAATTTCCAATGTTGTAAATAAAAATTTTTACATTTAAGTATGCATTCATATTGACACACAAGGCAACCAAATAATTGTCATCAACGTTAGCAAAATGTATATTTCCTGTCACTGCACTAACATTAAACGTCAAACCACAAAAACTTGGTGACTAACATTAAAAAGGCAAGCTGTAGGATACGCAAAGCTTATAAAGGACAACTTGCACGTGGTTAAGATGGGACATCATTTGACAAGGGCTGGTGGTGTGCATATGGCTGCTTTTTTTTGTAAGAAGGCCACCGGCAAACAGGGCAACAGTGTCGGCCCCCAGCCAACCACATCACAATGCAATTCTGATGGAACACATGACCACAGGGCAACCCCATTAGCAAACATCCATTTTCAAAATTCTCTAGGCAAACAACACATTCAGTACAGTGCAGCATATCAGCAGGCCAAGTTAACCAATCAGGTTCCATGTCTTCGTTAGTGCTATATGATCCATATGACCGCCCCTTCCTTGCATAAGGGCTGGTCTGACAATATTTATTGGCACATGAACAAGCCTCAGGATCACAGTGACTTGCTCTTCCTGGAGAATTGTGAACTACGTTTCGTTTATCTTCAAATACTTCCTTCTCGCTGCTAAAAGTGTCTGTGCTCTCACTGTCTGAGTCATTTTCAATATCTTGAGGACCTTCTAACATTTCCTCTTCAGACTGGACTCCAAGGCATTTAAATTGCCACACTGGCAAGTTTTTTATATAATCAGTTGGTATCAGAGGGTGAAGCCAAAGGTCAGGGAAAGCTAATCGCTCCAAGAACAAGTCGGGGTCTTCGTCCCAATCGGATTCTACAGGGAAGTTCTGAAAAGAAGCAATCGGGTGGAAGAGGTAGCTGGTGTACCAGTCCCACAGACTTGATAACCACTCTAAGTTATTGGCATTGACTTCATCATTGTTGTTGTTGCGCCGTCTCTTCTTTTCAAAGTAATCGACTAGTAAACCATGTCCAAGGTATGTACTAAGAAACAAGGCTGGGTGTGAAGAATAAAACATCCAGTCTGCCCTGACCCATGAGGCCAGCGTGGTTGTATTGGAATATCTCAACAATTTTAAGCTATACTCATAAAAGCTATCTAAGTAAGGGAGCTGTAAAAAGCCCAACACAGGTAGCCAGGAAATAATTAATAGAGAATTATATGTCCCTAAAGTGCTTATGAGAACCACAAATCGTTTTATGGTAGCTCCTTGTGTGATAAATAAGTCCATCCAAGCCATAAGATTAACTAGAACCAAGCTCAAAACAAACAAATCATTTACTTCAGGTTGTACTGAGCGCAAAAATGAATCCATGGCCTGAAGGGATATAAATTCGCCTGTGTGGTTTCCATACCTGTAAATTCCTTCAGGAGTTCTAAGTATGTATGATGGCATGTTATATACACCAATATCTGTCATATAACTCTTGTTGTCCCAATTTTCCACATTTACAAAAATAAACTCAACTCTTCCAGTAAACTTTATGCTTAGTGCAGAGAAGAAAGCTGGGGGTTGGTCAAGGTTTGCAAATAGGTATATTTTTACCCAATATTGATCACTTTTATTCCATTCTTCTTTCAAACGTTCAGCATTATAAATGGTTTTGATCCGTGAAGCTGCATGAGCAGTTATCCACTTAAAAATGTGCTCTACTTCAATCTTGCGCCCACTGTATTCTTTAAGCATGACTTTCCCTTTAGAAGTACTTGTTTGTGGAACAGACATAATGAGTGTGGATCGTACCCAGCCTCTTCTCCTGCAGTATCTATAAGAGAGGAGACTGTAAGTAAATAGCTAGGCCGCTAAATGAGCCAGCTTGCTTATCTTCACTGTTGTGCAAACAGTTTGTCTTTTCCCTGACACATTTCCTTAGCACTTGAAAGATACCCTCTCCCCAAAAACAAATTACCTGTAAACAGTCAAAAGTAGTACCAATACCTGGCAGTTGTATAAGAGGAAAAGCAAGCTCTCTTTTTATCATATTTTTCGTTTGTATCTCTATGTTTCTTTTCTTTTTTTTTTTTTTAAAGAAAAGTGTAGCTTGAAAAGCCTTAGAGTCAAGAGAATCGGCAAGTACTTCCAGCATCTACTATGAAACTACTAATGCATTATGTGCTAATAAGATCCTAAAGATAATAGGAAAATAATTCCTGTTCACAAAGAATTTAAAATCCTATTAAGGAGACAAAAGTATAAAACTGTATATATTCTATTACTAAATAATGTAAAGGAAGTTCAAAAAAAGGGAGTATCATTGGGAGTCTGGGCTGGTGCAGATTTCATGAAAAGTTTGGGAATTGAACTAGCTCTCGAAGGATGGTTAGATTCAGGTGGGCAAAGAAGAGAGAAGGAAACAGATTATCTTATATGCTGAGTCCCTGACTTGAATGCCAAGCTCCTGAGGGTAGGAGCCATGCTGTACCCACTTATTAACCCAAGCACCCACCACAATGCCTGACACACACAAGCACTGTCATAAAGTAATCTGCACGAAGGCTCACCTAGAAAAGAGCAAGTCCTATATTTTTCTGTACTCTCTCATCTCTTTAATGAGGACCATGAAGAGGGATATTTGGAGAGATAATCAGAGAAACAATTTCCTTTAAAAACAAAAAAGTTTTTTCCTAAAAACCTACCATGTGGAGTTTTACAATATATAAATTTACCTCAGTAAAGTTGGAAAAAAGAAAATCTACCATGTGGATACATTTTGTTCACTACAGATTTGTAAGTGGATGGTAATAAATGTTTAATTTTTAATTTTGCTATTCAGAATACTGATGTAAAAATCACAAATGTTATCTGCAGCGGGGGGGGGCATGGGGGGGGAGGCCTGCATACCGCAAAAGGGGAAAAAAATCATAAATGTTATGCTTTACTTTAAAGTATGGATTATATTTTATTAAATTAAATAAGCATATTATACATTTATATGATCAGATTAAGATAGAAGTCTTGACGTATGTGGCATATGGTTTTATGATGATAGTACAATTAATTTTACCTCAGGAATTTCGTGATATAATTTAAGATAAGTGAAGACAACATGTTATGTCACAAAGACAAGGTTAGTAACGACTCTGGGAAACTATCTGGGTGACTCAGGATCAAAGACTACGACTCAGCTTCTTGTTGAGTTGATTTACTTCCTTAACAAGATAGATACCATTAATGTCAATATTGCTTTAATTGAAACGGGTTAAGAATTAGATACTCTGACAAAATAAAATATCTTCTATTCTGTAACAGTGTATTTGTCCAATGCAAAATAATAGTTCACTGACATGAATGCCATTTCCACCACCCTCCCCACAAAACAACAAGTCAACTACATATAGATAGTTGCCTTATTCACATCTTAAATATCTAACTAGCTTTACTTTTTTAATTGCATAGGATACTTGGGATGACACATTTCTACTCTTGGTCATTCTGTTCATCTTTGTATAACCACCTCAGAGAATATTCGGCTTCTGATTTGTGTCATAAATTAAATGACAGTCTTTCAAACAGAAAATTTTACTGTGTAAAACAAGCAAAGTCTTATCTTAGTGCATACATCTCTTCACGGAAGAAAACAAATGTACTATGTACTTTCTTTTCAGTTCAGAACTAAGGGACAGTTTTAAGGTTTATCATTTCACAAGAATTTAAGAGTACCCAGGACAATAAAATTTTGTATGTCATCATATATCTTTCAAATTAAATCATGTTTTCCAGACTTGAAATCCAACACACAAATAAAGTACACCATATTAATTTTAAAACCCCACTGTTAGACAGAAAAGACTAATGCTCATATCAATATAAAAACTTTTTACTGCCAATTTAAAAAACCTTTTTAAAGGTCTGAATAAGTTCAATGATGACACCACGAAAATATCCTCTAGTTCTTAAAGTAAACCTTTTGAGATCTCTTAGAGAATTTGAAGACTAAAAATGATTAAAAAAAAAAAAAACATAGCTAGTGAGTTTTGGCACTCCAGCTTCTGATAACATACTATATTTAAAAAGAAACCTTGGTATTCTGTTCATAAAATGCTGTTTCTTCAGACAAGGTCATTGGTCTCCTTGGCCTTCCTGTCCTGCTCACCAATCTTCCCTTTACTTTCTTTTCCCTGCTTAGCCCATGGGCACGCATCCCTGATTCTTTCACCATAAGCCCTCCTGGCCCGTTTATCACTCAGCTCCTGTAATTCCAGTGCCATCCCACTCTTTACTATCTCTGCCCCACCTCTCCAACCTCCCGATACATATCCCACATCACTTCCTTCTTTCTCCAAAGGTGGGGGGAGAAAAAGAGTAGAGAATAGACCTGACAGGGTAAAGGCCCCTGAGATAGATCACTGGGTTGGGGAATTAGAGGAACTGGGGCCAGGCAAGATGGCTGTGTGGGAAAGAAATGAAAACTGCTGCCATGGACAGAGTCAGATACTGTACAGAGTGGAGGTCCTGAATGTTCTTAAGGGGAGCAAAACAGGTCAGGAAAATACTACGATACAATGGGGCCAGCACATCAGAGGAGGCTGTCCTGGAGGCCACCCAAGAGAAGGAACTACAGTCAAAGAAAGCAACATAGGCAGCAGAGTAGAGAGTTCTGCTGTTTTTAAAAATCTGAGATCAAGTTGATGACTGAATTATTCAACATATTAAAATGCTTGCTTGCTGAATAACACTATTCTCTGCCCAGTTACACCCTGCATTGACATTCTAAACACGCTTTTCTATTATCTCCCTATTTTGTTCTTCTGCATCTCCATAATCCTCATTAAAAGAAAAAAAATGACCCTGACTAAGCACAGCATCTATGACAAGAATAGTTCTTACTCTAGTTGGAAGACTTTCCAAACCAAAGGAAACCAACATGACAATACTGAAACTGATATAAGTAACTCTGCATCAAGATCTTCATCTCTGTGATGAAACTAAGGAAGATGACGTAAAAGTGCTTGTTTAATAACAAAAAATTATAGCTGCAGTCAACAAAAAAGCAAAAAGTTGCTCAAAAAAGGTCTCTTCTGTCATAAATAAGAGGTGGGATTATCTGAAGACGAAGATGAGGGATTTAGAGAAAACTTGGAGGTAGATTATATGTATCTCTTCACTGTTCCTCAGCTGGTATAGAATCAAAAAGGGCTTTTCAAAAGAAAAGCTAGAAAAATTTGCGCTAAAGTCCACTGGACTCAATTATGACACTTCTGATGCATTTTGCTTTATAAAATCACATTAAAAATCAATTCTACTATTTCCTTCAGTTTTTCATGCTGAATAGATCATCTTCACTTTATGTCATGCTTAGTTTCGTTTTGAATTCTCTATTGTTATTTAAGAACTTACGTTAGACTGAAATGTGTTTGACCTTTATATTTTTGTACTTACTTGATATTTTCTAATATATTTATAAGTTAGTGTTTAAAATGTATTATTTAGTTTATTCATTAAAAAAATAAGCTCTGAATATTTTTCAATAAATTGGTGATGTTAATACTGACTTTTGGCATTATCTGAAAAAAAAAATCAAAACATCAGAACTATCATTTATTCTGGTATTGCAATCACCAGTGGGAGAGAAAAAGATCTTTCACTTAGACCATCTGGGAATGATGGAATAGGACCAAATGCCACTGTCTTTGGTAAACACAAGACAGAAATAAGAATGATTTTCTTTTCATAAGAACATGAACACTTACGCTACCTTGGGCATTTCAACCAAAGGCATTAGAATATGATCAAGGTTCTGTGCTGAAGATGAAAATGGGAGCTTTGTGGGTAAATGAGGAGACGAAATGTGAGTCAGGAGACAGAAGTTCCCTTCTTATCCCCAACGTTTAAGAAGTCCTCCTACCACACGTCTCAGCCTACACTACAAGTGAGCAAAACAAGAGCAGTGAGGAAAATCGAAGCAAACGTAAGCCTGAAGGAGAAGGGCAGGAGAATCTGAGGTGAAGCAGTGGTGGAGGAGGGTTTTCTACAGCAAATGGGTCTCCCATTGTGACCACATATAACGGGCATAGGTAAGCCAGGCGTACCTACCTACATCAGAAACTACCTAACGTGGGGGCTTCTCCATACATATCATATGCCCCATCCTCAGCACTGAACAGAACATGCTGTACGTGCTAATCTTTTTCTTTTAAATTTATTTATTTATTTATTTATATTTGGCTGTGTTGGGTCTTTGCACGCAGGCTTCCTCTAGTTGCATTGAGCTGGGGCTACTCATTGTGGTGTGCGGGCTTCTCACTGCAGTGGCTTCTCTTGTTGTGGAGCACGGGCTCTAGGTGCACGGGCTTCCGTAGTTGTGGCACGCGGGCTCAGTAGTTGTGGCACACGGGCTTAGTTGCTCCATGGCATGTGGGATCTTCCCGGACCAGGGCCCAAACCTGTGGTCCCCTGCACTGGCAGGCGGATTCTTAACCACTGTGCCACCAGGGAAGTCCAACTAATCTTTTATTAAATGTTTACTGAATGGATAATTAAATGAACGAATGAATTCAAGTCATAACTTGGAGGAACTAGAAATTGAAATAAAACGCATTTCAAAGAAGAAACAATGGAATAATGAAACAAGAAATAATGTGACAGACTAAATACTGGAGATGATGACAAAAAGAAAAACAAAAATGCCTGCAAAGATTTTTGTCTGAGAAAATGGAAAAAAAAAATAGTAAAGGACAGAAAAAGAAAAGGCAGAAAGGGCACATGGTTTACTAAAAAAAAAAGATGAATATGAATTTGAATACCAGGTTTAGGGAACAGAGTCTATCTGGGGTACTCGTATGGCAAATGGAAACGAGTGTCAAAATGCAAACGAGAGGTCCGAATTATGAAAGGAGATTTAGATCAGCACAAAGGTGTCACCTAAAGCCATCAATGTACTGAAGTCTCTTTGGGAAGTAAAATTGAAACAAAAAAGACCGAAGACATACTCTAAAGAGTCACCCCCGTTAGAAACAACATAGAAGAACCAGACAGAAAGAGAGCTCAGAGAGAAAGTAAGTAACTGCCAGTTATCAAAAACTATTAACCAGATACCTGTGTAGCTAACAACGTGCTAAACACGCTAATGAACTTTCAGTTTCAACAGGCTTCTAATACCACTGTCTTTATCACATTAAAAAAATTCTGGTCAGAACTCAAATTCTAAGAATTGCCCAATCAACTTACCTGGGGTCACTGGAACAGTTAAATGTGCCTGTACGTATTCCAAATCTTGACACCTTTTTCACCATTTTCTCCCAGTGGATTTTACCCACCAAAGGACTTCTGTCATTTGCTATAACCTATTCCCCCCAAAAGAAAAACAGATACTTTAATCACCTAAAATGGAGTCAAACCAACCATTTACATCTATAACTTTACTTTTTTCGAAAAACATACTCTGTTCCTAGGTCTTGTTTACTACGTCATCATATTATCACTGCAATTCTTGTAAAAGGAGCAACTGTCCAACTGGAAAAGATTTAAAACACTGAATACAGTACATTAAACTCTCACACTCCGTGGTAGTTATGCAGAGGGGGAGTCAAAACCATATTAAAAAGCTAGCCACATTCTCCTCCATGTGGCTTATCCTCTAGAATTAACTTACACAGGAAGAAAATGGCCCTTGGAGTCATTTCTCTGCTCTGAAAAGAAAATTTTAAATAACCCAAATAAAGCTTACTAAAAATTACCACATGTGGGCTCAACGAGTTCAAATTTCACTTTTTTAAAAGTGTAATTATGGAGCCAAGATTCAAACACATGTTTTCTATTAAATTATGCTTGACTAAAACAATATACTACTACTATGGCATTTTTCTTAACAATCACGAAAGGTTCTAACATATTAAAAAATTACCATTAATAAATTCTACATTCTTGAACTTCTAACTTCAAATTTGCAAATAGCTTTCAAACAGTTAGGATTGGGGGAAGAAAAAAAAATTTTTTAAACGTAGATTAACCTTCAAAACATGCAATGACTTTTCTCAGACTTTCTAATTGTTAATACCTTTTCCCTTTATTCCTTATCTTCCTGATTTTAATGAATAGAGATACCAGTAAAAAAACAAACAAAAAGTATATATTAAAAACAAAAATAACTAAATGGGAAATTAAAGGAAATCCAAAAGTGTCCTATGTCTTCATGAACCCATCTGTTTGATTTATTTTAAGCCCAGGGTATACAGGCCAAGTTTATTTTCATGAATGCTATATTACTGATACTATTTAATTCAAAATTACAGCACAGTACTCTGGGGGCCTCTAAACTCTCTAGAAGGAAGGGCCATTTTCACATTCACAAAGCCTCCAGGAAGTGAAATCCCAGGTGAGTGTGTGCAATGAGTGCCTGGGAGAGGCAAGAGTTGGTGCAAATACCTCATCTCTGGTCTCTCCGCTGGGAAGTCTAACAAATTTCAAGGGCAGCAGGAGGAGAGAAAGTGCATGGTGGTGACAAGTGACTTAAAGTTCACTTTATGTGCCAACAGATTACTGTCCGATAACCTTTGCCATATATCATTGATACTATCATCCTCATACCTACAGAGACACACATAGGTATGTAACACTTTGTAACATAACTTTGAGGCTTAATAAATACATACACAAATATACAATTTAGGCATTGAACAAATGGTTCTGATAGTACTTTTAAGTGAAAATAAATGGCCTTAATGAGGGAGGCACATGTTATTAAAATGCTCAGACGGTTGAGGTAACCAGGAGGAGAGCAATTTGAGGACATGGTCTTAGCAGGTGAAAGTGCTTTCTGAGGAGGTTCACACAGGTTACATTACCCAGTAAGTTCCTAGCTTCCACATTTTTCCATTGTCTAAAAGTACTTTATAAATTTTATCTGAAGAATAAGGGAGATGAAGCAAGGCAGGCTTTTCTCTTCTCTTCTGTTTTTCTTTTCCTACCACTGAAGAGTCAATACGGTAGTTCTTTCTTCCATCAAGTAACCAAAGAAATCTTGAACTTATTTTTCAGATTACTCAGAAGGATTAAGAAATCTCTGTAAAATCATATCGCTATACTCCCTGGTCTTTGCCCTGTTTTTTAAAATAACTCCCCTTTCACTCCTATTTCCTGATCAACGCTGCAAATAACCCAAACACTTCAGGTCTGTATTCATAATGACACTGTGTCAAGGGGGTAATCAAGCGGTTGCTTTAATCAATATAGGATTTGGCCCTCAGTCTAGGGGCATCTTTCAGTGAAGATCCTGATCACTGCACAGTCATCCAATGCTAGGAAAGGAAGTAGGAATGAGGGGGTTGTTCCAGGCACCCCTGCTTATAGGACAGACAACAAAAGTGTGTGAAGAGAGGTGGTGAATATCTCTGAGGCAGGTACATGACAATGTTTAACCACAGGGCCTTATTTATTCAGCAAGCTATTACAACATCTGCTTTGAAGAGTTTAATGATTCCTGACTAAGAGAACCACACAAAAATGAAAAATCCCTTAGGCAGTGCATGAAAGCATTTTGTTTGACTCTTTAGTTATATTTACGCAATTAGAAATTGCTTTATCCAATGTCCTATATAGTTATATTATTCAACTGAAGGTTTAGCATAAATTAAATTTCATGGAGGCCAAATTAAACAACCACTAAAAATGTTTTAACAAGATAACTCATCTGGCTTGTCACATGGCACAACAAAATACTCTAAGCCTATTACTACTGTGTCACATCAGTAACAGTTTCCAAGTTATAGCTCACATCCAAAAGCATGCACAGTGATTCTGAATGGCATTCACTCTGGTGGTGAAATGGGAAGCATATTCCTCTGCAGTTCACGAAGGATGTTGCATTCTCTGTGGGGAATATTTTCAGAGACTAGAAAAAACTAGATGAAAGTACAGCCTGAGTTCCAAGTCTCAAGTCTGGAACGGACCTGGCAACATAGGCTAGCAGTGAAGCAATCTTTCCATCCCCCTTCCCAGGGTATCTGCCTCTCTAACCAGCAACCCTACACTTGCTCACCATTGTTTTCCCTGCAGCTAGCATGGTGCCTAAGTCAGGTGGGCACTTATTAAATATTTATGTTGAATTAAACTATTTCAGCTTTTTATGGTTTAGTAACTCATTCTCTTACTTCTGATTACATAGGTTCTCTAAAGGCTCCAAGTTTCCGATATCTGTTATAATGAAAGTCCCTTCCCCAGCAACCTGTCATCTGGGATGTTTTCTGACAAACATTAGCATAACTAGTACCTGGCTATGCAACTGCACATCAATGTTCTTGACCCCAGTCACACACAAAGACTTCCAGTTCAGTGTATTTAAAAATACACTTTTTTCAGGAAAAAAAACTACTAGGTTTTTCCTAGTACTAATTTTCCTGGTTTCTACTTCATTGTCTAATAGCTCTTTAGGATCTCTCAAGATGGCGGCACCATCACGGACCATCTAACTTAGCTGGAAAAGGTAATCTATGCTACGAGTTTTTACTGGCCCACACATTTTCGTAAACCACGCTGTGAGCTGTCTTACGGCACAGACTGTAGGTTATTCGTCTTTTTTGCCCTTATTGCAGGTTCAGCTGGCACACATTAGATTTCAATAAATATTTGTTGGATGGTTGGATGAATGGATGAAACCAGTGGTTTGCTGGTAAATGTTTAACAACTAGCTGTCTAGAAGAAAACAGAAGCTCTGATTTCTACCATTTACTTATTTCCTTGGTGTAAATACCCCCACATGGCTGATTTCAAGTTACCAACGTGACATCTCTAACTGTGGAGCTGGAAAGGGATGTTAACAATCGCCCTTCATGAAGCAGTTTGAGCTGGCTCCAGCACAGTACTGGAAGGAACTGAGTTGGACAGTGTGAGAGGCTAAGTTGCCATATTTTCTGATGTCAGTCTTGTGTAGTCCAGTTAAACTTACAAAGAAAAACTGGGCCTCAGGTTATTGCTGACTCCCTTCCACATGTGTTACACTGGTATAAGAAAAAACCCACACACTTTCGCCTATTTTTTAGAGGTGGGTTTTATTACTAATCAGAACATCTGTCATTTCCCTTTTAATATTGTTAATCCCCATACAACAACATGGAGGCTAAATTAAATAACATAACTCCATATAAAAGGAGTGTAGAGCTAAAATATTTCTCTGCATCTCTCAATATTTCATTAGAACAGCGAGTTTCTACTTTCAAAATCATAGACCACAGGGACTTCCCCAGAGGTCCAGTGGTTAAGACTCTGCGATTCCACTGCAGGGGGCATGGGTTCGATCCCCAGTCGGGGAACTAAGATCCTGCATGCTGCATGGCATGGCCAAAAAAGAAAAAAAATCATAGACCAACCTAAATATATATGCAAATTGTATAAAATCATTAAAAGTGAAGATGAGTAATTGACAAAAACAAAATTCAACAACATTTAATTATTTCTTTGGTAGCCTCACTAGCTTTCTTTGAGTAAACACAAATAAAAGCTCTTCACCAATACAAAATAAAGGATAAGATGGCTTGCCAAGTATTTCACCTTTAGCATAGTGTCAAGAGAGGAATAAATAACTTAGAACCTCCCTGAACAAAACTACTGTCTAGGAGTAAAAAATCAACAAGTTTTAAAAGAGCTAGTAACTCTTTTCAGCCAAACAGGAACTGTATTAACATAATACTTCAGTAAATATTGACCTAAAGCTTTACTTTAAATCATATGATGCTTTTCACTGCTACCTCAATTCCACTGATGTTAAATTCCTTATAATGTGACAAAGCCAGCAGAGAACAGATAGCACAGTCCCTCTTTGAACTTCTTTGAACAAAAGTCAAAATGTAGAAATAGAAATGTTAAGATAAGGATAAATCCATAAAATCCACAACGTACACTAACTTTTCCATTTCAAAAGCCTATCTACTGGGACTTCCCTGGTGGCACAGTGGTTAAGAATCCACCTGCCAATGCAGGGGACACGGGTTCGATTCCTGGTCCGGGAAGATCTCACATGCTGTGGAGCAACTAAACCCATGCACCATAACTACCAAGCCTGCGATCTAAGGCCTGTGTGCCGCAACTACTGAGCCCGCATGCTGCAACCACTGAAGCCCTCGCGCCTAGAGCCCATGCTCCACAACAAGAGAAGCCACCACAATGAGAAGCCCACGCACCGCAGTGAAGAGTAGCCCCTGCTCACCACAATTAGAGAAAGCCTGCGTGCAGCAACGAAGACCCAACACAGCCAAAAAAAAAAAAAAAAGGCCTGACCAAGAATCTTTTGAAAGAAAAGTAACTTCTATTTGTGAGGCTAAATAGATTGGTAGGCAGCAGAATCAAAGAATCCACAAAACTGGAAATAAAGAACTAATGAAAGATATGAGGTCAGGTTAGGAACAAAGCAGGAAAACTTAGAATGTTAGAAAGAAGTGATAGAAAAAAGATGACTTGGTTCTTTCATGGATTACACAGTGTATTGTTGCTAAAGATGTCCCATATGTGTTGCTGCCTTAGACACTAAAATTAGTTCTTTCTACCTCATATTACAGAGAATACAGGAGAGACATGAAAAAGCTTTACATGAAAAGAAGTGTGCTAACACTCTGCTTTAATGTAAGGATAATTCATGAGCAGTAATACATCTTAAAACAGTTAGGAGAAAGATATGAAGACCATTAACATGTATTATTCAGAAAATAAACTCATGAGTTACCGAGAAGATAGAAATCATAAGGGATATAGGATGAATTAATTAAATTATAGAAATTCATGTTTCCTTTTGTAGTGTCATTCCACATGCAGTGTCACCAAAAAAGATAATCAACCTGGATTATCTTTTATTATTACCAACCCATTCCAGAAAAATAATGAACTGACCAAGTGATGGAATAGCTAAGTCATATACCCATTTATTAAAGTCACATTTTCCCCAAATCAGTAAATCTAGACATCCTTTCAATGACATATAAAGTCTAAAGTGCTAATTATCAGTTATATGCTACCTGAGAGTTAGGTATTCATCTGAGAGTATAATTCATCTGAGTAAGAAAATGATATTGGAAACCTGGGAGAAAAAGAGGAAAGAACTTTGATGTGCTTAAATATTTCTTATCCAGGATACCTAAAATAAATGCAATATGAAGAAGATTGAATTGTTTGGGATCTATGCATCCTCACAGATTTAAAAAAATGACAATGATAGAGCAAATTGAAATGAGTCAGCTTCTTTTAAAACAAATAGAAAAGAATGATAATTCAAACTGTTAAAAACTGAATTCTTGGGCTTCCCTGGTGGCACAGTGGTTGAGAATCTGCCTGCTAATGCAGGGGACACAGGTTCGAGCCCTGGTCTGGGAGGATCCCACATGCCGCGGAGCAACTGGGCCCGTGGGCCACAATTACTGAGCCTGCGCGTCTGGAGCCTGTGCTCCGCAACAAGAGAGGCCGTGACAGTGAGAGGCCCGCGCACCGCGATGAAGAGTGGCCCCCGCTTGCCACAACTAGAGAAAGCCCTTGCACAGAAACGAAGACCCAACACAGCAAAAATAAATAAAATAAATTAATAAACTCCTACCCCCAACATCTAAAAAAAACAAAACTGAATTCTTGAATGTTATCCTTCACAAGAGATGAGATAAATATAATCTGAGCTGAAAGAATGACAAGCAACTGAGAGTATTTCTCTTCTGTTTTGAGAAGATATTTTCAATTAAGAAACAAAACAACATGGCCCTCTCTTAGGAGCTTAAACCAAAGTGTCTGTGCTGATTAGCTTAGCTAGCGAGTTCAGAGTGCTGAAGGCACTGTGACTGAGGTTTCGATCTCAATCTTCTCAGTTGCCCTGCCAGAGACTGTTCTTCCAACCCAAGCCAGCCATTTGACAGATGTAAGCCACTGGCCCAAGGGAACACAAGCCAGACAGTGGTGATCAGTGCAAATCTTGAAGGTCACTGGAAAAATTGTGTCTTACTGCACCATTCACTATTGATGCCTATGAAGTTTAAAAAAACATTTTCAGAGAAAAATAATTCCGTGATTAGAATTTATAATGTTTACATTCACTACCATTCATTACTTGTTCTTCACTTCATTCAAGTATCACATTATCAGGGAATTCTTTGCCACTCTCTTGTCTCCTTACCCTGCTTATTTTTCTTCTTAGCACTTTCCACTAACTAATGTTATATTAAATATTTAGTTAGTTAGTGCCTCCCTCTCCCAACTGGAATGTGAGCTGCCTGAAAGAGCAAGGACTTAGCCTGTTGTATGCTCCTGGTATATCTCCAGAGCCTGGTGTACAATTAACTGCTGAATACACTGTATGAATTTTGTAACTTCTTAAGGGAGTTTAATCCATGCTTACCTTTAATATGACATAGAAAAATAGTAGATCATTTATAAGCCAAGACTATAATGCTAATTGGTGAAGCAGAATGTGTTCGTAGTCTATAGGCAGCACTCTATATACCAAAAGAATTTCCAGACTTTTGACACAGCTTTTTCCAACTTTGGAAGGTGTTCAGCATCTTTACCATTCATCTCTATGGGACCGTTCAATGTGTGGACAAACATGAGATATAGGACACAGGGCAGTGGGACTGGCTATTCAGTTCAATCTCAGGAATAAAACTGAAGTTACCAAAACCATTAAGTCTTCCTCGATCAAACTATCAGAAATAAATATCTGGGAAAAGAAATAGAATAACTATTTATAAATTAAGGCTTTAAAGATGCTACAGTTTATTTTTTCAATACCAATAATTTAACACACAAATAAACTAGAATTTGATGGATAATATATAGACAATACCCATACCCTCCTCCCAGTTTCTCTGTTTGCTAGACTTAAAAAATGTGGAATTAGATTATCTGGAGGGTAAAAGGTCAAACACAACAGGAAGGTTGCAAGTAAAGGAAAGGTCATGGATATCCAATGCAATCACCTGAAGAATTCCCAAATGTCAACCCGTGAGCCCAGTGGACTATGGTACTATTCTATCTTCTTTAGGTGTATATGTATTTATTTGAGGCCATGTGCTACAGAAAATCTATCTATCCACAACCATATTGCAAATCAGCGACAGGACCAGATCTGCAAATAAGGTATCTGGACTCAATAGCTTTTTCTACCCTATTTTGCGGTCATTGTTCTCAGGAAGAAATATGAAGCAGCAATTATTTTGCTTTTTATGTCCTGAATCAAACTTTGCCAACCCCAATGTGAAATAACAAGAACACTGGACAAGAAATGAGGGGGTCTGGGATTTGATTCTGGTTCAATAATCATAATTTTAGCTGAATTCATGTTGTTAATTTACTTAATATGTTACTTTAAGTGAACTTATATTTTAAAAAATTTAAATAACTTTAGACTTTCCCTAAGCAATATTTATGAAATTCCATGTTCAATATAATATTGATTTTTCTAATTTACATAAAAATACACAAATGATAATGTGTGTCCACTCATTTACCATGAGTGGCACATAAACCACACTTTGGGAAGCATAAAAGATGATTTTTAAGGCCCTTCATAGCTCTAAAATTCTAATATGCTAATTAAATCTACAGTTTTGATAGCATAAGAGCTAGGGTTTAAAATTATAATCTCATCAATTTCATGAGCAAAGTAATAAGTTCCCCCACCATTCCCCACAATAGTTCTTCCTCTATAGGCACAAAGTTGGCTATAGTTCTTTCTTTAGAAACAAAAATGATGAATTAAAAACTGAATTAAAAACTGGAGTTAACAAAAGCTGAGAGAAACAGTACAAATCACTAAATAAAAGGAATATATATGTGTTTCTTACTTTATAATGCAGATCCAACAACTAAAATGGATTTGCTTCTGCTGATTCTTAACAAAACAGTCAACCCTCTTTCCCCAACACTTCCCTTCCCCCACTCTTTAATTAATTTTCATTTTTGTTGGTCTGCAAAACCTCTTTAAGGGGACAGTGGAGCCTCCCTATGAGAAGTGAGTTATGTCTAAGAAACATGACACAAGTACACAGAAGTGTCACCAGCTGGTGACTACTATTTTGGTAAAAATAATTTCACTTCTATCACTGTTTCTAATACCTGAACCAGCCAGATGCCATCTTTTGTGTCTTCTACAAGCTCATAGAAGTGCATTTCACCACTGAAATTGGTACTAGAAACAGATTCAGATGCTTCTTCTTCTTTGAGTGCAGAATAAAGCTCACCTTCCATCAGGTCACCTGAAGAAAAAAAATAACACTAATAAGATTGCAAAAATCTCATGTTCCCAACTTCAATGATAACTTCTATTTTATACTGTTAAAAAATTATGTCACTGTACTTTCATTGCACTCTACAGAAGAGTAGAACCTGAATACACCTATTTAAGATTCATACATTTAGTAAATATGTAAGAATAACCTTCTATGTGTCAGGCAAAAGTGAACAAAACAGATAAAAATCCATCTCCTGATGGAGTTTATATTCTAGTGGCATCATCACATAATTTATTAGGAAATTACTGAATTTATGCCAGCCACAAAAGCCATCACAATATTATTCAGCTTTTGTCCAAGCATCAAATAATTTTTAAACAGTATGATTTATATACGTCTTTTTTTTTTTTTTGCGGTAAGCGGGCCTCTCACTGTTGTGGCCCCTCCCGCTGCGGAGCACAGGCTCCGGACGCGCAGGCTCAGTGGCCATGGCTCACGGGCCCAGCCACTCCGCGGCACGTGGGATCCTCCCGGACCGGGGTACGAGCCCGTGTCCCCTGCATCGGCAGGCGGACTCTCAACCACTGCGCCACCAGGGAAGCCCACTATATACTTCTGACTGACAAGAATTAGAAATGGATTTACAAAATTTGCTATCACCACCTGCGTAACATAGCAACAGGGCTTACATGACTTGGAGGTTAGATACAAAAGATTACCTATAAGAACAAATTCCATATTCGTACACAAACTTACAGTGTAAATTTACACTTTGTATCATCAAATAAAAAGTAAAGAAAAACACGTCAAATTATTTTAACTTTTGTCTTAAATGTTAACAATGCAAAAACAAGCATTGTATCATGACAGCAGCAAAACCATCCACAACAAATATTTAAATTATTAAGTTAAATTGCTATACCAAGACCTCTCTGCTATAAAATGTGTGATCTGAGTCATATTTTTGTGAGCTGTGTGTATTCTTTAAATATTATGTGCACTCCTTGTACACTCAAAGTTACAAGTATTTTTAGGGCCAGAGGAAGGCAACACTAAATAAAAGTCTCAAGAAAAAAAATGTGGTGTCAAATTACTTTACCATGAAAAATGATTTGGCTTGGGCAGTTAAGGTACTTTTCACTTCTAAACCTAGAAAGTTTATTTATTAGAGATCTTCTACTTTACGTTATTCCCCCTACCCTACATGCCAGCCATGGTAGTAATAAAAGTCACCATAAACCAGTCAGTAAACAAGAGGCACAATTTTATGCAAATAACACACAATTTTATGTTTTCTCTAAAGAAAAATGCATCACTTTTACAGAGAGTGTTCCCTCCTCTATCCCAGTAGTGATCTTAACCTTAATCTGCAAATACCTGAGTGCTCAAGTCCTCTGGAGTTAGGATTCTTGTCTATCATACTACATGGCTATAAGATACTAAATAAGGAAAAAAAAATTGTCTTGTAAAAGACACAGCTGACAGATATACTTGAAACAACAAAAAAAGACAACTATCAGTTTCAATTGCTTCCTACAGCAACCCAGAATGCCCTTCTCAAATTACAGTACGTTCCCCTTCCAGGAAGTGTATCTAAACCAAGATATAGTTTGTCCAGGGGTGAAAAAAATTAAGCCCATTTCTCACCCAATCCTACCCCAAAACCAACAGTTATTGAAAATGCATTCTTGAAGATGTTAAATATCTCTTAGCTCAATTCTATCAATATGTCTCAACCCTTTAAGCGGATGCAGCCCCTGTGGCACAGAAGGGAAAAAGTAGTTTACACCCAAGAGATAAGAATTAAAAAAAAAATCCTTACAGAAATATAAACTCTTTCGAAACAAACAAGATAGGCATTCACAAAAAATATTCACCTTATTTTCACCAAATTTAAAGTATGAAAAGCTAATACTGTGCCCTGTACACTTTCTCTATATTTAAACTCATTATTTAAAATTTAAATCTTAGAAAAATTTTTTTCTATTTAATTTTGTATCTATATGACGTGATGGATGTCCACTAAACTTCCTGTGATAACCATTTCATGATGTACGTAAATCAAATCATCATGCTGTACACCTTAAACTTGTACAGTGTTGCAAGTCAACTATATCTCAATAAATCTGGAAGAAAAAATAAAATAAAAAACAAAATAAAATTTAAATCCTAGGCCTAAATGCCTCTTTGATATTAAGTATTCCAATGATGTTTTTCCCCTCCGGGTAACTTGTTATTACTAGGGTGACAAATGCTGCTATCTACAGAGAACGTTTTGGGGTTTTTCTTGTACACTTATGAATTTCAACTGACAAATAATGCTTTCCAATTTGTTTGTAACTGGTTGACATTTCCGAAATTTGAGGAAAACACTCAATTTAGTAAACAACACTAAGAAGCTGCACTTTAAACTCTTATTTTAATAATCTTAGGAAGACACACCAACACCCCTACAAATAATTCCAGCCCAGGCCCCTTCCAAAAACTGGGATTTACTTTTTTTTTGGTAGAAAACCTGGACAAAGGAAACCCGGGCAGCTCTGGAAGTAGTCTGCTTAACCCTTCCAGGTACCGCCTCATTCTGGGGGACCACCAGGTACGAGGAAGTACGGGTCGTCCCCTCCTCCAAGTGGAGGGGACCCTCGGGGAGCCGATACTCGCCTGACTTTTCCACCAGTTCCCGGACATCCTTCTTCTCAGGCAACCCCGAGTACCCCAGTCCCCGGCACTCCAGAATGGTCTTCAGCTTCTTGAAGCTCAGCGCCACCGGATCCACCAGCTGGGTGGCAAAGATGCCAGTTTCGTACCACACAATGGCCTCAAAAAACCTGGCCAGGACGAATAGGACCAGAAAATAGAGGAGCAAGAAAAAAAGCTTCAGCCACATCTTCCCCTGCGTCTTCGCTCTTTTCAGAGAGCTCAGAACACGGAGGAGAGGAGGGGAGACTGGGGGAGTGTGGGCGAGGGCACCAGCCTGGCGTGGGGTACGGCGCCCGCCGCCGTCACTGCGGGGCCATCCCCGGCGGGAGGCAGGTGGACTGTGCGGGGGTGAGGAACAGACCAGGAGGGGCAGAGGCGCAGAGCCTCGCGCGGGGCCTTCCAGTCAAGAGGCGAGAAAAATAAACGGGGAAAAAATTTAAAAGTCCACCCATTAAACCCCGAAAGGAGAGAGGCGCGGGGAGACCCCGCGGGTAAGAACAAGATGAGGGCCGATTCCGCCGGCGGGGGGCACTGGGATGTGGCGGGGTCGGCCTTCTAGCACCGTAATCTCAACGGAGGAGGGGGGAGGCCAAAAAAATCATTCAGATTCACAAAGGAAGAGGGGGCCGGGCTGCAGGCTGGGGCCAGAGGGGCGGCGGTCCCGGGAGGCTGTTGGAGTCGGCCGGGCTGAGGCCGGGCTCCCGCGGCGGCAGTCAGGAGGGTGCGGTGCTCGGCGGGGCCAGGCCCGGGGCCCAGCGCGGAGAGGACCGGCCGCTGCAGCGCCGCGCCCGGCGCCCAGGCCCCAGGCCCCGCCGGCCGCGAAGGCTCCACGAGAAGCGCGGCGCGGAACGGCGGCGGCGGCGAGTGCAGGTTCGCTCAGGCCGGCGGGCGGCGCCTTTCAGGCTGGCGGGCACCGCGGCCCGGCCCAGGAGGGGGCGTCGCAGTCTCTGCAGAGGGAAATGGGGCGCGCGAGGCGACGGTCCCGGAGAAAAAACGCAAAAATAGGCCCGAGACGTCTCCCCGGGGCGGCTCTCTGGCTGCCTCCTGGTCACGCAGCGCTCGCCCCGCTCGGATGGGCGGCGCAGGTTCCGGCCGCCGTCCCCCACGCCCCCTCCCCCGCGCGAGGCCGCTGCCGTCGCCTCCGGACTAGAGGATCCTCGGCGGCCACGGCCCAAACCGAGACATAACAACTGACGTCGGCTGCGGGGCGGGGCCTCGGGCGGGGCCACAAGGGGAGCGCCCGCCGGGTGGCGGTGGGGAGGAGAGGGGAAGGGGAAGGAAGGGGGCGCCCAAGCCTGGGGGCGGGAGAGCGGCGCGGAGCCGCAGCCTCGACGCGGTCTCTTCTGCGCTCCCGAAGTTGCCTCTCCAGTGTCTCCTCCTCTCTCTTACCTTTTGCCCTGCAGATGTTTAGTAAGTGATTTTGTCTGAGGGTTGCAGTTAGGACTGTGTCGCTTTGTGTGTTTTTTGGTAAAAATGGGGCAGTTAATCATCCTCTTAAAATAAGTAAAAATAAGAGTACGTGTATGCCAGGTCCCGGTTAACTGGGAAAATTTTGGCGCAGTTGATTTGAGATGGTAGAAGGCGAAACCCAGAAAACAATGATTTTCCATCTCTAGGTGAGAATGTAGTAGTTCGCGCATTTCTGTGTTGAAGGAGATTTGGTCAAAGGGGGAGGCAGAACTAGGCTCACCCGTCCCTGCCCGTTACAAAGGCCTCACCACACCCCCTCCTCACCCGTCGCAGTTTCAGTCTCAGGGGCGTTATAAGCCAGGTATCGAAATGCTGAGTTCCCAGGGCAAAGGTTGTTGAGTGTGGATATGTCCCAGTGCAAATTTTCCGTGCGTTTTCTTTCATTACCCTCGCTGAGTGGGGCACCGCCAGCAAGAGGAACTTATATAAATTGAGTAACGTGGGTGAACACGCAGTACGCGGTTCTGTATTTATTTAACCCCGGTAGAGCATACTCTTCCTGTCGATCTCTGTGCCAATCTTGAGGGAGAAGGGGATTGCATACATAAAATAAACAAGGCTGGCTTCTACCAGACCCCTTGATGAGGAAGAATAAGACCCAGAAATTACAAGAGAAACGTTAGCTATTGTGCAAAGCTGTCAGATGTCCTGAATTAGGGGTGAAAGTTGTAGCAAGAATATGGGTGTGATCCTCACGCTTGGAACAAATGAGGAATGGAAAGCAAAGAATGGACCGTGAGAATGTAGCCTCAGAGTGGCACCCTTTTAGAATAAAGCAAACAAAGGCATTTCAGTGTCCAGCTAGTGGAGGATTATTTAGCGGGGATGGGCCCAGGGACGAGGGAGAAAGAATCAGAGGAGGAGGTGTAGGAATGTACAACCGGCTCTTGGCCTCTGCGTGTGTGTCTTAACTAGCGTCAATGTGGCTTTGTTTCCAGGGCTGGCAGATCAACGTGGGAGGCTGTATTAAACATTCTAAAACGCTTGGTTCTGAAATTTCAGAATCCTTGGGCATGTCACAGTGATGCTGTTACTGGGTGATATTGCTGTTCAAACCTTGACATATAAAGTGATGTCCTTCACCTCAAAGAAATGTACTCACTGGAGAGGAAAGACTGCAAGAGGGGCAGGTGGGGAAAATTGGGGTGGCTGAGGATGGAACCAGCCAGGCCAGAGTTTCAAATTGGAAAAATATTAGATTATAGAAGGGACTGGAAAGGAGTTACTAAAGAACACTTTGGACATTTCTTGTTTGTCTTAACTGCCTCCCATCCTCAACACCCTGGATTTGTTCCTCAAGGTTAAAACACTTAGGAAAGATTACAGCACTGATAAAAGAACATGCAGGGTTGGTGGGAAATAGGGATATGGACATTTACATCCTCTATTGATGGGAATGTACAACCTTTCAGGAGAGCAATTTACAGCGTGAGTTAGAAGGCCCCCTGAAATACATGCTCTCTGGCACAGTGATCTCACTTCAGGGAACTTATCCTGAGGAAAGGATAGAATGTGTGCACAAAGATGCATGTGCAGAGTTTTGTTATTGTAAAGTTAATAATAGAAAAAGAGAGAAAAAAAGGGAAAACCCAGATGAACTATTAGGCAGCTACTAAAAAGAAAGATAACTGTATGCATCTTTATGTGATGGGATTTAGATGATTTAATTTTTTTCTCTTGTGCTTTATCTCTATTCTTTTTCTGAAGTAATCATACATTATTTTTGTAATTTAAAATTGTGTTTTAAAACATAAAACAGGGACTTCCCTGGTGGTCCAGTGGGTAAGACTCCGTGCTCCCAATGCAGGGGGCCCAGGTTTGATCCCTGGTCGGGGAACTAGATCCCGCATGCATGCCACAACTAAGAGTCAGCATGCTGCAACTAAAGATCCCACGTGCAGCAGCTAAGACCCAGTACAGCCAAAATAAATAAGTAAATAAATATTAAACAAACAAACAAACAAAACCCCCACTACAACTGCTTCCCTCGTCTTGAGGTTTAGCAGCAGGGATTCATCCTCCAGGACTCTAAGGGAGGTGTGGGCTCTCCTCCCATGAGGATGATTTCAGTTTCCACTATGCCTAACTGGGCAGATTAATTAGAATTTCTGTTCCAAGACCAGGATGACAAAAGGATGTTTGAAATATTTATCGTTTTTCATAATCTGTTTTTCTAACAGCTAGGCTGCTAATCTGGGTTCAGAATCTCAGATTCTGTTCATTTGTGGGATGATTTAAATGCCTTATCATTTGATATTGTGGCAAGAGCATGGGACCCATAATTGGAGGGGCTGGTCCAGTGTAGACTAGTATCTACTAGCTGTGTCACCTTGTTAAGTCACAAGACCGCTGTGAACCTCATTTTTATCACCTATAAAATGGGAAAGGCTGCTTACCTCATGAAGCTGTTGTAAAGATTAAATGAGGTAGTGAATGTAAAAAGTGCTTTGAAACAAACATACTGCTTGTATTTAATTTAAAATAAAGAATTAATTTTAGAGGAAAAGAAAGTCAATGCCTTTGGTTGAGCTGGATGAAACAAGGTTATTTAACTTAGGGTCCAAAGAGCCCTCCCTTCTTATTTTTATTAAAGTATTTACCCATATCAAGTAACACTCCAAGGCTTCAAAATTGTGACAATTTTGAGAGTGGAAGGGGCAACGGTAACAAAATTATGCCAGACTATGTAGGATAAATTGGGACTGTCCCAGACAAACCCTACTTATAAAAAACAGATCCTCTGCTTGTCCCTCCCCACTCTGATTCCCATTCCTCAGAGGCAACTGCCTTCAATTCTATTAAGTATTTTTCTCATGTTTACTTCTGTATTTCTTAATAATAGGTTTTTACTGCTCTTCTTGATTTTTCCATTTTACACATCATCTATTGATTTCTTACCATGGAAGATGAGGAACGATCTCTTTGATACCCTTCATTCACACACCATTTCTCGCCCCTCGTTCCCAACGTGATCATATTACATATTCACTTTTATATTAATGTGTCCATATAAATCTTGTTCATGACTGAACCACATCATTTATATTTCCTTTCTTGTGCAATTGTTCATTTTTCCTGGAGTTAATAATTAACTCAAATTTTGGTTTGTTCTATTTTCTAGGGCGCTGTCCACTTATTCATTCCCAAACTCTCTGTCTGAACTATCAAATTACTCAGATGGCTAATCTATCAATTCCATGTTTTATTGGAAACAAACCTGTCTTTGGTCCTCCTGCTCTAGGCTAGACTTGTTACCCTGCAGACCAATTACATAGCTATTGCAATAGCTATGTAGTCATTCCAGGACTACCCTTCACTTCTCTTCCATGTTGGATCCTTTTTTTTTTTTTTTTTTTTTTTGCGGTACGCGGGCCTCTCGCTGTTGTGGCCTCTCCCATTGCGGAGCACAAGCTCCGGACGCGCAGGCTCAGCGGCCATGGCTCACGGGCCCAGCCGCTCCGCGGCATGTGGGATCTTACCGGACCAGGGCACGAACCCGTGTCCCCTGCATCGGCAGGCGGACCCTCAACCACTGAGCCACCAGGGAAGCCCGATTCTGTTTTTTTGATCCTGGTTACACTTTGTTATTTCACTTCCTTGTTTGCATGGAACACAACTACAGTGATTTAGTAAGAAAGTGCACTTTGGAGACCTTACACACCTAAAAATTCCTTTATTCTACTCTTATTCTTTTTTTTCCCCCAAACTTAAAAGACTTGGAAGTCTATTACCAAAACCTCCTTAATACCCTTCACCAATTCACCAGTTGTTAACATTTTTGCTGTACTTGCTTCATCATGTCTTTATTTTGAATATGTGTATATTTTTTCTTAAACCACTTAGGAGTTAGTTGCAGTTACTCTTCCTATTTGAATGATAGTCTGGCCAAGTAGAGACTTCTAAATTGGAAATCATTTCCCCTCAGAATTTTGAAGGCATTGAACCACTGTCTTATGGCTTCTGTTGTGACTGGACCGTTCTCTCTGTAATTTGACTCTTCTTTTCATCCTTGGTGTTCTGAACTTTTATGATGATGTGTTTTAGTGCAGGTCTCCTTTCCTTCATTGTGTTCAGTGCACAGTTTCAATATGGCAACTCGTGACCTTCAGTTGGGAAACTTTTCAATCATTTCTTCTGTCCATTTTCTCACTTTTGTGGATCTCCTACTAGTGAGATATTGAAACTCCTAAATCAATCCTATAATTTTTTCTCTTCTTTCTCCAATTTTCCTCTCTTTGCTTTTTGTTCTACTTTTCCAGAGATTTCTTCAAATTTATCTTTCACCCCTTCTAGTGAATTCTTAACTTTGTATATCATTTTTTTAATTTTCAAAGGCTCTTTCTTGTCACAGGGATGTGCCTTTTCTGTAGCACCCTGTGCTTTTTGTTTTGTGTATGCAATACATTCTCGTATCTCTCTGAAGATAGTGGCTTCCCCGCTAAGGTTTCTTTTGCTCTTTGGGTCAGGGTTCATTTTCTATTTGTTTGTTTTGGACTTCATCTTTCACGTTAGAAGCTCACCTTAACTACTTGGTAATTCTTGACTCTCTCCTTGTTCGTAAGTTCATAAATGTGAGGTACTAAAAAGCTCATTGGAAGCTCTCTGAGAGTGCCTGGGGCTCACTTAGGGTGAATCAAGATCGGGGCCCGGCCATTTCACTAGAAGGATGTGTAAGTCTTTTTTCTGGGGCTGTTTGTTTTTGTCAGAGAGGAATCCTGCCTGGAAAGTACAGGTTTCACTGTCAGCATCAAGGGACTGGGTGGGAGGAGGCTGGGGAATATCAAGTCTCAGCCATTAGGCTTGAACTTCATACTACAGTTTCCCATGACGTTCCTCACCTCCCTCACAGAGCTATGTCCATGTTTTCAAGTCCAGAGCCTCTTTGTTCACTTCAGAAGGTAAATGTCACATCTTCCTCTGGGCTGGGAGCGGGGAAAGTGCCTGGTTGCACCAGGTTCAACTGTATCTTATGAAACTTTCAGCAAATCCTCTAGTTTTCAGCCCCGCCCAACACCCTGGGCTTCCAAAGTGCTGTGTTTCCAATTTCTGGACTTTTCCTAGGTTCTCTGGCACCAGCTGTTTAACATGGCAGAGGTGGTACCACAGATCCACCGCACCACTGCCTCTTTCCAGGAGTCTAGGCAGACCAGCTTGTAGTCTTTCTTGCAGGTAGATTGGGTAAGTGACTGAATTCTGGCCAGTGGGAGTCAAGAGCAAGTGATGTGCACCCCTTCTAGACCAGGCCCTCATAAACAGCCTTGAGCCCTCTCTAGATTGGGTGGCCAGGGAGAGGGGTGGGCTCAGAGAACAGCCTGGGACCTTTACCTTGGGGCCCCTGGGATTTGTTCTTCTCTTCTGCCTCTATTTTTTGCCCATAGAGCTCTCTGCCTCCAAGACACAATCAATTCCACTAGCCAGAGGAACAAAAGTGGGGCTGGCAGGGACCTCAGAATGGTAGACAGGGAGCATGGGAAAACGAATCCCAACATTTGCTACTTTGCCTGCTGGTGGGGGGCAAGGAGAGGGGCAGATAAAGACAAAGGAAATAACTCCATTTTCCTCACTTTGTTCTCTAACTCCATTATCGAGAACACATTTTGGTAAAAAAAATGGTAAAAATGGCTAGAAATGGTTAAAAAAAAAAGGCTAGAAATCTAAGTGCTACGGGTAGATTGAGTAGATAGATTGGGTGTTTATCATCGTATATCTGGTTGATATACCCAGCTAAGCACAGATTTGAGGCAGGTAAGGGGGCAATTTTAAGTCTATCTCCTGTGCGTAAATGTATTTGAGATTTCTTATTTCAGGGACATAAATGTTCAGTTCATGAGTAACTAATAATAAAAAGGATGATATGGGTAGAGCAGCTCACCCTCCAGCAATTTCTCCTGGGATCACTTTGCCAGATACACACTGTTGTGAGGTGATGCCAGGCAGTGCATACATCCACCCCCTGAAACCTACTGTCCCCCTGGCTTCTCCCCTCTCTTCCCATAGATCCTCTGCCCTTTCTGGACCCTCTCCTCCCATACTTCCCATCCCTGCACAAGCCCCCTACCTAAGGAATCTTCTAAACAATTAAACAAATTTAACTTAAAAAATTTATAGGATCTATTTCTTTATTACCAGACTAATAGGTTTGCATTTTGAAAGCTTACTATTGGACAGTGTACAATGATGTATTTATAGCTGATCTGAATATGGCATTTATGATCATTAAAAGAGAACAGTTGGGACCTCCCTGGTGGCGCAGTGGTTAAGAATCCATCTCCAATGCAGGGGAGACAGGTTCGAGCCCTGGTCCAGAAGATCCCACGTGCCGTGAAGCAAATAAGCCTGTGCGCCACAGCTACTGAGCCTGTGCTCTAGAGCCCGCGAGCCACAACTACTGAGCCCATGTGCCACAACTACTGAAGCCCACGTGCCTAGAGCCCATACTCCGCAACAAGAGAAGCCACTGCAATGAGAAGCCTGTGCGCCACAACGAAGAGTAGCCTCCGCTCACCACAACTAGAGAAAGTCCGTGTGCAGCAACAAAGACCCAACGCAGCCAAAAATAAATTAATTAATTAATTTTAAAAAAATGAGAGAGAGAGAAGAGTTAAGATCAAGCCCTAGGCATGGAGCTACCTAATTACATTTTAATTTTTTTCCTGTGAGAAAATCAGACTTGCCTGAGTGCCTTCTCCAGGAACAGTCCCTGCTGTGATTGTGAGAACTGCCCGTCCAGTCCTTTCTCTGTGGAGAGGACCCTGTTGACTGACTGTGACCACAGCGTTCGTACCGCGTTGCGTTTTCCAGTGCACTAGGCCCTTATCTGCAGGAATAAGCAACGTCCCGAAGCGATATGCAGAGACCTGTTTGGCACTCAAGCCGGAATCTTCAAAAGGAGGAACCTCGGGCTTCCCTGGGGGCGCAGTGGTTGAGAGTCCGTCTGCCGATGCAGGGGACACGGGTTCGTGCCCCGGTCTGGGAAGATCCCACATGCCGCGGAGCGGCTGGGCCCGTGAGCCATGGCCGCTGAGCCTGCGCGTCCGGAGCCTGTGCTCCGCAACAGGAGAGGCCACAGCAGTGAGAGGCCCGCGTACCGCAAAAAAAAAAAAAAAAGGAGGAAGCTCTTTTCACCAGAGACATACCTACAGAACATGACTTTCAACAAAGCTGAGAGGAATGCACCCTGGCAGGGCACCTCTGCTTTGCATGCTGCTGTCTATTTAATACACAGCCCTTCTCCCCGGGCCAGCCAGCGGCCAGCAGTCACTGGTGCCCTCATCTTCCAACACCAGGAACAGCAAGCAGGAGGACTCTGTACAAACACTTTGACGACAAAGGTAAATAAGTGTGGAATAAGCAAATAATAAGTCACCTTTCCTCCTGGAGTAAACTGTTCCCTTCTCTGATCACCTGAAGCTACAATGACACGTGGTCAGACCATGGGACAGCTGGCATTGCTGCAGAGTTTTCCCACCCAAGACAAAATGAAACTGCAAGCCCTTTGTTCAAAAAGCAGGAAAAAAAGTGCCATGAGGGGTACTATATAAAGCTTTTCCTTTCTTTCCCCCTCGCTCTCTTGACCTATTACAGTGGTTTTTAATTTGCAATTTAATGTAACTCTCCCTTGGGCAGGGGACATTCACGGGGTAAGTGCAGGTCCTCACAGGCATTTGGACCTCCTCTGGACACCCCCCTCCATTGGCAGACTCCACCCCCCCCACCACCCCCCCACCACCCCCCCCCCACCCCCCGCCGCCACCAGCAGCAGATGGTGGGTCCTGAAAGGACTGCAACTCAGCAGCAGGACATGCTCATACCTGGATTAGGGGTGGGCAAGAGGCATGATCTCAGCGACTTGTCCCCCAACCCTCTGCAGACCTGAGCCCAGGGCCCCACTGAGGGAGGTAGCAGAACATGGAAATGCCCCCCAGTGGGAAGGGCAGTCGTGGAGACGGAGAGACTGGGCAGGGGCCCTGGGCACCAGGCAATGGAGGGCCAGCTGCCAGGAGGCGGGGAGCTGACCGCAGGCAGACTGCATGTAGCTGAAGGCTCCAACGCCTCGGCACATGCTCCAGTGTTCATCAGACCTCACTTATAAAACACAAAGCCAAAGGAAAAATTACTTAGAATTTCAAGATGGCAACTGCAGAGCATTAAACTCCAAGCAGCCGCAGGATCCCTCTGAACCTGGGGTCCTGAGCATCTACTTTGTTGACACACCCATGAAGCCAGCTGTGTGGGACAGAATTATTGAAATCAGTGAAGGTCCAGAAAATTCTTTATTTTTTATCACATTTGTGGCATGCATAGTCTGCTGTAGATGGTTTTATTTCTGTACATAAACCTTCCTGGACACCGTCTGCAAGGCTTAGCTGCTACCCTTATCAGCTATTCTCTGGCATATTACAGCCCCTCTCTAAGCCTTATTCCTAAAACAGAAATAAAACAATGATCTCATGAGATTGTTATGAGTGTTTAATGAAGTAAAGCTGATAAGGCACTAAGCCCAGTGACTGGAATATGTTATGTACAAATGGACGTACATACAGATATGTATTTACCCATGTACATGGTACCCATACATCTCTGCTATGACACACAGGGATGGTACCAGAGTACGTAGAAGGTATGTAATAAATCTATTTTTTGGACAAAGAACATGGATAATAGGAACATTTTAAAAATGTCAATCTGGCTAATGAATGCTTTAGGTGAAATGCAATGCAAATATAAGTTGATTATTTAAAGAAGAAAGCAGAAAAGCTTTTTTCAAAAACTCAAACCTGTTTTGATGGGATAACTCAAAAACTAAGTGCAACTGAATTAAGGACATAGAGAAAATGAAGAACATCCTGAAAACCTTGGTAAATCTGATTTCAGAATGAAAATAGGAAAGATGAAGGAAGTTGGAGCTGGAGAGCATGGAGAAGAGAAGGATAAGAGAGAACTTTAAAATAGCAATATTGCTTTCAATTAAAAGTATTTTGTTATAAAAGTAGTACATATTTATTATAGAAAACAGGTATTATCAAAAAGAAGAAAATCTAAACTATGCACAATCCCACTATTCTCACACAACAAACAAGTTTGTACCAGTTGATTATCCTACTGTAAATACAGGTTTGAACATATTGGGCATTTTCATTTTTAAAAATATTTGCCAATTTTACATCTGAAATGGCATCTCATTGCTGTTTTGATTTAAATTGCTTCTTGGAATAATAAATTACTTCTTTCTCATCTTGTAAGTTTATTGCTCATATATATATTTGTGTGTGTGTATGTGTATTTTTTTGGCCGTGCCACGCTGCACGCAGGATCTTACTTCCCTGACCAGGGATTAAATGTGCGCCCTCGGCAGTGAAAGCGTGGAGTCCTAACCACTGTACTGCCAGGGAATTCCCTGTTTTTCTTTTAAATAATCAGAAATATTTTAAAATGCATTTAAAAGGTACAGAAAATAATATAGCAGACAGTATTTCTATGTGTTTTTCAGAAAGAAAGCCTGTTAGGTGTGAGATGGGGGCTGTATTAACACAATCTACCATGTTGCTAAAAAAAAGTTAAATACTGATATGCAAATGTTTTTGTATATTAAGGTGCTAACCTTTTTCTGACATAGAGCTTTTGTTTTAATATTTTTGACTGAAAAGAAGAAAACAAAAGGAAATTAGTTTAAATTAAAAAAACTTTTTTTTAGTTGGATATGAGAAACAATTTCCTGACAATGAAGAGAATAAATGCAGGAGAAGGAATTTGTCATTATGGAATCTCTGACCCACCATCTCTCTTCTATGATTCACCTTAAACTTAATTGGCTAGGAGACAGAAGCTAGACCAAGTGGTTGTTCACATTTTCCTAGATTCTAGGAAGCACTAATTTCAAAATTAGTAGGAAGAATTCTGGGTTACATGGCTAATTTGACTTTGTATGTTCTTCACCATTGTAAGCAGAATAGCTGTATCTTTGCAGGTCTTCTGAGTAAGAGCTGCTAAGTCCACTGCTGTTTGGTGGTTGAATGTGAATGAATTATAATGAATGTGAGTTCTATTATATAACAACTGGGACAAGTGTTCCATTTATAAACAATCAGGATGCTTACTGCTGAGTATGGTACTTTTTAGAATTATACACAAATATTCTCTCTCCTTTCAGGCATGTGGTAAGAATGTTCTTTTCTGACCCCTTGGAGTTAGGTGAGGTCATATGACTTTCACTGGCCAATGAAATATGACAGGAAGTGACATTTTCACTTCTGGGCCCAAGTTAAAAAAAGTTTTATATATAGTTTACTGTATGTCAATTATACAGATTAAATTTATATGTAAATAAAGTTTACTAAAGTTTATATATAAAGTTTATAATAAACTACATATGTTTAAAGTGTACCATTTTTACATGTGTAATCATCACTACAATCAAGATAGTGAAGATATCTGTCACCTCTAAAAGTTTTCACTTGTGCTTTTCTAATCGCTCCCTCCCACACCTCCTTGTCCCCTATCTCCAAGCAGTCATCAATCTCCTTTCTGTCACTATAGATTAGTTTTGAATTTTCCACACTTTAATCATATAGTATGTACTCTTTTTTGGCTGGCTTCTTTCACTCTGCATGATAATTTTAAGATTCATCCATGTCATTATATGTAGCAGTGGTTCATTCCTTTTTATTGCTGAGTAGTAATCCATTCTACGGATACGCCATGGTCTGTTTATCCATTTACCTGCTGATGGGCCATTGAGGTGTTTCCAGTTTGGGGCTATTACAAATAAAGCTTCTGTAAACATTTGTGTACAAGTCTTTATATGGTCACAAATTAATTTTTCTCTTGAGTAAATACTTAGGAGTGAATTGGGTGGATCATATGGTCATTGTATGTTCAACATCTTAAGAAACTGCCAAATTGCTTGGTTGTAATATTGACATTGTCACCATAAGTTCACAAGAGTTTTAGTTTCTCCACATCTTCATCAACACTTGGTATGACAAGTCTTTTTAATTTTATTTATTCTAATAGCTAAGTAGTGTCATCTCATTGTGGGATTTTTTTTTTTTTGAATTTTAAAATTTTATTTATTTATTTTTTGTACAGCAGGTTCTTAATAGTTATCTATTTTATACGTATTAGTGTATATATGTCAATCCCAATCTCCCAATCCATCCCACCACCACCACCCGCCCCCTACCACTTTCCCCCCATCATTGTGGTTTTAATTCGCATTTCCTAATGACAACGATGTTGAACATCTTTTCTTATGTTTATTTGCCATCTCTGTACCTTAACTTGTCTGTTCAAATCTTTTAGTCAGTTTTTATTGGTTTGTTTGTTATCTTATTTTTGTATTTTGAGAGTATATATTCTGCAATCAGATATATATTTTGCAAAGATTTTTCACAGTGTGTGTCTTGTCTTTTCATTTTCTTAAGAGTGTCTTTTAAAGAGTAGAAATTTTAAATTTTAACTAAGCCCAATTAATCAACTTGTTCTTTTATGAATTGTGTTTTTGATGCCTTATCTGAGAAACCCTTGCCTAACCCAAGGTCAAAAAGATTTACTCCTGTTTTCTTCTAATAGTTTTATAGATCTATGCTTTTTTTTTTTTTGCGGTATGCGGGCCTCTCACTGTTGTGGCCTTTCCCGTTGTGGAGCACAGGCTCTGGATGCGCAGGCTCAGCGGCCATGGCTCACGGGCCTAGCCACTCCACGGCGTGTGGGATCTTCCCGGACCGGGGCACGAACACGTGTCCCCTGCATCGGCAGGCAGACTCTCAACCACTGCGCCACCAGGGAAGCCCAGATCTATGCTTTTACATTTAGGTCTATGACCTATTTTGAGTTAAATTTTGCATATGGTGTGAGTTATGGATCTAAGTTCTTTTTTTTTTTTATATGTATATACAATTGTTCAAGCAGAATTTGTTGAAAAGACTATTTATTCTCCACTGCATTGTGCCTTTGTCAAAAACCAGTTGTCCAGATATATGTATGAGTTTATTTCTGGACTTACTATTTTGTTCCATTGATTTATTTTTCTATCTTTATGCTAATACCACACTGTCTTCATTAGTGTAGCTTTATAATAATTATTGAAATCAGGCAGTGTTATACCTTGAAATTTGTATGTCTTTTTCAGAGTGGTTTGGCTATTCTAGATTCTTTGCAGTTCCATAAAAGTTTTAGCATCATCCTGTCAATTTCTACAAAAAATCCTGCTGGGAGTTTGATTTTAATTGCATTGAGTCTATAGATTAATTCAAGGACAGTTGACATCTTTATGATACTGAGTCTTCAGATCCATGAACAAGGTATATATTTCCATTTATTTAGGTCTTCTTTAATTTCTTTCAGCAATATTTTGTAGTTTTAGTGTACAGATCTTTTACTTCTTTTGTTAAGTTTATCACTAAGTATTGCTTTTTTATGTTATTGTATATAGTAATGTTTTTATATTCAAATTTCTGATTATTTGTTGCTACTACAGAGAACTACAATTGATTTTTGTATAATTGAACTTGTATCCTGCAACCTTACTGGTCTCAATTATTAGTTCTAATAGCTTTAAAAAAAGATTCCACCATATTTTGTACATAGGTGATTATGTCATCTGAAAAACAAAAACAGTTTGAATTCCTCCTTTTCAATTTGCATACCTTTTATTTCTCTTTCTTGTCTGATTGCACTGGCTAGAACTACTCCAAGTTTTGAATTAAAGTGATAACAGCAGACATTCTTACCTGGTTCCTGATCTTAAGAGGGAAGTATTTAGGTTTTCATCATTAAGTATAATGGTAGCTGTAGGCTTCTTTAGATGACCTTTATGAAACTGAGGAAGTTCCTTTCTAATTTTAGCTTACTGAGAGTATTTATCAGAAATGAATGTTGGGTTTTGTTTAGATAAGCTTATGATTTTTATTTTTAGTTTGTATGTTGAAGTATATATATTTTTTGACTTTTTTTTTTTTTTTTTTGTGGTATGCAGGCCTCTCACTGTTGTGGCCTCTCCCGTTGTGGAGCACAGGCTCCGGACGTGCAGGCTCAGCAGCCATGGCTCACGGGCCCAGCCACTCTGCAGCATGTGGGACCTTTCCGGACCAGGGCACGAACCCGTGTCCCCTGCATCGGCAGGCGGACTCTCTACCACTGTGCCACCAGGGAAGCCCCTTGATTTTTTTTTTTTTTTTTAGCTGAGCCATGCAGCATGCAGGATCTTCCCCCACCAGGGAGGGAACCTGTGCCCCCTGCATTGGGAGCCTGGAGTCTTAGCCACTGGATTACCAGGGAAGTCCTGTTGCAGTACTGATATATTGATTGATTTTTAAATGTTAAATGGACCTTCTAAGTCTTGGTTCCAGGATATACCTCATTTGATCATATCAATATGATGTTTTATACTTTTAATGTATTATTGAATTCAATTTGCTAACGTTTTGTATAGAATTTTTGCTCATGAGGGATTTTGGTCTATAGTGTAATGCCTTTGTCTTGTTTCATTTTAAAGATAATCCTGACCTCTTAGAATGGGCTGAGAGCTGTTCTCTTCTCTGATATTTTTGGAAGTGTTTGTATAGAATTGGTATTATTTCTTCTTTAAGTGTCTAATAGAATTCACCCATGAAGTCATCTCAGCCTAGAGTTTCTTTGGAGGAGAGTTTTGAATTATGCCACTTTCCTAAATAGATATAGTGCTCTTTAGATTATTTATTTCTTCTTGAGTGAGCTTTGGTAATTTGTGTTTTTAAAGGAAATTGTCTATTTCATCTAAGTTGTCATATTTATTAGCATAAAGTTGTTCATAATAATTCCTAATTGTCTTTTAAATATATGTAGAATCTGGGGCTTCCCTGGTGGTGCAGTGGTTAAGAATCCACCTGCCAGTGCAGGGGACACGGGTTCGAGCTCTGGTCCAGGAAGATCCCACATGCCGTGGAGCAACTAAGCTCATGTGCCACAACTACTGAGCCTGCGCTCTAGAGCCCGCAAGCCACAACTACTGAAGCCTGCGTGCCTAGAGCCTGTGCTCCACAACAAGAGAAGCCATCATAATGAGAAGCCTGCGCATGGCAACAAAGAGTAGCCTCCTGTTGTGGCAACCAGAGAAAAGCCCACGCACAGCAACGAACACTCAACACAGCTAAAAACAAATAATTAATTAATTTAAAAAAAATGCACTTGCTTGCCACAACTAGAGAAAGCCCGCGTGCAGCAAAGAAGACACAACGCAGCTGATAAATAAATAAACAAATAAATAAATGAAATAAATAAATATATAAAGAATATATATGTAGAATCTGAAGTGATATCACCTCTCTCAGTCTTAATATTTTTCATTTATATACTCTTTTTTCCTTAATAAGTCTGGCAAGAATTTTATCAACTTATTGATTTTCTCAGAGAGGCATCTTTTGCTTTCATTGATTTCTCTATTGTTTTCCTGTTTCTGTTTTATTGATTTATACTTTGCTCTTTCTTATTTGCTTCCTTTGCTTACTTTGGGTTTAATTTGCTTTTATTTTTCTAGAGTGTTAAGATCATTGATTTGAATTCTTCTAATATAGGTGTCTGATGTTATAAATTTCTCCCTCAAAATTGCCTTAGGAGTATCCTACAAATACTGATTTGTTTTATTTTTATCAGTTCAAAATAAGTTTTAATTACCCTTTTAATTTATTTTTTCACCCATGTATTATTTAGAAGTGTGTTTTTTTAGTTTCCAAATATTTGGAGACTTTTCTGAGAATATTCTGTTATTAATATCTAATTTAATTCCATTATGGTCAAAGAACATAATGTTTATAGCTTGTGAATTGTGGTAGGAAAATTACAGCTTAGTGTCAACCAAAGGGAAACTATTATTTCTCAGGAAACCCTCACAGCCAACCAAAGTTGCTGTGATCATCTAGTTCCAGTTTAATTCAAGTTGACAAATATTTGTTGGACAGTGATTATATATGCTCAAGTCCAAAAATAAAGTTCCAAAAATAAGGAAAGTAGAGTGCCTGGTCTCAAGGAACTTACAATCTAGATATGAACTACTGATACTAGGAAGGACATGGTAAAATCAAGAAGTAGATTAAACAAAGAAAAAGAGGGGCTCAAGGAAGGGAAGAATTGAGAACGGCTTCACATAGGAGGTGGGACTTAAGAAGGGTCTTGAAAGAAGTGTTCAAGTTTGACAGGTGGAGATGGTGGGATGGTCCTTCGAGCAGAGGAAACAGCATAAGCTCAGAGACAAGAAAATATAGTACATGCTTGGGGAACTTCACTTTGACTGCAGGTTAGGGGAGTGGTGGGAGAGAAGGGGAACATTTTATAGGACTCTGAGGTCTTTATACTTAGATGAATAAGCATTTGGGCGCCATTAGGATTTTTTGAGCCCAGAAGTTATTTTCCTTCACCCACCACACTTGCTCTATCAAGTCCCGGTGGGACTCCAGCCATCATAGAGCTCTGGAAAACGTCAAGTGGTTGGATTACATCCTTGACTCCCTTGCTTAAAAACCCTTCGTTGGATCCCCACTGTACTTAGAATAAAATCAAAACTTCTTTTTTGGACCCTGCATGGTCTGCCTTCTGACTATCTCATCTCCTACCGTCGCTTTTTAACTCTATTCAGTACGTTCTACCTCCCTCAGCTTGCTCTCGCTTCCTGAATCATAATTAGGGTTTCTCGCACTCAGGACCTTTGCATTTTCTTTCTTCTCCTTGAACACTTTCCCAGCTCTTTGCATGGTATGGCAGGAAACCTCTAAGATGGCCCCAATCATCCCTGCCTCTTGGTATTCACACCTTTGTGTTATCCCCTCCTCTAGAATATGGTTTGGATTTAGTGACATGCTTTTAGCAAATAAAATGGGGTACAGGTGATGGGTTACAAAAGGAAGGTGGTCCTCATTTTGGGTACACTCGCTCTCTCTCATTCTCTGGCTCACATTGAGGGAAGTCAGCTGCCTACTGTGTGGTACACTGTGGAAAGGCCCTCATGGTGAGGAACTGATGTCTCAGGCCAACAGACAGCAAGGAGGCCTTCCAACAACCATGTGGGTCAGGTTGTAATCTGATCCTCCCCCAGAAGAACCTTGAGTTGACTGCAGGCCCAGCTAATACCTGGATTTTAACCTGTGGGAGACCCTGAGCCAGAGACATCCAGCCAAGCCATGCCTGGATCACTGACCCCCAGAAACCATGAAGTAATAAATGTTTGTTGTTTTAAGCTGCTAAGTTTTGAGGTAATTTCTTATGCAGCAATAAGTGACTACATATGGCTGGCTCAGACTCATTCTTCGTGGCTTAGCTCAAGTGTCACCTCCTCAGAGAAGCCTTTCCTAACTAGCCTGGCTAAAGTAACTTTCTTCCTGCCCTGTCTCTTCCCAAAGTCACTTTCTAATATAGTGTCCTGTTTTCTTTTTTTCCATAGAGCTTACTTTAATTAATCATTTACTTGTGTGTTGTCTGACATCCCACAACTAGAATGTAAACTCCTTAAGGGTAAGGCTGTTGCCTGACTTGTTCACTGCTCTATCTCCAACACCTAGAATGATGCCTGGTTCAGACCCTTGTTGAATAAATGTAAGAGAGTAATGATTCTGCATTATTTGCTCCAGAAACTTCCTTGTGTTTAGCAGAGCCAAATCCTATGAACCGAGTATAATCTGTGCTTTGATAAGAACTTTGACAGCCAACAAAGCCTGGGGCTGTTTTCAGGTTTTAAAACAAGATGTGCTTTTACTTTATGATCAGGGAAGTAACTTGCCAGAGTCACAAAGCTAGTAAGCCGTGGAGCTGGGATTCAAACCGACATCTATCCGAGTTCAAAGCCAATGCTGCTGTAAAAAGTTACAACTATTTAAAACAAAATAGATAACAGGAGATGATGATCAACGGGAAGCCAGAAGAACGTTTTACAGGAAATCATGTAATGGTTCATGAACAGTTGAAGTGGAAGACAGCATGGGACCCTGGGATTACTTAGAAAACTCCTGTGTATTAAAAGGACCAAATGGGGAGCAGCCTAACCATGAAGGGTGTGTGGGAAAAAGTCATCTGTCACAGTAAAAGTACCCACACTACCTCGTCGCTTGCTGTCCGGCCTCCCACTCCAGGTGGTTTTGCAGGTGCAGGTGTCTGACCCTCTCCCAGGGGACTTTGGGTCCTGCAGTAGATTTGTGTGAGTCTTGCAAATTTTGCTACTATGACAACTCAAGGTGCAATGCCTAGCAGGGACTATAAGATGTACTACATTACAAAATAATTAAAGCCACACCACTGCCCACCTCTTCCCCTATCCTCTCCCGCCCTCAGTCTCCCCAGCAACAGCAAGAGTGAAACATACCAAGGATGCCATGTTCCTGGCAAGAGCTCTCAGAGGGCCTTGCATTCATGTCTCAGCTCTGCCATGTTCCACCAAACACTAGTGGTGGAACCTTGAGCAAAATACCTCTTGTGCGTTTCAGAAGCTCTCAGCCTCACCTCTTATTCTGGCCATTGATGAAATGACCAGTTCTATGCAAGTCTAGATGGTGTAGCCTGATAGCATCTAAGCTACATGCCTCTTGATTTCAGTCCCAGGGCTTTTCTGACATGCCTCGTGGTATGGCTACAGGACTCCTCTCAGCTCTCACTCATGCGCAGCTTGGAAGTACAGCACTTTATGTACTATGGGGGCAAATGCTGACTAATGGAATGGGGCTGGAGGTAGCTGATGTGCAAATTTGTCTTCTGTCTTCCTTGGCTGGAAAATTCTCAGAAGATCCCATGGAATCAAGCAACCAGTCTCTGCAATGCTGGTCAACTCAATACACATCCTTGTGTTGGTTTCCTTTCCTTCCCATTTCACTCCCTTCCTCCCTCACTCCTGCCCCCAGGATCATTTTCCCAATTAAACTACTCACCCAAAAGTTTTTGTCTTGGCCTTTGCTTCTGGGGAAGCACAGATTATTTAATCTCTCTGTGCCTCAGGTCATCATCTGTAACATAGGGAACATTTGTGTCAATTTCACAAGGTTTGTATGAATGTAAATTAATAATCTATGAAAAGCATGTAGGGGACTGTCTGCTACACAGCAAGCGTACTATGAATTCCAGCTATTGCTGTTGTTGAAAAAAAAGGGAGCTTCCAAGTGTATATGGAAAACCCAACTTGTCCCTAGCTCTGAGAAGAATCCATCTCAGTATGAAACATCTTTATTTTCTTCCCCAAACTTTCAGCTGGATGTTATATGCTATTCTACTGCAAGCAAACAAAAGAGAGAAGGATCTAGAGGTGCTCCACGTAGACAACTGGCACTGATGAAGTCAAAGACAAAGACGATGGGGAATTTTTTCACCCAAATTTAATAACCTGGGGATTTTTAGCATTGGTCACATATGCATGCGACTCTGAGATGTCTTTTGCGGGGGGATGTTCTCAAATGGGGATATATGGCTAGTGTTTACAGTCATTTTAAGGTATAGGTTTGCAAGTCAGCCTTTTGTGAACTGAATGTGTCCCGTCCCTACTATGCCTGCTCTTTGCTTAGCTACCACAGGTGGTCAGCAGTGTCCTAAACTAGAGAGCCATGGAGAGCTATCCCCAAAGGCTTCCCCAGGGGTGAACAAAATTCTGAATATCAGAGTCAGCATTGGCTTTTCTTTCTCTTTCATAGGCCATACCAAATGCAACATCCGTATTCCACAGAGCCTTCCGTGGAATGTCTCCCATAGCTGACCTCCTCTTTCCACTCACCTTTACTTTTCCTTACACTTCAGAATTTCTTCAAACATTCCTTGAAATACCTTTCCTCTGTTCTCTATCTGTCCAATTCAGAACATTCTTAAATCTGCAGCTCTTTCCCTCTCCAGGAAGCAACCTCAGATCCATGTCTTGCTAATTCTCCTGCCTCTGGCATGTTGGCTACTGATATCACTCACTTTAGGAGAAAAATCTCTTCGGAAGCTGCTCCCTGTCCTGGAATATGCTCTACTGAGCATATTCCTCTACTGAGACTAGCTGAAGCTCAGTGTCATCCATTAAGCCACAAGCAGCTGCCTAAGTCCATGCTGGCAATCCCCTTTCTCAACCTCCATCCTAGGCTAAGTCCATACCTCTGAACCACCCATATATGCTTAAACATTTAGTAATACATTTGTATATGTATGGGCTATTCCTTGTCTCAATTTGCTGTGTACAGAGAGTTTCAAGGCAATGACACAGGGAGGAGGAGCCCAGGCAGAGACCAGTGATCTCCCTGCATTGAGGAGATCAAGCTCAAAGCACTGAAGACCAAAGAGGATAGAGTTTGCAGGACAGAGTATCAAGGAAGGAGAGCTTCACAGAGAGACCGCTCTGAAGATTTTTAGAGTGTGCCCTTTGAGTACTGATCAGCACATGTGTGTGAGGAAACTATGCAAAGCTAGGTAAAGAATCACCCATAAAGATTAGAGGTAAGAGCGACTGGCATTCACACAGGCTGGAAGACTGCCAGGTCATTGGGAAGCTTGCAGAGAAGTGTGTTGCCTCAAGAGGGGAATAATTAACTCCAAACTGAGCACTGGTCTGGTCCTACCTGACAAGTCATGAAAGCAAAACCCAAAAGTATTAGATTGTTTCCAAGTAACGTAACTGCATTCCAGAACAAATTTCAAGAATATCTGTAAGGATCAAAAATGTCCACCTGTGGGAAGGGGTTGGGGAGGGAGTTGAATAAGCAGAGCACAGAGGATTTGTTGGGCAGTGAAAATACTCTGCCTGACATTATAATGCCTGATATAATGCCATTATACTTTTATCCAAACCCATAGAACGTTCAACAACAAGAGTGAACCCTGGGACTTCCCTGGTGGTCCAGTGGGTAAGACTCCATGCTCCCAATGCAGGGTGCCTGGGTTCGATCCCTGGTCAGAGAACTAGATCCCGCATGCCGCAATTGAGTCTGCATGCTACAACTAAGAAGTCCTCATGCCGGACGAAAGATCCTGTGTGCCGCAACTAAGACCTGGTGCAGCTAGAATGAATAAATAAATAAATAAATAAATATTTTTTAAAAAGAGTGTACCCTAAGGTAAACTTTGGACTTTGGGTTATCATGATGTGTCAGTGTAGGTTCATCCTTGGTAAGTGTACGATTTTGGTGAGTGATGTTGAAAATTGGAGAAGCTATGCATGTATGGGGACAGGGGAATATGTGAGAAGTCTCTCTCTCTCAGTTTTGTTGTAAACTTATAAATGCCTTAAAACATTGATTTTTTAAAAAATCCACCTCCCAACAAGGTGAAATTAACAATGCCTGGCACCCATAGATTGCCAGACATGCAAAGCAGCAGGAAAATATGTCCCATAATGAGGAGAAAAATCAATCAAAAATGAACCAGAACTGACACAGCTGTTAGAATAAGCAGTCAGCTAAATTAAAACAGCTATTATAACTGTATTCCATATGTTCAGAAAGTCAAGTAGAGACATGAGGATAGAAAACCATCCAAACTGAACTTACGGAGATGAAAACTACAATGTCCAGGATGAAAAACACACTGGATGTGATTTGTTGCAGATTAGACATTACTTAGAAAATGATTCGTGAAGGGCTCCCCTGGTGGCGCAGTGGTTGAGAGTCCGCCTGCCGGTGCAGGGGACATGGGTTCGTGCCCCGGTCCGGGAAGATCCCACGTGCCGCGGAACGGCTGGGCCCGTGAGCCATGGCCGCTGAGCCTGTGTGTCCGGAGCCTGCGCTCCGCAGCGGGAGGGGCCACAACAGTGAGAGGCCCGCGTACCGCAAAAAAAAAAAAAAGAAAAAAAAAAAGAAAATGATTAGTGAAGACCCAGCACTAGAAAGTCTCCAATGAAATACAGAGAAAAAAGTGAATTTGAAAAAGAAAAAATAAAGAGCTATAAGGCAACTTCAAACCTAATACACATGCAATTGGAGACCCAGATGAGGTAGAAGGGGAACAAGGGGAGCTCAACAATGTTTGAAGAAACAATGGCCAAAATTTTTTCAAATTTCGTGAAAACCATAAACCCACAGATCCAAGATGCTCAATGGACCTTCAAAACAAGAACTATGAAGAAAAATACACCAAAACACATCATAATCGAATTGCTCAAAAACAATAACAAAGAGAAAAATCTTAAAAGCAGCCAGGGAAAAAGCTACCTCACAGAGGGGCACATATAAGGAAAACTTTAGTTTTCTTGTCAAAAATAATATGAGATGACAGTGGGAAAATATCTTTAAAGAAATGTAAAAAAACAAAACCAAAAACCTGTCAACCTAGAATATTTTACTCAATAAAAATATCTTTCAAAAATTAAGGACATAGAGACAGAAAGTAGATTAATGGTTATCAGGGTCTGGGGGGAGGGAAGAATGAGGAGTGACTATTAACAGGTATGGATTTATGGGGACTGATGAAATATTCTGGAGTTAAATAGTGGTGATAGTTGCACAACTTTGTGAATATACTAAAAGCTACTGAATTATACACCTTTAAAGAGTGAATTTTATGATATCTGAATTACATCTAAATTTTAAAAAATCATAGACATTTTTAGACATACAAGAGATGAAAGAATTTATCATGAGCCAAACTACATTCCAAAAAATGTTAAAGAAAATCTTATGAACAGAAGGAAAGTGATACCAGATGGAAATATAGATCTACACAAGGGAATGAAGAGCACTGTAAATGATAACTATATGATAAATATACAACTTTTTAAAATTTAAATCTCTTTAAAAGATGACTGCTTTTTAAATGAAAATGATGAAATAATAAAAATGCATTATGGGGTTTATAACACATATAAGTAAAATACGACAATGATAGCATAAAGAGTGGGAGGTGAAATCACAACATATTCTACAGATATTAAAAGGATAATAAAGGAACATTATAAACATCTTTATGCCAATAAATTCAATAACTTAGAAACAATGGTCAAATGCCTTGAATGACACAAACTACTAAAGTACTACTAAAGTACTACTAAAGAAGAAACAGATGGACTGACTAGCCTTATATTTATTAAAGAAACTGAATTTGTAGTTAAAAACCTTCCCACAAAGAAAACTCCAGGCCCAAATAACTTCACTGGTGAATTCTACCAAATTTAAGAAACAAATAATATCAGTATTATACAAATTCTTCTTTGATATCAAAACCAAAGAAAGACATTATAGAAGAAAACTACAAAACAATATCCTTTATAAACATACCTGCAAAAATTCTAAACAAAATCTTAGTGAATCAAGCCAACAATAAATAAAAAAGATAATACATTGTAAGTAAGTGAGGTTTATCCCAGGAATTCCAGGTTGGTTTAACATTTGAAAATTAGTCACTGTAATTTGCCGTATCAATAAACTCAAAAAGAAAAGTCATATGACCAACTCAATAGATGCAGGAGAAGTATTTGTCAAAATCTAACATTCATTCCTGATAAAAATTCTCAGCAAATGAGGAATAGAAGGGAACTTCCTCATTCTGATAAAGGGCAAATACAAATTCCTACAATACCATCACACTCTGTGGTGAAAACGGAATGCTTTTCCTTTCTATTTAACATCATGCTGGAGATTCTACGCAGTGCAATCAGGCCATAAAAAGAAATAAAAGGCATCCTGATTGGGCAAGAAGAAGCAAAACTGTTTTAATTTGAGATGATATGATAGATCACATGTAGGAAATCCAATATAATATCCCTATTCCGTTGTGGGTTTAGAATAAGTGAATTTAGCAAGTTTGTAGAATACAGGAGCAATAGACGAAAATCAATTGTCCTACATATTAGCAACAAACAACTGGAAATTGAAATAAAAGTTTCCATTTACAACAACATAAAAAATTGAAAGAGATAATTCTGACAAAAGATATGAAAGACATGCACACTGAAAACTATGAAACATTGTTGAGAGAAACTAAAGAAATTAAAGAACAGAGAGTTCATGGGTCAGAAGACTCAATATTGGTAAGATGTCATTTACCCACAAATTGATATATAGATTTAATGCAATCTTAATCAAAATCCTATCAGACTTTTTTATGGTAGAAATGCAAGCTGATTCTAAAATTCATATGGAAATGCAGGGACCTGAAAAAGTGAAAACATCATTGAAAAGTAGAACAAAGGTAGAGAACTTATATTACCTGATTTCAAAGATTATTATAAAACTACAGTAATCAAGATTGTGTAGTACTGGCACAAAATTAGGAAAATATATTAGTGGAACAGAATAGAGAGTTCAGCAATAAACCTATACATATATGGACAACTTATTTTTTACAAATGTGCAGGACAATTTAGCAAGAAAAGATAGTCTTATCATTAAATGGTGTTGGAATGATTGGCTATCCATATGAAAAAAAACCCAAACACACTGTATTTCAGTCCATATCGTGTGTCATATACAAAAATTAACTCAAAATAGATCTTTGGTCTGAAAGTATTAAATTTTTAGAAGAAAACATGGGAGATAATCTTTCTGACCTTGGTTTAGATAAAGATTTCTTAGATATGCTATCAAAAGTACAATCCACAAAAACTAATAAATTGGACTTAAAGTTAATATTTCTATTCTTTAAAGATACTGTTAAGAGAGTGAAAGGAGTAGCCATAGATTGAAAGAAAAATATTTTAAAATCATGTGTCTTATAGAAATCTTGGATCCAGAACATATAAAAACTCTCAAAAGTCAGTTATAAGCAAAACAACAAAAGTTGGCAAAAGTTGGCAAAAGATTTGAATACACAATTAAAGAAAACACACATAATATACATAGCTGGCAAATAAACATCTGCAAAAGTGTTCAACATCTTGAGCCATTAGGAAAACATAAATTAAAACCATAATGAAATATCATTATACACTCACTAGAATGGCTAAAATTTTAAATTCACCGTTACAAGTGTTGGCCATGATGTAGAAGAGCTAGAACTCTCACACACTGCTGATGAGAATATAAAATGGTATGTCCACTTTGGAAAAACCATTTGGCTTTTTTTTTTAAGTTAAACATATACCAACCCTATGACCCAGCCATTCCACTCTTAGCTATTTTCCCAAGAGAAAAGAAAGCATATATCCATACAAAGATTTACATGAATGCTTTATTTGCAATAGTCATATATTCACTCATCTAAAACTCACAACAGTATCCTATGAAGTAGATTCTCTCATTCTCCCCATTTTCCAGAGTGTTGTTAGGAATGGGGGAGAGAAATGTTGGGCTGGCCACTTACACTTGTCTACCATATGGGCTAATAATAGCACCTGACTCAAATATATATATATATATATATAAACTTATTTTATATTTATTGTGGTGGCTTCTCTTGTTGCGGAGCACGGGCTCTAGGCGCTTGGGCTTCAGTAGTTGTGGCGCTCGAGCTCAGTAGTTGTGACATATGGGCCCAGCTGCTCCGTGGCATGTGGGATCCTCCTGGACCAGGGATCAAACCTGCGTCCTCTGCAATGGCAGGTGGATTCTTAACCACTGTGCCACCAGGGAAGTCCCACCATCTATCTTTTATGTGCAAGCAAATACAATCCTAACTTATACAAATGATTAAGTAATTTATAAAATTCTCAAACTAGTATATATAGGATGGATAAACACCATGGTCCTACTGTATAGCACAGGGAACTATAGTCAATATCCTGTGATAAACCATAATGGAAAAGAATAGGAAAAAGAATATATAAATGTATAACTGAATCACTTTGCTGTACAGCGGAAATTATAACATTGTAAGGCGAAGTTATTCAATAAAATAAAATAAAATAAATAATATATTCAATTCCTAAGTGGAGGTGTTGCATGATTTTATTTAACTGTGACAAGGTAAACACTGTCAGAAAAAGCATAGAGTCAGAAAGGTCTGAAAGCATAGGAAGTGCTGGTGTGGTGTGCTAGTGACAGAGCAGCAGGCAATGGCTAACTGACCCAGGGAGAATGTAGACGGTGAAGAAGAGAAAAGGGTCAAGGTAAAAACCCACAAAAGACCACATCGTGGGGTAGGGAAAGGCTCAGGGAAGAAGGGCCAGAGAAGGAGAAAAAGAAGGAACGGCCAGACCTAGGAGGAAACCAGCAGTGGGGTTACTGGCTGGAGAAGGGAAGAAACACGGAGGACAAATAAGCTGTTAACATATTTGAAGGTTTTCTTGTGGAAAAGAGATTAAATTTATTCATATAACAAGTATGTGACAATTATTTACAGGCATCCTCGGAGATATTGTGGGTTCGGTTCCAAATCACAGCAATAAAGCAAATAGTGCAATAAAGCAAGTCACGTGAATATTTTGGTTTCCCAGTGCATATAACAGTTATGTTTACACTATACTGTAGTCTATTGAGTGTGCAATAGCATTATGTCTAAAAAAACAATGTACATACCTTAATTAAAAATACTTTATTGATTAAAAAAATGCGATCATCTGAGCCTTCAGCGACTCATAATATTTTTGCTGGCGGAGGGTCTCTGCCTCCATGTTGGGGGCTGCTGACTGATCAGGCTGGTGGCTGCTGAAGGTTGGGATGGCTGCAGCAGTTTCTTAAAATAAGACAGCAGTGAAGTTTGCCACATCAATTGACTCTTCCTTTCAAGAACGACTTCTCTGTAGCACGCAATGCTGTCTGATAGCATTTTACCCCCAGTAAAACTTCTTTCAAAATTTTGAGAGAGTCAATCCTCTCAAACCCTGTGCTGCTTTATCAACTACTTTTATGTAATATTCTAAATTGTTTGTTTTCATTTCAATAATATTCATAGATCTCCACCAGGAGTGGTTTCCATCTCACGAAACCACTTTCTTTGCTCATCCAATAAGAAGCCGTTTCTCATTCGTTAAAGTTTTCCCATGCAACTGCAGCAATTCAGTCACATCTTCAGGCTCTACTTCTAATTCTAGTTCTCTTGCTATTTCCACCACATCTGCAGTTACTTCCTCCACAGAAGTCTTGAACTCCTCAAAGTCAACTTCTTCCAAATTCCTGTTAATGTTGGTCTTTTGACTTCCAATGAATCACAAATGTTCTTGATGGCATTTAGAATGGTGAATCCTTTCCAGAAGGTTTTCAATTTACTTTGCTTAGACCCATCAGAAGAATCACTGTCTACAGCAGCTATAGCCTTATAAAATCTATTTCTTACATAATAAGACTTAAAAGTCAAAATTACTCTTTGATCTACAGGCTGCAGAATGGAGATTGTTAGCAGGCATGAAAACAACTTTAATGTTGTCATGCTTCTCCTTCTGTGTTCTTGGGTGACCAGGTGCGTTGTCAATGGGCAGTAATATTTTGAAAGGACTCTTTCTTTTCTGAGCAATAGGTTGCAACAGTGGGCTTAAAATATTCAGTAAACCATGTTGTAAACAGGTGTGCTGTCATCCAGGCTTTGTTGTTCCGTTTATAGAGCACAAGCAGAGTATATTTAGTGTAACTCTTAAAGGCCCTAGGATTTTCAAAATGGTGTATGAACCCTAGCTTCAACTTAAAGTCACCAGCTGCATTAGCCCCTAATAAGAGAGTCAGCCCCTTTGAGGCATTGAAGCCAGGCATTGACTTCTCCTCTCTGGCTATGAAAATCCTAGATGGCATCTTTTTCCAGTAGAAGGCTGGTTCATCTACACTGAAAATCTGCTGTTTGGTGTAGCCACCTTCATTAATGATCTGAGCTAGAGCTTCTGGATAACTCGCTGCAGCTTCTACATCAGCGCTTGCTGCTTCGCCTTGCACTTTTACGTTACGGAGACGGCTTCTTTCCTTAAACTTCATGAACCAGCCTCTGCCAGCTTCAGACTTTGCTTCTGCAACTTCCTCACCTCTCTCAGACTTCATAGAACTGAAGAGAGTTAGGGCCTTGCTCTGGATTAGGCTTTGGTTTAAGGGAACATTGTGGCTGGTTTGACCTTCTATCCAGGCCACCAAAACTTTCTCCATATTTGCAATAAGGCTGTTTTGCTTTCTCATCATTCATGTGCTCACTGGAGTAGCGCTTTTAATTTCCTTCAAGAACCTTATCTTTGCATTCACAACTTGGCTGTTTGGCGCAAGAGGCCTAGCTTTCCACCTATCTTGGCTTTGACATCCCTTCCTCACTAAGCTTCATCATTTCCAGCTTTTGATTTAAAGTGAGTGACTTGTGACTCTTCCTTTCACTTGAACACCAACAGGCCATTGTAGGGTTATTAACTGGCCTAATTTCATATTGTTCTGTCTCATGGAATAGGGAGGCCCGAGGAGAGGGAGAGGGACAGGGGAATGGCCATTCAGTGGAGAAGCCAGAACACACACATTTATTAAGTTCACCATCCTATATGGGCATGGTTCACGGCACTCCAAAACAACTACAATAGTAACATAAAAGATCATAGGTCACTATAACAAATACAATAATAATGAAAAAGTTTGGAATATTGTGAGAATTACCAAAATGTGACACAGAGACACGAAGTGAGTAAATGTTTTTGGAAAAATGGTTCCAATAGACTTGCTTAATGTAAGGTTGCCACAAACCTTCAACTTGTAAAAAACACAATATCTGTGAAGCACGATAAAGTGAAGCACAATAAAGCAAGGTATGCCTGTACATAACACAAGTGGTAAATTAAAACCCACTTGGTGGGATTTCCCCGGCAGTCCAGTGGTTAAGACTCCACACTTCCAATGCAGGGGGCATGGGTTTGATCCCTGGTCGGGGAACTAAGATTCCACATGCTGCATGGCCAACAAACAAACAAAACAAAACAAAAAAGAACCCACTTGGTGAAGGTGAAGGTCAGGGAATCTGTTTCAATTCAACGTGGAGTAGAAATTAGTGTTCTTATCTATTCAGGATACCTTTGCCTCCCCAGCTTCTTCTGTTAATAACATGGTCCTTGTTATAGCAGTGGACAATAATATTATTCCATCTCTCTTGACACAGTGATTGGTCCAGGGATGGGCATAGGACCCCAGCCAGGACAATCAGAATCCTTATCCAAACATTTTCTAACAGGACTCGTCTTCTTCCCTTTCAGTCACTCAATTTTTTGGCTGTGGGCCCAGAGCTGTTGGAGGGCATACGTGCTGGGCATGGAGAGTCCATCTGCAAGAGGAGGTCTTCAGCACAAGTTTTCCTACCATGAATTAGTGATGAGGTTATTGATTAATTAGAGAACATGATCTGTGTGATGTGCCAACTGCTGTTGTTATGATCTCATTTAGAACTAGCAAGCAGAGTAGAAAGAAAAAAAACCCCCAAAAAACCCACATAGTTGGAAGCAATACCAGCTGCAATGCCTGAGGGACTTCATGCTTTGCTTACCTAAGCAGTGGGTTGTAAAGTTGATGACAACGTGTGCAGGTTGTGCTGGTCATAAGGATGGTGGAGGCAGTAAGAGTCAGTACTCTTGAGTAAGAGCCATGTGTGACGTAGGCATAAAAGGCAATTATGAAGGCCTTCCCTGGTGGCACAGTGGTTAAGAATCCGCCTGCCAGTGCAGGGGACACGGGTTCAAACCCTGGTCCGGGAAGATCCCACATGCCGCGGAGCAACGAAGCCCATGTGCCACAACCACTGAGCCCACGTGCCACAACTACTGAAGCCTGCGCACCTAGAGCCCGTGCTTCGCAACAAGAGAAACCACCGCAATGAGAAGCCCGTGCACCACAACGAAGAGTAGCCCCGCTCGCCTCAACCAGAGAAAACCCGTGCCCAGCAACGAATACCCAACGCAGCCAAAAAAAAAAAAAAAAAAAAAAGACAATTACGAACCTAGAAAGACTTAGATTCATACAAGGTTAATATTATCGAAGAGAAGTGTTGGAATAAAAGAATATAGGTCACTAAATGCTATGCTTCTCAGTAAGAAAAGAATCCTATAGCAATCTAAAGAAGGGAGGGAAAAGTCTATTTAAATTTAAATCTATCTGATTACCCATAGGATATGCCATTTTTAAGTCAAAAGTAAGACACTTTCTGAGATATTGAACAGCTAATTACAGTTCAGTTATACAGTTCCTATTTAATTTCCCAGGAACATAATCTTAAATTGCAACTAGTGGGATTTGGGAATGCTCAGGGGGTTTGCAATGAGTGTTGAAGGATTGCTTGACATAGTAATGAAGATGATATAGAAAAATATCCCAAGCTAAGAACAGTAGCATAAGTAAAGGAATGGAGAGAACAGTGAATACAGCATGCTACCTTTTGTATAAGGAAAGGAAACAAAGTGCATATTATTTATTTGTATAAATGCTTAAAGGTTCTGTGTACTCATAAGAACCTAATATCAGGGTTGGCTATTTGGAGTCAAGTATGTGGTCTGGGTGGATGGGGGATAGGGGTGGAGGGAAGACTTGACTCCCTCCACCCCTATCCCTCATCTTTAAGGTTCAAGAGAGAATTAAGTGGGCAGTAGACTAGGGTGGCATTAGATCAAACAAAACCTCGAATGTTTTACTACAAGGTTTGTACTTTAGTTTCTGGGTAATGGAAAGCCACCACAGAATTTTAAATATACGCCTGACATAATAAAGCCTTCATGGAAGGGGTAAGAATTTGCTCTGTAACCTGAAATGCAAGTACTATTATACTCTTTTGTGTTCCAAAATCAAATCAAATTTGCTTCATTCCCCCATTTGTCAGAGTTGCAAAAACCCAGTTTCGTTGCAGATGAAGGTGTTGGGGAGGAGTTCTCCCCACCCTCCCAATTCCATTAGGATCATAGAAGAGTCTGGGAGCTTATGGATGTCCCAAAGAGAAATCACTCAGCCTGTGACCCAGACTTTGCTGTTTCTCCCTATCCTGGAGCAGAACCAGCTACATAATTTGCAGGACTCAGTGCAAAATGAAAATACAGAGCCCCTTGTTCAAAAATCGTTGACAATTTCAAGGCGGCGACAGCAGAGCATTAGACCCAGTGCGGGGCCCTTCTGTGTGTGAGTGCACAGACCCATCTCAGACGAATGAAGCTGGCCCTGCCCTGAGGGCAGGCAATCTCATGTGGGTTACGCTACTTTGAGAAACTAAGCTCCAGGAGTCTCCACTGGAGTAAGATCTGAGGCCAACAGGATTAAGGTAGTGCACAGACGGTGCCCCTTAGAATGCTTCCCAAACTTTAGTGTGCACGTCAATCACATGGATAGTGCTAAGATGCAGATTTTGACTCTGGGGTAGGTCTGGGGTAGCTCTTGAAATTCTGCATTTTTGCAAACTTGCACCTGCTACTGGTTCTGTTGGTCTGTAGATGACATTTTGATCCACAAAGCATTACCCCATAACCTTAGATGTACCTCATCCTCAACCCTCAGACTCCCCTCCTGACTCTCCAAGAGTTCAAGCTTGGTGTCCAATCTTTTATGTCACAAAACCTCAGCTGTTAAGGGCACGGAAGGAGGTAAATATCCCCTTCTGTCCATAACCTAGAAGACAAGTGGTACTTGAATTTCCTGATCAGGGTACCTGGACTGGTCTATTTTATAAAGATAATGCAGGTGTCAGCATGAGGCATGGAAAAAAAATCATGAAGAGATAGAGGCAGCTGTAATTAGGCAAGAGTTGATAAGGTCCTGAATTGGGGTTCCTTGAGGATTAGAATGGAAGCAGTCAGAAGAGGCTTTTCAAAGGTCAACTCAGCTGGCTGAGGAAGCCAACAGGATGCTAGCTGAAGAGGGAGAGGGAGGGAATGGAGGTGACTCCAGAGTTTTGAGCCTGGATGTGCCTAAAATGATGAAGATGCCACTAACCCAGGGGGGGCAGAAAGAGCAGCAGGTTTGGCGGGACATGAGTTCAGTTTAGTCACACTAAGTTTTAGGGGCTGTACGTTCTTATATCTAGGAGAAATCTTAGGCATCTAAGCAAGAAGAAATCAGAACAAAATGGTAAAATAAATATAATAATGGGTAGCAAATGAGTATGGATGTAAAGTACAAAGTTTTGAGAAATAAGAATGTGAGGACACATGTTCAGTGAGTGGAAGAAATCTGAAATAATGAGTGGGGAACCTGTTTTGGTAGTGTAGGCCAGTGCTACTAAGAAGTTCTAGGTGGAATAAAAACTTTGCTCATAAGCAGGTATGTAGCATTTTCTTCTATCACAAACTGTGGGGAATCTTTCGGAAAATCTTTGTTTGAAGCTTCCTGGAAAACTGATTCGGTCCCTGCCATATCTGCTCTGTCATTAAATATAGAATCTGAAACGCTGGAGTTACTTATCTGGTACCTTTTATGAGCACTGCTTGTGCACAAAACAGTCGTCTGTGTTCTCTTTTAACGTGGTCAAATGAATATATTTTGGTATGTAAATTTCTTTTCTTAGTTTTAAAAATAAATTGCAAACAATTTTACAGAAAAGAAATCATATGTATAAAACAACTTGCTACTGCTTTTTGGATCTTTCTTCAATCCTTATTAGTGTACTACACATGACTAATATGTTCCTTGTGGGATTGGCTGTGAATCATTGGTGTGTAGGTTGTTTAATGACTACATACTCCACCATCCCTTCTCATAACACCCTTTGCAACGTGACCTAGATGTTCTTCTCATCAAGGTATAGAGTCTATTGCCTCCCCTCTTGAATTTCTGCTGGCTTGTGACTGGCTTTGATCAAGAGATTGCAGTTTCTGCTCTTGCCCCCTTGCAATGCTGCCACCATCCTGTGAAGAAGCTTGACCTAGTCTCCTTGCTATGAGAGAGTATGTAGAGAGAAAGGCCTACCTTTCGGCCAGCACCAAACTCCAGCCAGGTGAATGAAGCCGTCTAAGACCATCCAGCCCCAGACGAGCTGCCAGATGACTGCAATCACAAGAGTGACCCCAGGTCAGGCCAGCTAAAACACCATGCAGCTAAATTCAGACCAAATTGCTAACCCACAGAAGTGTGAGCAAATAAAATGGCTGTTTTACGCCACTAAATTTTAGGGAATTCCCTGGCAGTCCAGTGGTTAGGACTGCACTTTCACTTGTTGGGGGAGTGGGTTCAATCCCTGGCTGGGGAACTAAGATCCCACGAGCTGCATGGTGTGGCCAAAAGGAAAAAAAAAAGCCACTAAATTATAGGTAGTTTGTAGGGCATAATAGATAACTGATATAATTTGGTATATTATATTTGCATTCTAATTTTGGAATTATTATTTTGATATAATTTTTTATGTATTTGACCAAGTTGCAAGACAATTTAAAATGGTTATATGCAATTCTATTGTATTCCTTTACCACAGTTTACTTAAACTTTTCCCAGTAATTGGACATTTGGTTTGTACTTTCCATTTTTGTGGATAATACTGTTCTAAACATGTTTTTACAAGTGCTCTCTAATTTTTTTCCCTGTTATTTTCTTAGGAAATTTTTTTTACCAAAAGTGGAATTGGTGGGTGAAATGATGTCAAGTATTAATTCTCATTACATACTGCCTGACTGCTTTCCAAAAGATTGTTATCGATTTACAGTGCAGCCAGCAATATATCTGTTTCTCCATACCCAGTTATCAAACTTTCTAAAAATTTAGCAAGTTTTGTTTATTTTTAATTTTTTGGCTGTGTTGCGTGGCTTGTGGAATCTTAGTTCCCCAACCAGGGATTGAACCTGGGCCATGGCAGTGAAAGTGCTGAGTTGTAACCAGTGGACTGCCAGAGAATTCCCAGCAATTTTTAAATGAAGATGTAACATATAAACAGCAAAGTATGCAAATCTTAACTATATGTCTTGATTAATATTTACAGAGAGAGAGAGAGAGAGAGAGAGGGAGGGAGGGAGGTAGATAGACAGAGATAGAATCCATGTAGTCACCCCCAGATGAAGAATTGGAATGTTTCTGGCTCCCCAGCTATTTCTCTTGTGCTCCTTTCCAGTCAATACCACTGCCAGAAGTAACCACTATTCTGGTTTCCATCACTCTTTCCATCTACTCTTGCACTTCATATAAATAGAACCATGCAGATTGTATTCTCCTATGTCTGCCTTCTTTTGCTCATTATTATGTCTGTGAAATTCATCCATGTTCTTGTTGTGTATGGCAGTGGCTCATTCTTTTTTATTGGTAATATTATCCCTTGAGGATGCCACAATTTCCTTATCCATTCTTCCTTTGGTGGACATTTCAGTAATTTCAGTTTGGTGCTATTAAATAAAGTTTTTAAACTTTTTTCCACTCATTTTAATAGTTCAATAGTTGTGTGTTGATACTTTAGAAGTGTTTCAATACTAATTTCTTCAATTATTATTGGAGTATAACAGAGGAGGGACTAGAGATGAGTCTGAATGAGTGAGCAGGGGCTAGATTATGAAGGACCTTGTAAGACATGCTGAGGAACTTGAACTTTGTGGCATGGACAGAGGGAAGTCACTGAGGGATTTGAAGCAAGAGAGGGAACTTATCAAACTTGCATTTTAGAAAAATGACTTTGGCAGTAGGGAGGAGAACGGATGGTTTGAGGAAAACCCTGAAGGTAGATTTCTAGGCAGAAGACTATGGCAATAGCACAGGTGAGAAATGAGCTGGGCCTGAACTAACACAGGAGCAACAAAACTTAGTGTGTGTTGATATTTGAGGGATGAGGAATTAGGAAGATCTAACTGCTGGGTAACTAGGGTGGCAGTAGATGCATTGACTAAGACAAGGAATGCAGATGGGAAGCAGGAGGAGATAGAACCATAGGAAAGATAATGAGTTTATTTTGTATTTGTTGAATTTGAGATATTTGTGGAATGTCCAGGTGGAGAGGACTATTTGTCAATTGGACGCGTAGGTCTAGAAGTCTGGAAGTGGTCCTGGTAGAGGCGGAGATTTGGGAGATCACCAGCACATAGGTAGAAGAAGAGATAAGGTAGATAAGGTTAGTTAGAATAGTCATTGAGGTGGAGGGGGTGGGCAATGAGAAGCCAAAGAAGAAGCCTGAAGAAGAGAGGACCAAGGTAAGTGGGAAAGCTGTGGCTCTTACAGTCCAGGGGTTAAAAATTTCAGAAAGAGAGTGTCTCAGAGAGGTAGGTGAGATAAGGACTGCATAATAACCTCTGGATTTGGAAACTAGATCATTGGTGAGCTTGCCACAGCAGTTTCAAAGGAATGATAGGAATGGGTGCCAGATTGCTGCGAGTTGAGAAAATGGATGGCAGTAATTAGACTTTCCTCTTGAAAAATTCAGTTGCAGGTAAAAAGAAAGATGACGTTATCAAGGCCAAGGTCAGTTTTCTTTTTTAATTGCCAGAGATCTGAGCATGTTCATAGGCTATCAAGAGCAAGAGATTGAACAAGCATGAGAGGGAGGCAGTAACTGATGCAGTAGGATCCTGGAGTTGGGACTGGGAGATGGAGATTATAGGTAGACATAGACGGATTGGATAGGAAGAGAGCCATCTCATCCTTTGAGACTGAAGGAAGGGCACTAAGACTCTCTCCCCCAAAACAGTCAATCATCAATTTGAGAGGACACCATCTTGCTTGGTTGTGTGCTTTGCCCCAGAGGCTTTCAGCAACATAGGTGTAGGTGGAATGTTGGATTCTCTTACAGTCGATCACTATGATAATATCTAGTTTTTCAATATTTTAAGTAATGGCAAAAGTAGTTTTAATTAGTTCCTTTTTCCTTAAAAAAATATATTACTAATACATTTGAATGCCTGATCTCATTTCCCTCCCCTTTTTCTTTGAGGTAACCACTGTCCTGAAGTGGCAATATGTCATTCCCAAACAGCTAATGTATTTTCATTAAGTATGTCATATCCATAACTAAAATACAACATTGTTTCGTGGCTTTTAATAAATTGTTATCATACTGTACTTATCATTCTGCAACTTGCTTCTTTTACTCATTATTAGATTTTTTAGATTTATCCATCTTGATCCATATGAATGAAATTAGCTCTGATTATTTAGCTGCTGTATGATTTTTCTTTGTATAAAATGCTACTATTTATGAATTCTCTAGTTTTGTTTCAAGTGTTTCATTATTACAAAAAATGAACATGTGCAAGATTTTCTTTATGATGATGATTTCCACACGAAAAGAGTGTGTATCCTATGTTTTGCTAGGTAATGTTTTACTAATGTCAATTAGATCAAGTCACTTAACAGTATTGTTGAACTCTTGTGTCTTTACTGACTTTTTGCCTGCTTGTTCTATCAACTACTGAAAGATATTAAACTCTTCAAACATGATTGTGGATTTGTCTATGTCTTCATTTAGTTCTGCAGTTTTTGCTTAGTGCATTTTGAAACTTTATTAGGTGAGTACATATTATAATGTTCATGTCTTATTGATGAACTGACCCTTTTATCATGAAAATGTCCCTTTTAATTTTCTATTCATACTCTTTGTTTTGTGTCTATTTTGTCTGATATTAACATTGCCATTTCAGATTTATTATGATTAATGTTTGCATGGTGTATTTTATCCATCCTTTTACTTTCAACCTATGTGTGTATTTAAATGTGAAGTACGTATGTTGTAAACAGCATTTAATTAGATCTTGATTTTTAAATCCAATCTGATAGCCTCTGCCTTTTAATTGGAATACTTAATCTATTTATATTTTAAATAATTTATATAAGTTTTAGAGACAGACTGTTGGGGTTCAAATCTCAGCTAGTCCACTTAAAGTCTGTATGACCTTGATGATGTTACCTAACTGTTTTTCCCTTTTTCTTTTTCCCTTCCTTCCTTCCCTCCCTCCCCTTTTTCTTCCTTCCTTCCTTCCTTTCTTTCTTTTTCTTTGTTTCTTTCTTTCTCTTTCTTTTTTCTTTCTCTCTCTCTCTCTCTCTCTCTCTTTCTCTTTCTCTCTTTCTTGTTTCTTCATCTGTAAAACAGGATGATAGGATGAATAGTGGTATGTACCTGTTGGATTTTTATTGGAATACTATACATCATTAATACATATAAAGTGCTCAGAGCTGTGTCTAGTACACAGTAACAATAAATGTTAGCTAAAATCTGGATTTGACATTTTGTTTTATAGGGATTTAAAGTTTTGTTTTAATATCTAAAATAGCTGTAAAAGACACCTCACAAAAATAATCAATTCCAAGTGATTTATATTTCAATCTCATCCAACAACTATGCAAAAATCTATGTTGACATTTGGCTAGTCAGTTTTCATCCTCCCTAATGACAATCAATTGTTCCTGCAAGCTAATCGGAATATGCTACATTTACATTTTAAATAAATGTGTTCAAAACCCACTAGAGTGCTTCAGAAACTTTTAAATAGGTTAGAAAACCCTGTTGAAAAGTTTTTACCTTTTTAAAATTAAGTATAGAGATAGAGTTATAAAAAAATAATTGATAGACTTTATTTTTAGAACAGTTTTAGGTTTAGAGAAACATATATCTTCTTTATCCAACCCCCTCCTCCCCAGTTTTATTACTAACATCTTGCATTAGTGTGATGCATTTGTTAACAATTGATACATGAATATTGATACATTATTATTAACTAAGGCCATAGTTTACATTAGGCTTCATTCTTTGTGTTGTATGATTCTATGTGTTTTGAAAAATGTATAATGTAATGTATCCATTACAGTATCATACAGAGTAGTTTCACCGTCTTGACGATTCTCTGTGCTCCTCCTGTTCGTCCTTCCCTCTTTTCCCGAGAATCCTGATTTTTTACTGTCTCTATTCTTCCTTTTCTAGAATGCTGAATAGTTGGGGTCATACAGTATGCAGGCTTTTCAGACTGGCTTCTTCCACTTAGAAATATGCATTTAAGGTTACTCCATGTCTTTTCATGGCTTCATAGCTCATTACTTTTTATGATGAAAAATACTCTATTGTATAAATATACCACAGTTTGTTTATATATATACCTATTGAAGGACATCTGGGTTGCTTCCAAGTGTTTGCAGGTATGAATAAGCTTGCTATAAACACGTGCACAAGTTTTGATGTGAATTTGTTTTTAACTCATTAGGTAAATATCAAGGAGTGCAACTGCTGGATTGTATGGGAAGAGTATGTTTTGTTTTGTAAGAAACTGCTGACTTGTCTTCCAGAGTGGCTATACAGTCATTGAGCTCCATAGAGACAGCGCCCAGGCAAGTGAGAGCCGGACGGGAACTGGGCAACTCTGTGCCTCACTGAGGAAAAATACTTAAACATGGGCAAAGGAGACCCTAAGAAGCTGAGAGGCCAAATGTCATCATATGCATTCTTTGGAAAACTTGCTAGGAGGAGCACAAGAAGAAGCACTCAGATGTTTTAGTTAACTTCTCAGAGTCTTCTAACGAGTGCTCAGAGAGGTGGAAGACCATGTCTGCTAAAGAGAAAGGAAAATTCAATGACATGGTACAGGCAGACAAGGCCTGTTATGAAAGAAAAATGAAAACTTCTATCCCTCCTAAAGGGAAACACAAAAGAAGTTCAAGGATCCCAATCCACCTAAGAGGTCTCCTTCAGCCTTTTTCTTGTTTTGTCCTGAGTATCGTCCAAAAATCAAAGGAGAACATCCTGGCCTATCCATTGGTGATGTTGCAAAAAAGCTGGGAGAGATGTGGAGTAACACTGCTGCAGATGAAAAGCAGCTTTATGAGAAGGTTCCTAAGCTGAAGGAAGAGTACAGAAAGTATATTGCTGCATAAGGAGCTAAAGGGAAGCCTGATGCAGCAACAAAGGGAATTGTCAAGGCTGAAAAAAGAAATAAAAAGAAGCAAGAAGAGGAAGATGAGTAAGATGAGGATGAAGAGGAAGAAGATGATGAATAAGTTGGTTCTAGTGCAGTTTTTTTTCTTGTCCATGAAGTATTTAAACCCCCTGTACAAAACTCACCCCTTTTAAAGAAAAAAATTGAAAGGTAAGGCTGTGTATGATTTGTTTTTGAACTGTACAGTGCCTTTTTTTGTACAGTTAACACACTACTGAATGTGTATTTAGATAGCTGTGTCCTGGTGGTACTTTCCACAGCCACTCACCTTGCCTTGTACAGTATGGGGGTTGTAAATTGGCATGGAAATTTAAAGCAGGTTCTTGTTGGTGCACAGCACAAATTAGTTATATATGGGGATGGTAGTTTTTTCATCTTCAGTTGTCTCTGATGCAGCTTATATGAAATAATTGTTCTGTTAACTGAATTCCACTTGGTAATTGCAAAAGAAAGAAAAAAAGTTGCAGCTCTTTTGTTGACATTCTGAATGCTTCTAAGTAAATACAATTTTTTACTAGGAAAAAGCAAACCAAACCAAAGCAAAACAAAAACCCTACAAAGTGACTGTACCATTTTATACTCCCACCCCCAATGCGTTCCTGTTGTTCTACAACTTTGTCAGCATTTGGTGTTGTCAATGTTTTGATTTTAGCCAATCTAATGGGTGTGTAGTGGTATCTCATTGGTTTTAATTTGCAATTTCCTTATGACATATAATGGTGAGCATATTTTCATATGCTTATTTGATATCTGCATGTCTTTTTGGTGATGTGTCTGCTCGCTCTTTTTTTTTTTTTTTTGGCCTGTGCTGCACACAGGCCCCCCCAGTTGCGCTGAGCGGGGGCCACCCTTCACTGCAGTGCACGGGCCTCTCACAGCAGTGGCCTCTCTTGTTGCAGAGCACGGGCTCCAGGCGTGCAAGCCCCAGCAGTTGCGGCACGTGGGCTTAGTAGTTGTGGCTCGCGGGCTCCAGAGTGCAGGCTCAGCAGCTGCAGCACAGGGGCCCAGCCGCTCCGCGGCCTGTGGAATCCTCCCAGACCAGGGCTCGAACCCGTATCTCCCACGTTGGCAGGCGGATTCCCAACCACTGTGCCACCAGGGAAGCCCTCTGCTCGATCTTTTGCCCATTTTACAATTGGGTTGTCTTCTTATTGTTGAGTTTTAAGAGTTCTTTGTATATTTTGGATACATGTCATTTATCAAGTATGTGTCTTGCAAATATTTTCCCCTAGTCTTTGACTTGTCTTTTCATTCACTTAGTGTCTTTCTCTGACCAGAAGTTTTTAATTTTTTTGAAGTTCAACTTCACACTTTTTTCTTTCATGGATTGTGCTGATTTTTTCTTCTGTTATCTTCTAGAAGTTTTATAGTTTGCATTTTACCTTTAGACTTAGGATCCTTTTTGAGTTAATTTTTGTGAAAGACGTAAGGTATATGCCCAGATTCTTTTTTTTCCATGTGGATGTCCAGTTGTTCCAGCATTATTTGTTGAAAAGACTATCCTTTTTCCATTGAATTGTCTTTGCTCCTTTGTCAAAGATCAGTTGACTATATTGTGTGATTCTATTTCTGGGCTCTCTATTTCTTTACATTGACCTATTTATCTCTTCTTTTGTCAAATATCATACTGTCTTGATTACTGTAACTTTACCATAAGTCTTAAAGTTTTGTAGTGTCAGTTTTCCAACTTTGTTCTTTTTTTTTTTTTGGCCACATGCAGCTTGCTGGATCTTAGTTCCCCAAACAGGGGTTGAACCCAGGCCCCTGCAGTGAAAGTGCCAAATCCTAACCACTGGACCACCAGGGAACTCCCTGTTCTTCTTTTCAATATTGTGTTGGCTATTCTGAGTCTTTTGTCTCTCTAAACATTAGAATCTGTCTGTCAACATCCATAAAATAACTTGGGATTTTGATTGTGATTGCATTGATCTCAAGTATGAAAAACTGACATCTTAATAATATTGATCTCCTTTCCACAATTCTTTTATAAGAGTTTTGTAGTTTTCTTTAAATAGCTCTGTTCATATTCTGTTAGACTTATACCTAAGTATGTCCTTCTGAGGGGGGAGGGTGCTAATGTAAATGGTGTAATTTTTAAATTTTAAAATTCCAATTGGTTATTGCTGGCACATACCAAAGCAATTGACTGTTTTTTGGAAGTGTAGCTGATTTACAATATTGTATTAGTTTCAGGTGTACAGCAAAGTGATTCAGTTACATATATTTTTTCAGATTCTATTCCATCACAGGTTATTACAAGATATTGAATATAATTCCCTGTGTTATACAGTGAATCCTTATTGCTTATCTGTTTTATGTATAGTAGTTTGTATGTTAATTCCATACTCCTAATTTGTCCCTCCCTCCCTTCCTCTCCATTTTGGTAACCATAAGTTTGTTTTCTATGTCTCTGAGTCTGTTTCTGTTTTGCATATAGATTCATTTGTATCATTTTTTAGATTCAGCATGTAAGTAATATCATATAGTATTTATCTTTCTCTGTCTGACTTACTTCACTAAATATAATATTCTCTAGGTCCATCTATGTTGCTGCAAATGGCAATATTTCATTCTTTTTATGGCTGAGTAACATTTCATTGTATATATATGTATATATACATATACATATATACACACACACATATGTATATAAATGTATATGTATGTACATGTGTGTATATATATAAATATATATATACACACATATACATACCACATCTTCTTTATCCATTCATCTGTTGATGGACGTTTAGGGTGCTTCCATGTCTTGGCTATTGTAAATAGTGCTGCTGTGAACATTGGGGTGCAAGTATCTTTTTGAATTACAGTTTTTGTTTTATGTTTTTCTGGAAATATACTCAGGAGTGGGATTGCTGGATCATACGGTAACTCTACTTTTGGTTTTTTAAGGAACTTCCATACTGTTTTCCATAGTGGCTGCACCAATTTACATTCCCACTAACAATGTAGGAGGGCTCCCTTTACTCCACACCCTCTCCAGCATTTATTATTTATACACGTTTTGATGAAAGCCATTCTGACCAGTGTGAGGTGATACCACATTGTGCTTTTGATTTTCATTTCTTAAATAATTAGCGATATTGAAAGCACATTTTCAAGTGCTTTTTGGCCATCTGTATGTTTTCTTTGGAGAAATGCCTATTTAGGTCTTCTGCCCATTTTTTAATTAAGTTGTTTGTTTTTGCAATATTGAGTTGTATGAGCTGTTTGTATATTTTGGATATTAACCCTTTGGATATTAACCCTTTGTCAGTCACATCGTTTGCAATCCCTATCTATAGGTGATTTTTTGTTTTGTTTTGTTAATGGTTTCCTTTGCTGTGCAAAGCAACTGACTTTTGTATGTTAACCTTATGTTTGGCAACTTTGCTATAATCTCTTATTAATTCCAGGGATTTTGGATTTTGTTGTTGTTGTTGCTACCGTGTCAATTCTTTGAGATTTTCTGTGTAGACAGTCATGTCATCTGCACGAACAAAGTTTTATTTCTTCCTTCTTGGCCTGTATGCTTTTTCTTTACTCTTCTTGCCTTATTGCTTTAACAAGGACTTTTAGTACAATTTGAATAGGAGTGGTGAGAGGAGACATCGTTGCTTAGTTCCTGATCTTAGAGGGAAAGAGTCTAGCTTTCCACCAGTAAGTATGATGTTAGCTACAGGTTTATTATACATATTCTTCATCAAGCTTAGGAAGTTCCTCTCTATTCCTAGTTTGCTGAGTTTTTATTATAAATGGGTGTTGGATTTTGTTGAGTGTTCTTTCTGCATTTCATCATATGATGTTTCTTCTTTAGTGTGCTGATGTGGTAGATTATATTGACTGATTTTCAAATATTGAGCAAGCTCTGCAAACCTGGAGTAATAAATCCCACTTGGCCATAGTGTATACATTTTAAAAATACAGTTTTGGATTCTATTTGTTAACATTTTATTGAGAATTTTTGCACCATTATTCATGAGAGATATCACCGTGTAGTTTTTTTTTTTTTCCTTCTTGTAATATATTTCTCTGGTTTGGGTAATTGGTTAGGGTAATGCTGGCCTCACAGAATGAGTTAGGAAGTATTCCCTCTATTTCTATTTTCTGGAAGAGATTATAGAGAATTGGTATAATTTCTTCCTTAGATATTTGGTAAAATTCACCAGGGAAACAATCTAGACCTGGTGCATTCTGTTTTGAAAGTTCATTAATTATTGATTGAATTTTTTAAATAGATTTAGGCCTACTCATATTGCCTATTCCTCCTTCTGTGAGTTTTGGTAGATTGTGTATTTCAAGAAATTGGTCCATTTCATTCAAGTTATCAGATTTGTGGGCACAGAGTTGTTCAAAACATGCTGAGTAAAAGAAGCCATTCACAAAAGGACATATGTCATATGATGACATTCATATGAAATAAAATTCATAAAGATAGAAAGCCTATTCATGGTTGCCAGGGTCTTGGGGAAGAGGAGTAAGGAGTGCTCAACTTCTCTTTTTGCTGAATGTTACTTCTCTCCCTCCTTACAGGTATTGCTCCCAAGCACACTCTCCAATATCTTCCGTACACAGATCTCTGTCTCAGAGCCTGTTTCCCAGAGAACCAAAGTGCAACATTATAAGTTTACACTATTGCTAGCAGAATATAAGAGCTCCTGGGTCTTACATCCTTGCCAGCATGTGGCATTATCAGACTTACTAACTTATGCAAACTCAAAGATGTGGAATGTTCTCACATTGTTTTATTTTGTGCTTCTCTGATTACTAGTAAGGGTGAACATCTCTTTAATCTTTTCTTGGCCACTCCAATTTTTCCTTCTGTGAATCAACTGGATAAATGTTTTTCTTTCTTTCCTTCTTACTTCCTTTAAGTTTTCTAAATCTTGTTGCATAAACTTTTTTTCCAAATACCTTTTTTATTACAAAGTATCATATGTTCTTTGCAGAAAATGTAAAACACACACATACACACAACAGAGAAAGAGATAAATAAAAGTTATATGTAACCCCAGCTCCCAATGATAACTAGTAAGTAATACAGTAGTTCCCCCTTATCCAAGGGGGATACATTCCAAGAACCCCAGTGGATGCCTGAAATCTCGGATAGTACCAAACCCTATGTATACTACATTCTTTCCTATCCATACATATGATAAAGTTTAACTTATAAATTGGGCAACCTCAGAGATTAACAACAATATTACTAATATAATAGAACAATACACTGTCATAAAAGTTATATGAATATGGTCTCTCTCTCTCTTGAAATATCTTATTGTATTGTAGGTATTTTCAAACTGTGGTTGATTGCTGGTCACTGAAAACTGGGGAAAGCAAAACAGAAATTAAGGGGAGACTACTGCATTTTGGCTTACATCATTTCCCTATACGTGTATTTATTGGTTGCAATATCTTCATCCTCATTTTGGGCATTCTTAATTTGTGTACTTTCTGTGCTCTAAAAAAATTAGTTGGGCTGATAGTTTACCTGTATTTTATTCTTCAAAGAGCTAATTTTAAGTTTTATTTATCTTTCATACTAAGTTATCATTTTCCAATACCATATTTCTACTTTTAAATTTATTACTATACCTTTCCTAGTTTCCTTTTCTATTTTTCTAAAATATAATTTGACTAATTGGGTTTCTCTTTTCTCTCTTTTTGTCAGTGTAAGCATCTGAAGGAAACATATTGTTTTTGACTCTATTCCAGTGATGTTAAAATGTTTTATCTAGGATTTCCATTGTTTAAAAATATGCCATTATTATTTCTGGACTTTCTGAAGAGAATATTCACTTTTAACAAATTTTTGTCATTTACTCACATAATTTGGTATACGTATAAAATTTTATACACACACACACACACACACACACACACAATTCTCTGTAGAATTTAAGCTTATTTAAGATTATTGTATAGTTCTTATAAAAGACTAATGGACTTGAGCTTTTGGCCAACATGGAGTAATGGGAAATGGATTTACCCTCCCACCTGAAGCAACAACAGCAGAACCAGACAAAATATTTGAAACAATAATTTTCAATATTGCACACTGGCAATGAAAGAAGGTGATTCCTGAGAGATAAGAAAAAAATGAGTTAGGCCCTGTAATTGTCCCGGCTTTTTACCTTTAGAGAGTTTCCAGTCTAGAGCATAGAAAGGGGATTCACTGGACTCCCTGAATGGAGGAAATGAAGCTGAGAGTCTGGAGAGACCAAGATGGCTATACATTACAGGACAGAGTACCAGAGAGATAGAGAAAGAGAACCCTGAAGATCTTTAGAATGTCCCTCTTGAGTATTGAGCAGAGTGCTAATCAGTGCATATGTATAAGGAAATTACTCAAGGCTTGGGAATTAACCATCCAAAAGGATTAGAGAAACTCACAGAGGGCCGGGAATAGGACCTGTTCCCATTAGCCAAACTGAATAGTCTCATAATTTATGGCATGTTGGGTAGAGTACTCAAAAGGATCTTACCTCAGTAGTAAAAAATAACTAACCTTTGACTAAACATGGCCCTGGTCTCACCTAACAATTGTAAAAGAAAGACCTGAAAGGATCAAAGTGTTTCCAATTATCTTAAGTGCATTTCAGAACAAAGTTCAAGAATATTCACAGGAATAAAAATAGCCACCTCCCAACAAGGCAAAATTCACAATGTTTGGCATCCAGTCAAGGATTACTAGACATACAAAGAAGCAGGAAAATATGGCCCTTGATGAGGATTGAATCAATAAAACAAAACTAAACTAGAACTTACACAGCTGTTAGATTAGCAGTCAATGACATTAAAAGAGTTATTACAGGAGATCTGGGGATATATGTATATGTATAGCTGATTCACTTTGTTATAAAGCAGAAATGAACATACCATTGTAAAGCAATTATACTCCAATAAAGATGTTAAAAAAAGAGTTATTATAACTGTGTTCCATATGTTCAAAAACTTAAGTAGAAACATAAAATATATTAAAAAAATACCTAATTGAATATGTAGAGATGAGTACTATAATATCTAAGGTGATAAATACACTGGATGTCATTAGTGGCAGATTATCAATTGACATAAAGAAGATTAGTGAACATCAAGGCATAGCAATAGAAACTATCCAAACTGAAGCATAGATTTAAAAAATAATTCAAGAAAAAAGGAACAGAAAATCAGTGATCTTTGGGGCAACTTCAAGTAGCCTAATATAAATGTAATTGGAGTCCTCAATGGAGACAGGGTGGGGATCTGCAAAATATTTGAAGAAGCAATGGTCAAACTTTTTTTTTCATATTTGATGAAAATTATAAATTCAAAGATTCAAGTAGCTTGACAAATCTCAAACACAAGAAATATAAAAAAACTACACCAAGGTACATCATTATCAGTTCACAAAAAAAAAGTGATAAAAGCAACCAAAGAAAAGATACAAGTTATGTAGAAAGACACAAAGAAGCATCAGATTTCTCTTTGGAAACAATGCAAGTTAGATGGCAGAGAGTAGCGTGTTTAATACACTAAAAGAAAAAAAAAATCTGTCAGCCTAGGGACTTCCCTGGTGGTCCAGTGGTTAAGACTTCACCTTCCAATGTAGGGCGTAATGGTTCAATCTCTGGTTGGGGAACTAAGATCCCACATGCCACACAGTCAAAAAAAAAAAAAAAAACAACCCAGAAAACAAAAAACCCAGGCAATATAAAGACTTTTTGAAATATATAGGAAATGAAAGGATTAATCACCAGCAGACCAAGACTGAAATAAATGTTAAAGGAAGTCCTTCAAACAGAAGGAAAAATGTATCAGGTGGAAATATAAATCTATGTAAAGGAATGAAAAACACTGGAAATGGTAACTATATGGGTAAATATTTGCCCTTTTTTCTTATTTAAATATCTTTAAAAGATAACTGTTTAAGAAAACATAAGAACAATGCATTGTGGGGTTTCTAATACACGTATTAACTCTAATACATGACAACAGTAGCATAAAAGCCAGGAGCTAAGAAGTAGAAGTATACTATTTTAAGGTTTGTATACTGTACATGAAGTGGCATAATATCACTTCAAGGTAGACTGTGATGCATCAAGGAAAATATACTATAAACATTAAACCAACCATTGAACAACAGAAAAAGTAATAGCCAAGACCCAACTCAAGATATAAAAAGGAATCAAAAAATCCTCAATACAAAGAAAATGAAGAAAAGGAGAACAAGGTACATACAGGGCAATTAGAAAAGATGTGTCAGAATGATAGACTTAAACCTAACTATATCAATAATTACAAAAGCATGAGGGAATTTCTTCAACCTGATAAAGGGCATCTAAAAAAAATCTACAGCTGCTGTCATACTTAGTGGTGAAAGCCTGAATACTTTCTCCCTAAGATCAGGAACAGACAAGGATGTGCATTCTCACCACTGTTATTCAACTTGGTACTGGAAAGTACAGCCAATGAAATCAGGCAAGAAAAAGAAATAAAATGAATCCAGATTGAAAAGAAAAGAGTAAAACTATTGTTATTTGCAGACATGATCATTTAGGAAATCCAATGGAGTTTGCAAAAGAGGTATTAGAAGTGATCATTGATTAGAAGTGAGTTTATTAGCAAGGTTGTAGGATATAAAGTCAATATACAAAATTCAATTCTATTTCCATACATGGTCAAAGAACAATTGGAAACTGAAAAAACTTTTAAAAGACCACTTATATTTGCATAAAGAATATGAAATACTTAGTGATTAACCTGAAAAAGAGATGTATAACAGCTGTATTCTGAAAATTACAAAATATTGCTGAGAAAGATTTAAAAAGATCTAAATAAAGGAAGAGACACACCTTGTTCATGGGTTGGAAGACTCAATATTGTTAAGATGCCAACGGTCCCCAAATTGATTTATATATTAAATGCAATCTCAACCAAAATCCCAATAAGCTTTTTCTGTAAACATTGACAAGCTGATTATAAAATTCATATGGAAATACAAAGTACCTAGAAAGCCAAACAACTCTGTGAAAGGAGAATGAAGTTGAAGAACTTCCACTACTTGAATTCAAGACATTGTAAAACTACAGTAATCTAGACAATATGGAACTAGTATCAAGATAGACAAACAGGGGCTTCCCTGGTGGCACAGTGGTTAAGAATCCGCCTGCCAATGCAGGGGACACGGGTTCGAGCCCTGGTCTGGGAAGATCCCACATTGCCGCGGAGCAATTAAGCCCATGCACCACAACTACTGAGCCTGGACTCCAGAGCCCGTGAGCCACAACTACTGAAGCCCATGCGCCACACCTACTGAAGCCCATGCACCTAGAGCCTGTGCTCTGCAACAAGAGAAGCCACTGCAAATGAGAAGCCCATGCACCACAAAGAAGAGTAGCCCCCGCTCACTGCAACTAGAGAAAGCCGCACGCAGCAACGAAGACCCAATGCAGCCAAAAATAAATAAATAAAATAAATTTTTTAAAATACTTAAAAAAAAAGATAGACAAACAGATGAATGGAAAGAACATAGAGGCCCAAAATAGACCCACACATACATAGACAACTGATTTTTCACAAACATCCAAAGAAATTACATTTCTTTTCAACAAATTCTGCTGGAACAATTGGATAACCATATGCCAAAAAAAGAAAGAAAGAAAGAAAGAAAAGAACTTTGATCCACACCTTACATTACACAGAAAAATTAATTGATGCTAGTTCATAGAACTAAATGCAGAACCTAAAACTATAAATCTTCTAGAAGAATATATGGAAGAAACTCTTGTGATTTGGGGTTAGGCCAAGATTTCATGGAAACAACACCAAAAGCACAATCCATAAAAGAAAAAAAAATTGATTTTACCAAAATCAAGAACTTCTGCACTTTGGAAAACAGTGGTAAGAGAGTGAAAAGACAAGGCACAGTCTTGGAGAAGCATTTGTAAGTTACATATCTGATAAAGGACTTGTGTCCAGGATATATAAATACTCTCAAGATTACTAGAATTCTTTTAAAAACCTGACAACCAATAAAAAATGGGCAAAAGAAGATACTTCACTAAAGAAGATACACAGATGGCAAATAAGCATATGAAAAGATGCTTAAAAATCATTAGCATTAGGGAAATGCAAATTTAAAATCACGAGATATTGCTATGCCTCAATTAGAATGTCTAATTTAAAAGACTGTCCATATCAAGTGTTGGCAAAGATGTGGAGGAGCTATACCTCCTACATTCTGCTGGTAGGAATGAAATATGGGACTAGCACTTTGAAAAACACTGTGCCAGTTTCTTAAAACTTAAGCATACACTTACTATATAACCTAGTCATTCAATTGCTAGGCATTTACCTAAGAGAAATTAAAGTGTATATCCATACAATGACTGGTGCACAAATATTCATACCAGCTTTATTTGTAATAGCCTCAAACTGGAAACAACTCAAATGTCCATCAAAGGTGAATGGATAAACAAATTGTGGTATATCCATACAATAGAAAACTACTGAGCAATAAAAATGAATGAATTGATCATACAAGTTATAACATGGATGAATCTCAAAATAATTATGCTGAGTAAGAGGCCAGGCAAAAAGAATACATACTGTATAATTCCATCTATATAAAACTCTAGAAAATGTGAAGTAATTTATAGTGACAGGAAGTAGATCATGTGGATGGGCAGGAGGCAGGGCAGTGCAGGAGAGATTACGGAGGGGCACAAGGAACATTTTGGGGGTGATGGGTGTGCTCATTGTGTGGATTGTGGTGATGTTTTCATGGGTGTATACATATCTCAAAACTTGTCAAATTGTACACATTAAATACATGCAGTTTATTGTATGTTAACTATACCTCAATACAGCTAATTTAAAATTCCATTATTATAGTCTGTATTTCTTCTTTTTTATGAGTTTTTAAAAAAATTTATTTGTTTTATTTATTTATTTTTGGCTGTATTGGATCTTCGTTGCTGCGGGCAGGCTCTCTCTAGTTGCGGCGAGTGGGGGCTACTCTGTTGCAGCGCACGGGCTTCTCATTGCAGGGGCTTGTCTTGTTGCAGAGCACAGGTTCTAGGCATGTGGGCTCAGCAGTTGTGGCTCGCAAGCTCTAGAGCGCAGGCTTGGTAGTTGTGGCACATGGGCTTAGCTGCTCCACGGCATGTGGGATTTTCCCGGACCAGGGATCGAACCCATGTCCCCTGCATTGGCAGGCCGATTCTTAGCCACTGCACCACCAGGGAAGCCCCTGTATTTCTTCTTTGAAGAGAACTTTTGTAAAAATAATGTTTTACTATTTTCCCTTATGGTTACTTAAAAAAATTACTTGAAACTGTATAAAGTCATTTATAGAATTGATACTCTTTATGCTTATCGTGTAGTTCCTATAAAAGATTCATTTGAATCTTTTCATCTGAAAGGAAGTACCTTTATAGTTTTTCAATCAGTTACATTTTATTCATTGTATTGTTCAAATCTACTGTATCTTTGTTAAATTTCTTTATTATAATCTTTTGAAAATGCAGAGTTCATATCTTTTATTATAATTAGACTTCCATTTATTGTTTCATTTATGATCGATTATTCTTTCAAATATGCTTGACTCGGGGTGGGAGAATGGTGGGAATGAGTTTTTCTTTGATCATTATTCTTTGGAGGCAGCTTGAACTTTCTTGACCTTTAAGTTGTTTGTTTGTTTGATTCAGAAATTTTTTCTTCAGTTATTTCCTTAAGTGTGTATTTTGTTTGCCTTTTCTTTATTGTCTTGTATACTTCTATGTGTTGCCAATTAGAGCTTAGACACACAGACCTACATCATTTTAAGAAGAGATTTCTGGTACCATGATCTTCTAATCTCCTCAATTTATAGTTCAGGAAACAAAGTCACAGAGAAGTAAGTGTCCTACCTAAGGCCAAACAACTGGAAAAACTGGGCTGGAACACCAAACTTTTGATTCCATGTTCCATGCCCTTTGTACTTCATCATCTTTCTCTTTCTACTAGGGGCTGTCAATTTCACTTTAATGGCTCTCTGCTTAATCTGCCCCATGATTTGACACTGATGCTTTCATTAGTCTTTTTTCCCGTTTATTAATTATTTGCTATGTTGCTGCATTTCTCTGAGAGGAGCAAACCTGTGCTGTCTGAAAAAGTTTTCACAGCATTTGTGACCAAGAAACCAGCAGCTGAAAAGAAGCCTGCTAAAAAGAAGCCCACAGAAAAGAAACCCACCACAGAGGAAAAGAAGGCTGCTGTATAAACTTAAATTTGTTTATTCGGTAAAGGTCAAATCATTTTGGACAGCTAATTTTGAATAAAGACCTGATCAAAGAGGCAAAAAAAAAAAAAATCAGAAGTTAATTGAAATGATAATGAAACACATGATACATTCTAATTAAATGTAATGTTCATGTAAAATAAAATGTGCTCACTTTTTTGCAATTTTATATATAAAATTATATAAATTTATAAAAATAGATGACTCATTTATATATAAATATACATATATATACACATGTATATATAAATGAGTCATCTATTTTTAAGACCCTAAGCTAGAACCACCCAGCTAAGCCACTCCTGGAGTCCTGAACCTCAGAAATTGAGGCAATTAATGTTGTTTTAAGCTCTTAAGTTTGGGGATCATTTGTTATGTAGCAAGAGATAACTAATAGAGCAACTCTATCATATTTCCTCTCAACTCCTTCTGGGTCCAGAGGCTGGGTAACAGGAGAAGAAGACCAGCCCAGGAAATTGTTCCAGAATTTTCATTCTTGGGAGTTGTTGGATCAAGGCTTTATCACTTCTTTTCCAACAGTATTGAACCTTGAATTTTAGATGCTCCCTTAATTCTAAAGAGAGAACCAGGACTCTGATCACAGCGACAACATGGAGTCTCTTATGGAGAGCACTTTTCACTTTTTGTGTGTGTATAAGGGCAACATGTTGAGAAATTAAGCAGCTTCACTGTCATAAACTCTCATCAACAAATATTAAATGTAATTTGTTAAATTGCTAATTATTTATTAGTCTTAAACTTAAAATTTCATTTCCAACAAATGAAATTTATAATATTGTGGTAATATTAATGGTAGGGGAGGAGGTCTAGAACTTTTTGCAGCAGTTAGTACCCTGACATATTTTAATTTTTGAATTTTAAATAGAATTTTAATTTAGGACTACGTACTATACTACTTAAACACTTGCGCTAAGTTGGGAGAGGTGCAGGAAAGAGAAAATTTTTAAAAAACCTATAGGGACTTCCCTGGTAGCACAGTGGTTAAGAATCCGCCTGCCAATGCAGGGGACACAGGTTCGAGCCCTGGTCCGGGAAGATCCCACATGCCACAGAGCAATGCAGCCCGTGCGCCACAACTACTGAGCCTGAGCTCTAGAGCCTGTGAGCCACAAGTACTTAGCCCGTGTGCCTAGAGCCCGTGCTCTGCAACAAGAGAAGCCACCACAGTGAGAAGACCGCGCACCACAACAAAGAGTAGCCCCCACTCGCAACTATAGAAAAGCCCGTGTGCAGCAACAAAGACCCAATGCAGCCAAAAATATAATAAGTAAATTTATTTTAAAAAACCCTATAATTTAGTTATGGAGTATGATGAAACCAGCTATTTTTCTGTCTCCCAAAAGGGATACTGTCACTTTAAATGTAATATGAAGAAACCACTGAAATCACACACACACACACACACACACACACACACACACACACTATAATTTGCCAAGGGAAAAAGTTGTTAAATTGGTAACTTAGGTTAGTAAATAAAAAATGCCTAAAGGACTCCCTGCCTGAGATGGCCATGAGAGAGGGTAAAATTAAGATGAATTTTCCTAAGGGGCTGAGTATTGTCTTCTGTTTGGTGGAAAATATATAAGAATTTTTGGCTGCTGACTATAAAACAGTGTCCTGTGTATTTTGTACTGAGAAATGACTGGAGAGCAAGTGAGAGACAGGTTGGAAAACTCTGTGAGAAGCTACCCAAGAAGGGTGAATAAAACCTGTCACCATTATTACAATTTAGTTCAGAAGTTTGTAGATGTTTTACTTCTGAGCCCAGCAGCAGTCACAATAAAAGTCTTGCCAGAAAAGGTAGTAACAAACTGCCCATAAAAGGACTTAGTTTAAGTAAAAATTCAGGAAAATTTGAAAATTATAGTTTCAGAAATAATTAAGTAACCACGAGGAAAGGAATCCACATGTATCATAGAATACAGACATACAAATGCGTGCACATGCAGATACACCATATAATATTTTTAGTAAGATACTCTAAAGAAATACCAGCTTTACGTGTTTAATTTGAAGTTGTTTTAGTTTATTTCTGTACTGTGATTTGGAAGTCTAATTTTAATATTTCAGGCAGAAACCCACCATTTAATTCAGGAAAGACACATTCTTCTGTTTCTGCACCCTTCAATCTCAAGAATATGCAGCACTGTTCACCACCACCTGGTAGTGTTGTACAGCATCTGCAGGACAAACTCCCACTTTACAACCTATTAATCTCCACAGGTCTTTTTTTTTTTTTTAGTATATATTTATTTAGGCTGTGCTGGGTCTTAGTTGTGGCATGCGGGATCTTTAGTTGTAGCATGCGGGATCTTTAGTTGTAGCAATGTGGGATCTTTAGTTGCGGCATGTGGACTCTTAGTTGCGGCATGCATGTGGGATCTAGTTCTCCGACCAGGGATCGAACCCGGGCCCGCTGCATTGCGAGCGTGGAGTCTTACCCACTGGACCACCAGAGAAGTCCCTCCACAGGTCTTTGAAAATTGAAAACAAATACCATGACATGACAGCTTTATGATGGACACTCACTCATGAAAAGGTTATATGATAACTAAAAAAAGAATATTTGGTTAAGAACCAAAATAAGCAGTGACAAATTTTATCTGCAAGAGTAATCCACAGGAGGCAGAGATCCAGGAGGGCTCCGATGGTGTGGGGAGGCTTCAAGGAAAAACTGTAACATAAGCTGGGCTCTGAGGGATAGGATCAGACTTCAGAGGCTTGAGAAAAGGGCATTACATTAGCAGAGGGGTGTGGACAGAAGCAAGGACAGTGTGAGCAGAGAAAATGAGGAGATTGATTTAGATCAGAACTGAAGGTTCATGCTGGGAAGAAGTTTCGAAAACAAATGGGTCAGTAGCAAAAGCAGGACAGGAAGGTTACTGGATTTAGTAAGTAGGCATTGCTCAGAGATTCCTAGAAGTGCTATTTCAGGAGATTGGCGGTCCACAGAGAGAACTATTTACTATTTATAATACACCATTTGATTTTTTATGAATTATATCCTTCGTAGCTTCTCAGGAAAAATAAAACTACTATCCTGAAGATCCCTACAGGTTTTTAGCCCTGATAGATGAAGTAGCTTGAAAATCTCCCTTTATATTGATAATTTAAATCTAAAACCTTAAGTTTGTCTTAAAAATCCCAACGTTTTAAAACAGAAAGAAAAGTTTTCTGGACCGGGAACAAGAAAAATAGATTTTAATTATTGCGCCATGAATACATACCCCTTGAGGAGACCTGTCGGCTCCAAACTCCTCTGGTTTGTCTCACGGCACTGAACTCAGCTCTTCACAAGGAGAAATCCCCTTCCCTCTGCCCTTTCTCCAAACGCCCTCTCCAACAGCTATTATACATCCACTAGAGGCTCCATGGCAAAGCAGATGGCTTTTGCTTATGCCTCGGGAAAATATGTCTCATGGATAGAAAGCAAGGTATGTCATATACCTACTCTGTGTCCCTTTCATATCACAGGTGAATGAATGCACCTATAGCTAGAGATTGGAGAAATGCCCTGGAGATGGCTAGATGGGAAGAGTTCTATTTGAATACAATGCTGTGTTTTAGTTAGTTGTACCTTCTTGGACAACCATGATCAGGAGTTGTTTTGGAAAAAGGAGTTTAAATTATCCACATTCCTTGGCATTATGAATCCAACTATAAATAGACAAGATAAATATGACACGGATGAGCTTATTGAAATTTAAGATGTAAAATTAAGTTTTACCTCCTGATCTCTTGGAATATCTTCACACTCAAACAAAACATGGAAATGAAATCAAATGATGAATGTTTAAAATTTGTGTAGTTATTAAATTCTCCAAAAGATTTCAGGGCATTCAAAATAAGTGCTAAGGGTAAATCAAATATACTCAAATAAAAATTAAAAAAAAAATAACGGCTAAAAAAAATCTTGTTCTTTAATACATTTTTATTTATAGAATTTTGTTCACATAGCTTAAGTTTTTGTGACAAGAGATTCTATATTTTTCCTTCAAAACAAAGAAGAATGTTACTGTTTTCCCTTTGTTCAAATCCATAAGAAAAGGTAGCTGTAGTTACAGTTCCTGCCTATAATGAAATGAGACTTTGGGGGACTTTGGGAGGCAATGAGTATAATTTGCACGTGGGAGGAGGGAGGCAGCCCCTAAGATGGGTTCCCGGGAGCCCTGCCTCCTCTTATTCTTGCTCTTGTGTAATTCCCTCACCTTGAATGTGGGCTGGACCTAGTAACGTGCTTCTCACAAATAGAATGCAGGAAAGGTGAGGGATGTCACTTCTGAGATTAGGGTATAAAGTTAGGGTGACATCTCTTGCTCAGACTCTCTTGCTTGTTCGTTCAATGGAAGCCAGCTGCCACGTTGTGAGCTGCCCAGTTGAAAGGAACCGAGGGTGGCCAACAGGTAGTGAGGAACTGAGAACTCGGTCCAACAATCCATGAGGAATTTAATCCTGCCAAAAACCACATGATCCTCCCCTAGTTGAGCCTTCAGATAACTGCCAACCTAGCTAACGCCTTGACTGCAGCCTTGTGAGAAAACCTGCACCAGAGGACCCACCTAAGTGTTCCCAGATTTCTGACCCACAAAACCATGAGATAATGTTTGTTGTTTTCATCGTTAAGTTTTAGAGTAATTTGAATATGGCAATAGATAACTTACACTCCCCTCAAGTAGCTTATGGTCTGATTAAGTGAAATAAATATATACATAAAGACAATAGCTAACACTTAATATAGTGCTTACTACATGCCAGGTACTTTTCTAAGGATTTTATATATATTGATTAATTTCATCTTATAACAACTCTATGAGGTAAATATTATTACTATCACCATTTTATAGATGAGGAAATTGAGGCAAGAAGAGGTTAAATAACTTGGTCATGGTCATACAGATAGTGGAACTGAGATTCAAACTCAGTTTGGTGTCGAGTTCAAGTTCTTAATCACTGTGTTGCACTGCTTCTTTCCATTTTATATGTCACAATATAAGTATGTATTCTTTGTAGGAGTAGTACAGCATATGGAATTATTATATCTGTAGGATAAAGAAAGGGGTCAGAAGGAGTCAGACACCTAAGCAAGATTTGAAAGACGGAAGGAAGGCATTCCAGGAAGATAGAATAGCATATGCTGAGGTATGGGGGCACAAAGCTACGCCGTACTTGCCAAGGACATGTTACTATTCCTTTCAAATGTTTGAAATCAGTTATGTGGTCTTCCTTATATCCTGACCTTTATTTCTACTGGTAAACATTACCCTCTTGGAATTCTAGTAAGCTGTTACTCTTCTCCAAAAAGAGTAATGCCTGATTCTCAACCAAGGGTAAAGGCAGGAGCTCAGTATGAGTTGAGCAGAAAAAAATCCCCTCACTTGTTTCAACACACAAGACGACTTAGAGGATTCGTAATGGAGGCATTTCTTTGGTAGCAACAGAAGCTCACTGTTTACACACTTCTCACGTGCTGTCCACTAGAGAGCATAGCGCTCTCCTTATCGCCCTTGGGACAGTAAGGAAAATCAGTCAAAAGTTTGAGAACTATGATCATAGTTTCTATATTTAAATATAACTTTAAATAATCTTGCATCAGACCCCAAAAACCTATTGATTATTTGACAGGAAAAATGGAGAAGATAGAAGAAGGGGGATTAAACATAACTCAGAATTAATCACTGGAAAAAAGGAACCAGGTAAACCTAAAAACAAAGAGAAGAGGATGTAGATATAATAAGTAGGGACATAAAGAGTGGTTACCTTTCCCCTTCATTATCATAATTATTCTCAAAAGACCAGGTAAAAAATTTTTTTGAGTTAATTGTAGATTCCTACACAGTCAGAATAATGCAGAGAGATCCTACATAGGCCTATATCACAACCAGGATACTAACACTGGTACAACCCATCAAATTTATTTATTTTACATGCACGTGTATGTGTGTGTGTGTGTGTGTGTGTGTGTATGCTGAAGCTTACTTCTATGCAGTTTTATCACATAGGTAGAATCGTGTGGCCATCAGAATCAAGATGCAGAAGAGCTCCATCACAAAGATCCCTCGTTACTCTTATGTAGCCACAGCCACCCCTGCCCCGCCTACTATCCCCAATCCCTGACAGACTCCAATACGTTCTCTATCGCTATAATTTTGTCATTCAAGAATGCTATATAAAAATACCTTCTGAGATTGGCTTTTTTTTCACTGAGCATAATTCTCTGAGATTTATCCATGCTGTCATGTGTATCAACAGTTCACTCCTCTTAACTGCTGAGTAATAGTCCACGGTATGGGTGTACCACAGTTTGTTTAACCACTCACCTATTGAAGGGCATTTGGGTTGTTTCCTGCTTGGAGCTATCACAAATAAAACTTTTGTAAACAACTGCTGGGTTACATGGTAAGTGCAGGTTTAGTTTTGTAAGAAACTGCCATACTCTTCTCCAGAATGGCTGTATCTTTTTACATTCCCATCTGCAATGTGTGAGTGATCTAGTTTCTCTGCATCCTCACCCTCATTTGGCATATTGCTACATTTTATTTTAGCCATCCTGATACGTATATAGTGATATCTCATTGTGGTTTAAATTTGTATTTTGCTAATTGCTAATTTTTTGCCTTTTTCTTGTTTTTAAAAAATTTTTATTTTATTTTGGAGTATAGTTGATTACTAACAATGTTGTGTTAGTTCCAGGTGTACAGCAAAGTGCTCAGTGCTCTGTAATAACCTAAATGGGAAAAGAATTTGAAAAAGAATAGATACATGTATATGTATAATTGCTATATATTTTTGAACAGCTTTTTATGTGCTTATTTGCCATCTGTAAATCCTCTTCAGTGCTACACATGTTCACGTCCTTCTCCGTTTTCTTTCCTGTGTTTTTTAAAAATAATTTATTTCTGGCTGCATTGGGTCTTTGTTGCTGTGCATGGGCTTTCTCTGCTTGAGGTGAGCGGGGGCTGCTCTTCGTTGCGGTGTGCGGGCTTCTTATTGAGATGGCTTCTCTTGTTGCGGAGCACGGGCTCTAGTTGGGCAGGCTTTGGTAGTTGTGGCACGCGGGCTCAGTAGTTGCGGCTCACAGGCGCTAGAGTGCAGGCTCAGTAGTTGTGGCGCACAGGCTTAGTTGCTCCTCGGCATGTGGGATCTTCCCGGACCAGGGCTCGAACCCATGTCCCCTGCACTGGCTGGCGGATTAACCACTGCACCACCAGGGAAGTCCCCTTTGCCCGTTTTCTAATTGGACTGTTTTTTTTTTAACTGTTCAGTTTTGAGAGTTCTTTATGTATTCTAGAAATAAGTTCTTTGTCAGATATGTGGTTTGCAATTATACTCTCAGTCTATAGTTTGTCTTTTTCATCCTCTTTACAGGATCTTTCACAGAGCAAAAGGTTTTAATTTTGATGAGGCTCATGAACAATTTTTTCATTTTATAGATACTGTATTTGGTGTCATATATAAAAATTCTTTGTTTATCCCTATGCACCAAAGATGTTTGGCCAATGTTTTGTTTTTTTTTTAAGTTTTACATGAGCTGTTTTACATTTAAGTTCTTAATCCATTTTGAGATAATTTTTGTAAAAAGTGTTTGACTTAGGTTGAGGTTCACTTCTGTTTGGCTTATGAATGCCCAATAACTCCAGCCCTATTTGCTGAAAAGGCTATCCTTCCTCTATTGAATTTCTCCTGAACCTTTGCTAAAAATCACTTGGCCATATTTGTGTGGGCCTATTTCTGTGTTCTCTATTCTATTCCATTGATCTATCAGTCTATCCGTGTGCCAGTATCATACAGTCTTGGTTACTGTAGCTATATATTAAGATTTAACATTGGATAGAGTGATTCCTCCTACTTCATTCTTTTTTTTCAAAATTATTATAACTATTCTAGGTCCTGCACCTTTACCTATAAATTTTACAGCAAGCTTGTCTATGTTATAAAATACCTTGCTGAGATTTTGACCAGAATTGCATTAAATCTATAGCAATCAATTTGGGGAGAATTCATATCTTTACTATACTGAGTAATGTATGAACACAGTGTGTTTATCCATTTGTTTAGGTCTTCTCTTATTTCTTTCATCAGCATTTTGTAATTTTCAGAATACAGATGTTGTATATGTTTTATTAGATTTATATGTAAGTATTTTTCTTTGGAGCAATTGTAAATGGCATTGTGGTTTTAATTTCAGTTTCCACATGTTGTTAATGTCAATACATAGAAATGCAATTGGGTTTTGTGCATCGACCTTGTATCTTGAGATCTTGCTGAACTCACTAAATAGTTCTGGGATTGTGTGTGTGTGTGTGTGTGTGTGTGTGTGTGTGTGTAAATTCTTTGGAATTTTCTATGTCGACACTAACATCATTGGCGATAGGGACAGTATTATTTCCTCCTTTCTAATATGTATGTCATGTCTTTTAATTTCTTTTTCTTGCTTTATTGAACTGGCTAGAACTTCTAGCCACTTCACTATAGTGGTGAAAGTGGACATCCAAGGACATCTTAGGGGGAAAGCATTCATCCTTACGCCAGTAACTATGTTAGCTGTAGGTTTCTGTAGATGTTCTTTAACAAGTTGAGAAGGTTCCCCTTTATTCTTAGCTTACTGAGGCCTTTTTTTTTTTTTTTTTTTTGGCCACACCACTTGGCTTGCAGGATCTTAGTTCCCCGATCAGGGACTGAACCCATCCTGGCAGTGAAAGCACCAATTCCTAACCACTGGATTAGGGAATCCAGGGAATTCCCATTACTGAGTCTTTTTATCACAAACAGATGTTGGATGTTGTCAAATGCCTTTTCTGCATCAATTGATATGATTATATGCTTCTTCTTCTTTAGCCTGTTGATTTGGTGGATTTATGAGTTGATACTTGAATACTGAACCAGCCTTGTATTCCTTGTATTATGGTATATAAATCTTTTTACACATTGCTGGAATGAATTTACTATTTCATGGTTATTACTGCACCTAAGTTCATGAGATATATTGGTTTATAGTTTTCTTTTGGCTTACTGTCTTTATCTGGTCTTGGTACCAGGGTAATACTAGCTTCATAGAATGAATTAGGTATTCTCTGTAGAGACTGTATAGAATTGGTGTTAAATCTTCTTTTGGCAGAATTCTCCAGAGACACCATGTAAGCCTAGAGATTTCCTTTTTGAGAGTTAAAAAGTTATGCACTCCAGTTCCTTAATAGCTGTAGGGCTATTCAAATGATCTGTTTCAGGGAATTCTCTGGTGGTTCAGTGGTTAGGACTCCACACTTTCACTGCCAAGCCCAGGTTCAATTCCTGATTGGGGAACTAAGATCCCACAAGCCGCACGTGACCAAAAAAACAAAAGAAAACAAAACACAACAAAAAAATACAAATGACGTGTTTCATATTGAGCAAGTTGTGGTAGTCTGTGTTTCTGAGTAACTGGCTCATTTCATCTAAGTTGTTAAATTTATATGTATAGAGTTGTAGTATTTCCTTATCTTTTTGATGTCTGCAGAGTCTGTAGTGATATTCCGTTTAATTCCTGATATTGATAATTAGTGTCTTCTTTTATTCACTGTCAGTCTTGCTGGAGGTTTGTTAATTTTCTTTCACTGATTTTCTCTATTGTTTTCCTATTTTCAATTTTATTCATATCTCTCTTTATATTTTCTTCCTTCTCCTTGCTTTCAGTTTATCTTGCACTTCTTTTCCTAGTTTCTTGAGGTGAGACTTTTCTTTGACCCATGTATTTTTCAGAAGTGTGTTGTTTAGTTTCCAAGTGTTTGGAGATTTTCCTGTTATTGTTCTGTTATTCATTTTTAGTTTGATTCCATTGTGTTCGGATAACATACGCAGTATGATTTCAAATTCTTTTAAATTTACTGAGAATTGTTTTATGGCCCAGCATATGATCTGTCTTGATATATATTCCATGGACACCTCATAAGAATGCATATTTTGGAACTTCCCTGGTGGTCCAGTGGGTAAGGCTCCGAGCTCCCAATGCAGAGGGCTCAGGTTCGATCCCTGGTCAGGGAACTAGATCCTGCATGCATGCCGCAACTAAGAGTTTGCATGCTGCAACTAAGAAGCCCGCATGCCGCAACTAAGAAGTTTGCGCGCCGCAACTAAAAAAGATCCCGCATGCCGCAACAAAGATCCTGTGTGCCACAACTAACCCCAGTGCAGCCAAAATAAATAAATAAATAATAAATTTTAAAAAGAGAAGAATGCATATTTTGCTGTTATTGGGTTGGTATCTATAGATGTTGATGAGATCCTACTGGTTGTTGGTGGTGTCAAGTTCTTTTATATCTTGATTTTCTGTCTAGCTGTTCTACCAACTATTGAAAGAAGGGTGTTGAAGCCTCCAACTATTATTGTGAATTTGCCTATTTCTTCTAGCTCTGTCAGTTTTTGTTCCACATAATTTGCAGCTCTGTTGTCTGGTGCATACATATTTTTAATTCGTATGTCTTCTTGGTGAATTGACCCTTTCATTATGATATAATGGCCACCTCTATCTCTGGTAGTTTTCTTTGCTCTGAAGTTGTCTTTATGTGATATTAACATAGCTACTCCTACTTTCTTTTGATTAATGTTTATATGATATCTTTTAAAATTCTTTTACATTCAGTCTACTTATATGATTATATTTGACATGAGCTTATTATAGATATAATATAGTTAGGTCACGTTTTTTAATCCGCTCTGTCAATCTTGTCCTCTAATTGGTGTACTTAGATCATTTACATGTAATGTAATTAATGATATGTTAGAGCTTAAGTCTGCCATTCTATTTTTTGCTTTCTGTGTCTTCTCTTTGTTTTCTATTTCTCTGGTTTCTTTTTCCCAGACATACTGTGGATTACTTGAACTTATTTTTTTAATACATTTATTTATTTATTTATGGCTGCGTTGGGTCTTCGTTGCTGTGTGCGGGCTTTTCTCTAGTTGTGGCAAGTGGGGGCTACTCTTCGTTGCAGTGCGCAGGCTTCTCATTGCGGTGGCTCATCTTGTTGTGGAGCATGGGCTCTAGGTGCGTGGGCTTCTGCAGTTGTGGAATGTGGGCTCAGTAGGTGTGGCTCATGGGCTCTAAAGCACAGGCTCAGTAGTTGTGTATGGGTTTAGTTGCTCTGCGGCATGTGAGATCTTCCCTGACCAGGGCTCAAACCTGTGTCCCCTGCACTGGCAGGCAGATTGTTAACCACTGTGCCACACAGGGAAGTTCCTACTTGAACATTTTGGAAGAATTACATTTTGATTTATCTATAGTGTTTTTCCCCAACTTTACAGAGATATAATTGATATATAACACTCTGTAAGTTTAAGATGTACAACATGTTGATTTGATACACTTATATATTGCAAAATGATTACCACTGCTATGTTTTTTTAATTAGCTATTTTAATTACCTATGCTTAAAATTTTGGCAAAATATACATAACATAAAATTTCCCATATTTAATCATTTTAAATATGCAACTCAGTACATTCACTGTGTCGTACAGCCATCACCACTATTCATTTCAGTAACTTTTTCATCATCCCAAACAGAAACTCCGTACCCCTTAAACAGTAACTCCCCATTTTCCCCTTATCTATAGTATTTTTAATTCTACTCTTTGTAAATTTTTTTTTAGTGGTTGCTCTAGGTATAACACTATACATACTTATCACAGTCTACTAGTGTCCTTTTACCAATTCAAGTTAAGTATAGAAAGCTTATCTCCCTTTATGTGTTGCCCTCCCTCTTAATATAATTGTCTTAAACACTTACTCTACATACATTTAGAACCACATCAAACAGTATTATAATTTTTGCTTGCACTGTAAATTTAGAAATTTAGAAAACCCAAGAAGAGAAGGAAAGTCTATAGTACATACCAGTATTTTTGCTTATTATGTTCCTTCTTTCTTTCTGATGTTCCAATTTTCTTTTTTGTTTTCTTTGTTTGGAAAATATTCTTTTTGGTGTGTCTGTGGGTGACAAATTCTCCTCATTTTCCTTCAACAAGAATGCCAAGATTTCCCTTTCATTACTGAAAAATATTTTCACTGGACATAGAATTCTGTGTTGACAATCCTTTCCTTTTAGTACCTGAAAAATGTTGTGCCGAGATTGGTTCAAGATGGTGGAGTAGAAGGACGTGCGCTCATTCCCTCTTGGGAGAGCACTGGAATCACAACTAACTGCTGAACAGTCATCGACAGGAAGACACTGGAACTCACCAGAAAAGACACCCCACATCCAAAGACAAAGCAGAAGCCACAGTGAGATGGTAGGAGGGGCACAATCACAATAAAATCAAATCCCATAACTGCTGGGTGGGTGACTCACAGACTGGTGAACACTTATACCACAGAAGCCCACCCACTGGAGTGAGGGTTCTGAGCCCCACATCAGGCTTCCCAACCTGGGGGTCCAGCAATGGGAGGAGGGATTCCTAGAGAATCTGACTTTGAAGGCTAGCGGGATTTGATTGCAGGACTCCAACAGGACTGGGGGAAACAGAGACTCCACTCTTGGAGGGCGCACACAAAGTAGTGTGTGCATCAGGACACAGGGAAAGGAGCAGTGACCCCATAGGAGACTGAACCAGACCTACCTGCTAGTGTTGGAGGGTCTCCTGCAGAGGCAGGGGGTGGCGGTGGCTCAATGTGAGGACAAGGACACTGGTAGCAGAAGTTCTGGGAAGTACTCCTTGGCGGGAGCTCTCCCAGAGTCACCATTAGCCCCACCCAAGGGCCAGGTACGCTCCAGTGTTGGGTCGCCTCAGGTCAAACAACTAACAGGGAGGGAACCCAGCCCCACCCAACAGCAGACAAGTGGATTAAAGTTTTACTGAGCTCTGCCCACCAGAACAACACCCAGCTCTACCCACCACCAGTCCCTCCCATCAGGAAACTTGCACAAGCCCCTTAGATAGCCTCATCCACCAGAGGGCAGACAGCAGAAGCAAGAAGAACTACAATCCTGCCTGTGGAACAAAAAATTCATTCACAGAAAGACAGACAAGATGAAAAGGCAGAGCGCTATGTACCAGATGAAGGAACAAGATAAAACCCCAGAAAAACAACCAAATGAAGTAGAGGTAGGAAACCTCCAGAAAAAGAATTCAGAATAATTATAGTGAAGATGATCCAGGACCGCAGAAAAAGAAAACAGGCAAAGGTGGAGAAGGTGCAAGAAATGTTTAACAAAGACGTAGAAGAATTAAAGAACAAACAAACAGATGAACAATACAATAACTGCAATGAAAAATACACTAGAAGGAATCAATAACAGAATAATTGAGGCAGAAGAACGAATAAGTGACCTGGAAGACAGAATGGTAGAATTCACTGCTGCAGAACAGAAAAAAGAAAAAAGAATGCAAAAAAATGAAGACAGCCTAAGAGACCTCTGGGACAACATTAAACTCAACAACATTCGCATTATAGGGGTCCCAGAAGGAGAAGAGAGAGAGAAAGGACCCAAGAAAATATTTGAAGAGATTATAGTCGAAAACTTCCCTAACACAGGAAAGGAAACAGCCACCCAAGTCCAGGAAGCACAGAGAGTCCCAGGCAGGATAAACCCAAGGAGAAACACGTTGAGACACATAGTAATCAAATTGACAAAAATTAAAGACAAAGAAAAATTATTGAAAGCAACAAGGGAAAAACGACAAACAACATACAAGGGAACTCCCATAAGGTTAACATCTGATTTCTCAGTAGAAGCTCTACAAGCCAGAAGGGAGTGGCATGATATATTTAAAGTGATCAAAGAGGAGAAACTACAACCAAGATTACTCTACCTGGCAAAGCTCTCATTCAGATTCGACGGAGAAATCAAAAGCTTTGAAGACAAGCAGAAGCTAAGAGAATTCAGCACCACTAAACCAGCTCTACAACAAATGCTAAAGGACCTTCTTTAAGTGGGAAACACAAGAGAAGAAAAGGACCTACAAAAACAAACCCGTAACAATTAAGAAAATGGTAATAGGAACATACATATCGATAAATATCTTAAACGTGAATGGATTAAATGCTCCAACCAAAAGACATAGGCTAGCTGAATGGATACAAAAACAACACCCATATACATGCTGTCTACAAGAGACCCACTTCAGACCTAGGGACACATACAGACTGAAAGTGAGGGGATGGAAAAAGATATTCCATGTAAATGGAATTCAAAAGAAAGCTGGAGTAGCAATACTCATATCAGATAAAATAGATTTTAAAATAAAGAATTTTACAAGAGACAAGGAAGGACACTACATAATGATCAAGGGATCACTCCAAGAAAAAGATATAACAATTATAAATATATATGCAGCCAACACTGGAGCACCTCAATACATAAGGCAACTGCTAACAGCTATAAAAGAGGAAATCAACAGTAAAACAATAATAGTGGGGGACCTTAACACCTCACTTACACCAATCGACAGATCATCTAGACAGAAAATTAATAAGGCAACACAAGCTTTAAATGACACAATAGACCAGATAGATTTAATTGATATTTATAGGACATTCCATCCAAAAAGAGCAGATTACACTTTCTTTTCAGGTGCACATGGAACATCTCCAGGATAGATCACATCTTGGGTCACAAATCAAACCTCAGTAAATTTAAGAAAACTGAAATAATATCAAGCATCTTTTCTGACCACAACACTATGAGATTAGAAATCAATTACAGGGGAAAAATTTTAAAAACACAAACACGTGGAGGCTAAACAATACATTACTAAATAACCAAGAGATCACTGAAGAAATCAAAGAGGAAATCAAAAAATACCTTGAGACAAATGACAATGAAAACATGATGATCCAAAATCTATGGGATGCAGCAAAAGCAGTTCTAAGAGGGAAGTTTATAGCAGTACAAGCCTACCTCAAGAAACAAGAAAAATCTCAAAGAAGTAATCTAACCTTACACCTAAAGGAGCTAGAGAGAGAAGAACAAACAAAACCCAAAGGTAGTAGAAGGAAAGAAATCATAAAGATCAGAGTAGAAATAAATGAAATAGAAACAAAGAAAACAATAGCAAAGATCCATAAAACTAAAAGCTGGTTCTTTCAGAAGGTAAACAAAATTGATAAACCATTAGTCAGACTCATCAAGAAAAAGAGGGAGGACTCAAATCAATAAAATTAGAAATGAAAAAGGAGAAGTTACAACAGACACTGCAGAAATACAAAGCATCCTAAGAGACTACTACAAGCAACTCTATGCCAATAAAATGGACAACCTGGAAGAAATGGACAAATTCTTAGAAAGGGATAACCTTCTAAGACTGAACCAGGAAGAAACAGAAAATATGAACAGACCAATCACAAGTAATGAAATTGAAACTGTGATTAAAAATCTTCCAACAAAAAAGTCCAGGACCAGATGGCTTCACAGGTGAACTCTATCAAACATTTAGAGAAGAGCTAACACCCATCCTTCTCAAACTCTTCCAAAAACCTGCAGATGATGGAACACTCCCAAACTCATTCTATGAGGCCACCATCACCCTGATACCAAAACCAGACAAAGACAGTACAAAAAAAGAAAATGACAGAGCAATATCACTGATGAATATAGATGCAAAAATCCTCAACAAAATACTAGCAAACAGAATCCAACACACATTAAAAGGATCATACACCATGATCAAGTGGGATTTATCCCAGGGATGCAAGGATTCTTCAATATATGCAAATCAATCAATGTGATACACCATATTAACAAATTGAAGAATTAAAACCATATGATCATCTCAACAGATGCAGAAAAAGCTTTTGACAAAATTCAACACCCATTTATGATAAAAACTCTCCAGAAAGTGGGCATAGAGGGAACCTACCTCAACTTAATAAAGGCCACATATGACAAACCCACAGCAAATATTATTCTTAATGGTGAAAAACTGAAAGCAGTTCCTCTAAGATCAGGAACAAGATAAGGGTGTCCACTCTTGCCACTATTATTCAACATAGTTTTGGAAGTGCTAGCCACAGTAATCAGAGAAGAAAAAGAAATAAAAGGAATCCAAATTGGAAAAGAAGAAGTAAAACTTTCACTGTTTGCAGGTGACATGATACTAAACATAGAGAATTCTAAAGGTGCCACTAGAAAACTACTAGAGCTAATCAATAAATCTGGTACAGTTGCAGGATACAAAATTAATGCACAGAAATCTCTTGCATTCCTATACACTAATGATGAAAAATATGAAAGAGAAATTAAGGAAACACGCCCATTTACCACTGCAACAAAAAGAATAAAATACCTAGGAATAAACCTACCTAGGGAGACAAAAGACCTGTATACAGAAAACTATAAGACACTGATGAAAGAAATTAAAGATGACACAAACAGATGGAGAGATATACCATGTTCTTGGATTGGAAGAACCAACATTGTGAAAATGACTATATTACCCAAAGAAGTCTACAGATTCAATGCAATCCCTATCAAATTACCAGTGGCATTCTTTCCAGAACTAGAACAACAAATCTTAAAATTTATATGGAGACACAAAAGACCCCGAACAGCCAAAGCAGTCTTGAGGGAAAAAAACGGAGCTGGAGGAATCAGACTTCCTGACCTCAGACTACAAAGCTACAGTAAGCAAGACAATATAGTACTGGCACAAAAACAGAAATATAGATCAATGGAACAGGATAGAAAGCCCAGAGATAAACCCACACACCTAAGGTCAACTAATCTACGAAAAAGCAGGCAAGGATATACAATGGAGGAAGGACAGTCTCTTCAATAAGTAGTGCTGGGAAAACTGGACAGCTACATGTAAAAGCATGAAATTAGAACACTCCCTAACACCATACACAAAATGAATTCAAAATGGATTAAAGACCTAAGTGTAAGACCGGACACTATGAAACTCTTAGCGGAAAACATAGGAAGAACACTCTTTGACATAAATCACAGCAACATCCTTTTTGACCCACCTCCCAGAGTAATGGAAATAAAAACAAAAAATAAACAAATGGGACCTAATGAAACTTAAAAGCTTTTGCACAGCAAAGGAAACCATAAACAAGACAAAAAGACAACCCTCAGAATGGGAGAAAATATTTGCAAACAAATCAACAGACAAAGGATTAATCTCCAAAATATATAAACATCTCATGTAGCTCAATATTAAAAAAACAAAGAACCCAATCAAAAAATGGCCTGAAGATCTAAATAGACTTTTCTCCAAAGAAGACGTACAGATGGCCAATAAGCACATGAAAAGCTGCTCAACATCACTAATTATTAGAGAAATGCAAATCAAAACTACAATGAGGTATTACCTCACATCGGTTAGAATGGGTATCATCAGAAAATCTACAAACAACAAATGCTGGAGAGGGTGTGGAGAAAAGGGAACCCTCTTGTACTGTTGGTGGGAATGTAAATTGATACAGCCACTATGGAGAACAGTATGGAGGTTTCTTAAAAAACTAAAAATAGAATTACCATGTGACCCAGCAATCCCACTACTGGGCATATACTCAGGGAAAACCATAATTCAGAAAGACACATGCAACCCAATGTTCATTGCAGCACTATTTACAATAGCCAGGTCATGGAAGCAACCTAAATGACCACTGACAGACGAATGGATAAAGAAGAAGTGGTACATATATACAATGGAATATTACTCAGCCACAAAAAGGAATGAAATCAGGTCATTTGTAGAAATGTGGCTGGATCTATGTCATACACAGTGAAATAAGTCAGAAAAACAAATATATTAATGAATATATGTGGAACCTAGAAAAATGGTACAGATGAACCGGTTTGCAGGGCAGAAACAGAGACACAGATATAGGGAACAAATGTATGGACACCAAGGGGGGAAAGTGTCAGGGGGAGTGGTGGTGGTGGTGTGATGAATTGGGAGATTGGGATTGATACATATACACTAATATGTATGAAATGGATAACTAATAAGAACCTGCTGTGTAAAAAAATTAAAAAATTCTAAAATTCAAAATAAAAAAGAAAAATGTGCCACTTTCTCCTGGCCTCTGTGGTTCAGGTGAGAAATCTGCTGCAATTTGTTTTGGTTTTCCCCTATACAAAATGGTGTCATTTCTTTCTGGCTGTTTTCAAGATATTTTCTTTTTATTTTTCAGAAGTTTAACTGTCATATGTCTTGGAGTAGAATTCTTTGGGTTTATCTAACAGTATTTGGTATTTGTTCAATTTGAATTCATAGGTTTATATCTTTTGCCAAGTTAGGGAAGTTTTCAGCTATTATTTCTTTGAATACTTTTTAAGTCTTCCTCTCATTCTCCTCTCCTTCTGTGACTAGAGTGATATGATTGTTACTTTAAAAAACAAAACACCCCACAGTCACTGAGACTCTGTCCATTTTATTCCAGACTATTTTCTCTCTGTTTTTCAGAGTGGGTAAGTTCTACTGGTCTGTTCCTCAAGTTCACTGATTCTATCCTCTGCTATCTTCACTCTATTATTGAGCCCAAACAGCAAGTTGTTTTTTTTTTTTTTTTTTGCGGTACACAGGCCTCTCACTGTTGCGGCCTCTCCCGTTGCGGAGCACAGGCTCTGGACGCGCAGGCCCAGCAGCCATGGTTCATGGGCCCAGCCGCTCCGTGGCATGTGGGATCTTCCCAGACCGGGGCACGAACCTGTGTCCCCTGCATTGGCAGGCGGACTCCCAACCACTGCACCACCAGGGAAGCCCAACAGCAAGTTTTTAATTTTACTTATGTATTTTTCAGTTCTATCATTTCCATTTCATTTTTTTAAAATAATTTCTATATCTTTGCTGAATTATTTGTCTTCAGTTTCAAGAAAGTTTGTAAATGATTGAAGTATTTTTTGATAGCTTTAACATAATTATCAGATAATTCCAACATTTGATTCATCTCATTGTTGGCATCTATTGATTGTCTTTTCTCATTCATGTTGTGATTTTCCTGGTTGTTGGATGAGTAATTTTTTAAAAAATTGGATAGTGGACATTCTTGATAGCATATTAACAAAGCTCTGGATCACACTTCATTTTCGTCTTCTTTTTCCTTATTCTTTAGCAGGCAGTCCCCTGTTGAGATTTAGCATATGGGCGGCTGGGTATGTATGTTTAGTTTCTCTCTAAGCCCTGCCAACACCACCTCGGCAAAAGTGGAGCACTGACTCATGCTGCCTTGTCGCAAATAGGTTGGGTGGAAGTTCAGCACTCCCCTTGCTCCACTGACAACTTCCCAGTGCACTCGGGGCGCCAACTACCACTGTCTTGTTGCCTCTTAATGGGGCTGTAAGCTCAGCTCCCTGCTCAACGCGTTTGATACCACTTGCTGGGGGAATTGGAGCACCACCTGCTTTTGCCAGGCAGGAGATGGAAGATCAGCTTCCTGACTCAGCCCTGCCAAAACCATCCTGCAGAGGAATTGGAGTGCTGCCTCCACGTCCATGGATTAAAGGGGGTTGAGTGGAAATTAAGTCCCTGCTCAGCTCTGCTGATACCATGCTAGGGGTAGAGGATACAGTTTTTTGTGTGTTTGGCTGGAGTAGGATGGGTATTGCCAACAAAGTTTTCATTGTTAGGCCATTCTTTTTTCCATTCGTTGGTGAGGGCTTTTCTTGGAGCTTTTGTCTGTGCCTGTTTGTGGTGCTGGGTTGAAGGCTTCTGCAGTGCCCCATCTGAGATATGAGAGGAAACCTGTGAATTTACCACCATGGCATTTCTCAAGTCCCAAGACCCCTATGTGGCCCAACTTCTTCCTACCTTTCAAAACATTCCTATGTTTGTTCCTATGTATGTTCTTCCTACCTTTCAAAACATTCCTATGTTTGTTTTCTGTGCTATGTCCAGAGTTTTTTAGGAACAGCCTGGAGGTATGGGATTACTTCACGTTTGTGGAACTGGAAGTCTCAAAAGGCCATTTTTAAGCACTTGCTTAGTTTACTATCTGGAGTCTCCCCCAGGTTGTCAAAAGTCATGAATCTTTACAACCTAGACTCTGCCCTGAAGAGAGGCATAGTAAGATACATAAACAGATGAATCAAATGCATACATAATAAGAGGAAATAACAGCACCCCAAATTTTTATAGGGCTTCATGGTTTACAGAGTACTCTCTATATATCTACATATACATATATATTCTTATACATTTACTAATTACATGTATGCATTTACTATTGAAAACATATTTATATTACTTTATAAATAAATATATATAACTCAGAGATGTTGTAAGGTGGGTGAAGTAGATACTGTTATTTAAAAAAAAAATAAAGGCTGTTTGGTTAAGATTCTTACCAAAGAATCTTAAGTAGAAATGTTACAATTTTTGTGAATTTTAGCCCTAGACTCCTATTACCTAACCACACTACTTAGGATAAATGATCTTTTGTTTTATTAGAAACCCCATGTTAACAAGTAATCATGGAGCATAATTTTGCTTTTTTGAGGTACACTGCTTATGGGTTTTGGAGTCAGACAGACTCAAATTCAAACTCCAGCTCCACTGTGTACTAGCTGTGTAATCTTCGAGAAATTACTTAACTCCTCTCTGCCTCAGTTTCTTCATCTGTAAAATACGGATAAAAATAATATTTACTTCAAAAGATTGCTTTGGATAATCACACATTTAAAGCAAAGTGCCTGGCATATTGTAAGCACTCAATAAATGACAGCTATTATTATTACTAGGATAAATAAACAAAGCCGGGTGGGGGGGAACCCATTGCATTTCCATAATGAGGAAGTAATGATTCAGAATCAAAGATTTCAAAAGCAGGGAGGGTGCATCTACCCATTCCTGTTCGGCTGTGTAGCACCTCACATGTTGCTTAATGAACACTGACATCTCTGTAATTCTAGAACTGGAAGGGACTTAAAGGTCATCTATTTCAAGCTTCTCATTTTACATATAAGGAAACTGAGCCTGAGAGGGGTTGAATGAATTACTTCAGGGTTACAGTGCTAACACCCTTCTCGTTACACCTGACCTGGTAAACCACACAAAAGAGTGAGCAGGAAACAAAGTAAAGAAAGACACCAGGATTCCAAAAAGAAAAAGATTCAGACCAATACAACTTGAGGGAGCAGGTCCAAAAGGTGTAAATACCTCCCTACGGGACGTCATATACGAGAGCAGTGCCTACATATCATCCTCGTCGAGATCTATAAGGGGGTATCTAAACTAGAAGGCAACCAGTGAGTGGCTTACAGAAGGGGTGAAGGCTACATTGGGGTGGGCTTTGCTGGTGAGAGAGGCTGTCTCCTACAAACATTAGTGATGCGGAAAGAAGGTGGTAATGGATACAGAAGGAAAGGCATTCTTGTCAACACTGCCTGTCCAATCCCTAACAGTAGGTCATTATGGTAGGCAAGTATCATCCACGTCAGCAAACAGGCACGTAAGTGGCAATATGCCCCAAACCACAGAGGAGATATAAAAGAAGTGAAAAACATTCAGATCAATATTTTTTGCTAGTAGTTATGCTTTCACCCATTTCTTTTTTTTAATTTTATTTTTGACTGCGTTGGGTTTTCATTGCTACTCGCGAGCTTTCTCCAGTTGAGGTGAGTTGGGGCTACTCTTCGTTGAGGTGTGCGGGCTTCTTATTGCTGTGGCTTCTCTTGTTGCGGTGCACGGGCTTTAAGTGCACGGGCTTCAGTAGTTGTGGCTTTTGGGCTCTAGAGCACAGGCTCAGTAGTTGTGGCACACGGGCTTAGTTGCTCCGGGGCATGTGGGATCTTCCCAGACCAGGGATCGAACCCGTGTCCCCTGCATTGGCAGGCATATTCTTAACCACTGAGCTACCAGGGAAGTCCACCCATTTCTTAAATTATTCTTAGTAGCAATTTCCAGAAATGTCCATGTGGAGATTATTTTTTTGGCTTAAAAATGATAAAAATTGATTTTTAAAGAAACGATGAAAAGGAATGTTATTTTTTGTAATCCAGCATTTCATAATAATGCATTTTGTCAATTTAACCTTACTTTCATATTGGCTGTCAGCTAGAACAGTCAGTAAATGAGCAAGGTCTCTTAAACAAGGTCTGTTTTTTATAATTATAAACATAGTCTTTCTTACTCATATCTGAAAGTGCATTTTGCATAAAAGCATATTTTTAAAGCAGTTTTTTAACAGATTCTCAAATCTGAAAGATGAAATTTTGACTTTTTCTGTCTTGTCTCTGTCTAGTTTCAAGCTAAGAATAAGTCAAAATGAAAAGAATACATATGAGAATAAGGGTGAATTCTAAGTTATAGTTAACTATTAAACATTTCAAAAAGATGGCATGAGCAGTTCTAAAAACTTCTTTTTGTTAGAGAAATGTTAAGTGGACAGTAAAAGCGGTTTACAAAATAGTTACATATAACGAGGGCTACCCTTCACATATGGGTCTATGTGTATATGCAGGAAAAACTCTGGAAATTCACCCCAGATGTTAAAACTGATTTTTTTTTCTGGGTCTTGGGATTTCACGGGTTGATTATTTCTGTTCAGCTATTTGTATTTTCTGATTTTCTTACAATGAACATGTATTTTGGTCATAAGACAAAGGGGTTTTTCCCCTCTTCTTTCTTTCTTTGGATTGTTTTCTTAAATGTTACAGAGAAAGGAATCTGGAGTGGAGGGGAGGACCAATGCAAAGACCAGAATAATTGCAAATGAAAGGTTCTCTAGATTGAACAAAATATGGGGCAGGAGTCCATTTGATACTGGATGGGGTTTTTGTTTGTTGGCTGGTTGGTGTTCGTGTGTGAGTGAATTATTTTTTGTTGTGTGGTAAAAATGCAATCATAGAAAAATAATTTGCAGTTGTTCTGAAAATGGACTTTTTTGGTTGTTGCTTCTACAGACGCTTCTCTGAGAAATCAAGGTTTAGGCTTAAAGCAATTGTGCACTGGGTAGGAAGGGCCAATACAAAGTAAGGAGAGAACGTAAAGATCTCTGCCCTTAAAATTACTATTTTTCTCTCCTCGGTTAAATTTGAGGCCTCTTCTCCTCTTGTTTATTTTCTTTCCTTTAACAAATACCTAGAGCACTTTTTCTGTGTTGATTAAATCATAGGAGAGGAAAGAAAAGTCAGCCCTGACCTAGGTGCTAACAATCTAGTTGAGAAAACAAGGTACACACTGGAAAAGTTAACTAAAAATACAGGGGCAGTATGCATTTAAGCATTAAATGACTGAACAGTGAAGTCCTCCAGCAGTTAAAGGAGTGGCTGGTAACTTTACTATGGTCATGGTCTAGATCAGTACTGTTCAACTGAACTTTCTACAGCAATGAAAATGTTCATACTGTGCTGATTAAGACAGTAGCTACTAGCCATGTGTGGTTACTGAGTAGTTGAAATGTGGTTAGTACAATTGAGAAAATGAATTTAAAAATTTTTTAATTAAAATTTTAAATAGCTACATATGGCTGATGACTACCATATTGGGGAGTGGTAGACCAAGATCTGGAAAAAGGTATCAATAGTGAAAGGTATCAATAGTAATAGGAATTGTCCTGTTACTTGAAGAAAGGGGAGGATCTGAGTAGCTGAGAATAAAGAAAAGCATTCTAGAAGAAGAAAAAGCATGAAGAAGCTGTACTCAGCTCACCTTGAAAGTATGAAAGTACCCAGTGTTTGGATGGGGGATTGTGATGTGTCACTATGCTGGGCAGACCATGCAGCTGAGAATTAGGATTTGAAGCTGCAAGTAATGGGGAGTCGTGATTACTTCTGTTCAGTGGATAATAATAGGTCTTACCATATGGCAGGCATTATTATATTGAGTGCCTTACATGGATTGTCTGATTTAATTCTTCTGTTTTTTGGTCTGATTTAATTCTTATAACAACCTTTTGAGGGGAATGAAGAGTCACCTGGTGGGACTGTAGAGGTAAGAGATAAAGGCGGGTAAGAGAAGCAATTATAACCTTGGAAACATGTCAAAAGTACTAAGGAAGGTGAAGGATGTAGAAACTAAAAAGCCTCATTTAAGACATTAGGAAGTTAGACTCAACAGAACATGTGGAGGGTGAATGGAAAAGGGAGTGAGACAATCTTTATCCTTAGGGATACTGATGAGGACAAAATCCTGGGAAGCACCAATAATTCTGGGGTGACTGAAAGCAGCTAACTTAGTAGACGGATCTTGAGAAGGATGTAGTTGGCAATGGAAACAGGTTAGTGGAGTCAAGAAATCTGATGGGGAAAAGGTTTTCAAGGATCCTAGAGGTAAGTTAATGATGAGGATGGTGAAGTGGCAGAGGAACATGGGAGAGTTAAGGTAATGCTGACAAAAACTGAGGAGTCAAGAGGAGGAAAGTCTGTTGTAGAAGGGAAATACGGATTCTGTTCCTGACATGTTGACTGGAGGTAACGAGTCCTCTGGATGATGATGCCTTGCTAGTTGGGGGGAATGTGAAGCTGGTTTATGAGACACATCAAGGCTGGAGAGGGGCAAGTTTAATGTGTTCTCACAGTAGAGCAGGTAAAGGGAAAAAAGAAGGTTGAGGATAGAAGCTGGGACGAATGCTCATCCACATAGGTGACTGAACGAGAAAGAAGAGCCAGGAAGGGAGAAGGGGTGACGGAACCATACCACGGCAATGCCTTGACGGTGCAGGAAGAATTTTAAAAGTGATGGTTAGGCACAATTTTCATGTGTTGCATGATAAATAGTGATGGTGTGAACCCACCCGGAAACCCATTCCGGAGGTCAAGGGAAAAAAGAGTGAGAAAAGGGTGACTGAGTTTATCAAGGAAATCCTTGGAGAAACAGGAGGAACAAGTGCAGAGGATTTGTTTGGGCAGTTTGGCCATGGAAGGACTGAGAGGAAAAGGGAAACAGCTTGAGGAGGGTTGCATGAAGGTTTCCCCCATGTCCCCAGGTCAGCTGGCAGCTTAGGAAGGGAGAAGGGACCCTTCTTCCTTTAGGTATTTGACAACAGTTAACAAAATGGATGCTACAGGTAGACATACTTTGAGAAGAGTGGCAGAGGGTGCTGGAGTTGGATGTTTTTCACTGTCTCAGTGAAGCCGGAATCAGGGCCACCTGCCAAGAAAGGAGAAAGGAAATCAGGTTAGGTGGGGAAAAGAAAGAAGATATGTAACAGCAACCGTTGGGGCTGCCCTTGAGAATTACCAAGAAATAAATTACAGGATTGGGTGCTAGACCAACATGATCCCATGACTTTAAACTGCCATCTCAGATTTACTCCTGGGAACTGACAACAACAGTAACAACCACCATCACTATTTATCATGTGGTTATCACGTGCTTCTGGGTGTTTACACAAATTATCTCACATACTTTTCCTAACAATGACGTGAAGTGTTATTAATTCTGATTATTTCCAAATTATAAAAAAAGGAAATTGAGGCTCAAAGAGATTTTACCTTAATTAAAAAAAAAAAAAAGATTTCATACTATGTTGCCAGACAGTTCCAGGCACAGAAAAGACGGGCAAGGGGGCTGCCTTCGTGGAACTTTATTGAAGAGGTGCAAACAGAAAAGTAAACGAATAATTTGATCCGATCATTTCAGATTTTAATAAATAGAGCGAAAAGAATAAAACTGGTAGTATAATAGGTATTATAATAAATGATATAGTTTATTACATCCAATGGAGGAGGGAGTGCGGGAGGGTAGAAGATACATTAGTGTGGTCAGGGGAGGACCCTCTGTGGGACAAGTGTGCTAATGACAAGGTGGATGACAAGGTGGAAGAGATTTCCAAGGCCAAAGAAAAGCTAAGGACAGAGGCCCTGAAGCAAGAACCAGCTTGGCTTCTCGTGCAGGTGCAGCTCAGTGGGCAAGCAGGTATAGGCCAAGGTTGGAGGCGCCACGGCAAGTCAAGGAAAGGATTTACGCAAAGGGGGTTACTCTATCCGATTCAAAGGAGTAAGGCGCCGAAGAGGCAGGGGCCAGGCCGTCAGGATCTCCGACGCGAATTTGCATTCCGCGAAGCTGCCCGCATTAGACGCGGGGTGAGGCAACCGGTCAGGAGAGGCTCCAGGCCTAGGGGCCAAAGGGCCGAGGCCTGCGGGGGTGGAGGTGTGAGGCGTGTGACCTTCCAAGTGTCGCAAGAGTCGAGACAGCACCGCGGACCGCGCCCGGCCAGCAGGCAGCCCCCCTCTCCCGCCCCAGAATCACCCCCGCCTTCCATTCTCTTTAGCGACCCTCGCCTGCAGCACCACCCACCACTCCTGGCCAGGCTTGATTTTTCCTCCGGGGTGGAAAGTCGGTCTTCCAAAACTTCGGAACGACAGTACCCCCAGGAGTGATGGGGGATGAAATAACTCAGGGCTAGAGCGAAGTCCTACGGGAAATAGACCTTTTTATTTCTGCCTTGTTTTCCCTCTTGGCTTTCTAGAAAGGACTTGCTTCCCGGGATGCTCTCCAAGTCACCCCCTCCAACAGCGAGCCTATTGGTTTGGCCCCGAGTCTCGGATTGGCTGAAGGGTTACGCCTCGGCCAGGGATTGGAGGACGTTTGTTCCTTACGTATTCCCGGCGCCCATTGGTTCGTTTTCCCCGTTTCTGGGCGGAGTGGTTCGGGACGGTTTCCACCCTCTTGTTTACGGAGCGCGTAGTTGTAGCGCTCTCAAATCTCTGGGGCTGTCTCCAAAGTTCCCTATTTAGCTCTTCGGACCAATTGGGTCCTTGCTCCACCCTCTCCCGCTCCCTTGCGCGCCTCCCGTGTGGTACGGCCCACAGCTTTAGAGCGGCGGCGCAAGCGGACGCTCGTCGCGTTCCTCCGCCCGCGCTCGCCGGGTTGTCCCCCCCTCGAGGGTGCGCTTGGTACGGCCCGCGCCTCCTCCTTCTCTAGCTGGGGTGGTTGCCTCCCCCTCGGGTCGGTGGCGCTTGGTGCCGCCCGGGAGAACCAGGTCATCGGTCGGTTCCCGTGAAAACAAAAACAATCGGCGGCGCCTAGGCTGGCAGCCGAACGCGGGGATCGGGGGCGCGGGGCCGGGTGGGACCAGCGAGCGGGAGCAGCGGCGACGCGCCGGGGTCGGGGCGCCATGGGGCAGGCGGGCACGGGCTTCGCCGGGGTCCCCCGGCGCCGGGGCTAGCGCGTCCGCCGCCTCGGCCGCCCGCGCCGCCCGCCTGGGGGACGAGGAGCAGGACGCGGCCTCGGCCGGGCCCGGGCCGAACGGCTGCGGACACCCGGGCACCGGGGAGCCGAACGCCGCCGCCGCCGCCTCCGGGATGGATCAGTGCGTGACGGTGGAGCGCGAGCTGGAGAAGGTGCTGCACAAGTTCTCAGGCTACGGGCAGCTGTGCGAGCGCGGCCTGGAGGAGCTCATCGACTACACGGGCGGCCTCAAGCACGAGATCCTGCAGAGCCACGGTAGGGCGGCCCGGGTGGGCGCGCGGGGCCGGGCCCACCCGCCCGCGTCCCTCAGGCCCCGGCGGGCTGGGAGGGTGCCCGGTCCCGCCTTCCCCGGGGCGCGGAGACCCACCAGGCCCTTGTGACTTTTTCTCCTTCTCTCTCCCGATTTGTCTCGAACCTGCCCCGTCCTCGTTGTTAATTACAAGTCAGCGCGAACCCACCCGGAAACCCATTCCGGAGCCACGGGCTCCAGCCCGGGTTAAACGGGGATGGGGGCCGGTCCTTCGCACCTGCAAACTGCTACACTCCGGGGTGGGCGCTCCTCGTCAATTGCCTTGGGCCCAAGGATCTGGGCCATGAGAGGGTCAGTGCAGCGAGCCCCCCTCCTCCCCTGCTCCGAACACTTAGCCCAGGGACTTTCCTCGCCTTTCTTCTCTTTTTTTTCTTTCTTTTTCTTAAATTAGAAACTCGAGTGTTATTCTTAGCTGTGGATTAACGGAACAGCCGCTCCTGCAAGTCCATAATTTGACTCTGTGTAGAAGTAGCTTTTCTTCAACTCCGCAGCGGCACCGACATGATTCCTAGGAAACTGGCTAAATCAAACTGTTCAGCTCTCCTAGCCTGCGAAGAGACAGAGGCAACTCTCCGGAAACACATTGTAACATAAGTTGTTAGTTAGTTGCGTTACCTGGTCAAGTTTTTACTTGATTTCCTTTCAGAAAACAGATTTTCTCTAGAAGGGGTTTCCCCTATATTATTGCCCTGGGCCCTGGGGGCAGATACGTTGCCAGAGTTAACTTGTGGAAGCTGGTTGGGAAGGGTTTTGGGTTTTGGTTTTGTTAAAGGTCTGGTATCCTTAGATTAAAATATCCATAGTGTTTTATCCATCTGGGATGGGCCCCAAATCCCATCCCAGATGGGAGCAAGAAATAAAGGACTTTATTTAATGGATTTATTGAAGAGGTTGGGAGGTCTCAACTCAGAGGCTGAACAGAAGTTTCTGACAAGGGAGGTTTGGTAGCTGGGGTGATGTCGATACTGTGGTAGGAGCGATTGAGGACAGTGACAATAGCCGAGCTTCTCTCCACCTCTCCTTCCTTCTTGTACACCTTCCTTTCCCAGACTGCTTTCAGTTGAGAGTTAGTGCTCATCCATGGTGAGGGAGTCTTAACAGCAACATCTCATCGTGGACACCGGCAGTCAGTCACGTTTGAACTCCGGGGAAGAAGCAAACTAGAGACCATAGTGGGGGTACGACTTGGAATATGAATATGGAAAAATGAGCAGACCTAGACGGCTGCCTGTGATGGGGAAGGAGAGGTGGAGTGGGGTGGGACTCCTGGCAAGGCTCTGGTGAACTTGGTTTTGGACAAAGTTGGCCTTGAAAGACCAATGAAGATAGCCAAGGGCATAATGTCTACTGGTGGCTGAAGATGTATAGATGGAGTTTAGGAGGAAAGTAAGGTTTAAGATGGTTTCCTGGTGTCATTCCTACAGAGGAGAGTGAAGGAGATTACTTAGGCTGCAGGGAAGAACGACTCTAGGATCTAACCACAGGCTTGAACTCCTGTTGAAGAGCGGAGGGCCAGGAGGTGCCCCCGGAAACAGAAAGGACAGGCTTAGAAAAAGAGAGGTTGGTCAACTCGTATTTGCTATTGGGAGTCAGTGACCCTCTTTGCTTGCAGTTTCATAGAATTGTTAAAATAAACTAGGTGACTGGGAGTTAAGAAAAATAATGCAGATTGAGGGGTGAGGGGCTGCTTAAGTAATGGGGCTGAAGGTGTGCCTCCTCTGCCTTAAACTGGAGAGGAGATCTTTGTTTTGTTAAAGACAGAAAGGGAAGGAGTGGGTGCAGGGTGCAGACTTGGAGCGGTGGAAGGAACATTTCATTTTTGGGGACCAGGTCAGAGATTGAGGGCTTGGATAGGCAGAGCTTGAGAGGCAGAAGATGGAAAGTAAAATCCCTTTCTTCCATGAGAAGACAGAGGGCATATTAATTGAAGGGAAATGTGATTGTGAGCCTCATTTTAGGGGATTTGGGGCCCATCCCAGATGGGTAAAATAATTTTGAGAACTTGCTGAAGCAGGAATGTGTTTTAGACCTCTTTGCTTGGGAACTTTTCAAGGAACTTACGGTCAACGGGGTATTAGCCACAGAATTTGCTGTGCTATTCAGTCTGATGTGGTGAATTGTGTGTGTTCCCTCTTCAGCCTCCTATTTTTTAACCTTCTTGTCTACCAAATTGCAGTCTTAAATTAATAATCTCTTTGATTTTTAAAAAATTCTTTAGTAATAGGATTAAGTGACTAAAGGCAGCTATAAAACATGAAAGAAAAATAAGTACCACAAGTGCCAGGTCTAGTTTTCAAAATAAAGTCTACTTTCTTATGGTGTTCTTACATATAAAAACAACAGACATCATGCTTTGCTATCTGGGTTATGGTATTTTTCAAAGCAGGTAATTTCTAAAGTTCTCTGCAGGGTATTACATTGAATCTTAGATATACCCTTCTCAAAGTTATATCGACTGAAATCTGAATTTGGAACTCCATTTTCAAGTTTAAAGGGAAGTTTGCAAGGCTCTGAATGTACCTGTCTGGGCAAGTGATCTGGTGGCCTCTGGTGACCTGAGGGAGGGGCTCCAATTGGGACCCTCCATTAGGGCTTTGGATCTCATTCTCTGGGCTCATTTGTGGTGATATTCTTGTAAGAATGTGGTGTGAATAAAGTAGAATCTTGGACTTCATAGATCCCCTAGTTTGCATCATACTATTGGTGAGTGACTGCCTGATTTAGAAGTGTCCATTAGCGAGGGTCAGGGGATCAGGTCAGTTTTGGAGGTTGAATTACACTTTCTTATGTTTAAATTTCTTTTTTCTAAAGTTGTGAGTGGACAGCTATACCAAGTGAGGACAGTTAGGATGGTTTGTGGTAGAAACTGATCAAACATCAGTGGAGTTTAATTTGTAAGCCCATTGACAACCCAGGTCCACTCTCACCACTCTGATTCCAGATCGAAAACACTGCCCAAAGGGTGCTTGCCTGGCCTGCCCTAAGATCTCTCATTTGCTCTAAATTGCCCCATGTGGCATTTCCTCAACTCTGAGGGAAGAAGAGAGCACTGTTGTCATTTAGTTGTATCAGCTCTTCAATGAGAGTTTCCCTGTGAGTGTGAAGTTCAGTCTAATTTAAGAATCAGTATAGTTGATGCCGTTGATGCTGTTCGGCGATTGTTCACAGAGTGCCCTTGATCTCACGTGGATGCTGTGCTGGTTCTTCTCAAACTTCCCTCACGCATGTGCACTTTTATTTTTCAAATGGATTCACAATTTCACCTAAGTAGATTTATCCTCATTTTAGGCAGTGATATTTGTGAAATCATAGATTTGGTGTGTTAGGTATAATCAACTACGTATTAAAAATAAATTTGTAACTATTAAAATATTATTTCACATACAACTAAAGTCACCATTCACATCAGTGGTATTGGAACCACACTTTGGACAGCCCTTGATTAACAGATAAATGGTATAGATACATTTTGGTGATTTGACTTGTGATTATTTATTGTCTTTTTTTGGCAAGTATATTTATATTTTGTTTCTCATTGTACTTCTGTGGTGAAAGGGAGAACATAAAAGAACTATATATCATGTATTGCTGATACTCTAAATTAATATTTCGTGATAGAAAATTAGGCTGAAACAATTGGGTAACGGCTTTATGACATGTATGTGGTATACTTGAAAAAATTACAATCTTTGTAAGTGTAAAGGATGTACAGTATTTTAAAAAATTATTATTTTTAGGCTCTTATTAAAGGGAGTTCTCATATAGTTTCTGAAAGTGATTCTCAAGGAATTTTCTAAATTTAAAATTGTATTTATTTTGAGTAGATAATACATGTAAATGGTATAAATTCAAATGATAAAAAAGGATACCCAGTAAAAAAATCTCCATCTCAGTCTTTCTTATTCTTGGACCACTTCACAGCCAGAGATGCTAGTTTCCAGAAAAAATTTTAAGAGGATTCATGTGTGTGTGTGTGTGTGTGTGTGTGTGGTCTGACGCTTAGTAATAAAACTGTTTTAGGGCTTCCCTGGTGGTGCCATGGTTGAGAGTCCGCCTGCCGATGCAGGGGACACGGGTTCGTGCCCCGGTCCGGGAGGATCCCACATACCGCAGAGCGGCTGGGCCCGTGAGCCATGGCCACTGAGCCTGCGCGTCCGGAGCCTGTGCTCCGCAACGGGAGAGGCCACAACAGTGAGAGGCCCGCGTACCGCAAAAAAAAAAAAAAAAAAATCTTTTAAAGTATGATCCTCTATCTTTATTTATCTCTTTGGAGAATCAAAGAGAATTTAGTTACTATCTGCAGAATTGCTTCCTTTTTTTTTAAATTTGAGGGTGACAAATGAGAAGTAGGCAATTAAACATGAAAGAAAAAACAAAATAGATGATCATGTTTTAAACTAATTTTTGTGGTATTGTGTCAGTAGACAAAAACCAGAGGTCCATGGTCGCATGTTAGGCATACCTTTGCATTCTAGAATTTGGGTTGTATATACTACATACATATTGAAAAGTATGTTTATTTATATATGTAAATTCTCTGCTTTTCAGAGCCTACCAGTGTTGAGTGTACTGTGTTGAATGAATTGTAAAAGGATCAGGGTTTGGTGGACTGGTGCTTTGTCTTTTTATTCACCTTTATTCTTTGGTGTACTTCAAGTAGACTATGTAGCTTGGTCTTCCATTTGTTAATCAAACTTTTTGCTAGACAAGACACTCCTGAGAGAATAATGCCTTTAAAGTTCTGAATTGAATAAAATTTGACATCTACGTTGAACATCTAGTCTGGAAGGTAGCAGATAAGTAGGTCAGAAAAGTTTGCATGGATTAACAATAGCCATTGTTCAAATACTCAAGGAAGAGAATAGACCAGTCACCAAGCTACTTGGGCCTATTTTATATATGGTGAGAATAATAATAATAGGTTAGTGTTGGTGTTTTCAGTTGGGTTTAGAAGCAGATTTAACTGTCACCCATTCCTTTTCAGGCTCATTTAGGAGATATTCCTTTGTCCTTTGGCACCATACTCATTCAGACTAGTATATTACTCAGGATCCTTTTGGTTGCAAGTGGCCGAATAGTTTTAATTAAGATGGAATTTGTTGACTCATAACTAAAAAGGCTGAGGTTAGGTTAGCGGCTCCAGGGGCACAGAGGGTGTTGTGAGGACTGATTTTGGTCTCTTCCTCTCTCAGCTGTGCTTTCCATGGTTGGCTTCATTCTCAGCAGAGCTTTTTCCACATGGAAGTAGAGATGGCCAGTGGACTCATGTCATCCTTGTACTGCTTGTGATCCCAGATACAGGAACATGCCTGTTTTCTGTATTTGCAACAAAATTACCAGGGAATATCTTTATTGTCTTGGTTCAGGTCATAAGCTTCTCCTGAATCAGTAACTGGGCCTGGTGGGTGGAGTCCATTAGCCACCTTGGGCTGTGCTTAGCAAATGTCAGATGTATGGCCATGTGATCCACTATTGCTCAGAGGAGAGAGTTCTAGAAAGGAAGACTTGCACACCCAGACAGAAGTGATAGATGTCTGTGATAGTTGAGCAGCTACAAGTTACATTTGATAACAGTGTTCTTTGAGATGGTTTCTTTGTTTCTCAGCTTTTGCCTTGGCTTCTAACTGTAATGTTCATGTAATTCAAATACTGAGTTGCTGGTATGACTTAATCTGTAGACTAGAGAATACAACTCAATTCATGTTACCTTTGGGAACTTATTTGAAATTGCTTTAATGATTGGTATAATTTTCCTAGGGTTATCTTATCTCTTAAGTAGTTTCAGACTCTGGATAATAACATCGGTAAGGGAGAAACTTGCCAACACTTCTGTGATACTGTCATACTAGAGTTAGTAGAGAAATTTCCATTGTTTTCATGTCTTAATCTTAGTAGTTCGAGTAGTGAGAGTGGTGTTTTAGGCAAACTACTATTCACTTGGGATATTAAAACTGTCTTGTTTTTATTTTGGGCCCTGCTTCTTGATCTGTAAAATCTTTGAAAATGACCCCAAAATGCAGTTGAGGGGAGAACTGTTGGGCGGGGGGGCCCTGGCCCTGAGTTGTGTACATGTAACTCCCAGAAGTAGATAGACACCAGGGAGGTGATGCTCTCAACAGGGCATTTCGTCTGGCCTTCCTCTTAGATTACGTGCAGTCTAATGCCTCAAAGAACAGAGACTAGAATCTCTGGCAGAACTTGAGGCTTTTAGAAATAAGTTTTCATCTTTGGGAACATTGTTCAGGGAGTCCATAAGGCTTATGTTGCCAAGTCTTTCTCCACTTAAGAGGCCTGGGCACAGTGTGTTATCTTTGATGAGTTTGTTGTATCTGTGGAATCCATATAGATTTAATATCTTAGTATTGGTATATGAAGACATTTGGGAGGAGATAAAGAGAGACTTCTTTAAAAAGAAACATTGTATACATGGCCTCAGTCCTCCAGGAAGGTGGAGGCTAGTTCAGGAGGTAAGAGGATGAGTCTGTGCTTGTGGAGAAGAACATAAAGCTTTGTCTGTCCTTGAGCTCAGGAGATCTGGGTTTGAGTCCTTGTTCTACCACTTCACTGGTTCTACAGTCTTGCATAGCCTCTTTCCTCTTCAATAGACTGCTAAGTTATATTACGGAGTTATGGGAATTAAATAGATGATATGACCTGGCTTTGAAATCTGTAAAACAAGGTTTACTCGTTTTTTTGTTGTTGTTTGTTTGTTTTGCGGTACGCGGGCCTCTCACTGTTGTGGCCTCTCCCGTTGCGGAGCACAGGCTCCGGACGCGCAGGCTCAGCGGCCATGGCTCACGGGCCCAGCCGCTCCGCGGCACGTGGGATCTTCCCGAACCAGGGCACGAACCCGTGTCCCCTGCATCGGCAGGCGGACTCTCAACCACTGCGCCACTAGGGAAGCCCCTACTTGTTATTTTTAAGGTCTGTACCTTTAAGCAGTGTTAAGCAGTGTTTTAATTGAGACACTCTGACTATTTAGATATCTTTATTACTGGTGTTTGTTAACTACCATTCTATATCCAGTGGTCTGCTTAACACTGTAAGGCAGAGGTCCCCAACCCCTGGGCCAGGACGTAGCCGGTTAGGAACTGGGCTGCACAGCAGGAGGTAAGTGGCGGGCCAGCGATCGAAGCTTCATCTGTATTTACAGCCGCTCCCCATCACTAACATCACCGCCTCAGCTCCACGTCCAATCATCAGGCATTAGATTCTCATAGCAGCTCAAACCCTACTGTGAACTGTGCATGCGAGGGATCTAGGCTGCGTGCTCCTTATGAGAATCTAATGCCTGGTGATCTGAGGTGGGGCTGAGGTGCTGATGCTAGCGCTGGGGAGTGGCTGCAGATACAGGTTATCATTAGCAGACAGATCTGACTGCACAGAGACCATAATAAATCAACTTCTTGCAGACTCATATCAAAACCCTATCAGTGAGTGGCAAGTGACAATTAAGGTGCATCTTATGGAGTAGACTGGACATAAGCAACACACTTCAGGTGTCACTGTCTCCATCACCCCCAGATGGGACCATCTCGTTGCAGGAAAACAAGCTCACGGGTCCCACTGATTCTGCATTATGGTGAGTCGTATAATTATTTCATTATATATTGCAAAGTAATAATAACAGAAATAAAGTGCACAATAAATGTAGTGCACGATAAATGTAATGCGCTTTAATCATCCCGAAACCAACCCCACCCCCCGGTCCGTGGAAAAATTGTCTTCCACGGAACTGGTCCCTGGTGCCAAAAAGGTTGGGGACTGCTGCTATAAGGAATATTCAAAAGCTATACAAAACAGAGTCTTCAAGGAGCTGTATTTGGATAATGAGGCCAGACTTTTACATTTGAGAGGGGAAAAAACCATGGCCATAGCACAGTACACTATAATAGATAAGTGTTTCTGCTTGGTATAAATACTAGCAATTCAGAGAAATGGGAAGAGAGGACCCCTTAGAAGGAGCTGCTTGGAGGTGGGCTATTTCAGTTGAACTGTAGAGCACTTGGTCAGTAGTTATTAATCACCAAGTATATGTGGAACTAGGCTAAGTCTTGTGGAAGTTACAGAGGACAAGCAATCGTCCTCATCATGCTGTAAGAACTTCCTGAGTAGTTGGGGAGATAAGCCCAGTATGTTTTTACAATGCAAGGCCATGTGTAGAGGATAGGCCAAATGCTGATTGAATGGTACCAACAATAGGGTAGGGTTTGAGACAGGGACAGACTCTTCTAACCTGTGGGAAGTTTCAATAACAGACTGAATGTGGAGAGTGGGAATATAGGGCGGGGTGCCAGGAGAGGAGGTTGGCGAGAACAAAGGTGTCCTGGGAACAGTGAAGGACCAGAGTGGGGAGATAAGAGTAAAAAGAAGGAAAATTAAATTGGAATCAGGTTTTATAGGGTCATGGCTATCAGGGAAGGCGGTAGACTGGGAAGATACTGAATGACTTGGGGCAGGGGAGGGAGGTGCATTTTGAACAGGGAAGGGACAGGGACATGATCTGAGACCAGTTAGCATTTAAGTTGATCGGAGTTGGGAGTGAGGTTTGACTAGAGGCAAGAAGCCTAGTTAAGGTTTATTGTCAACCTCGATCTGATGAAATAGGCACCTGTTTTGGGGTAGCGATGGTAGAGATGGAGACCCATGCGTGGGCTCTCCTGAGGGAAGGAGTTACCAGGACTTGGTGCAGAGTAGGAGAGAAGGGCTGGAAGAATCAAAGGTTAATCTAAGGTCTGAGCATGAATGACAGGTAGACAATTATAGAACCAGGAGGAAAATGGGAAGTTTAGGAGAGGGGAAGGTAGAAATTTGGGTTTGATTTTTAAATGTGAAACTCACATTCAAATGCTAAAAGAAGCCCTATCTGGTTCACCTATTCATTTCAGAGATAAATAGATGTCTAGAGATTAATTCTCTATATTTCTAATTTGAACGACGCGAACAGGCTCTCTAAAAATATCTCGCAGACATTGAAAAACGTGTGCCTGCATCTTCCTCCTCTTCTCTGGGTAGTTCTTGCCTCACAGGCTACTGTAGAGCGTCACCTTTCAAACTTGTGCCCGTCATGTTGGACTTGCTCTCTGCTCCAGGAGCGCTGTTAGTCTGTACCACGTCACTTAGCTCTCAAAGATAAATTTTTGTGTTTTTGTGTTCTCTCGTGGTTGGTTTTGCAGCCCACTAGGCTGTGATTTGGTGCAGTGGATCAGAACACCTATCTGAATCTACCTTTCTGTTCAGAAAGGTCAGAGGTTGACCAACAAATACTATCCTTTACTTTGTACATTTGCCAGTACATTTGTACATCACATATACCAAAAAGTTTGTTTTGTTTTCAGGATGTACTGCCTCTAGAAAAAAAAAAATGAGTGTTTTCTCTTTGTGCCTTTTCCTTTTCCTCTGAGTAAATCTCTGATGAGCAGCTGCTGTGTTCTAGGTGCTGAGGTAGCTCATAAGAAGCTCAGAACGTCAATAGGCCACAGTTTGGTTTGCTACTCACAGTATGAAGTAGCCCTTTTATTATTATTTTTAATACCAGCCTTACCTTTTAGAGTTTCAAGTTTTTCTGTTCTAATATCTTGCAAGCACATCCATGTTCACCTTGTCCACAACTTCTTTAGAATCAGTCTTGGACTCTTATCCTTTATCTCCTTTTATTCCCATCCTAAATTTCTTTTTTTCTTTTTAAGCTTTTTTGTCTTTAGTCATGCTTACTGAGATAATATTTCATTTTATTTTAATTTGGTTTGGTTCGGTTTGGGCTTTTGGGATCTTAGTTCCCTGACCAGGGATCGAACCCGGGCCCCAGCAGTGAAAGTGCCGAGTCCTAACCACTGGACCGCCAGGGAATTCCTTCCTATCCTAAATTGCTTAATCTGTATAGAACACTTAATCCGTACCCTCAACGCTGCTGACAACATTCAGCACTCAAATGTTCATTGACTCTTAATGTTGTGATTTCTCCCTCCCCTTTTTAAAAAAAAATAAATTTATTTGTTTTTGGCTGTGTTGGATGCTTCGTTGCTGTGCACAGGCTTTCTCTAGTTGCGGCAAGCAGGGGCTACTCTTCGTTGTAGTGCACGTGCTTCTCATTGTGGTGGCTTCTCTTGTTGTGGAGCATGGGCCCTAGGTGTGCGGGCTTCAGTAGTTGTGGAATGCGGGCTCAGTAGTTGTGGCTCATGGGCTAGAGCACAGGCTTAGTAGTTGTGGCGCACGGGCTTAATTGCTCCGCGGCATGTGGGATCTTCCCGGACCAGGGCTCGAACTTGTGTCCCCTGCATTGGCAGGCGGATTCTTAACCACTGTGCCGGCAGGGAAGCCCCTCTTTAATTATTTTTTAAAGGAACTAATCTAGAATGAATTCTGGAGTATAGTTCTGTGAGGTCTGAGTTTTCATTTAGGTACAGTTAGGATTATGTTTAGTAAATGGATTTCTTTCTGTTTATCTGGATTAAAACTTGTGTGCCATTTTGCTTTCCCCTTAATTCCAAATTTAAAATCTCTGTCCATTTTATGAAAGCGGAGTTAACTTTTAATAACTCAGAAGAGCTCAAGTGCCATATGTTTTATTTATAAACTTGGATATTTACATTTTTTCCTGCCTCCACAATATTCATAAAAGCGTTAAGTAAAGTCTTAGTGATTTCTGGGGAGTCTTATTTATTTCTACCAAAATGTCCTAATCCTAGGTGGTGAGGTTTTCAGCTTTTTGGGAAACGTTAATAATCGTCATCATAGCAACACCTTTCTATGTTGTGCCTCACCATCTTTTATAGAGTGGTCTCAATTATCATGAGTCTCATCTCTCACGTGTTTGACTCTTAGGCAGCAATGTACTTTGTGGTGTAGTTGATACCTCTAAACTGCCTTTTATGGACCAAATTAGAACTTTTCATTATCTACTGATGAGCAGACATATCAACTGATGGCATTTGTAGAGCTACCTACCAACCAGCTGTTCAGTTTTAACAACACTTTCTTAACTGTGTGGGTGTAATTTTTTGTGGTTTTTTCCCTGGGCTACCATAAAAGTAAGTGGCAAACAAAATTGAAAATGCAAACGCTGAGTAGGGATGCAAACTTAGTTTTCAGTCTTAATGATAACATTGTCTTGCTTGTATTAGGTGGCCCAAAATGATGAGTAAATCATGTCACAAAGTTGTTCACATGGCTGTTTTAAGCCATGTGATTAGTAATGAAGGAAAATAATGGAACAACTATGAGCAAAATGATCAAACTGTATTAAAAGTTATTTGTAAAACCAAGTTAAATTAGGAATTTTATAATTTTTTGCTTTGTGGGAACCAAATACCCTTTTTTTTTTTTTTTTTTCCTGTACGCGGGCCTCTCACTGTTGTGGCCTTTCCCGTTGCGGAGCACAGGCTCTGGACGCGCAGGCTCAGCGTCCATGGCTCACGGGCCCAGCCCCTCTGCGGCACGTGGGATCTTCCCGGACCGGGGCACGAACCCGTGTCCCCAGCATCGGCAGGTGGACTCTCAACCACTGTGCCACCAGGGAAGCCCCTGGGTACACTTTTATAGGAACACATTATGTACTAAAGTTGAGAAGTATTTCACTTCTTTGGCAAGCTTTGGGATAATTTTCTTTTACAAACAAGGAAACTGTGGCTCAAAACACAAGCCTGTGAGTTCTTATTCCAAGTCTTCACCTACATGTTTAAGGGTATTTTGGGGGGAGTGTCGTTATTTGGAAAAGAGAAGGAACTTATAACTGGGGGGACTTTACTTTGTGAATGTGTTTTATTTAAAAATTGGTGTGTGTATTGATTGGTGTATTTATTTGGTGTTTGGGAAATTTAGGGTGCAATGCTCTTGGGAGTAGTACAGCTTAAGCATCCTGGGAGAGAGCAGAGGAACAGCGAGCAGCTAAACGTGAAAGGTTGGCAGCTGAGAGGGCGTTGGTTCACGGTGTTGGTAGTGCCAGAGCCTCCAGTGCTGGGCTTGAAATTGAGACTGTGTAATACACGATCTGTTATTTTTCTGTTCATTCAGTAAATAGTTATTGAATGCCTGATATGTGCTGGTTGCCATGCTAACCGCTGGAGATTAAACACTCATATTTTCTACCTTCAAGTAATTTCGTGGGGGTGATAGACAAATAAATATTTACAATGTAGTGTGAAACCCTGATAGAGAAGTACAGGAAGCTATGCAAACAAATATTTTTCTAATTTACAGTTTCCGTGAAACTAATGGACACAAATCCTGAAATGGCTAGGCAGTGAAGCTGAAGGGGGGCAGAGCTTGAAGTCTTAGCTGGGCTCTATAAAAACAATTTAGGAGTTAACTCAAATATGTTTAATTTAGTTTGGCAGATGTCTGATTTTGGAGGAGACCATGCCTATTCCAATTTCTGAGAGTATCATGCTTAAAATTTGTTTATAAAAGGTACTATTCTATTGCACTAAAAGAAAAATTATCTTTAACTTAGACCAACCATGTGTGTTGGTTCTTTGTTTGGATTTAAAATCTCTTACTGACATGCTAATTATTTTGCCTGTTGAATCAAGTCTAATGATAAAAGTGACCTTAAAAAAAAAAGTGCTTTTCTGGTACAGCCACTTGGGAGGACAGTTTGGTGGTTTCTTACAAAACTAAACATTACTCTTACCGTGAGATGCGGCAATCAGGGCTCCTTGGTATTTACCCAAAGGAGTTGAAACTTAGGTCCACACAAAAACCTGCGCATGGATGTTTATAGCAGCTTTATACATAATTGCCAGAACTTGGAAACAACCAAGGTGTCCTTCAGTAGGTGTGTGGATAAGCAAAGTGTACTTATGTCCAGACAGTGGACTAAATAAAAAGAAATGAGCCGTTAAACTGTACATGTATAGGGGCAACGTATATAGGGGAAATCTCAGTGCCTCCTCTCAATTTTGTTGTAAACGTTTAGCATGGCAACCAGCACTTACCAGGCATTCAATAACTATTTACTGAATGAACAGAAAAATAACAGATCGTGTATTACACAGTCTCAATTTCAAGCCCAGCACTGGAGGCTCTGGCACTACCAACACCGTGAACCAACGCCCTCTCAGCTGCCAACCTTTCACGTTTAGCTGCTCGCTGTTCCTCTGCTCTCTCCCAGTTTTATAACTGCTCTCAAAAAATAAAGTATTAGAAAAAAAAAGTACTCGTGGTGACTAAGTGGTGAGCACTGTCTCAGAACGATTTCTTTCATGTTTGTGTATGGGTTCTGAGTACAGGGAGGTCTATCGCATTGCCAGACACAGTTGGCACGGGACTTCATCCTGGGTAAAGAGTGGCCACTCCAGTGGCAAACCTGGAATCCAGCGTTCACCTTCATAGCTGGTTTAGTTATGGTAAAGATGGCTGTCACAGTAATTGCCCAGCTTTCCTCCTAGGAACTGAATCCAGTTAGATTTCTTTCACAGAATGGTTCTCCTTGAAGCACGTTTTGTTTTCAGACAAATAAATCAAAAGAACATTAGGACACTCCCTTCAGGACTTAGAAGTTTGGTCTCAGTCAGTTTGTTATTACAGTGATTTTCAAACCTGTTTTTACCTTTGGCTGCTTTCCACTGAATCCATTTGAAAATGCATTAGTGGAAGCCTTCTCTCTGAGCAGGGCTTTCCCAGGGTTCTCTTTCAAATTATTCCATTATACTTTTCTTGGGCTTCCAAATAGTTTGTAGAAATTATTTTTCCTTGGGGCATACTGAAGACTCTCTCAGTGTTAATTAATTGACCTTATATTACTAGTATCTATCATTTATAAAAACTAAGTTGCTAAGATTCGAAAATATCGATGGATTTCAGGGATGGGGCATAGAAGTTCAACTGGTAAATTCCAAATGCCCTCTCTCCAGCTTGGGCTCTGCTTTTCTGTTCCTTAACCATTTGCTTACTTTGTTGTCTACTGACTGTAGAAACAAACATGTCTGGATGGATAGGAGTTATGGTTTGCATTTTTTAGGTTTTTTTAAAAATTGAGTTACAGTTCTCATACCATAAAAATCACCCTTTTAAAGTGTGTATTTCACTAGCTTTTAGTACATTCAGAGTTGTGCAGCCATAACCATTATCTAATTCCAGAGCATTTTCATCACTCCCAGAAGAAAACTCATATCACTAACAGTCACTGTCTATTCCACCCTTCCCCCACCCCCTGGCAACCATGAATCTCCTTGCCTATTCTGGGCATTTCATAGAAGTAGAATTAAACAGTTTGTGGCCTTTTGTGTCTGGCTTATTTCACTTACTGTTTTCGAGGCTCCTCCATGTTGTAGCATGTATCAGCATTCCTTTTTATAGCTGAATAATACTCTGTCATATGGATTTGCCACATTTTGTTTATCCATTCATCATTTGGACATTTGGATTGCTTCCATTTTGGAGCTATTAAATGCTGCTATGAACATATATAAGTTCGTGTATGGACATACGTTTTCATTTCTCTTGGGTATATACCTAGGAGTGGAATTCTTGGGTCATGTGGTAACTTTGTTTAACTTTCTGAGGAATGTTTTCTACCGCTTTTGCACCATTTTACGTTCCATCAGGAATGGATGTGGGTCTGAGTCTATATTCTTGCCAACACTTGTTGTTGTCCATCTTTTTTTTTTAAATTTTATTTATTTATTTATTTATTTTTTGCGTTACGCGGGCCTCTCACTATTGTGGCCTCTCCCATTGCGGAGCACAGGCTCCGGACGCGCAGGCTCAGTGGCCATGGCTCACGGGCCCAGCCGCTCCACGGCATGTGGGATCTTCCCGGACCGGGTCACGAACCCGTGTCCCCTGCATCGGCAGGCGGACTCTCAACCACTGCGCCACCAGGGAAGCCCTGTCCATGTTTTTTGTTATAGCTATCCCAGTGGGTGTGAAGTTGTTTCTCACTGTATTTTTTTTTATATATAAATTTTATTTATTTATTTTTGGCTGCGTTGGGTCTTCGTTGCTGCGCACAGGCTTTCTCTAGTTGTGGCGAGCAGGGACTACTCTCCCTTGGGGTGCCAGCTTCTCATTGCAGTGGCTTCTCTTGTTGAGGAGCATGGGTTCTAGGCACGCAGGCTTCAGTATTTGTGGCACTTGGGCTCAGTTGTGGCTCACGGGCTTAGTTGCTCCGCAGCATGTGGGATCTTCCCGGACCAGGGATCGAACCTGTGTCCCTGCATTGGCAGGTGGATTCTTAACCACTGTGCCACCAGGGAAGTCCCTCTCACTGTAGTTTTGGTTTGCATTTCCCTGTTGATTAAAGATGTTGAGCACCTTTTCCTGTGCTTATTGATTATTTGTATATCTTTTTTTGTTGTTGTTGTTTTGACTGCACTACACAGCTTGTGGGATGTTAGTTCCCTGACCAGGGATTGAACCCGGGCCACGGCAGTGAAAGCGCCGAGTTCTAGCCGCTGGACCAGCAGGGAATTCCCAGTATATCTTATTTGGAAAAAATGTCTATTCAGATTCTTTGCCCATTTTTTTTTTTTTTTTTTTTTTTTTTTGCGGTGCACGGGCCTCTCACCGCCGCGGCCTCTCCTGTCGCGGAGCACAGGCTCCGGACGCGCAGGCTCAGCGGCCATGGCTCACGGGCCCAGCCGCTCCGCGGCATGTGGAATCTTCCCAGACCGGGGCACGAACCCGTGTCCCCTGCATCGGCAGGTGGACTCCCAACCACTGCGCCACCAGGGAAGCCCCCAAAATTTAGTTTTGATGAAGTCCAATTTAATTACTTTTTCTTTGGTTGCTTTTGCTTTTGGTGTCATATCTCAGAAACCATTGCCCAATCCAGGGTCAAGAATGCACCCACTTTCTTCCAAGAATTCGATAGTTTCAGCTCTTACATTTCAGTCTTCATTCCATTTTGATTTAATTTTTCTCTATGGTATGATTCTTTTGCATATGGATAGCTCATTATCCCCAGCCATTTGTTCAATATGACTTTCTTTTTAACTTTTTTTTCCCCCTTTATTTACCATCAATCCAAATACTTATATTAATAGTGCCTGCAGATGTGCAAGGCATATAAGACTGTGGAGTATACAGTTTACAATAAGAACTTGTCTTCCCTTTGGGTCTTACATCTAGTTGAGATTGATGGTGGCATATATACATGAAATCGTTAAATAGTGTATGATTCCGTGCCAGAGGAGTGGTGGAGAGAACAGAATTCATTAGGAACTGAGAAGACTGAGTAAGTCTGTGGGCGGAGAAGTTCATAGAGAAGATAAAGCCATTGACCTTAGATAAGGTTTAGATACAGAAAGACCAGAAATGGTCAGAGCAGAGCTTACTGAAGCAATTAGATTCTTTTGGCCCCAAGTATGTATGGGACACCTTTTAGACAGATTTAAAAATTTTCCTGGATTACCAAGTATTCTCTTAGCCTAAACTGTGTTATTAGAAATTGGAAGCACCTGATATATACTTTGCAGTTGTATTTAGAAGTGAGGGTAGTTTCTATTTTGGCCACCCCACATTGGATTGGGTACCTTATGGGCACTATCTCCAGTTTACTTATCTTTTTACTTCTCTCAGTGGTTGTCATTGAGTCAGACTTACTATATTCCCTCTTCACAGTCCCTACAATCTTCAAGATTCCTTTTCTTAAAACTCTGGAAAAACTATTCTTGTCATGGTCACTGATTACTTCTGTATTGTAGGTCAGTAGTCAGCTCTCAGTCCACATCTTACTTGGTACATAGCAGCACATTTAACGCAGTTGGTTACTCCCTCCTCCTTGGCACACTTTCTTCACTTGGCTTTCCGAACACCATATTTCCTTGATTTTCTTCCCACACCAGAGTGAGTATTTCAGTAGTCTTTGTTAGTCCCCTTTTCCAGTTCTACTCTGTCTTGGTCTCATAAACTTGGAGTTCCCAGGACTCCCTCCTTTTATCACTTCTGTGTGTCTGCCCCGACTCTCTCTTGTTGATTTCACTTAGTATCATATGTATGCCAGTAACTCACAAATTTGTATCCAACCTTGACCTTACTCTTGAACTCCAGGTTTATATATCCAACTCACTCTTACACATATGCACTGGGGTGACTCCTCAACATCTCAGCTTTCACAAGCCCCAAACTGAACTCTTTTATGTCTCCCTCCCCCTCATAACTGCTCAGCCTTTAATCTTTTTCATCTGAATTGAAGACAGCTTTGTCTTTCTGGTTGACTTGGGGTGAAAACCTTGGAGTCATCTGTGAGTCCTTTTCATCCCTCATACCCAGTCAAAATCTTGTTGGCTTTGCCCTCAGAATATGTCCGGAATCCAACCCCTTCTCACCACCTCCACACCTAACACCCTGGGCTGAGCCACTGTTCTCATCTGGATTGCTGCCACAGCCTCCTGACTCATCGCCCTGCTTCTGTCTTGTACTCCTATCATCAGCCAGAATGACTGTATTAAAATGTTACGTCAGTTTATGTAGCTGTTCTGCTCAAAACTTTGCAATGGGCATTCCTATCACTCAAAGAAAGTGAAAGGCAAAGACTCTACAGTACCAGAAAGGCCCTACAAGATCGGGACTCCCGCCCCGGTCTCCTGGGCTTCCTCTCCTACTGATTTCCTTTGCCAGAAATCTACTTTAGCACACTGGCCTCTTTGCTATTTCTTGAATAATCTAGGTATATTTCTGCAGTAGGGCTTTGTCCCCCTCAGTCTGGAACGCTTTCCTCTGTAGGGGAGGAAGAATAATTTTCTTTCTACCCTTGCAAGTTCTTGGCTGAGAATACTATATTAAAAGACAGATTAACCAGTGAAAAACAGACAGTTTGTTAACAGTATACCTCATGTGTATGTGGGAGATTCTCAGGGAAAAATGAGTAACTCAAAGAGGTGGCTTAGAATTCAGGCTTAAATACCATCTTCAGCTAAAGACAAAAGAAAGGTTGGTATGGGGAGGCCAGTAGTGGAGAGGTTACCAGGAAAAGCACAATAAACGAGAATAAGGTTTGTTATACAGATCTAAGTCTGAGCTGTCATCATGATAAAAAATTTCTTTACGGGTTTAGAGCCATTCTTCTCTGCCTGGTACAGAGAGGGAGATACCCTTACAAATGGAGATTTATTTTATAAATTTAGGTTTCCTTTACCAAAGGGTAACTTCTACTCTGTTTTCAGAGCTTCTGTGTCTGCTGTTTCTCAGAATAATCAGCTCAAAATCATCCTTACGCCAAAGAAGCGATTTTGGGGTGGCGTATTCTGCTACCCTTCACCCCCCCGAGGTCTCCACATGGCTAATTCCCTCACTTCTTTCAAGTCTTTGCCCAGATGTCATTTTCTCAGTGAGGCCTACGATGTCCACCTGTTTAAGATTACAGTTGCTCAAGCCACATACACTCCGCATTTGTTTCACTCTGCTTCCCCCCACCCCTGCCAGTGGCACGTATCCTTTTTTGTCGTACTGTATAATTGACTTACTTTGTGTTTATCTTCCTCACCAGAAGGTAGGTTTTAGGGCAGAGGGTTTTGCCTGGACACTTCTGTACCTGTCACATAATCGAGTGCCCAATAAATAGCTGTGGAATGAATAAACATCCTAAGGCTACTGTACGTTCAGGCTTTTTTTTTTTTTTAATTTGGCTGCGCTGGGTCTTAGCGCAGCCAAATTCCTGATGTAAATTAAAGTTTAAGAACCACCAGTATGAGCAGGATTTCAGGAGCCAGGTCTGTTGCTTACAGGTATGGATGTGTAGATCTATGAGGTAATTGACAAGTATAACTGAATTTGTCCTCTCTTCGTTCTCCTCTTTCTCTTCCTCCTCCCTATTTCCTGAGGAAGTAACACAGGGAAAGAGGATATAAACTGTAGTAACTTCCAGTTGATTCATTGTGTGTGTCAGGGTCCCCAAGACTACCTTTAGGTTCTAGCAATTACCAGGAGGACGCACTGGACTCAGCAGGTAGTCACACCCATACTTATGGCTAACATTTATTACAGCAAAAAGATACAAGGCAAAAATCAGCCAAGGGAAAAGTCACATGAGACATAGTCCAGAGGAAACCAGAAGAAAGCTTCCAAGAGTCCTTTCCCAGTGGAGTCACACAGGACACGCTTAATTCCTCTAACATCAAATCCTAACGAGTGTGAAGTGTTACCTACCAGGGAAGCTCATTTAGAGACACAGTATTCAGGTGTTTACTGGGTACTAGTCATACAGGCCCCCTCTGTCTAGCAGATACCGAAAGTCCAGGGATGCCAAGAAGAAAGGTAGCTCAGCACAAACCACATTATACAAACAGTTTAGGCACAGTGAGCCATTCTTAACCAGTTAGGGTGGTAGGAACCCTCCGGTTCCGGGCCTGCTTGCAAGGCTGACCCTTGGCTGGCATCTGGGAACTTGGATTTCAGGAGGGTTCCTACCCCCTAACTGGTTCAGAGTGGCTCACTATTGCTTACAGGTGGGGGTATGTTAACTCTTTTCTGCCCTGTTTCTCTTTTCACTGTTTTCATCATGGTATCCAAAGAAGTTTGTTCTTTCTTCTTTATGTAGAACATAAAGCATTTAGATTTCTCTCTCTTTAGGAAATTTAGTAATAATCAGAATGTGAGAATGCCTTGGACAGTTTAAGTGGATTGAAGAAGTGAGTTTATTCATGTAGGCATATCTTCTGAAAAATGCCTTCACAGTAGTATTGTCTCCTGATTTTAGTAATTACGAAAGTGATTTATTTCATGGTAAAATTTTAAAGTTTATTCCAAACAATAAAAAATTAAGATAGCTTTCTTAGAATTCACTTGAAAAATATTATCTATGAATGTGACCATCTGTTCAAAGCAGACACTGATTTTTCTTCACTTTACTTCCATCTTTCATGTTCCAAAGGGCCAATGTGTAACTTGCCATCTTTGGATTTGCTTTTGTGAATAACCAGTCTTCTTCCTTTCTTTCTTTTTTTATAGGTCAAGATGCTGAATTATCAGGGACGCTTTCACTTGTTTTGACACAGTGCTGTAAGAGAATAAAGGATACTGTTCAAAAATTGGCCTCAGACCACAAAGACATCCACAGCAGTGTTTCTCGGGTTGGAAAAGCCATTGATAAGGTATGGCGTTGAAGGGAGTGTCTGGCGTGCTTTACCATCATCCTTCATCTCCTGTCACTGCTTCAGTAACATCAGCTGTCTCAGATTATTTTATGTTGTTTCTTTTATCCTTGCTTTTAATAAACTTTTGCACATCTGGTTTTACTATGTTATTCAAGTTCCCTGTTGCTGTTATTTAAAAAACAAAAAGAAAACAAACCAAAAACCTTCTCTTTTTACAGCCTTGTTTTTTACCCATTTGCTTAAATGATTACCGCTCCTAGTGTCACGATGAGTAAATTTCCAAGAAATTTTAACTTACTGTGAGGGAGTTTGTTTATAGAAGTAACTTTTCCTACTTCCTGAGTAATTCCCAGGCCATGACTCTGCCTCTGTTATGGGATGATTAGGATAACACGCTTGCATCTGTCTCCCCTGCATCATTCTAGCTCTTGTTGTCTTCCTGTGAGCATGCTAGACACTTTTCTCCAGTGTTGCTTTCTGTGTGAGTGGGTTGGTTGCTAGCTAGCAAGGCCTGTCACTTGTATTGGGTGATTTTTCTTTTTTAATTTTTATTGGAATATAGTTGCTCTTGCGACATCTCTTAAATCTTTAACTTGGTGGTTTACTTTTAAGCAGTTTTCACCTTTAGCACTGGGCCAATTTTGCCCTTGGAGTTCATAGTCCTAGTGGCGACTAAGAGAAGTGGCCTAAGGTTACCGTGTGATACCTCTGACTCTTTCAGAGGAGTTTGAAATAGTCAAACGTTGGGGAGTTTGTGACTGGTTATGGACATTTTTGTTCACACATTGTAAACTTCCGGGAGGGTAGGAGGAACTTTTGGGGAGAGCTGTTTGTAGTAAAACCAGTCTTATGAGCTGCTCCATATGTATACACGAGAACAGTAGCTGTAACGTAGAAACTCGCGGAATCCAGAGAGTGGCTCTAACTCGTGGGTAAGTCTGTTAGAAATAATCCTACAGAGCAGTAGTGCTGAAAAGCTAGGCTCGAGGCAGCCTCAGTGAGCACCAGATGCTTGGAAGGAGATGTGGTTAACTGGTAGGTGCAGTGTGACAGGACTGTGAGTGGTGGGGCTCGGGGGACTGTTTGGGTAGCTGTGCCTTCAGAAGTGTTAGTGACCCTTTGGAGAGCTCTCGCCACCCCCACAGCGCCGTGGGCTTCGCCTCAGCCAGAGGCAGAGGAGTGGTGTTGGCGGCAGCAGCCTCATTCTTGGGTCAGTGATGGCCGTTGCCAGCAGGGTCTGGGAAGGCAGCAAGTGTGCTCCGAAATAGCTTTGAGGTTGTGATGCCTGTTTGTTAATTGCAGGGGCGCGAACACAGCTTGGAAGTGGCTTCAGCCTCAGCCTTCTGGGGGCTGTGGCGCAGGATGCGGTCAGCTGGTGCGTGAAGTGATTGTTGGCGTGTGCTGCTTAAAGACCTCCTGGAATGGTGACGGGGGCACTTTAGAGGTGGTCTTAAATCACTGTGGGTGAGGAACCCTCCGTTTCTTTAGGGTGAGGTAACTGCTGGTGGTGTTGAGGAAGCTTCGGATTTTGGTGGCTGACAGTGACCAAGGCGTTCTAATGATGGTTCAGACCCCGGGAGGTTCCTGGAGGCATTGACCACCAGGCTGCCTGCAGTTATGCCAGTGTCGGGGGGCAGCAGGACCAGAACGTGCCATGACGGTGAGAATAGCTGAAGCTTCCAAAGCAGCCAATCAGAGAAAGCGTCTAAGAAAAGAGCCCAGATTCTGGGAATAGGTAGGGACGGCCTCAGCAGTCGCACCTCAAGTGTGCGGACTACTGGCCACCAAGATTTGGAACATTTGGGCAAATAATTCAGGAGCTTTGCATTCTGCCACTGGTAGGGTGACCATATGTCCTCATTTCCTAGCTTATGTCTTGTCCTGTCATAATTATCATCAGAACCCTCTTTCACTCTTGTCCCCCAGCTACTGGTGACTTGCTAAACATGTCTTCCACCCGACCTGGCAAGTCTTTACAGATATTCACAAGGGTTATCATGCTCTGACTAATCTTTGAGACAAAGCATTTAAATGTATTTGGTGCTAGAAATGGAAGTTCTCTTTTTGAGATTGGATAACAAGGGAACACATAGTGAGTAATCTATATTCTGACTTTTTTAGGGGGGATGTGTTTGAGGTGAATGCTGCTAATTAAATATTTTAATTTACTCATTTCTCTTTTGAAGACATTTTTCAGGTACTTGGAAGTTATAAGGGCTTTTTCAAGTAATTTCTTTTTTTTTTTGGTAGGTTTTATGTTCCTGTGAAAGTAGTTTAGGTTCTAGGTGACCCGGCTTCTAGATTCTTCTGATCTATCATACGAAATAAGATCATTAAGTTGATAGTGGTGATATTTGTTGAATTATAGTCCTGGGGCACAGCAGAAAGCTTGGATCTCTTAGCCCAGTTCGCTAACATTTTCCAGTGCATTCTCTCCCCTTTTTTGGGGTGGGGTGGGGACATCTACTTAGCCTCAGCTGTAAACGAAGCTGTTACCCTGCTAGAACTACCTAGACCTTGTACATGAGCTTCCCATGCGTATGAGGAACTCTGTGTTGGCTGCTGTTGTCAAGACTCCTTTGCCTGTAAAGTCTTCGGGCTCTTCTAGTTTGCACCTGGTAAATTTGTGCAAGCTTCCGGGGCCGCCTGCTATAAAGGCTGGGTGGACTTGTGTGGACTGGTAAACAAACAGGATGAAGCTGAAGCCATTGTGGCTCAAGCCTTTACACAACAAACAGCCTTGAGTAATAAACTGGAATGTCATCCAGCGGCCTGTGAGTACCATGTTATGGACACATGTTCCCACCCTGCTGAGAGGAGGACAGTAAAGAAGCCGGTGACTCCTTTATGAGCAGGTTGGTTGTTGAGTGAGGAACTTCAGTAAATTTTTGACATGCTTAAATGATTTATTTTTTCCTTTAATGTTTCAGTGCTCCTTTTAAAGTTCTTTAGTCATCACTTCGCTGAAAATGTACACAGAAGAGAAGTTTATGATGTTAACCAAGACATTTTCTGGCTTTTAATTATTGCCAACATAAAAAGTTATTGAAGATTTGTGCTTTAACGTGTTGACTATCTCCAGATGCTTGTAGTATAATCATAGTTTATAATATATAATAACAACAACCATTGGGTTTTGTGGTAAAAATTTTTTTAAATGTGTTTTTAATATTTATTTTATAATTTTTAAATTCCTTCTCTATTTTAAGAAAATCTAGAATTCTCTCCTGTTTAGTGTATTTTAGTGTTTTACTTAGTCTTTTGACTTTTTTAAAGTTTAATTCCTAAGAAAAGTCAATGAAAACAATTATTGCTTTAGACTCCTGTGTGTGTGTGTGTGTGTGTGTGTGTGTGTGTGTGTGTGTGTGTGTGTGTGTGAAATAGTGCTAAGATTTTAAAGTGTCTAAAATTTGCTGTGGGACAGTGGAAAGTGAAACATACAGTTCTTTAGAAGATTGTGGTCTAGTTTGTTCATGTAAGGGTGCTTTTTGTACACATAAAAGAACTGGAAAGATTCCGAGGCAACATAAAGTAAGTTTGCATAGGATGGACTCTGCTTACTATAAAAGGGAAAGGGAAGGGCTTCCCTGGTGGTGCAGTGGTTGGGAGTCCGCCTGCCGATGCAGGGGACACGGGTTCGTGCCCCAGTCCAGGAGGATCCCAGATGCCGCGGAGCGGCTGGTCCCGTGAGCCATGGCCGCTGGGCCTGCACGTCTGGAGCCTGTGCTCCGCAACGGGAGAGGCCACGGCAGTGAGGGGCCCGCGTACTGCAAAAAAAAAATCAAAGGTTTCTGGAGTTGATATTTTAAATTTGATTTGGAAGAATGGGTAAGATTTAGAGCAGCAGAGCAGTGAGGTGTGGTTCTTCTGTGGCACCCAGAAAGGAGCCGAACAGCTGAGAAAATGCTCGACTCCTGTTAAAGACTCTCAGGGTCTGACTGGATTGGAGCGGCTGCCCTTGTCAGGACTAGGACAAGATCAGGCTGGGGACAGGCCAGTGATGGAAGGCGTCAGGATTTGTTCCAAGGAGATGAGGGGGAAAGGGAGGGAACGATGAAAGCATTTGAGCATTTGCTTGTCTTCGTTAGACAGGATGAAATTAGACTAAGGAGAAGTCAGGAGTAGGAAAATACAGCTGTCACTTAATGGAGTGCTGACCGTGTTCCAGACACTGAGCTGAGAGCTTTATATACATTCATAGCCCACGATGCACGTACATTACTCCCATCTCACATATGAGGAAACTAAGATTCAGAAATACTAAGTAACATACCCCAGGTGCACAGCTTGGAAGTGGTGAATTGATGCTTGGGAAAAGGTATCACTCAAGAGTTTGTTCTTAAACACTGTGCTGTGCTAGGAAATCAGTTAGGCCATTGCAGGGCTGGTCATGTTTTAAGGGGGAAAATCTTCTGCCACTAGATGGAGCATCTACACTGGTGAGGCAACATGATGATTGTTAAAAAAAATGGAGTAAGGCTATAAAAAGTGAAATAGAATATTTTAAGATAGTTCTGGGTGAGCCGTTTGGAACTGCCTTTTATGTAGGTATGACTGGGGTATGAGAGGAGAAAAAGGTACTGGCAGGAGAAAATTTGGGGGCTTCAGCCTTAAAAAGTCATTTGGTTTGAGTGGGTGAGGTTGGCTCTAAAGTTCTTACTGTGTAATGGATAAATCCTCGTAGTAGAGAGACGTTAACGAAGGAAGGAGATTAAGGGAGGAAATGAAGGAAATGAAAAAGGCTAGAAAATTTAGTCTAAGATGAAAAAGCTAAGTTTTGAGTTCTGAAATATAGGCAGATAATTTGATTTATGTTTTGGGTGGAATTTTTAGAATTATTGAAAAGGAATGTTGAACAAAGTTATAAAAAGACAACAGTGATTAGAAGCTAGGAACACATTCCCTAAAAATAAAACATGTTGGACTTCCCTGGTGGCGCAGTGGTTGAGAGTCCGCCTGCCGATGCAGGGGACACGGGTTCGTGCCCCGGTCCGGGAAGATCCCATATGCCGCGGAGCGGCTGGGCCTGTGAGCCACGGCCGCTGAGCCTGCGCGTCCTGAGCCTGTGCTCCGCAGCGGGAGAGGCCGCAACAGTGAGAGGCCCGTGTACCGCAAAAAAATAAAAAATAAAAAATAAAATAAAATAAAATAAAACATGTCAAACTAACCGCCTTCCCCCCCGCCCCCCGCCACCAACTACTAGCAAGACATTTAATAAAAATCCCATATTTTTGTGGTCAGGATGGAAGCTGTTCTTTTTAAATTATGTGGTTTGAATAGGAGCAGCCGTGTTCTCGATACCGTGTCCACTTTGGCCACAGTGCTGCATGGTGTGAGGATGGGCCTGAGCCATCCAGGCTTGGCCACCTTCGTTTGCTCCAGGGTGGGTACCTCAACGTCCTTCCCTAGGATCTTTCTCATTAGAGCCCTTATGGAAAGAAGGGCTGAAAATATGTGAGCCCTGGAGTGATTAGTAGCCCTTGAAAGAATCTGGTCTCTTGTGGGAAGCAAAACCTACATGTCGCGAGAATAAGGGAGGGGAAATCTTTTGAGACGCGTTTATCCTCCTGTCTACCCCTGGTTACCTGTGCCTCTTTTTATTTTATTTGGTAGTACGCGGGCCTCTCACCGTTGTGGCCTCTCCCGTTGCGGAGCACAGGCTCCGGACGCGCAGGCTCAGCGGCCGTGGCTCACGGGCCCAGCCGCTCCGCGGCATGTGGGATCTTCCCGGACCGGGGCACGAACCCGCGTCCCCTGCATCGGCAGGCGGACTCCCAACCACTGCGCCACCAGGGGAGCCCCTGTGCCTCCTTTTAAATCCTACTTGCTTGGGCAAAAGAGATTTCTGTTTGTAGGAACCAAGAGTCCTGACTTAAGCAGCTAGTTGCTCTCTGGGTCTCTTCACTTGTACTGGGCTTCAGTTTCTGTGAAACGATATTGGTTTTGTCCTTTTCAGTCTGGAGATCATTCTCAGAAGAGGAGTTGAGTTCCGCTTTCTCTGCCATGTGTCCCATTACGTTATTAGTTTTAGGCTCTGAGCAGAATGAAACTACATTATTTAGTTGGTAATGATAATTATTTGTTGAATTATAGTCTAGTCCACAGAGGAAAGCCTGGACCTCTGCAGTCAAGTCGCAGATTAGGATACAGGGTCAGAGAGCCCCACTGGATCTGGAGGGAGCACAAACCCACTTTTGCCTGCGTCAAGAGGAAACAGCTTGCTTGGTCTAGCATCCAAGCTAGGTTGGGTTGAGAGGGGAAACAGACCCCATCCCTATTACGCTGTGCCAACTAATCCAGTCTGTAATAGTATTCAGGTGACTTTAAATTAATGAATTTATTATTAATGCCTCTGTTAAAGTGCTTTTGTGTTTTTATTTTTATTTTCTAAAATGAAGCTCTTTTAAATGTAGAATCAGAAGATTTGGTGGCAAGGCCTGGCCCTCAGATTCAGCATCTGTATTATTGAAGGCTTACCAGGGGCTAGGTACTGATAGTAGATATCTTCATGTACATTATTTAATTTAGTCGTTAGCAACACCTTGTGAGCTAGAGATTGTGGTCGGCATACACAGATGTGAAAACCAAGACTTTGGTTAAGTAACCTGCCTGAGATCACAGAACTAGAAAGCAAATGGAAGAGCTGGGATAAAAGCCCAGATTTTAAGACTTTGAAGAGCCTTTCCCAGCTGGAGTTCTTTGAAAGAATTAATTCCTAGTACCCTGAGGGCACCCACTGTATGTATGAATTTCTGTCCTGTGCTTCTAGAGTGGTAAGAGGTGTGTGCCTTCTTTGGGAGAATTAGTAAAATAGTCACTCAGATTTCTGTAGTTGGTTCAGATAAGGAGGAAGTTGGGGAAGCAGATTGACCAGAGCAGAAAGGTATGTGAAATAACATGTAAAATAATTGTGAAGGACGGGGATGTAAATGTGACAGGTGGTTAGATTGTGGGGCATTTTAAGGATCTTAAAAGCCCAACAGAGTAGTTTGACACATGTCTGGCCACGCCACATGACTCCCCTTTGTTTATAAAGAAATAACTTATCAGTGTGCACCCCCTAACCCCCCCCCCCCCACCTTTCTTGATCTGGCTAATCTACCTATCTCTTAACTTTGAAAACTAAAGGAGAGGTATGAATGTCATGCAGAGGAGAGACTGGAATGTCTAAAAGGAGCAACATTTATAAATGCTCATTATGAGACACTACTAAATTTATTTTCCAACCCATAGTTGGCAAAGCACTGCTGTCTGATATGTACCTACATACGGATTATTTTATTACAGGGCATATACCTCATCATCACCTTTACTAAGTTTACTAGTAAAAATTTAGCAATTTTTCCCTAAAGGGTTTATAACAATTTATAGTCCTACTGAACATATATAAGTTTCTGTTTCCTCAGTTCCTACTTACACTTGGTATTATCAGACTTTTGTTTTTTGTTTTTGTTTTTGTTTTTTGCGGTACACGGCCCTCTCACTGTTGTGGCCTCTCCCATTGCGGAGCACAGGCTCCGGACGCGCAGGCTCAGCGGCCAATGGCTCACGGGCCCAGCCACTCCACAGCATGTGGGATCTTCCCGGACCGGGGCATGAACCCGTGTCCCTGCATCAGCAGGCGGACTCTCAGCCACTGCGCCACCAGGGAAGCCCTATCAGACTTTTAAAAAATTTAAATCAATCAGATGGATGTGAAATAGTATCCATTTGTATTAATTTGCATTTCCTTCATCATCTTTGAAGTTGAGCATCTTTTCATATGTTTGACCATGTGAATTTTCTCCTTTGTGAATTTCTTGGTTATTTGTCCATTGTTTTCTACTGGGTTATTTGTCTTTTTTATTGATTGGTAGGAATTTATTTTAAAAAAACCTCTTTTGGATACTAATCTCTTGGGGGTTGTAGTGAAGTCGGTATCTTTTCCCAGCCTGCGTGGAACCAGAATCCAGGTCTTTTTGTTCTCTGTTAAATATGCTTTGCAGTTTACCTCTCACTGCTAAATCAGATTGACTGGGTGCTTAGAAGGGAGGTTGATTCCTGGTGGGTGCAACAGTAGCACACAGTTAGGTTCACAGGCCAATTTTTCTTCAAAAGTAGATGGAGAAGTTTAAAAAAAATGAACAGTATTCAAGAGTTGGCACTTAGGAATTAAAACAAATGCTGAGTTTTATCGTGTATGGTTATCACTGCCTGCTCAATAATTATAATTTCATAAAATGTGTTTCAGAAATGGGTGGTGGGCAATGAAAGCCAGTCCTTAAATCTAACCAATTTGTAAGCATGTTCATGATACGGCAGAGAGGTAGGATGGTTTTAGATTTCATGGTTTCATAGTGATGGTCTGTTAAAGTCATTTACTCCTCCTCTGCCTAGCTTCCAGATTTTAAAACTTTTAACCCATCAAAAATGTGAATGATACTAAAAGTACATGAGGTGGTGTATGAATTTATGTGTCCTGATTTCTTTTTTTAAGCCATAATATCTTTTCTAGGCGGACACACCCTTGAATGTGTGCTTTTCTGCTTTTGATTCTTTTTTGAATCCTGCCTTCACATTTAAGAACATCTTTCCACTCTTTTTTTCTTTTCCTTTAAAAATATAAAAGGAAAAAGTATAGTGAAACAGAAGTGGTAATAGACAGATGTTTCTCGTCACTAACCACTTCTTGGCTGGTTTGCGGTGCTGCTGATTTCCTGGGCAGCCATGCAAATGAGTTTGGTCACCTAGCAACAGGGGCTAGAACTGATCCTTGCTCTGATGCAACAGTAAGAATGTGCAGTTAAAACAAAAGGAGTTCTGATACTATATTGCATTTCCTCAACCTTTTTTTTTTTTTTATAATTTTAGCTTTAATTTTTACTGCATGTGAGCAGAAAATAAGCTATGAAAAAAATTTACTTATCGACCTCAGTGGTTTAAACTGGAAAATCAGAACGGTAGAAGGGAGCTCAGAAATTTTCATCGAATGCATTGCTTATTCATGCTTAGTTGTATTTTCCAAGACTAGCAAATCAGTTCTAGAACTTGAATGTAGAAGAGGTATCCTGAGTGCAAGGGTATTCAATTTTTCTTACCACCTGTGTAGTAGTGACCATGGTACACATTATAGGAATAAAGTTACATGAAGAGCATCATTGTAAAACCATCTAAATTTGTTTAAATGTTAGACTCTGGGCTTCCCTGGTGGCGCAGTGGTTGGGAGTCCGCCTGCCGATGCAGGGGACGCGGGTTCGTGCCCCGGTCCGGGAAGATCCCACATGCCGCGGAGCGGCTGGGCCCGTGAGCCATGGCCGCTGGGCCTGCGCCTGTGCTCCGCAACGGGAGAGGCCACAGCAGTGAAAGGCCCACGTACCACAAAAAACAAACAAACAAAAAAAAATAAAATAAATGTTAGACTCTTTCATTTTAAAGTCATCAGGTTTTCTAGATGAACATTTACCTTTGGTATGTATATCAAGGAAAGATTTAAAGGAATTGTTTTGTTTGATTGGAGCAGTTACTGTCTGGTGGTAGCTATTCAAATCCTGACTAAGTATATACTACCAAAAAAATTGTCTGTTTTAATGTGGTCTGTGCTTTGAGCTGACCATTGTGTCTTCCAAAGTTTTTTCTTTCTTTCCTGCAGAATAATAGACACCTGATAAATCTGTTGGGGGTTGATGCGGTTGGGGAGTAATCATTAAATGAATAAGTAGAAATCTGAAGGTTGTATTTGGAGTGAATGAGGCTGACAGATCAGTGAGGAATCTTAACTAGTCTCAGTGATTCTTGCTTATAGGGTGCATTCAGACAGTTATACAGTTATAGGCAGATTTCTGAGTTCATAATAAATTCTGTCATCTGATACCCATTCCTTTAGTCATTTGAATGGCCATTTGTCAGGGGAAATAAAATATGGGAGAGTGTACATCAGCCACCCTTCTAGGCTTGTACCTTAGTCCAGAAGAGGAACAACATAGCACCATCTTCACTTCTAGTGTTCTAGTTGTCATAGACAGCATAAAGATATAATAATTTGCTTAAAAGTATTGATGAACTGTTATGAAATCCTCTCTCAACAGGCGGAATCTGATAAGCAGATGGGAAATTAGAGAACCTTATCCAAACAATTCTGGCTTTTCTTCGGTGCTAGATAGTCTATTCAGTATGGGCATGGAGACTATTGCTGTAGCATCTAGATACCCTGTATTATTTCCATTCTTTAGATTAAGTACCAGGCCAAGAAAGAGGTCTATAAAAAGAAAATGAAGAAAAATGAAGACTCAGAGTAATTTTGCTTTTTGTTTTTGTCTGAGTAATTCCAAATGTTAATGTGCACATTTAGTTTTAGGCTACTGACTTGACACCTAAGAAGAGATAGCTCTTTAAAGAAAAATGGGCTACTGTTGGAGAGGAGAGCTCTCCTGCATTGTAGTGATCGTAAATGGTAGGTGGTTTGCAGTTCTATTACTACCTGTTCGTGTATGTACTGTAAAATAATCCTTGTCGTGTGGACTGTATTTAAGCAATGATTGACTAAGATTGTAATTTCAGTAAATCTAAATGATCTCGTCTAATTAAATTCATGTGCTTCAAAAAAAAAGAAAGAAAGAAAGAAAGAAATGCAAGAGGTTTACCAGGGGGTAATGCCTATGAAAGATAAGGCGGTGGAAGTAAAATTGAGCAGGGAAAGCTTTCAGAGGTAGCTTTGTTTTTCCTTCACTCTTGATGTTCCGAGTTGTCTTCTACTAGTATAATTTCCCTTCTATCAGGAGAACTTTTAGCGATTCTTTTAGAGCAGGTCTTCTGCCAACAAATTCAGCTTTCCTTCATCTGAGAATGTCTTTATTTCACCTTCATTCCTGAAGGATATTTTCACTTGGTACAAAATTTGGGGATGACAGTTCTTTTCTTTTAGTACTTGAAAAGTGTGCCACTTTCTTCTGGTCTCCATGGTTTCTATTGAGAAATCTGTAGTCATTTGAATCATAGTTCCCCTATAAGTAGTGCATCACTTTTCTTGATAACTATTTCAAGATTTTTTCTTTCTCTTAAGTTTTTAACAGTTTGATTACGAAGTTTCTAAGTGTGGATTTCTTTGAATTTATCCTTTTAGGAGTCTGTTGAGCTTCTTGAATCTCTAGATTTATGTCTTTTGCCAGGTTTGGGAAATATTGAAAACATTTTTTTCTACACTATACTCTTCTGTTGTTCTAGCACTCTATTGACATGACTGTTAGATCTTTTGTTATTGTCATGCAGGGCCCTGAGGCTCTGTTCGTTTTTTCTCAATCTTTGGTTATCCAGATTAGATCATTTCTATTGATCTTCACTGACTTTTGCTCTGTCACCTCTGTTCTGCTGTTGAGTCCATGCAACAAGTTTTTAATTTTGATTACTGTATCTTGTTTCTTGCTGAGAATTTCTGTCTTTTCAGAAGTGTTTGCCCTTCCTTCTTGAAGCAATTTTATAATTGTTCTAACGTCTTTGATGATACCAACATCTGTCATCTTTGCATTGTTGTCTGTTGAACATCTTATGTGAATTTAGGTTTTCCTAGGTCTTCATATGACAAATAATTTTGGATTGTATTTTGGACATTTTTAATATTATGTTTTGAGCCTCTGGGTCTTATTTAAGTTCTGTGGAGAATATTGATGTTTTTGTTTTAGCGGACTTGACCTGGTTGGGTTCGGGCTACTCAGTCTTCTCTGAGTTTTAAAATAGTTTCAATGTCAGCTTCGTTTCCAAAGCAATTACAGAGCTATTCAGATATGTTCTGTTTGTATGCCGACCAGTGGCCATCCTGGGACCTGGAAACTAGGGCTGTCTCTTAGTTCAGTTTTCAAAGTCTGTGGTATGCTGCTGAAGGTCAGACCCATGCCTGTATAACTTGAGGTTGAGCCCAGGAGTTCCTAAACAACTTGGTGGGGGGATCACTTTCCTGCGTTCCTTCCTCTCTGTGATCTCCCTGCTACTTTATGGTTCTCTGGGGCTGCCTTTTTAGTCACCCAGCCAGAAATCCGGGACCTTACCTACCCTGCTCTCCTGTATATTTACCATAACTCTGCCTATATCTGGGGCTACAAGGTGGAAGGACAGAGAGAAAAGATGCAAGAGGGGTTTTTGCCCCTCGCTCCTGGGACCATAGCTTCTCTGACTGGAGAGGAAGGATCCCTTTCTAAAGGTGCCTCAGAGTTTTAGGCTTCCTGCTATGGTAGACAGAGTTCTAAAGTTCTCCCAAGATTCTTGTCCCATGGTTATTCAGTCAAACATAATCTAGGTACTGCTGTGAAGGGTAGAAATAGAAACTGATTTAACTACAGACTGCCTGGAGCTACAGTACAAGAAAAGGGAGGGAAAAAAGCATGCGATTTCCCCCGCTCTCTGTGTGGTAGGAGAATACACTCCTGTTCCCCATGCCAGCACCGAAGGGCTTCTCCTGGAGTGCTCTGTCTACATCCCGGGTGCCCAGTTGTGGGTTTTGGCTGCATTGCATCCAGGCTAAGAGATATTGGAGGGAGAAAAGTAGTAAGCTCACTGCCAGTTCTTTGCCTTCCTCCCCAGTCCACTTACTACTATTCACTTTTTTGTTTCCTCAGGTAACTACTCCATTCAGTCCTGATTTTGTAACTGCATTCAGTGGGAGAGACAGGTTGGGTTTTTAAGGATTCTTTTTTTTTAACAAATGGAGTCATAACTTTGTAGTTTTGTAGAAGTTGCTTTTTTTCACTTAAGGTGTTATGGACATTTTTCCATGTTAGTAGATACAGAGCAATGAACCTCAGTTTTTAATTATGAATAGTAATACTAGCATAGTAACAGCTACCATGTCATTGAACCAGTAAGGAAGTATATTAATTTATGAGGGCTGCTCTAACAAAGTACCACAGACTGGGTGGCTTACACAGACGTTTATTTTCCCACAGTTCTGGAGACAGGAGGTTCCGTATCAAGGTGTGGCAGGGTTGGTTTCTTCTGAGGCCTTTCTCCCTGACTTGCAGATAGCCATCTTCTTCCTGTTTCATCGTGTGGTGTCTTCGTCTGCTTGCGCTAGCATAACAAAATTCCATAGACTGGGTGGTTTAAACAACAGAAACGTGTTTTCTCATAGTTCTAGAGACTGAGAAGTCCAAGATCAAGGTGCTGGCCAATTCATTGCCTGTTGAAGGCAGACACCCTCCTTCCTGGCTTGCAGATGGCCACCTTCTCGCTGTGTCCTCATGTGGTGGAGAGCGAGCTAGCAAGCGAGCTAAGCCCTGGTGTTTGTTCCTTGTCTTTACAAGAGCACCAGGCCTCCCGGATTAGGGCCCCACCCTTAGGACTTCATTTAACCTTTAGCACTTTCTCCCAGACTCTGTCTCCAGATACAGTCACACTGGTTGCTGGGGCTTCCATGTAGGAATTTGGGAGGGACACAGACATTCGGTCTGTAACACATGGTCTTCCCTCTATGCCTGTCTGTGTCCTGATTTCCTCCTTTTATAAGGATACCAGTCCTGTTGGATTAGGGCTCTCCTTAATGACCTCATTTTAACTTTATAAAGTATTGGGAGTTAGGACTTCAACACAGGAATTGTGAAAGGATGCAGTTCAACCCATAAAAGTATTTTTCTCTGCTTAAGATAAGGAAACTGAGGTTCACAGACCTTGAGTAATTTTGGCCAAGATCACACATCTAGTAAGACAGAACCAGGATTCAAACCCGGGCAGATTGGCCCCAGAGCCTGTTCTTTGAACTATCTGGCCGTTCTCCTATCCCCAGTCTCCACCTTGGCACGGCAGTTGTTGGGATGTGCCACGGATTATTGAATAATCCTATGCTGGACATAATGGGTTTTCTTTTTTTTTTTTTTTTTTCTGTTAGACAGTGCTGCATTGAACATGCTTTTACAGGGATCACTGCACACCTTTGAAAATATTGCTATTGTATAATACCTAGAAATCAATTTACTCACAGAAGTCATTGTTAAATTTATGTATTTCCCCAAAATACCCTCAAAAAATGTGCTTGTTTACCCTCCCAGCGATAATGAGTGAGAGTGGCAAGTTTTAGAAAAGAGCAATGGAAAAGCTACTTCCTGTCATAGGCTACAGATGAATTGGAGTTGGGTACTTATTTGAGGCGTCTCAGAGTGAAACAAAGGCCATTGTTTCTGTTAAGTTAGGTGAGGTGAAAACATACCAAGTGATGTATCCTGGTCAATTCATGACGTGCTTTCTTGTTTTTCAGAATTTTGATTCTGACATTAGCAGTGTGGGAATAGATGGCTGCTGGCAGGCAGACAGCCAAAGGCTTCTCAATGAGGTGATGGTGGAGCACTTCTTTCGACAAGGAATGCTGGATGTAGCTGAGGAGCTCTGCCAGGTAACAGTGTGCCACCTGTGAGAGCACGAAACGGAAACAAGGGAAGTCCTTGCAGTTTTTAAGTGTTCTCAGCCATAGGCAGATTTTTACATTTTAATCATCTGGGCTGACTTCAGTTTACTAGGAAGTTTTGTTTTTTGTTTTTTTTTTTAAAGTTGGTGAAAATTATAGTCCTAGAACTTGTTATTCAAATTATTTCCTTATTCCTGCCCCAGAATGTTGGTCCCAGGTCATCAATCAAGGGTCAGAAGTGATGCTACTTTTTCAAACATCTCCTCTTTTGTTTTTTTTGTTTGTTTGTTTTTTTGGAATAAGGCCAGGGCATTTTATTTATTTTTTTAATTAATTTTTTTATTGGAGTATAGTTGATTTACAGTGTTGTGATAGTTTCTGCTGCACAGCAAAGTGAATCGGCCATACATACACATATACACACTTTCTTCTAGACTCCGTTCCCATATAGGTCCTTACAGAGCACTGAATAGAGTTCCCTGTGCTATACAGTAGGTTCTTATTAATTATCTTCTATATACAGTAGTATGTATAAAACATCTCTTTTAAGAGGGAAGGTTAGTATAGCAGAGGAGAAAAGGACAAAGAGGTTTATATTGCTTTTCTCATCTAGCCCAGCTTAAAGAACTTTGTTTATCAAATGAATTTCAAGCTAAAATTTACTTCAAGTGAACAGCATTTGTCTTTTATTCCATTAGACATGAAGTTAGGGGTCTCAGAACAGTTTACCAATACCACATAGTCATAATATTAGCAGCTGCCCTGTATGGAGTATTTACCACCCTCCAAGCCCTGCCTTATTCCTCACTGCAACCCTGTGAGGAAGAAATGGTTGAGGAAGAAATGACTGCTCCCATTCTACAGAGGTGGAATCTGAGGTCTGGAGAAGCAACCAGCCCAAGGCCATACAGGTTCTTAGTGGAGGAACTTGGATTCAGTTCCAATTCGTGTGTCTTCAGACTCTGTTCTGTGGCTTACATTCTGTGCTGTTGTACTTTCCATTTAGAAAAATGAAGGACCGTAAGGATTAAATAATTTAAAGCCAGTCTGTAAACCAGACCTCTAATGTAAGCCTTTTCTGTTAAACAATTCAGATAAGCAATAACTCAAGTCTTTCTCTGTATGTTATGGGATTTTGTGTATGTGTCCATATAAATTTCCTAAAATAAATTGTGTCATTTAGGATTAAGTTTTGTTTACAAGTAACAGAGACCCAAAATACCAATGCCTTAAAGAAGAATGAAGTTTATTTCTCTCACACAGAAATCGGAGGTAGTAAGCCATCCACTGCATATGTGGTAGCCACGTGCCATGAAGCTCTTAGGGACCTCGGCTGCTTGTAGCTCTGCTGTTTCTAAGGTGTCCCTTGTCCACATGGTCCAGGACAGCCCGAACCACAGCTAGACATTTTGTATTACAGGAAGGGGCAAAGAGTATATACTTAGTTTCACTGGCCAGAACTTACATCTTGCAAAGCCATGCCCAGCTTTATTCCATATGGTTATGTGCCCAGCTAAAATTTGGGGTTTACTATTATAGAAAAGGAGGAAGAATGATACTGGGGCTCAGTCATCAGTCTCTGCCAGAGAAATGCATGGTAAAAAGAAATTATCTTTAGTGATTTGCCTCACATTTTATAATGTAGAATATGCTTGTACCATATCTCTTTATTCTGATTACTGCTAATGAAAGTTCTTTCAATTTTTTCAGGAATCTGGTCTTTCTGTAGACCCAAGCCAGAAAGAACCATTTGTGGAGTTAAACCGAATATTAGAAGCGTTAAAAGTCCGAGTTCTGAGACCTGCTCTGGAGTGAGTTACTGAGTTTGTTTTCTTTTAAGTACTTTGAGAGAACTCTGTAAGAAAATGGAATCAGAAACACGTTAGAGATTTTGAGATTATATATATATCTCACCTGGGGTAGACTTCAGAGGCATCAAGGGAGAATTATTTTATTTCTTTTAGCAAAGTGAGTTTGGGGGATATGCAATATGAGAAAATGGTTAGGGCTTATTTCACTTATCAGTTGGTCTGAATTCCCATGAGAGAAGAGGGTTTCCTCTAGCTAGGCTACACCTCCGCTTTAGACTAGCTTTATAACTGAAGGACTGTTGTTCAGATGGTCTGAGTTTGATATTTGAACTTCCATAATGTTCACTGCTTGCATTCTAAAAAAAAAAAAAGCAGTTTAATTGGTTATTGGAACCAAGTGGTATACGTAAAGAGAACAAATATTGTTATGGAGTTTTACTCTAATTGCCGTCATAAAATAATTCACTGTGAACTGGTCATTGATGTGAATTATACGAAATTACTGGGTTAGCTCTGATAAATATTACCCTAGTACAGAGTCAGCAGAGTTTTTCATAAAGGGCCAGGTAGTAAATATTTTAGGCTTTGCAGGCCACGTAAGGTCTCCGTTACATATTTTTCTTTATTTTATTTTACAACCCTTTAACAATGTAAAAAAAACCGTCTTGACCATCTGGCATACAAAACAGGCAGCAAGTCCTGTTTGGCCGGTGGCCATAGTTTGCTGACCCCTGTCCTAGAATTTTTTAATGTGAGAATTATCAGGTTATTTGTTTTAAAAAGAAAGAAAGGAAGAAAGGGAAGGAGGAAGGAAGGAAAGTTATAAAATAAAAGGAAGAAACTGGGTGATAGAAGCAGTGATATTATTTTGAGGTCATAGCCTTAGAATCCTGGGATTTTAAAACTGGAAGTATTTGATATCGTTATCAGGAAAAAAAATAGTTGGGAAGATCCTTCATGAGTTTTAAAAAATACACTTCCTTTTCCTTCTACTAACCCATTTAATTTTTCATAGGTTAGTTTTCTGTTTCTCATCATTTCTCAGTTCTTAGAAAATTTTGCAGAGTTCTAAAACCAGCCTAGGTGAACAGGCAGAGATAGAGTCCTGTGTAAATATATAAATATCAAATTTCTGTATAAATTGTAAATATGAGGTAACTCATTTATTTTATTTTCGTTGCTGCATGTGGATTTTCTCTATTTGCGGCGAGCAGGGGCTACTCTTCGTTGTGGTGCAGTGGCTTCTCATTGCGGAGCGTGGGCTTCAGTAGCTGCAGCACACGAGCTCAGTAGTTGCAGCCCTAGAGTGCGGGCCCTAGAGCGCATGGGCTTTAGTAACTGTGGCACGCGGGCTCTGGGGCACACAGACTTCAGTAGTTATGGCATGCGGGCTCAGAAGTTGTGGCTCGCAGGCTCTAGAGTGCAGGCTCAGTAGTTGTGGCGCATGGGCTTAGTTGCTATGCGGCATGTGGGATCTTCCCGGACCAGGGATCGAACCCGTGTTCCCTGTGTTGGCAGGCGGATTCTTAACCACTGCACCATCACTGCACCACCTCATTTATTTTAATTCTTTAACGATGTAAACGTCACTTAAGCAGCACCACTGTGTACTATGCATATTACCTTTATAGTTTGATTTTTTTTAGATTTTATTGTGACATCCCTGTGAGATTAAATTTAGTCAAGTACCTCTAATAACACCTCTTAAACAAAATATGGCAGCCATTCTTCTGTCTACTTTTTATATTCCACCTAAATGATTAAACAATTATAAAGGAGAGTGAGGGAGCCTAAATATGAAAATGTAATGGGTTTCACAGTTGTCTTATAGTGATTTAGAAATAATGTATGAGTTGTTATTTGAGGTAATAGTCATTTATCCATTAATTTCTCAGGTTCATCATCAAACTTTTATTGAGTGCTTATGTACCAGAGACTGTGCTGAGTATTTGGACTGCCTTAGCCCTCAAAATTCTCAAGGCTTGTTCCTTTTGGAATGAAGAAAATTCATAAGACCCTTTTAACTTTGGGCTTTTTCTGTAAGATCTAAGTTTCTGACTGGTAACTATGGCATATATATCAATGATTTCTGTAAATGTTTTCTGTTATTTGTAGCCTCAAGCAGTGCCTCTCAGGCAAAGGGAGGACTCATTCCATCCACTTGGCACTAACAGTGGAAACTACTGTACAGCAGTCCCTCGGTATCCATGGGGGATTGGTTCTAGGGACCCCTGTGGATACCAAGATTCATGGATGCTCAAGTCCCTTACGTAAACCGGCCTGGTAGCCTTGCCTGTCCGTATCCACGGCTGCGGAACCTGCAGAGGCCCTCCATATCTGCAGGCTCCGCAACTGTGCATTCGGAGGGCCAACTGTACAGTAGAAATTTTCTCCTTTCGCTTTTCTGGGAATATTGCCATGTTAAATATCTGCATATGGGGATGTAGTCCTAATTATAGTTGTCTCTTTTGGAGTGCTTATCATATGCCTAGCATTGTTCTAAGCATTTTATTTGTATTAGTTTATTCAGTCCTCATAATAACCCCATGAAGTAAGTACTGGGTTTACAGAGGGGGAATTGAGCCTGGAAGTTGCTCCATGAAAAAAAGGATATGGAGTCAAAAGGTCAGTCGAGGAAAGCTTCACATGGTATTCCCTAATATTCTCCTGTAAGAGAGTCACTTTAGAAGTAAGGGAGAAAGAGAAAAACAAATAGCATATTAATATTGCTTACATGTGGAATCTAGAAAAACGATACAGATGAACTTAGTTGCAAAGCAGAAATAGAGACACAGATGTAGAGGACAAACATATGGACACCAAGGGGGGAAGGGGGAGGTGGGATGAATTGGGAGATTGGGATGGACGTGTATACACTATTGATACTATGTGTAAAATAGATAACTAATGAGAACCTGCTGTACAGCACAGGGAACTCTACTCAGTGCTCTGTGGTGACCTAAATGGGAGGGAAATCCAAAAAAGAGGGGATACATTTATACATATAGCTGATTCACTTTGCTGTACAGTAGATACTAACACAACATTGTAAAGCAACTGTATTCCAGTAAAAGTTAATTAAGAGAAATGAGAGATTCACTTTAGCATATTAGAGGGGCCATCAGCAGTCCTACGGTAAAGAAACTCATTTAACTTTGTAAAACCCATGCGTATTTAACCAAAGACTCCCTGTCTCCTAACACCTATTAAAACTCACAAAATTGGCGATCTGTAGAACATAAGTTTGGAAAATCTTAGTTTAACAGAAATCTCCATTACAGAAACTCAGACTTCTCCAATTCTTGCCTATTGGTGGATGCAAAGCAAATACTCATTCAACATATTTTATGGGCAAGGTATGGAAAATTCACTGTACTCAACTTGTACCAAAAATTTAAAAATGTGGGACATGAGTTTCAGGAATTTTGGTTCAGATACACAGTGGAAAATCTTTCATATTTCATGTGTGGCATCTTCTTTTGTACCTGCTGGGGGGTACAGAAACCACCGTGGAACCACCCGAGAGAGAAAGCAAAAGGTGAAAGCCTGCAGCAGTTCTCGAGGCAGCCTAGGCAGTTGAGGCAGCGGCCAACCAAAAAGATTAATGTGGATAGAGGTCATGGAAGGCCTAGATGAGAAGGAAGTCTGGTGAGCATTACCTGTTAATCGCAACGAATAAAAGACGGTGGAAAAGAAGTGAGTAAGGAATGGTGACATGGCAGAGAGAAGCGGCAGAAGAACAGCTAATTATATATACAGATGTAGTCAGGACCCTGCCTACTCTTCTGTTCCTGCCCCTATATTTCTGAGTTTGTGTACAGATTTTTCTCCTCATCCAGATCACTTTATCTGTTTTTTGAGTTCCTCTTGGCATCTAGCATAGTGCTTATTTCTTAGCAGGCACTCAATAAAAGATGGGATAATTTGAAGGAGAACTTTGAACAAACATGACCTCCTCCTTCATGTGGCAGATAGAAGCAAAGCCAAAAATAACTGGTGTCAACAAAAGAATAACAGTAACTTACTTTGAGGAGATGGAGAAAATTAGAAAAATAGAAACTGTCTGTAACTCTGTGCCAGTTACTGACGTTTTGAAAGTGCTGTCTCGAGGGGAAGCTGGTTGGTTGCCTTCCTAAAGGTGTTTCAAAGAGTAATCCTGCCTTGGTGGATTTGCCGCAGTCTAGAATCTGACTCTCAACCTTGCAGACTTGGGAACCTGTTTTTTTTCAATACCCAGAGCAGGCCCAGGGGCCTCATAGCACTTGTTTAGAGGAATTTGCAGCTCTATTTGCAAAGTCTCAGTAGAATGCCATTAAGAGAACAGAAACTAACTGAATGATTATAAGAAAGAGACGTTATAGAATTTTTCACAGAAGAAGAGAGAAAAACTATTTCATTAGTCTAGATCACTGCAGAGTTTTCGATTAGACAGGCCATGAACAGTATCAGGCAAGCTGTTGAAGTATGAGAGGAATCCCATCTCTAAGCCTAGCGATTAGGTGAGGCTAGAAATAAAAACCACAGAGGAATGCGAGGTGACCTTGCCATTGTGGTTTCTTGGTGCTGTGTGAGAACAGTGGGTCTGAGGAGAAGGAAATGGTTGCTGGACTTAGAGAAATTGTGTATCAGTGCATAAAACACAATTTATAAGCAGAGAAGGGTTTTAGAAAGTGAAAATGAAGGAAGCAAGCCAAGGTGCCTGGTCATAGAGCCTTGGCCGCCACTGGCAAAGAGGGTGACTGGGATTACGCTGTTTCTGGTGTCTGTTTTCTCGTTGTTAGTTTTGTCTTCCTGTAGGCAGGCAGTCTTGCTGATTCAGGCATTTTTAATAGCTACATAGAACCACAGAATAAAGACTCTGATAGATGTACTTTTGGAGAAGAGGAATCAAGGTTTGAACAAGTTGGGTTTCCTTCCCCCAGTCTGAGGGGGTTCTGTTTTGTCTTGTTTCTTTTTTTGTTTTGTTGTGTCCCAGGGGTTGTTAATTCTGAAAGGGCAGAAGAGCTGAGTTGAGGGATATTGTTTTAATTCACGGGGACCATGCACTAAGTCTGGTGGAGAGAGCGACTATTAAAAAGAAGCTAATTGAAAATGGAAAGAGGTGCCCAGTGGCAAGAACACAGAAGAGAAAAAAGCACAATGGAATATAAAGGCCAAAGGGGAAAAAATATCTGGGGTGAGGACATCATTTTCTGTTGTCTGTTCTATGTTTGTTGCTGGCAAAAGTCTGTATGAGGTTCCAAGACAGTAGGTACTCCTCAGGAAGAAGAAGAGACATGGCCATCTCTTAACCTGGATCCCTCCTCACCAAGGACCTGGGCATTACTGGAGATGAGTGGGCAAGCTATGACTATAGAGAGATTGAGAATCTTCTTTTACAAAAAGGGAAAATTGAAAGAAACTGTCACTGAGATTACATATTTAAAAGAATAAGGAGTTGAACTAGGCCAGGAGGGGGAACTAAAGGGACTCTAGAATTTGTTCTTATAAAATGTGAACGGTTATTAATTTAAGCTTATCAAAAACTTGGTTTTGTGGTGGGAAACTAGCAGTAAATAAGGCAAAGTCATATTTAAGTACTTTATTAAAAAATCACGGGCTTCCCTGGTGGCGCAGTGGTTGAGAGTCCGCCTGCCGATGCAGGGGACGCGGGTTCGTGCCCTGGTCCGGGAGGATCCCACATGCCGCGGAGCGGCTAGGCCCGTGAGCCATGGCCGCTGAGTCTGCGCGTCCGGAGCCCGTGCTCCGCAACGGGAGAGGCCACAGTAGTGAGAGGCCCGTGTACCACCAAAAAAAAAAAAAATCCCTAATCTATAGAACTGTGCTGTCCAATGCGGTGGCCACTTGTCAGAGGTAGCTATTGGGTATGGCCGCCAAGCCCTGTGTTACTAAGAACTTCATGTAAAGTTGAAGGTGAAACACGGTAGTTCGTGTGGTTTCTTAAACAGCATGGAAGAAGGACAGAAGAAGGACAGAGATCCACAGCAACTCTGAGATGAGTAAAACGTTAGTAGTTCCAGCGATGGACTCAACTCATATCTGAATTGCCATTTGAAAATATCCCAGAAATCCAATGCTAGCTATCCTAAAGCAAAGTGATAGGGTTCTTCACTTTTCTGGCTGAATTCCAGTTTCTGGATTTTTTCAGCACTTGATTCGGTCACCAGTAACATTCAGCCAGTCCACACCTGTGGAGTAAACGCATGTCACTCATTTCCCTGAGCTTCAGCCTGTACCCCCAAGAAGATAGCCCCAAGGTAGACTAGAAGAAGAAGGTATTTGTAAGCCTTTTTAAAACGCTGTGAAAGGTTTTAGTGGAGTGTGCCGTAGGAACTGGAGAGAGGCATTTTTATTCACTATTATCAGAAACAGATCCCAGCCCAGGCTGGCAGAATGGTGAGAGGAGAGATAAACAGACCAGTGCTGTCAGTTAGGTTTCTGGGAAAGAACAGCTAGCTCTGAAGGTAGAATCTTGTTTTAATTATTTTTGGATTAATATGGAAATTCTAAACATGGAGCTAACAATGGGCCAAGTCTTTTTGGAGGCCTGACGCTGAAGATAATTAATGCTTCATGTTTCTGTGGGATAATTGCGTCGATATGGGTTGCTTCTGACTTAATCACCTAAGTAAGTAGTATTGTTTTGGGGTCTTTTAATGGAAGAGGCCCAGAAGTTCTCTCTACTAGTCACTGCAGTGGCAGTGAGCAGAGAGAATTGTGACATGGTGACCTTATTGGGTGTCATTGTTTTGGTCTCCAGTGTTTCTCTAAACAAGGAATGGTTCCAAAGCTGGCATTGCTCTTGTGGCACACATTGGAGATGTGGGAGCAGAATTTATTTTAGAAACCACAGTAAAGCTAATAATTTACCTGAATGTTTACATGTAGCTTGCTGGTTGTAGTATAGTGATCGTTCGTTTTTTAAAAATTTTAAAAATTAAAAATTTCTGCTAGGAATGCCATTAGCCCGAATACAGCACCCCGTTCACTTATTAACTGTTTTTTGTCTTTCCGTCACGTCTTCTAGTGCTTTGTAGACGAGTGGATTCAGTTTTTGGTGCTGATTGTAGTTTTGTGCTTTTGCAGTCTCGTGTGCTTTGTTGGTTTTGGATTTGTTGTTACCAGGTTAATTAAGGTCTGTTCTACCCCTTATTCCTGCTCAGTGAATCACACAGCCCAATATTCAGTGTGAACTTCTAGCGAAGACAACTTCAAAAAATTTTGAAGGGGATTAACTGGTACATGCTGATTCCCACAGAGTTGGTTCTATAAAAATCAAAGCAGCAGTGAGTATTACATGGAAATGCCCAAGTAACTCTTTTAAATGTAATTTTCTTACTAATGACTTTGGAGAACGTTAAGCCTATCCCCTCGGTAAACACATGTTAAGTAGCTTATTATTGTCTGTGCCAGTCTCCCGGCTCAGTGCTTCTTCGAGACCCCTCATTTAATGCCCATAACCCTCTGAGTTGCCCCCGCTTTACAGTAAGGAAACGGACTTGAGAGCATTAAGTGACAGACTGCCCCGATTCACCCCACAGAGCCAGGATTTAAAGGGCCATGCATGTTTGGCTCTATTAACCTGTGCCCTCTATCACTGTACCCCATGCAGAGTAGAAGGGGCACCGAGCTGAGCAAGGCAGAGCCCCTACTTTAAGAGGCCAGAAACTGTCCTACCAAGTAGATTGTGTGTGAAGAGCTGGGAGAGGTTCAAATAAAGAACCTCTCGAGTTCTGTGGATGGAGAGATGAGTAGGGAACTTGTAGAAAATATGGTCATTGAGCCTGGGCCTTGAATTTTTCAATTCCGTTCTCAGCGACTCAATTTGTTTGATAGTACTATTGTAAAAATGTAACTAGCACCTGCACTGGGAGATAGTACCATGGCCTCTAATGTCATAGAAGGAACAAGTCCTCTATCTGGACCAGCTTTCATTCACCTGGACACATCACTGTTGATGGTGATGCATATCGCTACCTCAGGTTGTCTGAATCTGTTTGCATGCTTTTCTTGGCCTGCACCTCACTCTGCCTCCATTCTGTTCTGAAGAGGCCTCTTATTTTCCTCCTTTAATTCTTTATACACATGGCAGATGCCTCTAATTTACCCTGTTGGCCAGCCACCGTGTTCTTCACCTTCCCTGTGCTGCCTGTCGGCATCAACCTCTTGGTTTTCCAGCCTTCCCTCTTAGAAACAAGAGTGGAGGGGCAGAGATCTCGGTGATGACAGGCCCCGTTCCCAAGCTGCTTTCTCCATGGTATCACTCTGGGCTGTCTTTGCCTTTATAAAGTAGCCTCCTGCCTCTGAGAGCCTTATGTTTTTCCTCTCCTATTTCTTTTCTCTGTTGAACCGATGGACAGTTCTCTCTGCACGATTCCAGTGTGCCCAAATTTCATTTACCACAGTTTAGTTAAATAACACCAATTCCCCAACAACACAGTTCAGATTTCAGTCACCATGAAGTATTGTGAGTAATTGCATTAAATAAAAACTTCTCTGCCAGCTCTTCAGTCCACAGATACATAATAACACACGTGCATCGTGATCATGACTGGTCACCTCACTGCTTTTTCCGTCTGTTGGTGATTGGTCACAGTGCAATTCATTTCGCCCTCAGACAGCAAAGGTGTGGTTGTATTGCTTCCTTGCCTCTGCTGATAAGCCCACATGGCACATTACAGAAATGGATCATTGAAAGAGGGACTTGGTCCACAAAGATGAATTGCTAGAAGTGAAACTGAATGCATTGAGGAAGATTTGAAAATGATGACAGCAAAGTGAAGCTAGCACAAGACCTAGGCCTCCATGAAGCTATGGTACACTGCATATTGAAAAGTCCTGTGAATGTAAAAACCAAGGTTGAAGTCGCTTCAACACCTTTTAATTTAAATCGCACTGGGAACAGAAAGCTGCTTGTGATTTAAATGATGGCGCATTTACTTCTACTTTGTTTGTAAAAACAAACGAAACAAACCAAAACACCTCCCATCAGTTTGGCTAACTTTCAGGCCAAAGTGCTTAAGTTATTAGTTGCCTCATTGAAAGAAAACAGTTTAAAAAGGAGATTGAGGAAGGACTTTACTGTCAATAAAGGATGGTTTCAGCATTTCAGAAATCATCGTGAATCGACTAACGTTAAACTGTCTAGGGAGGCTGCTAGCGTGGATAAGAAAGCTGCTGTGAAATTCGTACCCAGATTCCAAAGATTAGGTAAGGCAGGTGTTAACGATGGTTGTCCAGAGAGACAACCCCATCAAGAACTTACACAACTAGAGATGTGGGACCACGAAGTGATCATGAAGGATATCAAAATAGATGAACTCTCTCGTTAGGAGGCAACACAGAGTGTTAAACCTATACTCACCTGGCTGGTTAACTGTGGCCCAGGAATTAGGGTCAAGAAAATACAAACATGGGGGCCCGGGTACAATCCTGGGGATGAGGGAGAGGCCGCATCAGCAAGCGTTTCACCCTAACGCTTAAATGTGCTTTTACGTGTCTGCGGGGCTAAAAATGGGGTAGACCAGCCTTAGCTTAGAAAATGACATTTTGCCAGAGAGGGAGAAATTTAGAAATGTTTATTCTAATCCCTGGCCTTGTGAGATTTAAGCTCAATATACTATTCAGAAGTTAAATGAAGATAATACAGTGTTTCAGAATAGAATGACAAGAAACATGACCCTTGAGAAACACGGGAAAACTTGTATTCTATGAATTTAGGTTTTGCATTCTCCCTACACTCTCTCTGCAGCTCTTTTTTGTAATCGGTATCTACTTTTCTAAGAATATTGTAGGGGGACAGCAATTAGCAATGCTAGTTTTTCCTGATTATTTTGTAGCCCTGTCTATAGCAAAATTTGAAAGTGTGTCAAAATAAATTCAAGGTGTAAATTAGGAATTACATTGTCTAAATGCCTCTCCAAGTTTAAAAATGAGGTATATATATCTATAGCTTGAAAAGCTTGAATTTCTAATTCATAGCCTGAATTACTTTTAACAAAAGTAATTTGCAATCACCATTAGCTCTTTGATGAAAAAAGAAAGTTAAGAAATTTTGTTTAGTTTTACATTAGCTAAAAAAAGTTAAGTATAAAAATAAGTAATATATGTTCATTATAGAAAACTCTCCTTTTTTTTTTGCGGTACGCGGGCCTCTCCCGTTGCGGAGCGCAGGCTCAGCGGCCATGGCTCACGGGCCCAGCCGCTCTGCGGCACGTGGGATCTTCCCGGACTAGGGCACGAACCCGTGTCCCCTGCATCGGCAGGCGGACTCTCAACCACTGCGCCACCAGGGAAGCCCAAATTCTTCTATCTTAAAAATCACTGTCATCTGGACTGCTATTAGCTGCTGTTCATCGCTGTGTCCTCCTGGGTGTTTTTAGCCCCCTGGTGCTGCTCTAATAGCTGGTGCCCTATTCCAGTGAGTCATAATCCACACGGTAGCAGTTGATGTGTGAATCCAACTTTCCTAGAGTCATTCCTGTTAAAAATTTTGGCGAGTAGAATTTTTTTTTCCTATATATCACAACTTTTCCTCCCCTTTAACATTGTATCGTGAACATTTGCGTATAAAAATAGAGTTTTTCCTCCTTTGTGAGTTGCCCACTTAAGGACTTTGCCCTTCTCTGTTGGTCTTCGTCGTTTACTAAAGTTTGTAGTTACTCTCTGTTAGTTCCCTTCTTTGACTCTTGCAAACGCTTGGATATATACCTCATTATCAGAAACTGAAAAAAGAAAAGGCTCACTGCCTTTCTTTACTTGGTAGTAGGAAAACATACTCATGTTTTTATGAGTTAGAATGGAGTAGGAAAAACTTTGGTAAGTGATCTGATTTAAATATGCTTGCTTGGACCTGGAAGTCGGGAAGGTACCTGACAGACTGGAGACGGGCAAATGCACAGCACTTTTGGTACTGGCAGCTGGTGTTGGGCATTCATAAAAGAGAGCTGCTGGAGGTACCTGGTTGGTGTCACCAAGTCTCCAGACTTGGTGTTGCAGCCAGACTGCATTAATCTTAGTGCCACGTAAGGATCCAAGACTTACTTAAATAAATTTAAGCAAATATTTCCAAGGCCCAAGTGATTATTATTTTTAAAAATCACATTGATTTTGAGGTCAGAGAAGCTTCATGATTTGACTCTAAGACGTGGATGTGTATCAACAAGTTGATTCGAATATTCATATGCATGTGCAGACCTTTTTGGGAAGGACAGGATCCAGTGAAAGTGCTGCTTCATGAGATCTGATCCCAGTCAACTGATTCATTATGAATAACTTGAAGCATTTTACTCTTGTAGTTTGTAGAGTAACTCAGTGTTTATATTCATACCCAATAGTTCAGATTCTGAGGGTCCTTAGTGAATCGGGTTAGGTGGGGAATATTTGTCCAACTAAAGATCAGATTAAAGAAGAATGATACTAACATCTTCTACATGTTAATATGTTTAAAGAAGTGAAGCAGTGTTTCTTACCACTTGCTTGCAAATCTGATTTTAACAGCTGTCTGATAATGCTTTTCTGCTTTACTGCTCACCTTTAACTGGTAGTCCCAGCTCAAGGTTATTCCAACTGTTTGTACTCTATTATTATTATTTTTTAATTTTTTTTTTTTGGCGGTACGCGGGCCTCTCACTGTTGTGGCCTCTCCCGTTGCGGAGCACAGGCTCTGGACGCGCAGGCTCAGCGGCCATGGCTCACGGGCCCAGCCGCTCCGCGGCATGTGGGATCTTCCCGGACCGGAGCACGAACCCGTGTCCCCTGCATCGGCAGGCGGACTCTCAACCACTGCGCCACCAGGGAAGCCCCAACTGTTTGTACTCTAGAGGCCTGCGTCACTGTACTTTGGATGATTCAAAACTGCATGTTGTTCTTTCCCTCATTAGCACTGTTTGTACAAATCTTTTTGGTGCTGTGTTGACACTGTATGTTATTTACACAGCTTTATCTGCCTGATTAGACTGAAAGCATCTTGAGGGTAAATACTTATGATTACTGTTTGTAATCTCAAAGCACGTATAGCACCAGATCTTGCACCAGTGAAAGTTTAAACATAGATGTTCCCCTTCAGCATCTTGTGTTTCATTTATAAACATGCCAATTTAACAGGAAAAGAGTAGTGGATCTAGGCAGTCAGTAATCAGTCTCATGGCTGACACCTGCTTCATATTGTGGCCTGGTACAGTTCCAAATATGTCAGAGACAGTCTTGTCTTGGTGTTAAACCTTATTAAATATGTAATTGTCATCTAACTTAATATTTTTTCTTTCTTTCACTGGCTGCAAAGCATCTTTAGGTATAGTTTGTTTACTTTCTTTATGAAAGTCTCTGGGCCTAGGGCTTGATGTTACCACTGACTTCCACAAGATGGCAGACTAAACCCATTTTTTGGTGTTAGGTGTTTGAAACCATTTTTAACACACATGCTCGTGCTCTTAATTACTGTTAAAAATCTTTTTTGAAAAAAAAACTTTTTTGCTTTTTCTTTAGATGGGCGGTATCAAACCGAGAAATGCTCATAGCCCAGAACAGCTCCTTGGAATTTAAGCTACACAGGCTCTATTTTATTAGCTTGTTAATGGGTGGAACTACAAATCAACGAGAGGCATTACAATATGCGAAAAATTTTCAGCCATTTGCCCTGAATCATCAAAAAGGTGAGTCTAGAGTTAGCTGTTTTTAATGGTTGGAACAGGACCATGGCCGCCACTGGAATTTAAGTTTATCTTAACTAGATCTAATATACATTTGCTAATAAACTGAAACAATTGCAGATGATAAATCACTTACTAAAAAAAGCTTCTTGGCTGGCTCTAGAACAAAAGTAAAGCGTTAAAGCCTCTTAGTTGAAAAGTCAGAGAGAGACATTGCATTTTGGGGGATTCTACAGTAACCTAAGAGGAGACAGAGAAAACGTGAAGTATGCACTTGCATCCCCCCACCGTACTGCTGTTATGGCCACGACAGAGTGTCTGAAGGTGCAACAGGGTAGCAGCAGTTACTCCCAGGTGTCAGTGTAGAGGGACTGACTAGTTTTACAGCCAAAGATATGTGATGACCCCATTTATGACATTACTATTACTTCTCTAGATAATGGTAATTATACTATGCTGTGTATAAATTATAAGTTCAGTATTTAGTGCTTCCCTTTTCTTCTTCTTTTTCTCTGTGCTGTTTCTTTAATAGAAACCAAGCTTAAGTACCAGAATTTTAAAAGACATTGTCAGTTAGTTATTTTATGCCATGTCAGCTGGGGGAATTCTTGCCTTTTTCAATGTATTGCCTGACAGCTCTGTTTCAGGTGTGATCATCACACCTCCAAATTGCTTCTGCTTTTGTTTAGACATTCAGGTTTTGATGGGAAGCCTTGTGTACCTGAGACAAGGGATTGAGAACTCACCATATGTTCACCTGCTTGACGCAAACCAGTGGGCTGACATCTGTGACATCTTTACACGGGATGCCTGTGCCCTCCTGGGGCTCTCCGTGGAGTCCCCGCTCAGTGTCAGGTATGGAAATTGTCCTGTTATTGAAATGTGCGTTGCATTGGTTAGTTCTGCTTAATTTGTTGTCTAGTTCTTGATGTTTAAAGCTGAGAGAACATGTGTCTTTCTGAAGAAGAGTACAGTTGGTATTTCAAGAGATCGTCACAATTGGCAGTGACCTAGTTCTAAGTGTGGTCTGTGATCCTTTGGGGGGTCTCTGAGAGCCTTTTCCACTGTGTTCACGTTGTGGGGTAAACTGCTCCAGCCTTAGCACAGATCGGGGCAGTGGTCCCAAATCCCACAAGGACTGGCTGTATTCCTCATCCACCACACACTTGCAGATATTTTAATTTTACTTAAGACTGTTCTTGACAAAACGTTAAAAGTCACTCACTTTATTAAATGTCGACCTTTGAATGTACATCTTTTTAACATTCTGTGTGCCCAAATAGGAAGCTCAGATAAAGCACTTCAGCTCATGCCAAATCAGACAGTATGATGATCGTCTCAAGAAAAAGCATCTGTATAATGTTTGAGTTATGAGCTAAAAACTAGTTGCTTTTTTCCTGGAACACAGTTTTCACTTGAACACAGTTTTTGCTTTTACCTCTTAGAAGACAGACTATAGTTACTCAGACTCAGGTTTTTAGCAGATATGTATTCAGATGAATGAAGTAAGCTTGTCACGTCAGGGAAAGCAACTGGTGGTATCTTTTGCTCCGGTGGTAAAATTCAAGATTGTAAGCTAAAATAGAAAGTTGGGAAAACTTGAACCGACCACTGTAAGCTTGACAGTTCCCCAATGCTTAAAGACATTTCTGATGAGATTGGTGGTAATAATAATGAATTTGAATTTTTTGATATTGCATAATGAAATGTGCTAACACTTGGAAGATCAGTAAGATCTCACAAAATCATGCATGAGTAAAAGATTCATTCAGAGTCCGAGACCATTGGGTTTTAGTGGAGCAGGGTACGAAAAGTACAATGGCAAGGATTCAGATTCCACTTTCCAACTAACATTTAAAAAAACTAGTACTTGTTGGGACTTCCCTGGTGGTCCAGCGGTTAAGACTCCATGCTCCCAATGCAGCGGGGGGCTGGGTTCGATCCCTGGTCAGGGAACTAGATCCTGCATGCCACAACTAAAGATTCCACATGCTACAACTGAAGATCCTGCGTGCTGCAACCAAAGACCTGGGGCAGCTAAATTCAAAACAAAACAAAACTACTATTTGTTGAGTTTTAGTGTGGCATTAAAGAAGACTATCCACAGTTACCTGAAAAGGTGGTGTAAGTGCTACACATCTGTGTGAGGCTAGATTTCTTTCACTTACTTCAACCAAAAGAATACATTGCAACAGATTGAATGCAGAGGAAGTCGTAAGAACCCAGTTGTCTTCTGTTAAGCCAGACATTAGAAAGATTTGTAAAAACGTAAAACAATGCTGCTCTTCTCACAGGTTTACTTTTGGTTTGGAAAATACAGTTATTTTTTGTGAGACTGTTATTTATAACATGTTTTTTATTTTTAAGTGAATTAATCAATATTTTAATTCTCAGTTTTAATTTCTAATACAATAAATAATGATAGGTATAACCCACAAAATTAAATGCTCTTTGAGATCCTTAATGTTTAAGCCGGTAAAGGGGTCCTGAGATCCAAAAGGCTTAAGAACCACTTTTAAGAAATAACTTTTTGGGGACTTCCCTGGCGGTCCAGTGGTTAGGACTCTGCTTCCACTGCAGGGGGCGCAGGTTCGATCCCTGGTCGGGGAGCTAAGATCCTACATGTGCCTTGCTGCGCAGCCAAAAAAAAAAAAAAAGAACCTTTTTAGCTCTTCTATTTATTTGGCTCCTCCAGTGTTTTGAATCCCTGCTACGTGCCAGGCATTGTGTGAGACAAGAGATGAATAAGGCGCAGCCTGCATTCCACAGGGGCTCCACCTGAACGGAGGAGACAGACTCGTGCAGTTAACTGTAAGGTGTGGTGGGGCTGCAGGTCTGGTTCTCTGGGACAGACTCTGAAATGAGCGGAGACTCACGTGCAGGAAGTGTGCTGGGATCAGCTCCTGTGGGGAACGAAAGCAGCAGGGTCAGGCAGAGGGAGAAGCTGGACTGTGATCCAGTCTCACCAGAGGCCTCAGTCCACCCCTGCGGAGCTCTGGAGCTGCAGTGGCCTGTGGAGTTGTCCCAAATTGGTGCAACTTTTGTATCCTCAGGTGGAGCAGTCATCGAACGTGTCCCTGGTCAGGTCGCTTTCTCCAAATGAGGACAGTCCTGAAGGGGACTCAGTGGAGAGCTGACCGCCAGCACTTCTAGATGAGAAAGGTGCTTCTGCCCTGTACAGGGGTGATCTGGGTCTGGAAGGAACTGTGAAAGAAAATGTTTCAGAGTGTCATTAATGTTAAGAATGCCATTAATGGACTTCCCTGGTGGCGCAGTAGTTGAGAATCCGCCTGCCAGCGCAGGGGACACGGGTTCGAGCCCTGGTCCAGGAAGATGCCACATGCCGCGGAGCAACTAAGCCTGTGCACCACAACTACTGAGCCTGCACTCTAGAGCTCGCGAGCCACAACTACTGAAGCCCACGTGCCACAACTACTGAAGCCCACGTGCCACAACTACTGAAGCCTGCGTGCCTAGAGCCCGTGCTCCGCAACAAGAGAAGCCACTGCAGTGAGAAGCCCAGCCACTGCAATGAAGAGTAGCCCCTGCTCGCCCCAACTAGAGAAAGCCCACGCACAGCAACAAAGACCCAATGCAGCCAAAAATAAAATAAAATAAAATAATTTAAAAAAAAAGAATGCCATTAATGACTGGTAGGCAGAGCTTATTAAATCTGGTGGTTTTGTAAACTAAGACTGTGTGTGTGCGTGCACGCACGCAAAATAGGGGGCTTTGTAATGCTTTGAATCCAATGGCCAGGGTCCTCTGCACATAGCACGGAGTCTGGAGGAGTTGACGTTTCCTAGGACCAAGCTTTCTGACACCTGGCCTGGCATTAACATTTCCTCTTCTGCCTTCCCAGTTTCTCAGCAGGTTGTGTGGCACTGCCAGCTTTAATTAATATCAAAGCTGTGATCGAACAGAGGCAGTGCACTGGAGTTTGGAACCAGAAAGATGAATTACCTGTGAGTGCCATTTTCTGTTAGTTATTACCTCTCCTGTCATTAGAAGAACGTGGATGTTAAGGATTTTAAATGCCTGTCTTGCCTTTTAGTCAGGGAACATTACTGTAGCCTTTTGACAGGGGTTCTTTTATGTGTATGTAGACATGATTAAACAGTAGAAGTGGGGAGCTAGTACATTTTGGAGGCGCTGGAAGATCTTTCTTACCATTTTGACTTAGAGTTGCAGTGACAGCTAATGAAGGAAAGCATCAGAAGTGGGGAGGGTGGATATACTGTAGCATGTGGTATGTTCTAAGTGCAGGTGCTAAACCACTCATACTGTGAGCTTTTTAAAATATGAAAGCAGTGAGTCCACTTGATTTAGTTTTGTCTGGAACGTTGATATTTATGAGATCATGGGCTTGTGCTGGTTATATTTTTCTAATACCAATTAAAATAAGTGTATAGCTGTTAAAGGTCGTCGCAGTGACATCTGCGGTCATCAGTGGCCCTCCCGTGCTGTGTGTCCACCGTTGTCATGGACTGGGCCATGGTTTTAAACATCTGCTCCAGTCACTTGCCAGCTCTGTAACTTCTCAAAGCAGTAGTTTGTCCGTCTCTGAAATGGGGACCGTCCTTCTCTTTATGGGGCTATTAAAGGCTGGAGGTAACAGAGGGATGCTTAGAATAATATAGGACACATAGTAGGTAGTCAGGTTTTGTTGCCGTAGTAGTTATGACATGGAGCAATAACAAAGGTCATCGTGTGTGTATGTTTCCATCAGGCCTCTGACAGTAGGCACTGAAACTTTGACGGGAATTATCATTCCTGTCTTGACTTGGTCACAGATCCTAAAGGGCCAAAATATGCATTTGGCATTTTTGCTTTTTTTCTGCCACCCCTGTGCGCAGGTTTATCTGCAATTACCCTGTTCTTCCAGCTGGTAACTGTCAGTTGGTTGCCCCAGCTTCTCAGAGATCTGTCCTGATTAAAGGCGCAGGTGCACTGCCAGTCCTGAGCGTGGTCGGGACACGAGCAGGACCCTGCATGGCTGCTGCTCATCTGAGCAAGTGAAACGAACTTGAGTCTTCACTCGCTTTGCTGAGGCAGGTGCCTGCAAGAACCTGGCAGTTTCCCAGGTGTATTGTCAGTATCTTTGACACTTGCGCACTAGAGCAAAGCACACTGAAATCTGAATTCACCCAAAGCCTGTGTGTCAGGGTGATAAAACAGTTGCGGGGAGGGCGGTGGGGGGGATGATCTGGTCATTTTTTCTCAGGATTATTGTTACCCTTTGCCGCCTTTCTTGAAAGAATCTGAGCAATAGACTCTTATGTTGATACAGCCATTTTAGGTTTAAAAGGAAGGAAAACAGTAAGAACTCATGTTTGTGGAGCCTCTGTGCTGTGCTAACCACTATGCTAAGGTGGTTTCATAGCGTTTGTTTTGTTCACTGCAAAGAGAGAGAGCTGATACAAGTGCTGTGAGCTCAGATGGATGGGCTGTGAATTCTCCTGCTGAACTTTAATTTAAAGCCCTTGTTTCAGGTAGTTTCTCTGGACAGTTACACATAAAACATGGAAAAGATCTGGATCTGAAGCCCACACAGCAGTAAACAATGTTTAGTCTGCCTTTAAAGGAATTATCACGCTGAATTGTATCACCTAGCTAAGGGTGCTGTAAAAACAGTCAGGAGTCTCGCGGGTTTACTCTTCGATATTTGCTGATGGATTTTCAAGAGTATTTGACTTCTAGAGTGTTGCCTTGCCTTTGACTCTTGCTCTCAGGCAGCAGAATTTGGTTTGATACGTAGTGTTAAAAATAATTTAGAATTGTGAGGTAATACTTTGAATCCCAAAGACTGTCCATCTTTGGTTAGTTTAGAAGAGTGCTGTAAAAAGTTACCTTCAGATGAGTAGGTTTGATAAATGTTCTTTGCTGCAGAGTACGTACTGACATGTGGATGGTTTTCTGTAATATAACTTGAGCCTTTTACCTTTTTTTAAAAACAGATTGAAGTGGACCTTGGTAAAAAGTGCTGGTATCACTCAATATTTGCCTGTCCTATTCTTCGTCAGCAAACCACAGATAACAATCCACCCATGAAATTGGTCTGTGGTCACATTATATCAAGAGATGCCCTGAATAAAATGTTTAATGGTAGCAAGTAAGTGTCTGACTTTTTCAGTGGCAGTAAAAAAAAAAAAAAAGAAAGAAACAAATACTCTTTTGGAACTTAGTGGGAAGATAAGTAACAAGGATAAATAAATGTAGCTAGAATTTAGAAAGAAATAGATTTCTTAACTACTTATTTAGTTTAGTGGGTGGTATCTTTTCTCAGTCTTTATTAGTCTTTGTTCATGAATTTATTGATTAGATTTATAACCGTGATCTTTAACTCTTAACTTTTTGGGTGGGTGGTACATTGTCAGCCCAGCCCTTCCCCTCCCTTTTACACAAATGGTAGCATACTATATACACTGTTCTGAACTTTGCTTTTTTTCACTTAGTGATACATCTTGGAGATTTTTTTCTGGTGTAGAAAGAGCCCTCATTCTTTTTTAAAGCTGTAGATTATTCTGTCCTATGGAAATGTGATAATTTATTTAACCAGCTCCCTGATGATGAACATTTAACTTTTGTTACTATAAAGTGAATTACCGTATCTATATGTGATTTATAAATTTGTAGAATTGTAATTCAACAGGTATATACATTTATAATTTCTATACATAATGAACCCAAACTTAAAAATACAGTCTCAAAACCCTATTTCTAGCTAAGGCAGCTAGAAAATTTCTCATTGGAGTTCATTTCAGACCCATTATGGTGAAGTCTTTCTTTTAAGAGAAGGCCCTGGAGCAGTTCATGTTCTTCCCAGAAACCCTGGGAGTGCAGGTAGGTGGTGACTTGAAGCCAGAGCTTGGTCTTGGTTCAGACCATGTTGGTTTCACGTGCCACTGCAGGGTATTGTGTGCCACGCCAGGGCACGTAGGCGGCTCTGGGTAGGCTGCATGCCTTGTAGGCTTAGCAGCTGGCATCAGGTTTGCTGCATGTGAGTGGATTGTGACACCAGTACCTCTGAAAGTCATTTTGAGATAGGTATAAGCTAAACCTTGGAGAAGAAAAATTGGATTTACTTCTGAAACCCCTAAAGCAATTTTCAGAACAGTTGTCTTTGTTTTCAAAATAGTTTTCACTGATTTCCACTGAAGAAGAGCCTTGGAGTTTAACGTCTGGCTTGGATGGTGTTTCTTTGTGACCCTTCAAAGCTTGGCTGTTACATTAAGGGAAAGCACAGTTAATCCTCAAAGCAAAAAACAGACGTGTGTGTGTGTGTGTGTGTGTGTGTGTAATTGTTAAAGACTCTATAACTAGATAAAAATTGAATGCTCAGTACTGATCCTGTTCCTTGATTTAATGTTTTCTTTCTTGTCTTTAGATTAAAATGTCCATATTGTCCAATGGAACAAAGTCCAGGGGATGCCAAACAGATATTTTTCTGAAGAAATAACTTTAGTTTGCAATTTGTAAGTGAAACTGAATCGAGAGAACGTTCCATTTAATGCAGCTAACCAAGGACTCCCATGTTTATATAAGCTAATGCTCCGGAAACTTTGCCAACATTTTAGTGTATACACACTGAGGGGAGTGCTCCAGATGAATATTATCATAGGGCTTTATTATATTCTTGGTCTTCATTTCTGATCAAGTAAATACACCAGCAGTTGTCATTCAATGCAGGTTTTTGTACTTAATTATATGGTGATTTTTTTACTTTTTAAGAGCAGAAACAGAAATTTACCTTCCTGCCATGTGTTTAATATCTCTCCTGCTTTTACTTTTGTCATTCTCCTGATAACTGTAAGCCTTGAGAATGTTTGTGAAAAAGTTTTATTTCCTGTTATGTGTACATAATTAAATGAAAATTCTTCAGAAAAAGTTTGAAAAACTGAATTGTGGTTATGAAACTAATTTGCAGGGGTTTTTTTGCTTAAGGAAGAGAGCTGTGATAGATTCCAAATTTGCTTTTTGATGTTTTCCTCTGCTCCAGCTCTCACCAAGTAGTCAGCAGACCTGCATCTGAGGTCTGCTTGTAGCCCCAGCAGGCTGCCTGTTATAAAATTCCATCACCAATTTATTAGCAGGTTGGTGTGAGCAGTCTTCCACTAGAACAGAGTGGAAGCAGAACTATTGTTTCTTTGCTTTTATTGCCAAGAGGTGCTTGTTTTAAAAGAGTGTTCAATAAAACAAAATTGTGAAGTTAGAAGTGTTCTTAAGTTGATATTTGCTCTCTTGGTCTTGGTAGCCCTCTTCTCTCAAATCTGCTTTCAGGACTTGGCTGTTTATATTGCGTCTGTATATCATTGCAGGCACAGTGTTGCGTGTATGTGTATATATATATATATATATATATATATATATATATATATATATATATATATGTGTGTGTGTGTGTGTATATATATATGTGCACCAGCATCAAACATTGTGTATCTGGAGGGGAAGAAGCATGTTCCAGTCCTAAAATGCAGTTACCAGACTCATCACTTTCAACCCTTAAACTTAGAAGCTAACAGATTTTCTGTAGTGCAGAATATGTTCATTGCTGTTTTTATATTTGAATAGTATATTGTTCAATGCCTCTCTTCTGCAAAGCATATCATCTCACTGACTGTGAATCTGTATATTATTCTAATGGATACAGATAATGATCTTTTCTCTTGTGAGGTATCTTCATTTAATGCACTGTCCAGAAATAGCCATGCGTAAGAGTCTTTCTCTGGATGCTGAACTACGTGGAAAAGACTTCTGTGGACATAATTCTGACTTAAACCCATGAAGTTACTTCATTTTGAGAAGAATGTCATATGGAAATCACCAAATACTTTGCAACTCTGTGTCGTCTGACATGGAACTGAATACCAATAGAGGAAAACTTTCATGAGAAAATGAAGAAAGAAGAAAACACAGAAGCAAAGAGAAACGTGACGCTTCACATTTTAAACTGCAGATTGACTTCGTTTGCGGGGGAGGGAGATACCAGATTTGGTGCTAAGTTAATTGGAAACGGGCAGCATTTGCTGTAGTGTATCCTAGCCTGGCTGGTTTATCCTGAAACGTTCACCTGAGGGAACGGGGATTTGTTTGTAAAGGAAAGGGGTACTGCTTGATTGCTGTGTGTGATCAGGCTGATGGCAGGAGGTACTGTGTGCTGGGGGGCTTAGCCAGGGATCGATTGGCCTGCCGAGCCGCTCGCCGTGCCCAGCCTCCGGCTCAGCCTCATGGCTTTCCTGTTGGCACCCTCTGTCCACTAACACAGTGAAGGAAAGGAGCAGAGAGAAGCTCCTTGGACTCCAGGAGAAGGTAGAGAACTCCAGGCGACACTCTGGCCGAGGATGTAAAATTGCTTTATTATGTATTTTTTCCTTTGAATGAAACCCAGAGTGTCTTTTTTTTTTTTTACCTTTTTCTCACTAGGCCAGATGTAGTTTTAGTTTTAGTTACAACTTACTCTCACCTTTCCACCTCAAATACCTGCACAACATTTAGGCTTTACATAAGGTTGGGACAATACAGACATTGCTCCAGAGGCTGGTGGTAAATGTCTATTGGCGGCCAGACACTTCACACAGCTGGCTCAGGCCAGTTTCAAGGAGAAAATCAGGAGAGAGCTCTGCTTTGTCCCTCTCCCCGTGTTGGAAATCCTGTTGACAGTTTTCTGTGCAGCTCATGAAACTTTAGAAAGAATATGCTTTAATGGAAGCATTGGATTTTACAGCTTCCTGTGCAAGGTCCTTGTGGTCCCACTGGGCAGGGTTAGGGCCAAAAATTTGAAACTCTATTGATCTGACAATTTAACGTGCAAATGATGTCTTCTAACCTTCTTTAATTAAATGCATGGACTTCAAATTCACTGGTGACTAAATGTGACGGAGAGGTGGATTTGAAGAGGCCAGACCTTAACCAAAGATGCTGAAATACAACGTGCTGTCCTTTCTACTCTAGAAACACCTTCACCAGTGGTGTCAGGACCATGTCATTACTGAGGCCGTCAGTCAGCTGTGCGGGAGGATGCGCTTCGTCGCTCTCTGCTTCCTCCTGCAAAAGGTCGTGGAAAAGAGCCAAGGTTTTTACAGTCAGACTAGTTATGTCCATTGAAAACAGAATTTCAGAGTGGTTTCTTAAATTTCTTTAGGAAACCATTTCCATTTACCAGTCATGGACAGAGGCCATGGGACTATGCTAAACCAGTAAAACCTGATCAGATTCTTAGATTCTGATTTAGAGCATCTGTGCTTTCAAGTACCATCTGAAGTGCAGTGGCTAAGGTTGTCTTTTGATCTTTTTTTCTCCTTTGTGTGATCATCACAAATGCCATTTCTGTTGCTTTAGTGGTGATTCTAAGATACTTCTAATACATAAATGAACGGGTATTGGTGCCTCTTGATTTTTAAAATTTTGAAGAAAAGAGCCACCTCATATTCATAGGGTGTGTGAGTATTTTGTGGGTGAATGAGCCTTTGATTGAAACTAAGGAGATTATGAAGTAAATCTTTTGTTTTGATTTTTGTGTAGCAGCTGATGTATACCGAGACACTAAACCCCACGCCACATTTTGTGGGGGAATGAGGATCCTTTTTTCTCTCCAGGTAGTCCCACAGGTTATGCAGTTTCAGTTCAGTATATTTTACGCTGTGAGTTATTTTCCACCTCGGTGGTTTCAGCCTTTGGGACAGTAGATACTGCAAAAACCGGGAACTCTTGGTTTATCTGCACAAGACAAGCTGCTGGTAGACATTAGCCCTCTGGTTTTCCAGCTCAACCTCTGATTAAGTGGATTGACGGTCAGGCTGGCCAGTCTACTTAGTCAGCTGACTCAGGTTATTTTCAGGGAAGGCATGGAGGCATGTTTGGTTAATTTCATCACTAGGATGTGTAAGGTGAAGACACAGACCAAATACCTTTAATTACTTAACTCTTCGTACATTGTCTTTGGTAACACCAGCATGCTCTGGTCTTGGGGGGATGTTAGCAAGGAACACAACAGAAGGTTCAGTGCTTCGAAAGCCCGTCCAGCTGTGGCAGGTTTTATGTAGCACGGTGGTGTTTACCATAAGCAGGTACAAACTTCATGAACTGTTCTTAACGATAATTGAATAGATACCAAAAATGGAATGACAAGTGTATTTTAATAGCAGATGAGGCAATTAGTTTTAGGGCGAGTTTTTCCGCTGTTGATTCTACTTCAAGACGTAGGGAGAGAAAACAGTTTCGTTTTCAAGACATTTCCCTCTACAGTTTGATACTGTAGTGAGCATATGCTTCACTTACTTCCAAAGAGGCAGAAGCAGCTGGAACTGGCTTATAGCACATGCTTTGTTTCACGTTATGGGTGATGACCTACACTCTTATTTTAATGTTCTCCAGCAAGGCAGATGTGGGGCTCACGAGGACTTAGTGCCTGATCTTTTCTTTGGGGAAGGGGTGGGAGTGAATGTATCGGGGATGGGAGGGAAGCTAAGAGAAGAAAATGGGAGCGTGAATGAGTGTGCATGTGTCTGAAATTCACCATTACCCCCACCTGTGTCTAGCAAGGAACAGGTATTTAATGTATTTTGCTCCTGACTGCAGTGTGCATGTATTTTTTTGCCCTCCTCCATGTTTTCTAGACTTATACTAAAAGGATTCATCAAATCATCTTGTTCAGATGGCTCAGGATTGTATTTCTTTTGCTTACCCTGTGCTCTTGGGTTCTATAGTATTTCTATAATTATGTAACAATAGTGTTGCACTGTAATCTATCATATAGAGCTATATGTATGGAAAATTTTGATCAGTTTTTTTAAGAAATGTATTCTGTTTGCAAAGGCACAATAAAGTTGCATCTTATAGACTATAGGCAATAAAGCTAACAATAAACCTTATTTAACACAAACCATATTCACATTCTCTGTTCATTTGATCTTGAGAAAAGTCTAGCATATCCAGTAGTTTCAGGGATATCATTTTAACTTAAAAGGTTCTGATATATTTAATTTATAAATTTCAGACTGATATAATAGAGTTTTGGAAAACTATAAGAAATGCTTTGTTAATGTGTGTATTCCTATGTAAAACACATGGCTTCTCCTGTGTATATTTTTAAAAATTAAAAAGAAATGCACATTTGAAAAGTGTTTTGTGGAACCAGTCTGTATAAATGTGACAGGTGCCAGAGGTAGGAGGGAGGGAGTATGGAGGTAAGAGAACATCGCTGTCTGTATTTGCTGAGGGTCTGCATGTGAAGAATTTAAGCAGATATCTTTGTCACCATCTCATCCTGTTTCTGGGCCACCGGCAGTGTGAGAAGAGAAGGTGGCTGGGCACTGTCCCCAGTTTCTAAGGGGGGAATCGAGTTAATGTTTACAGGTTCCTGCCCCTCATACTCATCCTGTGCGTGCCTGGGACCCTCTGACCAAGTGAATAGTGTGTGACCGGGAAGAGGGGCCCGGAAACAGCTCTGCCCAGGCTGCTGGTGGAGTGGGGCGTGAACACCCAGCTTTGCCGAGGAGGAACAGAGGACGAATGGTCTCGTCATACACCGTGACACACTAAGGTGGTAGAGACCAAGGATCTGTTTGTGCTGCTTCTGTATGTTTTCTCAGAGAGAGAGACTCATCAGAACTATACGTTTAATGCTTATGTGTGGTGCGCTCTGATATTTTTTATTATTTGGTTAATGCTCGTCAAAACAATTGATTTCATGACTCTCTAAGGGGTCGGGATCCACTGTTTAAAAAAGGCTTGCATTGGGAATTCCCTGGCGGTCCAGTGGTCAGGATTCTGCGCTTTCAAGGCTGAGGGCCAAGAAGCCGTGAGGTCCGGCATGAAGGGATGCGTGCATGCATGGATGGATGGATAGATGGATGGGTGGTTAGGCAAGCCAGCCAGCCTTGCATTAATGGACGATAGTGTAATGATCCAGTCACAAAACTTCACTGAAATCTCCTGTCAATATATATGATAGAAAGTATTTTTTCTTTTTCCAAAAACCTTTTCCTTGCAGCGGGGTGTTACGCTCCCGTGAGCCTTCCACGCTAGCAAATGTAATAATTCTGAACATTAGAAGCACTGCCTAAGCAAGGGCTCACGTGTGTCAGGGAATTTTGTACCTCCTTAGCTATGCTTCCTTCCAGCTTAGAAAAGTGCAGAGTGCTTCAAGCTAAATACTGGCTTGTGCGATAGAATCCATTAGTAACTTAAGCAGTTGTGTGCCTGTTAAATGCAGAAAGTATTTAACATATCATGGAATGGCATCTTCAGTCATTCAACATGGAATTTTTTTTTTTAAGTGCCAGGCACTGGGAGGAAGCAAGTTCCTGGGCCTCCAGGAGCTTATGGACTGCTGGTAGGTGCAGAAAAGTAGAAAAGTACAAAGACCCTGTAGTGAGGTTAATTCCCACCAGTGACCTAGCTACTGGAGGAAGATGGGAGAGAAGAGAAAGGAGAGATGTAATGATTTATGTGTGTGTTGGGGGGGGGGGTTGGCTGCACCCCGCAGCTTGCGGGAATCTTAGTTCCCTAACCAGGGATCGAACCCGCGCCCTCGGCAGTGAAAGCGTGAAGTCCTAACCACTGGACCGCCAGGAAATTTCCTGATTTGTGTGTCTTTAAGGTCCACTCTGGCCACAGTGGTCTGAAAGGTGGTTGGGGAGAGGAGGAGTTTAGACCCTGGGAGGCCAGTACAGTAGGTAATGAAGCTGAGTAAGTTTCTCTCGAGCACTCTAGGTTCCGGGAGGAGAGTGGTGAACAAGACAGACTTGGTCTCTGCCCTCAGCGAGGGTGATCTGAGAGAAGTGTGACGAGAGCGCAGCGAGGTGGCGCTTTTGTCACACAGTGCTCCGAAATCTTTCGTAATATATAGAGGCATTGGAGCGTCTTGTCTCTCAAGCCAATGGGACTCCTCGCTCTGGTATTCTAGAAGATATTCCCATTTCTTTCTATTGTCCCCAGTTTCTAGGTGAGTTTCTAACTTCTCCACACTCTGCTACTTATACTGGTCCCCTACACTATGGGGGTTGTGTAGTGATATGCCAGTCTCCCGTTGGGACTGGTCTTTTTTTTTTTTTTGCGGTACGCGGGCCTCTCACTGCTGTGGCCTCTCCCGTTGCGGAGCACAGGCTCCGGACGCGCAGGCTCAGCGGCCATGGCTCACGGGCCCAGCCGCTCCGCGGCATGTGGGATCTTCCCGGACCCGGGCACGAACCCGCGTCCCCTGCATCGGCAGGCGGACTCTCAACCACTGCGCCACCGGGGAAGCCCGGGACTGGTCTTTTTACTCCGTCTGAAGACTGCATTCAGCCACAGAGCAAGTGCTGCCCTTCAAATGAAGGTCTTTGGTGTCCTTTCCCCTCTGAAGCAAAGATGTACCTTAAAAGGAAACACGTTATTTGTTAGCGTTCAAGACTGTTTCGGGAGCTTTCCCCTTTTGATCAGGTTAGAAATGCATTTTAGGTTTCCTATCATTCAACACAAGACTGTTGCTTTTAGTTATTTTAGATTAGGGAGCTAGTCAGCCCTACAGAGGAATTTCACAGGAAATTATTACATTGTCGTGAAAGTTTTGACAGGTGGTTCTGGAAATCTGGGCTGAGGGTCGTGTCTGTGCTAGTGTGTATCAGTTAGCACCATGTGTGCTGCAGGCAGTCTGGGGTATGTGTGGTGGCTTCACGGTATCAGGGGACCCAGGCTCCTGTCATTCTGCTCCACAGCCTTGACGTGTGGCCTCAGTTTCACCTCTGATCATATCTGTGTTCCAGGCAGGAAGGAGGAGGAGAGGAGTGGGGAAAGAACAGGCTTCCAGCTGAGTTAGCCCCTTTGAAGTCTTTCCTGGAAGCTCTATGCAGTGACTTACTAGCCACGTTTGGCTGCAAGGAAGTCTGGGAAATGTAGTCTTTGAGCCTGGCACATCGTCACCTATAATAAAATGAAAGTTCTGTTGGTAAGGAAGAAGGGGAGAATGGTTGTTAGAAAGGCAGCCTGCAGTCTCTGCCACACTTAACCATGTATTTCAGCCAGGAAACAGGTGAAATTTGAGTCACAGAATGGACTTAAGTCATCAGCACCAGTAGTCAATGCTTTCACCTGCCCTGAGATACTGGACAAATGAGGAGTTAGCTATCAGTGCTTTTCACTGACAGTACGTCTCCTTGAGCTGCATTTCTTGGCCCCTGGTGGTATTCAGAAGCAGCAACCTCGCCCTAACTTCCGACAGAACCCCTGTTCTAGTCTTGTTCTAGAACATTCTTCCCATTTGTTGAATTTCAGAGCAGGTGGTGCCCTTTGTTTTCTACCTTGGGCTGCATAGGTAAAAAAAAGTACATTTGGTTTTGAGATGCTTTTAGACTTTTAGAGAATTTTTAAGTGCTCTACAGGCAGACCTTGTTTAATTGCACTTCAATTTATTGTGCTTCACAGAGACAGTGTTTTTTACAAATTGAAGGTTTGTGACAACTCTGTGTTGAGCAAATCTATTGGTGCTGTTTTTCCAACAACATTTGCTTACTTCATGTCTCTGTCACACTTTGGTAACGCTAGCAATATTTCAAACTTTTTCACTATTTTTTGCGTTACGGTGGTCTGTGATCAGTAATCTATGATGTTACTGCTACGACTTGCTGAAGGCTCAGATGATGGTTAATACTTTTTAGCAATAAAGTTTTTACAGTTAAGGTATGTGCATTTGTTTAGACATAAAGCTACTGTACACTTAACAGACTACAGTATAGTATAAACATAACTTTTATATGCACTGGGAAACCAGAAAATTCGAGTGATTTACTTTATTGTGATACTTGCTTTGTTGCAGTGGTCTAGAACCAAACCCACAACATTTCTGAGGTTTGCCTGTATTTGCCTAATTTTAAAATTAAAAACAGACTGTAAAATATTCAATCTAGCAAAGCAGTTATGAGTTTGGGCCATGGGATTAGACCTGGGTTCAAATCCCGATCCCACCAGATTCTAGTTGTAGAATCTTGGGCAAGTGGTAGAAGCTTCCTATCTATGCCTTAGTTTACTCACCTGTAAAGTAGAATAAAAGTTCCTACCTCATGGCTTTGATGAGGCCTTGAATGAGATACCTGGCCCACGGTGAGTGCTGAGTAACCGGTAGCTATCATTTCGTTAAGTCAATGAAACATAAGACTGATGACATATGCGGGTCACAGCCAGCTCAGAGAGAGCAGAAAAGGGGAATTTGTAACTGGCGTGCGAAGGTGAGATAGGCCTGCAGGGATGGGGCCTTCAGTAGATGCTGAGATGACCAACGGTCGGGCATATCCTTTTCCCACTCTGCTGGCTTCAGCCAACTGTTCTACTCTCCTGTGCAGTGGACAGGCACAGCCCCCACCAGCACAGGGAGGGTGGTGGCACTCAGGATGCCAGGCTGAAGGGAGCTTCACATCACACCGTGCAGAGGCCACGTCCATCTGGGACTGAGCTCTTGTGAGATTTGTATGAAGGGCTGTCTTCCGCACACAGGGGTGGAGATCCTTGGGTATACTAGCCCGTGGATCCCTCAGGAATGACTATCGTGTACCCCTTTTTGCAATAGAAATTGGAAGAATCAGACACACGAGTGGCTGCATTCAGAGTGTAATTGGTACAACAGTAGTTTTGAGAAATTCAGTACAAGTTCATTTTTTCAGTATACATTTGTTACTATGTTCCAGGACCTGTTCTAGGCACTTGGAAGATACATAAAAACATGTGTGTTCTTGCCAAGAACCTTTTGAGATAGAGACTATTGTTACCCTCATTTTACAAGTGGGGAAACTGAGGTATTGAGACGTCGTCATTTGCTGGAGAACACACAGTTAATAAGTAGCAGAGCCAGGAAGCTGCTTTCAGAGCCTCTACGTGTAACCTAATCTCAGGCTATCATGGCCTCCTGCAGCTCCCTTTGGTGGAGAGGCGCTGCTCAAACCTGCTTTTCGGAGCAGGTTAAGAAGTACCTGTCCCTACCTGTTGTAAAATCGTGTGCAGGAAGGATTTGTATACAGGCCCAGGGCAGAAGGGAGGGACAGCTTCTTGCTGGTTAAAAAAAAAAGAGAGAGCCTTTCCCTGAGCCACTTGTTGTTGAAGAGTCATGGGGGATTTCCAAGCGTATGGTGGGCTCTCTTAAAAACAGTTTAAAAGCTGGAGAAAGAAACGACCAATTTCTCTGTTTTTTTCTTCCACAAATAGGATACATTTTGTTAAGAGAACGCATGTTTGTTTAATGAACCGCACTGAGGCTGGATTCTGGCCAGCTGATAAACAAGTGTACTGCCTAGTACAGAAGTCATTTCTCTAGTTCCTGTTTTTCAGGGTCCAAACACGTGCTGTGGGCATCTTTCACATAGGAGAACTTGTAAACCCAGAGCTTCAGGCTAGAGATTGGCAAGCAAAATACGACTGTTGGACCTGAGGCCTTCGGCTTTGAACTGCAGGTGTAGAACAAGCAGGCTGGATGTCTGTGGTCTCCGGAGAGCCCCGAGCCTAGATTCGCAGCCCACCCCTAGCATGCTTTAGGCCTCGTGGTCTGCAGACTGGCATTCTATTTTCTTCCTGGTCTCGAGGGCCAACTCTAATGAATGCTTTTTCCTATGTTGATGTTTTTAATCTCCAAAATGTTGTTTACCATCTTATTTGTGGTAAGTGAAACCCTTTTGTAGGGGGTATGAAAAAAAAAATCAGTAAGTATTATATTTAACCCTCTCTGGAGCCTCCCTAGTATGGCTTCCCGTACACCTGAGCTGCAGGTTAGAGCTCTTTTCCTGTCCCTTCGCCCTGGCTCAGATTCTCTGACATTGGTACTCCACGGCCATCCTCTCAAGTTAGTCACATGAGGACAGCCATCCTTACAAGTTTCTGCCATGAGGAGAGGAGTGCCCTTTGTGGGATGCTTCTCTCCTCACCTCTTTCAGGGAACCCAGAGACGGCCCAGAGCCTGGCAGCCGCTCCAAGCTGGGCCTCAGTCCCTGGGGTGCCCCCCCACAGCCCTGGTCTGGTTAGCTTGATACGTTCAGGAGGAGGGGTCAAGAACCAGATTTTGTCTCAAAGGAACTTTCTCAGCTTTCATTTCTGCTTTCCCACACTCGGGATACTTTCTCTTCTAGGATTTTGTTCTCTAAAAGTAGACTGGGGCTTCCCTGGTGGCGCAGTGGTTGAGGGTCTGCCTGCCAATGCAGGGGACACGGGTTCGAGCCCTGGTCTGGGAAGATCCCACATGCCGCGGAGCAACTGGGCCCGTGAGCCACAACTGCTGAGCCCGCGCGTCTGGAGCCTGTGCTCCGCAACAAGAGAGGCCGCGGTAGTGAGAGGCCCGCGCACTGCAATGAAGAGTGGCCCCCGCTTGCCACAACTAGAGAAAGCCCTCGCACAGAAACGAAGACCCAACACAGCCATAAAAAAATAAATAAATAAATTTTAAAACCTTTAAAAAAACTGACATTTCATTACCCTTAATTCTGTCATAAAGTTCTATATTTTAAAAAAAAAAAGTAGACTGTTTTTAAAAGTTAAGGCTGTGGAAGGCAGTTTCTGGGGGGCAGGGAAAGTTCTATTTCTGCCCTGGTGCTGGCTATGCGAGTATTCATTTAATAACGACTTGGATCTGTATGCTTAACGACTTGTGCACTTTTCAGTATGTATATTTTACCTGAACAACAGAAATGAAGATTTTGTGATTTATTATGAGAGGAGTATCAGCTCTTCTGCTGCCAAGAAAGCACAAAAGGAAGGAAGATGATACAACAAGAGAGGAATCCATTTCAATTGATGTGAAAATGGGGGGGGGTCCAAGGTGAAAGTGGGCAGTGATCCAATAATTTTAGGTATTCCTCCTAAAGATGTGTGCAGCATTTTAGTAGTGTTTGTTATTATAGCAGTGGAAAATTGAAAACAATTAAATGTCAAGTCATAGTTAAGTGATGGCACAACCAAAAATGGAATGAGATTTTGCTATTATAAGTTTGCCATAGAACTTCCCTGGTGGTCCAGTGGTTAAGAATCCGCCTTCCAATGCAGGGGATGTGGGTTCGATCCCTGGTCGGAGAACTAACATCCCGCATGCCGTGGGGCAGCTAAGCCTGTGCACCACAACTACTGAACCCGCGCGCTCTAGAGCCCGCGTGCTGCAACTAGAGAGAAGCCCACACGCCGCAACGAAAGATCCCGCATGCCGCAACGAAGATCTCACGTGCTGCAACTAAGACCCGATGCAGCCAAGTAATAAAAAAAGAGTTTGCCATAAATGTTTGTTTATTAAAGCCACTTATAAAAGCATAGTGCAATCCCATTTTTAAAAAGTATATATTTTATATATATGCATAGAAAATAATCAGGAAGAATGTACACCATAATATTAACAATGGATTATTCCTGAGGTAAAGAATTATGGGGGATTCTTATTACCTTATCTATTTAAGTCTTTTCTTCCAATGAGCATGCATTTCTTCTACAACATGGTAAGAGAGGAAATGCGTGTGTAGGGCTGCAGTTTGGGCTCTTAGCTTCCTCACCAGAGTCTGTCTGCTACGTTCCCACATCTGCTGGTCCGGGGGAGGCCAGGGCCTGTACCAGCTGCTGTCACCATTCTGCCTTTACAAACTATAAAAACTCACCGATGATCCCAGGAGCATGTTCAAATACAAAATCTCAAGTTTAGAGAGAGCTGACTTCCATTCAGCTTTCCTGATGCTCAAATCGTGTTTGCAAAGGGCAGCCTCTCCTCTTTCATGGGTCCTTCTGCAGCGCAAGGGCTGGGAGAACCATCCTGCCTCCACTTTGGGATTTCACAGAGGTTTTCTTCAGAGGCCTAGTTGTTCATTTTCCAGGATTCAGTTCACCCCTTCCACTTTATTTGAGGAATTCCTGTCATCTGTATTGTCTCACGCTTAATTATTAAAAGGTCTGATCCTGTTCAGCTACATCATAGAACTCTGTCAAGTTCTCTTGTCTTATTTCATTACCTCCTCGGGGCTCTGGGCGCAGTAATGGGTCTATCACAGGTGCTCAAAAAAATCACTTGTGGGCTTCCCTGATGGCGCAGTGGTTGAGAGTCCGCCTGCCGATGCAGGGGATGTGGGTTTGTGCCCCGGTCTGGGAAGATCCCACATGCCGCGGAGCGGCTGGGCCCGTGAGCCATGGCCGCTGAGCCTGCGCGTCCGGAGCCTGTGCTCCGCAACGGGAGAGGCCACAACAGTGAGAGGCCCGCGTACTGCAAAAAAAAAGGAAAAAAAAAAAAAAATCACTTGTTCTCTTGAGGCTTGAGACACAGCTCCCCATTCTGAGACAGAGGCCTCCGGAAGAGAGACCTGGACTGTGTGGAGGTCGAGCCCTGAGCCCTGCTGGGACTCTGATACAGCTGCTGCCCATCTCTGGGCTTCAGCCTCCTCCTTTGTAAAATGGCTGGGGAAGAGGTTGGGGCTGAGTGGGTGCCGAGGCCCCCGCCAGCCCTCACAGCCTGCTTCCGAGAACACAGCTTGCGGTAGCTCTGGCCTACCTCCCCTTTACCCCAATATGGGAGCACAACGGTATTATAACCCTTGCGGTGTACCCTAGACATGGTAGAGTCTCGTTTTGTGTCAATCAAAGTAAACACGTAAAGAAAAAGTTAACTCTTCCCACCCCACCCCCAGGAAAACAATACTAATGAGAATGAATACATATGGAAGGAAGGAAGGCTGGAGAAACCAAAAGGGAAGGACTCCTGCTCTCCCTGTCAGGAGAGTTCTCAGTTTGAAGTCTTGTAGTGGCTGTCACGCGGGGCCCGTCGCCACGTTAGGTGCATCTCTCTGAAGGGCTGGGCTTGCCTCCCTGTCTGACCACAGGCCTGGAAGAGAGGCAGGTGACCATCACTGCAGCAAGAGCCCCTGCCATGCGATGCAGCATCCACCCGTGTCTACCCCCCCCCCACCAACCTCCCAGCCTTCATGGGGGTCTGAGGACTTGTCCCTGCGGCACCAGCATGGCACCGGGTGAATGACCTCAGCAGCCTGCCAAGAGCTTTCCTTGTGCCACCTTGTTTCATCCTCATGGCAACCTGAGGGGTAGCCACCGGGGATGAGAAGTTAGAGAACGTGCCCAAGGTCACACAACTAGGAGGCGGTGGAGCCAGGATCTGAAGCCAGTTAGCCCAGCTTCTTAGAGACTTTGTCAAGGTCCCCATGGGGGTGAGAGAAGCAGGCTGGTAATCAAGCCATCATCTGACTTGATTCTCAGCCCTCAGGAGGATCACAGTGTTAGGGGAGGATGTGAAAGAACCACTGTCGTCAACCAAGCAGAGCTACTTTACCTGAAAGTCCCTTTGACAACCCAAATTTGATGCTGCACTAAAAATGTGTTAATTCAGTACTGGGCTGGCACCTTCTAAACGGGCTGATTCATCGTGAGTGTCATGTCTACACACACCACCCTCCAAAACCTCTGTGTTGAAGCTGAGCTGCCCTTGGTCATCACTGAGTTGATTAACTCGTGTGTGAGTTCCTCATATTTTTATGCAGATTTTTAACCTGCATAGCTTTGTATTTCAGGGCAGAGTTTTATTCTCAGTGGCTCATTTCAAAATGAGAATTTTCAGAAAAGATAGAGATAAGGGACGATTCTCCTCCAAAAGCTCCCAACTGTACCCTGAATATTGAAATTGCTAAAAATCCTTCTCTGCTTTTAAAGAGTCTTCATCCCCTTGGTATATCACCTCTAGTATATGCATTGGAAATTCATTCCATTTCCACTGTTAAAAATAATGATGTATAAGACAGTGAACTTGGGTTCCTGCAGAGAAATATCAAGGAGTGTGAAATGCGAACCCCAGGTATAAAACTTGAAACATTTTCACCTACCGAAAGGAACTGGTGAATATAGTTGGTTATCGTTAACGCCCTCTGCCTCGGCCCCCAGCCACAGAGAGGAGCCTGGGATTTGAATAGCAGTTGCAGCTCTGCTACTTGCTAGCAGTATGGCCTTGGACAAGTCACTAAACGTCCTAAGCCTCAGTCTCCTCGTCTGTAAAATGGTGGTCACAGTAACTATTTTAAAGGTTGTTATGAAACTTGAAACTTTTTATATATATATATATAAAGTGTACCAGTGATATATGGCACTGGTACACTTTAGGCTTTCATCGAATGGTTGTTATTATTCAATATTATTGATAATTGGAGTGTAAGCATAACTCTGCCACCTTGGGTAGGTTTCCTGATCTCTGAGCCAGTGATCTGTGAGATGGCACTGTGGTGTTTCCCCCGTGGGGTTGCTGTGAGCATGAGGCAGACCCTGGGTATAACTCCCGCCACAGAGCTGGGCTAGAGTGGGCGCTTGCTAGATGTTAGCACAGCGCTGCGTGGCCGAAGCTCGAAGGAGGGAGGAGACTGAGGCCTCTCTTCCGGACACTGTTTTTTGTTTTTGTTTTTTCCTAATCACTTCAGAACGATCATGGGCTGGAACTGGATGAGGGAGTCAGACCGCCAGATAGCTAATTGCCCCTAACCCCTGGTCCTCCTTTCTTCCCACTGCAGTCCTTGGCAGCAAATGGAGGCCCCGAATTGCCACAGGGAAATTAGGAACTGAGGCCGTTCTTTATTTGGTTCAGGTGATAAAATTGGCTGTCTCTCAAAAAAGGCTAGACCAAGCCAATAGGAAAAAATAAGTTTTCTTAAGAAAAATACAAGACCCAGCTGGAATCATCCAGATAAATTGACCTCAGGTCTTTGGAGGAGCTAGGATTAATCGGGGGACTCCTTCAGATGGGCGTTTTGATACTAGGCCAAATAAGACAGACATTTCCTGAAGTCATACTTCCCTCCCGCTAAGCCCGACCTGGGCTTCCATTTTCTCCCCAGTGTCAGGCTTCTGCCGCTCTTTTTCAGGCTCTATGCTGACTCCCTGGCCCCCAGGACTCCACTGCCATGGCCTCTCTCTGGGTAAGTTTCCCACCATCTGCTGCTTGGGAAGCCAGGACCTGTGTCCAGGGCTGCCTGGAGTTAGCAGGCCCAGAGGTTATAAGAGACTCACCTGGGACATTTGCAGACGCGTCTTCGGTTCCCTGGATAAGGAAAAAGAAGGGATAAAGTGTCTGCCCCATCACGACGAATAGTTCCCAAATATGGTTTCTCCTTCACTTTTCCTATTTATTTAGGATTATAACTTTTTTTTTCTAGTGTGGCTATGACTATTTTATGTAAAGCAAACGATAACTACATCGACATTATAAAAAAAGATATAAACTTGTAAAATGACATTAGTGCATAATGATGATTGACACTGTGAAGATTAATTTATACTATAAAGAAATAAACTGTAAAGCAAGCATGATATAATATTTATATTTTATGGTTTTAATAGTTATTATTAAAATTTTTAAAAATTGTAGTCGGTTTACAATATTGTGTTAGTTTCAGCTGTACGGCAAAGTGATTCAGTTATACAAATAATACGTATATATTTTTCAGATTCTTTTCCATTATAGGTTATTACAAAATATTGAACATAGTTCCCTGTGCTATACAGTACGTAAGATTATAACTCTTGAGAGTCCAGGTGAGGGCTTCTTTCCTATCCCTCTTTGTATCAATTTAAAAAACATTACATATATACGCTACCAAATGTAAGATAGATAGCTAGTGGGAAGCAGCTGCATAGCTCAGGGAGATCAGTTCGGTGCTTTGTGACCACCTAGAGGGGTGGGATAGGGAGGGTGGGAGGGAGACACAAGAGGGAGGAGATATGGGGATATACATATATGTATAGCTGATTCACTTTGTTATACAGCAGAAACTAACACACCATTGTAAAGCAATTATACTCCAATAAAGATGTTAAATAAAAAACATTGCAAATACAGATGTGGGTGAACGTGGGTTAGTACAATCACCTGCGTGGGATCCAAGACGGGGTGGGGGGCTCGCAAGCAGGGGGACCAAGGATAAACCACTGCCTGTCGTGGTTCTGACCCAGCCCTCCCGGGCACAAGTCCCAGGGCCACAGAGCCCCTCCCCTACCGCCCCCCCCCCCACCGCCCCCTGTCCCAGGCGTTTGTAATAAGCCCAGACCTGTGCGCTTGCTACAGGCTTTGCCCATGGAACATCCCACCCCTGCTGCTGCCGCTCCGGGGCACTGTCTTCCTAAAAACCTCCCGGAGAGTGGAAAGAGCAGCGCGAAGGGGCCTTCCCGCGTTCTCTCTCCAGGAAAGACAAAGGCTGCGCCTGGCCCTGCGGAGCAGCTCGGAGTCCCAGGAGTTGCAACCCCGACTCCCGGCAAGGGCTGCCTAGAGCGAAGCCGCGCAAAGGGCGGGAGTCGGGCTGACTCTCCCCGCCGCAATTCCCTAGGACTTACGACGGTGGCAGATGACCGTGATGACCAATAACAGGAAAATGATGGCGCAGGTCCCGGCCAGGGGCGCCCAGATGTAGATATCGCAGGAGAAATCCAGCCCCCTTGTGTCTACTGACGACACAGAAGACGCCGACATTTAGGAGCGGGCCCAGGATCCCTCACCCCACCCAGCCAGCCGGGGCACTTCCTTCTCCCGGCTCCGTCTCTCGGTTTCCCCACCACTCGGGCTGCCCTCGGCTCCACCTTCAGGATCAGGGCTGCCCCTGGCGAGGGCTCTCCCCGCGCCCGCCTCACCTGCGCTGCCCGCCGAGGGCCGGCACACCTCTGGGCGCGGAGACACAGTCTGCAACGCTTTGGTGGGCGCCCGCGTGGCTGGTGGCGTCGCCGGCGTCGTGGTGGGCTTCGCTGCGGGAGCAACAGAGAGTGGTTAGGGGCCGGGCTGGAGCTGTGCACGGGAACCCTCCCCACCGCTCCGCGCGCCTTGGCCAAGTGGGCGCCTCCTCCCGATTTTCCGCTGGAGGAGCCGTAGACCGCCGCCCTCGCGGAGCTCTGCGCTCAGGGCAGGGGAGATGGGGTGGGACCTCCTGGTCCGCGAACCGTACCCGGCGCCTCGGACGTGAATGCAGGGCCCGTTCCCCTCCGCCCGGCCTCTCTCCAGGGCCCCACCGGAAACCTCGTGGGCTTGGAGGTGATACCCGCATTTTAATGACCAGCAAAGGGAGGCTCAGAGAATTTAAGTACAACTTGCCCAGGATCACACAAGCCCGGAACTCGAGCCCAGATCAACCGGACCTAAAAAGCCATCTTCAGTTCCTATCCAGTCGCACTCTAGCCCTAGCCTCAGTTTCCTCATCTGTGAAATGGGAACAGTATCTAAGTAGCCCCGAGGGGCGCTAAGAGGCTCGAAGCGTGTGAAAAATGGACTCAGACTGAGCCCCAAACCCCACACCGAGGGGTGCCACGCCCCTGGCGCCCGGACCTGGCAAGAAGACAGGCACGAAATTGCTGAAGTACATAACCGAGTTGCTCATGAACGAGCAAAAATAGTAGCCTTGGTCCTCCTCGTGGAAGCGGTGCAGAGTGAGGTGGAAGTTGGCGCCCTCGGCCTTGGTGCCGGAGATGTAACTGGTGTCCAGCCCCTCGGCCGGCTTGGACCGCGTGCTGGAGAGGTACATTAGGAAGATGGGTCTGGAGGCGTCCCCGGGCTTCTGGTAGAGCCAGGAGCAGCTCGACGTCATGCTGGACTGCAGCACCTCGCAGTGCAACTTCACCTTCTCGCCCAGGCGAGCCTGCACCTGCACCGGCGACATCCGGAACGAGAATGACTCGAGGACCGTGGCGGCATCTGCGGGGCACAGGTAGTGAGGCTGAGCCGGGAGCCCCGCGCCCCCCGCCAGCCCCGGCCCCATCTTCCCCAGGGGTCGCCAACTCACGGAGCAGCAGGCCCAGCGGCAGGAGCAGGGCGGTTACCGGCGAGGCCATGGCGCGCTCCCCGCGGCGCCGCTCCGCTAGCGGCTCGAAGCTGCGGAGGAGCGCAGGAGCCAGTGGGACGCCGACCGAGGAAGTTGCGCCCTTCGGCCGGCCGCGGAGCCGATTTCGCGTTCGGAGGATGTGATGTCACGTGAAGCCCCGCGGAGGAGAGAGTCGCCCTCCTTTTCGCGGTTGTCACCTTCCAGCCCAGAGAGGGGGCTGGGGGCCGTGAATGGGGGCCGTCGAGGCAACCTTGACGGGAAGCTGGGAATGGTTGAGAACCACGGGTTTGAGGACAAGGAAAGGGGCTTGGAAGTGGCCCTTGGAATGGCTCTCCTGTGGGTGTGACAGCGGCGGAGGACAGAGATGAGAGATTTCAAGAAGGGAGGGTGAGTGAGCAGGAAGGAGAGAGAAGTGTCCACTTCCTTTGCCCTCACTTAAAGTGGCCCTAGCACCGGCACCTTGGGGCTTTGGGGCCGTAAAATGGGCCCTGAGGGCTGAAGAGGAGTTCGTGACTGGCCCACTCCTCCGGAACTCCAAGGGGCAGCAGCCACTCAAGCCTTGTGTGACCTCTGCTGACCATACCCTTCAGGCTTTCCCCAGCAGCTGAACCTGGCCACACAGCCTCATTCCTTCCGGCGTCCACTCAGCAGCCTCCACATCAGCCCCTCTCCTGGCCAGTCCCCCAGGCACCCTGCTGTGAGCATTATTCTCCGAAAGGCGATCTGGTGGTGTCACTCCCGCAACCTTCCATGACCTGCAGGACTGCGTGGCAGCTCAGCCCTGGCTTGGCTCCTAGCCTTTGGGTGCTGGCTCCTCCCAAGCCTCTGCTCTGGTCTTTCCCATCCACCTACCACTGCATTCCCACAGGGCTTGAGATTGTCTAAACTGTGGGCTCCTCTTGCCTTTGCTGTTCCCTATGCCTGGAATGCTGTTCTGTTTCTGCCCCGGGCCCAGCTCCCGTGCTAGGGGACTTGGACCTCACTCCTCTGTACCTCTGTCTATGGCTGCTTGGTGGGGACAAGTGTGCAGCCTGGGTGAATGCTTGGGTGGAGACAGTTCTCCCTGTCTGAACCTGACACACACTGGGCCACTTATTTTTTGTCTGCTGCTGTCCGGAAACCTTCCGCCCCATAGTGGGTGCCCTCTCTCATTTCTTCAGGGTCTTCCCACTTTGCATCCCATAGTGGGTGCCCTTCATGCTGCTACGTCCTGATTCTAGAGACAAGCCACCTGGCATTATCTGTTCCAGGTGTCTGCCCCACCTGTGAGTTCTGCCCTGCGGCAGTGGCGAGAACTATGTTCCAGACACACACACCCGCCCACCCCCACAACCCCCACCCCCCCACCGCGAGATCGCATGTCACATCACAGCTTGGGCTGAGCTGTGTTTGCAGAACTGTACTCCCCTCGTGCGGTCTGAACTTAAGTGTTGGGTGGGCTTTTTTTTTTGTTTTTCACTTTGATTTCAACCCTCTCCCCCCGCCCTCCGCCCAAAGCATCCAAGGTGCTTACTCTAACGTGGACCATTTATATTTAGACATGTTTTTAAAAGTGTCTTTTAAATTACAAAAGTTATATATTCTTGGAAAACTTCAGACAATACAAAAAAGAGTATGGGGAAATTTCCCTGTCTCAGCTCTCCTCGCCGTCATCCATTCTCCAGAGAAAACCACTGTTAACAGTTAAGTGTGCTCCTCAGATATAATCTATGCGTAAACAGCTGTTTATACATCATTTTTGACACATGGTTGTACTATACACATATTTTTTGCAACTTGCCTTTCTTGTCTAACAGCAGAAGAAAGCTTTCCATGTCAGCACCTGTAGATCTACTCCATATTTCTAAAGAGACGCATTTTATATGAGTGTTCCCTAACTTAGTTTTCCTATTAATAGGCATTTAAGCAGTTTCTCAATTTTTGCAATTACTAGTAAGGCTGTAGTAGATACAATGTATCTGTATCATTGAGGAGTCACTCATGCACATGTAACATTTTCAGATGGAAGACAGGCAGGTTGGGGAAGAAAAACCCTTTGTAACTGTAACTATGACTGTGGCACACAGCGGTGGGTCCCCTGGCATATCAATATATGTGTGTGTGTGTTCCTGGCTGTGTAGACACAGTGCTGTGCCTTAACTTACATCCATGAGGGTGACAAAGGAACAGCCAAGTCCAGATAGGCCACTGACAAGGCAATCCTCTTTTTAGATAGTTTCCCATTTCGCTTCGTCTCTGTTCCCACTGCAGGAATGTTAGATGGCCCTTCTGGCCCAAAGATGCAATCAGGAGGGTGGTGAAGAGGATGGTCAGCCACAAAGGCAATCCTTGCTGGTGGAGGAAGCATTGGAGGAGAGCCAGAGTCGACCTGCAGATATTTGGATCTTGGGAACCAGGTCCCTGAGTACGATGATGGCCAAATTCTGAGGTACAAGACTTGAAAATAGAATCGTCCTATCCCAGTCTCCTGGAAGTGAACTGCAGCTGGTTTGGAGGTCTTCGAGCCTTGCAGTTAAGAAAAGTGTCAGCCATGTGTGTGGCAGCCCCTTTTGTGCAGAGCATGACAGAGGATGGGGGGATGTCAGGGCAACATGTCAAACCCACCAAGGAGGCTTTGCGACCCCAATGATATTTTTCGCAGAACTCGTAGATTCTCAATGAAACCACAATGACATCCGCCCTGCAACAAACAGGAGAACAGATGCAATTGTGCAAGTTCTGGGGATGCTTGTTTGCTGCAGGGCCAGGTGTGCAGAGGGCTGGGTGGGGCCTGCCAGGTAAGCTTCCACATCCCACACTGTGTGGCACTCACATGGGGTGGAAGAAGAAAGGGGAACTGTAGCACTCTGTCAAATAAACTCCTTATTTTTAGATATCCAGAGAGAGAGAGAGAGAGAGAGAGAGAGAGAGAGGGAGAGAGAGAGAGAGAGAGAGAGAGGGTAAGAGAGCAACCCGTTTCTATGCTGAATTTAAACAGGTCTTTGTTTTTTCTCAAGGTGTATGTTCTTAAGCCATGGAAATACTTTTTTACATTAATTAAAGACTATTCAGAACACATAACTGCGCAGGGCAGTGTTAGGAAATTAATCAGCTCCTAAGACGCTGACTCAGGGCCAACCCGGAATCACGGTGTTGGAAGTTGCCTGTTATCTCCCCTTGCCGGTCCAAGAGACGTTACCGTCTCCTTGGACAGAGTTAGCTTGTTTGGGCCTAGAAAGGCCTTTGAACTCTAGAATTATCAGAGCCTTGCTTTATCTCAATCACAAATACCTCTTAATTCTACCTCACTTCTGCCATTTCCACTTTTCCACCCCCCAGACTCCCAAGTTCAACGGGGCTACTGTCATCTCTTGTCTGGACTTTTGCAGTGGTCTCCTAACTGGCCACCCCACTTCTACTCTGGTCTCTTCCAGTGCTTCTGGTCCCTTTCAGTGAAGATCTTGTCCTGCCAACCCTGTGCTCCATCCTGCGAGGGCTTCCCATGGTCCCTAGGAGAAAACTGGGGGATCCCGGATGTTGTCTGAGGCCCTGCACACTCGTCTCTGCAGCCCATCTTTGTCCCCTCCCACTTGCCTCCTTCACACCTCCTAGGCTTGGTGCCCTGTTTCTCCAAGGAGCCCTGCTCCTTTCCACCTCAGTGCCATTGCCTCCATGCTATTCTTTTAGCCTGGCTCGTTCTCAGCTCTGCTCTCTGCTTAGTAAACTCCTCTTCCTTAAGACCCAGTTCAAGCATCTCCTCCTCATGGACTCAGCCCCTTGCCCCCTCCCTGTGCTCCCAGGCAGTACAGACCATATGCTTCTCAGTGTCACCTGGACCTTGGGCATCCCTGGACTGAAGCACTTACTCTGCACAGCAATGGTTTGTTTGCTCATCCAGCTTGATGACCAGACCCTTGGTGTCTTGAGGAAGTGACCTTGTATTGTTCATGTTTATATTGTGGTGCCTAATAGACCATGGCACACACTTGGTCTTCAAGAAACCCTTGTTTTATAAAAGCTAAATGCAGCGTAGAGCAGATCGGAGGAGGTAGAGATTGCTCATTTCAGGTAAGAGTGCTCAGGAAAGGCTTTACAAAGTGGCTGGTTTGTAGATAAGGTAAGAATTAGGAGAGAGGTTGCTTAGAATGAGGCACTTGACTTCTAATCAAGATGGTGCTGATACCATGTTTTAATACGTAGTAATGGTATGGTTGAAGGTAAAAGAAGGAGACGGAGGAAGGGGAGAAGATAGATGCATTCAAAAGCAAGGTGAGTGTCATCCTGGATGTAGGGGTGGAACCAGGGCTGAAATCTGGGGCCATCTTGTTGGGATCTGTTCTTGAGTCTGTCTTGGGTCAGGATTTCTCTTGGTGAAAGTCTGGAGAAAGCTGTGCGCTTCTCCATAGTCATGGCTAACATAGGGCTGCTCCCATATAGTGTCGGGAAGGCAGGCCAGAGACTGGAGCTGTGGCAGTGTCACCACTGGACAGGAGCCCAGAGCCATCAGAATAAGGCCTGGTTCTGACTGTGAGCCCTGAAAAAACCCAGAAGGATGCAGTATAAACAGAGAGAGATTTTTTTTTTTTTCGGTACGCGGGCCTCTCACAGTTGTGGCCTCTCCCGTTGCGGAGCACAGGCAGGCTCAGTGGCCATGGCTCACGGGCCCAGCCACTCCGCGGCATGTGGGATCTTCCCAGACCGGGGCACGAACCCGCGTCCCCTGCATCAGCAGGCGGACTCTCAACCACTGCACCACCAGGGAAGCCCCAGAGAGAGATTTTTTAAAATTCCCGTTCAAGATGAGATTACATAGACACTCAAAATTCAAAATATATGTAAAGATATTTAACTAAAATTGGGATGGGAGTTCACTCCAGAAGAGATGCAAATTATAGAACAATCTGAAAAGAGTTTGAAACAGAGAACAAGAAGGTGTAGAAAATGCAGAAATTAAACAAGAACAACTGAATAAATACTGATAAATACTGAGCACCCTGGAAATGAAATCTATATATAGATTAGATATAAACTAGGATACACTCTAGATTAGACATAGTTGAAGGGACAATTAGTGAAATGGAAACTAGCATTGAGGAATTCACAGAGACTGCAATGCAAGGAGATAAAGACAGAAGCAGTTTGAAAAGCTATTGAGATGTGAATCTGCACTGTGAAATGTTTAATGGGATTTCAGAAAGAGGAGAATAAAGGGAGTATGGAGAAGGAAAAATGGAAGAGATCATTGCTTATGATTTTCCACAATTAAAGACACAAGCGATCAGATCAAAAGTGCTCCCAGAATGCCAAATAGGATAAGTAAAACTATGTCCATCTCTGAACATATCAAGATGAACCACAAGACTTCAAAAGCAAAGAGAGGAAGGCAACCCAGAAGAAGTTGAGATGATGTTTAAAATATGCTTGGGGGAGCCTTAGTCACAGTTTGGATGGGGTGAAGAGAGTAAGAAGCTGATCTGTGATGGGAAAAACCCACATATTGGTTGACAACTTGTATTCACGCTGTGTCATTCTCCTCTCTTGGTGCAGACACACATTTGCTGTAAAGTTGCGTCAACTTGCTACAGATCTTTAATGTCGAGAACATTCAAACAGGAGCATCCTGAATGCAGCTGGAGAGCCAGGATTTGAATTCAAGTGAGGGGCCAGGGCTGGGGAGGCAGCCGCTGCAAGGGGGAAATAATTTAAGTTGTGAGAGTGGGTCTGATTGCAAAGACAGGTAGAGTGGAGGGGAGGAGCAGAAGAGGATATTGAACCTTTAGGGAAGGCGCATATTTAAGGAGATGGAAGAAAACACTGGCATTAATTCAGGTGGTGTAGGAACTTCAGGATGGGGCTTGAGAAGTTGGCAAGCGTTTATGGAGAGGTGGCTTCTGCAGGTGTGGGCTATAAAGGAGCTTTGGGAGGGCATTCAAGCTTGGGACAGCTTGAATACAGCCTGTAGCAGGAAGAGATTGTAAGCCTGTGTTCAGTGCCTGGTCCACTTAAGGACATGCTTATCAGAGGAAGACTCACAGGTAGTGAGGGAGGCGGGGGAGGGACGGTAGGCTGGGGAGGGTAGGGAGTTGGAGTAATGTTGGATGAGGTGACATTGATGTCTGCACCTCATTTATTGTTCATTCACTTAAATGTTTCTTCCATTCACTTTTTTTTTTTTAAGTTACGAAAGCATTTGGACACTGAAAAAATAGAGCAAATAATATAAAACACTCATATGCTCCTCGGAAAACACCCCTCAAAACTAATGTGTTAGCATTTTGTCATATTTGCTTCAGATAAACGTTACAGATACAATTGCAGCATCCTCAAATAACTTGCCTCCTCCCCAGAAGCAAAAATTGGGTTTTTGTCTATCAGTTGTGAAAGAAGGATGTTACTTTTCCAACTATGATCCTGGATTTGTCTATTTCTCCCTTTAACTCTGTCCACTTTTTGCCTGTATATTTTGAAGCTTTGTTGTTGGATACATACACATTTAAGATCGTTCTGTTTTCTTAACAGATTGACCCTTTTATCATTACAAATTGTCCCTCTTTATCTCTGGTGATACCTTGTTTTGAAGTCTAGTTTGATATTCATATGTCCACTCTAGCTCTCTTACGTTTTCTGTTTGAACGATATCTTTTTCTATCCTATTATTTTCAACTTGCCCCTCTCTGTTTTAATACTTTTACTGTATATATATATATATATATATACACACATATATATACATATACATGTACATATACATATGTACATATACATACATGTACATATACATATGTACATATACATATATATATGTATTAGCTGTATATAATTTTTGAGAATGTTTCAATATACAGAAATATTATCATACTGAATGTCTTTGAGTTTGATTTATGCTGAGACGTAAATTTAGTTCATTTAACTTAAATGCTGTATAGTAGTATTATCTGGTGAATATACCACAGTTCAGTAGTTCTCAATCAGGGTCTTCATACCTCTGGGGGGACGTAAAGACTGTCCTTAAGGATACACATAACTTTTTAAAAATTTATTCTATTGAAGTATAGTTGATTTATAATGTGTTAATATCTGCTGTACAGCAAAGTGATTCAGTTATACATATACATACATTCTTTTTCATATTCTTTTCCATTATGGTTTATCACAGGATATTGAATATTGTTCCATGTGCTATACAGCAGGACCTTGTTGTTTATCCATTCTATATGTGAGAGTTTGCATCTGTTAATCCCAAACTCCCAATCCCTCCCTCCCCCACACACCTTCCCCCTTGGCAATCAAAAGTCTCTTTTCTATGTCTGTGAGTTTGTTTCTGTTTCATAGATAAGTTCATTTGTGTCATATTTTAGATTCCACATATAAGTGATATCATATGGTATTTGTCTTTCTCTTTCTGACTTACTTCACTTAGTGTGATAATCTCAAGTTGCATCTATGTTGCTGCAAATGGCATTATTTCATTCCTTTTTATGGCTGAGTAGTATTCCATTGTATATATGTATATGTACCACATCTTCTGTATCGATTCATCTGTCGATGGACATTTAGGTTGTTTCCATGTTTTGGCTATTGTGAATAGTGCTGTTATGAACATCGGGGTGCATGTATCTTTTTGAATTACAGTTTTGTCTGGCTATATGCCCAGGAGTGAGATTGCTGGATCATATGGTGATTCTATTTGTAGTTTTTTGAGAAACCTCCATACTGTTTTCCATAGTGGCTGCACCAGTTTACATTCCCGCCAACAGAGGATACACATAATTTTAAGGGGTTTGTTTTCCAGATCCCAAAAGCCTGTTTATCCTTTTTCCTGAGACAGGTCTGTCCAAGAACAAATGCCTTTGTCAAGTTTTCACACAGATTCTCCGTCCCCAGCCCACATTTCATAATTGCTCTTTTCCTGCTTTGAAACAAAACAGCAGACTTCCCACCCTCCTGTACCTTACTGTGGTGCAGTCAAAGAGAAACGCCCAAATAGTTTTCATTTAGTATCCGTCTGCTTCGGAATTGCCAAAGAACGCATTTCTCCTGAGTAGAGTCCGCGAGATGCTGGGAAACAGGGCATGCGGGAGAGTGCTAGAGGCAGAGCTCCTCAGGACAGATTCCCAAGTCTCCTCACTCTACCTGCCTCTCCACTGCAGAGCTGGAATTCAGAAGCGAGACAGTTATTATGGGATGTACATTAACATGTTCATTAGACTTGCAAAAGGGATCAGACTTCTTTTTTTAACAGAACGGAAGCCTGATTTGCTAGTTGGTTTGACATTGAAGCCTTTAGCTCCAAAGTTGTCGTGAAAACAAAGTGTAAAGCCTTTTTTTTTTTTTTTTTGCTGTACGCGGGCCTCTCACCGCTGTGGCCTTGCCCGTTGCGGAGCACAGGCTCCGAACGCGCAGGCTCAGCGGCCATGGCCCACGGGCCCAGCCGCTCCGCGGCATGTGGGATCTTCCCGGGCCGGGGCACGAACCCGCGTCCCCTGCATCGGCAGGCGGACTCTCAACCACTGCGCCACCAGGGAAGCCCCTGTAAAGCCTTTGATAAGATAAAAAATATTTTATCAAAATATTGTTTTGGTAAATTTGTATGGTAATTAAAAATATTTCTATTTCCCCAACCCTTTCTAAGTTCATCAGGGTAGGCAAATGCTTTTGGTGAGAGAGGAACAATGCAGTTGATAGCTACTTGATAGGCTGTAGTATAAAGCCTATTTCGGTGGATTCCAGAAATTGAGAAGTGAATAACTCTAAAGATCATGACCAAGCCACATGCAGGTCAGTGCTTCCTGAGTCTTTCCTTCCAACACAATTGGAAGAAGACCTACTAGAGCTGGCAACTGTTAGAGATTGAAATGAGTCTCCCCACCCCCCCCAAAAATTTACATATGCTGAAGTCCGAATCCCCAGTATCTCTGAATGTGACTTTATTTGGGGATAAGGTTTTTACAGAGGTAAACGAGTTAATATGAGGTCATCAGGGTGGGTCCTAATCCAATATAATTGGTGTCCTTAAAAAAGGGGAAAGTTGGTTACAGACACATAGCCAGGGAGAACATCAAGTGAAAATGTTGCCAGATCTCAGCTTCTCTGTGCACTGATGCCGAACAGAAATACCGAGACAGAGATGTTGGAGGATGAGAGAGATGGCTTTATTTTTCTCTGCCAGGCAAAGGGAAGACACAGTAGGCTAGTGTCTCAAGAACTGTGCCCCCCCTCCTTGGGGAATTGGAGAAGATTTTATACGTGGGGCTCACAGGCGGGGTATGTGATAAGGATCAAAATAGTGAAGGTCTTGCATTATTTTTCCTTTGCATTATTTCAAAACAGTCATAGCTGGCGTCAGGCAGCCCGGTAATTGGGGTCCAGCATTCTGGTAATTGGGACCGTTTGTCTCTGGTTTATCCGCCGGCGATCTTCTTTAGAAATGCAGAAGCTACAGGGAGTGATTTGTTACCAGGGGGCATAGGGAATGTAGTGATAGGCACAGGATGTAACTCACACAGAGTCAGGGGTGATAGGTGCAGAATGTAATGTACACAGTGTCAGAGAGTGAGGTTAGCTTTGTGAAGAACAAATCTAGTTACAGACACTACAGATTAGTAACAGTTAAAATAAAACAAAGGGGTGATTAACTCTTTCAGGCCAGGTTATGTTTCTTCTCTGGCCTGTTCACTGTTCCCTTTGTTTTCCTTGCTCTCAAGAGAAGGAAAACTTCATTTCTATTTTTGCTGCAACAAAAATAAAGACAGAAATAGGGGTGATGCTTGTACAATTGAAGGAACACCAAAGACAGCCAGCAACCCACTAGAAGCTATGAGAGGGGCATGGAACAGATCTTCCTTTCAGCCCTCAGAAAGAACTAACGCAGTCAACACCTTGATCCCGAATTTCTAGCTTCCAGAACTGTGAGACAATACGTTCCTGTGGTTTAAGCTACTTACTTTGTGGTACTTTGTTAGTTGCAAAATAACAAAGCAACTAATAGATCATTAAAATTACCTTCTGATGATGGGTCACTATTGTGGGGTGATTGGGGTTGTTTTGGCCGAAAAAATTTTGGAAAAAGATAAAAGATTTAGTGACTCTGCTGTAACAAAACCAATTGTTTATTTATGGAAACAAGATTTTTCAGTGCTTACTTGTTATGAACAAAACAAAAACAAAACAAACAAAAAAAGGAAAATAATTGATGCTGAACTCTGTCTCATTCTAACGATAGGTAATATTATCCTGTGGGTTCATTAACTAATTGGACTCTATTCATCTCATTAAGAGATGAATTTCCCCTTGTCGACTTAAAAAAATGCACAACATGAGAGGCGCAAGTTAAGTTTTACTGGAGGCAAAATGAGGACTGCAGCCCAGGAGACAGCATCCCAGATAGCTCTGAGAAACTGCTCTAAAGAGGCAGGGGGGAAGATCAGTATATATGTGATTTTGGTGAAGGGGGAGTACATTCAATCAAGCGCATATTTTTTACAGAAGGTTGCTGCTAGCCAAGAAGAGCAGACGTCAGTCACCATGAAGGATTTTAGTGCTTTTCTAGATATGAGGAGATACAAGAATTGGGCTCATAAAATGGGCTCCTGAAAATATCTAACTATCTGAAGACCTGTTCTGCCAGTTTTTCCCAGAGCACAGAGTGCCTCATTTCTGCTCTCTACCTGAACTCCTTTCAGCGGGTGTTGAAAGTCAGCAGCTGTAGCAGCTCATGATTTAATCCTTGTAGAGGTCGATGGCAAGTGCCAATGGGAAATGCCAATTCGTAGCTGACACCCTTAAAGTTACTTTTTTAGAAAACTTCTTGTTTTGAGATGATTACAGATTGACACTGCAATTATAAGAAAGAATATAGACAGAGTCCAAGTATCCTTCATCTACTTTCCCCCAATGGTAACATTGTGCATAACTGTAGTATATTAGAACCAAGGGTTACTTTTTATGTTTAATAATTTAAATTTTTATAATTTAAAATTAATTTTATTTAAAATTTGTTATTTTTGAACAATTGTGTACTACTGATAGTTGCAATGATGGCATAATCTAAACTTTTAATACTTAGAAATTTATGATTGTAGGAAATTAAAACTTCAGTTTGTATACTTTTTTTCTGGCAGAGCAGTATGATCAATAAAAGATCTTCAAGCATAAGAACGTATTATATTAGAATAAATGTCTATGGAGGAAGCGGGATAGAATTCGTAAGTTTGAGGAAAAAAAGGATGATGGAAAATTTCCAAAAGTTAAAGAACTTGTTCTTGTATTTTTAAAATGGGTGATGGTGTTGCAGCAAAAAATAGAAATGAGACTTTTCTTTTCTGATAAACAAGGAAAATAAGGAAACAATGAACAGGCTGGGGAAACAGCCCATAAAGAGTTAAGCAATCTTGGTTATTCTTTTGCTGTTACTACTAACAAACACTTGTAGCTAGATTTGTCCTTCACAAAGCTAATTACTCTCTGACTCCATATGAATTACCCTTTGCACCTGGCATTTCTTCTCTCCCTACACTCCCTTGTAGCACTCTTCATTTCAGAAAGAAGGTTATGGGCCGATAACTTCAGGGACACCAGACGAGGTCGCTTCGCTGCCTGATGCCAGCTTTGGCCATGAATTTTCAGAAGAAAAGAAATGCAAGACCTTATTTACTTTGAGTGTTATCACCTACCCCAGACCATGAGCCCTGGGCTACAAAAACCTTTCCCTATTCCCCAGGGAGGGGGGCACAGTTCTTGAGGTGCTAGCCCACTGTGTTCCCTCTTTGCATGGCAAATAATAAAGCTACTCTCTCTCGTTCCTCCAAAATTCTGTCTCCGTATTTCTTTTTGGCATCGGTGCACAGAGCGCCAAGATTTTTGGCATCCATGGTTGAAACAAAATTGATACATCATCTGTTTATATTCTATTAGAAACAAAAAGATGTAAAGTTTTATTTTAAAATACCAATATTTACAACACATTGGAAATTATATACAAGTATACTATGATGAAAAGTGTTTGATGTCAAGTTAAAACTGAGTGAAGAGGTACACCACACTCACAGCAGCATTATTGACAGTAGCTAGAACGTGGAAACAACCCAGATGTCCATTGATGGGTGGCTGGATAAGCAAAATGTGGCATATACATACAATAGAATATTATGCAACCTTAAAAAGGAAGGAAATGTTGACATATACTGTAGTCATGGATGAACTTTGAGGACGTTAGGCTAAGTGAAATAAGGCCGTCACAAAAAGACAAATACTTCACTACAAATGCTTCACTTACACGAGGTACATAGAGTAGTCAAAATCAGAGACAGAAAGTAGAATGGTGGTTGTCAGGGGCTGGGGGGGGAGGGGGAATGGGGAGTTGTTTAACGGGTATAGAGTTTCAGTTTTGCAAAATGAAAAGTTCTGAAGATGGATGGTGGTGATAGTTGGACAACAATGTGACTGTACTTCATACCACTGAACTGTGCACTTAAAAATGGTTAGGATGGTAAATATTATGTGTATTTTATCACAATAAAATTTTTTTAAATGAGTGGAGCACATAGTCTTTCACATTTAGGGGGTGATACAAGAGAAGTAGGATTTGATGACAAATGCCACTGTTTACTTCTCTAGTCCTCTGTTGATGGACCTTTTGGCTGTTTCCAGGTTTTGCCATTATAAACAACGCTACGGTGAACATCCTCGTACATATACTTCCTAGAGTCCATCTACAAGATTTTCTCTAGGGTATCAACCTGGAAGAGGAATGACTTAAGGAGGACACTGACCTTGAGAGGAATGATGTCTTGAAGCATCTTCTTCTCTTACCCCCATAGCTACTGGCAAAGTTCTCTCCAAGGTGATGGTACCCACTTACACTCACACCAGCTATGGATGCATTTCCATTTACCCACATGCTTTCTAATTCTTGGTTTTGCCAGTGTTTTCAGTTAGGCCAATCTGATAGGTGTGAGTTGGTATCTTATTGTTGTTTAAACCTGCATCTCCCCAAACAAGGATGGGATTGAGCGTTTTGTCAGATGTTGGCCATTCAGCCTCTTCTGAAAAGCACTTGGCTGCTTTCTTTGCCTTCTTTGAGTGTCAACAATGTTAGTAGCTTCCACACACCAGGTGCTGTCCCTATCTTCCAGAACTCACATCACTTAAAACACAAATTTCATTGGTGCTTAAAGAACATGCTTTCTTGCCAGTCAGTTGTTCACTATTCCTTTCAACAACCAAATGAGGCTTCAGCTCTTTTCTCTGTTCAGACTGTCCTGAGTCTTGCTGTAGTCACAGTTCAGCCTCTGTCAAAAAACTCTGCGAGGCAAAATAAACTATCAAAAGGCCAAGGCTCCTTTCTGTCCCCTCGCCTTCTCCCTCCTCCCCTCCTTCTCCTCTTTCACCTCCTCCTCCTTTTTCGGTGAGACGGTTTGTCGTCTTGAAACCTTTTACCCAAAACAGAAACTTTAAAAAGTCAGTGGAATTTTTTCTTTTGCACAAGAGGGTTAATTTTTTTTTTAATTTGGCCGCTGGTGGAGTATCCATGAAGTAACCTGAACTCGACCGTAAAGCTTTTCACGCTCCCATTTCACAAACTATGACAAGCCCCTCATGCAACTTTCCGAGGGGACCTGAGTTGTTGTCTCCGGTTACCTGCGGGGTGAGCTGTGGAAGCCGGAGGACGCAGCAATGGAAACATTGCAAGAGGGGAGAACGACTGTTTCCACGGCTAACCACCAGGGCCAGAGGGCGGGCCCCGTAGGACGGTAACCCATTTATCAGAGTCTTCTCTGGGAAGAGGAGGAGGGAGGTGTGGATCCTGGGAGAGGAAGGAGGGCAGAAAAGGCGGAGCTAGGGAAGGAAAGAATAGATGAGGAAGGCCAAAGGCTTTTCCCTCCCTTCTCGACTCGTCCTCCGGTTCCTCCCACCCACCGCCTTTGGCGGGGGCGGAATGATGGGCGTTAGAGGATTTCTCAGGGTGGTTTGCACCTTCTCAGTTTAGCAGGAAGGAGAGAAATGAGCTGCTTCTTTCACACCCCAGACATTGCGGTAAACTGCCCTTCAGGAATGTTCCTGGCTGTGCTCAGAGGCAGAGGCATGAAATAGGATCTCCACGCAGAGACCCCCAAGCGATCGCGCAATGGAGAGGAGCTACAGGGGGCTGGGGTGCGGGGCTGTGTGTGTGTGTGTGTGTGTGTGTGTGTGTGTGTGGGCGTGCGGTTGCCGTGGGTGTCTCTTGCCGGCCGGTGCACCGGCTAAGCAAATGGGGACAGACAAGGGAACACGTGGTACCACGATGAGGGTGCCAGGATGTGGTGGGTGCCCCCGCGGACAGGCGCACGAGGAGCCCAGCCTCCCGCCGCCCTCAGCCTGTGGGGTGGGGACTGGGGAGGGCGATCAAAGCGACTAAAGCCAGCTGGGCCCGGATTCAGTCTTCCTGGAGGCGAAGCAGCAGGCGTGATGGGAGTGGGGGGGTCGGGTGGCGAGCCAGGCTGAAGGCAGGCGGTACTGCAGAGGTACGGTGGCCCGAGGCGGGGCTGTGGAGGCCGAGTTGATGCCGGAGAGGAGCTGGGGGCCGGTTGACACTCCTTCCCTTCTCGGTTACTCGTTCTGCACAATTCTCTCGGCCAGACTTGGGCAGAGTTCTCAAATATCCACCCCGATTGATCCAAGGCCTGGATTCTCCTCCACCGTTTCTCGCAGAAATTTTTTCTGGGACAGCCAGCCCTCATCGGAGGGGGCAGCACATTTCTCACTCTTACTCCAGGAAAACAGGGGCCCCAAACGAGCGGCAGGTGCTGGCCTTCTGCAGCTGCACGCATAGGGCACAGAGCTCAGCCCGCAGCACTGGGGTAGAAACTGGGGTGCTATAGCGGGTGGGCAGGACCTTGCGGGTGGCGGGGCGGGGCGGGGGGGAGGCAGGTGAAGAAGCGCCTGAGGGCCCCTGGCTGGGGGCGGGGGGAGGAGAAAGGAGAGTTCTAGAATCCGGACCTGGAAGTGAGCTCAGAGAAGATCCGATCCAACACATTTATTTTATAGAGGAAGAAAATCGGAGGCGCAGGGACGGTGAGCCATTTACTAGAGTAACTCAGGAGGCCAGAACGGAGCCAGGACCAAGTACCACGGGACGCTCCTTCCCGCTCCCGAGCGCTGCCTGCCTTGAATAAAATCTAATGCCCCGCTCAGTCCAGCAGGGGGCGATGTTGCTCTAGTTTGGGCCTGGTTGGGCGCGGGGCGGGGCGGGAGGAATTGTGAATTCAGTCCGCGCGTGCCCCCAAGCAAAACTGAAGCCGGTTTACGCTCCCTCCCAGCCCGCCGGTGCCCAGCCCTCTTTAATGACCCCACCTAGCTGTTCCCGGGCTGTGGCTTTGGCCTCGCTCTTCTCAGGATCTCCACCCCGACTCCCAAGAGTCCTATTACAGGCCCCTAGAGTTCTACTTTTCTTCGGCAACCGAGGGTACATTGGGGGACGGAGTGGCGTGGGGTGGAGGGCAGGAATTGCATTTGACTGGGGATCAAAAGACTGGTTGAAGACGGAATTTCTGGCCCAAGATAGGGCGGGGAGATATCTCGGGTAGACTCCTAACCTCCCCCAATCCCTCAGTATCTACCAGTGAATGCTAAACCATCTGTGCGATGCATCGTCCGCGGAAATAAAATGTCAACGCTTTAATGGTGGAGAGGAGTCCCCAATTTGAGAACCTCTCTTCTTTGTGCCAGGCTGTGAGTTCTCCCAACTCTCCTTCCCTCCGTTGTCAAAAATGAAAAGGGACCGGACTGGAGATCCTGGGCCGTCGCAAGTTCCGGGAAGCCCCGTCCGGGGCTGACCCAGCAGCTGTCTGCTGGTCCCTGGCGCGAACGGCGGGACCCAGGCGCGGAGGGGAGGAGGACAGTTTCCTCCAGCTTGCTCATCCAGACCAGCAGCCCCGAGGGAGGGCAGGAGGGGTGCACCAGGCAGGAAGCGGACGGGGTCGGGGGGCTTGGGATGCCCTGGGGTCAGGTGGAGCGGCTAGCCCCTGGTTTCTCTCGAGCAGGGCGCGGTGGTTACTGTGCAGGGTAAGGTCCAGGCGGCGGGTCGGGTCTCGCCCGCACTGGGAGCGGGCGGGTCTGGGAGAAGGGAAAGCTTCGGAACACTAGGTGAGAGGTTAGGGGCCAGGGCCTCTCTGAGGTTCCTTGGCCTATTCACCGATTTTGTTCCGCTCTTGGTTTTAGTTTATGTGGAAGGCTCAGCCCCGCACTGGCCCAGGAGGTGCTAGGAACCAGAGCCCCTTGGTCAAAAATTTTGAAAAATAGAAAAGAAAAAATAATCCCTCATAGTGCCAGTATGGAACTATAATCTCTCAACATTTTGGTGTATTTATTTTGTCTTTTTGTTGTATTTTTTTGGGGGGGTTAAGCCTTTTTTGTTCGAATCCTATACTTATATATTAAAAATTTTTTTCCGTTATTGTCATCATATCTCCTCTTCAGGTTTCCAGGCTGCTTTTTACAATTCTTGTATCGTACACAGTTCTCTTCTAACGTATTCTTCATGAGTCTCACCTGATATCTGCGTAATATTCTGTTTATATTTTGACCAATTAGTCCCCCAGTTAGTGGGACATTTAGGTTGTGTACTTTTTCATTATGATACAGTGGTTTCTAAATAGTATGTAATTTCAATTTTTGTGTTTTAATTATCCTAAGCGTTCTTTAAAAATGTTACAATTTTTAAAGTGGATAGATTTTTTTTCCCCATTTGTTTTTAATTTTATTGTCCTGTGGTCTGAGACTGTGGCTTGTATGTACGCTTTTGGAATTTATTGAGCTTTTGATAGATGGTCAATTTTTAAAATAACTTTAGGCATAGTTTTGAATGAATTAATAAAAAATTCTATATATTAGATCAAGCTTAGTAAATATATATTATCCATATTTGCTATGTTCTTTATTTTAGTCTACTTGATGGGTTAATTTTTGAAAGAACTGTAATTTTTCAAAATATGTTGGTGGATTTGCCATTTCCTTTTTATATTTCTAACAGATTCTGCTTTACATATTTATTTATTTAAAAAAATTTTGTTCCAGTTTTATTGAGATATGATTGACGTGTAACATTGTATAAGTTTAAGGTGCACAACATGATGGTTTGATATACGTATACATTTCAAAATTATCACAATAAAGTTAATTAACACATTTATCACTTCATATAGTTACATTTTTTTTCTGTGTGTGTGAGTTGAGACCATTTAAGATCTACAGTCTTAGCCACTTTCAAAAATGCAATACAGTATTGTTAGCTATAGTCACCATGCTGTACATTACTTCCCCAGAACTTATTCATCTTAGAGCTGGAAATTTGTACCCTTTGATGGTTTTATTTCTATATTTTAAAGTAACATTATAAGGTGTAAAAACCACGTGGCTGTTGAGATGATAAACAAATACAGTCATTGGCATATATATCTTTTTATGCATTTTTGAATTATTTTCTTGACCTGGATTTTCAGAAGAAAATGGCCTTGAAAGCCAAATTGGCCTCTTAAGGATGTGACAGATGCACATTGTTGGCTGCCACATGGTCAGCAAAAGGTATAAAAAGAACACAAACAAACAAGACGCTAAGAAATGGGGATACTTTAAAACTTTGATTTTTATTGAGGTTGACCTTTTTTTTTCTGTAGGTCTAATCAGTTGAATTTTCTTTTGTGTGTGTGTGGATAGTCTGTTCTCATCTTTCTGTGCTTCTGTTTTCTAACTTTTAATTTGTGGAGATTAATCTCTTCCAGCTCTTATATTCTAGGAATTATGTTTTTGTTTATTCTACCACAAAACACCTTATTGAAAAAGAAAAAATCCATCCCTTCAAACCAGACACCTTGAATTCACCCTGACTGCCTCTCTCCCTGCTACCTGAGCAGATCTTTCAATGTAGCACACAAAGCAGATAGGGGTCCTGTGGGACCTAAAGATTATACAGTTGGGGGGAGGGGCTTCTTTAGCTCTTTTTTTTTTTTTTTTTTTTTGCGGTACGCGGGCCTCTCGCTGTTGTGGCCTCTCCCGTTGCGGAGCACAGGCTCCGGACGCGCAGGCTCAGCGGCCATGGCTCACGGGCCATGGCTCACGGGCCACAGCCGCTCTGCGGCATGTGGGATCTTCCCGGACCGGGGCACGAACCCGTGTCCCCTGCATCGGCAGGCAGACTCTCAACCACTGAGCCACCAGGGAAGCCTCCAGCTCTTTTTTTATAGTGGTGAGATTTTAGGGTAACTGGGCTGAAATATGGGGAAAAGTGACGTCTAATGAGATTACATGATTTTCCCGGGATCGAAAGTTTCCTGTTCTAGTGTCCCTCAGATAAAGGGGGTGTGGTAAGAGGGAGGGTAGGGTAAGGCGTGGGGAACTGGAGTCCTTTGCTTTTTTTTTCAGCACCAGCTTGTCATACACAAGTAGCTCTATCCATTTACAGTATTCCTTCAGTATACCTTTAATGTCCACGCTATCAGTAACTATGACCCTACTTTCATTTCTCTATTAGTAATTTGTGTTTGCTTTCTTTTTTTCTTGGTTGGCCTGGCTAGAGATTTATCAATTTTATTGATCTTTTCTTAGAACCAACTTTTAGTTTCATTGGTTTTTCTCTATTGTTTCCCTGTTTCCAATTTCACTGATTTCTGCTCTAATTTTTATTTCTTTTCTTCTACTTGCTTTAGGCTTAAATTGTTCTTCTTTCTATCATTTCCCAAGGCGAAAGCTTAGGTTATTCATTTTAGACCTTCCTTACTTTTTAATATGTGCATTTAATGTTATAAATTTATGTGCAGTGCCTCTAAGCACTGCCTTTGTTGTATCCCACGAAGGTTTTTTTGGCGGTACGCGGGCCTCTCACTGTTGTGGCCTCTCGCGTTGCGGAGCACAGGCTCCGGACGCGCAGGCTCAGCGGCCATGGCTCACGGGCCCAGCCGCTCCGCGGCATGTGGAATCCTTCCAGACTGGGGCACGAACCCGCGTCCCCCGCATCGGCAGGCGGACTCTCAACCACTGCGCCACCAGGGAAGCCCCCATCCCACAAATTTTGATAAGTTGTGTTTTCATTTTCATTTGATTCAAAATATTCTTAAATTTCTACTGAGACTTATTCTGTGGCCCATGTGTTTTTAGAAGTATGTTGTTTAATCTCCAAATATTTGGGGATTGTCCAGATATCTTTCTGTTATCTGATTGCTAGTTTAATTTCATTGTGTTCTGAGAACATACTTTGTATGGTTTTTATGTTTTAAATATGGTTAAGATGTGAGTTATGGCCCAGAATCTGGTCTATTTTGGTGAATGTCCCATGTGAGCTTGGGAAGGATGTATATTTTGCTGTAGTTTGACGGAGTATTCTGTAAATGTCAATTAAATCAAGTTATTCGATAGTGCTGTCCAGGTCAATTAACTCACTACTATTTTCTGCCTGCTGGCTCTATCAATTACTTACAGAAGGGCATCGAAATATCCAACTGTAATAGCGGATTTGTCTATTTCTCCTTGTAGCCTCAGTTTTTGTTTCATATATATATATATATATATATATATATATATATATATTTTTTTTTTTTTTTTTGCGGTACGCGGGCCTCTCACTGCTGTGACCTCTCCCCCTGCGGAGCACAGGCTCCAGACGCGCAGGCCCAACGGCCATGGCCCACGGGCCCAGCCGCTCCGCGGCACGTGGGATCCTCCCGGATGGGGGCACGAACCCGCGTCCCCTGCATCGGCAGGCGGACTCCCAACCACTGCGCCACCAGGGAAGCCCCTGTTTCATATATTTTGATGCTCTCTTTTTAGGTGCATCCACTTTAAGGATTGTTAAGTCTTGGAGAATTGATCCCTTTAACATTACGTAATGCCCCTTTTCAACCCTGGTAATTTTCTTTGTTCTGAAGTCTGTTCTGTCTGATTATTCCAGCTTTCTTTTGATTAGTGTTAGCATGATATAGCTTTCTCCATCCCTTTACAACTTACTTGAGTCTTTACATTTAAAGTAGGTTTCTTACAGACAACATAGGGTTGGGTCGTGGATTTTTATACTCTGACAATCTCTGGGCAGTAGTGGAGGAAGGAATGAGGGTGAAGTAAGTATGAACATTTATTTCTTGAAATAAAAAACTGAAGCAAACTGGAAAAATGTTAAAGTTTCTAACTCTGACAAGGGTCCCTGGGCATTTATGATATGACTTTCAGTGCTTTTATTTGACATATTATGCAATTTATTTATTTTTTAATTTTTTTACATCTTTATTGGAGTATAATTGCTTTACAATGGTGTGTTAGTTTCTGCCTTATAACAAAGTGAATCAGTTATACATATACATATGTTCCCATATCTCTTCCCTCTTGCGTCTCCCTCCCTCCCACCCCCCCATCCCACCCCTCTAGGTGGTCACAAACCACCAAGCTGATCTCCCTGTGCTATGCGGCTGCTTCCCACTAGCTATCTATTTTACGTTTGGTAGTGTATATATGTCCATGCCACTCTCTCACTTTGTCACAGCTTACCCTTCCCCCTCCCCATATCCTCAAGTCCATTCTCTAGTAGGTCTGTGTCTTTATTCCCGTCTTACCCCAGGTTCTTCATGATATTTTTTTTCTTAGATTCCATATATATGTGTTAGCATACGGTATTTGTTTTTCTCTTTCTGACTTATACCCTGAGCAAACCATAATTCTAAAAGAGTCATGTACCAATATGTTCATTGCAGCTCTATTTACAATAGCCAGGACATGGAAGCAACCTAAGTGTCCATCAACAGATGAATGGATAAAGAAGATGTGGCACATGTATACAATGGAATACTACTCAGCCATAAAAAGAAACGAAATTGAGTTATTTGTAGTGAGGTGGATGGACCTAGAGTCTGTCATACAGAGTGAAGTAAGTCAGAAAGAGAAAGACAAATACCATATGCTAACACATATATATGGAATCTAAGACATATTATGCAATTTAAAGCAAAAATTCAAAGACTCTGTCCTCTTTTGAAGTTTTTTATAGAATAATTACATATAACAAGTACCTGCTGTGTCCCAGGCACAGTCTGAAGTACTGGATTTCGCAAGGTTAATGAACCATCTGTTTCCTGGCCTTAAGTCGGGGTGGGATTTAGGCCGTTCAAAAATAGCCAGAGAAATCATGTATCTGAGAAGGGGTTAATATCCACAATATATAAACAACTCATACAACTCAATAGCAAAAAATCAAACAATCCTATTAAAAAATAGGCAGAGGAACTGAACAGACACTTTTCCAAAGAAGACATACAAATGGCCAATTGGTACCTGAAAAGGTGCTCAGCATTACTATTCATCAGGGAAATGCACATCAAAACCACGATGAGGTACCACCTCACACCTTTTAGAATGGCTATTACCTAAAAGACAGGAGATAACAAATGTTGTGGAGGGTGTCTGGAGAAAAAGGAACCCTTGTGCACTGTTGGTGGGAATGTAAAGAATTAAAAATAGAATTAAAAATAGAGTTACCATATGATATGGCAATTCCACTTCTGAGTATTGCTCCAAAGGAAATGAAATCACTGTCTTGAAGAGAGATCGGCATCCCCATGTTCACTGCAGCAGTATCGACAATAGTCGGGATATGGAAACAAGTTAAAAGTCCATAGATGAATGGATGGTTAAAGAAAATATGTATATAAACAATGGAGTATTGTTCAGCCACATCCTGCCATTTGCCACAGCATGGATGGACCTTGAGGGCATTAACTGAGTGCAATGAGTCAGACGGACAATGATAAATGCTGTATGATCTCCTTTATATGTGGAATCTAAAAAAACTGAACACAGGGAAACAGAGAAAAGATGGGGGGGCGGGGTTGGGTGATGGGGATCAAAAGGTATAAACGTCCAGTTATAAGATAAATGAGTTCCGGGTGTGTAATGTACAGCACGGTGACTGTAGTTGGCAACACTGTATTGTATATTTGAAAGTTGTTAAGAAAGTAGGTCTTAAAAGTCCTTATAATGCGAAAAAAAATTGTAACTATGTGAAATGAGGGACATTAACTAGACTTAGTGTGGTAGACATTTCACAATATGTATATATCAAATCATTATATTGTACACTGTAAACTAATAAGGTATTTTGTCAATTATCTCTCAATAAAACTGGGGGAAAAATAACCAGGATCACTTGCCCAGGGTCACACAGCAGCCCAAGTCTGCCAGACGCCAGCCTCTGTCCTAACCACTGAGACATTCTGTCTGCCCCAAGAGCTCCGACCACCCCTCCTCCAGCCTCACCTTTTTTCCTGAACCACGCTGTGTAGCTGGAGTTAGTTGATTTGAAAAGACCAACTTTATTCTCAAATAATCCAATAACTCAGACTTTTATCAGGTTACACAGGCTTCTCGCAAGTTTTTCTCCAAACTCACCTGCTTGCTGCCCCTGAAAGTCTTATGGAGCGGCTGGGCTATTTCTGGGATAAGTGGAGAGTGGGTAAGGCGTTGGAGCTAGGTGTTCCATCGTACTGCTCCAATTCATTAAATGCTGTGTGATTTCGATCATGCTGGGGAACCTCTCTGAGCCTCAGTCTCCTCACTAATATCTACTTTAAATAAGGCTGTTAGGAAAGTAAAGAAGAAAAGGAACGCACAGATCCCAGCATCGTGCTGGCGCCTGGGAGGCACTCAGCAGATGGGAGCTTTATTACTCTTCTTCATCTTGTGGTGAGGAAGCAGCTGGGGTCTAGTCCTTGCGCACTTGAGCTGAGCCACACTGGGGGTCCTTCATGCCCCGGCCCACGCTGAGATGCAGGGTGAGTTGGGGTCACTCCCGCAGGGCTTGGTAAACGAAAGCTGGAGGATTGTTTTTAAGCCAGTGTGGACCCCCAAGTGGAACATCTTCCTTCCCAGGGCAAACCCCTTCAGAACCCTTGGAAAATCCCAGTTTCACTTTTAGCAAGACCCTGCCGCAGCGGGGGAAAGCCCCACTGTAACCAACCTTCTCCAAAGGCAGAGTCCCCTTGTGGGGGGATGCGCTCGTTCTATGCCCCTTGCTTCCTGCACCCTGCTCTTCCCACTGCTAATGCCTGAGCTCCATCCCATCTTGCCTTCTTTATCTTTTTGCCTTTTCCAGCTCTGCTTCTCTCTCATTTTGGACAGCTACTGCACTGCTTTCAGGTTCTGGGTTGTCTATACGCCTGGATGAGGGGTCTCTGCCCAAGGACCTCAGTGAAGCCTCTCTTGCTGTCTCCTCAAGCAACTCAGTGTAACCCTGTACTGACGTTACTGCTTCCAAATAATCCTGCCCTAACTTGCCTCCAGGCACAGGGTGGAGTAAACCAGGTACCCTCCCTAGGGCTTTGAGTTCCTGCAGTGTTTCTAGCATAAGCCCTATGCTTTAGGTCTATAAACACAGCAGGAAGGTCTGTGTACTACAAGGGAAGCTGTTCCACTTGGGAAACACAGAGTTTTAAAATGTTGCATTTTTCTAGGTCACGATAAGATGGACTTCGTTAAAGTTAAAAACTTCAGCTCTGCTAAGACAATGTCAAGAGAGTGATAAGACAAGCCACAGACCGGAAGAACTATTTGCAAAAGGTACATCTGATAAAGGACTGTTATCCATATTATACAAAGTACTTTTAAAACTCAACGATAAGAAAACAAACAACCTGATTAAAATAAGGGCCACAAGCTTAACAGACACCTCATCAAAGGGTATAGGAAAACGGCAATCTAGCATAAGAGAAGATGCTCCACATCATACGTTATTAGGGAAACGGGAATTAAAACAACGAGTTACCACCACACACCTATTCGAATGACCAAAATCCAAAACACTGGCAACATCACATGCTGGCAAGGACGCGCAGCAGCAGGAACTCTCACTCGTTGCTGGTGGGAACGCAAAACGGCGCAGCCACTTTGGAAAACAGTTTCCCAGTTTCTTTCAAAACTAAACATACTCTTATCGTATGATCCAGCAGTCATACTGCTGGTATTTACCCAAAGGAGTTGAAGACTCACGTCCACACAAAAAACTGCACAGAGATGTTTATAGCAGCTTTATTCACAATTGCCAAATTGGAAGCAACCAATATGTCCTCCAGTAGGTGAATGGATAAATAAAGTGTGGTACATCCAGACAAGGGAATCTATTGAGTGCTAAAAAGAAATGAGCTATCAAGCCATGGAAAGACATGGAGGAAACTTAAATGCATATTACTAAGTGAAAGAAGCCAATGTGAGAAGATTCCATCTATATGACATCTGGAAAAGGCAGAGCTATAGACACAGCAGAAAGACTAGTGGTTGGCAGGGGTTAAGGGGAGGGAGAGACGGACAGGTGGAGCACAGAGGATTTTTAGGGCAGTGAAACTACTCTGCATGATGTTATAATGATGGATACGTGCCATTATACATTTGTCCAAACCTATAGAATGTACAACACCAGGAGTGAACCTTGGTAATGTAAACTATGGACTTTGGATGATAATGATGTGTTCATCAATTGTAACAAACGTACCACTCTGATGGGGGATGTGGATAAGGGGAGAGGATATACATATCTGGGGGCAGGGAGTATATGGGAAGTCCCTGTACGTTTTCAATTTTGCCGTGAACCTAAAATTGCTCTAAAAATACAAAGTCTTTGAAGAAATGTGGCAATCTCCTAATACAGAATCATACCAACACTGAAAAAGTATTTCCCACCTATAACCCAGCAGGGCGATAAAAAAGTGATACCTTTTTTATTGTGGGTGAAAGTGGTGTAGAACTGGTACTTGCTGATGGCCTGGAAAGCAATTTGAAACCAAGTATTAAAAGCTACAAAAATATTTGTACCCGTATGTTCTGGAAAATTTCTCCAGTGGATGTAATCTTAGACTTGTCACAGTAGGGTATGAACAGAGATGTTAAAGGTTGAAAGCGATTGAAATGTTCAGAAATAAAGGGTCATTTAAGTAAACTATGATAATCCACTCAATACAATCTTAAACATTAAAGTCATGAATTGATGGGACCTCCCTGGTGGCACAGTGGGTAAGACTCCACGCTCCCAATGCAGCGGGCCCGGGTTCGATCCATGGTCAGGGAACTAGATCCCACATGCATGCCGCATGCCGTGCAACTAAGGAGCCCACCTGCCGCGTAAGAGCCGGTTCAACCAAATAAATCTTTTTAAAAAATTATGAATTGTTGTAATTATGAAAACTGTGTAAGAACAAGAAAAATGCTTTTAGTATACTTAATAAAAATATACACTCAGCATGATTACAACTAAAAATGTTTAAAAACATTAGGTGAAAATACATCAAGATGCTTTTTCCTCACTCTTTTTTCTAGTTTCTAAGTTTCTGCGATGTGTATTACCACGATTCTATTACTTTTACAAATAGAAGACTTAAAAATAACTCACTTCCCTTGCCGGGAGCAGTGCTCACTGCAGAGCCGCACTCTGCCCGGAAACAGCCTTCAGAACTCGGCTTCTGTCTTTCTGGGGCTGAATCAGGTAGTGTGTGTGTGTGTGTGTGTGTGTGTGTTGCTTTCTGTTCCATATTGTCTGTGTTGTGTATTCCTATGTCGTCTCATAATTTTCCAATTTAGTATGTTTATGTCTTTCCCACAACTATTAAAATTTTCAAAAACTGTGGCAAAATGTATATAACATAGAATTTGCCATTTGAATCATTCAGTTACAGTTCAGTGGCATTAGGTACATTCACATTGCAATATCAGTGGCATCCAACTCCAGAACTTTCTCACATTCCCATCAAAAACTAACTCTCCCCCCACCAACATTCTACGTTCTGTCTCCATGCATGTGACTACTCTAGGAACCTCATCTATGTGGAATCATATAATATTTATCTTTTCCACCATCATTTTTAAAGCTCTCTAACGATAAGGACCAAGCCCCCGATTTATTTTCATTTTAAACGTAATGTGTATTTGCTCATTTATGTCAATATTACAGTGCTAGGCAGAGGGTTCAGCAACGCTCAAGAAACGCACGTGGTCAGTCTCCGGGGCAGTGGCACAGAGAGAACAAGGGAAAACAGAGAAAGAAGGACACAGCATGAGAAGTACGCTGAGTGTGGTGACGGAGAACCGCAGGGGGCTTTCTGGAAAACCTGTGTTGTCGGATGAGTGGAGGAGGGGTCCTGGAGGGAGTCGAGGAGGAGCCCTGGGGGGTCCAGGCAGAGGGAGGGGAACACAGAGTAAGAGGATGAAGGGGTCTTTGCGCAGGGTGAGTGTGTGTGTGTGTGTGTGTGTGAGTGAGCGCGCGTGCAGGAGTCCTGCGGGAGATGGCAGGCCCGGGGGCTGAGGAGTGTATTTTAGGTGTGGTGGAAGGTGTGGAAGACCTGCTTCTCTCGCCAGTTGAGAGGAAGAAGTGCCCCGGGCTTGGCCAAGTGTACAGCCAAGAGCAGGAACAAACGCCAGTATCTCGTGCGGACTGCTGACTCCACCACACCCTGTACCCGCACGACCTCCCGGGCCAGGTGCCAGGGAGCCCTGTTTCCCAGACACCAAGGCCGAGGCACAGGTCAGTGCAGCCTCTCAGCCAGCACTGCCCAAGCCCGGAACTGCCACTTTGCTCTGCATCTTGGTTTACGGCTGGGCGGCTGTGGGTACAGTGCCTGTGGTTCGGCAGGCAGGCGATTGTTATCTCTAAATTTGTAGGAGTGAAAACAGGCGGAGGGACCAGAAGCCGCTGCCCAAGGTCGAAGAGCAAGTGAGTGAAGACTGAATAAGTGATTGCATGAAAGAGCGAATGAAAAGAGAAAAAAAAAAAGGGTCCTATGCCCCCGCATCCTCTCCCTCATTCCCTCCCAGGGTCCTGGGGGAGGGAGGTTTCATCACTCCACTGGGCCTGGGGAAGACAGAGGGAGGCCTGTGGGGGGAGGAGGGGAGAGGAAGGGGGAGCAGGGCCCACCACAGAAGATGAAAAGAAGATTCTAGACTCTTCAGAGCACACTTGGGTGTGCTTTCTTCTGCTTCTTTCCTAAAGCCTCGTCTAGACCTTACTTACTGTAAATGCAACGTTATGTCCTGTTTTTCCATTTCTTATTTGCATAAACATTCTCTGAGCCTCTTACAAAATATTTGACATTGTTGAGCGTTGAATAATTGTCTGCCAAGTAAATGGACCACAATTTATGAAAATTTCCTCTTACTGTCAATCATTTACATTGTTTCGATAATTTCTAAAGTCCACAAACAATGCTGTTAAACAATTCGAATAACACCAAGAGTAACCTTTCCTGAGACTGATCTCCAGACTGGGTTTCAAAGGTCTGAGCAGTTTCTTTGGGCCCTGTCGGTTTTGACCTCCCAAGGTACCTAAGGTGTCTGGGCCTTCCACAGAGGTCAGAACCGAGACACTGCATCTGTGCTTGTAAGTGAACTTGTTCCTCAGCCCAAACAGCTGCTGGAGGGGGGCCGCCCTATATAACGTCCCCACATAAAAGGGGCAGGTGTCGGGTGGGATCCAGGGTGGCAGCAGCTCTGCCTGACTCCCCTTGTTCATGGGGGTCAATTGCCTGCCTCAGGTGTCCCCCCAACCCCTCCTTGGGCCATTCCCTTCAACTTCCCTTGGGAAAGAGTCCAGAGTACAGGAATTCTTGCACGTTTTAATCTGACCTCATCTGAAGGGCAGCCTCAGAGTCCCCAGCTGTTGCAGCAGACCCCAGGCACGCAAAGACAGAGGCCTGTGGCTGGCTTGCGGTTGCTGTGATCACGCTGAAGTCCGAACGGCAGCCCTGGCAGGTACCACTCGGCACTTCTGCTAGTGGATGGTGCCCTGAGGCCCTGGGGGAGACCCTGCCCTGGGAGCCTGGGCTCCCGCCAGCTCAGCCTCAGACTGGCTGATGCCCCTGGGCCAGACACCTCTGGCAAGAAACCAACAGAACATACAAGGGAGAAGAAAACTGCTGAGACCCGTTCTCGGTACCACCTCCAAGTCTGAGTACTCAGCAGACCGTCACCAAGGCGTGGGAGCTTTCCAGAAAGGACCACCTCCTTCCTGGTCGGCTTATCTCCTGCCCATCCACCGTCACCCTTTACCGCCCTTACCTGACTGTATCAGGCCCAGTGACTCAGCAGGTGTCTGTCAGCCACCCCCAAAGACGCACTGAGGAGAGCAGCCGTGACCCTGTTCTCAGGGATGGGACACCATTTGGTCATGAAGGGGAGCACGTACCTGAATGTGTGGACATCGCCGGCTGGAGCTCTTGGAGGAGAACATCCAAGACAGTGCCCCCAAACTCTGATAAATCGGTAGACCCAGCAGACTGAGGCACCCGTGTTTTTAGGTGGTTTTTTAGAAAGTCTCATTTTTCTTGTATTGATATGCCCTTGAAACCCTGGGAGGAAGTGCGGTCTTGTGGGGAGCATTTGCTGTCGGAGGAGTCCATCTGGGCCAGGGGAGTGAAGGTCACACTGTCCCCTGCTTAACCAGCGACACCACCTGGCGGGGTGGCAGGGTGAGGGAGGTATAAAGCCAGCGTGCTTCTCCCAATAAACAAAACAAACAGCAACCCTAAAGTGGTGACTTTCTCGCAAACAATGGAATATTCAGAGAATCTGTGATATGTGGGTTTGTAAATGAAGAGGAAACAGGAACCACTGCTCAATTCATAGTGATACCATTGAAAGTTGCAGTGGTTCTGGGCAAGGGGAACACCAACAGATGTGCTGGGAAAGCGCATGAACCCAGGAAGGGTGGCGGTACATCTGGGGGCATCGCCTGAGCCCTGTCACATGGAAGGAACCCCAACTCACCCTCTTAACCTTCTCTGTATGGGTACCTTACTGTGTCACTGCTGGGTGTGAAGAGTGGCCATTAAAAATACCCACTTCCTGAAAGACAGGAGAGCTGCTTCAAGATTATCCCTGATATATAGTGTCAGCCGTACATATACATGGATCCATTCTCCCCCAAACTCCCCTCCCTGCGAATTTTATGGCAGCAAAAAGGTCAACTTGGTGCATTCGTGATTCAGAACTGCCGTCAAGTATCAGTCATTGAGTAGACTTGCTTTTGAGCGGTTCTTGGAAGTTTGCAGGGACTTCCTTCGAGAAAAACATTTTCGAGTGGAATTAGTTAACTGCGAACTGGGTTGCCCAGAGAATGTGAGTTCCATGTCACAGGAGGGATTTAAATGCGGGGATGAGGGTCGAGCTCTTGGCAAGGTTGTAGTAAAGGGTGTTGAAAGCTTATTTTGGAAGCTGAATCAGATAGGCTTTAAGTTCCTTTCCCAACATAGAGCTCTATAACTCTAAAGGATAGCATTTTACCGATTGCAAAGAGTTTCGAATTTTAGTTGCAGTTTGCTCCAGCCACAGGAAGAGTAGGGAAAGAGCCCACGGGATGTCTTATATGCAGGGATCATGAACTGTGGGGTTTTGTATGGTAAGACCAGGTAAGCTTGTGCAGGACCCAAGATTCAACTGGTCTTGCTCCAGTCCTCACGGGTTGGGGTGTGAAGAGGACATCTCACCAGGTATCACTGGGTGGTGGTATTCCTGTCTCTGCCTTTTGCTTTCCAACCCCGGGGACTTGTTGGAGGTTGGGCTCAGCATCCTGCTTATAAAATAGCAAGAATGCATAAGTGCATGAGGGGTTAGTTGAGACAGTGCAGGTAAAACAGGACGGTACCAAGCACATAATAAGTGCCTAATAAGTGGAGATGGTGGCTGGCCATTGAGGTTGAATCGAATGTCAGTAAACAGTGCGTGAAAGTGTGGGTCATCTGGTTACTTTAAACTTCTAGTGAGATCGGAGGCAGGCCACCCTTCTCTGAAAACAAGTAGAAATGTGTGTGCGTGTGTGGTCAGACCCACGGACAACTTTAAAAAATAGATGTATAAAGTATAAATTTTAGATTTCTTTTTATTGTTTGTTATGTGATGATGATTTTTTTCCTCTCAGAGGAGATTTTGAAGCTGCAGGGAATGCTGTTGTGGAGCTCAGTTTGGAGGGTAAGATGCCTTTCTGACAGTCATGGACTCAGAGATGTGAAATCCTCAGGGTGGCTAGAGAGGGTGGATCTGTGATGTTCAGAGCCAACGTGTGAGTGTGAAGTTCTGTATGTTTAAAATAGTTATGTTTTAAATAGTTACAGCCTGAAAAACATTATTTTCAAAGTCATGTGTCTTTTTAGAGAAAATTTAGGATATAGCAAAGCAAAGAGAAGAGGCAAAGAAAACATTCATACAATTCTACCCCACAGATATAACTGGCAACCTCTGTTAGGTCACCTTCCAGATTCTCTCTTTTAAAAGTGGAGCCGGGATTTCCCTGGTGGTTCAGTGGTTAAGAATCCACCTGCCAATGCAGGGGACACGGGTTTAAGCCCTGGTCCGGGAAGATCCCACATGCTGCGGAGCAGCTAAGCCCGTGCGCCACAACTACTGAGGCTGCACGCCACTACTACTGAAGCCCGTGCGCCTAGAGACCGTGCTCCGCAACAAGAGAAGCCACCGCAATGAGAAGCCCGCGCACCGAAACGAAGAGTAGACCCCACTCGCCGCAGCTAGAGAAAGCCCGCGCACAGCAACAAAGACTCAGCACAGCCAAAAATAAAATAAATAAGTTAAAAAAAATACGCTGTGGGATGTTATGTGGCAGCCTGGATGGGAGGGGAGTTTGGGGGAGAATGCATACATGTATATGTATAGCTGAGTCCCCTTGCTGTGCGCCTGAAACTATCACGACATTGTTAATCGGCTATACTCCAATATAAAATAAAGAGTTAAAAAATAAATAAATAAAACTACATTGTGGGGACTTCCCTGGCGGTCCAGTGGTTCAGACTTCGCCTTCCAATGCAGGGGGTACAGGTTTGATCCCTGGTCGGGGAGCTAAGATCCCACATGCCTCATGGCCAAAAAACCAAAACATAAAACAGAAGCGATATTGTAACAAATTCAATAAAGACTTTAAAAATGGTCCACATCAAAAAAAAATCTTAAAAAAAATACATTGTGTACATAGAAAACAAATTCATGGTTACCGAAGGGAAAAGGGGAGAGAGGGATAAATTTGGAATTTGGGATTCACAGATACAGACTACTACGTATAAAATAGACAACAAGGACCTACTACTGTATAGCACAGGGAACTATATGCAATGTCTTATAATAACCTATAATGGCAAAGAATCTGAAAAATAATGTATATATGTATAACTGAATCACTTTGCTGTACACCTGAAACATTGTAAATCAACTATACTTCAATAAAAAATAAAAATCAAAAAAACAACAAATATATTGTGAATATCTTTCCAGTTACTAAGCATTCTTGCACAGCATCATTTTAGGGGCTCTCTTTACATTGTATTGTTGTATTTTCTTATTTCACTGGTGGATACTTAAGTTTTTAGCATGTTTTCAGTACGCTCGCATGTCTTTGCTGTTAATAATCCCTATGTGTAACCATAAGGACCTTTTCATGATAAATTCCCAGAAGTGGAATTGCTGGGTCAAAAAATATACACAACTTTATGGCTCTTGGTACATGTTACCAAATTGCCCTTCACGGTAGTGGCACCAGTCTGTACTCCGAGCCATGGAATACTCATGGGCTCATTTTTCAGCACTCTTATCTAGCTGGAGTATTATTTTCTGGTGTAATCTGGTAAAATGCATTTTAAAAATGGATTCCTTTTTTGTTTATTTTTTGTTTGAACAACTCCAATCTGTATTAGAAACAAGTTTGTCTTTCATTTTTATCACAGTTTATTATTCATTAAAATACTGATCTTCTGGTTTCTGTCCTTCAGTATATATTTTTAAAACATTCACTTATTGAAATCGCTTGCAATTTCTTTTGGTGCAAGATGTGAAAGGCTAAAACTTGCTTTTTCCCTAATAGTTACTAATTGTCCCAGCACCCTTTATTATAGAATCCAGTCTCTCCCCGTGTATGTGAATGCCGCTTGTAGCGTATAATCCATATATTCTACTGGGGTCTGTTCTTGAATCACTGTATTTTAATTACTGGGATCAGTAATTGTAAGCTGACCAGTATGTGTCTAGTAGCTGCTAATCCCTTTGGGAGGGAGAGACTCTTACCTCTGAGAAAGAAAACTTTTCTGATTCTCAAAAGATGACTTAGTCACACATTCTTCCATCTCTGCAATTTTTTCCTCTGTTGGGACGTAAGGATGGGAAAAACAGGCCTTCACGGTGAGGAAGAAGGAATCCAGAATTCAGAATGTGGCCGACCAGTAACAAAAGCTCGTGTGAAAACTTAAGATCCCCCAGTCTCAGAGGGTAGGGGTGGTCACAGAAGAGGCTGGAGACCAGCCTCAGGTATTCTGACACTTTGAGAAGTCAGCCTGACTCTGAGACCCTGATAAGAAATTAAAAACTAAGAGTTTGGGGAGATGGGAGAAGTTTTGTTCTCAAGCTTTTAGAAAAAAATAAAGTTTTTAAAGGATCAAAGAACAACCTCTCAGTAAGTCAATAGCTTCCTTGTACCTATATGCTCAAGATACATCTTTTTAAATGCAGGAACTATAATATGTTCATCTACTGCAATAACAAATTCTACTTCTGTGGAAAAAAGTACAGATGAGTGGAAATTGTGCTCTCTCATCTCACCATGCTTCTGAGCGACCTGAGTGTTCATACCACGAACCCACAGCAGGAGCAGTACAGACTTTGGGGGGAGGTGAATTGTAATTTTAGATAAATTTAGAGGAGAAAATAAATTATCTGGAGTGATTGGAAAACTAAAACTGGAAAGTAAGAGGTGATATCATATCAGGTTGAAGGATATAGAAACATCAAGTTTTACGTGCACCCGATTAGCCAGCTTAGAGATGGTGAAGGCCGGTGGGTGTTGGGTCGCTGTGATGCTGCCTCGGCTCCGTCCCATTGCTGGTTTGTCCTTACTGCTCCCTTTGTGCATATAGCTTTGTAAGCTGCCCCAAATCCTTTCTGGAATTGGACAGTGCCAGAATAAATAAAAATATCTATTCTTAAGTGTTTTCCGATGTGTTGTGAAATTGAATTTTAACTAACAGTCAAGTTAATAAAAATAAAAGGATTACTTTTGTTTTAATCTCTCATTACTTAAAAGACACTAGTTCCTTTTTCAGTGCTTGTTAGCACAGTGCCTCATGTTGGTAGTCAGTTAGGTGTCCTTCTACAGCGGCATATATTGATACCTCCTCATGCAGTCATATACGCTCAGTTACATATATATATATGTAGAGCGTTTTCTGCAGATGATTATTTGCTTTACAGAATAGGATCATATTTTAAATACATTCTGTTTTTGTTCTCTGAGGATCCCTGGCAATTTTGCCAAATCATTTTTTTAAGTCATTCCTTTGATGGCTGTATGATATTTTAAGGTGTGGATAGATCACAATTTATTTAGTGATTCCCTACTCATTAACTTGGGGTTGTTTCCAGTGTTTATTTTACCCAAATAAAGGAAACTGAAATAATCATCAGTTATTTGTATATTTATTTATTGTATATTTATTTATATAAATAAATAAATATATAATATTATTTATATTATATATTTGTATATTTATTTGTATATTTATTCTTAGGTAGCGGTATATTTATTTTGTATATTTATTCTTAGGTAGCGGTGCTTTTCCTTTATAGGGGACATATTCCCAGGAGTGCTGAGTTAGAGTATGTGATTTATATTAGACGCTACTAGATACTGCCAAACTGTTTTCGAGGCGTTTGCAGTGTCTCACGATACCGTCGACAACCCCCATGAGGCTGTCCACATTCTCTCCAGCAGCGAGTGGTATCCTGCTTTTACATTTTCACCCAGTGACCATTTGTATGCAAACGACGGGTTTCCATTTTCTGGAAAATGTCTTCTTAACCTTGACGAGTCGCAACTCGTTCTATGAAGATGAAATTTTTCTGTAGAGGTTATGGCGGGAGATTGAGAACATGTGAATCAACCTTCGTCTCATAAACACACAGATACACCCAGAGGTCTTAATTTAGTTTGGATACTAAAAACAGGGCAGGGAAGCCGTTGGGGAGATTTTGTTCTGTTCAGCAGACTCTGAACAGGCTCAAGTATGGGACAGTTGTCCATTGAAAGGCCTCGTCTATCAAATCAGGCCTAGCTCACAAGGCAAACATCCTCTACGCCCCTCACACACAGCAGCACACTCACTCGGATATTACCTAGATAAAACCTCAGTAGCATCATTCCCTCTTCCACGGATCAGCTCCTTATGCACTGGCTGGGCTGGCAGAGTCCTGAGAGAGGAAGATGCAAAAGCCCTTGGAGGTGCAAAGCCCTTGGAGGAAAGACTGGGTGCAGTCTGAGCCCCAGAGTGCTTTTCTTTGCGTCTCCTTCAGCCCCCCACACGGCTGGGTGGGCCACCATAGATGGGGTTCTGGGTTTCTGGGGAGGTGGGCTTTGAGCGGGGTCCAGAGAAGGTCTTCCACAAAGGCCTGCTCCTCTTGTAGAAGTCACCTTTCTTCCCACCCCCAAATCTCTCTGGGTCCCCCAAGCTTGGTTGAGGCCCGGAGTGTGGAGAAGGGGGAGAGACAGGAGTCACATCCTCCCTTTGGCCCCGCCTGGCCCTCCCCGGCCAGCAGGTCTAGCCAAGCCGCCAGCTTTCGGCCCACAGGAGGCTGAGGGGATGCAGGGGGTGAAGGAGGGTCTTCCGCTTCCCGCCAACACTTCAAATCTTCCCCTCTTCACGTTGCCCGCACCCAACCACAGAGACCTCCACAAATCTGCTGTGAGAGGCTGCAAACCCTTCTGTCAGCGGGAACACAGCTTTTCTGTGAGGAAGCAGTTCATGCCTTTGCCTGTGTTCCCATCAGCTGGGTATTTACCTGGTGGCTTGTTTGCCATCTGTTCAGGCCTGGTTCGAGGGTGGGGCGCGTGAGGTCTCCCAAGGGCACTCACTCTGGGCGTCACCCAGGTGCCAGCCCTGTGTCCGTGTCCCCGAAGATGATGTAAGCCCAGGATTTGTGCCAAGGATACATTAGGTGCTCAATTAGCATCTAATACATTGAGCTTCTGTTCTCCAGGGGGTTTGTCGACTGTGCTTGGCAGAGTAAACATTCAGAAAGTGGAGAAGTTGAGTCCTCACCGCCTTGGGATGCCCAGCAAGGTTAGGTGGGGTATCCAGGAGGAGAGGTGCTGACGGGCCGGAGAGGGAGGGCAGTGCTCCCGGTCCACTGCCATTGGAGCAACCTGCCTGTGGGCACACGAGGCCTCCTAGGCGAGCCTTCTCTCTTGTTTGTTTGTTTGTTCTTTAACATCTTTATTGGAGTATAATTGCTTTACAATGGTGTGTTAGTTTCTGCTTTATAACAAAGTGAATCAGTTATACATATACATATGTTCCCCTATCTCTTCCCTCTTGCGTCTCCCTCCCTCCCACCCTCCCTATCCCACCCCTCTAGGTGGTCACAAAGCACTGAGCTGATCTCCCTGTGTTATGCAGCTGCTTCCCACTAGCTACTTAGTTTATATTTGGTACTATGTGTAAGTCCACGCCACTCTCTCACTTTGTCACAGCTTATCCTTCCCCCTCCCCGTGTTCTCAAGTCCATTCTCTAGTAGGTCTGTGTCTTTATTCCCGTCTTACCCCTAGGTTCTTCACGACATTTTTCTTTTCTTAGATTCCATATATATGTGTTAGCATATGGTATTTGTTTTTCTCTTTCTGACTTATACCCTGAGCAAACCATAACTCAAAAAGAGTCATGTACCAATATGTTCATTGCAGCTCTATTTACAATAGCCAGGACATGGAAGCCACCTACGTGTCCATCAACAGATGAACGGATAAAGAAGATGTGGCACATATATACAATGGAATATTACTCAGCCATAAAAAGAAATGAAATTGAGTCATTTGTAGTGAGGTGGATGGACCTAGAGTCTGTCATACAGAGTGAAGGAAGTCGCTTGTTTGTTTATTCATGTAGACTCTGGCCTCAGGGCTTGGGAATGCTGACCACTTGTGCAGGTGGCAGGATGGGGCCAGAGGGCTCCCACAGGTCTTGGTCCTCTCACTCCAGGAAATGAGGGAATGGCTAGAAAGAAGGGAACTGCAGCCTAGAAGCCTCTTTGGTGGCAGATGTGAGTCTGGAGGGCTGTGCTCTGTCGCCCTGTCCACCTTCATCCCAGCACAGGGTGGGCTGGGCACACAGATGTTGCCCAAGTTAATATATTTGAAGTGGCAGCAAACAGCCTAAGGAAGAGGGTCACTAACTGCAGGGAGAGGGACAGGTAATTAGTTCACAGAAATGAGGGGCAGGATGGGAGATGGCCTGCCATCAATAATATATGAACCTAGAGACTGTCATACAGAGTGAAGTAAGTCAGAAAGAGAAAAACGAATAGCGTATATGAACGCATATATGTGGAATCTAGAAAAATGGTAAAGATGAACTTATTTGCAAAGCAGAAATAGAGACGCAGATGTAGAGAATAAACATATGGATACCAAGGGGTAAGGGGGGTGGTGGCATGAACTGGGAGATTGGGATTGATTTATATACACTATTGATACGATGTATAAAGTAGCCAACTAATCAGAACCTACTGTAGAGCACAGGGAACCCTACTCAGTGCTCTGTGGTGATCTAAATGGGAAGGAAATCCAAAAAAGAGGGAATATATGTATACGTATAGCTGATTCACTTTGCTGTACAGCAGAAACTAACACAACATTGTAAAGCAACTCTACTCCAATAAAAATTAATTAAAAAATAATATATGAACAGAGAGGTAGGCAGTTTCCATTCAAACTTAGAAGCAGAAGTTAAGCTCTAACGATGAGGACGCGCATGTAAAATGCCGTCAATTAATGGAAAAAAACACGACCCCGGAGAACCAATGATACTGTGCAGGAACAGGCGTGCCTTTTTCAGCACTTCTGCTTTCGGCTTGATAAGAATCACACGTGTCTGGCTTCCCTGATGGCGCAGTGGCTGAGAGTCCGCCTGCCAATGCAGGGGACGCGGGTTCGTGCCCTGGTCCGGGAAGATCCCACATGCCGCGGAGCGGCTGGGTCCGTGAGCCATGGCCGCTGAGCCTGCGCATCCGGAGCCTGTGCTCCGCAACGGGAGAGGCCACAACAGTGAGAGGCTCGCGTACCGCAAAAGAAAAAAAAAAAGAAAAAAGAATCACACGTGTCTCGCATATTTCTGTGACTCTCAAACTGATCCAGTGCTGGGGACTACGGTTCCCTTCTGTTGGAGTTGATGCACTGAGCTTCGTAGCAGGAGGACACCAGGAGCCAGTGACTCACAGCCACTGAGGAGTGTCAGTGACGCATCTGAGGAGGTTTCCCAAGAAGTGACAGAGAAAATCTCTTTTGTCCTCCACGCCTGGAAAGGCCTCTGAAGACAGGGCTCTTTCTCTCTTTCCCTTTGACTGGGTGGTAGATTCGATCAGCTTTGTAGCCCACACGGGGCCGGGGATGACTTTCTGAAAACAAGTTGCTCACTCCCCACAGGTAGAGAGTGAGCGGCTGGGGTGAGGGGGTGGGACTGAGTAAGGATGAAAAGGAGGGGGATGTGGGAGCCCCCTTCTTCCTTTGAACTTGGCCCCGCTGGGGCTGGGCGGGCGCCACACCTGCAAGCTGGGGCCCAGAACCCTCCACCCTTGCTTCCCACTAAGAGGAAGGGAGGGGAGGAAACAAGCACTGCCCCAGACCCTCCTATCTGTGGTCATTCAAGGCCAACAGCAAGACCAAGGAGGAGATACTGCTGGAGCCCCCATTTCAAAGGAAAGAACAGGCTCACAGAAGTCAAGTAGCTCCCCCAATGTCGTACAGCTGGTAGAGTTAGGTCCTGTTGTCCAGCCGTATCAGCGTGCATCACAGTGATTTCTGTTGTACAGATTTTTAAAAATCATGATTTATGAACAAATCCCTCACTGATGGATATTTAAGCTGATTCCAATTTTTTAAGATTACAATCACCAGAGCCTCTTTTAGAAGAAGTTGTTTCTTTTTTCCAAACCTCCGTTTTTTTCCCCAGTTATAAAAATAATAGATGATTATTGTAAAAATTCACGGACCACGGAAATGTACCATGCAGAAATGGAAATTCCCCAGAGGAAATGCCATCAACAGTTTGGAGCATATCCTTCCAGACCTTTTTCTATTCCTATAGGAACAAATATGTCCAGAGGTCTTGATTAGAGAAAAAAAATCAAGCAATAAGATTCAATATTCTATGTTATATATCGTATATTATATTTTATAAGATTTCAATTTTCTGTTTAAAAAGTACTGCAGGAAAAATCTGGAAGAACAAGAAACTTTCAAACACCAATTTTACACATTTCTGAAATGTTCTGTACTTGGATTTTTAAAATATCTCTTTATAGAAGTATAATGTATATCTATTTCCATAGCTATATATGAAAGTTGACATCTCATGACTGTACAGCTCTATTGACTTTTCACAAATTGAACAGACCCCTATGACCAGCTCCCACATGGAGAAACAGAACATGCCCACCCCAAACCTCCTACTCCCTTCTCATGACCGTCCCTGCACCAAGGGTACCCATATCCTGACTTCTAGCTTATATATATTTGCCTGTTTTTATCTGTGCTTGAATTTTAACAGTGACAACGTATTACATTTAAAATGAGAATAATCAATACAGATGTTATAATAGATGCAGATGTAGCGGTCATTATTTGATGCCAGTGTATAGGCTTCTAGCTCATTCCTTCACAGCTGCATGGAGTCTCTTGCGTCACAATTGATCTAACTGGCTCCTTTTGCAGGACATTTGGATTGGTTCCAATTTTTGGCTAATAGGCAACACTGCAAGGAACAAGTTGAGGCATATTTCTTTGCGCACATCACTTTGAGATGTGTTTCTTTAAGATACGTGCCGAAGAGTGAAATTGCTAGTCAAAAGATAGCTAAATGAAGAAAAAAAGTTTTGATATTTTGCCATAATGGCCCTCCAGAAAGTAGCAAATGCTCAGTTCCTTCTTCAAAACAAAAGTCAGGTGCTGAGTGCAGACCTCCTCACCGCAGCTCCTGCCGCTGGCAGCCAAACCAGTGCCAGCTCCCCGGGCAGACGGAGCCCAGGCTGCCCCAGCAGGTGCCTGTTGCACAGAAAACAGAAAGGCACCCCCCCCCATCCTGAACCCCAAACCCCACCCCATGCAAACGCACAAACAACTAAACACAATCACAAAGACAGTAGCGGGGAGATGCAGCGAAATAGCAGAGCCCGTAGTGGGCTGGGGGGCCTTGAGATCTGTTCTTACTTCCTCTGCGGACAGGGTGTGAGCCTTCAGGGAGGGTAGGCTGCATGTCTGGGCCTTAGTCTATTATTAAACAGGGCGTCTCGGAGCAAAGTGAACCCCGGAAGAGTCTGGTCAGTCTTGGGAGGCAGCCCGTTCTGTTGTCCTTACAGCTGATGGGCAGTAAGAGTCAGTTTCTCTTGAGCACCTCCTGCATCTACGCCTTTCTAACTCCCACCCACCACTGCTATAGTCCTGCTGCGCCCCTGACTCCACAGAGAGCCTCTCAGATGCTGGGAGACGGTCTCATTGGCCCTTCGTCACATTCTGCGGCTGCCAGAGGCCTCTGAAGACGGCCTGGTTTGCCATTGCCCTTCTTAAGTCCCACCTCCCAGCCCTGGGCTTGCCAGGAAAAGCAGGTGGGACTCTCTCCTCCTTTGACCTGGGCCATGTGCTTCTGTTAATGCAGTCAAAGTCTGGATTCTTCTTTGGCTCAATAGCTCTTAAGTTGCTCAAGCCCAGGCTGGGGAACTAAGACAAGATCCAGGGGCTTTTACAACTCCTTCATCCCAGCTCAGCATTTTCTCCTTGCATCTTTCTTTGACTATTGAAGCTGAGAGACAGTAAAATATTAATGGACATGTGACAGAGACCCTGATGTGTCTCACCTTCTCTTTGGTGCAAGGTCGCCGGCCTCGTGGCCAGGAGTCCCTGGGGCCCCATGCTCGGTAGGAGTGAACAGGTGCTAGTGAAGGCAACTTGGGGGTGGGCTGGAGGGGGGGTGGCCCCTGGGGCACCTGCTACCTGGCTCTGGGTGCCGGGTGCTTCCAACCTGTCCAGGCTTTCTCTCTGCACCTACACAGTGGAGTACAGCATGTTTGGGGGCAAATGGAGAGCTTGACGCAAAATGAAGACATAGTCATTTTAACCTTCTCATCTCTTTTTAACTGAGCACCGACATCTTTGCCACGTAGATGCGCTTTTGTGTGTTTACATCACAGGAGCCATGTGCATCACTGACTCAAGATTTTATTTTTACAACCAAGATATTATCATAACAAGAACAGAGAGTAAGAGAAGAACATACAAGCCATGGGAGGGCAGAGGTGAAAGCTGAATGACTTCCTGGTGGGAGATCAAGTGGCCTCACGTCCCCCAGTCCACAAGTTCCAAGCCCCAAAGGAGGTCCTCAGAACCTGAAGTGAGTGTGGGAGCCAGGTCAGTCCCTCTTGGGAGCCTCATTTCCAGTCCGGGTCTGCTCTCTGGAGCCTTCTGTGAGGAGGGTCAGCCCCAGCCTGGGAAGACCAAAGGGACCCATCCCAGCGCATCCCACGAGAGACTCGGGTCTCAATGTCACTGCCTTACCTGGACAAAGCAAGGCGGTGGCTGGATGGCCAACACTGAAATTCCCAGCCCAGCCCAGGATGAGCACAGGAGCCGGAGGTGGGGCGCTGGTGCCATTTTTGTGCTCAATCCTCCTTGCAAGTTGCCTTGCAAGTTGCAGGAAGTGCCCTGGGGTTCTGAAGCCTTCTCTCTAAGATCCCAATGACTGTGTAACAAGTTGCTCCCATGCACGAGGCCCACAGAAAGAACTTGCAGTAGTTAAAAGCAGGCAGCTTCAGCAGGTCAGTGACACTTCCATGGTTGAGTGTGTCCTTTCTCTCTCATTTTTCCAGATCTCGCTCATCACCGACCAATGTATTTTTGTAGCAGGACACCAAAAACGTATCCTCTGCTCACTTATAAGACCTGAAAACAACAGCAAGCTGTGAAACCACTTATCAGGCAAATGCTATTGTATTTCCTGTAAGAGAGATAAATGGCGTGTCAGGATGCAAGGCTCCACTCCAAGTAAGTAGCCTAGGGCCAAGAGTTTTGTGTTGGTATGTTTTTAGGGCCCAACTCAGTCATTAAGAAAAATTGAAATGCTCAAAAAACGCAGCCCTAAGAACTCTAGCTTTGAATAGTGTTACTTCCTGCGGTACCTTCTAAGGTAAGGGATTCACCCATGCACACTAGGGGACCAGAGGCACGTGGCCTGCCGCTAGATGATTTTCTAAGGCCAGTTAGAGGCTGGGGAATGTCTGCCCCAAATTGCAACCTGAATTAGTAACAGCTGATCTTTGAGGCCCAGGGACTATTTCATCCACACCTGGATCATGATAGCAAAACCAGAGGTGGTTTTCAGACTTCTTTTTAGCCACAAACGCTTTTGTTCAACGACATCTTACAGGTAAGTGTAATTACAGGCAACGGATGAAAGCAGAGCTGTTCGGAATGAAAAGGGTGAGGGGGGCTAGGGTCCCACCCGGGGCCACCCCCAGCCCCTTCCTCGCCTGAGCTGATCCTCGGAACCCCTGGGGTTTGCCATAGCATGAGGTCCTGCAGCCGACTCCTCCCAAACTGGCATCAAATCACTGGGAAACAAGTTAAAACGAAGGGGTGAGGGGGAGGCACAACACAGGCAGTTCCTTGAGGGGGAGTCGTTCTCCACAACAGGTCACCACAAGGAAGATTCTGAACAGAACATTCTGGAGGTCTAGAGTTCGACAAATACACTTAAGTTACTGTCTCTTAAGTACGGGGTAGTTTCTAAATCCAGCACGTAAAGTGAAAATTGCACACCATCAAAATTACCATCGAAAATTGCCCACGAAATGCAGCAGGCATGTTTAAGCAACTATACAACACAATGTATACAAATATATACATGCACAACGTGTGTAATTGTGTAGAGCAGACAGTCGAGTGAGCATATATGAAAATGTATCATTTCAGAGTATTTAAAAATACATTTTATGTTGTACACCTGAAACTAATATAATATGGTCTGTCTCTTATAATTCCACAAGGAAACATGTTGTTTCTCGGTTGTTGGGCTCGTAAAGTCGCCTTTTGTAAGTACCATGAGCTGCTGCCTTGACTCCAAGCGTCCAGGGGCTGTGCACTTAGACGGTGCCTCTTCAGTAAGTCCTTACAATAGCCATGTGGTTGGTACTGTTATCCCATTTTACAGATGAGGAATCAGGGGCTCAGAGAGGTGAAGTGACTTGCCTACAGTCCCAAGGCTGCTGAGTAGCAGACAGGACTCAAACCCAGATCTGCCTCACAACGAAGCTACTCTTCAATCTAGGAGCGGGGCCTTTCTTTCTTTTTTTCAAACGCTCTACATAGAGGGGGAGTGTAATGAATGAGATAGGTAGGTGCGAAACAAGCTCTATTTTGAGGCAGAAAAGGCAGTCCAAGGACACTGCCCGTGGCCAAACAGGGGTCCAGAGCCCTTGAGTCTGGGAGCCTCAGGCAGCCTTGGCCTCTGCCTTGGCTTCTGCTGGAGCTTACTCAGCTCAGTGGGCATAAGCAGCGAGCCTTGTAGCCCCCGTGTCTATGTGACTCAGCCGGCGGGTTTGCCAACTCCTGGGACCCAGGTGGGGTCAAGTCCAACACACACCACCAGGAGGGAAGGAATTCCACTGGTGGAGATGCTGGCCTTGGGGTGAACCGACTTGTCTTTGAGTTCGAGGCTGCTCTCTACTGTTCCAAATGCTTTAAGCAAGTTTTCATCTGTAAAAATAACCCTCCCGTGTCATGCAGGACCAAGTTGAGTGAAATAACGGGTGGCAAAGAGTTTGGGACATCCTACTCGTTCTACCCATGCAGTAGTTGATTGTTTAGTCAGTATCTTGTAATAACGTAAAACAGAAAAGAATCTGAAAAAGAATATATATAACTAAATTACTTTGCTGTACACCTGATGCTAACACAACATTGTAAATCGACTATACTTCAATAAAAATTAAAAAAAAAAAGAGTTCACTATTATTCTCAGGAGAGCTAAGAGCTAAATCTTACCATACTTGACATATACTTAGACGACTAATCGGTATTCTGTTTGCTTAGGTTCTCTCTTTGCCTGAACTCCACGAGCCCATCTATTTACACAGTGTGTGATCTTTTTGAAGGTGGTGTGTGTCTGGGGCTCTCGCAGTTGGAGGCTATGGGCAGCAGCAGGGGCTGAGGAAGCCGGGGCCACACCCAGGGTTGCGGCCCGGGCAATTTTCCAAGGCCCCAACCACTTACTGTTTCAGGAGGCGAAGCCGAGCTCTCCTCTGCAGGCCTGGAAGGAGAAAACAAGACCGCTGGTTGGCATGAGCTGTGAGCCACTGACACCGAGCCCCAGAGAGGGAGGAGGGCGATGAGAGGGGCAGCTGACACCTCGGACCACTTCCTTGGTGCCAGGCTCTGCTCCACACACCTCATGGGTTTTAACTCCCTTACTGTTTACGGCAAACCTAAGAGTTGGTACTCTTACTATCTCCGTTTTGCATATGGGGAAGCTGACATAGAGAGTGAGTGTGTTACTGAATGACTTGCCCAAAGTCATGTAGCTAGTAAGTGGCAGTCTGTGTGCCCTTAAATGCGCCACCTTGCCCTTCACAGCAGGTCAGGAAGCAGAGGTTGTACAGACAGGTGGTCTTAAATCAGAGCATGTGTATTCTGGGGAAGTGCAAGGTTTCCCCCTGGGAGGAAGGAAGGAAAGATGAGCATGTCTAGTTACATGTTTATCTCATCCTTTTTATTTTTGAAGCACATTTAATAACATGCATAGACTATTAAATAAACACAGTTAGCATAAATATTAATCATTTAAGAATATAAATATAGTTATAATTATATATTAAATATATACATACATAATATATTAAATAAATAAATACAGCTAATTGAAGTTAGGGTTTATAACTAGAAGATTTTTTTACGGATGAGGTCCTTGATCAAAAAAGTCTGCAGACCACTGAACTCTAACGGTTCTTGGAATGGAATAAATGGATCCCTTTTTTGGGGGCGGCAATTGTATGCAAAAATAGGCACATGGTGCATTTCTCTGCTGAGAGGGTCCATATTGCCATCATACGTTCAAAGGGGTCTGTGACCTATGAAAGAGCCACTGATCTAGTCCACGTCCTTGTGGGCCACCCCGTCCCATTTTACAGAAGCCCAGAGAGGGTAAGTGACTTGCACAAGGTGGCACAGGTGAGCAGAAGAGTCAGGGCTAGAGTCTGGGGCTCTGGGCTCTTGGCCAGCTGTGTGGGCCTCCCCTGAAGCTCCCAGGGGGGCCCGTAGAAGGAGGTGATCCCACCTCTGAAGTGACGGGGTGCAGCAGCCATCTCTGAGTTTCCCCACAGCCTCACAGAAGGGAGGATTTCTAGCTTCTGGGAACATAACCCAAACCCTACCACAATCTCTGTGCACCTGCTTCCATCCCAACTGCTCACGGGTGTTCCTGATTACTGAGCACATACCCCGAGCCGGGCACTTGGGCGGGACTTTACAAAAGCAGCCCTGGGAAGTAGGTAACATGGTTACCCGGGGTGAGGCAGCTGAGGCTCAAGGAGGCCAGGGCATATGCCCAAGGTCACTAGATCAGGAATCAGCAGAGTCGGATTCAAATCCAAGTTTGCCTGACTCCAGAGACAGGGTGTTCTCTGATCCCTGAAGCTTGGCCTCAGGCCAAGAATCACTTCTTGGAACTATCATGGGTTCAGGGTTGGAGGGGCAAACTTCCAACAGGCTGCCATGTGCCCTGCTTCCCTAGAGAAGGAAGGACCCTCAGGGACACCTCCAACAGCAAAAGGGGTCGCCATGACGGCCCAGGAGGGCACAACTTACAGTGTAGGTGAATGGCCACGCCCAAGAACACCAGCAGAACAAGGACGACAGCCACCAGTGGGCCGACAATGAGGGGGGCACAGGATGGGCCTGGAAAACACACACGTATTAAATATTTGAGATGTGCAGATGAACACAGAGAGGGAAGAATCAACCGGAAGCCCCACCTCCCAGAGAATACCGCTGTTTACGTAGTTCCTTCCAGTCTTTTTTCTGGGCTCTTTAAACACATTGAGATCATTTCATATATAAAATTTCATGTCCCACGTGCAAATTTTAAAAATTAATAAACTCAGGAGCTATTTATGTTCAAATGAGATAGACAATTTGCATGCCTGGTAATGGGATTTTTCTTATTTATTTTTAAAACTTTTAATTTCAGAAGAAATACCTGAATATATTTTCACTGTAAAAGATTTAAGTATATGGTTAGAATGCCCCTTGGCAACGCAGCTCCTTCACAGAAGTAACTGTCATTGTTAATTTGCATGTACACATACATAATTTACATAGATACATCCCATAGAGCTTTTAAAAATACAGAGGCTTATATAGTACAAATTGTTCTGCAACCAGGTTTTTTTTTTTCCTTCACTTAAACATGCTAGCACATTCTTTTTTTTTTTTTAACAGACATTTTGTTTGTTTCCTGTGTTTTGCAAATACCTCTGCAGAAAACATCCAGGTACATTTCTTTCCTTATGCAGGAGCCTGCTGGAGGCAGATACTGTAAACGAGAACTACTAACCATAGACTATATCCATCTTCAATTATAACAGATACTGTGAAATGCCTTCCAAAAAGGCTGCAGTGAATTCCATTCCTAATCACCCGTTGTGCACCCTGCCGACCCTTGGCATTATCAAAGTTTTTAGTTTTTGCCAGTCCAGTGGGTGAAAAATGATATTTCACTTCAATTCACCACTTGTCCATTTCAGCCTATTTTCATAGATTGGCCACGTATGATTTTTCTTCTATCAGTTGCCTATTTGTTCCTTTGCCCATTTCGTATGCTATGTAAACAGCAGAGTTTATATCATCGATGCCCCAAATCCTTCTCTGGCACCCTTTGTGTCCCTGTGGCTGGTCCCTATGAGTAGCTGAGGGAGCAGAATGAGGACCCATGGGTGAAAAGGGAAAGGCTGCAGATTTGGGCTCAAGGTTAAAAAAATTAGAAAGAGTTTTTGATGTCAGGGAAAGGGGAGAAGGTTTACTGAAGACCTGTTATGTGCCAAGTATAGTACTAACTACAAACGTCCATCTTGTGAGGAAGGAAGGTATTACTGTCATTTTCATCTCTCATTTTACAGTTCAGAAAAAACCAAGATTCAAAGAAGTTCAATTACATGCCCTAGGTCACCTGGATACTAAAAGGCAGGGCCAGGATTTGGACCCAGATGCCCCGAGTTCTACAGCCCCTGCCAGTCCCATCGTGACAGCTTAAGGGCAGGAGAGGTGGCAGAAGGGATGCAGTGGGCTGCTCCGTGGGAGGGAGCCTGCCATCACCAAGGCTGCATGGTGCCACGTGGAGAAGAAGGTTGGGTGAGAGGCCCTTGGAAGTCCTTCCCACCTCTGATGCGTGAGGGTTTCTGTCTGCCTCCCTCTCATCTCCCCCATGGTTCTCCCGACCTGGGGGAACCTCAGAAACATGGTGTGAAGTGAAAGAAACCAGGCATGAAAGACCACATATTCTATGACTCCATTTGTATGAAATGTTCAGAAGAGGCAAATCTATAGCAACAGAATGTAGATTAGCGGTTGCCAGGGGCTGGGGTGGGAACAGAGATTAGCTATAAACAGGCACAAGGGATCTGACAGTTTGATGGAAATGTTCTAAAACTAGATTGTGGTGATGGTTGTATAACTCGGTAAATTTACTAAAAATCATTGAGACATGCACTTGAAATGGGTGAATTTTATGACATGCAAATTATGCCTGGATAATGTTTTAAGTAAGGGAGGTGGACACAGGCTGCAGGGATCGGGGAGAAGGGTCAGGGGAGGGCTCCTGAGCTACGACCTGAACTAGAGGCCGAGAGACAGCTACCCGTCCTCGGGTCCTCGGTGAAACGCGATCACCTACCAGGAAAACTGCCGCTTCTAGTAAAGGTGGCGAAAATCCTGCTTGGGCAGGGAGCCAGTGGCCAGAGACACACCAGCGACACTCAGCCCCACCTTCTTTGCCTCGCTCGAGTCTTGGGGTCTCCTGAGATCTGTATCTCACCACACTGTTCCTGTGACAGCAGTTCAGAAATTGTCCCCCAGCACCTCCCCAGCTTGTCTCAAGGGGAGCAGGCCCCTCCCCATGGCGGCCTGTGGGTTTCTTTCATGATAACAAGCTTTGAGCTCTGTCTAGGTGCCCCGCCAAGCTGAGCGCCTTGTGTATAGTATCGCATTTTATCCTGCCTTGCCTGCAGCCAGGTGAGCATTCCCACTTGCCAGGTGAAAGAAACTGAGGTTCAGAGAGGCTGAATCACTTGCCCAAGGTCGCACAGTATAAGCAGCGGTAGACAGGGATGCAGACCTAGGCCTGGCTAACTTACCACTAGGCTACACCTCCCCATGGTCCTCACCCCCGATACAACCTCCACCTACTCCCCTTGACGCCCCTCCCCCCAACCTGGCCACCTTCACACACATCCTGGTTATTCTTAATAACCTACTAATGTTGGAATTGCATCTTACCCTGGGATTTTACTGAGGGTTGGTACCAGAAATGATGCAAAAAATCTGAAGACCATTTTTCCATCATTTATAAAGTGCTACTGAATTCGCTGTCACTCAGCGGTCCTTACATAAGAATGAACAGAGCAGATTTTTTTCTAGCATTTAGCGCCAGGATGAAGGCTTTGATGCCCGGTTGTTTCTTTATATCACTGTGGTGGGAGGAGGGGTGTTAGTGATGCCGCGTGGCTTGGGGTCTGCTCTTTGCTTCGCTGGGTTTTTTGGTTCTTCCAGAGCCAGGGCACAGACCCAGGTTTTACATCCTCATCTTAGTGCCTCTACTGTCTTGGCCTTTTGTGTCCTTTTTTTGGTTATGCCCTGCCTGAAATCCTTTAGGCAAAGTTGGGGGGCATACTTTATAAAATGAGCTCGTTCTGTCTCCGCCTTTATGTTCCCTAAGGCTCTGTCCTTCTGTACATGGGTTCTGATTTGCTTTTGACTGTGAACTCATGTGGCAGCTTCCCTCTCCCATGCCCTGGATCCTGCTAGATGCCTCCCCCCAGACTCTTTCTGATACTTTATATAAATATTTAAGACAAAGCAACACCGGTAGCATGAGGCGGCCCTGGTGTGGCTGCTTGTGGTTTGTCCTATGGGTGGGAGCAGGTGACACTTTCTTTTCGTCACCAGTAACTCTTGGGGGACAGAGGTCAGTGTTTTTCCAGAAACGCATTTGGCTGATGGGTTCGAGGCAAGTGTGTGTGTGCGTGTGCGTGTGCGTGTACTCAGCTACGGCGTCTGGTGCTTGTAGCACAGAGCAGTGAGCTGGTTTACTCACTAGTAAACATATATAAAGCACACACTGTGTGCTAGGTCCTCTATTAGGCATCAAAACTGGGGAAGGTTAAAGTACTGGTCGTTTGTCTTTTTTTATTACTTTTTATCGGAGTCTAGTTGATTTACAATGTTGTGTTAGTTTCTGCTGTACAGTAAAGTGTATCAGTTAAAATAGGCACATCTCTACTCTTTTTTAGATTCTTTTCCCATATAGGTCATTACAGAGTATTGAGAAGAGTTCCCTATGTTATACAGTAGGGCCTTATTAGTTATCTATTTTACATACAGTAGTGTGTATATGTCAGTCCCAAAGTGTTGGTCCTTTGGGTTGAGTTTTTTGTTTGTTAACAGCTCTATTAAGATATAATTTATATATTGTAAAGTTCACCTGTTTAAAGTGTATAATCTAATGGTTTTTGTTATAGTCACAGAGTTGTGCATCTATCACCACAACCTAATTTCGAACATTTTAATCCCCGTCAAAAGAAATCCTGCGCCCGTTAGCTGTCTTCCCCCCATTCCTTCCCCAAACCCCCAGCCTTAGGCAACCACTAGTCTATTTTCTGTCTTCAAGGAATGTCATATTCTAGACATTTCATATCAAGGGGGTCATATAATATATGGTCTTTTGTGACTGGCTTCTCCCGCTGTAAAATATTTTCAAGATTCATCCATGTGGTAGCATATCATTACTTCACTCCTGATTACAGCTAGATAACATTCCATTGTATAGGGAGTCCATATTTTGTCAATCCATTCATCAGCTGGTAGACATTCGAGTGGTTTCTACTTTTTAATCCTGCTAGGAACATTTGTATGCAAGTTTTGGGTGGATGTATCCTTCACTGAGTTTTGTCCTGTGATGATTTGGGAGTGTGTCTCCCACTAGAGTGTGAGCTGCTGGACGATAGCACTGCTGTCACACTCAGCTCCCTTTCAGACCCCAGCTCAGGGCTAGAGAAACAGGCTGGAGTCCACACTTGGGAAGGGCTTACGGAAGGAAGGAAGGAATGACGGCGGGGAGGGACGGAGGGAGGGAGAGTGTCTGCTGCCCTTCTGAGAATCCAGGGGTGTGGGAGAACTCACCCTTCCGGGTCACTAGGTTTGGGCACCGTAACACTTTCTTCTTGGGAGTGGTCTTCTTGGTGGGCTGCGGAGTGGTGGGAAGGACATCAACTACAAAAGCAAGACACATGTTTTGGCCAGGTAAACAGCAGGTGGATTCAGAGATAAAACTTACTACTGCACATCTCATATCCAGGGACTAAAGTCTTTCTCAGTGTTCCCTAGGCTGCTATAGGGCTTGAAGGTCACAGATCACTGGAATTTTTGATCTGCTTCCCAGACTCTCAGATGAACCTGAAGGCCTAGGGATGGGGGTCTGTTTGGTGTCCTGGAGAGAGGGGCTCTGGAACCACCCAGATGTGAAAAGAGCCCCAGAACCCCTGATTAACCACTGCGTGACTGGGGGCAAGTCCTATCACTTTTCTGTGCCTCAGTTTCCCCCATGTTAATCCAGTGTCACGTGCTGAAGTGTTGGGACAGGGCAGAGAGACAAGCCCACAGGGCAAAGGGAGGCACCTGGGGCTCGGAGATGCTAAGGGAGGGGGGACACCGGGCGCCGCTGAATCCAACCCCTGCCTCTGAGGGTTGGGGAAAGACATTTCACTGAAATGATTTTCTGCAAAATGGTAGGAGAGGGAATCAGGTGACATCATGAACTTGAACTCTAGAGTCAAGGGCAAAGGGAGGGGCAGCCAATGTTTGGTCGTTTGGGCCCGGTAGCTTCCATATAAAATGTGGACACTTCAGACGCTCACTGCCCTGAGCCATGATCAGTAGAGAAAACGTGCCCCACTCTGCCTGCTCCACGAGGTTTCCAGAAGAGCCAACTAACCAGAATTAACCCTTCCCAAGCTCCCACCTTGGGCTACTGCCCATGCCAAGAGCATCAGCTGAAGCTTACTGAACCCAACAACTCTGGGGACTGGCACTGTTTTCCCCATCTGATCTCCGAAGAAACCTAGGCTCAAAAGATTGAAATAAATCACTTGCTCAGAGTTCAACAGCCACGAAACGCCAGGGCCGGCATCTGAGCCAAAAGATGCGCGTCTTAGGCTCTCACCCCGCGCACCGCCTCAAGAGCAAATGTGTTTCGACAAAAAGTTAAGCACATCAGATCATCAGAGTGCTGAGGGAACCTCCTGGAAAAGGGGAAAACAGCCCCAGTCTCTTGCTCTGAAAGCCTGGGAGGAGCTCGGCCCTCTGCTGCGGTGTTTTGACCTTCCATTACCCCCTTTAGTCCTCACTGCCTTGGCAGTATTCATTCCCCTACCTCCTACCCGTGGAGGCACAGAGGCTCCCAGTGCGGCAGCGGTGAGCCTGCGAGGGGGCAGCTCTGCAGCGCTTCGTGCCCTGCCTGGGCACAGTGGCCTGGGGACGGATGGGGGGCTTTGTGGGGGAGACTTGTTCTACTTCAATGTCTTCTTGCCCAGAGGCAGGTCCCCTTGATTCTTCCTGATACCACTCCGCCACCCCCAGTTGTCCCTACTTCTCTCCTCTTGGAAAGGGGCAGGAGTTTTGAGCCCAGGTTGTCTTGAGGGGCCTGGAAAAGGCCCATCTTCCCCCAAATACTTTCTCTACCATCCAGGCTTCCTCCTTTAAAATGTACTGACCTTCTGGCAGGAGGGCAGGCTCTGACTCTGAATACCTGTACCCTGCGGAGATGATACGGTTGCCAGCACGTGTTGTGGGGAGGGACTGCCATTCCCGGGGAACCAGGCAGTGAGAGGGGTTTGGGAAGATCAAAGCCAGGAGTGAGCGGGTGGTGGTACACGTGGCGGGAATCTTCTGAAAACCAGTTTTGCTTATTTCACCATCCACCTTTCCTGGACCCTGAAATCTCATGAGTGGGCAGTGTGGGGCTTATAGAGACAGAAACAATAAATCAAACCAAAACCCCAAACTCACAAAAGCCCAATTTTCAATGCAAGAATCAGTTGACACCCACCCCTCCAGGGATGCCTCGGCTTCCTGTCGGGAGGGCTCTCCCTACCTTCCCTACCTCCTGATTTAAGACCCGAGGTTGGTGACATGTGACGAGGGCATCCCTCTGGTTTGTGTCTTCCTGATCACGTCGCTATGCCTGCACCTCCCACGCTGAGTGGTCTAATTCCTGGGGGTCCCCTTGTCACTCTCAATGCCCCCAGCCTGAAAAGATCCCAGGGGAGTGGGAAGCAAGACCGTGGGAGGCCCACTGGGCGTTGGCCTTGGGCTAACCTGGGGAGGGCGCTTTGAGGATTCCTTCACACCCTTGATAGTTTAACCCTCACCATCCAATACGGCAGCCACCTGCCACGTGCGCTACAGAGCACTTGAAACGCGGCCGTCTGACCCGAGATGTGCTGTACCCATAAATATAGAGCACTTAGTATGAAAAACGAAGGTAAAATATGTCAGTAATAATTTGTATACTGATTACACATTGAAATAATAATATCACTGATACACTGGGTTAAATAAAATCTATTATTTAAATTAATTTTACTTGTTTCTTTTGATTTTTTTGAACCTGGCTATTAGAAAATCTTAAAACATATTTCTACTGGACATGATGACTTAACTGCTGAGGAACTGCAGTTTCTAAGGGCTGGAGGGAGTCATGGAGGCCCTTAGCAGCCCCACAATACAGATGGGAAAACTGAGGCCCAGGGAGGGGAGTGACCTGCCCACAGGCACTGGGTAAATTTGCAGCAGAATTTGCAGCTGGGTCTGGGATCCAGCCTCCTCACTCCTTGCAACTCTGGGCGTGGGTTCAAGCTCTGGGTCCCCATGCTCGTTCTTTCCCTGCGTGCACACTGGGAGGGGATTTCTGAGACCACTAGCAGGTCTGGGGACTCGGCCCAATCCAGCCACAGCCTCAGGTGAACGTAGCATGGCTGAAGGACAGTGTGCCCTGTCTCCAGAAGAAGCAGCGATGCTTTTAAGCATCCCATCTACAACGGGATCAAACAGCACCTGCCTCCCAGGGTGCTTGACAGCATTAAGTGAAATAACTACGTACGACACTTGTACCTGCTTGGCCCTGGGTTACTTTTTGTTTCAATTAGCGGTAGTGCAGTTGCTTCTGGAGGTCCTTCCCTCCTGCGGGGCGGGGCTCACTGAGAGTGGGATGTCCCAGGGCCTGGCACGCACCCGGCCCCCAGCGGGTGCTCAGTGCTCATCTACAGCACTGAGCCAGATTCTTACCCACACTCAGCTGAGTTCCCTTCCCAAAGGTCAGGTCGGGGTTCCCAACCGTCATGCAGAAGTAGACGCCGCTGTCGGAAGGCTTCACACTCTGGAGGCTGAGAGTGTACCGGGAAGAATCTCGAAGCACAGTTAGCCTCTCCTGCCCCACCTCCTCGCCGTACACAGTCCCTCTGGTGAGATCCCAGAAGGCCAGGAACTCGAAGTGACTGTTAGCGCTCGGGGCCAGGCGCTGCCTCAGCCAGTAGATGCGAGAGTTAGTGGGGGAGGTTTTGGCTTCACAGGACAGCATCACCGTCTGATTGGTCTGAGCCGTCGTGGACGCAGGGGTCTGCAGAAGTACTGAGCTGCCACGCAGAGCTGCGAGAGGCAGAAAGGGCAGAGACCATCAGCACCTTTTCTTGGCCAGGCTCGTGGGGCCTCAGAGTCACCCGTAGTCAAGTACGAGAGAAGTTATGAGACAGCCTGCCCAGTTGTAGGGCCTGGGGAAATGCTGTGTGGCCCCAGGACTCAGAGCTCGAGCACCCCATCCCCCATGCGATCGTCCACCAGGCAGGTGTTCATGATGCCAGCTGACAAAGGCGACAGGGGAGAGAGCACCGTTTGTTGATTGCATGCTTATGCCTTGCTCTTTGCATAAATGACCTCAATCATGCCACAGACTTACGCTGGGATTTTTATTCCCATTTCACAGATGAGGAACTGAGGCATGATATGACTTATTCAAAGTCCTGCTTACGGCTAGTAAGTGCCCGGGGGTCAAACTCAAGGATTCAGTCTGAAGTCAAAGCTGGTTGCCTTTCACCTTGTCCTGCTGCCGCTCTAGGTAGACCTTCAAAAGGCTCCAAGCAGCTGAAGGAGACCCAGGGCAAGCTCAGAGAGGAGCTCAGAATCACCGGCAGAGCACATGGCCGGTCTGGCCAACCTAAGAGAGGGCCAGCCACCGTTTCTGGACAGTGACAACCAGCAAGAGGAACTCACTCTCCCCTGGTAGGCACAGTTCTAGCCCATTACTCCCCAAGCCCGTAATCAATTGGTCTCTGGATCCCCATTCCCGAGTGGAAGGACAGACACCCCAGACGTGGCGCTGGGAGTTCATTTCAGTCTCAGATGGGAAGCCCCTGCAGGTAGGGGATTGTTCAGGAAAGCTAGAGCAGAACACACAGACCTGGCCTTGAACCCCGTCTGTGCCCCATGGCGTTGTGGGACCTCAGGCGAGTCGTGGAGCCTGTCTCCTCCTATAAAAGGAGGGCGGCTTACTGCAGTCCTGCCTGCTTCTGAGGCTTAGAATGTCCGAAAAGCACTGCCAAGTGGAAAGTGCTAAATGTGGGTAAACCACTGTCTGTGTGTCTCACATCTCAGGGGCTGTTACTGGTAGCAAATGAAATCGTAAGGAGAGGATTAGAATGGGTCCTTCATGGCCAAGTCCAACAAACTGAATCTGACCAGGCAAAGCTTTCATTTTAGCTGCGGGGCGGAGGAGACCGCAGACCAGGGCAGAGACCCAGGAGCATCAAGGTCCAGAGAGGACACAGACCTGGATGGGCGGAGGAGGACACAGTCTGTGTGTGTGTGTGTGTGTGTGTGTGTGTGTGTGTGTGTGTGTGTACCCAAGGCTTTCTGAGGTCGTGGCCCACATTCATAATCCTGCCTGTACTTGGAGCTCAGGCTCCCTGGCCCCAGAGTGACCTTCTCTAACACTGAAGAAATGAACACTCAGATGGCTCTGAGCTTCTGCTCGCACTGAGAATGAAAGGGTACCTGGGGCCCCTGCTGGGCCTTCTCTCTTCTCCCCAAAAGCCATACTGTCTTTTTAGCAGAGTAGAGATTCTTCATTGTGTGGGGTCATTGACCTCCTGGGGGAGATAGTAAGAATCGACAGGGAATTCCCTGGCGGTCCAGTGGGTAGGACTCCTCTCTTCCACTGCTGGGGACACAGGTTCGATCCCTGATCAGGGAAATAAGATCTTGCATGCTGCGCGGCTTGGTCACAAAAAAAAAAGAATCACTGTGCTGAATATGGTACGTGCATTATTTTGTTTAATCCTCACCAAATCTTTTGGGAGGAAACATATCATTTTACACATGAGGAAACAGAGGCTCAGGAAGGTTAACACAGCTGCTTAACCTTATAACAGAGGCTGCTTAAGGTCACACAGCCTCTTTGTGGTGGATCCGGATTCAAACTCAGGTCTGGGACCCCAGAACCTGAGCTTTGAGCCACTCCTTGAATTGAGGAAACCCGGATCCACAGCATGGGCTCATGTGCACATAGTGGGGCTGCAAATAAGATTCCAGAAGCTCTACCAAGAAAGCCCAGAGCGGACAGGGGTCGAGGGGCCCTGGGCTCTTTGTGTACGATCCTCGCCTGCGTCCTGACTGGAAGACCTCCTGGCTGAGACACACCCTGGTCTCTCTCGTGCCCACTTGCTTTGCAGCCCCTGGAGGCTGAACCCCCGGCTGTGGCTGAGTCCAGTCTGTGCTCCGGGCCCAGAGCCAGGCCTTACCACACTCGTGGTCTCATTTGATGGTCTCAGTCCCCCCGTGACTCCACTCTCAGAGGGACCTGCTGTTTCTCAAATGACCCACAGTAACACTAGTAGCTTTGAATGGCCTAGACTAGCTTCTACTTGAGATGTCGGTGAGTTCATTAGGTCAGAGCCCAGGCGGGCAGGCCTTGTCACCCTGGCAGGAGGGTCAGCTTTGGACGTCTTGAACAAGAGAGCAAATCAACCACAGGTTAGGGGGCAGTTTGGGGTGTGGAGGGGTTTCTTCTAAAAAACAGATTGACTGGGCTTCCCTGGTGGCGCAGTGGTTGAGAGTCCGCCTGCCGATGCAGGGGACACGGGTTCGTGCCCCGGTCCGGGAAGATCCCACGTGCCGCGGAGGGGCTGGGCCCGTGAGCCACGGCCGCTGAGCCTGCGCATCCGGAGCCTGTGCTCCGCAACGGGAGAGGCCACAACAGTGAGAGGCCCGTGTACGGCAAAAAAACAAAAACGAAAACAGACTGACTGGGCTTGGCCAGAGGGACAGACTCTCCGCTATATTCTAACCACAACATTCGAACTCCATCGCTGCTTGTTCGGGGAGCCACACTGCCTACGACACCCACCCCCAGGGAGTGTTCGGGAAACTGGGGACCCTGAGGGGGTACCCTGACCCACCTGCCTGAGAACTGGCAACAGCCTGGTATCTGGTGGTTTGTGCTACGGATACTTCCCCGGAAATAATAAAAATATGTCTACAGAACCCTGGGCCAAGCGCCGGTGCACCAAAGCCAGAACTAGGCCCCTGGCCCCTTCCTGGGGCACATCTCTGCCAGACCTGGACAAGGGCATTTTCCCTTCCTCTCTGGACCTCCTTTTTTCTCTTTTCTGCCTTCCCATCTCCTTCAACCCTCCCTCCTCCTTCCTCTCTCCCTCCTCTCTTCCTGTCTCCCCTTCTAGGTTCAGGCTTTGGGGCAGAGGTGGCCTCAGTCCTGAGGCTCCCGGGAGCCCTGGGGTAATGAGCTCCCTGGGAGGTTTTCCACCCCCAGGGACTGTGCCTGCCGGCCGCCTCCCGGGCGCCACCGCAGCTCCGGGCTCCGGGCTGGGCATCCCACGGGGACAGTTTTCCCAAACTCCACGGCTCAGGCTCTTCCCGGGTCCAGCGAAGCCCACCGGCTCCGGCCCCGCGCGCCCCAGGGTCTCGCCGCCTTACCTGCCAGCTGCGCGGCGACAAGAAGCCAGAGCCGCGGCTGCATCTTGGCGCGCCCAGGACACCTGGTCCTGGCGGGGCTCGGCTAAGATGGTCTGGGCTGGGACCCGGCGGGGCAGCTGGGGGAGGGCGGAGCGGGTAGCAGGGAGGGAGGGGCCCGGCGGGGGAGAGGGGCGGGAGTCTGGTGAGAGGATAGCAAGGTCTCTGCCCTCATCCTCCCCGCAGTTCAAAGGTCTTGGCTGCGTCTCCAAGCAACCGCACGTGTGTGATCGCCTCCTGCCCTGGGAGGTCAGAACAGGATCTTCACTCCATGTGACTCCAGATGAGGCAACTGAGGCTCAGAGAACTCAGGATGCTCAGGAGGGTCCCACGGGAGTGGTGGTGGCTCAGGACCCCAACTCCGGTCACTTCCTTCCTTTCTGAGTGGTTACTGACAGCAGCCTCCTGTGTACTCCAGGGCCAGCTGGACCTGAAGTCGCCAAGACCCAGGCCCTTCCCTCAAGGACACACACTTGTGCGGGTGAAGGAAAGTTAACTGACAGTGACATAGTCTGATGCTGAGGAAGGTGAGCTGGGGCGCCAGCCTGGACCGGAGGCAAAGCCAGACCTTGACCTTCAGAGTCTGGAAGAGCTGAGAAGATTAGGGTGCTCTCTCTACCCCCCCACCCACCAATGTATAATATCTGTTAAAATAACACTGAAATGGGGAGTTAGCAGAAGATCAACAAAGATGCCCGCCCACTTTGAAGCCGTGTGTGTGTGTGTGTGTGTGTGTGTGTGTGTGTGTGTGTGTGTGTGAGTGTGTGTGTGAGTGTGTGTGCCCCCTCACCCTGCTCTCCCCTCCTGCTGTGCGGTGCCCTGCAGCTCTGCCTGCCGGTGATGCAGTCAAGGTCTGGGCAGGGACACTTGTCAGGGTGATCTTGCTGTTCAAATGCAGGTTAGCAGAGGAAGCGGGGAGTGGGAAGGTGGGGGAGGAGGAGAGCTGGGTATGTGAGGGCCTGCGGGGCAGAGGGAACCTGGGGAGGGCGGTGGGAGAAGGTCACAATATCAACAAGGACCTAGACCCGCAGGCAGGCCGTGTGGGTCACCCTAAAAGCCTGGAGTTTACCAAAGAGGGCATGGAGTGTCCTTGGAGGTCTAAAGCAGGCCATGGGGCAGGGATACTTTCAGCATCCAAAGCCACTCTCCTTTCCAACCTATTCCTGCCTCAGCTCCCTTACCCATCGCTGGGGATCGGCACTGCTGAGCTGGGTTCAGAGTTCAAGGGGCTGCTCCTACAGCCCAGCCAGAGGCCAGAGTCTCCCTCCATATTTCCTAACCAGGAGCAACCGCTGAGGCCTGAGCGTACACAGGGCAGACCTGGGGAGACCACACATTAGTGTGAGCTTTTTTCTTTTTGAAGTGAAATTCACAAAACACAAAGTTACCATTTAAAAATGGATATAATCCAGTGGTATTTAGTACATTCGTGACGTTGTCCAGCCACCGCCTCTATTTAATTCCAAATCATTTTCATCTGCCCACAGGAAATCTCTGTCCCAATTAAGCAGTCTCTCTTTATTGCTCCCTTCCCCCCCAACCCCTGGTAACCACGAATCTTCATTTTCCCTCTATTGATTTACATATTCCAAATATTTCGCATAAACAGAATCGTACAATATGTGGATTTTTGTGTTTGGCTTCCTTCACTTGCAGTAATGATTTTGAGGTTCACCCATTTTGTAGCATGTATCAGTACTTCATTCCTTTTTTATGGCTGAGTAATATTCTGTTGTACATATTTACAACATTACGTTTATCCCCTCATCTATTAATGGACATTTGGGTTGTTTCTATTCATTTGGCTACTGTCAATAATGCTGCTATAAACTTTCTTGTGTAAGTATGTATTGAGTACTTGCTTTCAGCTCTTTTGGGTCTATACCTAGGAGTATAATTGCTAGGTTATACGGTAATTCTGTGTTTAACTTTTTGAGGAGCTGCCAAACTGTTTCTATAGCAGCTGTGCCTTTTACATTTCCACCAACAGTGTATGAGGTTTCCAGTTTCCCCACATCCTCACTGACACCTGTTACTTTCTGTTCTTTTTTATTTATTTATTTTTAATATATCCATTCCAGTGGCTGTGAGGTAGTATCTTATTGTGGTTTATTTTTGTTTTTGTTTTTTTTTGTGGTACGTGGGCCTCTCACTGTTGTGGCCTCTCCCATTGCGGAGCACAGGCTCCGGACGCGCAGGCTCAGCGGCCATGGCTCACGGGCCCAGCCGCTCCACGGCATGTGGGATCTTCCCGGACCGGGGCACGAACCCGTGTCCCCTGCATCAGCAGGCGGACTCTCAACCACTGCGCCACCAGGGAAGCCCCCTTATTGTGGTTTTGATTTGCATTTTCTTAATGGCTAATGATGTTAAACATCTTTTCATATGCTTCTTGGCTATTTGTATTTCTTATTTGTGTGGCTATTCAAATCCTTTGCGCATTAAAAAGATTAGGTTGTCTTTTTGTTGTTGAATTATAAGAACTCTTTATATATTCTGGATACCAGGCCCTTCTCTGATATATGATTTGCAACTATTTTCTCCCATACGGCTGCTTGTCTTCTCACTTTGTTAATAATGTCCTTTAAGGCACATAACTTTCTAATTTTGATGAAGTCCAATATTTCTATTTTTCTCTTTCTGCTCATGCTTTTGGTGTCATATTTCAAAATTAGTTGCTAAATCCAGGGTCATGAAGATCTACCCTGATGTTTTCTTCTAAGAGTTTTATAGTTTTAGCTCTTATAATTCAGTTATTGATCCACTTTGAGTTTACGTTTATACATGGTGTGAGGTAGGGGTCCAACTTCATTCTTTTGCATGTGGATATCAAGTTGTTCTGGCATCATTTGTTGAAGAGACTATTCTACCCCCATTGAATAGTTTTAGTAGGCTTGTTGAAAGTCAGTTGACCACAGAGGTATGGGCTTATTTCTAGACTCTCAATTCTATTTCATTGATGTATATGTCTGTCCTTATGCCAGCAACACATCATTTTGATTACTGTAGTGTGATAGTCAAGTTTATGTCAACTTGACTAGGCCACGGATGCCCAGATATCTGTTTAAACATCACTCTGGGTGTGTCTGTGAGATTGTTTCTAGAAGAGAGTAGCATTTGAATTAGTGGACTGCTTAAAGCAGATGGGCCAACCTAGTGTGGGTGAGTAACATCCACTGTGTTGAGGGCCTGAATAGAACAAAAAGGTGAAGGAAAGTTAGATCTGCCCTCCTTCTGCCTGTCTGCCTGAGATGGGACATTGATCTTCTCTTGCTCTTAGCACTCCTGGTTCTCAGGTCTTTGAACTAGAACTGGAATCTACACCTTTGGCTCTCAGGCCTTTGAACAACAAAACCCAGGCTTTTGTGGGTCTCCAGCTTACAGACAGAAGTTCATGGGACTTCTCAGCCATCATGCTTGAGACAGCCAATACCTTTAATAAATCATATATCTCTATCTATATCTATATCTGTATCTATACCTCTTATTGGTTCTCTTTCTCTGAAGAGCCCTGATTAATACGTGTAATTTTGTAGTAAGTTTTAAAATGGAGAAGTGTGAGTTGTCTAACTCTGTTCGTTTAAAATATTGTTTTAACTATCTGGGGCCCCTTATATTTCCATGTGAATTTAAGAGTCAGCTTTTCCATTTCTGCAAAAAAAGCTGTTGAAACGTTAATAGGAATTGCATTGAATTTGTAGATTGCTTTGGGTAGTATTGCCATCTTAACAATATTATGTTTTCCAACCCATGAACATAGAATTTCTTTCCATTTATTTAGGTCTTCTCTAATTTCCTTCAGCAATTTTTTTTTTTCTTTTCTTGGTTTCCGTGTACAAGTCTTTCACCTTTTTGGTTAAACTTATTCTTTGGTATTTTATTCTTTTGGATGCTATTGTAAATTGAATTGTTTTCTTAATTTCCTTTTTAGATTGCTCACTGCTGGTGTATAGAAACACAACTGATTTTTGTGTATTGATCTTGTACCGTGCAACTTTGCTTAATGTTTATTAGCTCTAGTAGTTTTTCTGTGTGTGTGGATTCTTTGAGATTTTCTTCTTATAGGATCATGCCATCTCAGAATAGAGTTAGTTTTACTTCTTCCTTTCCAATTTGGATGCCTTTATTTCTTTTTCTTATCTAATTGCTTTGGTAAAACTACCAGTATAATGTGGAATAGCAATGGTGAAAGCAAATAACTTTGTTTCATTTTTGATCTTAGGGGAAAAGCTTTCAGTCTTTCACCATTGAGTGTAATGTTGGCTATGGTTTTGCTGTACACATAAGTGTATGCTATCGTGTTGAAGAAGTTCCCATCTATTGCTAATTTTCTGAGTGTTTTTTATGATGAAAGGTTATTGGATTTTCTCAAATGCTTTTTCTGCTTCAAGTGAGATGATTCTGTGGGTTTTTTCCCCCTTTGTTCTGTTAATGTGGTGTATTACATTGATTAATTTTCTTATGTTGAATGGTCCCTGCATTCCTAGAACAAATCCCACTTGGTCACAATGTGTAATCTTTTTAATATGCAGTTGGGTTTGGTTTGCTAGTATTTTGTTGAGGATTTTTGTATCTATATTCTTAAGGGATATTGGTCTCTAGTGTGACCTTTGTACAAGATCGACCACTGAGCTGCTTTGGCCTGTGAATGCTTTCAGAGCTGTAGCCAATCCTGTGCTGTAGTCAATGGAGCAGAAGCATTAATGACTGTAAATCATCTAAGCTGAACCACGTTTCCAGTTTTACTCTCCAGCCTCTGCAGGCTGTGCTGATCTAGAAGAGCTTTCTTGCCCTCATGCCATTCATTCAACAAACACGTAGAGGGAGCCATCTAACCCCGTGCTCAGCCCAGGGAAATCAAGATGTATGAGAGCCAGTTCCTGCCCTTCAGGAGCTGCGTCTCCTGCCTGACACAGACGTGTTGCCAGACAATTACAATTGCAGTCAGTTCAAGCTCCACATCACCAATGAACTCCCGTGCTAAAATCCACGGTCCTGATACTTACCTGCCCTGAGTCCTCTGTCCCTGATCCTTCTGTACCCATCATTCTCAGCGGGTGGTTGCAGGGAAGGGAGGCAAGTGTGGTGTTGGGAAAGCAGGGGCCCTTTCTAGCCCTGCCACTCACCATCTGGGTAACTTGGGTACATTTACTCAACTCTTTGAGCCCCAGTTTTCTCAACTGTATACTGGAAAAAATGATCCTAACGTTGCGGGGGAGAGTGATGCAGACACGTGAACTTTCTAGTAAAGAACTTTCAAGTTAAGGGGCTCAGATGATGTGAAGTGCATCTGAAACAGCCTGAAACAGGTTATTGCTTCCTGATGAAACACAACTAGCCCAGACCCTCCTAGAAAGCCCAAGCCACTCAGCCTAAAAACTTTCCCAACCTCCAGACACAGCTTTAGATATACTAACTATTCATAACCAGATTGCACCCTCCCCAAATTATTCCTTATTTGAATCTTTACCTTATACCTCAACATGTCAGCCTGTATTTGAAACATATAAGGCGTGGTTTAGGCTGGTGTTTCCCTCCCTGTCGTTATTCACCCCTCACCTTTATTTTTCCAGATTTATGTATTCCAGGATGGCATTTTCTCTAAATTGACCTAAAAAGAAAAGCTCAAGTAAATTAATTTTTTTTAAAGTCTAATGAAAAGTACCATAAATGGAAAGTAACTGTTACATACGATGCAAACAAAAGCTGAAGTCAGCAGGGGAGGTTAACAGCCCTAGAGAGGGGTGTAAAGACACATTAGCACTGAATGGAGCCTCTCTCCTTGCACAAGGAGCGGAGAACAGTGAACCGCCTTCTCCCTGTGTCATTCAATGTTGTTTGATGCTGTGTTTGTGCATTGCCTAAAGTAGCATTTGGAAACAAAGGTGGGAAGAGCACTGGGTCAGGTCTCAGAGGATCTGGGTTGGAATTGTTGCTTGGTTCTTCCAGCCCCTGAGGTCTTGAGTTCCTCCTTTGATAAATGGAGGTAAGATGCCAGCCTTGTTCGTCTCCCTGGGTTGTCTTCAGGGACAAAGGAAATCAGGGACTCGATTTCTAAATTTTTGTTCAGTTGAACTTGAAGGCTAAGCCGGGCATTCTCAGAGGGAGCAGAAACCTCTGGGAAGGGGGCACCTTTCGTAGACTTATGGGGGCCTATGTTGATCGTCTGTGTTTGGGGTAGGGAGAGGGAACTACCGGCATTTCGTGGATGGGGACTAAGGATGCCAGATGTTCTACAAATGTGGGATGATACCAAACAGCAAACAACGGACACTCCAACAACCTGCAAGCCTCTCAAAGTCCATCCGGACCCACATCCAGGGGGGTTACCTGCTCATCATGACCCAATCCCAGAAATGAGCTCTATTATATATACATCCACAAAGCCTTCCTTCCTACTTTCCTTCTTTGTATCTCACTTGTATTTCATTCTCTGCTTTATCTCAGTGCCTAGAACAATGACAGGAATTCAGTATTTGTTAACTACATGAATAGATAAATGCCTATTTTCTTATTAGGTTGTTCATATTTTCTTATTAAATGGTAGAAGCTATTTGTCTATTAGCGTTATATCATTCAGGGCCAGATCAAGAGACAAACCATACCAGTAATTTAAACTGAGAAAATTAGATATAAAGAATTTTTAACTAATAAAAGGTGGTTAACAACCAAAAGGGGTATAAAAAAACTACAGCAGGCAGACTTTCCTGGTGGTCCAGTGGTTAAGACTCTGCACTTCTACTGCAGGGGGCACGGGTTCGACCCCTGGTGGGGGAACTAAGGTCTCACGTGGTACCGCCAAAAAATAAGAAAAAAAAAAGACTGAGGTAGGGCTTGGCGAGCTTTGCGTGTAAAGGGCCAGGTGGTGAATAGTTTAGGTTTTGTGGAATAAGAGGCACAGTCAATGATATTATGTAGGTACTTATATGACAACACAGAAAACAAATTTCCACAATCTTTGTATTGATGAAATTAAAACTATAATAATAATTGAGTACAAGCTTTGTAACAAAGTTCTTTAATGAGAAGAATGGGATCCACTGTTTTGGGATAACATTTTGCTTCTTTGGGGTTCCAGTGTGAAAACGGTTCTTTGATGAAGGGCTGTACACGAAACAGGCAGAGGGCTGGATCTGGCCTGCAGGCTGAAGGTTGCCCACCCTTGACGGTTAAGGGAGGGTGAACAGCGGAGAGAAACTTGGAAGAGGGCCTCCCATGACTGAGGTTCAGAGCTCTGCAGAGAGAACATAGATCTCTCGGGTCACACAGCCCCCCAGTGACAAAGAAATATGTCAGAGGGCTTGGGCTGCCGCTAGATCAAACACACACAAAGGCAAGAGTTGCTGCCCGGGAAAACTGGCAAACCCGGGAAAAGGAAGAAAGTCCCTCCAGCTCCCAGTTTATGGTGTCCCTCCAGCGCCCTCTACTGGCAGAGACTAACTAGCCGGCTGGCAAAGGAGACACGTTGACAGGGTCCAGTTTCACAAAACGGAGCAAAGAAGCTGCTAGGAGCTAAGAGGCAATCATTTGATCACGGGCACAAGAGATATTAGTAGAGAGTGTTGCAAATATTTCTTCCCAATCTGTTTCTTACCTCTAAAATATTTATTTATTGGAAAGGTAGTAGTCTCATATAATACAAAATTCAAAATAGAAATGTACACTTTGAAAAGTTAGTCTACCAGCTACCTCCATCTACCCGCTTCCCCCAGCTCAGTTCTTGCCCCCAGAGCCCAGTTACCAGTGTTTCGTGTATCTTTCTGGAGCTGCTCAATGCATATGCACAATGCATATCTTTTCATTTCTGTTTTAAAGAAAATGTACCACAAAATCTTCTGTTATATGCAGAGTTAAAGTGTTTTTGCAAATACACGGTTTTTTTTTTTTTCTCCTTTTTTTTTTTTTTTTTGCGGTACGTGGGCCCCTCACCGCTGTGGCCTCTCCTGTTGCAGAGCACAGGCTCCGGACGCGCAGGCTCAGTGGCCATGGCTCACGGGCCCAGCCGCTCCGCGGCATGTGGGATCCTCCCGGACCGGGGGGTGAACCTGTGTCCCCTGCATCGGCAGGCAGACTCTCAACTACTGCGCCACCAGGGAAGCCCTATTTTTTTCTTCTTTTATGGCCCCTGGCTAACGTGTCTTGTTCAGGAAAGCCATTCATATTCCAAGATTGAAAACAATTTTCCTCTATTTTCTTCTAATACATTTCTATTTTGGTTTTAAATTGACACCTTCAAACCAACTGGGTTTTTATATTTGAACGGAGTCTGAGGTGGGGATCTAATTTTATTTTCTTTGAAGTATGGCTATTGAATTGCTTCAATACCATTTAACCCAACCTTTCCAATGGATCCAAGTCATTTAATATCCAGGTCCCAGATCTCCAGCATCAGTAACAACCACCGAGGACAGCTTCATCCCACAAGTCCCACTCGTGGGTGCTACGTTTGCCAGGATGCTTCTTCTCTCTACTGGACCTTCTTCCCTCCTTCATGGGGTCCCAATCATGGGTGCTCTTCTTTCTGTACTTGGACTTCTCTGTGCTTCCTGGCGCCACTCTGGCCTTCCTCCTGTCCTCCTTGTGGGTCTCCTCTTCATCCCTGTGGTGCTTCCTCTTCCACGATACCTGCTCCTCATTGCCATGTCCTCCTCCCTTCTCCCTGGACCTTCCTGTCCAGCCTCCGTCTTGATCTCCTGCCTGACGGACGCCGGTGTGGTCCTCTGAGAAGCAGCTGGCCTCTCCTCTGTGTTGTGCTGTGTGTGGGCCAGTGGTCATTCCTCGCACAGGTGGGCTTGGAAACCACCGGATATTGAAGAAATGGTCGTGTTTTTTCTGACAGTGATTTACAGGTTCCAGTCTTTGCCGGAAGTGATGACTATTGGACAGGGTGGGTAAGCGGCGTTCCACTGTTTTCAGCCTTTTGTAGGAACGGGGGGACTTGTGGGGCCTCCTGAAGGGGACTCTCTGCTCCAGCATTGGAGGTCTGGGTGCAGTGTGGTCCCTTTCTCTGGACACAGAGTCTTCTGTCCCCTTTCTAAAGCAAACCTCTGGTTGTAATCCTCTGGCTCTTTGCTTTCTAATATAATCCTGAAGTTCATGTTGAAAAGAGTCATAAGTCTTAGAATTTTCCATTATATTGACTATGGATGAAACTCTGCTAAGGAAGATGAAGAAGAAACTTTCTGTTAATTGTTTTGCTATAAATGTATACTTTTTTCTTGAAAAGATCAGGTTCTCCAATTTCTAGCGGAGATTATATTATAATCATGTGCTGTAAATACCATGTAGCCATTGATTTTGAAAATAGATGGTTTTGAAGCAAAACAACCCAATCGAAAAATGGGCAGAAGACCTTAACAGACATTTCTCCAAAGAAGACATACAGATGGCCAGTAGGCACATGAAAAGATGCTCGACATCACTAATTATTAGAGAAATGCAAATCAAAACTACAATGAGGTACCACCTCACACTGGTCAGAATGGCCATCATCAAAAAATCTACAAACAACAAATGCTAGAGAGGGTGTGGAGAAAAGGGAACCCTCCTACACTGTTAGTGGGGGAATGTAAGTTGGTGCAGCCACTATGGAAAACAGTATGGAGGTTCCTCAAAAAACTAAATATAGAGTTACCATATGATCCAGCAATCCCAGTCCTGGGCAGATACCCGGACAAAACTGTAACTCAAAAAGATACATGCACCCCCTATGTTCATAGCAGCACTATTCACAATAGCCAAAACATGGAAACAAACTAAATGTCCATCGACAGATGAGTGGATAAAGAAGATGTGGTGCATATATACAATGGAATACTACTCAGTCATAAAAAAAGAACAAAATAATGCCATTTGCAGCAACATGGGTGCAACTAGAAATTATTCCACTAAGAGAAGTAGGTCAGAAAGAGAAAGACAAATACCACATGATATCACTTATATGTGGAATCTGAAATATGGCACAAATGAACATATCTACAAAACGGAAACAGACTCACAGACATAGAGGTCAGACTTGTGGTTTCCAAGGGGGTGGGGGGGGAGGAGAGGGATGGACTGGGAATTTGGGGTTGGTAGATACACACTATTACATTTAGAATGCATAAACAATAAGGTCCTACTGTATAGCACAGGGAACTATATCCAATCTCTTGGGATAAACCAAGACTATTAAAGAATATTAAAAAAGGAATGTATATATGTATAAAACTGAGTCACTTTGCTGTACAGCAGAGATTGGCACAATACTGTAAATGAACTATACTTCAGTAAGAAAATATATGATTTTGACATAGACTGAGCATCATAAAATATAATGGACTAAGAAAATGAGTCTTTAAACACTGTGTAAATTTGAAGATCTGGAAATATATCATTAATGTCTAACATTTATCAGTGGTTACTGCTAGGTTTGGGGATTACAGATGCTTTTAGTCTTTCTACTTAATTGTAGTTTGTGGGGGTTTTGCCATAAATAATATAATGTGTAATAAAAATAAGAAAATCAAGTCATTTTAAGAAAACAGAGAGAACATCAGGCAAATAAATGAAACTAAAATTATTTGTAAATTCTGCAGAAACAGAACTGGCTCGTCCCTGTGCTTATGTGCCAAGAAAGAAATAATAGGGATCGTCATACATTTTCTCCCTCTCTCTCTTTCACACACACACACACACACACACACACACACACACAATGTGTACGTATGTATATACACACACACAGGTATACTTTAATCTCATAGCTGGGGTGAAAGAACAGAGGAAGATGCCACTTACTGTGATTAAAATCTGGACCTATCATTACTCCTATTTTACAGATGAGGAAACCGAGTTAGAGTTTAAATAACTTACTTAAGATTACGCAGCCAGAAGGTGGAAGAGCCAAGATTTGAACCCAGGCAGAGGGTCCACAGCCTGCTCACTTAACTAGTCCAATATTGGTACCAACCTTCTAGGTGTTATGAGGACTCAAAGAGTGATGGGTACAGAGCAACTGGGCAATGCCTGTCAGTTATGAATATTCTCATTAGGATGCTGGAATGACAGCCAGCAGCACTGAATGTGTTACTGGTGGTCTATTCTGAGAAGTTTTCTGTTATACTTTAGTGTTTTTATCTCTCCAGTTAATTAAAATAAATACCTGTTTGTGCTAAATGTAAAAAGTCACAGCAGCAATATACACTATAAAATTAAACTCCGCTGATTTCACTCTCCGGAGATAACTACTGGACATATTCCTGTGTTACTGCAGACTGAAACTCTGTTCAACCAGGCGTGAGGTCAGATCGTACGTTCTGGTGCGCAACTTAGTTTTTCTTCCCGAACAATATATTCAGACCCATTTTCTGTTTCAGAGCACAAAGGCTCTACCTTACCTTTAAGAGAGCTGCTTTGTTTAACGAACAGGTGTGGACCATGATTCACCCCCGCCCCCCCCCCCCCCCCCCCCCCCCCCCCCCCCCGCCGTGCTGCTGCGAGGCCTGCGGGCATCTTTTTTCCCCAACCAGGGATCGATCCTGGGCCCTCTGCTGTGAAAGTGCTGAGTCCTAAACACTGGACCACCAGGGAATTCCCACCCCACTTCCCCCTCCCCTTTTCTCCCCATGATTCTTTTAAAAAACATCATATCTCTGCAAATTTAGGTGCTCCTAGTTTTTAGCTAGGGCCAACAAAGCAGCTGTGTTTTGCAGACACCCAGAGACCTGGTCGGTAGGGCACAGTAGGGTGCTGGCCCAGAGGGGGCGCTGCGGGCTAGGGCCCTCGTCCTTGGGAAGGATCTGCTCCTGAAACAGTACTGGCCAGGAGGGAAACCCCCTCCCCTAAATAGAATCTGAAGTGAGAACGAAGTTAACAGCAGAGAGGTTCAGTTTTTTGTGAAGGGTTCAGATTGATACTGGATTCTAGCGAAGTGAAATGTAATTTCAGAGAGGCCTCCGGTCACTCCCTCAGCATGGAAGAATGAGGAAGAGTGAAAATGTAGACAGTGACGATCTGTTCGTTCAGGGTGGTGGGTGAGAGCCCTGGGCATCCAGCCTTCGGGAGGAGGGTGGAATGCAAAGTCCCCGGGAGGACTCGCCTCCCAGGCACGGTGCGGTGCGGGGCTGGGTTCCCGCGCCCTCCGCTTCCGGTCTGGGTGCCTTTGGACAGGTTACAACTGTGGGCAGACGCGGATCTGGAGCCAGGCTGGCCACTTGTGCTGTTGACTTACATCCCTGCCTTATTCTCTCAGGGTCTCAGTTTCCTGTGTGCAGCGAACCCTGTGATGTGAGATGCAAATTGGTGTGATGTTGTATGTTCTCGCCTGCTCATGACGCGTGTTCAGGGAGCACATACCCCGAGCCAGGTGATCTGCTCGGCCCTGGACACATAAGTGAACTAAAGAGACATGTTCTCTGCCCTGAGGAAGCTTACAGTGTAGTGTGATGGCCAGAAAATACCCTCCGCCCCGCAACCCGCCCCCCGCCCCGTGTCCAAATAGCAAAACAGCCATGACAAGTGCCCGTAAGGAGACAGAGGCGAGGTTCAGGCCTGTCCACTGGGAGGTGGATGGGAGCGGACAGAGGCAGGGGGAAGCTGGCCCTGCCTACATGGGGCTCGGATATACGCAGAAAATGTAGGCACCACGAGATCCACCAAGCCCGGCCTATGTTACCTACTACGCATCTCTGGAATCTACCCACTGCCCTCCCTCCAAGCTGCCGCCTCCCCAGTCCAAGCCCCGTCTCCTCACCGGCGCCACAGATCAGCCTCCATCCCCTTTCACCCACCCTTGAGTTCTTCTCCAGGAAGCAGCCAGCGAAACCTTCGAAATCTTTTTAAAGTCAATCTGATTACAGCCAGCGCGTTTTCACAGCTGCAGATACCGAGGCCAGACTCCGTATTCATTGTCCTGCGCTATTTCGTACAGGGACTTGAGCGCGGGGGTGGGGCTATCCTGGGACCAATTCCCATGGATGCCGAGGGACGATTGGATGTCTCCTGCAGCCAAGCCCCTCTGTTTCTTATTGCTCTAAATAGTCCTTAGTAAGTCCCCAGGCCATCCACGTCCGACCTCTACCTATTCCTCCGTCTCCAAGTACCAGCTGCAACTGCCACCTCCCTTTTTTTTTTTTCCAGCCTTTATAGAATCCATGCTCCCTCTGGTCTCTACCCGCAACCCCCATCAACTTCTACCTTTCTTCACAGTCTGCTAGGTTATCGCTTTCCGGCCTACTTCTCAGCCTCATCTCTGTCCCTCTGGCTTTGTTTTTAGTTGGAATGCTCTATATGAAGACAAACTTGGCCACACTATAGGGTAGGAAGCAAAATTTGCCCCCCAAAATCCAAAAAACAAAAAAACCCATATCCAGTTGAAACCAAACTCTCTAAGGCATTTCCTTCTGCTCAGAGCTGCCATCCCCCCACGGAGATTCCACTCCACTCTCCTCCGAGGGGACTTGTGGGGAGTTTGGGGGGCTCGCACTGCCTGCAGGCTCTGTCTCCCTCAACTCCGTCCCTTCTTCTTTGACTCTGACCAGAACCCCAGGAGACACTCGCCGCTCCCCTGCTTCCCTCACACCGCATGGGCAGCGCCATCAGCAGCAGGTCAAGGCTGCCCTGCTTTCGAAATGCATCCAGGCCACTGTGACCGGTGTGAGATGATATCTCATTGTAGTTTTGCAACCTAAGTGTCCATCATTGGATGAATGGGTAAAGAAGATGTGGCACATATATACAATGGAATATTACTCAGCCATAAAAAGAAATGAAATTGAGTTATTTGTAGTGAGGTGGATGGACCTAGAGTCTGTCATACAGAGTGAAGTAAGTCAGAAAGAGAAAGACAAATACCCTATGCTAACACATATACATGGAATCTAAGGGAAAAAAAAAAAGGTCATGAAGAACCTAGGGGTAAGACGGGAATAAAGACACAGACCTACTAGAGAATGGACTTGAGAACATGGAGAGGGGGAAGGGTAAACTGTGACAAAGTGAGAGAGTGGCGTGGACATATATACACTACCAAACGTAAAATAGATAGCTAGTGGGCAGCAGCCGCATAGCACAGGGATATCGGCTCGGTGCTTTGTGACCACCTAGAGGGGTGGGATAGGGAGGGTGGGAGGGAGGGAGACGCAAGAGGGAAGAGATAAGGGAACATATGTATATGTATAGTTGATTCACTTTGTTATAAAGCAGAAACTAACACACCATTGTAAAGCAATTATACTCCAATAAAGATGTTAAAAAAAAAATGCATCCAGGATTGGACCACGTCCACACAAGCTGCTCCTGCCGGGGCCGGACCACATCTCTGCTGAATCACGGCTGTCAGCTCTTAACTGGCCTTCTAGCGCCTGCTTGCTGATTCTGTTTCTAAACCAGCAGCCAGAATAATTCTTTTCTTGTTTTTCTTTTTTTTTTTTTGCGGTACATGGGCCTCTCACTGCTGCAGCCTCTCCCGTTGTGGAGCACAGGCTCCAGACGCACAGGCTCAGTGGCCATGGCTCATGGGCCCAGCTGCTCTGCGGCATGTGGGATCTTCCCGGACCGGGGCACGAACCCGCGTCCCCTGCATTGGCAGGCGGACTCTCAACCACTGCGCCACCAGGGAAGCCCCAGAATAATTCTTTGAATGTAATGTAATCCTGGCTAATATCACTCCTCTGCTCAGAATCCCTCAGGTCTTCTCCTTCCCCCAGAAGGAAGCCCAAATCCCCAAGTGTGCCTACAAAGCCCAGTCACTATTGGTTGTCTCACTGTCCTGCGGTGTCTGGTTTCTCTCTGGTGACACTGCCCTTGCTCCTCCTTTGCAGCCACAGTTCTCCCAAGGGACACGCAGGCATACTCTAGACTCAGGGCTTTTGTACTTCTTCTCTGAGCCAACAAAGCTCTTTACCTATGTATCCCACGGGAGGACTCTGCTTTCAGCTGCCTTAGTTGGAATGTCACCTTCTCACAGTTTTGACTGCCCTTCCCCCAAGCCCCCGGGACACCCTAGGCCCCTTCCCTGATTTATTCTTCTCCATGGCACTCACCATCACCGAACACAGTGCTTCCAGATATTGTTAAAATGCTCATTCTGATTCAGTGGGTCTGGGGTGAGGCCTGAGATTCTGCATTTCTACTGAAGTCCCAGGTGATGCTGAATGCTGCATCTGGCATACAATTTAATTGAAAAATGTGGTCTATTTTCCATCTTACCACCCTCGAATAGAAAACCCTCGCCAAAGGACTTCCCTGGCGGTGAAGACTCTGCTCTTCCACTGCAGGGGGCGCTGTGTTCGATCCCTGGTTGGGGAACAAAGATCCCGCATGCCTTGCAGTGCTCCAAAAAATTAAAAACTTTTTAAAAAATTAAAAAAAAAAAAAGAAATCCCTCACCAAGCAGATTCCTTATTCACTGCTGTCTCCTCATCATGTCAAATTGTGCTTGACCTAAAGCAGATGCCTAATAAACACTTGCTGAATGAATACAGAAGTGAAGAAGGGCCCTGACCTCTCTCCACACTTCACTTCCACGTATCCAGGTCCCCTGGGAAGCCCAGATCCAAGGAGTTCTAACTGCCTCGGTGGTACTTCTCACCCAGCCTCCTCCTGTTTGCACCTCAAGCCACCATCCCTCCCAACTAGTGCACCCAAGGCCACCTAAACAAGAGAGCAAAAGAGCAACACGTTTGGTTCACCTCTTATGTGGAGTCACCACCATGCACTAGTTTACTGAGAGAAATTTCCACAAACAGATGGAACCTCACTTCCTCTAGCCTACAAGTCTTTGGGGTTGTGTAAGTAGAAGATCTGTGGGCCCACCGAGAGCAGAGTTTCGCCTGCCAAGAACCTCAAAAGGAAAGAAGGAAGGAAGGAAAGAAGGAAGGAGCCCTAGCTAGGGGTAGGTTTTACTCAGCTCCAGGAGAAGAATCCCAACTTCTTTGCAGCTCAAACTTCTCTGCCAGGTCCCCTGCGAGCAGGGAAGCTGGGAAGCAGGAAGCCATGCCTCTTTGTCTCAGGCTTTTGAGTTTTAGAACCTCATCATATCACAGCTCCACGCTCTCAAGAGAAACAAATCCAATCACAGTTCTTAAGGTGATTGAGGAACACTTAAGCTCATCACCTTGGGATACAGTCTATAACCTAAACCCTATTATTCTATCCTGTTTGAAGAGTTTAGTTTGAAACATTTTAAAAATAAAACATGCCATTCTCAAATTGTAAAATATAGCACACGTGCAGAAATGTGCACGAAACAAATCTACAGCACGATGATTTATCACAAAGGAAATGTCTACCAAACCACCGTTCAGGCTGGTAAATAAAACACTGCCTCATCCCAGAAGCCTGGCTCCTTTCCTTCTTAATCTGCACTTGTCCTTCACTAGGGTGATTTTTATGGTAATCTCATCCTTCCTCTTTACAGTTTATCACTTAAATATAAATCTCAAAATATGCTAGTTTTGCCTGGTTAATTTTGTTTGAACTTTATATAAATGGAATTATATACTTCTTTTGTTCTGAATTTCACCACAGTGCATTCATTTTCATGGCTGTATGGTATTCCCTTCTATGGAAAAAATACATACATACATACATACATGATCACAGATCATTTATCCATTCATGGGCATCGTGAGTGTTTCCAGTCCAGGGCCATTTTAAACAACACTGTCATGAATATTCTTACGTACATCTCCTGACATACATAAGCCTGCATTCCTATAGACTGTAGGCCCAGGAAAGGAATGTCCACTTTACACGTTACACAGCATAACACATTCAGTTTTATCAGACAGAGTAACACCAAATGTTTTTCAAGTGGCTCTATCAATTTAAATCCTCCCCCAGAAGCTTTTGAGTGTTTCACATTCTTTCTAACACTTGGAATGATCTGAACTTAAATTCTGTATCTAATTACAACAATTAAAATCCAATATTTCCATGTTTACAATGATTCTGATTACCTTTCCTAATATCTGTTGGCCATTTGGAATTTTTCTTTGTCAAGTGCTGGTCGAGGTCTCTGGAACATTCTTCTGTTGCCTTGTTTGCATTTTTCCTTACCTGTGTTCTGCAGATGAGCCCTTTGCTGGCTCTATCTGTATGAGATCTCTTACTCTGTGCCTTGCATTTTCGTTCTCTTGGCAGTATCTTTTGATGAACAGACCTTCTTCATTACAATGTTGTCAAACTTAGCAATTAAACTATTAGAGTTAGAACTTTTTTTGTGTCATATTTAAGACGTAATTTCCTAACCCTAGACCAGAGTTTCTCCACTTCAGCACTACTGACATTTTGGGTTAGGTAACTTTTAGTTGTAGAGGTTGTCCTGTGCATTGTAGGGTGTATGGCAGTATCCCTAGTCTCTACCGGCTAGATGCCAGTAGTGTTAGACCTTCGCGGTCTCCTAGGAGTTTCGACTCGCCCAGGAAACAACAAGAGTCGGAAGCCGATGCAAAACGCAAGAGGTTTATTGAAGGCCGGTGCACCGGGGTTCCTTGGTCCTCACGCAGGAGGTCGAAGAAGGAACCCCTTTTGGGCGCGAATATGTCAGTTTTATAGGTTCCCACTTCCCCGTATGTAAATTATAGATTTGGTTGTGTTTTCCTGCTGATTGGTCCCAGCTTAGGCTCGGACCAGAGAGGGAACTTGTCCCCAGCTGCCTGATTGGTCTTTGACAGACACCTTTTTTACATTTTGTTTATCTCCCTCCTTCTCGGAAGGGGGCCGGACATCCTGGAAATTCACCCATTGTCTAAGAAGCCCCTATTGTCTGGAGAGTTCTTAATCATTAGCTGGAACAATGTCCCTCGAGTCCCACATTCCCCCCTTTTTCTTGTGACTATTGATTCCAATCATGGAATCTCAACCTTCTGTTCGTAAACTTTGGTACTGTTGTCTTAACATTAGAACTTGTACAGTACTGATACGTTCTCTAATAAATGCTATCAAGCGATTTAGAATACATGGTCCAAAAGTTAAAATCAACAATAAAACAATAAGAGGTCCCAACAGAGTAGAGATTAAGGTGGTAAACCAGGGGGACTTATCAAACCATGATTGAAACCATCCTTTTTCGTTCTCTCTCTCCCTTTGCCTTTTATCTAAGTGTTCCCTTAGTTTATCCATGGTTTTGGTAATGGTTCCTGAATGATCAATATAAAAGCAACATTCTTCTTTTAGAGCGGCGCATAATCCCCCTTCTTTAAGAAACAGCAAATCTAGGCCTCTTCTATTCTGCAACACCATTTCTGAAAGTGAGGTGAGTGATTCCTTTAGTTGAGTTATGGAACTTTCTAATGCTCGAAGGTCGATGTCTACAGCCTGTCTTAAACTTGCATAATACTGGGGTTGTTGTATGAGGGCTGTGGTTCCTGTTCCTATCCCGGCAGATATTCCTAGTCCTAGAAGGACAGCCAATGTGAGGGTTACAGGTTCTCTTTTGTTTTTTGTTTTTCCTACATATTCATCTAAAAAGGATGAGTCTGAATGGTAGATAAGTCTAGGGACTAATTGCACTAACACACAAAAGTCAGCTGAAGTATTAAGAACCTCTAAAGAGACACAAGGGGTGAGCCCCATGTTACATGCCCACCATCCATCTTGAGGAGGTACAAGATATCCTGAGCCTGAAGGGAGGCTAAAATCATGACAAAGGTGTCTATGGGACTGGGGAGGTGTTCCTATACAAATACCATTTCCAGAAACTGAGGACAGGGTTAATTTACTGGTCCCTTCTTGCTTCCATCGACATTGGTCTGAGGAGGTAGAATTAGTATAGTTGGAGCTATATCCTATAGCATCATAATAAGGGGGAGGGGCAGCATAACAGAGCCAACATGATTTTGTAGCCTCTGGGTTTGTAGCATTGAGAACCGTAAAGGCTGCCTGCACCAAAGAAAGCATCCTATCCTGAGGAGTCCCAGGCTTAACTGTGGGTTCTTTGGATCCAGAGGTTTCATTAGTCTCATTCTTTGTTGACGTAGTTGAAGGGGCCGGGGGAAGCAAAGGGGGGCCAAGTACGGGATTTGGGCCTATTGATATAGGAGCAGGAGTCTCAATCTTTAGCTTAAGGGTCATTAATATTCCTAAATCATATCCCCTCATGTAAAATCTAACGCCCCAAGAATGACCATTTATCCATTTTTTATCTCTTTTTCCGGGATTACTAAAGGAAATTTTAAGGGGATGACACCATCCTGAACATTTACTCAGGTGTCCGGTATCCTCATTATGAGAATAATTAGCCGTTACAGTAATAAAATCCCAAGTTGAGGTGGGTTTCCAATTAGTATCCCCGGTAGTTTCACATCCCCAGCTTTTGCAATAAAAGTTTTCAGTTCCACCACATTTATAATTCAGAGATCGAGGGCGGTGGAACCCGGGGCATACGTAGAAAGTGAGGATACCAAGCATCATTCTTTTGCCTGCATTTTTGCAACCCGGCCCAAACCAATCAGTTTCCGAAACTTTGGAAGGGGCAGTGTTCATATCATGAGAATCTTCTGTATCCCAATAAGGTGCTCCTATAGCCAATTTACAAACATCAGGAAAAAGATCTGGCCACCAGGTCCAGGGGGGTGCAGTATGACTAATGGACCAGGTTACATCTCCAGTCTGAGAAATTACCTGCCAAGTTAAACGTTGGGGGAGGTGAGGGCTAAAATCACTTACAGTCAGTAAAGGTAGTAAAACCAAAATTATAAGTCTTAGGTTCGTAGAAGCTTGAGTTTGAGCGGGTTGTCAGTCCTTTGGGCCCGCCATCCTGATGATGTCGTCGTTGGTGCAGCCTTCACATGTGAAGCATGGATCCAGGCAGCGATGCCGTCCACTTTTATGGCCGTTGGGGTGGTGAGGAGGACGGTGTATGATCCTTTCCATCGAGGTTCCAACGTCTGGGTTCGAGGCCGACGGACATATACGGAGTCTCCGACTTGGAAAGGATGAGTTTCTCCCGGTGTTCCCGGTTGGTAGGCCTCGGCGAGTTGGGACCATATTTCTTTCTGGACCAATTGGAGTCCCAGTAGCCTAGCATATAAGTCAGTGTTATTTTGACAATCAGGTTTTATTTCTTTTTCTAAAGTGAGGAGGGGAGGCGGGGCACCATATAATATTTTAAAAGGAGTAAGATGGTATCAGGAAGGTGTATTTCTAACCCGGAATAGGGCCAAAGGAAGGAGCACCGTCCAATCGGTACTGCCAGTCTCCAAGGACAATTTAGTTAGGGTCTCTTTTAGAGTCCTATTCATTCTTTCTACCTGACCTGAACTTTGGGGTCTATAGGCACAATGTAATTTCCAATCAGTCCCCAAACATCTGGCCACATCCTGACTTACCTGGGCGACGAAGGCTGGACCATTATCAGACCCTATTACCTTTGGTGCTCCAAATCGAGGAAAAATTTCTGCTAAAATCTTCTTGGCTACTACAGCAGCTGTTTCTTTCTTTGTTGGGAAAGCCTCTATCCATCTTGAAAAAGTGTCTACAAAAACTAAAAGGTATTTATTACCGTACCTTCCAGGACGCACTTCGGTAAAGTCCACCTCCCAGTAAGTTCCTGGGCGGTCCCCCCTGAGTCTCTTTTCAGTTTCAAGTTTCCCTTTGTGAGTATTTACCTGTTGACATGGGACGCATTCCTGCACAATTTGTCCAGCTAATTTTGTCATTCCAGGGGTTTTGTACCCGGCTTTTTGTAACAAGGCTACCATCTTTTTAGTCCCCAAATGTGTCCATCTGTGCATCTGTTGTAACATGGATTCTGCTTGCTGAGGGGACAAAGTTCCTTTTGTTGTGGCCGGGATGATTTCTTTGTTGCGGCCTGGTTTTTCAGGAACTTTATCTGACAGTCCTAGAATGACTTCTCCCGATGCTATTTCTCGGGCCACTTGGTCAGCCATATTATTTCCCCTAATTATTGGGGTATTTCCTTTTTGATGTCCAGGGCAGTGGATGATACTGACTTTAGTAGGAAGCATGAGTGCAGTCAACAAAGCCACGATTTCGTCTTTGTTTTTAATTTCTTTGCCACCTGAAGTTAGTAGCCCTCTCTGTTGGTAAATGGCACCGTGGATATGAGCGGTAGCAAACGCATATCTACTGTCTGTGTAGATGTTTACTTTTTTATTCTCTGCCATCTCTAATGCCCTCGTCAGGGCAATTGATTCAGCTCGTTGGGCTGAGGTCCCTTGGTAGCGCCGCTGCCTATATGACTTGTTTTCCGTCTACCACGGCTGCCCCAGTTCGACGCTTACCTTCCTCCAGGAAACTGCTCCCATCCGTGAACCAGGTGAAATCAGCATCAGGGAGGGGCAGGTCCATCAGATCTGGCCTACTGCCGTGTGCTGCGGCCAGTACTTCCTGACAATCATGTATGATGGTGGAGCCTTCCAAGTCAGGATCAGGTAGCAAGGTGGCTGGATTGAGTCCTGTGGCTGGAGCAAACTTGATGCGATCTGAGTTTAGCAACAGGGTTTGGTAATGGGTCATCCTGGCATTAGTTAGCCACCTATCCGGTGGTTGACGGACTACATTTTCCAGGGCATGAGGAGCTGTTATCGTTAGATTTTGTCCTAAAGTTAGTTTGTCAGCATCTTTGACTAGAACGGCTACTGCAGCGATTATCTTTAAACAGGTGGGCCATCCTGATGCCACAGGGTCCAATTTTTTTGACAAATAAGCAACTGGGCGATTCCAGGGACCCAATTTCTGAGTCAATACTCCTTTTGCAATGCCCTTATTTTCGGCCACATATAAATGAAAAGGTTTGGTTACATCTGGCAGTCCTAGGGCTGGAGCTGAAAGTAAAGCTCGTTTGATTTGGTCAAAAGCCCGTTGTTCCTTATCGCCCCAAACGAAAGGAGTGCTGTTTTTGGTTAGGGGGTACAATGGGGCCGCCAGCTCAGCAAACCCTGGAATCCATAGTCTACAGAATCCAGCCGTCCCCAAAAATTCTCTAACCTGCCTGGCGCTTTTGGGAGCCGGAATTTGGGCCACCGTATCCTTTCTGCTCTCCGTGAGCCATCTTTGCCCCCCTTTTAATAGATACCCCAGGTAACTGACCTGTTGTTGGCATATTTGTGCTTTCTTGGCTGAGGCTCTATATCCCAGGGTTCCAAGTTCCGTTAACAGTTTTTCAGTACCCTTGATACAATCTTCTTGGGTCTCAGCAGCTAATAAAATATCATCAACGTATTGGAGTAATGTTACCTGGGGCTTTGATTCTCTATATAATGCCAAATCCTGATGGAGGGCTTCATCAAAGATGGTCGGGGAGTTCTTAAATCCCTGAGGTAACCGTGTCCATGTCAGCTGACCAGACATTCCCGATGTTGGATCTTTCCATTCGAAGGCAAAGTAGGGTTGGCTCAGGGGAGAGAGTCTTAAACAGAAAAAAGCATCTTTAAGGTCCAAAACAGTATACCACGTATATTGAGGTGGAAGAGTGCCCAGGAGGTTGTAAGGGTTTGGAACTGTGGGGTGGAGGTCTGCCACCCGTTTGTTTACCTCTCGTAGATCCTGCACCGGCCGATAATCATTTGTTCCTGGTTTCTTTACCGGCAGGAGAGGGGTGTTCCATGCTGATTGACATCTTATTAAGATGCCCAAGTCTAGTAGCTTCTGTATATGGGGACGGATACCGTCTTTGGCTTCTCTACTCATGGGGTATTGACGGACCGTTATTGGGGTGGCAGTTGCCTTGAGTTCCACTAGCACCGGGGGCCGATTTTTGGCCATCCCCATACCGGCAGTTTCTGCCCAGGCTTGAGGGAACCGAGTTACCCAATCTGTAACATTAACTCGTGAGGATGAAGGCTGCTCGTATAATTTATATTCATCTTCTAATTTCATAGTCAATATTTGAAGTAACCTTCCTTTCTTATCAGTTATGGTGGGACCTTCTGGCTGAAAGTGGATTTGAGCCCCTACTTTGGAGAGTAAGTCTCTTCCCAGCAAAGGATAGGGGCATTCCGGAATAATCAAAACTGAATGGGTTACTCGTCCAATCCCAAGATCTACTGTCCTTCGTGTGGTCCATGAATATTGTTTATTCCCAGTGGCTCCTTGTACCCATGACCTTTTAGCTGAGATAGAACCTTCTGAGTGGAGAAGGACGGAGTGCTGGGCTCCGGTATCCACCAAAAATTGAACAGGTTCCCCCTCCACTTTAAGAGTTACCCGGGGCTCGGGGAGAGGGTTCGAGCCCTGACTTTCCTAGTCTTCTTCTTCCAATGTTAAGATTTTGTTTCTGGTTGGCCTTCCTCCACTCTTTTTCTTAGGGCATTCTCTCGCCCAATGTCCTTTTTCTTTACAGTAGGCACATTGGTCCTTGTCTAATGGTCGCCTTCTGTCTGCCGTTCGCCCTTCCTGCCTATTCCTATCCCCTATATTTCTTCCTCCAACCACAGTGGCCAGTATCTTACTTAAATTCCTCTCCTGTCTCTTATCCCGTCTTATTTCACGGGCTTCCTGCTCTTTCTGCTTTCTTTCTTCCTTCTCTTCCTCTGTTTCTCTTTTGTTATATACTTTATCTGCCTCTTTTACTAACTCCTGAAGCGAAAATCCCTGCAAGCCATCTAGCCTCTGTAATTTCTTCTTAATATCAGGGGCCGCTTGATCTATGAAAGCCATTGCTATAGTAGCCCTATGTTCCTCCGAAGTTGGATCATAAGGGGTAAAGCGTCTAAAGGCTTCCATTAAACGTTCCAGGAACACAGTTGGAGATTCCTGGGGCCCCTGAGTGACTTCCCTTACCTTAGCCAAATTAGTGGGCCGTCTGGCCGCTCCATGGAGACCCGCCACCAGAGCCTGGCGATACATTTTCAGGCGCTCCCTACCTTCTGGAGCATTGAAATCCCAGTTTGGCCTGACGAGTGGGAAACCAGCATCAATCTCGTTAGGCAGCTGGGTAGGTTGCCCATTGGCGCCTAATACATTTTTTTCTGGCTTCTAAAAGAACCCGTTGCCTCTCCTCAGTCGTTAGGAGAGTCTGAAGCAGCTGCTGACAATCATCCCATGTGGGCTGGTGGGAGAAAACAAGAGATTCTATTAAAGCGGTAAGGGCCTGTGGATTTTCGGAAAAAGTTGGGTTATGCATTTTCCAATTATAAAGATCTGCAGAGGAAAAGGGCCAATAGTGGAGAGGTCTATTCCCTTGGCCGTTGGGGGGGCCATATTCTCTAAGAGGTAGGGCAGTGGAGTCCGGGGAGATAGCCCTCCGGCTCCTAGTGCCCGCTGAGGGACCCCTTTCTTCTTCCATCATGGATGGTTCCCTTGGTGCCGAGGGCAGTGGAGCTGGGGGTCCTCTAGGTGGTAGGGGATTTGGGGCTGGAGGATAAGGGGGTGGGGAATCCAAAAGAAGCAAATCGGACTGCGGGTCAGGGTAAATCGCCTTCGGTGGATCCGGGGCGTCGGGTAGCTTCTCCGTGTTGGGGTTTTTCTTTAAGGCTAATATCTCCGACGCTGCTGATGTGTGCGCGGACGTACCTGTTGAGGAAACAAAGGGCCGGACCCACGGAGGTGGGGAGAGAATTAAATCTTCCCAGACCAAGACATATGGTACTTGGTCTGGATGTCCGTGGGGATCTATATTAAATATCTTAGACTTCAGCAGCTTAATCTTGTCTAATAAAAAGGATCCTTCGGGGGGCCATCCTATCTGAAATGTTGGCCATTCAGAGGCACACAAAGTCTGCCACTTTCCTTTCTTTACCTCTACCGAAAAATTATGGGCTCTGGCCCGAACTTCGGTCCAATGGCTTAGGGTAAGGGAAAGAGGAGTCGTCATAGTTTGTCCCATTGTCGTCCGTCAGAGAAGAAGAATAGACCACAATACAGAAACAGTTAAAAACTCCACGAAACACATATACGCATGGGCCACCGCGAGCTCGCTTCAAAACCGAAACCTCTTCAGATGGCAGTTATCACCAAGGGAACTGCCGAAACCGAGTGAAGGGGAGACAGAGTTTGCCTCTCCTTCCAGATGAGCCACCAGGGCGTCCCCTAGGGCTCATGGACGCCGGCTATTAGCACGTCTGCCTAGCCAGAGGTCCGATACAGATTCCATAATAAGCCGATTCTTACGGCTTTCCTCCGATAATGGCCCACAAAGAACAAGGGACAAACAGACAATCAAGCTCGAGCTTACCTGGTACCTCCAACTCCCGATGTTCTTGTGGTCCGGGGCGAGTGGAATCCCGGACGAGCCCCCAAATGTTAGACCTTCGCGGTCTCCTAGGAGTTTCGACTCGCCCAGGAAACAACAAGAGTCGGAAGCCGATGCAAAACGCAAGAGGTTTATTGAAGGCCGGTGCACCGGGGTTCCTTGGTCCTCACGCAGGAGGTCGAAGAAGGAACCCCTTTTGGGCGCGAATATGTCAGTTTTATAGGTTCCCACTTCCCCGTATGTAAATTATAGATTTGGTTGTGTTTTTCTGCTGATTGATCCCGGCTTAGGCTCGGACCAGAGAGGGAACTTGTCCCCAGCTGCCTGATTGGTCTTTGACAGACACCTTTTTTACATTTTGTTTATCTCCCTCCTTCTCGGAAGGGGGCCGGACATCCTGGAAATTCACTCATTGTCTAAGAAGCCCCTATTGTCTGGAGAGTTCTTAATCATTAGCTGGAACAATGTCCCTCGAGTCCCACAGTAGCAACCATCTACCTCCAGTTTTAACAACCAAACATGTCTCCAGGGATTGTCAAATGTCCCCTGGGGGGCAATATTGTCCCTGACTGAGAACCATTGCCATAGATCGTAAAGATATATTCTCATAGGATGTCTTGTAAAAGTGTCATGGATGTATGATTCAACTGGAATTGATTTCTGTCCAAGCTGTGAGGTAGGCATCCTACTTCATTTGTTTTCGCATCCAGAGACCGTATTTCCTCAACACAGTTTATTGAGAAGTCTGTCTTCCTCGCTGCTCTGAAGTGCTGCTTTCACTACATTAAAAAAACAAAATTCAACTGAGTAAATTTGAAGATCTAATTGGCTTTATTCAATAATCTGGCAGCTTCCTTTCTAGCAAACAGAAAGGGGCTCTGAGGAGTTGAACAAAATGGAAGGTTTTCATAGGCAGAAGGAGGGTGGGACAAGGAAGTTAAGAGCGGATCATTTCAGGCAAAGTCACTGTCCCTTAGAGGAAGGCAGGGGGGTTTAGGCAGGTTACCTCACTGGAGCTGACGAGGTAATTCCAGATGGACTGGTTTAAAATTCCACTCCTGGGAGAGGCTGAAACTGTGATCACGTTAGGTATTAAGTCTCTGTGGGGCTTAGCACAGGTGATTCCATCTTCGGCTTGTTTCTTTGAACAATTATTGACCAAATGTCCATCTGTTCACGGCTCTGCTTCTGGGTTCTGCTGTATCTTTGCACCAATACCACTCTGTCTTAATTACTATAGTTCATAATAAGTCTTAAATAGCTTCCAGAGCAAGTCCTCTCCCCAGCTTTTCCTTATCTGAGTATGTTTGGATTATTCTTGGCATTTTGATTTCCTTAAATCTGAAATTTGGCTCATTAATTTCCAAAAAACACTTGCGATTTTGCTTGGGAGTCACTGAACCTTTAGATCAGTTTGAGAACTGACATCTTTCCAATATTACATCTCTCAACATATGGATGTAGTTTGTGTCTCTATTTATTTGGCTATTCTTTATTCTTCTGTATTCCTGTGGACAGACTTTGTCCTCTAAACCTCTCCTGGTCACAGAATCACAAAAGGCCAGAACTTTTTTTTTTTAATTAATTAATTAATCTTATTTTTGGCTGCATTGGGTCTTCATTGCTGTGCGTGGGCTTTCTCTAGTTGTGGTGAGTGGGGGTTACTCTTCGTTGTGGTACACGGGTTTCTCACTGCAGTGGCTTCTCTTGTTGCAGAGCATGGGCTCTCGGTGCACTGGCTTCAGTAGTTGTGGCTCGTGGGCTCTAGAGCGCAGGCTCAGTACTTGTGGCACACGGGCTTAGTTGCTCCTTGGCATGTGGGATCTTCCCGGACCAGGGATAGAACCCGTGTACCCTGGGTTGGCAGGCGGATTCCTAACCACTGCGAAAGGCCAGAACTTTTAGGCCCTGGGCTCAATGCCACCTGTGATACTTGTGGAATCTGTGGGCTTGTGTACTAATTTATGTCAGGCTTCATTTCAAGTAGCTTTGAGGCAGTTCACAAAAATAAGAACTTTATTTGAAGAATGTTTGCAATGGGAGAAATGGGAGAAAGGAAGTTAAGGTGGGTCGGATTCTGACACCAATTCCACCAAGCAATTCACTCCATTCTGACTTTATCTTCTGGGAGATAGCATCAGATCCCACAGGCTAAAGGCTCAGTCCAAAAGACTCCCTGGTGATCTCCGCCCCCTTCAGAGGCCAATCACAAGTTCAAGTTGTCACCTATGCAGTTACAGATCATATGATTCAACAGCTGCCTCCCGGGGTTTTGTTAATTTGCTAGAGCAGCTCAAAGAATTCAGAGAAACATTCTACCTACTAGATTGCCAGTTTATAATAAAAACACATAACACAGGAACAGCCAGTTAGAAAAGATGGATACCTCATGTCCTTCAATGCAGTCGAAAATGCTCACAAGCGGATCTCAGTCCATTTCTTAACTTCAAAACTCCACTTAATGTTATGTTATACAAAGCAAAGAGCATGTCAAATATTACGCTGAAAAAAACAGATTAACATCTGAGTCCTCAGACCCCGCCCCTCTCTAGGTCCTCCCTTCTTTCATGCAACCTTAGTTCACCTCATCCTCGGTCTTTTTTTTTTTAATTTTTGGCCTCGCCGAGTGGCCTGCGGCATCTTAGTTCCCCCACCAGGGATGGAACCCATGCCTCCTGCAGTGGATGCGCGAAGTCTTAACCACTGGATCTCCACGGAAGTCCTCTCACCTCCTTTCTTATGTGAATACTATACCGAAAACATTAGCCTCTTTCGCAGACATCTTTGTTCGCTTCTTGATTGATCAGTGACTTCACGCGTCCTTTCTTGCGCGCGTCTCCCCTGGGTTGAAGCGCCAGTTAATTTGCGTGTCCTGCCCACTATCCGCCCCTGCGGGGCGTGGCCACCACAGCTATAGCCTCAGCGATCGCCGCCTTCTTAGGGGAAAGTCGTTTGAGACGCTCTGGGGCGATCCTAGTGCGGGGTGAGACACAAGTTTTGTCCAGAACTGAGGGGAATCTGGGGTTGGGTGGCGGTAAGAGTAGGAAACGAAGCTGCTTCGTGCAGAGCTGTCAGCACTCACCAGAAGACGTGTGCGCACGGATGTCGCTGACATGAGTTAGTGATGGAGGACCAGGTGGCCTCGCAGCGCCCCGGGTACGCGAGCGAAGGCAGCAGCGCGACGAAACCAAGGCTGCGGGGCTGCACCGAAGGGCCCCGCTTGGGGTCGCTTCTCACTCGCCAGAGACCTTGGGCGGGGAGTGAAATGGAGGGGGGACCTGGGAGGGAGAGAGAAGCCAGGCTTGCCGGGGAGCTCACAGTTGCTAGGTTCAGGCTGCTGCAGATGCGGAAATGAGGTCCCCTTGAGGCGGAGGCTGCTGCTTGGACGGGAACCTTCTAGCCCATCCAGTCCAACGCCCTTCTTTTCTGCCTAGAAACCGCCCGTTACTCCCTTTCCTATTAGACCAAGGTTACACCTCACTTTCCAAGTCCCTCCAGGACTCTGCCCACCGTCCTCTGCATATTCTCTCATACACCGTGGGGCCAGCGACTCCTTCCTTCCCTTCAAAGTCTGTGGTAAACCCAGTTCCTCACCCTTGGCCCCTTGGGGAAGGCAGCACCTATCTGCCAGGTACCCCGACCCAGCACAGCTCCTCCTGGACTCCAGCTCCCTAAATGGGGGGTGAGGATTGAGGGGAGGTGTTTCAAACCTCAGACCTGGAAGGAGATGGGCCTGGGCTCCAGAGTAACCCTGGACAAATTAATCTCTCTGAGTCTCAGCTTTCTTCCATGTAAAATGGTGGGAGTAATGGCAGTTCCCTTTGTGGTGGCCGTGGGCATGAGGTACACAAGGATGTACAACATCTGCCAGGACCCGGGGCCCAGTCGGTGTCCACTGTTATTAGGGACTCTGGTCTTCAGGCAACCTGTGATACATTTCTTTGATTTGGACATCCATCCTGCCTGGGAGGGTTGTCCTTTTCTTTGGCTTGTTTCTTTCTTTTTTTTTTTAAAAAAAATAATTAATTATTTAATTAATTATTTTTGGCTGCTTTGGGTCTTCGTTGCTGCACGCGGCCTTTCTCTAGTTGCGGTGAGCGGGTGCTACACTTCCCTGCAGTGTGCAGGCTTCTCTTGTTGCAGAGCATGGGCTCTAGGCACGCAGATTCAGTAGTTGTGGCATGTGGGCTCAGTAGTTGTGGCTCGCGAGCTCTAGAGTGCTGGCTCAGTAGTTGTGGCGCACGGGCTTAGTTGCTCCGTGGCATGTGGGATCTTCCCGGACCAGGGATCAAACCCGTGTCCCCTGCATTGGCAGGCAGATTCTTAACCACTGCTCCACCAGGGAAGCCCTTTGGCTTGTTTCTCGTCCGCAGAGGTCCATACTTTACGTTCCCAGAGGAGCCAGCTAAGTCACTGAGTGCCCCTGCATACATCGCTGTGGGGGGGGGGGGGCGCAGGAATGGGGTGGCAGGCGGTGACAGTGGCAGGGAATAGCCTAGAGTGCATTCCCCCACCCCCACCCCCAATGACTAGTGCTGTGGCCTGGGGCATGCACCTGGTAGCTTGGCCTCTGCTGCCCCAGGCTCCCTCTGGCATTCTAGATTTGAGGACTGCTTACAAAGCACTACAACCGTGTACCCCAGCCTGAGGACGGCCACCATTCCAGCCTGCAGAGGTTGGTTCTTTTTACTATTGAGTATTTATGCTGTGCCAGGAACTTCACATATATTTCCTCATTTAATCCTCAAAAGAGCCCTCCATGGGTAATTGTTTTAGCTCTGCATCACAGGTGAAAAAACTGAGACTCAGATTAAGAAACTCACCTAAAGTCATGCAGTATATAGTTTTTGCTGCATTATAAACTGCCACACAACTTATGATTTAAAACAGCAAACATTTATTTCTCACAATTTTGTGAGTTGTTTGGGCTGGCTCAGTGCGGGCTGGGTGGCCAAGGTGCCTTGTATCTGGTGAAGAGGAAAAGAGTTCAATGGCACCTGGGTGGTGCCGAGGTAGCCACAAGTCTCTCATTATTCAGTACGGCTTGTACGAGGTGGCTGAGCTCCGAAAGCAGCATGAGGGCAAGCACAGGCACTTTCTAAATCCAGCTCGCATCTTATTTGCTGTTCTCCCATTGGCCAAAGCAGGTCACATGGCCAAGCCCAGCCTTATTGGATGGGAAACAAGGGGTGGCTACAGGGAGGGGAAATTATCGCTGTCATTTTCCCCGACAACGAATCTACCACGCACAGCTTGTAAGTGCCCAACTGAAATTCAAAGCCAAAGTTGTCAGAGTTGAAAGCTCAACTGTCTTGGGGTCTGAGAATTCAGAACACTCCATGCGTTGCCCAAAGTCAACAGTCAACTGTTTTGCAAATGTGTATACATATTGTTGACGTTAATAAACAAACAGAGAGTTTTAAATGTTTGTGCTGCTTCATCGATTCTTCTTCTTTAGAGACTCCAGTATATTTGGATCTCCTTTGCTCATCTCTTATCTTTATCGCCTTCTCGCAAGGTGTAAATTTACTTTTGTTGGATTATCTTCATTACTCTCTTTCTTACCGTTTATTTCCCTGTTCTTTCTATGGTGTCTATACTCTCTTGTATTCCTTTTATTTCTGAAATGATTTTTTTTTCTTTTACTAATTTTTTCCTGTGTCTGTCAAGGTCATTGTTTAGTAACCATGTCTGGCTCAAATTTGATGCTCAATGAATATTTTTGACTAAAAAAATACAATTACTTTTTCTTTACTGCATTATATTTTATTTTTCTTGGAATTGTTGTCTTTTTCAGTTGCATAGTTGTCTGGCCATTTTATTTCAGAGTTCTTTTTCCACATTATGTGCTTTTCTTAGAGCTTTAATTGCTTTCTTGATGTCTTGCAGCCTTGTTTGAAGGGTCAGAATAGAGTTTTCATCTGCTTTGTGTTTGCATTTTTCTGGTGTCTTGTCAAAGTATTTTAGTCCAATTTTCTTTTGTAACATTTTGCGTGGCTAGACCATATTCTCCTCCTCCTTTCCAAAGTTTAAATGAAATGTGGTGACCTGGACTACTGTGAACACATTTTTGTGGAGAGGGAATGGCCTAGGGTACCTTTCCCAGCATCATGGCTTGAGGGCTCCCTCTTGTGACAGTGAAGGGCTCAAAATACGGCTACTTCTCTGCCTTTCAGAGCTAAGTTTGCTTCAGAAAAGGTTTTCTGCTCTATTTCCTACAGGCCTACGGGTCTTGCTTGGCAAGGTGGTATTCTCACCTCAGATGTATTTTGCTGTTGCAGAATTTTCTGGGTTCTTCATCTGGGACCTTCTCCCTACTATTGGTACCTTCTCTTTCCCTTACCTCTGGTGTTACTTCCCTGATCTATTAGGTTTCTTAGCTTAGCAGTTTTCTTTTCAGGTAAGGCTTTGTCTTTCTGGAAGGAAATATTTGCTGGATAGTTTTGAAATCCTCAGTGCTAGATGACCATGATACTATTTGGTCTCTCAGTACTCCTGTTGCTGGTTTTGCGCTCACCAACTCAGAGCCTCTGATGACTTCTCCCAGTTTTCAGCTTCTCTCAGACCTATTAGTCCTGTTTGGTACAAATAAAACCAAAATAATACCAGAGATAAATGATGGTTTGGGTCAGGGTGGTGGCAATGAAGATGGGGAGAACTGGACAATAGGAGAGATAATTTGGTGATATAACCAGGAGGAATCACTGATGGCTCTGATGTAGGAGAGAATCAAGTGTGCTTTTAGTGATTTTTGGCTTGAACAATCAAGATGGTGCTGTTATTTGCAGAGATGAGGAAGACTAAGGGAAGAATGGTGACGAGGGATGTAAGTGCCCTTTTGGTGTTCTAGGTTATTTTTTTTTTATAACAACAAATGCAGTTGGTTATGAGTCTAGAACTCAGGGGGAAAATCTAGTCTAGAAATAGAAATTTAGAGGTCATCAACTGTCTTAGTTTGGGCTGCTGTAACACGTTACCATAGACTGGGTGGCTCAGCTAGCTCTCTGACCTCTTCTTATCAGGGCACTAAGCCCATTCGTGAGGGCTCCACCCTCATGACCTAATTACCTCCCAAAGGTAGGGAGGTAACTGCTCCATATACCATTACATTGGGGATTAGATGTCAACATATGAATTTGGGGGATGACACAAACATTCAGTCCACAAATCAACATACAGGTAAATTTAAAGCCATGAGCCTGGATGAGATCACTTAGGATGTGCAATTAGAAAGAGTGGTGGTCTGGGATTGGCTCCTGATACAATATACGTGATGCATTTAGAGGTGGGTGGAAGAGGAACCACTAAATGAGCCCATAAGGAGCAGCAGCTATGGAGGTAGGAAAAAAATCAGGAGAATGTGGTGCTATGCAAGCTGAGAGAGGAATGTTTCAAGGAAGAGGGACTGATTGACCAAATGGAAGCTGCTGAGAGGCTGAATTGAATACAAATAAAAAAATATCCATTGGATTTGACAACATGGAAGTCATTGGAGACTTTGATAAGAGCAGCCTCGGAGGAATGGTAGGAACAGAAACTAGAATAGGTGGAGGTGAGAATGAGAGGTGTCACTATAGACAGCTGTTGTAGACAAGTTTGATGTGAAAGAGAAAGGAGATAGCTGAAAGAGGATGTAGGGTGTCAAGGGAGTTTTGTTTTTCTGTTTGTTTGCTTTGTTTTTTGAAGAGGGGAAACAGAAGCTTGTTTGCATATAAAGGAATAATCCAGTAGAGGAGAGATTCAAGGTGCAGGAGAGAGATGAAGTCCTTGGAAAGGTAAAAGGGTGTAGGATTCAGTGCATGAGGGGAGGGATTTGTCTTTATTAAGAGCAGGGACACTATTATTGTAGAGAAGACAGAGAACAGAATACTTGAGGGAAGTTTATAGATCCAGTGGTAGGACAATGAGTAAGTCCCCCGTGAAGGCTTTTGTTTTTTCTATTGGAGTGTGAGGTGAGGTCATCAGCTGAGAGAAAGGGGGCCCTGTATGGCAGGTACCAGGGAGGGGAAGGTTTGAGGAGAGAGGGGAAAATATAAGACATCTCTGAGGATGGGACATTTACTAGGGAAACCTGATGGGTTGGAGGTTTGTGGTCATTAGTGTAAAATAAAATGGGTCACCTACCCTCTCTCCCTCCTCCCCTTCCTTCTTTTTTTTAAAATATATTTTATTTATTTATTTTTATTTATTTATTGGCTGCATTGGGTCTTTGTTGCCGCGTGCGGGCTTTCTCTAGTTGTGGCGAGCAGGGGCTACTCTTCGTTGCAGTGCGCGGGCTTCTCATTGTGGTGGCTTCTCTTGTTGCGGAGCACGGGCTCTAGGCGCGCAGGCTTCAGTAGTTGTGGCACGCAGTCTCAGTAGTTGTGGCATGCGGGTTCAGTAGTTGTGGCTCACGGGCTCTAGAGCGCAGGCTCAGTAGTTGCGGCGCACGGGCTTAGTTGCTCTGTGGCATGTGGGATCTTCCTGGACCAGGGCTTGAACCCATGTCCCCTGCATTGGCAGGCGGATTCTTAACCACTGTGCCACTGGGGAAGCCCTCCTTCCTTTCTTCTTTGCTATTTGGGACCCACGGAGGTAGGAAGCTAGGCAAGGTGGGGACCCAGAGAGGTGTCAGAGCTGAGTAAGGCAGCAGCCTAGCAAGGGTGGTGAGACTGGTTACATGCAGAGGGTTGAGTAGGGGAAGGGAATATATATGATTAAAAATAATTTAAGCAAAGTAATTTTAAAGTTAATATTACAATAAACATGTAAGCACAACATTGTAGAATGCAAAGAGAGTTTTCATATCACAGCATCTTGCTGTTATCCAAAGCATTTTAGAGGCCAGTCCTTCTAGGTATATTTGATAATGAGGAAAATAAAGTGAATTCCCCAAAGTCACATAACAACTTGATGGCATAGTTGAGTCTAGAATCCTGGGATTCAGATTCCCAGGTCACCACTCTTTCTACAACAAAATAGCAGTGCTCAAACACTTGATATGCTTATCGTAAAAAAGTGGATTATCAGAATGAAAACACTGGTCAGGAAAGAATATTCCAATGGCTTTTTTTTTTTTTTTGCCACATCATACACCATGGGGGATCTTTGTTCCCTGACTAGGGTTGGAACCTGTCCCCCTGCAGTGGAAGCTCAGATTCTTAACCACGGGACTGCCAGGGAAGTCCCTCTAATGGCATTTTCTTATAAATTCCCCAATTTCAACTATTTGGAAAAATTGTGGTCGTTCAGATTTCTGCCCTAAAAAGTGGGTTTATATATGCTCAGTTATTGCTCTTCCCAAAGAACATCTTCGTTGAATAGGAACACATCACTGTGTGCTCAAAAATGCAGAAATTAGAAAACAAAAAAAAACTGTAGAAATTAGAACTTTATTATATTATAAACATTTCCAGAATAGAAACTGATTTTGTATCAAGACTTCTTGAAACATTTAAAACTGTATGTAACTTAAGCTTATTATAATGTATGTCATTTTCCACTTTCCAACCTAGAAAATATACTGCAAGTTAGATCTAGCGAAGGAAAAAAAAAATCAATCTAAACTGCTTCACAGACATATAAAAACACCCACCCCAAACTAAAAGCCAATCAAGAAATAGATTCTGTAAAGCCTATTAATCCTCCAATTTAAAATAAATGACCTCCCAAGGGAAAAATACTTCCACCATCATAGCAATTTGATGAATAAAAGCAGAGCCACCCTCATTAAGGGAAATTACATTATGCATAAGAAAAATGTAGTAATGATTTTAGAAGAGAAGAAAAGTAATTTCCATGTTGGAGAGCAAGTACATTAAATGTTTTCTGTTCACTTAGGCTCTGTACCTGTTCACATGAAAAGAGCGATATGAACGTGGACATCGTAAAACCAAGCTCCTCAACTATTTTTTCAGTTTAACCTCAGGAGAACCAAGAGCTTCAAAATCCAAGGATAGACTGGTCCCAAAGCATCTCCTCTTCTGTCCTTTCTTTCCCTTGTTCCTTTTTCTCTTTTCTACGCTTACGTTTCTCTTTCTTAGAGGCTACATCTCGGCTTTTTTTCTCCTTTTGGTTCTTAGGCTTTTCTGTACTGACTCTGACTGTTTCCGCCTCTGTTTTGTTTCTTTGGATGCTCTTGTGTTTGTCTAAATCTATTTCCTCATAAGCTTTCTTCCTCTTATGCTTGGGCCGCTCCTCTTCTGGCTTTTCCTGGCCTTCCTCTGGGTGCCTTTTTCTCTTCTGATGTATCTGTTTATAACTAGCTTGATGGGCACTGGTACTGTTTTCTAAGGAGAGGTGCCTGTAAACTCCAGATTCTACACTGTATGAGCTACAGTTATACTCTTGCTGACTAAAGTTCAGGGCTACTGGTTTTCCTGAGAAACAGTCCCTGGTGAATTGACAGTTGCTCAGGGAGTCTAGTCTCAGCCTGCTGTCATGAGCTGGTAGCCACAGAGGTAACTGCTTCTCCACTGCTTGTGAGATATTGCATGGTCTTCGGTAGGTCCGGATGGGTTCATAAGGGAGTCTTTGATCAAACATTCTACACCTGGGTCTAGAATCAACCTCTTCTTTGTATCCACAGGTTTCCAAATAATCCTCTCTCATCTTTCTGAAACAAGTCTTTGGCTCTAAGCCTCTGGCTTTCTGCACTTTGATATAATCTTCAAGTTCATCTTGAAAAGAGTCAGATGTCTTCTTTGAACGATTCATTAGGTTGACAAGGGATTCTCTGTAGAGAAGATGGGAGAATATTCTTCTTACTATATTATTTTATGCTGAATATTTCCTTTACTCTTGAGAAGAGTCTCAAAAAACAAAATAAAGAAGCCCAAACAAATTAAAACTACTTTGGCATGAAAGTTAAACATCATGACATTAAATGCCAAAAAGGAGTATCAGAAAGGTCAAATACTGCCTAGGCCACTCACAAATAATTTTATCTTTCTCAGAAGTGGGATGAAGAGGGTAGAAAGGAGCTGACATATAGAATTCTTTTGTAGGGCTAAAAACGTAAGGAATTAGGGATACAACAACTTACACATCCATGGTGACTGTCCTGATCTGAATGTTCAAACAATTTCTAAAGTTCAGAATAGTCAATTTTTTGTATACTGTTGTCTAAGAAAAGAAATAAACCATAGAGAAGTAATTTGATCTTTAAAAATCTTCTGTTTACTCACACAAAATAAAATGAACACATATACTCACCTGACTAGAGTATTTTAAGACTTAATAATAAAAGGATGTTTGTAAAATGGTTTGGGAATGCTGGAAATTAGAAATTCAGCTACGAGACAAAACTAATCGTAGGTACAGGGCATGAGGAAAGACAAGGGACAAGAGTTCCGTATCTTCCGAACAGGGTCTTGGATTTCATTCCATTACTTCTGATTGGTGAAAAAAGCATTCTAGAATGCCTTCTGGTTTGTTCTCTATTAAAGCACTGGTGGGAGGGGTAAGGAAGGAAATGGAGGTGACAGCTGAGAGGGGCTAGGATTTAAATGTAGAGAAAAGTTGCAAAAGAAATTTAAATCAGATAATGCTAGTCTTTGTTTGCTTGTTTAAATTTCTTTTGGCAGGTGGGGGCAGTACAACTACCATTTCTCTTTCTCTCCCCCCACCTCAAATCCTGCGTTACAAATCTAGCAGAAAAGGTACTCACTATGAGATGATAATGCGCTAGATATTTTTGTGTTGTACTTTATTTCCAAAAATTAGGAGGCAGCGTAACCCATGTAGAATCACACATTCCTGTCCATTAACAGAACAAGTCTGAGAGCAAAATCTAGAGTCACTAGTGATCAGCTAGCTTTACTGGCAATTTGAGATTAAAAAGAAAATCTAAATGAAGCCTAATTTGGTGAGTCAGAAAATTCAGCCCTTATTCTACTCAAACAGTATAAAAATTCTGACTAGAGCAAAATAATGTAACAAATAATTGATTAAATATGGGTAAAAAAATTTGAACAGACACTTCAGAAAAGAATATATACAAATGGACAATAAACAAATGAAAGATGCTCAGTGTCATTCGTCATCAAGTAAATGTCAATTAAAAGCACAAAAAGGTACTACTTCACACTCACTAGAATGACTGAAATTAAAGAGACTGGTGACGATGTGCAACAACTGGAATTCTCATACAGTGCTGGTAGGGATGTAAAATGATACAACTACTTGGAAGACAGTCTGGTAGTTTCTGAGGAAGTTAAATATACACCTCACATACGATCCAGTTATTCCACTCCTAGATATTTATCCAAAAGAAAAGGAAGTATATGTCCACATAAAGGCTTATACATGAATGTTCATAGCAGTGTTATTTGTAATAGCCCTGGAAAGGAAAAAAAAAAAAAACCCAAATATTGATCAACAGGTGAATGCATAAATCAAATAGTGGTATCTCTATAGAATGGAATCAATGATAAAAAGGAATAGATTATTGATACACTTGAAACAGATGAATCTCAAAATCATCATGCTGAATGAAAGAAGCCTGACAAAAGAGTACATACTATATTATTCCGTATATATAAAGCTCTTGAAAATGGAAACTAACCTGTAGTAACACAGTGGTTGCTTGGGGATGAGGCAGGAAAAAGTAGGAGGGAGCGATTGTAAATGGCACTTTTGTGGGTATGGATATGTTTACTATCTTAATTGTGGTGATCATTTTATGGGTATATACACCTCTCAAGACCTATCAAATTGTATACCTGGAATACATACAGTTTACTGTATGTCAACTATACCTCAATAAAACTGTTAAAAGTCACTAATAAGATTAAAAAGATGCTGATAATTGTTAAAACTGGATGGTGGGTGCATGAGCGTTCATAATACTGCTTTCTCTCCTTATATGTTTAAATATGTTTTATAATAAAAAGATTTCACCTCATAGCCGCTAGGCTGGCTATAATCAAAAAGACAGAGAGGTGCCACTTGTTGAGACACAGATCAAGAAAGAGCCCCTGTAGCAATCATCTATCCTATAAGCTTATAGCCTCATCCACCAGAGGGCAGACAGCAGAAGCAAGAAAAACTATGATTCTGCAGCCTGCGGAAGGAAAATCACATTCACAGAAAGATAGACAAAATGAAAAGACAGAGGACATTGTACCAGATGAAGGAACAAGGTAAAACCCCAGAAAAACAACTAAATGAAGTGGAGATAGGCAACCTTCCAGAAAAAGAATTCAGAATAATGATAGTGAAGATGATCCAGGATCTTGGAAAAAGAATGGAGGCAAAGATTGAGAAGATGCAAGAAATGTTTAACAAAGACCTAGAAGAATTAAAGAACAAACACCTAGAAGAATTAAAGAACAAACAAACAGAGATGAACAATACAATAACTGAAATGAAAAATACACTAGAAGGAATCAATAGCAGAATAACTGAGGCAGAAGAACGGATAAGTGACCTACCTGGAAGACAGAATGGTGGAATTCACTGCCACGGAATAGAATAAAGAAAAAAGAATTAAAAGAAATGAAGACAGCCTAAGGGACCTCTGGGACAACATTAAACTCACCAACATTCACATTATAGGGGTCCCAGACGGAGAAGAGAGAGAGAAAGGACCCGAGAAAATATTTGAAGAGATTATAGTCAAAAACTTCCCTAACATGGGAAAGGAAACAGCCACCCAAGTCCAGGAAGCACAGAGAGTCCCAGGCAGGATAAACCCAAGGAGAAACACGCTGAGACACATAGTAAGCAAACTGACAAAAATTAAAGACAAAGAAAAATTATTGAAAGCAACAAGGGAAAAATGACAAATAACATACAAGGGAACTCCCATAAGGTTAACAGCTGATTTCTCAGCACAAACTCTACAAGCCAGAAGGAAGTGGCAAGATATACTTAAAGTGATGAAAGGGAAGAACCTACAACCAAGATTACTCTACCTGGCAAGGATCTCACTCAGATTTGATGGAGAAATCAAAAGCTTTACAGACAAGCAAAAGCTAAGAGAATTCAGCACCACCAAACCAGCTTACAACAAATGCTAAAGGAACTTCTCTAAGTGGGAAACACAAGAGAAGAAAATGACCTACAAAAACAAACCCAAAACAATTAAGAAAACGGTAATAGGAACATACATATCAATAATTACCTTAAATGTGAATGGATTAAACACTCCAACGAAAAGACACAGACTGGCTGAATGGATACAAAAACAAGACCCATATATATGCTGTCTACAAGAGATCCACTTCAGACCTAGGGACACATACAGACTGAAAGTGAGGGGATGGAAAAAGATATTCCATGCAAATGGAAATCAAAAGAAAGCTGGAGTAGCAATACTCATGTCATATAAAAGAGACTTTAAAATAAAGAATGTTACAAGAGACAAGGAAGGACACTACATAATGATCAAGGCATCAATCCAAGAAGAAGATATAACAATTATAAATATATATAGACCCAACATAGGAGCACCTCAATACATAAGGTAACCACTAACAGCTATAAAAGAGGAAATTGACAGTAACACAATAATAATGGGGGACTTTAACCCCTCACTTACATCAATGGACAGATCATCCAAACAGAAAATTCATAAGGAAACACAAGCTTTAAATAACACAATAGACCAGATAGATTTAACTGACATTTATAGGACATTCCATCCAAAAATAGCAGATTACACTTTCTTCTCAAGTGCTCATGGATCATTCTCTAGGATAGATCACATCTTGGGTCACAAATCAAGCCTCAGTAAATTTAAGAAAATTGAAATCATATCAAGCATCTTTTCTGACCACAACGCTATGAGATTAGAAATCAATTACAGGGGAAAAAATGTAAAAAAACAAACACATGGAGGCTAAACAATACGTTACTAAATAACCAAGAGATCACTGAAGAAATCAAAGAGGAAATCAAAAACTACCTAGAGACAAATGACAATGAAAACATGACGATCCAAAACCTATGGGATGCAGCAAAAGCAGTTCTAAGAGGGAAGTTTATAGCAATATAAGCTTACCTCAAGAAACAATAAAAATCTCAAACAAACAATCTAAACTTACACCTAAAGGAACTAGAGAAAGAAGAACAAACAAAACCCGAAGTTAGTAGAAGGAAAGAACTCATAAAGATCAGAGCAGAAATAAATGAAATAGAAACAAAGAAAACAATAGCAAAGATCAATAAAACTAAAAGCTGGTTCTTTGAGAAGATAAACAAAATTGATAAACCATTAGCCAGACTCATCAAGAAAAAGAGGGAGAGGACTCAAATCATGAAAAAGGAGAAGTTACAACAAACACTGCAGAAATACAAAGCATCCTAAGAGACTACTACAAGCAACTCTATGCCAATAAAATGGACAACCTGGAAGAAATAGACACATCCTTGGAAAGGTATAGACACATAGGTATAACCTTCTAAAACTGAACCAGGAAGAAATAGAAAATATGAACAGACCAATCACAAGTAATGAAATTGAAACTGTGATTAAAAATCTTCCAACAAACAAAAGTCCAGGACCAGATGGCTTCACAGGTGAAACTGTTGAGGAAGGAAAACTCCCAAATTCATTCTATAAGGCTACCATCACCCTGATACCAAAACCAGACAAAGATACTACAAAAAAAGAAAATTACAGACTAATATCACTGATGAATATAGATGCAAAAATCCTCAACAAAATACTAGCAAACGGAATCCAACAACACATTAAAAGGATCATACACTGTGATCAAGTGGGATTTATCCCAGGGATGCAAGGATTCTTCAATATATGCAAATCAATCCATGTGATACACCATATTAACAAATTGAAGAAGAAAAACCATATGATCATCTCAATAGATCAGAAAAAGCTTTTGACAAAATTCAACACCCATTTATGATAAAAACTCTCCAGAGCGTGGGCATAGAGGGAACCTACCTCAAGATAATAAAGGCCATATATGACAAACCCACAGCAACATCATTCTCAATGGTGAAAAACTAAAAGCATTTCCTCTAAGATCAGAAACAAGACAAGGATGTCCACTCTTGCCACTATTATTCAATATAGCTTTGCAGGTCCTAGCCATGGCAATCAGAGAAGAAAAAGAAATAAAAGGAATACAAATTGCAAAAGAAGAAGTAAAACTGTCACTGCCTGCAGATGACATGACACTACACATAGAGCATCCTAAAGATGCCACCAGAAAACTACTAGAGCTAATCAATGAATTTGGTAAAGTTGCAGGATACAAAATTAATGCACAGAAATCTCTCGCATTCCTATACACTAACAACAAAAGATCAGAAAGAGAAATTAAGGAAACACTCCCATTTACCACTGAAACAAAAAGAATAAAATACCTAGGAATAAACCTTCCTAGGTAGACAAAAGGCCTGTATGCAGAAAAGTATAAGACACTGATGAAAGAAATTAAAGATGATACCAACAGATGGAGAGATATACCATGTTCTTGGATGGGAAGAATCAATATTGTGAAAATGACTATACTCCCAAAGCAATCTACAGGTTCAATGCAATCCCTATCAAATTACCAAAGGCACTTTTTACATAACTAGGACAAAAAATCTTAAAATTTGTATGGAGACACAAAAGATCCTGAATAGCTAAAGCAGTCTTGAGGGAAAAAAAACGGAGCTGGAGGAATCAGACTCCCTGACTTCAGACTATACTACAAAGCTACAGTAATCAAGACAATATGGTACTGTCACAAAAACAGAAATATAGATCAATGGAACAAGATAGAAAGCCCAGAGATAAACCCACGCACCTATGGTCAACTAATCTATAACAAAGGAGGCAAGGATATACAATGGAGAAAAGACAGTCTCTTCAATAAGTGGTGCTGGGAAAACTGGACAGCTAGTTACATGTAAAAGAATGAGATTAGAACACTCCCTAACACCATACATAAAAATAAACTAAAAATGGATTAGAGACCTAAATGTAAGATCGGACACTATAAAACTCTTAGAGGAAAACATAGGAAGAACACTCTTTGACATAAATCACAGCAGGATCTTTTTTGATCCACCTCCTAGAGTAATGGAAATAAAAACAAAAATAAACAAATGGGACCTAATGAAACTTAAAAGCTTTTGCAAAGCAAAGGAAACTACAAACAAGATGAAAAGACAACCCTCAGAATGGGAGAAAATATTTGCCAACGAATCAACGGACAAAGGATTAATCTCCAAAATATATAAACAGCTCATGCAGCTCAATATTAAAAAACAAACAACAACCCAATCCAAAAATGGGCAGAAGACCTAAATATACATTTCTCCAAAGAAGACATACAGATGGCCAACAAACACATGAAAGGATGCTCAACATCACTAATTATTAGAGAAATGCAAATCAAAACTACAATGAGGTATCACCTCACACCAGTTAGAATGGGCATCATAAGAACATCTACAAACAACAAATGCTAGAGAGGGTGTGGAGAAAAGGGAACCCTCTTGCACTATTGGTGGGAATGCAAATTGATACAGCCACTATGGAGAACAGTATGGAGGTTCCTTAAAAAACTAAAAATAGGGCTTCCCTGGTGGCGCAGTGGTTGAGAGTCCGCCTGCCGATGCAGGGGATACAGGTTCATGCCCTGGTCTGGGAAGATCCCACATGCTGTGGAGCGGCTAGGCCCGTGAGCCATGGACGCTGAGCCTGTGCGTACGGAGCCTGTTGCTCCGCAACGGGAGAGGCCACAACAGTGAGAGGTCCACGTACCGCAAAAAAAAAAAAAAAACAACAAACTAAAAATAGAATTACCATATGACCCAACAATCCCACTATTGGGCATATAACCACAGAAAACTGTAATTCAAAAAGACACATGCACCCCAATGTTCACTGCAGCACTATTTACAATAGCCAGGTCATGGAAGCAACCTAAATGCCCATCGACAGACGAATGGATAAAGAAGATGTGGTATATATATACAATGGAGTACTACTCAGCCATAAAAAGGAACTAAATTGGGTCATTTGCAGAGACATGGATGGATCTAGAGACTGTCATACAGAGTGAAGTAAGTCAGAAAGAGAAAAACAAATATCACATATTAACGCATATATGTGGAACCTAGAAAAACGGTACAGATGAACCTGTTTGCAGGGCAGAAATAGAAACACAGATGTAGAGAACAAACGTATGGACACCAAGGGGGGAAAGTGGTGGTGGGGTGGTGGTGTGATGAACTGGGAGATTGGGATTGACATATATACACTAATATGTATAAAATGGATAACTCATAAGAACCTGCTGTATAAAAAAAGACCAAAAAAAGACATAATAATAAGTGTTGACAAAAAGGAGGAAAAACTGGAAACTTCATTCATTCTTTTTTTTTTTTTAATTTAATTTATTTGGTTGCGCCGGGTCTTAGTTGCGGCTTGCGAGCCCCTTAGTTGCAGCTCGCCTGGCTCCTTAGTTGCGTCATGCATGTGGGATCTAGTTCCTTGACCAGGGATCAAACCCAGGCCCCCTGCATTGGGAGCACGGAGTCTTAACCACTGCGCCACCAGGGAAGTCCCACTTCATTCATTCTTGGTGCGAATATAAAATGTGCAGCTACTTTGGAAAACAGTTTGGCAGTTCCTCAAAGTGTCAAACATAGAGTTACCACGTAACCCCAGCAATTTCACTCTTAGGTTTCAACGCAAGAGGACTGAAAATCTATGTCCACACAAAAAGTTGTACAAAAATGTACACAGCAGCACTATTCTTAACAGCTAAAGGCAGAAATGACTCAGTGATCATCAACTGATGAATGGATAAATAAAATGTGGCAATTCACACAATGGAATATTATTCAGCAATAAAAAGGAATGAAATACTAATAAATAGTACAACGTGGATGAACCTTGAAGACACGCAGAGTGAAAGAATCCAATCCCAAAAGATCACAGATGGTGCAGAGATCAATGAAGAGGTGAATGGAACCTTACCCTTATCAGGTTGAGAACTTGGTGGAGAAATTTGATCATATTCACCCATTAATTGCTTCAGTTTCTTAGCATGCACTTTCCCCAAATAGTGACACGGTGCAACAACTGAGCTAAAAACCATGATGCAGAGATTTAAAAATCTATTTTTTGTCCAATACTCCACTCCCATTTACCTGAAACCAAACACAATCTTGTTATAACAATTAAATAATTCAAAGTTTAGAATTACATCAACATAGATCAATCATCTGAAAATGCATAAAATGCATCTTCAATTTCTTATTTTGCTCCCTGTAAATCTGAAAGTAAAGCTAACTTTTGAGTATGTATTTTACCCTTGAAAAATAAATAATATTGTTTATTTTAGAGAAAGTGATCCAAAGTTTACACCTCTGAATTTGAAGATAGTACTCATGAGTTTTAATATATCTGATCTGAATTAACACTTTTAAGAGTTTTGCTTGCTTTCAAGTCAAAGTACCAGCTTCAGTATAAAAAATACTAACAATTTAGAAGCCCTTTATTTTCAACCTACCTCATAATGTGAAATCCACTGCAATTCAAATTATGGCACTATTCCTTACAAACCTTTTACAAAAGGTATCTGTAAAAAGTTCAGTCTTTGCTCATTCAATGTGGTATCTATGAATAAAATAAAGGGAGGTAAGACATTCAGGGTAATATTTTCAATCTTCAACTGAATATCATTTCATATACCATCTCAAACCTTAATTTCCTAAGTGCTTGCAAGGCTAAAGTACTGGCTTTTTGCTTATTAGAATGACAATTTTAGTATAAAAACATCTAGTAAGCCTCTGATATTTACTATGGTAATATATTTTTTAGTCCAGAAAATACCATTCTGAAGGAGAAGTTATTAGGGCACCAGTAGAACTCTGGACTTTATGGAAATGATCTGGGGCATCCAGCCTTAGTACTTCGTGTCTTACAGCAGACATGTTACTGACTTCTACTGACCTCTGTAATCGCTAAAATCCCAGAGGTAGCATCTCTCTCCCCACATTGGCTGTCTTTTCCCATCTGGTACTTAATGTAATTGACTAATTTCTCTAAATGCAGGACTTTACACTTCATCTTGTAATGGGTTTAGGCCACCATTCCTACCTCTGACGATCTTTAAAATTCAAATTGTTTTAATCTTGACATTTGCTACTTTTCCCACACATAGTTTTTATATGCATTCAGTCTATGTGTTCATCCATGTTACTGGTGAAAACTTTAAGTAGGAAGACAGTAAGATAATACCTATGGCATGCTACAAAGAATTCACCTCTTTCCTTCATCTAGGATTGATCTATTCATTCCCAATAAGAAAGACATTAAGAATTTCATAGAATCTGAGTTTATTCCAAAATTAAATTCAGCATCTTTATGTGAACACTCTATGCTTCTCCACTGCCCTCCCCACCATCTTCCTTCTTATGAGTCTGATTATTCAAATCTATTTGTACTATATAAATGTCTTATTTTTCCATTTTATTAATATTTGAAAAATACTTGACATGTCTTCCTAAATTGTAACTATTCTTTCTACAGCAATCGTTCTCAATCTCAATCATTTTGACCAAAGCATTCTATACAGTCAGACAAGTGAACTCCTATTGCCTGGAGGTCTAGGGAGTATACAGCCTAGAGATCAATCACAGAAAGATGTATTTCAAGTTTCATGATTAACCTTAAAAACTCATGAACTTCTTGAATTCTAGTCTTAAAACATCCATTTTATGTAAAAGTTTTAACTTAAGCTTTAAATAAAATGTGCCATTTAAACTTCAAGTACCTCCTGGCACACTGCTGGATACCCCAAAATCTCACGGAAAACTGAGGGTCCTCACTGAAGAATATGATCCCACACATTCCTCTGATCTACCAGATGGTTCACAAAAGAAAATAAGGCATGGCATTACTTGTACTTTTAATAAACCTGAAATTGCCTTTTATGGTCACTTCAAAGTATTACATTTACAAGTCACCTATTAATAATTTGTTCTGTAACACTTCCCCAGCATTGCCCTTACCATGTACCAGGTACTATTTCAGCACTTAAGAATAGTAACTAATTTTATCCTCCTAAGAAGCCTATGGGCTAAGTACTGTTATTATTCATAGTTAATAGATGAGGAAACTGAGGCATAGAAAAGTTAAGGAACATGTCTGTGATTGCAGTTAATAAATGACAGGAGCAGTCTGGCTCCAGAATCTGTTATTAACTGATATGCTTGGCTGCCTTTCCAACTGATGTAAAACTTCTCCACGTCTGGAATCCACTTCCCCGCTTTTACAAAACCTGAAATATTTTCTGATCTCCAGGGCTTTACACAGCTCTCCATTAAAAAAAATGAAAAGTTAGCCACAAAATGGTGGAACGCATTCTTATTTCATACATCAGACAAAGGACTTATATCTAGAATAAATAAAGAACTCTATGACTCAATAATAAGACAAACTCAGTTAAAATGGGCAAACAATTTGAGCATACATTTCAGAAAAAAATATATAAACAGCTAAGTAAATGCGAATTAAAACCAGAAGATAATACTACACCATCATCAGAAGGACTAAATTAAAAGGACTGAAAATACCAAGTGTTGGTAAGGACGCTGAACAACTGGAACTCCCATACACTACTAGTTAGAATTTAAAATGGTACAACTTTACAATCTGACAATTTCTTTAAAAGTTAAATACCTACTATATGATCCGGTCATTTCACTCATATGTATTTGCCCAAGAGAACTGAAAACATATGTCCATGCAAAGACCTGTACATGAATATTCACAGCAGCTTTATTTGTAATAGCCCCAAACTGAAACAACCCTAATGTCTATCAACAAGGGAATGGGTAAACAAAATGTGGTATATCCATACAACAGAATCATTCAGCTGTAAAAATGAACGAAATAGCAAGACACACAACATGGATGAATCGCAAAATCATCATGTTGAGTAAGACACAAAAGAGTACCTACTATGAGTCTACTTATAAAAAGTTCTAGAAATGCAAACTAATCTACAGTGATAGAAAGCAGATTAGTGGTTGCCAGGGACAGGGGTGGAGGGAGGGATGGACTGTAAAGGGGCAGGAGGAAACTGCTGGGGTTGGTGGAAACATTCGGCATTTTATTTATGAAGGTGGTTTCATGGGAGTATACACCTGTCAAAAACTCATTGAACTGTACACTTTAAATAAGTGTCGTTTATTGTAAGTATACCTCAGTAAAGTGTACGAGAGGACCTTAAAGATCTATAATGAATGTTTTGAAAAAAAAATTCTACCTTAATTTGTTAAACTGGAGTTTTAAGTGTTGGCTTTGTTTCTAGAAAGATCACCCACCTAACAAAGCTCGAGTCACCTATGCAGAACTACTGGTTGTCATACTATGTTAATTATCTCACTGCTTCTAGGAGCCAGACATAGGGACTCTGGAGTCAGTTCTGGCATTTGTTAGTTATATGACCTTGGTCAAGTTTCTCAACCTCTAACACAGGATATAACATACACCTCAGAGTTGTTGTGTGTCTTAAGGAAATTAGTAAATGTAAAGTGCTTAGAAGAGTGCATGGCACATACTGAGTGCTGTACAGCTGAGCTGTTTTTATTGCTATTCAGGGTTTCATCTACTTAACTGATAGAATGAAATGTTTTCCCAACCAATTATTCTAGAAAAGGTTATGGGTAAACAGGTCAGGAGTGCCTGACAGGAGTACCTATCTATTCTTTGTATTTCAAGCTAACTCATGTTTCAGAGGGACTTTGTTTTTTTGGTGTTTTTTTTTTTTAATGAAAGCTGAAAGTTCAACTTGATCCTTATTATCTTTTCTGATTGCTCTGATTTTAAACCAACTCTTTATAAAGATTTCAGTTTACGTTCTGTGTTAATGTCTGCTACATATAATGTCTAAAAGAATATGGAGTGTCAAGCAGAAACACGCAGGCTATTCACAAGCTGGTATTAGGTCTCAAGCAAGAAATAGTTTGTCTCTTCTGAAACTAATCTGGAGTATTTTTTCAGTTGTACCTTCTAAAATTTTTGGAAAAAATCTAGCAAAATTCTGAAAACTTGACATTCCTATTTGTACACCACAAGCCTAGTTATAGACCAACACTCACAATGCCATTTACTTCCAGGAAAGATATCATAGTGGAAAGAGAAAGAAAATGGAATCTTTTATTTTGGAGAAATGAAACTATGCACGTTGTTATTCAATTGCTGTACAAGGTTTGGTCTTTTTTATTTCAATATTAGTAGCTAAAGCCATTGCAAAAGCTAAAGTAATAAAAACACTGCACGTGAACTACTGAGTTAAATATGAAACACATGAAGAGTATGAATTACTCGTAATTCAAAACTGTCTTAAAAATGCTTCATATCTTAATAAAATACTAAGAACCACTCCACTTTTCCTAATTCTAGACCTGTCAGAGAGAATCTGTTACATTCCAACCACCCTTTTAGAAATAGCAAAACCTGAATTTAACTTTTGCATTGTATGAAATGTTTTTAATATGCCTCAATAGGTTTAATAGGTTGAACGAGCAAATCAACTCAATTTGAGTGAAAAATTTACTAAAATTTTTCACGCCCACAGCACATTATTTGATTTGTGTTGTGACATGGTATTAAAACATAGTACAGCATAAAGGTTTTAAAAATATTTATTAAATATCTTTAATCACTTAAGAAAAAAATGTTTGAGCAAAATTAGGAAGGTTAATTTGCTAAGTTTTAGGTGTAATTAGGTTCCCTTTAATAAATTCTTCCTCTTTAATAAATATACCAAATTAATGGCATGGTCCTATACTTTTAAACTTAGTTCACTAAGAAGCATTAAAAGACAATTTTCCCCACTATTTGCATCTTCTTTCGCTCAGCAATGATGTAGCATTCACTGTACTTTGTTAAAGTTATCCAAAAGTATTTTGGTTTTTGATGCAATAGTAAATAGTATTTTTTAAAAAATCTCAATGTCTAATTGCTTGTTGCTAACATTTAGAAATACTATTGGATTTGTATATTGACCTTGTATTTCGTGTCCTTTATGATAAACTCACTTCTTATTCTAGTAGCATTTCCCAAAATTCCTTGGGGTTTTCTCCATAGATGATCATAGTATCTGCAAATAAAGACAGTGTGATTTCTTCCTCTCCTATCTGTAAACGTTTTTCTTTTTCTTGTCTGACTATACTGGTTAGGGCCTCTAGTACAATACTGAAAAGAAGTGGTAAGGATGGATATCCTTGCCTTGTTCCTGGCTCTTGAGATTTGCCATCTTTTAATACCATTATAATCTTAGGAAAGACTAAGTAGAACACAGTACTAAGTTTTAGGAGACTAGGTAACTGATTCTGTTATCTTAACCAAAGTATGCTGGGACTTCCCTGGTGGTCCAGTGGTTAGGACTCTGCGCTTCCACTGCAGGGGGCACAGGTTCGATCCCTGGTTGGGGAACTAATAAGATTCTGCATGCCGAGTGGTGCGGCCAAAAATAACAAAAAAAACCCCAAAGAAACCATTAACCAAAGTATGCTGTTTTCTTTCTTTTTGTTTTGACTTTGAGGGTCAAATCCCATTTAAGAAGTTTTGAGAGATGCAGCGTGTACCTGTTAGCATCATGAATATTCTTAACTGTGTTAGTTATTAACCTTGCCTTTTCAGGAAATGAGATTAGTATGTGACCTATGAGTTTGCCAAGCTCTAGCTATTTTACACTAATACTACAACCATAAAAGTAACTGAGGATTTACTATGGCATATTTCCAATGACAAAATACAAAGAAATTAACAAAATCATTAATTACAGGCACTAGTTACATACTTAACATAAAATATATGTCTTAACTTAAACTAAACCTTTGAACATCAATAATTATATGTAATCTATGGCTAGCTAGCTCAAGGCTCTTGCTTGTGAAATTAGTTTTACTTGGACCCATGGCAGACATCCTATCTCAGAATGCCACCAAATACATGCCAGTCCTCCTAAAAGATCAGTAAACGTGAATGGGTCTGTGAATGCTCTTGTCCTAACACACAGTACCTGGTCCATAGTAGGAGCTCTAACTGTTTTCTGAATAACTGTAAGAAGGGCTGTTAGCTAGATTTTCTGTCAGTTGACTCGAATCTCTGCTTACTGTCAAGAAAACAAAGGAACATTTTTGGCAATTGCTATGTAAATGGATTTATGATTCAATAAGAATTCAGAAATGTTCTTCATTCTTAAAAAGAGTCTAATTTTTTTTCCTAAAAAGCAGATAAGCAAGAACTGTTTGCTGTGGTTTTGTTTTTACTGATTTCTTAGGAATATTATTACTCAGTAGAACATTTTTTTTTTTTTTTTGTGGTACGCGGGCCCCTCACTGTTGTGGCCTCTCTCGCTGCAGAACACAGGCTCCGGACGCGCAGGCCCAGCGGCCATGGCTCACGGGCCCAGCTGCTCCGCAGCATGTGGGATCCTCCCGGACCGGGGCACAAACCCGTGTCCCCTGCATCAGCAGGCGGACTCTCAACCACTGCGCCACCAGGGAAGCCCCTCAATAGAACGTTTTTAACTATCAAAAATATCTGAGAAACTTGACTGAATGAATTACAAAGTGTCCTGGAAAATCTTTCCCTTGACCATAAATGCAATGCATATTTCTTTTCATATAAGTCTGGTCATGTGGTATTTCTTTGGGTTTTTGTGATTGAGTTTAATTTCTCAATTTCCTATTTATAATCTTACACCATCTATATATTCCCTGATTGCTAATTTTTTTTTTGATTGCTAATTTTTAATCCTTACTGACCTTTGTTTATTATCAAGCCCAATACAGAGGAGCTCCTTATAAGAGTGTTACAGCTATAGGTGAAAATGGATCTGCAGTTTTAATAGTATCAGGATCTTGAAAGTGAGAGTGGAATTTTAATAACTGGAAGCATGCCAATTCTTTGATACCTTTTGGGGGAATCTCCTAAAATAGTCTTTTAAGAAAAAAAAAAAAGATACTGGCCAAGTACTAAGCAATTTTTTTTTCTCTTCTTGTTCATGTACTATTATATTGGCAATTACGTTAGGCTTTTATAAATATCTAAACTAAAAATACCTTGGGTCCTACTCCTACTAGTGTTTTAAACAGCATATCAAATATTTACCATGTGTTAAGTAGCAGTTAACTGAAAAGTTAATAGGATATTTACTCAAAGCGACAAGAGGTAATTTTTAGGTAACAAGTTGTATTTTGTTTTTCAAATCCTAGTGGTCTCAAGCACAACTCAACAGACTTCATTAGTCTTTGAATGTCATTTGATGGCCATTAGAGGTCAAAGTTTCATGTTTTATGAATTGCTGTTCTAGTACACAGCCAGGCCATGGAAAGAATACCAGTATGGAGCAGCAAAATCAGTTCACCATTTTAGAGCTGTCAAGGAGCTCAGTTTAGTTAGTGCAGACTTCCTCAACCTCGACATTACTGACGTTTTCAGTAGGATAATCCTTTGTTGTTTGTGTTGGTGGCCTGTGCATTTTAGGTTGTTTGCGGCAGCTCTGGCCTATACCAAGTAGATGCCAGTAGCACCTGTAATCACCAAGCCCTTTCTTGTCCAGTGGCAAAAACCAAGGGGAAAAAAAAAAAGGCTCCAAACACTGTTAAATGTCCTCTGAGGAGGGGGTGGGGCAAAAGCACCCCTGATTTGAGAACCACTCAGTTGGGCTAGTCCAACTCCCCTCCCCACAGATGACAAAACTCAAGTCCAGGAAGTTTGGGACTTAGGGTCATACAGCTAGTTAAGAAATTAGCATTAGAACTTAACAGTCAAGACTCCTATTCCAGTATTCTCATACCACCTTGAAGCAGTATAGAAAAGTAACTGCTAGCGTCGTGTGAACTGATTTAAAGTGTTTAGTAATTGCACATATTCAAAGTCATTGCAAAAAACCAAGTCTGGCAGAAAGCTGTATTTTTTTTTTTTTTGTAAGAAACTGTTTCCAAATCTTCCTGTGATGTGGCCATGGGAGCTAAAATGAATTGTAGTCTTGACACATATAAACTGCTCAGGCTTACTTGTTAGTGAAAGGCAGGAAATCTGGTACGAAAGAAAATTCAAGAGATTTTATTTTTTAATATCCTAACAATCATACTAACCCAGGTTGATTGAAGACACTAAATCTAGTCTTCCAAAGGTTGTCTTCACTAAGGGATTTAATGGAACATCATTTGGTTGCAATGAAATTCTAATTTCCATTTTTAGTGAATGGAAAATTTATATAAAGTTCTTACAAAATGTTTTAAGAAATTTCTAATACTTTACTGTTTGCCATTCCTCCAAGTGAAAGGTATAAAAGATTACCGAATACCACACAAAAATAGAGTATATTGTGGAAGAGGATGAAAATAAAAATTATTTTAATGAAGTTACTATATTTACTGTTGTCCCTCAGGAAAAAAGAAATTAAATTATCCAACAATGTTCTGGCTTCCACCATCTTTCTCTCTGGAGACAAAAAGCAACATAAGGCAACACTGCAAATACTAGAAATTAATTATGAAGATGGCGTAATGTTTTACTAGATCTTCTGCAGTGGGATCAAGCTCCACCATCTAAAATCCTTTCCAAAACTTCCTTAAAGCCTAAACCAGGGTTTGGAACCAGCAGTTTGTTTGCAGGTATACAATAATTGTAGAAACTCAAACATCTCTTAGATTGAGATGATCAAGAAATAGCTTTATGTGTTAGGGAAAATGTGCTGGTGAAAACTCTAGGCAGATATACTCCTTCCAAACTTCTGCACAAAGGCTTGACCAAACTTTAACTTGGCCTCCAGCAGCCTGTGGCTACGGCCCTCGGATGAACCAGCCCCAGTTTGAGCTCAGATCTGGAAAAACTTGGGGCTGTCAAAAGACATTTACTGTTTGTTCTAGCCAACACCTGATGACAGGTCCCTGGCCGCTCTTTAGTACTTAACTAAAAAGGGATTATGAACCCTTGCTCTGTCCCTCTGAGATGTATGTGTGTACCTCCTACAACTTAGGAGTGTCTTTCTCAAGGATCTGGAAGCCATTCCTTTGCAGTGTCATCATCAGGAAGGACAGGGCCTGTCTCCCAGTCCCTGTGGGAAAACAGAATCCTCACTTCCGTAACTGCCAGCAAACTGACACAGCTCGCCTGATGCAAGGACACTACCCAACCCTTTGTAATTCTGCACGTCCCTGCCTCTACTTGAGCTCCACCTTGCCCCATTCCTACGTTTTCTCTTTAAACCCCCCCGGACACCTCTGCGCAAATCGGAATGGAGCTCAGCTCTTTTCCTACTGTCAGTAGTTGCTGAATAAAAGCTGTTTTCGCCGCCCCGATGTCCTGCTTTATTAGCTTTGATGCGGGCAGGTACATATTAAAACTCAGACCACTGTCAAGATAGGGCTGTAAATCTTAGAGGCTTGTTTTACACGGCGTTATCCTCAAAAACCCGGGCAAACTCTACAAAGTGATCCCTCAAAAGCCTCACCCCCTTCTCTCCTCTAGGGCCCGGCACCTTCAAGCTCGCGTGTTTACTTCCTACTCTCCCCGAACTCCGAACTCCACTTCTCCCCACGTGTGAGTGAGGTCGCTACTTTCCAGGATGTTGATTTCACCCTGCGCGGGTCTACGCCCTTCCACGTCTGGAGCCTTTTCGCTCCTCGTCTCTGTCCCCTCGATCTCCGAGTGTCCTCATCACCCCCTTCCCTCTCCCTGACGCTTCAGATCCACGGCCTCGGCCTGGTCGCCTCTCTCCCGCTCCAACCTCAGCTTCCCCGGCAGCGATCCGTGTGGGGGCCCCGGCGCCCGTTTCCGGGGGTGGCGGGTGGAGAGGGGAGCGTACTCTCCGGGCCCGCCCGGCCTCTCCCGGGCCGTGGGGTCGAGGGGCTGAACGCCTGGGCCGCCCCCGCTGCCGGGGCGGGAACTCACCTTCTCTGAGGCAGGGGCGGCCGTCTACAACTACTGTCCCCCTCCCCGCCAACACCGCCGGCCGGTGGGTAGGCCGAGGTGGAGTAGGCGGAGAGGCAGGGACAACCGCTGCCTCCGCCGCCGAGCTAGCGGGGTGGGGGCAAGAGGCGGGGACCTGACTTCCGGAGGGGAAGTCGCCGCCACCACCAGCGGCTAACTGGACGGCACCGCCCCCATGGCGGCGAGACGCGCTACTGCGCTTGCCCAGCAGCCCCGCTCCCAGAAAGCCCCGTTTAGCCCCGCCTTCCTGTTTACCCCGCCCCCTTCGTCCGCTACTTCCGGGGCTCGGTTCTAACCTGGCTCGCGCCTGCTGATCTTCGGCTGCTCCTGGTCTCTCCGTTGGAAGGAAGGAAACGCTCGTGGGGCCGCTCACCTTGGGAGAGTGAATCTCAAACCACTAAGAAAAACAGTCAGGAAATGTACGGATTCTACCTCCAAAATATCTGAAAAATATATGCTTTCCTGTTTTATCTGTTTTTCTTTTCTTTGTTAGAACCTTTAATACACAGAGTAGACTGAGCAAAATCCTTGGTTATAATACGTTGTCATCATTGCTCCATAAGTGACGTTTTTCTCTCTCCTTCTGGCTCCCTCAGTATATGCGTATATATATACACACACACACATTCATCCTTTCGTTCCCTGTCTTCCAAAGAAATCATTACCATGGTTTGTAGTCATCATTTCCTTTCATATGTATATACGTATCTTTAAAATATACATATTTATTTATTTTGGCTGCGCAGGGTCTTAGTTGCAGCACGCGAGATCTTTTCGTTGGGGCATGCATGCGGATCTAGTTCCTCTACCAGAAATCGAACCCGGGTCCCCTGCCTTGGGAGCATGGAGTCTTACCCACTGGACCACCAGGGGAATCCCCGTATGTATATACCTTTATCATATATATGTGTGATGAAAAAAAGTTTAGATTGTTTCTGAATCTCACAAGATTTATGTGTTTCTCTAGAAGTATTCAGGAACTTGTTTCACTGGACACTTTGAGGTTCATCCAGGCTGTTGCATATAGGTGTTATTTATTCATCTAATTGCTGTACCAAATTCCACCCATTTTCCTGTTGATGGGCGTGTCCCTGGGTGCACTGTGCAAAAGTTTCTCTTGGGTATGCTCTCCTTTCCTGCACACTACTGTTGACCAATTTTAGGTTCTTATCATCTTTTGTTAGTGCCATGGCGATAGCTGCCTAACTTATCCTTACTCTCATTTCCCCCCTCCAATCTACTTTCCATACTGCCAAAGGGTTCCATCTGGACGTCATCCTGGCTCCCCGTATTCTGGTGGAGAAAGTCAAACATGACTGCTATTCCTGGACCTCTGTGCGCCTGCCTGATATCATTATCTTCCTACTGTTCTCACCTCCCCACCCTGCATTCACTTGACGATTCAGCAACATTAAACCTTTATTGATTCCGCTAAATGCCAAGCTACTGCATAACTCAGTTTATTGTATCTTCTACTTCTTCCTGAAACACCCTCTCCCTACTTCCTAAAGAACTCTTCCTCCCCTTAGGAGTAACTACTATCATGAATTCAGTATTTCTCATTCTCATGCCTTTTAAAAAATTTTTATTTATTTTTATTTATTTATTATTTTTGGCTGTGTTGGGTCTTCGTTGCTGTGCGCAGGCTTTCTCTAGTTGTGGCGAGCAGGGCTACTCTTCATCGCGGTGCGCGGGCTTCTCTTGCTGCGGAGCACAGGCTCTAGAGCGCTTGGGCTTCAGTAGATGTGGCATGTGGGCTCAGTAGTTGTGGCTCGTGGACTCTAGAGCGCAGGCTCAGTAGTTGTGGCGCAAGGGCTTAGTTGCTCTGCGGCATGTGGGATCTTCCCTGAGCAGGGCTTGAACCCGTGTCCCCTGCATTGGCAGGTGGATTCTTAATCACTGTGCCACCAGGGAAGCCCCTGCCTTTCTTTATATGTGTATTTTTACTACATACGTATTTATCCCTAACTAACATGAAGTATTGCTTTACATGCTTTAAAACTTTATATAAATGTTATTATGTCTGCTGTTTATTCCCCTACAGTTTGCTTTTTTCACTCACCATTGTTTTTTGTTTTGTGTTTTTGTGTTTTTTTGCGGTACGCAGGCCTCTCACTGTTGTGGCCTCTCCCGTTGCGGAGCACAGGCTCTGGACGCGCAGGCTCAGCGGCCATGGCTCACGGGCCTAGCCGCTCCGTGGCGTGTGAGTTCTTCCTGGACCAGGGCACGAACCCATGTCCCCTGCATCGGCAGGTGGACTCTCAACCACTGCGCCACCAGGGAAGCCCCTCACCATTGTTTTTTGATGTTAACCTCTGCTGAGATGTGAGGTTCTAATTCATTCCCTTTCACATCTCTATAACATCCATTGAATTAATGCACATGAGCTATCCGTTCTCCTTTCATAAGACTATGAGCTTATTTCCCATTTTTGCTTTTACAGACAGTGCTGCTTTAACCTTCTTGGGCAGTCTCCTTGTGTACACACCTGAGAGTTTCTCTGGCGTTTATACTTAGGAGATGCTGCTGCTTTTTAACTAGGAGGGCTCAATAATACCCACCTCAAAGGGTGCTGTGAAAACCTATGAGGTGGTGCAAATAAAGCACAATTTCAAGCATTCAAACATTAATTCTTGCTGTTAGACTATCTCTCAAATGTATATGAAAAGCTGGGACATAAAGGGTGATAGTCTGGTGCCAGAATGATAAAGAAGTATAATACATGTGCTTCTGTAGCTCCCAGAATACCTAGCTGATTGTAATTTTCTGCCCATGTCATGCTGTTTCTTCACCTCCACATCTCTGCTCCTGCTGCTGTGTCCTTGGGCTTGAAATGGTCTCCTCCAGTTCTGGTTCTCCCCCTCCGCACTTACCCCTGTCTGCTACTTCTCTGAAGCCTTCCCTGATTCCTTAGGCTGCCTTAAGTACCCTTTCCCCTTTGCCTCCTACATCTTTCTCACCATCTTTATATGCTTTTCCATAATCCTCTCTAAATGGTCAATGTCTTAGATACAGGGCCTATGTTTTAATCATCTTTGTATCGGGGCACTGAGTATAGTACCTGGTACATGTGCTGATAAATGCATGTGGAATGAGTGAATTTAGGAATTCTTGGGAGGAAAGCAGTTAGGAGCTAAGGATTTCTAAGAGCAAAGGAAGAACGATGGAAGCAACTGTGCTGCTTGAGTAAGAACACAGGGACCAGAGAGAGTGTAAAGTTTTGTCAATGATGTAATTATACAGGATATAATGGACTATTCAGGAGGGAGCCTGCTCCTGTCATTCTGGAATATGAGTGCTAGGTGTGCACAAGAACTTCTTTGATCCTGTGATTATGCAATGAGTGACTAAATCAGCCAGTGAATACACTTGAAAGCAGTGAGCAACCCCTGGCTTATTTAACACTGCTAGGCATTAGCTGTTATTGGTCTAAAGCAAGATTGGCAAACATCTTCTGTAAAAGGCCAGACAGTAAATATTTTTGACTTTGTGGGCCTTATGGTCTTTGTTGCAGATATTCAACTCTGCTGTTGTAGTGTGAAAGCAGCCATAGAAAATATGTAAACAAGTGAGTATGGCTGTTTTCTTATACGATTTAATTTGTCATCATTGAAATTTGAACTTCATGTAATTTTCATGTGTCACAAAATATTCTTTTGACTTTTCCCCCCAACCATTAAAGAAGGTACAAACCGTTCTTGGTTCACAGGCCCAAAGGAAACTTGTTGACCCCTGGCCTAAATGAATCTTAGCTCTGGGTACGAAGGAAGGTCCAATCCAATGATAAAGGGCTGTTCTTCTACTGAAAAAGGCCTTAGAAAAAGATTTTAAATCTTGCAGCTCCCTTGATTTGCCACCAGATGGTGGTCCCTGCAGATGTGTGACTCAGACAGTGAGCCTTTCAACAGAAGGGATGATTGGAGTTTTTCCAGGTTGTGGTAGATCAGCCAGTGCGGTATTAACACAGGCACACAGACTGTCTCAATGATTCAAAACGGTTACTCGAGGTTTCATTTCTCCACCTTCACACTTATTTGTACATATTCCCTGAACTGCAGCATATCCAACTGACGGGAACACAATCATTCTCTTAAGACCTCTGAGATTGTTTGCTTGAAGATCCAGGACAATAATACAAATACAGAATATGGTTAAAGATTTTAGGGCTGCAATGTGAAATCTGGGAACAGATTCTACCCAAGATGAAAGTTAACCAGTGGAGCTTATAGTAAGGGCTACTTGAAACCCATGTCTAGTCTTGCGATGTTACGCTACTAACTCTCTCCAAAACAGCCCTCAGTCCTGTCCTCTTCACAGCACCTCTTTCTACCCTTTTTTTTGGCTGCACAGCACGGCCTGTGGGATCTTAGTTCCCTGACCAGGGATCGAACCCGTGGCCCTACAGTGGAAGCACGGATTCTTAACCACTGGACTGCCAGGGAAGTCTAACCTTCTGCCCTTAAGGTGCACGACTGGGGAACCAGCATTACCCTTGCTGCCAACAGTTGCCCCACACCCCCTTTAGGGTATGGGAGTACTCAGTAGCCATAGTAATGTCCTTGGCATGTGTGTGTGTGGCCTGAGTCGGGAGGGAAGTTCAGCTAAAATAGAGGTAAATGGGACCATAATGGTCATTCTCGTCACCCCTTGTCTGGAATCTCCCAGCTCAGACCACTCTCCTGGACCAGGGGTCCTTTGACTTGAACAGTCTCATTTTTCTTCTTTTCTCACCACCCTTCTTTATCCAGACATGCCAAAGAAAGAGACTGGATGGTTATTAAAATCATTAACAATGGAACAATTTTCCATCTTTTTGGAGCAGAAAAGGGCTCAACAGAAACATGATTGTGGGGGTCTGTGTACCTCAAGTTTACGATCTTAACAGCTACACCACATTGCCGTATGGTTATGTCCACTCTGCCCTCCTAATTTGCTCTCTCAGGAAATGCAGAATGAATCTACTGCTTCTTCCTTACAGTGATGAATGACGTTGAAGAAAGGTTTCATGTCCTTCCTGAATCTTTTCTTCTCTGGCTAAACAGCCCCAGTAGAGCAATAAGAAAACCTTTCAAAACTCTAGATGTGCTTTTCCTGAGGACGAAGACCAGCAATTCTCGATGGAGGCAGTTCCACTAGTTAGGGGGCATCTTAGAAACGTGGGCGTAACTTTTGGTTGTCACGATGACTGAGGGCTGCTACTCACGTATTGTGGGCAGGGCTAGGGCCAGCAAGAAAGATTTGGATCCCAGTGGGGGAAAAAAAAGAACTGGAGGGGGGCAGATGAGCAAAATATGTTTACATAGGATTTGTGTTAATACGTAATATAGCAGGGCCCTGTGCTCCCTTCCCTCTCACCAGCCTGATAACTAGAGCCGATATCCCCTGTCTCACTGGTCCTGGCCAGAGGTGCTGGATGTCCTGGGAAGCAAGGGACAGCCCTGTACGTTAAAGTTTCTCTGCCCATCCTATACAACTTCAAATATCCAGATGTGTATTTCACTTATGTAAAATTGTTACCAAACTCAGGTTCTGCGGCTCGCTGCTCAAAAGCTAATAATTTGAGAGGCAAGTGTCAGTAGAAAGGAAGGATACTTTAATCAGAAAAGATGGCAATCTGGGGAAAAGTTGGACTCACGTCCAGAGGCCAACTTTGAAGATTCTGCTCAGCCGTGACAGTTTTTAAAGGGGAAAAAGGGGAAGAATCTCAGTGAATCATCGAGGCAGGAGGTTGGGTTCTGCATCATTCTCCGTTAGGTAGACTGGCTGACTCTCTCTTCAGATGTGATCTTGCCTGCGTGATCTACCTGCAGGATTGCTTAAGGGGGCTGTTGGGGGTAGAGAGCTAGTCATTTGTTAGCTGTTTAATTCTTCATTTTTACCTCTTGTTATCTAGGAAAAATATCAACAGATTAGACAAAGCATGGTGTGTATTCAGGAGAACATGTCAGGAGTTAGGTTAAATTGCCTGGTGATCTCATTCCTATAATTAGGTTCTTTCAAGGTTAGAGGGGAACAGAAATGGGCAAACAGGAAAGGGGCAAGAGAGCTGCTTTCAAAATCTTGTTTATATTTATCTGAGTCTAGAACTCTTTTATGTAATCTTAGAGCAGTTTTTGTAAAGTTTTAATGTACGGTAAATTTTCCAGGAAGGCAACTTCTTGTTAACCGAAGAAAGATTATACTTTCTTTCATTCAGAACTTACTAGGAGTCACTCACCATTTCAGAAAATCATGTCACAGACAACAGTGCCTTGTGTGGTATTTGTGTTCCCCAAATCAATCTACATCTTTAGCTCTCACCATCGTAGTGATTCTACTTAGAGGTGCAAACATCTGACTACTTTATCATGTTTTCTAGTGTAGTTGTACTCAAGCATGTGTCTTGTGAGCACATTGACATATTTAATTTACAATGAATATATATACTTTTATTATAATTTAACTTTCATTTTTATTTCTCCCTTATTATGTTAGACCAGTGTCTTAGTCCATTTGAGCTGCAATAACAAAATAGCAAAGACTGGGTAGATTGTAAACAACAGAAATTTATTTCTCACATTCCTGGAAGCTTGAAGTCTTAGATCAGGGAGCCAGCACGTTTGGCTGGAGGTTCCCTTCCAGGTCACAGGATTCTCCTTGTGTCCTCACATGGCAGAAGAGAAGGGCCTAGGGCATCTCTCTGGAGGCTCTTCTATAAGGCACTATGTAATCTCATTCATGAGGGTTCCACCTTCATGATTTAAGTACCCCCCAAATGTTCCACCTATTAATACCATCACCTTTGGGGGTAAGGATTTCTACATATGAATTTGGTGGGGGACACAAACGTTCAGACTATAGGAGTTAGTAATTTATGTTTTTTAAGTTTAAGAACTGATAAATTCTGTATGAATTTTATTTCAGAGCAGCAAAAGGGATTTTTTTTTTTTGCGGTACGCGGGCCTCTCACTGTTGTGGCCTCTCCCGTTGAGGAGCACAGGCTCCGGACACGCAGGCTCAGCGGCCATGGCTCACGGGCCCAGCCGCTCCGCGGCATGTGGGATCTTCCCGGACCGGGGCGCGAACCCACGTCCCCTGAATCGGCAGGCGGACTCTCAACCACTGGGCCACCAGGGAAGCCCAGCAAATGGGATTTTATATAATACTTACTATAATGAGAAACTAAGTATAATACTTTATGTGTTAGTTTCCTATTGCTGCTGTAACAAATTACTTAGTGGCATAAAATAACAAATTTACTATCTTAAAGTTTGCCGGTCAGAAGCCAGAAATGGGATTCACTGGGCTTAAATCAAGGTGTCGTCAGGGCCATGCTTCCTTTGAGGGCTCTTGGGGGAGCAGCTGTACCCCTGCCTTTTCTAGTTTCTAGAAGGTGCCAGCATTTCTCTGCCCATAGCCCCTTCCTCCAATTTCAAAGCCAACAGTATAGCATCTTCAACTGTCTCTCTGACTCTGACCCTCTTGCTTCCACTGTTACATCTCCACCTGACTCTGACCCCCCTAACCTCCTCGTATAAGGATTCTTGTGATTCCATTGGGCCCTCTTGGACAATCCAATCCAGGGATAATCTCCCTCTCTCAAGATACTTAATTTAATCACATTTGCAAAGTCCCTTTTGCTATGTAAAGCAACATATTCACAGGTCTGGGGAGTAGGACCTGGACATCTTGGGGAACCATTATTCTGTCTACCACACTTTAATAATATAATTCTTGTTGTTTTGATAAGGTTGAGACTCAGTTGAAGCTAAAGCACTGGGTTTGATGCTCCCTCTCTCCTTCTGACTTGGGGCAGGTAGATTTCCTCCTTGACCCTGGCTTGGGCTGAACCTGTTCCAGGGGTATAAGTGTCTAGAGAAGAACGACACCATCCCTACCAGGCTGAGCTGCTAGCTCCCAAGGGTGGACTCTGGCTGTTGCCAGGCAATGTGGATGCAGCCATTCTTTTGAAACTAACCAAAAGAACTCCTTTTTAATCATTTTTTTCCCCTGAGAACATGTGATGTTTACTTTTGGGGGGCACCCAGTTTTAAAGGTCTTAACGCGTTTTGGTCTTTCGGATACATCTGAAGTCACTGAGTTATCCTCTGGTTCCAGGGGCTATGCGTTATGACCTAAAAATTGGGATACGTGGTCTGACAGAGGATTCTGCACCTGCTTCCAAGAGTCAAAGAAGTCTCAGGAGATGCAGTTTGGTTAAAGACACTTCAGAATTTCTAGCATATCTTGATGGTTTGGGGAAGATAACGTGACAGAATAAATAAAATAAATTTGCTATCATTTAATAAGTTCTGTACTAAGTACCGAGTGCTGTGCTATGTCCTTTGTGTATATTATCTCATCTACCAGTGAGGTAGAAATTATCACTCTTGTTTTACAGGTACTAGCTCAAAGTTGTCCTAGTAGGCTCAAAAGTCAAACACAGATCTATCTGACTGAGAAGCCAGTTCTTGTAGACTACTACACTCACAGAAACCCGGAGCACAGAAATCTGTACACAGATGCATCCCTGAAATTAAAAATATTACCTTGAAGGTAAGCCATGCTCCAGGTCTGCAAATGTCTTTCTTTTCAACATCAGTGAGAGCTGCCTGGAGATCGAGATGAGTAGCATGTAGTTCAATAGAGATTTTAGAATAATCCTTCCAATGTCCTCATTCCTGGGAAAGAACAAGGTATTGGTATTTTTCTGGCAGCGGACACCCATTTAAGGGAGATTTGATAGAATGATAGACATGAGGCTTTTCATTTTCAAGGCCTACCTCCTCTCATAATACGGCCTGAGTAATACATCATCAGGGAACGCTCAGACCTCCATGCCCCAGGTGGGGATGTTGTGGGAGCCCCAGGTAATACTGGAGAAGAGGGATGTCCCTTGGAGCTTAAATAGTACTGTTATATACACGGCGAAGGGGTCAATTTAGCATCTGCTGCTCTCTGCCAACAATCTACCCGTGGGGAAGGGAGTAGGGAAACAAGGGGCCCATCTCACTTGAGAAAGTCCAAGCCTGACAGCTGAAGGGTCCCAGAGTAGCAAGCATCACCTCGCCTCTTCTCTTGGACCATGTCAGCTGTCTGCTTTGGATTGACAGAGGCATCTGGCTTCTAAAAATACCCTACTGACCAAGGGCTGCCTATTCCAGCTACAGCTGGGCATGACTGCAATCCAGGACTTAACGACTCCTTGCAAAGGAACTTTTCCAAAGTTTTCAGGCCCAATTTGAGAAGCACACCAGCCCATGGTCATTTTCGACTTTGTCAGTTTTGCTGGGAGGTGAATGGGACCCTTCCCAGGTCACTGTCCTCTGGCCTGGCCCATCCCCGTCTCCAGGAAAAGAGGCGGGGGGGGGGGTGGTGGTGAGGGCCCGGTGGCTGAGAGGGGGTAGGGAAGGGGAGGTGCCTGTCCATTTATAGTCTTGCTGTTGGGATGTTGAAGGTGCTGAAATAGCAGCGAGGACAAGGGACTTGGCTCAGTGTTAAATATCTGCCGAGCTGCCCGAAGCTTCTGAGATGACAATAGGGGGAATGGAGAACGTGGAGGTCTTCACTTCTGAGGGCAAAGGCAGAGGTCTGAAGGCCACTAAGGAGTTCTGGGCTGCTGACGTCATCTTTGCCGAGCGGGCTTATTCCGCAGTGGTCTTTGACAGGTACGGAATGTGGGTTGTCTTCTTTTCTCCCATTGGTTTGGCCGGTGCCGCATTCTCGAATACTTTGCTCTCAAAATCGGCAGGGAAAGGGATACAATCCATGTGACCATTGATAACGCAGGGCACTCGGACAGCTAAGTGTTTGCTGGCATGACTGTTTCTGCAGTCATGACCAATGGGATTCGCTCTGGTGCCCGGGAGGGTTGCAAAGGTGAGCAAAGGCTTTGGGGCACGGTCTCAGAACACCAGTGAACTTGGCCGAGTGCGAGTGCTGTGTGTGGAGAGGGTGGAGGGACAGGGAGTGGAGAGGTGGGTGTGTTGCCCTAGGAAATGTTCTCGTATGGAAGCCTCCATGATTTTAGCTTCTGAGGTGTAATAAATATATTAGAGGATTAAGTCATTGCTAAGACTTTAAAAAAGTAATTGTAAATACACAAGTAATCTGGAATCCACTTACCTTTAAAAATTAGAATATCTCCAATGAACTGGAATCCCCTTTCACCTTTCCCACCCCATGTCCCAGTCCCCTCTGTCTTTCCTCAGAGGTAACCCTTGTTATGATTTTAATGTCTTTCCTTCTAGAATGTTCTTGTACTATTACATATATCTCTATCTCTGTCTATCTATCTATCTATCTATCTATCTATCTATCATCTATCTATGTACCTGCCTGCCTATGTATATCTGTACTTATCAAGAAGTATGGCTGTCGTTTGTCTGTTTTTTCTTTTTAACAGAAATGGTGTCATACTTCTTTTTTTTTTCTGGCTGCGCCATGTAGCTTGGGGGACCTCAGGTCCCCGACCTGGGCTTGAACCCAGGCCATGGCAGTGAAAGCCTGGAATGCTGACCACTAGGCCATCAGAGAACTCCCAATGGTATCATACTTTGGATGTCATTCTGGAACTTGCAGTTTTCACTCAACAACATGTTTTGATATATATCCTTATGGGAATTATAAGTCTATAGCCACTTCTTTTAAATCCTCGAAGATCTGTGTTTTTCCTCCCCACACGTAGATCTATCCATGTTGATACATGTGCTATATGGACTGCTGTGGATTTTAACTGCTGTGGATTGTCTAACCTATAAATACATGAACTTTTGAAAATCTGTTCCCCTATTGAGAGACATTTGGTGGTTTCCAATTTTTCATAAAAACAAACATTTCTGTGATCAAAATCCTTGACCGTGTCCACTTGTATACATGTGTGATTATTCTCTAGGATAAATGGCTAGAAGAGGAATCACTGTGCCATAGGGTGTGCTGTTTTCCATTTTAATAGGATCTCCAAAGTGGCTCTATTAAATTACATCCCCATTTCCCCACAATCCTGTCCATACTTGACCACCAAACTTTTAAAGTAGTACTAAATCTTTCTTTATTAACAAAACAAAACCCTGCACTGTGATAGAATCATGGGCAGTATCCTCTGAGCCCCAGAACTGGGGTGACCTGCCTGACGTTGAAGTGGTCTGAATTAAGATGGCTTCTGATAATCTAGGCTTTGTAGTTGGCTCACTGTATGACCATCCTGAGAATAGGCACGGCTTTTCAGAGAGAATTTGAGTAGCATTCAAATTCTCATTTCTTCCAGTTTACCAAGACCTTCAGGGAAAAGGCAGTGAACAGAGTATACGGCTAGCTACAGCTGAAGAATTTAGGGGGGCTGAGATGACAGTAATACCTCTTCAAGGGGAGCGTGTCTTTATTTAGTTGTGTGTGTGTGTGTTGGGGGCAGTTGAGGAGTCAGTTGGATTCAGAATTAAGACATAAAAAGCTAGAAACACAGGAACTCTGAACAATGATCTTGTTACTATTGCTGAGTTGCCACCTTGCCTTTTATGGAACACCTCTAAAAGCCAATATAGCCAATCACGTTTCGTTTTCAAGAGCATTTGGAATTGAGCAGGTTTTCTTTCCATTACAAGCGTGAAACTTAGGAAGAAAAAAAAATGTATCTTCACGCGAAGCTAACATTAACATTGTTGTCTATTTCCTTCCAGCTTATTTTAAAACATAGGTTTCATTTGTACTATTAGCTGGGATCTTATAAACTATCATGGCTTTTCATTTAATGATTTAAGTACCTTGTGCGTTACTATACTCTCTTCATAAACATAGTATTTAACGGCTGCGTGCTTTTTGACCACTCCTTTATAACTGGACATTTATGTTGTTTACCTGTTTTTCTTAGTATAAAGAATTCATCATTCATTTGAAGTAATAACTATAAAAAACTTTAGTGTATGCTGTGGATAAGATTCTAATAAAATCTTATATTATTGTTACAACACTAATAAAAATTAGGATGATTGGAGTAAACAATCTTTAAAATGATTAAAAACAATCTAAAAGACTATTTTAAAAAGTGATTTACCCAGCACACCTGAAATTAACACAACATTGTTCATCAACTATATTTCAATAAAAAAGAAAGATAGATGTTCAAATTACTGTTTCACAATTTTAAAAAAAGTGATATACTCAAACTCATCGCTGCACAGATGAGGGAACTGCTCGGGCGCACCTGAGACAGCCCAGAGAGGCATCAGAGGAAAACTTTGCTCATCCTGTCTTCACTCCAATTTCAGGCTCTTGTGGAGACTCAGCCACTGTAGAGGAGAAAACTGACTGGAGAGGTAGGACCAGGTGACCCACAAAAGTCACTCTATAAAAGAGGCACCTTCTAATCCACGTTATTGCAAGCCATGTTATTTCTGCCTTACCCTCCAAACACAAACATGAAGAAAGATTTTATCTTTAGTTGAGTACTGCATTAAATGAAAATCTCTTCTTGCAAACGATACATGACACGTGCATGTACGTATATATGTATGTTATGAAGCATTACAACAAAGGAACCCCTGTGAAACCACCATCCTACTTAACTAGAACATTCTAATACATGCATCTTCCCTATCTTTCCCTATCCTGTCTCATACTTGTTGCAAAGGTAGCTACAGCAGTATCCTGAATTTTGTGTTATTTATTCCCCTGCCTTTTGAATACTAGTTTTATCACATATGTACATAGTCCTAAACAATATATACTTTAGTTTTTATAGTTTATTTTTCATCTTTTCTATATAGCTTTTTTTTTTAAGATTTAATTTTATTGATTTTTGGCTGCTTTGGGTCTTCGTTGCTGCGTGCAGTCTTTCTCTAGTTGTGGCGAGCGGGGGCTATTCTTCGTTGCAGTGCGCGGGCTTCTCCTTGCAGTGGCTTCTCTTGTTGCGGAGCACGGGATCTAGGCACGCAGGCTTCAGTAGTTAGCATGCGGGCTCCGTAGTTGTGGCTTGCAGGCTCTAGAGCACAGGCTCAGTAGTCATGGCGCACGGGCTTAGTTGCTCCACGGCATGTGGGTTCTTCCCTGACCAGGGACTGAACCCGTGTCCCCCGCATTGGCAGGCAGATTCCTATCCACTGTGCCACCACGGAAGTCCCTATTTATCATCTTTTAAACCATGGTATAATGTTATATGTGGTTTTATGCCTCTTGCTTCTTTCGCTCAAATGTAGTTCTATTATTCATCCATATGGTTTTGTGTTACTAATAAAACGAATAAGCTCTGTGTGTGTAGGTACCACAATTTATTTTTCCATTCTCCTGCAAGTGGTTGCTATGGCCATTTTTGTTTGTATCTCTTGGTGAACAGATACATGAGGTGAGTATCCTAGGAGTGGAATTACCGGTTCATAATATATTTGATATTCAGCTTTAAAATATAATGCTGCTGGGCTTCCCTGGTTGCACAGTGGTTGATAGTCCGCCTGCCAATGCAGGGGACGCGGGTTCGTGCCCCGGTCCGGGAGGATCCCACCGCGGAGTGGCTGGGCCCGTGAGTCATGGCCGCTGAGCCTGCGCGTCCGGAGCCTGTGCTCCGCAACGGGAGAGGCCACAAGAGTGAGAGGCCCGCGTACCGCAAAAAATAAATAAACAAATAAAATATAATGCTGCACTGTGTCATGCTGACTTGCAAGTTGAATTGCGTCTTTGCTAGAATAGACTGGGCTTAGCATTAAGAGCAACGATCCAGGACTTTATAATATAGTCCTTAGTCTGGTTAGGATCTCTTTAATTTTGCTTGTTGGAAAAACAGCTGGTCTGCTTAAACATAAAGGAGCAAGAATAAAAGAAAGATAATCCATTCAGACCTGGCAAATGTGTAGCACTTGGGCTACCATGATCCCTGGCAGACATGGCTAATCAATCAGGCAACTCCTTTCTTCTGAACTCCAATTTGGCCTGAGAGTTCTTTCTAGCAGGGTACTCCAGGGAGCCACTGCTAATCAACCAAAACTGGTATTTAAAAGAAAGCCTATTTGCCGTCCCTTTTAGGTATTTTGGGTTGGGTGCTGGAAAGGGATGAAGGCGAAGTAAGTGGGTAAGGTCAATTTACCAAGGAGTTGTTTTACATGGATTTGGTCTTTCAAAATGGATGAAACCCCAGGGGTGGTGAAGGGGCTGTTCAAGGTTTCTCTCTGTCCTTCTAGCTCTGTACTTTGAGGGTTCCCAGTTCCAGGGAGGACAGAGAATAGGAGCTCCATGATTCCTTAGCCTGACTGATCTTGCTTATTTCTGCATGAGGTGGGGCTAATATGGAAATTCATTATGCTCTCTTGTATAGATTTTTTAAAAACTTATTTTAGAAAATATAGGAGAACCAAAGTAAGAAAATAAAAATTCTCTGCAACCTTAGCATTTACAGAAAACTACTGTTAACCTTCTGGTATATATCATTACAACTTTTTTTTTCTTTAAAAATTGAGGTATAATTGGCTTCTTACAATTCTTTTATGCAAATATGATGCATATAAAATATTTTCTTGATCCCAGCGATTTGTAGGTGGAGGGTAGTGGTGGGAGAAACACTGTATTAAATGTATACCTTGATCATAAAATGCTTCCCTAAATTCAAGATATTAAAATATTTGGGGGAGGTTATTTTACAATGAAAGGAATGTGACACAATATAGTATTTTATCAATTCTAGAATACACGTTTCATTTTAACACCTCTGAAATCGTGATGTATCCTAAAATCTATGGCTCATTATGATTTAATTGGGAGCATTTTGATGCTGTTGTTTCTTAATGGTAAAAAAAAGTAATGCATTTAATAATTGATGATATCTTAGATTCAATGTAATTAACATATACATTTTTCCTTTACACGAAAGTGGAAGTATTGTGCAACTTGTCTTCTTTACGTCACGATATATTGTGAGCAACTTTCCAAACCTTGATTATCCTTTCAAAGCATTTTTAATGACTGTATAATATTCCTCTTGTTGACTGTTGTCCATCTATTTGACAAGTGTTATATTTTGGATATCAAGGTTCTTTCCTACTTTTCCTAGTAGATCTCTCCTTATGTCTCTGATTATTTATTAAAGATGAACTAGAAATATATATTTTGGATTCAAAAGACATTTTTAAGGCTCTTAATATAGATCTCCAAATCACCCCACCAAAGGGGATCAAACCAGTTTTCTCCATGAGTAGTAGAGCATTTGCCTGTCCTTCCCAACTCTGGCCAGCATGGAAAACTATCTTTTACTTTCGTATTTTCCACCTTAACCTTTAAAACTTATTTTAGCGTTATTTTGTTTTGAAATTTTTTATTATTATTAGGGAGATGAAAGGTCCTTAAAAATATGTTTATTGGGGAATTCCCTGGACGTCCAGTGGTTAGGACTCCGAGTTTCCACTCCTGGGGTCTCAGGTTCAATCCCTGGTTGGGAACTAAGATCCTGCAAGCTGCACAGTGTGGCCAAAAAAAAAAAAAAAAAGTTTATTGGTCGTTACATTTCTTCTTTTGTGATTTGTCTATTTTATATTGATGCCCTCATTTTAAAATTATGTGTAGCTCATTTGTTTATTACTTCTTAATGTTCAAGACTTCTAAATTTTCTGAATTCTTTTGCATCATTTTGGTTTCTTAGCTCATTGGATTTCTTTTTTTAATATTTATTTATGTGTTTGGCAGCACTGGGTCTTAGTAGTGGCAGGCGGTGTCTTTAGTTGTGGCATTCAAACTCTTAGTTGTGTCATGTGGGATCTAGTTCCCTGACCAGGGGTTGATGCCAGGCCCCCTGCATTGGGAGTGTGCAATCTTAGCCACTGCACCACTAGGGAAGTCCCCAGCTCATTGGATTTAAATTCTTTTATAGTCCTCAATTAGTTTTGACTTTCTTTAATTTTTCATGTCTTTTATATTTAAAACTCTCCATTTTTCTCATTTTACATGTATCTTTTAAAATGATGTCTAAGCTTTAAGTTTCTTTTTTTTCTTTTAGTTTACTTTTATTCCAGTTACTTATTGTCATTGCATCTTTCATTTTCCTTTTTTAGCTTATTTAGTTCATTTTACATCAAATGGAATGAGAAGATAAATGGTTTTAGTCTTAAGTGTGACTCAGGCCTCAGCAAGGAGATTGGATCCTTATCTTTTCTGTGCTTGGTCTTGGAAGGACCCTTCCAGCCCTCTGAAGTACAACCTCCATCTTTTCCAAACTGTAAAATCAATCAGTTGGTTAACCCAGTTGACCCACAGACTAAGGTCCATGGGGCACAATTTATTACAATATGAATAAAGTCACATCATCACCATCGCCTTCAAACAATACCCACAACCAAAAGATACATGCTCAGCCTGGAATAGATTCCAAAGAATTCACCACGGGCATGAATTTGAAGCATGTTTTACAGTAACATTGAAAAACTTCTCCTAATAGCCATCTACCGATAACAAACTGTTATTTGCAAGAAAGAGGGTTCTGAACTTTTTCTTTTTTAATTGACAGAAGAGTAAGAAATGGGCACCTCGAGCAGAAGATACGGAGTCATATTTCAGGTCAAAATGGGAGAGATAAAAAGTCCTAGCCAGACCTCAAGTCATTTAAGAAGGTCTTAGATATCCTTACCTTTAGAGACACCAACTCACAACATGTCAGAGTGTAGTTTTGCTTACCACTTCTGAATGGACTTTCATAACGCTGCTTTTGAAATTGTTATTAAATTCCAGTTTGCATTTTTGTTTTTGTTTTAAAAAAAATTGGAACTATTAAAAGGTGTTATCAGTTCCAATCCTTTTCCTGGGGCACCTGCAAGCTTTTAGGCCTTTGACACTGAGCTTCTATTGCCTGACAGGTAGAACAGGGCTGTTGGCACAGTCTGGAGATGGAAAGCGCTATTTTCAAGGTTGTATATTTCCTGGTGACAACCTGGCAGAGATGATGTACACGAAGAGTCGGGCCATAGAGGGGAATTGAGTCATATGACCCTGAGGATCTCTTCCAGCCTGAGATTTCTGGGTTGCACCATTTCTTCAGTACATGCAAAGGACTCCAGTTCAGCAAGAGAAGGGTGCTAAGCTAATATAGGAATAAAGCTTGTTCTGATTATTATTTTATTTTAGCATCAAATACAAGATATGGCATAGGAAATGTGCTTGTGGGCATCTCTAGAAGCCAAAAATACGATTTGATTATTCTTTTTTTAACAGTCCCAGATGTCTTGAATTTAGAGTATATCTAGCCTACTGGTTCCTAACCTGAGTCCACGGATCCTTAGCTAAGGAAACACCTATGATTGGAGGATCAAAGTTTATGTGGATGTGCAAGCATGTTTTTTATTTCTGGGGAGAAAGTTATCTCCTTCAAAACGATCCTCAACCCAGAAGAAGGTCAAGACCCACTGAATTCATACAATCGTCCCTTACAGATGAGGAAACTGAGGCTTTCGCCAGGTCACAGGAGTGAGTCATAGGGCAGGTATGAATCTCCCAGGATCTCGTCTGTCATCATTTCTCACTGCCTCCCATGCCCTGACACACAAGTGGGCCCAGCATTGCCTACTTAATTTTCTTTTGTTCTTGTCAGTCCAATGAATATTTAGCCTTAATAAAAGAAAGAATACACACCCATCAATTTCAGAAGAATAAACATCTGGTTCTGGGGCTTGAGAACGGTTAGATCCAAAAACTCATAGGTAAGAGATAGAAATATACATGTGATTATACAGGGAAAAAAGTGTTTATAATAACAAACCAATGTATTAGTTTCGTACTGTTGGTGTAAAAATTACTACAAATTTAGTGGCTTAAACAACACAAATTTATTATTGTACAATTCTGGAGGTCAGAGATCTGAAATGGGTCCACAGGACTACGTTTCCTAGACTTTTCTAGCTTCTACAGAATGCCTGCACCCCTGGGTTTTATCTTCAAAGCAGCTACGTAGCATCTTCTCCTCCTCTGACCTCCTGCCTCCTTCGTATTAGGACGCTTGTGATTACGTTAGGCCACCCAGATGATTCAGGATTATCTCCGCATCTCAAGGTCCTTCATCTTAATTATATCTGCAAAGTCCCTTTTGCCATGTAAGGTAATTCGCAGTTTCCAGGATTAGGACATTGACATTTTTGGGGGGCTATTTTACAGCCTATCACAACTAATCATATGAATTTCCTATTAATCCAATTTATCACAAAAGATGTTAAGTGGCAAGGATAGTGGATTTTTTTTTTAAGTTCTTGACTAGCTCCTAAATGATTCTGTTTAAAGAGTTGAAAGTGCCCAAGAGAATATGAGAATATCTATCTATCTATCTGAGTAGGGAAAAATAAAGATGAGAACATGAGAAAAAGAAAGGTATTTTAAAAGAAATTACTGTCAGCCGGGCTCGTTTGAAAATCAAACCGACTATGAGCTTCTTCAGGTCCCGTGGAGAGAGTTGGGCTTTCAGCCCATGTAATTCTATGTGGGCCCATGGGAACACCAGAATTAACCATGGCATATGCACAAACACAAGTGTAGCCTTTAATCTGGTAACAGCTGGTGGGTAGGTGGTGGGGGATAAATGATGCTATAAATGGAAATAATTTAATAAAGGGATTAGAGAAATTCCTGAACAGATAGTTCAGAAAATGAGTAACTGTGAAAGTATTCAGGTTACAGCCTTAAACATTGGCACTTGATTTTAAGGGTAACCACAGTAGATTTAGAAATATACTTTTAATTTGGTGCTTTAATTTAGCTGTGGAGGTCAGACGTGTTGAAATGTCATATGACCCGTTGTGAGCTGTGTTGCTAAATTTTGTTAACTAATCCTTAAATGCAGAAGTTTGGGGATAATAGCCTTTTAAACATAGATTAGGTCAAATGCCATGTTGTCCCCATAACAATGTCACCTTCACTCATTTGCCTCTAAAGATGTGTTCTGAGCCTGGGAAGAGGGGTTTGGTCTCAGGTAGAATGTGGGAGATGCGTCCAGGTCTGAGTGGGGCGTGTGAACCTTGTCCTGGGAGTCGCGGCAGAGCAAATCTTTGAGAAGTGCTATTTTAATGAAAGAGATGTTAAAAATAAATAGGTAATCCCTAGGTCTGACCTAGGGATGCAGTACCTCCTAACTTCTTCTGCTAAGGTAACTAATCATGCAGATGGGAACCCAGTGATACCCCTTAAGTGTCGACGTGGGCCGTTTAAAAAGGACATTAGGTAGATGCCATAGGGAAAAGAAAGCGAGTGTACCAACTCTGGCCGTGTTTCTCCTTTTCGCAGAAGCCTCCAGTGGCTTCCTTCTGCTGCAGAATAAGGACTTGCTACTGAGAGTTGCATTCCAGGTCCCCCACAGTCCGGTCATTTTTCCAACATCTTTTCCCCATACGGTGCATCCTATGATCTGGTCAAACATCTCCTCCTCTCTCCTGTATGTGCCTGCCCCGACCCCTCCCCCTATGGAAGCCTGTGATTCGTGCCAGTGCCTCTCCATGGTGGAAGAATTTGACCTTCTGAGTACAACTCAACTCATCTTTAGAGGGTCAGAACAGTGCGTCGCCCCCTCCTCGGTGATCACCTTACCAGATTCCTCCCTCCCTCACCTTGAACCCTGCAGCAGGTTCCCAGCACTCCTGGATGGCATGCCTCACCTTGCTTATATATGTTTATGCCCCAGCCCAGCCTTGGGACTGCTTGAAGGCAAAGTTTGTATCTTCTTTGTCTTTAAGGCCCTCTGTCACCTAGCTCAATGCACAGCACATAATAGAAGCTCAATAAATATTTTTTAATAAACTTAAACATTTTTAATTTACTTTTTAAAATTGAAGTATAGTTAAAAAAGAATATAAATAAAAACAAAGAATTAAAAAAATTGAAGTATAGTTGATTTACTATATTAGTTTCAGGTGTACAACATATTGATTCAGTATTTTTATAGATTATACTCCATTTAAAGCTATTACAAAATAATCTATATTTCCCTGTGTTGTACCCTTATGGCTTATTTCTTTCTTTTTTTTTTTTTTTTTTCTGTGGTACGCGGGCCTCTCACTGCTGTGGCCTCTCCCATTGCGGAGCACAGGCTCCCGACGCGCAGGCTCAGCGGCCACGGCCCATGGGCCCAGCTGCTCCGGGGCATGTGGGATCCTCCCGGACTGGGGCACAAACCCGTGTCCCCTGCATCGGCAGGCGGACTCCCAACCACTGCGCCACCAGGGAAGCCCGGTTTATTTCTTTATAGCTTATTTATTTTATACATAGTAGTGTGTACCTCTTAATCCCATACCCCTACCCTGCCCCTCCTCCTTCCCCTCTCCCCACTGGTAACCACTAGCTTGTTCTCCATATCTATGAATCTGTTTCTGTATTGTTATACTCATCCATCTATTTTATATTTTAGATTCCACATATAAGTGATAACAAACAGTATTTGTCTTTCTCTCTCTGACTTACTTCACTAAGCATAATACCCTCTAGGTCCATCCACATTGTTGCAAATGATGCCCAATAAATACTTGTGAAAGAAGAAAGGGGAAGGAACAAGGAAGAAGGAATTGAAAATATTGTAAAGTTCTCTGGGTACTTGAGGGATGTGATGTTCTTTAAGACATGTGCCCTCCCCCTCGATTTTTGAGGGGAGACCACTTTGCAGGATGAGAGTTTTTAAGCAGCCCAGGAAGCCAGCACTGCTGGTCCAGTTCTCTCTGGTTGTGCTCTTGGAGGACTCATCCACCTTGCAGACACCTTCTATTTGCATTTATCTGTCCAGTAACTGGTTATTTCCATACAAGGAGCTGAGCAACAGCTGCCTTTCCATCCCACTTGACTCTGACAGATGACATAGCCCAGGGCTGCAGAGCAAAAAGTGAGCGGGGACCGCTGGCTGGGTCAGGGCACACTCAGGACTGCAGGCAAAGCAGGTAGGCTCAGTGGCTTCCTCTGCCTTCTGTGCTGGGAGCAGTGTCAGCCCTCAGGGACCCCTATGAGAATACTATCCCTGTGAGGATAGTGATGACCTGTACTCTAGAGGGTTGTTGTGAAGGTTTAACACAAGAGAACTGCTAAAAAACATCTCTTTCAATTGCAAAGCATTGTGTGAATGGGACTCTTGTGGGGACTGGGAAAATGAGACTAAGGAGGAGAAATGAGGCTTGGTGAAGGTCACTAGCTAAGCTGGCTGAAAGAAGCACTCTTTCTCCTGTCATCTAAAAAGTGGTTTTAAGTGGGAGAGGGATAAATAGGGAATTTAGGATTAACAGACACACACTACTATATATAAAACAGATGAACAACAAGGACCTACTATATAGCACAGGGAACTATATTCAATATCTTGTAATAACCTATAATGGTAAGGAATCTGAAAAAGAATATATATTATATATATGTATGTATACTGAATCACTTTGCTCTATACCTGAAACGTTGTAAATCAGCTATACTTCAATAAAATAAATAAATTAAGAAGTGGTCTTAGAACTTTAATTGAGGTCTAGTTGATGCATGATATTATATGTTACAGGTGTACAATGTAATGAGTCACAATTTTCTAAGTTTATACTCCATTTTTAGTTATGACAAAATATTGGCTATATTTCCTGGGTTGTACAATATATCCTTGTAGCTTATTTTATACCTAATAGTTTGTATCTCTTACTCTCCTACCCTTATATTGCCCCTTCCCCCTTCCCTCTCCACACTGGTAACCACTAGTTTGTCCTCTATATCTGTGAATCTGCTTCTTTTTTGTTATATTCACTAGTTGGTTGTGTTTTTAAATTATTTATTTATTTAATTATTTAATTATTTATTTATTTATTTATTTATTGCGGTACGTGGGCCTCTCCCGTTGCGGAGCACAGGCTCCGGACGCGCAGGCTCAGCGGCCATGGCTCACGGGCCCAGCCGCTCCGCGGCACGTGGGATCCTCCCGGATTGGGGCACGAACCCGCATCCCCCATGTCAGCAGACGGACTCTCAACCACTGCGCCACCAGGGAAGCCCGGTCGTGTTTTTTTAGATTCCACACATAAGTGATATCATATAGTATTTGCCTTTCTCTGTCTTATTTCACTTATCACTTCCCTTTAAGACATCACGTCTTTTAGATGCTCTCATGGTGGGGAAGTAAAGAAGGGGTGGTATTTCTATCACGGAAGTACCCTTGGCCCCCTACCTATAGGTTCTCTTCCAGTTGGGAAGTCGTCCTCTGTGGCGGCTGCCTGGGAATTAGTGGATGCTGGAAGAGAGCAGGTGCTCAGAGATCACCTGGCCCAACCTCTGACACCTACTGAGGACTTGTTCTGTGCCAGGCTCTTAGCTGCTACTTTACACGTTGTTTCATTTAATCCTCGAATCACTCTGAGAGTGGGAGAATTTTGGAACTTCTTTGTAATTTTCTTCTTGCTTGAGTTTTTTAAGATACCAAGTACGTTTCATTAAAAAATAATAGTTGGACTTCCCTGGTGGTGCAGTGGTTAAGAGTCGACCTGCCAGTGCAGGGGACGTGGGTTCGATCCCCGGTCCGGGAAGATCCCACATGCGGCAGAGCAACTAAGCCCGTGCGCCACAACTACTGAGCCTGTGCTCTAGAGCCCATGAGCCACAACTACTGAGCTCATGCGCTTAGAGCCCATGCTCCACAACAAGAGAAGCCACCGCAGCGAGAAGCCCACACACCGCAACAGAGTAGCCCCCGCTTGCCGCAACAAGAGAAAGCCTGGGTGCAGCAACGAAGATCCAACACAGCCAAAAATAAATAAATAATTTTAAAAATTTAAAAAAGGTAATAGTCATTTGTCTAAATGATATCAAGATCTAAGTGTTGCTATTCTCATTTTCACATAAGGAAACGAAGGCTCAGAGAGGTTAGGGTACTTGCTTGAGGTCACACAGTCAGTAGATACTGGAATCAGGGGCTGAACTCAACTCTGACCTACTGCAGGTCTGACTTTCTGTAATACCCATCCCACCACCAACAAAAAGAGATGGAGACCAGAAAGACAAGCTTTTTTTTTAAACTTCCTCTTCCTGCCTACCTGATACTTCCATACATACTGCCCCCCTCCCGCCCCCCAAGAAAGGGTAGAATTTAGGTTATCTCTCATATCTACATTCATGCTACTTAAAGCTGCAGCATCAGTATCACCTGGGAGCTTGTTAGAAATGCAGAATCTCAGGCCCCACCCCAGACCCGCTGAATTAGAACCACATGATCTCTGAAGATGTGCACACACACTAAAGTTGGAGGAACCCCTCTCTGCATCAGACCCACCCTCTTCCTTCTTCCTAGTTCCAGCCTCGTGGCTAAGCCTTAATGGTAGGTGGGGTGATGGAGAGAAAGGTCAGCCTCATCTCAAGGGGATCTAAATTAGGAGATAGCTCATAATACTTCCTGGATTTCACCAGCTTTTAAAAATTGACTCTAAGTCCTAAAAAAATTGTGGAATGAGATTTAAACAAGTGTGTGAGCCTGTAGAAAATAATTTGGTGATTAACCTTTGGAACCCACTACGTGTTCACTAGGAGAAAAATCATTTCAGATTGATCACGTTTTCTTTTCATGAAAAGTAATTAAACGTTTATTATAGCAAAGTGATTGTAAAGACGCTCATGAGACAATAGGAAGGTGAGATATTATTGAACTGATAGTTGCATTGAGTCAAGCCTCATAAGGGATTATATGCATGACTGTAAAGGTCTCTCCATCACCCAGACTGGGGTGAAATCTATACTGCAGCATCTTGGGGCTCTGTCCCCAGCCTTCTCCCGGTCAAAGCAGCAGTAGCAGCATAGCTATGATGCGCTGCGGATTCTGTGCAACTGTAAGTATGTCAGGGTAATTCTACTCTTCCTCTCTCGTTGGGAAAGCTTAAGGGAATGCAAGGGAGAGAGGAAGACATTATTATGGGAATAACCTTGCATCTACTGTAAGTTATAAATAAGCACTAACCTTTTATGCCCTTGAGTACTTTACGACTAGTAACAAATTACTAGCATCACACCTCACAGCAGATGGGGACACAGCAGTTTGTGGAGTTGGCCACCCATCACTTCCACTCTCTCTCTGAGCCAGGAGAATACATCAGACAACATCTGTGACATCAGTAACCTTGTCCATCTTTACTCCTGCAAAACACGCAGAACTATGACATACATCATAACGTGTAGACTTCATTTTGTGTAAAACATGCCATGTTTCATGTCCCATCATATCGTAAGTAGTTACGATATTTTTATTCTTTGGGGAAAGGGACATTCCATTTCAACAATGAGAAGGATATGTCACACAGTATGCCCTCTCCCGGGCCACGGTGCCAATGACAAGTGACTTTTGGCAAGAGGATTGGGAGGAATTTCCAGCCACTCCCTTGACTTAGGAGACTTCCTTGGTTCCTCCGTTGTGATCCAGGAATACCCTGTGGTCCCCCTATTATAGTGGGTGTTCATGCTGCATGGTGATCCCAAGTTCAAGTGTTCATCCAGCAACTTGTGGTATTCCCGGTGGCTAACGCATAAAGGTTGTAACTCTACGACCCCTTGCTGAATTAAATTGAAGGGCTTATATGAAGAGCACAGTAGAGTTCCCTACATTGGTTTCACTGGAAAATATCTGCCAGAAGCGTAGCTACAGCTAGAGGGGATCTTTGGAAACCCAAGCCCCTTATTTTGAAAAATGAGAATCTGAAGCTTAGAAAGACAAGGACAGCCAGTACCCGAACCCCAGTCCCCCAAAAGCCAGTGTGGTGTCCTCCAATCACAGGTTTTCTCCCTCCATTTCCAGCCTTGTGAACGTTGTGTGCCACACTTGCTTCAAGAGGCAGGAGAAGCTCCACCGCTGCGGGCAGTGCAAGTTTGCCCATTACTGTGACCGCACCTGCCAGAAGGATGCTTGGCAGAACCACAAGAACGAGTGTTCAGCCATCAAGAGATACGGGAAGGTGCCCAATGAGAACATCAGGTCAGAGCTGGGCCCCGGGGTGGAGACTGGGATTCCCAAATGTCAGGCGGGGGATGGCGGCAGGGACAGCATGCCCGGGTCCAAGCAAGCTGGGATGAGTGCAAATCAGGAAAGAGTCCCAAAGAGACAGGATATGGTCCCTTCTTCCGTGCTCTCCCTTGGTCTGGGAAGCCCATCTATGAGGGGATCTCCACTGGTGGAGCTGGTTGCAGACTTGTTCCGTGCGGCTCCCCAGTGTTTAATTTTTTTAAAAAAATTTATTTTATTTGTTTATTTATTTTTGGCCGTGTTGGATCTTCGTTGCTGTGCGCGGGCTTTCTCTAGTCGCGGCGAGCGGGGGCTACTCTTGGCTGCGGTGCACAGGCTTCTCATTGCAGTGGCTTCTCTCATTGCGGAGAACAGGCTCTAGGCTCACGGGCTTCAGTAGTTGTGGCTCGTGGGCTCAGCAGTTGTGGCTCGTGGACTCTAGAGCGCAGGCTCAGTAGTTGTGGCGCACGGGCTTAGTTGCTCCTCAGCATGTGGGATCTTCCCAGACCAGGGCTCGAACCTGTGTCCCCTGCATTGGCAGGCAGATTCTCAACCACTGCATCACCAGAGAAGCCCCCAATGTTTACTTTTTAAAAATTGATCTGCCTGTGTCAAAAAATTAATGAGTGGCAGAGAGTCACCAAAGTGTCCCTTGGTCACAGGCTTTATCTTGTGGGCATGGGTTGCCTAATGGTTAACAAGTGGGCCTTCTCTGCCCTCAGAGTGAAGTAAGGCCCTCTGTCTCATACTCAAAGTTCTGTACTTTCTATGCTGTATAGCACGGGGAGATCAGCTTTGTGATGACCTAAAGGGGTGGAATGGGGAGGGTGGGAGGGAAGCCCAAGAGGGAGGGGATATAGGTATACATATAGCTGGTTCACTTTGTTGTACAGGAGAAACTAACACAACATTGTAAAGCAATTATAATCTAACAAAGATGTAAAAAAAAAAAAAAAAAACTCCCCAAAAAACAAAGTTCTGTGCTTTCTAGGACCCTCCCTCTTGTCCCACGTTAACCACCCGCCTTCTCCTCCAGAGCACTTTGCTCCTTCCAGACGAGGCCTTTCTTGCCCCTGCTCCCTGCATATGCACATTTGGGGCTGCCTCAGGGCCTTTGCTTATACTGTTTCCCCTCTTAGATTGTCTTCTCTGCCTTCTCTCTATCTAATCATTAAGAATGTGAATAAGTTCACACATGAGGTCGACATCCACTACCTCACTTTGTCTCCTAAACACCTCTGTGTTGGAGGAGGGCATTGAGAGGACACGACTTCTGGTTGACCTGCAAGCTGGACCCAGGTCTTCATCCCCTCCCCTGTCCTTGGAATGTGCTCGCTTGCCTTCCCCACCTCCCAGAAGCTGCCCAAGAATGTGGCATTGAGATAGCAAAGTGGTGTTGAAACCACCTGGAAGGTATGACTGAACCCAGTGAAGGCCTCTTTATAAACCCTAAAATTCGGCTGGCAGGGACCAAGATCTTTTTTTTTTTTTAATTTATTTTTTTTGCGGTACGCGGGCCTCTCACTGTTGTGGCCTCTCCCATTGCGGAGCACAGGCTCCGGACGCGCAGGCTCAGCGGCCATGGCTCACGGGCCCAGCCGCTCCGCGGCATGTGGGATCTTCCCGGACCGGGGCATGAACCCGTGTCCCGTGCATCGTCAGGCGGACTCTCAACCACTGCGCTGCCAGGGAAGCCCCCAAGATCTTTTTATCTGTGGCCGCCCAAGACAAGCCTCCTAAGTAAGTCCCCTGCTGATTCAAACTGACACCCACCAATCTGGAGTGGTCTGCCTCTCTTCCTGCCCTCTGTGGATGGGGGCCAGTTTGTGAACCAACACTCTGCAGGTTAGCACGGCAGGGGATACATATTATCCTCACTTTACTTGCCACTGGAGAGGTTCAGGGAGGTCAAGTGACTTGCCCAGGGTCACACAGTAAGAAGTGGAGTCGTCAGACTCCTTCTCCAGTGCTCATCTTAGCCGCACAGTCAGGAGAGACCCAGGCTGCCGCACCTCACTGTGTCCCCAGGCCCCTTCCATGATTACCCAGACCCACGTGACCTGGCTTCTGCCCACCTCTCCACCTTTATGTGATTTCCTCTCCTTGCTCCCTAGCTCCAGCACCTTGCTGTTTCTAATCGTGCCAAGCTCTTTCCCTGTTCCTTTGTACTCGCTGCTCTTTCCCCATCTGCACAGGGCGGGCGCTTGTTCACTCCGCTGGCAGCCAGGGGGTGCCGTGTCAAGCCTCCCCCCATCACCTTGGTTTCCCCTTCCCCAACCGCTCCCTATCAGGTCACCCTGCTTGATTTGGGGCATAGCACTTAACAGTAGTTTAGATTATCTTTTCAACTTAGGTCTCCCCCACTCTAAGAAGCTTCATGCTACAAGAAATTCCATCCGTCTAGTTCAAAACGGTGTCTTGGGCCCGACCCTGTGCCGGGTGTGTACTAGACTCTCAGCAAGCGTTTGTCGAATGAATGAATGAGCGCAGCGAGGCCTCTCTAACCCCGCCCCTCTGCGCAGGCTGGCGGCGCGCGTCATGTGGCGGGTGGAGAGAGAGGGCGGCGGGCTCACGGAGGGCTGCCTGGTCCCCGTGGACGACCTGCAGAGCCACGTGGAACACTTCGGGGAGGAGGCGCTGAAAGAGCTGCGGGGGGACGTGGACACTTTCCTGCAGTACTGGCCGCCCCAGAGCCAGCAGTTCAGCATGCAGTACATCTCGCGGATCTTCGGCGTGGTAAGATTTCTCCCAAAGTGGCCTTGGGGCTGGGCTGGCGCCTGGGGTTGTCCGACGAAGGACCTTCCAGATGCTGCCGGGTCCGTGTGGAAGGGGAGGCCAAGAGAAGCGCTGGAGGGGGGACAGAGACCTCACATGACGAACTTTTACCCAGTTCTCTTTCCGGTCTTCCTTTACTCTGAGGTCATGCCTGACGTGGCTGAAGTCAGCACCCCAAGCGTAAACTACTCATTAGCTCTGAGCGGTAGATTTTGATGGTGATTCACCTTCTCGTTCCTCTGCACTTCCTATATTTTCTCTTCTCCACATTGAAAACGAAGACCCAGTCACTATCCCTTCTTGCCCACCAGTCACTTTGGAAGTAAGACTCTTCCTTTTCCCACATCTGATGTGCTGATCGTGGGCAACCAGGGAGAGGAGAGTAGGGGCTTTCTGGAGGGCACTGCCTTGAGCAACCTATCCAGGCCTCCTGAAGCCATGAGGGTCTGGGAGGATGGGGTGGGAGCCCAGGAGGTCAGCAGTCTCAGGCCGTGGGCTATGGGGGCATGTCTCCCATCTGGCAGGCCCGGCCCCTTGTGGGGTGCTGGTGAGTGGGCTGAGGAAGGGGTTATTGTGATAACAGTAGCATGATCACATGCAGCATCTCTCACCATGTGCCAGTGCTTCTGTAATAGTGAGAGTTCTCCAGAGAAACAGAACCACAAGGACGTACTGTGTGTGTCCATGTATGTGCATATATATATATGGTATATTATACTCTATGCTTTATATTATGGATAGCATATATATATTCTATATGGAGAGAGAGAGAGAGAGAGAGAGAGAGAGAGAGAGGGAAGGAGATTTATTTTAATGAACTGGCTCTTGTGATGGTGGGAGCTGCTGGTAGACCATCAGGCTGAAGACCCAAAGAAGAATTGCGGTTCAAGTTCAAAGGCAGTCCACTGGCAAGATTCCTTCTTGCTCAGGGGCAGTCAGTCTCTGTTCTATGAAGGCCTTCAACTGATTGTATGAGCCCATCTCCATTGTGCAGGGTAATCTGCTTTACTCAAAGTCTACCAATTCAAATGTTTATCTCATCCAAAAAACACCTTCACAGAAACATACAGAATAATGTTTAACCAAATATCTGGTCACCACAGCCCAGCCAAGTTGACAGAAAGATAACCATCATAGCCTTCCAGATATTATTTTGTGCAAAACAAGATGAAGTCCGTGGTTTTAACATTCCTATTTTATAGAACAGAAAGCCTAGGGCCAGAGAGGTTACAGGACTGCCAAAGGTCACACAGTGAGCTGGTGTCCAAGGAAGGTCTAGAAGCAGTCTGTCTGATGCCAGAGTTTCTACTCTCATATGTGGAGTTTCTATGCTCCACAGCCTTGGTGTGAATGGGTGTCATAGACTATCTTGAGTATCTCTAAGGTGGTCTGGGGACTACAGCCAAGGATGCTGTAATCACCAAGGTGTAGAGCTGAAAGGACCCATAAAGATCATCTAGTCTAACTTATTTAACCTACAGATGGGAAAATAAGAGCTCAGAGAAGAAAGAAATTTGCCCAAGGTAACACAGCTTATTAGTGGCACTGACGGGCTTAACTTCATGTACTTGCTGAATGACCAATGAGATTGATGGAGAAAGTGACTGTCCTCTAGTATCAATAACAAATAGCTATGTGCTATACAGATCAGTATATATCTATAAATGTATATTGTGTTATAAATATTATGGATAGCATGTATTTATATATATGATTTTTACATTTGGCAGAAACTTGTGTGCAGATATTAATATATCCTAGGTAATATTTATTCTTATACACTTTTTTATACCCTGAGAGCAGACATTTGGAATCTATTTCTATAAAAAAATAACTTTTTTTAAGGAAAAAGAAAGAAATCAGGTGCCATATAAGCAGTAACCAATTTGATATGCCTGGCATTCAGAGATAAATGTTGCACTCATCAGATTTTAAAATTGTGGACAGGGAGTACAAGGTATCCACCAGACACAAAATAATCAAAAACAGATGTTGATTTTATTTTATGAATAGTTATAGGAGTTGAGAGTAGTCAAAGGTAGCAGAGGAGACACACACACACACAAAGCAGAGAAGGGCACAGAGAGAGAAACCAAGATAGACGCTGGGGAAGACTCGTGAGACCCAGATACAGGCAAAAGGAGAAACTTCTCAGAACCAACATTTCCATCTTGGGCCTTTTTATTTTTTTATTTTATTTTATTTTTTGACTGTGCCACACGGCTTGTGGGACTTTAATTGCCCGACCAGGGATTGAACCTGGGCCCCCAGCAGTGAGAGCACTGAGTCCTAACCACTGAACCACCAGGGAATTCCCATTTTGGGCCTTTTTAGAATACAGCTACCCAAAACTTTCAAGGTGGTGGTGCATTTTAGCAAATAGGAGACTCTCCCACAGTGCTAATCTTGAGGGTCATTTGGAGTCACACAGAGAACAGGAGACTGACTATCTCGTTTCCAGGCTCTCTAAGCATTTCCAGGATGAGACCAGGTTTTCTATTTTTTAAAAAACTTTCAACAGCTGGAGGGTGTTCTGCGCCAAGTCTATGTTAGCTGACTCTCCTCTTTTCCCCTGGGTAGATTAACTGCAATGGTTTCACGCTCAGTGACCAGAGAGGCCTGCAGGCAGTGGGTGTGGGCATCTTCCCCAACCTGGGCCTGGTGAACCATGACTGTTGGCCCAACTGCACGGTCATATTTAACAACGGCAAGTGAGTATGTCTTCAACTTGGGTTGGTATGTTGGGGATGGGGAGACCTTATGGTATTGTCTCTACCCTTGATTTAAACCAAAAGTAACCTGTTGAACCTGAGCTAGCATGGACTCCAAATGGACAGAACATAGAAATTTTATTGTAGAATAATTGTGAATAGGAGAAACATAATGAGGAAGATGGCAAAGAATTCCACGTGAGTAATTTTGGAGTCTCTGTATGTTTCTTGAGGTTGCCTAGATATGTTAGATAACCCTCTAACTACTACATAATTTAGAACTTGAAGCCTGAGATTTTCTATCTAGAGGTCATTGCAGAACATCATCAACTGAGAAGGCGCTTGGCAGGAACAGTCAAGTTCCCAGCAGAAGTCAGAAGGCACACGCAGGGGTTACCCTAAGAGAAGTTAGTAAAAACACAATTGACGGAAGTGTGGGTAGAGTTGAAGAAATTGACAAAGAATGGTGAAATGTCCAGGGTCTAGTGACAGAATGAAACCATTACCACCTTTTGACCTGGAGGGGCAATGGAGGAAGTACGGTTCTTGCAGCTGGTGAGAGCTGTAGCCATAGGAGGGGGCCCTTTCTCCCTGCCCACCCCCGCCACTCCAACAGCTTGGCTGTACCTGTAGAGAAACCAGCCACTGCTAGAACCGTGGTGTGGCAGAGGGAGAGCCAAGAGACTAAATACCCCAACCTCTTTCTCCTCCCATCTTCTGATCTCCTCCCATGGGCCAAACCCCAACCAGAAGCCAGAGGGCCAAGGAACCTGGGTGATGAAGCCCTCAGAGGTCAGCCCTGCCCCCCTGGAAGGCACAGGTCAGGGGACAGAAGGGCAGAGAATGGAATTTGGGGTGGGGCGCAAATGGAGAAGAGTCAGCAAACAGGATGAGCCCCTCGTTGTCCATGACTTAGGCTGGGGGGCTTTGGGGGAATGAGGCCTAAACAATATATCTTTTGCTCTTAGAGGCGAGCTCTTATGACAGGTGCAAGTTGACTCTAAGCCATCAACAATGAGCAGGCTTCCCCCCAAAGATAATGGTTTCTGGTTCTCAGCCAAGAGTCAGGCTTAAGTTCCAATAGAGCGAGGGCTCTGATTTCCCTTTTCCTTCCTATTTCTGGAAGCAAGGGCGTGCATGACAGTAGCACTTGAGAAAGTCACTCAAGACAGGACAGTTCATTTTGCACCCAGATGATTATCTTTCCCCTGCATTTGTATTTCCCTTTGTAAGCCTCTTGGGGTCACTGGCCTGGACCTCATGGAATCCTCCCCAGAGGAGCTGCTGTCTGGAGTTACCCTGGTTGGCAGAGAAGATCAGATTCACATGTGGGGCTGGTCTTTCTGGACACCACTCCCCTAAGTGGTGGTGACCCAGAGCTCTTCTTGTCACCACATGTAGCAGCCACAAGAACCCGGGGGCCCTTTCTTCAGATCATCACCAGTGCCCGCTCTGGCTTCCACGCATCCACTAATTTCAAGCAGCCACATTGTACCCGAGCTTCTTGGATGTTGTGCAAGAGGCGACTGCAGTCACTGTCTAGCTGCCTGCCATAGTGGAAAGAACACTGGACGCGGTGCTAGGAGCCCAATTCTAACCCCAGTAATTTCTGCATACTTCCTGTGTGATGGGTCTCCAGACACAGTTCAAACTGTTCCCGAAATAGACATTCAAAGAGGCCACCCTTATTTGTCCAAGATGCTTGTTAGTGGGACAATAATAGCCTCCCACGTGTTTTCTTAGCACTCTACTTTTATTTTATTCTTTTGGAAAAGAATGCCTGAAGGAAGGTTTATTTCAGTAGAAGAGAAAGCTGAGCCAGGGTTTGAATCATCCAAAGATCTCCTGATGCTGCTTCTTGGTGGCCACACAGCTGGGGACTCTAAGTTGAAGCCCTTATTGGTGTACCACTCAGAAAACCCCAAGGCTCTGAAGGGGTACTCCAAGCCCAATTTGCCCACGATTTGGCGCTCAGACAGGACTGGGCAACCTGGAGCATCTTTCATGAATGGTTCACATACCTTTTGTGCCCTGCCATTGAAAAATACTGTAGCACTCTACTTTTAAATGCGTTGTCTCATGACGGTCTCATGACCAGGTTACAGATGAGAATACCGAGGCCCAGGGAAGTGAAGCAACTTGTCCAGGGCTGAATCCCTTTGAACCCAGAACTTCTCATTCCAAATCCAGTGCACTTTCCACTATAGCAGGCTGCCTCTTGTCAAGGGAGCCCAGCTAGGAGCGGCTGGGATAGAGATGGTTGTGATGACCAAAGCTTTGATGGCATAACCTGGAGTGCTGTGCGCCCTTGCTAGCCATACGGGATAAGCCAATGGTAATGATTTCCATTTGGGTGTCTGTTTTGTTTTTCAGTCATGAGGCAGTGAAATCCATGTTTCACACCCAGATGAGGTGGGTCAGTCTTTGGAAACATCCCTGCTGCTCTGACCCATCTCCCTCACTTGCCTGGTTTGCTGGGGCTGCCCTTTCACGAGACTCCTTGGCTGTCTGTCCGTAATGTCCTTCTGCTCCCCAGAATCTTGTCTTTGCTGGATGCTACGTGTTTAATGCATTTATATTAATCATTTTGTTCCTCACCCACCCACTACCTGCTGTGCCTATGCTTCCCTCTCTTACTCCTCATTTCTCTCTCTCCTCCAACCTCAAAGCGTGAAGGTCCTTTCCCGTCACATCATCTTAGCAAAAACCCACACTCTCCCTTTAAACCCTGCTTATCGTGAAATGAGCACTGTTGATATTACTGACCTACTAAAGGACTCTGTGTTTTTTTTGGTTTTTTTTTTTTGCGGTACGCGGGCCTCTCACTGTTGTGGCCTCTCCCTTGCGGAGCACAGTCTCCGGACGCGCAGGCTCAGCGGCCATGGCTCACGGGCCCAGCTGCTCCGCGGCATGTGGGATCTTCCCGGATCGGGACACGAACCCGTGTCCCCTGCATCGGCAGGCAGACTCTCAACCACTGCACCACCAGGGAAGCCCAAGGACTCTGTGTTTGTTTATAACCTCCAACTTCTCACTCAGACTGGTTCTGAAAATGGTACCCATAACTGTGATGTTTTTGATAAATATTTATTCATAGTATTCTCTTTATTGCTTCTGGTCAACTATGAATTAGTGGTTTAGATTAGATTTTACTTCGGACTTTTCTTAATGACAACTCCACAGCCCCAGTGGGCCTTTTTCTCAAGGTGGGCTTGAAAGTACTTGAAATGATCTTCGGATTAACAACAAAATGCTGTGTGGAAGTTTGGGCCTTGGGAGGGCAGGGGTAGGAGTGGTTGGTGCATCTGAGTCTGTGTTGATGTGCGTTGCGAGGGACTTCGGACGATTCACATCATCTCCTGGGTGTTTGGTTCTACATTTGTAGGGCAAAGGTCAAGGTGAGAGCGTGTCTAGGGACCTTCCTAATTCTAAGTCTCTGTGGCCCTGGACTCTGCTCCTGACCTCTACAAGAAATACTTAAGTTGCCTACTTGTGGCTCAATTAGCTGAACTGTAGAACTGCAGAGCATTAGAGATGGAAGAGGTCTGGGATCCAAAACAGAATAGTGGTCACTATTCCTCCCCTGATTCCCAGTGCCAAGTTAGGTAAAGTGGGGCATATAAGTGTGCATTTCTTATACCTAAGTGACTTGACATTAATTTGGTTTTGAAAACTCTCTCATATCATTGAAATAATTTGAGATACTCTGAGACCTTGTGAGAATTGGATTAACCTTGGTGCGAAGCAAAGCTACTGGCCAACTCAACTGGCCACTGATTTACTGTTGAACGAGGACATGTCAATATAGTGAGCTGCCTCTGTGAAAGGGCTAGTGGGAGCAGAATTGCTTACTTATCCTGTATTATCACATATATTGGGCAAGGCAGTGTACCCCACTTTGAGAGAAGGTTCTTTAACCTTAAGTGGTCACCTCAGGGGCCTGGACATGCAAGTCACAGCTGTTCCTCGCTTGGCTGTCACCTCCGAGCACGTGGAAGGGGCTCCCTCTGACTGGGACCTTTCTCTGGTGCTGGAATCTTCTCCTGCCTTTCACATGGCATCTGAATCAGCCTCTCTGGGAGGTAAAGGAAATGACCATGGACTTCTCTGTAGATGCTTTCCCAGCCCTCTGCATCCTGCCCCTCACTCTCTGGGTGATGGGTTCCCTCTGGGCAGGGAGGCCCCCTGATGTTGGGGGGATACAGGAGCATAGCTTAGGATCCAGCTTGCCGGGCTCACCACTCTTTCTGTAGTTTCTGGACTCCTGGGTGGAAGATGCATAGCTGAGAGGCCCACAGGCTGGTCTCAGCTAGTTTGGCTTAGCTGGGTGTCAGTTGTGCAGTGGGATTTTGTCTTCAGTACATTCTGTATCTATCACATGGTGAGGTGTGTAGTGCTGTAGGTAATTGGAGGGTCAGGTCTAGGCTGGAAGGGGGTTACAATGTCATCTGCTCTCGCTAACCACCTTCAACCCCAAAGCCATGTCCCCCAGTAAACACAACAGTGAACAATGCAGTGGGCTAATAAAGAGCTAGCCTTTATTTGCCTCAGAGATCTGCAGGCATAAGTCTCCTCACATAAATTAGGTCTGAGCCATTGGACCAAAGGTTAAGGTAAGAGAGGGCTTATAATTAGAAACGGAACGGGCCAAGCTTCTGGGTAACTGAATGTGCGTGTTTCTGAGAGAAGCAGTCTCCAAACTAACCAGAAATGACTATCAAGGCTTCTCTTGTTTGGAGTTTTTGCCTTATTATTTCTCCATTCCTTTGTTACAGACAATCAGTAGCTAAATGCACTGGGAGAACTGCAGGCGTGGAACCTTTGTATGCTTTTATGATGGAGCCCAGACCTCTACTGGGAGTCTATTTGAGCTGATTCCAGAGCAATTAGCTGAATGGAGCAGATTTGATTGTTATAATGAGTAGAGTAGAACTCTCCAGAAAACTGTCCTTTACACCACATCTCCCCCTTTTGGGGGGAATGGAGTTTTCTCAGTGTTAGTGGAGGTCGTTGTCTTTGAGACTCAACTTCTTGAAACCTTGAAGAGCATACATCCCACCCCGGATCTGATGGACTCTTCTCCTTTACCCTGCTCCAGAATTGAACTCCGGGCCCTGGGCAAGATCTCAGAAGGAGAGGAGCTGACCGTGTCCTATATCGACTTCCTTAACGTCAGCGAAGAACGCAAGAAGCAGCTGAAGAAGCAGTACTACTTTGACTGCACGTGTGAGCACTGCCAGAAAGGGCTGAAGGACGACCTCTTCCTGGGTGTGAAAGACGACCCGAAGGTACAGGCAGCCCCACCACTGGGGTGCTTCTGGGCATCTTCCCCAGGAGCCAGGCGAGGGCAGATTCCACAGCTAACCAAGGCGCCACTGCCCTGGTGGACAGAGCGGGTGGTGGACAGAGCACGCAGATGGGTCCCAGCTAGCGTCCTGGTACCACTGCTTGCCAGGTGTTTGACTTTGGGGAAGTTACTCTGTTTTCTCATTTGTAAGATAGGAATGATGGCACCTGCTACAGGGGTTGTTATGAGGATTAAGCAAGATGATATATGTAAAAGGAGAGGCATAGAGACTAGACACTAAAGGAGAGGCATAGAGAGTAGACACTAAAGGAGTGGCATAGAGAGTAGACACTAAAGGAGAGGCATAGAGAGTAGACGCTAAAGGACAGGCATAGAGAGTAGACGCTGAAGGAGGGGCATAGAGAGTAGGCACTCAGTAAATTTAAGTTCCTCTTCTTGCCCCTTTGCAGGTTAAGTGATGCTGAGAATTCCATATAGAGAGACCAGATGGGCAAAGAGACTTGTTGTCGGGTTATCACAAAGATATTCCTAGTCCCATGGAAATGGGCAATGGGGAGATGGGGCAATGTTTGGATTGCTTAATATGCTTAATTCCTGAGTAACTGTTGCCTAATTGATGGTGAGACCACTGAGCACTGAAGTCTTACCAAGGGGGATGTCCCCCAGCGCCCCCTTCACAATAAGCAGGCCTTGTAGAGGCTCCTGAAGAAGACCACAAGACCTCAGATAATCAACTATACTTCAATAAAAAAAAAAAAAAAGAGAGAGAGAGAGAGAGACTTAGGAATGAAGGCACCTGGGCCAGGAATGCAAATATGCGAAGAGCATGACCTGCCGGGGGACCTGAGTCCTCGGCTGCATCTCCCTTCACAGACTGCGGTGCTCTGGCCCTGCACCAAATCCCCTGTGGGGAGGGCAGCTTTCCCCCCACCTGTGAGGCCTGCCAGGGAGAGCCTTTGGAATTGCCTATGGTCAGGTCTGAAAAATCACACGTAGGTTTTTAACCGGGAGCCATTCTCCTCGGGGAGGCTAACCCAGCACTTCTATATAATTCACAGTTCACCAGAGCATTTAAGATACAAATATACTTCTGAATTAACTTCTGCATCCTAAGTGTGGGCAGAAACTTGTCTCTGGTTAGAGCAAAGGCTACAAGCAAAACTGACTTCTAGGTTCAGATGGAGGGACCCCTCTCAATGACTTCATTACCCAGTGGTGTCAGTGCTACTGTCCAGATAGCTCTGTTCCCCCACTTGATGCACCTCTCTTTCATTTTCGGGCTATTTGAGGCTTCTTTTGCCACTAACTTATTTTTACTCTCAATATATAATGTTTTTTACCCTTTGGCCAAGCAGTTCTAAGAATTTACCCTGCAGATATACTTGAGTATGTGCACAGGAATATATGTGTAAAGAGATAGTACATTATGGCATTGTTGGGAACAGCAAAATATTGGAAAAAAGCTAAATAACCACCAATAGGGAAATATTTAAGTTAAGAAAATAAACTAATGAGGTAAATCTTTGTGTACAGACATGGAATGAGCTCTCTTTCTTTTTTTTATTTATTATTTTTAAAAATTGAAGTATAGCTGATTTACAGTGTTGTGTTAGTTTCTGGTGTACAGCAAAGTGACTCAGTTATACATACATATATATATTCTTCTTCATATTCTTTTCCATGATGATTTATTACAGGATTTTGAATATAGTTCCCCGTGCTATACAGTAGGACCCTGTTGTTTATCATTCTACATGTAATAATTTGCATCTGCTAGTCTCAAACTCCCAATACTTCCCTCCCCCATCCCCCTCCCCCTTGGCAACCACAAGTCTCTATGTCTGTGAGTCTGTTTCTGTTTCATAGATAAGTTCATTTGTGTCACATTTTAGATTCCACATATAAGTGATATCATATGGTATTTGTTTTTCTCCTTCTGACTTACTTTGCTTAGTGTGATAATCTCTAGGTCCATCCATGTAGCTGCAAATCACATTATTTCATTCTTTTTTATGGCCGAGTAATATTCCATTGTACCACATCTTCTTTATCCATTCATCTGTCGATGGACATTTAGGTTGTTTCCATGTCTTGGTAATTGTAAATAGTTGAGCTCTATTTCTTAAGGGAAAAGAGTTAAGGGGCTGAACATTGACATATGAATTCGTTTCCTAGGGCTGCCATAACACAGTACCCCAAACTGGGTGGCTTACAATAGAAATGTATTGTTTCTCAGGTCTGGAGGCTAAAATCTGAAATCAAGGTCTTGGCAGGGCTGGTTCCTTTTGAGGGCTGTAAAAGAAGGGTCTGTTCTAGGCCTCTTTCTTTGGCTTGTAGCTGGCCCTGGGCCTTTTCACATGGTCTTCTCCTCATGTGTCTCTTTCTCTTCATCTGACATTGTTTTTTTAAGAACACCAGTGCTGTTGGATTAAGGGCCCACCCTACTTGAGTATGACCTCATCTTAACAAATTACATCTGCAATGACCCCATTTCTAAATAAGGTCAGATTCTGAGGTACTGGGGGTTAAGACTGCAACATAGAAATTTAATTTTGGGGGGATGAAATTCAACCCATAACACTGTGTATGCTACCATTTCTGAAAATTAAATTTATTAAATTATTTAAATTAAAAGGGACACGTGCCCTGACACAGATTCACTCACCCCACCTGGGTGTGCAAGCAGAGTCAGTCTCCAAACAGACAGAAGTAGGAGGAGGAATCTGTAACCAGTGGATCAACAATGCCTAGTGTGGAGAAGTTGAGAGTCATCCCTCCCAGGCAGGATACAAAACAGGAATGTGTTCCTTATAGGAACAACCCCATTTTCACAGAATCAAAGGTTCTGTTTTCCAGGAAATGTGTATTGACACTTATGTGTGGGGCACTGAACACAGTACCACAGGAGCTACAGAAAAGAATAAGCCAACAGTGGGTTGGAGACTAGTGTGATTTTATGAGCCAACACTTGGGCAACAAACTATAGGTGAAACTAAAGATGTACGTTTGATGGATGGGTGACACACCTCCGAACCACCAGTCACAGAACTCTACACAACCAGGCAAGATATGGACTCCTCTCACTAATGTGCTTGATTCCAACGGGCTAAGGAAAGCAGACGCACGCTGAAATGACTGGTCTTGGGACCAAGGCATGGTCTGCTAACTAGCAGAATGCTGAGTAGCGCTCGGGCGGGAAGCCAACATTCGGGTCGTCAGGCAGGAAGGCAGCCAGAAGCCAGGAATCTCAGCCAAATCAAAGGTCAAGGTGAAAGTTAAGTCAGGAGTGAGACCTGCCAGAACTCAGAGCATTGATGGATGCATCAGATGCTGGAGTCAGGCTGTGAGACAAGTACAGAACAAATACAGAAGAATTGCAGGGAGGCCCAGATACAGAAGGATATGGAAATGAAGGTAGTCAGAATTTTAGGGATGATCAAGAACTCTGCAGAAGCCAAAGTAAGTGAAGTGGGGAGAAGCATAAATATAATCCCACTTCCTTAAGTGATCTCGACCCTGAGGCAAGCTGTCCTGGGTTCGGGTTCTCCTATTACAAGATGGACACTGTGGAACTGGCTCAAGACAGCTGGGAGCCTGAGGGAAGACCCTTGATCTCCACGTATTAGGGGGCTGTATTTTTAAGGGAACAGATGCCCATTCTCCTGTAACTTTTTGGTAGTTTAGTGACGGTGACCTCACAAAATAATGTGAGCAGCAGATATAAACACAGCTGTTGATCCCAATTCTTTGTGGTGAAAAAATTGGACGACCAGAGAACTGATTAAATTGCTCTAGTTTCGTACAGTGGAAAACTCTAGTTACTAAAAAGGCGATATAGGTATTTTTATATTTATATGCGAAAATATCCACAATCTACTGAGTGAAAAAAAGTAGGCAATAGGCAGAAATATGTTATTATTCGAGTTAGAAAAAGATTGATGCTATTGACATATACACCCTCATGCATGTGTGTACATGCAGAACACACAGTCATACAGACATACTCTTTGTTGATGTGTCTGTGCCTTTGATAGGTCGGTGCCTTTCCTGTACCAGTTGTTACATAGTGTAAATATTTTTCCTCTGTATACTCATTGGAAAATACTCCTCAACGTGCTGTGTCCATCTTCGTGTGGGTTCTGGGCATTTCTGCTGTTTTCTCCGTACTTTTTCATAATGTTTTAATTTTTTACAGTTTGCATATGTTAATTTTACAGTCAGAATAAATAATAAAGGTATTTTTATTTTGGAAAAAAGTTATATTAGATTTGCCCAAGCCAAAAAAAAAAATCTTTTTTCAGAAAAAACTTCTCTTTCTTTAGTATTTTTTTTTTTTTTTTTTTTTGCTGTTGAGTTTTTTGGGTTTTTTTTTGCCACGTGGTACGCGGGATCTTAGTTCCCTGACCAGGGATCGAACCTGTGCCCCCTGCAGTGGAAACGAGGAGTCTTAACCACTGAACCGCCAGGGAAGTCCCCCCAGAAAAGAGCTTCTGATATGGATAAACATAGCAAGCAAACTTTTCCTTTGGTCTTTGAGAAATTTGGCACTTTTTCTTCAAAATTATCGTGCCTTCATGGGAACTGGCTTCTTAATTATGGTACCTCAAATATCAAAACCTCATTTTTTTTTTTTTTTACAAGATCACTAGACTGCTTAGGCAAACATAGGGAGCCTGGTGGGTCTAGATTTCACGGCTGACAAGTTCTCTCATGGATATCCTTTTGGTCTAGACAGGGAAATAGGGACTGGATGCAGAGACACTTGGAAGGGTTGACAGCCCATAGCCACAGGGCCCTCTTTAATGAGCTCCAATGGCAAACTGGAGTATGATATTTTTTGGTCAAGTCCCCGGCCTCTGTCCTCAACCACTGGACCACCAGGGAAGTCCTGAGCTATAGGGACCTTGAGTGGCATTTACAGAACTGAAGCATTCAATGAAGAAGGCATTCATCTTGTGCTACAGTGAATGTCAAAGGTGGCAGCTGTTCAAAGATGCAGTGGGTTGCCTCACAAAGGGGTCTCCAGCTGAATGTCCCCCCCTTTCCCAGCCCTCTCAGGAGGTGGTGAAGGAGATGATACAGTTCTCCAAGGACACGCTCGAAAACATTGACAAGGCCCGCTCTGAGGGTTTGTACCACGAGGTAAGAATTCATTTTTCTTTTTTTGCGGTACGCGGGCCTCTCACTGTTGTGGCCTCTCCCGTTGTGGAGCACAGGCTCCGGACGCACAGGCTCAGTGGCCATGGCTCACGGGCCCAGCCGCTCCACGGCGTGCGGGATCTTCCCTGTCCGGGGCACGAACCCGTGTCCCCTGCATCGGCAACTCACTGAAACTGGGTTTGAGGAGAGCACAGGCAGCCTGACAAATGTCCTGGGGCTGGGGGTGTCTGTGATATCGGGGATGGAGGAATGGAAATGGCAGTGGGTGTCTTGCTTTCTCGCGTCCTGGCTACAGTGTCCAGATCTACTAACTGTGCATTCAACCCTGGCTCTAGAAACACCAGGCGTTCTCAACTGTCAGTACACAAGAATCATTGAAAAAATCCCGATGCTCAGGACAATTCCTCCAGCATCTCTAGGAGTGGGACCCAGACATCAAGATTTGTAAAGCTCCCGAGTGATTTCAACAGGCACCTAAGTTGAGACCCACGGCTAACACTGACCTGCAGAGCACGTGCCTGCACTGAATTCACAAAGGCAGCTTGTTGGAAGTACAGATTCCCGTGTCTCACCCCCTAAGGTGTGATCCGTCTAGTCTGCAACAGAACACAGGGACCATGAAGCAGTATTTTCCCCCCAAGCTCTTTAGACAATTTGGTAGCTAGATTTGAATGGCACTAGGGCATGGCAAGGTGGGAGATTAATTTCTCTTCGTTTCTATCTGCTTTTCTCTGATCTTCATTCGCCTCCTCTTCTCACTCATTCTTTGCCCATATTTGAGCCCTTACTGGGGTGACCAACACACGACATGCTCCTTGCCTCCCGGGAGTTCTGTCAGGTTGCGGGGAGAGAGTCCCATGAACAAAGTGTTGCTGTACAGTACGGAAAATCTATGGCAGCGGCTCGCGGTAGGAGCTGGAGCTCCGGATTCCATTCCTCTGTCGTCTTCTTCGTTTGTCCTCTTCTCTGCTCAAGCTTGGTGGGGTCGGGTGCAGGGCTGGACGCTGCTCATGGGCTTACAAGGATTGTCTTCAGGAAGGATTGTTTGCCAGCTCACAGTTTGTCACACCCCTACCCAGCTGCCTCATGGGCCTCTGGGAGAGTCTCAGAGAAAACTGGTTTCCACGCATTTGAAATGGAAAGGATTGTGTGACATTTCTCCCGTGAGAGTGGCAAGGGAAGGAGGGGAGAACTGTGAACCACTAAAATCTAGAGACCATCTGACTGTGTAGGGTGTAACTGAAGATACGTCTACACACGAATCAGTTGGAAAAGCCCAACTATAAAGGCGCTTGTGGTCGGGCCCGTCTTCTTCCTCACCAGGACCCATGTGGCCTCCTCCTGATGGGTCGCCTGGCCTCTCTCTCTGCCAATCCCTCCCGTACACTTCGAGCAGGGCATGACTGTCCACCTCACTGTGCATAAGGGCCACCCAGGGGCAGATGTGAAGAATGCCACAGTCCCTCCCCCGGGTATTCAGTTTCAATTGGTCTGGGGTAGGACTCAGACGTCGGGATTTAAAAAAGCTCTCCCGATGACTCCAGAGCACAGCCAGGATGCAGAATCATGGGAATGATGGTTAAGATAAAGCTCCACTGCTTGATTTGAATACTTGGTCCATTGCTCCCTTTCTGTGTGACTTTGGCAAAGCACTTGCCGCTCTGTGCTTCAGTTTCCTCGTCTGGGAGAATGGGAATATTAGTAGTGCCTATCTCATTGCGTTGTTGTGAGAAGAAGTACATATATATGTATGAACATGGCTTTCATATCTCCCTACTGACTTCTGTGATACCTCCTCATTCTGCCGTGTCAGCTGTGTCTCCCACTGTTACCCTTGCCATCCCTACATCTTAGCCAAACAGGGCCATTTTGCTATTCAGATCACAAACTTGTGCTTTCCCTTCTCTGCCGGTAGTTTCCTCAAGCTTCGAAGAGTGAGTGTCCAATGCCATCGTGATGCTCCCGTATGTGAGTCAAGCATGTGCTCTGGTGCAGGGATAACAGACAGGGCCTGTGTCTCCTAGGTTGTGAAATTATGCCGGGAGTGCCTCCAGAAGCAGGAGCCAGTGTTTGCCGACACCAACATCTACACGCTGCGGCTGTTGAGCACCGTTTCCGAGGTCCTCTCCTACCTGCAGGCCTTTGAGGAGGCCTCACACTACGCCAGGAGGATGGTGGATGGCTATATGTAGGTGACGATCCTGGGTCTCAGGTAGTCTCCTGGAAATGTGTCTATTCCAGGGATGGCAAAGAGATGGCGTGCCTGTCGCTACCTCTCCCTCCTGCGCCCACAGCAGGCATCAGTAATCGATAACTGTCCTCTTTATAACTGAGTCTTTGTATCGTGGTGTTCTGAGCAATAATGTCTAAATAATCAGATTTGGTACCTGAGATGAAATCTATTTGTCATCCCTGGTCTTTCCCAAATCCTCCAGCTTGTCTATCACTTGGGAGGCATCTTCTGCTTGTGGTTTCCTTAAGGCTAAATCTGGCTTGATTTTAAGTGCTTAGATAAGTTTCTCCCCCCTAACAATCAACAGAGGCAATCTTGTCAGCTTTAGATTTTATTTAAAAAAAAAAAAAAAAGAGGGACTTCCTTGGTGGTCCAGTGGTTGAGACGCCTCGCTTCCACTGCAGGGGGCATGGGTTCCATCCCTGGTTTGGGAACTAAGATCCCACATGCTGCACAGCAAGGTGCAAAAAAAAAAAAAAAAAAAAAAAAAAAAAAGAGGTGTCAGCCATTCTTGCTTATAAATGGTAAAAGGCAGCTCCTTTGCCTTCCCTCTGCTAACGTCCTCTCTTGCCTTATGTGTCCACATGGGCATGTGAATTTGTATTTCTGGCCAAATGAATATGTTGGCATAAGAAAGTTGCATTTTTTTGAGTGGATGTTACTCATAAACAAAATCTGGGAAACCTGTACACCATGTGAAAAGGAAGTCCTGTTAAGAGAGTGCCAAGGAGGTGAAGATACAACCCTGTCCCAAGAAGGACATTCGAATTATGTTTTTTCCCCTGAACTTCCTAGCCCTTTCAAAGGAGGGCTGAAGGCTCCCAGCTCCTTGTACTCAAGTTCCAAGCACAATCCTGACCCCGTTTCCCCATTAGGACTTGGCTCAGTAGCTAGGTCGGAGTCTCAGCTCTTGCAGCCTCACCGCGTGGGGTGTTTGGCATCTCAGTGCATCTCTGTGTGCCCTCGTCTCCCCTGATGGTTGATGCCTCACAGCGCTGGTGGGAGAGTATATGGACTTCATCAGTGAGGTCACTTTATAAGTTGTCAGATGTTGTGCAGATAAAAGGTAGGTTGGGAATATGTGTCATCATTACTCGCTCTGCCCCTGCAGGAAGCTGTATCACCCCAACAATGCCCAGCTGGGCATGGCCATCATGCGGGCAGGGCTGACCAACTGGCATGCTGGCAACATTGAGGTGGGGCACGGCATGATCTGCAAAGCCTACGCCATTCTCCTGGTGACACACGGACCCTCCCACCCCATCACCAAGGACTTAGAGGCAAGTGGCTTCTTGGGGCGAGTCTGGGCTCTCTGAAGATGGAAGCTGAGGGCTAGACTCTGCTTTTGGAAAGACCCTAGATTGCCTGCTAGACCAGAAGGGAATTCAGAAATGCTTAGTCTGCTCCCCTTGTTTTATATCTGAGCAAACTGAGGCCCAGAGAAGGGGAGTAACCTGTCCTTGGTCGCAAAGCGAGTGGATAGCAAAATTGAGGCTTGAACGCTGGGATGCTCCAGGCCTGGACTGAGAAAACCTAATGGTGTGCATGTGTGTGTGTAGCACGTACATTAGAAAACGTGCCGCATGGAGTAGAGTCAGGGAGCACAGGCTCTGGGACCAGACTGCTGGGATCCAATTCCGGTTGGACCACTTTCCAGCTTTGTGGCTACAAATATTGAGTGTGTGGGCCTCAGTCTTCTCATCAGAAAAATGGAGAAAAAAGGGTAAGGTTGTGGCAAAGGTTCAATGAATTGATGTGTGAAAAGCACTCAACAGTGTCTGGTGAGTGGCATGCTCTTCATAGCTGCTGGCTGGCATTGTGCTTCGAGGGCTGATTTATTTGAAAGTGACGGGGTTCAGAGGACTGTCCTCAGGCAGTAGTACAGGGAAAGAGGACAGACTTTGGTGTCATAGAATGTATGTCAGTACATTAAGCTTGTCAAATACAAGTGTTTGTCATTGTATTCACTGCTCTAACCTCAGCCCCTCAACGAAGCCTGGCCCTTGATAAATATTTCTTGAATTAACATATGGGAGAATGAGGGTTTTTCTGTGTGTCACATAGAAATAGTAATCTTCCCGGCCGTTGTAAAGTACGAGGGAATCTCACCCATTTCGTGTATGAGGAAACTGAGGGCTGAAGGGATTAAGTCCCTTGCCTGATGTCCCACAGTGTTGATGGGACTTAAGTTCAGGAACCAGGGTTCAAATCCAGGTCCCCACCTAGCAGTTCCTAAGAACAAACATTCTCCGCTGAGAGCATTCCCTCAAGCTACTCTCTCAGGTGTCTGACTCCCTCTTCCTAACAAATGGAGTCCACTGCCAGGACATTAGGCTCGCAGTGTATGAGTGTGTGTGTGTGTCCTCTGGGGAGGTACAGTTGAATCTCAGTGGCTGGGAGCCACTTACCCCATAGTCTGTCATTTCCAAAAGGGCCAAGGTAGGTCAGAAACCAACACATCCTGGGGGTTTGTCATCACTGTTTTCGGTGTATCCACGTCCCACAGGCCATGCGGATGCAGACGGAGATGGAGCTGCGCATGTTCCGACAGAACGAGTTCATGTACCACAAGATGCGCGAGGCCGCCCTGAACAACCAGCCCATGCAGGTCATGGCTGAACCCAGCAATGAGCCGGCGCCGGCTTTGTTCCACAAGAAGCAATGAGGACCTGCCTGGTGGGAGAGGGGCGCCGTGGCTGGGGAACTGGGGAGACATTCTGGAGGTGGTGGGTTTCTGGGGAGACCCTTGATGAGGAAATCAGCGTAACGCTCAGCCTTGTTGCCGCGGGAATGTCCTACTCTTTTTTCCCAGTGTCATTTCGGTTCAGTTCAATTCAATTTAACCCTATCCCAGACCAGTCCAACTCCTCCTACAAATATTTATTGGGATAAATATTTATAGGATAAAGAAGCTCTAAAGGTAGCTGGAGAGGCAAAATGTAAACAATTAAAGCACAGTGTGATGATAAATGCAATGGCGAACTCTATGGAGGGGGCACAGTGGAGGGCATGTGTCTGGTGTGTGTGTGTGTGTAGTGGTGAGGGTGTCATGGAGGAGATGACATCTGAGCCAAGGGTGGCAGGTACCTGGAGTCTCAGGTGGCCGCTCACCTATCTGTGCAGGTGTCTCTGGAATATTCGGGATTTGCTGACTGGGATGGGTGATGTTCAGTTTCCTCAGGCGAGTGTGGAGTTATGAAGAAGAGACTGTCTTTGGGCCTTTCAGGTCCTACTCAGAGAACTGAAACTTCTTCAGAAGGGCACGTATGCAGAAGGAGGGCTTTGCCCAGACCACTTGAGGCCTCAGTTTAAAGTCTGGGTTCCCAGCATTATTCTGAAACTACTTCTAGAACACAGAGGGGGAGTGTTTCCTTTCCACACTCTCCCTGCCAAGCCCTGTGATTCCCATGACGTGGGGCTACTTGGATAATAGCTGAGATTTTTCTGACCATTGGCCTCCTAGGATTGGAGAAGTCTCTTCAGGGTGAAGTTGAGGGAGAAACTTGGAAACCCACATACCTGATGATCATGGGTCCAGCGGAATTGGCTTTGCGTCTTTTATTTTGTCACGTGTGCCTGGGTGGCCTTTACCAGCTTAGAGTTCATCACTGGCCCCCAGTAAATCTCTATTTTTTAGTAATGAATAACTATGACTTCCCTTGCTTGATTTCTTTCATTGTCCATTCCCTGGGTCCTCTGCTTTCCTTACCAGAAGGAATGTCTAGTCTGGACTCTGCACACCTAGGTGAGGACCTCTCTGGGAGTGTGACCAACTTGCCCTCATCTCCTGGGAGGCTGCTCTGGTTTCCACCCAAGAGTGTGGGTCTTGGGAATCAACCAATCTAGTTGTCCCATTGGCCTGTTATCTTCTGGGATCCCAAACTTCTCACGAATGTTTTGGGGGATCCTGGACAAAAGCCCCCCCATTTGAGAGTGTCACCAAGTCTTCTCTACTCTCTGGGGCCACCCTTGACCCCAGAGCTCTAGCTAACATCTTGAGGTCAGGTGATCCCATCAGGCTCCATATTTGTCATCTGTGCCTAAAGTGTCAGTTCCTCCATCCCCACCCTTTCGTCCTCAGAATGATCCACTGCCTCCCTTGTAACCTGACCAACAGCTCTGCCCATGTGCCAAAAACTTTGTCCAAAAACTCTGCAAAGGTGCCGCCTCTGTGCGGAATACTGCCACCTGGCACCTGGCTCTTCATTGAGGACACCTGCTTCTTCAGAACTTTCACAGGGAGACTGACAGTTCTTCTAAGCTCACGTAAGGATGGCTCCAGCCCTCTGCCAGGGACCTAACTGTGCCAGTTCAAATGGTCTCTCTTCTATCCTCATATGAAACCTTCCCCCAAACCTCTTCCCTTCCTTGTCACTGTCACCTGCCACACCGCTGGTCATTCCCCCACATTCAAGGTCTTCTTTTCCATCCCCTCTTCCTCAGATTTGGTGTCTTCGAAGTCCACTTTCACAGACCATCTAAACACTTGTTTTACAGATTCTTCATTTACTCAATTCCAGGTGTCTTTCCACTTCCCCCATTAAAACCCTCTCTTAGTTACACCCTGGACACTGTCATCCCCCATAATTCCTCCATTTTTTGGTCGCCCTCTGTGGCATGCGGGATCCTAGCTCCCCGACCGGGGATCGAACCTGTGCCCCCGTGCAGTGGAAGGGCAGAGTCTTAACTGCCGGACCGCCAGAGAATTCCCAAGTTCTTCATTTTTGATGTCTGATTCTCTGGTCATTGCTTCCCCTCTGTTCACTTCTCTTTTTCCTCCACCCCTGATTGCTAGATGGCATCGTATTTTCTCCAGTGTGTCCCCCCCTCCTCCTGTCTTCACATCCTTCCAGATAACCAGGGCGTCAGCATCTTTTTCTTTTTGCCCATCCCCCCTTCCTACTCGGCAGAGTCCAGGCCTGGATGAATTCAGCTGTCTTGTTGTTCCTCTGTTGCACCTGGAGGTCTGAGCACAGCCAGGAAAATGTACCTCTCAGCTCGGGCGCATCCACGGCCTCTTCTCCAACCTTAGCTGGCCTTGGGGTGCAGCCCAGGCGTGCTCCCTGTGCTTCTCCCTTTGCCCAGTGGTTATTTCAGGTCCTCACTCCTGTCCTCGAGCGAGTCCTCTGCTTTCAGCAGAACCTCATCTCCTGCTTCACCCAGAGGCCAGGAGATGGGGTTCCTCAATTTCCTCTTCCCGCGTTCACACGTGTTGTGTCTGTGCTCATCCTTCCCGCTTCCGTCTCACACCAGTGGAATGAGAGCCCCTCTCCTCCAAAGCCAAACGCTCCACCTGTGCTTTGGACCCCATCCCCTCCTAGGTCCTTGGGGCCTTGCTTCCCGTTTATTCCTTCTCACCCTGGATTCTTCACATTTCTCTGTCTACTGGCTTCTTCAAAGCAGTTAATAGATGTGCTGGGGAAACTCTGATCATAATCTTCAAGGCTGAGTTTTTTTGTTTGTTTTTTTTTTTTGCGGTACGCGGGCGTCTCACTGTTGTGGCCTCTCCTGTGGAGGAGCACAGGCTCCGGACGCACAGGCTCAGCGGCCATGGCTCACGGGCCCAGCCGCTCCGCGGCATGTGGGATCCTCCCGGACCGGGGCACGAACCCGCGTCCCCTGCATTGGCAGGCGGACTCCCAGCCACTGCGCCACCAGGGAAGCCCAAGGCTGAGTATTTTTAAAAAAGGCTTTGTCTCCCACAGTTATTATCTGCCTTCCTTTACTTTCCATTTCTTCCTGAACCCACTGCAGCCTGGCTTCCTGAGTCCATGAATGTGGCCCTTCCCATGGTTCACTCTTGGGGGGACTTTTCAGCCCTCGTGTGATTTGGCTTCTCTGCCTCAGTTGGCATCACAGCCCATGATTTCCGGGCACCACATCCTTTGCGATGATCCTCTAATGAGGTTTCTCCCCTGGCCCCGTTTCTCTCCTGCCCCTGGCATTTCCTGGAGCTGGTTTTGTTCATTCGGGTCACTCTCAGTTTGTCCTCATCTCTCTCTGCACACCCTCCCCCGTGAGCTCAGCCAGGCCCTTCGTTTAATCACTGCCGTGAGGCTGATGTCCTTAAATCTGTATCCCTCGACCTTGGTCCGCATACCCTCAGCCCCGCATACCCTCTTGAACATTCTGCAGGCCCATCAAACTTGGCGTGTCCAAAAGGAAGCTCTTTCTCTTTCCCTTCTCTCCACCCCGACACCTGTTCCTGCTCAGCGCTGCCCTCCTTCCACCCCTGAGGAGAACATCTGACTTCTAGTCACTTCCTGAGTATCTACCGCATTGGAGACGTTAGTCAGGTCCCTTCAGTCACGGGTCCCCGGGTGGCCCATGTTCTTCTGTGCCTCTCTGAGTTTTGAAACATTCTCTCTAAAATACCCGAAACCTGCCAACTCGTATTCATCGTTCAACACCCACTTTGGAAATCACCCCTTCTGTGAAGTCTTCCCTGAAAGCCTCAGAGTCAGCTGGCTGCCTGTCGGAGTCTGTCCTATTATCCTTGAGTCTCCCATCATCACACTCCCCTCATGGCCCTGTAATTGCCTTTTCACTTGTCTGCCTCCAGCGTCAGATCGTGAGGCTCTGGAGGGCGGGAGCTTCGTTCCTTTATTCATCTTTCTATCCCCAGAACCTAGCACAGGTCCTGGGACCTAGTAGGTGGTCAGTTAATGTGTATTGAATGAATGAATGAATAAGTGAATGAATTTGCTTAGATCAGAGCAGAAGAGACATGAAACTGTGTATCTCGAGTTTTTATGTTATTGCAGTCCACAGAGGCCATTAAATTTTCTGTATTTCCAAGCAAATGAGTGTGGCTTCTTTCCTTCTGACAGTCTATTCATAGAACCCTCTGTCATGATGGAAATGTGTTCTATCTGTGGCCAATAGAGTAGCCACTAGCATCATGTGACAATGGAGAACTTGAAATGTTTCTAATATGAATGAAAAACTGAACTTTTAATTATTTCATTTCAATTATAATAGGTAATGTGGTTAGTGGTTACTGTATTAGTGCAGTTTTAGAGAATACTTCAGTGTAGTTCTCAAGATTATGGACACTGACACAAATTAAGTTCATATCAGCTCTCCTGATATTAGCTAGATGACCTTGGACTGGTTATCTCATCCATGCCTCAGTTTCCTTATTTCTGCTTATCACATAGTGTTGCTATAAGAATTACATTTTTGGGCTTCCCTGGTGTTAGAGTGGTTAAGAATCCACCTGCCAGTTCAGGCAACACGGGTTTAAGCCCTTGTCCAGGAAGATCCCACATGCCGTGGAGCAACTAAGCCCGTGTGCCACAGCTACTGAGCCTGTGCTCTAGAGCCCACGAGCCACAACTACTGAGCTCACGTGCCACAACTACTGAAGCCTGCGCGCCTAGAGCCTGTGCTCTGCAACAAGAGAAGCCACTGCAGTGAGAAGCCCAGGCACCACAATGAAGAGCAGCCCCTGCTCACTGCAACTAGAGAAAGCCCACACGCAGCAACAAAAACCCAACGCAGCCAACAATAAAAAATAAATTAATTAATTTTTAATAAAGAATTACGTTTTTAAAATGTAAGGCTCTTAGAACAGTGCCTGGCCCATCGTAAGTGATCCATGAGCATTCCAACCATGCTTCTATCAGGGTGTCCCTTCTCCTACTAAGAAAGTGGAGGTGAAGGGTAGAGACAAGCAGTGGTATGCTGGACCAGCTCGAGACAGCCAACCGCATACACTTCTTCCCACCTCTGCATCTATCAGCATCATGTTGATAGCCCGCCATTAGCCACAGTGGGAATATTTACATCATGGTAATCGGTTTAACTCTAGAAGAACACATTAATTTGTAGTGTTGTCAATCTATAAATATGGGGTTTGCTACATAACTGTAGCAGAACAGATACTTAGAAAGACCATTAAAGAAATCTTTACTTCAGCTGGGGTGAGCTCTGCATTCTGTAACCTCTATCCCGCAGGGCCTCACAAACAAGTCTAAGACTCTGATTACTACCCCTCCGACTAACCCACGTGTTCACTGCCTCACCAGTGTATTGACAGACATGTGTATTAAAGGCCAGATATAACCACTGCTTGGGAAGATTGCTCAGGGCTTACTTCTCAAGGATGCAGAAGGGAATCTGTATGGAGGCCCTTGGGGAAGAATCTGTTTCTTGTCTTTTCCAGATTCTAAAAGCTTCTTCTAGAATGCCCACACTCCTTGGTTTGTGGCCCCCAGTCAACAACACACCACTCCTTCTCTGACCCTCCTGCCTTCCTATTTACTGACAAGAATACTTGTGGTTCCACTGGGTCCACTGGGATAATCCAGGATAATCTTCCCTTTTCAAGGTCTTCGCCTTAATCACATCCGCAAAATCCCTTTTGCCACGTGTCACTGGTCTGGGGGTAGCATGGGGACATCTTCAGAGGCCATCATTCTGCCTAGCACAGCAGTCTTGTCATCAAGCCCTCAGACCAGTCATGCAGACACAGCAGCAAACCTCTGAGCAGAAGGCTTGGGACTCGCATCCTGATCTCCAGGCACCAGGTGAATGAACCTTCCTTCCCATCCATCACATTGACAGCCATGTCCAACTTACCTGCTTTCCCTTCCTCATTCACCCAGCTTGAACCTATGATGGTGCAGCATTTCCCGACCCACAATGGTTTGCTGGTAAACATTCAGCAACTAAGTTAAGAAGAACCCTGATTGGTAATGTTCGCTGATTTTTCTCAGTGTAACTATTCTCACCATGGCCAGTGCCAAGCTCCCAAGCTGTATGTTGAGTCAGGAGCTGGTCCTAGCTGCCTCCAGTACCCCATGCGACCCATGCCAGGCAGTCGGCCCCTTGCTGGGTCCCTTCTGAACTGGAGAAGGAGTCCCTGCCCTTCTCTGGGAATAAAACCTCTCGGTCTGTGACCCTAGAGATGCTGGTAGTCAGACTCACTGCTGCCTGGAAAGTTCTGGGAGAACACAGCTGGCATCGAGGGAGAAAAAGGAGTTGACAGGGAGAGAGAGAAGTATTGATGACGTTCTTGTAAGGCTTTGGATCCACTCCTGCTTGACAGTTACATGAGTCAGTGAACTACCCCGTCCCACCTTTAATTTTGGCCTAAGCCAGTTTATGTGGGTTTCTTTTTCTTTTTTAAATTTTAATTAATTTATTTATTGGCTGCGTTGGGTCTTCACTGCTGCGCGCAGGCTTTCTCTACTTGCGGCGAGAGGGAGCTACTCTTCGTTGCGGTGTGCGGGCTTCTCATTGTGGTGGCTTCTCTTGTTGCGGAGCTCGGCCTCTAGGTGCACGGGCTTCAGTAGTTGTGGCACGCGGGCTCAGTAGTTGTGGCTCACAGGCTTTAGAGCGCAGGCTTACTAGTTGTGGCTCACGGGCTTAGTTGCTCTGCGGCATGTGGGATCTTCCCGGACCAGGGCTTGAACCTGTGTCTCCTGCCTTGGCAGGCGGATTCTTAACCACGGCGCCACCAGGGAAGTCCTGAGTGGGCTCCTTTGATTCGCAGCTAAAGGAATTCCCATTGTGCTAGTTTGTCTCCATCTTCCCTACGTTCCTTCTCCACCCTTCTCTGCCCGGCTCTGCGCCCAGGAGGGCTGACTTCTGCTTTCTTGTTCAGCCAGTGGGAGGCACTGGCAGGAGATGGGATGGCAGAAGGAGAGAGAGGTGGGTGTTATTCCCCACCATGTTCCCTCTTCCCTGGCCCCTCCCTGCCTAACCAGCGCCTGTTGGGTGGTTCTCGAAGGGTCCCAGCTCTCACTGAGCTCCAGTAATGCTGTCCTCCAGGTTGCCGCTTCAGGCGCATGGGTGGTAATGGTTTTCTGTGGTTGCGGGTCCCTGGGTGCCTCACCTACCCCGTAAGCTCCCCTTATTCAAACCACACCTTTGTATCTGGTGCTTTCATTAAATTCTCATCAAGAAAACCCTTTTGAGTGAGGCTTATTTCCTGCTGATACATCCCTGACATGTATCTTTCTTTTCTAAAAAAATTCAAGTATAGTCGATGTAAAATATTATATAAGTACAGGTGTACAATATAGGGATTCACTAGATAGGGAGTAAGTTTTAAAAGTTATACTCCATTTATAGTAATTGCAAAATTCTGACTGTATTCTCCATGTTGTGCAGTATATCCTATTTTATACATAATAGTTTGTACCTTTGACTTCCCCACTTCTATATTGTCCCTCCCCTCTGCCTCATCCCCACTGGTAATCACGAGTTTGTTCTCTCTGTGAGTCTGCTTCTTTTCTGTTACACTCACTAGCTTGTTGTGTTTTGTAGATTCCACATAGAAGTGATGTCATACAGCATTTCCCTGACATATATCTTTCCAATTTACTTCTCACACCTAGTCACTAGATCCCATTGACTCTAATTCCTAAATGTTCGTGAACCTTTCCACTCTGCTCCATCCTCACAGGCACTGCCTTGGTTCAGGTCCCCAACATCTCTTGCCTGGACCATCGCCGCTGTCTCTTCATGGTCTGTCTGTATTCAGCCGTGGCCCTCTCTTTGATCCTCGACACCATGGCCAGAATGATTTTTCTACAGTGCCTTTAGTATCATGTTCCTCTTGCAGCTGAAAACCCTTCAATGATTCCCTACGGTCTCCAGGGTCAAGTCTAAACTCCTTACGAGAACATTCATGACAGAGACTCTGTGTCCTTCTCAGCCTCATCTCTTGCCAAGCCGCCATTTATACCACACCCCCCTGCCAAGCAAACACACTCAGATGCTTTGAGAGTCGGCTGAAACGTCACTTCCGCTGAGACGTTTTCTGAGGCAGACAGGCTCTGGTGATTGTACACGTCAGCATCACGGCACGGATCATACTGTCGCCGTGTGGATTATGGGTTGGTCTCCCCGCTAGACATCACGTCTCCCAGGAATTACTGTCTCCTCAGAGCTTAGCATTGGCCAGCCCTGATCTGGCTGAATGAGTCTAGGTTGTAGAGAAGATACATGTAATTCCACATCTCTGTGTTTTACTGGTAAGAAATACTAGAAAATCATAGGATGGTCAAGATGCCTCTAGTATATGTAGAAAAAATGGTCTGAATATTGAGTATGAGCTGTTATATTCAACCCCCCAACCCCCCCCCACAAAAAAAAATCACTTTCTTTATTCTAATGACAATCAGTTGAAACAACAACAACAGAAATGTCTACTTTTGTGTGGATATAGACACCAAAAGTGACTCTTTACAAGTCAATCCACTGTCACAGGGGAAGAGCAGTCTCTGGTAGTGGGATGCCCACAGGACAGGCGGAGGGAAGAGGGAGGGGTCAGAAGAGGCTAGGGGTCCAATTAAAAATAGCTGATACCATCAACAGCCGTTTATTCAATTTATTTAAAGCAGGCTTCGGGCCCAGATTTCTCTAGGCACCTGTACGAAATCCAAATTCAGCATTTAAAATGAATTCTCCTTTTCAGGCAAAAACATACAAACAACACCCTCCTAAATCCAGAGCTGTTCCCAGTTAGGAGGAGACTTTGGGAAGTTTGTCAGATCCCTAGAGGCTTTGCTGAGGAGAAGACCTTATTTCTACTACTTTCTGCCTCCTGTGTCTTAAGAGTCAAAGAATGTCAGGTGCACCATTTATCAGCTGGGTGGTCCTAAGCAAACCTTGTTTCCTCTCTGTGCTTCATCTGCTCACAGAGGTTAATTTCTCTGGGCAGTAACAGAGCTTCTGCTACTAAAAGTCTAAATGTCAAACCCAACTGCAGTTCCCTAGGAATCCAAGTGGCAATGATGACATGTTTTATTTGCATGGTACTGGCATCATTTCATGGGATCCTTACAAAAGCTATGAGAGAAGGTGTTGTATTGCCCATTTTACAGATGAGAAAACTGAGGTCCAAAATCATGGATTAGTTAACTAGAACCGTGCCTTAAAGCCCACTATTTTTACTTGAAATCATCTGCTTTTTAAAAAGTCATTGCTCATTTTAAAAAAGTAGTTCCACAAAATTAGTTCCTTGTAAAAGGTTCAAACAATAAAAATAATGCAAAAAGCTCTCTTGACCTCCCACCCAATTCCTGTTCCTGCCACAGAAGTCATGGCAATTATCTGGTGTTCCAGCCATCCATGGTCATAGACATATCTGTATATCTATATAAATAGATAATTTTGTTTCATATTTTAATAAAATTTACATGATATTGTACTGTTGATATTGTTCTGAAACTTACTTTTTTTTTTTTTTTAATGCTCGGTCTTAGAGATAGTCCTATAACAGTACATATAGATCTACTCGTCCATTTAATCTACCAAAGGTTATTTCAGAGTGTGGCCGTAGCACAGTTTATCTAATCCTTTTTTTACTGGTGGACATTTGTTTCCAGTTTGGGGCTGCTGCATTTTTTATATGCTTCTTTGTGCATGTGTTTAAACACAACTCTAGGGCGATATACAACAGTGGCATTGCTAGGTTCTAGGAAATTCGCATTGAAAATATTAACGGATGCTGCTAAGTGGTGCTCCAAATGGGCTGTACCAGTTTACGTCTCCACCAACTGATGGGAGAGCCATTCATCACATCCTTGCAAACACTGGATGTGGTCAATCTTTTTACGTTTTACTAGTTTGATGTGTAAAATGATATCTCATCTTACATCCCTCCTCTGTGATTAACAGTGAGACTAAGGATATTTCATATTGTGAATTCCCTGTATATGTCCTCAACCCACTTTTCCATTGACTTGTTGGTCTTATTGAGTTGGGGGAGGTTTTTATATTCTGTCTATTAACCTCTGTTATGTGAGCCACAAATATATTCTCCCACATTATTGCTTCTTTTTGGAAACTGTGTTTACAGTGTCTTTCTTTCATATCAAATTTAAAATTTGTAAGGTGGTAAAATGAATTAATCCTTCCCTTCATGGATGTTGCACCTTGTTTAAGATGGTCTTCTATACTTCAAGTTATTTATCTATCATCATATCTATTTCTAATATTTCATATTGATTCATTTAGCTCTTTAGTTCATCTGGAATTTATTTTGTGAATGGCATATTGTAGTCTCCTATTAGTTGTATTTTCCTCTGTATCTTCCAACTCTGAGTTCTTACTGAAGCTCTGAAGCACTTTCCTTAAGTCTGCCCTAGTTCCTGAAATAATTGTCTCCCATTTTTTCCCCCAAGGTCCTGCTCCATATGGAAGAAGGAGAGCTAACATATGGAGAAAACGATAGAGCAAGGAAGGAAGAACTTCATCCAATAGACTGGTGCAGAGAAAAAGCCAGAGAGAGGGAAAGATTACTTTCAGCTGTGCAGTTTAGGAAGCCTTCTTGGAGGAGGTGGCACTTAAATTATGAGAGGAATGAGAGGTTGTTTAACTCGATTGCAGTGTATATTATAGGAAGGGTGTAAAGCTAGATAAGGTGGGACAGGACATAATGGAGCAAAGTTCGGCAACCTATGGTCCATGAGTCAGATCAAGCTGCCACAGTGTGCAGGAATCTTAGTTCCCTGACCAGGGATTGAACCCGCACCCCCTGCAGTGAAAGCGTGGAGTCTTAACCACTGGACCCCCAGGGAAGTCCCCACCTGTTTCTATATGGTGTGCGAGCTAAGAATGGTTTTCCATGTTTAAATGGTTGAAAAAAATCAAAAGAAGAACAATATTTTATAACATAGGCAAATGATGTGAAATTTAAATTTCAGTGTTCATAAATAAAGTTTCATGGGAACACAGGCATGCCCACCTGTTTGGGTATTGTCTGTGGCTGCTTCAGTGCTACAACAGCAGAATTAGGGAGATGTGGCAGAGGCTGGGTGGTCCACAAAACTGAAAATATTTTCTTTCTGGCTTTTTACAGAAGAAGTTTACTGATCCCTGTTACGGAGCCTTGAATGCGGGTTGAGGAGTTTGACTCTTATGTGTAGGGCAATGCATTATGATCAGTGCTGTTTTGAGGGAAGATGACAATTTGTGGGGTGGCGATTTGCAGGTGAGAGAGAAGCAGGGAGATGACATAGTGGCCTGTGAAACAATGCAAGTAACGAGTAACGGGGTTTCAACCCCAAAAGAGGGAAGGTGGGAAAGGTGATAGATTCATTCATTCACTAAAGCATCTTTGTTGAGAGCTTTCTGTGGTCTGGGCACCGTTCTGAGAGCTGAAAGATATAAGGTAGAGATGCTCGAGCTTGGTAGCTCTTTGGGTATGGGAAATGAGCCCTGTGTTCATTTGCTAAGGATGCTGTAACCAAGTACTACCGACTGGGCAGCTCAAACAACAGACATTTATTATCTCAGAGTTTTGGAGGCCAGAAGTGTAAGATCAAGGTGACCAAAGCTACGCTCCTTCTGCAAGAGGTAGGGAAGGATCTGGTCCAGGTCTCTCTCCTAGCTTCTGCTAATTCCTCGGCTTGTGGCTGCATAACTCGTCTCCACATGGCAGACTCCCTGTGGGCGTATGTGTTCAAAAATTTCTCCTTTTTATAAGGACACCAGCCATATTGGATTAGGGACCCACCCTACTCCAGTATGAGCTCTTTTTAACTTAACTGATTACATCTGCAACGACTATGTCTGAATAAGGTCACAGTCTGAGGTAGTGAGGGCTAGGACTTCGACATGTGAGTTTTGGAGAGATGCAACTCAACCCATCACAGCTACCAGAGCCTGGTACAAGGTGCCGTTTGGAGAAATCCCTCTTCTCCCATATTCTGCTTCTGCCCGCAGCATGGAGGGAATTTCTACCTGAGATTCCTCTGTCTGCTTCTGGAAGCTTCTCACTCAGCCCTCCTCTAGGAGGGAGAATTGTCCCTGGGTGGGCCAGTGCCCGATCTTTTTGTTCATGTCCCCTGGTGTGTGGGGCTGCTGTGAGCATAGCCTCCCTTCGCCTGCCCAGTGTTTCTGCTGTCTCTGTCCCCATGGGGATGACCCAGCACACAGCCCCTCTCGTTCCAGCTCCTTGCCATGTGGCTGACTGGGACAGCTCATTCCAGGGCTGCTCTACAGATCCAGCCACATCATGTGTCCCTTACAGGGTCACCTGAGCGGGCAGCCTGGGGTCTGCTTTCAGGCTGAGAATCAGACCTGACTCTGTAGGATGGAATGTGCAGATGATCAAGATTTACAAAAATAGAGGTGATCGGCGTTCAATAACCACATCAATGAAAAGAGGAAAACACACTTTTTAAAAACAAAGTTCACTTTATTACATTAATTGTATATACTAAAAGGATGTGAAATGCAGCCTTGTCTAAATTTTCTTGCTGATTCTCTTGAAGACGATGTCCCCCAGTGTCATGGTCTGAAAGCCAGAAAAGACATCATGAAACACTCATCTGATTGTAAATGATAGTTAAGCTCCCAGTGTGCTAACATATGTAGTAATTCAAAGACTCCTCTGTTTTCTATAGGACCGGAGGAAGGGTTGACAATCTTTTCTAAAATCCCATTGGTCACTTTACTTCCTCACGTGCAGAGTTGTCCTGCCTTTTACTGAATTCCTTTCTACATCAATGACTGTTACAGCAAGACCATCCAAACCAGTCCAATCTGATCCAATTTCTCAAAGTTTCATTGAGCACCTACTACGGACCAAACATGTGTTGAGCACTGAGGACAAGTGTATGGGGAAACACCTGGGCATCCAGCCTGGGACTTAGTAGGTAGTGCATAATTTCCCTCCCAAAGCTGTGGAGCCTATAAAAACATTAGATTCATTGGATCCGTAAGTGTTTGAGTTTTTGAGGGTTGCTCCTTTCTCCCCCAGCCCTTCCCTCCTGCTGATTCTCTCGAACAAGACTATGGCAATGATGTGGGGTGATGTCATCAGGGTGAAAAGGCAGCCCTTTAGTTTCAACAGCAATGAAATGGAACGGAAAGATCTAGGTATGAACCCTAGTTCTACAACTCATTAGCTGGATGACCTTGGACAGGTCAACCTGTCTATTAAGTCCCCCATCCTGCCTCCCTCACAGGACATGAGAGGAATAGGGGCAATGGATCATATCAAAGCCATTGGCCAGGACTGAGTCCAGGACAGCTTATCTACCACTGCCCTGCAGGTGCCTCTCTCTGCTGTGAATGTGCTGGGGACCGCAAATTCATGGTTGACCCTCACTCTCTCCCTCGTTGAGGGATTTCTCCCCTTGAGCAGTGTTCTGCCTCTGTTACTTCCCAAAATACAACCTGGGGGCAAGGAAGAGCCGGGGGGACACTGTACTATAACTGCAGGAGAAACACTGTACTATTCACTCCCATATGGGGGAGAGGACGTGGCCGACAGCCAGACACCAAGGGTGAAGTGGCACACGCAAACCGGAGTGTCAGGTCCATAAGCTGCCATGAAATTGCCGAGAATACGATTCTCCTTATAAATGCCCAAAGGGCAAAGGCATTTACTGAGTTCCCTGGGCTTGCAAGGCAGATGGAGGCCTCTGTGTTCATTGGTTAGTGACGCAGAAGGGAAGGGTTATGGCTAACAATTACCGCAACGTCATAAAATAGAAAAAGCAATGAAACAGCCCAACTTTCTGCCAAACCGAGCCTTCCTTGAGCGTGGGTGCTGCGTCCATGGGAAGGTTGCTCCATGAATCAGAGGACCACAGGTGGGAATGAATGGATTTCTGTCCTCCAGCCCGTGAGCGAGACTTGTGTCCACATCCCAGCAGAGTCTAAGAAGTGTGACCTGTGCTGGTGGCTTTGCACGACCCTGTGTCTCCTACCAAGATCCTCTCCTATCCCATCCTATTTGGGTGTTGGGGGAGGAAGGGGAGAGGAGGCAGGGGATGGCAGTGAGGAAGGAAGGAAGTGGGGGAGGTAGGAGTGGTCGACCCTGACCAGGAAAGTGGTGGTGGAAGGACAGCCTGAAGGAACTGGGAGAGGCAGGGAAGCACCAGCTGGAGCCAACACCAGCACATGGGGGGCTTTGATGAATTAGAAAAGTGTGCCCCTTCCTTAAGACACCATACTTCTCTACTGGAAAACTGCCCTAACACACTGCACTGGTTTTATTAGAACAAGATGACTTACTAGCATGCATTGCAAGCCAGTAAGAAATGTACAAAGCTCCCCCGTCTCCAATAGGAGCTGGCTTCTCCTAGGGTGGTGCAGTGTACCGCCGTGGACTGCTGCCTTGTGAGACAGATCCAGCTCAGGGGAACCTTAGCTCTGCCATTTCCTGGCGGTATGATTGCCTCAGTTTCCCCATTAAGAAAGTTCAGTGTTGGTGGGAAGATTCGAGATAATGTGTGAAAGCTTCCTGGGCGCAGTGGGTGCTCAGTAAGTGGTAGCAGAGATGGACCCCTGGCCCCAAGCACGAGGAGCCACAAGTCAGAGCGTCAACTTACGCTGATGGCTGTGTCACCGTTGAATTCAGTCACGGACTTGATGCCTTTGAGAGTTGTCACCAGTTTATTCTCACCTTCCAGCTGAACCACCGCCTGCATGGAACAAAAGGAACAGCCTGGGAGGAAAGTCTGCGAGGGAGTAAACCTCTCGCTCATGAGGTTGGCTCCCCTGCATAGGTCTCTGCTTGCAGCAACCAAACCCTGTTCTCTGGCTCTGAACGGAAGTGAGGTGCGTGTAAGAACTGAAGAAAACGGCAGGGCTTCTTTTGCCAGACTTTTCATCTATGGGATGTGATCTAGGAGTCAGCATAAGACCCCTAAGCTGTCTCAAATCAAACACAAATAAAATTGATTCAAGTCGCGATTCTCCAAGCCAATGGAGGGAGGGAGTAGCAAAATTCAAAATCCTGGCCAGCTGGAAGAACACATATTTTTGCTTTGTATTATTTTATATTATTCCTTCTAACACCTTTATCTTTCCTCCTGCGGACTCCTTTTCATGCATCCAGGAAGAGGTAACAGAAACCCAGCACGGAGCAGAAGACACTGGCCAACGTTAAAATTTGCCTCCAAAACGGACAATTGTAAAAGGCCTGTGGTAAAACCCATGACAGCCTGCCCCTTACCGCGGGCCGTATAAGAGAATTTCCCTCCTAAAATGTATCGCACATATCCTGACCTGTAATGTTATATCTAGAGAAGCAGAAATCAAGAGCCAGCAGAAGAGGTAAAAAAAAAGACCAACAGTTGTGCGGAGACAGATGCGCAAAGTTGTCTGGGGTCAGGGGATGTTGGGGGAGAGGAGTGAAGATGGCCATTCAGTGGTACTGGTGGTGCTGGCGTGTGTGGCGTTTCGGACGGAGGAACAGAGGCCCTTTGTGGGGGGCGCCCCCCTGCCTGGATGTCCCTGCCACCGCCGGCCCACCATCACACATCCCACACCCAGCTCTCATCGCACACGTCAGCCACAGCCCAGCGGAGGTGACACCGCCCCGCCCGCTGCCTTTGTTCTGGGAAGGGTGACTGTGCCCATTTCACAGAGGAGGTAGCGAAGTCTAGGGGCTCATTGACCAACCCACAAGGCTTGGTCTGAAGGCCTGCTTTGGTTCTTTGGTGTCACAGGCACCTCCTTCAGGAAGTCTCTCCCCACGACCACCAGCTCTAGGCTGAGCAAAGCCATTTCCTTTGGCTCACGGATGACCTCAGGGCTCTGTTAGGGGTTTTGCACAGACTGCCACTTGCCCGTTGCTGGGCCTGGGAGATTCTGAGTCTAAGACTCCCGCTCTGGGCCTGGTTCCCCATACCCTCTATATGGGAGAGCTCGGACCCTTGGGCCAGAACTCCTCCAGAGGGTCGCAGGAAACTGGCAGCTTCCCTAAGAGCTTCTTCCTTAAGAGCTGTCTTTGTCTCTCTGCCTCTCACCCCGGCAGTGGGTTCGGAGATAGGGTATCAGCAGTGGGAATTGTGAGGTGGGAGCCTTGAGGGAGGAAGCCTGGGACCAGGCTCCAGGGAAAGTCCTGGAAGCAGAGGGTGGCTCGAGGGGGCATCTCCTACCTTGACCTTCTCCCCAGTCAGGAATTCCATCTCACACTCCTCCCCCAAGGTGAACTCGTTCTGGATCACTTTGGAGCCGGTGATGATGGTGAACTTGAAGTGGTTTCCGTTATGCACGACTTCTGACACCCCCTTGATGTCCTTCCCCTTCTGGATGAGTTCATCAGGCATACCTGGTGGAAAGCACTGGAAGTTCAGAGGTGGGCAGAGGTGGGAGCTGCAAGGTCACAAGAGAAACCCCGTGATGTGGAGGGGGAGGGGAGATGCCGTGTTTTCCCGGAGGCCCCAGCACTTTCTGGAGTCCTGTGAGCAGTGTGGGTTTTGACCTCTGAAAGGGAAGGTCAGTGGCCTGACCTGGCCTGATCTCATGCACCTACTATCTTGCCAGTTGGTTTATAAAAAAAACACACCCCTCTACCCAGGGGAAGCTTTTCTCGGCCGAGCACCTGCTTCTTACTTGCTCTCCCTCTTCGCTCCTCCTACTTTAAAGCCTTCAGACTTTGCTCTTTTGAGTGTAAAGGATTTTGTCCTCCACATTCAGGGGACCATCCAGCTTGTCTCCCAAGCCAGGTCCCCCCCGAGAGTGGAAGGGGAGCTCTGAATAATTATGCCAGAATGGCAGGCACACACCCAGACTGTGCCTGGTAAACCTATGTCCCCCTATCCTTACCTCCACCTCTGCCACTGAGGCTCCTGAGGAAGACGGACAAGGTGTCCCTTGCCCGGGGACAGAGCTTTACGAATTTCAGAGCATGTCTATGTTCTTACATGAATTGAGCTTCATGAAAACCAGGTGCATTGACAGCGGTGGGGAGGGTCCTGTTGCCCAAGTGAGGGATGCAGGACACAGAGAGGTGTTACGACGTGCCCTACAGGAGAAGGTCCTAGCTCTCAGCTTCCCCGAATCTCCTCCTCTCTTTGCCTCTGCTGTCTTCCCCACCCTCTCCTCTCAGCATCCTTCCTTGTCCCCCCGCCCCTTTGCTCCCTCCCCCTGGAGGACACTCCCCTCCCCCAGCCCCACAGGGGATACCTGCTCATCTCCCAAGGCTCGCCTTCGCTCCTCCCAAGGCTTCCCTTGATGTCCTCCCAGGACCACCACATCCTCCTGTAAGTGACCCGGTGGGGTGGGGCGAAGGGATTTTAAATGTGTCTCCGGGAACTAGAGCCGGCTTCAAATCCCAGCTCAGTTTGGGATTACTCCCTGTGTGACCCCGGTTGGGATTACTTCACCTTTCAAGGCCTCAACTGCCTCAATTATAAAATGGGAAAAATAATAGTATCCAACTCAGAGTCTTCTGGTGAGGCATTCATGGGATGTTGCCTGTTCAGGGCTTAGCATGGGCCTGATGCTGGGTCAGCACTCAGGACACGTTAGCGCATGCTTGATTGCATTTATTTCTTCTCTTTTCCTCTAAATTGTGACCTTGGAAACGTGGCTCATTGTAATCTGTCTCCGTGGCATCTGCCCAGCACAGCACTCATCTCAGCGTGCGGTTGGCCTTGAATCAAAGTTTGTTAGAAGAATGAATAAATGGGGCTTCCCTGGTGGCGTAGCGGTTAAGAATCTGCCTGCCAGTGCAGGGGACACGGGTTCGAGCCCTGGTCTGGGAGGATCCCACATGCTGCAGAGCAACTAGGCCCGTGAGCCACAACTACTGAGCCTGAGCATCTGGAGCCTGTGCTCCGCAACGGGAGAGGCCGCGACAGTGAGAGGCCCACACACTGCGATGAAGAGTGGCCCCCGCTTGCCGCAACTGGAGAAAACCCTCGCACAGAAACGAAGACCCAACACAGCCATAAATAAATAAATAAATATTTTTAAAAAAGAATGAATAAATGAATGAACGAGTGAATGAACAGGGTCACGCAATGAGGTACCAGTAGAGGCGGCTTCAATCCAGATCAGACCCTAGTTCAGTGCTATTTCCACTTGCCTAAGGCGTGGCCTTGTGCAGGGAGGACTAGCATGCGCTTCCAAAGTAACAGAGCAGGACCCTTGGTCTGTGTAAATCTTGCACCGCTCCTCGCATCCAGACCTCAGGACCCCAAACGGCCACCACGTGTAGGACCAGACCGTCATGGCCATGGCCCCCAGCCGTGGCCCAGCACTCACCGACTGCCTTCATGAAGGTCTCAAAGTTTTCCTGGCTCTGCACTTGGTACTTGCCGGAGAAGTTCATGGTGGCGACGAAGCTCCCTTCACAGCTGAGTCAACAGCTCTGCTGGCAGGGCTGCCAGCGTGGGCTGATTTATAGGGGGCTCCTTCCCCTTCAAATGTAGGTCATAGGTCAGCCGCTGTCCACTCCTTTATGGCCAGGTTCAAACATTAACTCCTGAGAGCAATGGTCAACGATTAAAAAAAACCAGGTTGGGCGCAGCAGTGATTTGCTCCAATTCAGCAAACGTTGATGAGAGCCAATCGGGTGCAAAGCCCTATGGCTCTGCAGACTTTAAGGTGCTGCTATCCCATGAAATGTGTGTGTGCGTGTACGCGTATGCATACATACCTGCACACGCATATATGTGTGTGTGTGTGCATGTGTATGTATACGTATATACGTGGAGATGTGTATGTGTACGTGTGGGTCTAGATTTAGACACTCAGAAAAATACCAAAGAATCCCTTTAATCTCAAAACCTCACCTTAGTTACCTTATGATCTCTTCTCATCTTTATCATCACACTAAGTTAATTTTTACCAAGTTGTCATCAGTCCCTAGAGCTGCTTTGTATTCTGGGAATTCCTCACAGGCTCCTCCACAGTCCAAATCAATCTCCTTTTGGCGACTTTCCACTAACCACTTTGGCAGGGGTTAAGAATCCACCTGCCAATGCAGGGGATACGGGTTCGAGCCCTGGTCCGGGAAGATCCCATATGTCGCGGAGCAACTAAACCCGGGTGCCACAACTACTGAGCCTGTGCTCTAGGGCCCGTGAGCCACAACTACTGAGCCTGCGAGCCACAACTACTGAAGTCTGCGTGTCTAGAGCCTGTGTTCCGATACAAGAGAAGCCACTGCAATGAGAAGCCCGCTCGCTGCAACTAGAGAAAGCCTGTGTGCAGCAAGGAAGACCCAACACAGCCAAAAAAAAAATCTCCTTTTGGAAGTGTGAAAGGGTACCTTTACACCAGGTGTGTGGAGATTGAGATGCATTTAATTAGGCAGGGACAAGATAGGGGAAGGAAGAAGGTAGGACCTGTTGGACCCCCTGAAACTGTCAGGGTGCTCATGCCTCTATGTTGGCTTTCACAGGGCTCCCCCTGCCCTTCCGTCCTTCTCCCCCTGGTAGCCTCCTCTATGAATCCTCTGGGCTCAGAGAACACTTTGCAAGTACCTATATTGTCATTCCTACTGGGATTATTTCTCTCTGCCTTTTTTTTCCACTGTACTTCTTCCTTGGTATTCCCAATACTGGCACGTAGTAGACGTCCAATTAATGATGAGTCAGCAAATAAAAACATCAGCAGATAATGAGTCCACGGTGTTTCTCGTTAAACAAAAACGAGAGATACAGAGTAGTCAGATTGGGCAGGGCTGGGCAGCCAGGAGATTAGTGTGTGTGTGTGTGTGTGTGTGTGTGTGTGTAAGAGAGAGAGAAAATGACAGGATAAGGGAGAGAGGGTGAGGGAGCCCGGGGTCTGTGTTTAGTGGGGCTGAGTTGATGAGGCAGCAGGGCTGTTCTGGGCAGGAGACTGAGAGAGACACATCAGTGGCATCTTTCTCCCTCCTGGATGATGGGGGAGGAGAGAGAACAGTGCAGCAGGCAGAAAGGAGAGGGGCCAGCAAGAGGGTGTGGGGTGGCCGAGTCCCTAAGGCATCCTCAGTGGCAGGGAGGCAGGCAGGCTTCCAGGAAGGCTGGTGTTGAATTTGAAACTGCCAACTGAATCCCCATCCCTCTTTCTTCAGTTTTCTCCCCAGCTACTTCCATGCTTCAGTAAAGCGTAACCCGTGAATCAATAGATGTGCAAGAGGAACATGATGGGCTGAGTTTCATCTCTGGGTTGATGTAATGCAGCCAAGACAGCACCCTGAAAACAGTACCAGGAAGCCGAGTGGCCATGGGGTGCATTTTCCCCAGGGATCCCCCTAAATCCTAGGTCGGGCTTTAGAGGAATTCAAACTAATTTTGTCCAAATCCCAGAGTACCATCTAATCCCTGCTGGCATCTGGGTTACGCAGGGTAACGCACCGGCTAATAGCTGACGTGTGTCTCCCTAATGACCGTGCGCTGGTTGAGCCCCGGGCTAAATTCAAGTTATACCTGAGACACTCCCCAGTCCCTCCCCGCCATCAAGTGCTCTATCTGGGAGGATCTACTGGCAGTGCCCTGGACGCAGCACGCTCTCTCAGGCAGCCACTGCCTGCCCAACACCCCTCCTCGGGTACAGGTATGCCCGGTATATGAATTCCACATCCAGACCCTCTCCGCTTGACCATGGATGTCAAATGACACAACCCACAGCACTGCTCATTGGGCTCTACGGTGGCTAGGGGGACAGAGCATCATAAAAGTTTCCCCATGGGGCAGGACGCACCAATCCCAGGGGCCTCTCAGGAAGCCTGGACCCTCTTCTGGTGTCCAAGGAAGAGCAGTGCCTGTGAACTGACTCCCTGCAGACCCTTCTGCCTGCCCTGCCCTTCCTGCCTCTCCGTCCAGGCAGTGCCTGGTATGACCAGCTCAGAGGCTGGTCAAGGGGCTAGCACAGCCGTTGGAGACGTGACAGCTCCCATGGCAAAGGGGCAGCCTCCTCTTGGCTAGACTGTATGTGGGTGTGTGTGTGGGGGTGTGTGTGTGTGTGTGTGTGAGAGAGAGAGAGAGAGAGAGAGTCTTGAAGTCACAGAAATTAGTAGCCATTTCAAAATTTACCACTTGTAAGTATTTTTCCATAAAATTAAAAAAGGGTAATGACATCTCCCGCCCACAAGCTAAGTAAACACAAGAAGAGATAAGCCTAATTGCAATGACAAAGTTCAAGTGGCTTTCAAGAAAGAAAGAATTCCACTTCACGGGCCCGGCTTCTGATTTTTGTCCACTCGCAGACTCCAGCACCCTCCAAGCCCCACCAGACATCCCCTCTCCTCACTTTCCCTACTCAGATGAGCAACGTGGAGGCGTGGGAGGGGTGACAGCCTCTTGGTAGCCAGGATATGACTGCCAGTTATTTGAGGCCAGGCACCTCTGCACTTGGATCTGATCCCAGGATGTCTGCAGTGTCCGTTTCCCCACTTCCTGGGTGTTTCAGGAGATGCCATGTACTTCACTAGAGGCAGGGCTGCAAGAGGGGAAGGACTTGAGTTTGGGTCCAGCTCTTCTGGCTAACAGACGTGTGACCCTGGACAAATCATTCAACCTCACTGGGCCTCCACTTCCTTATCTAGTAAATGGTCCTGACATTCTCTGCCTTGTGAAAGCCCCGTGTCAACCCAAGTCCTTCAGGAAAGTGAAGTCAGAGGGGATCAGAGCCCTTGGCGTCTGCTCGTGCCAGGTGTCCAGAGGTATCTCCAGCCCAGGGCCGACTTTCATGTTTATCTCCTGACTTGGGGACTAGCTTCCTTCCCGTCTCCCTGGGCCAGTGGTAATGTCTCCAGGTGCCCCAGCCTCAGCTCACTGCTTACTTCTCTGACTTACAATTCCTACGGTGCTCCTGGCATCTGGGGGTTTTTCTTTCTTTCCTGAGACCTCAGCTGTACATCGGAAAAGGCAGTATGGTTCAAGCTGCACATTTGATGCGTCCTGAGGGAAGAATTTGTATCAGCTTCGCGGGCCGTGTCATCAGTCCTGCAAGTCCTCTGTTTTTATCATGTGCGGTTTCAAATCTTTTTGGTGGGGGGACTTCCCTAGTGGCGCAGTGGATAAGACTCCGCGCTCCCAATGCAGGGAGCCTGGGTTCAATCCCTGGACAGGGAACTAGATCCCACATGTATGCTGCAACTAAGAGTTCGCATGCCAACTAAGGAGCCCACATGCTGCAACTAAAGGAGCCCTGGAGCCGCAACTAAGGAGCCTGTGAGCTGTAACTAAGGAGCCCACTTGCTGCAACTAAGACCTGGTGCAACCAAATAAATAAATAAATATTAAAAAAAATCTTTTCATTGGAATTTCAGGATGTACATCCTTTGACAAAAACTTTTAAAAGACATTCTTAAGCCTTGCTTTTCATATGCTTATTCTGTCTCTTCAATCATTGTAAATTCCTTCAAGAATCCCCCCTTTAAAAACTGTCCGGTACCTAGAATGGGATCTGCCTTGAAACCACTCAATGTCCTTGGCCTTTTAGAGGTCTGCCTCCTTGAAGAGGCCACAGTGGGACAAAAGGACAAATATGCCAAACAAGAATTGCGGGTTGTGGTTTGCCCTGTAAAGGGAATCACACTTACACAGACTATACTGAAAAACGCATTCAACAAAATTTCCCTTTACGCCATAACTTTTAGGAATATCCCTATTGTGTAAAGTGAGACTTTCCTGTGATTTCCTTTGGGCCCCTCAGTGAGTTCTCCTTTCCCGTGACACGGTAGAGTAGAAAATCCTGTGGATTACGTGGCAGGGAGTGGCACTAACTTGCGGGCTGATGTAATTAAGGAAGAACTCAAAACTTATCTGCAAGGCTGGTTCCTAAGTCTCCTGTGTTGGCTGTAAAAGCTAATCATGTTTGCTTGTCCTGTGTCCCTGTGTCCTTATGTCCCTTGCCCTCTGAGGGTTGGAGGCTTCCAGTTGGCTTCAAAGTCAGCCTGACACTTCAAAGTGAAATCTATCTCCAGCAGCCCTTGGCCAGCTAGCCACCCCGACCCTGCAGACCTGCATTCTCTCTGCCTTAGAATCATCAGCCCCTTAGAGCCAGAATGGTCACTCCACTGACACCCCTCCAGGCTCAGCTCCACAGTCCCTCTCCATATAGCCTTCCTGGGGGTTCTGTTCCTCTAGATTGACATCCCCAATCGTCACTTCTATTTGATTCCATGAATTCTATCACGTTAAGAGTGATAAAATGCGGCTTCCACTAATTGACTACTAAGTAGGTGCTTTCTCTGAAAATTCTTCCTGAATTCTCAAAGCAATACTCTAAGGTAAGCACTATTATCCCCATTTTTCAGGAGAGAAAACTAAGGTAAGAAGAGGTTAGTAATGGCTACCTGGCTACCCAAATAGGAAGTTGCCAAATAGGAGCTTGAACCCCGTCTGCTGGACACAAAGCTTATGAGCTTTTTTTTTTTTTTTTGCGGTACGCGGGCCTCTCACTGTTGTGGCCTCTCCCGTTGCGGAGCACTGGCTCCGGACGCGCAGGCTCAGCGGCCACGGCTCAAGGGCCCAGCCGCTCCGCAGCACGTGGGATCTTCCCGGACCAGGGCACGAACCTGTGTCCCCTGCATCGGCAGGCGGACTCTCAACCGCTGCGCCACCAGGGAAGCCCAAAGCTTATGGTTTTGACTTTTGTTTTTTCCACATTATAATCTTTAAATGTATATCTTGGTTATTCTGATAAAAATTCTTCTAAACCAGAGCTTAACATTACCCTCTCCATGGAGCACGGGTCTAGAAAATGTTGACAAGACAATAGTCCAGGTGCTGTTGACCTCTTGAGTCATTGATGGTTGGGTTACTGTTGGTTTAGAAATGTCCTGTTACTCTAGGTCAAATGACTGGACAGTCCATGTGCACGAAGACTGATCTCGAAGAAATGAAACGTCCTGAAGTGGCTGCTGAGCCCTTGTCCAGTAGAGGCGCCGTGCAAAGCATAGTTTATCGAATTCTAATTCTTTAAAGCTAGTATCTGCTGTTCTTCCTGTATTGGATTTACTGGAATATCCAATTTGGGCCGCTCTGGAAGCACTCACCTGGTGCTTCATGGTGACTGCATGCATAATTCTGTTCCCTCCTCCAGGGTAGACTTTCCCCGGCCTCGGATCCCACCGAAGCCACAGGCATCGGATAATTCATCTTCTTCTTGACTATTCACTCAACAAGCAATACTCTGACCTACGGTGTGAAGTTCCTGCAGGGGTTATATTTTGAATCTACAAAGGAACTCTCTGTCTAGTAAGGAGCGTGAAGAGAGTCAAAGCTGCCCTTTGAAGAGCATGAAGTTTAAATAATACTTCAAAATGTAGGGGATGATTGAATTAAGAGTAAGAAGTAATTTTAAAAATATATTTATTTATTTATTTTACTTTTATTTGGTTGCACTGGGTCCTAGTTATGGCAGGCAGGCTCCTTAGTTGTGACACGCATGGGGGAATTGCGTTCCCTGACCAGGGATCAAACCCAGGCCCCCGGTATTGGGAGCACGGAGTCTTAACCCCTACGTCAGCAGAGGAGTCCCAAGAAGAGATTTTCTGGTCAGGGAAAGAATCAGGATAGTTTCATGAACAGAGAACAAAAAAATATACTGTTGTTGAAGAAAGGCATGTCATTTGGGGAGGAAGGGTAGAGAGGAGGATGGAAGAGTCTGTGTAGGGGAACCGGAGATGGGAGCTGGAGAGGGAGGCCACAACCAGATGGTGATGGGGAGGCTGGACTGTATTCCCTAGCCTATAGTTTCCCCAAATGGGATATATATCAGTACAAGAGATGATTTTAGATGGGATATAGATGGACAATTTACATATTAATTGTTTTGCACTTAGTCGAACATGTATTAGAAAAATATACATCAACTTATGACCTCATGAATATTATTGCCTTGGATAAGGTCAGGTTGTTTTTTTTAAGGAGTCATTTAGAGAAAAATAGTACATAACTAATGGTACAGGAGTCCAGGGTGGAGAACAGATATTACCCTAGGTATTTCAAATGCAGGAATTGAATATGGGAGATTGGTTACCAAGGTGATGGAAGAGCTGGAAGAGCAAAAGGGAATTCGAAGCTGCTGAGGCCTCTGGGCTGGAAGCCAGGGGTCTACACCTGGTTCTACAAGGTTGGAGGTTGCTGGTACCTTCAGTTCTGGATCCACCTTGACCAGGCTGCTGAAATCTAGAGCCACTGCACTCCTGCTGTCACAGCAGCAACCACGAGAACTTCAAGTAACTGCTGCAGAAGGAAGAGTGTCTCCTCCTGCTGATTTCCAGTTGCCCTCTGGTTGGGTGATTGCCATGCCCTACGTCCTAACAGAAAAGCAGCTGGCAAAGGAGTTCAGAAAATATTATTTGTAGACTCCAGCCCCCAAAACACAGAGCCGAGTGGTGAAGTGGGGGGAAGGGGCCAAGAGACACAGGCAAAAAAAAAAAAAAAAAAAAAAAAAAATCTGGGCACAGGACATAAGGAGATGTGACAGCAATAAAGTAGGGAAGCTGATATGCTAGTGACAAAATTTTAGATATTGCTATGCTAGGTGATGGAAAGTCAACCAAAGTTCTTAAGCAGAGGAATGCTAATCAGATTGTGATTTTGGAATATTACTCTCTAGGTAGTGTGAAAGACGGGCTGGATGGAGAGAGAGCTGGAGGTGGAGAAACTGGTTAGGAAACTCCTGCAAAACTTCTGGCAGGAGAGGAGAGGAGCTGAACTTGGGAGGAGGTGAGAGTGTATGAATTGGAGAGCTATTCTGTGATTGTAACTGAGAACATTTGGGGATCCATTAAAGGTGGGTGAGAGGGAATGGGAGGAGTTGAAGATGCTCCCGGAAGCCCCAGTTTGGGTTACCATGGCGATGTTAACGCCATCCACACAGGTGGGAGATGTAGGGAGAAGACAGTCATCCTTGCCCCTTCCCTTTCCCCTCCTCCTAGCTGGAAGTATTTCCTCCTCACTCTGAACTCTAGTCACTATGCCTCTCTTACTGTTTGTACCACTCTATCTTACAACCTTTCCTAGGTTTTTTTTTTTTTTTACATCTTTGTTGGAGTATAATTGCTCCACAATGGTGTGTTAGTTTCTGCTCTATAACAAAGTGAATCAGCTATACATATACATATGTTCCCATATCTCTTCCCTCTTGTGTCTCCCTTCCTCCCACCCTCCCTATCCCACCCCTCCAGGTGGTCACAAAGCACCGAGCTGATCTCCCTGTGCTACGCGGCTGCTTCCCACTAGCTATCTACCTTATATTTGGTAGTGTATATATGTCCATGCCTTTCTCTAGCTTTGTCACAGCTTACCCTTCCCCCTCCCCATATCCTCAAGTCCATTCTCTAGTAGGTCTGCATCTTTATTCCTGTCTTATCCCTAGGTTCTTCATGACATTTTTTCCCCTGAGATTCCATATATATGTGTTAGCATACTGTATTTGTCTTTCTCTTTCTGGCTTACTTCACTCTGTATGACAGACTCTAGGTCCATCCACCTCATTACAAATAGCTCAATTTCATTTCTTTTTATGGCTGAGTAATATTCCATTGTATATATGTGCCACATCTTCTTTATCCATTCATCCAATGATGGACACTTAGGTTGCTTCCATGCCCAGGCTATTGTAAATAGAGCTGCAATGAACATTTTGGTACATGACTCTTTTTGAATTATGGTTTTCTCAGGGTATATGCCCAGTAGTGGGATTGCTGGGTCATATGGAAGTTCTATTTGGAGTTTTTTAAGGAACCTCCATACTGTTCTCCATAGTGGCTGTATCAATTCACATTCCCACCAGCAGTGCAAGAGGGTTCCCTTTTCTCCACACCCTCTCCAGCATTTATTGTTTCTAGATTTTTTGATGATGGCCATTCTGACTGGTGTGAGATGATATCTCATTGTAGTTTTGATTTGCATTTCTCTAATGATTAATGATGCTGAGCATTCTTTCATGTGTTTATTGGCAGTCTGTATATCTTCTTTGGAGAAATGTCTATTTAGGTCTTCTGTCCATTTTTGAATTGGGTTGTTTGGTTTTTTTTTTTTGTTATTGAGCTGCATGAGCTGCTTGTAAATTTTGGAGATTAATCCTTTGTCAGTTGCTTCATTTGCAAATATTTTCTCCCATTCTGAGGGTTGTCTTTTAGTCTTGTTATGGTTTCCTTTGCTGTGCAAAAGCTTTCAAGTTTCATTCGGTCCCATTTGTTTATTTTTGTTTTTATTTCCATTTCTCTAGGAGGTAGGTCAAAAAGAATCTTGCTGTTATTTATGTCATAGAGTGTTCTGCCTATGTTTTCCTCTAAGAGTTTTATAGTGTCTGGCCTTACATTTAGATCTCTAATCCATTTTGAGTTTATTTTTGTGTATGGTGTTAGAGAGTGTTCTAATTACATTCTTTTACATGTAGCTGTCCAGCTTTCCCAGCACCACTTATTGAAGAGGCTGTCTTTTCTCCATTATATATTCTTGCCTCCTTTATCAAAGATAAGGTGACCATATGTGCATGGGTTTATCTCGGGCTTTCTATCCTGTTCCATTGATCTATGTTTCTGTTTTTGTGCCAGTACCATACTGTCTTGATTACTGTAGCTCTGTAGTACAGTCTGAAGTTGAGGAGCCTGATTCCTCCAGCTCCGTTTTTCTTTCTCAAGATTGCTTTGGCTGGGCTTTGCTGGTGGCACAGTGGTTGACAGTCAGCCTGCCGATGCAGCGGACACGGGTTCACGCCCCGGTCTGGGAAGATCCCACGTGCCACGGAGCGGCTGGGCCCGTGAGCCATGGCCGCTGAGCCTGCGCGTCCGGAGCCTGTGCTCCGCAACAGGAGCAACGGGAGAGGCCGCAACAGTGAGAGGCTCGTGTACCGCAAAAAAAAAAAAGATTGCTTTGGCTATTCAAGGTCTTCTGTGTTTCCATACAAATTTTGCGATTTTTTTGTTCTAGTTCTGTGAAAAACGCCATTGGCAGTTTGATAGAGATTTCACTGAATCTGTAGAGTGCTTTGGGTAGTAGAGTCATTTTCACAGTGTTGATTCTTCCAATCCAAGAACATGGTATATCTCTCCATCTGTTTGTATCATCTTGAATTTCTTTCATCAGTGTCTTATAGTTTTCTGCATACAGGTTTTTTTTGTCTCCTTAGGTACGTTTATTCCTAGGTATTTTATTCTTTTTGTTGCAGTGGTAAATGGGAGTGTTTCCTTAATTTCTCTTTCGGATTTTTCATCGTTAGTGTATAGGAATGCAGGAGATTTCTGTGCATTAATTTTGTATCCTGCTACTTCACCAAATTCACTGATTAACTCTAGTAGTTTTCTGGTAGCATCTTTGGGATTCTCTATGTATAGTATCATGTCATCTGCAAACAATGACAGCTTTACTTCTTCTTTTCCTATTTGGATTCCTTTTATTTCTTTTTCTTCTCCGATTGTTGTGGCTAAAACTTCCAAAACTATGTTTAATAATAGTGATGAGAGTGGGCAACCTTGTCTTGTTCCTGATCTTAGTGGAAATGGTTTCAGTTTTTCACCATTGAGAAAGATGTTGGCTGTGGGTTTGTCATATATGGCCTTTATTATGTTGAGGTAAGTTCCCTCTATGCCTACTTTCTGGAGGATTTTTAACATAAATGGGTGTTGAATTTTGTCAAAAACTTTTTTGGCATCTACTGAGATGATCATATGGTTTTTCTCCTTCAATTTGTTAATATGGTGTATCACATTGATTGATTTACATGTATTGAAGAATCCTGCATTCCCTGGATAAATCCCACTTGATCATGGTGTATGATCCTTTTAATGTGCTGTTGGATTCTGTGTGCTAGTATTTTGTTGAGGATTTTTGCATCTATATTCATCAGTGATACTGGCCTGTTGTTTTCTTTTTTTGTGACATCGTTGTCTGGTTTTGGTATCAGAATGACAGTGGCCTCATAGAATGAGTTTGGGAGTGTTCCTCCCTCTGCTATATTTTGGAGGAGTTTGAGAAGGATAGGTGTTAGCTCTTCCCTAAATGTTTGATAGAATTCGCCTGTGAAGCCATCTGGTCCTTGGCTTTTGTTTGCTGGAAGATTTTTAATCACAGTTTCAATTTCAGTGCTTGTGATTGGTCTATTTATATTTTCTATTTCTTTGTGGTTCAGTCTCAGAAGGTTGTGCTTTTCTAAGAATTTGTCCATTTCTTCCAGGTTGTCCATGTTATTGGCATAGTTGCTTGTAATAATCTCTCATGATCCTTTGTATTTCTGCAGTGTCAGTTGTTACTTCTTTTTCATTTCTAATTCTATTGATTTGAGTCTTCTCCCTTTTTTTCTTGATGAGTCTGGCTAATGGTTTATCAATTTTGTTTATCTTCTCAAAGGACCAGATTTTAGTTTTATAGATTTTTGCTATTGTTTCCTTCATTTCTTTTTCATTTATTTCTCATCTGATCTTTATGATTTCTTTCCTTCTGCCAACTTTGGGGTTTTTTTTGTTCTTCTTTCTTTAATTGCATTAGGTGTAAGTTTAGGTTGTTTATGTGAGATTTTTCTTGTTTCTTGAGGTGGGATTGTATTGCTATAAACTTCCCTCTTAGAACTGCTTTTGCTGCATCCTATAGGTTTTGGGTCATTTTGTTTTCATTGTCAATTGTCTCTAGGTATTTTTTGATTTCCTCTTTGATATCTTCAGTGATCACTTGGTTATTTTGTAGTGTATTGTTTAGCCTCCATTTGTTTGTATTTTTTATAGACTTTGTCCTGTAATTGATATCTAGTCTCATAGCATTGTAGTCAGAAAAGATACTTGATACGATTTCAATTTTCTTAAATTTACCAAGACTTGATTTGTGACCCAAGATATGATGTATCCTGGAGAGTGTTCCATGAGCACATGAGAAGAAAGTGTATTCTGTTGTTTTTGGATGGAATGTCCTATAAATATCAATTAAGTCCATCTTGTATAATGTATCATTTAAAGCTTGTTTCCCTATTTATTTTCATTTTGGATGATCTGTCCACTGGTGAAAGTGGGGTGTTAAAGTCCCCTATTATGATTGTGTTACTGTCAATTTCCCCTTTTATAGCTGTTAGCATTTGCCTTATGTATTGAGGTGCTCCTATGTTGGGTGCATAAATATTTACAGTTGTTATATCTTCTTCTTGGATTGATTCCTTGATCATTATGTAGTATCCTTCTTTGTGTCTTGTAATAGTCTTTATTTTAAGTCTATTTTGTCTGATATGAGAATTGCTACTCCAGCTTTCTTTTGATTTCTGTTTGCATGGAACATATTTTTCCATCCCCTCACTTTCAGTCTGTATGTGTCCCTAGGTCTGAAGTGGGTCTCTTGTAGACAGCATATGTACAGGTCTTGTTTTTGTATCCATTCAGCTAGTCTATGTCTTTTGGTGGGAGCATTTAATCCATTTACATTTAAGGTAATTATCGATATGTATGTTCCTATTACCATTTTCTTAATTGTTTTGGCTTTGTTATTGTAGGTCTTCCCCTTCTCTTGTGTTTCCTTCCTAGAGAAGTTCCTTTAGCATTTGTTGCAAAGATGGTTTGGTGGTGCTGAATTCTCTTAGCTTTTGCTTATCTGTAAAGGTTTTAATTTCTCTGTCGAATCTGAATGAGATCCTTGCTGGGTAGAGTAATCTTGGTTGTAGGTTTTTCCCTTTCATCACTTTAAATATGTCCTGCCACTCCCTTCTGGCTTGCAGAGTTTCTGCTGAAAGCTGTTAACTTTACGAGGATTCCGTTGTATGTTATTTGTTGTTTTTCCCTTGCTGCTTTTAATATATTTTTTGATAGTTTGATTATTATGTGTCTTGGCATGTTTCTCCTTGGATTTATCCTGTATGGGACTTTCTGTGCTTCCTGGACTTGATTAAATATTTCCTTTCCCATATTAGGGAAGTTTTCAACTATAATCTCTTCAAATATTTTCTCAGTCCCTTTCTTCTTCTCTTCTTCTTCTGGGACCCCTATAATTAGAATGTTGGTATGTTTAATGTTCCAGAGATCTCTGATACTGTCCTCAGTTCTTTTCATTCTTTTTTCTTTATTCTGCTCTGCAGTAGTTATTTCCACTATTTTATCTTCCAGGTCACTTATCTGTTCTTCTGTCTCAGTTATCCTGCTATTGATTCCTTCTAGAGAACTTTAAATTTCATTTATTGTGTTGTTCATCATTGTTTGTTTGCTCTTTAGTTCTTCTAGGTCCTTGTTAAACGTTTCTTTTATTTTCTCCATTCTATTTCCAAGATTTTGGATCATCTTTGCTATCATTACTCTGAATTCTTTTTCAGGTAGAATGACTATCTCCTCTATATTTATTTGATCTGGTGGGTTTTTGCTTGCTCCCTCATCTGCTGTGTATTTCTTTGTCTCCTCATTTTGTGTTTGGGGTCTCCTTTACGCAGGCTGCAGGTTCGTAGTTTCCATTGTTTTTGGTGTCTGCCCCCAGTGGCTGAGGTTGGTTCAGTGGGTTGTGTAGGCTTCCTGGTGGAGGGGACTTGTGCCTGTGTTTTGGTGGATGAGGCTGGATCTTGTCTTTCTGGTGGGCAGGACCATGTCCAGTGGTGTGTTTTGGGGTGCCTGTGACCTTATTATGATTTTAGGCAGCCTCTCTGCTAACGGGTGGGGGTGTGTTCCTGTCTTACTAGTTGTTTGGCATGGTGTGTCCAGCACTGGAGCTTGCTGGTTGTTGAGTGGAGCTGGGTCTTAGTACTGAGATGGAGATCTCTGGTAGAGCTCTCGCCGATTGATACTACATGGGACCGGGAGGTCTCCAATGGACGAATGTCCTGAACTTGGCTCTCCCAGCTCAGAGGCTCAGTCCTGACACCCAGCCGGATCACCAGGACCCTGTCAGCCACACGGCCATGTACGCGGGGAATTTCTTGCCTTTTGGGAAGTCTGAGGTCTTCTGCCAACAGTCAGTAGGTGTTCTGTAGGAGTTGTTCCACATGTAGATGTATTTTTGATGTATTTGTGGGGAGGAAGGTGATCTCCGCGTCTTACTCTTCCGCCACCTTGAAGGTCCCCCTCTCATTCCTTTTTTAGCTTTAGATATTATCAATGACTCATTATCATGGAAGATTAGGATCACGAGGCTTATGTGGTGGTTTTCAGGTGCGCAGCTGGGCACACCTGTGTCGTCTTGCTGTCAGGGAATGCCCCAGACGTGCCCCATATCAACTGCCACAGAAAGTCCAGCCGCTGGGGAAGAAGCTTTTTCTTCCTGAAGGAGTATGTGAGCAGAACATCACAGTATCCTCCGCATTTAGAAATTTTTTTTCTCCTCACTGGGTGGAGTGTGGGCGGGACACTCAAAAGTGATAGAAGGTGGTCCCAGCTGGAGATCATGAAAAGAATTTAAGTATAACATCACCAATCTGTACACCAGGTACCTGGCCAGGAGGTAGGGGGGACACAGTAAGAAAAAATAATTCTCATGGCAAAATTCTAGTTTTGCCAATTTTCTAGGAAAACATCAGGCAGTAATTTCCAGTCTACCATGGACACCAATATTCCAGTATTTGCTTGATTTTTCAATCCTTTAGGCGCATGGATATATATGTCATATACAATTTTATGAATTAAAGTAAAAAAAATGGAAAACCCTATTGCCATTCCCAGGACCCCTCCCCGTGCCCCCCTTCCCCGCATCAACCAAAATCGGAACTGGGGCTGTCAGCAAGCAATAAGCCACGGTAGCCAGTCCTCTTGACCGAATACTGCCATCTAGTGGCAAAGAATGTAAACACCCTGGTTTATGCTGGAATCAGGAACCAGAGAGTTGGAACACAGGTTGGCAGTACCAGGCGCGAGAGAAGGGAGCCACACGCTCTGTATCACTCAACTTTCTGCATGGCGTGAATGGGTAGAAAGAAGCCCACTTCTGTTCCACCTAAATCTGTAAATCCGAGTCTCCCAGGCTAGAGGGGCCTCCTCCTCTGTGAAGCCGTGGCTGCATCTCCTGAGCCCCAACTCTGTGTGCTGAGCCAGGCCTGTGCTTGCTTCCCCTGCAGCACTTCTTGGTTGGGCTGTGTGTGTCTTTCTGTCTGTCCCTATCCCTCTGCTCTGCAGACTATGGGACCCTGAAGGGCAGAGCCTGGAGCCTGGCCCAGTGCCTGGTACTTTTTTAGGTGTCCAATATATATAAAATATCTTTAATCATACATCATATATATATTTTTTATGGAATAAAAATGAGTGAATGGCAGAGTAAGTGTTCATCACTTTAATAATGTCAGCTCCAGAGAATGAGAGCTCTACTCCTCTTAAATCATTTTCTAAATGCGGAGGATACTGTGATGTTCTGCTCACATACTCCTTCAGGAAGAAAAAGCTTCTTCCCCAGTGGCTGGGAACTGCTGGGAGAAGATCTTCAGCCCACAGCTTTCTTTGGAGGTTGTATCAGCTGACGGTACAATTGTAGACAGCGATTGTATCAGCCTCGTCCAAGGTCATACCTCCCCCACGGGGTAGCCGTGTCCAATGACTGACCGATGCAGGAGTGATTTATAGAATCATATCTGATTCCTGAAGACACTGTGATGTCTCTAAGATCTGCCCCCAGGGACCTAGTGTGCCTCTGTCCCCAAGCCCTGGCTAACTTGCTCCATTTCTGCACCTGGGGAAACGGACCGTTCTCCCCTCCCCTCCTACAGCTTGGGATACACCTCCAGCATTTTTGCTCCTTCCTTTCAGGTAGCTCAGCTGAGTATCATAGGTTTTTAAAATGTTTCCTGGGTTTTAAACTGTTCCCCTTCCCTCTGTGCCCCTGTGTGACTCGCATTGTTTCCTGGCCCTGGTGCTTTCCCTCCTTCCCTTGGCAGGTGTTTTCCTGACTCTGCTTGTGGAGTCGTGTTGTGAGATAGATGGTCAACAAGTTCCGAGTCTCCCACAGAGTATTCAGACAAATACTTCCCACCTTCACTCTCTGCCTGTCATTCTACTTAGGAAGAAGCTGCTAGACCAGGGTGGACAAACGTTTTCTGTAAAGGGCCAGATAGTAAACATATTAGGCTTTGAGGGTGTGGGTGAAAAATGTCACCTGTCGTATCAGTAAACAAATATGTTGGGGCCATCAAGCCCTTGGCCACTGCAGCCTCCACCCACTGTGCACCCTGAGGGGACTCAGGATGGAGAAAAGCAAGATAGTGTCCCTAGACAGCTGCGGTGCACATCGAGGGAATGATTTCAACGAGCCCAGACTTTTACATCTTCCCATACATAGAAAAGCGCTCAATTCATTAACTTGAGATGTCTGGTTTCCTTTAATTAATAGTAATCTCTTAATGTTCCGACTACCTGGTCTTTGTTGCAAAAACTCCTGTATATCCTGGCTTCTCCCTTACCTCTTCAGAGCAGTCCCTCAGAGCTATCTGAGAGGCTGCCTCTCGGGCTTAAGTCTTCAGCCAGTCCACCGAATAAAACACAATTCTCAACTTCTGTGCATTTTGTTTTTCAGTTGACACGGGCCATAGGGTCTATGGTGCAGATTCTCCACTCTGTTGTCTTAGTGCAAAAGCAGCCACAGGCGGTACTCAGATGAATGGGCACAGCTGGGTTCCAGTAAAACTGTATCCAGAAGAACAGGCAGTGGGCCAGATTTAGCCCGTGGGCTATAGCTTGCTGACCCCTGTCCTAGACAGTCCACATCTCCTCCCAGCCTCGGCTTGATCTATGACTGACCTGCCTGACTCGTGTCCCATGTTGTCTCAGGCTTGTTCTCTGTGACCCTGACCTGTGTCATCCACATGCCGTGGATAATACCTGTGCCAACTTGATGGTCACTTATCGTTTTGTAACTCACCTGAAGTAATAAATTATTATATGTTGACCTTACTCTTTTGTCTTTCTATAATTTGTTGAGAAAGACAAAATAGAGTAACTACACTCAGAACAACATTTTTTGCGGTACGCGGGCCTCTCATTGCTGTGGCCTCTCCCGTTGCGGAGCACAGGCTCCGGACGCGCAGGCCCAGCGTCCATGGCTCACGGGCCCAGCCGCTCCGCGGCACGTGACCACTGCGCCACCAGGGAAGCCCGCAGCATTAGTTATTAAAAAGAGGTAACTGATTTTTCTCATTCCCGGTCAGGGTGCTGGTAAGAACCTTGGGACCAGGAGGAAGGGAAGGTGTCAGGGTAGAGAGAGGGAAAATCATCTCCATTGCTGTAGTAATGTCTTCCTCAAGCAAATACTTTACGGGGCATTTACTATATGACAGGCACTGTCTGAGCACAGGGGATACATCAGAGAATGGAACAGAACTATTCCCTGTTTTCCTGGGAGCTTCCATTATGGTGAGGAGAAACCAGTGACCCTCTAGAGTGCCTGGTGGTGATATTTATGGAGAAGAGTAAAGCAGCGTAGAAGGATAACTAAGTACTGTTTTAGACCAGGTGGTTATGGAAGCCCTTTCGCATTAGGAGACCTTGGAGCAAAAACCTGACTGCACCGAGAGGAAGAGTACTCTGGGAAGAGGACAGAGCAGTTGCAAAGACCTGAAGTGACACCATGTTTGTCACGTGTTGGAAGAGGTGGGCACCATTGTGGCCCGAGCAGACAGAGCGAGGAGGAGAGTATAGGGGATGAAGTTAAATGTTAACGCTCTTATATTTCTAATTGCCTCTAAAAAGGAGCTGTTGCTCCAATTATTTCCTGAAATATGAATCCAGGCTCATTGTCATGAAGGACGTCATGCTCTATACTAAGAGCTCATGACGTCACTAACCCCTTCACGAACGTCTGTGTTGGACATTTTTAGGTGTCCAAAGGCCATTTGGAAGCACTGTAAGGTGAGCATTACCCTGAGTCAATCTTCCTCACCACCCGTGAGAGGGTCCCCATAAAAAGCTTCCTCTCTATCCCCCCCAAACCCTTTTCCTATTTCCCTAGTTGCCATTTTTGCCTTTATTCAAGGCAGCTTGTTAGCTCATTATTCTTCTTTTATTATTTATTTATTTATTTATTTTTGGCTGCGTTGGGTCTTTGTTGCTGCGCGCGGGTTTTTCTCTAGTTGTGGCGAGCAAGGGCTACTCTTCGTTGCGGTGTGTGGGTTTCTCATTGCGGTGGCTTCTCTTGAGGAGCATGGGCTCTAGGCACACAGGCTTCAGTAGCTGCAGCATTTGGGCTCAGTAGTTGTGGCTCGCAGGCGCTAGAGTGCAGGCTCAGTAGTTGTGGCGCACGGACTTAGTTGCTCCACGGCATGTGGGATCTTCCCGGACCAGGGATCGAACCCGTGTCCCCTGCACTGGCAGGCGGCTTCTTAACCACTGTGCCACCAGGAAAGCCCTCCTTGTTCTTATTGAGGTTTTTTTTTAATTACAACGGTCAAATGCAAAACTTCTCTAAATATGCCAACAGATCACTTGAATCAGAGTCACCTGCGGCACTAGTTAAAAATAAAGATTCCTGGGTCCCTGCCACTGACTTTCTGAATCAGAATCTTAGAGATGGCACCCGGGAATCTGCATTTAAAACAAACTTCTTAGGTACTTGCTACTCAAAGTGGGGTTCTCAGACCAGCAATATTGGTCTCGCCTGGAAACTTGCTAAAAATGCAGAATCTCACGCCCCACCCTGGATCTACTGAATTAAAATCCATATTTAACAAAATCTTCAGGTGAAGCTTTGGTATATTAAAGTTTGAGAAGCATAGGCCTAAATGATGTTTATACGCCTGGGAGTGTGAGAACCACTGACCTAACGCCATCAGAAGGTTCTTAGAATAGGGTCTACATTCGGGTTTGGCCATGGGAAATGGTTGCTTGGCTCACCCAGAGGAATAAGAAAGTTTCACAGCGTGCAGATTCCCTTTCTGCATTTAAGATCACTTCAGTCTATGCGGATTGTCTAATTCTCAATGTATGGAACTGCAAAAGTGCGTTCTCATGCTGAAGCTTGAAACTTTCTTGCTGACCATTGTTTTCCAGGGATGTTTAACACGGCCACCACTAGTGTGATGGAATTTCACACTAGTATCCAGTCAACTTTTGTAGGCTGGCCTTTGCTAAATGAGTTACCAGTGACATCCAGATGGCTAATATTTTAAACAAGTCAATTTTGTTTTCTATGCATTTTATTCATTCATTCAATAAGCATGTACTGAGTGTGGCCAGTAACTGTTCTAGGGGAGAGAGTGGTGGATACAACAAATAAGGTCCATGCTCTCACAGAGCTTCCATTAGAATAGAGAGGAGAGAAAGACAGCCAACAAGCACATGAGTCTGAGAGCAATAAATGCTATGAAGAAAATAGAAAAAAGAGCAACACGAAGTAATATTAACTGCAGAACTGTTTGTACCCTTCTCAAATGTATTCTACAAGCTTATCAAAAGTTATTGAGTAAAACCAGTTATCAGAACATTAAAAGGCATCTGATTCTTATTAATTAGGCACAATTACTGCTATTCCAAATAAATTCAGAAATGGAGGACGTTATTTAGTATGATAGAAAAGGGTGCATAACTAATACATGTAAGAACCATACAGGGACTTCCCTGGTGGTCCAGTGGATAAGGCTCTGCCCTTCCGGTGCTGGGGAGGTGGGTTTGATCCCTGGTCGGGGAGCTAAGATCCCACATGCCCCGGCGTGGCCAAAAAAAAAAAAAAAGAACCATACATATAAGAAGCGTCCAGCAATAGAAGATGCTTAGTTGGTTATGAGTATTGTAACAAACTCTGCGGCATCTTCTGGCATTTTTGCCATGGGTCTCAGTTTCCCTGGCCTTTGAGTTATTAAGTACACTTGATGCAGGGGATGGAAACTCTTTGCAGGTCCCTGCCTGACCTATATTCCTCTCTGGGAATGGCCCCTCTGGCCGCTGTGTGAATTCCACAACAATCTATAAACTGAGCAGTGACCAGTCAGACTTTCTCTTTCAGGAATTTGAGACCCACTCAGACTGGAGTCAGTCGACGGCAGGTGCGTGGACCTATATGGATGTGGACACCATGTGTGGGCCAAAGTTTGGAGGGCAGGTAACTTGAGTAAGCAGAGACCACAGGTTTAGGAGAATGTCATAAATAGAAGGAAGATAGCAGAAGTAACGGCAACACCAGAGGGCGGCCATTCCCTCCATCCCCATGACGCCCAGTGGGACCACCTACAGTGACCAAGCCCGGCCTAGAGGCAAGTCTAAACCTTATCCGGCATCTGTCACATCCAGTTCCACAAATTTTGCCATCTAAGTGGGTCGGGTCCCGGGAGCAGGGACGTGAATCCAAGGGCATTTGGCTATATCTGGAAGACATTTTTTCACGTCTTGCTTTTTTTCTTTAAAATAAATTGGGGAGGCATTTTACTCTAGAATATATCTGTGCTTAATAAAAAGTGTTTTCCTACAATACGATGTCACGTATCCCTGTGGATTCTGAATTCCTGACTCACTAACCCTAGTTTGAGAAACAGTTTGTCAGCCTTCCAGTTTTCGTAGGTGGGAAGCATGAAGCCCAGAGACGATAAGGGCCTTTCTTCTTTGCATCTTGCGCTCAGTTTTCTACCCTGCAACGTGCGACGATGTGGTGCTTCCGGGGCTTGCAAGGAAGATTTACGAGACTGTGAATAAAGCGCTTAGCAAAGTGTCAGAAAAGCATACTAAGTGAAGAATAAATGGTTTCCCTCTCGTTAGCATTCCCTGCCGCTCCCTCCTCCACCTCTTCCCACGCCGCTTTCTTCCGCCTTTAGCCTCTCTGCCAGGTGGCCCGGCTCATCCTCCGACCGGAAGCCTGGCCGCTGCCCCCGCGTCCGCGCGCACGTCCGGAACCAGGCACTCCCGCCGCGCCCGATCCGCCTCCCGGGCCGCGCCCCGCCACTCCCAGAGCCTGGCACCAGGTAAACGCGCCCGGCCCGGACCCCACAGCCCTCCCACTCTCCCGCCCAACCAGCCGATTCCGGGGCGGGGATTGGGGTTCCGCCCATACGCGAGCGGGCGCCCCAGCGGCCGAGCCTCCAGCACGCGCGCGCCGGCCCCCGGTCCCCTTTCCGGGTCCTCTTCCGGCGATCGCGGCGCCCTCTCCGGGGTAATCGGTAGCGAGACTTTTGAGCTCTGGAACTTTCGCTCAACCCGGATTTCAGCGTGGCTGGATCGGCCTCCCTAACCCCTTTCTTCTGTCTCTAGTTCGGGCGCTGCGACTTGGAGGAACCTGGGAGGGTTGAGGGTTCCCGATGCTTTGCACTTTTGGCAGGATTTCTGCAATTCTCAGAGAGCCCCGACACTGAGAAGTCTGCGGGGTTTTCAGAGGCTGGGAGTGGAGCCTTATCCCTAAGACCTTATCAAAACCGTCTTGGCCCAAGACCAGGCCAGCCGGACGACTGGTGCCCAGTGACCTTGGAGAGGCCGGCGCCTGCCGTGGGCCTATCGGGGCCTCCACACCAGGGGCCGCAGTACGAGGTCAGCGATCGGCTGCCAGGGGTTCGGCCGCAGAGGTTTAAGTCTTCCCCACGGCCTCACCCCTGCTCAGAAATCTCTTCGCCTCCTGGAGGAACCCTTCTTGAAACGTTTCCTTGTCTTGCGGCGCTCTCTTGTTGCCGTTGCTTTTCATCCAGATTATTGGTCAGAGTTTTTCTGACCTGTCTCCACTCTGGAATAGGGCCCAGCGGAGTCACAGGGGCAAATTATAAAATCATGCGCCAGAGGCCACTTAGTTCAGTCTCCGTCGGATGCTTGGAGCCCCCATACAGCCCCCATACAGCAGTCCAACCAGAGTGCCTGATTTTTTTTCGTCAGCTTCTCCACGTCCTGTGGCAGCGGCTTCCACTTCTGGGCTTCTCTCTCCAGTTTACCTTACACTGAACCCAGTGGTGTATAGCGCATGTAGCTTTGCCGTGCTGGCCTCAGAAGGCTGCCCCTTGGGGTCTTTGGATAGAACGGCGGCGGCGGCCCTTCCTGGTGCAGACAGCCGCCCGTGTGCTTATCAGTCCACTTCTTCCCACTGACCTGTGCAGAGCCCGGCCTCAGGCCCTCTCCTTTGTTCCTGGGCCAGGTGGAGGCGGGAACGGAGACCAGCGCCCTGGGAAAGTGCATTCCGCAGAGATTTTCTTTCGCGCTTCTCTGTAGCTCTGACTGCTTGCCACGGCTTCTCTGGCAGCCCGGTTGTCTTCTTGCCTTTAATCGGACCCCGGGAAGTGGCCAGGCACGACCGCCCTCCCGTTACTCCAGGGTCTTATGCATTGGCTTTAACCCTTGCCACAGAGTTACAGAAATTACTCATTTCCTTGAAGGCACTGCTAGCCCTGTGCCCTCCCACCCTGTTGTGTTTGTGAGACACTGGGCCTTCTTTGCGTACTCCCTGCAGTTGGCTTTTGGAGTTGCCTGATTTCATTTCTGTGCCGAGCACCCCTATACAAGGTGATATGTCCCAGTTTGCCTGAGACGGTTCTGGTTTATCCCCGTTGTCTCAGCGTAATTATGAATAACGTCCACTTTCACTTTCAAAAGATTCATGATTTGGACAATTCAACTTGTCTCTGCCTCTCAAAGTTGGATGCATTCGTGTTCGTAGGCTTGGGCGTGGCACAGGGCAGCCCATGTAGGACTTGCTCTGGGCTCAGATGTGTCAGAGTCACAGTCTAGGGAACCAGAATTCCTCCAGGTCAATGCTAGCTCATTCCCTTTCTCATAGGTGGAAGGCTTCAGGTGGCTTTGTCCCCAGAGGGCAGGGGTTCCCCTCTGGCCCTGGCACAGAAGTCCAAGCTGGTACTGAGAGCTATGTCTAGTCAAATTCATCCCCAGAGGTGTTGTGGGGATTTATAATCAGAATTCACAGCCATGATCCAGAGAAAGGTGTTCCGAGCTCAAGCCTAGCGGCTTAACATGGTTCTTGGCTCCTGGGAACCTAACTGATGTGAAGTGTGACCAGAGTTAGGCCTGGGGTGCCCTTGGACCCTATCCCCTTCCATGCTAATCAGAGTTCTGCATCCAGACAGGACCAGTTAGCCGGGCCAGATGATAGTAAGGGTAGCATATCAGCACTTCTAACTATTTTAGGATCGGGCTGAGAGGTAGGCCACTGCTTTTCACCTGGGATGACTAACCGTACTAGTTTTCCTGGGACTGAGGGGTTTCCTGGGACTTGGGGCTTTCAGTTTTAAAACTAGGAAAGTCCCGGGCAAACTGGGATGGGTTGGCCACCCTATTCTTCATCCTTGCTGCATATTAGACCCACCCAAGGAGCCTCATGTAGAGATTTCAATTTAATTGATCCAGGTAGAGTCCCAAGTAGGGGTATTTTTTTTAAACACTCCCAGGCTGATTGCAACAGACTACCAGAGTGGAGAACCATTAGGTTATAGGCAGCATTGCTAAAAATCCATGGAAGGTGATGATTATTTTTTTAGCAGAAGTAGATACATCTCTCAAAAGGGAGTGTAATCAAGTGTGTCATCCTCTCCTTATCGAGGGGGGTATCAAAATGACACGTGCCTTATTATTGTTATTCCTTCTCCGCACCCCAAGGACTTCTTCCTCATCAGTGAGGATCAAGTGTTCTCCTTTCCCAGAATGCCCCAGTACCCCCTCTCCCGTGGCAGTAGTTCAGTAGAATGACCTCATTTTGATTGGAGAGGTCAGGATTTGTGCAGTCTCAGGTGAAGCTGGCCTGAGATGTCACAGAGCCCCAGCCTCCCATGGATCATGGCCCAGGGGCTAGCCGAAGGGGCTGGGTGTACTTCAGCATTGTCCCCTGGCGTACTGAGCTTGGAGATCAAGTGTCTCTGGGACTGTTCCCTCTGCAGGCCTCCAGGATCATGTGGTACGTCAGTACTCGGGGGATGGCCCCACGGGTTGACTTTGAAGGGGCCCTTTTCTCTGGCTATGCTCCGGATGGGGGCCTCTACATGCCCGAGAAGCTGCCTCAGCTGGACAGAGACACCCTGCGTCAGTGGAGTGTGGTCTCCTACCCCAGCCTGGTGAAGGAGCTGTGCAGCCTCTTCATTGGCCCCGAGCTCCTTCCAAGAGATGACTTAAATGGTGAGCAGACCCTGCCTTTCTACTCTCCCATCTCACTCTTCTGCCAGCCCAGCCCACCATGGAGTTGCAAATCCATCATTTAACCCCTAGGAGGTCCCTAGCCACATTTCTGAAACTTTGGAGTTTTTTCCAGACTCTGGAATCCCAGAATTGGAAATATCCCCGAAGTGTTCATTCATTCCAGCTCCCACCTCCAGTGAGATGAATGCCAAAGTGATCTGTGGAGATTTTTTTTTTTTTTTTTGCTTATTTTTTAAAAACCCTTTCAAGGGATTTCGCTATTGTCCTGAGATGCTTGAATGTGGGGTATTTCCTTCCTGCATATAAAACACCCAGACCCTCAGATTGCTGTTTTATCTCCTTTAATGGTAATTCCAGAAGGGACTTTGAGAGTGTTTTGGTCCAGCTCATTTCAGACTGTTATGTGCCTACAGATTCTCTGTGGGAATATCTTTAAAGTGCAGATTCTGATTCAGTAGATCTAGGGTGGACCCGAGAATTCTACATTCCTATCAAATGTCCAGATGCTAATAGTGCTGCTGGTCTGTGGACCAAATGTAATGGTGAGAGTTTGGGGCTGAGAAGAAGAGGACTCAAAATGTAGTTCGATGACCCGCACTGATGGTGTTGCCTGGGTACATATTAGAATTCTCAGACTTCTCTGACCTACAGACCCCAAACCTGCATTTTAAGATCCCAGGTGATTGGTTCACTAATTAAAGTTTCAGAAACACTACTCTAGATGACCTTAGCCTTAGGTAGGATTCTAAGTAAACCATCTCAAGGTGCTGGCATCACAGGTGTGAGATTAAGTAATACAAAAACAAACAAATAAGTCTCTGTCTTTAGGAAGGAAAATTAGAAGAGATGAGACATTTGCTTTGTTTCTTATGCAATTGTTTAATTGAATCTCATTGGAATACATGCACACAAGAAATCCAAATGATGAAGAAATTTATAAAGTGAAAAATGAAAGTCTTACAGCACCAATTCTGGTCTCTGGGGCCATTACTATGAGGAATCCATGAACAGTTTAGTTCATGCCTTTTCAGACATTTTTCCTAGGATTAAACAATTATATTCATACACAGTATCCTTTGTGATAAAACTTTCTGGTCTTTTTATCTGGTAACAAGGGAAAGAAACTTCAAATGTAAAAGTGTAAAGAGACTGAGAGTGAACTTGAGGGACAAGAGAATGGCCTTTAATCACCGTCCAACGTCCCCTCTCTCCCCTCGCAGATCTGATCGACCGAGCCTTCAGCAGATTCCGACACAAAGAGGTGGTCCATCTATCCAGACTGAGGAATGGGCTGAACGTGCTGGAGCTGTGGCATGGGGTCACCTACGCGTTTAAGGACCTGTCCCTGTGCTGCACAGCACAGTTCCTGCAGTACTTCCTGGAGAAGAGGAAGAAACACATCACCGTGGTTGTAGGTGTGTATCATGGCCGTGCGCCCTGGAGCCCTACCGTGCCCCAGCTTGCCAGGGTCCGCCCACAGGATGCCCTCCACTGATGTCTCTCGGGGAGTGTGTTATTGGTTCTTCCAGAGCAGGGTTCTTTTTCTTAAATTGAAGTATGGTTGATTTATAGTACTGTGTGTGTGTGTGTGTGTACAGCACAGTGATTCAGTTATACATTAACTATCTATCTATCTATCTATCTATTCTTTTTCAGATTCTTTTCCCTTATAGGTTATTACAAAATACTGAGGACAGTTCCCTGTGCTCTACAGTAGGTCCTTGTTGGTTATCTATTTTATGTATAATAATGTGTATATGGTAATCCCAGCCTCCTAATTTATAGAGCAGGGTTCTTAAACTTTTCTTGTGCCACAGACCCTTTTGACAGTCTGGTGGAGGCTGTGGAACCTTCTTAGAATAATATTTTAAATACATAAAATACACAGAAGGTATGGCGCCAAGCTCACAGATGCCCTGATTTCTATCCGTGGACCCCTTGGAGGTTCAAGGACCCCAGATTAAGTACTGGGTTCCTACCCTCCAGGATATTGCCTCATTTGGCAACAGTGCTTTAGGGGCCATTGCTTTCCTTCTCCATCTCCCTCGTCCTAAAGAGGAGGGTTCCTCCTTCTTCCCATCCAGGCACTTCTGGGGACACAGGGAGTGCTGCTATCGAGAGTGTTCAGGGGGCAGAGAACGTGGACATCATTGTTCTGCTGCCCAAAGGTCGCTGCACAAAGATTCAGGAGCTCCAGATGACGACAGTGCTGAGAGAGAATGTCCACGTGTTTGGAGGTGAGTGCTGGGACAGAGGCTCCGGGGACAGCATGGCTTTGCCTCGAGTGGTCTGTTTTGGGAGATGGGCTGGAACAAAACTAGTCAATCGACTAGCTGACCATCCTTCCTCCTCCCCTTTCTCTCTCCTTCCCTTCCTTCATCAGTCATATTTAGAGGCTGGTGTATGCCTTGACTTAGCACTGAGCAGGCTCGTGGCTACACAGTTTCAGAAACTACTGGAGGTGACAGGTGCCTAAACCAATACTGACAGTACAACCGAGGAAGTGCAGGTTGAAAATCATACCCCAAAGAATGCCACTTCCCTGCATGTGCACCCTGCTGGTCCATATCTACAGGCAGCTACCCAGAGTCATAGCCTGAGCCAACTGACTTGGGTTCTGTCCCAGGGCACTGAAGTTCAGATGGCAAAAACACGTTTAATAATTATTTTTAAGAGAATGTGCTGTTGCATGTTGGCAGCTCATGCCCTCCCTTGCAGTGTTGAACCAACTAAGCTATGCACTTGGTTAGCAGGTCTCAGTATTTAAAATAAGAAGCTACTCAGTGGGAACCATCGCTAGTGACCCCCCTTCCTGAGCCACATCCCGAATCATAGGGTTTTGTGTTTGCAGAGAGGCAAAAAGCCATCTCCTTAATGTCTGGCCATCTGTTCTGAGTGCGTCTAATCATTACGGAGTTCAAGAGTGTAGGAAGGCGGGATGGGTTTGAGTGGAGTCATACTTTTTATTTTTTATTTCTACCTCTGACACCCTACTACACCCCAGGTAGCCCCAAGGAAGGGGTTGGAATATGAGCAGTAGGGGTCTTGGTGAGGTTTTGTGCACTGTGGCCTTGGGCAAGCTGTCCAGGTGGCCTGGCTTGGTTTGGTCACTCACCTGGCAGGACAGCAAATATAGTGACAGAAAACCTTCCTTCTATAACTGGCCTGGCCTCCTGTTATGATCCCATAGATGATGTTTTTATAGAACACCAATTTTGTCAGGGACCAAAAGAACAGTGAGGACGAACCTTACCCATGGGAGTAGCATGAATATTCTTTGTCTATTTGTTCAAGAGCAAACAAAAAGCCCCTTCTACTCTTTTCTTTAGCAAGCACGTACGCATTCCACTGAAAAGTTTATGGTTTAGCTGAGGCGGGTGTTGGCAAAAATCTTACACATTAGCCTTAGTAATGAATTACCCATATCTGGCTGCATTTTCCTGCAGTCACGACAAGATTTTAATGTACAAGGTTCAGGTTCCTGAGTGTCCCTGTTACACCCTAAGCACCAAAATTGCTATTTATGAATCTAGGACTGTCTTTACCTAGAATCAAAGCAGAGAAGAGCTTTTCGTACCTCTAATCTGCCCTTCTCTCCTTGTACACAGATGTTGGGAGGCTTTGACCTAAGGGCATGTGTAGAAGCATCCTGACCATGGGGTGGAGAATGGTGCCCATTTGAAAAATAGTGGCAGGGACTTCCCTGGTGGTCCAGTGGTTAAGACTCCGCGCTTCCAGCATAGGTGGCGTGGGTTCGACCCTGGCTGTGGAACTAAGATCCCGCATGCTGTGTGGCATGGCCAAAAAATTTTAAAAAGAAGAAAGAAAGAAAGAAAATAAGAAAGGAACCTTTAAAGGAGTTAGCTTTTGTTTCTAAAACGGGACTGTTCAAATTCTTCCCTTCCTTTCTGGAATCTTCTGATTTGGTTTCCAGGAGGACGTGTGTTAGTTCGGGAGCTAACGGTGGGCATGTGTTTTCTGTTGGGCTGGTGAGCTCCGGGAGTAGAGATGGGCCACCTGGGTTGCTGTGTGTTGGACACTAATGTTTTCTAAAGTCATGCATTTCCATATACATTGTATACCTGGTTCTTCTTAAGCACGGGATAGTCAGCAAGAGCTAGTTACATATTACTTGGGATGTTTTTGGTTGGAAGTAACAGAAAATCTAACTCAGACTGGCTTGAACAGGGACAGTCTTCAGCTCATGTCCCTGGAAGTCTAGAGGTGGGATAGGCTCCCGACTGGCTGGTTCACTGGAGCCAGGTTCTCTGCTCCGTCTTCCATTCAGCCTCATTCCTCGTGTGGCATATGATGGTTACTGAAGGTAACCAAGTCTCTCTTCCTGTGGCTCTCTCTTAAAAACAGTGAATCTTTTCCTAGCACCCCAGCAAATATCCCCCCTATACATGGATCTGGAGTCAGTCCTGCAGCCTCATTACTGCTACACGATGAAGGGTGGAATGAATAGGAACCTCAGTGCCGGCCTTCCCTGGTGGCACAGTGGTTAAGAATCCGCCTGCCAGTGCAGGGGACACGGGTTCGAGCCCTGGTCCCGGAAGATCCCACATGCCGTGGAGCAACTAAGCCCGTACGCCACAACCACTGAGCCTGTGCTCTAGAGCCCGCGAGCCACAACTACTGAGCCCGCATGCCGCAAACCCGAGCACCTAGAGCCCGTGCTCCGCAACAAGAGAAGCCACCGTGGTGAGAAGCCCGCGCACGGCAACGAAGAGTAACCCCCGCTCGCCGCAACTAGAGAAAGCCCGTGCGCAGCAACAAAGACCCAACTCCGCCATAAATAAATAAATAAACAAATTTATTTAAAAAAAAAAATAACCTCGGTGCCTACTCTGGCATTTCCCCTGATAATCTTCCCCCACCGTCCTCCAAGTCTGGACCCAGTGGAGAAACAGACCCAGGTTTCAGACAAGAGAACAATATTGGCTGGATTGCTGGTTGGGCTGGGTTGAGGGATGCAACTTGGACTAGGGACCCACGTGGGAAGAGCGACTCTTTCCCTCCAGCCCCTGATGGAGGACGGTGAAGTAAAGCCCAGCCTCTCACCATCTCACAATCTGATAAACCATCCCCGGAGACTGGGGAAGAGGGCATGGAATACAAAGAGGAATTCTCCCCCAATATCCCAGAAAGCTGACATTTTCTTTCATTTTAGATAATGGTAGAAACATTGGAAATGTGACCCCAAGGATATGAGACATGGTTTGAGTGAAGGTCCCAGCAGGATGGTCTCAGCCCAGGAGTACATGCTGACCTTATGGGCACGTGCTGGCCCCCGGGGGGTTCTTCATGATAACTCCCTCTCCTCTCTCCTCTGACAGTGGAGGGGAACAGCGATGAGCTGGACGAGCCCATCAAGGCCGTGTTTGCCGACGTGGCCTTTGTCAAGGAGCACAGTCTGATGAGTCTGAATTCCATCAACTGGTCCCGGGTCCTCGTGCAAATGGCCCACCACTTCTTCGCTTATTTCCGGTGTGCACCAACCTTAGACTTGCACCCACTGCCCCCCGTGGAGGTGGTTGTACCATCGGGGGCTGCCGGTAACCTCGCAGGTAAGGAGACCCCTGGGCGGAAATGGGCTTTCCAGAAAAACGCCTGTGGTCCCCGTCCTCCCAGCTGCACTTTGGTTGAGGATAAAGGTTGGGTCCTAAGTGATGGGAAATGACACACAAGAAGCTTCCAGAAAACTTGCCCCCAACTCCCTGGGGGTGACATCCTGGCCTCTTGCCACAGGGGAAGGAGGATGGGTTAACCCCGAGGTGCTCCGGATGCCTGATCTGATGTGTTTGCTCAGCAGAACGTGGGGAGACTAGGCCAAGGTTCAGCCGCTGGCCCGGCTGGCAGTGCCCTCTGCCAGGAACGTGGACTTTCCTCCCAGCTCCAGCCAGCTGCCCGCTCTGAAGATAAGGGCTCGCCTGGCACGGCGTGTTTTCCCTGGAGACCGCGTGATGTGGAAAGAGTCCTGGACTTAGGCTTCTGTGCCAGTTCTGTCCTTTACTCGCTAAACGTCTTGTCTCTTAGATTCAGCTCCTCAGCTATCAAAGATTGGAACACTTATCATATCTCTCGCAGAAATAAGATTCTTTATGCGTGTCTGTGAACTTTATGAGGGTCAAGAGCAATAGAGCTACGTGGCATTCAAATCATTTCCTATAATAATACTTAACATTTATCAAGCACTGAGTATGCATCAGGTACTGCTCTAAGTGCTTCTCTCATATTAACCCCTTAAATCCTCACATGCGCCTATGAGGGGGACGATACTATTATTTCCATTTTATAACGAGAAAGTTGAGGCACAGAGAAGTTGGTCAGCCTGCCCCTGGTTACACAGCAGTCAGTCCCAGAGCCAGGATGGCAGCCCAGGCAGGCTGGCTCCAGAGCCTGAATCCTCACAAGCATGCCTCCTGATTGGCATGACTTGTTTTCTGATGGTTCCGTTAGTGGCATCGCTTCTGATGGGCGTCCAGGACAGCTTAGGTGAGACCATGAAAGTATCTTAGCGGTCAGGAGTCTCCCTGACTACAGCTAACACAGGGATGGAAAGAACGGCAGGCTGGCTGTTAGACAAGGATGGCTCGGCCTTCTTCCCCATCCATGGCTGCCCATTTGCATCACCCTCCAGGGAGCGATGCCACCTGCACACGTCCCGGTATCTGCCGCAGTGCCTGGCACAAAAGCACTGTTTGCAGAGGGGACTCTGATCTAGCCCTGCTCCATCAGGAACCAGCTGCTTGACCTGAAGCCCCTGGATCCCTTGAGCCTCCGTCGCTCCTCTGTCATACAAGGATATCATGATGTTTACTGAGGATCACGTGAAATAAGACTGTGAATGTGCTTTGCAAAATTAAGAGTGATGTTGGGTGGTGCGGTTATCCTTAACCCCTTTCACCTACTCATCAGAGATAAGCCATTCATGGCAGTAGGAAGCTTCCCCCAAACTACGTTGCCTTTCTGGGCTTTCCATCTTTCAGGGTGAGGAATTCCTTGTTTGTTCCATGCAAATAGACACCGCTATTAGGGCTTCTGTGTGCCCCCTCAGTCCCTTTCCAGAGGACGCAGTCTGAGGGCGCTGGTTCTAGGAGACTGAGTCAGGGGACTCAGCATGCGCTCTAGACTTAGACAGACCTAGTTCAAATCCTTAGTCTGCCACTTAGCAGGCTTTGGATGGGTCATTTCAACTTCTCAGAACCTCCATTTTCTCTTCTGCAAATGGTGGCGAGCACGGGAACAGTGTCAGGGCACAGTCACCTTCTCCTACTCTTTCCTTCTTTTTTTTGTAACGGCTTCATTGCTCTATGATTCACATATCATACAATTCACCCACTTCAAGTATATAACTTAATAGTTTTTAGTATATACAGATTTGTGCGGCCATCACCATAATCAGTTTTAGAACATTTTCCTCACCCTAAAAGAAAGTCCTGTTCCTTTAGCAGTCATTCTCCATTTCCTCTCATCCCTCCCAGCTTTAGGCAGCCACTAATCTATTTCGTCTCTATAGATTTTCCTATTCTGGACATTTTATGTAAATAGAATCATCCAATATCTGACCTTCCTTCACTTAGTGTAATGTTTTCAACGCTCATCTATGTTGTAGCATGTATCAGTACTTTATTCCTTTTTATGGCTGAATACTAGTCTATTGTATAGCTATAGCACATTGTGTTTATGCATTTATCAGTTAATGCACATTTGGATTGTTTCCGTTTTTTAGTCGTTATGAATAATGCTGCTATGAACATTTGTGCTTAGGACCTGCTTTCAGTTATCTTGAGTATATAGAAACTAGGAGTGGATTTCTGGGTCATATTGGAACTCTGTGCTTAACTTTTTGAGAAACTGCTGGACTGTTTTCTGAAGTGGCTGCACCATTTTACACTCCAGCCAACAGTGTATGGGGGGGGGGGTCCAGTTTCTCCACATCCTGACCAAGACTTGTTATTATCTATCATTTTGATTCTAGCCATCCTAGTGGGTATGAAGTGGTATGTCACTGGGGTTTTGGTTTGTGTTTTCCTGATGACTAATGATGTTGAGCATCTTTTCATGTGTTCATTGGCTATTTGTATATCTTCTTTGGAGAAATATGTACTCAAGTCCTTTGCCTAATTTTTAATTGGGTTATTTTTATTGTTGAGTTGTAAGAAATCTTTATATATTCTGGCTTCAAGTCCTATGTCAGGTATATGATTTGCAAATAGTTTTTCCTCTTCTGTGGGTTGTCTTTTCATTTTCTTGATAGTCTCCTTTGAAGCACAAAAGCTTCCAAAAGCACAAAATCTTCTTAATTTTGATGAAGTCCAATTTATCTACTTTTTTTTTTTTATAATCTAGAGTAAGCAATGGGTCTTTTATTTTAATTTAATTTATTAATTTATTTATTTTTGGCTGTGTTGGGTCTTCCTTTCTGTGCGTGGGCTTTCTCTAGTTGCAGCTAGCGGGGGCCACTCTTCATCGCGGTGCGTGGGCCTCTCACTGTCGCGGCCTCTCGTAGCGGAGCACAGGCTCCAGACGCACAGGCTCAGTAGTTGTGGCACACGGGCCTAGTTGCTCCGCGGCATGTGGGATCTTCCCAGACCAGGGCTCGAACCCGTGTCCCCTGCATTGGCAGGCAGATTCTCAACCACTGTGCCACCAGGGAAGCCCTATCTACTTTTTTTTCTTGTGTTGTTTGTGCTTTTGGTGTTGTGTCTAAGAAACCACTGTTCTCCTCTCTTAAGCTGGCTTCATCGCTCAGAAGATGGGCCTGCCCATCCACCTGGTCGTGGCAGTGAACTCCAATGACATCATCCACAGGACCGTCCAGCGGGGAGACTTCTCTCTGTCTGAGGCCGTCAAACCAACCTTGGCATCAGCTATGGACATTCAGGTGGGGCCTGTGAGGCGATGTGCAGGTCTGACCCAGGTGTTGGTTGGGTGGAGGTGGACAAGGGCTGAGGTCAGCGTGGCCCTCGGGACCCTGCCTTTCTGCCCAGGTGCCGTACAACATGGAGAGGATCTTCTGGCTGCTCTCTGGCTCTGACAGCCAGGTGACAAGAGCCCTCATGGAGCAGTTTGAAAGGACCCAAAGTGTGAGTCTGCCCAAGGAATTGCACAGCAAGGTCAGTTACCACCCATACACCATGGAGAAGGGAAAGGGTGCAGCCACAAGGCCAGGCTTGGGGTTTGAAAATCTGTTCGAGGAAAGGGGATGCTTGTTTCTTGAGTACCTACTATGAGCCTGGCACACCTGCAGTCACTTCATGTGGATTTCTTTGTTGAATGAGGAGAGGCAGTAGAGGTTATTGGTTTAGAGTCAGGTGGGGCTTAACTCCAAGCCAGCTGTGAGACCTTGGACCAGTTTCTTAAATTCCGTGCTTCAATTTCCTCATCTATAAAATGGGGATAAAGAGAATGCCTGCCTCATAGCATTGTTGAATTTTAAGTCAAATAATACCCATGAAGAACTTTGTATACTGCCTGGCAGTATAGGGCTTAATATATTAACTGTTGTTTTTATTTATTATTGTTGATTTCCAATAATAACTGGAAGCCACTTTTCCCATCCAGTATGAGCAGAGACTATTGTTCTATTAGCTTTTTTTAAAAAAAAAAAAAAAGAAAGAAGGAGAAATTTTATCTCCTCAGATGGGTAGGAGCCTAGGGAGGGATTGCTTTTATTTTAAGGTAACCTGGCGATGAAAACTTATTTAATATAAAAAAAGAATTTCATATGTTGAATTTGCTTTTAATTTTCTCTGCCACATTCCCACCAAATCGTCATCCAGACTGTGTATATCTCCAGTGCCTAGGACCTCACTACCTCACATCAGCTGTAATCATTATGAAGGTCTTTATATCAAGCTAGAACCTGTTACTTCTTAGCTTGTGCACTGGTGAGCCATCTGATTCCCATACTTAAAGAGAATCTTCGTTTACCTGCTAAGCCTTCCTTTAGCTGTCCCTTACATGACGTAATTTTCAGTGGTCAATGTCCATCTTAAAGGGTTGTCTCCAGAACTAGATACACCCACACAGACTGGAGTGGAATTTCTGTCTTCTGGAATCTATGCTTCTTTTGATGCAACCTGCCTTAATTAGTTTGGACTGCTATAACAAAGTACCACAGACTGGTGACTTAGAAACAACACAAATGTACTTCTCACAGTTCTGGAGACTGGAGGACTGAGGTCAGGGTGCCGTGGTTGAGTTCTGGTGAGGGCCCTCTTCTGGGTTGCAGTTGTCTGCCTTCTCATATGTGGAAGGAGATTTAGCTAGCCCTCTGACCTCTTCTTATAAAGACGCTAATCTGATTCATGAGGGCTCCACCCTCATGACCTAATTACCTCCCAAAGGCCCCACCTCCAAATACCATCATATTGGGATTAGGGCTTCAACATATAAACTTGGGAGGGACACAAACATTCGGACCGTAACACAGCCAAAGTTCAACTTATTTAATGGTTTGTATTGACATCCACAATCCTTCTCCTCATGTAAATGAGGTGCTCCATGAAGACAGACACCATATCCCCCAGTTCTTCGTTCTCTCCCCCGCTGTACACGTAGAAGATATTCCAACTGCTGGAGCAGCATTCATTCATCCATTCATTCACTCATTCATATTACATATTGACCATGAGTCAGGAGCTATGCTTGGTGCTGGAGATACAAAGATAAATAAAACACATGCATTGTCTTCTGTGAACCCTAATGGGTCAGGAAGGTATCTAAACAATTTATAATCCCCTCTGGTCTCTATTGGTTGCAGTTGAGTATATGCAGGGTTTTTGGCACATTGTAAGCATGCAGTGAATTTTCAGAGAATGATCAAATAAACCATCTACACCGAGGGAGTACTGAGAAGGGAGTCTTCCTCCGTCTAAAGGTAGTGGGGAGTTTTCCTAAAGGAGGTGCCACAAGAGCTGGGGGGGAACTGACGGGAAGCTATTCTCACATCCACAGGAAGGGGGCGTGCCAACAACAAAGCAGCAGGAAGGCTTGAGTGCCCTTACCCTGTGTTCTGTCCCGTTGTCGAACAAGACTACATACACTAATTTGCTGATTCATGAGCCAAATTCTAACTAAATGTGTTGACCTGAAACTCAAAGGTATCCTTCCCCTAACTTGAGTGAATCCATTTAAAACTGGGAAACGTGGGAAACCAAATTTTTCTCTGAGCTGGATCTGAGCCATTCAGTCTGAACGTTTCATTCGTGTTTCTGGTGCATATCTGGCTATGTTATGTGGTGGGAATTTTCTCCCGTTTTCCCCACTTCCCCTCAGCCCTGATTCCCACCCCTCTGACCCTGAAACCTGTCAGCTTTCAGAGGCAGTAATTTCTCAGTCAGTGTCAGACGAGGCTATCACCCAGACCATGGGCCGCTGCTGGGAAGAGAACCAGTACTTGCTGTGCCCTCACTCGGCCGTGGCTGTGAGCTACCATTACCAGCAGGTGGACAGGAGGCAGCCCAGGTACAGGTGGTGGGTGCCTGTGTGTCGGGGGGACCCCTTGGCTTTCAGGGGTCCTCGTCTTCCCCAAGCAGGAGAGAGAGGAATGTGAACAAATGGACATTTTCTTTTTTTGGCTGCCCCTTGCTGCATGCGGGATCTTAGTTCCCTGACCAGGGATGGAACCCATGCCCCCCTGCAGTGGAAGCACAGAGTCTTAACCACTGGACCGCCAGGGAAGTCCCACAGATGGCTTTTATGAGCATGATGGGTGCTGCGTGGAACTGTGTCTTGAGACTGTGGTCCTGGAAGGGGGAGCTGGGCCTCCAACAAGGAGGAGCAATTTGCTTGCAGAGATAAGTTCAAGGGACCAAACACGTCTTTTTCTCTCTCTCTTTCTCTGCACCCTACCTCTCCCCTTCCCCTGTTCCTTCTTCTCCCTCCTGGCCTTCGTTCTGTACCTGTCCCTCTGTCTTCTGTCTTCCGCCCCCTGTTCCCACCTGCCCTGCCTCCGCAGCCCTCCCCGCTGTTGTCTGGCTCCCGCCTCTGCAGCCAAGTTCCCGGAGGCCGTGCTGGCTGCCGGGCTGACCCCGGAGACTCCCGCGGAGATCCTCGCCCTGGAGCACAAGGAGGCGCGCTGTACCCCGTTGCAGAAGGGTGACGACTGGACGCGGATGCTTCGGGACCTGATTGAGGACCTGAGCCGGCAGCGGCAGGGGCGCTTCCGGAACGCGCCGGCATAGCCAGGCTTCCTTTAGGCTTCGGACCCTGGGAGGTGTCCCCTCTGAGCTGCCTGGTGCACCTTCTCTCCATGCTTCGGACCCTGGGAGGTGTCCCCTCTGAGCTGCCTGGTGCACCTTCTCCCCATGCAGGTGCAGGAGTTTCTCAGGGGGCTGCCCAGTTGGGTCTGGAGCCAGCGGGCTGTGCGCTGTTCCTTGGCTGCTCTGTGCTCTCACCGTGGCTGGCTGGCCGTGTTGGGCCTGGTCACCGGGGAGGCGGGGAGGGAGTCGTGGAGGATTGCTGGGGGTGCACCCCCAGGGCCAGACAGTGCAGGAACATCACTGCTTCCTGTGAAACTTTCAAGGCCTGCAAATGAAAGGTCTGGGGCTCAGGGGCAACCTTGGCTCCAAGATTTTGGATCCCCAGATCCTAAAACCTGTGCCGGTGGGGCCCGCTGCCTCCATTACCACAGGTCTGGCTCTGAGCCTTAGTTTATCTGGTCCCCAGAGGTCTTGGCCACAGGGCTTCCACCCTGTCAAACGTTGGGAATCCCTGGAATAAAAGTGCAGGTTCAGTGCAATGGTGACTCTGTGTGCCCTGTGGGCAGAGCCCGGTGCCTGTCAGGTCGTGATGGTGGTACCATGGTGTCCCTCATCCATCTGCTGCCCCAGGTTGCCAGCAGGGCAGGTGGCACAGGAGCTGGGGTTCAGGATCACCAGATCCAGGCCATGTAGGAAAGCAGGGACCTCAGACTAGGTCAAGTTGCCCTGTTGCTCATGTACCAGGTTCACCATCCTTATTAAACCAAGTCATGATCACAGCAGCGAGAAGCAATGGTCCCTCTTTAAACACTAAATAAAGTCCAAATGCCTACATTTCCACAGGTACCTCCATAATCACGCTGCTTCAGAGAAGCCAAGTTGTTCTTTCCACTGAAGACACGACTGACGCTCTCCCTTCTCCACGCCTTTGACCCTACACTTGCCTCTGGGAGACTGTCCTTCTTTGATGAACCCACAAGTCCCATCTCACAGGCTATTTGTCTTGGTTCCTGGTACTTGTTTACCGTGTCTTGTTTACTCGTCAGCGCAGCTGGAAATAAGGACTCCTGTTTCCTGACTCTGGCAGAACTCCAGCTGTAGCTTTCTTAAGCTGTGTATTCCCTTCTGCCCTGTTTTATGGTTATCCACTTGAGACATTATCTTCCTGTCTCTAAGCTCCTTGAAGATAGGAACGATCGTTTAACGCAAGGGCTAAAACTTTTTGGATTTGCCCCTATTGATTAAAAATCTTTTAATATGTTCTCCCAACATATGTGGACTAAATTATGTATAAACTACACAAACCGTGAGCTAAAATAGACATGAAGGAATAATAACGACACCTATATTTATCTTTTCTCCCCATTCTCCAACGGATCGCCTGTGGGCCTGTCTTTGGCAGTCCTGGTTGAACACAGTGCCTGGTACATTCCAGAACCAGCAGGAACCAGGGGCATAGCACCCCTGTGATTGCACATCTGCCAGATACTGTGCGATGACTCTCAAAGTGTGGTCCCTGGGTTTATCCAAAATACACTCTCCTGGCCCCTACCCCAGACCTTCAAAGGCAAATCTGTGGGCGTGCGTGCGCCATCTTCAGTCCTTACAAATGCCCCAAGTAAGTTTCGACCCTCTCACTCGGGAAACCTTGGCCAGAGGCTTTAAGTGTATGAATAATTCTCTTCCACAGGGAGATAGGCCTTTTCACAAGGGCGTGCTTTCTTCCTGCTACTGTTTTCATGATCTAGCCTGCACTGTCCAGTTCAGGAGCCACTAACCATATGTGACTGTGGAGCCCTTGCAATGTCAATAGTCTGACTGAGGAACTGAATTTTAAATTTTAAGTTTAACTTACATTTAAATTTCAAAACTATTACTTGATTCAGTCATTGGAAAGCTTTTAGGTATGATTGGAAAAATGCAGATATGTGAAACTGCTTTTTCAGCTGTGAAATTTATGAAGTACATAAAATACAGGTAAGTATTTCCAATGAAAATTCAATGTTCTGATTGACATGTGTCACAACTGTAAACTGCATATTGGATTTCAAAGGCTTCCGATGAAAAAATCTAAACTATCTCATTAATAATTTTATACAGATGACCTGTTGAAAGGATGATATTTTGATGTGTTGAGTTAAATAAAACACGTTATCAAAATTAATTCCGTCTTTTTCCTTTCCTTTTCCAGGGACAGGGACAAAGTTATATATGTGGTTCGCCTTTGTCTCACGTTGTATTTCTACGGACAGCAGTGATCTAGGCTTTGGGTACACGTGAACACACGGCAGATAGTTGTGGATTTAGTTATATTACTGGGTTCAAATCTCATGTAGATCGAGGGAAGGGGTTAGACAAACGCAAACGTGTACGTCAACACAAGCCTGAGGCTCTGGTCTCTGGGGGCCCCTCTGGAAGGCAGTTAAGGCAGGCACAGCGTGGAGGTATTTTGGGCCACTAGAGGGCGCTGTTACTACCACTCTGAGGGCCGCTGTGAAAGGAGCCAGTGGGCATCTGGCCTCCAACGCGGCCTTTCCCGGCCCCCGAAGTCTAAAGGAGCTTCTGGGCCACCCAGCTTGATCTCTGCCTGCTACCTCCACATCAGAACCACTAGCCCCGCATCTACTTGATGCCCAGGGGCTGAAAGGAGAGGCCGGAGGGCATCCTCTTACTGGAAAACTTGGCATCGAAGCATGGCATTCAGTACGTAGACGGCAGGAATGCTGGACGCACAGGAGGATGGGCGAGCATTCCTAAGGGAATGACCGTGACCCTTACAGCCATCAGCACCTGACAGCTTCCGAGACACTTTAATATCCACAAGAGCATACCTGAGGGAGCCCCCAGGACCCATTTATCTATTAGGCAAGACCAGGCTGATACTTCGGGGTCATGAGATACTTAGAGGCCCGTGAAAATATTTTTATTTCTATTAAAAGAAACAATGAATATAATCCGGCTTGGATTATATTCATCTTTATACCAACAGTTTAGTAAAAAAGAACTTTAAATATTTTTTGTAGAAGAACCCCTTGAAAGCAAAAGTGCCTGGAGCCCACGAAAGTCATAATGCGGCCCTCAGAGGACCCGCTCTACGCCAGGTAATACTTCACCAGAATCAACTAATTTAATGGTGACAAGCAAGCTGTGAAATACGTGTTACTACCATCTATGTTTTAGAGATGAGGTCACCTGTCAGGGTGGTACCGCAAGGGGGCAGAGGGGCTGGGACTTGAACCCAGGCATGTGGCTTCAAGTTTGACGTGTACTTTCATCTTATCATGTTGCATGGAGCTGGTCCATTCTGCTGTGGCCCTTCCGCGGGGTCCTCTTCCACCCTCCCTTTCATGGGTGGATTTGGGAGCATGGCCATGATGCTCCAGGAGGTCCACCAGGGGCTGCTGCAAACCTGCGTCCCAGGTCTCTCCACGGGCCCTGGCACCCACCTGCTGCATGCGGCCAGAGCCAGTGGTTCCTTATTCTTTGCTGCCGCATTTCTGAGGGTCTCAGGGCAGTGCTGGGAGTTACAGGGGGTCACAAAACCCTTCACCTTCTGGAGGCTTCGGAGTGATATCCAACTCTGAGAGCCCACTGCACCTGTGAGAGGAGACCCAGAATAAAGCCATTGGACACAGCACAAACAGACATGAAACATGAACTACAAGATATTCTGGCCACAGGGAATCTTAGGGCTGAATGGAGGAGAGGACAGGAATGAGATGAATTCTGAAGAAACATCCACCCCTGTGAACATATACACAGGCACACAAACACAGACAGACACACACACACATACAAATACATACCTACATACACACTCATCCCCCTCAATGGAAAAAGCAAGGATCCTGGTACCAATTGAAATTAGAAGCAGGTTGAAGTTGTCCTTCTGAGTCGTCCGCTAACTGGCGGTGTGACCACACACAAGCCATTTCATCTCTGTGAGCCTCAGTTTCCTCATCTGCCCATTGTAACACTTACCTCGCTAGTTTATTTTGAGGATTGAGATCATGTATTTCCAATTCCTAGGTAAATGCTAAAATGCCATACAAGTGCTTCTCACTAACATAATTTAGTCTGCAGTGAACAGTTTAGTACTTTTAAGCTATCTTGCGTTTTTTACTAATTGCTTCCCGGATTCGTCTTCTCTTGCCTCTTCCTGAAGGATGAAGTTCCTTCGTGGCCCTGCGGTGCTGGGACAGCTCTGGGTGCAGGGTTGGAGTTGCCCTGGCCTGCTCAGTGCACCCAGCGACAAGCCCTGTGGGGGTCATTTGGGGGTTGAATGTCATGGATTAGTCAGTGGGGGCTCTGCTGGGCAGTTAACAAGCCTCATCAATTTGCAGTGATGAGGATGGTGGGATGATTCCCTTTCCTGAGCACTCATGATGGGCTGAACCCGTTGTAAAGCACGTTCCAGACACTGGCTCCTTCAGTCCTCACAAGGACTGTATGAGAAAGTACCATTAGGGGCTCCATTCTAGAGATGAGGAAATGAAGCTCGGAGAGGTTAAGTAATTTGCCCAAGGCCACCCAGCCAGTGAGTCCTGGAGGAAGGATGTGAGGCCGAGTTAACCTCAGAGCTAGACTAGGACAGGAACTTTGGGCCCGATGGCTTCCAAGTTTTCTTCAATCAGAGTCTGCGAGCTCGATGGGGAGCGGGCTGCGTCTGAGGGTGGAGGAGAAGAGAAGAGGACCCATCACTAGGAGACGGGCCATCTGGGGAGAGGGGCACAGAGCGAGTGCCTTTGCAGGGAGCTCTCCTCTGGCTCAGGCTCCCTCTTGGAGCTGGGTTCCTCTCGGGGATGCTGGAAGCTGGGTTCCTTGTGGGGATGCTGGTGTCTGCTGAGTGGATTGGGTATGGTTACGGGACAAGAGGGAGGTGAGAGTAATTCTGTGGGATTGTCAGCTGCTGGCAGGGAGGCCCAGCCTGGTGGTTCCCACTGGAAAGACTCAAACTTAGATGGATAAAGTCGGGGAGCCTTTGTTGAGTTTTCTGTGTCCCCAAATAAATAACGGGTGAGCAACACAGGAAGGGCTGGGCTATTAGCCTCCTGGAAAGAGGAGAGGGCCAACTTCTCTGTCCTGCTCACTGCCTCTGTCCAAAAAAGCATCTCCCCAGAACTCCCTTTCAGGCCCAACCCATCAGTTTATCCATTCCACAACCTGGGCATCTCCCAGGTGCCAGCTGGGCAAATGCTGAGGGCCACTGTGCTGACTGCCTACCAAGTGCTGGGGAGAGAGAAAAAGTAGGAAAAGATGGGGCTGGGGTTGACTTATGCAGAAGGATAAAAGTTTGTGGCAGCACCCAGGGGCTGTCCCCAGGCTGTGAGGGACTGGTTACTGGTTCTCCAGGGCAGGAGCCCAGGCAGTCCCCCTGCGGCCCCCTCCCGCACTGACCCTCAGTGTTGCAGTGATTGGTTTAGAGCCTGCTCCCCCGCTACTTAAACAGTCCTTAAAGGCTGCTGTCAAATGCCCCATAAGCCAGGACCTGGCGTCCACACCTAGCCTTCACTGAGTATGGGACAGAACAGGCGGGAGGAACTGCAGGGCCCAGAGGAGGAAAGGTGACTGGGCAGGAGAGGGTGGGGCTGGAGTGAAGAAGGCTGGGCTGGGTCTCCAAGGGTCTGCTAGGTACCAAGGGGATGCTCCTCGGTTCAGGACTGTTCCCTTCTCCTCTTCAGTGGTTTAGCCGTCGCAAAGATCTATTATAAGAAGGCAAGGGACCTCCTGTCGCAGCAGAAGTGTCTGTGCACTGCTCCTTGGGGAGGGGACCTTCTTTTCTCTGAATGAATGCGCAGGCCTTAAGTCACCAAGGCCAAGGTCCTGTAACAGGTGCAGAGCCAAGAACTGAGGCAGGGCTCTGCATGGGTTAGGCCAGGGTGAAGCCCCTGGAGCCTCCCCTTGGTTTAGCTGCTAGGGGGACCTATTGAGCGTCACCTCTCCAGCCTCCCCTTGGTCTCCTAAGTCGCTGGAATCACTGGCTTCCACCATCCCTGATCCAGACCTCATCCCCAAGCAGGGACAGCGCTTGTTTATAAAACGGATGCAGTTTAGGTCTTGGGGGTTCGGAAAGGTCAGGGCGCAGCTCTGGGTAACCTCCTGCAAATGGACGTCCCCTCGAGCTGCGTTCTCGCCCTCTCTCCCCGCCCCCCTCAACCCCTGGACAAAAGCGCCCTCCAAAGTCTTCTTCAAGCCCGGAATGGCCAGCAGAGAGCAGCAGAACACACCCAAAGTCCCTCTCCCTCCAAAGGTGACTGACCGCACCCCGCAGGCATGCAGGTCTGACCTTGTTCTCTAGGAATTAGAGCCCCTAAAGGTCAGAAAGGGGGGTGGGCCCCAGAGATTTTTCTTTTCTCTTAGCTCATTGTTTCTCAAATTTAATATTGGGAAGTTCCTCCTTTAAAGCTTAAAAAAAAAAGGTATATATATATATATATATATATATACTCACAAAGTATATATCACATATAATTCCAGTGTTGTCGTAAACAGTTTTTGCTTTGTAATAATGCTACTGCAACATGTACAAACATGAAACTACCTATGAACCCCTTATATTGATATCTCCCAACCAAGGAGAAAAAAGCATTCAAATTAAATGAGAACAAATCTACAAACAAAATCAGTCAAATTCAGAGTGATCTCATTAGTGTGTGTAATCCATCGTGTACTGCACTCAAATTTCTGGTGCCCTGTGACAGTGGCACTGCACTCCTCAGACAGCATTTTCGCTGTTGTGGCTTGTTTAGCGTATTTACTTGCCTTTTGTGGTGGAATAACTTTGCTCCTTCATCATTTTTCGTACATTAACCACCGGGAAACATCCCAAGCACAGCACGTTGTGATGTCGTATAACCTTTACGTGGCACCAGCTCATCATATATTTGCCACATCTGTCTGCCTCTCCTTACTGGCTTGTGACAATTGAGATGGTATTGTTGCTTGCAATTGTAAATACAGGTACAAATGCAGACACTGAAATTATGTGATGACTTACTTTTTTTTTTTTGTGGTACGCGGGCCTCTCACTGTTGTGGCCTCTCCCGTTGCCGAGCACAGGCTCCGGACGCGCAGGCTCAGCGGCCATGGCTCACGGGCTCAGCCGCTCCGCGGCATGTGGGATCTTCCCGGACCGGGGCACGAACCCGTGTCCCCTGCATCGGCAGGCGGACTCTCAGCCACTACGCCACCAGGGAAGCCCGTGATGACTTACTTTTAAGGTGGCTGGCAGATGATGCAGAAAATGTCTTAAAAAAATTATCAAATGAAATCACACACACAAATACACCATTGATTAAGAATTCTTAAACAGCAAGAGTACTTACTGTATGATATTACTTATATGTGGAATCTAAAAACTAATACAAACTAATGTATATGCAAAACAGAAACAGACTCACAGACCTAGAGAACAAACTAGTGGTTACCAGAGGGGAGAGGGAAGGGGGAAGGAGGAAGTTAGGGGTATGGGATTAAGAGATACAAACTACTATGTATAAAATAGATGCACGATAAGGATAAATTGTATAGCACAGGGAATTATGGTCATTATCTTATAATAACTTTTAATGGAGTATAATCTGTAAAAATACTGAATCACTATGCTGTGTACCTGAAACTAATATAATATTGGTAAATCAACTATACATCAATTAAAAAAATAAATAAAATTAAAAAAAGAATATATGTCTGGATCCCTGTTTGACAAATATTATCTCCCCCAACCCTTGCTTTTTACAGATGAATGAACAGGCTCAGAGAGGAGAGTTGACTTAGCCAAGGTCACACAGCTAATCGGATGGGGCAGCTTGAGGACTCTGAGACTCTCTCATTTTACACAGTAATACTTCCCATTACAGGCTTGACCCAAGGAAAGGAGTTTTAGGGATTCTCTTAGGAATTAACCATTGCAGTCTGGGTAATTTCCTGCACATTTCAAGCAGTCATCTTTCCAAGCTTGGAACGGGAAAGAAATTCAATATACACAGCCACTGCCACAGATAGGAAGAACTTGTCTAAAGCCCTACCAGACTCTGTTTTCTGATATATATACATGTATATATGTATGTATGTGTGTGTGTGTATATATATATATATATATATATATATATATATGAAAGTTTATGGAGAGAACAAAATATATACTTATTAAGCCTTTAAGATATTGAGGCCTTATTGGATAGTACTTTTACGGCTTGGGGAAAATAGACTATCTCTTCCCCAACTCCAGGGGCAGGTTTTTAATTTGAGGTCTTTTAACTCCCAAAGGTCCATGGATAGAATTCTGGAGGTTTGAGAACCAGATGGGAAAACACTGCATCTTATTTTCCCTGGCCTGTACCTGAAATTTAGCACTTCTTTAAAATATAAATGTTGGCAACAAACCAATTAACACTAATAGCACCTGGGACTTTCTGGAAGATAAAAATCACAGACATTTTCACATGGCGTTATAGTAGCAGTTGTAGGTGTCTTGAAATAGCATTAACACTCATCACTACTTTAAAATAATATTAGATCTGACACTATATTATGTTATTTAATTATTATTAAAGAGTGTATATTTCTATATTACATATATTTAAAAGTATTTTGGTAACTGTCTTTCAGTATAATTAGTTTCCTTTCTTATCCCATGTATTTTATTTTGTGCATTTGAAAATATTCCTCCAGGCTACTGAGGAACACACAAGAAAAGTACTCTTCATTTGGGGAAAACAAATCTGTAAAGTTACCATTTCTTGTTCATCAATTATAAATTGGGCACATCCTGGGTTTTCTATGGTACGTTATCGCTAAATCTTATAACACTGAGCTGGACATTATCATCCCCTTTTATACATGAGGAAACTGAGGCTCAGAGAGGTGCCTAATATCACACACTCCACAAAACATAATAAATATGTCCAGTACTGTAATAGAAATAGGGACAAAATGAGAGTAACAGTGTCTGGTTTTGTTCACTACTGTATCCCCCATGCCTGGCGCTTCTAAGTTGCTCAGTAGATATTTGTTGAGTGACTAGAGGAGAAGACATCATGTAGCCCCCATGAGGATGACAGAACAGAGATCAGGACAAGGCTGTCAGCCCTCAGGGAGGCTGCGAACCTCTGAGCTGAGCAGCTCTGCAGCCTCCCACCTCTGGACTTCTAGTTAGAGGAGATAACAAGGCTGGTTATATTTAAATCCATTTTAGTTGAGTTTTCTGTACTTTGTGGCTAAAGGCATCCTAGTGAAAGGATGTGTATGAAGAGAGAGGTGGGGCCATATCAGGAAAGACTTCCATGCTCTTCTAAGAAGTTTGTGGTTTATCCTCAGAGGTGATGATGGGGGTGGGTGGGGTGAAGGATTACATGATTGGAGGGAGGGACTGAAATGGTGTGATTTATGCTCTAGAAAGCATATTTTGGAGGTGATGTGGAGGATGGGATTGTGCAAAATGGTTAATACAATGGTAGAATAGTGCAAAGATGGTAAACAAGCAAACTGGGGTGGGACTTTGTTCTGCTCTCAGCTTGAGGGAAAAAAGAAATAAAGTAAACATGTTGAAATTTGAAATTTACTGTAGAACTCAGCTTCCAGGGGACTCACCATGGAGTAGATCCAATCTCACAGATGGCAGAGAGGACAGACTGCTGAGAGGATGCTCAGAATGGTGACCTGAGATCCTGCCAGCACCAGGGCCATCATCAAATAAAGGGTCAGTCTGGGAATTCCCTGGAGGTCCAGTGGTAAGAGCTCCACGCTTTCACTGCCGTGGCCCATGTTCAATCCCTGGTCGAGGAACTAAGATCCCACAAGCTGCACCTCATGGCCAAAAAATAATAGAAAGGGGAGGTCTGCCCAGTGCCATTTAGTACCAGGAATCTTCCCTTCTAGTCTATACAATTCTTTGAAAGTTGATAATCTTTCTATGATTTAAGTGGTTACTCTCAATGAGCCAGAGTACTCCCCCGCCCTGCCTTTTTTTCTAGGTAAAAGAAAGCTTGCTATGTTTGGGTGTGTGGATCTGTGTGTAATCAGCTCAAGGAGCTGGGGCAGAGCATTCTAGTCATCTAGACCTGTCTTGGGGACAGAGGTGCTTGTGGTGGACAGGGGAGTGGCTTGGGAGTCAGGAGAACCGGTTCCTGCTTCTGCTTCTGCCACTGTCCGGCTGTGGTCTCAGATGTGCCTCGTCCACTCTCAGCGCTGTGAATGGTGGGGTTGGCTCCACATTCTCTGTGTTCTTCCCAGTCCCAGTGGCCCTGGACTCTGACAACCTTCCATTGGGCTGCATCGTTTGCTTGCATTGGTCCTTCAGAGGGAGGGGATGGGTTTCCAATGTTTCTAATTAAATCGCTGTTCTCAGTGTCAAATAAAATGTTGGTATCAGTGGCCAGCTGAACATTCAGCATTTATAAAACCCCTACTATGTGCTCAGTACCATGCAAGGCATGAGGAAGCATCTTGAAGAAGAAGGAAGCTCCTGTTCTCCAGTAGTTGCCAGAAGACCTGTACATACACACACACACACACACACACATGCACACACACAAATGTGAAGTGCTGGGAGCCCTGGGTAATTTCCTGTGGTGGTTCTGAGAATGGAGGAAATCACTAGTGCAGTGTCGGGCAGTTAGTAAAAGCTTCTAGAGGGAGTGAGTCAAGTGTGTTTCAGGTTTGGGCTAAGGGAATTCTTATCATCTGTTATGGACTGAATTGTGCCCCCCAGATGCTCATACGTTGAAGTCCTAAACCTCAGTGCCTGAGAATGTAACTGTATCTGAAGACGGGGTTTTTAAAGAGGTAATTAAGGTAAAGTGAGGTCATTAGAGTGGGCCCTAATCCAACATGATTGGTGTCTTCATAAAAAGAGGAGATTAGGACACAGCACGTACAGAGGGAAGACACAGGGAAAAACCATCAAGTCAAAGAGACAGATCCTCCCCTTATGGCCCTCAGAAGGAACCAACCCTGCCAACACCTTGATCTCAGACTCCTAGCCTCCAGAATTATGAGACCATCAATTTCTCTTGTTTAAGCCACACAGTTTGTGGTCCTTAGTTATGGCAGCCCCAGGAAACTAATATATACCTTAAAATACCTTTTTAAAATAAATAAAATAACATCCCCCCATCTTCAAATAAAATGTATGGTCCTTATGTTCCTGTAAGATACCCATGCTTAGTCTGTGGCCTAACTCTACCCACTTGGAAAGTCATGGGCTTGCATTCATTCATTCATTCATCCAATAATTTTTTAAGGCATGCCAGCTATAAGCTAAACACGGTTTTAGGTGTGGGGATATAACAGATAAAGTACCTCCTCCTCTGGAGCCTTCATTCTGGGGAGGGAGGGGGGCAGGCAATAGAGAATAAATAAATAAGCAAGATAATTCCAGACTGTGATAAAGGTGTGAAGGAAAATAAACAGGGGTGAAGATGTGATGGACATCAGAGGGGTAGGGCCAGCTTTTGGTGGGTGGTCAGGAGACGATCTCTAGGAGTTGACACCCCAACTGTGGGGACTGGGTAGCCTAGCATAAGAACATTCCAGGGGGAAGTCACAGCCAGAGCAGGGGCTTAAGGGTGGTGCATGCTTGGGTGTCTGAGAATCCCCAAGAAGGTAAGTGTGTTTGTGGCAGGGTCCATAAGGGGAAAATGGGATGAAATGAGCTCCTGAGCCCGGCAGGGAGCCCATCATGCAGACCTTTTCAGGCCCAAGAGAGGCTTAGGACAAAATGGTTTAACTTGCATAATTAAAAGTCTGTACCATATGATTCAGCAATTCTACTTCTGGGTATATAACCCAAAGAACTGAAAGCAGGGACTTGATCAAGTATTTGTACATCCATGTTCATAGCAGCATTATTCACAGTAGCCAAGACAAGGGAACAACCCAAGTGTCCATCAAGAGATGAATGGGTAAACAAGTGGTATATCCCTACAGTGGAGTATTATCCGGCCTTAAAAAGGAAAGGAATTTTGACACCTGCTACAGCATGGACGAACCTTGAGGATATTATGCTGAGTGAAAGAACCAGACACCAAAGGACAAGTACCATATGATTCTACTGAGATGAGGGGACTTCCCTGGTGGCGCAGTGGTTGAGAGTCCGCCTGCCGATGCAGGGGACACAGGTTCGTGCCCCGGTCCGGGAAGATCCCACGTGCCACGGAGCGGCTGGGCCCGTGAGCCATGGCCGCTGAGCCTGCGCATCCGGAGCCTGTGCTCCGCAACGGGAGAGGCCACAACAGTGAGAGGCCCGCGTACCGCAAAAAAAAAAAAAAAAAAAAAGAGATGAGGTACCTAGAATAGGCATTTTCATAGAAACAGAGAGATAGTGGTTGCAGGGGAGAGCGAATGGGAAGTTAGTGTTTAACGGGTATAGAGTTTCACTTTGGGATATGAAAATGCTCTGGAGGTGGATGGTGGTGACAGTTGCCCAATACTGTAAACGTACTTAATGCTACTAAACTGGACACTTTACAATGGTTAAAGTGGCACATTTTCTGTTCTGTGTATTTTGCCACAAATGTAAAAAACTCAGTCTGGTTGCAGCTCAAGAGCAGAGGGAGGGAGAGGCTGGAAGAAAGGGGGCAGCCCAGGCCACTTCCCCATTGCTCTGCACCCTGTAAGGCTGGCTCTAGGATTTCCACCCAAGGACTTTCCCGGGTCCCAGGGCCATGGATGTCGAGCCTCGGTCCAAGGCTCCCCACGTAGGAAGCACACCGTGACCTTGCCTTTGGTGTCACACTGCTGCTGAGGTGGGAGGTTGTGAGGTGGGGGCCTGTGCCACCAGCTGCCGCCCTGACCCCTTGCAGCCTCCCCGGAATGCAGCAGCCTGAGCGGCCGGCATCAGACAATTCCTGCAGCCTCCTTCCTGCGCCGGCCCCTGGTGCTGCCTGGGCAGGCCTGCACGGGGGAATAACCCTGCCCCGAAAATAAAAAAAAAACAGGCGAGAGAGGGAGAAAAGCAGCACAATTAAAATCTTAGTGTATGAATAATTACATTTTTAAACTCCCCAATTTTTTTTTTTTTTTTTTTTTTACATCAAAAGGAATTCTGTAACCAGAGGTTTAATTTGCAGATTTAGTGGCATTTGGCCGGTTAAAAGTAGGTGCTGTGAAGTGAGTAAGCGTGGGATTTGGGGCTGGAAGCAAAGAATGGGAGAATCTGCTGGGCCAGAAATCCCGGCTTTGAGCTGCCTCGGAGCTTTGTGGCCTTATTTCCTCTGCCCACAAGCCACGCTGGACCGCGCTGCTCTCGGGGAAAGAAAGCAGGGAAGAGAGAGGGAGAAGAATTAAGTCCTGCTGTCCTCCTTCAAAATAGCTTTCTTGGGTGTTTTTTGTTTGTTTTTTCCCCCTGATTATTCACTCATTGCAAAAAAAAAAATCCTGAAAATATACAAAAGCGAAAAAAGAAAAAGCAAAGATCACCTGAAATTTCACTGCTTGGAGGTAGTAACAGTACCTTTTCCTCTTCTCTAAGACAATGTGGATGAAAAATCCTTTGGCCAACTGGACTGGGCTTCACAACAGGCAGGTCTATCATCCTTACCTCTCTCTTATTTTTCTTTCCCTCTTCTTTTCTGGAAGTCTCCCTCCTTTTTCTTCCCCACGAAAAACAAAAAAACAGGAGCCTTGACATACGAAGGTCAGGAAGGGAGATTATGGTCCAAGAACCTTTCCAAAAGTGATGCTGGCTGGCGGAGCAGCCTCAAGGAAGGGGCCCAGAGGCGGCCATCTTGGCTGAGGGAGGGGTGCAGCTGGGCGGGTAACAGAGAAGTGTTATTCTAGGGCGGCCCTTTCAGAGGAAGGGAAGGGAGAGAAGCAGGCATGGACGGTGTTTATCTCCCAAATCAACTAGTCATTGGTGGCAGGCTGGCACCAGGAAGGGGGCCCTTGGTGAGGTGACTCCCCTCCACTGAGACAATTTCCACATAGGGTTAGGACTCAGGGCTCTCTGTAGCGGTGCTCCCAACAGCTGGGGTGTGGGGCGTATTCCCTTGTATGCCCTTCGGTCCTAAAAGGGGTGTGTGTGTGACAGGGAGAGAGAGACAGACAGGATTGCTGGAGCTCACCAAGGCCCAAATCTAAAACCAGTTAGAAGGCAGCTGCCCCTGGACAAACTTTACCAGTGGCCTCTGTGAAGACAAACACAAGAGACACCAGCTGGGCTGTCCGGAAGCTCACTCAGATAGGAGCAAAGCCATGGGACAATCCGGCAGTTTGCGGGAGCAGGGCAGGCTGTTTTAGGAGACATGAAGGGAAAACGCAGAGTGGTAACAAAGCAAGCTCTTCCTGAGGAAACCAACTCTGCTGGCCCTGCAGCACCTTCCTCAGCACTTGTGGGTGGAATCTTCTTCTCACAGATATGTGGCAAATATTAACGGCTACCACTAATTTAACATGGCTGTCTCATCCCCCAAGATACTGGGGTTCTGCCCTTGTACTGAAGCCAGAAAACAAAGACTAAGAGAAGATGAGGAAATTGCCCTGGGCTCCCAGGTAGGAAATGGCAGGGAAAGAGGTTCAAACTCAGGTCTCTCTGACTCCAAGGCCCTACACACATCCACCAGCCCTTGTGACCATGTTTCTCTGACTTATATCATCATGAAATACTTTTTAAAAGCGTAATGGACTGAGGAGACACCAAGATGATTAAAAGGCAGTAATGTGCTTGGATCACACCAGGCAGAACGTGGTCTCGCAGATTAACTAATTGTAGCAAGAAATTATGAAAAGGAGTTTTGTATTTTTCATTTAGAAGAGAAGTTCCAAATTCTGTAAATTAAACCAACTTACTTTTCTTAATAATTAAATAGAACACACCTTTAAATATGTATTTTTATACTTTTATTATAATGTATGACCCCCACAAACATTTTTTAATCGAAATAATCCTTATTTATTTATTTGGCTGTACCATGCGGCTTGTGGGATCCTAATTCCCCAACCAGGGATCGAACTTGGGTCCGGCAGTGAGAGCGCGGCATCTTAACCACTGGACCGCCAGGGCATTCCCTTGAATTATTTAAAAGCTACCTTTTCACTTAGGAGCAAGAATGTGGGTTTGGATCTTTGTTATGAGTTTTAACATCAAGTCCATCTCTGTTACCACTACAGTGTAGCAAAGGCTAAAACATCAAGAACCCAATTTGCCCTATTTGTGTTGTGTTTTATCGCAGTTATTATTAGTAGTATTGGCAATTAATTACTTCCTTTTCAAGAGCTCTTCTCCCAACTTTTTAGAAACTCTCTTCATTTGGAGGCTGCTTAATTTTGTGACTGTATGATTCAAACCCAGCTTGGAAGCCCACGATTCTTTTTATTTAAGACTTCCTTCTTCTGGATCCATGCGGATTGACACGGGACAGCAGATATGTTTAGGATACAGGAAACATTGAAACACATCATGAATACCTTTGGATCTTCTAAGTCTGAACATACAATATAGGCTGATGCTGGTCACATGTCAGGAGTTGTTTTTGCAATAAGGGCGCATCGTTTTCTGCTGCAAATGCCTCTACCCTGTTCCTGAACCCTAAGAGTTGTGTTGTCACACAGCATAAGGGTCAATTGTTAGACACCATACATCAATGGAGGCTGTTCTGGAGGTCGCGTGTGTATGATTAGGTAATGCTTTCCTCCATTCTTCAATAAGGCTCATCATTTTTGAAAAGCAGATTATCACGTAATAATATCAATGGCACCTCTATAAATGTGTCCAGTATTTTTCTTAAGCAGATATTTTATTTTTTTTAATTTTGTTTTTATTTATTTATTTTGCGGTACGCGGGCCTCTCACTGTTGTGGCCTCTCCCGTTGCGGAGCACAGGCTCCGGACGCGCAGGCTCAGCGGCCATGGCTCACGGGCCCAGCCGCTCCGCAGCCTGTGGGATCTTCCCGGACCGGGGCGCGAACCCGTGTGCCCTGCATCGGCAGGCGGACTCTCAACCACTGCGCCACCAGGGAAGCCCTTAAGCAGATATTTTAAACATTTTTTAGAGCAAAAATATGGCTACTAGAGCTTTGAGCTTTTTTTTGGTGAAACACCTATTGACATCCCACAGCACACAGGCTGAACCTTAGCCCCCATAAGAAATTGGTAAAATCATGCTAATTTGGTCCAGTGTGCAAAAAAGTAGCAAATAGTTGGTAAAAGACATGGCCCCCTAGAAATGCATTCTAGAGAAAAAACATAAAAGATTCAGGGAACCGCTCTATTGATAAAGTTATTAAGGGTCCAGTGATTTGAGCCATGGTCAGGCTAACTCTCCAAAGCAAAGGACAACTTACTGCATCTTAAACTCCCACTACTGAGAAAGAAATACAGTGCTTGGCAGACTTCTTGGGGTTTTGAATGTTATATATTCCATACTTGGGAATCCTGTTATGATCCATTTATCAGGTGATGCAGAAGGCTGCTAGTTTTGAGTGGGGTCCAGGGCAAAAGCAGGTTCTACAGCAGCTCCAGACTATAGTACGAGCAGCCCTGCTTCTTGGCTTGTACGACCTGGGAGATCACACAGGGTAGAGAAAGATGCCAGGCAGAACTGCTGCACACCCCAATAAGAGAGCGCCAACACAGCTCTTAAGGTTCAGAAACAGGTAGAGGCATTTACGGCAGAGAACTATGCACCATTATTGCAAAAACAGCTCCTGACATGTTACTGGGTTCTTGTAGAAATTTAGCCTCTGACCATGGGAGGCCAAGAGGTCACAAGGCCATGAGCTGGATACTGTGAGAGCCAGCAAGTCATAGGCTGCGGGGGGAGGCAGCAGAAATCTATGAAAGTGATACATTGGGGATTGGGCGCGTCCAGGGGGACAAGTGAGCTGAAAGTGGACGGCCTGGACACACACGCCACTTACCGCTACTGCTCCAAACATACCTCCCTCGGCTCACACCTGTGGTCTTATACAGGGAGGAGGTGCTCCCTATGACCAGCTGACAAAGTAGAAAAAGAGCCCCGTATGGATCATAGATGGCTCAGCTCAGTGGTAGCTATGAGCCCAAAGAGGACTGCTGATACACTATGACCTCTCTCAAGGGTGGCCCTGAAAGGTAAGGAGACCTCCAATGGACTCTCGATCATCCTCTGTCAGACAGAGGAAAGAGTCAACGCAGACTCCTGGGCTGTGGTCAACGGCTGGCTGATTTGTCAGGGTCCTGGAAGGAGCAAAATTGGAAGAGGAAGGACAAGAAAGTTTCGTGAAGAGGTCTGTGGATAGACCTTGGGGGCTGTGTGCCAAGTGTGAGAATCTTTGCATTGACCGGTTAATGCCCGTCAGACACCATCCCCTGCGGAAGAGGGGAATAAACAACTGTGTGATTAGGACTTCAGCCAATAGCTGTCAGCCCACTTCTGTTCTCAGCCACCCCCGTGTTTGCACACTGGCTCACGAGCAGAGTGACCCTGGTGGCAGAGAGGGAGTCATGCACGAGCCCAACAGCATGGACTCCAGCACACCTTGTTGCTCCCTACTTCCCATAAATAGCTTTGTGATCTACATCCGATCCAGCCTCTAGATCCAAATACTAGGTTACAGGGAATACAGAAGAGGGAGGAAAGAAAAACACTTTAAATCACGCCTGAGAGATGTAATCAAGAAACCCAAACTATGGGGAACGTCATAGGAGAAAAACACCTGAATTTCTTCAACAAATAAATTGCAAGATGAGAGAGAGCATAGATTAAAAGATTATTTTAAAACTTAACAAACTGTAAAGTGAGGTCCTTACTTGGATTATGATTTTTTTAATGGAAATAATTCTGACATTTACCAAATAATTGGAAATGTGAAAACCTGATAGCTATTTGATGATTCTAAAGAATTATATTTAATTTTTAAAATATTATAATGGTATTGTGGTTATGTGTTAAAGAGAGAGAGAGAAAAGAATCCTAAGCTTTTAAAGATATACACTGAGGGACTTCCCTGCTGGCACAGTGGTTAGGAATCTGCCTGACCATGCAGGCGACACGGGTTCGAACCCTGGTACGGGAAGATTCCACATGCCTCGGAGCAACTAAGCCCCCGTGCGCCACAACTATTGAGCCCATGTGCCACAACTACTGAAGCCTGTGCAGGTAGAACCCATCCTCTACAATGAGAAGCCACTGCAATGAGAAGCCCGTGCACCACAGTGAAGAGTAGCCCCTGCTCACCTCAACTAGAGAAAGCCCGTGTGCAGCAACGAAGACCCAACGCAGTCAAAAATAAATAAATAAATAAAGTTATTAAAAAAAAAAGATATACACTGAAATATTTGTGGGTGAAATGGTATGATGGCTGCGGTTTGCTTCAAGTAAAACCAGAAAGAGGACATTGGGCTTCCCTGGTGGTGCAGTGGTTGAGAGTCCGCCTGCCGATGCAGGGGACACGGGTTCGTGCCCCGGTCCGGGAAGATCCCACATGCCGCGGAGCGGCTGGGCCCGTGAGCCATGGCCACTGAGCCTGCGCGTCCGGAACCTGTGCTCCGCAACGGGAGAGGCCACAGCAGCGAGAGGCCCGCGTACCGCAAAAAAACAAAACAAAACAACAACAACAACAAAAAAAAAACCAGAAAGAGGACATAGATGAGGTATAGATAAGGTGAAACTGGCCAGGGCTTGATGGTTATTGGGGTTGGATAATGGACACTTGGGGGTTCATCATACCTTTCTGTTCACTTTTTGTTCTTGGTTTTGTTGTTTTGTTTTGGTCACACGGCATGCGGGATCTTAGTTCCATGAGCAGGGATCAAACCCCGCTGCAGTGGAAGCAGGGGGTCTTAACCACTGGACCACCAGGGAAGTCCCGGACTTTCTGTGTGTTAGAAATTCTCCACTTAAAAAAAATGTTGTGTGATTGAGACGCGTTACCTTACCTATAATACAAAAAGAGGAATCCTTCAACCTCCCTCAAGAAATGTTATGAGAGTAAACTAAGATAATAGATATGGGAAAAAGGTTGAAAAGTTAAAATTACTCAGCAAATTAAAATGAAATCATATCACAGATGAAATTGTAAGTGGAGCTTGACTTGAGCCCGTGTGTCAAGAAGGGAGGACCTCTCCCTAATCCCAGGACTAGAAGGATGCTGTTTCAGGCTGGGCTCCATGACTCTCTAGGGGTCCTCAGGGTCCCTGCAGGGGCCTCAGTGGGAGGCCTGTGGGGAGGGGCTCCTGGCTCTTACTTCTGCTGTCTCTGAAGCAGCTCTGCTTTGATCTGTTTGTTATAATGAGCTCAGGACCAGATTAAGACTTTAAAGGCCCCGAATACTGAGAAGATTGTGATGCCTCCATGCCTACACACAACTGGATTTTAATCACTGACATTAAAGTAGCTCATTTCTAGTTTTGCTGATGGAAACATTCTAGCTGCGTTTATTCAAGTGGAACTTTCCTCTCTCCCTCCTCCCACTTCACCGGTGTTCTGAGCATATGCTTAGAATGCCTTTTGGGGAATCACAGCATTGACTGGGGTTTCACAGTACGTTTCCTCTAAAAGGGAAGTTTCATTTATTTAAGCTTTCGATCGAATCTAATGTCTAATTAAATAGGGCCCGTGCTCCGCAACGAGAGAAGCCAGAGCAATGAGAGGCCCGCGCACCGCAACGAATGCAACCAGAGAAAGCCCGCGTGCAGCCATGAAGACCCAACACAGCCAAAAGTGAATAAATAAATTGATTAAAACAAAACAAAACAGTAAGAGCCACAATTAACTGAACTCACCGAAGTCACACAGCTGGAGGATTTTAGAACCAAATGCTAGTTTGTTTGATTCTGGGGTCTGATTTTAGCCTCTGCGTTTTGCTCTTAACCTCCCTTCTAATATGAAACAAACTCACAGTTTTACCTCTTCAGAACATTCAGAAACCATTGGTATAAGAAAAAAGTTTCAAGTGCCCTCCAGCTTTTGACAGGGAGCATTACCTAGAGTCTGAAATACTGAATCAAGGAGTCTTCACTGGTCAGTCGAAGGCCGTGCCCCTGAGCTGGACGGCCGTGGTGCGTATCCGCTCTGCTCCTCATTTACTGAGGCATCTCTTAGGTGCAGAGGCTGAGCTGTAGCTTGCGATGGCCTTTAGGCAGCAGGGTTGGATCTGCCGTCTGCTGTCTGGATCGTCACTGATATCTGCAGAGATGTCCTGTCCATCTGGGTGATTTGTGCCCTGTCGGAAGTTCATGGCCGAGGTATGAGATAGTATCACTGGTACCTCATTAAAGCCAAGGAAGCTGGGGGCTTCTGTGGCTAGCTTGGGTCCCATGCCAGTGCTCTGGCTGTAAGAAAGGCTGGGCAAACAATTTCACGAGTTTCTGCTTCCTTATCGTGAGGTGGGCTCTTCTCACCAAGATTCATAAGGAGGGGAATTCTTCCAACATAGGAAGAGAGAATAGATGTGATGAACTGAAAAATGACCACACCTCCATAGTTATGAAATTCCCCAGGTCTTTTCATTTAATGAATCAACACGTATTTATCAAATCCAAGGTCCCTGTAAGGCACAGTGAGTGGGAAGGGGACTGCCACCTTTAGTTGAAACCTCCAAAGAGCCTGAGGTCTTTCAGCTCCAGCTTACACCAAGCCTTAATTGGGCTCTTTATTTACAGGACCAGAGGTCAAATTGGGGGTGGAGGAAAGATGAAAGTGACTTGCCTTATCCTCTCAGACTTAGAATGCCCAGCTCAAATCCCCAAACTCTCACCCTACAGCCAGGGCTTACACAGGGCTGTCAAGGTGACATTCCTAAAACACAGGTAAAATTGTGTCACCTCCACAGCTCAGAAATCCTTGATTAATCTCCGTTGCTCAGACACTAACCCATTCATTCACTCAAAGGGTATCGGCGCCTATTATGTGCCAGGTACAGTGCTAGACACTTGGAATATAAAGATGAAAGCCATGGGCCTGGCCCCCAAGGAGCTCAGGGTGTAGCCAAGGAGAAGGATAAGAACACAATGTCATGCAGGAAGATGGCCAAGTGTCCTTGGTGCCTCTTGCTGAAATGCCCTCCCCGGAACAGCAACCCCCGTACTTGTATCCTGTAAATCCTGTGCTTCCTTCAAATCAAATCTAGACTCCTCCCCGGGAGATCTTAGATGGTTCTCTGTGTGTTGTGAATGCTGGAATCCCCCAGAGAGCTCTCTGGGGAGGGTGGCGGTGGGGGGGGGGGCTATGCCATCTTTACTGTGTGTTTCCTGCAATGCCCTGCAGAACATACTCTTAGCGGCTAATAGGATGACCCTTCTGATTTCTCTTCCAAAAAAAAATGAACACATGTCTGGTAATGCCTTTCAGGAAGACGAAAACCCATTTTCTTTTTTTTGTACCCGAATGTGATGGGGCTGCTCCCAAGGTCACAGTTGCCACGTGCCCTGCACCGAGAAGGCACCCAGTGACGGTCCATGGGGTTTGTTTGGAGACTCATCTTCCACCCCAATCAGGCCTGCGTGTGGCTGGGCTCCTTAAGTGGGGGGCTCCCTAAGCTGACTGGGGGCTTAGAGAGAGCTTTGATGCTGGGGGGATGTTCCACCTCCATCAGTTTTTTTTTTTTTTTTTTTTTTTTTTTTTTTTTTGGCGGTACGCGGGCCTCTCACTGCTGTGGCCTCTCCCGTTGCGGAGCACAGGCTCCGGACGCGCAGGCTCAGCGGCCATGGCTCACGGGCCCAGCCCCTCCGCGGCACGTGGGATCTTCCCGGACCGGGGCACGAACCCGTGTCCCCTGCATCGGCAGGCGGACTCTCAACCACTGCGCCACCAGGGAAGCCCCACCTCCATCAGTTTTAAGCGAGGAATCTGGACCCAGAAGATAAAATGGTTTTCTGCCTGATGGAACTTGCCACTTCTCAGATTGGCCAGCGAGCTTTGGTCTCCGGCCAAGTGCACGGTGGGCTTCCCTGCTTTGATGTGGTTTTGCAAGGAAAACATCTGCAAATGAGCAACAAGCAGCACATTTTTCTTTTCTCTGTTAGTGCACCTTGAGTTTTGAAAAAGCAGTGCTAATTCGCCTCTTGGAGCTGGTTGAGTCTGGGAGGCCACCGCCCTCTAGAGGAGGGAGTGGATATAGGTTTCAGAGTCTGAATATCAGCATAGATTTAGATTAATTTACGATTTCCAAGCAGTTATTCAAATGTTTGTCATTGGTGGAAAAGGAGGAGAGGGGAAATTTGGAATCAGGAGAACTAGGTCCTGAATCAGTCATGCTCTACCTCTTAGTTAAGGTGCATAATTTTTACGTCTGAGCCTTGGTTTTCTGATCCATAAAATGGAGATATCAATCAACGTACCACCTCAGTACTGATAGTCTCCAGTGAAATGATGCCTGTGGAAGCCTGTGTGATCTGTAAAGCACAGATATTAACCAGGGAGGAATACCAATCCCAAAAGAATTGTTCATTGATATTAGAGGCAAAACACATTGATCACTTATTTTTGGAAGAGGCTTTTAGTTGAATTAGATATGCTTTATATTGCAATGGCCTAAAGAATAATAGTGCCTGTAGAAATAGATTTAATATTAAAAACATTTCAGCTTGTCTTTTTTTTTTGATTGTGGGGAACATTTCTTATTTGAGACAATTGTGGATTCACAGGAGGTTGGGAAAAAAATGAATAGGGAGGTCTATGCACCCTTCACCCAGGTTTCCCCAAAGTGAACGTCTTGCAATTCCTCTAGTACAGTATCAAAACCAACAAATTGGGAATTCCCTGGTGGTCCAGTGGTTAGGACTCCACACTTCCACTGCAGGGGGCACAGATTCAATCCCTGGTCAGGGAGCTAAGATCCCACAAGCTACACGGTACAGCCAAAAAAAAACCCCAAAACAAAAAAACACCAGCAAATTGACATTGGTATAATGCACAGAGCTTGTTCAGATTTCACCAGTTTTACAAGCTCTCATTTGTATATGTGTGTACATAGTTCTGTGCAATTTTATCCCCCATGTAGCTTTGTGTAACCACCGCCCCAATCAAGATGCAGAACCGTTCCATCACCACAGGGCTTCCCCATGCTGCAAGATTCACTCTCTCCCCTACCCAGTCCTTAACCCCTGGCAATCGCTGATCTGTTCTCTATCACTATAATTTTGATATTTCAAAAATGTTATATAAATGGAATCATACAGTATGTAACCTTTTGAAATTGGCTTTATTCACCCAGTTTAGTTCCCCTAAGGTCCCATGCAAGTTGTTGTATGTATCAACAGTGTGTGCCGGGACTCCCCTGGTGGTCCAGTGACTAAGACTCTGCGCTCCCAATGCAGGGGTCCCGGGTTCGATCTCTGGTCAGGGAGCTAGATCCCACACGCCACAACTAAAAGATCCCGCGTGCTGCAACGAAGATCCCGAGTGCGGCAACTAAGACCTGGTGCAGCCAAATAAATAAATATTTTTTAAAAAAAAAAAAACCGAAAAACAATGTGTACTTTTTCTTTGCTGAGTAGTATTGATGGTGTGGATGTACCATGGTTTGTTTAAGCATTCACCCACTGAAGGGCATTTGCGTTGCAATTATTCCTGATGAGAGAAGGAATAAATATTTCCTTTATTGGTTCATTTAGTAAATATCTAGGGAGTTGCCCCACGTGCCACGTTCTACAGTAAGTACTTGTGATGCAGCAGTAAATTAGAGAAAGATGATAAACCCGTAAATAAAGAGGATGATTACAGAGGTGATAAAGGATGGGCAAGAAATAAACAGACTAACAGGCAGAGTGCACGTAGCTCCTTTAGAATGGAGGTTGGCGGTCGCCCCTCAGGGGAAGCAGCATTTAAATCTAGACCTGAACGGGGGGAATCAATAATTCAAAAGCTCCAGTAAAGAGCCTACGAGGCAGCAGGCAGAGGGAACAGCAAGTGCAAATACCCTGAGGTGGGCAAGTGCGTGGTCGCTGGAGGAACAAAGAAGAAGCCAGGAAGACTGCAGCAAAGGTGGAGGCCCGGGGAGGAGTGGTGGGAGAAGCAGGTAGAGCCTGTGCGCTGCAGGGACGAGTTTGGATTTTATTCTAAGCCTGTCAGGCAAGGGGAGGCATGATGCCCTCAACGTTTTAAAAGATCACTCTAGAGTCTACAGACAAATTCTCTTTTAAGCCCCCGGGAGGAATTTTGCTGAGTAACTACTCATTTATTATTCACAAACCCCTGAACAAGAATTGAACGCTAACAGCCTTTGCTGCCGCTTGCCACTGTGGGACTCTCCACCCGGCAGTCGAATGGGAAGGTAGGCAGGGTAAAACATTCTTCTGCAGCTCCAAAGCCAGCAGCTCAGCAAGAACAGATTTATACAGAAGCAGAATCTGCAAATGCTTTCTTTATAGATACCCCTTTGGCCTTCACGTGACCTCCATGAGAACTTGCTGCACTGCTCCCCCATCCCACTGTGCACCTGGCTCCCACCCCCTACTCCCCAGTTAGTGGTGGAGGTGAGAGGAGGAGGGAGCGTGTGCAGACAGAAGAAAGGGGAGATACTCTAGCAGGTCTCAGGGAGCTCCAGGTCGGCCTGAGGGATGGGTGGCTGGGTTGGGACAGAGAGAGAGAGACAACAAGAAAAGACCAGTGTGGGCTGATGTGAGAGACAGGCAGGAGAAGGACCGGGAGGTAGGGCACGGAGTATCCCATCGCAGCCTCGGTAGTGGGGAGCGGTCACTTTGTCCCTCTGGACCTGGGGTCCTCACCAGAGGCCTGTATGTTCTGGTCAAAGGGTACTTTCCAGCCTGGGGACAAATCAGTTCAGGACAAATAAGCATTTCTCCATGTCTGACTTGCCTGAGTGAAACTGAGGAGGGAATTGTGGTTCAACAAACGCAGGGACTATTTCCTTCCTTCAAAATAGTCTGGGAAACAGTCTCTAAACTGAACTATCTCTAAAACTCAACAGCAGAAGTTGACCCCATGCAGAGAGGCTGCCCGAAAGCCTCCGACTCTGGAGTAACTCACATTAAGAGAAGTTGATACGCTGGGAATTCCCTGGCGGTACAGTGGTTAGGAGTCAATGCTTTCACTGCCTTGGGCCCGGTTCGATCACAAGTCGCACAACGCGGCCAAAAAAACTTGATATGCAAAACTTTAATTTTTCTAACTGATAAATGAGGACAAGTTTGGCAAAGTAGAGCTCACAGGCCAAATCTGGCCCACAGCCTGTTTTTATCTTTTTAATTAATTAATTTAATTTATTTATTTCTGGCTGTGTTGGGTCTTCATTGCTGCACAAGGACTTTCTCTAGTTGCAGCGAGCGGGGGTTACTCTTCCTTGCAGTGCGCGGCCTTCTCTTGTTGTGGAGCACGAGCTCTAGGCGCATGGGCTTCAGTAGTTGTGGCACGCAGGCTCAGTAGTTGTGGCGCACGGGCTTAGCTGCTCTGCAGCTTTGGGATCTTCCCAGACCAGGGCTCGAACACTATTGTAAATAGTGTTGCAGTGAACATTGTGGTACATGTCTCTTTCTGAATTATGGTTTTCTCAGGGTATAAGCTCAGTAGTGGGATTACTAGGTCATATGGTAGTTCTATTTTTAGTTTTTTAAGGAACCTCCATACTGTTTTCCATAGTGGTTGTATCAATTTACATTCCCACCAACAGTGCAAGAGGGTTCCCTTTTCACCACAGCCTTTCCAGCATTTATTGTTTCTATATTTTTTGTTAATGGCCATTCTGACTGGTGTGAGGTTATACCTCATTGTAGTTTTGATTTACACCTCTCTAATAATTAGTGATGTTGAGCATCTTTTCATGTGCCTCTTGTCCATCTGTATGTCTTCCTTGATGAAATGTCTATTTAGGCATTTTGGGATTGGGTTGTTTGTTTTTTGGGGATTGCCCATTTTGGGACTGTGTTGTTTGTTTTTTTGATATTGAGCGGCATGAGCTGCTTGTAAATTTGGGAGATTAATCCTTTGTCAGTTGCTTCGTTTGCAAATATTTTCTCCCATTCTGAGGGTTGTCTTTTCATCGTGCTTAGGTTTTCCTTTGCTGTGCAAAAGCTTTCAAGTTTCATTCGGTCCCATTTGTTTATTTTTTTTTATTACTATTTTTTTTTTTTTTGCTGTACTTGGGCCTCTCACCATTGTGGCCTCTCCCACTGCGGAGCACAGGCTCCGGACGTGCAGGCTCAGCCGGCTGCATGGTTCACAGGCCCAGCCGCTCTGCGGCATGTGGGATCTTCCCGGACCAGGGAACGAACCCGTGTCCCCTGCATCGGCAGGCGGACTCTCAACCACTGTGCCACCAGGGAAGCCCCCATTTGTTTATTTTTGTTTTTATTTCCATTTCTCTAGGAGGTGGGTCAAGAAGGATCTTGCTGTGATTTATGTCATAGAGTGTTCTGCCTATGTTTTCCTCTAAGAGTTTTATAGTGTCTGGCCTTACATTTAGGTCTTTAATCCATTTTGAGTTTATTTTTGTGTATGGTGTTAGAGAGTGTTCTAATTTCATTCTTTTACATGTAGCTGTCCAGCTTTCCCAGCACCACTTATTGAAGAGGCTGTCTTTTCTCCATTATATATTCTTGCCTCCTTTATCAAAGATAAGGTGACCATATGTGCCTGGGTTTATCTCTGGGCATTCTATCCTGTACCATTATTCTATACTTCTCTTTTTGTGCCAGTACCATACTGTTTTGATTACTGTAGCTTTGTGGTATAGTTTGAAGTCAGGGAGCCTGATTCCTCCAACTCTGTTTTTCTTTCTCAGGATTGCTTTGGCTACTCAGGGTCTTTTGTGTTTCCATGCGTATTGTAAAAAAAATTTTTCTAATTCTGTGAAGAATGCGATTGGTAGTTTGATAGGAATTGCATTGAATCTGTAGATTGCTTTGAGTAATATAGTCATTTTCACAATATTGATTCTTCCAATCCAAGAACATGGTATATTTCTCTGTCTCTTTATGTCATCTTTGATTTCTTTCATCAGTGTTTTATAGTTTTCTGAGTACAAGTCTTTCACCTCCTTAGGCAGGTTTATTCCTAGGTATTTTATTCTTTTTGTTGCGATGGTAAATGGGATTGTTTCCTCAATTTCTCTTTCTGACTTTTTGTTGTTGATGTATAGGAATGCTAGAGATTTCTGTGCATTCATTTTATATCCTGCAACTTTATCAAATTCATTGATTAGTTCTAGTAATTTTCTGGTGGCATCTTTAGGATTTTCTACCTATACTATCATGTCATCTGCAAACAGTGACAGTTTTACTTCTTCTTTTCCAATTTGTATTCCTTTTATTTCTTTTTCTTCTCTGATTGCCGTGGCTAGGACTTCCAACACTATGTTGAATAAGAGTGGCGAGAGTGGACATCCTTGTCTTTTTCCTGATCTTAGTGGAAATGCTTTCAGTTTTTCACCATTAAGTATGATGCTTGCTGCACATTTGTCATATACAACCTTTATTATGTTGAGTAGTTTCCCTCTATGCCCATTTTCTGGAGAGTTTTTATCATAAAATGGTGTTGAGTTTTGTCAAAAGCTTTTTCTGCATCTATTGAGATGATCATATGGTTTTTATTCCTTAATTTGTTAATGTGGTGTATCACATTGATTGATTTGTATATATTGAAGAATCCTTGGGATAAATCCCACTTTATCATGGTGTATGATCCTTTTAATGTGGTGTTGGATTCTATTTGCTAGTATTTTGTTCAGGATTTTTGCATCTATGTTCATCAGTGATATTGGTCTATAGTTTTCTTTTTTTTTTTTGCGGTACGCAGGCCTCTCACTGTTGTGACCTCTCCCGTTGCAGAGCACAGGCTCTGGACGCGCAGGCTCAGCAGCCATGGCTCACGGGCTCAGCCGCTCCGCGGCATGTGGGATCTTCCCTGACCGGGGCACAAACCCGCGTCCCCTGCATCGGCAGGCGGACTCTCAACCACTGCACCACCAGGGAAGCCCTATAGTTTTCTTTTTTTGTGATATCTTTTCCTGGTTTTGGTATCAGGGTAATGGTGGCTTCGTAAGATGAATTTGGGAGTGTTTCTTTCTCTGTAATTTTTCAGAAGAGTTTGAAAGGATTGGTGTTAGCTCTTCCCTAAATGTTTGATAGAATTCACCTGTGAAGCTATCTGGTCTGGACTTTTGTTTGTTGGAAGATTTTTGATAACGGTTTCAATCTCATTACTTGGGATAGGTCTGTTTATATTTTCTAATTCTTCCTGGTTCAGTCTTGGAAAATTGTACCTTTCCAAGAATTTGTCCATTTCTTCATGGTTGTCCATTTTATTGGCATATAGTTGTTTGTAGTGGTCTCTTATAATCTTTCGTATTTCTGCAATGTCAGTTATGATTTCTCCATTTTCATTTCTAATTTTATTGATTTGCATCCTCTCCCTTTTTTTATTGATGAGTCTGGCTAAGGGTTTATCAATTTTGTTTATCTTCTCAAAGAACCAGCTTTTAGTTTTATTGATATTTGCTATTGTGTCCTTCATTTCTATTTCATTTATTTCTGCTCTGATCTTTATGATTTCTTTCCTTCTACTGAGTTTGGGTTTTCTTTGTTCTTCTTTCTCTAGTTATTTTAAGTATAAGGTTAGATTGTTTATTTGAGATTTTTCTTGTTTCTTGAGGTGAGATTGATATAAACTTCCCTCTTTGAACTGCTTTTGCTGCATCCCATAGCTTTTGGTTCATCGTGTTTTTGTTGTCATTTGTTTCTATGTATTTTTAAATTTCTTCTTCGATTTCCTCAGTGATCTCTGGGTTATTTAGTAGCACACTGTTTAGCCTCCATGTATTTGTGTGTTTTACAGGTTTTTTTCCCTGTAATTGATTTCCAATCTCAGAGCACTGTGGTCAGAAAAGATTCTTGATGTGATTTCAATTTTCTTAAATTTTCTGAGGCTTGGGTTGTGACCCAAGATGTGATCCATCCTGGAAAATGTTCCATGTGCACTTGAGAAGAAAGTGTATTCTGCCACTCTTGGGTGGGATGTTCTATAAATATCAATTAAATCTATCTGGTCTATTGTGTTATTTAAAGCTTGTGTTTCCTTATTTATTTTCTGTTTGGCTGATCTGTCCATTGGTGTAAGTGGGGTGTTAAAGTCCCCTACAATTATTGTGTTACTGTACATTTCTCCTTTCATGGCTGTTAGCATTTGCCTTGTGTATTGAGGTGCTCCTAAGTTGGGTGCATAAACATTTATAATTGTTATATCTTCTTCTTGGATTGATCCTTTGATCATTATGTAGTGTCCCTACTTATCTCTTGTAACAGTCTTTATTTTAAAGTCTATTTTATCTGATATGAGTATTGCTACTCCAGCTTCCTTTTGATTTCCATTTGCATGGAATATTTTTTTCCACCTGCATGAAATATCTTTTTCCATCCCTTCACTTTCAGTCTGTATGTGTCCCTAGGTCTGATGTGGATCTCTTGTAGATAGCATATATATGGGTCTTATTTTTTTATCCATTCAACCAGTCTGTGTCTTTTGGTTGGGGCATTTAATCCATTTACATTCATGGCTATTATCAGTATGTATGTTCCTGTTACCATTTTCGTAATTGTTTGGGGTTTGTTTTTGTGGGTCTTTTTCTTCTCTTGTGTTTCCCGCCTAGAGAAGTTTCTTTAGCATTTGTTGTAAAGCTGGTTTGGTGGTGCTGAATTCTCTTAGCTTTTGCTTGTCCGAAAAGCTTTTTGATTTCTCCATCAAGTCTGAATGAGATACTCGCTGGGGAGAGTAATCTTGGTCGTAGGTTTTTCTCTTTCATCACTTTAAGTATATCCTGCCACTCCCTTCTGGCCTGCAGAGTTTCTGCTGAAAAATCAGCTGATCACCTTATGGGGATTCCTTTGTATTTTTTGTTTGTTTTCTTTTTCTCTTGTTGCTTTTCATTTTTTTTCTTTGAATTTAATTTTTGTTAGTTTGATTAATATGTGTCTTGGTGTGTTTTTCTGAGGGTTTATCCTGTATGGGACCCTCTGTGCTTCCAGGACCTGGGGGACTATTTCCTTTCCCAAGTTAGGGAAGTTTTCGACTATAATCTCTTCAAATATTTTCTCAGACCCTTTTGTTTTCTCTTCTGCTTCTGGGACCCCTATAATTCGAATGTTGGTACATTTAATGTTGTCCCAGAGGTCTCTGAGATTGTCTTCAATTCTTTTCATTCTTTTTTCTTTCTTTCTTTCTTTCTTTTGCAGTATGCAGGCCTCTCACTGTTGCAGCCTCTCCCGTTATGGAGCGCAGGCTCTGGACGTGCAGGCTCAGCGGCCATGGCTCACGGGCCTAGCCACTCCGCAGCATGTGGGATCTTCCTGGACCAGGGCACGAACACGTGTCCCCTGCATCGGCAGGCGGACTCTCAACCACTGCACCACCAGGGAAGCCACATTCTTTTTTCTTATTCTGTTCCTCAGCAGTTATTTCTGCCATTTTGTCTTCCAGCTCACTTATTCGTTCTTCTGCTTCAGTTATTCTGTTATTAATTCCTTCTAGTGTATTTTTCATTTCATTTATTGTGTTGTTCATCTCTGTTTGTTCTTTAGTCCTTCTAGATGTTTGTTAAACATTTCTTGTATTTTCTCAATTTGTGCCTCCATTCTATTTCCAAGATTCTGGATCATCTTTACTATCATTAGTCTGAATTCTTTTTAAGGTAGATTGCCTATTTCCTCTTCATTTATTTGGTCTTGTAGGTTTTTACCTTGTTCCTTCATGTGTGACATATTTTTTTGCTGTCTCTCTCTCTCTTTTTTTTTTTAATGAGTGGGATTGTGTTCCTGTCTTACTGGTTGTTTGGCCTGAGGCTTCCAACACTGGAGTTTGTAGGCTATTTTGTAGAGCTGGGTCTTGCTGCTGAGATGAGGACCTCCATGGGACCTCACTCCAATGAATATTCCCTGGGGTCTGAGGTTCTCTGTTAGTCCAGTGGTTTGGATTCAGAGCTCCCACCGCAGAAGCTTCGGCCCAACCCCTGGCAAGCCATGTAGCATGGCAAAAAAAAAAAAGAGAGGGAGAATAATAACAAAGTGAAAAAAAAATTAGACTATGAAACTAACAATATGCTAGAAAGAATATAAAAATAAGAATATAGATGAATCAACAACCGGAAGGTACAACAGTACCACACTAGTAAAAAAGAGGAGGGAAAAGAAAAAAAAAAAGGGGGGGAAAGGGCTTGGCTGTGGAGGGCGGGGCCTATGCAAGGGCAAGGTTTGGATGGTGGGTGGGGCCAATGCTCAGGACCCACAGGGCTGGAAAAGGCCCTGGGGGCTGTGGGGGGTGGGGCTTAGGCTCAACGGAACAGAAGGGGCCCAGGCATGCCCCCCACCCCTGGTCTCAGAGGGCGGGGGACTCACCTGGGAGCCCAGCAGGCTTCCTGGGCTCGAGTGGGTGGGGCAAACACCTTTGTCTCCTCTCCTGCTCTTCCAGTCCCAGAGGACCCTTCCCGCCTGCCTCTCCTGTTCTCCCCTGGCCTCCCTCCTATGCCCCCAGGACCCATGCGGCCTGCAGGGGGCTTTGGAGAGCAGGGTACCAGCCTGGGAACTCAGCAGTCTCCCCGGTCCAAGTGGGCAGGGCAAATGCCCTCTGTTCCTCTCCCGTTCCTCTGGGATGGCCCCTCCTACCTGCTTGTCCTGATCAACCCGGGCTCAGGGATGCCGATCCTGTCTGGCCTCCACTTCTCCTCCCCCGTCAGCTCCCCCCACATCCCACTGGTTCACTTGGGGGTTCCTCCCATCTCCTTGGGCGTCAGGGTCTCCCACCAGCGGCCGGCAGACTCCCTAGTTGTGGGGAGATGCTAACTTGGCGTCTTCCCACACCACCATCTTGACTCCACCACCCCTCCCCTCAGCATTTTATAGAGGTTTGCTGATCCCTGTGGTGGGCAGACTCTAGGTGCCCCCATGCTGCTTGCTTCCTGGCATTCATGCCTCTGTGGAACCCCTCCCTCTGAAGGAGGGTGAACCTGTGACTTACTTCTAACCAACAAATACAGCAAAGGCTGCCACTCCCATGATCACTTTACATAGCCCTGTAACTTCCATGTTGCCATCAGACTCTCCCTTTTCTCCTTCGGTGAGGACAGCTGCTGTGTTATGACTTGTTCTGTGGAGAGACGCAAGTGACAAGAAACTGGGGGTGGGCCCTGGACAACAGCCAGGAAGAAACTGAAGCCCTCAGTCCGACAACCTGCAAGGAACTGAATCCTACCCACAACCACATGAGCTTGGAAGTGGACCCTTCCCACCTGGAGCCTCAGGGAACCCAGCCCTTGCTGACACTTCGCTGACAGCTTCATGAGAGACCCCAAAGTAGAGGGCCCAGCTAAGCCATGTTCCGACTCCTGACTGAGGGAGACTGTGAAGTAATAAATGTGTGTAGTTTTAATTGCTAAAACTATCGATAACTAGGGAACTGGGATTTAGATTTCCTCCAACATGGTTGTCCAGTGGGATTCCCTTCAGACAGACAAGATTTCTACACAGCTCCTTGGGAGCAAAGCAGAGAAGCGAGGCTGTGGCAGCATTGGGGCTGTTGGAGGACCAGGTAGATGAAGATTCTTCACCAAAGCCCCTAGGACAGAGATTCCAAAGATGCCCCCATTTAAATGGATCACCGAAAAGCCTGTTACTTGGTAGGCAAGACTGGAACAATGGGAATCCCCTAAATGTGCTTCGGGTCCTGGGCTTCTGTGGCCCAGAGGCACACCGGCTGCTTGGTTGGAATGGTGAGCTGGGCTGAGACTTGAGGACTCCCTGTGGCCCATTACTTTAGGTCTTAGGCTGGAGTCAGAACTGTGCAATCTACACCATGGCTGCTCACACCTGTTCCCCAGTGGTCACCCCCCACCCAATCAAGAAGAATGCCCTCCCCACCCTACCCTTGATCAGACAATCCTACCACCTCAGAATCATCAAGGGCAACAGACCAGAGCCCAGAGAAACTGAGGGCAAGAAGTGGGGAGCTCTGGCCTCTACTTAGAAGTTAAAGAACGTCACCCAAACATCAGGATACAGAGAAGATTTGGTTATGAAATTTAGGACAGTAAAATGAAAGATGCAGTAAATGTTTTTAAAGGAAAAGTTCCAAACCTTCGGCAATCCCCAGCTTAGTAAACATCACCATGGGATTTCAGGAGAGAGCTGTGCAGGATGTTGGATGGGCGGCTAGGCTGCCAGTGGGCTTCCCCTTCCAGATCACCCTCAAGGCCCTGCCATCTACCTGCTGTCCTCAGGAGAAATGAAAGCTTTGCTTGCTGGAAGCAGAATCAGAAGGACCAATCGGCTGGGTTTCTGACAACTAGAGGAAATCACGAATGGTCATTTTTGGCACACAAAGTGTCCTTCTGCTTAAAACTCCTGAGCCAATGTCACCAGGGCAAACCATGTTTATGATGAATGTGACTTAGAACCTAAATAGAGTTTTCATTCATTTCTTCAACTGATACTTGCCAAAAATGTTCATCGAGCCTCTCTACTGAGCTCCAGGCACCCTTAAATGCTGGAGCTACAGAAGCAGATAGTACGGGCTTGCTTCCAGCACCAGCTGGGGCAGCCTCAGGGAGTTTCAAGCCACACAACGGCAATAATAATAGCTTTTGTTATTAGGACTGTTACCAGCATTATATTATGGTGATGGTCTTCAATAACTGTCTTTTCTGTTCTCTCCTTAAAATTCAGCCACCTGTTAGAAAGAGTCCACCATGAGCACCATTAAGCATCAGGCCTCGTGGGCCCCCACCAGCCACGTGGTAAGATTACTCATGGGTATAAGAGAGTCTTCTCTGTAAAGTGCAGTTGCTGAGGCTGAGGTACATACTTCAGTGAAGACCAAGTTAGTATACACTTGACTGGAACTCTGAAGTTTTCATATTTGAAATCAAATGAAACCATTTTCTGGTAATGCTTTGGGACGTGTGTGTGTATATATACATACATACATATATATATATATGTATATATATCAAACAAAAATGTCTTTATTACAAAACAAAAATCTGTAATGAAAAGAGTGAAAGACTCCTATGATACTTCTAACTTTCTGCATTCATTGTTAATAAAAATGAGAAGTCAAGAAAGTAGAGAGAGTAAACCTCCCTTTTACTCTTAACCCCCGACTTTCCCCCTCCCCACACACAAATAAAAGATCATATCTGAAATAAAAATGGAATATTATACCCACTTTTAAAAAAATGTATTTCATCCCAACTCAACACTGCTACATGGCTCAGGTAAACAGCATACACATTACTCAGATGAATAGACATGAGTCACCTACTCTGTTTTAAAAGCTGTGTAGACAGACGTAGAGAACAGACTTGTGGTTGCCAAGGGGGAGGGGTTGTGGCAGAGGGATGGAGTGGCAGTTCGGGATTAGCAGATGCAAACTATTATATATAGGATGGATAAACAACAAGGTCCTACTGTAGAGCACAGGGAACAATATTCGATATCCTGTGATAAACCATAATGGAAAAGAATTTTTAAAAGAATGTATGTATGTATAACCGAATCACTTTGCTGTACAGCAGAAACTAACACAACGTTGTAAATCAACTATACTTCAATAAAGAATAAAACAAAATAAAAGCTGTGTAGAATTCCATTAATGGCTGTTCCACAGTTTTTAATTCTCCATCGCTGAACAATCAGATTGCAAAGAATCATTTGCCAACACTGTTGCAGTCATCACGTTTGTACAGACGTGTGCATTCTTTTATGAATATTCCTGTAGGGTAAATACTTAGAAGTGGCTTGTTTTTGAACCTGGCAGTCGTTGTGATAATGAGCTGTAGCAGAAAGAATGCTACCCATGGGTCAGAAGTCCCCACGATAACAACAATTCCTACGACTCACTCATGGATAAGTCACTCAACATCTCTGAGCCTCAGTTTCCTCACCAGGAAATGAAGATAGTAATCCCCATTGGCCTATGTCATGGGATGCTGCAGAGATCAATTGAAATAAAAAGTGCAGGGATGTTTTGAAGGAAATGCGTTAAACAGATGCGGGCATGGGTGGGGGACGAGGTGTTATTACTCTTCCCCCTTAGGTGTGCAAGCATAGGAGAGGTTATGAAATTCCCTACTTGAATTTAATTAACTTTAATTTTTAAACTATGCCAGAGCATTTGGGGAGTAAGATACTTATAGGTGCCAGGGCTGTGGACTCAAAACAAACATGAGACTTTGCTGGCGGAGACTCCAGAACTTGTCTGCAAAAGCCCAGAGGGCTGCTGGCCTAGACTTACGCTGGGGCCTTGAAGGCCGAGTGAGACCAAAGACTCCCGGTCGCTTGTGGCTGGATCTGATGTGCTCTATGGAAGAGTTTTGTAATAATCGGAGCCATCCAACTTGCAAGAGTTTATCCTAAGAGGGAAGCTCCCGTCACTGGAAGTACCCAAGGAAAGGCAGATGAACCCCTGTAGGGATCACGGAGAGAAGTTTTCCATGGGAAAATCGCCACCAGGAGTCCGTGAGGGATCCTCTTCTCTGAGAAGCCAACTGTCTTAGTCCAAAGGTGGCTGAGGGCTCTGCCACCAACCTGGTCATCACTGGGAGTCCTTTGCGATTTATCCCCTACTCTGTGGCTCTGTTCCTCAAAGACTTTGCCTACCACCAAATAAACCACTTGTACTATGAAACAGTGAGGGTCCGTTCATTTTAATTTATCAAATCAGAGACAATCCGAGCTCCCTTTCCCTATAAAATAACCAGGGGTAGCCTCTCCCAGCTTACGTGGTTACAGCCTTGAACAACGACGTTTAATTCAGAGGAGTTGGTTGATTTGTCGAAGGACACACAGCAGGAAAGTTGCCGAGCTGAGCCGAGCCAGGGCCACCTGAACCTGCAGGATCCCTAGTTCTAGGATAAAGCACACTACACGTGTCGTTAGAAGATGGGGGTTCAAATCCCAGCCCTGCTGCTTTCTAGCTGTACAAGCATCTGGAAAACGGGAGCAATGACACTGCGCTCTCAGAGCTGCTTTGAGGAGCAAATGAGACAGAAAACTCTCTACAGTTACATAAACGGATGAGCGTGAAAGGAAGCAGCATGTGAGGGGGTAGAAAGCTTCGCGCACATTCGGGGTTAGCATAACTGCCTTTTCCTGGAGCAGGGGAACTGCTGTACGTGAGGGGTGGTCTCCGCCGTCGGAGGACCAGCTTCCCCACCCTGGAGCCGGATCTGTCCAGGAGGAAGCGATGCGGAGCCTGACACTTCCAGCTGCCTCACGAAAAACACTGGCTGCACAGGGAGAGCGAGTAAACCACCCAACGCCAAGGAAGCTGCACTTCCTCACTTTGGAAATTCACATTTTAATGTCTCTGAAATGTTACAATCAACAAGGGCATTTGGTGTAGTCTTTCTTCTACGTTGTACTGTCTGTGGAATAATCTATCTCCATCAGTGCCCCCAACAGCTCTCGCAGCCCCTCTCCACATAGAGCCCAGGGAGTCCTCGAATCAAGTGGATAAACTCTGAGCACATCTCACCCCTTCTCTTTACAGGAAACCGAGGTCCAGAGAAGGTGAGTGATGAGTCCAGCATCGTGGATGCAGGAATGTGACTTGGCCAAGGTCACACCACCAGGAAGTGGTGGCGTTGGGATTTGAACCCAGTGCTTGTCAGAAAATGTCGTCAGAAACAAGAGGGCGATGATATGCGTCCTTGTGGCTGGTCTGAGGGTGAAGTAGTTGAGGTCAGGAGAGGTGCTTTGTGAATGAGGGGGGCCATCCCACCCTGGTCCATGTCCTGCCCCTGGGCCTACACTCAGCCCTTTCCAACCTGGGAGTCACCCCAGCCCAGACCTAGAGGGTCACAGACCCTAGATTCGTGGGTCTCAAACCTGAGCACGCATCAGAACAACCTGCAGGACTTGTTAACGCAGGGATGCCTGGGCCCCACCCCGCCGGTTTCTGGTTCAGGAGGTCTGAGGCGGGCCTGAGAATCTGCATTTCTAACAAGGTTCCAGGTGACGCTGAGGCTGCTGATTGGGCCACACTTTGAAAACTGCTGTCATACATCATGTTTTTCTCCCCCTCACTCATACCCCAGCCCCATCTGGGTTAAGAGAGAGGAACTTAACCAGCAGCAGCCTCCGGGAGTAAGATGAGAAAGGACTTTCAAGTTTTTAGTCTCTGTGTGACCCCTTGTTAACTTCCCTAACTCCTCTGTGCCTCCGAGAATTCTCTAGAAAATGCAGATGTTAAGACCAGCTTCATAGAGCTGCTGAGGTTGTAACTATAAACCCACTTGGTATATAGTCGTAGCTCAGCTAATAACAGTTACCCTGTGTCTGGCACATAGTAGTTTCTTTTTGATTTCTGCTTCTCCACCAGGCCGCTGGCCTCCTGGGCCGGGATGCTCAAAATCCCGGGGGGCTGACTGCATTCTTTATTTTTATTTATTTATTTGGCTGCATTGGGTCTTTGCTGCAGTGCGCGGGCTTCTCATCGTGGTGGCTTCTCTTGTTGCGGAGCACAGGCTCTAGGTAAGCGGGATTCAGTCGTTGTGGCACGTGGGCTCAGTAGCTGTGGTTGGCGGGCTCTAGAGCGCAGGCACAGTAGTTGTGACGTACGGGCTTAGCTGCTCCGCGGCATGTGGGATCTTCCCGGACCAGGGCTCGAACCTGTATCCCCTGCGTTGGCAGGTGGATTCTCAACCACGGAGCCACCAGGGAAGTCCCTGACTGTGTTCTTTAAAAGTGAATCCTAAAGGCAGCATCAGCCTGATGAAGAGGGCTGCACTCCAGCAGCTGCTGCAATCCCAGGACCACACAGCCAGGGAAAGCAGGGAGGCAGCAGACAAAAAGGCAGAGGAGATGGGCTCAGGTGACAGAGGAGGGAAACTGCCTGGAGTGTAACCAATTAGTGACCCAGGGCAGTGCACCCTAATCCCTGACAGATGTAGGCTCCGGGCTCTGTCACGTGGGAGGAAGCATCTGGCTTCTGGGTCCCTACCTGTCACAGCAAGGCCGGGCTGCCTGGAGCACAGGTGTTAGGGCTGGAGGTTTTGATCTTACATGGAGCCTGGCAGCTTGCAGGTGGGGCTGCTGGCATCTGCTCAACGGACTGGGTGCATGCCTGGCCCCATCTGCTCTCCTCACCTCTGCCTATGTTCCTTCCTTCCTGGGGGCTGCTGCAGCGTCCCCAGTGGCAGACTAGCTCCCTCCCACCCAAGCTCAGACCGCTATGCCACATAATTGATGACATGCTAAACTCTTTCCCCAGAGGAGGATACAGAGTCCCCTTCCTGTCTTTGGATGCTGTTCATTCTTCTAGCTCAATCACACGTCCCCTTTGATAGCCTGTAACAAATACTGAGTTATAAGGTTGACTGTTGTTAACACATCTTATGTTAGATGGTAGGGGGATGGGAGAGGAGTAAAAAAAATTAGTTAATATATACACAAACATACTTATATCCAAAAGGAGAAAGAAATACAAATATTAAAGTCCTTGTTTCTGCAACTGGTCTTGTGACAGCTGGTATTTATAATTCTTTCCTTCCTCCGCCCTTTCCACACTCTCTGCCCTGGGCAAACACCTTGGCTGGACCAGGTTCCTTGCCTAGGAGGCTGACCCAAATCTTTCTTCTTGAAGGGCCTGGGCCAATAGCAGACCTGCCTGCATTGAGCTGTTGTAGTTTTCCACTGAGTTTTATCACAGCCTTCGGGAGTCCTAAGAGGACCCCAGGGAAGCCCCTGCATTCCAGGCATATTCCTCGTCATCTCTGTTATGTGGCTGCAGCCCGATTTTCTCTGGAAAGTCAGGATCAATCACCCCAAAGAGTAGAGTGACCTCTTTGCCTGTTGATTCACTGGAGTGAAGAGGCAACGTGGCCAGATGGCCATCCCAGCTTCCTCTTCAGTGGACCCCGTGCTCTGTCCCCTGTGGGAGATCCCCACCCCCTTGGGGACTGAGACCTCTTCACCAGCAGAGCTCGGAGTTGTGGAAGCGGGAAGCCAAATGCTGCCTGTGGATCAGCAGGGCTAACGGTGAGAGGGGCCACTCCCATCCCTGCCCTGTGGTCCCCTGCCTGCAGATCCTGAGGACAGCAGCGTGTGTGGGTCACTGATTCACTGCACACAACGCGCCCCAAGGACATCGCCACAGCTACAGGATTTGACAACCAGCCCATCCTCTGCCTTTCCTCTCCAGGCTATCTGGAAGGCGGAGCTCTCTCCTGTCTGCCTGTCTGTCCCTCTCTCTGGATGGGCATCTTCATTACTCAAATACTAGGTGAGGCTCCAGGGGCACAGCGGCATCTCCTCACACCTGAGAATCACTTTCCAACCTCAGTTTACCATCATAGTCACCCTGTGATTAGGGGAAGGGAAGGAAACTCAGTCCTGTTTTCCCTTTTATTTTGTTTTTTTATTAGTTACTTTGTTTTATAAACAAAAGAGTAATCAAACAACAGGTTCACTGATGTGCCTCAGGTCACCTAGCCAGCTGGGGGAGGGGGTGGAATCTTGCCTGCAGGGCTTCTGACCCCTAACTTGGCAGTACCTTTCTGGACAGCAAAGAATTTCACTGCTTCTGGAACTTTCGCCACCAATAATGATAATGACATTTGCTGACAATATGTGGTTCCGGACCCCATAAATTCTTGTCATGTGACTTTGCACTACCAGGCGTCTCCTCTTCCGGATGCCTCCCTCAGCTGATGAGTCATGAACTGGATTTCCTTTTTTAATATATTTATTTATTTATTTTTGGCTGCGTTGGGTCTTCGTTGCGGTGTGCAGGCTTCTCTTTTGCGGAGCATGGGCTCTAGGAGCAAGAGCCTCAGTAGTTGTGGCACGCGGGCTTCAGTGGTTGTGGCTCGCAGGCTCTAGAGTGCAGGCTCAGTCGTTGTGGCACACAGGCTTAGTTGCTCCGCGACATGTGGGATCTTCCCGGACCAGGGCTCGAACCCATGTCCCCTGCACTGGCAGGCGGATTCTTAACCACTGTGCCACCAGGGAAGCCCCATGAACTGGAGTTTGTTCCCAGCCTGGCCTGTGGTGTAGTTGGAGGAGCAAGGGATTTGCAACCAGGTCCCCCTCAACTTACCATGGGGAAACTTTGGGGGAACGCTTTGCTTCTCTGAGACTGGATTTTTGTCTATAGATAGGGCAGAGATGGTACCTTCTACATGAAAGGGATCTGGAAAAAATGAAGGGCTATGGTATATACGAGACGGTTTTGTAAAATTCTAAGTCTTTTGTTATCAGAATGACTGCTTATCATCAGCGTGAAACGCTTGTGTTGTGAGGAACAAGAATGTCTGTCCTGGGCTGGGTGGGGAGGGGGGTGGGGCGGGATTGCAGAACGGAGTGTTGGCTGGCAGCCTCCTGGAAAGGGGCCTCCTTGGTGACGTGATGGTCCAGTTGTATGGGGCCAATGGGCTACAAGTTCATGTGCGCTGCTAACAATGGGAGGAAAGGGCAGAAGGAATATTTATGGAACACCCAAGGTGTACCAGGCCCTTTCTGTAGTTTCTAATATTTTTCTCATGACATCCCTCATTCAGATGTTCCTTCAGCAAGATGTGGTTTTGTTGGGTACCTGTTCCAGGTGGGGGTCAGAGCCAGTTCAAATACATCACAGATGCTGGGAACAAAGTAACAAGCTCCACAGACACCATCCCAAGTCCCAAGGAATGTAGACCTTAATGAGGAAGATGGGCATTACACAGAGCATGGCTGGCTTCATTCAGGCCTCTCGCTGCTTTCCATGGCCACCTATTGTAAGGGCACCTCAAGCCTTCCCCCTCACCTCCGCCTTCTCCAGGACCCGTCCTTCTCTTGTCCATTACTTTCCTCCATAAACTTGTCATTATCAGAAATGATTTTATTTCTTTGATTAATGTGTTTAGAAGCTCTTGTTTGTCTCCCCTGACCCACTGGAACCCAAGCTCCCTGAAGGTAGGGGTATTGTTTGCCTTGTTCAGTGATGTATCCTGTGGGCCTAGAACAATGCTTGGCCAGAAACAGGTGATCAAAAACTAGTTTTGGAAAGAATGAATGGAAGAAGAAAGGAAGGTGTGTTCCCTGCCCTCACAAAGCCTCTTCTCTGTCTCCTGCAGAAGTGCCCCGCCTTGACTAGCAGAGGAGACAGATAGGTGAGTGCTGGGAGGAGGCATGCACAGGTGATATGTGGTTATGCTGGGCAAGGTGGTGCAGGGGAAGGCTTCCTGGGGGGAGTTGTGTGCTTAGCTCTGAAGGAAGAGGTGTATTAGTTTCCTGTGGTTGCTGTAACCAAGTACCACAAACTGGGTGGCTCAAAACAAGAGAACTACATTCTCTTACAGTTCCGGAGGCTAGAAGTTTGAAATCAAGGTTTCAGCAGGGCCCTGCTTTTGATTAAGGTTTGCATGGTATTTGGGGGGTATCTTTTTTTTTTTTTTTTTTTTTTTTTGGCCACGCTGTGTAGCTTATGGGATCTTTGTCCCCCGACCAGGGATCGAACCCACACCCTTCACAGTGAAAGCACAGAGTCCTAACCCTGGACCACCAGGGAATTCCCAGGGTATCGTTTTATATTCAACCCATCTATATCATTATATTTTTGAACTGAGTTTCTTGTAGACAGCATACAGTTGGGTCATATATATTTTTTAATCCACTGGGCCAAATATCTCTTTTAACTGGTGTATTTAGACCACTTACATTTAATGTAATTATTAATATATTAGGGCTTACTAATCATTTTTATTTGTTTTTTGTTTATTCCCTCTGTTTTCCATTCTTCTGTTTCCTTTTTCCTGTCTCTCTGTGGATTATGTGAACATTTTTTAGAATTTTATTTTCATATATCAGTAGTGTTTTTGGATGTATCTTTTTTTTTGCAGTATGCGGGCCTCTCACTGTTGTGACCTCTCCCGTTGCGGAGCACAGGCTCCGGACGCGCAGGCTCAGCGGCCATGGCTCACGGGCCCAGCCGCTCCGCGGCACGTGGGATCTTCCCGGACCGGGGCACGAACCCGTGTCCCCTGCATCAGCAGGCGGACTCTCAACCACTGCGCCACCAGGGAAGCCCTGGATGTATCTTTATGTGTAGTTTTTTTTAGTAGTTGCTCTAGGTATTACATATACATATGTAACATCACAGTCTACTTGTGTAAATGTTTTATTACTTTGTGTGAAATGTGGAAATCTTTGGTCCATTCAGGTCCCTTTACCTCCTTGCATTTATAATTGTTTTAAATATTTACATACTTTGAGAAACAGATCACATAATGTTATAATTTTGCTTCAACCGTGAAACAATTTAGAAAACTCAAGGGGAGAAGGAAAGTCTTTTGTATTTACTCACGTTTTACTTTTTCCATATTCTTTCTTCTTTCTTGGTGTTCTAAAAGTCCTTCTTTTATAATTCCCTTTCTTTTTATTATTTATTTATTTATTTATTTATTTATTTTGCGGTACGTGGGCCTCTCACTGTTGTGGCCTCTCCCGTTGAGGAGCACAGGCTCTGGACATGCAGGCTCAGCGACCACGGCTCACCAGCCCAGCCGCTCCGCGGCATGTGGGATCTTCCCGGACCGGGACACGAACCCATGTCCCCTGCATCGGCAGGCGGACTCTCAACCACTGCGCCACCAGGGAAGCCCCTAATTCCCTTTCTTTTTAAAGAACATCTTTTAGCTATTCTCATAGGGCAGGTCTGCTGGTGACAAATTCTCTTAGTTTTCCTTCATCTGAGAATGTCTTGATTTCCCTTTTATTTATTTATTTATTTAAAATATTTCTCTAGATTTCAATTTTCGTTATTTTTAAATTAATTTTTTTTTTTTTCCTGGCTGCATGGCTAGTGGGATCTTAGTTCCCCGACCAGGGTTTGAACCTGGATACCTGCAGTTAAAGCACTGAGTCCTAACCACTGGACTGCCAGGGATTTCCCTCCCTTTTATTATTGAGTGAAATTTTTGTGGACATAGAATTCTGAGTTGACAGTTCTTTTCTTTCAGCATTTGAAAAATGCTGTGTCACTTCCTTCTGGATTCCATGGTTTTGGATGAGAACTCTGCTGTCATTCACTTTTTCCCCTTGTAAGTAAGGTGTCATTTCTCACTTGATACTTTCAATATTTTTCTTTGATTTTAGTTTTCAAAAGTTTAATTATGATGGGTCTTGGCATAAACTTCTTTCCGTTTATACTGTTTGGGGTTTAATCAGTTTCTTGAATCTGTTTATGTCTTTTGTCAAACATGGGACAATTTCAGCCATTATTTTGTAGAATGTTTTTCAGCTCCAGATTCTTTCTCTTCTCTTTGTGGTACTCCAATGACATCAGTGTTAAATCTTTTGTTATTGGCTTAGAGATCCCTGAAACTCTGTTCTTTTTTGGTCTGTTTTCTCTGTGTTGTTCACATTGGATCATTTATTTTGACTCATCTTCAAGTTTACTGATTCTTTCTTCTGTCACAGCATTATGCTATTGAGTCCACCTAGTGATTTTTTCTTTTAGTAATTACATTTTCAGTTTTTAAATTTCCATTTGGTTCTTCTTTATGTCTTCTGTTTCTTTGCTGAGCTTTTTTCATTTGCTTCAAGTGTGCTTATTATTGCTTGTTAGAACATTTTTATGATAGCTGCTTTAAAATCTTCATCAGATTATTCCAACATCTGTGTTGTCTGTATTGGTGACTTTTGAGTTTTGTTTTTCAAATTGAGATATTCCTGATTCTCGGTATAAGATGTGTTCTTGTAGTGTGTCCCAGATATGTAGGGTATTGTGTTATAAGACTCTGGATATTTTTTTTTTTTATTTTTTATTTTTTGCAGGACGCGGGCCTCTCACTGTTGTGGCCTCTCCCGTTGCGGAGCACAGGCTCCGGATGCGCAGGCTCAGTGGCCATGGTTCATGGGCCCAGCTGCTCCGCAGCATGTGGGATCATCCCAGATCGGGGCACGAACCCGTGTCCCCTGCATCGGCAGGCAGACTCTCAACCACTGCGCCACCAGGGAAGCCCTGGATATTATTTAAATATTCTATTCTAGCAGGCCTCTACAGCAGGGGGAACGGAATTGCCATATCATTACTACCATGTAATGCAGAAATCCAGAATTCCCATTTAGTCTCTGCTGACATTGCAGGTGGTGGGAAGAGGAAGAAGAGGAACCTGATTACGACTGGGCATAGATGAAAGCCTTGGCTACCACTTGATCTCAGCTGTAGACAGGTGTCTTGTTTTTTCCCATGATGTCTGGCTAGAATATTTCCAAAATGTGTTCGGTTTTCTAAGCTGCCCCTTTGCTAATTCTTTGGCTAGAGATTTTCTTGGAGATTATTTTTTCTATACTTTTTGGTGTTTCCAGATGAAGGGAAACCATAATAGATATAAGAGTAAATGAGAAAATCTCGGAACTCATTACTTTGTCCTCAAATCCTGAGATTCCTACTCATTTCTCCTTTTTTCCACATTTCAGAGTCTTCTTATATTTGTCTTCTGTATTAAATCCAGGGTTTTTACCTGTTCTTAGAGAAAGAGGAAGAAATGTGTCTATTTCACCTTTTCTGGAGCCAGAAATCTCTACCCCAGAATATTAAAGAATTATTGTTAGTTTTTTCCCAGTTTTATTGAGATATAGTTGACATATGTTAGTTTTTATTAAATGTAATAATGAGATTTTTTTAAAAAAATAGTCCTTTTACTGAAATATTTACATATGAAGTAATATGTTATTTGGAATTTATTGCTAAACAATTCAGTGGGGGTGGAGGTTGGTAGGGGTATAGAGGAAACAACAGTGTCCAGAAATTGGTAATTGTTGAAGCTGAGCGATTTATTCTACATCATCTTGATTCAACAGAAATTTAATGTGCTCCATATACATAATTTAAAATATCTTAGCCACATTCAAGAAGGAATGGAATGTGTATTATTAGTTATAATAATGCTAGTTTATTTGCTCCACCACACCAAAACTAGTTAATATAAAAATTACTAATGAGATAGTTTACATTTTTTTACTACTAAGCCTTTGAAGTTCGCGGGTATTTTACACTTTTAGCGCATCTCATTTCAGACTAGTCTTTTTTCAAGTGCTCAATAGTCGCGGAATTAAACAACACAGTTTTATATTCTTTTCTTTTGTTAATATTTGGAATTTTCATAATAAAACATATCTTTAAAAAATCTAGGTCTGGACTTCCATGGTGGCGCAGTGGTTAAGAATCCACCTGCCAATGCAGGGGACACGGGTTCGATCCCTGGTCTGGGAAGATCCCACATGCCATGGAGCAGCTAAGCCCGTGCACCGCAACTACTGAGCCTGCGCTCTAGAGTCCATGAGCCACAACCACTGAAGCCTGCGCGCCTAGAGTCCGTGCTCTGCACCAAGAGAAGCCACCGCAATGAGAAGCCCGCGCACCGCAACGAAGAGTAGCCCCCGCTCGCCACAACTAGAGAGAAAAGCCTGCGCACAGCAGCGAAGACACAATGCAGCCAATAAATAAATAAATTTTTTTTTTTTTAAATCTAGGTCTGAATTCAAACCTCACATTCTTAATACCTACTCTCTCCCATTCCTGACAGCCTAGTCCTATGATTTAGGGGTCTCAGGCACTACCTGGTAAAGGATGACACACATAGATCTTGGGGGAGGCATCTCCGTCCTCTAGTTTCTCTGTTGCTGCCCCTTGCATGATCCATCATCCAGCTCTATCCCCTGCTGTGTTTCTGAAGTTCAGATAAGGCAGATCCAGGTGCTGGCTCTCCCTCAGCACCTAAAACAATACTCAGCACATAGTTCATGTTCCATATATATTTGCTAAGTAAATAAGTGTCAGGAGGTGATAAGAGATCCTACATATTGTAAAGTAAGTGACAGTAGAAGGATATTGAACACTTGGAATGTTTTAGGCACTGTCATATGTGTTGTCTTTCTGAACTCTTGTTAAAAATATGTGCCTCAAGTATTATCACCGCCCTGAAGATGAGATAACTGAGCGTCTGAGTTACTAATCCTTAAGTGTTAAAGCCAGGCTTCTAATCCAGATCTGCCTGACACCAAAGCCACATTAAACCATCTCCCAGAAATTTGCCCAACAGCTAGAATGAAATGTAGAAACTGACCAATTTTCCATAATGATGGGCCCTCTTATGTCACACTTTTACTGGCTTGTGGTGGACAGAATAACGGTTCCCAAAGATATCTGTGTGTTAATCCCCAGAACCTGTGAATATGTTAGGGTAGATGACAAAGCAGAATTAAGACTGCAGAATGAATTAAGGTTGCTAATCAGCTGACCTTAAAATAGGGAATTATCCTGGATTATCCAAGTGTACCCAATGTAACCAAAAGGGTCCTTAGAAATGGAAGAAGGAATTGGAAGAGAGAACCAGAGCTATGGCAGCATAAGAAGGACCCAGCCTGGTACTGAAGGAGGCTGACGAGTGTGGGCGGCCTCTAGAAGCAGGAAAAGACAAGGAAATGGCTTCTCCCCTAGAGCCTCCGAAAGGAACAGGGCCTTGCTGTTGCCTGGATTTTAGCCTACTGAGACTCTGGAGGACCTCTGACCTCCAGAAGTGTAAGATAATATATGTTCATTGTTCAGACACTAAATTGGTTGCAACTGGTTGTAGCAACAATAGGGAACTAATACATAGCTCTTGCCCTGGACTTGCCCTGTCTCAGTGTTCAGAATGGGTCGCTGTTTCTGTTTCCTGCCCTGCTTCTCTTGAACCCTGATAGGATAGCTGGGCACTGAGTCAGGAACCATGGATGTCTTGGTATTTCTGATACCTGTTCGCTGTTTCCTGGCCCCTCCTGCCCAAACCCTTGGCAGTGTTCGGTTGGAATTCCTGGAATGATCTGACACGTATACCACAATTGTATATGCACAATTGTATTGGCACAGCACAGAGCGCTCTGTCTCCTGGGACAGAACACATTCTTTCCCCTGCAGAGCTGTGTAGGGTGGGAGAAAGGATTTGGTGTCAGAAGGCTTGGGGCCATGTCCTAGAGTCACATGGGCCAGCCACCAATGTGCTATGCTTCCTCATGGGTAACATGGGGATGATAATAATGATATTCATCTCACAGGATTCCAAATTCAATTTAACTCACAGAGTTAATATAATAATGATTAATCGTTACTGAGTGCTTTATACTCCAGATATTGTGCTAAGCATTGATATATTGTTTAACTTAATCCTCAGAACAAGTATGTTTTATAGTTAAGGAAACCAGATGAGTAGGAATTTTTTACCCTACCATCTTGAAGATAGGAATGCTAGGAGCTGGCTGTGCACATATGGCCTCTGCCTTTTTTGTCTGCTATACTTTGCTTCAATTAAAGGACCATGCAAAGAATCAATCTTTGTATAATTAACTTATGTTGATGATTACTGGTAGAATTTACCTGTAGAAATAATAATCAAGAAAGAAATCTGACATCAACTGAAATAGTACACGGTGAACTCTAAAAACTGAAGGATCACATCGAAACAAAAAGCACCTCTGTTTTCCTTTACTGCAACACTCTTCACAGAATTTTTCATTCCTGTGGAAAAGTTTTCACTTCTGTGGAAAACCCACACACCAGATGTGTGGGGTTTCCACACTAAGCAATTCTGCAACTCCTACAGGATTGGGACCTGCAACACCTAGAGCTGGGTGTCCTACAATTCAATTCCATTTTGATACTGACCAGAATTTGTACATACCCCTCAGGTTAAGGGCTCAGTCCCACAAGCCTGGCCCCCTCCAACTTCAGACACCAATCACAAGTGGTGTGTCTCATGTTACCCATGACTCGTCAAAGTGGGCTATAAGTCAGAAGTTCCTATGACTCCCTCCCTGGGTTCAAGCATTTGCTAGAACAGCTTACAGAACTCAGGAAAACAGTTAATTTACTAGATTACTAGTTTATTACAAAGGATATTAAAGTATAAGAATGAACAGCCAGATGAAAAGATACGGCAAGGTCTGGAAGGGTCCTGGGTTCAAGCATTTGCTAGAGCAGCTTACAGAACTCAGGAAAGCAGTTAATTTACTAGATTACTAGTTTATTACAAAGGATATTAAAGTATAAGAATGAACAGCCAGATGAAAAGATACGGCAAGGTCTGGAAGGGTCCTGAGCACAGAGCATCTTTCCACATGGAGTCAAGGTGCACCACCTTCCTGGCACATGGCTGTTCCTTATTCACCAACCCAGAAGCTCTCCAACTCTATTATTTGGATTTTTTTTGGAGACTTCACTATGTAGGCATGGCTGCTTAAATCACTGGCCACTGATGATTAATTCAACCACCAGCCTCTTTTCTCTCCCAGAATGGGGGAGAGACTGAAATTCCAACCCTGTAACCACTTCATTGGCTCCTCTGGCAACCAGCCCCCATCCTGTGCTTATCTAGGGGCTTTCTAAAAAATCACCTAAAAAATCATCATTAACATAAACTCAGGGGGAGACCTTCAAGATGGTAGAAGAGTAAGATGTGGAGATCACCCTCCTCCCCACAAATACATCAGAAATACATCTACACGTGGAACAACTCCTACAGAACACCTACTGAACGCTGGCAGAAGACCTCAGAGCTCCCAAAAGGCAAGACACTCCCCACGTACCTGGGTAGGGCAAAAGAAGAAAGAATAAACAGAGACAAAAGAATAGGGATGGGACCTGCACCAGTGGGAGGGAGCTGTGAAGGAGGAAAGGTTTCCACACCCTAGGAAGCCCCTTCGCGGGTGGAGACTGTGGGTGGCGGAGGGGGAAAGCTTCGGAACCGCGGAGAGCACAGCCACAGGGGTGCGGAGGGCAAAGCGAGGAGATTCCTGCACAGAGGATCGGTGCCGACCGGCACTCACCAGCCCGAGAGGCTTGTCTGCTCACCCGCCGGGACAGGTCGGGGCTGGGAGCTGAGGCTCGGGCTTCAGAGCTTAGATCGCAGGGAGAGGACTGGGGTTGGCTGTGTGGACACAGCCTAAAGGGGCTAGTGCGCCAGAGCTAGCCAGGAGGGAGTCTGGGAAAGAGTCTGGAACTGCCTAAAAGGCAAGAGACCATTGCTTCGGGGTACGTGAGGAGAGGGGATTCAGAGCACAGCCTAAACGAGCTCCAGAGATGGGTGCGAGCTGTGGCTATCAGCGTGGACTCCAGAGACGGGCATGAGACGCTAAGGCTACTGCTGCCGCCACCAAGAAGCCTGTGTGCGAGCACAGGTCACTGTCCACAGCTCCCCTCCCAGGAGCCTGTGCAGCCCGCCACTGCCAGGGTCCCGTGATCCAGGGACAACTTCCCCGGGAGAACACACAGCATGCCTCAGGCTGATGCAACCTCACGCCGGCCTCTGCCGCCGCAGGCTCACCCTGCATCCGTAGCCATCCCACCCCCCCTCGGCCTGAGTTGAGCCACAGTCCCTTAATCAGCTGCTAGTTTAACCTCCTCCCATCTGAGCCAAGAACAGATGCCCTCCGGCAACCTACACGCAGAGGCGGGGGGGGGGGGGGGGCTATCCAAAGCTGAACCCCAGGAGCTGTGCAAACAAAGAAGAAAAAGGGAAATCTCTCCCAGCAGCCTCAGGAGCAGCGGATTAAATCTCCACAGTCAACTTGATGTACCCTGCATTTGTAGAACACCTGAATAGACAACAAATCATCCCAAAATTGAGGTGGTGGACTTTGGGAGCAACTGTAGACTTGGGGTTTGCTTTCTGCATCTGATTTGTTTCTGGTTTTATGTTTATCTTAGGTTAGTATTTAGAGCTTATGATCATTGGAAGATTTGTTTATTGATTTGGTTGCTCTCCTCCTTTTTTTTATCTATAGATATATATTTTTTTTTTCCTTTTCCTGTTTTTGTGAGTGTGTATGTGTTTGCTGCCTTGTGTGATTTTTGTCTGTACAGCTCTGCTTTCACCAATTGTCCTAGGGTTCTGTCTGTACTTTTTTTGTTTTTGGGGTTTTTTTTACTATAGTTTGTAGTGCTTTTTTATCATTGATGGATTTGTTTTTTGGTTTGGTTGCTCTCCTCTTTCTTTCTTTTTTTTTATTACTTTTTAATTTTAATAACTTTCTTTCCTTCCTTCCTTCCTTCCTTCCTTCCTTCCTTCCTTCCTTCCTTCCTTCCTTCCTTCCTTCCTTCCTTCCTTTCTTTCTTTCTTTCTTTCTTTCTTTCTTTCTTTCTTTCTTCTTCCTTTCTTCCTTTCTTCCTTTCTTCCTTTCTTTCCTTCTTTCCTTCTTTCCTTCTTTCCTTCTTTCCTTCTTTCCTTCTTTCTTCCTTTCTTCCTTTCTTCCTTTCTTTCCTTCTTTCCTTCTTTCCTTCCTTCCTTCCTTCCTTCCTTCCTTCCTTTCTTTCTTTCTTTCTTTCTTCTTCCTTTCTTCCTTTCTTTCCTTCTTTCCTTCTTTCCTTCTTTCCTTCTTTCTTTCTTTTTCTTTCTTTCTTCTTCCTTTCTTCCTTTCTTTCCTTCTTTCCTTCTTTCCTTCTTTCCTTCTTTCCTTCTTTCCTTCTTTCTTTCTTTCTTTCTTTCTTTCTTTCTTTCTTTCTTTCTTTCTTTTTCTCCCTTTTCTTCTGAGCCATGTGGCTGACACAGTCTTGGTGCTCCAGCCAGGTGTCAGGCCTGTGCCTCTGAGGTGGGAGAGCCGAGTTCAGGACACTGGTCCACCAGAAACCTCCCGGCTCCACATAATATCAAACAGCAAAAGCTCTCCCAGAGATCTCCATCTCAACGCTAAGACCCAGCTCCACTCAATCACCAGAAAGCTACAGTGCTGGACACCCTATACCAAACAACTAGCAAGACGGGAACACAAACCCACCCATTAGCAGAGATGCTGCCTAAAATCATAAAAAGGTCACAAGCACCCCAAAACACACCACCGGATGCGGTCCTGCCCAACAGAAAGACGAGATCCAGCCTCATCCACTAGAACACAGGCACCAGTCCCCTCCACCAGGAAGCCTACACAACCCATTGAACCAACCTTAACCACCGGTGGCAGACACCAAAAACAACGGGAACTACAAACCTGCAGTTTATCCCAGGAATGCAAGGATTCTTCAATATACACAAATCAATCAATGTGATAAACCATATTAACAAATTGAAGGAGAAAAACCATATGATCATCTCAGTAGATGCCAAAAAAGCTTTCGACAAAATTCAACACCCATTTATGATAAAAACCCTCCAGAAAGTAGGAATAGAGGGAACTTACCTCAACATAATAAAGGCCATATATGACAAACTCACAGCCAACATCATTCTCAATGGTGAAAAACTGAAACCATTATTTCTTCAATAAGTGGTGCTGGGAAAACTGGACAGCTACATGTAAAAGAATGTAATTAGAACACTCCCTAACACCATACACAAAAATAAACTCAAAATGGATGAAAGACCTAAATGTAAGGCCAGACACTATAAAACTCTTAGAGGAGAACATAGGCAGAACACTCTATGACATAAATCACAGCAAGATCCCTTTTGACCTCTCTCCTAGAGAAATGGAAATAAAAACAAAAATAAACAAATGGGACCTAATGAAACTTAAAAGCTTTTGCACAGCAAAGGAAAACCTAAGCAAGATGAAAAGACAACCCTCAGAATGGGAGAAAATATTTGCAAATGAAGCAACTGACAAAGGATTAATCTCCCAAATTTACAAGCAGCTCATGCAGCTCAATATCAAAAACAAACAAACAACCCAATCCCAAAATGGGTAGAAGACCTAAATAGACATTTCTCCAAAGAAGATATACAGATTGCCAACACACACATGAAAGGTTGCTCAACATCACTAATCATTAGAGAAATGCAAATCAAAACTACAATGAGGTATCACCTCACACCAGTCAGAATGACCATCATAAAAAATCTACAAACAATAAATGCTGGAGAGGGTGTGGAGAAAAGGGAACCCTCTTGCACTGTTGGTGGGAATGTAAATTGATACAGCCACTATGGAGAACAGTATGGAGGTTCCTTAAAAAACTAAAGATAGAACTACCATACGACCCAGCAATCCCAGTACTGGGCGTATACCCTGAGAAAACCATAATTCAAAAAGAGTCATGTACCACAATGTTCATTGCAGCTCTATTTACCATAGCCAGGACATGGAAGCAAGCTAAGTGTCCATCGACAGATGAACGTATAAAGAAGATGTGGCACATATAAATAATGGAATATTACTCAGCCATAAAAAGAAACAAAATTGAGTTATTTGTTGTGAGGTGGATGGACCTAGAGTCTGTCATACAGAGTGGAGTAAGTCAGAAAGGGAAAAACAAATACCGCATGCTAACACATATATATGGAAACTAAAAAAAAAAAAAAGTTTCTGAAGAACCTAGGGGCAGGACAGGAATAAACATACAGACGTAGAGAATGGACTTGAGGACACGGGAAGTGGGAAGGGTAAGCTGGGATGAAGTGAGAGAGTGGCATACACTACCAAATGTAAAATAGATAACTGGTGGGAAGCAGCCGCATAGCACAGGGAGATCAGCTCATAGCACAGGGAGATCAGCTCGGTGCTTTGTGACTACCTAGAGGGGTGGGATAGGGAGCGTGGGAGGGAGATGTAAGAGGGGGGAGATATGGGGATATATGTATGTGTATAGCTGATTCACTTTGTTATAAAGCAGAAACTAACACACCATTGTAAAGCAATTATACTCCAATAAAGATGTTAAAAAAAAATGTAGGACTTCCCTGGTGGCGCCGTGGTTGAGAGTCTGCCTGCCAATGCAGGGGACACGGGTTCAGTCCTGGTCCGGGAGGATCCCACATGCCGCAGAGCGGCTAGGCCTGTGCGCCACAACTACTGAGCCTGCACTCTAGAGCCCGCGGGCCACAACTACTGAGCCTGTGTGCCACAACTACTGAAGCCCGCGCACCTGGAGCCTGTGCTCTGCAGCAGGGGAAGCCACCGCGGTGAGAGGCCTGCGCACCGCGACGGAGAATGGCCCCCGCTCGCCGCAACTGGAGAGGGCCCGCGCGCAGCAAGGAAGACCTAACACAGCCAAAAATAAATAAACAAATTTATAAAAAAAAAAAATGTAAACACTGTGGGGGAAATACAGTGACGTGTTTATGCCTATAGTTCAGGGACCAGATAGAATCAGCTACCTCCAGGGCAGAGGCATTGCCTGAGAAAATTATTGACTTAGAAAATTATTCGCCAAAGCCTTAAAGGAATGTGTTAGTTATACTGGAAAGCAATGGCAAAATGTATAACCCTGTATGCAGATGGTTTTCTATTATTTTGTTATTGTTGTTAAAGGTAAAGCATGTTTGTGTTTTCTTTTGCATTATTTTATGAGACAGGTGGGCTGAAGTAGAAAAGCCTTTAAAAAACAAACAAACAAAGAACACAAACTTAGGTATGGTTGAAAGGGGTTTGTTATGATTAATAAAAGACATCTATTTATCTTTAACTCTCTGAAGCTATTTCAGGAACTGAGGACAAAGCCCAAGTATTATAACAGAAGATGTTCTTAGATTTGGTAGGAATAAAACCACAAAACAAAAATGACAATGTTAGGAGATATGGTTTTATTTACTTTCAGGATTATTTATTTTTTATTATTTATTTACTTGAAGGATTTATTACTTGCAGCAAGTAAGGAGAACACCAGAGATCTTTCCCAAAGCAGTGTCTCCTTGAACAGCAAAATTGGGGAAGTTTTAAGCTAAGAGTACATGTGTATTCATGAAGGGGCTGGAGCAGAGGAAAACTCAGCATAGAAATGGGGCAAAGGTTGACAGAGTCCAAGCTTTAGTTGATTGAAGTTCAAGGATCAGAAAATGCCAACATCATCATTCCATCCTCCACGTGGGTGGGGTTTACTGCAGAACTCAAAGATAAGTATCAGATGGTGACGTATATCCCTTGAGGAGGAACTAGGACTCTGTTTTTATTGCTGAACTATTGTTTCTTGACTTTTTTTCCTTTGTTCCTGTGTTCTTTTTTTCCCCTTAAGATTGTTAATTACTGAGACCTGTTCAAGGGCAAGCACTGTGGCCAGGCTTAGATCACAGAATGCCTTAGGTCAAAATGGCTTCTCTTCTGTCAAGAAAGCCATGCCTGGCTCTCTTTCTCAGGGACCCCCTTATCCTATCTGCTTACACTGCAGCTAGCACAGATGACATACAGAGGATGGGAATCTAGCAGTCACTGTAAAACTCACATCTGCAGAAGCTTATTCTCCTGTCCCTGGTGCTGGAGGGAGGATGCTTCTGCCTTGCTTCCAAATCTCTTGCAAGTTGATGGATTGCAGAACCTTAATGGTATCCTTGCTGGCAAAGGAGTCTGGGAAACATAGGTCTCAGGTTCTAGCCTCTGCAGTGCACTGGAGAGCATAGAAGGGCAAGGTAATGAATGTTGATGACATTTAAGCACTATCTAACACAGGGAGGTTGTGATGATTAATTTCATGTGTCAACTTGTCTGGGCCCCTTGGTGCCCATATATTTGGTCAAACATTATTGTGGGTGTTTCTGGAAGGGTGTTTTTGCATAAGAGTAACATTTGAATTGCAAGACTGAGTAAAGCAGATTGCCCTTTCCAATGCGGGTGGGCCTCATCCATCAGTTGAACGACTGAATAGCACAAAAAGCCAACCCTCTCTGAATAAGAGAAAAATTCCTGCCTGACAGTCTTCCAACTGAGACATCGGAAGACCTGATTGTACAGCAGCTTCCAGCCTTCACACTCAAAATGGGACAGGACTCTGTGGATTTTGGACTTTGCCAGCCTCCATAACCATGTGAGCCAATTCCTTATAATAAATTCCTTCACATATATATGTAAAATGAATATCCTATTTGTTCTGTTTCTCTGGAGAACCCTGACTAACACAGAGGTCAAAACACCTCGTGCCCTGATAAGGGTCTTAGAGGGGTTAACCTGACCCCCACTGTGTGAGTCACTGGGGAATCAGAGCTAGCCTGGGACAGAGCTCACGGTGAATGGAGGGAACAGACACAGAGACAGCCTCTTCTAAATTATGACCACAGGACTTCCCTGGTGGTCCAGTGGTTAAGACTCCATGCTTCCAATGCAGGGGGCATGGATTCGATCCCTGGTTGGGGAATTGTGATTCCATATGCCTCACTAAGACCCCACATGCCAGTGTGGCCAAAAAAAAAAAAAGTATGACGACTTTTGCAAAGAGAGTTAAACTTACAGTGAAGTAGTAGGGAAGAAACAATTCACACTGCCTGGAGCAGGTGGAGTCAAGAAAAGTTTTGAGAATCAACGATCTTTATTTTGGTGTTGAAAGGTGGCTGCATTCACGTGGTGAGGAGAAGTAGGGCTTGTTCAGAAGAGGAAACAGCCTGAACAAGGCCTGGCAGTACCTTCTGCATTTGGACATACAATGTGGCCCTGAGTACAAGGGTACCTTGTTTTATTGAGCTTTGCAGATATGGAGTTTTTTGGTTTTTTTTTACAAATGGAAGGTTTTTGGCAACCGTTGAGTCCAGCAAGTCTATTGGCACCATTTTTCTTTTTCTTTTTTTTTTGCGGTACGTGGGCCTCTCACTGCTGTGGCCTCTCCCATCGCAGAGCACAGGCTCCAGACGCGCAGGCCCAGCGGCCATGGCTCACGGGCCCAGCCGCTCCGCGGCATGTGGGATCTTCCCGGACCGGGGCACGAACCCGTGTCCCCTGCATCGGCAGGCGGACTCCCAACCACTGCGCCACCAGGGAAGCCCTGGCACCATTTTTCTAACAACATTTGCTCACTTCATGTTTGTGTCACATTTTGGTAATTCTCACAATGTTTCAAAATTTTCATTGTTATTCCATTTATTATGGAAATCTGTGATCAGTGATCTTTGATGTTACTATTGTAATTGTTTTGGCCCATGAACCAAGCCCAGATAAGACGGTGAACTTAATGGATGGATGTTGTGTGTGCTCCGACCGCTCCACCGACTGGTCATTGCCCCTCTCTCTCCCTATCCTTGGGCCTTGCTATTCCCTGAGACACAACAATATTGAAATTAGCCCGATTAATAACCCTACAGCGGTCTCTAAGTGTTCAAGTAAAAGGAAGAGTCACACATCTCTCACTTCAAATCAAAAGCTAGAAATGATTAAGCTTAGTGAGATAGGCACGTCGAAAGGCAAGATAGGCCAGAAGCTAGGTGTCTTGGGCCAAACAGTTAGCCAAGTTGTGAATGCAAAGGAAAAGTTCTTGAAAATGAAAAGTGCCGCTGCAGTGAACACACAAATAATAAGAAAGGAAAACAGCCTTATTGCTGATTTGGAAAAAGTTTTAGTGGTCTGGACAGAAGATCAAACCAGTTACAACATTCCCTTAAGCCAAAGCCTAACCCAGAGCAGGGCTCTAACTCTCTTCAATTCTATAAAAGCTGAGAGGTGAGGAAGCTGCAGAAGAGAAGTGTGAAGCTAGCAGAGATCGGTCCATGAGGTTTAAGGAGATAAGCCATCTCCATAATGTAAAAGTACAAGGGGAAGCAGCAAGTGCTGATGTAGAAGCTGCAGCAAGTTATCCAGAAGCTCTAGCTCAGATCATTAATGAAGGTGGCTACACTAAACAACAGATTTTCAATGTAAATAAAACAGCCTTCTATTGGAAGAAGATGCCATCTAGGATTTTCATAGCCAGAGAGGAGAAGTCAATGCCTAGTTTCAATGCCTCAAAGGGGCTGACTCTCTTATTAGGGGCTAATGCAGCTGGTGACTTGAATTTGAAACCAATGCTCATTTATTGATTTCCCAAAATCCTAGGGCCCTTAACAGTTATGCTAAATCTACTCTGCCTGGGCTCTATAAATGGAACAACAAAGCCTGATGACAGCACATCTGTTTACAACTTGGTTTACTGAATATTTTAAGCCCACTGTTGAGACCTACTGCTCAGAAAAAAAGATTCCTTTAAAATATTCCTGCTCAATGACAATGTACCTGGTCACCCAAGAGCTCTGATGGAGATGTGTAATACAATTAATTTTGTTTTCCTGCCTACTGTCACAACATCCATTCTGCAAGGAGTAATTTCTACTCTCAAATTTTATTATTTAGGAAATACATTTCATAAGGCTGTGGCTGCCATATATACTGATTCCTCTGATGGCTCTGTGCAAAGTCATTGGAAAACCTACTGGAAAGGTTTCACCATTCTCAATGCTATTAACATGTGTGATCCATGGGAAGAGGTCAAAATATCAACATGGACAGGAGTTTGGAAAAAGCTGCTTCCAATCCTCATGGATGACTTTGAGGGGTTCAAGACTTCAGTGGAGGAAGTAACTGCAGATGTGGTGGAAATAGAAAGAAAATTAGAAGTGGAGCCTGAAGATGTGACTGAATTGCTGCAATCTCATAATAAAACTTGAATCGATGAGGAGTTGCTTCTCATGGATGAGCAAAGGAAGTGGTTTCTTGAGATGGAATCTACTCCCAATGAAGATGCCGTGAAGATTGTTGAAATGACAACAAAAGATTTGGAATGTTACATAAACTTAGTTGATAAAGCAGCAGCAGGTTCTGAGAGGACCGACTCCAAGTCTGAAAGAAGTTCTCCTGTGGGTAAAATGCTGTCAGACAGCATTGCATGATCCAGAGAAATCATCGTGAAACTGTTGCAGCAAACTTTATTGTTGTCTTATTTTAAGAAATTGCCGCAGCCACCCCAGCCTTCAGCAACCACCACCCTGATCAGTCAGCGGCCACCAACATCAAGGCAAGACCCCCCACCTGCAAAAATATTATGACTTGCTGAAGGGTCAGATAAGTAGCATTTTTGAGCAATAAAGCATTTTTCAATTAAGTTATGTACATTGATTTTTAGACGTAATGCCATTGCACTCATAATAGACAACAGGGTATTAACATAAATTTTATATGTACTGGGAAACCAAAAAATTTGTGTGACTTGCTTTATTACAATATTTGTTTTATTGCTGTGGTCTGGAACTAAACCCCAGTGTCTCAGAGGTGTGTCTGTGGTCAAGACCTTAGGTGCTCAGTTGGTGTGTGGTTGGAAAAGGAGCAGCATGGTTGGCAGGCCAGGTTGTGACTGGTAGGTGTTGCTGTTGGCCACCAGCAGTGGAAGGGAGCAGTAGAGTGGCACCTGGGAGCCCCTTGGAACTCACCAACATAGGACTTGGGGAGCAGGGCTGGGCTCAGTAACCAGGCTGGATAGAACATTCTGGGCCAGGCTCCCCAGTGGAATGACATTGCAGGGCTGACTCTAATATCTTCCTCTCCAAACAAATTCAGTCCTTTACTGTAGTTAACCCACCTCCCAATACCACTTTCTGCTTATTGGCTCTAATATTCTAAAATTCTAACAAGTAAAAGATTTTTATAATCTTCCAGATTTTCCAAATCCATCTACCAAATTAGCAGTTCCTGGTGTGTAACCGCTTCAGCTGGTGGAGCACTGAAAGATGGGTTGGATTTTTTCCAGCGTAACTTACAGCTCCCTGAGTGGACCCCACAGGTGGCGAGTCCCTGACACTGGCCCAAGATTCCCACTGATTCCATGTGACCAGATGTTCAACAATCTTGGAGAAAAACTGGCTCAGTTGTAACTGAAAAATGAAGGTAAAATGGTTCATGCAAGGTGATGACTGCAGAGAACAGAGCCTGCTAAGGCCATTTACCTTCAACAACCTTGTGAGGTGGGTATAATTATGCCCATTTTACAGATGAGATACCTGAGTCCTACTTAGGTAGAAAGCGGTATGGCTGAGACTTTAAGTTCTCTGCCTCCAAGTCTAATGCTCTTCCCAATGGGTTACATGGCAAACCCAGCCTTTGGTGGCCCTTGTTTCCCGCCTTCTTTGATGCTTATCCTTGAAAGAATGTTCTATAGTTAACATCCAAATAGGGATGCTTTTGATGATGACAAATAGTAAACTGGATGGGGTGCCAGGACAGCAGATGCAAACCTGACTGTCCCAGTCACACTGGGCTGTAGGGTCACTCTATTTGTAGTGAGCAGAATTTGATGTGCAGGGGAGAAAAAAGATGCACACATGCCAATTTCCTAGAAAAAGGGTGGGCAGATTTGTCCTAGGAACAAACTGGGGACAGGATATAGACTAGTTCTAGGCACCCCTAGGAAGGGTCCCCTGTGTCCTATCCTGCTTCCAAACAAGTGCTTCGAGATCATCTATGGAAGGACCCCACCTGGGTGCCAAGCTTCTCTGCCAGGCAGCTCCCTACCTCCCCCGAATCTATTCTTCCCCCTGCTGTAATCTCCATTAATATTCTGGTCTGAACCGTGTCCTGTAAGGAGGCAACAGGAAGCTCTGCCTGGATTAACCAGACGGAGTGAGACTCTCAGAGGACAAAAGACATCCAAATCTTGCAGGTGTGGGCTGAATCCCAAGTCTACTTGGCAGGAGCAGAATGCCAGAGGCTTCCAGGAATATCTACATCCTCTTCCCCTCTCTCTCCCTCTCTCTCTCAAACACACACACACACACACACTCAAATGTAAAATTTCCCCTTTAAATTTGAGAAGTCAGTTGCCCAAGAACATAATGGAGAATATCAAACCTCACTGGAAAACACTTGGAGGTTCCTACCTCATCCCGTGTGTAACCTGAGCCGGCTGGGTGACATGTTTGCTAAAAACATGCCCTCGAAGGAACCGTCCTAAGATTTGGCATCACGAGACCTAGGTTAGGTTCCTGTCTTTGACGCTTCTAGCTGTGCAAGCCTGAGAAAGTCCCCTTGTTCTCTGAGATTCAGTTTCATCATTTGTAAAGTCAGAATATTTAGTTCATTGAATTGTTAAAGGACCCAACAGCCACACTTATGGGAATACATAATAAATTCTGGTATTAGTTCATGTGTGTGATGTGAAGATGAGGATGATAATGATGAAAGATGATGGTGTTGAGAAAGATGATGGTGAGGAGGCTGTTGGTGACGGTGATAATGAAAGGCGATGATGTTAATGGTTATGATGAAGATAAGGAAGGGGAGGAAGGTGCTGAGGATGCTAAGGGCTGGGGGACTACCTGAGAGTTGTTCTCAGTTTTCAGTTGAAGAGCTGACAGAGGTCCAAAGAGTAGGTATCATTTGTTTTGCTCCAGGTTAACACAAGGGAGGGAAAGCCCACGTTTCTTGAGCACCTGCTGTGTTCCAGGGCTGCTGAGAGCTTCCACAGCCTTCTCTTGCTTCACCCTCACAGTGACTCTGCAAAGTCTCCACATGAGTCTTAGCAAAGGCAAAGTGACTTGCCCCAAGTTGTATGGGCTAAAAAAAGTGGCAGAACCCCAAATGACCCAAACTGGTTTTGTAAACTTTGTTTTTTAAATAAGTTCACTTGTGGGGCTTCCCTGGTGGCGCAGTGGTTGAGAGTCCGCCTGCCGATGCAGGGGACGCGGGTTCGTGCCCTGGTCCGGGAAGATCCCACATGCCGCGGAGCGGCTGGGCCCGTGAGCCATGGCCGCTGAGCCTGCGCTTCCAGAGCCTGTGCTCCGCAACGGGAGAGGCCACAGCATTGAAAGGCCAGCGTACCGCAAAAAAATAAAATGAAATAAGTTCACTTGTATTTTTACTTTTTAAATTAGATCCCACGTATGAGTTATATCAGATGATATTTGTCTTTCTCTGACTTACGTCACTTAGTATGGTAATCTCTAGGTCCATCCATGTTGCTGCAAATGGCATTATTTCATTCTTTTTTATGGCTGAATAATATTCTATTGCATATATGTACCACATCTTCTTTATTCCTCTGATGATGGACGTTTAGGTTGCTTCCATGTCCTGGCTATTGCAAATAGTGCTGCAATGAACATTGGGGTGCACGTATCCTTTCAGATTATGGTTTTCTCCAGATATATGCCCAGGAGTGGGATTGCTGGATCATATGGTAGCTCTAGTTTTACTTTTTTAAGGAACCTCCATACTGTTCTCCATAGTGGCTGTATCAATTTACATTTCCACCAACAGTGCAGGAGGCTCCCTTTTCTCCACACCCTCTCCAGCATTTATTGTTTGTAGACTCAGAATGATGGCCATTCTGACAGGTATGAGGTGATACCTCGTTGCAGTTTTGATTTGCGTTTCTCTGATAATTAGTGATGTTGAGCATCTTTTCATGTGCTTTTTGGCCACCTGTATGTCTTCTTTGGAGAAATGTCTGGTTTTGTAAACTCTTAATCTTTATATTCATCACTTCCCCATATAAGGAAGGCTGTTTCCATGCCGACAGAATGAGTGTCCTCAAGAGAAATAAGGAAAACTTCACTGGAATGTCCAGAAGCTATTCAAACATCTGCTTATGAAGGCTATCATCTGTGATTCAGATGACCTCCTGACCCTGTCAGCTTTATGATTTCAGTTCATATATACATACATACATAGTGCCCTACTGACACCTGTACTCCCTGGAACGACCAGTCACTTTCATCTCTCTTAGCAGTATAAAACAATGGTTTAGATCAGAGATTCTGGAGTCACACAGACCTGGGTGCGGGTCCTGGCTTCCCATTGTATGGACAGGCATGGAAAGGCCCAGAGAGGGTAAGAGAATTGCCCAAGGATGCACAGTGAGTCAGGCAGCAGCTCCAGACTCAGAACCCAGGTGTCCTGATTTGTCATTTGCTTCCCTAAGAGACCAATCCCTCCTTCATGGATGTCAGTAGATGTGTCTGCACCGCCTCTCAGGTGGCACACTGACCCCCATTTACGCAGTTCCTCCCTATTTACCCAAACAGTGGGCTGGCTGTCAACGGGTGCCCAGAGGCTCTTACGGATTCCATCTGCTTCAGATAGTTCATCATTGGCCTGGCTCCTTCCTCTGAATCAACCAGAATCCTGGGAAACTGACAATGGTGCTCCTCTGAAGGCAGACAGTGGTGTGTGTGTGTTGCCGTGATTGTGACGGCAACTGGTCTACCCAGGTGATGTTATTGACATGTCAACCACAGCTGGGTGAAGCAGGTGGGGTGGGATAATTACGTCTTGTTGACAGATGAAGTAACTGAGGTTCGTCTGGGGTTACGTGCCAGTCCCTCCCCTCTGTGGGCCTCAGTTTCTTCCCCTGGGCCTAAGGTCTTTTTCAGTTCTAACAGTTGATGCCTCTATAATTTATTTGTCCAAGTTCACACAACTGTTTAGAAACAAAGTCAAAACTAGGACAACAGTCTTGGGGGTCCTAGACCAGTGATCTTTTTAATGCTAATTGTCTTAGTTTTCTAGGGCTACTGGAACAAAGTCACAAAATGGTTGACTTAAAACAAGAGAAAGTTATTCTCTCATAGCTCTAGAGGCTAGAAGCTTGAAATCGAGGTGTTAGCAGGGCAATGCTCTTTCTGCAACCTCGAGGGGAAGGTCCTTCCTTGCCTCTTCCAGCTTCTGGTACCTCCAGGAGTTGGCTTGTGGCAGTGTCACTCCAACCTCTGTCTCTGTCTTCATATGGCCACCTTCCCTCTATGTCTGTGTCTTCAGTGTGTTCTCCACCCAGTGTACATCCGTGTCCAAATTTCCCTCTTCTTGTAAGGACACCCATCATATTGAATTAGGGTCCATCCGAATAACCTCATTTTAGCTTGATTACATCTACAAAGACCTTATTTCCAAATAATGTCACATTCACAGCTACTGGGAGTTAAGACTTCAACATAACTTTTGGGGAGCTCAATTCAACCCAGAACACTAATAATAGCTAACCTTTAAAAAAAGACTTTCCTTTATGCCAGGCTTTTTTACATGGATTCTCTCACTTAACATGAAATAAGCATGATTATCTCCCTTTTCCATGTGAGAAGACTGAGCTGAGAAGCTGAGTGACTTACTCGAGGTCAAACAGATACTGAGGGACAGGGCTGGGGCCCGACCCTGCCTCAGCTGACTGTGGGTCTGCACCCTTCACCAGCGGGCCAGGCTGCCTCTCTGTTCCATGAGGCCCTGTGATCCCCGAGCCTGTGGCTTCACGTGAGGGTGGCTGGGAAGAAGGCTGCGTCTATGAGGTAAAGAGGACCAAACATGGCTGGCCTGGTCATTTTGTTTTCTCAGCTGAAACGCCAACACACAGTGAGTCGATATTGAGTCTGGCGTCTACCACACGGTCCCCTGAGTAGCTGCGGTTTCCCAGAGCAGCCGTGGCCCGGGGTGAAGTCGTACAGAGGGAGTGGGCATGACGTGAGTCCATGTGAGGCTGGAACTCTGGGAACTTCACCTCGACTTCGGGCTTGGGTGCTGGAAGGGATGCAAATGCAAGCCCAGCTGACCAGCCCAGGGAGGCCCAGCATGGGGTTGGGGCAGAGTGGGGGTGAGCAGGGCCTGTGGATTCAGACAGCCCTGGGATGAGATCCACACCTATGAGCTGTGTGACCTCAGGCAACTCACCTACATTCTCTGAGCCTGACTTTCCTCAGCTGTTAAATGCACATCATAACCGTTTCTACTTCACAGAGTTGTGAAGACACATGAGAATAACCCACGTCCAGAGCTCAGCCCAGAGCCTGACGCAGAGGAAGTGCAGCCAACACCCACACGTGGCGGCTGATACGATAGATTTTGGGTGTGCCGGGAGGTGGGAAAGAAAGTGGAATATTGATCCTTTCAAGGAATTTACAGACAGGAGGTCCCACAAGAAACCAGCCTTAGTGCATTGAAAACAAACTCAGATTAAATTAAAACTAAGACCTGGAGCTGACAGGGAGTCAACAGAGAGGGTGCCTGGAGAAACAGGATCCTGAGAAGGATTCTGAAGGAAGGCAGGAGGGAAGATTGGAGCAGGTGAGGCCTATAGAGCCCGATGCCCTGAGGGTTCTAGAACCTTCTGCCAGCAGCACCAGCCCTGGGTGATGCTCATCTCCTCTGGGGACCTTGTCCCAGACATCTCCTGGGACACACAAGCTCCTCCTTCCCCTTCTTCTTTCCTGCAAATCACACAGTGCATCACCCCCAACACAAGCACACACACACACACACACACACACAGACACGAACACACACACACAGACACAAACACACACAGACACACACACACACACACAGACACGAACACACACACACAGAGACACACAGACACGGACACACAGACACACACACACAGAGACACACAGACACGGACACACACACACAGACACAAACACACAGACACAAACACACACACACAGAGACACACAGACACGGACACACACACACACACAAACACACACACACACACACACACACACACACACCCCACCTCTCCACACCGCTTTTTGTTTGAAGAACCACCAAGCTTGGGTTTTCCCTGGGAAGGGCCTGTCAGTCAAGAATTGTGTGTCACCCAGAGCTATGAGTAACTCAAGAGAGATCAAATGATAGAAATGATGCCTTTTATTAAGCTCGCAGATTTATTATAAGTGAGTCGGCAGGACCACACAGGTCTCCCGTCCTAGTGCAAGAAAACTGAGTGTGTGTGTGGTCTGCAGCCGTCGAAGGCAGGGAGACGGCGGTGTGAGCCTAATAAAGGCTGTAATTGGCACCTCTTTTCCCTGAAAAAGCAACCGCCTTCTCCCATTGCCAGGCTCTCTCCTTGTGGGGAGGGGTGCACGTGGGGGGCTCAGCCCAGGGTGGGGGGGGGATGGGCAGGTGAGACTTTGGCTGGAGGGCCATGGCAACAGAGCAGGGGCAACTTCTTGCTGGGAGACTCTCCAACGGGCCATCAGGAGGTGGGTTTTCAAGGGCCCCCCTCACTCCCCCAAGGCTAATCACAGGCATTCAATTCATGCCCCTTTCTCAGGACAGAGGACAGGGAAGGAGGGTCATTTCCACAAATTGGTGTCTGGTTCATTAGTAGCATTAATATTTCATTATAATAAATACTGTAAATATGTGTTGCAATAGCAACCAAAATTTTTTAAAAGGCTCTAACAGTTGGCTTCAGCATTCACAAACCCCCAATTCCAAAAGAAAGACAACAGTGAGTGAGTCTGTGTGTGTGCGGGACCCTCTCTGCCCAGGGGTGATGGACAAGTAGGCGATAGTGCCTGGGACATTTACATGATGAGCTGAGCACTTTCTGGACGTCTATTTCTACTTCAGCCAGAACAGGACACTGGACTTCCCTTCTCTGAATGACCCCTAGGAAGCCAGCCACATATCTCTTCCTTCACAGAACATGCATGTCCCTGGGCAAGTCAGGACATGGCTGGATATCGCTTTATCATCGGCGCAGTGAGAGGGTAGAGCCCCCTGACGGTGAGCCTTTTCTAGCTTCGGTGTCTAAATCTGGGCCATACAGCAAGGCTGGTCTGTAACTCCAGTGCACAATGCCCGGCCCAGCATCCCTGCTACCCCCATCACGACCCCAGTGCTTATATGCCGCCATCCTTCCAACGCTCCCCTGCAGCAGCCCCACCCCCTCCCCGCCTCCTGCCTTGCTTTCAGGCATCTCCGCATCTGCACGGCGCCCACCGCAGGCATCAGAGCCCGGCTAATTCTGCTTTGGCAAACCCACACCCCTGATAATTCCCCCCAGCATTCCTTGGCAGGCTCCTCTCCTCCTCCTCAGCAGAGACTTAAGAGCTAAGAGCAGCCGTGAGCTCACGTTCTGCTCCCGGGTTTATGACTTCTGAAAGCCGGCTTCATTGACTAATGTGCTATTAATTATTGCGACAATTGAAACTAACTTGAATATTCTGAGACGGCTTAAAAAGAAAAAACACCTTCGATCCAGGAGATTGACTTTGAATGCTTTTTTATTACTTGCTCTGCCTTCAGATAAAAAAATAGAAAGTTGTTGCTGATACTAAACAACGGTGCTCAGTAGACGGGGAGGGGATTGGGACAGGCTCCAGAGATGGAGGAGATGAAGAACACTGACATGAAGTAGGACTTCATATGTGTTAGCTCATTTAAACATCAGAACAATGGACTTTTATTATTTCCAGCTTCCAGGGGATGGGACTGAAGCTTCAAGAAGGTAAGTCCTACAACTAGTGGCAGAACTAGGTTTGGACCCAAGCCTGTCTCACTCCAGACACTGAGTTCTTCCCTGACGTCCATGACCTGTATTCACTGAGGCTGACGTTTATGCAAATATAAGGACAAGGACATCAGCCCTCACTAAGTATGCGTAGTAAGACTTTTCCCTGCTTGAGAGCTTCAGTACTGACCATTTGTTTCATCCGAAAGTAAGAACGACTGAACATTTTTAGACTTTAGAGAAAATCACTTAAAATTCTGAGCAGGTAAGAAAAATTAAAAATAAAATCTAAGTATTATAGTTAGTGAGAAATGATTTCTACTTTGTAATAGAGCAATAGAGAAAAAAAGTGGGTGGGCCTATACTTTACAGAGTTGAATTTTGAGTCACTATCACTCCCATGAATTCTACCACCACTTATCTTATTTCTTAAGAATCTTACTCCCTGTGCTAGGCAGTAAGATTCTTAAGAAATAAGATAAGCGGTGGTAGAACCCATGGGAGCTGCATAGCACAGGGAGATCAGCTGGTTTGTGGCCACCTAGAGGTGGGATATCCCACCTAGAGGTGGGATAGGGAGGGTGGGAGGGAGGGAGACGTAAGAGGGAAGAGATATGGGAACATATGTATATGTATAACTGATTCACTTTGTTATAAAGCAAAAACTAACACACCATTGTAAAGCAATTATACTCCAATAAAGATGTAAAAAAAAAAAAGAATCTTACTCTATAGAAAGCTCTGGATGTTCCTTAATCTTTCAGCTACAGGAAAGTGAACGTGTGGTTGAGGACCAATTTCTTGAATGCTAACACAAGTATAAGTATTTGTTAGAGGACGGGCAAGGTAGAAGCCAAGAGAAACAGTTTGAATGTTTGTTACAGGATAAAATTTGAACGTCATGGAGTAAAAGGAGGGGTGGAGAGAGAAGAGAAGGCAAGAGGGAAGGAAAGCTAGAGACTTGCTTCTTTTTGGTAGTTTTAACTCCTTACTTTAGATCAGGCGTCAGCAAACTTCAGCCCATGAGCCATATCTGGCCCCCTACTCATGTTTGTATAGTGCATGAGCTGAGAATGGTTTTAAAATGTAATAGTTGAAAAAAAAAAAAAATCAACCATTGAATATGCAGCTCCAGGAGTGAACTATGTAAACTACGTACTCTGGGTGATAATGATGTGTCAATGTAGGTGCATCAATTGTAACACATGGACCACTCTTGAGAGGGATGTTGATGATGGAGGACACTGTGCCTGTGTGGGGCCATGAGGTATATGGGAACTCGCTAGACTTTCTACTCAGTTTTGCTGTGAACGTAAAACTGCTCTAAACAAAGTCTTTTAAAAAATCAAAAGAAGAAGAAAATTTTGTGACACATGAAAATCATTTGAAATTCAAATGTCAGTATCCATAAATAGTTATTGGAGCACGGCCAAGCTCATGGTTGTGCATTGTCTATGGCTACTTTTATGCTACAACGGCAGAGGTGAGTAGTTTCAACAGAGACTGAAATAGTTACTATCTGGCCCTTTACAGAAAAAAGTTTGCTGACACCTGCTTTAGACAGTTCCTGCTCTAACCATGCCCCCATTCTCTTTATCTCTCTGTTTCCTCCTCTTTTTGCTTCCCTACCATCCCCTTTACCATCAGGAAGGAAAAAGAAAAGAGCTACAGATTGCATTCAAAGTGAGTGAGGTGTGTGTTGAACTTGATAATGCTTTATTTCTTTTCTTTACTTTTTGTTGCTCAAGCAGCAAATTCCAGCCATCTGGCAATTTCACCTTCTAGTAACATATATATATATATATATATTTTTTTTTTTTTTGACCACACCGCGTGGCATGTGGGATCTTAGTTCCCCGACCAGGGATTGAACCCACATCCCCAGCATTAGGAAGCACAGACTCTTAACCACTGGACCACCAGGGAAGTCCCTGGAAATTTAATCTCCTAACTCAAGCACTTAGCTTAGATAGACACTGTGTTAATCAGATCCACATTCATCCTTCCCTCAGTTGGCGAGATAGATGATGTTTTAATGAACACATAGATTTCAGGCTGAGCTAGACGTATGAGCCAGGGGCTGAACAAAAGAGTCAAGGTAAAATAATTGTCAGAATAATTTGAGGCCCTCTCTCAGCAATTTAAAAAAAAACAAAAAAGAGGAGGTGGGGCCTGAATTATCCACAGAGATGGTGGAGTGCACCATCATGTCATGACTCCTCTAGGGTTGGCCTAGCCTTCCCTAGGGGCACACTGATGGACACTGCAATTAGAATCTGTGCTGGGAGAAAATCCCTTTCCATGTACAAAATGCTGTGGTTGTCACTGCTTTCAAAGCACTATACTTCTACTGTCTGTCTTAGTCCCATGCTGTTGGTCAGGGGTACAGGGAGGGGTGTGAAGAGGGAGTGACCCATTCTGGTCCATTTGCTCCAGGAGAAAGAGTCACTAGTGTGTCCTTCCCAAGGCCTCACACTCTGAGCTGCTTTCCTGCAGCCCAGCTTGGTTTGTACCATGTTGGCACTCTGAGAGTCCCACACTTTGTCACCTCTCAAGGACTTGGAGTTCCTTCTGATGGTTAAATCACCTTGGCATTTTGGGCTTTCTCCCTCACCACCTGTGGACCTCCTCTCCTGAGGCTTCTTTCTTCTTCAGTCTCCATGGCCTGGAGATTCTGAAGTTTCATCTTTGCCCTCACATAGTTTTCCTGGGAGACTGCCTTCTCCCGGGAAATCAAATATCTCTTCTATACCGATGACTTCGAAATCTATCTACTTAGTCCTGGCCCTTCTCTTGGCCAACCAATGTATGTTTCCAATGCATTTGTTTACTCACTTATTAATTATTCATTGAGAACTTGCCCTGCTCCGGCACTGTGTTGAACACCGTGGTCCAATGGTACCAAGCAGCTATGAGCCCTGTCTTCAGGTAGAAAGGAGATAGAGGTACGCAAATAATTACACAAAGCATAATGACCACTGTGTAAAGGCCCGGAAGAAGGTACATAGTGCTATGAAGGTGCATAGCAAGGGGATATGATATAATTTGGAGGGCGGTTGGGGACTTCACCAAGAAATGGGATTACAAGCTAAAGTCTGAAAAACTAAAAAAGAGTTAACAAGATAAAGTGGAGAATGTTCTGGGTAGCAGGAACAAGATAAGTAAAAACCCAGAAAACGGGAGGGAACATGGTGTGCTCATGGGATTAGAAGAAGGCCATGGTGGCTGGTGGCTGGAGTATTTTAGAGAAATGGGAAAGTGTTTTAAGATGCTGCCAGAGAGACAGGCTACAGAAAGATAATATGCAGTCTTCTTTTGATCAATTTAGTGTGCTTTCGGCTGCATGTAACAGAAACCTAACTTAAATAGGCTTAATAAATAAGAAAATGTATTGTCTCATATAACTGGAAGCCCTATGCACAAGGGCTGACTTCATCTAATGACTGTGTTAGTTAACAGTTGCTGCAAAACAAATTATCCCCGAAACTAAGCAGCTGAAAACAACATTATCTCACAGTTTATCCGGTTAAGAGTCTAAGAATAGCTTAGTGGGAGGCTCTGACTCAAGATCTCTCATGGGGTTGCAGCCAAGCTGTCAACCAGGGCTCCAGTCATCCCAAGACATGACTGGGGCCGAAAGATCAGCGTCTAAGATCAGTCGAGTGGCTGTTGGCAGTGGTTATTCAGTTCCTCCAGGGTGGTTAGACCGAGAAACTCAGTTCTTCACCAGGTGGGCCTCTCCCCAGGGATGTGCTCAGCATGGATGTTTGCTTCCCCCAGTGGAAGTGAGCTGAGACACAGAGAGAGACAGACAGACAGACAGAGAAGACCTAAGGTGGAAGCTGCAGTCTTTTTATCATCTAATCTCAGAAATGATACGCCACCACTTCTGCCCTTTTCTATGCATTCGAAGAGAGTCCCTAGGTCTTGCCCACACGCCAGCGGAGGAGATTACACAATGGCATGAACCCAGGAGGCACAGACCACGGAGTTGCGGGGGCGGGGGGGGGGAAGGTGGAGCTCAGAGGCCGCCTACCACAGGCTCCATCTATGCTTTTATGATTTCTCTTGCCTCTGCCCCTCTTCTGTGCATCACTGCTTAACAGGCTAGAAACAACATGGCTATAGGATTGAAGAGCTTTACTCCCATGCAAGGCTGCGTCCTAAGGAAGAAAACAAGATCTTTTACAGATGTTGTCCTAGAAAAGTAAAGAAATCACTTTCCCCAAAGTCCCGCCAAACCTCCCTCCATGTCCCAATGGCCCACTTGATGAATCATGATTGATTTAAGTCAGTCACGGTAATACCATTTCCCTTTGCTATATGTTCACTTTCCTAGGTTCTTCTGTCATTAGAAAGGGCCATGTGACACAGTAATGATATGTGAGATGTGAGAGGAAGTCTGCTGGGAGGCTTCTGGGCAATATTTATTTTGCTTATAAAAGGAGACTATCATTTGAGGCAATGCCCCATTTACCACCTTCCCCAGGCTTCCTGCTTTTAAATGCAGTTGTGAAACACGGTGCTACAGCAGCCTTCCTGTGCTCATGTGGTGACAGACGCGAGGGCCAACAGCCAACATGCTGAAGATGAGGGAGCAGAAAGGGTGTGGGTCTTTGACAACATTGTAGAGCAGCTACATTAAACAAGGAACATGCATGAGATGATTAAAAGTCTTTATTGCTTAGGCTACTGCGAGTCAGGTACTCTAGTGCTTGCATCTCAACACAGTCTAGCTGACAGCATGTCTCCTAGGAGGGAAGGAGAAGGCAATGATTGCTGAGAAACCAAGAATATCTTTTAGAGGCCATATTAAGAATTTAGGTCTTTATTCTAAGAACAGTCAGATTCGCGTTTTTAAAAGATTGGAGAGGGGGCAATAGTACATGTGCCGAGAAAGGGTAGGAGGTGATTGCAGTATCAAGGAGAGAGGTTCTTGTCTAGGGTTTCGGGCAGTAGAAGGCAGGACTTGATGCCTTGGAGGCAGAAAAGCGTGGGAGGTAAACAACTGGGACTGATTCGAAGCAACCATGTGGGAAACTCTTTGGGAAAGTCCTAACTTTGTTGTAATGATTCCGTGTCTGTTTCTCTTTCCTGCAAATGTTTGAGTTGGGTGGAAACATACATGTCCTATAACACTTTGCTTTAAAGAAGTTCTGTTTAGAAGCTTTCCAACACCTCGTCTCATTGTTTTTGGCAAATTCTATGTGTCTTCAAGTGGTTTCCCCCACAAAGGTGGGAGTGAATGAATTGGGAGGTGAGATTGAGGATAAATTCTTCTTTATCATTTGATTTGTACCTCTGTTGTCCTGTGCAGGTAATAACTTATCATTTAGAAATAAAACACATCCCATGTTTAAAAAGGTCCTTTTGATTTTAAAAGTACTTGTAGAGCATGAGGTGCTTACTCCGAAATGGGATTATAAATAGCTCAACCTTTGAAGAAGCTCTGTCTTGCAGAATTGCTTAGATTTCTAGGAAAAAGCAATTAAACTGTAGAGCGCTCAAGTTGCACATTTTGCCTTATATAAAACAGGACAATCCGCTTGCCTGATTCATCCTTAAATTGTACGTAGAAGCAGGATAGCTCGGTGACGGAGGCCCTGGGGTTTGGGGTTAGCCAGTCCTGGTTTCCAATTCTGAATCTAACTGTTACTAGTTCCATGATTTTAAGAAAGTTTCTTAATGTTCCTGAACCTCAGGGAAGTTTCCCGGCTGTTAACATTGGTGGTAGTGGGGGATGTGTGTGAGTCTGGGTGGTGGGGTCCTTCTGGGGGTTTCAGGGAGAAGAGTGCATGGCAAGGTGCCTGGATCCCAGTGGCTGAGATGATACCAGGCACTCAATAAATGGTAGTTGATTATTAAAATTTTTCATAAAATCACCATGAGAACATCCCTTTATGAAATCTCCTCTGCTCCAGGCTACGCACGTTAAATATTTCATGTGGGTAATTCAAAGAGCCCACCGTGTTTATACTAGGTTTTCTTTGACTTCAGAGCAGAAATGAGTTTGGCAATTTTTCCCCTCTCCCCATGGGAGACTCAATGCCTTTGGTGCGTGGGTGGGGCTGGCAGGCCTCCCTGTGGCTGAGACCTGAGCCCACCGACCTGGCTGCCCTGCTCACCCACCAAGCACCACTGAGGGGTCCTGTGGCCCCTGGCAGCACCCCCCCCCACCCCCGCAACCAAGGCTAGAGCTGGAGAGGAGCTGGGGATTCTGACGGCAGAGACCCTCCTGGACGCTGCCCGCACAGCCCTGGCTGTCTTGCTTTCTCCTTCAACTCCCACCCTCACCCACCAGCTCCGGACCTGTCTTGTTCTCTCTTCCACCTGCAGCAGCTTCTGATCGGTTTTCTCTCTTCCTGTTTTACTGCAGAACAGATGGCAGGGAGCTGTAGAGGAGGGTCCATGCATGACGTCCCGAAGCAAAACCCTAGTACTTTGAGAGTTTCCGAGGCTTGTGATGGCCAGTAACAAAGATGGTAACCCTGTGGGCTGGAAAGGCTCAGCTCTTCCATTTTCTCTCCTCCCTTCTCTCCCCACTCCCTCCTGCTTTTTTTCCTTCTTTCCTCTCTCCCTCCTCTCCCCCTTCCTCTCTTTCTCTCTCTCTCTCTCTCTTTTTTTTTTTTTTGTCTGTCTTCTCCCCTCCTTCCCCCTCTGCCTCTGTGAGGAAAGGCAGATGTGTATCTTGGTGGTGATGATGAAGTTATGGGTGAGAGATTCTCTCGAGGAAAAAACAGATACATGCATCTCCCAAGATCTTTAGCCCAGGATCTGGGAAGGGAACCTGGGAGTGAGAATAAGGATGGGTCTCTCTAAAGGTGGGAAGCAAGAAGGGGCTGTGGATGTTGTCCATGGGGCCCCGTTGGCGGTGATGTGGCCATGAGAGAAGATGGGAGAATGACCCCACCTTCCTTCCTCTCTCTTCCATCCAGTCATTGGAGGCCCTCACAGCCCCCAGCTGCGCCGTGACCGTGTGAGAGAAGAGGGAGGAGGTTGTCCCCATCGTGGTGGGACTGCAGTTATGAGAGGAGGGGAGGGAAATGCCCAAGCTGGGGGGAGGAAGGAGGACAGAGAGGGTGGTGTTGTCAGCCAGCTGGGTGGACGGTTATGGGGTCCAGCGTGCACACACTTCAGGGGTGTCGGTGACCATGCCTACCGAACACCCTCATATGCACATGCATTTACATATATGGGGCTGTGTACACTGCATGCAAAACTGTATCTACACACAGAACGAATGGGCCTGTTTAGATGTTGCAGCTGCCAGGTTGCAGTTGGCAACGAGAAAATCAATCCCACAACAAGCTTCTGCTTAAACATCACCTTTTCAAAGAGTTCTTCCCCTACAAACCTCGTTAAAATGGCCCCCCTCTCCCACCTTCTGACTCCCTGCCCACCTTCCCTCCTTAGCTGTTTTCCCACAGCCCTAATCAGTATCTACTTTGCTTCTTTGTCTCTCCCCGAGTTAGAACTTAAGGCCCTTGAGGACGGAGACATTGTTTTATTCACTGCTACATCCTCAGCTCTAAAAATAATGTCTGGTTTATAGTAGATGCTCAGTAAATACTTTTTGAAAGAAAGAAGGAAGAAGGGAGGGACGGGGTGGGGGAAGGAGAGAGAGAAGAGGAAGGGAATGAGGGGGGACAGGAGAGAGGGAGGAAAATAAATGCAGAGTGTGGCCCAAGCCCAGTAGTTGTCTGACTAGCCCTGAGCTATCTTTTATGATTCCCAGCCCAGAATTCTGCATTGAGGACAGCTCAGATTATCCCCCCAGCAGAGGCATGCAAGACCCTGGGGACTGGGCTTGGGCTGACCAGGAGCTCCCTGGAGGCAGACTGTTTTCTGATGCTTCCTGGTGACGCCTCCCCGCCACCGCGGCCTGGTGGAAGAGGCTCTCCAGCCCCCCTGGGCGGGCTAGTTGACAGCACTGAACATTTATTTCCTTTGGGAAAGATGGCACGTACGTTATTGAATTTAAGCTTTACAGCATCACTGTGAGAAGGGTGCTGTTAATACCCCAGTGTTACAAAAGAGGAAGGTCAATAAAGGTCAGGGGACTTATTTGCCCAAAGTCACAGAGGTGGTCAGTGGAGGCTCTGAGCTTTGACCCAGATCTGATGGATCCCAACGTTTCTCCCCTCCTGCCATGCTCGGCCCCGCCCCGTGGGTGCCCTCACTTGGCCTCCTGGGAAGCAGCCCATCTTGCGAAAATTTGCCTCTTCCCTTCCAAAATTTAGAAGGCATTCCCTTCTAAAATGCCCCAGCCTCTGGTTCCTGATAAATCCATACCAAAAACGAACCAGCCTCTGCTAAGGGCTGAGTTGTTACCCTCAGAGCACCGAATGAGACAACCCTGTAGAGTTATCTCTGACCTGCTCCAAGCACGAAATAGATAGAAGCTAATAATCACAGGACAGCGCCTAGTGTGTAGCAGGAGCCCAGGAAGTTTTTGAGGCTCTTGTAGTTGATTCTGAGTTGTGCAGGAAACCAGGATCCTATATTGTTTTTTTAATTTTAACTTCTTTACTGAAGTATAGTTGACTTACAATGCTTTGAGTGTACAGAAAATTGATTCAGTTATACATACATATCTATTGTTTTTCAGCTTCTTTTTCACCATACGTTATTACAAGATATTGATATAGTTCCCTGTGCTATACAGTAGGTCCTTGTTATTTATCTCTCAGGAGCCTATATTCTTCACCTCTTCTCTCTTTTTTCCCGATACATTCACTGCCTCCCAACTTTGAACAGTCTTTCGCAATCGAAGAAGTTCTCTTACGCACATGATCTCGTTTGGGCTTTGCGACAAAGCCCATCAGGTGGCTCAATAGCCCCATTTTTCAGATGAAGAAACTGAGGCTCCCAGGTTGGCACTGTTCCTACCATTCATCGCAGCCCCACTTCCTTTCTCCTCTCTTCTTTCCTCAGTCCAAAAAGAGTCATCGAACACTCGTTTGGGTACAGAGAAGAGGAACAATGATATCTACCCCTGTCCTTTCTGTTTTCCTCTCCGATTCTGAGGTGCCAGGTGTGGTGTCCAGGTCGAGTATGACAAGAATCGCATTGTTTGCACAAAACGGTAAAATTCCTGCCAGGTAAGTCCGGCAAATTTCTAGCTTTCCCTCCGGAGACCTGTGTTTGAGGGCTTGGTTTGAAGTCCCATTTCTTCCAGGAAACCCTTCCAGGGGAGGGAGTGGGTGTGGGAGCAGAGGGTCAGAGAGCTGTGTTGGCATGACTCGGGGCTTTTTGATGTCTGTATTGTTTGAATTTTGACACACTTGTTTTTTATGATGTGATGGGTCATGGATCGTTATGTGCAACTCTTATTCTGTAGTGATTTGTGGACCCAAGAGCTCGCAGAGAAGTAGAGTAATTGCCTTATACAATCACTCACAGTTAATGTGCCGTGGTAACTGAGAGGCGCGGGGCAGGGGGAGGCGGTGGGGAATGGTTATTAACTATATGTAGCGACTGAAGTTCACAGGTACGGAACCACGCAAAGCGAGGTCTGCCCACATGCAACTGGCTGCTAGACCACCCAGAAATCCAACAAGCACCTAGAATTTGTCATCGCTCCCTCAAAATCCTCTCTCCTTTCTGATTCCTGCTGCACCCTCCACCTAGGCACTCAGCCTAGGAACCTGGGAATCATTTCATCTCCCGATCATACTCACTACATCCAAGCCATTACCAAGCCCTGTAATTCCACCTCCTAAATCCACCCTAACCTCTCTCTACCACCCAAGTTCAGGCCCCTGCCCTGCTGTGGGTATAAGACGATATTCTCTCTTTTTTTGAATATATTTTTAATCGAAGAATAGCTGATTTACAATATCGTGTTAGTTTCAGATGTATAGCACAGCGATTCAGTTTTATATATATATATATATATATATATATATATATATATGTACTTCAGATTCTCTTCCCTTATAGGTTATTACAAAATATTAAGTATAGTCCCCTGTGCTATACAGTTAAAGCAATATTCTTTTTTTTTTTTTTTTGCGGTACGCGGGCCTCTCACTGTTGTGGCCTCTCCCGTTGTGGAGCACAGGCTCCGGACGCGCAGGCTCAGCGGCCATGGCTCACCGGCCCAGCCGCTCCGCGGCATGTGGGATCTTCCCGGACCGGGGCACGAACCCGTGTCCCCTGCATCGGCAGGCGGACTCTCAACCACTGCGCCACCAGGGAAGCCCTACAGCAATATTCTTGTCTCACGACCTCTGCAGGTGCCCCTTCAGCCAATCTGTCACACAACTGCCAGTAACTAAAACCTAGAGCTGATGCTTTGACGTCCTTGCTCAAAGCCTTTTAATGTTTCCCTGCTGTTTAGAGAATATACCCCAACACATCACCATGGTAGACAAGGCCTTCCAGAAGCTCATTCCTGTAGACAGCTGTTCTTCCATCACTTCCTGTCAGTACTCAATGCCTGAGAACCACGGGACTGAGCTGTCATTGGTTTCCATTCTTCTGTTCTCAACACCTTTTTACCAAGCATGTCCCCCTCCCCTCCCACTCTCTTCATCTGGCTACCTCCAATGTGTCATTTAAGGTTCAGCTCAAGTGTCCCATCATCCTCGTCACCCGAGGATGGGGCTAGACCCCCTCCTCTACTCTCCCATGGTTCTCTTGGATGGCTTCATCGCTGCTTTCATCACACAGCTGTATAACCAACTGCTTTGTGTGTGTCTCCTCTACTGGAAGGCAGGGGCCATATCTTCTTCATCCTTGTATTCCAAATGCGGGGTACGTAGTAGGTGCTCAAGAAACGTTCCTTCCATAACCAAATAAAAAGTTTGAGTTGGCACGGTAGATCTGTACTGGACCAGTTGGCATGCAATGTTGCAGCATACAAAATGAGTTCACTTATTTCCCTTCATTTTATCATTGCAAGGACAGGGGATGAGCAGGCCATACAATGCCCATTATAGATGAGAAATTGAGGCTCGGGGAACCTAAGTGGTATATCTGGTGTCAGACGTCTTTTACATGGTAAAGCTCTCTCTCTCTCTCAGACCTGGATCTTCTGACTTGTGGTCCAAGTCTTTCTCTCTGACAGATTTCAGTCCTGACTTCTGCTGGTTGGCTAAGTGTTGGGGGTGAACTTCACGGAGAGCAGGTGTTTTGTTCATTTTGTCCACTGTTCTTCAAATGTCTAGAACCCATGGTAGGTACTGAATACACATTTGTTGAATTAATTAATTCATGAGTTAGTGAATGCCAGCCTGAAGTCAAGTTTTGTTGGTCGCAGTGGGGAAGCCAAGCATTTGAGAATTCAAGAAGAGTGTATAAAAGAGATATCAAACTATCCCTCAGTTCTAGAGACAGTAGGTAGAAAGAGAGCACTTTCTCTCCTGAACCAGATCATAGGATGTCTGTAGGGTCTCTCAGAGCTGAAGTCCATGACACTCCACTCTCCCTGAGCAGGTGAAAAGAAGCGTTAGCTGGCAGTCAGCTTCTACCACACCAGGAGTGGGGTTCTTGGAAAGGTATTATCCCTCCCAACTGTCAGGACTGGGGCTGGAGCTCATTGCCTTCCAAGAATGTGACTGATGGCAAATTCAAGTTCAAAAGAAGATTGGATTTCAAGGCAACTGGAAGCTATTCAGTCAAAGCCAAGTTTTACAGGGAGAGTTTCTTCCTGTCTCCTCTCTTCTCCTCCCCCCACCCCAGGGCTTGTCGAGACCTGAAAAAGAACACACAGTGCTCAACTGTTTCCCTAATTGAGAAAAGGAGAGACAGAAAACCAGGCTCCGGACTCATTCACGAGCCCAGGGAGGATCCAAGAAATGCATCTCCCTGGGTGCCTTGGTTACTTGCATTGAGTCCAACATGGTGACCAGTGGATGCCTAAGCCGGGCCTGAGCACTGTGTCCAGCACTCAGCATCCTCTCTCAGGAAAAGAGACCTTTACCACACTGTTGACTGTAATGGAAAAAGAAGGGGCCACTAAGAACAAATTGAAATCTTACGTGCGTGCAGAACTTTTCCAGTTTACTATCCCAACAATACCGCGAAGCAATTACACAGGTGCCACCAACATTTTGCAGATGAGACATCTGGGACCAAGAGAGGTGAAAGGTCATGGTCACACTGCCAGCCGACGGTAGTGCAGGCTTGAAGCACGCCCTTGATGGAAGACAGCCACCAATGCCTGAGTACCTCTTCCATGCCTGGGACACGTCTAAGCACTTTCATGTATTAGGCATCTCATGTTCATAGCAACACTATGAAGTAGATGCTACTTTTATTTCCATTTCATAGAGGAGGAAACAGAAGCTCAGAAACATGAAGCAAATTGCCGTTAATAGTGGAGCCAGAATCCGTTTTTTTTTTTTTTTTTTTTTTTTTGCGGTACGCGGGCCTCTCACTGCTGTGGCCTCTCCCGTTATGGAGCACAGGCTCCGGACGCGCAGGCTCAGCGGCCATGGCTCACGGGCCCAGCCGCTCTGCGGCATGTGGGATCTTCCCGGACCGGGGCACGAACCCGTGTCCCCTGCATCGGCAGGCGGACTCCCAACCACTGCGCCACCAGGGAAGCCCCAGAATCCGTTTTTTGAGCACAGGCAGTCTGGCTCTGGAGTCAGTTATATAACCACTACTTGATTGTAAATTTCTCGGAAGACAATCTCATCCCTAGTTGTTGGGGGGATCCCCACGGTTGACTGTTGTCTGAAGACGTGGTCACAGCTGCAGCCCTTTTGATCCTCAGCAAATCTGTCATACTCGCTGGGGGAGGACCCAACCAGAAGGCACCAAGCACACAAATGCAAGAGTCAGGGCGTGAAAGGGCAAGTTCACAAATAGAAATCAAAGGAACACAGTGACCAGAGGGCAGAACAAGGAGGGATATACCGAGCTCACACGGCCAGTCAACCACCAAGGAGTCTGGAGGAGGAAAGGACACAAAAAAGGAACAGTCTAAGGGACACACATATTCGATTGTCTCATTGATTTCGGATGGACTTTATTGAATGTTTATTTTGTGCACCATCCTGTCACCCAACGTTATGTAAACCTCATAACAATGCTATGAAGAAACTGAGCTCTGAGAAGTTGAGTTACTACCCACTGGTTCTACTATAGTGTTAGCAGACTTCCTAGCTGTCAGCACAAAATGATCTAAATTCTAAACCATCATCATAACTTCCCAAGTTTTCCTCCATTCATGGCCCCCATGGGTCCAATCCATGAAGAATCATAGTGATTTAGCATTCAAGACTCTTTGCAAGGAGTCAGAGGAACGTAGCCTATGCAAACCTGTTTACCAGGAGCTGGCAAATTCATTGGGGAAAGACTCCTCTCAAGTTCATCTTTACATCTAGCTGTCAACAGTGGGGGAAATGGTACTTTGTTTGAATAGCAAAGTAGTGTGTTCTAGGCATGGAAAACTCTAGATATGAAGCACAGAAAACAAAACAAAACATAACAAACAAATGGGAGTCACTTTTCATTCCCTCATTAGCACTAACTTTAAAACATCTATTAATAGTAATAAAACAAGTTTACTTAAAATATATCCTTCATTATGAAATAAGGAAAAACATACACTGTTCAAAAGCCTGGTGCAGAGAAGTGGTGACCTACCTTTGCATAAAAGTGATACAATCCTCTAACCACTGAGTTAATTAAACTTAATTTTATTTATGGATTCCTCCTGGCCTTTCCCTTGTTTGGGTTCTCTTCCTGTCTAAACTCATCCAGTTCTCTCCAATCCCCCTGCTGGTCAGTTTTTCTTCTTTCTTAAAGCTCCTTTGGATCTTCTGGAGAGAACATTTTCTTATTCTTCTCAAGCCTAGCCCCAGAAGAAACTGAATAAACAAGCAAACGAAACACATCTTGATTCCCAAGATGCTACACGACGAGATAAAACAAGAATTCACGCAGTAAAGGCTACCCGTCCAATGAATGTTCTAGACCTGAGGTTCCTGAACTTTCTCTGTTCACGGAACCCTCAGTGTCTCAGTAATTTTTTCAAGGTGCCCCTAGGCCAGAAGAAATACCAACAATTCCATTTATTAAGTAATTAGGTCCAAGCGACTTAAGTATTCATGGCTTAATAACTTAGTAGCCACTTGCAGAATTAATACTCAAAAGACAGAAAGAAAAAAATATTTGTATTTCATTATAATCCTCTGCACAACTTTTCAGACCTTGGAATCAGGTCGAACACAATACTGTCACACTTATTTCCCATTCCGAATTGATTTTCACGTGGAATATTGTAAAAAAGGACAAAAATCACAGCAACTGTAAAAAATATGTCATCCAAAGGAATGCGGTGCAATTTAACATGGAAACTGCACTACCTTGAGCCAGTAGTTTGCATGGTTTCGGACACATGGTTCTCTGAGAAAATCTAAAATATCTGCAGCACGCTGCGAGCTTGCTGTGGTGCCCTGGGTCCCTCGGCACACAGTTTGGGGACCACAGTTCTGGACAATAAACGCCATGAGAGTTCAGAGGAGGAACAGAACATGTTCCACAAAAAATGGCTCACAGAAGTTTTCGTGGAGGAGGAGAAACAGGAGCTGGGCTTGCTGGCTTAGCTCGGTGATGGGATGGGATGGATGGGAGCTTGCCAGAAGGAGAGAGGGTCATGCAGGGAGAGTTAGGGAAGCTGGCAGACACCTGGCCTGGCTGGAGGGAGACGCGGAGTGAGGATATGGGGGTGAGCGGTGGGGAAAGCAAGCGAACAGTCAAGGGCCCAGTCACAGCCCAAGGCCTGGGGCCTGGCTCACCCTCCCCGGGGACCATCCTTCATCTTCCACTGGCTGAAGTCTTACCAATTTAATCTCAACTAGAATGACAGCTCTGAGGGCAGGGGCTGTCTTTATTTTCATCTTCCATACCAAAGAGCACAGAGCTCTCTGTAGGGTGTTCTGTCCATAAGTATTGGCGTGCTGACACGCCCGCTGGCTGGAAGGCTAATCTCTGAGCCTTTGCAGACCAATGGTACCACCAAAGTGGTAAAGGAGTGACCAGGATTTCAGCACCAGGCCAGCGCTGGGTAAGGGCTTTCATACCTGCTACACACTCCCAGACGGCTAGTTTGCGGGAAACGATAGGTGAGGGAACTCAGCCCTGTACTGTTTCAAAAACATCCTCCTGGAGAGCACCAAGAAGGTTCGCGTCCTGATCTCTTATCGGCTGCATCTCCCAAGTTTTACCAGGAGGGCCGATCTCAGCAAAATGTGCCCACTGCCAGCCAAGCCGCTGGAACATGCCTCTGTTCCCACGAGGCAGCCCAGATGGGACAGTAGCTCCTCAGAGAGCTGTTTATGTCTTTCTTATTTACAGCGTCAACAGCATTCAGGCTGCAGCTTTGGAAGGCCTTCATCTATTTTTTCAGGTAAATCCACGGCCCTGGATGTGGTCTCTGTGCAAGGGCTCAGCCCATTAAGACACAGGAGGTTTTGCACAGTGGCTTCTGGACTGTTCCTCTTGGCCGGCCATTACAGGAAGCGGAAGAAATCCTCTGGCCTTCGTGGCTTTTGCCTCTACTCTCTTTATTTACGTTGCTCCAAAACATATTCTCCCAGGAAGAAAGACGGGGCTTGCTTTCTGTACCTTCTTGTACACAGCAATACTTCAAACAGCAAATCTCTTGAAATATCGCTTTAGAACAAAGTTCAAGGGATGAAAAGCAAAGTCGACAATAACAGATGAACTCTTCATAACCAAGGGCTGCAGAGCAGTCTATACGTGCAGCTAGGCAACCAAAACGTCCCTGTTCCTGATAAATAGATGTGTCTTTGGAATTTACTGGCTTCAGTCTAAATATCAGTAGGTTTGTAATTGGTGCTATCTTTTCCTTTGAGGAAGAGCTGAATTCTAGCAAAACTAACACATAAGGGATTCCGTTTCAAGAGAAGCCTATTGCTTTCCTGTTAATTCCCTTTATAACATTGAAAATGCTTTCTCTGCTTCTCACCATCTCTTAAAGTTCTGGGCTTAAAAAGTAGCAATCCAGAGACATTTCAATTCCTCCTACGTATTTTGTCCTCAATTAGAGCAAATTACCACCAGTGGGGTAGTAATGCTTTATGATTCAACCACCCAAGCTTCTCTCGGGGTCCTTTTCTTTTAAATGTGCCTTTGAAAGTAAAAACTATAATACTGATTGTGACGAATAAGCAACAGTCCCAAAGAAGAAGTTAGTAAGAAAAATGAGTCTAGGTAAACTTTGGAAGTTTTCTCCAAATTCTTTTTGCTATTAATCAACACAAGAGAATTCTGACTTTTGTTTTCCTCCAGGGTGGAGTAAGGGTCTCTTAACTCACACTGGATGTTAACATCTCCCTCAAGTCAAAGCTTTGTCTGGGACTGTTAGGGGTGATTGACATCTTCATCTAAGCATTAAAAACAAACAAGCAGGGCTTCCCTGGTGGCGCAGTGGTTGAGAGTCCACCTGCCGATGCAGGGGACACGGGTTCGTGCCCGGGTCCGGGAAGATCCCACATGCCGCGGAGCGGCTGGGCCCGTGAGCCATGGCCGCTGAGCCTGCGCGTCCGGAGCCTATGCTCCGCAACGGGAGAGGCCACAACAGTGAGAGGCCCACATACCACACACACAAACAAAAAAAACAACAAGCAAACAAAACTCTGGCTTTGTTGCCTATTCCAGTTTTCTGCTTTCAGTGAACTCCTCCCTCCTCCCCACTGGAACATGGTCTCCAGAGGCAGAGATTTCACCTGTGTCCTTCTGGTTTATCCCCAGTGCCTCAGAGGAGGGCCCAGCACCCAGTCAGTGCTCCGGAGAGATTTCCTGATGAAAGAAAGGCAGGAAGCAGTAACTGGGAGCTGTGTTGTGAGGCTGACGAGGGGACAGATTGAACCAGCCGGCACTTGGCTCAGAGCAGGGCTCCATCAACATCCTTTTCCTTCCCTCTCCTCTCTGGCAGCCTCTTAAACATTTAAAGACCTCCATCCCGTTTCCCAGACCGGTCACTGTTCTGGTCACCACACGTCTGCTTAAATACCATGGTGCCTGGACTAGTTTCCTGGAGCTGCCACAGCAAATCACCACAACTCGGGGGCTTCAAACAAGAGACATTTATTCTCTCACAGTTCTGGGCACCGGAAGTCTGAAATCAAGATGGTGGCAGAGCTGTGCTCCCTCCAAAGGCTCTATGGACAAATCAGTCGCTGTCTCTTCTGGGTTCTGGTGGCTCCTGGCAATCCTGATTTCGTTGGCTTGTGGTGGCATCACTCCAATCTCTGCCACCTCCATCTTCACTTTGCCTTCCCGTCTTCCTACAAGGATACCTGGTGTTGGATTCAGGACCCACCCTCAATCCAGGATGATCTCACTTAATTCCCTTTAACTTAATAATATCTGCAGAGACCCTTTTCCCAAATAAAGTCACACTCACAGGTTCTGAGTGGGTATGTCACAATTCAAGCCACTATAGTGAGAGCCAATGAGATTCCTCCAATGAGGTCTTACTGATGCAAAGTGCAATGTGACCATTACTTAAGATGATCTGATGACTTTAAACATGCTAAGATTTTTAATGTTTCAGTTGCCAAGAATATTACTGGCTACAGTTGACTTTGTAATCAAGTGAACACTGATTTTACAAGATCTAGCTGCTAGGCTAGATCTCCCCAACTACATTAATGTCCCTGTTCGTTAAGAAAAAGAGGTCATCTTACTCCCAACTGATTTCGTGTAGAGAACATTTGGGATCTTGACCTCACCATCCATCATTATCGTCTAAGCTATAAGTCAATAAGGGAGCCAAGAAGAGAGCAGTGAGGGGAAGTTAACTAGAATTCTGTCCCTTGAAAGCAGTCATTTAATGACTATTTACAGTGTTTTCACACCAAGTAGGATGCTACATTGGTGGTTCTGAGGGACTCCAAGTTAAGATACAGTTGAGAGTGTACAACATTGTAGAAAGCTCACAGAGCCACTGATGAATTTGTTTTTTAGATAGGCTTGGAGAATTGAACTAAAAGTTCACACTTTTATTTTATTCACAACAGTCTCTTAAAAAAAAACTTGCCAAATGCCTTGCTAAATGTCAAGATACATCGCATCTACCAATTTGCCAATTCAATAAGCAATTTTATCAGAAAGAAGCTTATTCTCAATGAACCTATATCAGTTCTTGGTGATCACAATTGAAAGATAGATTCTAGGGAGCTCCGTGGCGGTCCAGTGGTTACGTCTCGGTGTTTTCACTGCCGCGGCCCCGGGTTCAATCCCTGGTCAGGGAACTAAGATCCCCACAGGCCTCACAGCCAAAAAAAAGAAAGAAAGAAAGAAAGAAAGATTGATTCTAAAATTTTGGTGTTGACAGAGAGCAAAGTTGCCAGTCTGTAGTTGCTGGAACAAAACTTAAAAAAAAAAAAAAAAAAGACATTTGCTCATATCCTGTCAACTGACACTTTAACTTTCCAGGAATCCTTGGAGATTACTGATAGTGGCTTCTCTATGAGAATTGATTCATCTGTGTGAAATAAAAACTTTTGTGTACAATGAATCCTGAGTGGATTTGTGTGTATGCGTGTAACTTGCTTCTGTCTAAATTCTCACAACAACCTTCTAAGACTAGAAACTGCTATTAAGCCCACTTTACAGATGAGGAAAACAGTTGAGGTAAAAGTGGGTGACAGAAACAGCCTTTCATGAAAGCTGGACATTTTACAAGAAGCAGTCTTTTTGTGCAGATAAAGTTTCTGGTGCCAGAGAATGTCCCTTCATCTGGGTAAGGCCACCCACACCCATGGGTTCTTTCCTACAGTGTTGCCTCGTGGTGTGTGTAGGTTGTGAGCTCTGAATGGGGAGGAGCCACAGATGAATGAGAACTTGTCACTGAAGGTCGTAAATGTTTAACTCAGGACACCATGCCAGTTACCTTCATCTGAGCTCATGTCTCAGTCTTGGAGCAATTCCTTCTTATTTAATCCTCTGAAATATGAACTGAAAATGCTTTTAAACAGTTAATCCAGGTCAACAGTTCACATTAAAGTCATAAAAGAGAACTTCAAACAACAACAACAACAGAGCGGTATGTAGGCCTTTCTCCAGACCAATTAAAAAAGGTTCTATAGATTTGGGATTAACAGATACACACTACTACATACGACACATAAACAACAGGACCTACTGCATAGCACAGGGAACTAGAGTCAGTATCTTGGAATAACCTACAATGGAAAGGAATCTGAAAAAGAACATATATATATTCATATTCAATATATATACATATATATGAAACTGAATCACTTTGCTGTCCCTCTGACACATTGTAAATCAACTACACTTCAATTAAAAAGAAAAGGTTCTGTAGGAGTGAGGCAGAGAATCAGCATTTTTTAAAAGCTTCTCAGGTGATTCTGATGTGTAGCCAGGGTTTTGAATCACCAGTCAGAGAATGCCTTATTTAAAGTGGTGGGTCAGGGACTTCCCTGGCAGTCCAGTGGTTAAGACTTCGCCTTCCAGTGCAGGGGGTGCGGGCTCAATACCTGGGTGGGGAGCTAAGATCCCACATGCATCACGGCCAAAAACCCAAAACATAAAAAATACAGAGGCAATATTGCAACAAATTCAATAAAGACTTTAAAAATGGTCCACATCAAAGAAACAAAATAAAATAAAGTGGTGGGATGAGAGCTTCTCAAACTTAACTGTGCATAAAAATTACCTAGGGGACTTCCCTGGTGGCACAGCGGTTGAGAGTCCGCCTGCCGATGCGGGGGACGCGGGTTCGTGCCCCGGTCCGGGAGGATCCCACATGCCGCGGAGCGGCTAGGCCCATGAGCCATGGCCGCTGAGCCTGTGTGTCCAGAGCATGTGCTCCACAACGGGAGAGGCCACAACAGTGAGAGGCCCGTGTACCACAAAAAAAAAAAAAAAATTACCTAGAAACTCATTAAAAATACAAACGCCCAGGAGCTGCCACAAGAGATTCTGACCTAGAGTTTAGGTCAGAATCTGGTCTAGAGTAGGGTCCAGGAATCTGTGATTTAACCAGCGTCTTAACACATATGTGCATTTTAACACATATATTCCTGGATGACATTTTAAGAAACAACAGCCAAGATGCCCCTTTTTGGGCTTATTTTGGACTACAATTATTTCTCTTTGTCTTCTGTGTTTCCATGTTCAATGTGATCATCCTTATTTCTAAAATATATTTAAGTAGAGTAGGAGTCATATTAGTAAGGTGAGGCTCTGTTTCAGGAGCAAACTCCCACATTTCAGAGGTTTTATACAAAGTTTATTTCTTTCACACAAAATTTATGACTTTCACGCTGGGGGTTTGGCTCCACAGGGTCACTTGGACCCAAGCCGATGGAGACGCCACCATCTTGTAATGCTACCATAGCAACAGGGTGAGTGGCAGAGGGTAGGGAAGGGTGTGAAAAACTCTCAGTGACTTGACCTCCTTCAGATAGGAAGTGACACTGGCGCTGCTACTCGCCTTCCATTGGCCAGAGCTAGTCACATGACCCCAAGGGAGTCATGAGGGAATGAAGGGGGGCTTGGACCACAACTGGTTAGCACAACTGTCTCTTCTAAAGGATTGCAACGGTTGTGCCTTATCTCTGGCTTCTTTTATCTCTTGACAAAGTATTATCTTTCTCAATCAAGCAAGCATTTATTAAGCCCCAACTCCCAGATCAGCACTCTGCCAGAAACTAATGGAAGGCGGGCTCCAAAAGAAATAAAAAATAGACCTCCCAGTCCTCCAGATTCTTTAGGGAGATAACACTCACAGATAAGAAGGAGTTAGGGAACAATAGACACCATTGCGCCGCCAAATTACATGGGCAGCTCTGACGCTCAGAAAAGGTGTGATCAAGACGCCTGGGGGCTTCCCTTGTGGCGCAGCTGTTAAGAATCTGCCTGCCAATGCAGGGAACACGGGTTCGAGCCCTGGTCCAGGAAGATTGTACATGCTGTGGAGCAACTAAGCCCCTGCACCACAACTACCGAGCCCGTGCTCTAGAGCCCGCGAGCCACAACTACTGAGCCTGTGAGCCACAACTACTGAAGCCTGTGCACCTAGAGCCCATGCTCCACAACAAGAGAAGCCACCGCAATGAGAAGCCCGCGCACCACAACGAAGAGTAACCCCCACTTGCGGCAACTAGAGAAAGCCTGCGTGGTGCAATGGAGACCCAACACAGCCATTAATTAATTAATTAATTAATTAACTAAATTTAAAAAAAAAAAAAGAGGCCCAGGATGGTCAGGGAAGATTTGATCTGGGACTTGGAAGATGGACTAGGCCTTGAAGGAGGTCCGGGTAACAGCTTACAGAGAAGGTCCGGGAAGAACTGGGGATAAACCCTCAGAGAGGATCAAGGTGTCAAATGCCTGCGGAGCCCTGAGCTACTCCCGAGTTTATTTTGGTTTCAATTAAAGCCCATAATTAACTGAACTCAGGGTGAAGTTCAATTGGTGGCCAAGTGCAGACTCTGAAGAGTGGCTTATAAGTGGACTAACTTATACCTGTGCCCTACTGAAGAGAGGAAACGCCTTAACTTGGTCTTCAGACCAGGAGAATCTACAGAACTTGCCTGGGACAGCCTCTCTGACATCCCCCCAGTAGTGACTTCCTCTTTGGGGACCATAGGAGGCCCAAGGGCTTGGGGTTCACACTGTCATACCTGACGTAAAGCCAGCCCTTGAGACTCAAAGCTCTCATGTGTGCCATGAGGCTGCCACCCATACCACTATCTTTCTGGCTTCAAGAAGATCAGGTATCAACGAGCTCCAAGGCTTTCTCAGCGAAGGCAGGGCTCTGCCAGCCCAGTAAATCAGCAGAAAAATAATAAATAGGCGCCTTCACTGGCGCTCCAGAGGAGCCTTGCACAATTCCCCCCGCCCTGTGCTCCTGTCACCACTCCTGCCCGGGGCCAGAGAAACCTGGGGGGTGTCGGACGCCTCCGTCACAGGATACAACGAGCCGAGGAGTCTCTAAGAGGGCGAGCAAGGCGCTGAAGCCAGCGTCCGCGGATGGCGTGGGCCAGGAAGATTGGGATCTGCTCGGTTGTGTTGGAACTGAGTCTCGTGCTGGGCCTGGAAGAACAAAGCCGTCTGCAGATAAGTGAGCTGGGCTGCAAGTCTGGGTCAGGATGGGGCTCACCTCTGAGAGCAGCCTGCTTGGTGGTGCTGTGAGAACCAAGGTTTGGACATGCCTACTTGCTTGTGGCTTTGCCCCCCCTCCTCTGCAAGGTGGGGGGTGAAGGGGGAGAAAGTGTTGAAATACCAACAGGGAGGCAGAGGCAGTTCTCATGGGTGGCTGTCTCAGGGTGGCAACTAGGGAAGGTAGGGAGAACTTGGACTTGGGGTCTGGGAGATGCTGTTTATCAAGGGCTGCTAAAGGGGAGGTCCCTGTAACACTCCTCGGAGATCCTAAATCCCTGGTGAGAACATCTCCAACTCCTAAGCCTTCTAAGTTACCACAGTGAGGCCCAGAGAGGGAAGTTGACCGACCCAAAGTCACACAGCTAAGGGGGGCAGAACCAGGACGGCTCAGTTCTCCTGGGTCATAGTTCAAGCCACTTTCCACCATGCCGCCTGTCAGGGCCAAATATGTATACACACAGACATCCGTACACACACACACATCCACCCATACACACATCTGGAAAGTCAGGTGATGGAGCACAGGTTCAACTTGGGGTGGGAAAGCTTCTGCAAGGTGGGAAGAAAGCCTTAAGGAATCCCCCGCAAGACCTCCTTAGCATCTATTATTTCCCCCTGTGGTTGTGCAACCAGTCACTGGAAAAGTGCCTTCTTCTGGCAATAGATCCTTAATCTTATATCATAGGTGAACTTCTAATTTTTAGTTAAGGTTCCATTTGGTCATTCAAGAGGTAACCCACTGGCATAGCTTCGATGTGACCACAAAGAGATCTCTGACATGTCTGAACTACTTATAGGACCTCTTGGCCCTGGACTGGAGTCTTTGTCAAATTATTTTGGAGGGTGAGGGTGAGGAATTCTGCTCATGGGGTAGGCGTTATCCAAAATGGACACACATTACATACATTACACACATTGTACAGCACAGGAAATATAGCCAATATTTTATAATAACTGTAAACGGAGTATAATCTATAAAAACTTTGAATCAGTATATTGTACACCTGAAACTAATATAATATGGTAACTCAACTACACCTCAATAAAAAAATGGACACACGTGGTCCTTTTAGGACTCTCTAGAGAAGTTATATGTGGGGTATCTCTTCCTGGAAGGAGTTGAGAAGTCACCCGAGGGAGAAGCCCCAGGGCAGGTGGGGATGGCGGGGGCACGATGCCCACCCCACAGCCTGCCTTTGGGGCGCCTCCTCCGTGTGGGCTGCTCCGGGAAAATGCCATGTGCTCCCTGACCCTACATTGATTTCCTTGCCGGTCCCTTCTGTGCCTCACTGCACGGATGTCCAAGACCACTTCCCGGGCTCTGAACAGAGAAGACGTGTGTCTGGTGGTTGGAAATGTAAACTCTGAACCTGACTGCCTAGCGGGGTCCTCAGCTTCACCACTCAGCTGTGTGAACTTGAGCAAGTTACGTGAACTTTATACCTCAGTCTCCTCATCTGTAAAATGGGCATATTAATAGCACCTCCCTCGGAGGGTAGTTATTGGGGCTTACCTTCATCATGTAAAGTACTTAAAATAATACAATGTTGCTCTATTATAAGCAGTATCCCCTCTTCTAGACAGAAAACGAATTTTCTGTTTTGTGAAGCGGGGCCAGCATGAGAGACAGAACATAGGTTAAACTGGCGAAAACTTCTCAACCTCATTCATTGATTCATTCAGCATGTACCATGGCTGTGCTTTTTCTTTCTTCTTCTTTTTTAAAGCAAAAAAGCTACAGGTAAGACCCAACTATTCTAATACAGCTTCAGGCACAGCTTAGCTTCCTCTCGTTTCTCCCAGGTCTCCAGCTGTTCGCCACAAACCTGTAATTGTCCCAGCTGCTTTCTGACAACATCGGCCCTGCGCCTCTCCCAGGTGAATGAATGGCAGCCGCCTGGCATGCCTGGGTCCCACCTGGGCACCCGGCAGGAGCATCTGCATATTTCCTAGGCTCTTCCTGTGAAATTCCATACCGGTAATTAAGGATTTCTAATTCTCTAGTCCCTGAGTACCATTTGGGACTGATTAAGCAGATACTATCTAAATAATTATCTATTTAGGTGTCGCTTTCCTTTGTGTAGGCTCTGAATAGCTTGTCAAAAGTGAACATAAAATGTTCTCCAGCCTGGCTCTTTGTTTTGTCTGATACGTTCTCCCTCCCCTTTCCCTCCTTCTACCCTGTCTCTGATCTTGTTTCTCTTTCCCTCTCTCCTTCTTTGGCTACGCTTTGCCGCAGTGCCATACAACCCGATCATTTTGGTAGTTTGGTGATAAAAGCGACCTTCATTGCATGCTCCGTGGAATTCCAAACCAAATAACTGGTAGGGCTGATTTTTCTTTTAAATGGTAGGATTGACTGGGTGGGTAGCTGACCGTCTTTGTTTCATGTCCAAGAGTCAGGCGCTTTACCAGGGCAGTTTAAGTTATATCTATTTTAACGAAACCATCACAACAACCTAGCAAAGTAGATCTAGCTAGTGTGTATATTTCACTAATCAAGAAATGGAAGCAGAAAACGGTTAAGTAGCTTGCCCATGTATGATACATATATATCATACGTTAACATGCATGATAACATGTATGATAGTGTTTGTATTGAAAAATGAGCCCCCTTTTCATTCCCTGTCACTCCTGGCGTGATGCGGACCACAGAGACCCCTCCCCACCCCCAACCCTAAAGGTCTTCTCACTTAACACTCTATCAGCTGCAGTAAAAGTTCCCTGTATCCAAAGGTCCCGAGGTACCTTTCACCTCCAGTAACAGTCTCTAGCTCCCAGAGGGCAGGGGCCATGTCCTATTTATTCCATCCACTTCTTCAGCACTCAGGCTGTGTTCAACACATACTAGGTCCTCAAGGCTTGCTTTGTGAATACATTGACGGGTTCTTAAGGGCCTTCGGCACTTAGAGTCACTCTCACTGGTTTGGACACCGGCAGGGCGCATACGCCTTATCTGCTTCATCTCTTACTGTCTTGTCTCTCTAACGAGATGACACATACACCTTTTCTCAGACACTACGGCACCTAAAAGTGCCGGGGATACAGCAGACACTCAAAAAGTTTTTGCCGAATTAGACTGAATTACTAATAGATGGCAACTTGAGGGCAGGCTTTTAAAGAAAAGTAAGGGTGCTTGTCTGCTGAGCTGACAGCTATAAAGGACACCCAGCTTCCCCAGCCCACCGCCCACCTGTCAAACTCCCCTGTCAGTGCAGATCAGTGCTAATGAGTCCTAGTTTCTGCAAAGTACACAGACTTAATTAAATGGTTGACAGACCTACTTATCTCACATTTTAGAGACTCCAAGAATTCCTAGGCTGTAGCCAGTTGATTTGGGCTGACCACTTACCAACAGATTTCCAATTGTCAAAACCATCCCTGGAGCAGGGGTAAAAATGTACCAAATATCTTTTGTTTGAGATCACATCTAGCTTGGAACTGCAGCCTTTGTCCCTGTAAATACAAGACATCTTATGTGCATATGCCTGGGTCTTGGCATAAGCAGATTTTCCAGAGACCAGATTTTCCAGAGAGATTCCTTTCAAGCTCTCTCTGCATCTTGGGAGGGTCACTTCATCTCTTGAAGCCTTTTTTTTTTTTCTTTTTCCTCCATCTGTAAAATAGAGATTTTTTTCTCCCCCCATGAGGTCTCATCCACAAATCTAACCTAGAGAGATTCTGTGACGGTGGAGGTGGTACACCAATGGGTCATGAGAATATTGATAGAGTGATTGACCAGAAACTTGACGGCATAGGAACCGGAACAATGCTAGGAGAGAAAGCCTGGGAGGATCCAGCTCTGGGGTAGGGAGAAAAAGGCAAGAGATGAGTGGAGGAAATAGATAAGGGAGGAAAAGACTTGAAAGGATTCAGGATAACAAGGTAGGCAGCAGTACTGGGAGGTGGGGTTGTGGCATGTGATGTAGGGAAAAGTCCTGAGAGGGGGCAGTGGGTCCAGCAGCACCTCTGAACTGGGGTCATCAAACCTGGGAACCGAACAGAACTACTTGAGGAGCTTATTAAAAATACAGATGCCCTTGGTCCACCTCTGGAGATTCAATTCTAGCAGATCTGGGGCTGGCTCATGAAAACTTTAGAATATAAGCCCCAGATATTCTCATGTTGTGGCTTGAATTTTGTGCCTTGTGTTAAAGCAAAAGTGTTGAGGGGGCCTCCATGTTAATGCGGTGGGTGGGTTCCTGGAATTCTGGGAATAATAGAGCCTACTTGTCCAGGTGTGAAGCTGGGTTCACGCTTTAGGCCAGAAAAGCTGGATCCTGTTACGGGGCATCTGTAATTGGTCAGTTTGTATGGAGTGTGGACTCCCAGATTCTTCGTGCTCTGGTTGATGTCCATGCATTTGAGTATGGGGACTTGGGATGGCATTGAGGAGAGCTGCAGAGTTCCAAGGAGGTGCTTCCTTGTGTCTTAGAATATAGCATCCCAAATTACCTTCCTCTTTTAAGAGGCAACAAATAGAGGCAGAGTACAGACTCTGGAGGCAAAATGCCTAGACTTGTATCTCAGCTAGGGTTGCCAAGTTAGCCAATAAAAATACAGGACATCCAATAAAAATTGAATCTCAGTGCTGTATTTTATCTGGCAGCCCTAATCCCTGCTCCAGCAGTTACTAGTCACTTGACAGTGGGCACTGCTGAACCTCTCTGTACCTCAACTTGCTCTTCTGTAAAATGGGGTAATAGTGATACCCACTGCATGACATTGCTATGAGGGTTAAAACATGGGTTATAATGGGCTAAAACATGTTCAGTGCTTAGGACAATGCTTGGCATATGCTAAATGCTAGGTAAATGTTAGCTTTTACTCTTATTTGATGAAATCCCTTCAATGTTTTCATCCCAACATCTAGTTGGCACAATATCATTCTTTTTTTTTTTTTTTTTTTTTTTGCGGTACGCGGGCCTCTCACCGTCGTGGCCTCTCCCGCCGCAGAGCACAGGCTCTGGAAGCGCAGGCTCAGCGGCCATGGCTCACGGGCCCAGCCGCTCCATGGCATGTGGGATCTTCCCGGACCGGGGCACGAACCCGCGTCCCCCGCATCGGCAGGCGGACTCCCAACCACTGCGCCACCAGGGAAGCCCTATCATTCTTACTTAAGAAAAATTTTTTTTTTATTTTGTTGAAGTATAGTTGATTTACAATGTTGTGGTAATTTCTGCTGTACAGCGAAGTGATTCAGTTTTATATATATATACTTTTTCATATTCTTTTCCATGATGGTTTCTTATAGGATATTGAATATATTTCCCTGTGCTGTACAGTAGGACCTTGTTGTTTACCCATTCTCTCTATAACAGTTTGCATCTGCTAATTCCAAACTCCCAGTCCATCCTTCCCTCATCCCCCTGACTCCTTGGCAACCACAAGTCTGTTCTCTATGTCTGTGAGTCTGTTTTTGTTTTGTAGATAAGTTCATTTGTGTCATATTTTCAATTCCATATATAAGCGATATCATATGGTATTTGTCTTTCTCCTTCTGACTTACTTCACTTAGTATGATCATCTCTAGGTCCATCCATGTTGCTGCAAATGGCATTATTTCATTCTTTTTTTTTTTTATGGCTGAGTAGCATTCCATTGTATCTATGTACCACATCTTTATCCAGTCATCTGTCGATGGACGCTTAGGTTGTTTCCATGTCTGGGCTATTGCGAATAGTGCTGCTAATATCATTCATACTTTTACCCCAAACAATTAGATCCAATGTTTGCTTCCTTTATGGGCCAGTAGGATTCAAAGAGCAGCACCCTTCACGGTCTAAAGCTGCATTGCTGATTCTGACCGGATGTCTCTCTAGTAGCTGCTCTTGGCCAGAAGGTGAAATTACCAGCTGAAAGCTCACTGCACCCCATTTCACAGGCAGAGATCAGCCATCCCCAGGGAAAGTCTAGCAGATATGAATAGTGACCTCTCACGTATCAGAAACAAACAAAACATAGGATTTAAGTGTTCAAAGGGCTTTAGGATTAGCTAATTCAATCACCAGCAGCACCTCCTAACAGAACTTTCTACAATAACAGAGAAGTCCTACATCTGCACCGTCCATTATGACAGTCACCTGCCACACTTGTCTATTGAGCATCGTTAGAGAGTACAGGTGAGAAACTGAATTTTTAATTTAGCTACATGTGGTGAGGGCTACACAGGGGAGGAACCAGCCGGAACCCAGGAAGGTAAAATTAGTTTCCCCGGGTCTCACAGCCAATTATTTATAAGGCGAGGGCTTAGGACCCAGGCCTCCTGACTCCTTTTTCAGTGCTCTTTCCATCTGGAGCCCTTAAGAGCAAGTGCTATGTGGTAGGGAAACAGTTCCTCTGCCTAGAAAGCCTAGATTACAGGGCCTTCTTCCCTCCAAAGCCCTGAGAACACTGTCAGGAACAAGGAGGGTGAGATGCAGAAATGCAGCCTGCAGAGTTACAGACACTTCTTAAGGCTCTAATCCTCAAATAAATAGCTCTGCTCTTTCATCTTCTCTGGATGACACCTCCTTTGTTAAAACTGTCAAACTCCGTGACACCTTAAGCCTGACTGGCTACATTAGCGGCTACGTCGAAGAGGGGCTGACCTGGTTGGGTCAGAGCTCTGCATGCGCTAGGCTTGCTGGGCTCCCTCAGCACAGGCTCTTTATGGCCTTCTGAGCTGCCACATTCCTAGGGACCCCATCCTGGTGGGACAGGAGGAGGGAAGGCAGTAAGGTGTGGTGGGCTCTGGAGCCAGCCGGGCGGCCTGGGTTCAAATCGCAGCTTTGCCACTTACTACGTACAAGCTGGGCAACCTTGGGTAAGTCACTCAACCTCTCTGGGCCTCCGTTGCCTCACCTGTAAAATAGGAGACAAGAATGGTCCTCATAGGGTTGTTGTAGGATTAAAAGAGTTAATACCTGTGAAGAACTTAGAAACAATATCTGGCACGTAGGCAAAACACTTGATAAATGCTAGGTGTTTTTTAGAGTGGGTCTTGATGAGGAAGTTGTCTGATGCTGGCAGATAAATTTGGGCAAGTTGCTTAACATGTCTGCGGGTCAGCATTATTTTAGATCTAAATTATAATGAGAACAATGAAGTTCCCTGATTAAGAGGATGATGGAGAACAGCAAGGAGGGAGTTAAAGGAACAATGATATTTTTGTGATACTATGACGTGTTCAAACAACTGTCCCTCCTAATAATATTTTCTTAGAAGTTCAGGAAGCCCTACTCTTCTGTCCCAGGGCAGCGGCCACATTTATGTCAATCTCACAGGTATTTCAGGATAAGATGAGATCCTGGAGTCTGAAGAATAAACTGGGACCCACAGGGCAAATCCAGGTGGCAGATGTGTGTTTTGCTTGGCCTGCAGTGAAGACCCAAACAATGTTTTGAAAATGTCTAATTAGTTGCCAACATTTAAACAAAAACAAGAGGTTTCACACCTTAAAAATCCAGGTTTCCAGCTTCTCTTGCAAAACCACATAATATGGCAACAACCTGTCCCCGGTTCAGGCCAGACAACCCCTGGCTGGCACAGGGCACAGAGACGTTACCTACCCGACCCACCTCACTCTGTATGACCTGCCTGGCTCCACCCACCAGCGTCCCCTGATCTGGTCCAATCCTTCCTTTTACCCATGGGAAAACCGAGGGGCCCAGTTTCCCAGCCCCGAGGCCAGTACCCTTCCTTTGTACCAGTGGTTCTTGAACTTGAGCCGGCGTCAGAATCACCTGCAGGAGGGCCTGCTGAACAGTTGATTGCTGGGTCAATTTGATTCAGAAGGTTTATCTTGTTTGGGTTTTTTTTTGCGGTACGCGGGCCTCTCACTGTTGTGGCCTCTCCCGTTGCGGAGCACAGGCTCCGGACGCGCAGGCTCAGCGGCCATGGCTCACGGGCCCAGCCGCTCCGCGGCATGTGGGATCTTCCCGGACCGGGGCACGAACCCGTGTCCTCTGCATCGGCAGGCGGACTCTCAACCACTGCGCCACCAGGGAAGCCCAAGGTTTATTTTCTTAACAAGTTACCAGGCGATGCTTTTCACAGTGGCCTGTTTTCGGGAAGTCGGCTCCGGAAGTGTCTGGAGCCTCCTTCCCATAATTTGCCTCAGCATCCCAAGCTCCCCCTTGGAACGCCCAGCCTCTCCCGCCCCCTCTCGAGAGAAGGAAGGAGCCCCCCGGAGGTCACAGGTCTGCCCGGGGAGTCCAGCTGCGCCCCGCTTGCTGAGGCCGGCAGGCCTCCGACCCTGCCAAGGGCAGACATCAGCCCCTCTGTGCAGCCCCAGAGCTCTGGTCCAGGGCCTGAGAACCTCCACCCTCCTCAGAGCCCCGGGCCTCCTCCGAGAAGCCTTTGCGCCTCCGCCGCCGCAGGGAATCGCTGTCAGCATCTCCGCGGAGATCTGCATCCCTGAATCACAGCTGTCACGAAGCCGTCATTATTGATCTCCTTGCAAGCCCTTCTTGCGTTCGGAGAGTTTTGAGCAATCGGTACCGGATGCCGAGCAGCAACGTGGGGCGGCCGGCCCCTGCCGCCCCCCGGACGCCCCGCAGCCTCCTCCGAAAGCAGAGTGTGTAAGGACCTCGGCACTCCAGGAAGAGGAAGGCGATCGCCATCCTCAACAGAGGGATTTTCTCTTATCCGGAAAGAACCAGAAACGTGCGGGTCGGCGGGGCGTGGGCCCCTCGGCCCCCGACCTGCGCCGCTACCCCCGCGCTCCCGGCGCCGAGCCTTTGATGTCGGTCCCCACCCCCAAGTTTCTGCGGATCAGGCAGCTCTCGGCCCTGCCTGCAGATCCGCAGCCGCCGCCTGCCCCTAGTTGGCCCCATTACCGGCTCTGCATCTGGTAGGGGGCCCCAAGCTGGCTTTGGTGAGACTCTCGCCCTAGGTGGTTCAGGAATGGCTGCGGTGTCTGGGTCGGGAGAAGCCCCAGGTGAACTCTAATGAAGAACGCGGCAGGTAGGCGAGAACTTTCTCGAGGGGCGGGAGCAGAGAAGCGGGGAGAAAGATGAGTGTTGTTACTGGGGACTTGGCATCTTCTCACGTGGCTTCTGGGGCACCACCAAGAGAATGGGGAAGCAAATCCATCTTGAGCCCCACCATGTTCCAAGCCCAGGTCAGCGGCAGAGCTGGGCTTTGAACGCTCTCCGTTCTCCCTTTGCCCCCTAAGGGAGGCTCCCATTGGATCTGGTGGGTTCACTTTGCCCCTGTCCACCAACCAAGGCTGAAAAGGGAGGATTTCCAAGTCAGAAGGCCCTGAGACCCTGGTTGCCACTAGTTTCTTTAGGTTCCATAGCTGCTCTTCCATCTTCTCCGCTGGTCAACACACAAGTTCAAAGGCACTCTTCCCTATAGGGTATCAGATGGTAAATCCTATAAAAAGGGGCTGTGGGGAGAAGAGCAGGTGGCCGACTGAGGTCTGGGAAGCAGGGTTGTGGTGGGGGGGGCTCTGTTGCCATAGAATTTAACTAATCCATCGAGATTCCGTATAACAATGGCCTGTGTCTGTTGAGCACTAGATACTCTGCTAGGGGCATGACTTGCTTTCTATCATTTAAACCTAACAGCCCTATAAGATAGGTACCCATTGTACAGATGGGGAAACTAAGGCACTCTGAGGAAGAGGAAGAGGGGAAGAGAGAAATGTCATCATTTTATTCAAGGCCAATGAAGCTCACCCAGCTTCCTCGTCCCTGGAAACCCTGGCCTCTTCCTGGCCTCTTGATCTTACCTGCCTACAGAGGTTAAGTCACTCTTTAGAGAGCCAGATAATAAAGGGGTTCAAGTGCAGACTCCAGAGTCAGCCAGCTTGAGTCTGAGAGTCCTCCCACCACTTACCTGCATGGCTATGGGCAAACAACCATTTCTAAGCCTCAGTTTCCTAAGGCAAGTGTACTGCGATCATGGAGGGTTCTCATAAGAATAACCTCTCCATGGGGAATTTCCTGGTGATCCAGTGGTTAGGGCTGCATGCTTCCACTGCAGGGGGCACAGGTTCGATCCCTGGTCAGGGAACTAAGATCCCCAAGTGCTGCGCAGTGTGACCAAAACATTTTAAAAATTAAAAAAAAAAAAGAAGAAGAAGAATAATCTCTCCTTGTTCAGGTAGCTTGGCTCAGGTATAAAGCACTGAGCAAACCCTTCCAGACACTCCCTGCCATCTGTCCCTTTTAGTCTGAAGACCCTTCCTTTCTCAAAACCCTCACTCTGAGGTTATGTCCTTCTGACTGTCAGTCCTTTCATCCTCTTGTTTCAGTGACAGGGCTGCCTGCAGCCTCCCCTTTGGACTCTGGATGAGAGAACTACATTTCTATTGGAGCCCCAGACAGAACCCTTCTGGCTTCTACCCTCAAGTTTTTCCTGTCTGTAGTGATGCTGTAGGTCCTATAGAGCCACGATCCTTCACAGGGGCTGGAGGTAATTAACAGAATCTGGGAGGAAGGATGTCATTGATTACAAAGCAGAGAATAAACTGATGTTGAAAGTAATTCACTGTGTGCTGTTCTCCACCTAAAAGGAGAGTTACTGTTCACCCTGATAAAGTCAAAACAAATCAAAACCAAACAAGTTCAAACCAAAAAGTGCCTCTTTTAAGATGAAAACAAAACTTTCTTCAGAAATTACTATAGTTTCAATTTGTTAGAAACTTAGTAAAGAACCATTGTAAACATTATGAATGATGTGTTTTTAAAAATAGGCAGAAGACCTGAATAGACATTTTTCCAAAGAAGACATACAGATGGCTAACAGGCACGTGAAAAGATGCTCAACATCGCTAATTATTAGAGAAATGCAAATCAAAACCACAATGAGATGTCACCTCACACCTGTCAAAATGACTGTCATCAAAAAATCTACAACTAACCAGTGTTGGAAAGGGTGTGGAGAAAAGGGAACCCTCTTGCGCTGTTGGTGGGAATATAATTTGTGCAGCCACTATGGAGAACAGTATAGAGGTTCCTTAAATAGCTAAAAGTAAAACTACCATATGATCCAGCAATTCCCCTCATGGGTATACATCCAGAAAAGATGAGAATACTAATTCAAAAAGATACATGCACCACAATGTTCAGAACAGCACTATTTACATGACATGGAGACAATGGAGGCATGGAGACAATCCAAGTGCCCATCAACAGATGAATGGATTAAGAAGTGACATGTATATACAATGGAATATTACTCAGCCGTAAAAAGGAATGAAATAATGCCATCTGCAGCAATGTGGATGGACCTAGGGAATATTATGCTTAGTTAAATGTCAGACAGACAAAGACAAATACTATATGATATCACTTATATGTGGAATCTAAAAAACAATACAAATGACTGTATATACAAAACAGAATCACACTCACAGACATAGAAAATAAACTTGTGGTTGCCAAAGAGGGGAGGGATCAATTAAGGGTATGGGATTAATAGATACAAACTACTATTTATAAAATAAACAAGCAACAAGGACCTACTGTATAGCACAAGGAGTTATACCCATTATCTTGTAATAAGCTATAAGGGAAGATAATCTGCAAAAATACTGAATCACTATGCTGCACACCTGAAACTAACACAATCTTGTAAATCAACTATACTTCAATCTAAAAAGAAGAATAATGTGTTTTAAAATATATGAAAAAGGAACATGATGAGTTTTAAAAGGTTAAGACGAGCAGATTTAGCTACTCTAGTCTTCTAGGGTCACTGTATCTGGCTTTGCTGTGGCCTTCTTCTCTCTCCATCCTGTTTCTGATACTCATTTGGATATTTAGAATGTGTATCAGTTAGGATTGCCTGGATTATGCTGCAGTGACAACAAGTCCAAAATTGCAGCAGCTTAAAAGAAGAATCAGCAAACTTTTCTTAAAAGACCAGATACTAAATATTTTAGGCTGTGGGCCATAAGGTCTCTGTAACAACTACTCAACTCTGTCTTCATAGCATGAATACAGCCATTACATGAATGAATGGCTGTGGCTGTGTCCTAATAAAACTTTATTTACAAACACAGCCAGCCCTCAGGCATATTTTACCAACCCCTTGGTGCAAAATAGAAAGCTTTACTTCATGCTGTGTTCCTTATCCATTGAGGGTAAGTGGGGGCTGTGCTCTCTATTACCATCATACTTGACCCAGGACCCAGCCTGATGGAGGAGCCTTTAAATGGAACATTGCTAATCACCCCAGCAGAGGGAAAGAAACTGGCAAAGTGTGCATTGGTCCTGAAAGGTTCTGCCACACGTCTGTTCATATTTTATTGACCGAAGCAAGTCATGTGGTCCCATCTGAATTCAACAGAGAAGTACAATCCTACCATGTGCTAAAAAGAGAGAACCAAATATTTTTGAATAGCTATAGTTGTTACCACAGAATTCATAGTTGTAGGTTAAAGAAAATCTCTACCTTTCCTAGGAAAGTTTGGTCATTCTGCACCCATTCATTGAGTGCTTATAGTTTTCCAAGGACTAAAGATACTGAAATACCTTACAGTATCTGTAAACATCAATACTAATAAGATGCAGACAGTGTCATAAGAATGGATAGAGAAAAAGAAAACCACGAAGAAAAAATGGCTAGAGAAAAGAGAAAGAAAATCAGGAAACGCTGTTGCCGCAAGATAAGGGAGATGGATGTGATAGACAGATAGATAGAGAGATAGATAGATAGCAAAAAGACTGGAAGGATGTTCAACGAAATGTTTCCAATGGCTAGCTCCAGATAATTAGGATTACTTCATTTTGTTCTTTATGTTTTTCAGGATCCTCCAACTTTTCTTCAATGATTAAGCATTAATTTTATAATCATATTTTCTTTTATAAAAAGAAGGCAAGGAGTGGCTCTAATTCCCATTAAGGTGGAATACCTTGTGTCAGCCTAATCCTCCAAGAGGGACAAATGACATATATAATTTGAAGACATGGGAAAATGGCCAAAGGAAAGCAGAAACTGGAAGGAATTTGACTAATGGAAAAAAGAAAAGCATATTGTGTGAGATTCACATTATATGATTTTCCCTAAGAGCACCCCACCCCCTGAGTTTGTGTGGCTCAGGTTAACTATAATTCCATAGAAATTCTTGATCTTATTGGCCTGGGGTATCAGAGGATGATGTTCAGAGCTGCCAGAGTATCTGGAAACTGAGAGAGTAGATCACATAAAGAAAGGAGCCACAACAGCATATAAATCTGCATATAAATCCCTTCAAATCCTTGCCTGACCCCTGAGCTTCACATATGTAGGGGAGAATCCAAGGAACCTAGTAGAAAACAAAAGTTGAAAGTGTGAAAGAACTGAACAGAGGTTTGAACTACTACACACCAAAGAGGAGAAAGAGTTTGGTGTCGTCTGAATTCTGTCAAAATAGAGAGGCTTGGTAAACCATCTTGGGCTTCTCACAGACTTAAATAAATGTGAAACCAAGCCTCCACAATTCACTGCCTGCTAGAACAAATGTCAACACACTTCAGAGAAAGATAGCAGAATCCAGTCTCTACAATGTCTCATCCACAGTGTCCAGTATATAATAAAACAACTACTAGATATGTGAAGTAACAGGAATGTGTGAAAAAATAGTCAAAAAAATGCAGCCAGTAGAAACAGACCATGAGATGACATAGGTTTTAGAATTAGCAGACAAGGACTTTAAAGCATATATTTTTAAATGTGTTCAAGGACTTAAAGGAAAAGATAATCATTGTGACTGAATAGATAGAGAAGCTCAGAAGAGATCTGGAAACTATAAACAAGAACCAAATGGACATTCTAGAACTGAAAATTGGCAATATCTGAAATTTATAAAATTGACTGTTTGGTTAGACTTAGTAGCAGATTGGTGATGATAGAAGAAAGGGTAGTGAAAGATGAATCAATAGAAATTATCCAATCTGAAGAACACGGAAAAATTTTTTTTAATTGACCTTGGGACAATATCAAGTGGTCAACACATGTATGATTAGAGTCCCAGAAGGACAAGAGAGAATGGGGCAGAAAAAAGATTTGAATAAATAATGGCTGAAAACCCTCCAAATTTTGTTAAGAGAAAGAATCAACTTACAGACACAAAAAGATCAAACTCCGAGCAGGATTTAAAAAACAAACAAACGTCAAATACATATTAAAATTTCTGAAAGCCAAAAATATATCCAGATGGCTTCAAAGTAATCCAGTGTGTGTTGGGGGTGGAGAGGAGAGGGGAAGGGGCATTTAAGTGAAACAAGATTGCTCATGTTCTGAGAATTGCTGAGGCAAGATGATGGGTACAGGGAGGTTATTATGTTGTATTATTATCTCTATTTTGTGTATGTCTGAAATTTAAAATTTTCTTAACCAAAGTTTTACAAGTTTTAGGAAGTAAAAATTATGGAATATGTACCAAATGAATATAGAACCTAGGAAAAAAGTAAAATACTTGGAAATTAATTAAATAGAAGTAGCTGATGCGAATAATCAATAAGAAAATACATTTTGCAACTTGTGAGTGCTGCATTGTGAAATAATAGAGCGAGTAGATGGTCATATTTATTCAATATTTAACTGCTACTATTAGTTACTAATTATATTATTGACAATTTCAGTAAAGGTACATTGTTTTTAATGCTACAAAAATAATGAGTGGCCAGTGAGTACTATACTCTTCTCAACTATGTGAACATGAGAATCTTAATGTTTAATGAAGAATTTCCATCTCATGGATTTAACTCCATAATGGTGTTACCTTTCTGCCTTAAACAACTAGGAAACTGGACAAATTTTAAGAAACAACTGTTTTCAGACACTGGACAACAGATAGTGAAGGACTGTGATCCCTGAGAGAAGATAAATAAACGATTTAAGTCCTACAATCACTTCCGATTTCTGCCAGGAGAAATATTCTGGACCACAGAGCACAGGCAATTCTCAAGCAGAGCACTGCAGTATTATTGAATTGAGGGATAGAGATCAGAATATAAGGAGGCTGACATGGCTATAAAGTATGAGGTAGAGTTCCAGAATAGAGGGATCTAGGCATAAAAAGATCTGAAATCTGCTAAGGGATCCCTTTGAGAGGTTAAGAACTAAAAAGCACTGAGTCTGTAAGGCTGTGAATATCTTCAGTGAATTCTAAGACATGGAATTGTAAGGTGAAACTCCATTAGTCTGGACAAAGAGTGACAGGGTAGCTGTGAGCTGAAGAGTTCCCAGAGCTCACACTGGGCTGAGAGTGGCTTGAATTCCAATCAGTCATACTGAAGAGTCATCATTGATCACCCAGGGCATTCAGTAGAGGCCCCAGAAGGGCAACACTTTATTAGTGAAGCCAAACTTCAAGGTCACTAAGGAGTAAGGGTAGTCACAACAGTGTGGTATGAGCATGAGGATAACCACGTACCTCAGGGAGTAGAAATAGACCCACACATTCAATTGATTTTTCATGAAGGAGCTAAGGTAATTAAATGAGGAAAGTGTAGTCTTCAATAAATATTATTAGAACTGGATATCCATACAGTGAAAAATAACATTTTACACCATACAAAAAATTAACTCAGAATGGACCACAGACTTAAACATAAAAGCTAAAACTGTAAAAGTCTAGAAGAAAACATAGAGAAATATCTTTGTAAACTTGGGGTAGATAAAGGTTTCTTTGGTAGTATATAAAAAGCACAAACCCTGATAGGAAAAATTGATTAAACAAATCATCAAAATTCAACCTTCTGCAATTCAAACAATGCTGTTAGAAAATGCAAAGGCAAGACACATATAAAAGATAATATTTGATATCTATATATCTGGCAAAGAATTTTTATCAAGAATTTTAAATTCAATAATAAAACAATGACCCACTTTAAAATTGGCAAAAGATTTAAATAGGCACTTTGTAGAAGATGCTGTGTGTGGCCAATTAACACATAATAAGGTGTTCAGTATCATTAATCATCAGGGAAATGAAAATAAAAATCATGGAATTCCACTACCATCTACCAGAAAGGCTAAAATAAAATTCACAATATCAAATGTTGATAAGATATAGAATAACTGAAACTCTTATATTTTGCCAGCAGGAATGTAAAATGGTACATCCACTTTGGAAAACTGTGTCAATTCTCTATAAAATTAAATATATACTTTTTTTTTTTTTTGCTGTATGCGGACCTCTCACTGTTGTGGCCTCTCCCGTTGCGGAGTACAGGCTCCGGATGTGCGGGCTCAGCGGCCATGGCTCACGGGCCCAGCCGCTCCGTGGCATGTGGGATCTTCTCGGACTGGGGCACGAACCCGTGTCCCCTGCATCGGCAGGCGGACTCTCAACAACTGCGCCACCAGGGAAGCCCCAATATATACATATTTTTTAGTCCAACAATTCTACTGCTAAGGTATCGTCCCAAGAGAAATGGAAGAATATGTTCCCTCAAAGACTAGCACATGCATGTTCATGACAATTTTATTCATAATACTCCTAAACTGGAAATAACTCAAATGTTCCTCAGTAGGTGTTTGGATAACAATTTTTATTATCTATAAAATGAAATCCTTCTCAATAATAAAAGTATGTGTTGACACACCTCACTGATGTGGATGAATCAGAGACAGGCTGAGGAAAGATATCAGACACACAAAAAAGTGCATACTGTATGGCTCTATTTATATGAAGCCCTAGAAAAGAGAAATCTCATCTTTAGTGATGGGAAGCAGACCAGTGGTGAGTGGGGACTGACTAGGACAGAGTGAGGAAAATTTGGGGTGTGGCTGAATTATATATTCCATATATATAGGTGAACAGAAAATGTTCTTTTCAATGAACCATGTCTCATGGAAGCTGCTCTAATGCCTCCCGACCATGTCTCTTAAGTCTTTACATGGTTTATACACTTTGAATCAGCAATTTCACTTTTAGGAATTTGTCCTAATAACCACGAGTGTGAGCACAGATTTCTGCAAAGATACTCACTGCCCACTGGTTATACTTGCAAAAAATAAAACTGGACACATTAACAGGAGATTAAATAATAATTTATGGTCCATCCATAGGCTGGAATACCACACCTGAAAAAGCGTGGTGTCGATAGACACATAATGGTACTGGGAAATGGTTATCCTCTTTTTTTAAGTGTAAATCAATGGATTAAAGAACAATACGTGTTGTATTATCTCAATCTTGGAAAGGGACAAGTACGCACTTTTAAAAGATTGGGAGGACATAGACTGTTATTAACAATGATAATTTTCGCATGGTGAGTTTATGTGATTTTTAATTTAGGGAGGTTATACGTATATTCTAGATATCTACAATTAACCTGTACTATTTCATACTTTTAAAAATAAACAGTAAATGTGTTAAGTGATGTTTTGATATTGTATGTTCAGATCGATGTTATGTTAGTGTACCATGCGTAGTATAATGCGTATTTGCCACAATTTGTGTATATTTTTTTGTTAGGTCAAGTCCTATTTTCATTGCCCCTCACTATACTACTGTCCAAAGGCGTACTCTAAGGCAGTGGTCCCCAACCTTTTTGGCACCAGGGGCCTGTTTCATGGAAGACAATTTTTCCACGGGGGGGGATTGTTCAGGCGGTAACGCGAGCGATGGGGAGCGGCAGATGAAGCTTCGCTCACTCGCCGGGTGCTCACCTCCTGCTGTGCGGCCCGGTTCCTAACAGGCCACGGACTGGTACCGGTCCACGACCCGGGGTTGGGGACCCCTGCTCTAAGGCACTTTTGTTGTGTGAACAGTGTTTTGTAATCTATCTACTGTTTATCTGATTTGAAATTTAAGATTTTCATGATTTTCTAAAAATGAGCTCTTCTATAGTCTATGGGTTTTTCCTAATTCTGTGCCTTCCATCAAACATCTGAGCCAGGGTTCTGGTGTCTGTCAGTGAATGGTCTTCTGGTCAAAGAAGGATCAAAGAAACTGGAATCCTGTGGACAGAACCTCAGTCAAACCAGTGGGGGAATCAGGTATGCCAATTCTTTAGCCATGTGACTTGCATTGCATCCTTCTTATTACCATGGCTTCAAAATCCTGGAATCCCAGCCTTCTCCTGGACACCCTTACTCTGAAGTATTACAGTTCCATTGCAGGAGCGGGGCTACCAGGGGGGGAAATGTGTAAAAAAAGGCTCCTTTTCAGTGATAATGAAAAAAAAAGGGGGGGGTGAGGTACATTGCTTTAAGAATTTATGAAGAAGTTTAAGAAAACTTCTAGCTAAAGAAACCAAAGATAATAGAGGAAGTAAAATTTGAAGTGAGGCTTGATGCCTGAAAAAAATTTTTGAACGTTGGAGATTAGGGTAGGAGGGCTTTCTGGCAGAGGGAATGGGTGAATGGGATTACAGAGGTAGCAAAGGAGCTTTCCTCCAGATAAAACAGCAAATAGCCGACACTCCATGGAGCAGAGGCCCAAAGCAGGGAATTCTGGAAGCTTCCATGGAAAGTGCAGACTTTCCATATGCATCTAAAAATATCTTCCCAATTTGACAGGGACCTGTTCTAGGTCTTTCCCTTCTTGATAGCCTCGCCTCCCCAGTCCTATAGATAGCCAAAGTGTGACCAAATTGGATTAGAAAAGGTTTGTCTTTGACCTCACTTTTTAAATCAGCACTGCCTCCCCCATCCCCTCTTTGGTTGTGCTCCCTTTTTCCCTGACTGTTCAAGGTCTGTGAAAGAAGCACCCGTGGTGATCACTGTATCATTTCTACAGGAGGTGTATCACTTTTACTCAGATGTGAGACTTTTGTAGATACACTTTTCCACAGAAAAAGGAAAAGAAAAGGGAAGCTGCTACCTGGCAGAGGAGACTGGACCCAGGCTGAGGCTGGGAACCTGGGCTGAGATGGGTTTGTGCTCTCACTGGGATCTGCCTGATGTCAATAATCTCTGCTATGCAAATGAGCAAAAAAAAAAAAAAAAACGAAGGGTCTTGTCTAGACCAGAAGCTAGAACTCAGTGGGAGGTCGCCAAAGGGTGTGGTGCAGCTGGAAACAGAAAAACTTGTTTCATCTGACCTTGAACAGGATATTCATCAGACTAGCCCCAGGGAGGCAGCTAATAACAGAGCCTAGAGGCCCCACGATGAGAGGCCAAAAAGTTGCTAAGAGAGAATTTAAGACCGAGTGCCCATGGCCTCTATCAGGTGAATGTGGGCTGGGAATTAGATATCCAGCGTCAGGGGAAACCTGCACTTTGCAAATCTATTTTTAGTTATACTTTCCATTTCATTTATTTCCCTTTGAAAGTAATTGAACCTGAAGTGGGTCTTGAATGCTGCCTGACAATTATGCTGTGCTTCTCTCATCCATGCAGTTTCCCATTCTCCTAGGGGATTATTCTACGTCTTCTCTTTCCACCCACCCCCATCTTCTACCTCACTGAGGAGACTGAGGCAAACAGGAGGTCATAGACTCCCGCCACCATTGCCACGCAGCTGCCCCCAACAACATCCAAGACTGGTTTCCCACCTGTTGACCTTCTCTTTCCAGAAAAGCTGATTCTGCTTGTGCACTAGACCTTGTCCTGCTACGCAAGGACAGCCCTCCGTCTAGTCTCCCCTCTCTCTTTATTTCTCACTTTCTCTGTCTCACTCCTACCAGCTTACAAACATACCGCTACTTCTCCCATTTTAAACAACAACAGTGACAACAAACATCTCTTAAATTTCATCCCATGTCTTCATTCCCCTTTGCAGAAACCTCTTCAAAGAATTACCCACCACATTCTTAAGTCCAATGGTGGCCTCTCTGTCCTCATCCTTATCTGACTGATCAGTATCATGTGGTCCAAGCTCCTGCTGCCTCCTTGGTTTCCGGGGTACCACCTTTCCTAGTTTCCTCTTATCCTACTGGCTGCTTCTCAGAGCCCTCAGCTGCTTCCTCTTCTCCTGCACCCCTTCATATAGGAGGGTGTGGCCATTTTCCATGGCTACTATAACAAGTCGCTGCCAACATGGTGGCTTGAACAATGCCAATTTCTTATCTTACGGTTCTGGAGGTCAAAAATCCAAAATGGGTCTAAAATCAAGGTGTCAGTGGAGCTGACAGGCTCTGACAGTTCTGGAGGCTCCAGGGAGAATCCATTTTCTTGCCTTTTCCAGCTCCTGAAGACGGTCCTCATTCCTTGACTCTTGCCCCCCAACTCCCCAAAGCCGGCAACGATGCATCTCTCTGCCCCGTGTTGCATCAATACAGATCCCTCTGACCACAGTTGGGAAGGGTTCTCCATGTTTAAAGATCCATGTATCTTGGGCTGCACCATGAGCCCTGAGTCAGCAGCAGAGACATCAGTGCTTTAATGGACAGGGGCATCTTACACGTCTGAAGCAAGGTCCTGGAGGGACACCCCACCGTGTGCTGCAGACAGTGGGCAGGACATGGTGGCAGTCTTCACTCCCAGGGGGAAGGGGAGACATGGCCAGTTATAGGGGGAATTGACATCCGGTTGGTTCATCGGTTACCCAGGAAATGGTCAGAGGGGCATGCCCCTCACCACCCCCTTGATAAACTATCATAGTGGAGATATTCTGATCCATAAATTAGAACAGTAACTAGCTGGGGTGGGGGCAATCAAAATAACAATAAACAATCAAATAGCTGTAGGCAGGTCAGTCATGTGAGTAGGGTGTAGGTGAAGCAGGCACTGGTCAAGCAGGGGATGTACAGAGAGCAAGAGAACAGCCATCTTGAGCGTCCTGACCGTACAATGTGATTAGATTACACCCATCAGGATAAGTTAGGATAGTCTCTCCATGTGAAGGTCCTTAACTTTAATCACATCTACAAAATCCCTTTTGCCATGTAAGGTAACATATTCACAGCCTCTGGGGTTTGGACATCTTTGGAGGCTATTATTCTGCCTACCACGGAGGGCCACAGGGGTCGGTCTTCTTTTTTCTATCTACACTCATTTCCTGATATCATTCAGGCCTATGGATGGGACATGTCAGTGGCTCCCAAATGTATATCTCCAGACACTTGCTTTCTCCGAAACTCCAGATCCATTTATTTTACTGACCCCCTAGACATCTCCGTTTAGCTGCCGAATCATTCCCAAACTCAGCCTGTCCAAAACCAAATGCTTCCTCGCCAAACCTCTCCCACCCCACGCCCAGTCCAACAATCTTAGAACAATCTTTGACTCCTCTTTTTCTCTTACATGCCTCATCCTGTGGGTCAGGAAATCTTGTCTCTACCTTAAAAATACAGCCTGATGCTTCAAAATAATCCAGTGTGTGTTGGGGGTGGAGAGAAGGAGAGCGGGGAGGGCATTTAAATGAAACAAGATTGTTCATGTTCTGATAATGGCTGAGGCAGGATGATGGGTACATAGAGGTTCATTATGTTATATTATTATCTCTATTTTGTGTATGTCTGAAATTTTCCATAATATAATATTGTAATTGCATGTACCATAGAAACCAGCACTACCATTCCTTTGAAATCAATCCCATATAAGCGAAAGCAATTGTAAATAATAATATGTATATATGGATATTTAATCTAGCATTGTTTTCAGAGGCAGAAATAGTAGAAATGAAGTAAATACCTATTAATACAGATTACATTTAACATTCATAGTTGATTTACATTCAACTATTGATAGTTGAATACATACCAGTACATACATCATGGGGTATCACACTGCCACTAAAATAATTAATTTTATACTAGGTGATTTGGTGGAGTTTCCACAATTTATTGATTAGTGGGAAAAGCCAGAGGCCTATATTATCCAAATTTTGCAAAACAAAAATGACAGTAAATCAATATATGCATGAGGAAAAAAATTTCAACACAAAATAAACAATCAAATAAAAGTACCCAAGATATAACAGCTTCCTACCATCTCCATTCCCTGTACAGTGGTGCAAACGTCCACCATATCATGCCTGGGTTCCTATGATGGTCTCCTGACTAGTCTCACTGATTCAACACCTTCTTCCTCTCCACATCCCCCACTGCCCGCCCCACCCCAAGCCTGAGCTTAACAGTGGCCAGAATGCTTCCTTTTATTTCTCTTTCTTATTAGATTGCTGTGGCTATAGGACTTCCAACACTATGTTGAGTCAAAGTGGTGAGAGTGGGCATCCTTGTCTTGTTCCTGATTTTAGAGGGAATGCTTTCAGCTTTTCACTGTTGAGTATGATGCTAGCTGTGGGCTTATCATATTTGGGCTTTATTATGTTAAGTATGTTCCCTCTATACCCACTTTCTGGGGAGTTTTTATCATAAATGGTTGTTGAATTTTGTCAAAAGATTTTTTGCATCTATTGAGATGATCATACATTTTTTATTCTTGTTTGTTAATGTGGTGTATCACATTGATTGACTTTCAGATATTGAACCATCCTTGCATCCCTTGATTAAATCTCACTTGACATGGTGTATGATCCTTTTAATGTGTTGTTGGGTTTGGTTTGCTAATATTTTGTTGAGATTTTTGCATCTATGTTCATCAGTGATATTGGCCTATAATTTTCTCTTTTTTTGTGATACCTTTGCCTGGTTGTGGTATCAGGGTGATGCTGGCCTCAGAATGAGTTCAGATGCATTTCTTCCTCTGCAATTTTTTGGAATAGTTTGAGAAAATAGGTGTTAACTCTTCTCTAAATGTTTGGTAGAATTCTGCTGTGAAGCCGTCTGGTCCTGGACTTTTGTTTGTTGGGAGTTTTAAAATTATTGATTGAATTTCATTACTGGTAATTGGTCTGTTCATATTTTCTATTTCTTCCTGGTTCAGTCTGGGGAGATAGTACACTTCTAGGAATTTGCCCATTTCTAATAGGTTTTCCATTTTATTGCCATATACTGTTCATAGTAATCTCTTACGATCCTTTGTATTTCTGTGGTGTTGATTGTAACTTCTCCGTTTTCATTTCTGATTTAGTGTTTTGGGCCCTCTCTCTTTTTTTCTTGATGAGTTTGGCTAAAGGTTTACTTTGTTTACCTTTTCAAAGAACAAGCTCATAATTTCATTGATCTTTTCTATTGTTTTTTTAGTCTCTATTTCATTTATTTCTGCTCTGATCTTTATTTTTCTTGTTTCCTAAGGTAAGCTTGTATCACTATAAACTTCCCTCTTATAACTTCAGTTTAATGTTTTTAAGGTTTATGCATGTTGTGTCACGTACCAAGACTTCATTCCTTTTTATGACCAAATACATTCCATTGTGCGGAATACCACATTTTGTTTATCCATTCATGAACTGAGAAACATTTTGGTTGCTTCCACTTTTTTTTTTTTAATAATGCTGCTATGAACATTTGTGTACAAGATTTTGTGTGGACATGCATTTTCCATATTTTCAATTTTCTAGGAATGAAATTGCTGGGTCATAAAGTTTGACATTTTGAGGAATTGCCAAATGTTTTCTAGAGTGGCTGTACCATCTCACAATCTCACCAGCAAGGTATGAGGATTCCATTTCTCCATATCTTTGTCAATATTTACTACTGTCCATCTGTTTGATTATAGTCATCCTAGGGGGTGTGAAGTGTTATCTTATTGTAATTTATGTTTCCCTAATGATTAATAACTTGAGCATCTTTTCATGTGAGTATATTGGCCTCTCAGTTATCTTTTTTGGAGAAATATATATTCAAATCCTTTGCCCATTTAAAAAATTAGGTTGTTTGTCTTTCTTCACTTCATTTTGAAGGTCCATTTGAGCCTCCATCTCCACATCACTAACTTTTGACTGCCACTCAACTCTTGACTCTGAAAGCTCTCCCAATACTCATGTCACGAGAAGCTTTGGGATTAGACTGATACTCCCTCTGCCAGCTTTAGCACCAAAAATCCCTATTGGCAGGATCATTCCTTGCCCCTCCCATCACCTCTTCTTCTGCCATTAAGGAGAGAATTGGAATATTTATGCAACTTTCTGGAAACACCAGGAAGGGCCCTGATTATCGTAAAAGTTAGAGGTCCTCTAACTGTGCTCCCACAGAATCCTGGCATCCTCAAACTGGAACAATGTTTTCTGAAGCTCAAGCCATATAAGGGCAGTCATTTTCTAGTCTTCAGGGAGATAAAAATTAATGAATAAACTCTTTAATTTTAACTTTTACTCCTGGAATCTTTACTTCAATTCAAAGTGCCTGTTATAATTTGCTTATGCTAGAAATGAATATAAAATGGTGCTCGACTTATCACAAAATTATATATTTCACTTTCAAAGTACAAATATTAATATTTCATTGTGTTCCGTAGAAAACACAAGGACCTCTAAATGCTAAACAATTTTGAGGAGGAGATTTTGAGGATGCAGGGGATAGAAAGGACACAGAAGACAATATTATCCTTCACAGAGGGCAGCACCACTGATCCCCCAGGCACTCTGGCTAAAGACATCAGTGATGATTTGACCTCCCTTCTCATGACTCATCCAACCAGTCATCAACTCCTAATCATCCTTAATGTCATCCTTTCTTCTTCATCTTGCCTACCAGATCCGGGCCCTCTAAATATCCCCCAGCCCAAACTCTTGCAGGAAGCCCTAACTGGTGAGCTTGCCTCCAGCATCTACACTCTACTGGAGTAATGCATCATGATTGGTTAACTTGATAATTCATAGCTTCAGTGTCTGCTTTCCCAGGTCTTACTCCATCATGAAAAGGACTGAGCTCATCTTTTTCAACACTGCACCTGTAGTGCCCAGGACAATGACTGACATGCCATTTGGAAGTTAATGGGTCAATGAAGAATGAATAAGAAAAAATAAATGATTTTCAAATGCAAAATCACATATCACCACCCTCCCTCATGCCCACTATAGACAAGGTAAAGTCGTACTGCCCAGCCTGGCAAACAAGGCCCTCCTTGACCTGACTCTGTCTGGACTGCTTGCTTATCTCAGCCACTCCCTTCTTGAACTTGATGTATCCACAGTATCTCAGAAAACACCATACTGCTTATCACCTTTATGTCTCTACTCACTTTCTTGTGCCTGGAACATCCTTATCAAATACCTCCACCCTCAATCTCCTTTTCATCAAACTCTTCTCTCCCTTTTAAAAGTATAGAGAATAATGTCTATCATGTTCTGCCATGTAGATTATCAAAGCTAAATATTTTGACATGTTTACTTCAGATTTTCTTTAAGAAATAAAGCACTGGGGCTTCCCTGGTAACACAGTCGTTGAGAGTCCGCCTGCCGATGCCGGGGACACGGGTTCGTGCCCCGGTCCGGGAAGATCCCACATGCCGCGGAGTGGCTGGGCCTGTGAGCCATGGCCACTGAGCCTGTGCGTCCGGAGCCTGTGCTCCGCAGCGAGAGAGGCCACAGCAGTGAGAGACCCGCGTACCGCAAAAAAAAAAAAAAAGAAAGAAAGAAAGCACTATAAATACAATTGAAACAATTTATGGGTCCTTCTTCAATCTCATTTCCTTTCTTCTTGAGTAGCATCTGCTATCTTGATTTTGTTGTCTACCCCATATATATTTCATAATTTTTATTGGTATTTTAAAAGAACCCCCCGCTCCCATCAGTGATTCTAATACTTTAATGTAGATGCAGACTCCAAAGTTCTGAGAGGTCAAGACTTGCCCAAGGTCACTCAGCAAGATAAGACAAGAGCCTGGGACTCCTGACTTTTTATTCATTGTCTTCCAAATATACCATATGGTATCTTTTTAAAAGATATATAAATGAAATATATACCATTTACTATATCTCAAAGACAGTGGTAGATTCTTTTTAAAATACATTGGTTCATCTGACCCTCACTCTGCAGATGAGGAAACTGAGGCTCAGAGAGATGAACACACCTTTCCAGTGTCACGCAGCTAGCAGGCAGCAGAGGTAAAATTGGCACCCAGGGCTGCTTGGCTTCTAATGCTGCCCTCTGGTGGGGACAGTTGGGAAAGGCACAGGTTTTGAAAGGTCTCTAGATTTGCTTTTTGGTTCCTCTACTTGCTAACCTGGTAATCCTAGGTAAGGAAAATTTATTTAAACTACCATTTATTGTACATTTCATAAGCACTAGTAATTTTTACAGCTCAACTTAGTTAGTCCCTACAATCATCCTCAAAGATGGATGGAGAAACTGAGACCCCAGGAGGTTACATTGCTGAAAAGAAGCAAAGCCAGAAGCAGAATCAGGATTATCAGTTTCAGAGACCATGCTGCCCCTTCCCTTCTTCTCATTGCTTTTAATTTTTTTTAGTTTTTATTTTAAAAATTATCATATGGTGGTTTGTACATCAGCTACCTGATAAAAGACATATAAAAATTACACAAAAACTCTTAAAATTTAACAATAAAAAACAAACACCCCAGGTAAAAATGAGCAAGTGGTCTGAACAGACACTTCATTAAAGAAGATATACAGATGGAAAATAAGCATATGAAAAGATACTGAAGATCATTTGTCACTAGGGACATTCAAATTAAATCAACAATGAGAATGAGATACTACAACACACCAATTAGAATGTCTAAAATCCATAAATAGGAAAATATCAATTGCTAGTAAGGATGCAAAGAAATAGCTACTCTTATTCCTTCCTGATTGAAATGCAAAATGGTGCAACCACTTTGGAAAACATTTTGATAATTCCACTCTTAGGTATACATACAAGTGGATTGAAGATATATGTCCACAAAAACAATATGGAGGTTTCTCAAAAAACTAAAAATAGGGAATTCCCTGGTGTCCAGTGGTTAGGACTCAGGGCTTTCACTATTGGGGCCTGTGTTCAATCCCTGGTTGGGGAACTAAGATCCTACAAGACATGTGGCATGGCCAAACAAAACAAAACAAAACAAAACAACCTAAAAATAAAACTGTATATAGCCCAGCAATTTCACTACTGGGTATATATCAAAAAAAAAAAAAAAAAAGCACTAATTTGAAAAGATAAATACACTTTAATGTCCATAGCAGCATTATTTGACAATTGCCAACTTATGGAAGCAGCCTAAGTGTCCATCAGCAGATGAATGGATAAAGAAGATTTGGTATATATTTACAATGGAATACTACTCAGCCATAAAAAAGAACAAAATTTTGTCATTTGCAACAACATGGAGGGACCTGGGGGGCATTATGCTAAGTGAAATAAGTCAGACAGGGAAAGACAAATACTGTATGATATCACTTATATGTGGAATCTAAAAAATACAACAAACTAGTGAATATAACAAAAAAGAAACAGACTCACAGATATAGAGAACAAACTAGTGATTATCATGGGGAAGAGGGGGGTGGGGCAATAAAGGGGTGGGGAGTGGGAGGTACAAACTATTGGGTGTAAGATAGGCTCAAGGATGTATTGTACAACATGGGAATATAGCCAATATTTTGTAATAACTGTAAATGGAAAGTAACCTTTAAAAATTGTATACAAACTTTTTTTTTTTTTTTGGCGGTACGCGGGCCTCTCACTGCTGTGGCCTCTCCCGTTGCGGAGCACAGGCTCCGGACGCGCAGGCTCAGCGGCCATGGCTCACGGGCCCAGCTGCTCCGCGGCATGTGGGATCTTCCCAGACCGGGGCACGAACCCATGTCCCCTGCATCGGCAGGCAGACTCTCAACCACTGCGCCACCAGGGAAGCCCTATACAAACTTTTTTAAAAATAAATTAATAAAAAAAGCCCAAAACCCCAAACTAAAACAAAATAAATTTCATGACTTATTTAAAAACAATGTAATTTCATATATTCCTTTTATATAAAAGTATATTATATAATATATGAGTTAAACTCCATATTAATTGTACAAGTCAATAAAATAAATGTTAAAATTTTTAAAAACCTGAAAAATTTTAATTCAGGATGATACTTTACAAGATCTAGCAATTGAGCTCTAGATATTTACCAAATTGATGTGAAACTTAAGTCCACACAAAATCCTGCACATGAATGTTTCATCCAAAGTGGAAGCCACCAGAAGATCCTCCAAAGGTGAATGATAAACAAATGATCTTATAGCCATATTGGATAAATGACATTATTCATTTATCAGAGTCTATAGAACTTTACAGCACGAAGAGTGAACTTTAATGTATGCAAATGAAATAAAAATCATTTAGGCAGTCAGGGGATCCCAAGATGGAATGCAGACTATGACAAAAGAATGAAAGTATGAAATGTTTGTATAAAATGTGTTAAATAACGACACTGATTGGAGTGGGGGGGAAAAGTGCTCATCTAAGTGACTTTGAAAATGAAGGGAGACTGTAAGAGTAGAGGCAAAAGGAACTGTACAGAAGCATTGTACTTTAGTTGGTAAAATTATTTCTCAATGGGATATGAACAATTCTGAAACCATTATTATATAGATATAGGGGAATTGAAAAATTAAGTAAATGGAAAGCAGATGTTGGGAGCCAGGTTTCTCACTGGTAGGGGGTTATAGACAAGTGAGGGAGGAAGGCTAGAATGATCCATGTGCTTCTGAATTAGAATTGGAGACATTAGTATAAACTCATGTTTAGTGTAATATAGATACATATGGACACATATAGAGATATTTATAGATATGTGTACCTATATGAGTTAGTATAGATACATGTATTTCCTGTTCTATCAGCTGAGAGAGCCTAGAAGTCATGACACACCAGTAGTAGTAAGCACACCCAATGCCCAGATCTTGTTTTCTAAAACCATTACCCAATAAAAGGAACCAGGGCTCCTAGAGAACTGGCTGATTCTAGGAGGGGCAGGAAATATACAAGATGAGCCTGGAGCATCTTATAGTGCCAGAAAGTAAGGAAGTGCCAAACACCATCACGTGCAACAGTGAGGGGGATGTCAAAGGGACATGGGTACCAACTGAAAGAGTTCCCAACGGCAAAAGCTGGAACAATTAGAGAGAAGAAAAATAATGTAGTACGTAGTGAATTATAACCGCAGTATAAATCGCCATTGATCCATACTGATATAAATAAATGATTAAATAAATAAATGGGAGGGGAGGATAGATAATTCTCCTGCACCGAAGAATTCCAAATAATTTATATAGATGTTCATCCCTCAAGACAGTGGAGCACGACTGCACACTCTTTCAGCCATGAATATTTTCCTTCCTTCCAAGTGTGCAGTACGCGAAGGAGAGAAAAAGGGTGACTTCACAGTGGAGAAACCTGACAAACACGACCTCAGCCCGGTGATCAAAGTTAACGTCAATAGTGATGAAGGATGCTGACAGTATGTACCCTTAATACGATGCAATGAGAAAGGCACTTTCTCTGTGGTCTCCCTCCTCCAAACCCTAAATCCCAGCCTAATTATGAGAAACACACTAAACCCCTACAGAGGGACATTCTAGAAAATAGCTGACCGGTACTTCTCAATCTTGTCAAGGTCACTGAAAACAAGGAAAGTTTGAGAAACTGTCACAGGTGAGAGGAGCCTAAGGCGACATAACAACAAAATTCAATGTGGTGTCCTGGATAGGATACTGAAATAGTAAAGGACATAGGTAAGAAGTAAGGAAATCTGAATAACGTATGGACGTCACTTAATAATAATACATAGGGACTTCCCCGGTGGTACAGTGGTTAAGAATCCACCTGCCAACGCAGGGGCCGCGGGTTCAATCCCTGATCCGGGAAGATCCCACATGCCGCGGAGCAACTAAGCGCATGCGCCACAGCTACTGAGCCTGCATTCTAGAACCCGTGCTCCGCAACAAGAGAAGCCGCTGCAGTGAGAAGCCCGCGACTGCAAAGAAGAGTAGCCCCCGCTCGCCGCAACTAGAGAAAGCCCGCGCACAGCAGAGAAGACCCAACACAGCCAAGAATAAAAATACATAGATTTAAAAATAATAATAATATATAAATATTGGTTCATTAATTGTGACAAAGGTACCACACTAATGTAATATGTTAACAGGGAATACTGGGTATGGGATATATGCAAACTTCTGTACTATCATTACAGTTTTCTGTAAATTTACAACTAAAACTAAAAGTTTATTTAAAAATAAAATTTTAATGTAAAAAGATAGTATTAAAATTAACTTCTTTTTGTGTAGAGTTCCATTAATTTTAGCACACATACAGTTTCATCAGAATATAAAATATAGAATAGTTTCATCATTTCCCAAAGCTCTCTCCTGCTATCCCTCTGTAGCTACACTGCTCTGACACCCTACCCCTGGCAACCACGATCTATCTTTTATGACTATAATATTGTCTTTTCAAAAATATCATATAAATGGAATCAAATAGTATGTGACGTTTTGAGACTGACTTCCTTCACTTAGTATTATTATGCTTTCGAGGTTCATCTAAGTTGTCGCCTGTGTTAGTAATTTATTCCCTTTTATTGCTGTGTAGTATACCATTGCATGGATATACTACAGTTTGCTTATTGATTCACCTGCTAAAGGAGTTTTGGGTTGTTTCCAATTTGTGGCCATTATGAATAGTGCTGCTATAAACATTTGTGTACAGGTCTTTGTGTGACCATCAGCACATTCACTTCTCTTGGATAAATACCAAGGAGTGGAATGGCTAGATCACATGATAGGTGTATGTTTAAGTTTAGAAGAGACTGCAGAGCAGTGTTCCAGAGCAGCTAGACCATTTGGCCACCCCTCTAGCAGTGTATAAGAGTTCTCGTTGCTCCACAGTCTTAGAAACACTCGGCATTGTCAGTATTATTCCATGTTAGCCATTTATATTTTATAATTTAATTATACCTGTATGTATCCAAAACAATAAATAGAATGGCTTGGTGTTCCTGCATTCAATCTGTTGGGATATCACATATCATTTATTATTTTTGATATGTGATATCACATATAATTTGGCCACTGTACTCTCATGAGATGAGAGTGAAAGAGTAAAATAACATTTTAATGTTATTATGAAATGAGCTTTGACCTCATGGGTCCCTGAAAGGGTGTTGGGGAGAAAACTTTGAGAACTGCTGTCCTAGGGCACATACCTAGATGAAGGATTGATGGGCTGTGAGGTTGATATTTTCAATATAATATTCCCACCAGCAGCATGTGTGAGTTCTTTTGTTCTTACATCCTCAGCCATACTTAGTATTGTCAGGCCTTTTCATACTTGCCCAATCTGATGCATGTGAAATAGTTCCCCATTCTTATTTTAATTTCTTTGATGACTGGCAGACTAATTCTTGCACCATCTTTGTACACTTAGCCATCATCTTGGGAGCAAAGCCTTTACTCATCTTCTACACTAATTGGCTGCGTTTTATGGCCTTGACTGTACTGTCTTTGAGAGGAGGTAGGAGGTTCCTGCCGACCTACTTCACAAAAGCATCCCCAGACTCATCACAGGCTTGGCACACAGCAGGTGCTGAATAAATGTAAAAACAAAAATTATTCATTGTTTATAGAATCATACGGGCGCATTAACCTTCACCCTGTGTACCTGTGTAGATTATTACACCAATCCCCTTGGCTGTCATTTCCTGTTATGTGTCTACCGGTCTTACAAGGCTATATTTCAAGGTAAGGATTATTTCTTACTCTTTTTTTTTTTTTTATTCTTGCCAATTTTCCTCTCAGAAATTTTTCTAGAAAAATTATATTTTTATGTAAATGGACACAATCTTTTCCCTCAAGGCCTGGATAGCCCAAGGAGGAGTGATGCTCAGGTCCATTCCAGGCAGATGTTCCTTCTGTCCTTGGCCCATCCTTGTTGCCAGCATGCTGCAGGGTCAGCAATGTCATGCTGGGTTACCACCCTGTCCCCACATGTGGCAGGGCAGAGAGGCAGCATCGCATCCCCTGCCAAGAGAGGGGCAGCCACTTCAGCCTTTGTCCCGGATGCATTCCTCATTGTGATGGGCAGTGATGGCTCCCACAATGTCCACATCAAAGGCAGAGAAGATGTGACAGTGGAGGCAGAGGTCAAGGTGAAGAGAGCCATGAATCAAGGAACACAGCAACCTCTAAAAGCCGGAAAAGTCCAGGAAACGGATTCTCTCCTCGAGCCTACAGAAAGCAATGCAGCCCCGGTAACTCACTTGGACTTCTGACATCCAGAACTACAAAATAATAAATTTCTATTGTTTTAAGCCACTAAGTTTCATGGTAATTTGTTACAGCAGCAACAGTAAACGAATACATGCATATCGCCAAAGACAGCATTTGTCTTCTTGTAATGCATGTATTGTGATGCAATAGGCACTATAGAAATAGTATGTTCGTGGGAATTCCCTGGCAGACCAGTGGTTAGGGCTCCATGCTCTCACTGACAAGGCCCTGGGTTCGATCCCTGGTCGGGGAGCTAAGATCCCGGAAGCCGCATGCACGGCCCCAAAATAAAAGAATAAAAAGGAAAAAAAAAAAGAAATAGTATGTTCATGTGGGATTGGGTTCCTATTGTTTTCATAACATCTTACCAGAAAACTCGAACTAACTTTTTGGCCAACCCAATATAAATCAATAAACTGAAATGAAGTATTTCCATTTTTAAACCATGTCTTTCTATTAATACATGTATACTGAATGTCCCCCAAATACTGATATTAATCAGCACTTTTTCCTCTTTTCCTCTGGAGCTCAGGGGAGGAGGTTGGAAGGACCGTAATGATCATGGGGATGCTGATCTGTGGTCCCTACAAATCTGAACATGACGTGCATGCTACCCCCACACGTCTGACAGCACGTTGGAGATCAGGAGCTGCAGCACTTGGCCTGGATACACTAGGCCAGCTGCCCTCTCAAAGTCTCAGTTCCAGCTTCTCCCTGCTGCAGAGGACAACGTCCACAGATGTGGTCTCCAGGGTGGGCTGCAACTGCTGTTCATTACCCAGGACCTAGCTTCATCCTAGGATCTGCCCCAGAGGGCAGACGTGGGCAGCGTCCCCTGAACATTCTGCATGGATTCTCCCCAGAGAAGAACAAGGGAAAGCCGTGTCCCCTCCTCCCCACACAAATCTGCCTGATGACTGGGCCCAGTGGGGAGGGGATTTGCCCAGCAGGCTGGGTGGAAGTTGCCTTGCCAGATAACCCCGGCTCCAATTAAAGCCATTAACGAAGAATGAGGTCCAGGACCATTATCCCTTATTAGGCCCCTTCCACTAAAAGTCTGGGCTTTAAGACACAGTGGGTCAGTCTAGGAGCAAACATTCCATGAGGTACTTTACTTGTAATCATTCCCCAAACAAATTCCATTCGGCCTCTAGGGTGACCAACCATCCGGCTTTGCCAGGACCCAGGGAGTTTCCCAGGACATGAGACTTGTCGTATTAAAACTGGGAGAATGCAAGGCAAATTGGGACAAGTTGGTTACCCTACTTTCTGCCTCAGTGCTGTTGTTTTGTGTAGCCCTTCAGCTGAGAAGCCAAAGCACAGATCAGTTGGACTAGTGTCCTGAGCTGTTATTACTCTTTATGAATCACTAATTTATACCTAATTATCTTTGGTGTAAGGCTTTCCCCCAATAACAACAATTTCCCTGTAATAACAACAGCTATTGTTTTTTGAGTGCTCACCACCAGGAACTGTAGAAAGTGCTCTCCATTTATCATTTCTGTTAATCCTCTTACTCATCCTAAGAGACAAGCAATTTTTTTTCTTACTTTATAGATGACGAACCTCTGGCGATGAGAGCTTTAGTAATTGCTTAAGGTCACACCAAAAGTATGTGGCACAACCAGGAAGTTCTCCTGTCACTCTGACTGCAGAAATGGCATCTGTAACCATGATGACATTCTGTCTTCAAAGGGACTGATCTACAGGGCAGCCAGTACCTGTCTTTAGGGGCAGGAGCTGTGCTCCTGCAGCAATCACAGTAATATGTCCATGGGGCAGATGCTCTTTTGTGTCATTTGTGACCCTCTGCTGCTGTAGCCTGTTTTCTGTAGAGGGTCTTCCCCAGCCAGAAGCAAAGCTTCTGAGAATTGGGAAACCAGAGCCGCCAGCACGTGGGGCCAGGGTGGCCCATTTCAGTCCGAGAGGGGCTGGGAAGCTGTGTTGTGAGGCACAGCAGTCTCCGGGCTTCCCTTCTGCGATCCGACCCCTTGTGGTTTGAGGTTTGAGTTCTGAGTCTCTCCGCATCAGGCGACTGCGGGTTCACGGCTGCGGCGGCCTCCTCCTCGGGATCCCCCGCCGGCAGCCCCCGTGGCAGCTCCGGGCACCTCTGCTTGCAGTAAACATGACCTCTGCCTTCCGCCACCAACATGACATTGGCATGTCGCTGCTGATCTGTAAACACAATTGTGTTTTCAGTCTTCTGACTGAATTTTGTTACTGGGATCCTAACAGGCAGCAGGTCTCTGTTTATCTGTAAACAGCAGCCCCGTTCCCCGGCAGAGAGGTCGGGATGTTGTTTGTTTTCATTACTTTACAGTAAGAGGAAAAGGTGGTTAGTGACAGACGTCCACACTGCCCCTCCCTCTCCCGATTGCCTGAGAAGATGATAGCTCTCTCTCTCTCTCTCTCTCTCTCTCTCTCTCTCTCTCTCTCTCTCTCCTCTCTCTCTCTCTCTCTCTCCCTCTCTCCACATAGAACCATAGCCCAGACCAAGAGAAGGAGTGAAACAGGGTCCCTATCCTTTAGTGTCTCTTGCACAGACACTGAAGAATCTGGTGGAAATAACTGTCCAGTGCCAAGTGGAACAGTCAACACGTTCTTTGCATGGGGGAAGGAACTGACATGACCAGCTGCCCTGGAGGCTCAGCCTAAGAGACCAGAATCACAGGTTCTGCTTTTGAAGGGCCCTCATGGTGGGCATGAATATGCCTTGAGAAACTTGTATATTTCTGCCTGTGTGTCCTGGAACCACATGAAGTCTCTTTCTGCAAAACTCAAATTTTCTGTTAAAATGGATGGTTTCTTTTTCCCCAAAATGTGTGTTCCAGCTAAAAGAATATGAACTTTTAACGGAATGCAGAAACAAGCTGGTGAGTTGAAGTTTTCTAAGAATATTTCCAAAGGATTGATTAGCCTATAAAACATATAGGCTAATCATATTATATATATAATTTTTATATATTATAATTATTATTTTATATATTATATTAATATATAATTACTATATATTAATATATCATATATTATATATATTATAATAATAAAAAATAATTGAATATTATATAAGTATAAATATACATTATATAAAAACAATATATTATATATGATACATACAAAGTTATATATATTAAAATATATAAAATTTATATCTTTTGGCTTTCATTAACTCTAGCAATGGAAGAGGAAAGCCAAATTGGTATCTCTTCTTCTACAAAGCCAAGTTATCAAGAACATTGTGATTTAGGAAATTTATGAGGTTTCACAGAATTATACATAGAGAAAGTGATGGTGATTTCTCTCATTTCCTCTACCTTTAGGAAAATGGGAAAGGAAATTAAAGTACCAATATTTTCTGATTGATGAGAAGAGAAAAAGAACTTACAATTCAAAAAGTAAAATGCTGGAAGATGTGGAAGGATATATGACTAATTAAATTGCAATGAAATATTCAAATCCAAGTCTGTTCTTCCACTTTGTTCTAAAGAAAACATCTTTTTAATATAGGGTTACTAAAATAATTTGATAAGGTTTTCAAAATAGTTCTTTAAATAAAGAGTTATATTTTGTTGGGGTGGAGAAATGGAGTGGACAATTTACTGTGAGATTAAATTTGGTTGGAATCTACAAATCTAAGCTTAGAAAGTGATAAAATATTTCGTTCAACATGATGGATTGAGCATGTGTTCAGCTGAAAAAATAGAATGCCTAATTTTAAGATAATAAATATATACTAGTTCTGGAAAATAAGACATGGTACAACCAACAGCACAAAAAAAAATTTAGGAGCCGGTGGAAATTAGAAAACAGATGTGATTAGGTTCATGGAGAAAACACATCTGAAACAGATACAGTAAAGAACGCTCCTTTTAAGGAGTCCCTAAGGAAACCAACTCTCAAAGTATGGAGACCAGGGGGGCTGTCTACTGGTGATCGCTGGGAGGACTAGTTAAATCACCTGTGCAGCCCCCTCTTGCTCAGACCAGCCAATGCGGGGGGTGGGGGGGGATCATCTATATGTAAAACCCTTGGGACAACAATCGAATTAGCTGGAGGGTCTGCTGAGGGAGGTTCTGAGACCCGGTGTTAGTGCCAGAAGAAGCGAAGCAATGTCAGTTAACTCTGCACGTCCCTGATGGATGTGCATAAGCTGAGAGATAAGCTCTTCCCAGGAATAAAATACACCACAGTGTTTCTCCTGTGAAGTAGAGCCTTCCTTTCTTTGACAATCTGAGGGCTCCTACTTGCCTGCCAGCCCGCTGCTCTCCACACACATGCTCTATAGGCACTTCCTGTTCAGCCTCCCCGTTCAAGGGCAAGGTCTGTTGGGGAAACAGATTTGAACAATGGCAGAGGAATTTGTCATAGCCACAAATACTTATCCAGAGTCCTTCATTTAGAAATACGAACAGACAGCCAAGGATACTTGATAGCAGTCAACAATATAAACAGAAGGATCAAGATGAACAAACAGAACAACCAGTCTTGAAAGGAATGGATGTAATACTGCAAACAAAAGAAATGAGAAGCATTCTTGGAAATTATAAGCACAATGACAAGCTTCAAAAATGGCAGAAGATTAGAATCATTTCCAGATCAATGATATGATGCTTATGCTACAAACCTCAAGCCTAAATACAAAAGCTGAAAGTGAAAGGAATTAAAAAGATATACCAGATAAATATTAACCCAAAGAAAGCAAGTGTAGCTACACTAACATCACAATATGATTTAAGAAAAGAAGCATCACTGAGACTAGAGATCACCATGTAATCACTGTGTACAGCAAGAGAATAAATCAATACACTTATAAACACTTAAAGCTCCAAAATATATATAGTAAAAATTGATAGGACTATAGGGAGAAGTTGACAAATCCACTATTATATTGGGAGGTTTTAACACACATCTTTCAGTAAATGGTAGGTCAGGCAGACAAAAAAAAAAGTCAGCAAAAGTATAGAAGTTTTGAACAACACAATTAACAAGCTTAGATGAAAGGACATATATGAACATCTATACCCAGCTATCAGAGAATACACATCATTTTCAAGCACAAATAGAATATTTATAAAAATATATTATGTAGTCATAAAGCAAGTCTCAGCAAATTTGAAAGAGTAGGTATCCTATAGACCACTGCTTTTCAAATTCATGGGTACATAAAACACCCAAAGATCTTTAAACAGGGGTTATAATTCAGGAGGGTTTTGATGGTGCCTGGGATTCTGCTTTTTCATTATGCCCCCAGGTGATGCCTGATGTTGCTGGTCTGCAGACTACACTTTCTATAGCAAGGATTATAGACGGTGTTCTTCAACTGTAACTTCTCCCTTAGTTTGAGTTCCCCTAGAAGTGGACACTAAGACAAAGATTTAGGAGCCACTGATTTACTTTGTCGGTGAAGGAAACACCAGTTGAGGAGTGAGGGCCAGCAGATAGCCAATAAAGATGTATTATCAGGCTAACTACCACTGTAGGCAACTGTAACTTAATGACCCTGGAGGAACTTTGAGAGCCAGGGTCAAACATATGTTGTCTCACAGCCTTCTGAAAAAAGATGCCATCTAGGACTTTCATAGCTAAGAGGAGAAGTCAATGCCTGGCTTCAAATCTTCAAAAGACAGTCTGACTCTCTTATAAGGGGCTAATGCAGCTGGTGACTTAAAATTGAAGCCAATGGTCATTTATTGATTTCCAAAAATCATAGGGCCCTTAAAAATTATACTAAGTCTACTCTTCCTGTGCTCTGTAAATGGAAAAACAAAGCCTGGATGACAGCACATTTGTTTACAGCATGGTTTATTGAATATTTTAAGCTCACTGCTCAGAAAAAAAGATTCCTTTCAAAATATTCCTCCTCATTGACAATGCACCTGGTCACCCAAGAGCTCTGATGGAGATGTACAAGGAGGTTAATGCTGTTTTCATGCCTGCTAACACAACATCCATTTTGCAGCCCATGGATCAAGGAGTCATTTTCACTTTCCAGTCATTATTTATGAAATATATTTTGTAAGGCTATAGCTTCCATAGATGTTGATTCCTCTGGTGGATCCAAGCAAAGTAAATTGAAAACCATTTGGAAAGGATTCACCATTCTAGACGCCATTAAGAACATATGTAATTCATGGGAAGAGGTCAAAATATCAACATGAATAAGAGTTTGGAAGAAGTTGATTCCAACCCTTGTGGATGACTTTGAGGGGTTCAAGACTTCAGTGGAGGAAGTAACTGGAGATGACAAAGACAAGAGAAATAGCAGGAGAACTAAGATTAGAAATGGAGCCTGAAGCTGTGACTAAACTGCTGCAATCTCATGATAAAATTTGAATGCATGAGGAGTTGCTTCTTAACGATGAGCAGAGAAAGTGGTTTCTTGAGATGGAATTGATTCCTGATGAAGAGGACTGACTCCAACTTTGAAAGAAGTTCTCCTGTGGGTAAAATTCTATCAAACAACATTGTGTGCTACAGAGAAGTCAGAAGAGCCAATCAATGTGGCAAATTTTATTGTTGTCTTATTGTAAGAAATTGCCACAATCACCCCAGCAAGACCCTCTACCAGCAAAAACATTATGACTCACTGAAGGCTCACTGAAGGCTCAGATGACGGTTAGCATTTATTAGCAATAAAGCATCTTTTAATTACGGTATATGTATAGTTTTTAGACATAATGTTATTGCACACTTAATAGACTACAGTATAGTGTAAACATAACTGTTATATGCACTGGGAAACCAAAAGATTTGTGTGACTCACTTTATTTCATTATTTGCTTTATTGTGGTTGTCTGGAAGTGAGTCCTCAATATGTTTGAGTTATGCCTGTATGCTGAAACCTTAACCCCTGCATATGATGTGGCCGAATTTGAAATAAGGATACCCTTGTTATTAAGGTTAAAAGAGATCATAAGAGGGGACTTCCCTGGTGGTACAGTGGTTAAGACTCCACGATTCCACTGCAGGGGCGTGTGTTCGATCCCTGGTTGGGGAACTAAGATCCTGCATGCCGCACGGCATGGCCAAAAAAGATAGGTCATAAGAGTGGAACCCTGATCTGATGAGATTAGTGTCCTTATAAGAGGAGACACTGGAGAATTCACACTCTCTCTTCACCATGTGAGGATGCAGCAAGAAGGTGGCCATCTGCAAGCCAGGAAGAGAGTCCTCAACAGGAACTGAACTGGCCAGGACCTTGATCTTGACTTCTCAGCCTCCAGAACTGTGAGAAGATAAATTTCTGTTGTTTAAGCCACTGAGTCTACTATATTTTTTATGGTTGCCTGAGCTGATGCAGACACCAACTGTATGCTTTCTTTTTTTAATTAAAATTAATTTTAACTGTATTTATTTATTTATTTGAATTATAATTGTACTACAATATTATATTAGTTTCAGGTGTACAACATAGTGATTCAATGTTTTTATACATTACAAAATGATCACCTCAATAAGTCTAGTTACCATCTGTCAACATACAAAGTTATAACAATATTATTGACTATATTCCCTATGTGGTACATTACATCTTCATGACATTGATTTTATTACTGTAAGTTTGTATTTCCTAATCCCCTTTACCTATTTTGCCTGTCCTCCCACCCCTGCCCCTCTGGCAACCACCAGATTGTTCTCAGTATCTATGAGTCTGTTTCTGTTTTGTTTCATTTGTTTTGTTTTTTAGATCCCATAAATGAGATCACATGGTATTTGTCTTTGTATGTCTGATATATTTCACATAGCATAATACCCTCTAGGTCATCCATGTTGTCACAGAAAGCAAGATTTCATTCTTTTTTATGACTAATATTCCATCGTATATGTATACCACATCTTCTTTATCCATTCATCTATGAATGGACACTCAGGTTGTTTACATATCTTGACTATTGTAAATATTGCTGCGATGAACACAGGGATACATATATCTTTTCAAATTAGTGTCTTTTTCTTTAGGTAAATACTCAGAAATGGAAAAGCTGGATTGTATAGTAGCTTTATTTTTAATTTTTTGATAAACCTCCATATTATTTTCCACAGTGGCTGCACCAATATACTGTCCCACCAACAATGCACAATGGTTCCGTTTCCTACACATCCTCACCAACATTTCTTGTCTTGTTCTTTCTTGTCTTGTTGGTGATAGACATTCTGACAGGTGTGTGGTTATATTTCACTTTGGTTTTGATTTGCATTTCCCTGATGGTTGGTGATGTTGAGCATCTTTTCATGTGCCTGTTGGTGCTCTGTGTGTCTTCTTTGGAAAAATGTTTATTCAGGTCTTCTGCCCATTTCTTAATCAGAATTTTTTGATATTGAGTTGTGTGAATTCTTTGTATATTCTGGATATCAACCCTTATCATATATATCATTTGCAAATATCTTCTCCCATTCATTAGGTTGCCTTTTTGTTTTGTTGATGGTTTCCTTCACTGTGGAAAAGTTTTTTACTTTGATGCAGTCCCACTTGTTTATTTTTGTTTTTGTTGCCCTTGCTTGAGGAGACATATCCAAAAAAATTTCTAAGTCTTATGTCAAAGAATATATTGCCTATGTTTTCTCATAGGAGTTTTATGGTTTCAGGTCTTAGATTTACATCTTTAATGCATTTTGAATTTATTTTTGTGCAGGTAGTTTAATCTGATTCTTTTGCATGTAGCTATCCAGTTTTCCTGACACCATTTATTGAAGAGACTGTCTTTTTCCCATCATATATTCTTGCCTCCTTTGTCATAGATTAACTGACTTTATTAAGTGTGGGTTTAGTTCTGGGCTCTCTACTCTGTTCCATTGATCTATGTGTCTGTTTTGGTGTCAGTACTATATTGTTTTGATTACTGTAGCTTTGTAGTATTGTTTGAAATCAGGGCATGTGATACCTCCAGTTTTCTTCTTCTTTCTGAAGATTGTTTTGGCTATTCAGGGTTGTTTTGACTTTCCATATAAATTTTAGGATTATTTGTTCTAGTTCTATGAAAAATGCCATTGGTATTTTTATAGGGATTGCATTGGGTTTATTGTAGATTCCCTTGGGTTGTAGTATGGACATTTTAACAATGTTAATTATTCCAATCCATGAGCATGAAATATCTTTCCATTTATTTGTGTCTTCTTCAGTTTCTTTCATCAATGTCTTATGGTTTTCAGGGTACAGGTCTTTCACCTCCCTCATTAAATTTATTCTGAGGTATTTTATTATTTTTGATGCAATTGTAAATGAGATTGTTTTCTTAGTTTTTCTTTCTGATAGTTCATTGCTAGTGCATAGAAATACAACAGACTTCTGTATATTAAATTTGTATCCTACAATTTTACTGAATTTATTTTTCAGTTCTTATAGTGTTTTGGTAGTGTCCTTAGGATTTTTTATGTATAGTATCATGTCATCTGCAAACAGTGACAGTTTTACATCTTCCTTTCCAATTTAGGTTATTTTAATTTTTTTTAAGTTTATATTTATTTATTTGGCTGTGCAGGGTCTTCGTGGCAGCACGCAGGATCTTCGCTGCTGCATATGGGATCTTCACTGAGGCATGTGGAATTTTTAGTTGCAACATGTGAGCTTTTAGTTGCAGCATGAAGGATCTAGTTCTCTGACTGGGGATTGAACCCAGGCCTCCTGCATCGGGAGCACAGACTCTTAACCACTGGACCACCAGGGAAGTCCCTAGGTTTTTTAAATTTCCTTTTCTTAACTGGTTGCTGTGGCTAAGACTTCCAATACTTTTTGTCACAAATTGATGTTGAGTTTTGTCAAAAGCTTATTCTGTATCTATTGAGATGATTATATGATTTTTATTTTTCAATTAATGTGGTGTATCATGTTGACTGATTTGCAGATACTGAACTATCCTTGAATCCAAGTTAAATCCCACTTGATTATGGTGTACAGTCCTTTTAATGTATTGGGTTTTTTTTAATAATGTATTGTTGAATTCAGTTGGCTAATAATTTGTTGAGGTTTGCTCCATCTATTTCATCAGTGATATTGGTGTCTAATTTTCTTTCTATTTTTGTGTGGTGTCTGGCTGTGGTATCAGGGTGATACTGGCCTTGTAGGATGAATTTCCAAAGGATTCTTTCCTTCTCTTTTTTTTTTTTTTTTTGGCAATAGTTTGAGAAGTATAGGTATTGACACTTCTTTAAATGTTCAGTAGAATTCACCTGTGATGCCATCTATTCTGGACTTCTATTTGTTGGGAGATTTTTTTTTTAATTATTGAATTTCACTACTGGCAACTGTTCTGTTCAGATTTTCTATTTATTCCTTATTCAGTCTTGGGAGATTCTATGTTTCTAGGAATTTATCCATTTATTCTAGGTTGTCCAATTCATTGACATGTAATTATTTGTGGTAATCTCTTATGATCCTTGTATTTCTTTAGTGTCAGTTGTAACTTCCCTTTCATTCTGATTTTATTTGTTTGGACCCTCTCTTTTTCTTGACGAGTCTGGCTAAAGTTTGATCTTTTTTTTTTTATCTTTTCAAAGAAGCTGCTCTTGGTTTCAGTGATCTTTTCTATTGTCTTTTAGTCTCTATTTCATTTATTTCCACTTTGATCTTTATTATTTCTGTCCTTTTACTAATTTTGGGTTTAGTTTGTTCTTCTTTTTCTAGCTCCTTTAGGTGTAACATTAGATTGCTTATTCGAGGTTTCTCTTGTTTCCTGAGGTAGGCTCTTTATCCTCTCTTTATCTTTAATTTTGACCATTTTAATTATAATGTGACATGGTGTGGACCTCTTTGGGTTCATTTTGTTTGAGACTCTCTGTTTTTCCTGGGCCAGAAAGTCTGTTTCCTTCCCTGGGTTAAGAAAGTTTTCAACTATTATTTCTTCAAATATGTTATTGCCACTTTCTCTTTTCTCTTTCCATGACCACTATAGTGCAAATATTAGTATGCTTGATGTTGTCTCAGAGATCTCTTAAACTATCCGCATTAAAAAAAACCTCTTTTTTCTTATGTTCAGCTTCGGTGATTTCTGATCCATTCCTCTGTATCATATAATCTACTGTTGATTCCTATTAGTGTATTTTTTATTTCAGTTATTGTATTCTTCAGCTCTATTTGGTTCTTCTTTATATTTTCTACCTCTTTGCTGAAATACTTACTGTGTTCATTCATTCTTCTCCCAAGTTCATTGAGCATATTTATGATGATTACCTTGAACTCTTTATTAGGTGGATTGCTTATCTCCACTTCATTTATTATTTTTTTTTCTGGTGTTATGTCTTGTTCCTTCATTTGGAACATATTCCTCTATCTCCTCATTTTGTGCAGTTCTGTGTTTTTTTTTTTTTTTTTTTTTTTTTGTATTATGTAGGTCAGTTATGTTTCTCAGCCTTGGAGAAGTAGTCTTACATAGGAAATGTCCTATGGGACCCAGAAGAACACTCCCCCCTTGTCACCATAGCTATATGCTCTAAGGTACCCCTTATGCAGGCTGCATGTGTCTTTCTGTTGTGGCAGGGCCAGCTACTGTGGGTGCACTCGTAGGCGGGGCTGGCCCCCAGCCTGGTTGGCTGCAAGGCTGTGCCTGTGTGGTGGCTGTGGGACTAATGGAAGGTGGGATTGGCTTCCCACACAGTTGGCTGTGCAGCCCAGGGGGTCATGGGGCTGCTGCCATCTCGCTGAGGGTGTGGCCAGGTTCCTAAGCTGCTGTTTGCACAGCCCAGAAGAGACCTGGGCCTGTTGGTGGGTGGGGCCAAGTCCCCAGTGCTAGTAGGCTAGAAAGAGGATTCCAAAATGGCACCTGCCAGCACTAGTGTTATCATGGTAGAATGAACTTCCCAAAATGGCTGTAATCAATGTCTCCATCTCTAGGAGGAGTACCAGTTGCCTCCTGCCCTCCTGGGGTGCTATTCTAGATCAGCAAGTGAGAATGACCCAGACTCCTTTCAAACTACTGCCTCTGCTCTGGGACTCAGAGCACGTGAGATTTTGCATGTACCCTTTAAGAGCAGAGTCTCTGTTTCCTATAGCCCTGTGGCCCTCTTGAACATAAGCCCTGCTGGTTTTCAAAGCCAGACATTCTGGGGGCTCATCTTCCTGCTGCAGGACCACTGGGCTGGGGAGCCCGATGTGGGGCTTGGACCCCTTGCTCCTTGGGGAGGAACTCTATGATTGTGATATTCCTCCTTTTTGTGGGTCACTAACCCAGGGGCATGGGTCCTGACTATACCATATCTCTGTTCCTCCTACTCATTACACTGTAGATCCTTCTACATATCTAGTTGTGGAAAATCTTCTCTAGGTCATTCTTGTAGATAGTTGCTCTGTAAGTAATTGTAATTTTGGTGTGTCTATGGGAGGAGGTGAGCTCAGGAGTTCCTACTCTGCCATCTCAGGCACCTCTTTCTAAATGCTTATTTTAGAACAGAAGAAAGACCTAAATGTGAATGATTTAAGGTTCCATTCTAAGAAACTAGAATAAGAAGAGTATCTTATCATGATATCCAAGATCATTTACCAATATCATATAAAATTTTTGATTTCATAATTGAGAACATTTCTGCAATAAAAACGCCAGGCCCAGATGGTTTTACATATGTATTCTATCAACCATTAGAAAATAATCCTACACAAACTCTATCAGATAATAGAGAAGAAGAGAGAACTTACTAATTAATTTTTTGTGGTTACCATTATACTGATAGTAAAACCAAATAATGATGTCATAAGAAGAGAAAACTATAGACAAATAAACCTCATGAATATAGATGCAAAAATACTTTTAAAAACATTAGTAAATCAAATGTACAGTATACAAAAAGTGATATGTATGATAAAGTGTGGTTTTTCCTGAGAATGAATGATTGGTTTAATATTTGAAATTCCAAAATCTGTAATTCACTGTATTTGTAGAATAAAAGAGAAAAACCATATAATCTTTTCAATAGTTGCAGAACAAGCATTTGAAAAAATTCAGCATGCATTCATCATAAAAACCCTTACCAAACTAAGAATAAAAGGGAATTTCCTCAGTCAGGTTAACGGTATTAGTGAAAACCTACATCTAACAACATAATCATACTCAATGATGAAATCTCAATGCTTTCTGCCTAATATTAATAACTAGGAAAGTATGTCCACTCTCACTACTTCTATTTAGCATTACATTGGAAGTCCTAGCCTCTGCAACCAGACAAGAAATAAAATTATAAAGGCTTGAAAGGAAGAAGTAAATTTGTTGAAAACATGATTACATATCTAAAAATTCCTAAGGAACGTACACATAGGCTAGGAAAATTAATAGCTTAACTTAGCAAGATTTTACAATACAACATGAATATATGAAAATCTCTTGCATTTTTATTTTATTTTATTTTTAAATATATTTATTTTTGGCTGCATTTTGTCTTCGTTGCTCTGCACGGGCTTTCTCTAGTTGTGGCGAGTGGGGGCTACTCTTTGTTGCGGTGCATGGGCTTCTCATTGCAGTGGCTTCTCTTGTTGCATGCAGAGCACGGGCTCTAGGTGTGTGGGCTTCAGTAGTTGTGGCATGTGGGCTCAGTAGTTGTGGCTCACGGGCTCAGTAGTTGTGGCACACTGGCTTAGTTTCTCCGCAGCATGTGGGATCTTCCTGGACCAGGGCTCAAACCCGTGTCCCCTGCATTGGCAGGCGGATTCTTAACCACTGCACCACTAGGGAAACCCCTCTTGCATTTTTATATTGTAGCAATGAACACTTCGAAAATGAATTAAGAAGTGATACCATGTAAGCTATAACCAAAAAAATTAAATATTTAGGAATACATTTAATGAAAGATGTGCAAGATCTTTATAGTGAAAAATGGAAACTTGCAAAAGTAAATTAAAGACGACAAGTAAATGGAGAGTAAATATGTTACGTTCATGGATGGGGAGATCAATGTTGTCCAGGTTGATGCTATCTGAGACCCAGGTTAATCCACAGAGCCTCATCTTATTTTGGAGATTTTTTTCAAGTCCACATCTTTTCATGCATCACCTTCACTCAATCTCTTCATCCATCATTCATTCATCCCATATGTATATATATGTATATGTGTGTATATATATATATGCAGGCACATGTATATGAACACATGTATGTGCCTGTATATGTGTATGTATATGTGTGTGTTATATTATATTATATATTAACTATCTTTATTACCTTTCATTGCTAATTTGGCTAGAATTTTGCTTTCCCCCTCACTACCACCTCACTTCTGCTTCCCTCCCTGTCCCCATAGCTGCTTATCTCTGCTGAATGATTAAGTTAATTTTGCACACTCATGCATGCACACACAAAACATCCAGGCAGTAACTCCCTTCATATTTGTTTCATTATCTGGTCTACCAATTACTCTTTAATAGTCAACATGTTGATTCACTCCATTTATTGTTGTTTGTGTATGTCTACAAATATTACTTAACCTAACAACATTCTGTTTTCCTCATTTTACAGATGAGGTTCCTGGGTTCAAAAAGTCAGTGGAGGGCTTCCCTGGTGGCGCAGTGGTTGAGAGTCCGCCTGCCGATGCAGGGGACACGGGTTTGTGCCCTGGTCCAGGAAGATCCCACATGCCGCAGAGCGGCTGGGCCCGTGGGCCATGGCCGCTGAGCCTGCGCGTCTGGAGCCTGTACTCCACAACGGGAGTAGGCCACAACAGTGAGAGGCCCGCGTACCGCAAGAAACAAAAACAAACAAACAAAAAAAGTCAGTGTAATTTGTCCAAATCCACCACTCACTAGCAGGTGCTCTACCCCAGGCTCCCATAGACTGCATGCTGGATTTTCTTTCCTCCTTTCTTTCTTTCTTTCTTTCTTTCTTTCTTTCTTTCTTTCTTTCTTTCTTTCTTTCTTTCTTTCTTTCCTTCCTTCTTTCCTTCTTTCCTTCTTTCTTTCTTTCTTTCTCTCCTTTCTATTTCTCTCATCACTGTTATTATCTTTTTTAAAAAATTCATTGAAGTATAGTTGATTTACAATGTTGTGTTAATTTCTGCTGTACAGCAAAGTGATTCAGTTATACATATATATATTCTTTTTCATATTCTTTTCCATTGTGGTTTATCACAGGCTATTGATTATAGTTCCCTGTGCTGTACAGTAGGACTTTGTTGTTTATCCATCCTGTATATAATAATTTGCATCTGCTAATCCCAAACTCCCAATACTTCCCTCCCCCACTTCCTCTTCCCCTAGGCAACCACAAATCTGTTCTTTATGTCTGTAAGCCTGTTTCTGTTTAGTAGATATGTTCATTTGTGTCGTAGTTTAGATTCCACATATAAGTGATATCATATGGTATTTGTCTTTCCCTTTCTGACTTACTTCACTTAGTATGATAAATCTCTAGGTCCATCCATGTTGCTGCAAATGGCATTATTTCGTCCTTTTTATGGCTGAGTAATATTCCATTATATAAATATACCACATCTTCTTTATCCATTCATCTGTTGATGGACATTTAGGTTGTTTCCATGTCTTGACTATTGTAAATAGTGCTGCTATGAACATAGGGGTGCATGTATCTCCTTGTATTACAGTTTTGTCAGGGCATATAACCAGGAGTGGGATTGCAGGACCATATGGTAACTCTATTTTTAGTTTTTTGAGGAATCTCCATTCTGTTTTCCATAGTGGCTGCACCAATTTACATTCCCACCAACAGTGTAAGAGAGTTCCCTTTTCTCCACACCCTCTCCACATGCTGGATGTCTATTCCTTCACCTGACCAAGGCTTGTCTTCCTCATCTATTCTAAAGCCTTATTTATTTTCTTCAGTAAAATCTATCTTTCCTAGCTAATGTCTATCAAACATCATTGTGATAAGAAACCCAATTAAAGTTAATAGTTTACTGAGTACTTTCACATGAGGATGTAACACAAACCCCAGGAAGTGAGATGGAAGGCAGATTGCTGACCTCATTACAGGTGTAGGTGTTTGGGGACTGCAGGGTGGACAGAAAAGTTCCTGTCACCTGCGGATAAGCAGTCCTGCAGTATCCAAAGATCACACATTTAGGCCCCTGGGAATAATAGATGTTGCAAAGTCCCAGGCCCAGGAGGTCCCCCTCCCTTTCTTCTCCTCCAGGAAGCTCAGCTCCATAGCCAGACAGCTCTGTTATCCAACACCCAGCCCAGGAGCAGCCAGCCACCCAGTTTACGCTGTCAGTGATCTCACTAGAATGAACGAGATGAGTCAACATTCACACAAAGACCTTCTGGCCTGCAATCTGAGAACAGGTTTAGGAATAACAAAGCAAAAGGGAGAAATGTAACCAAGAACTATCTCTTTATTGCTTTTGAGTTGTTTAAGGGGGTTTTAAGGGATTAAGGCTAAAGAAATGTTGACTGTAGGGAGAGGAGCAGGATATCAGTTGAACAGAAGAGAGGACTTTGTGCTGACTAAGGGGGGAAGCACATTAAAGGAAAATCTCATCAGCCTGCCTGCTCGCAGGGGGATGGGGCTGGACATCCAAAGTGAATGAGAATACAGGTTTCCAGCCTGGGGGTAAAAGCCAAGGATCTTTGGGGTCCCCACTGGTTATGAGTAGACAACCAAGGACTACCAGAGGTCCTCTGATCCCTCCTGCCAATCCCTTCCCAAATTCTCAGCTGAAACCCTGGGAGGCATCTCATCATAAGCACTGGACACAGAGAGGAGCCAAGCCCCAGGAGTTATGAAAACAACATGCCAGTGGGGTTAGAAAATCGAAGGGTCACAACAAGCCTCAGGGAGGCATGTAAGATGGACTTAGACTATGATAGGTCCCAACCCATTCTTTTCTTCTTCTTTTCCTTTGTTTCTATTACTGTATCGGCCAGCGTCTGTCTTTCTCCTCTTCCTGTGTCTCATTCAGGTCTGTTTCTCTGTTATTCTCTGGAGATGTCCCCCCATACAGATACTCTGGATACTACCCCCATCTCCCTCCCGTGGATGCATGACCACCAGGGGATTTCCACTGAGGAGAAATTTCCTCACCACCCCCTTCCCTATCCCCACCTGCTACACGCCCACAGTCAAAGGCATAAAGAACAGATAAGGGCTCTGGGCAAAGGAATGATTTATGCTCTTCTTTCAAGTAAGCAGCCTTAAAAGCCCAATAATACTTTCTATTTTTACCCTCACCAGATGTTACCTTCCCATTTTTCCAGCAAGCCTTCCAGGTAGAGCTTACTTTCTTTGGGAAAATCCATCATAGCTGTAGACTTGGGTGGTGGGGGGTGGTAAGAGGTGGGAATGGAGGTTGCCCTTGTTCCTTCCTTCCATCCTGACCTTCCTGAGGTCTGTCTTGCCTTCCAAGTATCCACATGAATTTCATCCTTTAAAGACCTCTTCAGAATTTTCCTTATTACTGGAAGTTTAATCTCTCTCTGATTGGGAATAACTTGCCATGATAAATTCTGTCTTCCCTCTGTACCACTCACTCAGAGACCTGGGTTGAGGTCCTGGCTCTGCCTCTACGAAGCTGGGTGAGTTGTAGATGATGGTTGCTTACCTCTCTTGGCTTCTTCTCCTTGACCTTCAAATGAAAAGATGTGATAGGCGTTGTTAAGGCTATGATTCTAGGTGGAGTTTCATGTGTTGTCTTTGAAGGCAGAGACAATTAAAAATTTTTATTTTATTTTATATTGGAGTATAGTTGATTTACAATGTTGTGTTAGTTTCAGGTGTACAGCAAAGTGATTCAGTTATACGTATACATATATCTATTGTTTTTACATTCTTTTCCCATATAGGTTATTACAGCATATTGAGTAGAGTTCCCTGTGCTATACAGTAGGTCCTTGTTATCTATTTTATAAATAGTAGTGTGCATATGTTAATCCCAACCTCCTAATTTATCCCTCCCCCTCACCTATCCCCTTTGGTAACCATAAGTTTGTTTTCTAAGTCTCACAGATCCTTTGGGAAGTGTTACTGACTGTCTCAGATCAGGTTGACCCCAACTCGTCCTTCCCTTGCCCCATGCCAATTGTGCCAGTTGGACGAGACCAGGTTTGGCAAAACAGAGCAGAAACTTTGTTCATTGATCAAGGAATGGAGAAAGGAGAGTTCATGCTCTAAAGACACCTTCTCCCAGAAGGGAGGAAAGTGGGGGACCTTTATGGGGTAAGAGACAGAGGTAAGAAACTGGGGAAAAGGGTGGAGATTTCCAGGAGTAGCTGGGGCATGTGCAGTTTCTCAGGCTCCCTTGCACATGCCACTAATGGTGCCTAGCAAGGTGCAAGTACCCCAAAGGCAGGGACATTTAAGTCACTCCCAGGAAGCCTTGTAGAGCATCTGATCTCATCCAAGATGTGCATTCGAATCATTCGTGAAGTTTTACAACTTAATTTCACGTAACAATCTCTTCACACCAGGAAATGCTGATGCCATGGTTTTGAAGCAGAGCTTGGAGAGTTTTCTTTTTCTTTCTTTTTTTTTTTTCTAACTTCCTGATTGATTGACAGACCAGCTGACATAAATCTCCTCGCTGGTATCTCCAATACAAAGTAAAACGGATGTATCTAGTTATTATCTCATTATTAAGTTCACCTGAAGAACTACAATTACCAAAGAGGATCATTCTTGACAGAAAAAAGAAACCCACAGGCTTTCTTCTGCACCCTCATCTTTTGCTGGAAACTTAAGTAAGGTTTCAAATTGCAACAGTCGGAAACAAAACAACCTATACTGGAACTCAGAGAGTTTAGTTTATCCCTTCTGACACAGCTTTAATGGCAGAAGTCAGGGGAGCTGGAGGCACAGGACATAGACCAGCATTTTCTGTTTCCTCTGTGTCATAATTCCCTGGGAATTAGTAGAAGGAGACTTGTCGGGTACTGACAGTCTGTCATGAGGTGCAATGGGGTGAATGGACATGGCTTGGAGGGGGCCGATCTCTAGGAGCTAGAAAGCTGAAAGACAACTCCAGGTCGGGGTGGGAATGGGTAGCACATTTTCAGTTCATTGTAGCTGAGACTATCAGTGGCCTGTGGGAAAAGCAAACTGCTGTTTACGTTTTTGCAAATTGGAATGGAGAAGAAAGTGTTTGCCAGATCAGTAGCTACATACTAGCTATCAGGAGCTATGTTGACTTTTTTTTGTAGTAAAGTTCCTACAATTAGAATCACTATGTGTTAAAATTTTTTGTTACTCCAGGCGTTCTGCAACATCCACCTGCCGTCTGCATGGGCAAACGGGAAAGTAAAATGGGGTTTACCAACCCTGCATCTTTCAAGTCCACAGTTCCCTCAGGGATAAGGCATTGTTTTTATATTTACCATCCTGGTAGGAAAAAGAAGTTCCAGTGGCTTCCATGTTATCCTTCCAATCATCATACTCCTTACTCCATGGGCCAGACAGCCAAGCCTGGTATTCTTCCAGTTACTAAGTATGTATATCCAATTAACATTCATGAAATGGGGAAATAACTATACAACTGATTCTCTACAATGGATCTATTGGGCCCCCTGGGATTTGAAATTCACCTAAGACTCCATATATCACCAGGCCACCAGTAGCTCCCATTTCATTGGTGACATAGTAACATTGTGAGTATTCAGGAATTAACATAAATTCAGATCCAGTACCTAGTATTCTTTGAAAGTTCTAGATGATTCCTTTTTCTCAGGGTTATAATCACTCTAATAAATGGCAGCAAGGCCCTTTGTGGGGCATCTTAGTAGGTGCTTCATCATAATCAAACACAAGTGTTAATTTGATTAATCATGATGTCACTGTACGCTCAAATGCTAGTATCTCATTTCTCCCATTGGCAAGAAGCCCAAGGATATGACCAAACCAGTCCCCAAATAGCATCTCTGTGAGACTACTTTTGGTACTAATTTCTGTATTACTCAGGGACAATCCTGATGACAGAAACTGCACCGTTATTTAGAGGAAATGACATATTAAACAATATTACCTAGGTATTCATGTGTTATCTAGGTAACTGAAAGCGTAAATCCTAACCCTTAAGACATCAAGAAGGTGTGAATTACAGGAAGCTTCTATCATTCCCAGGGCTGGGGGAACACAGGAAAGAGTTGGAAATATTAATGCTTAGAAACTTAGAAGAGGGGCACCAAAGAACTGAAGCTCAAAGCTCTAAGAAGGAGGCATGGCTCAACTGGGGCTGATGTCTTTGAACTTGGGAGCGTCCCTGTGAGCCCGGGAACTAAACTTTTAGGAGGGGGCACCAGCCAGCTGATGCTGGTGTTTCTGAATTGGGCACTTTATACTGTTGATTCTGCAAGTATTGGAAAACTACAAACTGAATTCAACTGCTGCTATGATATAATAATTCCAACCTCTTCCGTTTGTTATTACAGACCTGGAGTTTTCCCAGTTATATAGATTAAGTAATATTTTAGCAGATTGTTCAACTATTTCATTCCTAGGGATACTGTGATGATTAATTTTATCTGTCAACATGCCTGCACCACAATATGCCCAGATATTAGGTTGTACACTCTGCTGAGTCTGTAAGGCTGTTTCTGATGGGATTGACATTAGCACTGGTAGACTGAGTAAAGCAGATTGCCCTCCCCCAAGTGGATGGTCCTAATCCAATCCATTCGCGGCCTGAATAGAACAAAGAGACTGAGTAAGAGAGAATTTGCTCTCTCTGCTTGACTGTCTTTGAGCTGGGACAGCTATCTTCCATCTTCAGACTCAGACTTAGACTAGAATTTACATGCTCATCCGCTTTCCTGGTTCTCAGACCTTTGGACACAGCCACCGGCTACACCATTGGCTCTCCTGAGTTTCCATCTTGCCAACTGCAGATCTTGGGACTTTTCAGCCTCCATAGTCACATAAGTCAATTCCTTATAATAAATAAATATTTACTTATCTATCTATCTATCCATCCATCTATCTATCATGTTCTGTTTCTCTGGAGGAACAGACTAATACACATACGGTGATCAATGAGCCACTACCAGAGAATATCAGGGGTCAAAGTACTAGGATCATCACCCCACCCCTGATTCCCATTATTATAAATGTGCCAATCTTATCTCTGATAGTTAAAGGCTGCCACTTGGCATCTGTTACACCCACACATCCCATCACGTTATTGAAATTTCAGTGGTGGTAAGTTCCATTGTCATACCTACCACAGAGTTTGAAAGAATACTGGTATTCCTCTCATGAACCTATTTCTCAATTTCATTGTGAAGGTAGTGTCCTATGGGCCTTCTACGAGAATGAAGTGGGAGATGGGGGGGACATGTAGATCATGATAAAACCACTCTGACATTCTCATCCTCTTTATATTCCTTCCTGTGCCTTATGCCATGGAAGTTCTGGCATCTCAAACTCATTGGAAAAGCTCTTGTTGAATCCAATATTCAATGACTTAACTAAGTAAACTGTCAGAGCCACTTCCGGCTACAACAAGCTAACGCATTAAATACAAAATCTCTGGTAAGTACCCTCGTATCACTTTTGGCCTGATCTAAATTTGGAATCCATTCCCACTCTGTGTTTCTGCTGATTTTAATTCACAAACTCTTGCAAGTTTCTGGAGTTATAAACTCATGAGTCAAACTTTGTATTTGTTGCCCAGGAGCAGGGAGAGATCTGACCCTAATCATGGGTGGAGGAAACAAAAGATAATTGGGAGAGATCTTGAGATTGTTGTAAGATCTTCAAACAAGAAGAAGCACTTCTTTTAGCCATAAGAGGACAGATTGTTTCAACTGCCAGGGAAGGTTCAGAATGATTCAGAAGTTCAAGATTCTCAGCTTCATCTGACGTTACCCAGATATCCCCCTTCCAAATCTCAGGGTTCTACTCCTTCCTAACCAACACCCTCACATTCACACAAGAGATTTTGTAAGGCTGTGACTTACACTTGCAAAATGATCCTGCAAACCACATAATTCAAATTTGCACCAGTTTTCAGGGAAGTCAATCCGGTGACTATAAGAAATTGTCTAGTTCTCTGACTATAACTTGAACTGAGAGTTTATAGACCTAAACCTATTATTTTCTTTCTATAAGTATTCCAGTTTACTCAGAAGCCACAGAACTTGTGGCCATAATTACTACCATAAATGTGTGTGTGATATCGTGATATATGTGATAAGTGTCAGTGGGCACTTTATAGTAACACCCTTCAGGTGATAGTTGGATCATTTGTATTACTACTACATGTCATCAATTACTATCATCTCATTTCCCATTGGCAAAGACCATGGCCCTGCATTCAAGTTCAAGGATAGAACAAAAACAATATACCTTTGAAAATATGTTTCCTGGAACCACTCCTGGTATCTATTTATGTGTCATGGGACTTCCCTGGCAGTCCAATGGTTAAGACTCCAAGCTTCCACTCCAGGGGGCACAGGTTCGATTCTTGGTGAGGGAACTAAGATCTCACATGCTGCACAGTGCTGCCAAAAATAAATAAATATTTATTTATTTATGTTTCAATCTAGGTCCAGTGAGAAATCAGAAACCATACCAGTTATCTCAGCAGGGAGAATTTAATATAAAGAATTGCTGCAACTTCCCTAGTGGTCCAGTGGGTAAGACTCCACGCTCCCAATTCAGGGGGCCTGGGTTCAATCCCTGGTTGGGGAACTAGATCCCGCATACACGCCGCAACTAAGAGCCCACATGCTGCAACTAAGACCCGGTGCAGTCGAAATAAATACATAAATATTTAAAACAAACCAAAAAAAAGACTTACCTGGTGGCGCAGTGGTTGAGAGTCCGCCTGCCGATGCGGGGGACACGGGTTCGTGCCCCGGTCCGGGAAGATCCCACATGCCACGGAGCGGCTGGGCCCGTGAGCCATGGCCGCTGAGCCTGCGCGTCCGGAGCCTGTGCTCCGCAACGGGAGATGCCACAACAGTGAGAGGCCCGCGTACCGCAAAAAAAAAAAAATTACTAACCAAATATTGGAGAACCGAAAAGGCAAAAAGAACATACTGAAGAATCATGAAAATAGTAGCTCCACAAAGCAGTTGCCACCTAAGACTGCAATAATAAAAGGAAGAGGTTGAGGTGATTAAAACTTGCAATTTGAGAAAGGGGCACTGCTGGCCTGGTGCTGGTGCCTCAAGATCTTGGATGAGAGACCCCAAGGGGCTGGGATTCAGGTTTTGAGGAGGACACATCATCTGGCAGTTGCTGGTGTCTCTGAATGGACACAATGATTCTGAGAATGTGGGAGAAAAAGGCAAACTGAAACCAACCTTCGCTACTAGAACCAACTGTGGCCACCAGTGAGAAAATGCTGCTGTGATGATGCGGACAGAAATAGGGAGCAGAGATGAAAGGTCCCTTCCCGCCTTCCAAACTCCCTCTGGCACCCCTGTGGGCAAAACCTCCTAGACAGCCAGCTGGCAATGCAGAAATGTGGTTTGCAGAGTCTCCTGCTCAGCTCACAGAGTGGAATTTAAAAGGGTGCTTTGGAAATTGAGCGACGGTAGCTTAATAAACTGGCACGCGAGAAATGCAACCTGGGAGGAATGTGAAGGGCATTTCTGAAATGAAGGAAAGCTCCTAGGCAACAGAGCAGTCTCGCTTAGCCCATTCTTCCAATTTTGAACCATAAAAACTTGAAAATGTGGTTTGCAAAGGCCAAATACCCCATTCATGGCAGGGAAGGGGGAAAGATAAGCAGGCAAAGGTTTACTCAGCTGATGGAGGGAGAGAAAAAGAGTAGGAATACTAACATATAAGTACTTTTCATTTTCGTCACACATGTAAAGCACTTCTCACAATGCTTGGCGTGTAGCAAGTGCTCAATAAATACAAATTATCATTTGTAAGTAGTAGTAGTTATGGGAGAGCCCCTGGCCCATGACCTGCTCCCAATAAATGATGATTGTTTTTATCATTCATATCTGCATCCCTGAATAAGCACAAAACTTCAGACAAAAGAGCCCATCAGGAGGATTTATTAAATAATCTCTGGATGTGCCCACCTGAAAAACCCCAAACCCATCTACTTTTATCCTTATTTTAGCCCTTAAGTAACATTGTGATAGGCAGATATCCCAAAGATATCCATATCTTTTTTTTAATAAATTTATTTATTTAATTTATTTATTTATTTTTGGCTGTGTTGGGTCTTCGTTGCTGCGTGCGGGCTTTCTCTAGTTGTGGCGAGTGGGGGCTACCCTTCGTTGCGGTGCGCGGGCTTCTTATTGCGGTGGCTTCTCTTTGTTGTGGAACACAGACTTTAGGTGTGTGGGCTTCAGTAGTTGTGGCACGCGGGCTCAGTAATTGTGGCTCACTGGCTCTAGAGTGCAGGCTCAGTAGTTGTGGCACATGGGTTTAGTTGCTCCGCGGCATGTGGGATCTTCCCTGACCAGGGCTCGAACCCGTGTCCTCTGCATTGGCAGGTGGATTCTTAACCACTGGGCCACCAAGGAAGTCCAAGATATCCACATCTTAATCTATGGATCCTGTGAGTATGTTACTTTACATGGCAAAAGGAACTTTGCGCATGTGATACGTTAAGGGTATTGAGATGGGGAGATTATCCTGGATTACCCAGGTGGGCTGCTATGGTCTGAATGTTTGTGTCCCCCCCAAATTCACATGTTGAAATCTACCCCCCAACGTGATAGTATTGGGAGGTAAGGCTTTTGGCTCCATCCTCCTGAATGGAATGAGTCTCCTTATAAAAGAGAGTCCAAAGAGCTCCCTAAAGCCTTCTACCACGTGAGAACACCCCCGCGGGGAGGGTCCTCACCAGAACCTGACCATGATGGTACCCTGTCTTCGAACTTCCAGCCTCCAGAACTGTGAGAAATAGATTTCCGTTCTTTATAAACCACCCAGTCTGTGGTATTTTGTTATAGTAGCCTGAACGGAATCAGACATGGGCCCAAGCTAATCACACGGGTCCTTCAAGGCAGAGAACCTTTCCCTTCTGTGGTCAGAGGGAGATATGATAATAGAAGAACCAGAGAGATGGCAGCATGAGAGGGACTCAATCTGCCATTCCTGGCTTTGAAGATGAGGAAGGGGGCCATGAGCCAGGGAATGGCGGCCTCTGGAAGCTAGAAAAGTCAAGGAGATGAATTCTCCCAAAGAGCCTTTAGAAAGGAGCTCAGCTCTGCCAACACCTTTATCTTACCCAACAAGACCCATCTCTGACTTCTGCCCTCCAGAACTCTAAAATAATCAATTTGTATTTTTTAAGCTACTAAGCTTATTGTAATTTCAGCAATAAGAAATGCATATATTTCCTTTACTCTCTTCCTGGGCTATCCGTCCCTACTCTTAGAGGTGGGCACTCAGTGCTCTGGTGTCCCTGTGCCCTGGGAATAGATTTCGGAACAAAGCAAGGGGTCATTTCTTTCCCATGTCCCCAGCAGTGGGAAAGAAGAAACAGATACAAATGGCTCATCATCAGGCCGTGTCCACACCCTCACAGGGATGGTGAGCATGATTTTCTCAACAATAGTGTCTCCTCACTTCCTGGTAACCTCTCTGTATTTATTCCCCATGTTCAGCACCACAGTTAGGAAAATTCTACCTTTCATTTATTTAAGTCTGACTTCTTGCTGTGGCCGACAAGGCCCGTACATTCTGTCCTGCCTCATCCACTTTCTTTTACCACTTTCCTCGCCTCATGGCAATACTCTGATCTTAGCAACTCCCTCTCCATGTATTTCTTTATTTCTTTCGTTTTTTCCTTAATTGAAGTATCGTTGATTTACAATGTTGTGTCCATGCATTTCTTGAACGGGCCTGGCTACTTCCCACCTCAGGGCCTTTGCACCTGCATTTCCTTCTGCCTGGAACGCTTACCTGCCACTCTTTGTGTGGTGGCTGCTTCTCTTTCTTTACATTCCAGCTCAAATGCCGCCTCTACCGATCCCCCTCCCCGAAGCATTCCCTGTCAGTTCAGCTGTCAATTTCCTTCATAACACTCACCACATTAGAAGCTAATTTGTCTGTGTTTGTGTTTACTCATTTCCTTTCTGTTCCCCAGAGAATATAAGTTCCGTGCAATCAGTGGCTTCTTTGCCACTCTATTCTCAACGCCCGGAATAGTGCCTGGTAGATCACTATATATCTCCATTTCCTGATCTAGTTCATGAGTCCCTGAAAAGATTCAGGGTTTATCCCAGGCCTGTGGTAGCTTAGGTCAGAACAGAGTGCCTCCTTTGGCTTCTGGAACCGGCCCGTTGGAGCTGTTTCTGGTCCTTGACCCAGGCTTGGCCCGGTATTTGAGCTCTACCAGTAGATCAGGCAAATCTTGGATTAAAAAGCACCCGGTTCCTGTTCTACTTGGCTCTTTAGAAAATGACCCTGACTTGCGAGTCTAGACCAGGGAGGACTGTCTCTTGTGAACAGAGTCTTGTTTTCACATTCAGGCAGTGTAACGAGTGGGCCGCAGATGTTGAGTCAGAGAATTTCAGTATGAATCACGGCCATGCCACTTGTCTTGTGAATTAGTCTGCTCAAGCTGTCACAGACTGAGTGGCTTAAACAATAGAAACATTTCCTCACAGTCCTGGAGAACAGAAGTCGAAGATCAAGGTGCCACCAGGGTTGGTTTCTGCTGAAGCTTCTCCTCCTGGTTTGTAGATGGTCACCTCCTGCTGCACCCTCCCATGGTCTCTTCTCTGTGTACACGCTGCGTGGGGTGGACGTGGAGAGTCCTCTCCTGTCTCTTTCTTGTCTTAAAAGGACACCTGTCCTATCAGAGCCCCACCCTTATGACTTCATTTAACATAATTATCTCCCCAAGGTCCTTTCTCCAAGTACTGTCACATTAGGGTTAGGGCTTCAAAATATTAATTTGGAGAGGACACAATTCAGTCTGTAACATCCTGTGACTAACGTACTCTGAGCCTTGCTTTTCTTGCCTGTAAATTAGGGGTGGTTATACATGCCTGGCATGGTTACTGAAAACACGAAATGAAGTGAAGGAACAAGTGTGTGTCCCAATTATCTGTACTACAAGCCACTCTAAAACTTAATGGCTTAAAATAACATGTTTGTTCATAAGTTTTCAACTTGGGCAATTTCCGGATGGCACCCACTGGCCCTCCGTGAGCCCTCCACTCTTTATGAGAGCTGTGGAACCTCAGAGCTGCCCCCTGACCAAGTACCCAACTGGACCCAGAAGACACAGGGAAAGGCTTCCGGTTCTGGAACCAAAGTGATCACTTTGCTCACTTCTCTCTGCGTCCTTGGAGCTCTGGTGGTTTGTCACATTGCTGCTTGTTCAGAAGACTTCTGCAGATGAGAAAGGTCTAGCATCACTTTCTAGCTGAAATCTCTCATCCATCCTATCTTTCCCTGGTCTCACCGTGGAGGGTGCACATCCCAGCTGGATACAGCTGGACACTGGGCTGGCCTGGGAGCTGCAACTGTAGCCCAGACTCTTCTGCACCCCCCAGAGGGAGGCTCACAGTCAGCCACAAGCAAGTCCCTCCCTCCCCTGCTTTAGTGGGGGACCCCTCATGGTACCCCCCAATGATCAACACCATCGTCCCCGACCTGCTCACCACATCAACACAGGGTTCTCTGGCTCAAAGAAAGGCTCCTCTAACGAGAGGTCTGGTGAGGGTCCATGGCCATGGCGTCTCCTCCCCCCCTCCTTCCCTCTCTTTCTTTGCTGCTTCTCCTCATTTACTCTCTTATTCTGCACCAGCCCTTTTTCAAGAATACAACCTTGACTCTTTCGGTTCTAGCTTCAGAGAGACCCCGTGGAGGTAAGATACACCCTCCCCACTTCTAAGAATGGTGACCCAGGCCCAGAGGGGCTGCAGACCTCCTTGGTTCTCTCCATCCTTGGGGTCTTCCTGAACCGTGACAGGCTCTGCCCAGGACTCTTGGCCAACTTTCTCCTTTTCTTGCCCTGACCCAGGAGAATAAAGCTCCCTTTGTCCTCACTTCACAGAGAAAAGATGAACTTTCTAGAAGGATCTTCTGTGTAGACCTAAGAGAAAGCAACTGGTGGAACTACACAGACTCTTCAACTTTACATAACGTCTATCTCTCGCTCCTACTTTGGTTGCCTCCTGGCTGAAGGCTGGCCTGTCTTGGGGTCGACGACGAGCCTACGATCCAGCCGTCAATTCCTGCCTCCCTGGAGTGGCAGCTAATCCAAGCGAGAGGCAGGGAAATCCACCACTTCCTCCAGATGGAGCTGGGGCCGCCATGTGGCGGACTAGGCCCGCTTCAGAGAGTATCACACTGTTTCCCTCTGGTCACTTAGAGGGCCCGTCATGAGAAGTTTCCAAAATAGTGATTCCTGAGCAGTGCTCACCTGATTAGGTCCAGCAGGGCTCTGTGATGAAATCATCCTGACAGAACAGGTTATAGAAAGGAAACAAGTGTGGTCCACCACGGATCGGCTGGAGAACTAGGAACGTCTTTGAAGTTCTCTGAGTTTTAGCCTCATGTGTCAGATGGAAAGCTTGGGACCCAGGCTGACAGGATCCAAGGGCCTTGCTTCATGCCCCTCGTATTCCATTCCATTCTGGAAGCTCCTGAGGACGTCTGTCTCCAAACTCTTCCTTTCTTTCTGGAAAGCTCTCTTTTTTCCCCATGGGTTTGGGGTGGGGGAGGGGTGGGAACTGCAGGTGGGGAGACAGGAAGTCGTTTGGGGGGGAACTCTTGGCGCACCACCTCTCCCCCGGTGGCCGCAGACTTGGAGGTCTGGGTGGAGTCCCCTCCCGAGGGCACAACTGCCAAACTCCCACCCACCGCCAGAGGGAAGCCCCCAGGAGACTGCAAAGCAGAAGGAATTCAAGGGAACCTTCCCAGGACCAGGTGTGTGCATTCCTGGCCTGACGGCCGCCTCCCCCCGCCGCCGCCTTTCAGGGGCCGTTTGACCCCAGGCATTTTGCAAAATAAAGCCGCCTTGTTTTCCCCGCCTGGCAGTCCCGGGCTTCTGGGAGGCCCTCTTGGTGAGGGGGGACGATCAGAGAGCAGCAGCTGGCAGAGCTGGGAATTCGCCGTGGGAAGCAAAGGAAGGAGGCTCTTACCCAGCTTTTTCCTCTGCACGCGTGACCCCATAACTCTCAGGGCAGCTCCAAACGCGAAGACTCCACCCCAAACACTGGCACCGCCTGGGAGGGTCTCACTAGACGCTGAAGGAATTGGAATTCAAGCCTTGGACAATTTTGTAGGAAGAGGACTTTCTCCATCAGCCCTCTAGGTGGCATGACTCTTCTCAAGGACCCATCGAAACCCTTGCTGGGTGTGGGCTACAGAATAGTAACTGAGGTCTAGGAAGGGTACAGGACACAGAGTGGCATCCCACTTCTTTTCCAAGTCGATCAAGTCCCCACGTGAGCTGCCAGCAGAGAGTCCTAGAGACAACAGGTCCCTGAATTGGAGTTCAGCATCTGGGGAGGCACCATGTGGGGTAGAAAAGCCATGGTCCTCTGTCTAAGTTCTGATTCCAGCTCATCCCCTCCTAGTGGGCTCCCTTGTCTCTTCATTCATGTCTTAGTGAGCTCGCTTATATCAGGTACTGAACTGCAGAGGAGGGAATACATAGATGAACGAGAGCATCATTCTCTATCATCCAGATAGAACTTTCCCAACTTGACTCTAAGCTAGAGAAGAAACGTGTGCTTTTTCTAGCGTCCTGGGGGAAAGCAGCTTCATAAGCAGATAATTATAATGCAGGATGCTATGGTTATAAACAAAGGCACGCACAAAGTTTTACGGAAGTTTGGAGAGAGGGAAATTAACTCTTCCAGGGAAGTTGAAAGAGGTTTCACAGAGATATTGAGTCTTGATGAAGAGTAGGTTCTGGGAGATAGGAATGACGAAAATTCAGACAGTAATAGCAAAACCTTGAGGACGGGAAGACCATATTTGGAAAATAGTAGCACCACTTTCAGATGATGTGAAAGCACAAAAGAATCATCTGAAAAAGTACAAGAGCTAATTAAACTTCAGCAAAGTGGCTTGTTACAAAATATATGTGAGAAAAATCAATATATATTTTTTAATTCTAGAAGTAAACAATATAGTAAATATAATGGAGGGAAAGTCTCCTTTCAGGAGCAACAAGGACAATAATGAGCCAAAGACCAAAAAATGAACAAAACGATAAACATGCAGGATGTAGAGGAACAAAACTTCAGCACTTTCTGGAAGACACTTGAAGAAATAGAGAAGCCCATTCTAATTCTGGATGGAAAGACACACTATACCTAAAGCTTTAGTGTGTAACAAGAGGAGGCCCTTCAAATCAACATATTACATGTGTAGGGCTTCCCTGGTGGCGCAGTGGTTGAGAGTCCACCTGCCGATGCAGAGGACACGGGTTCGTGCCCCGGTCCGGGAGGATCCCACATGCCGCGGAGCGGCTGGGCCCGTGAGCCATGGCCGCTGAGCCTGCGCGTCCGGAGCCTGTGCTCCGCAACGGGAGAGGCCACGACAGTGAGAGGCCCATGAACCGCAAAAAAAAAAAAAAAAACAAAAACAGAAAAAAACATATTACATGTGTAGTCTCAATGAGGAACAGAGGATAACTATTTGGAATAAGTATAAAATAAGATCTCCATCTCACATCATGCTCCAGAATAAATTCCAGAATGGCTGCACTTTTCTTCCTCCCTCCGACGTAACTTCAAATCTCCTTTTGCCACAGTCCTGGGTGAGCCAGTCCTAGCTCTCAGCAAGGACAGAACCTCCATATACTCTGATGCTGGCAGCCCCAGACTCTGCGTAAATCCTTTAGTGAGGAAAACTTGGAGAATGTCTTTTGCCTTTTTGCAAAATAGGACTGTTAAATCCTCAGACACAGAGGCCTAGAACATTACCGAGGTTCAAAAGCTGGCTGTTCAAAACAGCCAGATTGCCGAGGAGGAAATTTTCAGCACAGACGTTCTATATCTTTTATTTGCATTTTCTCCCTCTGTCATGGTTTGAATTGCGTCCTTCCCCAAAAACATGTTGAAGTCTTACCCCCCGCCCTCCAGTACTTCAGAAAGTGACTTTATCTGGAACTAAAATCATTGAAGAGGTCATTAGTTATGCTAAAAAGAAGTCACATTGGATTAAGATGGGCCCTTAATGCAATACAATTGGGGTCCTTAGAAGAAGATGGCCATGTGAAGACAAGGAGATGCCTAGTGAAGACAGGGGCAGAGGTGGGAGTTAGACATCTACAAGCCAAAGGATGCCAAGGATTGCCGACAATATTAGAAGCTAAGAGAAGGATATGGGACAGAGACTCCCTCAGACCCTCCGAAAGAACCCTGCCAACAACTTAATTCTGAACTTGTAACCCCCGGACTTGTAACTGTGTGAGAAGACATTTCCGTTGTTTGAAGTCACCCAGTTTGTGGTACTTCATTTAGACAACGCTAGGAAACTAACACACTTTCTAAAAAGGGAGAAATGTCATTCAGGCGTTGAGTGAGTTCTCCCAAAGTCTACTAACCAACAAGTATGTGATTTTTCTTGGAGTTGTTCAGCTTGTATTTTTAATTCTAAAGACAGGACTAGTGGCAGAGGTGTACAAGGTTTATTTGCAGGAATGTGAAGAAGGCCGAGCCCCCACTCTCCTCAGCCCCTCGCCCCAACCTGTACCCTGGATTCCCCTCAGAAGACCAAAAGGCAACTTGGCTGGCTTCCCAGGCAGCTGCCCCCCAAGGGGGAGCCACCCAAGCTCCCTCCGCTACTTTGGGGCTGGAGTTACCTGATTAAGAAAATGGCTCCCACACAGCACAAGAAAAGGAAAGCAAGGCATTTGAGCAAAGGAATGCCAGGGTGTGGTATTTGCCTCCTAGACCAGCCCCCTTGCTCTATCTAAATGGACAGGAGAAGCCCACCCTTTAAGCATGAATCCAAGCTTGTCTAGAAGCTTGTGGACAGTTTAGGTTCTCCAGCCACAGTTTTGACTGGTACAGTGAGAATAACCATCAGCTGCTGGGGGCGGGGGCAGGCGGGGATGTTCTCTGTACATCTTATAACCTTGGTAAAGGGAGCCTAGGTGGTGAAATGACACCAAAGATTTAATTTGGAGGGGGAATCTCATTGCGGCTACCCAGCCTCTCTGATGAGGTCAGATGGAGTAGATCTTTCCCTCTGGTGCACCCCGGGTCCCCTACTATTGCTCCACCTCTGCGCCTTTCCTTTCAGCCACAAAGACTCCCCTCTCCTCACCTGAGCCCCTCTTACTCATCCATCAGGTCTCAGGTTTAACATCATTTCTTTGGAAGAAATCCCCAATCAAACATCCCATTCTTTCTGCTCAAAATTCTAGATAAGGGATAATTAAAAGATAACTCTGGAACTGCATGATTGGGAATTTCCTGGCGGTCCATTGGTTAAGACTCCGCGCTTCTACTGCCGGGGGCGCAGGTTCGATCCCTGCTCGGGAAACTAAGATCCCCCACATGCCGCATGGGCTGCCAAAACAAAAACAAAAAAAACAAAACAAAAAAACAACTACATGATTACTTCCGAATTCAGGGTTTCCAGAAATAAAGTAACCGAAAAATATTGAAATTCTCCAGTACCACACACAGCTCCACTCTTTACAATGCATGGGTAAGTTTGCAAAAAGGAAACAAACAAACAACAAAAAAGGGAAATCCTTGGGAGAAGAAGCAGTGCAGGGTCATCACCAGCTAAAGCTATCAGCTACCCAGATGGCATCCACTTACCCCAGGTACCAAGAGTTCAGATCATATGCCGGAAACTAAACAAAGATTCTGCAATTCAGAGCAAGTAGTAAGATCAGAGACCTCTTTTTATTTATTTATTTTTTAATTTTTTTGCCATATAGCACGGCTTGTGGGATCTTTGTTCCCCCACCAGGAATTGAACCCATGCCACTTGCACTGGAAGCACGGAGTCCTAACCACTGGACTGCCAGGGAATTCTCCAGAGACCTCTTTTTATTTTTAAAAATATTTTATTAGGTCATGAAACCCTGGTGAGGGAAGGGTCAAGATCTTATTGTTTAGAGGTTTAGAGGCACCCAAATGATGCTGTTTGTATCACTTTTTTTTTTTTTTTGGCCACACTGCGCAGCATGCAGGATCTTAGCTCCCCCCAGAGACCTCTTTTTAAAGCTGGACCCCTACAAAGGGTACACTAGGGAAATAGGAGTTAGAAAAAAATCTGGCACTGGGAGAATAAAGCATAGAAAATAACTTGTCTTGGCCTTAGCTCTTGGTCAGGGCAAGGAAGGGATCCTCAGAAAATCATAGTCAAAGGCCTTAGCTCCTATGGATATGGGCCTGTCTTCACATTATTTATAAGGTTAAAAAAAATGAAGGTAAGCATTTTAATTTAAAATGAGATAACAAAAAAACGAACTTGAATCCAATCAAGTTTCTAAAACTCATGTCAAATACACCAGAGGGATGTATTCAGCAAACCCTTGACTGTGGGAAACTCTTCAGAACAATTTCTTTCTTTTTTTTTTTCTTTTCCAGAACAATTTCGATGAAATTGAAATTCAATGAAATGAATTACAAGGGGGAAAAAAGAGATGGAGATGAAGGGAAAACTTGTGAGTTAGGGGACTTAATACGCATATCAACCAACTGCAATGTATAAACCTTATTTGGATCATAGTAAAAATAAATGTAAAGTAAAGAAAATTCATGAGATAATTGGAAATTGAAAACTGCCTGAATATTGGATGATATTAAGGAATTATTGTACATATTTTTAGGTGTGATAATGGTACTGTGGTTTTGATTAAGAACTTATACATTAGAGATACATAGTAAATTATTTGTGGCTATAATTATATGATGTCAGAATTTACTCAAAGTGATAGGTGAGTGGGATGTGGACAGAGGTGTATCAATGAAACTGGATTGACCATGAGTTGGGTGATGGATACGTGAGGTGACATACTAATCTTTCTACCTTTGTACGCTTAAAATTTTCTATCACGAGTTTAAAAAGATAAAATAAAGTGGAAGAAACCTGGCAGTGCCTCAAGGTGTCTTCTCAAGGAAAAATATTACAAATCCTTTCTGAAGACATGTACCCTTTTCAGAGACCTCAGAAGATTCCAGATAGAGACAAAATAAATATATTAAAGATGTTTAAAGAAATGAAAGAGATCATTATCAGCATGAAAAAGGATTGAGAAACCGTTTAAAAGAAGAGGATAATACGATTCCAAAAGCTATTAGAAAATCTGTTTGAAGGCTCTAGAGAGTTACCAAGTCGGCGTGGACTTACAGGACAAAGATCTGGACAAAAGAGGGCTCCAGAGAAGTGAGCCCAGCATTTGAGGCTGCTTTCCCCCTCAAGGCAGTAGCCAAACCCAAAAGCATTGGATGAGGTGTGCATTACTTTTTTGACAGTTTGACAGTGTCCAGGAATCAGGCCTGCTAACGAAGAAGTTTTTAATGCCGGTCTTTTACTTGGGATCCAGATAGGGTTATACTCTAAGACAATCAGTTCTCAGACCGTTTAATCTCCGGATCCCTTTACAATCTTAAAAATTATTTAAGACCTCAAAGATTATACGGATTATATCTGTCAATATTTACCATATCAAAAATTAAAACTCAGAATTAAAATATCTATAAAATATTGGTTTTGATATTCAATATGTTGTGGTAAGTTGTTTTGCTTGAAATATATGAAAAAAATCTGGCCTTACAGAAGTATGTAGGTTAAGGGTGGAGTATTTTATTTTATTTTTATTTATTCATTTATTTATTTATGACTGCATTGGCTCTTCCTTGCTACGTGTGTGCTTTCTCTAGTTGCGGCGAGCGGGGGCTGCTCTTCTTTGTGGTGTGTGGGCTTCTCATTGGGGTGGCTTCTCTTGTTGTGGAGCACGGGCTCTAGGCACGCGGACGTCCGTAGTTGTGGCTCGCGGGCTTTAGAGCGCAAGCTCAGTAGTTGTGGCGCACGGGCTTCGTTGCTCCGCGACGTGTGGGAACTTCCCAGATCAGGGCTTGAACCCTTGTCCCCTTCATTGGCAGGCGGATTCTTTTTTTTTTTTTTTTATTGCAGTACGCGGGCCTCTCACTGTTGTGGCCTCTCCCATTGCGGAGCACAGGCTCCGGACGCGCAGGCTCAGCGGCCATGGCTCACGGGCCCAGCCGCTCTGCGGCATGTGGGATCTTCCCGGACCGGGGCACGAACCCTTGTCCCCTGCATCGGCAGGCGGACTCTCAACCACTGCGCCACCAGGGAAGCCCAGGCAGGCGGATTCTTAACAACTGCGCCACCAGGGAAGCCCAGGATGGAGTATTTTAATAGGCTTTACCAATAATTGAGCATATTTTTCTTTGATACTACACCTAAACTCAGTAAGTGGTAGTTTCTTCAAGGTTTGTTGCAATGCGGAACCTGCAATCATATCAATGAACTTTTCATACTTCCATACTTTATATTGGCCTATTTTGTACTGTGAATGATCTCATACCTATGCGTAATTTTTAACATACATTGGTCATTGGGAAAATATTGGTTCACTGAGTTATGCAGATCTTCCAAATATTGAAATACTTCACTATAGAATATCCAAAAATCACATTCATTAATATCACCACCAATCTTTTCAGAAAAGTCTTGAACTATAGTTTATCTTCCAGACATTCTTTTATGTAAATTGATGCCCACTAAAAAAGCAATCAGTCAGAATTCCCTGGCGGTCCAGTGGTTAGGACTCCGTGCTTTCACTGTCAAAGGCCCGAGTTCAGTCCCTGGTTGGGGAACTAAAATCCCACAAGCTGTACAGCGCGAAAACAAAACAAAACAAAAAAGCAATCAGTGCGGCACACAACTCAAACAATCTCACACATTTTTTTCCTCCAGACTTGATACTTCTGCATACAACAGAAGTATATTATGTATGTTTTCAATTTTGTCACACAGAATATTAAGGGTTGAGACTTAATACAGTTAATCATTTCTGCTGCTCGTCAAGGGCGTTTTTAAGTGACTCAAGTGGATTCTTTTTACTGCCAGTGGATGGTTTGGTATCATATCCTTGATTTGTGGTAGAGCATTAATGATGAAGCACCGATGACATTACTGTCAGTGTACATTTCCACTCAGCAAGGAAAACAAACAAACAAAACAACAGAAAACCACAAATGCCTTAGTATTACTATCAAAACAGTTTTAACCTTGTAGATCCCCTGAGCACATCTCAGGGACTCCCAGGGGTCCACAGACTACACTTTGAAAACAGGTGCCCTAGGAGTAAGAGTAAACCAGAAATAAACCAGCCCTCTTAAATAACAAAGCCCAGCGTTAAATCATCTTAATCCCTGCTGACCAGAAATAAAAGTAAATCCTTTCTATACGAAGGTGACGTCTTGAACTTATCCCTACGATAGCTTATGTACAATATCTGACACTCGGTCAAAAATAACTGCTGCATGAGAAGACAAGGCATAGCTGAAAACCAACAGAAAATGACAGACAATGAATAGACTCATGGAGGTTCTAAATAATGGACTTAACAGACAAGGGTTGAAGATGACTACACTTAATATATTCAGTGAAATAAAAGACAAGAGGTAGATATTCAGCAGACAACTGGAAGCTATTTTTAAGAAAGCAAATGGGAATTCTAGAACTGAAACTAGTGTAACTGAAATTAAGAATCAAAAGGGTGGCCATAACAGCAAACAGGAGAAGCTGAAGAAAGAATTAATAAACTAGAAGACAAGTTAAAAAAATCCAGAGTAAAGCAAAGAGTTATACAAAGATAGGAAACTACAGGAAAACGACAGGAGACACATGGGGTCTAACATACATATAAATGGAGTTCCAAAAGACAAGGAGAGGAAGTGTGGGGTAAAATCGTATTGGAAGACTTAATGGCTGAGAATTTTTTTTAACAAATGAAAAACATCAATTTATAGATACAAGAAGCACTTCAAACTCCAGAAACAGCAGGCAATATATAAAGAGAACCACACCTAGTGTATCATATTGAAATTGCTAAACACCTCAAAAGTAGCCAGAGGAGAAAAAAAAAAAAAGACACATTATCTGCAAAAGAACAACTATGCATCAGAAAACTGATTCTCACTAGAAATAATTGGCGCACACAATTGTGATGACTGACAAGTTCAAAATCTGTAGGACAGGCTAGCAAACTGGAGACTCAGGAAAGAATTGATTTTGCTGGGTTAAGTCCAAATTCTGTGGGGCGGCAGGCAAGAAACTCCAAGAAACCTGTCCTTGCTCTTAAAGCCAACTGATTAGATGAGGCCTACTCACCTTGTAGAGGGTCCTCTGCTTTACTCAAAGCCACTGCTTTAAATGTTAATCACGCCTAAAAATACCATCACAGCCACATTCAGTTGGTGTTTGACCAAACTAGACACCATAGCCTAGCCAAGCTGACACATAAAATTAACACTCACATCCATAGAAATATGAACTTATTGGCAGAGAAAGGAAAACTGTTTTCAATAAATGTTGGTTATATTTAATGGTTATCAAATTTTGGACTATTTCATGATGCTTTGATCAATTGGGTTTTAATAATGATTGGAAACAACCGTATATCTTAACATAAAGTTTTATTGTCATGGAACATTTGAAAAAGTAATTTATAAATACATGTATTGCAGAGAAGTATGAGAGTGAAGGATCAATAAAAGCGTTTCAAACACACATTAAGTTAAGGTCCTGAGAGGAAAAGTTGGATGTAAATTTCCAACGCTACAAAAGTTGTTTTCTGAATGTTTTTAAGCTGACAAATGTTAAAGTCGTTGTGAAATTTAGGTTACATTGGATAAATTTAAAGACGGATGAAATAATTGTATTTTTAAATTACATGCGTGTGTATATGTATATATATTCAGAAATCACATTTTTCCAACTAAATAAATAAGAAAAGTTTAATGTCAATTTAAAAAGTATATAAAATAGTACATTGTTTTTCAAAATTCTTTCATAGGGGACATGAGCAAAAATAAGTTTGAAAGTCTCTCCTCTAGACAACCTGGCTTGAGGACAGCCTAGAATCTCAGGAACTCTCCTCCCATAACGTCTGCCTTTAAAAATTTACTCGATTTTTAAGTTCTTTTTTCCAGGATTTCTTACCACAATGAACCACACCATCTACTCAACTTTAGGTTCTCTTCCCTTTCTTGGTGCAAGAATTTCCCACTTTCCCAAGCTCCCTTCAAACCATCCTAAAGCCCATGACCCTTTCAGCCTGGTTAGAGCTCTGAGCTGCCATGAAACTTCGACGGATTAGTGACCCCATGACTTTTGCAATTCAGAATGAACTTTTACTGCCATCATCTGAGTCATTTAATTGAAAAGTATTGAGACCTTGAATCATTCATGTTAGCTCCAGAATACTCCGTGTAGTCCTTGTATTATTTTGTCTTTGTGTCAATGAATGACCTAAACCTGAAGACTGGTTTTGACTTCAAGGTGATTGCCTGGAGGCACCATGTAATCGGAGAACTCCATCGATAGAGCCACTCTTGTTTAATACTCTTCAGTGGCTCCAAAGAGCGCTTACAATAAAACGCAATCTCCCTATGCCCCTATTTGACTTTGCCAAGCCTACCTCACTCCTTCCTCACTAAAACCAATCACCACATCTTCCTTCAGTTCCTGGAACATGTAGCTCTCTTCTGCCCCAGGGCCTTTGCCTTCAAGGTATCTTAGCCTGAACCGTTCTTCTCCATATCCTTTCAAGTGCATGCCTGCCTCTTTCTCTTCAAATTTGTAACAATTTGACAATTCCTATCAAAATGTAAGATATCTGCCTATGGACTCACCAAAAAATATTCTAGAAATCCATTCTGAAGGAACAATCATTACCACCCAACAATATATATATAATAATGTTTATTGCAGCATTTATAGGAGTAAAAATTGTTAATTTAAATGTTCTTCAAGAGAGGAACAGCGGAACTTCCCTGGTGGTGCAGTGGTTAAGAATCTGCCTGCAAATGCAGGGGATATGGGTTCGAGCTCTGGTCCGGGAAGATCCTACATGCCGCGGAGCAACTAAGCCCATGCACCATAACTACTGAGCCTGCGCTCTAGAGGCCTCGAGCCACAACTACTGAAGCCCGTGTGCCTAGAGCACGTGCTCCACAAGAGAAGCCACCACAATGAGAAGCCTGTGTACTGCAACGAAGAGTAGCCCCTGCTCGCCGCAACTAGAGAAAGCCCGTGGGCAGAAAGGAAGACCCAATGCAGCCAAAAATAAATAAATAAATTTATTTATTTTTTAAAAAAGAATAAGGTAGGGAATTCCCTGGCGGTCCAGTGGTTAGGACTCCACGCTTTCACTGTCGAAGGCACGGGCTCAATCCCTGATCAGGGAGCTGCACAGTGCAGCCAAAAAAAAAAAAAAAAAAAAGGTACATCGGTAAGTCCTGGCGTGGATAGTGGTCCATGGTATGTTGAATGTGATAAAAGAAAGTCACAGCACAGGGACTTCCCTGTTGGTCCAGTGGTTAAGAGTCTGCCTTCCAATGCAGGGGACGTAGGTTTGATCCCTGTTTGGGGAACAAAGATCCCACATGCCACAGGGCAACTAAGCCCGCGTGCCTCAACTACTGAGCCCGCATGCCACAATGAAGAGCCTGTGCGCAGCAACTAAGACCCTATGCAGCCAAAAATAAATAAATAAAATAAAACAAAATAAGAAGGGCTTCCCTGGTGGCGCAGGGTTAACAATCTGCCTGCCAATGCAGGAGACATGGGTTCGAGCCCTGGTCCGGGAAGATCCCACATGCTGCGGAGCAACTAAGCCCATATGCACCATAACTACTGAGCCTGCGGTCTAGAGCCCACATGCCACAACTACTGAGCCCACATGCCATAACTACTGAAGCCCTCGCGCCTGGAGCCTATGCTCCGCAACAAGAGAAGCCATCGCAAAGAGAAGCCCGGCACCACAACAAAGAGTAGCCCCCCACTTGCCACAACTAGAGAAAGCCCACCTGCAGCAACGAAGACCCAACGCAGCCAAAAATAAATAAGTAAGTAAATTTATTTAAAAGAAAAAAGTCCCAGCAGAGTCTGGAGCATGTAATTCTATTTATGTAAATAAAACAAAGTCACAACACACATGCAAATACAGAAAAGGTCCCAGAGGTCTCATACCAACCAAGAATGGGAGGATAGGGCAAGGAGGACATTATTCTTTTCCACTACTCATTCTTATTTTGTATGAAAATTTTATAGAAATTCTGCTTATGTAATAACATTTATCAAATCCTTACATGTTAAAGTAAATTTGAGGAGTAGGAACTATCAATAAATCAGTGTCATGCTAGGGAAACGTAATCTTTCAAAGAGATACCGAAAATTGGAGGCAACTTCCCTGGCTGAGAGGGAAAGGGCAGAGTGATTGTCCTGATGCTGGACTTGGCAGTCAGACGCTTATGGTCCAGGACGGGATCGTATCTTTTGACAAGAAGCTGTTTGATGATGCAGGCTGGTTCACCACACCCATGGATGCCATCACGGTTAAAAATGCTTCATTTCTTCTTGTGGGGGAGATCCAGCCAAGGGGAAGCTTGTTTTGCCAGGGCCTTGGGAGAAGGGCTAGAAAAGGAGATGAGATGACAGAGAGGGGAAAAGAGATGAGAAAACATAAGTTGAAGAGTAAATAAATTAGCAGAAGAAACGAGAATAAAGAAGGCAAATGGGAGAAGAGAGAAGGGGAGATGGGAGGGGGAAGAAGTGAGGAAGGAGGGGAGAAGAGGAAAGAATAGCTAACATTTATTGGATGTTTACTAGGTGTCAATCATTATTCTAAGCACTGAATGTGGTTTTATTTCGTTCTCTCTAATGAGGGTGGCTGTATTATTATCTCTGTTCACTGCTGAGGAAAATGGGGCAGCAAGGCACAGAGATTTGTATAAACTTTCCCAAGGTCCCTAAGCTTGTAAGTTCTGACACAAGAATTCAAACCCAGCACCTGTCTGGTTTTTGTTGGTGGTGGTTGGTGGTTTGTTTTTTTTTTTTAATAAATTTATTTATTTATTTATTTTTGGCTGCATTGGGTCTTCATTGCTGACGAGCGGGGGCTACTCTTCGTTGTAGTGTGCAGGCTTCTCATTGCAGTGGCTTCCCTTGTTGCAGAGCACAGGTTCTAGGAGCGTGGGCTCAGTAGTTGTAGCTCGCAGGGTCTAGAGTGCAGGCTCAGTAGTTGTGGCACACGGACTTAGTTGCTCCGCGGCACGTGGGATCTTCCCAGACCGGGGCTTGAACCCGTGTCCCCTGCATTGGCAGGTGGATTCTTAACGGCTGTGCCACCACGGAAGCCCTGCTGTTGTTGTTGTTTGTTTGTTTGTTTTTCCCATGAAGTGGAAGATTTATTATTGTTAGATGTCAGTATTCCCAAAGCAATTTACAGATTCAAAACCATCCCTATCAAAATCCCAATGGAATTTTTAAATATATATTTTCCTACCCAATCTCGTTTTTGTTTGTTTTTTAATTTTTATTTTATATTGGAGTATAGTTGATTTACAATGTTGTGATAGTTTCAGGTGTACAAAAAAGTGATTCAGTTATACATATACATGTATCTATTCTTTTTCAAATTCTTTTCCCATATAAGTTATTACAGAGTGTTGAGTAGAGTTCCCTAGAGTGTCTGTTCTAATCTCTAGAATTTTAAGGAAAAGAAGAGCGCTGGTGACAGGGCGGAAGGAAGCAAAGAAGGAAAGGGAAAAAGAAAGGAAAATGGAAAAAAAATAAAAACTCAGTTTGACGGTGACTACTACTTTAATTTCTGAACCATGTAGGCAGGGAGGATAAACATACACAAAAGCTTCTGAATAGTTGATATTTGGGATTTTTTTTTTTTAATACATAAAGCTCAAAAAAAGGCAAAACCAAACTATAGTGTTTAGGGATGTCTACTCAGGTAGTGAAACTATAAAGAAAGCAAGGAAATAATTAGCATAATAGTCATGGGTGTGGTTACCTTTAGGGATAAAGGAAAAAGTTGCCATCGGGATGGGGCAAGATGGGTCTTCTGGAAAAGTTCTATTTTTTTGCCTGAGTGCTAATTACAAGTATTCCCTTTTTCATAATACCTTAAGCTGTATATTTATGTTTTATGCATTTTTCTGTATCTTTGTATTTGTTTCACAATACAAAAAAGGTTTTAAAAAATATCTTGTGAGGCTGGTGGTGGGATGAATTGGGAGATTGGGATTGACATATATACACTAATATGTATAAAACGGATAACTAATAAGAGCCTGCTGTATAAAAAAATAAATAAAATAAAATTCAAAACTTCAAAAAATATAAAATAAAATATACTTAAAAATATATATCTTGGGAATGGTTTTAGTCATAGATGCCGGGTTGAGCACTCTAAGATCCTGTCTCAGAAAAAAAAAATCAGGAATTCCCTGATGGTCCAATGGTTAGGACTCGGTGCTTTCACAGCTGTGGGCCTGGGTTCGATCCCTGGTTGGGGAACTAAGATCCCGCAGCCAAGCAAAAACAAAAACAACAACAAATAATCAACAGTGATTATATTAATAATCCGTCTAGATAGGCACAATGGGTCCTGTTCCTGTACCAATGTGAGAGATGGGGATTGACAGTGAGCATGAAGGGTGTGGGGAAGCTTCTTCCCTCAGACCAGTGACAGGCAGTGGTGCCCAAGGCTGAGGAGTTTCACATTTGGACACTGGAGAGTCAATCCCTATTGCTGTGGCCCCTGAACTTCTCCTTCTAGAAACCTGGGTCCTGGAGGAATTTCAGTCTGGTTCTCCCATCATGGGTTCCCCATCCCATCCTTCCTTGCCCGCTCCGTCCCAGTCCCTTCTCAGTCTAGCTTTTCTGAATTTCTTTTATTAAGCTGACAGAAGCCATAATGGGACCCACTGACAAGAGCTGGACTGTGCTTTTCTCTCTCACTTTTCTTTTTCTGCAATCTACAATGAACCTTCCAAGTTCATTACTACAGATGGTCCTGGGCAGGACACAGAAGCCAGTGGCAGAAGCTTATTATCCAACCGCAGGGACAGTGAGAGCTGGCCAGCAGCCGCAGTCATTCTGAAGCAGTCATGTCCAATTAGAAGAAACATTAGGCACTTTCCTTCTTGAGCCCCATTAACAAATTAGTCCTACCACAAACTGAGAGGGACTGGATGGGACCAAATACCTTTTGACCACGGGATAATTTGATAATTTGGAGAAGAAACAGCACAGAACACTGCTGTGTGCGTGTGTGTGTGTGTGTGTGGTGTGTGTGTGTGTGTGTGTGTTTGGAGGTGGGGGACCGGTTAGGGAGAAAGATTTGATCCTATGTGACTGTCCTACCCAAAAATGAAACTTTTCTAATACTGAGCAACAACTATTACTGGGTTAAAATGGTCAGGAAATTGGGAAGAATGGCAGTCTTTTGAGGGGTCAGTATTTCACCCCTGGTTGACTTGCTGGGTTGGAGCAACTCTTTCACATGCCTTCAACCAGGGCATTGCATCCTCATGCATTTTTGCAAGTTTTAGTCCCAGGAAGTTCATGGGAAAAGGGCTGGGGAAACCTGTGACTCATGTATCTGCTGCGGTAAAATAACCCGAACTCACTCTTTTAAGGCTATGTTAAGTTTTCAAAATATTGGTTATAAATGGTTTGCTCAGAGAAGAGTACTAATTAGACCTCTGAGATTTTTAAGAGTGTGAATCACAAATGTCTGTTGCTAAGGAAACAATTACATCCAAATTACCATTGCAAATTCAAATAGCCATTTTAGGTTCATTTACAAGAGAGCACAAGATTGGAACAAGATCTCTCAAAAGGAGAGCAGGAAAGGAAAATGAGGTAAGATGAAAATTGCCACGGGTGAGAAAACTACTCCTGCTTTTGATCTAGAGCTGAAGAACTAAGAAATCTAGGAGCAGAGGACCACAGAGAAGACTCAGACTCTCTTTCCATGATAGTTTATTAACCCTGGAATTTTCCATCAGAAAGAGTCTTAGAGATTTTCTGCCAGCTCCCATTCAATGGAGGAGTGTTCTTTTAATTCATGGTAGATCCTATAGTTATAAAGAAAAATGTGAGAATCTTATGAACAACTTTGTGCCAATACAATAAAAAAAAAAAAAAACCTGGATGAAATGGATAAATTCCTTCAAAAACGTAAACTTAACAAAACTGACTCAAGGAGAAATTTTTAAAAAGTAAAATAGCTCCATATCTCTTACATATGCTGAATTTATCATTAAAACCCACAAAGAAATCTCCAGACCCAGATGACTTCAACTGGTGAATTCTATCACACTTTTAAGAGAGAATGAATACCAACTGCACACAAACTCTTTCCAAAAAATAAAAAAGGAAGAAACACTTCTCAGTTTGTTTTATGAGCCCAATGTTATTATGGTACTAAAACCTGAATAGATGCACAAAAAGCATTTGACAAAATTCAACACATTTTCACAATCAAAGCAAGCTAAGAGAAGAGAACTTCCTCAACCTAATTAAAGGAACTACAAAAACTTACAGCTAATATCATAGTTAATAGTGAAATATTAAAGAATTTCTCACTAAGTCTGAGAACAGGCAAAGATGTCAGCTCTTACAAGTTTTGCTCAAAATTGAGGCACCAAAAAAAGAAAAAGAAAGAAAATCCAGAGGGGTTGGACAAGAAAATTGAAACTGCCAATATTTGCAGACAACTTGATTGTATATATAGAAAACCTTATGGGCTTCTATAGAATAACTACCACATCTTATAAGTGAATTCAGCAAGATTGTAAAATACAAGGTCCATATACAAAAATTAATGGAATTTCTATATATTAGCAACAAATAAATGAAAATCAATTTTTAAAAAATGTACCACTTACAATAACATCAAACAAATCACCTATCTAGGATGAAATTTAGCCAAGTATGTATAAGACTTCTACACTGAAAACAACAAAACATTGCTAAATTAAAGACCTGAAAAGTGGAGAGGTATGTTATGTTTTTGGATTGGATGCCTCTAATGTTAATATTTCCATTCTTCCAATAAAACTGAACAGAGTCCAGAAATGAACCCACTTGTATATGATCAATTAATTTTCAACCAAAAGGCCAAGTCAACTCAATGGAGAAAGGAAAGCCATTTTAACAAACGGTGCTGAAACAACAATAGATTTTAAGCAAAAAAATGAACCTCAACCCCATACATAAAAGTAATTTGAGATAGATCACAGACCAACATAAAAGCCAAAACTGCAAAACTTTCAGGGGAAAAAGAAAAAAAAAAAGCAATGTTAGCTTTTGCAAAGAATTCTTGGAAAGAAAGCAAAAAATGTTAATCACTAAAGGAGAAAGAAAGAAATTTGATTTTATCAATACCTCTACTCTTCAACAATAAAGAAAAAGCAAGCCACAGACTGGGAGAAAGTATTCACAATGCATGTATGTGATAAATTTCTTGAATACCAATATAAGAAGGATTCACACAACTCAGTAATAAGAAAATCAACCCCATTTTTTTAAATGGTCAAAATCTAGAGCAGGAATTTCACCAAAGGAAATATTCAAATGGCTAAGGAGTACATGAAATTATATTCAACGTCATGAGTTATCAAGGAAACACATATGAAAAACATGATAGTGAAATTTTAAAAGGCTGATAAATACAAGACTTGACAAGGAGGTGGAACAATCAGAATCTCAAACAGGACTTTCCTGGTGGCGCAGTGGTTAAGAATCTGCCTGCCAATGCAGGGGACATGGGTTCAATCCCTGGTCCGGGAAGATCCCACCTGTCATGGAGCAACTAAGCCTGTGCGCCACAACTACTGAACCTGTGCTCTAGAACCCACGAGCCACAACTACTGAGCCTGCGTGCTACAACTACTGAAGCCCGTGCGCCTAGAGCCCGTGCTCTGCAACAAGAGAAGCCACTGCAATGAGAAGCCCACGCACCACAACAAAGAGTAGCCCCGCTCACCACAACTAGAGAAAGCCCATGCACAGCAACGAAGACCCAACACAGCCATAAATAAATAAATAAATAAATGTATTTTTTAAAAAAAAGAATCTCATACAAAGATGATAGGAGGGTAAAGTGTACAACACCCTTTGAAAACCAGATTGTGACTTTCTTACAAAAAGCATAATTTCATCTCTCTTAGATCCGGCAATTTCTACTTCTAGGTAGAAACGTATCCACAAAATGACGGTCACAGAAATGTTCATAGTTGCTTTATTCATAAGAGTCCCAAACTAGAAACAATCAAATGTCCATCAGCAGGTGAACAGATAAACAAACTGAGATATATCTACACGATGAAATATGACTACAGTGGAAAACAATGAACCGTTGATAACAGGCAATGACATGGATGAATCTCTCACAATCATGCTGAGTGAAAAAAGTCAGACAAAAGGAGTCCATACTATATATATATCCCTTTCATAGGAAGTTCTAAACTAGGCAAATCTGCTACGTGGTGCTGGAAAGCAGGTCAAGTTTAGCAGGGGTGACAGTGACTGCAAAGGGGCTTGGGCCTTCACGGGGGATTCTTGGCTACATATGAACTCAGTCTTGATGGGAGCCTTTCAGCTGGTGTGACGGGCCAAGGGAAAGATACCTGTGGGGAGGCAACAGGAAAACAAAGTCTGTTTAGCAGCCTCCACATTGGTTATTTCCATTTTTAAGAACTTCAAGTTTTCTTTCCTTCCTCCCTCCCTTTTCTCTTTTCTTCCCTCTCCATCTCTCTTTCTATTTTCATCCAACTGAAACTGTGGGAAATGCTCGTATCCTCCTTAGCCGAAACCTGTTCAAAATTTTTTCATCTGATTTCAGAGAGGCATCTGTTGATCCCTCCATTGTCTGTGATGGAGCAAAAATTGCAGACCCGTAATTATCTCTTCTCCTGGCAGGCCTTAAGATGAAACAGACAGGAAGACCTGAGCGGATTCTTCTCAGATGCCACCTCTTAGCACTGGGCTTTGCGAGCCTGTTATTTGGGGCACTGCAGAAGGCAAGGCCCTATCCCGCCGAGGATCAATGGGAAAATAAGCAGTTGCTGGTGAACAGACTGTGGGCTTCTACAGTTGCTAGGCCTCCTTGGTAATGGCTATTTATCCCCACTTAATTGCTACCTGGGCTCCCCTCATTCTGTGCTGGTTAGCACTTCCCACCACTGCCATCCGGGCAAAGCCAGGGCAGCCTGCAGAAGGGCAGCTGCCTGCCCGACACTCCTTCAGAGGCCAAGGGATGCCCATGGTGACCTCGGCCAGGTTGATAGCGATGCCACCTATCCTGACTCTCTCCCCAGTGGTGTCACCTGATCTCCAATGCCTGGCGACAGCTGAGCTGGCTCAGCCTTGGGATCTGCTCTGTTGCCAGCTAAGTGTCCAAGGGTTTGTGGGGAGGTCTGAGGGGCAGGTAGTTCTCTTTGACAGCAAACTAAAAAGAGAAGCCCGTGTTCTCCAAGAGTGGAAGAGCCCAGAGAACCTTGGAGAAAAGGAACCTCAAGCCCATCTACATCTGGACTTGTTGTATGATAGGATAAATGGAGACCGCTTAAAAAAAAAGAAGAAAAGCGGGCTTCCCTGGTGGCGCAGTGGTTGAGAGTCCGCCCGCGGATGCAGGGGACACGGGTTCGTGCCCCGGTCCGGGAAGATCCCACAATGCCGCGGAGCGGCTGGGCCCGTGAGCCATGGCCACTGGGCCTGCGCGTCCGGAGCCCGTTCTCCGCAACGGGAGAGGCCGCAACAGTGAGAGGCCCGCGTACCGCAAAAAAAAAAAAAAAAGCAAAGAAAAGCGAAAAAGAAACACATTAGCATAAATGCAAAAATCCAACCAAAGTTTTATAATCCAAACCGAGTGTTATATAATAAGCACATCATATCATGAATAAATCTGACAAATGTAAACTAGTGCGAACTTGGAAAATCAAATACTGTAATTCATAATTTAACCCAATTTTTTAAAAAAGCTTAAAAAAAGGTCTTTGTTCACTTATAGAGCTACTCCTGGGAGAACTACATAATCATATAACTTGCCATATTGGGAATGGGAATCACTTTGATTTGGCCAGGTTAGGCAAACAAGTTTTGGTTTTGTTCCCATTCAGATTGAGTGCCCGCTCTGCCTGAAGTCCAGTGTTGGGGCAGATTGTGAGATCCTCTGTGGGTTCGGTGGGAAGGAGGGTCAGGGTCTATCTGTAAAGTGTGCTCAGGCACTAGGGTGGCAGGTAATGGCGCTCAAGCCCTGTATCTGCTCACCCTGGTAAGACCACCTGCTCTGGAGAGCATAAAACTCTTTTCCAACGTCTTCTTGGGAAGGAATCACCTTGTTAGCCCAGTTCTGCCCACCAGAAAGTGGAGGCCAAACAACAGACTCCAAACCCTCACTGGTTCAGCTGTTGTCTGGTATTTCTGAGTAGATTTGGCCCATCCCAGGAGTCAATGGGAACTCTATCACAGAGCCATGTACCCAAACTCCTGAAAAAAAGTTTTACCCCTTTGGGTAGAGTCCACTGTGGAAGTTTTAGCTCTTAGATAAAAAAGAAAACATAGGTATAAACCTTTATGACCTTGAATTAGGCGGTGATTTCTTTGATATGATACCAAAAGCACAAGCAACAAAAGAAAAAAAACAGATAAATTAGACTTTATCAAAATTAAAAACTTTTGTGTTTCAAAGGACACCACGAAGAAAAGATGACACACAAAATGGAAGAAAATATTTGCACATTGTATATCTGATAATGGATTAGTATCCAAAATATATAAAGAACAATTACAGGTCAACAATAAAAAGACACATAATGTAATTTTAAAAGATTTGAATGACATCTCTCCAAAGAAAAGATACAAATAGCCTATAAGCATATGAAAAGATGCTCAACATTATTAGTCATTAGGGAAATGTAACTTGAAACCACAATGCAATACCACTTCACATTTACTAGGATGACTATAATCAAATAAATTGATGGAAAACAACATGTGTTAACAAGGATGTGGAAAAATTGGAACCCTTGTCCGTTGCTGGTGGGAATGTAAAATGGTGCAGTCACTTTGAAAAAATCTGACAGTTTCTCAAAAAATTAAATGTAGAATTACTATGTGATCAGCAATTCCACTTCTAGATACATACCCAAGAGAACTGAAAATGTATGTCCAAACAAAAACTTGGACATGAATATTCATAACCACATTATAATAACCAAAAGTAGAAACAACGCAAATGTCCATCAATTGATGAATGGATAAACAAAATGTAATATATCCAAATAATGGAATATATGTAGCCATAAAAAGAATTTGGTACTGATACATGCTACAACATGGATGAACCTTAAAAACATGCTAAGTGAAAGAAGTCAGACACAAAAGACCCCATATTATATGACTCCATTTACATGAAATGTCCAGAATAGGCAAATCTATAGAAATAAAAAGTAGGTTAGTGGTTGCCAGGGGCTGAAGAGAGGAGAGAATGGTGAGTGGCTACTAATGGGTATAGGGCTTATTTTTGGGGTGATGAAAATATTCTGGAATTAGATAGTGGTGACGGTTGCACAACCCTGTGACTATACTAAAAGCCACTGAGTTGTACAACTTTAAAAGAGTGAATTTTATGGCTTGTGCATTTTATATATCAACTTTTTTAAAGACTAAGGCATAGTCCTCACTCTCAAATAGCTGACAATCTTCAGTATTCAAACATACTTGTTCAACACCATGTAATTATCAATATTGAATGTTTTTATCTTCTGAGGTAGCCACCAATCATATTATTCTTGATGAATTAACCAAATCATGACCTAAACAATAAAAATATAAATCAGTCTAGAAAATACATTGCATTAATTATTCAAATTTTACTTAGTAAGAGTGGAGCATTTTGCAATGACGCGAAGATTGTTTCTAAAAAACAAAGAAAATAATAGTCATATCAGTGGACCTGAAGACGCCTCCATTGGATGGTGTTGGAAGTGACTCTAGACTCAAAAATAACAAGAAAGGCTGTTGTGTTTTTATTTGTTCATTCATTCCTCAAAACTCTACTGGATATTATTATCTTCTGGGCCCTGGCGGGAGAGACTACAGGTTTCCTCAAGGAGCTCAGTGTCTAAGGAAAGAGGCAAACCCCCTGCACTACGAGGGTCATCACAGAGCTATGTCTAGCCCAGCTGTGGCCCATCCCAGTGGGCAATGATTTTGCACACAGGTATATTTAAGGGGCCCAGGATCAGGTCAACATTTGACTGCACTTCCTCTCTCACCTCCAGCATTTTCTCCAAGCATATGTTATTACCCAAAATCAGCAATGGGCGGCACAATCTTGACCTCTACAATGTATTGAAATTTTTTTAATGAATTGCCAACATAGAAAAATCAAGAGGTCTTAAATAAAAATCAAAATGTCTAGCTTCTTTTAAAAATCTGGCCCCGTGTGCTGGCCCCGTGTGCTGGCCCCGTGTGCTGGCCCCGTGTGCTGGCCCCGTGTGCTGGCCTGTAACTCTCAGGTGGGCTGGAACAGTACCTGCTCTCACTCTCCAGGCACAGAAATGAGCAAGGACCCCTATCATTGGCAAGGACTGATGAGCTGGGTGATGGGCTCAAGGGCTTCACTATACTATTCTATTTTGTGTTTTTAATGTCCATAATAAAGAGTTAAAAGCCAACAAAAAACTGGAGATATGCATTCTCCTATTGGCCACAGCCCCCAATCTGCTCTACTGTCACTGAGGCAGGATGTTAGTTACTATTCACTGGGCTTGCAGTACTCTTTTTCTTAGTAGTATTAAAAGGCAACTGAACTGTTCTTCATACCTCACTTGTTTGCCTCATCTTCCACATCTGTGCAAGACCTCTGCTGTCATGCGAGTACAGTCTCCAAAAGAAGCCTTATGCAGAGGGCACAGCCTGGCAGCCAATGGCCAAATTGGACCACAGATGCGTTTTTGTTTGGCCCAAAGAATGTTTTCCTTAATAAGAGTTCAATGTCATAGATGGGCATGACTTTCCAATTCTCCCCAGTCCTCACCTCCCATTACATTATTATTATCTGGTCCAATAAAACTTTATGTTCCTTACCTTGCCCCTGTAGGCATCTGAGTTTCAGAATCTAAGACAGGAGGAACAGTGGTTGTATTCAGTATTTATGCTGGCATGTAGGTTTGCACTGGTAATCTTCGAGGGTCTTGAAATCCTGTCTGCCCACTGATCCCTTCCTATTGTGAAGATGACCATATCTTCCATTTAGCGGTTTTGTGAAAGTCTTGTATTTTGGAAGTTTAAGATAGCTCTTGGGAATTCCCTGGAGGTCCAGTGGTTAGGACTCAACGCTTCCACTGCTGGGGGCACAGGGTTCAGTCCCTGGTTGGGGAACCAAGATCCTGCAAGCCACGTCGTGCAGCCAAAAAAGAAAAAGAAAAAAAAGCTCTTTATCTTTCCTAACGGTTTATTAAATGATTAATTCTGTGTTATGCCTAATATTGTCATTAACGTCATCTCCACTGGGATTATGTCTAATCGCTATTAAATGTTCCATAGAAGAGCCTAACTCATTTTGTGACCAAATATGGTTTATATTCAAGGAAATGCAGATAGTATATGATCTAAAAAATTTACAAGCTTCCTAATAGAAAAAAAAATGTAACCCAAAATAGGTTTAAGAAATTATCATACCTCTATCAAGTTCATTACAAAAATTAAAAGGGTAACGTTCTGTGAGTATGAGAAAACAGGTACATTTCTGTATTACTCGGTAGCTGCAAATTGGTTGGGCAAGTAACTTGCAAATGTTACAAGAGCTGTGGTCAAATAATTCTATTTGGAAAATACATTTCGAAGGAAATAACTAACAATGAAAGGTACAAAGTTAGTCTTACTAGTGCCATTTATGAGAGAAAAAGGTAAATAAACCTCAGTGACAAAAATAAGCAATAAACGAAGACAACACTTGTTTATTAACAAGATAGCAAGCTATAAAGTCTTCAGATGACAATTATGCAGTTATGGTCCATATAAATGCAGTGAGCGTGTGCACAGGAGATAGGGAAAAACACAGTGAAGCAGAATACATACACACTGATTTCATATGAATAAAAATATTATGTTAAATCCTTGAAAAAGATCAGAAGGGAACATACAGAGGTGCAAAGGGTTTTGGTTTGAAGTTCCTATGTGGTACAAGTGAACAATTTTAAAGTGAGGATGGAATTGGGTTAGTGAAGTCGATGAAGAGGATGTAACATGTCTGATAGTGTTTTCATGGTACAAATGTAAGATGAGGGGAAAATAAGACAGACTGCGTATGGGGGAAAGAACCCATAAGCATGAAGTTGTGCAGAAGAATTTGAGGGAAAACGCTATTACTGAAACACCTAGAAGCTGACAATCCCTAGGGACTTCCCTGGCGGTCCAGTCGTTAGGACTCTGAGGTTTCACTGTAGGGGTCATGGTTTCGGCCCCTGGTGGGGGAACTAAGATTCCGTGTGACAAGGCCAAAAAACAACAACAAAAGAGAAGCTGACAGTCCCTGGTCTTTATACAGACGAGACATGGGCTTCACTAGTGGGTTGAATTTCTTAAGGTCTATTTGGAGAACTGATCAAAAGCCAGAAGGTGGTCCTGAATCTCACCCAGGGAGTGGGTGGTGTGTTGATTCAGGCTCGACTTGGTAAAGCTGCCCCTTCCTAGGGCTGGATGGAGAAAGGCTTGATCGTTGCTGTGACATTTTGGATGGTGGATTACTCAGCCTTTGTCAAGCACGGGGTTGCAGCGCTGGGGCATCCCTGGGAATGCCAGCTCTGTAAACACCAGGACAACTTTTCTGGTCAAGACAACCCAACCGATACTAAATCTTGACAGTTAATGTCTTTCTGGTACGGCATACCATACCATATGGTGGTAAGAATTAGTAGGTTCCAGAGTTCCCCAACCATTGATGACAGACACATGACACTAATGCTTACTACTGCTTTTTCACTCTGAAATAAATTAGCACTACCATCTCAATGAATGAATTGAGCAGAGGTAACTCATTATGAACAAAGAAGAAGAAAGGGTTTAGAGGCAGAAGAAAGAAATAAAAGATGCATTTTATAATTTAGCCATTAATAAATCTTTTTAAACAAATAAGTGCTACTAGTAAATATTTGATCATTTTCCCAGGATAGAAAATAGCATGGAGGGGACTTCCCTGGCGGTCCAGTGGTTGGGACTTTGCTTTCCAATGCAGGGGGTGCAGGTTCGATACCTGGTCAGGGAGATAAGATCCCACACGCCTTGCAGCCAAAAAACCAAAACATAAAACAGAAGCAATATTGTAACAAATTCAATAAAGACTTTAAAAATGGTCTACATTAATCAATCAATCAATAGAAAATAGCCATGGAGATCTGCTCTCAAGAATATCCTGGGAATTCTCTGGTGGTCCACTGGTTAGCACTTGGAGATTTCTCTGCCAGGACTCGGGGTTCAATCCGTGGTTGGAGAGCTAAGATCCCACAAGCTGCGTGACCCAGTCAAAAAAAAAAAAGAATACTCTCATTGAAACATGATAAGCAGTTCCATTTCTCTTTTGGAGCAATGCAAAGCAGATATATACCCTATCTATACATCATCTCCCTTAAATGTCAGCATGATCTCAGCACAAACTCTTCCTATTACTATAACTATTACTATTCCCATTTTAAAGGAGAGAAAACTGTAGCTTAGAAAAGGTTAGTAACTTACCCAATGTCACAGCTGTTAGTGGGAGATCCCCCAGATTTTGAACCCGGCCCTGTCTGACTTAAAGCACTTAAACATTTCCCTCTCTTGCTTTTCATATATGCACTAGTAGTCTCTGTTATAAGTGCTGATGGCACAGACACAAGGGAACAGTGAATTCTACCATGGCAGGTGAATGCCAAAGAGAGGTCTCAGGAAACCACAGAGAAGTGACATTGGAAATGGGCCCTGAAAGGTAGGTTGTAGTGTGTCAGGAAGACCAGAGAAAGGGTGATTTAAATAGAGGGAAGAGCCTGGGCAAAGTCATGGGAATAGCACACCCTGGCATGGAAAACAACTACAAACTCTCTCTGACTGTTCTATAATTATTTCTATATGTATGCCTTCTCAGGCCAACCCAACTGTAAGCACACTTCTTGGAAACAGTGAATGGTGCCCCAATAATTTGTGCAGTGCTTAACCTACACAACTGTTCCTGCCTATCCTGATTAATTTGGGTATTATATGTGGAGGTTATAAAGTTCTGCTGATGCTCTTGCTGTAGGAGTTCTCTGATCTCTCTGCTCTTAAGAAATATAAGGGGGTTTCCCTGGTGGCGCAGTGGTTGAGAGTCCGCCTGACGACGCAGGGGATGCGGGTTCGTGCCCCGGTCCGGGAAGATCCCACATGCCGCGGAGCGGCTGGGCCTGTGAGCCGTGGCCGCTGAGCCAGCGCGTCCGGAGCCTGTGCTCCGCAACGGGAGAGGCCACAACAGCGAGAGGCCCGCGTACCGCAAAAAACAAAAACAAAAAACAAATATAAGGAAACATCTCACTTTTCAGAACAACCTGAAGCTGTCCCACCACCTTTTATAAGTAGACGGCTGTTGATTATTTAATTTATTATGTAATTCATTTAACAAACATTATTTAAGTAAAAATGATGGGCCAGGGTTTGTGCCCAAGCAATGGAAAGAATCAAACAAACAACAACAAGAAAATAAGACATGAACTTGTCCTCATGGGACTTAGAAAATTAAAGTAAAAAGGATCAAATATCTCTCTCCTTTATATTCTATTTGAAATAATGCACAAACATCCCATAGCCTTTTTTAACTTCTCACTTCAGTCAGTATCTATTCTCTCCTCTCTTTTATCTACAAAATAAGGGTAGAGATGTGAATAATCTACATCTCATTAGCAATGAGCTTCTTAACCACAAAACAAAGCAGGGAATGGGGGCAGTTCATGATCAAATAAACTTGGAAAATGAGTCAAGTCACACTGCACATTGGAGATCCACATTCACACATTAAAAGGTCTGAAGAAGAGTTTTTCACCTTTGGCTGGCTAGTCCAGGATTTCCAAAGCATATCAGCCCATGAAGCCATTTTTTTCATAGATATTCTAACACTAACTTTAGGAAATAGTTCTCAGAGTGCAAGCAAGTCATAGACATACTACCTTGGAACCACCTGGGGGTACGTTATCAAAATCTTGCAGAGAGACTTCCAAGAGTTTAAGTTAACATTTTAGATCATTAATGTTTTACAGGCAGTAGTGAGTTAATGGCCAGTGGGACTGGTGGCCACCAAGATTGGTGTCCAGCAAGAAATGAGCAGGGTTGGGCTTCCCTGGTGGCGCAGTGGTTGAGAGTCTGCCTGCCGATGCAGGGGACACGGGTTCGTGCCCCGGTCCGGGAAGATCCCACATGCTGCAGAGCGGCTGGGCCCGTGAGCCATGGCCGCTGAGCCTGCGCGTCCGGAGCCTGTGCTCCGCGACGGGAGAGGCCACAGCAGTGAGAGGCCCGCGTACCACAAAAAAAAAAAAAAAAAAAAAAAAGAAATGAGCAGGGTTGAGTGTGGGCAGAACCCCTAAGAAACTTTGGACTGGTGACAGTGGGGCTGACTAAAGAGTCAAGCACCTAAATCCTGGTCTTCGTGTCCTCTTGGATTCATGTGTGATCTTGGGGAAGCCACCTTCCTCCTAGGGCCGTCTAGGAAGGTCTTGGGGTTTGGATTGTGGAAATGTATGATCAGAGGTCATGACTGACATGGAGGATGTAGGGAGTAGGGATGCTAGAGGTTTTCAGGTGTGGGAAGTTCCTCACCTTGCAGAACTGCACTGCCTGTTGCTTGATTTTCTGATGTTCCTCTGGACATTAATGCAGGAGGTGAAAAACCTGCTACCAATGATCAGAGCCTAGAACCGAATCCTTAGCTGCACATAAATGGTTTAATATGCACTGAAATTTCCAGGAATGCAACTGCATTAGGAACCAAGAGAAGATTGTACTTTATGTATTCAGAACTTTACCACAATTTTGGGAAATCTCATTACTCATGATAAGAGTACTCGGGTTTTTGTTAAATTGCCAATGTTACAGGCCTGTATCGGTCTTCACTGGTAGCTGTCACATTCCTGTTGACTCGAAGTATGGATTCATGCATCTGATACTTCTTGATGTCATCTAGAGCAATGCATTTCAAGACAGTGTGCTACCAGATAAAGAACTTGCACCAGGGACTTCCCTGGTGGTACACTGGTTAAAAATCTGCCTGCCAATGCAGGGGACACGGGTTCGATCCCTGGTCAGGGAAGATCCCACATGCCGCAGAGCAACTAAGCCCGTGCACCACAACTACTGAGCCCGTGTGCCACAACTACTGAAGCCCATGCCCTAGAGCCCGTGCTCCGCAACAAGAGAAGCCACTGCAATGAGAAGCCCATGCACCGCAACAAGGAGTAACCCCAGCTCACTGCAACTAGAGAAAAGCCCACGCAGCAGCAATGAAGACCCAACGCAGCCAAAAATAAATACATAAATTAATTAAAACAAACAAACAAACAAAAAACTTGCACCAGAATGTAGATCAACATCTTGTTTTCTTCATCAAGAAAGTCTTGCTATGAAAAAAATGTCCACTAAACTAAATAGTGTGTTTCAATATGGTTGATTTTCATTTCTGGTATAAGCTCTTTCCGTCATTGCAGAGAAATAACAGTTTATGTTTACGGCATATGATCTTTTTATAGTCATATCTGGAAGTAGGCTTTATTATCAATGGCTTTCATTTCAGGAAAGGAAAGGGAACATCATAAATATTGGTGATAAAAAACGAAAATTGGGCCCAACACATTGGATTATCACTGCGTCGAATGCTTGCCAAGAGGGGACGAGCTTTAGTTTGTCCGTGGCATCAGTGGCTGCCTTACCCAGTTCTCCGATGAGACAGTCTTGCATAAAATGAATGCTTGTCCACTGCCATCTGGGGACACCTCTTTCCACCAGAACACAGTCCCTAAGCCCGACCTACGTAGAAAGTCTGAAGCACCCCACGAATGATCTCTGAGGTCTTCTTCAGACTTTTTTTTTTTTTCAGCTAATTCTGTATCTTTCGAGCTTTGCCACTTTGTGCCTTGACTCATCTCTATGGCTGCCCAAGTCACAGAAAGAATTGATGCTGCTCTATTAAGGGAGCAATTCGAAGTCTTCTTCCCTGCAAATTAAGGACAATTACCTCCTGTGCTGCTCTGTCCCCTAAGTGTGTACTAGATCAGCGGCCCCCAACATTTTTGGCACCAGGGACCGGTTTCTTGGAAGACAATTTTTCCACGGAAGGTGGCGGGGGATGGAGAGTAAAATTTCTTTGCTGCAGACAGTCAACACGATTCGGTCCAGCAGGGGTTAAAGCTGGCTTCTTGTCGCTGCTGGGGAGCAGCCAGGCGGATGGGGCTCCGCCTGTAATGGGCGCAGATGCCGCCATGCATTGTTGATTACAGTCTCCCACACCAAGGAAGCTTTGACTAGGTTTGACATAATCAGCTCAGAGCCTCTGCCTGCACTCTTTTACAAACAGGCCATTTTCACATCTTTTTCATGGAATCCGACAAGCGGAAAAATAATTAATGTTACCTCAGCCCAACAATGACCCTGGCTCTGATTCAAAAAGAAGGCATGTTGCATAAACTGCTCTTTAATTGAGGTTTGGGGGCAGACCCCACATACTCCTGTATCGGTTCTGCCTCCCTGGCCAAGGCTGATTAAGGCTTTCCTAAGACTGAGGACCCTTGGTCACTGAGTACTACTCAGTTTCAGGTTCAAAGAGTTTCCGTGAAAGAATTCTGTTCATGGTATTTAGCAAGCACAGACCAGTTTCATCTGTCGGAGAATTCCAGATGGTACTGTTGGTTGTTCCCATTTTATTGATGAAGACAAAGTGACTTGCTCTTTGCAGAAGACACAAAACTAGAACCCACAATTATTTTCCAATATTTTTTCTTTCTTTTGAGAAAGAAAATACAAATGTATTTTATTATAGACGTCTACATAGTCATGTACACAATTGTTGAGAATGGTGCAGCCATTCAAGTGGCAAAATGGTACAGCCCCTTTGGAAAATCACTGGCAGTTCCTCAAATGGTTAAATACAGAGTTACCTTTTGACTCGGCAATTCCACTCCTAGGAACTCTCCCAAGAAAATTGAAAACATATATCCAAACAAAAACGTGAACACGAATATTCACAGAAGCATTATTCATAATATCCAGAAAGTGGGAACAACCCAAGTGTCTCTCAATGGACAAATGGATAAACAAAAGTGATGTGTCCATACAATGGAATATTATTTGGTCATAAAAAGGAAAGAACATGAATGAATCACTATAACATTAATGAATCTTGAAAACATTATGCTAAGAAACCAGTCACACACAAAAAAACCCACTTATTATATGATTCCATTTATATGAAATGTCCACAATGGGCCAATATAGATACATAGAGAGTTGATTCATGATGGCTTAGGTCTGAGGAGAATGGGAACTGGTGGGGGGAGGGGTTGGATGGTGAAGGGGTGCAGAGCTTCTCTTTGAGGTGATGAAAATATTCTAAAGTTGATTGTGATGTTGGTTGCACAATTCTGTAAATATACTAAAAACCATTGAATTGTACACTTAAAAAAAAAGTGTATAGTACACTAATCTTACTCCAGAAAAAATTATTGTCAAATTGTGAGCCAAGAATCCTGGCGATTCCCTACATCTTTTGGGGTGTCTGTAAGTACTTACCTTTCCAACTACACATCCACACGAGGCTGGATTTTTCTTCATATAATTCAGCAATACATTATAATGCAACAGACTGAATGCAGAAGCAGATGTGAGAACTGAGCTGTCTATATTTTACCAAGCCATAAAAAAAGCTTCTCAAAAAAGTAAAAAGAAAAATAAGTCCCAGGAATTCCCTGGCAATCCAGTGGTTAGGACTCAGCATTCTCACTGCCCAGCCCTGTGTTCGATCCCTGATCAGGGAATTAAGATCCAACAAGCTGTGTGGTGCAGTCCAAAAAAAAAAAAGGAAAAGGAAAAAAAGTCTACACATTCACTGTAGAAAATTTGGAAAATGTGAAGTATTAGAAGAAAGACAGTAAATATCATCTACGATCTGATCAACCACTGCTAGCATGTTGGTACATTTCCATCTGTTCTTTTTTCTGACTCCTTGAGTTCTGAGTCTTGTGAAGGGTGAAGCTCTGGAAAGAAGCCAACTCTGTTGGGTGAGCCCCTTCCCTCTGTTTTTCCTTGGTTCCTTCAAAGTAAAGTGATCAATGCTCACCTTGCTGGGCTGGGGCTGGGGGATCCCTATTAGACCTGCCTCAAGCCCATGATTACTTACTTATTACAAAAGTAGCACACGGTCATTGTTAAAAAACATTGTGTGGGGAGTTCCCTGGCAGTCCAGTGGTTAGGACTCTGTGCTTTCACTGCTGAGGGTGCGGGTTCCATCCCTAGTCAGGGAAGATCCCACAAGCCACACAAGGGAGCCAAAAAAAACCCAAAGACAACAAACAAAACATTGTACGGGTGTGTGTATGCATGTGTCTGTGTATCGTGCATATATGAAGCAGAAAACATAATGATCTGAGATATCAGATCAAGGTCGCAGATGAGAATACACTTCTTCAACTCTGCAACCCTAAAAATGAAGGAAAAGTGGCTTAAAGAATAAGTGTATCATAGCAAATAGGAGAGATGCTACTAGCAGATCAGAAATCATGAAGAATTCCCAGAAGACAGAATAAAGAAAGGAAGCAGATAAGTAAGAAGAGAAACTCTAAAAACACTTCGGCAAAAATACACGTGAGGAAAAACAAATTCAAAGCCACACCAAACTCTAAGTCAAATAATAAAAGTATGCAATCTCGTATCTGCAATTCTTAAGTCCAAAACTCTCAAGACAGAAAGGTTTTTTCCTAAGTGTAGCAGAAACATTTGAAGCAAAACCCGACCAGAACTGAGGTGGAGCTATTTTTAGACTTTATCTCATTTCATGTGAATATTCATTTATTTCTTTGCAAAAAAATTAATATATCTGATTACATGATGCTGCCCCAGATTTTGCTGGGAGTATTATGAAATATTCAGTAAGTGCAATGAACTACCTTTTTTTAAATCAAAAAAATTCAGAATTCCAAACACAAGTAGCTCTTAGGGATCTGAATAAAGCATGTGGACATGTACAGATATCAGAAGAGGTACTTGGGACAAAGTAAGAATGGGGTTTCCATCAACAGGAGAATGAATAAGTTGGGATAAGTTCCAATGAATGAAAAGGTGAGTAGAGGAAATACACATTGGAAAGGGAGAAATAAACTATCGCAATTTACATTATTGTCAACAAAATCTCAAGGAATCGACCCAAAACAAAAGAAAACAACCCCCCCCAAATGCCTAGAGCTAATAAGAGTTTAGCAGATTCTCAGGATTCAACATCAACACACAAAAACTATCAGGCTAACAACCAAAGCTAGCAATGAACAATTAGAAACAGAAATTAAAGCACACTACTCTTTATAATTGCTAAAAAAAAAAAAAAGGAAATATTGGGTATAAATCTAACAAAACATGTATAGAATCTATATGCTAAAATCTACAAAATGAATTAAAAACTGATGAAAAAAGTTTTTGAAAATCTAAATAAATGGAGAGAAATACTATCTTCATTAATTGAAAAACCCAACATAGTAAAAATGTCAATTATCCCTAAATTTTTAAAAAAATATTTATTTTGGCTGCGCCGGGTCTTAGTTGCAGCATGTGGACTCTTAGTTGTGGCATTCATGTGGGATCTAGTTCCTTGACCAGGGTTCAAACCCGGGCCCCCCCTGCACTGGGAGCACGGAGTCTTACCCACTGGACCACCAGGAAAGTACCTCAATTATCCCTAAATTGATTTATCAAAGTCCCAGCAGGATTCTTTGTAGATATAGACAAAGTGATCCTGAAATTTATATGGAAATACAAAAAAACTAGAATAGCCAAAACAATTTTGAAAAAGAATAAAGTGGGAAGAGTCACACTACCTGATCTGAAGCTATTTATACAGCTTCAGTAATTAAGACAGTTCAGTGTCAATAGAGGGAGGGACACTTAGATCACGGCACAGAATAGAGTCCAGAAACGAACACACACAAAGTTTTACCAACTGACTTTTCTTTTTTTTTTGGCCAAGCCGCATGCAGCATCTTAGTTCCCCAACCAGGGATGAACACACAACCCGTGCACTGGAAGGTGAAGTCTTAACCACTGGTCCGACAGGGAAGTCCCTTTGACAAAGGTGCAAAAGCAATTCAATGAAGGAAAGATAATCTTTATAACAAATGATGTTGAAAATATTGATATTCAGAGAGGGAAAAGAACCTTCACCTGAATCTCACAACTTATACAAAAACTAGCTCAAAATATATCATAGGGACTTCCCTGGTGGTCCACTGGTTAATACTTTGCTTTCCAATGCAGGGGGTGTGGGTTCAATCCCTGGTCAGGGAGCTGGGATCCCACACGCCTCTTGGCCAAAAAACCAAAACATAGAAGCAATATTGTAACAAATTCAATAAAGACTTTAAAAATGGTCCATATCAAAAAGAATCTTAAAAAAAAATAGGTCATAGACCTAAATGCTAAGCTTAAAACTATAAAACTTCTAGGGCTTCCCTGGTGGCGCAGTGGTTGAGAGTCCGCCTGCTGATGCAGGGGACACGGGTTCGTGCTCCGGTCCGGGAAGATCCCACATGCCGCAGAGCGGCTGGACCTGTGTGCGCATCCGGAGCCTGTGCTCTCCAACGGGAGAGGCCACAACAGTGAGAGGCCCACATACCGCAAAAAAAAAAAAACTATAAAACTTCTAGAAGAAAACACAGGAGAAAATCTTCATTACCTAGTGTTAGGTGAAGAGTTCTTAGACATGACAACAAAGCATGATCCACAAGAGGAAAAAAATTGATAACCTGCTTTTCACCAAAATTAAAAACTTTCACTCTGTGGAAGACTCTGTCAAGAAGATGGAAAGGGGACTGCTCTGGTGGTCCACTGGTTAAGAATCTGCCTTCCAATGCAGGGGATACAGGTTCAATCCCTGTTCGGGGAACTAAGATCCCACATGCCAGAGGGCAACTAAGTCTGTGTGCTCTAGAGCCCACATGCCACAACTAGAGAGCCCACATGCCACAACTACTGAGCCCGCACACTGGAGCCCGCATGCCACAACTAGAGAGATGCTCGTGCACCGCAACGAAAAGCCCGCATACTGCAATGAAGATCCCTCGTGCCACAACTAAGACCCAATGCAGTCTTAAAAATTTCTTTAAAAAAATTACTTGAAGAAAAAGAAGAAGATGGAAAGAAGCCACAGACTGTGATCAAATGTTTGCAAATCACACATCCAACAATGAACTTGCATCCGGAATGTATAGAGAACTCTCCAACTTCAACAGCAAGGGAAAAAAATCCAACTAGAAAACAGGCAACACTTGAAAAGGCACTTTATCAAAGAGAATATATGGAAGGCAAATTAGAACATAAAAAGATTATTAATATCATTCGCGATTATTACACACCTATAGAATGAGTAAAAGAAAAAGTACTGATTATACCAAGTGCTGGTGAGGATGTGGTGCAACTGGATCTCTCGTATGTTGCTAACGGGGATGTAAAATGGTTCAGCCACTCTGAAATAAGGTTTAGCCATTTCTGATAAAAATAACTTTACCCAGCAATGACAGTCCTGACTATTTATCCCAGAGAAATTAAAACTTATATTCGGGGCTCCCCTGGTGGCACAGTGGTTGAGAGTCCGCCTGCCGATGCAGGGGACGCGGGTTCATGCCCTGGTCCGGGAAGATCCCACATGCCGCGGAGCGGCTGGGTCCGTGAGCCATGGCCGCTGAGCCTGTGCGTCCGGAGCCTGTGCTCAGCAGCGGGAGAGGCCACAACAGCGAGAGGCCCGCGTACCGCAAAAAAAAAAAAAAAAAAAAACAACTTATATTCACACACACAAAAAGAATGAACTATTGATTCACGCAAAATCTCAGATGGATCTCAAGGGCACTATGTTGAATGAAAAAAAAGCCAATCTCAAAGGGTTACTTACTCGATGGTTCTGTATATATAATATTCTTAAAGTGGCAGAATTACAGTAAAGAGAATACATCAGTAGTTGCTAGAGTTGTAGTGAAAGAACAGTTCTGTATCCTGGTTGTGTTGGTGGCTACTGTTATCTGCACATGACAAAATTTCATATAACTATGCACACACACACACACACACACACACACACACACACAGAGGAGTGCCCATAAAACTAGTGAGATCCAAATAAGATCTGTACCTGAGTTTTATTATATTAACCTTACCTTTCTGGCTTTGACAATGTTGTGTAAGATATTATCCTTGGGGGAAGTTAGATAAATGGAACACTGAAACTCCCTGTACTATATTTACACCTTCTTCTGCGACTTAAACTATTAAAAAATTTTTTTAAGTTATTAAAGGAAAAGCAAGGGAACGATCATTGCAAAACTTCTGAAAGTAGTTACCCAGGAGAGATGCAGGGGAATGGAATAAATAAGAAATATAAAAGTAGATGTAAGTTACTAGTTATGTTGTCGTTCTGAGTTCACTGATACATTGGTGGCTATTCCCTGTCTTACGACGTTTTTGTTTGTTTGTTTGCTTGTTTTAATTTATTTTTGGCTGTGTTGGGACTTCGTTGCTGTGCGCGGGCTTTCTCTTGTGGTGAGTGGGGGCTACTCATTATGGTGGCTTCTCTTGTTGCAAAGCATGGGCTCTAGGTGCACGGGCTTCAGTAGTTGTGGCACGTGGCCTCAGTAGCTGTGGCTCGTGGGCTCTACAGCGCAGGCTCAGTAGTTGTGGCGCAAGGGCTTAGTTGCTCCACAGCATGTGGGATCTTCCCGGACCAGCACTCAAACCCGTGTCCCCTACATTGGCGGGTGGATTCTCAACCACTGCGCCACCAGGGAAGTCCATGACGTTTTATATAGATATAGATGTGGGTATAGATATTGACAGAGATGGAGATCTAGGTGTAGGTGTAAATGTAGATGTGGAGACAGAGTGAGAGATCTCACACAGAAGCATCCCTGCATCTCAAAGCAATATTTTAAGAGTTAATGAAGAAAAAGAATATTAATAGAAAGTTCTGAAACAGTATATGTAATAAGAGCCAATTAAGATTTAGAGAAAAATAAAAGCTCTGTTTCTATGTACACACACACACACACACACACACACACACATATATATATATATATATATATATATATATATATATGCACAGGAAACTGCAGAGAGAATGCAAGAGCAAAGATGGATAGTCAGAAGCTCTGGTGAGGGTATTGGGATTGTGCTTGGACAGGGGAAGGGGAAAAGTAAGGGATGGGAGTAAACTGAGATTTTCCCCTTTTACACTCTACATTTTGTATTTAAATTTTTTTTCCAAGAGAATGTATAAAAACTAGACTTCACTGTGCCACTGCCATCATATGTTCTTTCTGAACTAGACACTTATTCTGCATATTGTGTGCCTGCCTGCCCACAATTCTTCTGCTAAAACCATCACCTGGGGACTTACAGAGTATCTTATTCACCTTTATTCACATAGCATTGCTTCTGACCAAGGGACTTCTTTTACAGCAGATGAGGACTGCAATGGGCTTAGGATCATAGAATTCGTTTCTCTTATCATGCTCCCTATTATTCTAAGGCAGAGCCTTTATAGAACAGTTGATGTCCTTTTGAGGACATCATCAGTTATGTATGCCATCAACTGGGTGGCAACACCTCTCAGGGCTAGGGCCATGTGTGCTCTAAATCAGTGACCCACATACGCTGCTGTTTCTAAGGATCTGCAGGCAGGGGACCACAGGGCAGGGATGGGAGTGGCCCCTCTCACCGTTAGCCCTGCTGATCCACAGGCAACATTTGGCTTCCCGCTTCCACAACTCCGAGTTCTGCTGGTGAAGAGGTCTCAGTCCCCAAGGGGGTGGGGATCTCCCACAGGGGACACAGCACGGGGTCCACTGAAGAGGAAGCTGGGACGGCCATCTGGCCACGTTGCCTCTTCACTCCAGTGAATCAACAGGCAAAGAGGTCACTCTACTGTTTGGGGTGATTGATCCTGATTCTCCAGAGAAAATCGGGCTGCAGCCACACAACAGAAGTGACGAGGAATATGTCTGGAATGCAGGGGCTTCCCTGGGGTCCTCTTAGGACTCCCGAAGGCTGTGATAAAATTCAGTGGAAAACTACAACAGCCCAATGCAAGCAGGCCTGCTATTGGCTCAAGCCCTTTAGGAAGAAAAAGGTTCAGTTCACCTTCCCAGGCAAGGAAACTGGACCAACCAAGGTATTTGCCCAGGGCAGATGGAATATAGACTGGGCAGAGGATGAACTGGCACACACCTGGCACAGGATTAAGAGAAGCTGGTGGAGATCTAGAGAGAGCTGGACCAGCTGCTGGCTTGGAGGATGCCAAGTTCTGGGGCACAAAGCAATGAAATCTGCCAGCACAGTGGTTCTCAAATTCTGGTGTGCATCCAAATCACTGGGGGGAGCTTATTTTAAAATGCTGGGTCTAGAAGCCTCCCAGCCTAGACTTCCTGCTCAGAACCTTCCAGGTAAGGGTCAGGACATCTCCTGTTATGTTCTCAGATGATTCTAACACATAACTATAGCCAACACCTTTGTGTTGGTATGTAGTTGTGGAACATTCATGCATGGTCTCCTTGTTCCCCAATTGCCCACTCTAATTATTTTATTTTCCAAATGAATGGCACCCCCTAAAGCATAACTCCATGGGTGATGAGATATATGAAGCCCCAAAGTTTTGGAACTCTGAGTTTCCCCTATTCAGTCCTCATGAATTTTGCTTCAATTAGTAAAATGGAAAAAAAATATTAAATAGGGCTTCCCTGGTGGCGCAGTGGTTGAGAGTCCGCCTGCCGATGCAGGGGACACGGGTTCATGCCCCGGTCCGGGAGGATCCCACATGCCGCGGAGCGGCTGAGCCCGTGAGCCATGGCCGCTGAGCCTGCGCGTCCGGAGCCTGTGCTCCGCAACGGGAGAGGCCACAACAGTGAGAGGCCCGCGTATCGCCAAAAAAAAAAAAAAAAAAAAAAAAAAATTAAATAAAAACAGTCCCCACTAGTAAAGGTATTCTTTTATCCTGCTTATGACATTAAAGGTTTAAATGGCCATTAAACTTCTTACCTGGGCTAACTGGCTTATCCGCAGAAAGACTCCCTGAGAGAATAAGAGATCTTTGCTACAGATGTGCAGATAGACATGTGATTTAAGAGGAACGGTCAGGACATCTATTCTATATGTGCTCAATTGCTAGATGCAAGAACCTTGATGTCATGATATTGTATCCTATCAAAGCCTGTAAAGATGAGACCTCAGGGCTTCCCTGGTGGCACAGTGGTTAAGAATCCGCCTGCCAATGCAGGGGACACGGGTTCAAGCCCTGGTCCGGGAAGATCCCACATGCCACAGAGCAACTAAGCCTGTGCGCCACAACTACTGAGCCTGCGTTCTAGAGTCTGCAAGCCACAACTACTGAGCCCACGTGCCACAACTACTGAAGCCTGCATGCCTAGAGCCCGTGCTCTGCAGCAAGAGAAGCCACAAAATTGAGAAGCCCACACACCACAATGAATAACCCCCGCTCACCATAACTAGAGAAAGCCCGCGCACAGTAACGAAGACCCAACACAGCCAAAAATAAACAAATAAATAAATAAATTTATTTAAAAAAAAAAAAAAAGATGAGACCTCATCCCTGGAGGGAAAAGGCCCGGTCTCTCCTGAAAGGTAGAATCATTTCTGGCACTGGTAGGCTGATGAAAAGGTCAGTCTTTTTATTCAAAGATATCATTACTCCCAAAGTCAGTGGGCTTGTTGCATTCAAGTGTTTTTTTCAACAGTGGTAATAAATTTGTGATTGTTCATCATCAACTCCTCTGCTGACTACTGTTGGCTTTTTAAGGCCAGTCTTGTTCAGGCTGCTTTCCCAAGGGACGAATTTTCACCTGCCCCAGACCCTGCACTGTGTCCTCCCATCTCTGGAAACCTGCCTCCATTTAATCAAAATCGACCATATACTGAAATTTCCCAAGGTCTGACTCTCCACCGTCCAAAGGGACGGGCTGCTTGACTGATAATTCAATCTTATTTATGTGGTAGTAGATGGTAAATTAACAACGACAATAATAATGTAGAAAGTATAACACTTTCTCTGACATTAACATAAATCCTCATAGCACCCCTGTGAGGTGGGTTGAATTGTCTCCATTTCAAAGATGAGAAAACTGAAACCAAGGGACCACAGAGAGAGTTCAAAAGCAGAAAATCAGGATTAGAGCCCAAGACCACCTGCTCCCAAGTCCACTCTCGTCTGAGTGAGATGTTTATCCCTTACTGCAAATACCCCCCATCAAAACCACCATATGCTTTATATTAGATATCTCTGGAAAATACAATCTTCAGTCATATTTTCCCACATTTAGCTAATGATAAGAATCTATCTGTAGATTCTCTTTATAAGATTCTCTTAACAGGGTCTGGAATCCCAGCCCAGACCACTGAATTTGACTTTTGAGCACGGAGGGCTAGGGAAGGTACATTTTTCATGGGGCATCCCCGTTTGTGAACGACCATAATAACCCAGGAAACTCCTCATTAGTGGAATTTCTACCAGCTGGAGAGTTGTGTGAGGTAAATTATTGGGGAGAAGTGGGGGATTTCTTAAGTAGCTGAAAAATCTCACCTGATATAATTCTCCAGGGAACACTCTGGAAGGAAGGGGGGGGGTGCAGTTTTCCCACCTTGGGGCTTGATCTCAGCTAAAGTTCCTCAAATGACTAAATAGTGATGTTTTCTTTGAATAAGCATAGTAGAGTCATTGCATTCTGGCTCCTCAACTTCTAAACTTTGTGAGTCTAGACTGATTACCTAACCTCTCTGTGCCCCAGCTTTCTCATCTATAAAATGGGGGATGGTAATCATAACTACCACCTGAGGATATTGTCAGAATTAAATAATATAATACTCGGGGACTTCCCTGGTGGCGCAGTGGTTAAGAATCCGCCTGCCAATACAGGAGACATGGGTTCGAGCCCTGGTCCGGAAAGATCCCACATGCCACGGAGCAACTAAGCCCGTGCGCCACAACTACTGAGCCTGCGCTCTAGAGCCCGCGAGCCACAACTACTGAGCCCGTGCACCACAACTACCGGAGCCCGCGTGCCCAGAGCCCGTGGTCCTCAACAGGAGAAGCCACCGCAGTGAGAAGCCCGCGCACCGCAACGAAGAGTAGCCCCCGCTCGCCGCAACTAGAGAAAAGCCCGTGCGCAGCAATGAAGAACCAACGCAGCCAAAAACAAATAAATAAATAAACTTATAAAGTAAATCAATAATATAATATAATATTAAAATAGTGTCCAGTACATAGTAAGTATTCAACAAGTATTATTAGTTATTATGGTGTTAGATAATAATAATAATAATGATGATAGTAATAATAATAAAGTAGCTCAAGCTTACATAATGCTCATGGCACAAAAAACTTCGACGTGTCCATTTACTTTTTTTTAACCTACCAAATCCGAGCTTCTAAAATATGTCAGGCATCACATCAAGTGCTTTATACATAATTAATTTTTTTTTTATTTTGGAGTAATTTAGACTCAGAGAAAGTTGGAAAAATAGTTCAGAGAGGTCCGTGTACCCTTCCCCCAACTTCCTCCAATGATAACATCTTACACACCCATACCTATAATTTTTTTTTAAGATGAAACTTTCCAGAGGAAGAAACTGAAGCTAAGTCAACAACTTGCCCAAGGACAGACAAACTCAAGGTCTTCAACTAAAGAAAAAAACGACCCTTAATTTTTGGGGGAGTTGGGGGAGTCGGGGACAGAGAAGGGACAGTCAGAAAATAAGGGCTTCTCCTTTTGAGGACTGAGCACTCCCACAGAATGCTTCACTTTTCAGAAATGGCTACATATTTTATCCCATTTAGTTCCTGAAAACAGCTCTAGGAGATAGCAGGGCAGAGAATGTCTTATTCCAACTTCACACGTGAGGAAAGTGATGTTTAAGCAAGTTGTCTGAAGTTAGAGGGCAAACTCAGATAAAGTTGCCTTAGGAAACGTCCAGAAGAATGGTTGTGTAAACAGGTACTGAGTTTGTCTTTTCATTCTGTACCCTCAATGTCCCCGGGAAATAAACAAACTAGGGAGCTGTCATCTTCAGATGAACTGTTTGTAGGGACAGCAGAGCTGCTGGTGTGCTGAATATGTGGAAACCCTTCCCCGTTTCCTTCTAAACTCCTCTGAAATGATAGGAACTTTATAATGAGACAATAGACACGTGAACTCAGGCTTTCAGCCCAGAAGGCATAGCACAGGGACCACAAAAAAGAGAAATTATGCAGGCCTTTTCGTTGCCCAAATACCTCCAAAGAAGCCTTTATGCTGGAAGACGTAAAAGTGAATTTGGGTCCCTCTTTAAAACCCATGGACCAAACTGGATTTACTGTTTGAGTGCAGGAAACTTTACCAAGATTATGGAAACAGAAAAGAATTCGAGATTAACACATACTGTACATTTCAGTACAGGTGGCAGGACAATTAGAAATCTAGTTAAGCTATAGAAAATCTCCATAAATCTGGGAGGGATTTAGATCTTGGTGTGTTTTGGTGTAACCCGTCATCAGATGCATGTTGTACTTGGTCTCAGTGTATCCAGACACCCCAGGTGTGGGGGAGATGATGTAAAGGGGAAGAATAAAGAAGTGATTTTTCTCTGATCCACCTTTTGTGTGGAGCAAACGATTAGGTGGCACTGGAAGGGGAACTGAGTGAGTCCTTGAGAGCCGTCTCTTGTCACTGTTTCACAAGTTTCATATTTTCCTTTTTAAAGTAACTAAGATAATCGAGGTAATTGCTTATATGCAGACGTTGATTTTAGAGTCTGAAAGTTGATGCACCTCTCTGTACGTTTACCTTGGATTCTTACACTTTGGATTCTTACAAAAGCCTTTGATGGTTTTGTCTTGTGTGTAAATGCTATTTATTTAGCCTAGCTTTTTTTTTTTTTTTTTTTTTTTTTGCGGTACGCGGGGCTCTCACTGTTGTGGCCTCTCCCGTTGTGGAACACAGGCTCCGGACGCGCAGGCTCAGCGGCCATTGCTTATGGGCCCAGCCGCTCCACGGCATGTGGGATCTTCCCGGACCGGGGCACGAACCCGTGTCCCCTGCACCGGCAGGTGGACTCTCAACCACTGTGCCACCAGGGAAGCCCTATTTAGCCTAGCTTTTAAAGATAACTTTCTGGAAAAGAAAAATGTAACTAAGAGCATTGCCACAAAATTTTAAAAAGCAGCTAAGAGAAAAGAAAAAAACCAAATGCCCAAAAGCAAAGAGTACCCTTGAGCATGGCTGCTCTGGCCACCTCATTGTCATATTCTCCAAAATGAAGAAGAAGGAGAAGGAGAAGGAGAAGGAGGAGAGAAGGAGGAGAAGAGGAAGAAGGACCAGGAGAAGTTGTTTTTAACTGACCATAACCAGTAGTCAGCACACTTTTTCTGTAAAGTGTCAGAGAATAAACATTTTAGGCTTGGAGGGTCACATGGTCTGTGTTCACTACTCAGCACTGCAGTGGGAGCCCCATAGCAGCCTGGCATAATATGCAAACGAATGGGAGAAGCTATGTTCCAATAAAACTTCATTTATGCCCAAATTTGAATTTCATATAATTTTCATGTGTCATAAAAGAGTATTCTTTTGATTTTTTCCAACATTTAAAAATGGAAAAACCATTCTTAGTTCTGCACAAAAACAGGCCTTATGTGGGATTTGGTTCAAGGGCTGTAGGTTGCTAACTCCTGATCTAGGCCTATTCTGCCTCTTAAATCTCTTCAGGAGAGATCCTGAGGTAGATGGGAGCTCCCCGGATCTGTGGGAGGGGCCTGTGTCCCAAATCCTTTCTTCCAGATGTTCTGAGCTCCTGTGCCATCGTGCTCTGACAATCAGATCCCCTTTCCAGTGTCGCTTAAACTCTTTTGCTAGGATTCTCTCTTGCTCAGTGATTACTGTTTCCAAGAATAGATAGAACATAACAGAACACACATTTAAGGGTAGCTTAAAAGGCAGCTTTAAAATCTGGACCTCAGAATGGTTTCCCAACACCAGGTCTCTCAGGGGGTGTCTAGTTGCTCTACACTGGGTATTGCCAACTGCTTCTTACACAGAGTGAGGATGTTTGCCCTGAAAACGGGCTTGGAGAGGTTAGGCTGAGAGAAGTCTTTGCTCCTGACCAAGAGAATTGAGGAAAGAAAGCCCCCTGCCTTATTTATCAGGGATTTCATGTGGTTGGAATGAAATACTGCTTTAGGGCACTTTGGGAATAGATTTTTATCTGCTCGGGCAGTGCTCCAAATGAGATGCCAGAAAACACACCTTGAATGTCAGACAATGGAGTTCCCTACAGGGAGAGCTTTGCAGATCTTATGAAATTCCAACCAAGCCCTGGAGATTCAGCCCTGCAACTTAGAGCAGAAATAGTCCCAATCTTGGGGGATCTGAGCTAGTAGCAGTCTTCACTGTACCCCTAAGGCCAAACTAGAAAAAGAAGAGAGGATTTTGCCTTGTCTGGGGGGTGAGACCACCAATGACAAGGAGATTCTGGATAGGGAGTGAGTGAAAGGGGCTTCCAAGAGACTGTGGGTCTGGAGAGGGGACAAATACAGAGGCAAGGCCCAGAAAACATTAGTGATAGGGCTTCCCCCTAGCCAGAGAGGGCACAGGTTTCCTGGGAGTTGCTTCTAGAGTACCGAATTCCTGTGCCTTAGGGTGGAGCTCAAGGCCACATTCTCTCTCTATCTGCAGGCTAGAACACTTGTACCTCTGGTGTAGATGGAAAGAGGGCAGGAGCAAGGAGAAGGAAGGTCAAGGTTAGCCCCACGTATTAGGGTGAACTGAAGTATCGTCCCGGGTGGGACTGGGCCTTACAGTGAAGCAGTTACCTTCAGGCTCTGATGTACATCTGATCATCCCTGTGCTCTTCTCTGCCCGGTTCTGCCGGAAGTTAGGGGATTTTGTTTAGTTGGTCGATTTGGTGTTGTCTAGTTGTTCCAGTCATAGAAATGTTTAAAACCTCAAAGGCAAGCAGTCCTTTTTCCATGCAAAAGCCTGGCAGGTAATTGGGGCTGGGAGTTCATTGCTCTGACAAGAACCAATTACCAACAGTTAGCAGAGGGCAGGCAGAAACCCAGAGGGAAAAGGCTCCCCTCTCCCTTGAAGACTGAGAAATTGAATTCAGGAGCAGAGGAAGAATTTAGCCTAGTAAGGGTTCCTAACAAGTTGTCAGGAAGCAAAGATGAGACCCCATGAGATGGTAAATAAATATTATGCTGTTCATTTTGCACAAGATGAAACAGACCTAGAGGTTAAGCAACAGGATTGAATAAGCAAAGGGAGAGAAAAAAAAGAAGAAATTACAGTCCTTAGAGTAAAATGTAACAATGAAACAGAGCAAAACAGCAAAGAAGAAGAAAAATAATTTAATGAGATGAAAAAAGTTAGATCAAACCTGTGTGACAATAAACGTGGGTGTGATAAGCTCATCCACGAAAGAACAAGATTTCTGGAATGCCTCAAATACAAAATCCCACAATATGTTGTGTGAAAGAAACACAGCTAAAAGAAACTGAATTTTAAAAGTTACAGATTAGAAGGCAGGTAAACAGACACCATGAAAATGCTATTAAGAAAAGAGCAAGGTTATAGATGAATATCTGACAATATTTGTGCAAATCTTAGAGTGGCTTGAAATAATTGGCCAGAAGTAGAATTTCTGGGCCAAAAATAAGTGTACTTTAAATTTTGTATGACATACTGCCTTCAGAATTGCTAAGTAGTAGAAGTAATTTATACTGGCACCAGTAATGTATAAGAATACACCATTGCTAACCTTGGAAATTATCAATCTTCTTCAATTTGTTAATTAATATGAATAAAAAGAAAAAGCATTTGTTTTCATTTGAATTTCCCTGACTAAAAATGAGGCTCAGAATCTTTATGTGTATATTGACATCTGTTATTTCTTCTGTGACTAACCTGTTCTATATTTCTCTAATTTTTATGGATTTGTAGCTGAAATATATGGAAAGTAATTATTTACCTTTCATATGCAAATATTTCCAAGATTATAAAATTATCCTCATTTTTTATAATAATTTTATACCTTTGTTTTCAGATTTATCTCTTTAACCTTCTGGAATTTATTTTTGTATATAGTATACATAAGAGTTTAAATGTATGTTTTCTTTATGGATTCCAAGTGCCCTAACTCTTTGTTTTGAGTGTTTTTTCCTTCTCCACTGATTTGAAATGCCACCTCGAGGATATTCTAAATGTACGTAGGTTCCTTAATGGAATCTCCAGACTGTCTCCTTGATCCATTGTATTTTCCTACACTAATACATGCTGTTTTATTTTTATTTTTTGGCTGCACTGCATGGCAAGTAGGATCTTAGTTCCCTGACCAGAGATCAAACCCATGCCCCCTGCAGTGGAAGCATGGAGTCTTAACCACTGGACCGCCAGAGAAGTCCCAACACATGCTGTTTTAAAGTTTGTAAATGCTGTATCCTTTTTGTTTTAATTTATTTATTTATTTATTTATTTTTGGCTATGTTGGGTCTTCGTTGATGTGCGTGGGCTTTCTCTAGTTGCGGTGAGAGGGGGCTACTCTTCGTTGCAGTGCACGGGCTTCTCATTGAGGTGACTTCACTGGTTGCAGAGCACGGGCTCTAGGCAGGAGGGCTTCAGTAGTTGCAGCACATGGGCTCAGTAGTTGTGGCTCATGGGTTCTAGAGCACAGGTTCAGTAGTTGTGGCACATGGGCTTAGTTCCTCCTCAGCATGTGGGACCTTCCCAGACTAGGGCTCGAATCTGTGTCCCCTGCATTGACAGGCAGATTCTTTTTTTTTTTAATTTTATTTATTTATTTATTTGGCCATGCTGCATGGCATGTGGGATCTTAGTTCTCTGACCAGGGATTGAACCCACACACCCTGCAGTAGAAGCTCAGAGCCTTAACCACTGCACCACCAAGGAAGTCCCTGTAAGTGCTATATCTTAATAGATAGTAAGGGAAAGAGGATATATATATATATATATACACATATTTTTCCTTTTTCCAAAATTATCTCATATATCATTACTTACTACAGGTAAGCACTGGAATTCTTTAGTTACGTTAAAAAATTCTTTAGGGACATCAATTACATTAAACATTGTTTGACATCTTTACATATTGAGTTTTCCTATTTAAGAGCATGTTTTTTGGTTTCTTTTTTAATGACATTCGGTAAGATTTTACAGATTGTTATAAAAATATTTATATATAACATGGAGCTTCACTTTTCCTTGTTAAATTTATAGCTAGTAATTTTATAGATTTTATTAATATTGAAAATGGGATATTTTAAAATTTATATTTTCTATTGATTATTGATTCTATAAAGGAAAGCCATGAATTTTTGTATCTGATCATGATCATATTACTGAACTATCTTATTAGTTTTAATACTTCTGTAGATGATTCTCTTGTTTTGTTTTGTTTTGTTTTTTTGCAGTAAGCAGGCCTGTCACTGCTGTGGCTTCTCCCGTTGCAGAGCACAGGTTCCAGACGCGCAGGCTCAGTGGCCATGACTCACGGGCCCAGTCGCTCCGCGGCATGTGGGATCTTCCCGGACTGGGGCACGAACCCGTGTCCCCTGCATCGGCAGGCGGACTCTCAACCACTGCGCCACCAGGGAAGCCCTCTTATATTTTTTAGAGGATAATATTGTCCACCTGCAAAATGGCAAATCTTTCTCTTTTTTCGATATTTATACCTCTTGCTTATTATTCTTACTGACTAGTTAACTCCAATTCAATGTTGAAAAGTACAGGTAATAGTGTAAAATTTTGCCTTGTTCCTGTCTTTAATGGGAATGCTTTTTTAAAAAATTAATTACTTTATTTATTATTTATTTTTGGCTGTGTTGGGTCCTCATTGCTGTGCACGGGCTTTCTTTAGTTGCAGCGAGCTACATAATAGTTACTGCTATTGTGGTGTGTGGGTTTCTCATTGCAGTGGCTTCTCTTGTTGTGGAGCATGGGCTCTAGCGAGCGGGCTTCAGTAGCTGTGGCTTGCGGGCTCTAGAGCGCAGGCTCAGTAGTCGTGGCGCACGGACTTAGTTGCTCCGCGGCATGTGGGGTCTTCCCAGACCAGGGCTCGAACCCATGTCCCCGACACTGGCAGGCAGATTCTTAACCATTGCACCACCAGGGAAGCCCAATGGGAATGCTTTTAAAGCATTGTTTTTGGTTCCTTATAAAAACATTTTCTTAAATTAAGGAATGTTTTTTTCCTATTCCTAGCTCAGTAATAAATAGTTTTGTTGATACTTATTGTTTTATTTAGTTTTATTAAGAAATAATTGATACATTTTAACAAATGTTTTTCAGCATATGCTTTGTTTTCTTGCTTTTTTAATATATTCAATTAATTAACAGATTTTCTTTTTTTTTTTTTTTTTTCCGTTTGCAGCAGGGGGCTCCTTAGTTGCGGCATGCATGTGGGATCTAGTTCCCTGACCAGGGATCGAACCCAGGCCCCCTGCCTTGAGAGTTCAGAGTCTTATCCACTGAGCCACCAGGGTATTCTCACATTAAGAGATTTTTCTAATGATGAATGATCCTTGAATAACTAGAATAAGCCCTATTTTTCCATGATATATGATCTTTTCACACCTTAATGAATTCAACCTGATAAGAGTTTAAGACTTTATTGAGAACTGTGAGAGTTCTGAGATTTTTTTTTCCTTGCTTGCCAGCTAACAAGTTAACCCAATATAGTATCATATAAGCTTACAGAATACACGAGACTCTTGGGTCAAAGACAAAGGATTTTATTACACACAGCACAGCAAGCAGCATAAGTATCCATAACTGTAAGTTTCCATTGGTTTCCCTTGCTCCATAAATCCCATAGGGGCAACACAGGTAGTTGCTATACACCCAGCAGGCTTGCATCACAGTTCAGAACTCCAAGGTTAAGAACCTGAATCTTTTATAAAGAGAAGTAAGCAAAGGCACTGGAGGGAGACATCATGTTTATCACACAGTAAGCTATCTTCTCTCTATTCCAGGTGGAGGTTCTATCACTATGTTCCAAGGTTGTTGACTATACAAACATCCTTGAAATTATAGCCTGGAACAAAAGGGCAGTTAGTACCTCTATTTGCAAGATGTGTGGAAACACAAGAGTCTCACAGAGTCTGTCTCTTGACAGACTTTTGTGTATATTAGCACTCATTTGTAAGTGAAATTTGTCTATACTTTTCTTTGGAGAGCTAACCTTTAAGAGTTATTGGGATTTTGTAAGTAGCAACTGACACTGCAGAAATACAAAGGATCATGAGAGATTACTACAAGCAGCTATATGCCAATAAAATGGACAACCTGGAAGAAATGGACAAATTCTTAGAAAAGCACAACCTTCTGAGACTGAACCAGGAAAAATAGAAAATATAAACAGACCAATCACAAGCACTGGAATTGAAACTGTGATTAAAAATCTTCCAAAAAACAAAAACCTAGGACCAGATGGCTTCACAGGCGAATTCTATCAAACATTTAGAGAAGAGCTAACACCTATCCTTCTCAAACTCTTCCAAAATATAGCAGAGGGAGGAACACTCCCAAACTCATTCTATGAGGCCACCATCACCCGGATACCGAAACCAGACAAAGATGTGACAAAAAAAGAAAACTACAGGCTAATATCACTGATGAACATAGATGCAAAAATCCTCAACAAAATACTAGCAAACAGAATCCAACAGCACATTAAAACAATCATACACCATGATCAAGTGGAGTTTATCCCAGGAATGCAAGGATTCTTCACTATACGCAAATCAATCAATGTGATACACCATATTAACAAATTGAAGGAGAAAAACCATATGATCATCTCAATAGATGCAGAAAAAGCTTTTGACAAAATCAACACCTATTTATGATAAAAACCCTCCAGGAAGCAGGCATAGAGGGAACTTACCTCAACATAATAAAGGCCATATATGACAAACCCACAGCCAACATCATTCTCAATGGTGAAAAACTGAAAGCATTTCCTCCAAGGTCAGGAGCAAGACAAGGTTGTCCACTCTCACCACTATTATTCAACATAGTTTTGGAAGTTTTAGCCACAACAATCAGAGAAGAAAAAGAAATAAAAGGAATCCAAATCAGAAAAGAAGTAAAGCTGTCACTATTTTCAGATGACATGATAGTATACATAGAGAATCCTAAAGATGCTACCAGAAGACTACTAGAGCTAATCAATGAATTTGGTAAAGTAGCAGGATACAAAATTAATGCACAGAAATCTCTTGCATTCCTATACACTAATGATGAAAAATCTGAAAGAGAAGTTAAAGAAACACTCCCATTTACCATTGCAACAAAAAAAATAAAATACCTAGGAATAAACCTACCTAAGGAGACAAAGGACTTGTATGCAGAAAACTATAAGACACTGATGAAAGAAATTCAAGATAACACAAACAGGTGGAGAGATATACCATGTTCTTGGATTACAAGAATCAACATTGAGAAAATGACGATACTACCCAAAGCATTCTACAGATTCAATGCAATCCCTATCAAACTACCAATGGCATTTTTCACAGAACTAGAACAAAAAATTTCACAAGTTGTGTAGAAACACAAAAGACCCCGAATAACCAAAGCAATCTTGAGAAAGAAAAAAGGAGCTGGAGGAATCAGGCTCCCAGACTTCAGCCTATACTCCAAAGCTACAGTAATCGAGAAAGTATGGTACTGGCACAAAAACAGAAATATAGATCAATGGAACAGGATAGAAAGCCCAGAGATAAACCCACGCACATATGGTCACCTTATTTTTGATAAAGGAGGCAAGAATACACAATGGAGAAAAGACAGCCTCTTCAAAAGTAGTGCTGGGAAAGCTGGGCAGCTACATGAAAAAGAGTGAAATTAGAACACTCGTAACACCATACACAAAAATAAACTCAAAATGGATGAAAGACCTAAATGTAAGGCCGGACACTATAAAACTCTTAGAGGAAAACATAGGCAGAACACTCTATGACATAATCACAGCAAGATTCTTTTTGACCCACCTCCTACAGAAATGGAAATAAAAACAAAAATAAACAAATGGGACCTAATGAAACTTCAAAGCTTTTGCACAGCAAAGGAAATCATAAACAAGACCAAAAGACAATCCTCAGAATGGAGAAAATATTTGCAAACGAAGCAACTGACAAAGGATGAATCTCCAAAATTTACAAGCAGCTCATGCAGCTCAATATCAAAAAACAAGCAACCCAATCCAAAAATGGGCAGAAGACCTAAATAGATATTTCTCCAAAGAAGATATACAGATTGCCAACAAACACATGAAAGGATGCTCAACATCACTAATCATTAGAGAAATGCAAATCAAAAGTACAATGAGGTATCACCTCACACCAGTCAGAATGGCCATCATTAAAAAATCTACAAACAGGGCTTCCCTGGTGGTGCAGTGGTTAAGAATCCGCCTGCCAATGCAGGGGATATGGGTCAAAGCCCTTGTCCGGGAAGATCCCACATTCTGCAGAGCAACTAAGCCTGAGCTCCACAACTACTGAGCCTGTGCTCTAGAGCCTGCAATCCACAACTACTGAGCCCGCATGCCACAACTACTGAAGCCCGCACAACTAGAGCTCATGCTCCGCAACAAGAGAAGCCAGCACAAGGAGAAGCCCGTGCACTGCAACGAAGAGTAGCCCCCACTCGCCACAACTAGAGAAAGCCCGTGTGCAGCAATGAAGACCCAATATAGCCAAAGATAAATAAATAAATATATTAATTAATTAATTTTTAAAAACCTACAAACAATAAATGCTAGAGAGGGTGTGGAGAAAAGGGAACCCTCTTGCACTGTTGGTGGGAATGTAAATTGATACAGCCACTATGGAGAACAGTATGGAGGTTCCTTAAAAAACTAAAAATAGAACTACCATGTGACCTAGCAAATCCCACTACTGGGCATATACCCTGAGAAAACCATAATTCAAAAAGAGTCAAGGACCACAATGTTCATTGCAGCTCTATTTACAATAGCCAGGACATGGAAGCAAGCTAAGTGTCCATCAACACATGAATGGATAAAGAAGATGTGGCATGAATATACAATGGAATATTGCTCAGCCATAAAAGGAAACAAAATTGAATTACTTGTAGTGAGGTGGATGAACATAGAGACTGTCATACAGAGTGAAGTAAGTCAGAAAGAGAAAAATAAATACCGTATGCTAACACATATATATGGAATCTAAAAAAAAAAAAAGGTTCTGAAGAACTTAGGGGCAGGACAGGAATAAAGACGCAAACGTAGAGAATGGATTTGAGGACACAGGGAGGGGGAAGGGTAAGCTGGGACAATGTGAGAGAGTGGCATGGACATATACACACTACCAAATGTAAAATAGATAGCTAGTGGGAAGCAGCCACATAACACAGGGAGATCAGCTCGGTGTTTTGTGACCACTTGGAGGGGTGGGATAGGGAAGGTGGGAGGGAGATGCAAGAGGAAGGAGATATGGAGATATATGTATATGTACAGCTAATTCACTTTGATATAAAGCAGAAACTAACACACCATCGTAAAGCAATTATACTCCAATAAAGATGTTAAAAAAAAAAAGAGGTATTGGGATTTTGCTGGCTTCATAGAACAAATTAATAAATTTTCATACTTGTCCATGTTTAAAAGTAACATTGGGGTAATACTGTCTTTGAAACATTGGTAGGGCTTACTCATAAATCTGTCTTGGCCTAGTGTCTTTTTTAGGTGTAAATTTTTTACTACTATTCAAATTTCTTCTGTAGTTATTAATCTGTTCAGAGCTTCTACATCTTATGTGTCAGTTTTATTAGTTGATATACAGTATCTTTAGAAATGTTTCCATTTCATCTAGATTTAATTATTTACTGTTATATAGCATTCGATATACAGATATTTACTAATTTGTGGCGTTTTTGTTTTTGTTTTTTACATTTCGCTGAAAACTTTTTATTGACCTTTTGGATAGAAACGAGAACTTATTTGCCAGGAAGCATGATTCCATTATACTTCTGCTGGAACCAGTGCATGGTCTCCTCTTTTCTGATTCTGTGTTTGGCCCTAATTCAGCCTGTCCTGTGCTTCTCATCTGCAATGCTGAAAACTGGCCTACCCAGCACCATGTAGAAGTCCAGCTCGTAGACATCAATTCTTGGGTCATATGTGATCCCCAATAGATGTGTTCTTGGATCGCAAAACCAGTTTCTAATATCTGAGAAGTTATTTTTTCTTAACACATGTTCTCCACACCCTTAGACATTTTTCCAGGATTTCTTCTGCCTTGGCCCCACGGACTGTGCAGTGAACAATCTTTTCATTTCTCCTGATGCCGAAGGATCTGACAGTGTATCTGGCTTTGGAGAACACAGGGGTCTGGCCTGTGAGCTGCGCCAGCACCTTGGCTGCTGGAGTCAGTCTGTCTCAACTTTCCCCCACACAGATGGTGAGGTAGAGCTTGCTGATGCAAAGTTCCCTCATGGGGTTCTCCTCTTCACCTTGATCCTATGCCATGATGTGAGAGGTGCTCAGAAGCAATCCTTCATCAAGTAGCGATGAAAGAGAGAATGAGAGAAGCGGGCCTTGTGAAGTGGGCTTCTCATGAAGATGGACATGCACAATACTGCAGCATCAACCACAAGTGTCTGACTTCAGCCTTACATCTCCATGCCTTGAAAGACAGTAGAGAAAGGAAATTCTCCCAGAAGACAAAACTTCAAGAAATATATCTCACTGTCCACTTTGCCTCAAGAAGACCTTCTGGTCTAAGGTGAGGACCTTATTTATTCCTTAGCATGATGTTTATTAAACACTCAATATGTCTCAGACACATATCTGTCACTAAGTACACTGGATAAACAAGTCAGACAACATCTTCCTTCATGGAGTTTATCTTCTCTTGAGAAGACCAGCAACGCCAAGCTTGTCTGACCACAGCCACCAGGCACCAAATTCACCATTAGCCTTGGAAACCCTGAATCTTTAATAATAGAAGGATACCTCCAGGGCACGTGGTTTCTAGCTGGTTACATGGTATCTCTTCCATCATGGAGGAAGGATAAATCTGTCTTTGCTTAAATAGACTTTTTCTAGAAATGGATTTGTGTTCTTGCCTATCATGCCACTACTGGGAACACCACCAAACACCTTACTTAATATCATTCACTATGATGGTAAACCATACACTATTACCTCCTACAAAGAAACTCGCTTCATAATAAAGTAAACAAGTCAGATGACACCCAAAGGAGTCATTGGTCTGCATGTACTCCATCATCCAGAAAGAGCTGCTCTTGAATGGCTATTAAAAAGTCAGCCATTTGACTGACTCTTGAACGGCTATTCAAACAGCCGTTGGCTGTGAACAAGCAAAGTAATGGTGCTCTTTCTCCCAAGCAAAAGTTCATTGGCCAGGGAATGAAGAGGTAGAGCTTGGGAGTCACACCTCTCATATGACACCCAATGAAAGGCTCAACAATTTTTTCCTTCCCATTCTCAAAAGATCTGGGCTCTGCTGATTTAGAAGGAAGGATCGCTCCTGTCATAGGAACACAATAATGATTGTGATGGAACTGGGAGCTGAAACAGTCACTTGTTCATTTTGAGATCTCAGGGAAGGAAGAAAGGAAAGTAGTAGGGAGGAACAGAGGAAGGAGGGGAGGGAGGGGGAAAAGGGGGGAATGGGGGAAGGATGGCACAGATGGAGGGAGAGAGAGAGGAGGAGAGGAGAAGAAGCAATCAAAAGGAAATTGCCTTGTTGCTAATGGGTAAAATTTGATGAGAAACAGAATGCCCAGTCTCAAGGTAGCTCTCTACAAAATACTTATCAATTTTCTTACTAATTCATAAGTAAAATTACTTATAAATTAACTTTGTAGTGAAGAAACCTGAAAATACCATCTATATTAGTCAGTTAGGGCTGCTATTAAAAATACCATACTGTTCTCCATAGTGGCTGAACCAATTCACATTCCCACAGTATGGAGGTTCCTTAAAAAACTACAAATAGAACTACCATATGACCCAGCAATCCCACTACTGGGCATATACCCTGAGAAAACCAAAATTCAAAAAGAGTCATGTACCAAAATGTTCATTGCAGCTCTATTTACAACAGCCCGGAGATGGAAACAACCTAAGTGTCCATCATCGGATGAATGGATAAAGAAGATGTGGCACATATATACAATGGAAAATTACTCAGCCATAAAAAGAAACGAAATTGAGCTATTTGTAATGAGGTGGATGGAACTAGAGTCTGTCATACAGAGTGAAGTAAGTCAGAAAGAGAAAGACAAATACCGTATGCTAACACATATATATGGAATTTAAGAAAAAAAGTGTCATGAAGAATCTAGGGGTAAGACAGGAATAAAGACACAGACCTACTGGAGAACGGACTTGAGGATATGGGGAGGGGGAAGGGTGAGCTGTGACAGGGCGAGAGAGAGGCATGGACATATATACACTAACAAACGTAAGGTGGATAGCTAGTGGGAAGCAGCCGCATGGCACAGGGATATCGGCTCAGTGCTTTGTGACTGCCTGGAGGGGTGGGATAGGGAGGGTGGGAGGGAGGGAGACGCAAGAGGGAAGAGATATGGGAACATATGTATATGTATAACTGATTCACTTTGTTATAAAGCAGAAACTAACACACCATTGTAAAGCAATTATACCCCAATAAAGATGTTAAAAAAAAATACCATAGATGGGTGGCTTAAACAACAGAAATTTATTTTCTCACAGTTCTGGAAGCTGGAAGTCCAAGATCAGGGTGCCAACCTGGTCAATTTCTGGTGATAGCTGTCTTTCTGGCTTGCAGATAACCACCTTCTTGCTGTGCCCTCACATGGCAGAGAGAACAAGCTCTCTAGATGTCTCTTCTTATAAGGGCACTGATCCTAAGCCTCGTCTAAATCGAATTATCTTCCAAAGACCTATCTCCAAATAGCATCACACTGGGGATTAGGGCTTCAACATAAAATTTTGGGAGGGACATAATTCAGTCTATAGCATCATCTTAACTAAGTGAAAAAAAGTTATCATCACCAATAATAGGACCAATCAATATCATTTGCCTCTGAATCTGATGCACTAAGGCAAACAGAACCAAATCTGTGATATTTCTGCCCCCCCAAAAAATAAAATAAAATAGTAATAACCTGAATCTAACCAGGAGGAAAACATAAGACATTCAAATTGAAAAATAACTGGCCAGTACTCCTCAAAAATGACAAAGTCTTGAAAGATATGGAAAAACTGAAGAACTGTTCCAAATTGATGAAAACTTAAGATCTTGACACAACAACTAAATATGTGTGATCCTGGATTTGATCCTGGACCAGAAAGGAGACAGCTTTATAAAGGATATTATTGAGACAATTAGCAAAATTTGGAAAGGGTCTGTGGATTAGCTGTAGTATTTTTTCAATGTTAATTTCCTGAGTTTTGTGGTTGTGCTCTGATTGTGTAACAGAGTAGCTTTATTTTGGGAAAATATACATACTAAAGTATTCATGTGTAATGGGATATCTGGGTGAAGAAAGAGTATATGGGAGTCTTTTGTACTGTTGTTGAAGCTTCTCTGTAGGTATCAAATTATTTCAAAATAAAAAGTTAAAAACAAGCAAAAAGATGAACTGAAACAAATTAGAGAGTAGTAAGCAAGAAGTACAAATGTGGAATTTGACCAGAGGGCAAATATTGAAATTGGCCTCGTATATTACTAAGGCACACAAACACAGCAGGCAGCAGGGTGGGGATGCTGAACGCCAGAGAGTCCCAGCATAAACTGGAACCCTCAAAAAGGGCTAAAATGCTCACATGTCGATAGCATCCCCCCCCATAGCAGAAGCTTATATAAATCCTCTTTCCCAGAGATTAAGATTAACCATATATTAATTCACAATCAAGGCAAGTGACACAGAGAGACAAGTCATAATGAGTGAGAGTAAGCTGAAACAATCAATAGATTTAGACTTGAAAAGACTTCAGATATTGGAATTATCAGATCCAGAATATAAAATATGTACAACATGTTTACAAAATAAAAGATGGATTGTAAAGCTAAGCAATCCATCAGACACTATCTGAAATGCTAAGGCAGATTTGGAAAAGAAACAAATCGAACTTTTTTTTTAAAGACTGGTTATTTTCATTGAGTTAGTCTCAGGGTCTTTTTTAAAAAACATATTTATTTATTTATTTGGCTGTGCTGGGTCTTAGTTGTGGTACACGGGATCTTCCTTGCAGCATGCGGGCTCAGTTGCAGCATGCAATCTCTTAGTTGCAGCATGCAGGCTCTTAGTTGCCGAGTGTGGGCTCTTAGTTTTGGCATGCAGGATCTAGTTCCCTGACCAGGGATCAAACCCAGGCCCCCTGCATTGGGAGCGCAGAGTCTTAACCACTGGACAACCAGGGAAGTCCCCAAATCGAATTTTTTGGAATGAAAAGTGTTATTGTTCAAATTTAAAGATCAATAGTGGAAAAGTTAAACAAAACCTAGGGAAAAATGAAGAGGGAAAGGGTGACCTGGGAGGTAGAGCGAATAACGTTATGGAGGATGCAACTTAGAGAGACAAGGTGATGAAACATATGATAGAGAGAGAGGTTACATATGTAGAATGAGAAATGGGATATACATTTAATCATAGTCCCAGAAACAGAAAATCCTGAGAATGGAGGAGAAGCTATATTTAAAGAGATAATGGCTGTGCATTTTCCAAAATAGGTAAAAGGCAAAAATCTACAGAAACAAGGAAGATAGCATACACCAAGCAGGGTAAGCAAAAACAAATCTATACCTATACATATTTTAGTGAAACTGTAGAACACCAAAGGCAAAGAGAACATGTTATTAGCAGCCAGAAAGAGAAGACAGATCCTGTCCAGAGGAATGACGATTATTCAGACAGCTGATAACAGAAATCAGAAGATATGCGAACTTCCCTGGTGGTCCAGTGGTTAAGACTACCTGCTCCCAATGCAAGGGGCCCCGGTTCGATCCCTGGTCAGGCAGCTAGATCCTGCATGCCACAATGAAGATCCTGCATGCCGCAACAAAGACTAATGTTATTTATTTATTTTAAAATAAATATTTATTTTAAAAAGGAAGAAACCAGAAGATACAGAATAACATCTTTCAAGAGTTGAGGGAAACACATGTCAACGTAGATTTCTGTGTCCTGAAAGCATACTATCTTTCAAGAACTAGGGCAAATGGAACATTTCTCTACAAGTAAAAATTGAAGGAGTATATGGCCAAGAGAACTTCACTAAAAGAACATCTGTATGATTTACTTGAGCAAAAAAGAAAACGTCTTTAAAGAAACATAAGAAAAGATGGTGAGCATAGAAAGTGATTGACTTTTAGGTAAATCCAAACAAATATTTCCTTATAAAATAATAAGAATAGGGACAAGGATACTACTTCATAGCTTTTTCCATTTCATCACTGGAGAAAAGAGATCATGGAGCTGTATTTATTTTCTGTCAACCATCACCTCCCTCAGCAGAATGTATGCTCCATGAGACTAGTGTCTCTGTCTGGTTTGTTCACTGCTTATGTCCAGTGCCCAGAACAGTGCCTGGCACATAGAAGGACTCAATAAACATGGATCAACTAGATGAATTAATGCGTTGTTTGACTGCAAATTCATCCTCACTATTCTAGTAACTGTATCCTGTCAATTAAGGTGTCCCACCCCCCTCCCAGCCCAGGAGTCAATCAGAATTTTTTCCCTGAAATTTGAATCTTACGCAGAGTGACACAGATACCATACCTGGCTGCAGCTCCCTCCTCCCAGTGATGGGGTCCAGAGGAGACCTGCTGCTGTGACCTTCAGAGCTAATATGATTCCCTCCCCAACAAGACACAGTTTTTCAGGTTTCCTTTGATTCTGTGAGTTACTGCATACCCTCCTAATAAATTCCTTTTTTGCCTAAGTTAGCTGGAATGTCTTGTGTATCAACAAGAAGTCCTCAGAGGGTGCAGTGCTATTGAGGAGAAGTCTGCTGACCATCTGATTTTCCTTCCTTAGTAGGTATTATCCTTGGATTTCTAGAGTTTTACCAGAATGTCCGTGTATAGGTCTTTTTCTTCCCCCCCCAAAATCCTGCTTAGCATTGGGTGGGTCCTTTCCATCTGAAGATTATAAATATCAATAAATTAATTGTTGGGACTTCCCTGGTGGCACAAGGATTAAGAATCTGCCTGCCAATGCAGGGGACAAGGGTTCGAGCCCTGGTCCAGGAAGATCCCACATGCCATGGAGCAACTAAGCCTAGAGCCCACGAGCCACAACTACTGAGCCCGCATGCCACAACTACTGAAGCCCACACGCCTAGAGCCCATGCTCCCCCACAAGAGAAGCCATCACAATGAGAAGCCTGTGCACTGCAACCAAGAGTAGCCGCCACTCACCACAACTAGAGAAAAGCCTGTGCACAGCAACAAAGACATAGCACAGCCAAAAATAAACTAAATAATGAATTAATTAATTTTAAAAAATAAAATAAAAAAGAAATAATGAAATGAGAGATGATGAAAACTAAAGAGTCCAGTCTTTTTCTAACCTCTGGAAACATTTCTTCTATTAGTTTATCTTCTTCCATTTTCTCCTTCTATCTTAAACCTTTGGTTGCCATTGTGTGTGGGGATTTCCTTTTCCAGTCTCCTTTTCTACCTTGTTAATACTGTACAATGGAAAGAAAATGTGTTTTCTGTATTTATGCCATAACTTTATGGAATTCTCTTACTATGTCTCTGTACTGCAGCCTGCATATGGATCTTGTAAACATGGAAATCTAGTCATGCCATTCCTCTGCTTAAAACCCTTCAATGGCTTCCCAGTGTTCACAGAGCAGTGTTCAAAATCCTCCTCCTGGCTGCCAGTGGTGCATGAGATCCACCTATGTCTCTGGCCCTCCTCCCTCTGCTTTCCCACTCTCCACTCACTCAAGACACTTGAGTCCCATTGATCTTCCCCCTGTACCTTCTCACCTTGGCACCTTACCCACACTCTATCTTTTGTCTGGAATGCCTTCTCCTTATCCATTTGGCCAGCCCAGTCACCCATGTTCTTCAATGACTGCCCAGACCTTGAGCTATTCCCTTGTATCTATCACAAAATATTTCCTTCATGGAATTAGAGTTATTTATGCAATTATTTGTTTAATGACTATTTTTGTTAATGACTATGGCAAGGCTATTGGTTTTATTTTGGGTACAAGATGATTACTGTTGGTAAAAGAATTATAGTAGGGGCTTCCCTGGTGGCACAGTGGTTGAGAGTCCGCCTGCCGATGCAGGGGACATGGGTTCGTGCCCCGGTCCGGGAAGATCCCACATGCCGCGGAGCGGCTGGGCCCATGAGCCATGGCCTCTGAGCCTGCGCGTCCGGAGCCTGTGCTCCGCAACGGGAGAGGCCACAACAGTGAGAGGCCCGCGTACCGCAAACAAACAAACAAACAAACAAAACAACTACTTTAAGAATTATAGTAGAGGGCTTCCCTGGTTGTGCAGTGGTTAAGAATCTGCTTGCCAGTGCAGAGGACATGGGGTCAAGCCCTGGTCTGGGAAGATTCCACATGCTGCGGACCAACTAAGCCCGTGCGCCACAACTACTGAGCCTGCGCTCTAGAGCCCTCGAGCCACAACTACTGAGCCCACGTGCTACAACTACTGAGCCCGCACACCTAGAGCCTGTGCTCTGCAACAAGAGAAGCCACCACAAGGAAAAGCCCGTGCACTGCAACAAAGAGTATCCCCTGCTTGCCGCAACTAGAGAAAAGCCCACGTGCAGCAGCGAAGACCCAATGCAGCCAAAAAAATGAATAAATAAAATAAATAAATTTATTTTTAAAAAAGAAGGATTATAGTAGAGATCTTTAATGATGATACAAGGCTCAGAGAAGTTCGGTCAAGACAACAAAGACCAAAGTGGATCCAGAATTCCCACCTGCCTTGGAATAGGGGATTATTACCATTGCCTGTTACCATTCTCTTCAGTGCTCCAAGCTGCTTGTTACAGGGCCTAAGGGATCTATCCCATAAATAATGATACCTGCCTCAGTGTCGTAGGGATTGAATAAATACATGTAAAGCCCTTCTGAAACAGTGCCTGGCGTATAGTAAGCAGTGTACCAGCTGTTATTGAAGGCCCTGGGAACCCTGTACTTTTGCCCTTGGGTCTTGTTTGTCTGAATACTGGAGAGGTGAGTAGGCTGGGTAGCTGATAAAGACAAGTGTCTGGAAGGGCACCACGCGATATACAGAAGGAGCCTCATTTTTGAATCTGCCCTGCACTCAAGGGCCGGGAGGAATCCATCTTCACCCCACTGACAACCTCCCTCAGGACAATGTTACAAATGAGGGCAATTCTCTTTTGGATTTAAATTTAAATTGTAGTAACTTGGTTTCGGACAAAACAGTTATATGTTTCCAAGTTCAAAAAGTACAAAAGGCTCTGCATTGAAGCCTCCCTCCCACTCCTTCCCCAGTCCCCCAACTCACCTCTCCAAGGTATTACCAGCTCCTTTTGTCCCTACCAGGGATATGTTATGCATTTTTAAACGAAGCACACCCATTCTTCCTCCTCTCCATCACCTGATACTAAATCATATACACTTTTCTGCTTGCCGTCTCCTCTTTCCCGTTGTTGTCTGCTGCCTTTTAACATTTTTTACTCATTTAGTGATGTTTCAAGGGAGTAAAGATAAATCTTCATTCGACCATCTTTTTTTTTTTTTTTTTTTTTTTTTTTTTTTTTTTTTTTTGCCGTACTGCACGGCTTGTGGGATCTTAGTTCCCTGACCAGGGATTGAACCCAGGCCCTCGGCAGTGAGAGCACGGAGTCCTAACCACTGGACCGCCAGGGACTTCCCTCAACCATCATGTTTAACTGGAACCTGAATGAGATTTTTTTCTCATTTCTTTTTGTACCGTTCGTGGGTGGTGTAAAAGGAGGATATAAATTTATATGCTTTTATCTTCTATCTAGCCACTTAAGACTGGCAAACATAAGAAATATTTATATGTCCCCCACTGTTGGTGAGGGGATATAAGCACTTACACAGATACATTTAGGGAAAAAATTGTCATAGTTTTTTAAAATTCAAATGAAAAATATGGGGCTCTATTTGAAGCATTGGCCTTGATTGACCATCCTTTCTTCATTTACATCTACCTTCCTTGGCTTCTGGGACACATCGATCTCCTTGTCTTCCTCTCTGCTCATTCATTCTTCTGTGTCTTTTTGGTGGAGTCATCCTCTTCTATCAGTAAGTCACTGAAACCCTGATGGTCCTCAAGGCAGTTTGATACCCTCTTTTCTCCTCATTACACATTCTACCTGCTAAGTGGTTTCATCCACAGCTACTACCTCAGTTAATATTTCATTAACTTTGGAAAATTCACAAACATTATTGCTTCAATTCTTTCTTCTGTTCCTTTCTCCTTTCCTTTCTGGTATTCCCACTACACGTAAGTTATACCTTTTGTCATTGTTGCATAGTTCTTGGATCATCTGTTCTGTCTTTTTCATCCTTATTTCCTTTTTGCATTTCAGTTTTGAAAGTTTCTATCAACATATCTTCAAGCTCACTGATCCTTTACTTGGCTGTGTCCAGTTTATTTATGAGCCTATCAGAAGCGTTCTACATTTCTGTTCAAGTGTTTTTGATTTCTAGCATTTCCTTTTGATTCCTTCTTAGAGTTCCCATCTGTCTGCTTGTATCATCCATCTCTTTTTGCACGGTGTCCACTCTTTCCATTAAAGCCCTTAATATTAATCATAGTTATTTTAAAGTCCTGGTCTGATCATTCCAACATCCTTGCCATCAGCCTGGTTCTAATGTTTGTTTTGTTCAGACTGTGTTTTTTGCCTGTTAGCATGCCTTGTAAGTTTTTTTCTTGAAAGCCAGATATGATGAATCTGGTAAAAAAAAAAAACTGAGGATATGCCTTTAGTGTGTTTATGTTTATTTGGCTAGGAGTTAGGCTGTATTTACTGTTTGCTGTAGCTATATGCATCAGAGGATAACATTTCCTCCAGTGTCCTCATTTTTGCATCCCTCGTTGTCTTTGGGTTTCCCTAGAGACTCTGTCTTGAAATAGAGTCTGAGCCTTACTGTTCATTTAGCTATAATCCACTGTTATTATACAGGAGCCAGATCGATATGGTGGTAAGGTGGGGATAGGTGAAGTGTTTATAGTTTATAATTCAATTTTGGTCTATTAGTGAGCCTGTGCTCCTGGTCTGTGACCTGCACAAGTGCTTCTCTGCTGTTTTGTTTGTTTCTTTAGGTGAGATAGGAAGTCTAGAGGGGGCTGGAGTTGGGTATTTCCCTTCTCCCAAGTCAATTAGGCTCTGGTAAAATACATAGGGCAGGGGCTTCCCTGGTGGTGCAGTGGTTAAGAATCCACCTGCCAATGCAGGGTACACGGGTTTGAGCCTGGTCCGGGAAAATCCCACATGCCGCGGAGCAACGAAGTCCGTGCACCACATCTACTGAGCCTGCACTCTAGAGCCCGCACTCTAAAGCCCGTGAGCCACAACTACTGAAGCTCGTGTGCCACAACTACTGAAGCCCGTGGGCCTAGAGTCTGTGCTCTGCAACAAGAGAAGCCACCGCAATGAGAAGCCCTCGCACCGCAATGAAGAGTAGCTCCCGCTCGCTGCAAGTAGAGAGAGCCCACGTGCAGCAGCGGAAGACCCAACGCAGCCAGTAAATAAATAAATAAATAAATAAATAAATAAATAAAATATATTAAAAAATACATAGAGCAGGATGTCATTATGGGGAACAGAATGATCTGGTTTATTTCAAAATGGTTGCTTTCCCCTCCCCCTGTCAGCAGCATGAGAGGACTTTTTTTTCCAACCTATACTCTGAGAACCTGAAAGAGTTCCTGGAGGTAACACTCAGCAACGTGTGGGGACTCCAGAAGTTTTAACTCTCAAGCTTGTCCACACATCCGGATCCTCCAGCAATTTGTCAATTACATTTTAGGTTTTTCTACCAGCACTGGCTCCAGTGGCAAGAGTAAACTTTGCTCCTGGTAAATGGTGATTCTTGGTGTTCATCTCTCTTTTCAGTTCTGGAGGCATCAGTTCTCTGATGAATCTAAGAAAAGCTGTTGATTTTCAGTTTGCTCAGCGTTTTCTTAGAAGAAAACCAGAAGCCAGAATTCCCTTAATTAATAGTTCCACACCAGTGACTCATAATTTAAATTTCCAGCCTAGGCTTCTCCTGTGAGCTCCAGAATCATCTGTGCTCCTACCTGAATGTCTGGGGCACCTCAACTCAAGGTGTTTGAGACCAGATTTATGACACACATGCACCAAATAACAATTGATCTTCTTTCAATTTTCCTCATCTCTGAAACCCTTACCAACCAGTTTCCCAGGGTACAGACCAAAAACTCATCCTTGATACCTTTCTCCCTTACATCTCTACATCCAATGCCTCACCAAGACTTGTTGATTTTATTGGGTGGGCCAAAAGTTTCGTTCGTTTTTTTCCGTAAGCTGGCTCTAGTAGCACTTAGTTGTCTTTAACTTCATTTGAAACAGTTTTGTTAGATCGTATGTGACAACTGTCATATCAGCGTGCATCTAAAAAAAGACATCAAAATTGGTGAATTTTTGTGTAGCCATTTTAATATCGAAGATGGAAGAACAAAAAAGCGACATTTTCCGCAAATTATGCTTTATTATTTCAAGAAAGGTAAAAACGCAATCGAAACGTGAAAAAAGATTTGTGCAGTGTATGGAGAAGGTGCTGTGACTGATTGAACGTGTCAAAAGTGTTGCGAAGTTTCATGCTGGAGATTTCTCCCTGGACGATGCTCCACGGTCGGGTAGACCAGTCGAAGTTGATAGCAGTCAAATCGAAACATTGCGAATGATCAATGTTATACCTTGCAGGAGACAGACAACATATTCAAAATATCGAAATCAGGCGTTGAAAATCATTTGCACCAGCTTGGTTATGTTCATCGCTTTGATGTTTGGGTTCCACGTAAGTTAAGCGGAAAAAAAAACCATCTTGACTGTATTTCCACCGCGAGTATCTACTGAATCATAAAGAAAAAGTTCCTTTTTTGAAACAAATTGACAGGGGATGAAAAGTGGATACTGTACAACAATGTGGAATGGAAGTGATCATGGGGCACGTGGGGCAAGTGAAATGAACCACCATCAACCACACCAAAGGCCGGTCTTCATGCAAAGAAGGTGGTGGTGTGTATATGGTCGGATTGGAAGCTCTATTATGAGCTCCTTCTAGAAAACCAAACGATTAATTCCAACAAATACTGCTCCCAATTAGACGAACTGAAAGCAGCACTTAGTGAAAAGTGTCCAGAATTAGTCAACAGAAAGTGCATAATCTTCCATCAGGATAACGCAAGACTGCATGTTTCTTTGATGACCAGGCAGAAACGGTTACAGCTTGACTGGGAAGTTCATCTGCTGTATTCACCAGACATGGCACCTTCGGATTTGCATTTACTTAGGTCTTTACAAAATTCTTTTAATGGAAAAATTTCAATTTCCTGGAAGACTGCAAAAGGCCCCTGGAACAGTTCTTTGCTCAAAAAGGTAAAAAAGTCTTTTTTCAATAAAGTTCTTGGTGAAAATGAAAAACGTGTCTTTTGTTTTTGCTTAAAAACCGAAGGCACTCTTTGGCCCACCCAATACTTCCTTGATACCTTCACAAGAATCCATATGTCTTTCTGTATTGTCACGATCGTGGTCCAAGTCACTTGCTTGAACTGCAATGACATCCTACTTTTGTCCGCTTCACTTCTGAAGACCCCTTACCTCAAACAACCCTTCAAAATGCAAATCTGATTATATCCCACCATACTGCTCTGTGCACCCGCGCAGCCCTGTTCAGCCCCTCCAGCGCGCTGGGTCCTCTTGGCCACAGAGACTGTAAGTTCTGCTCCCTCTGTCTGGAATGTGCTTTCGTTCCTTTCACCTGGTCCACTCCCAGCCCATTTTCTCAGATCTCCATTCAAGCCTCATGCCCTCAGGAAAACCTTTCCTGGTGCCTCAGGCTCGGTTACTATCCTTCCTTTTATTCTCACAGAACTCCACCCTGCCCCTTCACAGCACTTTGTAATTACATATTCATTAGCAAGATTATTTCCTCTCCCACTAGACTATGAAATCCAAGAGACGAGGGAACAAGTCTATTATACTCACCATTGTATCTCCAGCCCACGGCACAGGGCTTGGCACAAAGTAGCTGCTAAGAAATATTTGTTAAGTGGCTAAATTAAATCTCTCATCCACATTCTGATACCTCTCAGATTTACACAGCTAGCCTGGTCCTCCCTCCTAATCAATCTACAGACTCCAGCTCCTGCTGGAAAGCTCCTCCTGGGGGACTCTCAGACAGTCTCCCCTCTTCTGGAGTGTCCTGATCTGGTGAATGGTATCACCTTTCACCCCACGACCTCGGGCAGAACCCCGATGTCATCTTGGAGTCATGCTTCTCCCTCGACCACCAGTTTCTGGAAATCCCAAAGTCTACCTTCCTATATCCTACGTGTCCCTCAAACCTCCCCTTATTTTCTTCCTCATTATCCCAACCCTATTTCAGATTCCCGTCACTTCTTGCTTGCTACAGTAGCTTCCAGAGAGGTCTCCCTAAGAAGATCTTGTCCTTCCAAAAGACTGTCCACAAAGAAGTCGCTTTGAAATACAAATCTGATTCATTTCTGTTCTCTTCTATTCTGCCCAGTTCTATTCTATTGACGCAGGCTTCCACCCACTCCACTGCCCTGCCTGCCTAAAACCCTGCTGTATGTGACCTGCCTCTGAGGGTAGCTTCTTTCAGTTCCCATAAGAACCATGGCTTCTGGTTTCCAGACCTCCATTCTGCTGCCACAGCCTCCTCCTCTCCACACATCTTCCCTCCCTCCCTTCCCTCTTCACCTCGCCAGCTCCTACTCAGGTGAGGGGTGCGGCCTCTCCCAGAAGTTCCCACAGCACCCCACATGTCTCCCATCAAAGCACTTTGACCCTGCTCTTACCCCTTCTTTGCTTCTCCTCCTCCCCTAGAATGAAAGCGTCATCCTTATAGGGACCTTGATTTTAGCCAGGTCTCTGAGTAGGTATAGAAAGTGGTTGGTAAAAACTGCTGAGCAAACGAAGGGTCACTGCATTTGCGAGCATCAGGATGAATTGTGATGCTGCCCTTTTGGAGGAATCTGAGCATGTAAGATGCTGGAAAGGAGGATCATTGCCTCACAAGTGCCAGCCCCACTACTACTTCGGCAATGGCAATAATCCCATTATTAAGGTGTGTATGTTCTCCGTAGTTCCTGAATCGAGAAATTGGAAACAGCAGGACATCCGGCACACAGCCTGGAAAGGCAGCAGAAGGGGCTGGGGGCCTGTGGCTGACACTGCGACGCTGTGTGGCAGCCATCATCGGCCGCCCGGAAGTTAATCCCATTGAAGGAAGGTTTTTTAAAAATCTTTGCTGAAGCAGCAATTCCTTGGCACTGACCACCAGTACGCAAAGAAAGGTGCAGTGTAACAGCTGCTACGGGTGGTTTTTTTTTCTTCCTTTCCCAGACCTAGTAAAGGGGGAGAACTTGAAAGTCTTCTAGCTGAAATGAGCGCTGGGAGGCAGCTGATGGGTTGATGATCAAAGACTCCAGGTGTTTGGCTGAGAATTACGTCTCCGGGAGAACACAGGGGAGGTATGAACGCAGAAAGGGGGAAGTGATGTGTGGGAGAGGAGGACGGCTGAGTGCTAAATCCAGGCTAAACATAGCAAAAATTCCTGGGGTTTTGCCCACTTAAGACTGGAGGAGACAGAGAAATTTTCTACTGTACGAACTAAGTGGTCCCACAGGTGGGCAAATGAGGTGTATCATCAATGAAACTCTTGTGGAAAGGGATGCTCTGTGCCTCAGTTTCCCCACACAGGGAGGGGGGAAAATGTTCTTTTCTTTTAAGATCAATAAGATAATTATTTCACTTTAAAATAGGAGGAGGGACTTCCTTGGTGGTCCAGTGGTTGACTCCACGCTTCCACTACAGGGGGCTTGGGTTTGATCCCTGGGGAACTAAGATCCCACATGCCACGTGGCACGGCCAAAAAATAAAAATTAAAAAAAAATAAGTAAAATAGGAGGAGACGGACATGAATGGGGTTTAGTTACGGTGGGAAGAACAATTTATAAAGGGCTTCCGAGGGGACTTGATGGAAATGGGAAGGGTTACGATGCTCAAGGGACAGCTGCTCCGGAGATGGACCTCTGAGTGGAAGCCTGAAAAGATCTGGGGAGGGACCTCCCTGGTGGTCCAGTGGTTAAGATTCCACACTTCCATTGCAGGGGTTCGATCCCTGGTCAGGGAACTAAGATTCTGCATGCTGTGCAGCACGATCAAAAAAAAAAAAGAAAGAATAAAGGTCTGGGGAATTGAGCTCTCATGGTAGAGGAAATAACTGCAAAGACCCTAAAACAGAAGAGTTTGGAATGCTTGAGGAGCTGCAGAGCTGTAAGTGTCTGGAGCCAGGTAGAGGGGGGGGTTACATGAGTAAGGGAGGGAGCTAGTTCATGCAGGGCACAAAATAACTTTGGAGTTTGCTAGTAATAGAGGTTATCAAAAGGTTCTAAGCAGGAAAGCAGTATCATCATAACTGTTGTTTAAAAGATTACTCTGGGCTCCAAATGGAGAATGAGCTCGGAAAGGTAGGGATGGAGGTAGCGTGCACAGCAGGGAGTCAGGAGTCAGGGCTGGGAGGCCTCCAGGCAGGAGGTGTGGTGATGGCAGAGGAACCAGCGAGAAGTCGTGGGCCGCAGACTAATTTTGGATTCTGGAGCCAACAGTCCTCATTTCAGGCTTGGAGGTGGGGTGCGAGGGAAACAGGAAGCAAAATAAAAGTTAGTAGGTGTTTGGTACATTTACTAAGTGACTCACTCGCTCACTGGAGGCCATGAATGAGTGAACTTCCCTTTCCTATGAGATCTCCATGGCTCCTGGCAGCCAGCTGTTTGCCAAGATTCCTACTCTGTTTTTTTGTTTTCTTTTTATAAATTTATTTATTTTTATTTTTGGCTGCGTTGGGTCTTCGTTGCTGTGCGCAGGCTTTCTCTAAGTTGCGGCGAACGGGGGCTACTCTTCATTGTGGTGCATGGGCTTCTCTTGTTGCGGAGCACAGGCTCTAGGCGCACGCGCTTCAGTAGTTGTGGCACGCGGGCTCAGTAGTTGTGGCGCACGGGCTTAGTTGCTCCGTGGCACGTGGGATCTTCCCGGACCAGGGCTTGAACCCGTGTCCCCTGCATTGGCATGCGGATTCTTAACCGCTGTGCCACCAGGGAAGCCCGTCCTACTCTGTTTTTGCCTTTCTGTAATATGAGGCTAATAATACTCACTGTCCAAGACTGTGCGGCAAACAAATGATGACACAGACCTCAGACCTTCTGAGAAGAAACAAGTGGAGGCTCTGTGAGTGGATGCTGAGGCCCTTCTGGAAGTTACTGTTGGGCAAACACACAAATTCAATATAAAAGAGATGTATTAACCCTCTCAACGGTCCTGTGAAGGAGATACCGCTATTATCCATTTTATCCGGAAGACAGAGGCCCACCCAGGGAGTTTGTACAAAAGGGCCACGGTCGCAGTGCCTATGGGTCAGCCCAGGTGGGGGCAGTTGGAGGTGAGAGTGATGTGATAGGGTGAGTTGGCATCATCTTTGGGGCTGAGAGGGAAGAGGTCCTTGTGCTTGGTAATGCCCCACTTGCTGATCCCAACCTGGAGCAGAGGCATCCCTGCACTGTGGTTTGCTTAATGCCTTTCGAGAGAGTAAACTGGGGAGGAGGGGACCCCAGCATGCTTGCAGCCTCGAACCTCCTTTTGTTTGCTTGTTTGTATTGTTTTGGTTTTTTAGCCGCATCTCAGCTTGCGGGATCTTAGTTCCCTGACCAGGGATCGAAACTGCATCCCCTGCAGTGGAAGCACGGAGTCTTAACCACTGGACAGCCAGGGAAGTCCCTCGAAGCTCCTTTGAAGTGCGGTGGAGTGGGGGCTTGATGCTTGTAGGTGTGGCTGGAAAGCGCCCAGGGCTGGAAGGGCAACGGTGTAGGGGAACTGACTGTAGTCGTGCCCCCAGGCCTGAGGCCTTGAAGGGAACTCCCTTTGACCACTTGACCATGGTTGCGCTGTCCCTTCTGTCAGTCCAGAAGCATCACGGTTTTGAATGAGGCCCTGGTATTTTCTCCTCCCAGCAGGAGCACAGGGGAGACACGGGGTGCAGGAGACAGTGGCAGGGCTGCAGCTTCTCAGCCCAGGGCAGGGAAATTGCCCGCTGCTCTTCCCAGAGGTGAAGTCATTCTGCCTCCCTTGGAGGAGGCTGGCAGCTGCGTGAGGGAAGCTCAGTCCCTTCCCGTGGCTCTTCCCTACCCTGTGTACATCTGTTCTAGGTCCTACCATGCTTGCTAAGGCTCTGAGTGGGTCTAGTCATCTTAGTATCCTCAGTGCCTAGCACAGGGCCTGCTGCCCAAAGGGATTTGCTGAGTCAGTGGATACATTTCCAAATTTATGTTCAAAGTCCAAGGTTCCAAATCAGCATCTCCAACATCTGGCTTCCCTCGGCCACCTCAGAGCCTGAGATCTGGGCCTCTAATCTGGCTGCTGGCTGATCCTGCAAAGGAGGACATGTCAAGGAAAAGTGACTTCTCTCTGTTTACCTTCCTGTATCCCTGAAAAGGAGCCCTGGACACAAAAACCAACCTCAAGGAGTTTACAAATGAAGTGCCTGAAGAGAAGAAGGGAGTGGGTGGCAGGGCAGGAGCCTGGGTTCTAAGCCCAAATCTGCAACCAGCAAGCTGTGTGGCCTTGGGCAAGTCACGTAACCTCTCTGTTTCTCATCTTCAAAATGGAGCGGCATTATAGTAGGTTAAGGGCAGATAGGCTGTGACATCAGATGGCCTGATTTTGAATCTCAGTTCAACCACTTACCTGCAGCAACCACTTAGATTTTTGACCTTGGCTTAGTTATACAAACTTCCTGGGTCTCAGTATTCTCATTGGTGAAATGAGTGACAGTATCCACTTCATAGAGTTGCTTTTTTAAATTTAATATATATATTTGAGGACTGTGCTTGGCACCTAATAAGAGAGTTATTATTATTGTAATGTTTACCTTTTTTAAAATGATAAAGGACTGTTCTCCTGGCCTCCCAGGGTTTTGGCGATGATCCCCCAACATCATGAATAAAAAGGTAGGGAGGAATTCTGTAGGTATCAGGTCTTTTTTGACCTTTTTTTGTTTTCAAACCTGACAGGAAATTCCTTCTTCTTCCAGCGGTGCCAGCCACCCAGCCACAAGCACAGCTGACTGCTTTCCATGACAAAAGGCAAGGCCACAGGCCCCCAGGTCTCTACCCCAGAAACCGGCAAATCCCTGCCTCAGGAAACCACCACGGATTTCTTTTTCATGAAAAACCTCAAGGTTTTATCTACTAGAGCAGCTCAAGAAAATAAAAAACCAGTTATATTCTGAGGATTTAGGCTCTTTCCAAGTTCTAGTAAGTCTCAGATAGGCAGAGAAGCACAGCGTGGGAGTTTCCTCTGAAGTTCAGTGATGTTCCTTCTTCCGGGGTGTGTGGGGGGGGGCATTGGGGCACCAAAGCTTGGCCCATTTTGCCTGGAGAGCCCTGGGGAGCTGGGGGAGGAGTTAAGGGGGCAAAGGTGCCCAGTTTTCAAAGCCTCTGGGCTCCCCGGCTGCCTTTTCCCGTAAGCTCAAGAAGATAAAGGATGTAAAAGTATCAAGAAGGAAACCTGAAACCTGCTTATTAGTTTTTCAAATTCTCCTTTACCCCTGTCTTATTCTAAAAGGTACACCAGGTCCTAGAAGGTCGAAAGGCAGCTGCATTAAGTTATACATGTGCCCAAAGGTCCTCAGCCTGGGCTGCAACTTGACACCAGGCCCTAGACTCTGGGAGAACCCCAGAGAAAGAAGGGCGCTAAACTACAAGGGGATGGAGGGGCACGTCTTCTTCTCTGTATTGTCCCGAACAATGGAAAGTGAAATCTAGCTCAGGTCCAGAATTCCTGACCTGGTTCCCAGGCAGAAAATGTCACAGATGCAGGAAATGGGTGTCAATTGGAGTGCCAGTGCAGACTTTGACCTGGAAACATCACAGGCACAGGCAGCTTCGTCTCTTTCCCTTTAATCCCAGGCCCAGCGGGAGGCAGTTCCCGGATGGAGACCTGCCCTGGGCACAGCTTCTTTGGTCCCCAGCTCAGCTCGGGGGACTGAGCCACCCTGCTGCCCTTTGCGGTTGTCTGGGAGATCAGAAGTGGATTCTCCTCTTCGTCTTTGTTCTCATAAATGCCATCGTTCTGGCATTTCATAGCTATCAAACACCCAGATTTAGTTGCTTCCAAATACAGGTTAATCACATTCTTTCAATGTATCTTTCTTTCCAAAAAATCCTTATAAGTCTGTTCTCCGCACCACCATCCCTATCAAATAATAATAACCCAGATAGTTTAATTTTGTTTGGTCAGAATTATTCCCAGCCGAGGTCTCTATTAATAGAGACAGATGCCAAGAAGGAAGCTACCTTAAGCATGTACAACAAGCAACTCGAATATGGCGAGTCTGCCTCCAATGCGACCGGCAAACAGGTACATCTGTTCTGAGAAATGCCACAATCGTTGGGCTGCTTCTACTCACAACTCATTGAAGAGAAAAGCTGTTTCATAGGACAGAAACTGTCCTGTACCAGAGCCCAGAGGCCTCATTCATTCAGGGCTCCTCTGCTAGCCCTAGAGCCTAGGACTTTGTGTGGGGTAGTGAGGGGTCTCCATTTCCTCCCTGGCAAATTGTGGGTGTTGGTCTAGATCAGTGGTTCTCATCCAGGTCTAATTTTGCCCCCCAGGGGACATTTGTCAATGTCTGGAGAAACGTTTGGTTGTCACACACGGCCAGGTCCTGCGGGGGGAGGGGGCGAGGAGGAAGGGGGAGTGCTTCTGGTATCTAATGGGTAGAGACTAGAGATGCTACTAAACATTCTGTGATGTACAGGGCAACCTCTACAATGGGTTATCCCTCTCCAAATATCTATAGTGCTGATGAAACCCTAGGCTAGAAACCTTATCTTTCAGGTTTCTTCTAGCTGGGGCCAAGTTCAAGTTTCCTAGCAATTTCCTTGGAAACGATGGGCCGCCCACGGCCCCCTTGAGGACCACAACAGCCAAAGCCAGAGCTCCCCCTGAGGAGTGCTGCCAGCTCGTGGGGCCTTACAGCACCATTTCCTTCTGGAACACAAATTATCTGGTGCACTGAAACTTAGTTTAAACTAAATGACAGAACCGTTACTCTGTTAAAAATAAATAAAATGCTCATATGCCTAGAGATCCTCCAGAACTGTTTCATTCCAACCCTTTAGGATGTGTGTAGGTGGAACAAATCCAATTAAAAAAAAAAAAAAATCAATCGCTCGCTCTCTCAACACACAAAAATCCCTGTAGCGGCCTCCATGCCATGCCACTTATAGCTCTATTCCTTTAGGAGAAAGAAGTTGAAGACAGAAAAACAGTAATGCCTAAAAAGTAGCCATAAGTCATCCCACTTAAAGTTTATTTCATGTGAGTTCCAGCATGCGGTGTGCTTTTTTGGGGAAAAAAAAATTTTGTCCCAGTTCACATTATAAATTAATTTACAAATATAGAATTGTGTTAGAAACAGTATTTATAAAAGTCCATACAGTTTTTCACATAGAAAAATATCTATAGAAAGTGTTTTTTTGTACACACAATACGGCGTAGGTAGTCTCTTTGGTTGTCCTCCTGCATATTTACAAAGTAATGGTGATGTTATTTATACCGCAATAGACTATTTTAAAAAAATAATTTTCTGTATGTATATTTCAAACTTCAAATTTAACAGTAACGCTGTGAGAGTCTCAAAAAAGAATACACAGGGAAAAGTTAAAAATTTTTTTGCAATGAATTTCTGTTCCTTTTTCTAAAAAAATTAAAATCCCCAACCAGCAACGCTCCCATCAAAGACCAAACAACATGGTCCAAAAAACAATTCATAGGACATTATCTTCATCTTAATACATCGCTATTCCAATAAAATCACCAACTGTCTGCATGTTAATTCACACTTTCTGGATAAGTTCAAACAGTGGCTGCATGTCTGCCATGTACAGACATGCTGTTGGGCACCAGGAGGGTGACCATAAAAAACTATTTAAAGGAAGATACCTCTTGAGAAGTAGAAGGGAATGTTAAAAATAAATTACATAAAAAAAATTTTTTTGACCACAAATGTCTTATTTTAAAAACTTATAAAAATTCCATTTAAAAACTACTTTGAATAAAATTCGAAAACTTTGTTTCAAAGACGAAAAATCCAGGACAAATGCTAAAACGGATAGGATGCCAATTAATTAGGATGGTCACCCCAAACCTCAGAAATATGGCAGCAGAAGTAAGACAGAGCTGGTGTCCAACCTCGCTGCTCAGAATGTCTCAAGTGATACTGATTTCAACCAGAATCTTTGGTCAGATGAAACCTAGCTCATTCCTACTCTTTAGACACCATGTCTGCCTAGGCACGTTGGTGCCTTTGCTTTTCAGGAACTAGAACACACTAGAACACAAAGCTTACAAGCACTGACTCTGGAGCCAGACCGCCTTAAAACTGGATCCTGGTGAGAGTTCCCTGGTGGCCTAGTGGTTAGCATTTGGCACGTTCACTGCCGTGGCCTGGGTTCAATCCCTGGTCGGGGGACAGAGGTACCGCAAGCCACACAGTGAGGTCAAAAAACAAAAAAAACAACAAAGCAAAACAAAAAAACCTAAAAAACAAAACACACACACACACATGCATGCACGCACGCACGCACGCACGCACGCACGCACGCACGCACGGTCCAAACTGGATCCTGGGTCCATGACTTACTATCTGTACGGCCTTGGGCAAGTTAACTAACTTCTTGGCAGTTCACTGCCCTCATACAGAAAATGAGGGGGAGTAACAATACCTCTCTCCCAAGGTTGTCGTGAGGATTAAACGAGCTAATATACGTCAAGTATCTAGAACAGTGCCTGGCACACAGGGTGTGCTTGGGCGGTTCTATTGATATTAGTATCTGCCATGTACCTGACACTGAGCATAGACAGAGGTGATTTGTGAGCTGCGAAGAGCTCAAGGATTTGTGGCGCTTCCTAGCACAGTATTCGAAAGACTCTCAGTAGCCACAAAGAAGACAAATGGAGGTTTCCTATAAAAATCCAGGTCTCTGGGCTTCCCTGGTGACGCAGTGGTTGGGAATCTGCCTGCCAATGCAGGGGACGCAGGTTCGGGCCCTGGGCCGGGAGGATCCCACATGCCACGGGGCAACTAAGCCCCTGCTCCACAACTACCGAGCCTGTGCTCTAGTGCCCGCGAGCCGCAACTACTGAGCCCGCGAGCCACAACTACTGAAGCCCGCGCACCTAGAGCCCGTGCTCCGCAACAAGAGAAACCACTGCAATGAGAAGCCCATGCACCGTAACGAAGAGTAGCCCCTGCTCGCCACAACTAGAGAAAGCCTGCGTGAAGCAATGAAGACCCAACGCAGCCAAAAATAAAAATAAATAAATTCATTAAAAAAAAATTTTTTTAAAAATCCAGGTCTCTGACTTTTCTAGAAAAATCAGAATGCTGTCAAGCAGGAGATAACCAGCTGCCCACAGCAGCCTTCAGCTCGAAGGTCCCAACCACTCCCAACTGCTTCCAGTGCCAACTGTTATCTTTTTCCGACCCAATAACTTAATTCACTTGTTTTTGTAGCCGGTCCCTGGACCCATTTGAGCTTGTGACCCTGACATACAGTGATGAACAAACACACGTGGTCCATGCCCTCACAGGGCTCACGGGTATGACCCCAGAACAGAGTGAGCTGGATTTCTCTCCAGAGAAACCTGTCAAAGTTTGCCGGGTTGTAGAAACAGTTACCTACTGCATCCACGGTACTCCAAGTGTGGTCAGTGGACCGCAAGCTCAGCCGGGAGCTTCGGAGAAATGCGGAGTCTCGGTTCTCGCCCCAGACCTACTGCCTTGGAATCTGCATTTTCCACAAGATTTCAGGTGTCCATAGTCAAGTCTGGGAAGTGGGGGGTCTATACCTCGGAGCCTTCCCGGGGGTAGATGAGGCTGTTGACCATGCTGAAGTTGTAGAAAGGGGTGCTGAAGGGGCTGCTCGGTCCCCCGCTGGTGCTGGCAGGGAAGGGGCTGTAGTAGGAAGACCTCTGGCGGCTACCATTGCTGGTGCTGTGACTCAGCTGCAAGGTGTCTGGCGAGGCCTCCGGGACGGAGCTGGGGGGGAACGCGCCGCCCGAGGGCACCTGGGTCCCCTGGATCCCTAGGGGGCGGCCGCCGGGGAGCACTCGCTGGGTGCTCCCACTGCTGTTAACACTTAGCGTGCCGAGGCTGCTGAAGAAGCTGTTCAGGCAAGGGGTGGAGGAGAGCACGGACCCTCCTGGGGAGGAGGCGGTACTCTTGGTGCCCTCGGGAGGCTCTGGGGACTGAGAGGGCCTCAGCAACGCCGGGGAGCTGTCTCCTTCCGGCTTCCCACCCACTCCACACCCCAGTCCCGGGGAGAGCCCTTCTTCTGTTTTCGAGGTCCCCACGGCCACCGTAGGGGTGCTGCTGGCTTCCGAGCGGCGCTTTCGCTTCCGACGGAAGTTCCCGTTGTCAAACATTTTCTCACAGTTCGGATCCAGGGTCCAGTAATTACCTTTCCCTACGGAGATGAGAAAGAAAGCTGAGTTAGGGGAGGAGGCGGTTCAGGCTCATGTACGCAGCTTCGCATGTGATAGGGGGCTGGTGGGCAGGCTCTCGTGAAACTCCGACAGAGATGCTCAAACCACTCTGCTGTTTAAATGCATCCTTTTGTGGGAGATGGCACTAACTGAGCCTCATTTATCTGTGGAGATAGGGATAAGAACAGTACACCTCACAGGTTGGCTGTGAGGGTTAAATGACAGATGTCCGCAAAGTAGCCACGCCACAGTGAGTGAGTGAAGAAACAGTATCTGTTATCACTTGCTGAAAGGGAGCAATACTTGCCCCCCAAAAAATACTCCACTGGAAAAAGGCAACCTCCAATACCCAACCCTCCGCCTTGCCGAACAAAATCAGGTTATAACTGGGGAACTGACTGGTTGAACAATGCTTTGGATGGATATATTTGGAGTACAAGGAGGCTCCACACCCCTTCCTTGCCTAGGGCAGGAGGCACCCCTGCATCTCTTCCAAGCTCTTCCTCCACCAGGCCAATCTCAGAGATCAGGGCCCCATTTAATGCATGCAATGCTAGTCTTCTGCTTAGAAAATTTCCCTCCCTTTTGAGCACAATGGAAGTAAAAAAGATCTATCGTCTTGGAGGATTTTATCTCCCAACAGCTTTTTTCACTTCTGGTAAAAAGAATCTTTGGCATTTGCAAATACTGTAAAGCGCTTATCCTGTAGTGAATTCTCTGCATGGATAACTTCAGTTACTCCTCACAGCTCTTTGGAGACAGGCAGTATTATGGCCTCCATTTTTCAGATGGGGAAACTGAGGTGCCGATTGGTTAGCAACCTGTCGTCTTTCCAGTTAGCAACGGGAGGTAGGGCCAGGATTTAAGCAGGCTGGCTCTAGACTCAGCATTCTTAACTACTAGCACACACTCCCCCATATCCATTACTTCCACCTACACATTTTCTGCAAGTAGTTGCAGGAAAAAAACTTATTCACATATCTACCATCTAAATAACAATACCTGCATCTATCAGGATATTTATACTGTGTCACCTTGGTACCAAAAGCTTTTTTCTTTTTCTTTTTTTTTTGGTGGGGGGGGGGCCATGCCGCGTGGCACGCTGGATCTGAGTTCCCAGGATCAGGGATCAAACCTGTGCCCCTGCAGTGGAAGCTCGGAGTCTTAACCACTGGCCCTCCAGGGAAGTTCCTGGTACCAAAAGCTTTGATAAGACACTGGCTAGAGGTCCTCGACCTTTTTAGAAAGTCGAGGAGTATACATGACAATTGACATGATCATCTCAGGTGACTGAGAAGCCAGATCTGGAAGATGTATCTTCTAGAACTGCATGCTCTGTCCAGTCCAGTAACCACTAGCCAAACGCAGCTGCTAAGCACTTGAGAAGCGGCTAGTCCCAAGTGAGATGTGGTGTCAAACACACACATAGGAGTTTGAAGACTTAATACCAAAAGAATAATGGAAAGTAGCTCACTGATAATTTTTTCTATTTGTTCTATGTCGAAATGAAATTAAAAAACATTTTCATCAGCTTCTTTTCACTTTTTTCACGTGGCTACAAGACAATTCACAGCCACGTGTGGGTTGTACTGTATTTCAAGTGGAAAGCACTGCTCGAGAATGACTTTAGGTACAAACACTCCAGGGCATTCACAGAATTTACACAAAATCCTGGATCTCTGTAGAGGGCAACTGAAACAGTTTTCTCTTCCTTTTTTCCTATTTTAATTTTTTTAATTAATTTTTTAATTTTTTTAAATTTTTTTTAATTTTCTTAAATTTATTTAATTAATTTTTAATTTTCCTAATTTCCGACTCTCCCCTCACACCCCTAGTCCTGGGCTCCTTCTGAAAACCTCAGGTAAGATTCTGTTTCTCTCATTTTTGAGCTTTTCTCCACCTCACTCCTCAGGTTGAGAGGGAAACCACTAACGCGCCACGGTAACCCAGCCCTCCTCACCCCCGGGGTTAGATCCGAACGAAGCACACTTGGGGTTTTCATTTTTACATTTCTAAATACATAAGGTTCCCAAACCACAATCTGCAGGACCCAGCTCAAGCTCCCTGATCCCTCGACCCCCGTCTCGCGATGCCCGTGCCACCATCCTCGAATCATGTCTTAAGGTAGGGACAGTACGTGTCCCACGAAAGGCACAGTGAGTCTCTCTGGAACCCGAGACAAGAGGAAGGACATCTACGGACAGCGTGTTCCAACTCCCGGTCTCTCCCCACCTCTCTCGTGAAATGTAATGGGATTCTCAGCTCATCTGAATCTTTACAGCCATCCCTTATCTGAGAGCCCACCCGTGTTCTTATTCCTAATCCACCTCCCTGCAACTCGACCGGCCCTTCCAACGGCCTGAGGAACATCACCCAGGGGAGGCTCTCTGCTTGAGGATTCAGGTTCTTTACCTTTAACCCTAACTGGCCAGTCTCTGCGCGTGTGTGAGTTGGGGGTGGGGGTGGGGTAAGGGACCGGCCGGGAAGCACCTGTCCGCCCTCACCTGGGTCGTCCTCGTCGCGGGGCACCTTCTTGAAGCAGTCGTTGAGCGACAGGTTGTGGCGGATGGAGTTCTGCCAGCCGGCCTTGCTGCGCTGGTAGAAGGGGAAGCTGTCGGCCACGAACTGGTAGATATGGCTGAGCGTGAGCTTGCGCTCGGGCGCGCTCTGGATGGCCATGGCGATGAGCGCCGAGTACGAGTAGGGCGGCCGCACCATCTTCATCAGGTCCTCGCGGTTGGCCATGGACAGCCAGCTCAGCTCCCCGGGCGCCGCGGGCCCGGCGGGCGAGGCGGGCGCTGCGGCCGCGGGCTGCGCGAAGGGCCGCTGCGCGCAGGCGAAGGTGCCGGCGGCGGTCGGCGGCTGCAGGAAGGGCCCGGGCGCGCCCCCGGGGGGCGGCGGCGGCGGCGGCGGCGGGGCGCCCAGGTACGCGGCGGCGGCAGGGGGACCGCCCACGGCCGGCCCGTTGAGCCACAGGTAGGGGTTGGCGGCTGCGGCCGGCGGCGCGGCATAGTCGGCCAGACCGTAGGGCGCCCGGGCAGCCGGGGGGGCGCCCGGGGCGGCGGCGCCCGGGGACAGGCCGGGCTGCGAGTACACGCCGAAGTTGTCGCCGCAGTAGAGAGCCATGTCGGCGACCGTCGGCGGGTGCGGCGCGGCGGCGGCGGCGAGGGGCGAGCGGGGCTGATCTCGCCGCTCGGGCGAGAGCATCCCTTTGGGGGCCAACCCTGCGGCCCCGCCTCGGCCCTGGCCGGGCGACCGGTGTTCTGGGCGGGGGAGGGTGCGCGCGGAGCGCCGACAGGCCGGCTTCTTATAACCGTCGGCGGCGCGACTCCTCCCGGGCAGGTCCCGGGGCTGGGCGGCGGCCCGCGGGCCGCGGCTCTCCACGCCCCCGCCACGCCCCATCTGCCCGCGCGTCCCGGCCGAGCGCGCGGAAACCTCGCGCCGCCCGCCGCGCCCCGCCCCGCCCCGCCCCTGCAGCCCCTCCTCTCCGGGCCAGGGGAGCCCCGGGGGCCAGGGGAACCGGGGGAGGCTGGCGCCTGCAGGATTCGAGCGAGGCGCTCCCCGTTCCTAACCACCGTGTCCTCGGCACAATAACGAAATAAAATAACGAATATCAAAACAAAGAGATCACCCGAGACGGTACTACTGTTTTCTAAAAAGTCTGTAAGTTAACTCTGGGTGGCCGCTCAGGCCACCTGCCTAGCCCCCTTTGGTATTTCGACCTGGAGCTATACCTTTTGTCATCGAGTTGCCGGATTCACGTCCGGTCTCGACCGATCGGCTCACAGTCGAAAATAATAGACGTGATTTACAAGTCTTTGGGGTATACGAAAGATATCCCTTCTCCTGGGGAATTCTTTGAAGGGAGGGACTGAAATCGGTTTTTAATTTCTCTAACCACGTCTCTAAACATAACGATAGGTTCGTTCACATTCGGGAAACATGTTCATTTAGGTCACGTTTGCGCAGTCTTTTGGTGTGATTTGTTGTCTTTCAAAACAGAAGGGTGAACGTTTTCAAAGACATTGAAATAGGGGGGTTCGGAATTAGCATTTTAAAGCCAACTGTAATTTAAACTGTGCAAGAAGCGCTCATTTACAAAAACGGTCTTCACGAATTACGGTAGAAGGCTTGCCCTCTACTTTTGTAAGTTTTCAAATGCGGCTCCTGCCTGGAAAAACAAACAAAACCAGTGAAGTACTGTGTGGACCCCACGTGCCACGCGATCGTTACTTACTGGCCCCGAACAACGATAAGAAAACTGTTTCTTTTACAATTAAAACGATTCCTAAATATGTTCTTAAGAAGTGACCGGTCTGCGATTCTCGTTTAAGGGAGAGGGTGGGGGAAAAGATTTTTTTCTATTAGCCAATTGCAGACTGACAGTTCAGAATATTTAATAATTCGGAAACCCCTCCCCTCCACCACCCCGCATTTATTTTCAGGACAAAGTTAGTTATATACTTTCAGGAAAATGATCGTCTTCTGCTACCTCACTTCGTAAAAAATGAAATCCAGAAAACATTTAACGAGCAAATTTTGGTTCCTAAAATGCAAATCACACTTCAGATGTAACATTTTTCTCGTCTTTTGTGAAACCGGAAAGGAATTCTTGTCACGCAATTTCTTTCAATCTCCTTGCAGATGATATAGAATGGAATAGTGTTTGCCTTAGTCGTATTTTGAGTTAGGTTTCCTAGTTTAGATAAGCACCGTGCTTTTGTTTTCCTTCCCAAATAACCCAAACGAAGCTGTTTTGTTTTGCTATTTCTCTTGCGATGTTAATAAGGGTGACAGTTATAAGGAAGGAAAACAATTTTTAATAAGTTATAATGCCCCAATTTAATAATTTTTCGTAAATTTAAAATTTAAACTAAAAAGAGAAAGTCCACAAGAAGAGCTGGCAAACTAGATGGCAATAAATTAGGAAAAATTTGAAACCATCTCCCCCTTAGTAATTGATGTCCTTAAGAATATAATATAATGCCTTCCCTTATTTTTTAGCAAATTGCTTACCCATATATACTTTGCAGTCCTGAAGGTTTGTTTTTGTTTTGTTTTGTTTTGTTTTAGTTTAACTCTTAACCCTATACTCCAAATTATCCTGAGTGAGAGACCATGATTGAAGATTATTGTTTCTTGTTTGGGTTAAAGGTTCAGCCCAGTAGAGATATTTTGTTCCTTGACTATCTTTTGCGGACTTTTAATTTTATTTAAAAATCATGGAGCCACCTAGCGTCTCCTTGCCTTTGTTACAGCATTTATCCAGATAGGGATCTGTGAGGTGGACACCCCCTCTAGGGGTTTGGAAGTTATACTCTTTTCTATCTATTTTTAAATCACATATTAATTAGATAAGCTTAAAACTATCATTGGTCATAATCTGAGTTTTTAATTCAAAGTTAAAATAGTATTTTAAATCCCCGTTTTCTTAAAAAATTAAATTTAAAAAGCAGTTGGTGCACTTAGGGAAAAAAAAGATAAAAACTATACTTAGGGGGAAAAAAGTTAAAAACTATGCTTAGGGACTTCCCTGGTGGCGCAGTGGTTAAGAATCCGCCTGCCAATGCAGGGGACACGGGTTCGAGCCCTGTTCCGGGAAGATCCCACATGCTGCGGAGCAACTAAGCCCATGCACCACAAATACCGAGCCTGCGCTCCAGAACCCGCAAACCACAACTACGGAGTCCGCGTGCCACAACTACTGAAGCCCGCACGCCACAACTACTGAAGCCTGTGCACCTAGAGCTCGTGCTCCGCAACAAGAGAAGCCGCGGCAGTGAGAAGCCTGTGCACTGCATTGAAGAGTAGCCCCCACTCGCCGCAACTAGAGAAAGCCCGCGCAACGAAGATCCAAAGCAGCCAAAAATAAATAAATAAAAATTAAAGAGGCTTCCCTGGTGGCGCAGTGGTTGAGAGTCCGCCTGCCGATGCAGGGGACACGGGTTCGTGCCCCGGTCCGGGAAGATCCCACATGCCGCGGAGCGGCTGGGCCCGTGAGCCATGGCCGCTGAGCCTGCGCGTCCGGAGCCTGTGCTCCGCAACGGGAGAGGCCACAACAGTGAGAGGCCCGCGTACCGCAAAAAAAAAAAAAAAAAAAAAAATTAAAAAAAAACTATGCTTCAAATGTAAGTTTCCTGTAATAATGTTTTGTCAAATTCCCTTTTCACAAAAGAATATAATCGAGGCCATTGATTAATGTATCTATGCCACTGTTACATGTTTTCATCACTGGAAAATAAAACATTCTGAGAAATTATTCAACCCAAAGAAAACATCTCATTTATTTTCCACTGACATTTGGTAATATCCTTGAGGCTTCTTCGAGCGACAACAGTGATTTATGATGGCATGTAGTTATTTTGTAACAAACACTGTAACAGAATGTAAAATTCCTTACACTCACTGATTGATAGCATCATAGAAACCTTGGCACATTAGTGTTTGCTAGTATTTTCCCATATTTACCGAGGAAGAAAAAGGTAATATAAATTGGAAATAGCCTCAGTGGTCTTAATTCCTAATGGCTGTGACTTAGAACAACATTGAACGTGAACAGAGTCAGTCCTTCCCAATTTCAGCATCATTGTTTACTTTGTATCATCTACGAAAAAGGCCACAAGCAGAAATTATGAACTCTACCCATGTCCCCCACCTGGCTTTCTACCTTGCACTATAGTTATTATACCTATCTTACCTCTTCTCATAAATCAGAGGCCCTTTGAAGTTGAATCCTTATATGTAATTCCATTTTTGAAACACCTTGCCCACCAGAGGACAAACAAATATCAATTTTTGAAAAATTCGTCCCTGTTGAATTAAGGAATGACTACTTACAAATGCCATGTTGGAATATAAATAAGCCCATTCAAGGATGAGTAAACACACACAAACACACACACACACACACACACACACACACACACACAAACCAAACACACAAAATGGAATGTTGGGACCTGGGGAAAATTTCTATAGCAAAAAGGAATAGAAGCATTACTCAGATGTGCAGAAAAAGTCCAACTCTGAAAATCATTTACTAGAGTGATGGAAAGAACATTTCAGAAAATATCTGCTTTTTTGTCTTCAATAGACGTAAGACGGTTTGGCCTTTATGAAACAAGAAATCAGAGTAAGGTAAAAACCAAACTCTGGGTGCAAGTGGAGATGAAAAAGGAACAAGAAGAGGTGAGAAAAGAAAGCAAGAAAACTCAAATTGTAATCGGAGAAGACAGTTTTTGGAAAAATGAGGTGAGAATAACTCTATCACGTAGGGTAAAATACGTAAGATTAATCAGTGCACTTATTGTTTTGGTGAAGATGGGATGGATTATGGAAGAAAAGATCTTGCGTCAACGGGAGCTGGGCCCAGTATCTCATTCCTTACTTTTTCCAACTTCTGACCACTTAATTGGTTCTCCTTTTGGACCTGGCAGTGTTATTAGTGCGGGGCACACTGAAGAGCCTCTGTCCACTCCCAGCCCCTACCTCAAAGGCTGCGACTTGCAGCTTAAAGCAGAACACAGAGGTGCTGTCCGTTTGCTCCTTTAACAAACTTTTAGGGCTCTACTTACTGAATGTTAAGTGCTGGTGGGAAACTGAGGCAACTCTTTTCCCTAGGAGAGCAGGTTTTCCACCAATTTAGCATTTGTCTTCTTCTTCTTTTTTTTTTAAACAGTATTTGAACTGGATCATTTTTTTTTCTTTATTTATTTTTGTCTGCATTGGATTTTCGTTCCTGCACGCGGGCTTTCTCTAGTTGCGGCGAGCGGGGGCTGCTCTTCATTGCGGTGCGTGGGCTTCTCATTGTGGTGGCTTCTTTTGTTGTGGAGCACGGGCTCTAGGTGCGCGGGATCCCGTAGCTGTGGCACACGGGCTCAGTAGTTGTGGCTCGCGGCTCCAGAGCACAGGCTCAGTAGTTGTGGGGCACGGGCTCAGTTGCTCCGCGGCATATGGGAGCTTTCCAGACCAGGGATCGAACCTGTGTCCCTTGCATTGGCAGGCGGATTCTTAACCACTGTGCCACAAGGGAAGTCCAGCATTTGTCTTCTGTTCAAAGAATACGGTTCCCTTGTAAGCCCTTCATGTTGCCATTGGCCAAGTAGCCCCTGCCGGTTCCCCTACTCAGCCACCTGGGAGTCAGGGAAGACTGGAATGAGCTGCAAATACAGAGTGAGGGGCAAAAATCAAACCCAGGGAGGCTCAGAAGCAAGGGCATAGCCCAGGGATCACTGGGCCACAACCAGCTGACCCCCAAGGCTCATGGCCTTCGTCCCACTGCCAACATTAGGCACAGGACGTGTAGCAAAAAGGATGCATCCTTAGGATTCTTGTAGGCTGACGCCTCTGAGGATAGCACAGAAATTCCAGGTACTTAATACAGAAAAATGAAAGAAAAAATTATCAGCCCAAACAAGGGTGATCCAACAATTCCTTTGAACAAAGTTATTAATACATCACTCCCCTGCTTGAGCCTTGCACCTCCTTCTGTGGCCTCACTCTCCCCTCCCCAATCCTCTGGAATGCTCCCTGGCCTCCGGTTCTAGCTGATTAGCCCCATTCTGGAGCTTCGTCAGCTGACTTCTCAGACCCTTCCTTCTGCTCCAGACCCAGCTCCCAGAGTGTCTTCCACTCTTGTAGGATGTCTCCCTGCATTGAATGCATTCTGGCTCTCCTGGGATCTTCCCATGGTGTCCTGAGGCTCCGTTTCCCCCAACTCCTTCCTCCTCGGGGCAAGAAGGCCTTCAAGCCCTCCTCTCTTGCTGGATGGCTCCGGCATCTGCTTGCACGTTTCATCCAACTCTCTGGACCCTCGTTTCCAATAACCAACTCCTCCTCTGCAGGTCAGCCACCCACTGTACTGGGTGTTCTCTGAGGCCGGGGACTGTGTCTCTCGTGGCTACCTTTTTTCTTTGAACACTTACAATTAAGGAACATGTACTAAATGCCTGGCACGGTGCTAAGCTCCTTACATGTGTTATCTCATTTACTTCTTATAGCAATTCTGTGAAATAAGAACTGTTAGTCCTCATTCTACACATGAAGCAACAGAGAGAGAGAGGTGAAGTCATTTAACTGGGTCTCCCGACTTCTACGTGTGCAGCCAGGATTCAAAGCCGATTCACAGCCAGGCAGTCTAGCTGAGGAATGCAGGCTGGAAGCCCTCCGCTCTATTTCCCTCCTCTAGTATTTCCCGTGTGCCTAGTTCGGTGCCTGACATTGGGGCCTGCTCAATTATCATTTGTCACTTGAATAAATGAAAAAGCATTAAATGATGTAAAACAGAAATTGGAAATCTCACCCCTGCAACCTCCTACCCCCTCTTTTTACATGGTCCCTCTCACCAAAGGCAGCCACTGGCTATCAGTCTTATGCTTTCCTCCAGAAAATGTTTTCAGGTACTTATCTGCACAGCTATGGCTTTAAAACCTGAATCCATGCTATTCGCATAGCTCTGCACCTTCTACTTTCATTAATATGTTTTGGAGGACTTTCCAAAGCAGCCCATATGTCCACATGTCTACCTCATTTTGTCCTCCTGGTTTTCCCCTTCATGGGATTTTCAGTGGAGACCCACCAGTATGGTTGTGCGTGGGTGGTTTATAGCCTGTGTCCGTTCTAATGGGTTGGTGCCCCTCCATACCTGTTAGGAATATTTTGAGTTTAACATATTTTAGATGATCTCTGGATTATTTCCTTTCTAAAAAACAGAAAACAACAACAACAAAAAAAAACAAGGCTTACTTTACTTATGATAGTAACTTCATAGCTGATTTTGTAAAGAGTGCGTACCTTTAAATGTTTAATTCTGACAAATTGCTCTCCCAGAAGATGCCCCACTTTGAACCACCAGCAATTCCTCCTGGGTGCTTATTTCCCTTCCTCTTTGCTAATGCCGGATGTCTTCAAGTCTTTTTATTTTGCCAATCTTAAAAGCCCAAAACGATATCTCAAAACTGTTTCAATTTGTCTTCAAGTCTTTTTATTTTGCCAATCTTAAAAGCCCAAAACGATATCTCAAAACTGTTTCCATTTGTTTTCCTTGATAAATGAATACCTAGTCACATATCATTTTAATTTAATTGTGTGTGTGTGGGAACTGCCTGCTCTGATCTTTTGCTCATTTTTCTATTTGTGTTCTTTTTAAAAAATTGATGTGTCTGAGCTCTTTGTGATTAAAGATATTAATTTTTTTTTCTCCTAGGTTTCACAAATCATGGTTTCTTTGTTAAAACTGTCTCTTCTGTTGGCATCTGTGATAACACTCTGTCCTGCCTTTTTTCCTTTATCTTCTGCATTTTCCTAAAGAACGTCTGTTTATTTCACATCTCATCCTTTGAATATTGTGTTTTTCCCTCGGGTTCCTAACCTCAGCCCTCTTTTTTTCCTCCCACACATTCTTTTTTTTTTTTTTAATTTATGTTTTGGCTGCGTTGGGTCTTCGTTGCTGCACACGGGCTTTCTGTAGTCGCCGCCAGCAGGGGCTACTCTTTGTTGTGGTGCGGGCTTCTCATTTGCGGTGGCTTCTCTTGTTGCGGAGCACGGGCTCTAGGCGCACAGGCTGTAGTAGTTGTGGCTCACGGGCTCTAGAGCGCAGGCTCAGTAGTTGTGGCACACGGGCTTAGTTGCTCCGCGGCATGTGGGATCTTCCCCAACCAGGGCTCGAGCCCGTGTCCCCTGCATTGGCAGGCAGATTCTTAACCACTGCGCCAACAGGGAAGTCCCTCTCCCCCACATTCTTCATGGGCTGCCACATCCACTCGTGTGGCTTTAGTCATTGTAGTGGACATGGTGTGTTATAGGTGTTACTGCCTGTTTAACAACTCTGTAAGGAAACACTCTTCCATTATTCCCGATTTGTCAGGAGTATGTGGGATTGACAGGTGGGCAGGGAAAGTCTAGATACTCAAACCTGGACCTTGCCCAGAGTTAATTTTCCATACACCAACGATTTGTTTGAGGTGGGTGGGTGATTTAAGATAGGTCCCTTAAGATCATCTTCAAGTTTTCTGTTGGGATTATCAGGAAGAAGTTCCTTTCTTCACAGGGCTTGGTTCCTGTACAGAGGTTGTGGTCCTGAAATGGCCATCTTTGGTACCATGAGGGAAAATACAGTTGACATCACGTAGAGCTGAGTGAGAGAAACGAAGACACACCCTGGAGTCAAGATTTGAATCCCTTTATTCAGAATCGTCCTTCATCCTCTTGAACTTACTGGTTTCATTAGCCAACAGAATTTCTGTTTGATTTAACAAGTTAGGATGTGATTTATAGGCTGCATTGCATTCTCCCAAACGACAATGTTGACTTTCTAACTCCTTATGCCTCAGAATGTGACTATGTGGAGAAAGGGTCATTACAGAGGTAATTAAGGTGAATTATGGTCTTAGGAAGGGCCCTAATCCAAAATGACTGAGGTCTTTATCAGAAGAGGAGATTAGGACACAGGCATGCACACGCATACATGCAGAGGGAAGACGGTGTGAAGACACAGAGAGAAGATGGCCATCTACAAGCTCAGGCGAGAAGCCCGCAGAGGAGACCAACCCTGCTGACACATTGATCTTGCACTTCTAACCCCCAGAACTACCAGGAAATAAGTTTCTGCGGTTGAAGCCACTCAGTCGGTGGTACTTTGTTTTGGCAGCCCTAGCAAACTCACACAGGTAGGATTTTATCCATTTCAAAAGAAAGGTGAAGTGCTGGTAACTCCCATTCAAATCACATCAGCTTCTGGCTCAGACGTCAACTCCTACTGAATATTTCCTCTTCATTTGCATACAAGTCACCTCCAATACATATCTAAGCAGCTCATCATAATCCTCTTAAAACCCACTTCTCCTTCTGTCTTCCCCCGGCTCTGTGATGGGCCCTCCCTCCCGCCGTTGATCCAGTTGTCCAAGCCAAGAACCAGAGGCTCTTCCACCTCAACGACCAAGTCATGCCGTAAGAGCTCTTTACTCTTTTTGTCTTGCTGGCAACACCAAGAGTTAGACCACCATCATCCCTCTCCTGGATTTTTTTTTTTTTTTTTTGCGGTCCGCGGGCCTCTCACTGCTGTGGCCTCTCCCGTTGCGGAGCACAGGCTCTGGACGCGCAGGCTCAGCAGCCATGGCTCACGGGCCCAGCTGCTCCGCGGCATGTGGGATCTTCCCTGACCGGGGCACGAACCCGCGTCCCCTGCATCGGCAGGCGACTCTCAACCACTGCGCCACCAGGGAAGCCCCCTCTCCTGGATTTTTGCAGTCGGCTCTTAACTGACCTGCTGGCTCCTTTTGTCACGTCGAATCCTCTCTCTACACCATAATGATTTCGTAGAAGAGCAAATCTCGTCATGACACTAATAAGTCTTTAGTGGCTCCCAGGGCTCTCAGGATAAAGTGTAAACTTCATAGCGTGGCACATGTGATCCTAGGAGAGGCAGCTCATCCTGTTGGCCAGCCTGCTCTCCACTCCACACTGGCTCCGTACTCAGTGTTTCCCCGAAATCCAGTCCTTCTGTTATCCTCTTCATGATTCTAACCCATTATGCTAATTACTACTTAATAGTTTTCTTTTAATTGATTCAACTTTTAAATTCCATTATTTGGAAGGAAAACCATACAGCACTACTGCAAATTAAGTGTATATCCATATATCTATATAGATATAAAGTGACTGAGATATATATACATGTTGCCATAGATAGAAGGTAAACAATGTCTATGAATTTTGTTCATTAATACTGCTGATAAAATTGCTTCCTTAAATAATGCTAAATTTCAAAAAAATTAAAAATAACAGGAAACTTAATTTCATTAACAATAATACAAGTAACAGTAAGTTTACCTTAATTTCATTAACAAAGATTCAAACCTGAAAATAAATTCCTCGGTAAGAACAGCACGACTAATGATCAGTTTAGTAGAAAGTGATGTTCAGTTTAATGATGTTTATTTTTAAGTTAAGATTAAGAACAGCATTGTAAAAAAAAAGATAAACGGAACATTGTAAATTAACTATACTTCGATTTAAAAAAAAATAAGATTAAGACAAAGTTCTACTTTAGTAACACAAATTCTGTTTTTTGAACTTTTTTTTTCCAGCACAAGAATTGCAGCTTATGTGTGTTTACATGGGAATGGAAAATGGTATCTAATTGCCCCATTTGATAGGTATGGCTAACTTTTATTCCAAAATGTTTGATTCAAGAAGCTGTCTGAAGGAATCATTAGGATCCATTATAAATCTGTGAAGACATAATCCAAGATGTTATCCAAAAAGGAATAGAGAAGGGATTTCTTGGGCCCTAACTACTGTCACTGGATCATGCTTATAAAATCCTTTTTATCAACCCTGTCGAGTGTTTTCTCATCCCTGCAAAATACTTTCAGCAAGTATTTCAGGTGAGTTTGTAACCAGGTTCATTTATTCAAGAAATACTTATTGGGCTTCCCTGGTGGCGCCGTGGTTGGGAGTCCGCCTGCCGATGCAGGGGACACGGGTTCGTGCCCCGGTCCGGGAGGATCCCATATGCCGCGGAGCAGCTGGGCCCGTGAGCCATGGCCGTTGAACCTGCGCGTCTGGAGCCTGTGCTCCGCAACGGGAGAGGCCACAACAGTGAGAGGCCAGCGTACCGCAAAAAAAAAAAAAAGAAAAAAAAGAAATACTTATTGAGTATGACAGACCCTGACCCTGGCTCCAGGCAAACCTGGTAAACCATGAATTTCTCCTCCCACATAGCTTCAGACAAGGAGAAGTTTCCCACCCAGAGGACCAAGGGACCCAGGGGACCCAGGCTACTGGTTTATAATCCCCAAGGTCACTTTATCTTGTTTGGAAATACTGAAATAAGCTTGTCCTTCAAGGATAAATTAGGCTTTCAAATGAGCAAAACTTATCGAAAGATATGCTAATTTGCAGATCCTTACCCAATCATGCATATGATGTCCATGAAGATAAAATTTTCTTCTAGAAAGACTTAATTCTTCTCCTATCTTGAAAAGACAGGAGTGGAACTTCAGTATGAAGCAGTAGTCACTGCCCTACACTTCACAAATTTGAAAAGACTGAGACTTCAGTGACCTATGCTTAATACAACTGACAATTTTAATTGCCTCCTGGAATCTTCTTGCCAGTTTTCCTTGCCAATTTTCTGTGGCCAAGAATTCCCCACTGTACACAAGATGAATAGTTTTGGCTACCCAGCCTGAAGGAAGGGAGTCCATTCTTTTGTGAACCAGCCATGGTCCTAGTACCCTCCAAGCTTTTCCCAATGCATTGCTTCCAAGCCTTATCATGGTTTGCCACAAATTGGTCAATAAACTTAAAACCCAGTTCTCTTCTTCAGATGTATGCGTTGACAGGTCAGGATGTAACCATGGTCTTAATTCAGCCTGTGTCTGACAAACACACAAAGATTAGCTGGTTTTACAGTATCAGTGGCTTCCTCAGTTTGCTAGACTCCATTATGTAGAAAATCTTTGCATCAGATGTATTTTACTGACTTACTGCATCTCTTCTTAACCAACCTCCAGTTGAACCCAGATTCATTCTTCTAATTCCAGTTCCCACAGCCTTTCTATCCTAGAGCCCTCTGCTTTGCTTCTACTTTTTGAGGTTGGTAATGGCCTTTCATACGTAATAAGTGCTCCGTAGATGGTTTTCGAGGGTGATGATGATGATGACAATGTTCATGACAACCTTGACCCTACGGCTGCCTCCTGACTCTAGTTCCACCCAGCCAGGGCAGAAATTGGAAAAGCTGGACTGACTTAATTTTCCAACCAGTGCTTCCCTGTCCTGTGGCAGAGTGACCCAGGGAGCCAGTTAAAATGCAGATTCCTTGGCTCCACTCGGTGGAGTCTGAGTCTCTAGAGTAGGATGCCCGCAGGCTCTGTACTCCTTAACCTCCACCCCTAATGATCCTAACACTTGAGTTTGGGAGCATAATCACCTGCTCAAAACTTTAAAAAGGAGGGACTTCCCTGGAAGTGCAGTGGTTAAGAATCTGTCTGCCAATGCAGGGGACATGGGTTCGATCCCTGGTCCGGGAAGATCCCACATGCCGCGGAGCAACTAAGCCCATGCGCCACATCTACTGAGCCTGCGCTCTAGAGCCTGCGAGCCACAACTACTGAAGCCCGCACACCTAGAGCCTGAGCCCCGCAACAAGAGGAGCCACCACAGTGAGAAGCCCATGCACCGCAAGGAAGAGTAGCCCCCGCTCACTGCAACTAGAGAGAAAGCCCACGCGCAGCAAAGAAAACCCAACACAGCCATAAATAAATAAATAAATATATAAATATATTAAAAATGAGGAAAAACAGTCCTTTATAGATACACATAAGTGATAAAGCAATGATTCTCAAGTTGGGGAGATCAGAGAAAACTGTCAGAATCAATCAAAGTATTTTTCAAATCATAGGAGTCCTTGACTTTATCTCCATGTGGAGATGACGTGGAGAGCCACGACTAGCAAACACGTGCCTGTAGCATCCCTCAGAAATGGAAGGGCAGAGGCAGAAAGTTGAGATACAAGATATGGGAATAATCAGGATCACCTCATATGAATGTGTATATATATAATTCTGTGGGTTTTTAAAGAAATTTTCATTGAAATATAGTTGATTTATGATGTGTTAGTTTCAGGTATACAGCAAAGTGATTCAGTTATACATATATACATATATATGTATCTATTCTTTTTTTTAGATTCTTTTCCATTATAGGTTATTACAAGATACTGAGTATTGTTCCCTGTGCTATACAATAGGTTCTTGTCGGTTAACTATTTTATATATAGTGGTGTGTATATTTTAATCCCAAACTCCTAATTTATCCTTCCCTCCCCTTCCCATTTGGTAACTATAAGTTTGTTTTCTATGTCTCTGGGTCTATTTCTCTATATATTTTGGGGGAAAAGGAGGTGGCTTTGGGAGAAAAGAAAATCTCCTAAATAGAGTTGAGAGGTGAAAATGGAGTGAACTTGAATACAGAGGGCACAAGTCATTGTGGGATGCTAGTTCGATCTGCCCTTCTAGAGCAGAGCCTCTGGGACTTCCCTGGTGGCACAGTGGTTAAGACTCCAAGCTTCCAATGCAGGGAGCCCAGGTTCGATCCCTGGTCAGGGAACTAGATCCCACATGCCTGCTGCGACTAAATGTTTGAATGCCCCAACTAAGGAGCCCACGTGCTGCAACTAAGGAGCCCATGAGCTGCAACTAAAGAGCCTGCCTGCCGCAACTAAGACCCAGAGCAGCCAAATAAATAAATATTTTTAAAAAAAAGAAAGAAAGAAAAAGAAAAAGCAGAGCCTCCTATGAACCTCTGACAAAGGGCCTCAGAGGCTTTTTTGGCAATAGAGCAAAATGTTTCAGCTCTCTGGTTTCTGTAGTGGGAGAAACCTCAGTTCTGATCTCAGCTTAGCTGCTTATTAAGCTTAGGGAGTAACACCACCAGCTAAAGAACTACTTAAATCTCTAAATCATGATTTTTCTCATGTATAAAAGGTTGATGGCAATACTAAAATTGTTCCAAGGATTGAATGTGATAATGTGTGTAAAATACTAGGCAGTCAATAAATGATAGTTTTTATCATTGCCTATTATTTATTTTCTGAATTGATAAACCTGGGAATGAAGTGCACTGCCTTTGATCATGGATAAGGCACAGATCAGAAACACAAAGCAAAGGTAAATGGGCACTTCCCTGCTGGAAAAATTAAAATATGAGGTTTTGCGTTGTAGAGCGTTATTTGGACAAATCTTATTAGGGGAGAGAGTATCTGGCAAAATGGTTGCAAATGCAATATATAACATACGAAACTTCTTAAATTAGCAAAAAAACTAATGGGGGTGACAAAGATGTGCCAGGTCCTGTACAAGGCAAAAGAAATAGAGTTTCTAGGGGCTTCCCTGGTGGCGCAGTGGTTGAGAGTCCGCCTGCCAATGCAGGGGACACGGGTTCGTGCCCCGGTCCGGGAAGATCCCACATGCCGCGGAGCGGCTGGGCCCGTGGGCCATGGCCGCTGAGCCTGCGCGTCCGGAGCCTGTGCTCCGCAATGGGAGAGGCCACAACAGTGAGAGGCCCGCGTACTGCAAAAAAAAAGAAAGAAAAGAAATAGAGTTTCTGTCCTCAAGGTTCCCCCAGCTAAGGAAAAACAACAACAAAAAGGAAGTAATTAGGTTGGAAGTTGGATCTGTGGGAGTTGTGATAATACTTTCCTTTAAGATATTAATAATTTTCTTATCAATTTCTAAGAGCTCCATATATTTTGGGGAGATTGAGCCCTTTGTCTGTAATATGAGTTACAACATGTTTTCCCAGGATTCTCTTTTGACTTTTTCCAGTGATATTTTTGTTTTTGTTTTTGTTTTTTTGTTTTTTTTTTACCATGCAGGTATCATTTTTATAACATCAAATGTCAATATCTTCTTTAAGGCTTCTAGAATTTGTGTCATAGTTGTCAGGTCTTCCCTATTCTGAAATTATAAAATAATGTTTTCTTCTAGTACGTTTACAGTTCTATTTTTTATATTCAAGATGACAGTTATTGATTTTCATCCGTGATGACCCCGAGTCTTCAATAAAAGATTAAATGACGTGTGTAGTCTCTGTTAAGAGGCAAGAGGAGGAGTGATTTATGTAGAATTATTTTATTTTATTTTTAAAATTTATTTATTTATGGCTGTGTTGGGTCTTTGTTGTTGCACGCAGGCTTTCCCTAGTTGCAGCAAGCGGGGGGTACTCTTTGTTGCAGTGTGTGGACTTCTCGTTGCAATGTCTTCTCTTGTTGTAGAGCACAAGCTCTAGGCATGCGGGCTTCAGTAATTGCAGGACGCGGGCTCAGTAGTCTTGGCTCCGGGCTCTAGAGCAAAGGCTCAGTAGTTGTGGTGCACAGGCTCAATTGCTCCACAGCATGTGGGGTCCTCTTGGACCAGGGCTCGAACCCATGTTCCTGCACTGGCTGGTGGATTCTTAACCACTGCACCACCAGAGAAGTCCCAACATAGAATAATTTTAAACACTCATGTTAACATTTTTTGCTTTGTTGCCTTTTTAAAGGCAATTATTTCAAAAGTTTACACCTTATCACCCCAAAGCCAAGGTAAATCCAATACAAAGTGTACAATGAAGCACTCTTTCTTTTAAGCACTGAAATAATAAAAATTTCTTGGTAACTAAACTTAAAAGAAATGTGAAAACCTCAGAGAAAACCTTGGTAGTGATGAATTGCTGACTGGTGAAAGGTTGCCCATGTCCAGGGTCAGTTGGCAGTTATCCTAGATCAGAAACCCTCAGTATTTTTTTTTAATTTAATTTTTATTTTATATTGGGGTATAGTTGATTTATGATGTTGTGTTAGTTTCAGGTGTACAGCAAAGGGGTTCAGTTATCCATATACATATATCCACTCTTTTTCCGATTTTTTTCCCATATAGGTTATTACAGAGTACTGAGTAGAGTTCCCAGTGCTATACAGTAGGTCCTTGTTGATTATTTTATATATAGTAGTGTGTATATAAGAAACCCTGAGTATTTAAGGCATCCCTTTTTTTTTTTTTTTTTTTTTTTGTGGTACACGGGCCTCTCACTGTCATGGCCTCTCCCGTTGCGGAGCACAGGCTCTGGACGCGCAGGTTCAGCGGCCATGGCTCACGGGCCCAGCCGCTCCGCGGCATGTGGGATCTTCCCGGACCAGGGCACGAACCCGCGTCCCCTGCATTGCAGGCGGACCACCAACCACTGCGCCACCAGGGAAGCCCCTAAGCCATCCCTTTTTTCTGAAACTCTGGGTAGGAAGAAGCCTCATGAGATGACTTACAGGCCCATCAACAGTGTAAGAGACAGTTTCCTCACCGCTTTATTCAAGACTGAATATAACCAATGTTTACTAATCTGAGAGATGAAAAATGTCTCATTTATTGTTTTAACTTTCACTTCTTTAATTATGAGTAATTTTGTATATCTTTTTGTATGTTTTTTTTTCTGTGAACAGCGTCCTTTGCCTATTTTTGTTGGATGATTTGCCTTTTTGTTATGCATCTATAAGAATCTTCATTCTGTAGCAGAGAAATCACTTAGCCTCTCTAGGCCTCCATTTTCTCATCAGGAGAATGAGAACAATGTTAACGACAATCGTTAACTTGTACTGAACACTTAACTGCAGGTATTACTCCCCCACTGACTGGCTAGTCTTCCCAGGGAGCATTTCCTAGTATCTCATTTCATGGCCCCTAGTCCACAGGTGCCTTTGTGAAAATTAGAAAAAGGCACCCCTCCCTCAAGCTGGTACCACCCTGCACTAGGGCACCTGGCTTGGAGAGCAGGCGCTGAGTATTAGACCTAATTATTGCCTTAGTAGCTCGTCCTTATGCAGGGCACAACCAGCCCCACTGTTCACAGCAATGCTGTCGCATCTAATTTTCATAAACAACCCTAGGAAGAAGGTACTATTATCCCCATTTTAGGTCACTTCCTCAAAGCCCCACAGCAAGTCAGCAGTGAATTTGGAGCCCATGATTAATCACTGTGCTGTATGGCACCTACCACACAGGGTTACAGTCAGTCTCAATCAGGACAATCCTTATAAAGCACTCAGCCCAGTGCCTGATGGGTAGTAGATATTTAATGAAATGTATGTGATGTTAGCCTTTCATCCGTCACATGGTGCAAAACTGTTTTCCACTTTTGTCCTTTGACGTTTGATTTGACTTGTGGTGTTTGCTAACTTACAAAATTTTTACAGAATCAAATTTCTTCATCTTTTCCATCATGACTTCGGTGATGACTTTTGTCTTGGTTGGTATTATAAAGACAAAATAATTGAGTAAGATAACCACTTCTGTGTTAATTAGGGGACAGGCTAACTTGAAGAAATCCCAAATACAAGATTACAGTGAACTTCTCTCACAGGGAACAGTCCTGACCTGGGATGTGACTCTGCACCAGAGGCTTCCCAGTGACCCAGGAACTTTCTCTGTCAGAAAAGAACATGGTGGGACTTCCCTGGCTGGTGGTCCAGTGGTTAAGATTCCATGCTTCCACTGCAGGGGGCAAGGATTTGATCCCTGGATGGGGAACTAAGATTCCACGTGCCACGTGGCGTGGCCAAAGCAAACAAACAAAAACGTGGCCACGGGGAGGGAAAACAAGCAATCTCCCTTAAAGGAAGCAACATTTATTTCCACTTAAATCCCGTTGGAACTTAGGTAGACACCCCACGGCTGCAAAGGAAGCTGGGAAATGTAGTCTCAAGCTGGGTGGCCTGTGCCCTGCTAAAACAATGGATCCAGTGAGCAGGGGCATGGCTCTTGTGCTAAAAGAAGGAAAGGGTACCAGTGTGTAGTTGGCAGTCAGGACCACACCTCCCCAAATCCTACATCCTCATATGTGATATCCACCCCCTTCCTGAACTTACTTCTGGTAACTACTGTTCAGCTGCAAGAATTTCATTTCTTGTAGATGCAGTTCCCCCACACACACACCCCCAAGCTCTTTTGTTGGGGATAATTATAAGAGTAACTCAGAGCTGGGAAAAGAAATGAGAAATAATACTCCTTGCCTCCTGAGGGTCTTGGCAAATTCTCCTTCCTGGGCCTGGACCACCTTCCCAACTTTCAGCCAGTTAATTGCTACCTGTTCTTCAGATGCCCGTGCAAAGCTCCATCCTCAGAAAAGCAGCCCTAACCCCTTCCCTCCTACCCCTCCCAAAGTAGATGAAGGCTCCTTTATAATCATCTCATATTATTTTTATTCATAGTACTTTCATAGCTGGTAACTAAGATGTAGTTGTGTGACTATTTGGAAGATGTGTTCTTGCAGTGCTGGACTCTGGACTTCCGGGGCAGGAGCAGTGTCTGTTCGGCTCACCTCCAGGGATGGAGCCTCGTGCTTCATAAATATTTGCTGGATGAATGAATGAATGTTGAGAGAAAAAGGAAAGGCAGTGGAGCTCTGAGAGAGATGAAGGAGGCTGAGGAAAAAGTAGCTGATATCTTAGGAGGTCATGAGTGGACTTGGGGAAGGGGCAGGCCTATTGGATGCCAATGAGCTTGATAAGTTCCAGTTCTGTACTCTGGTCTGAAGCTGTCCACAGGCGGGGCTGAGAAGGTGAAACCCCTTCCGGGGCATCGGAGTGCTGATGAGAAACACTTGCTCAAGCCTGGTACCACGGTTGAGGCCTCTGTCCCTTTAGCGGAGGCATAGACCCTTAATAACTGATTGTTGAATTAAGAAAACATTATGTGTTAGAATTTTCCTAGCTTTTTCTGTGAAATAAAATTACTTGTTCCATGACTTCATTCATTTTTTTTTGGAAGAAAGCTAAGTTCTCAAAGACTTACTTAAACAATTTGCTATTTAATCTAAAAGTGACACTGACATTGAAGGACAATCTGTATTAGGAGTGGTGGCAAAACGAACATAATTAGGATTCCATTGTCTCCTATTGTCATATACTTTTTGACATTATTATCTACAGTTGACCAGTGTCCTAGTCAGTAAGAGATATAGCATATTGACTATCGAATTAAACTTCTGAGATACTGTTTCATTTTGGATAGATGTAAGCTACATTATATATAATGTATCTATTTATGTACCTATCTTTTTTAAAAAAAAAACCTAGACTGCTCAAAGTTTCTGCCTCTTTTGTAGGAATGGTAAGTCACCTATGAGCAAATATTTTAATTAAACGTTAAGAGGGAAAACAAGTGACTTCCCTGGTGGTCCAGTGGTTAAATTCTGTGCTTCCACTGCAGGGGGCATGGGTTTGATCCCTGGTTGGGGAACTAAAATGGCTCAGCAAAAAAAAAAAAAAAAAAGGTGGAACTATATTCAATAGCTATAATGGAAATAATAATAAACTGTAATGGAAAAGAATAGGAAAAACAAAGAATATATATAGATATATATGTATAACCGAATCACTTTGCTGTACACCTGAAACTAACACAATATTGTAAATAAGCTACACTTCAATAATAAATAAATACATACATACGTACATACAAAAAATGTTAAGGCCGGGGGAACACTTTGGAAAGCATGCCGTAAAGGTAGTTGATATTGAATCACTTATAAAATGAAACACAGAGAATCTAAAAAAAAACGTACTTTCAGTCTTTTGCTTTTTAAAATTTCTTATTTGACGTCACTAGGAAATGACAGCAGCTGAGAGACGTATGGAGTCAAGAAGACTCCAGGAGAATCAGAGGGTTTGGGGTTATACTTTGGTGGTTTCCTGATCTTCTCTTCCTCAGTCTCACTTCCATCTCTCACTATCACCAGGGGCTGTGCAGAGCCCATGGCAACCTACTGTGTGAAAATGCTTCCCTACATCCAGTGATCTATCTGTTCGTGACCAATGAAGAATTTTTGCATTGGTTCAATTTGGAAGATTAAAGCACTTTATAATAAACCATCTTCCTGCCCGTTATTCAGGCTTTCTCCCATCAGATGATCTCAGCTTCAAGGGGGTGAGAAAAAAAGGCAGCACGGGTGAGTCAGCAGCCCCTCCAATCTTCTGTCTGTTCCATTACACTCAATGCAATGATGGCTCTTGCAAAAATTATTAGAAAAGGAAGATGTGATTCTGACTTTCCCATAAGAACACATCTGCTAGGCTTTATTGCCTTAAATTAATCCATTTTTATTGTGGACGTTATTTACAGAGAGTACTTGGAGGAAGGTCACTTGAAAATAAGAATTTAGCATTCCTTATATCCAATGATGCTTTGGTACTGTTTGCTGAGTTGTCTTTGGCGGAACATTTGAATGGCAGCCACTTCAAAATAGGCAGTGTCCCTGCTACCAAGCATGTGAAAATGTATCTCAGTGTCCCGATATTTTCAAATCTAGTCTGGCAAAAGAGTTAGATCTGCTAAGAGACCTAATTTTGAGTTTAAAGAAAGCATGGAGGCAAAGTCTGGGAGGATCGGGGCTAGAAGCGCCAGCCTCAGATGGTGACGCCAGAAAGTCATCTTGTGGATGGCAGTGTTACCCATTTCCAAAAGAAACTGAAATCAGGGGCGTGGCTTGATCTGTGTCTGCAGACTTGAAGGAAGCAAGGAGATGAAGCCTCCCACTGTGCTCTTCACAAAGCAAAGAGGCACCGGGCATGAGCCCAACACCTTTGTCAGGTACGCTTTCTCTATTGTTCTCCAAATGACAAGGATTAAGATGAGGGGGTTGGAGCGGCAATTTTTTTTATGATTCTTCTTAAGCCAGAAGAGACACTTTTCTTAGAGAGTTGTGGAAAGGAATGCAGACTGCTGAGTGTGTTGGGAAAGTTGTCTCAAAACACCAGGTGTGTGTGTCTTTAAAACAGCTGACTGCTGCTTCCTCAAAGCCGGCTCCCCTGGCTGGACCCAACCCCTTCCCTTTCAGGCCACTGTTCTGCTGGCCTCCAGAGCCTTGCTCTTTGAATTTTGGGAAGAAAAGAAGTCTTGTGCCCACAGCTATAAGCGGGACGCATCACATGTCTTCTCGAGAACGGGGAAACTGTGCCACCCTCTCCCCGACCTCCACTGAGGTTCCAGCCAAGGGGGAGACTTGGATTTTCAAAATGATCTGTACCTATAGCCTCTCAAGCGGACAAGGTCTGCGTTTGCGACTGTTTATGCAAATGTGGGCCTCGGGCTTCTGTTAGGAGATGATGTCTCGTTAGTGTTATTATTCTCAGCACCTTTGAACCCTCAGAGAAAGGCCCTGTAGAAATCCAGAAAACAGAAGCCGGTCCTCCTTGAATTGCATCTTGACTTGCTGCCCTTTTTTGGACAATTTACTCCCCGAGAAGTCCTGCAAGCCAGCATAGAGACGACTGTATGACACAAAGCGTCACTGAAATTTTTCAGAATGGGTAGGCTTTGTGGAATTTCTCCCCTCACTATGGGGTGGTGGGCTAGGCACTCGGAGAAATCTCATGTACACCTTTCTCTGTGGACTCTATGAAGTAATAGCCGTCAACAGAGATACTCAGAGATTTCAAGCTGCGTAAAAAGGTCTTAAACGCCTCAGAAACAAAGGTGGTTCTGTAAGGAGTATGCAAAGAATGAGAATCAATTCTGCCTCAGAGAGGAGCCAAAAGAAGTAAGATGATCATATCTTGTAATGACCTATAATGGGAAAGACACTGAAAAGGAATGTGTGTGTGTGTGTGTGTGTGTGTGTGTGTGTGTGTGTGTGTGTATGAATCACTGCTGAAATTAACACATTATAACTCAACTATACTTCGATAAGAAAGAAAGAATGAAAAAGAAAGAAGGAAGGAAAGAGAAGCAAGGTGACACGTGACTGGTCATCTCTGCTCCGTCCACAATGCAAAGAACCTGGTTTATGTTGCTTGTGTAACTCCCATGCCCCGAAGGATGCTTGGTGCCCAGACAGCAGTCATGGGTGATTACCTCCAAGACTACCGTGCTAACGGAGAGCAAGGGCTGTGACCGCTGTGTCCCCTGCTGTATTGCTAGCCTGGCACATAATCAACCAACACTGATTGTTGAGTAAGTGCTTGCGATGTGTCTCGTTATTAATCAGTTAGAGGGTCTGATGCCACCATACCTCCTCAGGTGTGTCCCTTTAGCTTCCTAAGAATCTAGGGGGAGGGAATTAAGAGGTACAAACTATTCTGTGTAAAATAATCTGCAAACATGTATTGTATAGCACAGGGAACACAGCCAATATTTTATGGTAACTATACATGGAGCACAACTTCTAAAAATTGTGAATCACTATACTGTATACCTGTAACTTATTTAATATTGTACATCAACTATACTTCAATAAAAATTTTTTTTTGTAAAGAATCTGTTTCTGGGACTTCCCTGATGATCCCATGGTCCAGTGGTTAAGAATCTGCCATCCGATGCAGGGGACGCGGGTTCAACCCCTGGTCAGGGAACTAAGATCCCACATGCCGCGAGGCAACTAACCCCACGGGCCGCAACTACTGAGCACTCTGGAGCCTGCTCACCACAACTGGAGAGAAGCCCATGTGCTGCAACAAAGATCCTGCATGCTGTAACTAAAACCCAACACAGCCAAAGAAATAAATTTTTTTAATTAAAAAAAAAAAACAATAGGTCAAATAAGAAATTAAAAATATAATAATCTGTTTCTGTGAAAGGTAAGGGGTGTTTATTTTTAATCTCAAGCGCATCCTTGAAGGAGCCTCTAATTGATGACAGCACAGAAGTTACCAGGTTGCTGGAAAGTTTCCAGGTTGCTGGAAAGTTTCCAGGTTGCTATTCAGCTCTTTTCACCTACAAACTATGCATCGTGCTCATTGGATGATGGTTCCCTCAGAGCCTGGGTTTCTGGAGGAAATAGACATGTTCAGGTATGTGAGAAAATTGCATGTTCTCCATCATTTCTCCACTCTTGATTCTCCCATATAAATCCTACATCTTTTTGCTATAAAGATTTTATATAAAACGGGGAACATTGAAAACATTTTCCTGCTTAGATCATTCCAGGTTTCAATTTTAAAATGCATTTCTAAATAAATACTTTCAACAATATGAATAAGCAGTACTCAGGTAACTCACTACTTTGTAATATATTCCAGTGCATAAATAAGATTAATCCCAGATGATAAATTTTAAAGTGCATAGGAAGAAACTATTTACATCTAAATAAGGCAGGGGTTTGCCATGGTTTAGGTTTGGAGCCCTGAAATCCTAGGAACTGGATGCAGCTGGGTTGCAGAATTCAAACCTAATTATTAATTGAGTTGTAGAAGTGACTACATTAATCTCTTTTGTAGAAAAAGAGAAAATGTCATTGCTAGAAAAACTAACATGTAGAAACGATGAAAATACAATCCAGTGGTTCTCTCTTACCAGGCAGATTATTGAGAGTGTTTCTCAAGTGATCCAGCATCTCCAGGTGGCAGAGAAAGTCAGGGAGAAGTTATCATAGATAATAATCAGCTTATTATTTAATCAAAGGCTAAGCGCTAGCTTTAACCTGGTCCTGCATCCTCTAGCTGGGCAGATCTAAATACAGAGAGAGAGAGAGAGAGAAAAGAAAAAAGAAAGCTGGCTTTCTCTATAAGGACAAGAGCATTTCTTTAGATATATCTGCAGAAAAAGCCAACTTTGTGATGTACCATCTCTAAATCACACACACACACACACACACACACACACAACTTTTTATATATGTATATATACTTTTTGTTTTTTAACTAAAGGAAATGCTTAGTTGCCTGGTTGATTTGCAATCTGGTTTAAGCCCCTCAGCCATCTCCTTGCAGACTAGTAAGAACAGGTAAGTGACTGCACGGGTGGGCAGATCACATTTTAGGTGGCTCTGCTCTAGAAAGGCGTGAGCAGAGATGGGAGGGTGATTAATTCTGAGGTGTGTGCACTCACTCTCTGGCATTTATGACAGTTGGCCTCAGGGCAAGCCAGCCAGCATATTTCAAGAAATTGCAACCATCGAAGCCCTTTAAAATTATACGTTCCAGGACTTCCCTGCAGTGGTTAAGAATCCACTGGCCAATGCAGGGGACACAGGTTTGAGCCCTGGTCCGGGAAGATCCCACACGCCGCGGAGCCACAAAGCCCATGCACCACAACTACTGAGCCTGCGTTCTAGAGCTCGTGAGTCACAACTACTGAAGCCCACGCACCTGGAGCCTGTGCTCCGCAACGAAGAGTAGCCCCCGCTCGCCACAACTAGAGAAAGCCTGTGCGCAGCAACGAAGACCATAGATAAATAAATCAATAAATATAATAAAGAAATATTTTTTTTAATTTTAAATAAAATTATACTTGCACTTTAAAAGTAAAACAAGCAAAATTAACCCTGCACTGCATGTTGTAAACAATAGGGAATTAATTCTTTGACAAATGAAATAAGTGTATAATAAACATAACAGTATTTTTTACTTATCAACTTTTGAGGACTAAATGACATTTTATATCAACAAGACGTTTTATCAACATCATCATCCTGTCAACATGGGCACTACATTTACCAAGCACGGAAGTACCATCTTTTATCATATAATACAGAAGGACGATGTTTCCACCAACTTGGCAAGACAGCTGTGGCAGGCAAAGGAATGCTGCCCCAAAGATATTCCCAGATTCCCTGGCAACTGTGACTGTGTTTGCTTACTTGGTAAAATGAACTTTGCAGGGAATTCCCTGGCGGTCCAGTGGTTAGGACTCCATGCTTCCACTGCAGGGGGCATAGGTTCGATCCCTGTTTGGGGAATTATGATCCCGCAAGCTGCGAGGTGCAGCCTATATATATATATATGTAAAACATATATATAAATATATATATATATAGGGGCTTCCCTGGTGGTGCAGTGGTTGGGGGTCCGCCTGCCGATGCAGGGGACGCGGGTTCGTGCCCCGGTCCGGGGGGATCCCACATGCCGTGGAGCCTGCGCGTCCGGAGCCTGTGCTCCGCAGCGGGAGAAGCCACAGCGGTGAGAATATATATATATATATATATATATATATATATATACACATATATATATATAACATGAACTTTGCAGAGGTCATTAAATTCAGAATCTCAAGATGGACAATGATCCTGGATTCTCCGGGTGGGCCCAGTGTTATCACAAGGGTCCTTGTAAGAGGGAGGCAGGAGGATCAGAGTCAGAGATGTGACAACAGAAGCAGAAGTTGGAATGGTGCGCTTTGAAGATGAAGGAAAAAGCCATGAGTCAAGGAATACAGGTGAATTCTAGGAACTGGAAAAAGCAAGGCAACAGATGACATTCCCCCTTGAACCTTCTAAAAGAAATGTAGCCCTGCTGACATCTTGATTTTAGAACTTCTGACCCCCAGACCTGTAAGATCGTAAATTTGGGTTGTTTTAGGCTACTAAACTTGTGGAAATTTTTACAGCAGCAATAGGAAACCAATACCAGAGGACAGGGGCTAACAGCACTGCTCAGCTAGACCCTGTTCCAAGTGCTTCCCACACAGTAACGCAGCTACGTCTCACAGCCACAACATGATCAGCTTCTATTATTAACTGCATTTTACAGAAGAAGAAACTGAGACAGGAGGAGTTAAGGTCCAAGATCCCACAGCTTGTACAGTCAGAATCAGTATGTGAAATGAGTCTCTTGGGCTTCAGAACGTGTGCACTAAACCACACACTCTATTGCTTCCTGAAAAGGTGAAAGGCTTCAGGGATGGACAGGAAGGGTTACAAGCCACATGTCACCCCTAAAGGACATTTTACTTTATAGATTTACCATTATCTTCCACAAAATTATTGTAGAAGACAAGGAAAGATGAGGACCCTCCTCTCAGTGTCTTTCTGCCCTCTGCCCAAGGGGGCGACTTACCCAGGTCACAGAATGGCCACGTGTAAAAGAACAAACACATGGGGACAGATTACATATGAGATGGGTTATGAGCTGTTATTCAACAGAAGGTGCACACAGTGTAACCCACAATAAGAGAACCTTTACATGCTTTTCATTGTCCTTTAAAATGTTTATTTCAAAGCTTGCTTAGTGAGTAATGATCACATTCTACTGTGAGAACAAAATACTCAGATATGTCACTTAGAAAATTGATGGCCGGACTTCCCTGGTGGGGCAGTGGTTAAGAATCTGCCTGCCAATGCAGGGGACACGGGTTCGAGCCCTGGTCCGGGAATATCCCACATGCTGCGGGGCAACTAAGCCCATGCACCACAACTACTGAAGCCCACACACCTAGGGCCTGTGCTCCGCAACTAGAGAAGCCACTGCAATGAGAAGCCCGCAGACCGCAACGAAGAGTAGCCCCCACTCGCCACAACTAGAGAAAGCCCGTTCGCAGCAGCAGAGACCCAACGCAGCCAAAAATAAATAAATAAAAGAAAGTTGATGACTATTTTAATAGGAAAAGACACACACATACACACCAGTTTAACAGAAAGTTTAGAAACTGAAGTTGAAAGAATGTCCTGGAAACTAGAACAAAAATACAAAGAAATGAAAAGTAGGAGAGGATAAGAAAGAGTTTCAAGCCAGAAGATCCAACATCCAATAATATGAATTCAAAAAAGAGTCAAGAAAATGGAAGAAAAGAAAGTGAAAAGAGATAATACAAGAGTATTTCCCAGTTTTGAGGCCTCAGGTATCTCAATTAAAAGGGTCCATTGAGAGGTCAGGGCACTGAATGATAAATGACTCACCATGGCACACCATCATGAAATTTCAGCACTAGAAATGGAGAGGATATTCTGAAAGATTATAATAGAGGAAAAGTCAAAAGTCACACACAAAGGATTGCATTAGATTGCAATAATAACTGGATAAGAGGGCGAGAATCATAGAAGTGTCTTCAAAATTTGGAGAGAGAGCCAAAAAGGGGAAACAACCCAGGGGTCCATTAACTGATGAGTAGATAAATAAAAGTGGTATAGCAATACAAGGGAACATATTTGGCGATAAAAAGGAAGGAAATACTGATACATGCTTCAACATGGATGAACCTTGGAAACATGATGCTAAGCCAGTTACAAAAGACCATATACTGCACTTCCCTGGTGGTCCAGTGGTTAAGACTCCAAGCTTCCACTGCGGGTAGCGGGCTTCGATCCCTGGTTGGGGAAGATCCTGCATGCTACATGGAGCAGCCAAAAAAAAAAAAAAAAGACCATATACTGTAGGATTCCATTTATATGGGTTGGAGGGCGGAAGTGTCTGCTAATGCGTATGGAGTTTCTTTTGGGGATGATGAAAATTTTTTCAGCTGGTGTCTTGAGGCTATTCACTGTTCCAAAATATCATTTCCACTCATTTGTCTGTTATAACTTTGCTGTTTTGTGTGCTAAAATTTCTTGTTTTCTAGAATCATCAGACTAAATGGAAATATCTTTTGGAATGGGTATATGTTATTATTAATTAACACATCCGTTATCAGTTAATACCTTACTAGAGTTTAGCTGCCTGATGATATATAAGAATCTCCCAGACCCAAGCTTGTCAGTCACGGATGCTCGTACCTACTCGCCTGTCCTTCAAACGCCAGCTATGATAGTGGAAACAAGTCTTTCCAGGTGACCAAGGAAGGGGTCAAGACACACAAGGTAGGGAAGGCACACAACTCTCCCTGCAGTGGAGGTAACAAAGAGAACAATGTTTCTCTTGTTTATCTGTGCGTGCAAGGACATTTTAAAAATTAGTTTGTTCATTTATCTACCCATCATTTTGCTTACCTGGATACAGGTATTCTGCTAGGTGCAGGAATACAGGGGTGAACAAGACATCACCCACCCTCACTCCCGCCCCGTGAGCTCTCGGCCTCTTGAGAAAAGTAGGAGAATGCTTGAGACACAGCGTCTCATATTTTTGCCAAACTTGATTTATTCCAGATCACCCTTCCGCCACTCTACCCCTTTAGTGCCATTAATTGAATATTAAGGCAAATTCTCTTTTCTTAGTAAAGTATGTTGGATGGGAGGGTTACATGATCTGTGATGGGCGCCCCTTTGTCTGGGATGATACAGCCCGTGAGCCTGGCTAAGCCCGCATCATTCAGCAAATATTTTTTGAGCTGCTTCTATGGGCCAGGTTCATGGAACCATACAGAAGAGGTCCCTTCGCTTTGGCCCGGGGGTGGGTCAGGAGGGAGGTGAAGGGCAGGCCTCTCTGAAGAATGAGAACGGAACAGCTAGGCAATGAATTGGGGAAAAGGTATTTTTCAGCCATACTGCCTTGGAGCCCGACATTATCAATCCCACTTCACAGAGGACGCATCCAGCTCCCAGAGGTTGAGGTCCTGCAGCCTTTAGTCAGCAAAGAAGACATTCAGCCCCACCCTGTCCCCCTCCACCCTGGCCATTCTCTGTCTGCCACTTCACTGTGTCAGCCGGACATGAAAGATTAGAGGACCAGGAAATCAGATGGGGGGAAGTGGGATCCAAGTTGAATGTTAAAGGATGAGATGGAGGTAGAGGGGGCCCAGAGGAACAGGTGGGAGGTCTCCTTCCTTCTCTGCTGCTCTCCGGCCATTTTCCCTAAACACTGCTCCTGGTTGGGGAAGATGAGCTTTTCAAAGAATGGAGGCTTATTTTTGCACCAAGAGAAGGCGTGAATAAAACATCTGCACTGATTTTCAAGCATTTGAGCAGGGTGTGAAGCTCTCCCCTAGCCAAGCTTGCCGGCCAGGGATGCTCGTATCTCCTTGCCAGCCAGGGACGCTCGTATCTTCTTATCTGGCCTTCAAAGACCAACCACAGGTGGTGGGAAGGAATCTTTTCAGGTGGCCGAGAAGGGAGGACAGAGGGAAAACACACAGCTCTCTCTGCACTGGAGGTAACAGAGAGGATGGGTCTCATGTTGTGCCTGCAAACATTAATGCACATTCATAAGAAGCTGGCCTTTCACAAAGTGCGAGGCCCTCAGTCTGTCATCAGCCGGGCGGGGAGACGGGGATCCCACCTGAGCCATCCTTCTTCTTCAGGATGCTTCACCAACTGGGCCTCTGAGAACCATAAATAAAGACCACTGCGAATGGCTTTTCTGTCTGACCCTTTAACCTGAAATAAAAATAAAGCTTGGAGAATGTCATCCTGACTCGAGGTTCCTTTACGGGCTCCTCCTTCCCTTACCTGTTGACAGGTGCCTGCCAGACCTCACAGTTACCTTTGATTTAGCTGTAATGGCATCTCCACACTTAGCCAAGGTCTGCCCTGTAATCCTCTCCGGAGCTTAAGTCAATTTATATGGTAACCTGAGAGCCATTTCTTGACTCCAGATGATGTCACTGTCTGTTAACACATTACTGGAATGACCATGAAACTCATGCTTAGGGCAACAGAGCAGGAGATCACTCTCAAAGCCAGAGCTCGGTTCAAACAAATGTTAAATGAATTTTCAAAATAAAAAGCAAGATTAGTTCCATACACCCTTTTGTAAACTTCTAAGATAGTTCAATACTTGTTTTCAGAGAAGTGGTTTTTCTGAATCGATAATCCTTACCTGAGAAGTCTAAATGCATTATGGAGATAAGGGTGGCAAATTTGAAAATGGGAGCAGAAAATTATGGACAGAAATGATCAAAACCTCCAACTGAATTTTAAACCATGTATTTGTCTCCACTCAAGCTCTAAAGTGAGTTTGCATTAATAAAAGTTACCCCCAGCATTTGTTTGAGCACAGTTCTGGCTAGAAAAGGATTCTAAGTTTATTCGTCCTTACTTTATTTGGGGTTCTGGAGGGAACAGTATAACAATTTCTTGTGCTAAACAGTATTTACTAAACATAGCAAAATTAGGATCATTTTGTTATAGGATGGATGGACTATATTAATTAAGCCACGGACAGAGATGTGTGTGTGTGTGTGTTCACATTTTGCTTCATTTTAAATGTGGGGCAATGATTAAAATAAAGATTCTCTGGCTTTACATTTTATAAATACATCTAATTCCAAAATATCAATGTTCTCCTTCCCTACTGTATGTCTCCTATTAATGCTGTAATAAATTACCACAAATTTAGTGACTGAAAGCAACACATTTTTTTCTCTTACAACGCTGGAGGTCAGAAGTCTAAAATGAAAGTGTCACTAGGCTTGCATTCCTCCTGGTGTTTTCAGGGGAGAATCCATTTCTTTGCCTTTTCCAGCTTCTAGAGGTCGCTTGCATTCCTAGGCTTGTGGTCCCATCCCTCCATCTTCAAAGAACATCACTCCAACCTCCGCTTCCATCTTCATGGGTTTTTTTTTTTTTTGACTCTGACCCTCCAGCATCCCTCTGACAAGGACCCTGGTCATTACAATGGGCCCACCTGGATAATCCAGGATAATCTCTCACCTTGAGATCCTTAATTTAATCACATTTGCAAAATCTCCTTATCATGTGAAGTAATACATTGCCATATTCTGGGAATTAGAGCCCTGGCATCTTTGCAGGGTCATTATTCATCTTATGCACCTACTATCACACGTATTTACAAACCTGTGAACTGGAAGTAGGGCTTCCAGAAGCAATAGCTAATATGTAGACAAAGAGTTGTTTACGCACCTGGAGTGCTCTCCGTAGCTCACTGGAGGTACCGAGCTTTTCTGTCTGACCCTCAGCCCAAAGCCTTCTCCCCAGCCAGTCACCGCTGCTCTGCCCCTTGCTGTGGGATGGCCGAAAGAGATTGGACTTGGCGTGACGTTAAGTGAGACTGTTTAACGGTTTCCTGTGTAAAAGGCTAATAATGACATACACTCCACAGGGCCTCCAGCGGGTGAATGAGGTTGGTGCTAACAGTGCTTCATAAACTGTAAAGACTTTGTAAATGTGTATTTCAGTGGGACTCAGGGTATAAATTACATAACCAGAAGACTGTTAGAGGAAGAGGCTTGAGAGCCATCATTCCAAACCCTCCTGACAGATGCGACGTCCGGCATTCATCTGGCTTCACCGGTCACACAGGCCATTCCTGGTTGGGCTGTGGCTGGAACCCAGATATCCCAACTCTTGGCTCCATATTCTTTCCATTGCATCCTGACATCATGGTGATGTGCTCAACTCAGTACATAGTGATCCATTCACTAGGCTGCTCTCTCCAGGGTTGTCCTGTGTCCTCCTCCATTGTTACCACCAACCAGACATCAGCCATCGCCCTCCCACTGTGTTGATCAAAGGGTAATTAAGGCGCCAGTGGGGCAGGCCCTGTGTTCTCATGTCCATGCCTTCCTCTTCTCTGTTTCTCACACCTGCTGTTTGCTTGATCATCTCTTCTCCAGCTCCCACTTTGACTATTTCAAATCCTTTACTGATTTCTTTGTTTTTTACCATTTTCAGACTCTCCCTAGTTGTCTCTGCCTCCAAACCCAGCCAACGCCACTGCATTTGTCACCTATAGGATGATTAGTTCCTAACAAACTTTGCATTTACAGAGTTCTAGTATTTACATGTCAGACTTTTTGTTTGCATTTGATTTTTTTATTAAGTGACAATTGACATACATTAAATTCACCATTCTTTTAGTGTACAGCTCCGTGAGTTTTGACAAACACATATAGAGGTGTAACCACTACCACAGAAATAAAACCAATTCCTTCATGGATAGTGCTTTTAGTGTCTTATCCAAAACATCTTTGCCTATCCCAAAGTAACAAAGATTTTCTTCTATATTTTTTTCTGGAAATTTTATAACGTAAGATTTTACATGTATGTCCATGATTCATTCTGAGTTAATTTTTGCAAGGTATAGACTGAGATTCTATTGTTGACCTTATATACTGTAATCTTGCTAAACTTATTAGTTTTGGAGCTCTTTTGTATATTCTTTTTTATTTTCTACATAGGTAATTATGTTCTTTGCAAAGAGTGACAGTTTAATTTCTTCTTTTCCAATATGTTGGGAAACATTTCTTTTTCTTGACTTATTGCATTAGCTAGGACTCCAATATGACCTTGAATAGGAGTGGTGAGAGCAGACACCCTTGTCTTGTTTCCAGTCTTAAGGGGAAGGCATGTAGTCCTGTACCACTGAGGACGGTACTAGCTATAGCTTTTCTGGTTGAGGAAGTTCCCTTATAATTCTAGTTTACTGAGAGTTTTTGTAAATACATGTTTAATTTTGTAAATGCTTTTTCTGCATCTATTGAAATGATGATGTGTTTTTTCTTCTTTAGTCTGTTAATTTGATGAATTTATTAACTGATTTTCAAATGTTAAACTTTTCATTCCCAGAATAAACCCCATCTAGTCCTGAAGTATTATCATTTTTGAAGCATATTTTTGGATTTGATTTTCTAAAATTTTGGTGAGAATTTTTGTGTCTATGCTATGTTCATGAGGGGTATTCGTATGTTTTCTTTTCTTATAAGGTCTTTATCCGGTTTTGATATAAGGATTATGTCACCTCACAAAATAAATTGGGAGATGTTTCATCCTCTTCAATTTTCTGGAAGAGTTTGTACAGAATTGATATTTTCTCCTTAAATGTTTGATAGAATTCACCAGTGAAGCCATCTGAGCCTGGAGTTTTCTTTGTGGGAAGTTTTCAGTTACACATCCAATTTCTTTAATAAATATAAAGCTATTCAGATTATTATTTCTTCATAAGTGGGTTTTAGTAGTTTGTATCTTTCAAGGAATTTGTCTATTTCTCCTAAGTTGTTAAATTTTGTGACATGAAGTTGTTCGTATTTTCTTATTATCCTTGTAATGTTTCTAGGATCTGTAGTGATGGTCCCCTTCTCTCATTCCTGATATTTGTAATTTTTATCTTTCATGAATTAGGCTAGAGATTTATTAATTTTATTAATCTCCAAGAATGATTTTTGGTCTCATTGATTTTCTGTATTGTTTTTTTGTTTATTTTTGCTTTGAATTTTTTTTTTCCCTTTTCTCTGGTTCCTTTGACTTTGATTTGATCTTCTTTTTCTACTTTCTTAAGGTGGAAGCTGAGTGCATTGATTTAGTTAGGTTGCTTGATGGAATACAGGATGCTCAGTTAAATTTTAATTTTAGATAAACAATAAATAACTTTTTAATTTATCTTAAATATTGCATGGGACATACTTATACTAAATTAAATTTTATTATTTACCTGAAATTCAAATTCAACTGGGTATCCTGTATTTTTATTTGCTAAGTCTGGCAACCCTAACTTAAGACCTTTCTTCATTTCTATTATAGGTACTTAACGTTAAAAATCTCTCTAAGTTTTATCTGCATCATACAAATTTTGATGTTACATTTTTATTTTCATTCAGTTTAAAAATACTATCTCATTTCCCTTTTTGATGTCTTCTTGAGTTATTTAGAAGTGTGTTATTTAGTTTTTAAACAGTTGATTTGATTTCAGCTAATTTAATTCCACTGTAGTCTGAGAATGTGTTTTGTATGATTTAAATCATTTAAAATTTCTTAAGACTTGTGTTATGGCCCAGAACATAGTCAACCTTAGTAAATGTTCTCTGTGAATTTGAAAAGAGTGTATATTTTGCTGTTGTTGGATGGAATGTTCTATAAATGTCAAGTAGGTCAAGTTGGTAGATTGTATTGATCAAGTCTTCTATGTCCTTACTGATTTTCAGTCTCCTTGTTCTATCAGACATTGACAGAGTGTTGAAATCTCCAACTTTAACTGTAGGTTCATCTATTTCTCCTCGTATTTCTCTCAGCTTTTTTTTTTTTTTTTTTTTTTTTTGCGGTATGCGGGCCTCTCACTGCTGTGGCCTCTCCCACCACGAAGCACAGGCTCCGGACGCGCAGGCCCAGCGGCCATGGCTCACGGGCCCAGCCGCTCCGCGGCATGTGGGATCTTCCCGGACCGGGGCACAAACCCGTGTCCCCTGCATCAGCAGGTGGACCCCCAACCGCTGTGCCACCAGGGAAGCCCTCTCAGTTTTTAGTTTTGAAGCGCTGATATTAGATGCACAAACATTTAGGATTGTTCTGTGTTCTTGGTGAACTGACATTTTCATCATTATGAAGTGACTCTCTTTATCTCTGGAATCTGAAATCTTCTTTATCTGATATTAATATAATCATACCAAACTTTTCATTTCAGTGTTAATATGGTATATATTTTTCCATATTTTTAATTGATTGTATCTTTATATTTAAAGTGGGTTTCTTGTAGGCAACATCTAACTGCTTTTTATTCAATCGGATAGTTTCTGACTTTTCATTGTGATGTTTAGATGTTTATCCTATATTTACATGTCAGACATTTAAAGTAGCTCTTTTGCCTGAAAGAAGGAATACCAAGATACATATATTGAACAGAAGGGCTGGTCTTGAGTACCATAAAATAATAAAATGTTACAGGGCTTCCCTGGTGGTGCAGTGGTTGAGAGTCCGCCTGCCGATGCAGGGGACACAGGTTCGTGCCCCGGTCTGGGAAGATCCCACATGCCGCGGAGCGGCTGGGCCCGTGAGCCATGGCCGCTGAGCCTGCGCGTCTGGAGCTTGTGCTCTGCAACGGGAGAGGCCACAACAATGAGAGACCCGTGTACTACAGCAAAATAAATAAATTAAATTAAATTAAATTAAATTAAATGTTTTCAAGATCCATATTTCATTCTTGGCATATTTATTTATTTGCATTTGTTCTCAAACTTGAATGAATGAAAAAGCACCAGGTTTTTCAATTCAATTCTTGGCTCCACTTCTGAAGGGTCTGATATGGGTCTGGGTCTGGTCCTGGAGCCTGTACTTTATGACACACACTGCCCCTCCCTCTGTCATCACCATGGTCATACCACCCATGCAGAATATTCTCGGATCACAGCTGGAGGAAGAACACTGTGGAAAGCAGCCTGGTCCACTGAAGGTACTATCATCTATTGTTCTTCTTTTGAGGTTACCAAAAATATTGATCAAATATACTAGGGTTCGCCTTCCAAGACCCAGCTGTGTGACAGAATGAGCCAACTTCCATTTAACTCAAGCCAATTTCCATTGACATAAGTTGAACGTCTTAGGGAGGCAAACTTGTTCTTCCAGGCTAGATCTCCATCCTTTAGCAGAACCTATGTCACCAAGAAATGGAAGAAGAGAAGGCAGCTACTAAACAGAATCTTAATCTAACGAAGACAAAAGGTTTTGACGATTTATTCAGTTGTAGCAATGAGAGCATATATAACCACCGGGAAGTATCCTGTATTCACCAACCATCTATTTTGAAACTATTTCCCCCCAACCCCCTGCTTTTTTTGTTAGAAATTTTTTTGCTCATATGCTGGTTCCTTCCTCTGGAATGTCCCTTTTCTCTTCTCCCTTATCATGGCTCATCTGAATTCTGCCCATTCTTTGAGATCCAGTCTAAATAGCTCCTTTTTCACAATTCTGCCTCCCAGACTTACTATAAAGATAGGGTTGATTCAGCTAATTGGTCATTTGGTAAATTGATATTCAGCTAGTTGGGCTGCTGGGCCCATGACATTATAACAAATCAACAGTCTTAGAAACCATATGTCAAATGAGGAGGAGAAATTTTTTTAAGTTCTCCAGTATTGGTTCCTTGGATGCTGGGATGGGTAGGAAATCCCACCTGCCAGAGCAGGTACTGAGAAGGAACAACAGGTATAAGGAGAGAATACTGCCAAATGCACAGCACTAAAGTTGTTTGTTTTTTTTAAAATTTCCTTGTGCTGGTAAATATATATGTAAATAAATTCAATAAGCTTTAACATTCCAGCAGCAAGGAGTCATTCAGCATCTCCCACACCAGGAGTTCTCAAATATAGTCTCGGCCTATTTGGGACAGGAGTCAGGCACATAAACAGACGGTGCGGTGAAAATCCGGGGCAATTAGAGAAGGCTTCTGGGGAAGGTGGCATTTGAGCTGGGTAATCGCTAAAGAAGGAAGGATGGGCATTTGGGACAAAATGAACGACACAGAGGTTTTTAAAAAAGGAAGAGACAGCTGGTGAGGAAAAGGAATCGTTTTGGGGAAGGAATGGAAGAGCTAGATGAAGTTGGAGAGGTGAGAGGCTGATTGGGACCAGACCAAGGAGGGCCTTACCTGTCCCAAGTTTATAATTTGTAAGAAGCCAGGATGCTTCCGGTTGGCAGTGGGAACTCTTCAAGTCACTCAGGGTCTAAAGGGAGCCATACAGAGATACAGAAACAATATCTTGCGTTTGTATAGCAATTAAGTGAGCATTTGATTTTTTTTTTTTTAATGCCTGTTGAGGTTTCTAGGCCATTTCACCAAGGATAGGCAGTGATCCATGCATAAACTAAGCAGGGCAAGAAGATAGATCACCCAGAGAAGGGGCTCTGTTTATCCACAAACACCCTGACAACTCGCAGTGATGGAAGAGGAGACATAGGCAAAACGTCAGGTAGGATAGGCAACCAACTGGCCATGCTTCTCATAACTCTCTCAACTTTGTTCTTTTCCTCGCCATCTCTCTGCCCCCTTGTGACTGCTCAGTTTTCTATGTGAATAACGCTAATGCAGAGATCTTTTCAAAGTATTGCTTTGAGCAGATGTTTATGGGCTATCAAATATAACCCAGGGAGTTTCAAATCCAGGAACAAACTCAGGAAGAGAAAATAGGGATATCAGACTTTCCAGATGGTCTCGCTAAAATACGTGCCACTAGGTAGCATCTCCCCAGCTGTCATTCAACCTATGCCCAATTTTTGGGTCCTCATGTAGTTCAGTGTACCTCACAAATAGTAGAGACACTCAACATTCAATAAAAATGGACTTCTCTTGGTGGTTATTTGAATCTATACTTGATATTAGGATTCTCCTCGTGGAAATGAAAAATGAGATTACGAAAGGAGCGCTGGAGAGAATGGAGCTCGCGTATTTTAAACGTTGATTCAGATCATCGGTGAATAGTTTCTTTTTAAAAAAAAAAGTTTGTGAAGGCTGGTACCCAGACTGGAGGCTCTGCAGATCGCTATGCATTTATCCTCCTAGCCCCTGACCTTGTTCTCTGTTTTGTGTAGGTGCTGTTCGGGCCTGGATAGATCACAGCAGCATTAAAAGTTAGTTGGGGACATAAGTCAGTGTGACTGTAAAAGAACTTGTGGGAAACTTCTGTATCTTCACCTTATAGATGTCAGTATCCTGTTGTGATATAGTGCTACAGTTTTGGGGTTTTTTTTAATTTTTTATTTATTAATTGAAGTAGAGTTGATTTACACTGCTGTGTTAATTTCTGGTGTACAGCAAAGTGATTCAGTTATATGTATATATATATATATATATATATATATTTGTTTGTTTGTTTTCTTTTTCAGATTCTTTTCCCCTATAGGTTGTTACAAAATATTGAGTATAGGGCTTCCCTGGTGGCGCAGTGGTTGAGAGTCCGCCTGCCGATGCAGGGGACACGGGTTCGTGCCCCGGTCTGGGAAGATCCCACATGCCGCGGAGCGGCTGGGCCCGTGAGCCACGGCCGCTGAGCCTGCGCGTCCGGAGCCTGTGCTCCGCAACGGGAGAGGCCACAACAGCGAGAGGCCAGCGTACCGCAAAAAACAAAGCAAAACAAACAAACAAAAAACAAAAAAACCAAAACTGTATGTGGTCAATGCTCAAATATATGACAGGATGACCCGCTATAAGGGCACGACCAAATCGCTTCCTCGGGTAAACTTCCTCCAGCTTCTGCATAAAGTGAGTGGCAGAGGGAGGTCTTAGGGAGAGCAAATTTCCTTCAGAGGAACCCTGCTGCTTCCCCATCAGGGACCGGTGTGGAGACAAGGCAGCCAGATCTGTCACCCACTCTCTTACCTCTCACACAGCTCCCCTGGACACACCCTCATTTATTGATGGCAGCTGAAGTCCAGAGAGGTCCAAGAACGTCAGCAAGCCCTCACAGCCCAGGAGATGTTGAAGCTGGCATCCAAACGGTACTTTCTACTCTTGAAAAACGAAATGTCTCAACTCTTGGAGCAAAAACATTGCCCTGTTGGCGGTACGGGGGTAGCAGGTGGGAGCACGGGGGGGACATAAGGATCACACTCTCAGGTCCCCAGAAAACCATATCTACACATCAGAAAGCAATAGCGCCACGTTTCAGTCTACAATGAGTAGCTAATCACTTGAATCAGTGTCACCTTCAAATTGTAACAGCAAATATATATATATACATATTTTAATAGTGCTGTAACAGCAAATATTTTATTTCACAGTTGTACAGGGTAAAGAATAGAAACCTTGAGTCCTAGAGAGCCCATGTTTTTGTCTACGGGCTACCACTTCCACAAAGCTACTAGTGACATCTCTGCTCTTTTCTAGGATTTCTGATTTCTAAAATTAGGATGAAAGTACTTTTGACAACCAAATTAAGAAGGGTGGGGGCAGGATTCCTGAGATAGGGGGTGAGGATTCCTGGGATAGTGGCTCTGGTTCCCTAGTGCCTCCTCTCTGCTCTGCCTAATCTCTTTGAAATTAATGGGGCCTCAGGGCCTTGCAGTTGGGGGTGACACAAAGATGCACAACGAGAGAATTTCAAATTTTACGGCGCTGTCAATGGTATGAAAACATAGGAGGCAGAAAAGATAAGAAGAAAGTTTTAAGGCTAGAAATAGTCAGTGGAAACCTCCTTTAACCTTTCCCCTCCGCCTCCAAGCCAGATAAAATCCCTCTTTTTGCATAGGTGTATCTGTAGGACCCTCAATGTGTGGTAATCTTCATGGAGTAAGGGATAAAGAGGGGAGTTGTAATTGAGGGGTTAAATAAAATGCTGTGACTTTTACTTAAATTATAATGAAGACGATTTTCAGTAGTACAGAGATGCTGCCTCTAGATTGATAACAAAAAACTTTCCACATACAAAAAAAAAAAAAAATCAGAAAAACCTCCAAAAAACTCCCAGCATGTTTTAGATACACAGATTTCACGGTATTTTAGAAAGAAATCACTTCATTTGGAGCTTCCTAAAGTTTTGGGAAAGGCAGCTGAAGAATGCCAGGGTGGGTTCATTAAGGAATATGGAGGGTAGATTTTCACTAGAGAGGAAGTGAGATGAGATGTCTGGTGAAAAGCAAACACTTCACACTTCAAGGTGGACTGAAATTTCTCTCTTGCCCTGCCCCTCTTCTCCCATGACCCCTAAGATCCGTGATGCACCTTAACTGAAGTACAGATCAAAGGAAGAGGGTGACTCTTGACACAAACTGAAACCATCCAGTTGCTTAATTATCTCCTGATGGGAAAGGCCAGGTCTTGCTTTGCTTGTCTATCAATGAAAGCAGGTGGTTGTCTGGTACTGGGGGCTTTTATTTTCCGGCACAGGTTTATGTTACCTAACAGAGCAAAGCGGGCCAATGGGAGAAAATCTTGGACTTAATTATCCATTTTGGAATGATTCTTATGGACAAAAAAATTTTTAGGCATATATGGAATGTAGGCTCTACGCTTTGAATTTAGAATCTGATTCTAGCCATGCGTGTGCTTAGGTTAAAAACAAAATGCTCTAAGTTAAATTGCCAAATTCCTTGCTTACTCTAAAAATAAACAGATTGTGTGGCAATGTTAAAGACATCAACCTAAAAAATTCTCTGCTAGTTCCCCTGGAGGATCCCCTCTGTGTCAACGTCAAGTTTTAGGGACATAAGGAGTTTCAGTAAAGGCAGCCCTGTTTAAGGATAAAAAGAACATTTCTACTTGCAAGGAGAGATACCCTATAAACACGGGTCCAGGTCCAAATTGAAGCCAAAGCCAGAGAGGCAATGTGGTTAGCTGAAAAAAAGTGGGCTTTTAAGCCAAACAAATCATGGGTCGCTTCCTAGCTGTGTGATCTTGGGCAAGGTCCTTAAATTCTCTGGTCCTCAGTTCCTTCATCTGTAAATTCGGCATTCTGATCCATTACAGGATCGTTGTGAGGATTAGCGATAATATACATGGCATAGGCAGTGCACGATCGCTTTTTAAGTGACCTTGGGTAAAGATTATAACCACAGCATAATCTCAGAGTCACACCATATTATACCATATTATAGTTCATCAATTAGCACCATAATTATAAATGCAAGTCTGGTAAATTTGGAGATCATAAGAGTTGTGCTCTCACATCCAATTTTGACCCACCCATTAAATATCATGCTGTAAGAGAAGTGTGTGAAGCACTTTTAAACCCAAAGTCCCCTGCAAGTAGTAACCAAAAGAGATGACTAGATTGTCAACAGTTCGTATCTCTTAGGTGAACAAGTGGGCTACTTCTGTAGCAAGGGTGGAAACTATCCCCCAACTGCTCCCTCAAATCGATCTGGTTCTATAGTTCTAGGGCTATAGCAATACTGAACATACTGACATTTTGCAAGAAACCTACAAACCAATTCAAAGACAAAATCAGGTTGAAAATGAAAGATCTGCACATTAGTTGCAGTATCAGTTTAGCCAAATGATGTAGCTAAAATTTTGCTTAATTCGTGTTTTGGGAGATTCAAGGACTTGTTATGGTAACATTTGTTTGCAACACAGAATATAAAAAAGGGAAAACTACTCTGATGATAAATAAACATGATGGTCGACAGTTCATGAGTGAATATACTGTGATGTGTGTGTGTACAGAGGGAGAGACAGAGAGAGAGAGAAAGAGAGAGAGAGTTATAAAATGCAAGTCAGAGGAACAACATTTGCTTCACAAAGGATTTCCCCGTTTGTAAACCCGTAGAACAACTCTTATCATTGGGGTGAAAGGATGAGCCTCAGGGGCTCTGAGAACTCCTTGACGGCGCAGATATGATTTTTTTGGCATGTAAAATCCACGTTTCTGGAGAAAGTGTCCATGGCTTTCATCAGATTATCAAAAAAAAAAAAAAAAAAAAGGTGTGGAGGCACTGACTGTTGCATTAAACATTGAACTTTTCAAAACACTTCAGGGAGTTCCCTGGTGGCACAGTGCTTAAGAATCTGCCTGCCAATGCAGAGGACACAGGTTCGAGCCCTGGTCTGAGAAGATCCCACGTACCGCAGAGCAACTAAACCTGTGCGCCACAACTACTGAGCCTGCACTCTAGTGCCCGTAAGCCACAACTACTGAGCCCACGTGCCACAACTACTGAAGCCTGCGCACCTACAGCCCGTGCTCCACAACAAGAGAAACCACTGCAATGAGAAGCCCGCGCACTGCAATGAAGAGTAGCCCCCACCCCTCACCACAACTAGAGAAAGCCGCACACAGCAACAAAGACCCAACGCAGCTGTAAAAAAAAAAAAAAAAAAAAAAAAATTCACATAGGTTTTTGTTACCTATTCAGGGGAAATGTAGTTAAAATTGACTGTTAATTATCCTTGTATTAGAGTTCATCAGAGCACCCTAATTTTAAAATCAGTAGATTTTCAGATCATAAGAATTGTGTTTTCATATCCCATTTTGACCCACCCATTGGATGTCATGTTGTAAGTGAAAAAAGAAAAAAAATAATATAAAAGTGCTTTGTGTTGTTGCTGACATGTAAGGTGATAAAATGTGGAACAAACTCACTTTTCTCAGGTGATGCTACAGCACACTGATCAAAACCTAGAGAGTTGGGTTTAGATCCTGCCTCTGTTACTGTTGTGTGATTCTGGACCAGGACTTGACCTTACTAGGATAATAATAGCTGGTTTTCATATGAGAACACCGGGAGGATTAAATGGACAGTGCATGTGGATTCTTGGTTTTTTTTAAAAAATTATTTTATTGAAGTATAGTTGATTTACATTGTGTTAATTTCTGCTGTACAGCAAAGTGATTCAGTTATACATATATGTATACATATAATCTTTTTCCTATTCTTTTCTATTATGGTTTATCACGGGGTATGGAATATAGTTCCCTGTGTTATACAGGACTTTGTTGTTTATCCATTCTATAACTGCGAGTTTGCATCTGCTAATCCCAAACTCCCGATCTTTCTTTTTTTTTTTTTTTTTTTGGCCATGCCCCGTGGCATGCAGGATCTTAGTTCCCCGACCAGGGATCGAACCCAGGCCCCCTGCATTGGGATCATGGAATCTTAACCACTGCACCACCAGGGAAGTCCCCCAAATTCCCAATCCTTAACACGGTTTCTGGCTCAGAAAAAAAACGCTCACAGATGTCTGCTGTGGTCTCTGTGGGGCAGGAGAGAGAAGAACCATGTGCAGAAGCAGCTGGGAATTTCCCCATTAATATTGCCCTTGAGCTCCAGGGTCTATTGAGCTGGGCATTACCAGTTGTTTTAGGTAGAACAGCGGTATGTAAAATATAAATGTCCTTGCTAGAATGAGCACTGCCATCGGCACTCTTGGAAATGTGCCTGACTGTTGGCTTTCTCAGCTGAGGGCTGGAGCAGTGCCCCGGGCCAGCACAGAGCTGGGACCGACAACACCTGCCAGAAGCCAGTAACTGAACTGAATTCAGTAGTGGTGCTGGAGGCCACGAAGCAGAGTGGCAAAGTCAGCCTGGGTTTGATACTCAGTGCCTCAGTTCTTTAGCTGTGCAACTTAGGGCAAGTTACTTTTTTTTTTTGGCCGAGCTGCGCGGCTTGCGGGATCTTAGTTCCCTGACCAGGGATTGAATCCGGGCCACCGCGATGAAAATGCAGAGTCCTAACCACTGGACAGCCAGAGAATTCCCAGTTAAGCCTTAATGTCCTCCTCTGTAGGATGGGCTTGATAATGGGAGCTCCCTCCCAAGGCTGTCGTGAGGACGAAAGGAAGTGAGCCTTGCAGGATGTTTTGCAAAGTGTCTGGCACCCCAAAGTAAATGATAGATATTACGTGGCATGAGTTAAGAAGTGCTTACTGCGTGTCTGGCCCTGTGCTGAATTTTTTGTCTGAATTAGCTCTTATAAAGTACCTACAGGGAATTCCCTGGCCGTCCCGTCGTTAGGACTTGGCGCTTTCACTGCCACGGCTCAGGTTCAATCCCTGGTTGGGGAAAGAAGACCCCACAAGCTGCGCGGCAAGGCCAAAACATAGAAAAACAAAATACCTGTAAATTAGGTGCTAGTAACTATATTGCTATTTTACAAAATGAGGAATCTGGGCACAGAAAGTTTGAGAAAGCTGTCCAAGTTTAGACAGCTAGAGAAGGAGAGAGGTAGATTCATCTCCGAGCATCCCCAGTGTACCCACTCCACTCCCAGTCCGGGTCCCTGTTGGCTCAAAAGAGTCCTATGTGCCCTCCACTTGCCTTGGGGTCCCCAAGTCCCCCTGCTTTTAACGTGGCGGGAAGCGGAGAGAGAGCAAATCCCTTGACCCAGGAATCTGTCCCTAGATTACTCAGAGCTCACAAAATGTGCAAAATGGACACAGAACAGGGATATCTTAGGTTTGTTTAGCATCTTCTACGCGTGGGCACATAAAAACATGTACACAAGACATTTGTGCTCAAAAAAATATCTGTGCACATAGGTCATGATTCATCAGCACAGTAATAGATTCTTCAATGTCTGGCTTCTAGTTACTGGGGGGCTCTGGTATTACTACGCGGGTTCAAGCCTGTGGATTGTGAGACATAAATACAAGGGACTCTGGATCCTGCAGAGTAACATTGATGAAGGATGATAAACACAGAGGGGCTTCCAAGAAGCAGCGTGCTTGGAGGAAACTAGAGAAGAGCGATGCTTTAAGCAGCTGCGGTGAGAAAGTCTTTGAGGAAAAAGATAACCTGTGGCATTTAGGTAAGGGCCTCACTTCAGGGTATGGTTGGCCTAAGGCACTGTCTGAAGGAACTTTTATAGGAGTTGCCTCAGAAGTACAGGTCATGGGGCGGGGGAAGGGTAAGCTGGGACAAAGTGAGAGCGTGGCATGGACATATGTGCACTACCAAACGTAGAATAGATAGCTAGTGGGAAGCAGCCGCATAGCACAGGGAGATCAGCTCCGTGCTCTGTGACCACCTAGAGGGGTGGGATAGGGAGGGTGGGAGGGAGACGCAAGAGGGAGGGGATACGGGGACATATGTATATGTATAGCTGATTCACTTTGTTATACAGCAGAAACTAACACACCATTGTAAAGCAATGATACTCCAATAAAGATGTTAAAAAAAAAAAAAAGAACTACAGGTTAGATTCCCCACCCTGTTCTGCAGCCAGAGAGAACCTGCTTTGCCTCTCTGGCCCAACAGTGTCCTCTGAGTTAACACTAGGGGACCTGGGCTTTGTGACACCAGCAGCCCAACAACCCTATCTTTATGGTTATTAGTGGCAATATCAGTGTAAATGCCTTACCTAGGCAGAGCCCTTCATTTGGCCACATGGGTGGGCCTTGTCATTCCAATGAGATCAATGCTGTCAGAACTGTCCCAGGGCAGTCAGGGGAGGAGAGCATGTAATTTTAGCTGTTCACATCTCCTGGTCCTGAGAACTAAAAGAACTCACACTTCTGCAGAAACAGATCTTTGCACACCCTCTGATCTATTGAGTCATGTTATTTTTCTGGAAATTAACTTGACATTTAAGACTTCACAAGTAGCAAAGGAAATAGCGTTGCAGCAAGCCCTGAAACTCTCACCATCTTTATTATTTTTATTTTTTTGGCCACGCTGCGTGGCTTGCAGCATCTTACTTCCCTGACCAGGGATTGAACTCGGAGCCACGGCAGTGAAAGCACCATGTCCTAACCACTAGACCACCAGGGAGCTCCCATCTCACCATCTCCTTTAAGTATTTATAATTTTGAAGCATACGTGATGTTGTCATGGATGGCTCTCCTCCTTCCAGCCTCAAAAAGGAAATAGCTTTAAAGGATGTGAAGACTTGGCCACATTCCAAGGCCCTCCGAAGGCGTTAGAAGTTGAGAGTTCTTTGTATTCAGACATTCTCATGGCAATTCAAACGGAACTTGGCTGATGTGTACTGCGGGGGAAAAACTGGAAAAAAAATCAAGGGGGCAATACTCTAAAAATCAGGATATCAGTTACCTCTGTGGGGATGGGTATCTGATCAGGAAGAACGTTGGTGGGGTGAGTCGTCTGCAGGGTTCTATTTCTTGATCTGGGTAGAGATTACATACATATGTTAGAATAATTTGTTAAATTGTCTGTGTACATTTTAAGCATTTTTCTTTATGTGAACTTTTTCACAATGAACTAAGGAAAAAGTTGCACTACACGCACAGCCGAGTCTTCCTCCCTTTTCCACCAGTTCAGTAATTGCTGGTACCACCATCCATCCAGTTACCAAGGTCCAAGACCTGAGGGTTATTCTTGACTCTCTTTTCCTCCCTTTCCTCCACCCCTAGACTCATTCCATCAGCAGCCTCAAAAGTTCTCTCCCTTCCCTCCAAGCCCCATACCTCCCCTGTCACTACTCTGTCCCACCTCCGTCAAGTCTTTAGGGATAGCTGGACCACTTACATCCACTCTTTCTTCCCACACAAAGACCATAAACTTTTTTAAAAAACTGTTTATCTGAAATGATTGCAGAGTCACAGGAAGTTGCAAAAGTAGTACAGAGTTCTCTCGAGTACCCTTCATCCAGTTGCCTCAGTGTTAACATCTTGTGTAACCTATTGTGCGATCAATACCAGGAAATTGACATGGATGTCATCCATGGAGTTTATCAAGATTTCACTAGTTTGGCCTGCACTCATTTGTGTTTTTTTCAAATTTTATTTTATCATTATTTTTTAAATTTTTGGCCTCTCCGCACGGCATGTGGGATCTTAGTTCCCCAACAAGGCATCGAACCTGGGCCTCCTGAAGTGACTGCCAGGGAAGTCCCAGACCGGCACCCATTTGAGTGTGGGACGTGTGTGTGAGTGGGTGGGTGGGTGTAACTCTACCACGTGTAGATTCATGTAACCACCACCACAATTAAGATACAGAACAGGTCCATCACCACAAGATCTTCCTTGTGCTGTGCTTTATTGTCACACCCAGTCTTCTCCCCCTAACCCCTGGCAACCACTCTGTAATTGTCTATAACTCCATCTCTATCACGTTGTCACTTTGATAATGTTCTATGAATGGAATCATGCCGTATGTGACCCTTCGAGATCAGCTTTCCTTTTTCACTCAGCATAATACCCTTGGAATCCATCCAAGTCATTGCGTGTATGAATAGTTGTTCCTTTGTATTCTGAGTGGTATTCCATGGAATTGACGTAACCTTTTAGAAACAGAACCTGTCACTTCCAGGTACAAGCAGGGCTTTCCCGTTGCACCGAGACCAACATCTGCGTTCCTGGCTGGCAAGGCCGTCCCCGCCTGGCCGGCCTGCTGCTTTCCCCTGCCTTCCCTTGCTACCTTTCCCCTCCCTCTCACACACCATCCTTCTGTCCCTCCCAAAACCCACACAGCTTGTTTCTCTGTGCTGCTCACCTGGGATGACCTCCCCGACATCGTCTTGTCCTTCGGATCCCTGCTTAAGCGTCCCCTCCTCAGAGGCCTTGCCTGCACCTTCCTGTAAAAACACTGCCCTCCTTCCCTGTTTTCCTGCTTATATCCTCCCTCGCACTAATTCTACCTGGTAACAATTGTCTTTCTTTGCTCGTTTAGTGTCTGTCGCCCACCCCCTAGCAGGGTGAGCCGTATGTAACAGACACTAACAAAGGAATGACTTGAATAAAGGAGTTCATTGGTCTCTGAGAGAGAATGCTCATCATTAATAATATACTTGTTTGTACCTGGCCTTATTCCAGAAGGATTCAGGGTGATTTGCAAAAACACAGACAACACAACAAGATACAAAATAATAAGTAGGGAAAATAAGAATAGGAAATGATGAAGCCAGGGTAGAGATGGCCCCCGGCCTGCGGATGGGATGCAGAGCTGGCAGCCATGCAACATGTGCGAGAAGAAAAGAGGCACAGTCTCTCCTTATCTCTGAGCCGGGCACCGGGGCACCAAGCCCAGCAAGTAAATAAATACTCCAGCAAAGGTAATCTCAGGTTGTGCTAAGGGGTAGGAAGAAAATGAGAGTTAAGTGTGGCCACAGGGTTTGCAGTGTCCGTGAAACGTAAAAGAAGTCTGGTTTTGGATAAACAGCAAGGTCCTACTGTAGAGCTCAGGGAGCTATATTCAATATCCTATGATAGACCATAATGGAAAAGAATACATATATATATATATATATAACTGAGCCACTTTACTGTACAGTAGAAATGAACACAGCATTGGAAATCGACTATACTTCAATAACATAAATTAAAAAATAATAAGAATAAAACAAGTCTGGCTTGTTTTCCTGAAGAAAGTTATTCCTGATTCTGAGGATTGAGGGAGAAATTTACCACGGGTCCTAATATTATTATTATTTTATTTTATTATTATTTTTTTTTTGCGGTACGCGGGCCTCTCACTGCTGTGGCCTCTCCCGTTGCGGAGCACAGGCTCCGGACGCACAGGCTCAGCAGCCATGGCTCACGGGCCCAGCCGCTCCGCGGCACGTGGGATCTTCCCGGACCGGGGCACGAACCCGCGTCCCCTGCATCGGCAGCCGGACTCTCAACCACTGCGCCACCAGGGAAGCCCTAATATTATTATTTTGATGTTAGTTTTTTGCTTTTTTTGGGCGGGGGGAAACCTAGTATAGTCTGACCCTAGGGATATAATGGAGAATATAAGGATGAGGGCTTCTTGCCTTCTAGAAGTCTGTGTCATGGGGGAAACAGGTCCCAGGTACCCATGATGTCTCTCTCTCTCCCTCTCTCATCACTAGGTCCTGTTGCTTCTACCTCTCTCCTGCCCTCTGAAAGATTAAATGAGCTGCCCAGAGTGACACAGCTAGTCAGTGGCAAACAGGCCAAGAAAACAAGTGTCTGGGTAGTTGGCCCACTTCCCTTCCACAACATCCACCCTGTCATCAAGTGTCAGAAGCTGAGCTATTCTAGGTTCAGCCTTGGGCAGCCATAGGCCCCATGTAGACCCCGCAACTTTTCCTTATCAGTTCAATTCGGCTCAGATGAACACCAAAGACAGCCTCAAATAAGGGCGATGATTCAGCAAAGACTAGCTTACCTGCTGAGGTATGTATGTGTGTGTGTGTGTGTGAAGGGGAGACCCTTTCTGCTCCCACACCCCACCCGCCATCCTAGGGCTCAGCTCCTCCAGGAAGACTTTGTCACCCTCACCATCCCCCTCGCACACTTATTCTGAGTTCTGAGTTCCTCCTCCGGGTTCCCGAAGGGCCCTGTGTTGGCCTTGTTTCCCCGCATTGTCATTGCCTCTGGAAGATGCCTCTTCAGTGTCACTGTTTCACTAAATGCAGTTCGGGAAGCCCCTGCAACAGAATAATGTTCAAAGTGCAAGTCCCCTGGCCCTTCTCCAGTCTCCCTGAATCAAATTCTCTGGGGGTGAGTGATGTCCAGGCACCAGAATTTCTGTGAAGTTCCCCAGGCAGTCCTTAAGGACTGTGTCTTCATCTCTGTTTTATTCTCAGGTTCTGCTGGACTCTTTATAGTCTCTTCATCTCTATTTGTCAAGTCATCGACTGATAATAAATAAGTAAATGTGTATGGGGGGTTATACATGGACAATGTGTCTTGGAGTGTCATAGCTCCGAGCTGGCCCTATCATGATTTCTCTTTGCCAAGAAGCCTGTTGGAAAGCGCACAGATTTAGGCTTCAGGAAATGTCCTGGGACAGCGGAGCGGAGGGTAGATTGAGAGATCGAAACTAGAGGTTTCTTCAGCAATCCAGACGTAAAGAGCTAATGATGAGGACCAAGAAGTATTATGAGGATGGAGAGAGACGGGCAGATGGAGGGGTGGGCAGGAAGGAATGAGGTAGAAACAGTAGGACCTAGTGATGTGGGAAGAGGCAGGAGGAGGCACTGAACCAACTCTCAGGTTTCTGGTTTAGGGGACCGGTGAAGATTTTGTAGAGATCAGATGAGTCTAGGTTTGAGTCACCCACTTAGGTCTGGATAAACTACACAAATTCTCTGAGCCTCAGTCATTTCATCTGTAAGAGAGGGCTTATTGCAAGGGTGAAAGTGCCATTAATAGGGTTACAATGCCTGTTGTAGCATCCAAGATACGTTTAGCTGTGAATATCGTTGTCATCACTACCGCTGTTAATACCAGAGTGGTACTAGCTATGGCTGGAATCGCTGAGGGAGAAGTACTCTCGGTGTGGATACGCTGAGTTGGGGGTGTCTGCCGGACATCCTAACAGAGACACCCGGAAATCTTGGATGGGGGTGTGGAGATCTAAAATTTGGATTTTGGTTTCTGCTCTCACGGTCCTCATGGTGCCACCAGATGCGCCGTCAGCATGCAGAAGGACACCGGCGAGTTTGTGGGTCTGTACGTGCAGTGAAAATGCTCTGCCAGCAACTGCATCATCGGCGCCAAGGACCAAGCGTCCATCCAGGTGAATGTGGCCGAGGTTGACAAGGCGACAGCAGGTTCAACAGCCAGTTTAAAACCTACACTATCTGCGTGGGCATTCACAGGGTGGGGGAAGTCAGATGACTCCATTCTTTGACTGGCCAAGGCCAAAGGCATCTTCTCGAAGAACTTCTGACTGAAGAGGAGCGCAGATGTGGAATGTTTGTCATAAATAAATAGTAATAAATAAATACATATAATTGGATTTTGTTGAGCCTATTGCAATAGGTGACCTTGGTGAGGGAGCTTGAGCATAAGAGAGTGGCTGTAGTGATGGGCCATGGGGGTGAGGCCGGGAGGGGAGAGACAGAAACAGGAGGAGGCTGAAAATGACATGGGTGAGGACTGCCGTGGAATTGACGGAAAGTGCAGTGGTTTTCAAAGGAGGAGAAAGCCTGAAGGCATTGAGTTCATGGTTGGGGTGCAGTACTGGTGTTTAAGGTTTCGAAGGGATGAGAGAAGACAGATGGAACTTTGAAGCTGACGCGGAGGAGAGGAGGACGTCACTGTGGAGGGGCTGGTGCAACGCTGAGGCTGGGCTGTGGGACGGACCTTGCAGGGACCTAGAATCATGCCTGACCTGTATGGAGAGGGACAGAGAGGAAAACCTGTGCTCAAGTCTGATGGAAGTCAGGAGCTGGGCAGGTGTCTCAGGCACATTGGGGCTTTGAGAGGTAGAGCCAGGTGCTACTGACCTCAATGAGCAGGGGCCGTCTACACGGGCAGTCGAGGGATGCTTCAGACACGCTATCCTGGAGCTGGGAGAAGGCCTTCACTGCCTGGGACTTTCTGGTACGTGAAGCCTGGAAGAATGAAAAGTCATCACTGAGGGCTTGGAGGCTGTGTCTATGATATGTTACAAATAAATATAAATAGAGAGGAAATCTCAGAACTAAGGGTAATTTTTTTCAAGTTTTAAAATTTCTTTGGATAAATTCTTATATATATCTATCTATATATCTGAGCTGTTTAATAAATGTTTGCTAACTATCAGTAAATGGCATGTATCTACACACTACACCTTGAAATTTTCTTTTTTTTTTTTTTTTTTTTTTTGCGGTACGCGGGCCTCTCACTGTTGTGGCCTCTCCCATTGCGGAGCACAGGCTCCGGACACGCAGGCTCAGCGGCCATGGCTCATGGGTCCAGCTGCTCTGAGGCATGTGGGATCTTCCCGGACCAGGGCACGAACCTGTGTCCCCTGCACCGGCAGGCGGACTCTCCACCACTGCGCCACCAGGGAAGCCTGAAATTTTCTTATTTCTCTTCCTAATGTTGTTTTTGGAGTTGTCTTCTGTCTGATGTTGCCAGAAGAAAGCTTCGTTTATTTCTAATTATTCTCTACACCAGAGTCATGGAGACATAAGTTTACTTGACCTTGCAAAAATGCTTCACGCAAAGATATAATCAGTCATCATGGGATCCTGAAAGACTTGCCTAAAATATCACCAAGGTCTTCCTCAGTTGTCCCCAAGCTTCAGGGCACAAAGGAATCTTCTTGAGTGCTTGTTTAACATGCTGGCTCCCATGCCTGACTCCAGCTTCCCCCATCAAATTCTGATTTGGAGGTAGGGAATGGGGTCTTGAGACTGTATTCTTAGCAATTACTTGTGACAGTCCAAGGACCACACTTTAAGATGCACCAACTTATCTTGAAAGTGTCTGTGATCAAAAAAGTCAGTCTTTTCCCCAACCTCTCGCTGCCAGGTTTGCGTTATGAAGTATGAGGGGGCTGACCTCAAGGTGACTGACTAATCTGTCAACACAATTCCTTGGGAAGATGCTCCGCTCGGCACCTCATTCCAATGTGATGGCACAAAGGCAGATCCTCTCACAGATTACGCCGCCAGTGCCAGGTCAGGCAGGGAGGGGATGGGAGTGTGACTTACTGATCACCTTGCCCTTTCAACATCTAATGGCCCGACCCATCACTGACCCCAGACCCATGGCCCAAAAAGCATTTGAAGGAATTTAGGAAAGTTGACAGAGGTACAAGGAAACAAAATAAGCACTGCTAATTTGTTGCCTCACAGAAGTTAACTGTTAGGCAAAGTAAGATCTTTCAGGGATAATAGTCTTCTAATGCTTTGGGGGCATAGAATCGTCACCATTTCTATCTTCACCATCATCATCGACCATCACAATAATCAATAGTTACTGAGTCCTCGTAAGACACGTCTTAGATTTATTATGGGAAAGAGATCCTGAGAGGTATAATTTTCCATTGCATTTCCAGGCCTTTGGGCAAAAGGATTTTATTGAGCCATCTCTAAGGGTATCAAAATTATTCTTTAGTATCTGCACAGAAATGATATCTCCTTCTCATAGACATGAACGTCCTTCCATTTCAATTCATATGAAGGTCTGTCGTACTTCCTTTAAAGACGTACTAGTACTTCAATGTGGATTTATCCATATTTATTTAATCAGTCCCTGCCAACGTAGATTTCATTTGTTGCAAGTTTTTGCCATTTCAAGCAATTCCATAATGAACCAAGCCATGCCTATCTTGGCACATCTGAGCGATCATTGATGTGAGATCAACATCTAGAAGTGTAATTGCTAGGTCAAAGGGTATGGCCATTTAAACTTCTGGGAGGTACCTCTAATAGTCTTCGAAAAAGTTATGGTAGTTTATACTCATGACGATAGTGTATGAAGAAGTACCTGTTTCCTCATGCCACTACTGGAGATTATACTTAAAACTTTTTCTGGCACTCTGATAGGTAGAAAACTTCATGTTTATTTGCACTCCTTTGATTTGCGGTGATGTGTTTATTAGTCATTTGTGTATTTGTATTCTGAGAAATGCCTAATCCTGTGTTAAACATAAGAAAAAATTTAAAAAATATTACACAGGTTGATTTTTATAATATTTAATTCTTAGAATAGTAAGCTTCATTACTGGGGAAAATCTATGATATGAGGGCACTGAATACCTCATTTTTCACCTATATCCCATAATTTGAGTCTTATTTTAATAGAATAGAAGCCAATCATCTGGAGGAATTTTTTTAAATGATTTGAGCACTGCTGAAATAACAATAAATTAAACAAATTAAGAATTGCAGGGCTTCCCTGGTGGTGCAGTGGTTGAGAGTCCGCCTGCCAATGCAGGGGTTACGGGTTCGTGCCCCGGTCCGGGAGGATCCCACATGCTGCGGAGCGGCTGGGCCCGTGAGCCATGGCCGCTGAGCCTGCGCGTCTGGAGCCTGTGCTCAGCAACGGGAGAGGCCACAACAGTGAGAGGCCTGCGTACCGCAAAAAAAAAAAAAGAATTGCAGTCTGAGCTCTTTCTGCTAGTCACCATGGTAGACATTGCTGCATGTTCTAGCATTGATGCTCCCTAACAATTCATTGATATTGATCTGAACATTTCACCCTCACTTTAACGGAGAATTCTTTCCCTTTTCTACCGAGATTAGGGAAACACAGAGACGATTATAGTGATTCTTTCTGAGAATCCCAACCATGGAACAGCCTGACCAAGATCCCGCTTCTGACTGGGAGAGGCCGTCTGGGAACCAGCTTGGATACTGCAACACTGGGATTTCCAATGACTTGTCAGTGACTTTCATCCAAAGACCATCAGGAACCCTCTTGGGATTGGACAAATTGGGTTTGTGTCCAGTTGCAAAGAGGGAGAAGACACACAAGGGGGAGCTGTCAGAATGGGGTGTCGGGAAGTATTGATCATAGAATTTGGGCTTGTGTTAGGTGATTTGAGGGAGGGTCCAAGGAAGCGGAGCTTTGCTCCAGATTGGACACTGTCAGGAAGCAGGTGTAACTCTATGATTGGGTATCTTGATAATTCTTGTCTATCAGGCAGGAGGATTAAGTTGAGACTAAAAAACAGGGGTCACTCATTAGCCAGGATGGAGATGTTTGGTCATTTTTGTGTCCTGGACAGTGTTCTTGCTTTGTCTGTGTTGAAACATAATGACAGAGTGGTCTTGTTTCTGTCTTGATCCATTGTGGTCACAGGAGTCTTGTCCGATGTGTGTGCTGTGTGAAACTATTCATGTTTAACAGGAGGACACCACAGCCCAGCCGTGGGTACCAGCCCCCAGACCAGGGGCCGCTTTTCACTTTCTCAGGCAATTTCAGGACATTGAAAAGAATACCATCTCCTGAACTGCAGCATAGAGGTTGCCCTCTTTAGAACCCCATTCTTTTTCTCTTCAGGTGTGGAGAGGCCATACGGCCCTGTAATGGAGAACGTGGACTCTGGTCCCAGGCAGCTGGGGCTGGAATCCTGCCTCTGCCACTTATTAGCCACGTGAGACCCTAAGCAAGTCACTTAACCCTTCTGTGCCTCATTTTTCTCATTTACAGAATGGGGGCGGGGAATAAAAAGGATCTGTGTTGTAGGGTTATGGTGATGCTGTCAGGACAGTAACCAGCACAGGGGATGTGCTCTGTTGTTACCAGCATCCCCAACTGTCCAGCCAATTCTCTGTCCGGCCTGGCTGACTGTAGAGCCTCCAGCTGTTGTCATTTCTAGTGCTGTGTCCCATTCCCTGTCTGGGCTGCGCGCGCGTCCACGCTGGTCTCCTTAAAAAGTCCCTTTCATCGTGTTACTGTTGAGTGGCGTGTTCCACACTCACTCTCATTCATTGAGTACATCCCTCTTTGTACTATGCGTCAGGCATCGCGCTGAGCGGGCCCAGCACAGCATTTTACTCCTTTCTCCTGCCAGCCAGGCGTTTTCAACCCCCAGCTGACCACTCGAGAATATAAGGAACTTACCCAAGGACACAAGGCTGGTAAGTGGTAGAGCTGGGATCAAATGCGAAGTCATCTGACCTTTAAACTCTTTGCACTTGGCCTCCCGTCTGAAAGTCCACACTCTTTAGCGTTGTAGGCCTTCAGTGTCCTGCCCCAGCCTGCTCTTCCAGCTTGACCTTGAAAAATCCCCCAAACAACCAAAGAGCGTTGTGGAGGATCCAGCATCCACAGGTCTAGTGTGGAAGGCTGAGAGAACGTCGAGAGGCAAAGGACAGTTCAAACCTTTTGAGGAAGTAAATAATGCATAACTGGGCTTCCCTGGTGGCGCAGTGGTTGAGAGTCCGCCTGCCGATGCAGGGGACACGGGTTCGTGCCCCGGTCCGGGAAGATCCCACATGCCGCGGAGCGGCTGGGCCCGTGAGCCGTGGCCGCTGAGCCTGCGCGTCCGGAGCCTATGCTCCGCAACGGGAGAGGCCACAGCAGTGAGAGGCCCGCGTACCGCAAAAAAAAAAAAAAAAAAAAAGCATGACTAATGGAAATGGTATCAATTAAGTGACAGATGTCTGCTGGAATGTCATAAACGTTCAGAGAAAAGGGATGTGGGCAAGCACGAGCGGACAGGAAGTGGTTCCCACCAGAGGTCAGAGAGTGGCTGAATCTTCAGAGAAAAGCCAGATTTGGGCAAAAGGAGGCTCTTCATTTAAGACTGGGTCCCATGGCCACATCTCTGCCATGTCTTCAGGCCCCGCTCTGTACCAGATGGTCCTGCCTCTGAACCCCTACATGTGCTGGTTCATTCTTCCTCCTTCCTCCCCTGACCAGGTTATAAAGTGCTAGACGGCAGGAACCTTGTGTTTGTCATCTTTTATCATCACTCCAACAACACGCCCTTCCTACTACTATACACACCACACACACACACACACACACACACACACACACACACACACACACGGCGTCTAACACATGCCTCGCTCACCTAAGGCAGTCGTGTACGAAGCCAAAGGTCCTGCATTCTTATCCCAGTTTAACAATTTCCCTGGCTCTTTTGGCTTCTTTACTCAGGTACTGTGCACATCCACCACTGTGTACCAATCCCAGGCCGGCCGATTGGCCGTCTGCCCTTGTATGAGTCCCTGGAAGCCTCTGGGCCTCAGCTCTCTCCTCTACAAAGAGCTGGGGGGTAGCCCAGCCAGGATTTCCTTCCAGAGGAGCATGAGAATCCTAAGAATTACCCATGAAGCTTGCTAAAAGGTAGATTCCCAGGTTAGCTCCCTCTCCCAGAGATTCTGACACAGAAGGTGGCAGCAGAAATCTGGGTTTTAATGCGCATCCCGGGGGACTCTGAAGCAGACGGTCACGGCACTGCCCTTGGAGACCCTGTTTGGAGGGCTGGTGAAGGCATCCATGTGCGGACAGACCTCTCTGATGCACAAACACGACTTAATTTTCAGAGCCGTCCACTTGAAAGCTAATGACCCGGTTGTGAGCGCACAGGGAAAATCTAGAAGGGCCTCCAGCGTCCCCCCCACCTCCCGAAGATGCTTCCGATTCCGATGGGCTCCGCGGATCTGCTTTTGTTTGTTTGTTCTTTGCGCGCAGGGGTTTCTATTTCTGCTGAGGGCCTTCCCGGCTCAGATACCCCGTTTGGGAAAAGCAGCGTTTGCTAAGCCCTCCGAGGCTCCTGGCTCCCGGAGGGGGATCAATGTCCCCACCGCTCTATGAGGAGGCCTTTGTAGTGTCGACTTGCTGTTTGTGCTTCAGGCTGTCGGGGAAGGTTTGCTCCTAATTAAAGGCGTAAATGCTTTAATCCTCGGCCTGAGGGCTTCCCAGAGCGCATTAGCCGAATTAGGAAGGAAATGGATTGTAATCCCTTTAATATCAGCCTGGAGGAACTCGAGGGCTTCTGGTTTGGGAGAAGAATTTCCTCCTGTGATTTCACAATATTAACATGCAGAATTTGCATAGACAGAAACTTGGGGCTCAGCTTTCCCTTCAGGGAAAGCCAAGAGGAGTTTCTCTCCGATGAATGAAGGTTGCAATAATTAAGCTCCTGCAACATACCAGAGCATTGTGCGTGTCTTTCTCCTTTAGTTCCCCATCCAGTCTGTGAATGTGTATTTTATCAGTAAGGAAATAAAGATGACTTGCAGCAACATGGATGGACCTAGAGATTATCATGCTAAGTGAAGTAAGTCCGACAGAGAAAGACGAATATCATATGATATCACTTATACGTGGAATCGAAAAAAAGAAAAGATACAAATGAACTTTACAGAACAGAAATAGACTCACAGACACAGAAAACAATTCATGGTTACCCAAGGGAAGGGGGGGGGATGAATTGGGAATTTGGGATTAACAGCTACACACTACTAAATATATATATAATAAACAACAAGGACCTACTGTATAGCACAGGGAACTATATTCAATACCTTGTAATAACCTAAAATGGAAAAGAATCTGAAAAAGAATATGTGTGTGTGTGTGTGTGTGTGTGTGTGTGTGTGTATAACTGAATCACTTTGCTGTACACCTGAAATATTGTAAATCAACTATACTTCAGAAAAAAGAGAAAGAAAGAAAGGGAAATAAAGATGTAGAGGTGAATATCCTCACGGAGGAAGGAGGCAAGGATTTTTTGAGAGCCTTTGGTGTGCCCTGTGTTTTGTATACACTATTTATTGAATCCTGTCCAGATAATCTATTTGTGTGTGCTTTTTTTTTTTTTTTTTTTTTTTGCGGTACACGGGCCTCTCACTGTTGCGGCCCCTCCCGTTGCGGAGCACAGGCTCCAGACACGCAGGCTCAGCGGCCATGGCTCACGGGCCCAGCCGCCCCGCGGCATGTGGGATCTTCCCGGACGGGGGCACGAACCCATGTCCCCTACCTCGGCAGGCGGACTCTCAACCACTGCGCCACCAGGGAAACCCGATGATTACCATTTTTGCCACGATACATGAGAAGGCTTTCCCTTTATAGGATCACGCTAAACACCAGTGCTTTCATAGGGAATCATGTTACAATGCAGATTCTGGTTGAGTCAAGGATGGGGAGGAGACCTGCGTTTCCAGCAAGCTCCCAGGTGAAGCCAGTGCTGCTAGGAGATAGTTCACGCTTGAGGAATGACGCTATACGCAATACTCTGCATCTTCCTTTCCCCACATCTTTACTTATAGATCTAATTATTTTTAATGACTGCCTGATATTCCATTGAACTGATGGATTATATTTATTAAACTATTTCCTTATTGGTGGATAGTCACGCTTTTCCAATGTCCTCCCAACAAATAATGCTGCAATAACTATTCATGAACATGTATCTTTACAAATGATGCTTTGATTTCTGTAAGGCAGAATCATACAAGTGGGATTTCTGGGTCAAATCCTATGGGTATGTAGTGTTAATAGATACCACCAGAACAGCCCCCTTCCTATCAGCGGTGAGTATGAGTGCCTCTTTTCCCATCTCCTCACCAGCATAGGGATCTTTAAAATTTTTGCCAATTTGATAAGATGGAAAATGGTATCTCATCATGGTTTTAATTTGGCTACTAGTGAGGTGAAGGATCTTTTTTTTTTTTTTTTTTTTTTTGCGGTACGCGGGCCTCTCACTGCTGTGGCCTCTCCCGTTTTGGAGCACAGGCTCCGGACGCGCAGGCTCAGTGGCCATGGCCCACGGGCCCAGCCGCTCCGCGGCATGTGGGATCCTCCCAGACCGGGGCACGAACCCGTGTCCCCTGCATCGGCAGGCGGACTCTCAACCACTGCGCCTCCAGGGAAGCCCAAGGATCTTTTTTATATCATTAGCTATTGGATCTTTCTCCCTTGAGTTATCTTTTTTCTCATCAATTTACGGAGCTTTCTGCACATTGGCCACAATAACACTTTATCTAGCACATGCTTCAAATACGTTCTCTCTCGAGTTTTAAATATAAACATTTAAGTGTGTAACCTGAATGTATTTTTCTCTAATATAAAATTCATAATACTTGCATTAGAAAATGTTGTAACATGAAGAAAGGTTTGAAGAAGAAAAAGAAACTGCGTATAATCACACTGCTCAGTCAGTGACAACTTCTGTTGACATTTTGATGCCCAGGGTGGCAGGGTAACAGTTAAATCTTTGGGCTGTGGAGTCAGACAAAACTGGAGTTCCACCCACACCTACATTTACAACTTACCAGGTGAAGGGGATTCTAGAAAGTTATTTCATCTCTCTGAACAGCAATTTTCCTCATCTGTAAGAAGTATTAATAATGGTCATATCTTTGAGTGAACACAGCGTCTATGATATAGTTCGTGCTCTGTGAGATCTTTTATATGTATATTTTACTTATTTATATGCATGTTTACAAATCATACACTGAATACATAATTGTTGCATTAACTATAAACAGTGCTACTCAACCTTAAAACCTTATAAATATTATTGAATGAACATACCATAATTACTGTTGTTCAACATCTGAGTTTCCAATGATGTATTTTCTCTTACAAATAAGGCTGCAGAATAAACTTTTTTCTCCAATTAGGTAGAAAAAGAGAGATAAAGCTACTGGGTCAAAGTGTATGAATAGGTTCTTGATACATATTACCGAACCGCTTTCTAAACAGGTGTATTTTTGAAATTTTATTGAAGTATAGTTGACTACAATGTTGTGTTAATTTCTGCTGTACAGCAAAGTGATTCCATTATACATATATATACATCTTTTTTCATATTCTTTTCCATTATGGTTTATCACAGGATACTGAATATAGTTCCCTGTGCTCTACAGTAGGAACTTGTTGTTTATCCATCCTATATATAATAGTTTGCACTGCTAATCCCAAACTCCCAATCCATCCCTCCCCACTCCCCCAACCTCTTGACAACCACAAGTTTGTTCTCTATGTCTAAAAAGGTGTATTTTTAATATTAAGGGATCATTACTAATTTTGTTAGGTGTGATCATGGCATTTTGATTATGTTAGAGATACTTCATTTTGAAATATTTACAGGAGAGATGATATCTAAAATTTACTTTAAAATGCTCTAGCAAAAGAAACAGCATTAGTAGGATGAAGAATAATCAGTGAAACAATTTTAGTGACAAAATAAAAGTTGACCTGAGTGATGGGTGTGTGGAAGTTCATTATCCTACTCTCTCTACTTTTGTGTATGTTTGAAATTTTCCATTATAAAACATTAGATCAGAAAGGAAGGGAGGGAAGGTGGAGGAAAAGGAAGAAAAGAAAGGAAAGAAGGAAAAAAGAGGGATGCACTCCTTTTGACTACCCCTAGCCATTTATAAGTGTGTCTAATTCATGATATTCTTGTCATCCTCACTATCCTGATTAAGAAAGAAAAAGAAAGAATGAAAAAAAGAATGAAAGAAAGAATAAAAGAGAGAAAAAAGAAAGAGGAAGGAAGAAAGGGAAAGAAAAGAAGGAAGGGAGGAAGGAAAGAGAGAGGAAGACTGAAAGAAAGAATGAGAAAAAATCTGTTAGTTTGATAGTATAGCCTTTTTGATCTATGGTGAGGTTGAACAATTTTGCAAATGATCTTTATCTCTTTATTGAAGTACAGTTGATCTACAATATTATCGTTGATTTCAGGTGTACAGCATAGTGATTCAATATTTTTATAGATCAGGCTCCATTTAAAGTTATTATACAATGTTGGCTATACTCCTTGTGCTGTACATTACATCCTTGTAGCTCATCTATTTTATACATAACAGTTTGTACCTCTTACTCCCTTACTTCTGCCTCTTGCCACTCCCCCCTTCCTCTCCCCACGGGTAGCCACTAGTTTGTTCCCTATGTCTGTGTGGTGTGTGTGTATATGGATACAATGGAATATTACTCAGCCGTAAAAAAGAATGAAATTTGTCATTTGCAACAACATGGATGGACCTGGAGGGTATTATGCTTAGTGAAATAAGTCAGACATAGAAAAACAAATACCGTATGTTATCACTTATATGTGGAATCTCAAAAATATACAAATGCGTGAATATAAGAAAACAAACAGACTCACAGATCTTTATCTATCTCTTCATCAGTTGTAAAATGCTTTCTTGCCTGTGTGTTCCCATCTCCTTTACCTGTTACAATCCTCTGTGGATCTCCTTTTTTTTTTTAAACTATGCTGTTTTTTTTAAATAAATTTATTTATTTATATTTTAAATTTTTTTGGCTGTGATATACCTTCATTGCCCTGCACAGGCTTTCTCTAGTTGCGGCGAGTGGGGATTACTCTTCGTTGCAGTGTGCAGACTTCTCATTCTGGTGGCTTCTCTTGTTGTGGAGCACAGGCTCTAGATGCCTGGGCTTCATTCAGTAGCTGTGGCATGCGAGCTCAGTAGTTGTGGCTTGCGGGCTCCAGAGCACAGGCTCAGTAGTTGTGACGCACGGGCTTAGTTGCTCCACAGCATGTGGGATCTTCCTGGACCAGAGCTCAAACCCCTGTCCCCTGCATTGGCAGGCGGATTCTTACCACTGTGTCACCAGAGAGGTCCCGTAGTGAATCTCTTTTATCCATGGTGCCTTCCAAGATGTCCAGAAAAAAAGTATCTGCGAATGAAATTTCACTACTTCTCAATACTTGTTAATAAATAATATTTTCTTTCCAGTGTTGAGTCAGGTAGATCAGCTGACCATTTTGAAACATAGTTACTTCCACAAAATGACTTAGTTGAGGTAAAAACATTAATAACAATAGCTACCCTTTATCGATCACTTATCATACGCCAGGCTCTGTGTTGCACACATCACGGGCATTATTTCATCCTCACACACAAATAAAGAAACAAAGGTTCAGGGAAGTAGGTTAAGTGCCCGGCCCAAGGCCACACATGGCAAAGCCAGAATGTGAATCCCAGATTTATCTGAGTCCAACCCCAAGGTTTCATTTTGGGAATGTCGTGTGTCCTTCTCTTTTTTCTGAATAAATGATGGAAAGCCCCTTAATACCATCGTTGTTTTGCTCCTTTATGTCCAAATTTCCTTGATAAACCACCCATTGGTGTGAAAAACTGCCTGGACCAATAAGATGGGCCAATGGGAGTGGTCTTTCAGGAGCTCTTAATCCGAGGTGTTCAGGAGGTCATAGCCTTTATCTCAGCCTTACAAGGGGTGTGAGTGGCTGTGCTTAAGATAGAAAATGGATCACCCAGACATGCCTGGACAGCACCACGGGAGTGGAGAGGGCAAGAAGGTTAGCTGGGCCCTGGGTCCCTTGGAGCAGGAGAGGACAGTGGAGGGGAGCCCAGGAGGGATCTGCTCAAGAGACAAGGATGACACCCCAACAGGCTGCATTTGAGGTGCTTGCCCACAGAGAGGCCCGAAGGCTGATAAACTGGTCTCTGTCTCGGCAACAGCCACTAGAGTCCCAAGATCCTGCCTCATAAATCTCTGAATTGGCCCTCTGTCCAGAGGCCACTGCAGAAGCCTCCAGCTAGCACCCAGGAGCGGCCCCTGCAGGTCCTCCCCGTATTCCACCCAGAGGAATCAGAACACACGACAGACAGATTATTTCTCATCTCCCTGCATAACCGCCTCTATGGGGTTGCCACTGCAAAGGCCCTTCGTATGTGGCATCAACCTTTCCAACACACACACACACACACACACACACACACACACACTTCCTACCTCTGTGCCTCTTCACTTGCTGTCTGTCTGCTAGAAAGCCCTTCTGTTTCTCCCAGCTGCATTTCTGTCTCTTCCAAAAAAGCCTGTCTTGAGTTTGGGTTCCCAAGTCCCTTCATTCCTCCATCCCTTAGAGAAGTGCTGTGAGGATTACATGAGTGAACTCCTAGAGCCTGGCAAACAGCGAAGTCTCAGTAATCGTAAGACATTTTTCCTTTTTATTCTCTTTAGAATTGTTACTGTCTTATTTATCCCCGAGAGTATTTTACTTAGCTTGGTGCCTCCTGGCACCTGGCACGTAGCAGGTGCTCGATAAACATTGAAGGGATGAATGGTGGAGACGGGGTTTTCCAAGGGGAGGCACAGGAGTGAGGTGGCCCCGGGCCTGACCTCCGGGCATTTCAGCAGCTGCTCACCAACCTCTGGCCTCCAGCAGTGTCAGGCTCCAGGCGAGCTTGTGCGTCCACCTTCAGCCAGGGAAGCTCTCTGCCCCTGGCCGTGTCAGGTGAAGTTACCTGGGCAGACATTCCCAAGGATGGCCCACAACTTTGCCCACTGAATTCTACTCTCTACCAATCGGAGTCATCTTTGGGAAGAGCAGATGGTAGGAAATCCAGACTGGGTTTGGTGCCCCCCTCCGCCCCTGCCCCGTGCCTTCCCAGTCCTGAAGCTACCCTGGACTGTCTGACCAACGGACCCAGGAGAAGCTGCTATGGGTCAACAGATATTTCAATATTCTCAGCAGAAGACTCTTAGCTCCTTGCCTAGTTATTCCTGGGGCAGAACATGCCTGGATGCCAGCAGCCACCCCATCTGTCTTCATCCATCTGTGTTTTTAGAGCTCCCTGAGGTCCCTGAGCATAAGGGTAGAGCACAGAACCTGGAGCAGGGGCTGTGGAGGTGCACCCAGTGTCAAGCCAGGCATATGCCCTATCTTAGCAAATACCCATCATAACCATTGAGATAATCCAGCTGTGACCTCACTTTATAGACGAGGAAACTGAGGGATCAGGTGACTTGGCCAAATGTCACAGGACTTGAAGCTTGGCTTCTTTCTTCCGTGAACTCTCACTTCCATGAAAACCTTCAGTTTTCTCATCAGTAAAATGAGGATAATTACACCCATCTTACAAGATACAAACAAGAATGTACATGATAGCACAGGGAACTATACTCAATGTCTTGCTATAATTTATAAGAGAAAAGAATCTGAAAAAGAATATATATATGTATGTATAACTGAATCACTTTGCTGTACACCTGAAACTAACACAACATTGTAAATCAGCTATATCTCAATTAAAAAAAAAATAGGGCTTCCCTGGCAGCACAGTGGTTGAGAGTCCACCTGCCGATGCAGGGGACACGGGTTCGTGCCCCGGTCCGGGAGGATCCCACATGCCGCGGAGCGGCTGGGCCCGTGAGCCATGGCCGCTGAGCCTGCGCGTCCCCGGAGCCTGTGCTCCGCAAGGGGAGAGGCCACAACAGTGAGAGGCCTGCCTACCGCAAAAAAATAAATAAATAAGCAGGTGTACTTAAGAGAAAAAAAAAAGAATGTATACGAATGAACTTTTAAAATTTTTTGGTAAAAGTTAATAAAGCGTTTTGCTGCACTTGCTTGAAGACTTGCCACTGCCCGGCACTGTGTCCCCCATCCCCACCATGACGTCAACCTGATGGGCTGTTTTTGTCATTCCTTGGCCTGGGGAGGGGCCCCGGTGATGAGACTGCAGAAGCAGGACTGGGAGGCTCCGAGATAATGCTAACAGCCCTTACATGTGTATATTCTTCAGAGTTTACAAAACACAGCCGCAGATGCTATCTCCTGCGATGCTCATTTCATCTCCAGGAGTTCTTACCCTCATTTCACAGAAGGATAAGTAACGAAGGCCAGGTGGGGATGCAGAGCCCAGGCTTCTATTGCAGTGTGCCCTCTTCTGGATCAAGTGGCCACCCACTGCTGATCGTGAACTCTGAAGACGTGCCTAGCAGGCGATCACATCTGAGCACCTTGATAAAATGCTGATTCCTCAGCCCCACCAGGTGTGGACGGAGGGTCACTAGGTCTGGAGCAAACTCCAAGCACCTGCATTTTTATCCAGTTCACCTGGAGGTTGGGTCGCTGGTGCTCTGAGAAGCAGCAGAAGAGGCTGCAGAGTTCCTGGAAGTCTCAGTGGCAGACAGTAGTAAATCTCTGCTGGAGATAAATTACGAAGTGGGTGTGCAGGGGTTGGCATGGAGGGGGTGGGGGTGGATCAGAGCAACACCTATTTTTTTTGGCTGCGCTGCCAGGCTTGTGGGATCTTTGTTCTGCCACCAGGGATTGAACCCGGGCCCTTGGCAGTGAAAACGCCAAGTCCTAACCACTGGACTGCCAGGGAATTCCAGCACCTATTTAAATATCTCAGGAGTGTCTTGGCTAAGCAACAAGCCAGAAAGTGTGCATTACTTTCCAAACATCAAAAAATATGTATATTTCACTTATAAGAAGTACTTAGTGTAGTTAGACTCATAGAGACAGAAAGCAGTATGGTGGTTGCCCAGGGCTGGGAGAAGGGGGGAAGGTGATGATGAAAAAGCTCGAGAGATTGGGCCTTCCCTGGTGGCGCAGTGGTTGGGAGTCCGCCTGCCGATGCAGGGGACACGGGTTCGTGCCCAGGTCCGGGAGGATCCCACATGCCGCGGAGTGGCTGGGCCCGTGAGCCATGGCTGCTGAGCCTGCGCGTCCGGAGCCTGTGCTCCACAACGGGAGAGGCCACAACAGTGAGAGGCCTGAGTACCGCAAAAAAAAAAAAAAAAAAAAAAAAAAAAATATATATATATATATATATATATATATATATATATATATATATATATATATAAACAACATTCTAGAGAAGGCAAAAATAATTTTTTAAGAGTGACAGTTAGGGCTCCCCTGGTGGCGCAGTGGTTGAGAGTCCACCTGCCGATGCAGGGGACACGGGTTCGTGCCCCGGTCCGGGAGAATCCCACGTGCCGCGGAGTGGCTGGGCCCGTGAGCCATGGCCGCTGAGCCTGCGCGTCCGGAGCCTGTGCTCCGCAACGGGAGAGGCCGCAACAGTGAGAAGCCCGCGTACCACGGAAAAAAAAAAAAAAGTTCGAGAGGTGGATGGTTGCACAAAATGTGAATATACTTAATGCTACTGAACTATACACTTAAAAGTGGGTGAAATGGTAAATTTTATGTTATGTGTATATTTCATCTCACACACACACTATATATATACATATATATATACACATATATATATATATCAATATATATGAAAGGGAAGCTGTGACATAAAACCTGGAAACTATAAATTTAAAAAATTAGCACATTGCCTACATAATAATTCAAATTTCTGCATGGGAAAAATACCATAAACAAAATCAAAAGGCAAAGAACAAACTGGGAAAATATTTGTAACACAAATGACAAAAGCATCCGAGTCCCTTACACACCAAGAAGAAAAAGGCCAACAATGCAGGAGAAAAAGTATTATTATTAATTTATTTTTTATACAGCAGGTTCTTATGAGTTATCCATTTTATACATATTAGTGTCTACATGTCAATCCCAATCTCCCAATTCATTCCACACACACACCCCATGGCTTTCCCCCCTTGGTGTCCATATGCATGTTCTCTACATCTGTGTCTCTATTTCTGCCCTGCAGACCGGTTCATCTGTACCATTTTTCTAGGTTCCACATGTATGCGTTAATATATGATATTTGGAGAAAAATTATTTTTGAAATCAAAGATTTACTTATTTAACAAATATTTTTTAACAGTATATGCTAGGCACACGTCTAAATGCTGGGAATACAGCAACAATAAAAATAATAATAAGACAAAGAGACTCCATACCAGATGGGAAAAATGACAATAAACTAAATAAGGGAAGTAGATAATATGTTGGAAAGTAACAAGTGACCTGGAGAAAAGTAAAGCGAGCACAGAGGGTAGGAGGGCTGCGACCTGGGCACAGCCTAAATAGGTTCGTCAAAGCAGAGCTCACTGAGAAGGCAACTTTTGAGCAAAGCAGGAAAGAGGACAGAGACCTTCTCACGGGATGAGTGGGACCTACTGACCAGGCCAAGGCCCTGAGGGGGACGGGCCTGCGAGGCCCGTCAGGGCAGCAGAATGAGGTCAGAGAAGACACGTAGGACTGTCCACAGACCGCTGAGTCGTTGCAAAGGCTCCGAGCCTTATTCCAAACGAGCCGGGGGCCACAGGGAAGTAACGAGCAAAGGGATGCCATAACCCGACTTCTGTTTTAAAAGGATGACTTTAGGGGCTTCCCTGGTGGTCCGGTGGTTAAGACTCCGCACTCCCGATGCAAGGGGCACGGTTCGATCCCCAGTTGGGGAACTAAGATCCCGCATCCCGCATGCCGGCACAGAGCGGCCAAAAAAATAAAAATAATAATAAAAAATAAAAGGATGACTTCGGCCGCTGGGTTGGGAAAACCCTGGGAGGGCAAAGGCAGAAGCCGAGAAGTCGATTAAGATAATCCAGACAAGAGTTGGTGGCGACTTGGACCAGAGTGGCGGTTGCGAGGTGGGGTTGGTGGGAAGAGGTGGGTCTTGGGGGCGTGTGAAGGTCCAGCCAATGGGATTTCCAACAGATCGGGGCTGCGGAGGGCGTGTGAGAGCAGGAGAGGCAGCAGTGGGGACTCCGGTTTGGGGTTTGTGCAAACTGGAAAGTTGAGCGGCTGTTCATTGAGTTGGAGAGGACAACAGTCAGAATGGGTTGGGAGGGAAGACCAGTTTGGCTTTGGAAATGTTAAGTTTGAAACTCCAGGAGGACATCCGATTGTGGATTTGAGGAGGTGGTTGGCTACGCTGGGGGAGAGGTCGGCACAGAGGTCAGGGGCGGCTGGAGACAGAAACGTGGCAGTTAAGAGCCTACGGATGGTACTGCAAACCAGGGCACTTGACCCCATTGGCAAGGCATGGAAGTAGCCCAGGGACTGAGGTCTAGGTCCAGGCTGAGAAGTCACGGAGATGGGGAGGCGCTGGGAGGCGCTGGGAGGCGGGAGGAAAACCAGGGGAGTGGGCGTTCTGGAAACCCCAAGAAGAGAGGTGTCAGGGAGGAGGGAGCTCTCAGTGGACCGGCTGGGCCAGATGCCGCCGCTGGGCCTGGAAGCATGAGGCCTGAGGACGAAACTCTGGGCTCAGTCACAAGGTTATGGTGACCTGGCAAGGAGCCTGGGCATGAATGGGGGAGAAGAGAGGGTGGGCAAGTGGGAATGAGGCAGAAGAAATGGGGGGGGAGGGAGATGGGCAAAGACATGGAAAGTTCACAGAAAAAGAAATATACATGGCTTTTAAACAATGGAAAGATACTGAACTTCATAATCAAACAACAGAGGGAATTCCCTGGTGGTCCAGTGGTAAGGACTCCGCACTCTCACTGCCGAGGGCCCAGGTTTGATTCCTGGTTGGGGAGCTAAGATCCCGCAAGCCACGTGGCAAAAAACAAACAACAGGGTGGGGGGGGAATTCTTTTTACAGCTATCAGATCAGGAGAGATTAAACATTGATACTACACTGTGGAAACCCAGAGAAGCCAACTGTCACCCATCGCTGTTAGGACTTGGTATTAGTACAGCCTTTCTGTTCAGTAAACTTAGACTTCAACCCAGTAATTCTGCTCCTAGGAATTTGTCCCAATGGACAGAGTCACATGGATCTCAGTGATTATGTACAGGCATAATCACAGCATTATTATTTATAATAGCAAAGTCCTGGAAGAAATCCAAATGTCCACCAACTGGCCATCAATGGAACACAAGCTGCGACGGACTAGGAAACAGGAAAGTGAGCGCGTATCATCTCCTCCCATCCATAAGGACTTCTTATGCTTTTGCACTGTTGGAAATTTTAACCGCACACAGGTACTGCCTTAAGAATTAAATTTAAAATAAAAACGTACACAGTGGGGTCACATCAGGTAGATTTGGAAGGGGCTTTCAGGTCGTCTACCCCAGTGGTTCCCCCTCCCCCTGCTCCCCCACCCCCATCCATGGCTGGGCTGTATCCAGATCACCTAGGGGCTTGTTAAGACGCAGAACTGATGTGCAGAGTCAGTATCTGGGGATCTGGGTTACACTCCTCAGGCTGTTCTGAAACACAGGCAGGAGAATGCAGTGGGCAGTGGACCCACCACCGTGTACAATTCCCTGAAGAAACTGAGGGCCTTACAAGTGTCAAGCACTGTTCTGGGGGCTGTTTTCCCCACAGTGAACAGACAGGCAAGAAGGCAAAAAGATCTCAGGGGGCTTCCCTGCCCGTAAGAAGAGACACCTGATACAGTGATACAACAGCTAATATTAACTATTTTACAGAAATAACTTACGCGTGTAACAACCTTATAATGATAGGCACTATTCTTTTTTTTTAAGATATTCGCCATGTATTTCTTCTTTAGGTCCTTTTTTAAAAATATTTATTTATTTATTTTTATATTTATTTTTGGCTGTGTTGGGTCTTCGTTTCTGTGCGAGGGCTTTCTCTAGTTGTGGCAAGCGGGAGCCACTCTTCATCGCGGTGCGCGGGCCTCTCACTATCGCGGCCTCTCTTTGTTGCGGAGCACAGGCTCCAGATGCGCAGGCTCAGTAGTTGTGGCTCACGGGCCTAGTTGCTCCAGGGCATGTGCGATCTTCCCGGACCAGGGCTCGAACCCGTGTCCCCTGCATAGGCAGGCAGATTCTCAACCACTGTGCCACCGGGGAAGCCCTAGGCACTATTCTTATCCCCATTTTATAGATGAGAAAACAGAGACACAGAAAAGTCACACAGCCAGTGAGGGGCTGAGTTGGGACTAAACCCAGCAGTCTAACTCTTAAGGTTATAAACATGATGAAATAGAAAGTATGTGGACTGACAGGGGCGGGGGTAGTGGGAGCACACCTCTGGGTCTGGTGCTCAGAGTGGACCCCTCTGAGACTCAAAGGACAGGAGAGACCCATGGCAAACTCAAGGCCGTCTGATGGGGAAGACAGATGGGTGCACTCATGGAACAGGAAGAAGGCCAGTGTGACTGTGGTGGCTGAGAATGAATAATTAAGGGACAGATGGAGTATCTGGTCACTCTAGAGCAGCACTTTTCCACTGGTGTGATTCCTTCTTCAGGTGGCAGGGAGCACACTGCCTCTTCCATTATGCAACCGTTCTGTTCTTTAGGAAATCCTTCCTTGGGTTGATTTCCTCCAATAGCCATTTTCTCCTCTGTATTAACAGAGCCCCCAAGTTTTCTAGCTGGGCCACAGCCACCTAGAATAAAGACTACATTTCCCAGCTTCCCTTGGATAAAACGTGGCCCTCTGACTACATCCAGCCAATGGGCCATACCCAGAAGTGATGTGTGCATCTTCCCCTCCTCACCCTGTAGTTTGGACAAACTGTGAGCCAGGTGGACCACGTGGGTGGGATGAGAAGGAGGCTGGATTCCTGAGTGGTACACAGCAGTCACATCAGCTCTGGAATGTCTCATGGGAGAGAAATAAATCACCAATGGTTCTCCACCTCGGTTGCACATTAGAATCAAAGGTGGGGGGATGGGCTTCCCTGGTGGTGCTGTGGTTGAGAGCCCGCCTGCTGATGCAGGGGACACGGGTTCGTGCCCCGGTCTGGGAAGATCCCACATGCCGCGGAGGGGCTGGGCCCGTGAGCCATGGCCGCTGAGCCTGCGCATCCGGAGCCTGTGCTTCGCGACGGGAGAGGCCACAACAGTGAGAGGCCCGTGTACCACACACACAAAAAAAAGGTGGGGGGCTTTATAAAAATACTGATGACTGCCCCCTCTTCCTCAATTTCTGATGTAATTGGTCCGGGGTGTACCCTGAGCTTTCGACATTTCAAAAAGCTCCCCAGGCAAAGTTGAGAAACCTTGTTTTCTGTTGATCTGGGTCTGTGTGACACACACCTGAACCTCTATGCTGATATGTCCAAGGAGGGTTGGCTCTTGAAAGCTGTGCCTGTAAGACGGTCCCACTGCTCTCACTGGACAGGCCTTCAAATCCGAAATCAGGTGACACTCCTCCTAATGACATCATTTTCAGCTCTTCGCTGGGATGAGGACTGATCAGGAGAAGAATCATAGGCTGAAATCCTGAGACTTAATCTGGGAGGAAGACTTTCCAGGGGCCGAGGGCAGTGTGGGCGAAGGGAGTGTGGGGGGGTGACTAATACAGAAGCTGGGGGCACAGCAGCTTGAGGGAAGCCCAGTGGCTCAGTCATTATTCCTGAACAGACTTGGCACATGGCGGTTCTCCAGAGTCGAGGCTTAGCTGGGTCCGTTGGTGGAGGGCTTAGTTTGCCAAGATCATGAGTTTGACTTTTAATGTGAGGATGCCCCAAACCTGTCAAGGATGGTAAGCAGGGAATAAATAGCAGAGCCAGATTTGTGCTGTAGAACATTCTCTGTCGTGTCATCGTGAATTGCTTCAAGATTGGAGGTGGGGAGACCGATTTGGGGATCTGGTGAGAGGTGATGGAGACCAATGAATGACGGAGACTTGAATCTGAAGTTTCACTAGATGCCTCCCATGGTTGATTTACTTTCTGCTTTTAATCCACCTGGGGTTCGGATCGTCTGCACTTACACTGCTTCCAGGCCAGCCCTCCCTCAGCCTCTGCTTGTCCAGATTTCAGGGATCTGCACAAGGAGGTATAGCTCCCTCCAGAACTGCCTTTCCCCTGAGGAGTTGATCAGGAGATGTTGGCAGGATTAACCATGGCCCAGCTGCTTTTGATCTCGTAGGTGGCAGCCCAGAGTTCCAATCTGCTCTCCAAGCTATCAGGATGAGGTCAGGCTACAGGAGGAATGTGGAAATAAATCTAAAACCTCACCCCGAAGCAACCATACTCCAATAAAAATTAATTAAATAGAAAAACGCTCACCCACGTCTACCTCAAACATTAATTTGCGTATGAATCACTGGGGGCTCCCGTTAAAATGCGGACTCTGATCCAGCCGGCCTGAGGTGTTGAATCTGAGATTCTGCAGTTCTGCCAATACTCCCGGGCCAGCAGCTATACTATGAGTGGCAAGGCCTGTTGTTCTCTGCCTTAGCTGCATCTGGGAATTACCTGGGAGCTTTAAAAAAAAACCGCGATGCCTGGGCCTCACAGACAGAGGGTGTGGTTTTATAGGGCTAGAGTGTGGCCTGGATATTGGTATTTTTAAAGGTCCCAGTATTCTAACCTGCTGCAAAGACGGAGAAAGCAGAGCTTTCAAAATCACCCAGGGAGTTGTTTTTTTTTTAAATGTAGGTTCTAGGATAACCACTCCTAAAGCTTTTGTTTCTTTAAATCTGGGAAAAGGCCTCCAAAGAAATGTGCATTTTAGCAAGCATCCCTAGAGATTCCGCTCCCAGTGAACAATGCTCAAACTGGAACCCTCCCCTCACCCCGCCTCCGATGTTGCCCAAAGGCAGAGATTATCAGAATCAGATAGCCTGGGATTGGACCCCCAGGCTCAGCCAATAGCTGCATAATAGCAGGTAAATCACTTAAAAAAAACAAAACAAAACAAACAAAAAAGCTTTATTTGCCTTTCCCACTAAGATGAATACACTTGTGTGGTTATTTCTGTAAAATAGATTCCACAAGGGGGATTTCTGTATCAGGAGGAATTTGCTTGCAAATTTTGACAGATACCAAACATTCACTGAAATGCATTCCTCTTTGCATTCCTAACTGTGTAGAGGAGAATTCTTTTTTATTACACTTGCACCCACACAGGTAAATCTTTCAAATTCTTGCCATCCAGTAGTGAAAAAATGGGATCCCCGTTGTTGCTCTCATTTGCATTTCCCTGATGAGCAGCGAGGTTGAGTTCTTTTCATTCATATATTTACTTTAAAATATTTACAGGGCTTCCCTGGTGGCGCAGTGGTTAAGAACCCACCTGCCAATGCAGGGGACACTGGTTCGAGCCCTGGTCCGGGAAGATCCCACATGCCGCGGAGCGACTAAGCCCTTGCGCCACAACTACTGAGCCTGCGCTCTAGAGCCCGCGAGCCACAACTACTGAAGCCAACGTGACACAACTACTGAAGACTCCGCGTCTGGAGCCCGTGCTCCGAAACAAGTGAAGCCACTGCAATGGGAAGCCCACGCACCGCAACAAAGGGTAGCTCCTGCTCGCCACAGCTAGAGAAAGCCCACGTGCAGACAAAAATAAAATAAGTAAAATAAATAAATGAAAAGATTTACAATTCTCCTTACTTGCCTGATTATACCTATTAGGGCTAAATCCTCCGATTTAGTAAGTTTCAGTTTCCTCCTCTATAAAATGGAGGCGATAATATCCCCCAAGGTGGTTGTGAAGATTAGATGAGATTTCACGAATATACAGTGCCTAGGAGAGGACTTGGTATACAGCAGGCGTTCCAGAAATGTTTGCCTTTGAAACTTGCTAAGGCGGGTCCATTTAACCCCAGGGAAGGTGGGCGGGCGGTGCCTGGTAATTCACAACGGGTGGTGGCCCGGCTCCCCGCGCGCAGCATCCGGGCCGCCTCACACCCGCGCAGCCGAGGTGCCCGCTGCCCAGTCCGTCCTCCTGCATCTGCCCCATTAAGGGACGGGCCACTGGACCCTCTCGACGACACCCAGGCAAACCCCAAGGTCCTTGGAGCCCCCCGCCTTCCCTCGGTGTCTTGTCGCCCCCACGTGGCCAGTCGGAGCTCTTCTTTCTCCCAGACCGGTCTTTGCATCAATAATTCCTGGCGCCGCTCCCGGCTTCGCCCGAGCCAGACATCCGGCCCCGGGCCAGAGAATGATGTCTCATCCACATATCTTTGATCTCCAAACCCTCTGGCCACCCTGAGCCCCGGCTCCCCGCGGAGTCAAACGGGGAGGGGCGGGGGGGAGACTCGCAGGCTACCCTGTTGACCCGCAGCTTAGCGTCAAAGTCCTGAAAGAAAGGGGATTCTCAGCATCACGCCCACCTGCCCGGCCCTACACTACACCCCTCAGCTAACAAAAGACGTCTCTTGATTGCTTTAATAATAATCATACTTTCATCTTAACCTAACACGTTACCCTCATATAATCAACTGTCAGCCTCTGGTCCTTGTCACGTGCATATTCAATGTCTGTATTTTTGCCGAAACATTATAAAGTTTTATAAGCTACATATTTTGCTATGTGATCTTTCCTTCTTCCTTCACCTACTGTTTCCTTCCTTTCTACTCCTTGCGGACAGTAACAGCCAGGGGTTCTTTCTGTACCTCCCCACCCCCCCATCGTGTAATCGTAGATTTGCATATATGCACGTATTTGTATGACTCTTTAACCCAAATTATGTCCGTTAATCCTCACAAGGACTCTGCGACAAATTATGCCCATATTAGGAAACTGATATGCCCATATTAGGAAACTCAATATTTCCACATTGAGGAAACTGAGGTTATGATTTCATTTTAAGCCTCTGTTTATTGAATGCTTACTACTTACGGGATTCTACGCTCAATGTTATTATCCCTTAATCTTCACAACGTGTTACTTGCAGTTGAGGAAACAGATTAGAGGGCTCAAGGAAAATTATAAACAAGTAAATAGTAATACAGCTGATTGTGATTCCAAAGCGCAGTGTCTTGTCACACATCACTCCTCAAAGTGCCCTCTGGATTGAAGGGAATTCAGAGACGTGAAATTGTTATGTTAAAATGGTGGTGGGATGATAAGTGGATTATTACGAGCTTCCTGTTATGTTACTGTGTTATTTTAATAATTGTGTTGTTTGCTTACAGATAAAACTGCAGATATTACAGATATGAAAATATCCAAGTTGCAGACCACATTACAGCCTTCTAAACTACAGAGCAGGATACAAAGATGAGATCAATTAAATTGTTGTAAATATGGTTTATTGGTTTCCTTTTTCTTGTTTTATTAATTTAATATTATTAATCCTGAGAGGAGTGCATCAGTAGTTGGAAGAGGTCAAACCACAGGGAGATGCAGGTTGGAGTTAATAATCTCCCTTGGGCTTCCCTGGTGGCACAGTGATTAAGAATCTGCCTGCCAACGCAGGGGACAGGGGGTCGAGCTCTGGTCCGGGAAGATCCCACATGCTCCAGAGCAACTAAGCCCGTGCGCCCCGACTACTGAGCCTGCGCTCTAGAGCCCGTGAGCCACAACTACTGAGCCTGCGAGCCACAACTACTGAAGCCCATGCGCCTAGAGCCCGTGCTCCGCAACAAGAGAAGCCACCGCAATGAGAAGCCCGCGCACCGCAACAAAGAGTAGCCCCCGCTCGCCGCACAACTAGAGAAAGCCCGCATGCAGCAATGGAGACCCAACGCAGCCAAAGATAAATAAATTAATTTATGGGGAAAAAAAAAAATCTCCCTCGGCCCTCCTCTCCCACTCCTCTCTCCCCCACTCCTCTCTCCTAAGGTAACTGGTGTGGATATTCCTAAACTTTATGCCCATGAAAATATTTAAACAGATACAGGGAATTCCCTGGCTGTCCTGTGGTTAGGACTTTGTGCTTTTACTGCCGAGGGTGTGGGTTCAGTCCCTGATCGGGGAACTAAGATCCCTCAAGGTGTGGGGTGCAGCAAAAAATAAAAATAAACAGATATAGAAGCCATTACATTTTGTTTGCAATCATACTATTCCTACTCCTCTGCAACTTGCAAATGTGTCATTTATCTGCTGAATAGACATTTTAATCATTCCATGAGGCTGCTGACTCATTTGCATAATATCCAGCCATTTATCTATTCAGCCATTACTGTGAGTATTTCTTCAAAAGCTCCTTTTGGAGAGAGAACACCCTTTCCCCTTCAGTACTTCTCAGTATCAAAGCCTTTCCCTGCCTCTGGACACATTTGTGACCTTTCTGGGAAGGGCAAATTCCCTCAGGCTCTTACTGGAGGCGTCTGAACTCTGGGCCAGCCAACTCTGCATTGTCTGGGTTCCTCTTCCTTGCCCACATTCTGGCTGCTAGCAAGAGATGGGCTGATCCCAACGTCACTGTCATCTTTCCTGACATGCTCTCTAGGCGAGCTCTGAAAGCTCCCGTCTTTTCAGGAGGTAGGAGACGGGGAGGCTCGCACTGCAGCAGCCCCTGAAGAAATCCTTCCAAACTCAACACTAAAGAGAGCTCCTGGGGACCAGCACAGCTTTAGTCGCTGGACAGGGGGTGTTTTCTGGCCCCCACTGACCAGGCTCAGGCCCTCTGCCCCTCTGCTGTGTGAAGGCCTCTCTATCTCCAGCCACCTCTGCCTCACTTGCTGCAGAGATCCTAAAATCTCATCACATCCTTCCTCGGCTCAGAAACTTTCAATGGCTTCCCATCTTCTCCCGACTAAAGCCCCAGTTTTTTAACCCCAGAGACCTAGGAAATTCATCATTTTTGAAGGGTAACATCTGTCCCCAAACCACACCCTCATTCTTCTAGATTCTATGGAAGTTTCCACACCAGAAATTCAAGAGCTATCTTCTCCTTTACCTATTATTCACTTAATTCCAGTGTCCTGGCCTTCCTGCCTCAAAAATACTTCTCAGGTTGCTCTAATTCTCTCCACTCCCACTACCGACAGCTCTCTTTCTCATTCCTACCCTTCCCCACCAAGCCTTCGCTAGGGCTGTTCCCACTGTCTTTCCCATCTTTGTCTTTTTTGTCTGTCGAAGATAGTTTTATTTTTTCACCAGATGAATGTTGAGCCATATTGTCTGACAGTAAATAGCAAGACATACATCTATAGAACTACTTTTGGTTCATGCTGTCAATGCCTTAATATTTGCTATTACAGAAACACATGGATCCAATTAATTTAACTGCAGGAAATTGCAAAGAAGAACTAAAACAGTCTTATTTTATTCCACTAGAGATTATGATGTGGTTGATGAAAATATTCCTCATGACCTCCAAAGGGTTTACAAGTCCATCTTTTCTTAGCGCACCAGCCCGTGCAGGGGAATCAGAGAAGGAAGCTTCTCTGCTGCTCCAAGAAGCAGCGCTGAGCCAGGGATGAGGGATGCTCAGGCTGTTGGAAGTAGCCAGGCGCATAATGCCCTAGGTTTATTGGTTTTTTTTTTTTTTTTTTTTTTTTTTTTTCGGTACGCGGGCCTCTCACTGTCGTGGCCTCTCCCATTGTGGAGCACAGGCTCCGGACGTGCAGGCTCAGCGGCCATGGCTCACGGGCCCAGCTGCTCCGCGGTATGTGGGATCTTTCAGGACCGGGGCTCGAACCCGTGTCCCAAGCATTGGCAGGCGGACTCTTAACCACTGCGCCACCAGGTAAGTCCCACATGTAATTTATTGAATACAGTACTGAAGTGAAAAACAGGATGGCTGTCTGGGTACAGCACTGTTGTAAGTGTATCATCGTTTCCCTTCCTGATTGGCTGCCTGACTTGTGCTGTCCAGCATCATGATAGTTTATCTACCACTCGCCCTGGAAAAGATCAAAATTTAAAATTCGACGTACAGTTTCTACCAAATGTGTATCACTTTTGCACCACTGTAAATTTGGAAAATCATAGGTGGGGAACTTCCGTATTTACTTCTAGGGGAAAAGGTGAAAAGGAGCCTCCTGGTGGCAGCTGCAGTAGTTGCAGGGCTAGAACCTGAAGCGGGAAGTCTCCTTAAGCAGTCCCGTGCAAATCTAGTTCTAGAAAGAGTAAACGTCACCAGACATAAGCCAGAAAACGTCCAGAGTTCCTGCTTCGCCCTTGACTTACTCCAGGAGTAAGACTGAGTCGCTCTATGGCCGGTGGTTGGATTGAAAGCTTGTTCTGTCCCCATTTACTTGGAGAAATAGAATCACTTTCGGTGTAAATGCATCCAAAGTATCACCGAGAAACAATCTAGAAAAAGAAAACTGTCCGAACATCCTAAATGTCTGCTGTTCTCCTAGGAGGCAAAGGGCAGGCTTGGTTACTGACCTCTGGACCAGCACTCCCGTGCTGCTGCCTTCCTGAATGAGAGAACCTGGAAACTAGAAGCCCTGTGGGCTTCCGTGGCTCCCCCATCGGGATCTCTCCCCTGCAGGCCAGGCTGGCGGCCGGGCATGTAACGCACTCCAGTAAAAGATGGAGAGGGAGGTAGGCTAAAGCAGACAGCATCCGACAGAGCCACACGGATGCTAGTGTCCCAGCCCACTTCTCCTCTCATTTAAATTACACCCTAAGGTCCCGTTCCTTTAGAAAACTTCCAGGATTTGAGATTTTTATGTTTTTAAATTTTTTTTTAAAATTCAAAGTCACAAAAATTATAATCATCCTCATCTGTTCACTCAGTCCCATGTAATTTTTTTTCATCTTGATCTTTTGTTAGCACTTTTATGAATTCATCAGTTTTCCATTAGAGTTCTGAAAATGCTTATTCATTCAGTTCAGCAGTATAGTCAGTTACCAGAAACTTGTGCTTGTCAGTCTTTTCCATGAATTCCTTGAAGATGAAACCCTTTTATAGGAACATTTTTGCAAAAGCATCAGAGTACACCCAGAACTGTCTGTAAATGACAAAAGACTTAAAAGTGGCCACGGTTAAAGATTTGATGAAAGTTCATAATAATTTATGTTTTTAACATCAGGATGGTTCAGCCATCTTTTCTCCTTCACTTTGCCAAATATTTATTGCAGTGACCAGTGCATTTCTTTTCCTCCTTACTTGGCTATTTCCTGAGGGCTGCAGCTATGTGAGTTACACGTTATGTTTTCCAAATTCAATTCGACAAATACGTAATCAAGTACCAGACATTATGATAGATGTTACTGGGCTTATAAGAAGGTGTGTCCCTATCCTCTGGGACCTCAGCTATTTAGGAGATTGATTTGCACCAGTTACAGGCACATCTGAGGACTGACAATGGTTAAGTGTTATTAAGTACAAACTGTTAAAGGGAGAGGCAAGTGTGGAGGGAGGGGACTTGGAAAGATGCCAGAAAAGCAACAACTTGAAGGGAAGTAGGGTTTGGAGTTGGGAGAAAGGGCCCTGGGTGAGAACGCAGGAGACTCCATGCCGGCTACCACTGTGGAGTTGCTAGGTCCTGCTAGCCCAGCCCCTTAACTTCCCATGGGTGCTTTCATCCTAGTGGCCAGCAAAGGCACAGGCAGAATTAAAATGAAAGAAGGCCTGATTATATCATGTAAGATATTTGCAAACCTTTGGACAACTTGGTGCAAGGGAATAGACAAAACCCTGACTAGGAACTGGAATTCCTGGGATCTGATCCCAGTTCTGCTCTGATTGGCTTTGTGATCTTGGGCAAATTACACCTTTCTGGACCCGAGTTTCACCATAAATAGAATGGCAATAGTAACACCCATCACGGCGTTATTATAACATTTTCATAGCTAGCTCTCAGGGTGGTCGTGAGGGTCAAAGGGTCCACAGCTGGGACTGAGTGGGCAGACTGGGAAGAAATCAACAGGATCCCTCGCTGGGGTGAAGAGGAAAAAGGTAACTGAAGCAGGCCGACCAAGAGATGAAGAAGAGAGATGGGCTGGCCAGGAGCCAAGCAGGATGGGGAAGAAAGGCAAAGTTAGAGACTCACTGCGAAGTGAGAGTGAGGACAGAGCACACAAAGAGCTGCGACATGCGTGTCCAGCTTAAAAATTGCTCAAACTTTGTGGGTCAGACATTACGTATCTGTAAGATGGAAATAATCATGCATTTGACCCTTAAAGGTTGTGTCTAGCTGGTTTGTGCCCTCATGACACACGCCTCCTCATGGTACACGTCAGACACACTGTGATCCCAACACAACTGGCATCGCCAGAGCCTTTGCTCTTCGAGGTCTCCCTTTAGGGCAGGGTGCTCTTTATGTCCCTGGCACTGAGTAGGAACTGAGCTAATGTCTCTGGATTATGAGTCCAGTGAATTGTGAAAAGGACTTGGTCCTGTCAAGTCCTTGGAAAATGACAAGAAGATGCCTGTTTAGAACAGGTTAGGAGTAAGCTTTCTTGAGAGTAGGGTTATGACTGTTCTTAGACCTATGACCCCATTTTATAAATTTGAAAAACTACCATTTCAGGGCTAGTTCCCCCCCAAATAACAATCAACCATAAATCATTTTTTAAAGTTTTATTAAATCATTTAGACTTGAAAGAAGTCACAATAGTTAACACACTTAAGTGCGTTCTATACACCACCAACCCAAATGGATTGAGTTCAGAATTTTTATAAATAAAAAATAAACATATTTACAGTGGAAAATAAAAACATGTTAGCAAGTTAGATGATTAAACTGTTATCTACAGTCAGTTTTGGGAAAAAACCAACCTACAGTATTATATTTAAGACACTTAAGATTTCGTTAGATTTTAAAAGTCCATAATTGAAGAAGTTAGTTGTAATATATGATTCATTTCTTACTACGGCTTTTTTCCTCCCCAAACCAGAACTTTTGACCAATTTACACAAAAAGCTTCATTTTCCCTTTACTGGAGGTAAAAGTACAAAAAGCTCTTAAACGCTCCCTAGAACCATCTAAGGAATAAAGCTATTTAATGCTACAAACGTCACTAGAAAACTAGCTATGGACATAAACCACTATACAATTTGTGCCACTTGTCCTCCAAAATAATGCAGATTCCTTTTACCCACCAGGGACAAAAATGGAGTCAGCTTTTTTGGAAATCAGTTTCAAAATCACCACTGTCATCTCTAGAAAGTGTATTTCTAGAACAGTATAGTTACTACATGTAGGGACTTTCATTTTTCTGTACTACAAAAATATTTCCATTTTATAATTCTCTCTATACATTTCAGGGGTTGCTTCCACCTCCTTAGACAAAACGTGAGGGCTGGGATGCTTGGCCGGCCGATTTCAAGAGACCAACGAAGGAAAAGGACCACGTGTGACTTAGTGACAGGCCTCTCCTTGAGCAGAGCAAAAATCAAAGAGTCGGCTCAAAGGTTTGAGCTCCAAAATCCAGTTTAAATTTGCTTTAGAAAAAGTAGTCCAAAATGAAATCGAGCAAAGAACAAAATTTTCAAGGTCACGATTTTGGAAAAATCAACATTCCTTCGAAGCGGGCTATTCCGTGTCACCTGTTAGGGAGGCGAGCAGAGCTTAAGGCTAATTGCTTGGCAAAGGGCTGTGGGAGCTGCTGGAGTGTCTTGACTGTTTTGTTCCTGATGAGCTCATGGAGCGAGACCTCTGTCTGAGAACTGTTTTTCCTGGAAACTCCAAGTCCTCGAATATAGCATTTTCAATAATGTTTGCAGCTTCAGGCCGTTCCGTAGGGGATGGGGAGAGCATGTCTTGCACCATTACATACTGAAAGATAAAAACTGTTTTGTAATAAAAGGGCCACTAACCAGCTGCCTAATTCAGAAGTCAGCCAGATGTTTCTATAACTATACTAAGTTTGCGAGCCAGTTTCTGACACAACTTCTCAACTCTGCTACTGAAATACAAAAGCAGCCACAGACCCTATATAAACAGGTGGGCCTGGCTGTGTTCCCATAAAACGTTATTACCAAAATAGGCAGCAGGCTGGATTTGGTCTGTGGGTCATAGTTGGCCCAACCCCTGCTCCAAATACACATGGACCATTTTGGGGTAATTGGTTGTTTTCTAACATATAATAAAAGGTCTTCAGTCACATCTTTGAAATGCAGGCATACTCTGACTTTTAAAATAAATTCATCTTACAATTGTATGTGAATGTACAATTATCTCAAAGATGTCAATTAAAAAATAACCATGCCAGTGATCAGTACCTAGCCCTTTTTACTGATTTTTTGAACCCCTTTAATATAACATGGATTCTGATGAGCCCCCCCGCCCCCCCGCCGCCAGGGATTGAATCATCGACTTTGCAAAATACACAACAGAATAGTTTTTGTAAAATAGATTTCACTTTAGGCCGGTAAATCTCTATATTGTTATAAAGTTCATTTTTAATGCAACCCTTCGTTATACTTATAATACTGAAAGATCAATTAGACTTTTTCCAACTTGATGACTAGCCACACAGTCTAATTTACCTAAACTTAATTTACTAAGAAAATTCAAGATTTATCAACACATAAATTTAAAGTGATATGTTTGTGGACATATAATGAAATAAACAAAAGCTGCAAAAAGAAACTTCAAAAATTCATTACACACAGTTTTCACCATCAAGACCAGCTTAATTTTCCCTTCCCACTCTTCTGGACCATTTACTGTGTCACTCTGAGGGGCATAACTCCAACACACAAAATCAGTGGAAATTAGTGACTTTTTTAAAAAAAGAAGCCAGTTTTTAAGATCTCTCCCAAACTAAGATAAAGAAATTAATGGCATGATCATAATGGCAACTCTATGGCTGTAAGGGTGAGCTAGGAGTTCAGCCTTATCGAAACGCAAGGTTGCTACAATTCCCAGATGGGGTGTCATGCAGCTTAGCGCACAGGGCACTGGGCCCAGGACCTGGGACCGAGTCACAGCCTTTGGTTTTAACAAGTTGTGTGTTCTTCGGATCAGGTCCCTTTCCTCTCTAGACCTTAGGCTTCCTCATCTGTAAAACGGGGAAACTGATGAGCTGACTGCTAAGGACGCTTCATGTTCTAAGTAAGATTCTAAAGAAAATAAAAGATGAGAATTAATACCAACCTCACGAGGATATTTCTGAGTAAATAGTGGTGGAAATTTGAGATCTCTTACATCAGTTAAGATCTGAAAAGAAAGAAAAGGGTTACTTATCTTTAAGTCTATTTTGATATGTGAATCTATTTAAACATAGAGAGATTTTTTTTAAATTTATTTATTTTATTTATTTTTGGCTGCGTTGGGTCTTATTTGCTGCGCACGGGCTTTCTCTAGTTGTGGCGAGCAGTACTCTTCGTTGCTGCGTGCGGTCTTTCTCTAGTTGCGGCGAGTGGGGGCTACTCTTTGTTGCGGTGCGCGGGCTTCTCACTGCAGTGGCTTCTCTTGTTGCAGAGCACGGGCTCTAGGAACGGGGGCTTCAGTAGTTGTGGCACGCGGGCTCAGTAGTTGTGGCACACAGGCTCAGTAGTTGTGGCTCACAGGCTCTAGAGCGCAGGCTCAGTAGTTGCGGTGCACGGGCTTAGTTGCTCTGCAGCATCTTCCTGGACCAGGGCTCAAGCCCGGGTCCCCTGCACTGGCAGGTGGATTCTTAACCACTGTGCCACCAGGGAAGCCCACATTTGTGTTCTTAAGTGGGTAACTTTTTCTACTAGTCACTAACCTCTTGTATTTGATATAAAAAGACATAGTCTTTTTTTTTTTTTTGCGGTACGCGGGCCTCTCACTGTTGGGGCCCCTCCCGTTGCAGAGCACAGGCTCCGGACGCGCAGGCTCAGCGGCCATGGCTCACGGGCCCAGCCGCTCTGCGGCATGTGGGATCTTCCCGGACCGGGGCACGAACCCGTGTCCCCTGCATCGGCAGGCAGACTCTCAACCACTGCGCCACCAGGGAAGCCCTTTTTTTTTTTTTTTTTTTTTTTAGTGAAGAAAACCAAGTCAATTATGCTAAATTCTGAATATAAAATTAAACTAGTTATTTGAGAAATTTTCATACAAACAGGATAACAGGGCCCACCGTGTGTGATTGCTGAGACTTAAATGAGGTAATTCAGGCAAACTACTTAGCACAGTGCCTGATGTTCCTTTTGTAATGATGATAAAAACCAGTTTTGAGAAATGAAATAAATTAAATATGTCTTCATATTTCTTGAGCAATAAGGTGGAGTGTACTTGAACAAAAATATGAACTGGGTTGGCATTTGTCACTTCCCACTAAAGGGAAACAGATACTTCACTAGAAGAATCTATGCTGCAGGCCCTAGAAGGGAGGGTTTCACCTGCTAACAGGTAGGTCGTACCAAACTAAGTGCAGATAAATGCTTGAGTCTGGACTCATGGAATTAATTTTTAATGACATAACATTCTTAAAGTTTTTATTTTATAACTTAGAATTTAAAAGAGACCTTGGCCATAACTCAATGGGGAAACAGAGAGTCTTTTCAACAAAAAGCATAAGCATAAAAGAAAAGAATGGGAGGCTGGACTTTAAAATTAAAATCTGCTACCCTGCGAAAGACACCATTCAGAAAATGAAACGGCAAGCCACAGACTGGAATAAACTAGTCACAATACATATACTTGGCAAAGGACTTGAAAAGACTGTCGAGGTCATTAGTTATCAGAGAAATGCAAACTTAAACCACAGTATGACTCCATTATACCCCTATCAGAATGTCTAAAAATGGAAAGACTGAAACATAAGTGTTGAGTTTGTGGAGGACCTAGGTCTCTCCTACGCTGCTGGTGAGGATATGAAATGACACTTTCTTATAAAGTTAAACCACTTACCACAGAGCTTATCAATCCTACCTCGTAATTACCCGAGACTAAGGATACATAGGTATGTCTACAAAGAGACTTGTTCACAAATGTTCACAGCAACTTTAGTCGTAAATGTTTCTCAACAGGTAACTGGACACATGAACTGTGGTATATATACCATGGAATATTAATAAAAAGGAAGGAACTACTGACTTTATAGTGAGTCAAAGGCGGCAGACACAAAAGAGAATAGACATGTATGATTCAATTTATACGAAACTTTAGAAAAGACAGAAAACAGATCAGCAGTTGCCTGGGATCCCGGTGGAGCCTGGAAAGACAGGGGACTGACTGGGAAGGAGCAAAAGGCAACTTTCTGGGGTGATACAAATGTTCTATATTTTGAATGTAGTGGTGACTATGTGGATGTATAAATGTGTCAAAACTCATAAAAATGTACAAAGTGGGTATGTTGTATGTATGTAGATTATGTCTCAATAAAATTAATTTAAAAAAAAGATCTTGGTCAAATCATTGAATAGTCTCTTTTACATTTACTAATGGAATTTCAGAGGGGTTCTGGCTAAACATAGCAGATTTTCTACTATATTTCTAGTAAGCATTTTCACTAAAACAAGTGCCAAGGAAGGTAAAATGTACTGTAAGTCTATAAGGATGACTGCAATGGAAGAATAGATTACATTTTTGAAAGAGAGAAAGCAGTGGAAGCATAGCAGCTTCTTTAGCAGAACAGAGGAAGGTAAACCAGGCTGCCTGTGAGGGATAAAGCCAACAAAGAGGGAACTGATTAGCTGAGCAGAACCTGCTGGGCATGGGGGTGAGGCTCAAGGATGGCAGCAGGAGAGCCGTCCAAAGGTCTGTATACGGACGGAGTGATATATCCCCAGATAACACATAAGGTTTGCTCTCTGGAGAAACGGAACCCAGGCATTCCAGACTTAGGGTTGACAGAACGAGGATGAGTCGGGGGTGGGCATGGAACACAGAAGGATGCAGTGAAGATCTGCATGTGGAACAGTAAGAACTCTCCACACCCCATCCCGACTCTTTCTCAGGCAGGAGAATGAGAGCTTCTTCTCTGGAGAAATGAGGAAAGGCCTATAGATGCTGACATGTGGGAGTTCGGCGCCCCGCACCCCAAAGTAAGAACTGGATCGTTACCCCTACAGTGATGTCCACTTCTAGTCACCATTTTAGAGCCCTATTCTTTTTCCATTTTTTTTTTTTTTTTTTTCTGTTCTTTTTGGCTGTGCTGCACGGCTTGCAGGAATCTTGGTTCCCGGACCAGGGATCAAACCCGGGACCCGGGAGGGAAAGCGCTGAGTCCTAACCACTGGACCACGAGGGAATTCTCCAAGAGCCCTATTCTTAAATATGAATGGACAGCTAAGGATTATCAGCGTGAGAAACACACACACACAAATCATTAAAAGACTCAGAGATGCTGGTCGGGAGGGAAGTAAGTGTGACTATGAGGGGGTACCAAGACGGAGTTTTCTGTGTTGATGTGACAGTTCTGTATCTGGACTGCAGTGGTGGTTACACAAACCTGTACTAAAATAAAATAACATGGAACTACATACATACACTGTACCAATGTCAAGTTTGTGTTGTACTGTAATTATGTCAAATGTAACTGTCAGCAGAAAGTGGGTGGAGGGTATCTCTCTGTCTTTGCAACTTCCTGTGGATCTATAATAATTTCAAAACAGAAAGTTAAAAAAAAAAACCCAGAGGAAAGAGACAATATAGGGGGAAGAAAACTTAAAATATATACATACATGTAATTGAGATTCTCAGCAATGTGAAGATACTGAATTCATGTAAAAAGAGCGAAATACTATAAAAACGGTACAATCTTGGACAATAAAAATTGGATTGTCAAAATAAAGGACTTAGGAAAGTCAGAATAAAAAGTTAAGGAACTCTTGCAAAAAACAGTACAGTGCTTCCTTGGTGGCGCAGTGATTAAGAATCCACCTGCCAATGCAGGGGACACGGGTTCAAGCCCTGGTCCGGGAAGATCCCACATGCCACGGAGCAACTAAGCCCGTGCGCCACAACTACTGAGCCTGCGCTCTAGAGCCCGCGAGCCACAACTACCGAGCACTGATAAAACTAAAGCCCTAAAGATTCCAGAAACGAAAATGTAACAGGTCCAAGATACCCTATATTAAAAAATCAGGCATCAGAATGGTATCTGCTTTTCAACAGCAGCGCTGGAAGCTGTAAGGAAATGGGGCAATGCTCTCAAGGTTCTGAAGGAAAGTTATTTTCCATCTAGAATTGGAACCTGGCCAATTTATCAGTTACGTATGAAAATGGAAAAAAAGGTACATTTTCAGATACCTGAGGACTCTAAAAATTTCTTTCTCATACATTGTTTCTGAGGAATTTACTGCAGAATGTGCTCCAGCAAAATAAAAGAATAGTGCAAGAAAATAAAACAAAGCAAAACATGGAAGCTAGGAAACAAGGGATCCAAGCCAGGAGAGTAGGGAAGTGCATCCTTGGATGACAGCTCGCAGAAGGTCTAGGGGGCAACTGGTCCAGACTGGAGAACAAAGCTTTGAGAAGAAAGACTCCAGGGGAAAACAAATTCAATCAATCAATCAATCAATCAATCAATCAATCAATCTATCTATCTATCTAGATAAGTTATACTGAAGCACAGAGAAAATATTGTTTGATATGTGACAGACTTTTGCACATTTGTTAAAAATTACGGCAAAGGTTCATAGAAAACTAAGCAATTGAGAAAAGGCAATTCTGAAAAAAAGGATTGTATCAGAAAGAAAAGAAAGTCAGGGTACATTATTTGGTCTAGCATAGAACAATATTTGCATGGCTTAATTTAACCAAAAAATTTTTACATAACTACATATTTTCGAAAATGTGTTTATTGAAATAAAATTCACATAAATAAAATTCACCATTTTAACCATTTTAAAGTGTATGAGTCTGTGATTTTTATTCTATTCACAATGTTGTACAACCATCACCACTCTCTAATTCCGGAACATTTTCATCACCCAAAGAAAAACCTTGTACTCATTAAGCAATCACTCTCCATCCCCTTCTACCCCCGGCTCCCGGCAACTACTAATCTACCTTGTCTCTATGCATTTGCCTATTCCGGACATTTTGCATAAATGGAATCATACAGTATGTGGTCTTTTATGTCCGCTTCTTTCACTTAGTGTGATGTTTCCAAGGTTCACCTGTGCTGTAGTATGTATCAGTATTTCATTCCTTTTTCATGGCTGAATAATATTTCACTGTATGGGTAAACCACATTTGCTTTGCCATTCATCAGCTGATTGACATTTGGGTTGTTTCTACTTTCTGGCTATTATGAAAATGCTACTATGAACATTTGTGTACAAGTTTTTGTGTGGACCTATGTTTTCATTTCTCTTGGGTATATACCTAGGAGTAGAACTGCTGGGTCATATGGTAATTCCATGTTTAACTTTTTGAGGAACTGTCAAACTGTTTTCCACAGTGGCTGCATCATTTTACATTCTTACCAGCAATGCACGAGGGTTCTAATTTCTCCATCTCCTCGCCAACACTTCTTTTCCGTTTGTGTTTTGTTTTGTTTTATTCTAGCCATCCTAGATGGTGTGAAGTGGTATCTCACTGTGATTTTGATTGGCATTTCCCTGATGAATAATGGTGTTGTGCTTACTGGTCATTTGTAATCTTCTGCAGAGAAATGTCTGTTCAAGTCCTTTGCCCATTTTTTAATGGGGTTGTCTTTTTGTTGTTATCAAATACGTGATTCAGATATGTGATTATCAGATACGTGATTATCAGATACGTGATTCACAAATATTTTCTGTGGGTTGTATTTTCACTTTCTTTTTTTAAATAAATATATTTATTTTTGGCTGCGTTGGGTCTTCGTTGCTGAGCGCGGTCTTTCTCTACTTGTGGTGAGCGTGGGCTACTCTTTTTTCCGGTGTGCAGGTTTCTCATTGCAGTGGCTTCTCTTGTTGCGGAGCATGGGCTCTAGGCGCACAGGCTTCAGTAGTTGTGGCTCGTGGGCTCTAGAGCGCAGGCTCAGTAGTTGTGGCACACGGGCTTAGCTGCTCTGTGGCATGTGGGATCTTCCCAGACCAGGGCTCGAACCCATGTCCCCTGCATTGGCAGGCGGATTTTTAACCACTGCACCACCAGGGCAACCCTATTTTCACTTTCTTGATAGTGTCTTTTGATGTCCTTACAACTACACAAATTTTTAAAAAAATACTTTGTTTTTTTAAATTTATTTTATTTATTTTTGGCCACACCGTGAGGCATGTGGGATCTCAGTTCCCTGACCAGGGATCGAAATCGAACCCGTGTCCCCTACAGTGGAAGCGCGGAGTCCTAACCACTGGACCACCAGGGAATTCCCCATAACTACTTAACTTTTGATGCCATATGATTCCTGATCCTTTAACATACGTTGGGCCTGTTTTATTTTCCTTTCTGGAAGCTTTTAGTGCCTTTACCTCTGGTATTCTGAAATTTAGCCACTTTGATTTTTAAATTATTTTCTTTTTTTCCTATTTATTGTATAGAACACTTGGTAGGTCCTTTTGGTTCTATGTGAGAACTACATCCTGTTCTACCATGGCCAGGAGTCAACAGATAAGGTCTAACACTGATAAATTAAGAAATGGTGATAAGGACATAAACTTTGGAAATACAGAAGTAAGTACAGGGACAACAGCTGGAAAAGTGGAGGGTAACCACTTATGAAGTACGGGGAAGAATGTGACAGAGGTCTACTTTTAAAAGACTTTCAGTACTGTTTTCCTTAAATGCCATCATCTTGGTTTATTTTGAGAGGGGAAAAAAAAAAACCTAATCATGCTTTAGTTTGCCACCTTTTAAGTATGTGAGTGTATGGCCACTTGTCCTCTGGAAAATTCTTCTGTAACCAACCAACACCGTCACCCTCACTCGCTTACCCTGTGCTTTGCACTTATTACAAATTTAAGCAACAACAAGGAACAGACAACTCGACTCAACAATTGTTGAAGACTGAGCTTTCTGTGGACACAAACAGTCTACAAATCCTTTCTGCGTCACTCACGTGACCTCTTCTACGTCAACCAGTCTGCTGGTATTAGGAGGAAGTTACTCTTCTTCTAAAACTCTTTCTTTTGTGAGTTTAAGGTTTAACGTTTTCTTTTTCTACCTTTTTTGAGGGGGGAACACTTACCCTGACCCTCTCCATATGAGTGCCGAACGGGTATAGCAATTCAAACAGAATGAGGCCTAAAGAAAAGATGTCCACTTTATGAGAGTAGTTGTTGCCATGAATCTGAAATCCCAAATAAAGAAGAAAAATCAGGAAAACATTCACGGAGATAGCACAACGGATAATACGGCATCGGCATCGGTGAATCTAAGTGCACGTAGAAATGTTAGCAAAGAGTTAATCATCTCTCAAGCCTCTTTTCTTCAATTCACCACAGCAAGAGTAATTAAAGTACTCAGCATTACAGAAGGAAGCCCAGGTATGGCTCTGAGATATGCATCAGTAAAATAGGCCCAGCGGAAACCTGGAGCCAGGAGCCCGGAAGAGCTGCTCCCCCTACCCCTGGGGTGAAGCTTTTCAAAGCAAGCACTATCTAAAGCGAATCTCTCATTTCTAACCATCTTAGTCCTCACCTATTTTTATGAGAAGATCTTCATTACTCCAAACCACTAATCAACCATGGTTAGCCCTCATTACGGCACTAATTATGGACTTCACTGCATTCTTGGTTGTATTTTTCATGTGTGTTATTTCTTATTCTTCACAACTAGATTATAAAGTCCTGGAGGGAAGGGAACTGCTTCTTTTGAATTCTCACCATCCAGCACTGGGCTAAGTACAGAGAAGGCCCTCAATAAATACTTACTTGTTAAAATGAACAAATGAATTACAACCCAACTACTCTATTAAACAAAGCCTCATTCAAATTAAAAGTGACCTCCTGTGGACTCAGAAGAACCCTTTTATTTGGGAAAATGACTCTAGGCACATAACGACACTTGGCAAAGGCCAAGGAAGCCCTCCCTTTGGGGGATCACAAGGTATTTGTCAGGGATGAGGAACCCTTTACAACCTCCTCTCTAAACTACGCTTGATACCTGTCTCCCTGGTTCCTTCTGACACCCAGCCTGCCTTTCTGCTTATAGACTATCAGGTGGGAAGTTCCAGTGACTGCAACAGGCTACACCATCTTCCTCCCTTCCCTTAGCTGTTACTGGGGTCTGGGAAGCATTCAAAGAAAATATGTTCAAAACAGAGTTTACAGGGGTACAGTGAAAAGGACACCTCATACACTATCTGGAGAATATTAATTAACACAACTTCATGAAAGCAACCTGGCAATAAGTGGTTACTACCACTTAATGGTTCTATTTAAATTTCATCCACCCCAGGGTAGATGGAAATGCAGACAGAAATTTGTACACAGGGATGGTTATCACAATGATATTCCTAACAGCAAAATGTCTAAGTCACTAAAACATCCAAAACAAATGTTTCCCTTCTTAAACTCGCTTTTAATAGGTAACACATTCACATGATTCAAAAAGAAGTATACAGTCAAGCTTCCCTCCTGTCCATTCCTTATCTGCCCAGTTCCCACCAGTCACTTCCCCTCTACCTACCGCCCCCAAAACTATTTGTTTCCTGTACATCCTTCCAGAGCTCTTTATATAAACATAAGCAAATATATAGCTATCTTTCCCCCCTTTACACACTATACACACATTTCTGCCCCTGGCTTTTTTCACTTAGGAGATTCTTTTTAAATTCTTACCTATCTAAAAATGCCTAATTTCTTTTATATGAATAACTTTATGGCCAGAAACATGATTTGTGGGTCACAGCTATTTTTCATCCAAACTGTAAATGTTGATTTATTGTCCTCCAGGGTTGAGTGTTATAGAAAACAAGCTCTTTAAGCTGTAACGTGCTTTTTTATCGTACCTAAATACTTACACTATTTTCCCCTTATCTTGAAATTCCAGATGTCTAAGTATAGGGTTCTATTAAAAAATTTCTTTAATTAAATAAAAAAATAAAATTTACGCATAAAAAAGAAAACAATTGAATAATGCAAACAACTCAAGAAGTCTAAAAGGATACTGTACAACAGTAAAATAAAGGCCAGTTCCTATGACTGGTCTCTGATATGACCTTCCAAAGATAAACTAACCCATCAGTTCTCAAAGTGTGGTCTGTGGATCCCTGGGGACTCCAACACCATTTCAGGAGGTCTACAAAGTCAAGACTGTTTTCATAATAATTCTAAGACATGATTTGTCTTTTCACTGTGTTGACATTTGCACTGCTGAACCTTAGCAGGAACCAAGGCAGCAGCACCAAACCATACTAGTAGTAATTATGTTCTTCAATGAAAGGAAGGAAGAAAGGGAGGGAGGGAGGGAGGCAGGAAGGAAGGGAAAAAGGAAGGGAGGAAGGAAGACAGTTTCACTTAAAATGTCCTTGCTGAAGCAGTAAAAATTATTAATTTTATTATATCTTCCCCCTTAGGTATGCATTTCTTTAATATTCTGTGTGACAAAATGGGCAGTATTCATAAAGCATTTCTGCTCCACACCGAAGTACAATGGTTGTCTCAAGAGAAAGCATTTGTGCAATTGTTTGAGTTACTATATGAACCAGATGCTCTTTTCATCGAGCTCCATTTTGACTTGAAAGAACAACTGGTAGACAAACTGTGGTTATTCATACTTGGATACCTGACAGATATTTTCTTAAAGATGAACAAAGTGAGAATGGAACTTCAAGGAAGACTGACAGCATTTGTTGCCAAAAATAAAAGCTGAGCTTGGAAGTGAATGTCAGAATTTTGAAAAATTTTTGTCCATCACTGGGAACCTGACAGCTTCCTAAGCCTTTTCTGGTGAGACTGGTGGTGATATTAACCAGAGTGATTTTTTTAATACTGTATAGTGAATTGTGACAACTTTTGGAAAAGATGCATAACTTAGGGAACCAATAGTTTCCAAATGACCAATGCACAATTTTATAAAATCATGCGTGGGTCAAAGGTCCATTCAATGTGCAAAGTGGACCAACGGATGTTAAAGTAACAGAATACAAAATGTTCACTGCTATAGTTTTAGATTCAGGGCAAATGACTCTTCAGAAACTTTTGCTTATTGTATTTTGATATGCTGTCAAAGAAGAATCCCCACAACTACCTGAAAATGGTATTAAAATATTCCTCCTTTTCCAACTGCCTATCTATGCGAAGTCAGATTTTCTTCATATACTTCAACCAAAATAACATAGTGCAAGGGATTAAATGGAAAAGCAGATATGAAATCTCTTTTAAGTCAGACAGTAAAGAGCTTTACAAAAATGTAAGTAAATGCCACTCTTCTCACTAGTTTTCTTTCGGAAAATATTTATTTTTCAGAAAATATCTTGAAGATGTGATAGATTTAATACTGTCATTTTTAACTGAATTAAAACTTTTACAAATTTCTATTTTAATCTCTAATATGGCAAATACTGATGGATAAAATTCCTCAAGAAAAATTCTTGAGCTCTCTATCATGTTTACAAGTATGAACAGGCATTGATCAGAAAGTCTGAGAACCGCCGATCTAAGCATATGTAAGCCTGTGAATACCATCAGCGTAGTGGTGGCCAGGGATGCTGTGCTGAAGCTCCCAGGATGCCTTGCTCCCACCACTCTTCCAGTCTCTGTTCAGTTTATGGAGCTTTTCCTTGGAAGACTAAGCATCCCACAAGGCAACACAGCTCAGCCTGTCCACCTTTATTTCCTGCCATGGTACGTTCTGGAAGCTGCCTGTGGATTATTGTAGAGAATAGCTTAGAACACTACCTCCAGCTGGCTCTGAAAACAGTTCCTGCATAGTTCACACAGGGTGAATGACAATTAAGTTTGGGAGGAGGACATTCAAAATCTCGTTCTAAGTTTCTGGTTGCTGTCAGGTTCCGGTTCAGAGGGTGAGCACATTTGATGCATTTTTAGTATTTTTCTTCCTCCACACCCCAATTCACGTTGTGGAATTGTACCCTAGCTGTGTTGCCTGTGGAACACTTCTGCCAGTTTTCATCATTTTCAGCTTTTATTTGATTGGGTATTTTAAACACAGCACGGATGGAGATTCATGGCGCACATCTAGCTCGCTGCCACCCTAATTAAAAATCTATTTATTCCTCAGAAGGAAAACGAAAGGCTCACCTGTTCTGGGCTCATATACAGCTTGGTCCCCACTTGTCCTGTGTGTCTGGCATACCCTGGCATTGGGGTCAGAACCAGCTGGTCTTCTTCATCCTGGTCCATTGCAGTCACCAATCCAAAGTCTCCAACCTTGACCACATCATCCATTGTAAAGAATATGTTGGAAGGCTGGAAAAAAATGAAACAGACAAAAGCGTGGTGGGTGTGTATGGAGAAGGAAAGTGAAGAGAATTATTTAAATGACTACAGAAAATAAATACAAGACACTAGATATTCTCAAGCATGTTTCTCTTTACAATGGGCTAATATGAAAATAAAAACAATCCTTCGATGCTAGACAAGTACTGTGAGTAAAGAAGAGGCAAGGGTAGCAAAGGGAGTGAATATTTATTGAACATCTATTTATTTATTTAAATTTTATTTATTAATTTTTTGGCTGTGTTGGGTCTTTGTTGTGGTGCCGGGCTTCTCACTGCGGTGGCTTCTCTCGTTGCGGCTCTAGGCTCTAGGCACAAGGACTTCAGTAGCTGCAGCTCGCGGGATCTAGAGCGCAGGCTCAGTAGTTGTGGCGCACGGGCTTAGCTGCTCCACGGCATGTGGGATCTTCCCGGACCAGGGCTCGAAGCCGTGTCCCCTGCATTGGCAGGTGAATTCTTAACCACTGCGCCACCAGGGGAGTCCCTGAACATCTATTTAAATAAATCCTTAGAGATTCACAGTCCCTAGGGTCTACGGTACTTAAACCTCAATCTCATTATTCTATATACTCTCCCTTGGCAAGCTCCTCTATATTTATGACCTAAGCCATGATAATAATAATAATAATAATAATAATAATAATAATAATAATAATAATAATAATAATAATAATAGCAAATGCATATATAGCACTTGCAATGAGCCAGAAGCTAAGTAGTTCATTACTATTAACTCAAGTAATACAACGCTTTTAGTCCTATTGGTCCCTCATTTCACAGATGTGAAAACTGAGGCCCAGAGAAGTTAAGTAAGTTGCCCAAGGTTACCCAGCTAGTAAGGGGTGGAGCAGGGATTCAAACCCAGGCTGTCTGGCTCTGTGAGAAAAGGACTTCTGCTCCACTGCCATGTGTCCAATTCTTGCCCTGCTGTAGCTAATCACTACTATTTGGTGAATGAACGAAACAGACTGATCTTCGGGCTTGTGTCTGAGAGGGGAATGTAGGCTGTCAAGGAGAATAAGAGCTCTTAACTAGAATCTTCTGTTGCCTCTTCTAATACAGGCTCCCATATACCCCACAACCCCCGTCCCGAGTTCTAAACTCTCATATGCAACTGTTCCTAAGATACATCTAACCACGGGCTCCTCAAACCCAAAATCCCCTACATGAAATACATCGTCTTTCCCTAGAGCCTACTCTCAGCCCACATGACCACCATTCATAGCCCTTGAAATAAGGGAAAAGGAAGCCATTTAGCTCACAGAATTGACTTTCACTGGGCTTCAAATACTGCCAGACAAAAAACATTTTATTTCAAAACTCCAAAGTACCATCATACAGTATGGACTTTGAAACAATGAAGTTATTGCATATAACCAACATCTACAGTGATACCCTCCTACTTTCCCTCAAATAACCTTGTAAGAGAGACAGGATTAGACTGCCTTAAATTTCATCTTTCCTCCCCTCTCCGTGCTCTGCTGTCAGCTGTTATCTACCCAACACTAACAGACTTTTTTTTTTTTTTTTTTTGGTTCTCCAGCATCTTTCCATTGCCCTATGCTTCCACCAGAAGTATCCTGATGTGACTTTGGGAACTCTCTTCTTCTGGGCAGCAAGTCCATGGCTCATACGGGATGTTATCTGGAGGTTGCATCCAGAACTTGCATCCACCAATCAGCATAATCCCAGCCCCTGGCCAGGCGACTGGTTTAGGGACGCATATGTGTTCCTGGATGTGTTCCTGGCTTATCGATTAGAAGAAAACCAGGTAAATCAACTCTACTCCAATAAAAATTAATTTAAAAGAAAGCTCATTTAAATGAAAAAAAGAAAACCCAGGACTTCTGATCAATAGCAGGGGAAAGTGACACTTTTCTCCCCAGCACCTCCCAAAGACTTAAAACATGGAGCCCTGAGAACTTCTGGCAGCTATGCTGAGACTGATACGTGACAAACACGTGACCAAAATACAAAAAGGTTAGAGGGCCTAGAAGGTTTAACATTAGGCTCAACGATAGGTCAGAATGAGCACAATACATAGCTTTTCAACTGGGAATATGTATATATATAAAAAACTCAATCACTTTGCTGTTCACCTGAAACTAACACAACATTGTAAATCAACTGTACTTCAATAAAAAGTAAATAAATAAAATAAATGACTTTAATAGAAAAAAAAAACACGTTGAAACCCTTGGGTGATGTTCCACAAAAACAGACCTTGAGGTCCCTGTGCATGAGCCCTTTGCTGTGCAGAAACTCCACCGCCTCCGCGATCTGCAGGAAGATGTGCAGACACACGCTCCTCTCTCTTTCCTCAATGGTGCAGCGGCTGTTCAGCCAGTCTTTGAGGTTTTCCTTTCTGCACAGCTGCATCTGGATGTAAAGATACACCTTTGGTGAACTGGGTTGGAGTTTTTCCACAGAGTTTTTAGTGAGATCTAAACTTAAAGTGGTTGGTCTTGAAGGAGAAATAGACAAAGTAGGTTCCGAGGAAGACTTGCTACTGGAATGCTGGACTGCAGTTAGTATATCAGCACAATGGTTGCCAATAGGCGGTCGGTTCGTTTTGGGCTCTTTGCTGGATGCGTTATCACAGCCGGAATCTTCAAATACTATAGAAGAGGAGGTTCGCTCCCTTGACCTTACATAAGGGGAAGCTTCAGAAGGACAAAGTTCAAAAGAGTGTCCCTCATCATTGCCATCCCTAGTACCGTCTTCCCCCTTGCAGTCTGTAAGGCAGCTGTCCTGGAGGTTGCACACCGCGTCCACCGACTCACTCGTGTCTCTGTGGTCCATTCCGGAAAATTCCAGTGGAGAGAACTGGCTCTTGGATGAACCTGTCTGGCCACAGGAAATCCCGACCGAAAAAGACCTACTGCTTCTTGGAGAAGGGGCTATGATTTCAACGCGTTCCTTTGTAGAGAAAGGATCCATTCTGCATATTTTAACGGATGGTGCATCCGCGGGACTAGGAGAGGTGAGCGGCCAGTCTGTGCTAAGAGTAGGAGAAGTACAAAGGGATGAGAGTGAATACGTGTTGATTAAATTATGTGAACTACATCCTTTGTTTGCTTATTTATTGATTAATGTATTTTTAATGAAGTACAGTTGACTTACAGTGTTGTAACTACATGCTTTGTCTCCAAAGCTTCAACTATGATAAAGCCAGTTACCAAGCGACAACATGGAAATTCAATGAAAACATGCCACACGAGACAAAGAGCATCACAGCCCATCCATTCCTGAACTGGAAATCTTGGTTTTAAACTGGAAACAGTTCTCTGGGACTGTCATGCCCAGAACAGCCAAGGCCTATGTGCAAACCACAAAGCACAGAGGAGCACCAAGGCCAGACCCCTTGGTGGCTGTGATTCGGAAGCCCCCATCCCAATTAGGGCTTGAGACACAGGGTCACTTCCCCTGGTCCTTCTGTGGTTTGGCTACTGGCTGTGTATATAAGTGTCACTGTAACTAGGTACCTCATGTGGATCTAGGGCTGTGTTTGGTACTTTTAGGCAGGAATTTTACTCCAGCTCTTTACGAAATAGTTTGTGTGTAGCCTGCTTCCTTTTTGTTCTCATTGAGTAGTTTTTAGAAACGCCTTCCTTCCTAGAGAATAGCATATTTAACATGGGGATTATCTTCAGGTTGCCCAAGTTCATGGGTTTTTTGCTTTTTGGTTTTTGGCCTCGCCGTGCGGCTTGCGAGATCTTAGTTTCCCGACCAGGGATCGAACCTGCGCCCTTGGCAGTGAACGTGAGGAGTCCTAACCACTGGACCACCAGGGAATTCCCGTAAGTTCATGTATTTTTTTTTTTTTTTGATGTGGACCATTTTTGAAAGTCTTTATTGAATTTGTTACAATATTGCTTCTGTTTTATGTTTTTTGGGGTTTTTTTTTTTAACTGTGAGGCATGTGGAATCTTAGTTCCCGGACCAGGGACTGAACCCACACCTCCTGCATTGGAAGGCAAAGTCTTAACCACTGGACCACCAGGGAAGTCCCAAGTTCTTGTGGTTTTAACTGCAACTAGTTTAAAACTACTTTAGAAAGGAGTTGGAAATTGCTAACTACTAAGAAAGTAAATGAAAATTTAAAATAAAAAATGGAGGGCTTCCCTGGTGGCGCACTGGTTGAGAGTCCGCCTGCCGATGCAGGGGACACGGGTTCGTGCCCCGGTCCGGGGAGATCCCACATGCCGCAGAGTGGCTGGGCCCATGAGCCATGGCCGCTGAGCCTGAGCGTCCGGAGCCTGCGCTCCACAACGGGAGAGGCCACAACAGCGAGAGGCCCGGGTACCGCAACAACAACAACAACAACAAAAATGGAGACAAAAGCAGACAATATCTCTTATTGAGAAAGGCTACTGTAAATCCTTCAGTGAATTATAAGTCATAGAGCTCTATCTACCAATGATTTTAGAAATTCATGTTCTGGACAAAAAAGAAAAAAAAGTTCATGTTCTAAAAACTAAATCAACTTTTCACTTAACAAGTGACTAGAGAATGTTCCAAAACACGATGACAGAAACAGTAATCTGCTGTTATTTTTCTTTTAAAAAATCATCTCTAAAGTTATAGAAAGGATATTTTGTTCATGTAAGCCAAAAACTAGCCTGAAATAAATACTAGTTTTGAAGTCTATGTCTAACCAAGTTACCTTTCATCTTTCAGCCAAATTTCATCCATTTTTTCTTGCCACTTCTCTGGTGGTGCTTCCAACCAAGCATTGAAATATCTAACAATTCCTGGGTGTTCAAGCTTCGCTAAGGCTTTAACTTCTCGCATGACCTTTTCCCGAGCCAATTCCCTGAAACAGAGAAACGATGAAGACCCTGAAGGTTTGCTTGGATCTGAAGAAGCCATCATACCAAAGACAGTACAAAACAATAAAATAAAATTCTCCCTTGTTCTAAAATGGGGAACAGACGAGTCAGCCTAGTGGCATAATTCTAAGAAGCCAAAGAGTAAATAAGTCTTTATTAGAAAAAAATATGTATTTATACTATTTCTTTTTTCTTCCAGAAATAAATGCTTACAAGTAACATCTATCCATTCAAATAAAGAGTTCTTAGCTGACTAAAAATGAATGACTAAAGACCCTTGAAGATAATTGCTTCATGCTTGTTAATTAATAGGGGGATGAATAGGTGGAAGTGAAGTATTCAGAAAAGAGAGCTCAGCCTGGCAGCTCCAGAGGATGGAGAAGGACCAGCCCGACAAGGTAAATACAACAATCCGAAAGGCTTGTACGAGCACCTTTGTCTGTTTAAACTCAACTACTGAATATCATAGGCAATGATGTTTAACCAGAAAAGCATCTGGATTTGATCTTCTGCTTTGACAGCTTTTCTGATGGATCTAAGCTCACATTCTAGGGATCCCACCATCACCTGAAACAACATAATAAATAGAAGTTATATCCTCTTCCCTCCCCAAGAGGCAGTCAGCTACTCCCACTTTTCTCTCTGTGTTTCATGACTGTTAATGGTCCCACCCTGAGAACCTGGTAAGTTTCTGAATTTTCCATATTCAATGACCAAATCCTATCAGCTCCTCCTTTGTAATTCCTGATACTCATTCCTTCCTCATCCATCTCCACTTCTGCTGCGCTAATGCTCTGTATCTTAGGACTGAACTTCTGCAAAAAAAAAAAAAAAAAAAAATCTCCTAATGAACACGCTTGTCTCTTACTACATACCACCTCCACTTTGATCACGTCATTCTTCTGCTCAAAGGCACAACTGTCTATGGAATAAAATCTAAACTCCTCTGCCTGGCGTTTAAGGTGCTGGAACCCATCTTTGCCATCTTTCTTCCATACTCCCCTTCATTCTCTTTTTTTTTTGGCTGCACAGTGTGGCTTGTGGGATCTTAGTTCCCTAACCAGGGACTGAACCCGTGCCCGCTGTGTTGGAAGGGCAGTCTTAACCACTGGACCGCCAGGGAAGTCCCTCCCCTCCATTCTTACCCTTGCTCCACTTGTGCCAGAATCCTCAACTAACCTCTACATCCCCTGCAAATGTTTGCCTAGAGCCTATGCTCAGGCCATTTCATGTACTTGGCCATCCCTCCCCTACATGTGTGTCCACCAAGGGACAGGTTACCCCTGAACACGGCGCAGACAACACTACCACCACAAGGCTGGCTTTCCTTGACTGTCTTCGGCTACCTCTGCACTTTCTTCATGAGAAGCTACTTACTAAATTAAACCACAAGTCACAATCTTCCTGGCTTTGCAGTTATTTGAGTATATATACAAAGGTCTCAAATAGTTATAGATTCTTGAGGGCAGAAGCCCTTCTTAATTTTATATCCTATGTGGTACTTTGTACATTTCAACTACTCAAAATTATACACCAAAGAAAAGAATTAGTCCCATAGTACTCAGACTGTCCCATTCCTATGTCCCTATCTGTTGGACAGCATGTTTAACTGCTAATTAGGAAGACAGTCCAGAAATTAGTGCACATTTAATCAAGAATCCACAGGAGGCTTCCACAATAGATGAAAAGGACGGTGTTACTGAAAGCCCATCATCTTAAGGATCACATTGTTCTGAGCCCAAAATTCCACTTCTAGGAATCTATCCTAAGGAAACAGACGTGATCAAAATCTTATATAAAAGATGAACAATGCCAAGTTGTTTTTTTTTTTTGGCCGTGCCGAGAGGTATGCGGGATCTTAGTTGACTAGGGATCAAACCCATGCCCCCGGCAGTGGAAGCATGGAGTCCTAACTAATGGACTGCCAGGGAAGTCCCCAAAGTTATTTTTAATTGCAACAAGTTGGAAACCTAAATATTTAAAAATAAGAAATGGTTAAATGAGACATGACACAAGTATTAATTGGACTATTTTCCAGTCATAAAACACTTCCAGTATATTTTAGCATTTCAATAACATACTCTTAATAGGAAGGAAAACACTGAGAATACAATGAAGGAAGCAATAGATAAAACTGTATTGTACTGATAACTGTGCTAAGAACTAGGTAAATTTATGACCAGAAAAAAAAAAAAAATCAAAAGAAAATACCCTAAAATGTTAAAAGTGTTTATTACTAGGTAGAGTAGACACGGATTGTTTTTTGTTTTAATACTATTCCTTATTTTCCACAATAAATATAGATTATTTTTAAATGGTGTTATGTATTAAAGTCTATAGTTATTAAAATTCACTATGGGAATGCCCTGAGTTGTTAAGAATCAAAAACAAGGGCATATTTTTTAAGTAGATACAAAGCGGTCAAAGTAGATGACATTTTTAAAAGATAGCTAGTTACCTGGTAGTACTGAGAATATAAGATTCAGAAGGTCAGAAACTCTGTTTTCTATAGTCTCTATGGAGTAGAGTAAGGACATATTGCCTATGAGATTAGATAACACAGTCCTAACTCCAAGTTTACTAAAAGTATCATCCATTACCTGTTTGGGAGACGGATTCTCTTGATAGCATAATTGCAGTCATCAACTTTGTTTCTAGCTTCAAAGACAACTCCAAACCCTCCACGACCCATGCACTGAATCGGTTCAAAATCTGTTAGATAGCTTAAAAAAAAAAAAGTAAATTTTAAAAAGTTTGTAATAGTTTTAAATTTTGTACTAATTGTTCAATCTTATTTTATGATATGTAAAAATGTATAAACTAAGTTTCCTAGAACTTATTTTAATAGAGTGCAGTTTAAATTCTAATAGCATTCTTTGCTTTCCTATCTGTATAAATGAAGCAAACACATTTTAATTTTGGCCCTGGGAATTTTATAAAAAATTTTAAAACTTCTGCTTAATGGGGAATCACTTGTTAATCACTTATTCTTACAGCAATTTTAGTACTGTTCTGTCCTATCCAATACTTTCCGTCATCCATCAAAACAGTTTATCCTTAATTCTCTAACCTTTTACCTCTGTGGCATTCTGTATTTAAGTAGAAAATGTATTTTCATCTTATGCCAGTGCCTGTATATTTTATGGAAAAGATTTAATCAGTCCCATTACATTTATGTACGTTTTTAGCCAGAAACCTTCTCTAGGAACCAAAGCTATCTGAAATTCGCTGGGGTGCCTCAGGAGTCAGTGTGCTCATCACCAAAGGTGTTTGGACAGAAGCTAACTCACCATCTGGCACTTACAGATGGACCTCCACTTTGTAGCCTATTTCCCCTGGTGACCTCTCTGATCTGCTCTGTATATTCCAGCCAACTTGCACCAGGCTCTCTCACAACTTCAGAGCTTTTCCTTCTGCTATTTGCTCCAGTGAGATGCCCTACTTCTTTGGACTTAATTAAAAAACTCTATTTTTCTTTCATTCTGCTCATCTCACCACCTCTATAAGGCCTTCCTAGACCCCTATCTTAATGTTCTTATAGCACTTTGCACATACTACTTGGAACTGTTTAAACTTAGTCTCAATATTTTGCAGTTATTTATAAGCAGCTTTCTCTCTCCACTACTACCGAATTGTAGGGACCTTGACTGCAGGAGAGAATTCTTTTTCCTCTTTGTATTTCCAAAGCCTGGGCTCACCTGGCAAATAGAAGGTCTAACAAATATCTATCGAATAATGCATGAATTAATAAATGAATGAATGCACGCATGCGTGCTGTGGAAGACATTCTTCCAGCCATGTGAGGGCGAGTTGAATTAGATGATCTTTGGTGTCCCTTATAAGGCTAACTTTATTACTTTATGACTTGCACACTCATATTAATTTAGCGGTTGGCTCAGCTTTAGAGCATGGTGTTAAGGAGGAGAGACAATAGATCCCAACCCTCCATGGGCCAATTACCTTCACAGAGAATGAAGAGTAATGATCTGTATCCCTAAGAATAGCTAGGCAAGGTACTTGAGTACAAATCCATCTCCCCAACTGCAAAAGCCCATGAAGTTCTCGTCCTACTCCTGGACAGCCAATTGAATTATCTTCCTACATTAAAGAAAACGCTCATATGAAAATGGATATATCTTTGGAAAGGAGAAACATCTTATATATGATTACAGCTTTTATAAATATAAGTATCGTCTTGCCTCAGGTCCCAACTTAGGACTTAAATTCATGACTGAATCCAGAGCTCATGTTCTTAATAACGCCTAGAACATAGTAGGCACTCAATAGACATCAGGTATGATACAGAGCTCCTGTATTTTTAAAAACAATCAGCTGTTCTCTTCATAGTGAATAAAATGGAAGGAAAATTGAGTCTAATTCAATTTTAGAGTACATTATTCCAATTCTCTTCACAACAGCCTTACAAATATATGCTTAATCACCATACCCCACTCACCCTCCCATCTCCACCTGTCTCTTACTCATGATTTATTATGACGCCCTCTTGAATCATCACAGCCAGAGTTAGTTACTTATAGCTCATGGCTTTTTTCCTTATATGTTTATGTTTTCTCTAGTATCACCTTCCCCCGTAGACTTTAAGCTCCTCCAGGGGGCAGGACCAGTCTTTTTATTTCTCCCAAAGCCTGAGATACTGCACACAGTTGTTCAGAAAGATGCTGAATGAACGATGAATGGCTTGGGTACTGAACTGCCCATGGAGTTGACGGGCCCCTCTCCTCTCCCTCACTGTAAGTCAGCATTTTTATTAGCAAGGGTATTAAAGCCCTTACCACTTGCTAGTCACCTAGTACGTTTTGCTAAATCATACGGATTACAGCCAATTCTCAACTTTTGAGAAGATGGTATGAATGCAGCTTAGATTAAGTCCATAGATAATCAAAATAACCCACATTTTAGCCGTAATTTTCCATTTTTTCTGTCATAAAGCCATTTCCCTAGATATTTATTAAGCAGTAAGTTTCATATAGAGCTTCTCCTTGTCCCTGTATCATGAAAGTGCTAATAAGCATGATATCAAAACGAAGGGGAAAAGTAGCAATAATCCATGTAAGAAAATTGAACCGCAGCACCATTCCTTGTCCCACAAAGCATGAAAATCTGTACACCTGACAGATCTGCTTACAGATTTTCTACTTTTATTTTACTTTCAAATTATTTGAATTGGCTGATTTTTAAGTAACCCAACTCCCTCTTCTGTTTTTAAAAATGATCTATTCTATTGGTGTATTTCTCCCCAGTTTTCTGCTTCTTATTTTAGACAGAATAAGGAGGAAATAAATAACTGAGGATTAAGCAACATAGGAGACTTATGCCATACTCCAATAACATAAAAATTATTGTTTGGTATTAATGCCAAGCCCAGTACATGGTAGACCCTCAATAACTATGTCATCTGAACAACAACTCAATTCGGTGGCTGTAACTCTTTTTTTTCTTTTCCTTCCAGTTTTACTGAGAAATAATTGACATACATGGTGGCTATAATTCTAAACTTTTATAATGCTCTACTTCTATCCCTCTTCTATACCACCTTGAATCAGTTTAAGTAACTTGAGGGATATGTCTGTTTTATTTACCTAGGCATACATTTTTTTAAAAAAAATTAAACAATATCTTAGTTTAGAGGTTGTTTCTTCTTTCTTAAGTGAAATACAGTCGGCATACAGTATTATGTAAGTTTCAGGTGTACTACATAATGATTTGACATTTGTATATATTATGAAATGATCACCACGACAAGTCTAGTCATCATCTGTCCCCACAGAAAGTTACTGCAATATTATTAACCGTATTCCTTATGTTGTGTATTACAATCCCTGTGATTTATCATATAACTGGAGGTTTAGAAGCAGATGTTGAACGAACAACTATCCTATTCTTCATCTATGTCACCCACCACTCCCCCTCTCCCTTCTGAACCATCCATTCGTTCTCTGCATCTAAGGCCATTTCTTCCTGGATTTGAACAGTTAGCATCAGAAGCTACAGCACACATACGTTTTATGAAAAGACTCATACCGTGATACGTATCCAGAATTTTTTATGTCATTCCAGCTACTGTCATTAGCTTCTCCACTGACAGAATCATATTTATTTTCAGTTTGACACTGAGTTTCAGATTCTTTCCTTTGCTGATAAGGTGGGGGAGAGAAAAAATCACTCTCAGTACAAAGCTGAATGGAAGTTAGCTAACAATATTAGGCTATAAAACACTGAAGAATAAATAATACTGAGAAAAATAAATGTATTATAAGAACATAACACAACAGCATTTCCTTTGTCAAAGGGAAAGGGCATGATCAGGGTGGAGCCAGACTGCAATGGGTTGAGGAGTGAAGGGGACAAGGACGTGGAGGCAAGAGTATGGGCAACAATGATTTTAGGGTAAAACTTAAGGAAATGGACCCCTTGCTCCTCACACGCACACACGCACATGCGCACACCCCCTCTAAGTTTTCTATAGTCCCAACACTTTGAAAAGGATGAGATTCTAAAAAATGTCTTACTCTGTGAGGATGAGGATGGAAGAGTCTGCGCACAATGAAAGTTGTTGCTACGATACAAAACAGAATGGTTCCAACTATTTCTTTCCACCAGTGTAAGAGGAGCACGGGATCCTTTTTGCGGATACTCTTGCTGTAATTCGGGTTGTCGAGAAATCGGACTGTGATCTGTGTGCTCCGTTTGTTCCTTTCCCTCTTGTAGTATGGCAGGTAATAACCATTATCTTCAACAACAAACATTAAAAGTGTTTTTTTTTTAAAAGATAAACCAATATAGTTCCACCTTTAATTGCTAAAAATTATCTAATTTCCTATGACTTTTAACACTAATTCCTTTTTCTAAAGTTTCATCTCCTCTTTAGCACATCTTTCTATTGAATAATAAGACTAAAAACAACCCTTAAGGGCTACTCCGTTCATTATCTCATTAATAATTCAATCCTTTAAATGCAAAAAAGAAAAAAAAATTAGACAGTACTCAAACCTCCTTTGCGGATTTGAAACTTTACTTTCAATTAGCATCAACAAAATATCAAAATTTTACCATGACGAGGAAAACATCTCCACCGTGCCTTTCTGGTTCCTTTCAGGCTGTCAAAATGAATTTGTCCTAGAAAGCAGCCTGTCCTTTTCACCTTCTATTTTATACCACATGGGCAGATTACACAATTCTCTTTTACCTTGTATTTTGATCAATATCAGATAGACAGCTGTCTGTAGTTCAGAGCTCTCTGATTTTCGTTAAATAAATTTAAATTCTACAGTAATTTCCCAGTTTTATCATCTAGGGTAACTGATGAGGAGTCTATGTTTTTGCCTAATGCAGATCTGAGCAAATTTTCTTTTTTATACCCAACTGTTCAAAAAATTTTCATAACTGAATATATCCTAACTTTAAATACACAGGAATGTGTTTCACGTCAAATGTCACCTATTCTTGACTTTTGTACTAATTTTCCTCGTCTGAAAACAAAATTAAAATAACCCCATTTTATAGCATTTTCACATAGCTCTATGGGAAACACCTATCCTCTTCATTATGCAGACTGATATTATATAGACTATATTATATAAGCTCATAACTAAATAAGAGCTAATAACAAGAACTAATGCTTATTGAACACTATTATTTGCCAGGCATGGTGCTAATTAAGACTGTGCATTATCTCATTTAGACCTTACCACAACCCAATAAATAGATATTAGGATTACTATACCTTTGTTTTACAGATGAAGAAACAGAGACACAAGTAAGTTAGGTGTGCCCAGCCTAGCATGTGGCAAAACCCTGGCAATCTGTCTTTTGAAGCCTTTGTACCCTTGGCCACCATTCACAATATCTGCCTCCCAAGATATTTATTTTCTACCCTCCAACTGGCTACTTTGCATTTGAATTCTATTAATTAATTTCAAATTAATAAATTAAAATAAACAGAAAAATAAAAACAGCATTTTCAATCCAAGTGGAATCACACTTACCATATGGATACTGCAAGATTGAAAGTGCACCATTACTGTACTCTTCGTGAGAAAACTTATCATTACTAAGACATTTGTCAAATTCATCAGACCCCACCAAGACAGGAGTTCTGGAAGGAGAATCTAAAAGAAAATGGTAAAATCTTAACTGTTATGACTTTAATGAAAATGTGTGTGCCTCATTCATCCAAAAAACAGATATTCAAATAGCACAGCTCAGTTCAAATATGTAAGTCAAACAAACGGCCCAACGTTCTTTCTCTTGAAAAGCACAGTCTTGTAGAGAGATGAGTCATTTAAACGAGTAATTAAAATATGATGTGATATATGTGATAAAAAACATATACAAGGTACAGAAAGATGGCTGAAGGAAATAGACGGTTTAGTATTTGACTTCAACTCAATTTGAGTGTCTCAAAGAACATGATGTGATAACCAGATGTTTCATAAATATTCTTTTTTTTTTTAAATAAAGTTATTTATTTTAGGCTGCTTTTGGTCTCCATTGCTGCGTGCAGGCTTTCTCTAGTCGCGGTGAGCGGGGGCTACTCTTCACTGCAGTGCACGAGCTTCTCATTGTGGTGGCTTCTCTTGTTACTGAGCATGGACTCTAGGCGCGCAGGCTTCAATAGCTGTGGCACGTGGGCTCAGTAGTTGTGGCTCATGGGCTTAGTTGCTCCATGGCATGTGGGACCTTCCCGGACCAGGGCTCAAACCTGTGTCCCCTGAATTGGCAGGCAGATTCTTAACCACTGCGCCATCAGGGAAGTCCCATAAATATTCTTAATATAAATATGTTAAGAGCTAAATGATATCAAGGCGTGGTCAGAGAATGGTTACAGAGTTTTTCTAAGCTGTCTAGAGAAATACTTTATTGACACTGATTTCTATAGAGGTAGCTGCTGTTTCAATGAAATCATGTTCTAAAGCATAATTAAAATTCATTAACGTCTGAAATACCTTCCCAGTTTATCAGAAAATATAGAGTATATAATAGTTGTGATCTCTGTGATATTCAAAACTAGGGCAAAGCCCATGATTAGGCCTCTGAACATCTTAATAACATTTATAAAAGTTCATAATTCACTTACGAATTAAGGGTTTCCATTTGATTGTTGGCAAAGGAATAATTGCATTTTCACTGTTGACAGATTCCAAGGCCTTGGGACTCGTAGGAAACTTTTCTGAAATTCTGACTGATGACTGCAGATACAGCTGGCCTCTGTACATTCCTGAATCAACCAGAACACTGTCAGTTAGGTTTAGAATCAAGCACTGATGATTTTTTTTTAAAAAAAGGTTCACTTTGATTTAATAAAATTAGATGAATTCCAGTTATTTATTCATGTGCTACATAGCTCTTTTCAAAGAATCATGCCTGAAGCACTCAAATTTGACCCAAAGGTTATTCAACAACAACAGGGGAGGAAAGTTACACACAAGTTACAGTGTTTCTCACTATATAATTTTTGGTAATTACTGAAAAACTCTTCCAGTAGGAAAATTCAAACAAAAGAAATCATTGTACTCTTATGAAAGTAACAGCTTAGATGAGGTAACCTTTTCCTTAAGAAAACCTAAACACCTATCATTCAAGAGATACTGCTAACAATTCAGTTAAATACTATCATAACACGTGTGATACGTTATTTCAAATTCTTGCATTTCACTGAGATTGAGGGGCGGGTAGCACATTGACAGAGCTTAAAGAATTTTATGTGTATCTGACCACAAAACTAGTTCAAATAATTAGATTTGAGGGTTTTCAAAATGTAGAACATTGAAGGCTTTCAACCGCCAAGCAGCACACCAGAATTTTGTTTTAATTTTTCAGATAAGTTGTATAGATGCACAGAAAAAAATAAACATACCTTTAAGGGGGAGCAAACTGATACAGATGCAAATACAAATGTAGAAAGTTTTAGACTCTGAAGATACATAAGTAATGTGAAATCATGCTATGTAATGGCAACATTTTTAAGCCTTTCAAATATAGGTCTCAGAGAAAAAGAACCCGCTATAGTAATTAAAAGTTTCAGAATTGGATAAGTGAAAGAAAATTGCAGGAATAGAAATCAAAGTACAAATCTTAAGGCCAGAGAAGGTACTTAGGAACTGAAACTACTACAGGCACACCTGAAGTAGGGAGAGACAATGTAGGAATAAAATCTAGATGTCAACATGTACTATTGCTAGGTAAGAGATATCCACTCACCCAAGTAAACACTGTTTTCTGTGGCTCCTCGGGCGGCTTCTACGATGTCTTCTTCATCCTCTAAAACTCCGTCATTAGTGGTGTAACTTGTATCATCAAAAAGACTGATGGGAATGACTTTGCCATCCTTAACCAACCAGGCAGATGCAATGGGAGTACAAAACTAAACAAAAATGGAAAGGAAATTTTAAACAATTTCAAGCAGTATTTCTATGTATCCCAACTCCTGAAATACCCTTTAAAACCACACATTTCTTTACAAATTTTCACTTTTCCAGCTTTACTGAGGTATAATTGACAAATAAAAAATGTATTTATGGTGTACAGTCTGATATTGTGATATATGTATACATTGTGAAATAATTAGCACAATCAGGCTAATTCATATATCCATCATCTCACGGTTATTTTGTATGTATGTGTTTTAAGAACATTTAAGATCTATTCTCTTCATTTCTGTTTAATATTCTGAGGAAACTCCATGATGTTTTCCGTAACATCTATGCCAATTTATATTCTCGCCAACACTGCACGAAGATACACTGTTGTACACTGTTCACCAACATCTTCACCAACCTTTTGACATTTTCTTAATAGTCATTCTAACACATGTAAAATCACAAATTTCTTAGAGCACAGAGAACAAGCTGAAAATCCAAATGGCAGTCACCTCCTTCTACCCAACATGTTTGGTCAAAGTGAGAAGGAAGAAACATAGTTATAAATTCTCAGTGGTTCTAGGTACCTGGTATTCCCACTCCAGATGTCCTCCTTTCTTACTAAAGGCCATAACTTTCCAATCAGCAACGGAGACCTTTATCACTGTGTCCATCACGGCAGCTTCCTGTTCTTCCACGTCTGAAATAATTTTAGACTGTTCTTTGTTTCCACTGGGCTTTAAGGTGCTTTCAATAAATCCGGCTCTAGTTTCCATGTCTGGAATATACCGAAGTTCAAAGTGGCCAACACTGAAATTCCACCTTAAATTTACAAAGGTGTGTTTTAGAAATTTACATTTAAATAAAGGACCAAATAATTAAGAACTCTTCTAGAGTGAAGAAGCAAACACTAAAATTTGGTGATGAGAAAAGGAACAACTCAACACAATCTTCTGGAAAGGAGCATGCTTGCTGATTTATGCCACAAGAGGGCGTAACTTGGTCCTGACCCTTTAGAAACAGTGGTTCTGAGAGTTGTGACCTGACAACGGCTACAGGACAGATTTTTCTCTTGAAATTAACAAATGTTCACATTTCTAAATCAGGGTAATTTTCTCAAAACACATCAGTCACCCTAAAATAAGGTAGCCTGCAGTCTGTCTTACTTCTTAATTAAAGTCTGGCACATTTTGTTCAAGTGCAGAGAAATTAACACATCCCAATAAACCAATGCAAAAGACAAGACGAAAGCTACTGATTTTAGATTTTTATGACAATACAGCCTCGAAAGGCAATGTGACCCAGTATACCAAGCCCGAAGGTCATACCACCTCAGCTTCAATCTCAAATCTCTACTGACTGAGATCTGGCCAGTCATTTAACCTTCTCTGAGTTTCAGTGTCCATATCCAGAAAGTGGTATTAGCAATGTTTCCTCTATAACTAATACACAGGAAAATCACTTATCTGTTGACACTATAATGGTCTTGACACTAAGATATAAAATGGCCCTAGAATTCCGACATCTGTTAAAAAATAGATACTTAAGGAATATGGATCTTAGATGCCAGACTCTTCCCATTCTGATAACTCAAATTCTGTTAAGCTGAACATCTGCTCCTATGCTAGCAAGCACTCAAACACTTAAGGAAACAAAATCCCATCAGGATAAAGAAGGTTGGGTCGCCAGCAGATACAAAGTCCAGGGAATGCAGAAAGAATACATTCTTCACTGAATTTGAGAAAACAGTTTTCAGGAAAGGAAACTGAATTAGACTGCATCAGATTAGACAACATCTGAAAGTCTGGTTCACTTTCAAAAGATAAAGATGGGATCTCAAATTCTCTTTACTGCGCAGCAATTTAAAATTTAAATATTAGGTTTTGAAAAGTCAAGCATGAGATTTACCACCAGCATATCTAATTCAATCACATTACTTTAAATGTAAAAATTTACATTATTTGAAAAAGGAAACAAAACAGTATTTGACCAAATAAATTAGGTTTTAACACTTTAAGAAAATACACTAAAATATTATTTTATAATTGAGGTGGTGGTCACACAAACCATGAAACCACCTACTAGAGAGAACTGCAGGGTCAAACAGACCCAAAGCACATCAGCTTTGTCTTAAGAGTTTTCTGCATTCTGCAAAGAACTTGGATCAGTGAGATTGCTATGAAAAATATCATTAACCTAAGACTAAGCTAATATAGAGTCACTGTATGGGACTCCTCTTCGTTACCATATCCTGAAGCACATGGTGAGAAGTTCGCTTCAGGATCTGTTAATAATCACGAAGCTGTTTTAAATTTAGGGGCTTCATTTCTCTTAAAGGAGTAGTATGCTTTTGGGGCAACAAAATAGTTCAGAAAATCTCCACAAAGAAAAAGCTGATGAATTCTGGTCTCGTTGTACTTCTAAACACCAACAGCAACATTATCTGAATACACACTTCTCACTGCCACTACGAGGGCCGACGGCTCTAACGGTTTTCTGGGTGCGCTGCAGAAGCAGGATATCTTCTTCTTGTTCCATTTCATCATTATCCCATTGGCGACAACCCAAAGCTGAACAGATGTACCTCACCTGAAAAGACACATGTAAAATTAGTAAAGAGAACAAGTTACAGGAGATCAGAGACAGTAAAAGACTCTCAACAGTTTTATAAAAAGTAAAAGGAAATTGAGGAAATGTGTAAAAAGTAGCCAAGCATTAAGAAGCAACAGCTAGGGGGCTTCCCTGGTGGCTCAGTGGTTAAGAATCCACCTGCCAATGCAGGGGACACGGGTTAGAGCCCTGGTCCGGGAAGATCCCACTTGCTGCAGAGCAACTAAGCCCGTGAGCCACAACTACTGAGCCTGTGCTCTAGAGCCCGCGAGCCACAACTACTGAGCCTGCGTGCTGCAACTACTGAAGCCCACGTGCCTAGAGCCCGTGCTCCACAACAAGAGAAGCCACCGCAATGAGAAGCCCGTGCACTGCAACAAAGAGCAGCCCCCACTCGCTGCAACTAGAGAAAGCCCAGGTGCAGCAAGCAACAAAGACCCAATGCAGCCAAAAATAAATAAATAAATAAAATAAAAAATACAGTTTCTGTTAAAAAAAAAGGAAGCAACAGCTATACTATATAGCACAGGGAATGCCACTCAATACTCTGTCATGGCCTATGTGGGAAAAGAATCTAAAAAAGAGTGGATATATGTGTATATATCACTGATTCACTTTGCTGTACACCAGAAACTAACAAAACATTGTAAATCAACTGTACTGCAAAGAAATTTTTTAAAATAAATAACCTGAAAAAGAAAAAAAAGCAACAGCTAGATTACCACCAACTCCTAAAAATGAAACATTTAGAACCATAAAAGTACCAATGAATATTTATTTCGGGGAATAAGTCTTACTTTGAGCATTTCCATGGAAGAAATGGATAACTAGTTGTGATCTCTTAGTAATAATATCATTAATAAAATTCTAGGTGAATTAAAAAAAAAAACTTCAGAATTTCCATATGACGGAAATATTTAGTTTTTAAAAATCTGAACCTTTTCTAACAGCTGCAGTATTTTCAAGTACTTCTTTGAAAACTTCACTCAAAGGAAAAGGAAGATTCTTTGGAATGATGTGACCAAATCCTCACAGAAAGAAGCATACCTGCTAGAATACCAGAATTTTGGAGCAGCACATCAAATCAGAGACCCAGGTGACGGGGTTCAATCCCATTGTTTTACAGATGAGAATACTGAAGGAAACAACGGATCACAAGGCCGCCTCAATACAATACACACGCAGGTGGCTGGAGAGTGCAGAGAGGCTTGCAAAGGGCCTACGGGCCTAACACGCGGACAAGGGATCCTTAAAGTTTGAAAAACTTGAGGGCCAAGGATCTTTTTTCTATTCTTCCTTATTTTCGTCTTGAGTCTATAGACAAATATTCAAGTATCAACGTATTAAGGGGTTAAAAAGAGATTTTTACCTTTCCAAAACGCATGGTTTTAATTAGTTATTCCCCATGATGGAGTTTTAAGACCCAATCTTAGAAGCAGATCATCTCCTAAGAGCTAATAATGGAGAAAGTCTAGGTCATTAACAGTATGACTTTTTCTTCACACAGATCTAAGTCAAATCTAACCTTGAAGTTTCTGAACTTTTGAAAGTCTTGGTTTTCTCATCTGTAAAATGAGTACAAACTTGCCTCTTGCACCCTCTTACAATAGGCTCAAATAAGTAGAGAAATAAGTAGTAGCAATTATTCTTATCATCAGGATTATTATTATTCTTTGGAGGGTTCCTCATCTATCCAAATGAAAATTGTAAAATGTAACCATTAGAAATATTGTGATGATTTCAAAATAAGGCAAGAAGAATGCACCTGACATACAGTAGACCACAGTTATTCATTCTCTTCCCCCTGCTATTCCTGGCTCTGCTGTTCATTCTGTTATCTTGGATAAATTTAGTTTCTCTTAATAATATTCCCCCTTTCTCCTTCACAGTTCTTTTATCAAAAGAAATGATATCCTCAGGGGAAAATTATTACAAAGCTCAACCAGTAATAGTATAGTTAAAGAAATTATCTCTTCTATTCCTATTTATTTTGATTTCTCCCCAAACAAACGGAACATTTTTACTCACCTTTCCGCTATATGCACTGAGTCCATATGTAGTGAGAGACTTTCCTCCAACCAAGACAACATCATCTCCAAATTTATAAGAAGATTCAAGAAGCGATTCAACTGTAAACGGAACTGTTTCCATGCTCTCACGGTCCCGGTCCCACTGGAAGAGGTCTCCATCCAGGGAAGGAATGATCATCTTATTCCCAAATACCTAAAATAAAAAGCTAACTTTTAAAAGGATTTTATGAATGGATAAAAAAGATGTGGGTCATGTAAACAATAGAATACTACTCAGCCATAAAAAGAATGAAATACTGCCATACTAGAGATTATCATACTAAGCAAAGTAAGACAGAAAGAGAAAGACAAATATCATATAATATCGCTTATATGTGGAATCGAAAACACAACACAAATGAACTTATCTACGAAACAGAAACAGACTCACAGACATAGAGAATAGACTTGTGGTTGCCAAGGGGGAGAGTGGGTGGGGAGGAATGGTTTTGGGAGTTTGGAATTAGCAAATGCAAACTAGTATATATAGGATGGATAAACAACAAGGTCCCACTGTATAACACAGGGAACTATATTCAATATCCTGTGATAAACCACAGTGGAAGAGAATATGAAAAAGAATATATATATGTATAACTGAATCACTTGGCTGCATAGTAGAAATTAACACAACATTGTAAATCAACTATACTTCAATAAAATAAATCTTAAAAAATAAATTAATAAAAGGATCTGAACTGTAAGAGTAGGAACTAAAAGCCGTAGTCTCTCACCGGAGGTACTCAGGCCTCCTGAGCAGCATATGAAACGGCACAGTTCATCCACCAAAAGCAACTTAAAAGAACCACCCATCTCTCCTGGGACCCACAGGTACACTCCAGTCTGGTTTTCCTCGAACTCTGTTTGCCACGAGCCAAGCGTGTTCCATAAAAATAAGGGAATTACTAAGGAGAGTTCTGTGACCAAGTGAGTTCAAGAAGAGGTTATTGGGCTTCCCTGGTGGCGCAGTGGTTGAGAGTCCGCCTGCCGATGCAGGGGACACGGGTTCGTGCCCCGGTCCGGGAGGATCCCACATGCCGCAGAGCGGCTGGGCCCGTGAGCCATGGCCGCTGAGCCCGCACATCCGGAGCCTGTGCTCCGCAATGGGAGAGGCCACAACAGTGAGAGGCCCGTGTACCAAAAAAAAAAAAAGAAGAGGTTACTGTGGGAGTTCTTACAGTGATTACTATGTTAACATATAATATGATTTTCTAGTAAAGGGATAGTTTATGCAGCACTTTCCAAGTCTATTTTATCCAGGCCAATTACCATCATAGGTTCAGATCCAAGGAACACAGGTTGATTTACGCAGCATCCCATTCTTTCTTTTATTCACTTTCTCAGATCTGCTATGAGCTAGAAGCCTGGTAACCAAGCTTACTGATTTAATGCTCTTAGCTGTCCTTCCTTCTTTTATCAATGTTACCTGAGGGCCTACTACATGCTAGGGACTATTCTGTTGCTGAGGATACACCAGGGAGCAAAACAAATTAAAAAAACAAAACAAACCCTGCCATTGTGGAGCTCAAACTCTGGTATCGGGGGATAAACAACGTAATAAATAATTACAGAGTATGTTGGGTGTTAAATGCCATAGTGAAAAAAATAGAACAAGATAAAGGGGGAATGGATAAATGTGTGCATGGGAGGGGACAGGACTTGTCAGTAACGGTTAAGTTCAGGGTAGGCCCCATTGAGAAAGTAATATTTGAGCAAAATCTAAACATAAGCGTTAACCCTGCTGATACCTGCGGAACAGCCTTTGCAAAGGCCTTAAGGGGGAAGTGCACTGTGAGGAGGAAAGGGAACAGGTTGTAGAGGCAAGGATGGAGGTGGGGAGAGCAAGCAGAAGGCCGGAGATGATAATGGTGGTGCTGGTGGTGGGCTACAGTGCAGCTGTTGCCTGCGGTTAGATTTGGCATATAACTGGAAGGTAAAGCCAACAGGATTTCATGGTGGATTCCCTGTACGGAATGAGCGGAAGAAAAGCGCTCAGGATGACTCTAAAGATTTTGGCCAAGAAAATCTTGTTTCTTGAGAAAGAGTTAAATTAGTACATGACTTTGTGACACTGGCCTTCTGGCATTTCAAAACAGACACAACTCGGGAATTCCCTAGTGATCCAGTGGTTAGGGCTGGGCACTGTCACTGCGGTGGCCCGGGTTCAATCCCTGGTCGAGGAACTAAGATCCCGCAAGCCGCACAGCGCGCCAAAAAAACACAAGAAAACAAAACAGACACAACTTGACTTATTTCAGCTAATGACACGATTATTTTCCTGATCGTCAAGGCTCAAAAATCTGGAAAAAGAGACTATGAAAGAAGCATGAGTTTAAAAACCAGAAAACCTCCAGACAAATGTCGATTTGCTTTTTTAAACAAAATTTCTCTATGGACTTCTTTGTTCCTTAAGCAGCAGAATTCCTTTCTTTAAAGGGATACTTACGGGGATATTTTAAAGAGATCCTTTTCAGTCACAAAGTGTTCTCCATTGATGCTCAGCTAATATATCCCTCCCCCCTCCCCCACCCCAGCTGTGCCCCACACCCCTGCGGTTCTAGAAGACAGGTTGAAAAACACGGCTCTAATCCACTTCTTTCCTTCATTTTGTAGTTCAAATCCTCGTATCTCCTGCCTGAACTATTATAACAGCCTCTTTACAGTTCTTAACTGGAAATTCCCTCATCTAATCTCTGCATATCTTCTAGATTAATCCCTGAATCAGAGTTAAGCTTGTTATGACACTATTCAAAAATCCTCTCCATTATCTTCTTACTAAAGACCCCAATTCCTAACTCTGACATACATTCAAAGTCCTCTAAACGTGACCTCAAACAACCTTTTCCTTGTTGTCTTTCACTTTTCCCCCACGTGGGTGGAAATCAGGTGTCATTACTTAAGCAGGATGTTTAATGTTTTTACGGTTATTGTTCAGTTATGTCATTGTCAATGTCATTTCTTCTCCCTGGAACATCCTCCTGTACCAACCCTGCCCACTGAAACCCTATCTGGCCTTCAAGCTAGCATCACTTATGTTTTTGCTGTGAAATCCAAGAAAATTGTAGCAGCGTAAGTTCGCTGACAAAAGTCTTAATACTGCACTTTTTGCTGTAACTGTAAACTGAGACACCATTACGGTCTCAAAAATTGTTTATTGTACCTCTAACAAATATTTATCAGGTATACTAATGTGTATACATTTATGTTTATTCAGTGGCTGTAAAAGTAATGCACTCAAACCTAGTGCCCAGATTTTGTTATCTAATTCCATTCCCCACCGAAAGAACAAAGGCTCCTGAGAGAAACGGCTGCCTCCAGGGCTGGGGCAGGGCAGGTACAAGATGAGCCTTTAACATCTTATTAGTCTAAAAAGTAAAGATATGCACAAAAAAAGACGGAAACATGTCACTGACCACATCTGGAATTTAAGCACCAGAATGATTAAGTACTGATTTATAAAACATTGAAAACAAAATAAGGAATTTATGCATCCGCACTGATAACAAATAGATAAAATAAACAACATATGGGGGAGAAGAGAGGGCTTTTACTGCAATGAAATGCCAAATGTCTACTGGTAAATATGAAGGGAGGACTGGAGTTGGGAAAATTAGCATCTTGCAGACATCACAGTAAAGACTGCAACAGGCAAAAATCAGCCACGGTGTTAAATCTAGGTGAAAATGTGGATGAGGAGCAGGATATCTGCACTGTCTCAAAGTATCTTCCCACAGGGCTTCCCTGGTGGCGCAGTGGTTGAGAGTCCGCCTGCCGATGCAGGGGACACGGGTTCGTGCCCCGGTCCGGGAAGATCCCACATGCCACGGAGCGGCTGGGCCCGTGGGCCATGGCCGCTGAGCCTGCGCGTCCGGAGCCTGTGCTCCACAACAGGAGAGGCCACGACAGTGAGAGGCCTGTGTACCGCAAAAAAAAAAAAAAAAAGTATCTTCCCACAGACTGCTTATTAGTTACAAAAAGTTAAGAAAAACAAAACAGAAACAGTCATTATATAGTGGAGAATTCAGACAATACCTTGACTGGATGATCAAATGAGTGACAGACGTGATACCCTGAGAGAGGATGCAACACCAGCCATGCAGCGTTCTGAGCCAAGCATACACAGCCTGGATCTAATCACCGGGAAACATCAGACAAGCACAAAATGAGGAAAGTTCTATTTTTTTTAAATATCAGTAAAAGATAAGAGAGACTATATTCTTCAAAAATGTCCATGTCCCTATATACACTACCAAATGTAAAATAGATAGCTAGTGGGAAGCAGCCACATAGCACAGGCATATCAGCTCGGTGCTTTGTGACGACCTAGAGGGGTGGGATAGGGAGGGTGGGAGGGAGGCTCAAGAGGGAGGGGATATGGGGATATATATATATATATACATATAGCTGATTCACTTTGTTATACAGCAGAAACTAACACAGCATTGTAAAGCAATTATACTCCAATAAAGATGTTAAAAAAAAATGTCAACGTCATACAAGATAAAGTCTGTGGGGAAAAAAATCCAGATTAAAAGAGGTTAATGTAACAAGTAAATGTATTACCTGACCCTAGACTAGATGCTGTACTGGGAGTGGAGAACGCTATAAAAGACATTATTTAGGTCAACTGATGAAACTGGAATATGGACGGTAAAGTGTCCATATAAATTTATGAAGTTGATAACTGTACTGTGATTATGTAAGAGAACAGAGAAATTTCCTATTTCTATCAGGAAATGCACACTGAAGCATTCAGGAGTAAAGGGCTACAATGGATATTTATCTTTAGATGTTTCAAGGAAAAAAGAGTATGTATGGGGGATCTGGAGATGAGAGAGAGACACACAACTCAAATGATAAAGCAACACGTTTTGAGCAGATAAATCTGGGTATATAAGGGTTGGGTTTTTTTCATACCAAAAAGAGTGCAACTTTTTGTAGTGTGAAATTATTTCCAAATAAGAGGTTAAAAAGAAAAGAAAGATACTCAAGAGCCTTGAAGGGGCTCTGTAACTAAACTCAGAAGGCTAGACCATTAAACTGAAGGCTCATCATAATTCTGGATATTTAAAGATCTCCAACTACTACTTTTATTAAAAAAACATTTGATTTTTAGTAAGCTCTCAAATGACATCAGTATGTATGTATACCATACATACATATGTATACCACCTCATATTATCTTAGAATTTTAACATTACTATTTTATTCTTTGCTTTCTTATATTTCTTGATAACAACAAATAAAAGATTATGTTTTCAAAAATTAAAACTTTTTATTTTTATCTTTTGTAGAATGTCCAACTTGAGGCTGTCATTAAGAACAGATTTAGGTCATAGTTTATACACCCTACAGTAACAGTACTGTAGTATTTAGCCAATGTGGTCTCCCATTTTAAGTTACATATCAGTTAGAAAATCAAGTGTTTACTGTTCTCTACCTCCCATATTATGTTAGGCATTCTCTATTCCATTTACTAGAACAATAAATTCAAATTGTGATAAAATTAAAAAATAGGTGTTGTCTGGTAATGTCAACAGTACTACTGGTTGAGTACAAATAGGGAGAGCAGGTGTGCGTCACTACAAGAAAGAGGAAGAGGGGTTAGTGGGTCTCTAGTAAACAAGTAACATTTATTTTTACTTGTTTCCTTTTCCATTAAACAACTTCTTTTCCCCTAAAGAAGTAGCAGGTCCTTAGGGAACACAATGGCTTCTAAGTGCAACCGCCCCCAATCCCCCCAACAAAAAAACAAACCAGAAAATCTATCAAACAAATAGGAGCTAAAATTCATCATTGCTTCCAAATGTAAAAGAAAGCAAACTTATCTGCAATTAAAACTATGGCTTAAACAACCTAGAAGATTTCACGTGATTGACCATGTTGAGAAAAACTGCCTTATTTTAAAAGAAGAGTGCAAAACCCAAAACAGAAAAGCATTATGGTTCAATACTCAATCATGTCATATTGCTGGACTGTGATTTTAAAGTTCACTTTTAAATAGCTGCTCTTCACTAATTGGCTGCTTATGACTCATACCCACGGCTGCTAACCTCTGCACCAATCGCTGTGAAGTCTTTCAGGCTGCATCTGTGAAAGCAGATGGTGTGTTTTCCTTGAGAGCCACAAGAAGAGATATATGCCTGCAGTTCAGGTAGAGAGATGACATCACCCCTCAGAAGAGCATTACCTCACCCTCCCAGCATAGGAATGAGTCACCCGGAGAGTCAACTGCAAATCTCTTGGTATAAAAAAATGTGGGTTATGGTGATGCATTTTCCCATTCCACTGATTTGCCTCTGGAAGCAGCTATTCTGATTCGCTGCTCTGCATCTCAAGCTAATTATGTGACTTGCTTCCCACTTCAGTCATTTTTAAAAATACAAATGCTTGTCATTTGGGGTTTTTTCCTCTATTTGTTTTTCCCTGTTAATAATTTCAAAATAAAAGGTTTGTCAAATCAGCTGGCAAACTCGGTACCTAAGATCCAATCAAGGTCTTCAACCACGCAATCACAAAGCAGTTTAGTAAAGTAATTCAATTACCGTTTCTGAACAATCTCTAACTGGCATAATGAATACCAGTGGCACATGTAATCAAGGACTCTATTTGAAATCAAAATGTGAGATAAGAACTCTATTTTCAAGTGGCAGAAGGAACTTCAACTGAGAAAATAAAGGAAGTACTACTACTAAAATGAATATAACCAGCAATAAAAACAAAAATTCTTCTAATATGCAAAAATATATTTTCATTCAGTTCTTCCTTCTTTTTCTATGCAACTACCTCCCCACCCACCCATCCGCAACCTCCCACCATCAACACATACACTTTTGGGGGTACATTCAACTTTATTTTAACTTAATATGAAAGTTTTGAAACATAAAATGTAAAGAGATGCATATAATAAACCCCCATGTATCTGTCACCCAGTTTCAACAATCATCGACATTTTGCTACTCTCCACCCATCCACTACATATATTTGTTAATGAGAGTATTTTAAAGTCAATCACAGGCATCATGTCATTTCACCTATACATACTTCAGTATTCATTGCTGAGAAGCAACTACCATGCCAATGTTACATCTAACAGAAATAAGAGTAATTCCTTAAAATCATCTAATATTCAAATTTCCCTGATATTGCAAGACATACTATATAATTGGTTTGCTTCAACAAGGAACTTAAACTCCACATATTATATTTGATCCTTGTTTTCTCCCTATAAGGGCCCCTTTCATTCCTTTTTCCGTGCATTGATTTACTTGAGAAACCAGATTATTCACCCTACAGAATGTCCCACAGTTTGGATTTTGCATGTCACTTAACTTGTTCCTTTATTCCCTGTATTTTCTAAAGAAGTGTAATTAGGACTGGAGCTCTGATCTGATGCAGGTTTGATTTTTTTGGACAAGACTACTTCACAGGTGGTGCTATATACTTCCTACTATAACAGAGGTCAGCAAACGACAGCTCACGGGCCAAATCTGACCCAGTGCGTGTTTCTGTAAGCAAAGTTTTATTGGAACACAGGCATGCTCATTCATTTCTGTATTGTCTATGACTGCTTTCCCACTACAACTACAGAGACCGTATGGTCTGCAAAGCCCAAGATATTTACTATCTAGCCCTTTACAGAAAAAGTTTGCCAACCCCTGAGTTGTCGTATTTGTTACTATTAATCAGTGGATTTAAGGGAGTCAGCCTGACCCCTCCATTTTAAAGTGTCCCACCAACTTTTCACCATTTTAGTATCAATTGATGATCTACTACTTCAGTAAAATAATAAAATAATGACTTCTAATTCTATCATTCTTTCCACATTTATTAGCTAGAATTTTTCTATGAAGAAGAACTTTCCTCATTCGGCTGTGGAAGCTGGATTTGTATACACTAGCATTTTCTCAAGTAATGACTCACATTAAACACTTTCAAATCCACAAAGTTGTATCCAGTGTGTACCCTAACCAAGAAAGAGGGAAAACGATCACACTGGCCCTGACGGTTATAAAAGCCAAGTCCCAAATACAAGCTCAGCAGCAGTAAGAGTTAAAAGGGAGGAAGGGGGAAGAAACAGAGTGGAAAAAGCATGTGGAGAGATGCAGATTCATGAGACAGAGATAAGGAACAATGGAGATAGACCATCTGGGAAAAGGATGGAAAAAAACCAACTACTCTAGAATATTCATGAAAGGGACACCCTTTCTCCCTCCTACCTCAGGAACTCCAAGCATCCCTGGTATAATACAACAAATGATGCTTCCAATGATGAGCTCAGGACTTAGTTAAAAGATAAAAGTCACCAGGATTGGGAAGATGTAAGATACATGAAAAACATTTCATTGAAAGTGTTAAATTGTTGACTTTTTTTTGACACCTGGAAATCCCCTTTGCCCAGAACAATTACTTTCCTTGCCATGCTAGCTGTTTTGGAAACCGACGTAGGGCGAGGCAACAGCAGGCACCCAACGTATGAAATGGAAACGTGTCCACGCGGAGGTGACTGCGGCTCATCCAGCCCCATCCCTGACTCCACCAGCCGCTCACTGATGTGACCTTGGACAAAAACTAACACTCTACTCTTTGACAAAATGCCTCAAATTAACTTACTGCACTGGAGCCTCAAAAGCACTCTCCACAGCTTTTTGAAAAGGTATGTCTTCTGATCCCTAAACTACCAATGACTGTTTCTACCACTCTGGGGATCCACAGGCCTCCTGCTTTCCTCACTCCTTCCCCTGTCCCCCTCAATTCTTCGAGTCAAAACAGAAGGGTTTTTAACATTTTCTTTTGCTGTAAGACTTTCATTGAGACTTTGATGAATCACAGGGTTCTCTTAATGAGGCATCTGCATTGTTAAGTATCTATGTTTAGTAAATATTTATAAAGAATTCACACCAACTAACCATTGGGGAAATGTGGAAGAAAGCAGGAAAATCCCTAAAATCCTACAAAAGCCAATCTCTCCTTGAAACCCTTTCTTCTCTCTGACTCATCACTCTCTACCTGAATTTTAAAATGTTAGGGAGGGACGTCCCTGGTGGTGCAGTGGTCAAGAATCCGCCTGCCAATGCAGGAGACGTGGGTTCGAGCCCTGATCTGGGAAGATCCCACATGCTGCGGAGCAACTAAGCCCGTGCGCCACAACTACTGAAGCCCGCGCGCCTAGAGCCCGTGCTCTGCGACAAGAGAAGCCACCGCAGTGAGAAGCCTGCGCACCACAAAGAAGAGTAGCCCTGCTCACCACAACTAGAGAAAGCCCACACGGCAACCAAGAACCAACGCGGCCATAAATAAATAAATAGACAGATAGATAAATATCTTTCTAAAAAAATTTTTTTTAAATGTTAGGGATTCTGAAAATTTGGCTGGAGGTCATCTTCTCACCCTACTCTCCTTCCAGGTTATTGCTCCTCTCAGCTCCCAGGACACGAACACTTCTAACTTTTCTCTTCAGCCCAGACTTTTCCTCTGAGAGCACCAGACCCCCATATGCACAGGCTTTCTTAACATCTCTGTTAAGGTCACTCAAGATCAAGGTCACTCGGCACTCAACGCATGTAAACAAATTTATTTTCTCCCTCTCTATACCTGTTCCTTTTCGTTTTTCTTTTTTTTTAAAGGGGCCGGGGAGCAGTCTCGGAGGACACTTTTATTTTTATTTATTTATATATTTTTGGCCACACCAGCGGCTTGTGGGATCTTAGTTGCCTGACCAGGGATTGAACCCCGGGCCCTCGGCAGTGAAAGCATGGAGTCCTAAATAATGGACTGCCAGAGAATTCCCCCACCTGTTCTTAATTTACTACTAATTTCTCCTTTGGTCTTTTCATTTCATAAAGACGTCCCTCCTTAAACTTCTCTTCAATCCATCACTTCACTTCCCTCACTTCCCCGGTCACCTTATCATCCCCATCTGTACTAGACCTGGTCTCTTAACTAGTCTTCCCACTTCTGCTCTTCTTCCTCTTCCAGTCCATTCTCTACGGTCAGTAGAGACTGACTATGTAAGTGGTCAGTAGTCAGCAGACTACAGGAGAGACTGATTCTAGAAGGATTTTAGGGATTCACCTGCTTTCTCCCAGATTGAGCATTCCTGCTGCAATGCCTTGATGCCAGCCGTTCCCCCTCCCAGAGCAGTCCTTCCCAGCCTCTCTACCCATTTCTTGCAGCTCTTTCTCCTCATAGGATCTCAGTCATAAACATAATTTCTTCTGAGAAGCCTTCTCTGACTTCCCAGCTGGGAGGTCAGGTATCCTTGCTAAGTCTCTCTTAGTTCTACCTGTCCTTGTGACAGTTACCACAACTCAATTATGATACTGACATTATAATCATTTCATATCCGGCTCCACAGTGTGTCATGTAAGTTCCATGATGGCAAGGATCTCATCTGTCCTGGGCATTGTTGTACCCCAGCGCACAGCCCTGCAGGATCCCCTGTCCCCTTAAACACCAGTTCAGTTTTGGACGTGGTAAGTTCAAGTACCTTTGAGTCTCTCACTAGGGTTAAGAAGCAGTTAAGTGCTCACAATGTGCTGAGCGCCATGCTAAAGTCTGCTCTCTATATGAGGTCTTTGAGTGATTATTCCTGATAAAGCACATTAAGAATTATAATGATTAGGGCAGAAAATGCAAACACATTGGTAAGTATTGAGGCATTTCAAAAGGCATGAATTATTGGAAAGGGGGCAAGAAATAAGCACAAGGATCTAGGGTTGAGTCTCTGTTTTACTCCATCAGACAAACCTCTGAACCATTCTGAGCCCCAATTTTCTCATCTGGAAAATGGGGGTTAATAAGAGTATTTTATAAGGCTATGTTAAGGAATAAATAAGAATGGATTTGATGTCACTTTGCAAACTATAAAGTGCTACTCAAGCAATACTTGTCAAGTAGATGTAATGATCCAGGGCTGTTATTTTGAACCTCTAAGGTAATTCGTGTGTGAGTGCATATATACGTATACTTGTTAAAGAAAAAAGTTAAAAACGAAAATACAAACTCTTAATCTGACTATCTATAAATTCATCATGAGCCTTCTTTCATCCTCAATAAGGAAACTTCAGAAATGACTATGGTTCATTAACACTAAATTTCACATATTGCAAAAAAGCTTTTAGAATTCAAACAGTCGCTCCAAAAGTAAATTCAAGGAGAGAGCAGAAAGCTTAATTATGCCATGTCAGTAACAGTTGGCCCTTGAATGTGCGTTTGCACTGCAGGAATCCACTTACAAGTGAATTTTTGTCACTAAGTACATACTCCAGTACTCCACGATCCACGGTTGAATTTGCGAACATGGAACCGTGGATACAGAGGCCCACGGAGAAGTTATGTAGGATCTTCCACAGCATGAAGGGTTGGCACCCCTATCCCCAAAGTTGTCCAAGAGCCAACTGTATCTCTTTCCCAATCCTGAATTCACAACACCCATCTAAAAACAAAGTCTTAAAACTATATAAAGATGAGTTTGATATAAGAATTAAATACATCAAACTGTGACCAGTCTTTGACTCACCAGAAATCTCTATCAGCCCTAAAATTCTCCTTTGAATATAGAAGTTCTGAAGGTTCATAAAGTACTTTATTGGCCAAAAAGATAAACAATATTAAAGAGAAGTTAACAGGTATATTTTTGTATATTTTAATTCTTCAAAAATGTTGCACTATATATCGAACACAAAATGGTAACTCTTAAAGTAAAATGAACAACTGACCAGACTACTAGTTGACAAAATTGACTATTTGTGACTTTATGAGAAAAAAAAAAAGATGTTCCAACATTGTTGTGTTGAGGAAACAATTTTTTAAACATTTCCCTAGATTTCAAGGAAAACATTGAAATTACCATGACGGGGAAAGTAAAGGAAGCTTATCTGCTGAAAGTAAAGTGTTCCCAGGAATCTTACCTCAAAGACTAAGGAGGAGGCATCATGGTTTACAACTAGTTATGTGATCTAAACGTGAGGGATTATGAGATCTTTCAGTAGATCTGGATATTAGTCGAAGAAGGCATCCCATGTGACATGCTTAAAAGGAAATGTAGGTTAAAAAAAAAAAAGAAAGAAAATGCAGAAGAAAAAAGAAATCCTGAAGTGAGTTGGTATTTATGATCATCAAAGATTGTGAATTATTAACCAAGAGCAGTGAGATACCAAGTAGATAGTTATTATTTCATTCTTTCTTTCCTTAACCTATAGTCAACCTACAAAACAAAATACCTCCAGGAAAACAACCAGGTTAATTTCTGAAGTATACTTTTTGCATTCACGGTGAAAAATACAGATTTAAGTACCTATCTTTGCCTTCACTTCGATTATTATTCATTCATAAAGGAGATAAATAATGTGCACAAGAAGTCAATTTCCTACAAAACAGAGTCAAATCAATGTCTCACTTGGCAACATGTGTGCTGGCATAAATCGATTTAGTTCACAGCACTGTTTTCAGCCATGCTAAGGGATTAATAAAACAAAATTAAATCAAAAAACTGTTTCATTTCTATCATTAAAAGAAAAGCAATTAACCTAAGCAATTATTGAAATATTGGCTTGCTCCGTGATTGACAGTGACTTTTCCAAATAAACCACCATCTGAGAGGGTGCTCATCTAAGGCTCAAATGGTGCTAGTTTATGTACAGATGAAAGACTGCCAGATGACCAGACATCTTTCAGTACAGACGATCTTTAAAACAGATTACAGATCCTCTTTTAATAAAGCAATACTTAAAACGGTCTACTGATGGACCCTCGGTGAACAAATCTAGTAGCCATTAAAAGTGTGCTCTTTTCAAAAGACCCCCCCCAACCTGTGAAGGCCCTTCTTCATGACTGCAGCCTGACTCTGCAGTGCGCAGGCTGGAAAGCTTCAGCATCATAGCTGTCTGTTTCTGCACCTGTCTGAAACAGAAAGGCGGTGTGTCCCTTGGGGAGAAACATGCCTAAAATAAAATAAAACAAAACCCCAAACTCTAACTATAGACTTATAAGAGAGTTGTTTGTTCTTTTTAAGAGGAAAAAAAAAAAAAGGACATTTTAACAGAAAACTGAAACAAAAAACAAATATGGTATCTCTAAATAAGGAAAAGGTAAAGGTATTGTCTAAGGACAGACTAGTTATATATACACAATTATAACATGCATTCTAAATACAGATAAGGAAGAAGGTCTTTGTATTTATAAATGTGTTCCAAAACACAGAGAAGTAGACAGTTCAAGGACATTATGTCTACTTAGATTTGGTGAACTGTGATCCAAATGCCACCCAGAGGGCTTCCCTGGTGGTGCAGTGGTTGAGAGTCCGCCTGCCGATGCAGGGGACACGGGTTCGTGCCCCGGTCCGGGAAGATCCCACATGCCGCAGAGTGGCTGGGCCCGTGAGCCATGGCCACTGGGCCTGCGCGTCCGGAGCCTGTGCTCCGCAACGGGAGAGGCCACAACGGTGAGAGGCCCGAGTACCGCAAAAACAAAACAAACAAACAAACAAATGCCACCCAGAGACCCCAAAGAAAAACTATGCTGATATGTCACAAAACAGAATTTTAAGACAATCAATGAGGAACCACTGCCAAATCTCCTTAGGGCTTTTTCAAGGCTGAATCTGCATATAAATTAACAGTGGAAAGCAAATCAGATTTTACCTCAGGTGGTCCTTCTGAAAATTAAAAACAAAATTCTTAGCTATGATCAAAAGTATTAGATGTAGAACCTAGGGGCACATGTTAAAGGTAGCAGAGTAAACCTTAGGTTCATCATTTATTCTAACACACACACACACACACACACACACACACACACACACACACACACACAGTTTTAGCTCGGTTTGTTCAGTATTCTTTTGAGGAAGCTTATAAACACCTAGTCAAGAGAAAAGAGTGGCAAGTCAGGTCTGTGTCCCATGGCGCCTCAACCTTCCGGCAGCATACAATGCATAACGCAACTGTCAATCTCTCTTATCCTTTGGGAACTTATTTTTTTCCTTAACATAATCAAAACATGACTAAAGCAAAATAATAAACTATTTTATATGCTTTTGGATCAGAAAAGGTTAAGGACATCATGAAAGCAGGCTGACAGGCAATGAGATATGTACCTAACGGTAATGGATTTGTGCCATTTTTAAAAGAATCCTTAAATGTAGTAAAAGGGGAAGTTAAAAAATTCCTCGAGATAATTTATATGGGTGTTTCATGTGTTTGATGGTACCTGAGTCCTGAAGTTAGGACAATCTTTAGAAATTTAGTCCCTGGTGGTCCAGTGATTAAAACTCCGTGCTTCCGCTGTAGGGGGTGTGGGTTCGATCCCTGGTCAAGGAACTAAGATCCCACATGCTGCACAGCGCAGCCAAAAAATTTTAAAAAACAAGAAGAAATTTAGTCCAATCCATAATTTTACAGAGAAGGAAATTAAAGCTCTACTGAAATAATTAGCCGGGTCACAGAGCCAGTTAACAGCAGCATCAATACTAGAACTGCAGCCTCCGAATCCCAGTGCCTCCTCCACATCACACGGCCTACAAGGTTCCTGTGATGCTCTTACTTTATTATTCTAGCAAAAGTACATGTGATCCGTAACCAATTCCTCTATCATTAATAACTTAAAAATTATTATACAGCCTATCAAATCCTTTAGGCTTCAGCTTCTCATTAGATAAGTCACTTTAAGAATCAATGCACAGAGAATACATCTTCCCTGGCCTTCTGAGTTTAATTGGTTTCATCCTTGTACCACTCTTGATGAAAGGGTGGAGAAACTGACATTCTAATAGAGGAGTCTCCAAACGGAACCTCCAATTGTCACCTGGGTGGTTCCTGCTACATCTCCCCACCAGTTCCTGCCTGCTGTACCCAGCTCTCCTCTGCACACTACCTGTCCTAGCAAACGCTAAGCTTCAGACAGAGAAAATGAACTATTTCTCCCAAAAAGTTAGGGACCATCATAAAATTGTCTATCAGATGCATTTAGAAGGGTACTGCATCCAATCCGGGGCATTTCAAATAGCAGTTTTTGTTCCTCTTTTGGTGGTGTTTTGTCCTGCTTCTGAACATAACTTCTAGATACTGAGCGATACACACCTTGCTGAATAACAGGTGACCCAAGCTCGAAATACAGTCCTCTCTCCTTGTTAATGTTTATAACCTTACGAATACTCTCATAATGGTGATATTTCTATTATATACTAGATCAGTCGTTCTCAAAATGCGGTCTGTGGATTCTGTTTGAGGTGCAGAGGGTCAAATGGTTTTCATAAGAAGGTGCTATTTGCCTTTCCCTGGGGTGCTATTTGCATTGATGGTATAAAAGCAACGGTGACTAAAGCATGAATAAGGTAACAGACTCATAGTCCTCGCATCTTCACTGTCACACACTCGCAGCAAAAAAAAAAAGAAGAAAAAAGTTTCACTCGAGAATGTTCTGATGAAACAATAAAAGTTAATTTCATTAAACTGTGACCTGAGTACATATATTTTTACTATTCTGCCCGACTAACCAGGAGGTGTGCATTAAGGACTTCTGCCACAAACTGAAGCATGTTTTGAGGAAAAGCACTTGCGTGACTGAGTTTTGAGCTGAAACTAGTGGCATTGCTCACAAAGCTCCATTTGCACTTGAAAAATTGAGAGAAAAGCTACAGTGATGAGACTTGGGTATTTGGCAGACGTTTTCTCGAAAATAAAGTGAACCTCTCACTTCAAGGAAAACAACTGACTGTGTTAATGATAAAATCCAAGTTTTCAAGCGAAAATTAGAATTTTGGAATAGCTGTATCTACCCATGTGAGCTTGACAGCTTCCCAGTACTGGAAGACTTTTCTGATGAGATCAGTGGTGACAGTAAAAAATTTGAGTTTACAAAATATTCTATAAGGAAATATGTCAACATTTGGAAGATCTGTGTAACTCAGTGAATCAATATTTTCCAAATGATGTTAGAAAACCATGCACGAGTAAAAGGCAAGACAGACCAATGGATGTTACTGGTACAGAGTACAACAGTTCATTGATATGGTTTCACATTCCGTGGTGCAACTAACCTTTCAGAAACTTCCACTTGTTCTCGTGTAGAACCAAAAAAGAATGATCACAATCAACTGAAAAGGCTACTAAAATACTCCCTTTCTCCCCCTACATACGAATTTTATTCTTCATACAGTTCAACCAAAACAACATATCGAACGCAGAAGCATACAGGAAAATCAAGTTGTCGTCTATTAAACTGGAAATTAAAGAGATTTGCAAAAATATAAAACAATGCCACTTTTCTCATTGAATTAGTTTTTGGGGAAATACACTTTTTCTTTCTTTTCTTTCTAAAGATTTTTTGATGTGGACCATTTTTAAAGTCTTCATTGAATTTGTTACAATATTGCTTCTGTTCTGGTTTTCTGGCCCCAAGGCATGTGGGATCTTAGCTCCCTGACCAGAGATCGAACCCACACTCCCTGCACTGGAAGGTGAATTCTTAACCACTGGACCGCCAAGGAAGTCCCCACTTGTTCTTCATAAAAATATATTATTTATGCTATGTGCAATGCAATGGGGTTCTTTTGTTTTTTTGGGTTTTTTTTGCAGTACTCGGGCCTCTCACTGTTGTGGCCTCTCCCGTTGCGGAGCACAGGCTCCGGACGCGCAGGCTCTGTGGCCATGGCTCACGGGCCCAGCCGCTCCACGGCATGTGGGATCTTCCCAGACCGGGGCCCAAACTCGTGTCCCCTGCATCGACAGGCGGACTCTCAACCACTGCGCCACCAGGGAAGCCCTGTTTTAATTTTTAATGTGGCTTAAGTTTAGATAGATATAACCCATGGGGAAGAAAGCTCTTTGGATCTCTTCGTAATTTTTAAGAATGTAAAGGGTCCTGAAACCATAAAGTTTGAGATCCACTGTACTGGATGAACAGCCTGAGTTGTAAAGGGGAGGAACATACAAGATGTAGAAAGAGCTCCAGAGCAGGTAGAGTGGAGTACAGTCAGGCAAGCCTGGTTTAATCCCAGCTCTACCATGTAGTCGGTCTGTGACTTAAAGCAAATAACTTCTCTGAGCTTCCTATTCCTCTTCTGTAAAATGACACCAGCATATCAACCTCAGGAGGATGGCTGTGAGGATTACAGGGTGTGTAAAGTACATTGTGTGTATATTACAGCTCTGGGAACAATGCTGTCATTAGCATATCTACACAGTAAACACACAGTCTCAAGAAATGGTCCCAAGAACTTAGGGCAGTAGTGATCTAGTAAAATTTTTTGTGTGTAAAGTAGGAAATTAAAACCTAAATAATGCAAAGAGGTCTCAGAATTCTTTCCCTGAAATGGAAAGCGGTCAGTGAGCTTTGCATTTATTGTGTAAAGGTGACACAAACTTTTAAAATATGCTTGCAATTCAACATTTCAAAGCATTCTACCCAAAGGATCAAGGGTTGGGGGTGAGTGGGAAGAAGGATACTTAAAACAAGAGAGACCTAACAAACCACAGAAAATGGTAAGGACTGGGGATGGTGAGAATATTCAACTGTAGTTTAAAAAACAGCTAATAGAATTGCATGGTAAGAAAATCTTCAAGCTCGACTAGCTGCTTAATTTAAACACGCTCAATGGCACTCAGGTTATTACGACTATTTGTCATATCATGCAGTGTATGTTTTTGTGAGTGTGCACACTTTAGTTTATAGAAACACACGTGCTTTGCACCACTACAACACACTATAATGTTACCTCAGATGTAAACAGCTTACAATCTTCTGATTTTGCTCATCACCTTTCATGTCTAGTTTGAAAATAAAGCACAATGTGCATACCCAAGCATAACCTCAGGACACAAATAAATGAATATTCAGGTCTGAGTAGTAATTCATTTGACTATGACATCCAATTCAAACTTTTTAAGGCAATTTACAATCAAAGTGTTATTTATATTAATAATTCACAAGTTCACAATTCTCAACAGATGTTTCTGGTATACTGTCCAGTAAGCAATAGGCACTCTGAAAGTCTAGTCAAGGCTTAGCACACAGCGAGTGTGGAGGCTAGGCAGTGCCACCGCCCTAAGTACCTGCTCGGGTGCCCCAGAAAGGAATCCAGGCTGGATTTTCTAGAGAGCAGCGGGGTCACTGGGAGCAGTTTTCCCATCAGAAAATTCCATCACCACTAATCAGGTCATTCTCAAGCCCCTCATGTTAGGTTTTGTCTTTTCCAAACTTGATACCAGCTAAGAAGCTTTTTGAAAGGGAAAGATTGATGATGAAAGGGGAAAAAAAAAAGAGTACCCTAGGGAGTATCCCATAGGGACACGGTAGAAGGCTGAGGGTATTCTGGAAAACAGGTGACTGCTTCCACATCAGCAGTCGTAACTCTAAAGAGGGACTTATTTTAAATGATTTAGACAAGAGGGTAAAGCTCCAGAAAAGGAGAGAGATTTAATCTATTAGAGTCTAGACAAAAGGTCAGGTTGGGGGCTGTGTTTAAATAAGGGGAGTCTAGACTTCCCTCATTTAAACACAGCCCCGGGCTTCCCTGGTGGCGCAGTGGTTAAGAATCCGCCTGCCAATGCAGGGGATGCGGGTTCGAGCCCTGGTCTGGGAAGATCCCACAGGCCGCAGAGCAGCTAAGCCTGTGCGCCACAAATACTGAGCCTGCGCTCTGGAGCCCGCGTGCCTAGAGCCCATGCTCCACAACAAAGAGAGGCCACTGCAGTGAGAAGCCTGTGCACCGCAGCGAAGAGTGGTCCCCGCTCGCTGCAACTAGAGAAAGCCTGTGCGCAGCAACGAAGACCCAACACAGCCAAAAATAAATTAATTAATTAATTTAAAATAAATAAACACAGCCCCCAACCTGCCCCTCATCAAGGTGGGCAGTGTCCTTACTTTGCTGATGGTGACACTAAAGCTCTGAGGGGCTAAGTCACCTGCCCAAGTTTTGGAGTCATATGCCAGAGTAGTTTTGGAAGCAAGGTCTCTTTTTTTTGCAAATAATCCATTTTGTCTAAAATTACACGCCAAGAAAACTTCAGATGAATTATGTCTACAATTAGGATGTACAACTGAGGGAAAATGTAGTGAATAATTTATGGGATTTTGCAGCATGCATTCCTAACTATTAAAACACAGTGATTTATATTTGTTTTATGATGTCTAGGGACGCTGTGATGATGATGATGATGATAATAGGAAGACGAAGAAATTATGATCATGTTAGAGCTCAGATAATGAGATTTACTGATATAGCAGATAGTATCCTCAATTACTCATTTATATAATGAACTCATTCCATGCCCAAAACAATCCTAAGAAGTAGGTGACATTACCCACCTCATTTTACAGGAGGGAAACTGAGGAATAGAAAAGCTAAGTAAATGCCCCAAGGGGACATAGCTTGTCAGAGACAGACATGCCCTACACTTAGGCAATCGGACCCTGAGCCACAGCTCTCTAAGCAAATGCCTACTATTAATAGCAGCAATTGATGATTTTAACTAAGTTTTCCGGTCAACATATAACAGAAAATTCTCACCTCCGGTTTGCTAAGGCTGGACGACACCAAGGAACCGGATCCCACGTCCAAATCCCACTGCTTTTGACCATGGTTCTCAGGATCCAAGGCAGCAATTCGGCCATCTAAAGTGCTGATAATCACTAAGGATCTGTAAATTTAAAACATAATAGGACAGAGTTAAAAAGATATCGAAGACATACACTCAAAAGGAACCAGCCTCTCCCCAGGCCTCTATCTGTAAGGGGGTGAGCACCTCCTCACGACACTTGTAGCCCTTCCGCCGCTCTCTGTCTTGAGCCCTCCAAGACAACTGCACTATGCCCTTTATGGGTTTGTTCCACTTATGAAAAGGCCCAGTCTCCGAGGTCACCCCTCCTTCCCACACTCTAATCCCCACATGGATTCGACATGCCCTGCTCTGTCCTCTTCCATTTCCCCACCTCCTAAAGCCTTCGCCCTGAAACAGCGTCCCCTGAATGTTCACTTACCTCCTTGCTCTGACAGAAACCTGGCTCTCCCTGGGCACACTGCTTCAGAAGCTATGAGAATTTTCTTCTCCATAGCCCTTACCAGGCCCCGTGATGGTGTGGGCACACTCCTTGCGCCTCGCTGCCATTCCTGAACCATTTACTTTCTCTCCGCTCTAAAAATCCTCAGGTTCAGGTCATTCCATCCATTACTCCTCCTAATAATTGTCTACTGACCCTTGGGTCACTAGCCCCATCCCTTGAGGTTTTTGGCTCCTGGTTCACTGTCACTATTAACATGTTCTGTGGGTTTTCATTATCTGTCTATCTCACCTCAGTCCCTAAGCCCTCATCATTACCAACCACAACTTCCCTGTCCCACTGAAATTTCAAGCATTCCAACCCCAGTCACCAACCCCTCTTTTCCAGCTCACCTCCTCTACTTCCTTGACTCCAAAAAACCTCTGACCCCCCCAGAACCCTATCAGCCACTGATCCTCCCGCTGTTCCCCTGAACTTGACTACCATTATGCCTTTACTTCTTTCTTATCCAGTTTAAATTCCATAGTCCTTCTTTTTTTTTTTTTTTACTTTTTGGCTGCACCGTGCAGCATGCGGGATCTTAGTTCCCCGACCAGGGATCGAACTCGTGCCCCCTGCAGTGGAAACCCGGAGTGTTAACCGCTGGACCACCAGGGAAGTTCCCATAGTCCTTCATTTTAAGCACTTCCTTGCTCACGCCCTCAACTCCCTACCCGCTCTCTTACATCTCACACTAAACTAGCAGAACTCCAACCCTGGTTCAATGAAACTTTCTGCCTTCGCTCAATTTTGCATCTGTGCGGTTGAAGAAAAATATAACCATGCTGACTGGTGTCACTCTACTCATGACCATCATCATCTAAAGGGCTCGAATGATGCTCCACAATCATGACACGTTTCCCTAGTCTATCCACTCTCCCACTGTCCCAGGTCAACTATTTCATTTTGCCTTTGCCCTCAAACTTCCTACCCTAGCTCTTCCAAGCTCGTGCATCTCAGGGACTATGCTTCCTAGATAGGTGTTTACTAAGGAAAACAGAAATAATCAAAAGAGATCCCACCATCCCATCTCTCCATGTAACAGCACCTGGACCCATGAAATCTACCTCCCCTCTTACTGCAGGTGAATTGTCCAGGACTCCATCCACTACCAACACTCCCCTTAGGCAGTAGGTATCTCCCTGTGCATACATAGGGACTCACTCCTCAAAAACCTCTCCTCTTGCTCTCCCATCAATTATTCCCCCTCCACCACAGCATTCCTCTCAGCCTTCAAACCTGCCGTTATATCCCCCAACTTAAAAACCAAACCAGATTAAATATAATGATCCATTCTCCCCGCTCCAGCTTCCAATCCATTTCTCGGCCCCCTTTGGAACAGAACTCCTTGAAAGAGTTGTTATGTAGTCTGGGTCTCCAAATCCTCTCCCCCTTTCTGTGCTGAACTATTTCTAGTCAAGTTCTTCCCTCCACCCCTTCATGGACAGGCTCCTGTGATACTCACCACTGACCTTCACACTGACAAATCCCATTCACTTGACCATCCAGTGACATGTGATCAGCTACTTCTCCTGCTCTCCATCAACTACTCTTTTTTTTCTATTTTATTGATGTTTTTTCACTTAAGTTTTGTTTTTTGTTTTTTGTTTTTTGTTTTTTTTTTGCGGTACGCGGGCCTCTCACTGTTGTGGCCTCTCCCGTTGCAGAGCACAGGCTCCGGACGCACAGGCTCAGCAGCCATGGCCCACGGGCCCAGCCGCTCCGCGGCATGTGGGATCTTCCCGGACTGGGGCACGAACCCGTGTCCCCTGCATCGGCAGGCGGACTCTCAACCACTGCGCCACCAGGGAAGCCCCTAAGTTTTTTTTTTTTTTTTAGTTTAAGTACAGTTGATTTACAGTGTTGTGTTAGTCTCTAGCGTACACCAAAGTGATTCAGTTATACATACATGTGTGTCTGTGTATGTTCTTTTTCATATTCTTTTCCAATATGGTTTATTACAGGATATTGAATATAGTTCCCTGTGCTCTACAGTAGGACCTTGTTGTTTATCCTCTATCAACCACTCTTCACGCAGCTTCCAGGGCACCATCTTCTCCTGATTATTTGTTCTTAGTTCTATGCTTCCTTGTCTCAGTTTCATTTCCTGGTCCCTCCTCACCTCTCCTATCTCTGAAAATGTTCTCTACCTACACGTACTTTTCTTTGGTGGTCTCATAGATGAAAATATCATCTATATACTGGCAACTTCCAAATTTCTATCTCTGGTTCCAGGCCCCTTCCCTGAACTCTGGGCATACATATGTAACTGCCTGCCAGATTTTTTTTCTAATAAATTTATTTATTTTATTTATTTATTTCTGGCTGTGTTGGGTCTTCGTTGCTGCACGCGGGCTTTCTCTATTTGTGACGAGCGGGGGCTACTCTTCGTTGCAGTGCGCAGGCTTCTCATTGCGGTGGCTTCTCTTGTTGTGGAGCATGGGCTCTAGGCGCACGGGCTTCAGTAGTTGTGGCACATGGGCTCAGTAGTTGTGGCTCATGGGCTTAGCTGCTCCACGGCATGTGGGATCTTCACGGACCAGGGCTCGAACCCATGTCCCCTGCATTGACAGGCAGATTCTTAACCACTGTGCCATCAGGGAAGTCCCACTGCCTGCCAGATTCAGATTGTCCTACAGGCTTCTCAAAGTGCACGTATCCAAAATCAATATCCCCAGACTGATACCCCCAATTCCTCAAACACATCATGCATGATTTTTCCTCAGGGACTTTGCAGCTACTGTTCCTTTGCATCCTGGAACATATACCCCAGATACACGACAAGCTCTCAATAAATATTTGTGGAATGAAAGGGTTTGTTGAATAATTGTTCTAGGAATTTGTTAGGTATACCGGTCTGCTTCTGAAAGACCATGCAAATTCCAAGCACATATAGTTATGTTCCTGGTTCAGCTTATAAAATGTAACTTTTATCTATCCTACTTCATATACAATACATACAAATTCAAAGTAAAGCTACAAGTCGATTAAGACAAACCAGTTCAAGTACACTCATGTGAAACCTTTCAAAGAACTTAATTGTTTAGCAAATGAATACACTTATCAAGTGAATAAAAGTGTTAATTTAGTTCCCCAACTATACACCAATTCTCACTTTGAATTTTTCAAATGGTAACTCAGTCTCAACTGTGAAAATAAAGATTTTTTGCCGCACTACAAACTAGTAATTTTCAATAACACAACAAAAGAAAAGTAACAATTCAACTCCTTTCCCCATGCATTACCCTGCATTCTCAAGAGATCTACTGAGAGTTGGATGAGGAGAATATGAGCCAAAAAATTATGTTATGATGAAGGTATAAAAAAATTCATACCTGACAAGCCAGAATGGAAAAGAATATGAAAAGAATATATACGTGTGTGTGTACATATACATATATATATGTACACACATACATCTGAGTCATTTTGGTATACAGAAGAAATTAATATAGCATTGTATATCAACTATACTTCAATAAAATTTCCAAAGAAAAACCTCATACCTTAGATGTGTCAATTTACAAATAAAAGCAATAGACTCTAATTCAGTTAGAGATCAAGGGTTCAGAGCCAAGTCAACTCTTTCCTAGTCCTACTGCAGAAAGATCCAATTTTTCTGTTCAATAATCATTAACCATAAATAAATGGTAGAATGAAAAACCCTCTAATTAAGACAAAACTTAATATACGCAAAGTGTAACCCATGAAGAGTTAAGGAGACCACTGGAACACTTCAGACGCTATTTTTTTTAAAATTCAGAACCAATGTTGTTCATTTAATCATGCTAGGCATTCCACTGTTAACAACAACGAAAAAGCTACACTTTTTCTGAATGTGTAGTTATTTGTGCTAGAGGTTTATACAGAGGAAAATGGTAAAATTTTAACTTTCATTTTCAAAACAAAGAAAAACCCAACAATAAAGTATGCACATGTCTTATGTATATATAAAACACATTTTAATAAGTAATTTGGAGTTTAATATCTATCACTGAAAACCTATAATGTGAGGTGCGTTGAACTGAGTCAAAGATTCTGCTTTTTAAAATAAACAAGAAATTTTCAGATGATGAACTACTATATTTAGAGAATATGTGTGAATTCTAGCAATAACTGAAAGAAAGACAAACACGTGGGCAGGAACAATTAAGTACATCACCCTCTTAACTGCTATTGATATTTAGTATAATCTGATTCTTTGATTTGAATGGCGCATCCGTAATTCTTTTCACCTCTCTTGATGGGAATAACAGAAACTCCCATAACAAACCCTGTCAGGTATCAAAAAAAAAATTCTTCATTCTCCTCTGCTACAAGTTATGGGTTCTGTCCCAAGCACGTCTCTGGAAGGGAGTTTCCCCCTCTGCCATGGCTGGAACTGGGCAGCACCACTCGGCCAAGGAGATATGTAACGATTTAGACTGTCAGACCTTATCACATTCTTGGAGAGAGAAGCATCCAGGAGACAGGCTCTGCTGAAAAACAAAGTCCTCGGGGTGTATGCAGGACAGTCAGAGGTGGCAATAAGATATGGCATTTAGAACAAACATCAGTGAGAGCTGAATAATGAGCCTGCCACCGCCCCCCACCAAAAATCAGGGAGAATCTAAGGCCCTTTATCTCCCCACGATCCACTCGCCCTATTTGGAGGTTTCTATGAGCAAGATGAAAAACTCTTAACTTATTTAAAGATCAAAGGAACTGCAGAAGCAGCATTTCCTGTGGAAAGAATCAGAGCTTTGAAGTCAGCCCTGTGTGCCCAGCCCCATGGCTCTGCTCTTGTTCTGCTCACGGCTCCATTCGAATTGCTTTTTCACGGGTAAAACAGGACTATTTCACTCAGCTCAGCATAACTCAAATTTGCCTGATTATCAAAATAATCTGGAGTGCTTGTTAAAAACCAGTAAAGGTAGGGCTTCCCTGGTGGTGCAGTGGTTGAGAGTCCGCCTGCCGAAGCAGGGGACGCGGGTTCGTGCCCCGGTCCGGGAGGATCCCACATGCCCCGGAGCGGCTGGGCCCGTGAGCCATGGCCGCTGAGCCTGCGCATCCGGAGCCTGTGCTCCGCAACGATAGAGGCCACAACAGTGAGAGGCCCGCACACCGCAAAAAAAAAAAACAAAAAAGAAACAACCAGTAAAGGTTCACAGGTCCCCTCCCCAGAACAGGGTTGGGAGACGATAGCTTAACAAGTACCTGAGGTGAGTCTCAGGATAAGGTCAGTCTGGCAAAGAGTGATTTATCTCAAAGGGCTATTGCCTAGGAGTAAAAAAAATAATCCATTACCTGGATGAAGACGGTCTATTGATCAACTCTGTCAGCAAACCCTTTTGAAACTTCTCTCACTTAACACATTGCTTCGGTTTACAAAGGCATTTGTTTCAATGATTCAACAGCAAGGACCGTTCTCTCACCCATAACCCCATTCTTCAAAGATCCTCTCAAGAAAGGTTTGCAATGACCTCATCCGATGGCCAGGTTCATCCCCTCGTCAGGCATCCCTGCAGTGGCAGCTGGGACACTGGCTGCCTCCCATTCTGGCCCAGTCCTCACCCCTCCTCACCTGCCATCCCGACAGCTCTCAATCTCTAACAAGCAGGCGGAGGAGTTCCAGCTTTATCCAAAGCCCGCTGCTTACTCTATGTGTAATCTGACAGCTACTTATAACCAAATACAAAAGCTGTATTTTTTCTGAATATGTCGTAACTTGTGCTAGAGGTATATACAGAGAAGAACAGTAAACTTCTTTCATTTTCAAAACAAATAAAAAATCCAACAATAAAATATGCGTATGTCTTATGTATATATAAGAACACTATCTCTGCATTTTCAGCAGGGCATCACCACAAAGCCTTCAGAAAACTTCCCTTCCCTCTCCCAGCTTTCTGCATCCATCCCATCACTGAACATCTAAATCAGAAATCAGATCCGCCCTTGCTCTACATTTAGACAACAGTCATGTACTCTGGGCTCTACTTCTATAGCTTCCTTTAAATCTTTTCATTCTTCTTCAGTCTCACTGCCCTTGTCCTACAACAGATTCACATGTCTCATTAGAATATCTTCAGAAAGACTTTCTGCCAGGCTTCCCTGGTGTCTCAGTGGTTGGGAATCCACCTGCCAATGCAGGGGACATGGTTTCGATCCCTGGTCCGGGAAGATTCCACGTGCCGCAGAGCAACTAAGCCCGTGCGCCACAACTACTAAGCCTGCGCTCTAGAGCCCATGCTCCACAACAAGAGAAGCCACCACGATGAGAAGCCTGCACGCCATAACAAAGAGTAGCCCCCACTCGCCGCAACTAGAGAAAGCCCGCGTGCAGCAATGAGACCCAATGCAGCCAAAAATAATAAATAAATTAATTAAAAAAAAAAAAAAGACTTTCTGCCCCTGGTCTCGTCCCCCTTGCTCTCCCGACCGCTTTTTTGTTTTTTTCCCAACAGTTTTGTTTCTATAAACTTCCGAAGTTCCCGGTGCCCAGTGAATAAAGGCCACGCTGCTTGGTATAGCACGTAATCTGGCATAACCTAGGTTTCTAACCTTTTGAACAAAGTTCCCTTGTTAATTTGGTTTTTGTCGCATGTCTTCAATGATTTCATGTGCCCCTAAAACATCACTTCTAATGAATTCCCCCCATCTTTAGAGGAACTATTTAAGTACCAATCAAAATATTCAAGGCTTCTGGAAAGAAGTTGCTAAAATTACTAATTAAGTTTGGTATAATTCCAGTTCAAAACTGAGAAACTTGACTTTTTAGCCTTCTCCTCAGTGAATGTCCAATTTCCATTAGGTTATTTGGAAAATAAGGGCGATCTCATGGATCCCGCATAGGCAGGTGCATAGGGGTCTAGGAGCCCTGGCTCAGAAACCACTACTCTGAGCCCTTGCTCACGTCATCCCTGCAGCTGAGACTGTCCTTGACACTTCACTTTCAAGGACTCACTCACTTGACGTCTCCATTCTCTTCACTCTCAAACTCTTCTTATGTCACTTTTCATCCATTCTAGTACAGCTAATTCTGTAACACATGTATCTCCCTCTCAGACCTGGGACTCCAGGACAGCCCAGGGGCCCATTTATCTACCCTCAGCACCTAACAGTGCAGAGCCCCTAATCAAATGCAATAAATGTTGGTTGAATGAATAACTCTTGCTAGGGCAGATACTACTATTCACATAAAACAAAAACAAAAAAGAAGCTAAGAAAGATGTGAAACGATGCACTTGCCTAAGGCACCAGAAGAAGAGGTTTTGGACAGAATTCTGAAGCCTAAACTTCAGGGTTTTTAACTCTAACGTTCTGTTAGCCATATGTCTGCGTAAGTGGCAACTCCTATATTACTATAATGTGCAGCTTTTATTCCTCCCAGAAGGCTCATCAAGATGCCACATATCCTGCTACTGCTTTGATTTTGCCCTTAACCGAGCAGAAATGACCTTAGGCCACAATGAATACCCAATTTTTAAAAAAACTTTGTTTGCTCTGACTTCTGTCACCCAGAATACCTGGCTATTTACAATGAAGTTTATCCGAGTCTGATAAGTAAATGCTGAATTCCTTCATACAGTAACTTTGAAGGGGCCTTAATGCCTGTATAAATTTCCCAGGTGAAACAGACGCAGGTGACAGTAGAACATTGTATCAATTAAATGGTTCCTGCAGTAACAACTGCTTATTTTAAAATTGTACATTTCCTGTTGTGGGGAAAAAGAAGTCACAAAGTTAAAAATGTGCTTGGGTTAAATCTGCTCTTTTGATGTAACCAAGAATCCTCTTCCTAAAATACATGCTGTCACTCAAGGAAGCATATATTCTTGTTGAAAAACAAATGTACTAATTGGACTTTACTTCTTAGTCATCACCTACTAAGTAAATCTTCGAATCAAACTTCCTTTATTTAAACCTGTCACAAGACTAGCCATGCCCCAAATCCAAACATAGTGCCGAAACGTACTAACTATATAACTTTGACATATCACCTAAACCTTAAAGAAATACAATCTAAGTTTTCAATGTTATAAACCACATGAGAGCGGCAGATATCATTTTCCAGTTAGATTAAAACATTTTTCGAAGCACTTTTTCTGCTTTATCCTAGGAAACCTTTTAAATAAAATGGTTAGTGACAGAGCAGCGTGAAAAAAATTAAAAATTAATCTCTCCTCTCACATTTAGTTCTGAAACCTACCAGCTCTCCTTTCTGTATTTTAAAACGTTTTGTCATAAAAATGTACAGGCAGCTCCTCTCTTACAAAAAAAGGAAAAAAAGCAGATGGAGTTTCCAGGCAGTATTTAGGAAATGAAGGAACATGTGGAAGCCACAGCTCACAGCAGCTGATAAAGACAGGTCGCCTTCTGCACCCAGGAGTGTGAATACAGAACCGTTTCCTCAATCCTGTCACATATCATATCCAGAGTCCAGGTGCCAGTTAAGCTAAAAAGACAATTATAGGGGCTTCCCTGGTGGCGCAGTGGTTAAGAATCTGCCTACCAATGCAGGGGACATGGGTTCGATCCCTGGTCCGGGAAGAGCCCACATGCCGCGGAGCAGCTAAGCCCAAGTGCCACAACTACTGAACCTGCGCTCTAGAGCCCGTGAGGCACAACTACTGAGCCTGAGCTCTAGAGCCCGCAAGCCACAACTACTGAAGCCCGTGCACCTAGAGCCCGTGCTCCGCAACAAGAGAAGCCACGGCACCGCAACAAAGAGTAGACCCCACTCGCAGCAACTAGAGAAGAGCCCATGCACAGCAATGGAGACCCAACGCAGCCAAAAATTTAAAAAAATTTTTTTAAAAAAGACAATTATAGACAGGAAGGCTAATCCATTACTCACCTAAAGCATGTTTATTTTGGCTTACAGCCTGCCTTGATACTTATGCACAAATTCTTTCTTCAGTGTGATTTGTAGTCAAATTTAAAAGTCTGGGGTAAGAAAAGTGAGCAGATAACTGAGTTCCCTTTCAACAGTGTATCCTAAGACTCTATTATTCAATAGTCATTTTAGTTTAAAAAAAAAAAGACTTGATTATGAATCTGAAGATCTGAGGAAGACCACAGATTTCTGTACCACTGATTCAGATCAGATCAATTTGTAAAAGGACAGAGAGGAGAAAGAAATAAAAGGGAATTCTATGGAGAACAGTATGGAGGTTCCTTAAAAAACTAAAAATAGAATTACCATATGACCCAGCAATCTCACTACTGGGCATATACCCTGAGAAAATCATAGTTCAAAAAGACACATGCAGGGCTTCCCTGGTGGCGCAGTGGTTGAGAGTCCGCCTGCCGATGCAGGGGACACGGGTTTGTGCCCCGGTCCGGGAAGATCCCACATGCCGCGGAGCGGCTGGGCCCGTGAGCCATGGCCGCTGAGCCTGCGCGTCCGGAGCCTGTGCTCCGCAACGGGAGAGGCCACAGCAGTGAGAGGCCCGCGTACCGCAAAAAAAAAAAAAAAAAAAAAAGATTTCTCAAACTTTCCACACTATCTTAAGTTACCAGGAAGACCCTTAAACCCTGGCCTATCTCTTCCCAGCCAATTCTGTTTGCCAAAGATCACTTACTCTCTGGCAGGCAAAATTCCTCTATTTTCACTCTTCTTTCTGAGAAGGAAGTGGTCCTCTGCTTGCCAACTACCTTTGCCTCCTCTTCTATTCCTTTCTTTTTCAGCCCGTCTGTATAGGCTCCCACCCTCTGAATGTATAAAGATCAGAGGCAGAGGTCCCATCAGGTTTAACAGTGAGGGACTAAGGAAGTGGAGCCAAAAAGGATGAATCTTTTTTTTTTTTTTTTTTTTTTTTGCTGCAGAGCGTGGCTTGGAGGATCTTAGTTCCCTGGGCAGTGGAAGCGCAGAGTCCTAACCACTGGACCACCAGGGAATTCCCCCAAAGGATGACTCTTTAACTCCTATAACTGTGCTCATGCCAAGTCCCTCATCTTCTCAGTCCTCACCCTACGCCTCCAGCCTAGCCAGCTGTATCTTTGTCTCCTTTGCTGGCTCATCTTCTCTAAAACATAAGGCATTTCCTGAGATTTTTATCATGAGTCTCCTCTTCACACAGTTTCAACCATTTACCCTGACATCTCTCCAACTGCAGTCGCTTGTTTCCTACCTAATCTCTCCCTCTGGATGTCCTGCCAGCACCTCCAAGTCACCACGTCCAACACCAAACCCCTTACCTTTTCCTCCCTGCTCCCCTAAATCTTTCCACTTTCCCACCTGTGCTCTCACCTTTTAGCCACCCTGTTCTCCATCTTCAGACGGCGGTACCCAGGGAGGAGGAATCAATTCATTTGCCAGGAACCAAGGTTCTGCTTCCGATCTCTCCAATCTACCCCTTCTGTTCTACATCCACTGGACAGTACACCTCTCATCGGCACCGCTATAACACGCTCCTTTTGGTATCCTTTCCTCAAGTTTTCAGTACACAGCATTGCTGGAGAAATATTCCTTAAGCACAAACTTCAATCAGGTCTGGCATTCGAGATACTCTACACCAAGACTTCTCAAACTGTAGTGTGTATGTGAATTGACGCTGATCTTGTTAAAACGCAGATACTCTTTCAGTGGATCTGGGTGATGCCTGATTCTGGATTTCTAACATGTTCCCAAGTGGTGACGATGTTACTAGCATATGGCTGTATACATAGAATGTGCCCCAACCTATTTTTCTAGCCTTATCTTCTATCCCTCGCTGCCCAGCACACATATGTCTGTATCTCTCTCGTACGCACAGGTCTCACACACTCACACACACACACACACACACACAGAGATGCATACAAACAAAATAATGTTCCCTAAACATACTTCCCAGCTTTTGCACCTCTTGCTGTCTCCTCAAGTTCAGGCTCTGCCCATCACAGTTCTACCCACTTTTCAGGAAACAACTCATTCTGCCACAACATTTTCTCATCTTCTCTTCTACCTCACCTGGGTACCCCACCCACTGAACACTACAAAAACCCTGGGACACTGATGGCACGTAATTTGCATGGCTTCTGCCCTGTACAGTCATTATGGGTCCCCTTATTTAATCCTCACTGCTGAACTGCACTTCCTCTTGGAGGACAGGGGCTATCTGCCTAATCTCTGTAACCCCAGGGCATCCTGGGGGCCTCTTAAGTGCCAATAAATACCTGCTGCAGTGGATGTGTATTTTAAGAAAAATGAAACATGTTTCTCTACTTCATGTAACTTACTTTGAACAAGTGCTTCAGAAGTTTCTTTAAGAGAAACAAAAACACTCTTTCTGGATAGCTAACTCATTAGCAAAACCTATGAAAATTTTGCCAGACGTCTGCCACTTTAAAAACATCTACATGTAAACATTCAAGGGGTGCTTCTAGAATTTTAGTACGTATCCTAATTATGGTAGTCTCCAGGCAAAATATCAAGGTTCTGATATTTAACTGAAAAATTAAACCTAATTTGTCATAACCTAGTAATTACCACATTGTAAATTTATAATACATTCTAATCCAGATTCTGGATTAATTTATCTAATGCTCCTGTTATCATTCCATTTATTAAATCACTTTCCCCCTGGGTGTGCTAAGCTTAGTCATCTGCAAAATATTTTACCATTAAAATGCCTTACATTTGTGTCCAGACTTTGAAAAGTGCTTTAAAACATGTATCTTGAAATAACGTTTTTAAGGAGATGAAGCAACTCAACCAAGACAGCCCTATATTAAATGTTTATATAGTAAACCCTATAAATATCAAAGAACTACCAAAATTCAAGAACACACCCATAGCTCCTAAACTTCAGTGTGTTCAAGAATTGTCTGGAGTGCGTGTTAAATTTGCAGATGCCAGGTTCTTACCCTGAGAAAGTCTAATTCAGTAAATCTGGAGTCGGACTTAGAAAACTGTACAGTTAACCAGCATCCCCAGGTGCTTCTGATGCAGGTGTTCCGCAGAACTCAATTACAGAAATACTGACCTCAACCCTGGTCCGTGGGCACTACAGGGATATGTTTAAAGGGAAACGTTGAAATCTCTTTGTGAAGTCCTTTCCCCAAACAGCTGTCACACCAGCACAGACATAAGGTAATTCACGAAAGAAAAAAAATGGGGTCTGTAAGTCCCTTGGGGTGCTAGTAAAGCTCGAAAGCAATGCAAGAGGGAAAGTGACGTTTCTCCCCCACCTCGACCTCCATTCTCCGAGCATCCTCCAGGTACCTTGGAGGATGCTGCTTGCGCCTGGGAGCTAGAATCGGGCGCCGGGGAGCGGAGAGGCCAGTCTCCGGTCCAGGGGCTGGCAAGGCGGCCGCGCGTTCTCCCCCAGGTCAGCAGCAGTCCTCCGCCAGCGAGAGGCCGTGGCCGAGGGGGGACCGCGGCCACCAGATCCTCCGCGGCGCACGCGCATAAACAAGTAGACTCCCGGGGTCAGCGGTCCGGGTGCTCTGCCCGCGCCCCTCACCTGCGGCACGGCCGAAGATCGGCCTCGTCATCCGGTTCCGGCTCCCGCGGCTCCTGCTCCCCCGCGGCCGCCGGCAGCGCCTCGGCGTCCTCCACCGTCACCTCCGCCGCAGTCACGGCGCCCGCCGCCTGCACCCGCACGGCCGAAGTTGGAGCGGCCGCGGCCCCCAGGCCGAACGCCGCCTCCACTGTCGATGCGGGGAAGTCGGAAGCGCGCCGCGCAGCCACCGTCCCCGTCACGAGCCCCAGCTGCAGCGGTGGTGGCAGCAGCAGCAGCAGGAGCAGCAGCAGCAGCGCCCGTGCCAGCGACCCCGGGCGGGCGGCGCGCTCCATCAGCGGCCCGCCCCGCGCGCGGGCATGGAGGTGCAGCCGCCGGCGCCCGCCTCTCCCGCCGCTCGGAGCCCCGGACAAGGGCGAGGACGTGCTAGGGACCCCAGCCGCCGCCCCGACGGTCAGGACGTCCAGCCGCGTTTCTCAGGCCACGTCTTAGCCCGGCCTCAGCCACCGCCACCTGAGTGACAGCCTCCCTCGGACATCGCCCATTGAGCAAACTTTCCGCGCATCTGCTCTTTGATTGGCTGCGGCCTCTGCCACTCTGGGCTCCCAGGCTAGTCCTGTTGGAGAAGGTGGGCTTTCCCTGGTTGTCAACAGCACGCCTGCCAATCAAATTGTATTTCCTTAGCCCGAGGCCCGGCCCTCTTCCGGACGCGGTTACCAATGAGAAACGCTCCTCCCGGCAACCTTCTTACCTGATTGATGAGCTCCGCAGTTCCCAGAATACCTTTCCCCAGAGCAGATTGGCCACTGTGCTGGTTGGCCTCGCCCCTCAAAGCGAGGCGCTAGAGAACACTTGAAGATCACTGGTGGAAGCGGATGCCCCTCAAAAGTCTGAGATAACTTCTTCTTGATTGGTTGGAAGCGGCACTTAATACGTGGCGGATTCTGAATGTGGAGAGGAAAGTCCCAAGTGAAAGGAAGAGTGGGAGGCTAGTCCCTGGTGGCGGGGAGGCGGCCGACCTTCAAGGGGTTACCGCTGTAAAACCTGGTTCTTTTGGATAGGCAAAAGAAGAGCAGGAAAAATGAGTGACCGCACAAAACGTGTAGTTCCTGAAAGTGGAAGGGGTAACGTGAGTTGGGGAGACGATCCTGCGTTTTCCGCGACGGTGTTGAGAATTACGGCTGGTTAGAGATGCCGGTGACCTACGTGATCCAGTCTATCCGACACGCCCCTTCCTCATTATAAAGGAGAAGGAGCCCTGGCCAGGTGCACTTACGTCATTTTTCTAAAGTTACATAGCTAGTTATTTACAGAACCGTGACTTTCATCCAAGCCTTCTGATCCTGGTCTGCCATGCTTTGTACCTCACTATAGAGCAAAGAAAGAGTTAAAACCGCAAAAGGCCAAACTGGAGAAGATTTGAATGTTCGGCTAAGGCTTTAGAACTTTTCATGCAGTTAAGGACACCGTGAAGATTTTTGAGTGAAGTGATAAGAGTTGTGGTTTAGGAACAACCAACTGCTGTGGATTCTTCAGCAGTGTTTTCAAAAGAAGAGCACCAAAGATTAGAAGACTGGTTGGGCAGCTATAGCTGGGAGGCTATGACCCCATCAGAATTCTGAAGTTTTTTTTTTTAAGATACCGGCATACAGACATGCTCTTAATTTCTTGTGTCCAAAAGCAAAAGAAGCAAAACCCCCCACTTCGCCTTCCACCTCCCACATTTCATTGTTGCTCAGTACAGCGAAACTCCGAACTCTTTGTCTTTAATTCCTCTTCTCTCCTTGTCAAACACACTACAGTCGGGCTTTGGGGCACACAACTCCACCAAACTGCTCTAGCTGTGGCCACCATTTGCTAAATTCAAAACACAATTCTCCATCTTCATTTTATCAGCTATAGTTAACCCAGCACATCAGTCTTTCCTGTATAAAAACACTTTTCACTGGGTTTCCTGCTTCCACGTGGGCCAAATCATAACCCTCATTACCACCCCCATTTCAACTTAATCTCTTTGAAAGTCTTCTCTCCAAATAAGGTTACATTCGGAGGTACTGGGGGTAAGGACTTGAACATATGAATTTGAGGGGGGACACAATTCAGCCCGCAACACCCAGATACTCGTGAGACTTGTTCCCTCACTTCCTTCAAGGCTCTGTTACCTTCCGAGTGAAGACTCTCAGGACCACCCTTCCTAAACTCCTCCCCTGCTTTATTTCTCTCCTTAAATCTTAAAAACTCTACATACGTGTTTACTGTCTGTCTCCCTCCACTCCTCTATAAATTCCATGAACATTTACTCATTGATGTATTCAAAGAGCTTAAAAACAATACAAAGTGTTTAGTAAGTGTTTAATAAATATTTGTTGAATGAATGAATATCTGAGGACAGAAGGGAAAGGGATAAATGGAAGAGATTGTAGTTGCTGTAGATAGAAGGGGGCGATTAAGGAAGCAAGATCCCAGGGTATCTGGAGAAAACAGAGACTGCTATGCCTTCCATGTTGAAAGTGGAGATTAGAGAGTACCCCTAGAGAATAAATTACTTTGCAATGAAGAGAAAATAGATGAGAGAGCTCAAACTAGTTGATCACTATCTACTCAACAAAACAGGAGATAAGATCTCCTAAGTAAGAGGTTATAAGAGGGATGTGTCAGAAAATTAACCTGAGGTGAAAAATGATTGTTGACTACTTGTAATGGCTCATTTGAAATTAGCTAGTATTGATATATATATTTTAGTGGACCTAGTCCTCACGGTTTTGTAACTTTTTCAAAAAATGATCATGTCATGAGCAATAGTCTGAGCTAATGAATTTGGGATCTGCTTGCCACCTGTAAATGATGTGGAAGTTTTGTTCATTCATGTATTCACTTACCATTCAGGGAGTACCATGTAGCCACCTGCACGTAATGGGAATAAAGATGTGAACAAAACAGGCACGGTCCTTGCCCTTCTGAAGCTTAATATCTATCTAGTTAGGGAGACAGACACTAATAATATATTATTGAAACCAAGACAAGTGCTATGATGAAAAGGGCACAGGCAGAAGAGCAGTGGTGGAAAATGTCAGGAGAGTCAAGCTTCATACTCAGAAAAAAAAAAAAAACCATGCAAATATTTCCATTTTGGAAAATGAAGAAAGTCCTGAGTCATCGTCATCCGAGTGGGAAAAAAATAACTGGGAGGGGAAAGAGAGTCTGCCAGTTTTAGAACAGCGTGCAGAGCCACAGTGACTGCGTGGGAGCTCTGGAAAGTGAGTCTGAGCACCTCAGGGAAGTGTATGAAAAGTTGGGACCAGGCGTGATGCTGATCAATGAGTCTGAGCCGGGAAAAGAAGCTGGTGTTTCCGTCCCTGAGCCAGGGCTGCCCAGAACAATTAAGATTCTAAAACAGCTTGGTCAAGAAGGTCAGGAAAACAGGTTAGAGCTTTAGTATCATAAGCTCAGTCCATGAACAGAGAATGTCTGTATCTGTTGAGATTGTATCTGGTTGTAATTAATAAAAAAAAAAAGACCACATAATGGCTGAAACAAGGAAGGGATTTATTTTTCTTAGTGACACGGCAGTGCCACAATTGGTTTATTTAGTCTTACGCTCCTTCCGTTTTTCCACTCTTCATGTATGACTTTTGTTCCTCGTGCTTGTCATCTCATGATTTCAGGATGGGATGCCCAATATCATTTCTTTACTATGGGTAGGAAAAGGGGAACAACAGAAGACATTTACCACCTGAATTTGCCCTCTTTTAAAGAACTTCCCTGGAAGCCCCAAGCAGAGGACTTCCACTTACAATTCAAAGGTCAAGACTATGTCACATAGTCTGCTAGGATAGCATACTGCCACTCTGAACAAAACTGGGGTTCTGCTAGTGATGATGAGGTGGGAATTTGTAATCTGCTTTATCGAAGTATAGTACATGTACGATAAAGTCTTCCTATTGAAAGCGCATGCTTGGATAAGTTTCCACAAATGCATACACCACAGTCAAGATAACAGAATATTTCATCACCCCCAAGGGCATCCTCACATCCCTCTGCGGTTAGTCCCTCCTTTCACTCCCCAGCCCCCAGGTAATCACTGATCTGTTTTCAGTCACAATGGATTTTCTAGAATTTTTAATAAATGTCATCATACAGTATAGACTCTTTTGTGTCTGGCTTCTCTCACTCCTTATACTTTTAAATTCATGCATGTTGTTGCATGTAGCCATACTTTGTTCATTTTTACTGCCGAGGAATGTTCTATTGTATCTAGGCCACGTTTGTTTATCCATTCACCTAGTGGTGTACATCGGGATATTTCCAATTGTTGGCTATTACAAATAAAGCTACTGGGACTTCCCTGGTGGTCCAGTGGTTAAGGCTCTGCGCTCCCAATGCAGGGGGCCCGTGTTCAATCCCTGGTCAGGGAACTAGATCCCACATGGTGCAACTAAGAACCTGCATGCTGCCACTGGAAGATCCCGTGTGCCGCAACTAAGACCCGGCACAGCCAGATAAATAAATATTATTAAAAATAAATAAATAAAGCTGCTATGAACTTTCATGTACAACTCTTCTGTGGAAACATAGGTTTTTATAACCCTTGAGTAAATACCTAGAAGTAAACTTACTGGCTCATGTGATTGATGTATTTTTAACTATATGACAATTTGCCAAATAGTTTTCCAAAGTGGTCGTACCATTTTACACTCCACTAGCCATGTGTGAGAGTTCAAGTTGTTCCAAATCCTCACCAACACTTGATATTGTCGGTCTTTTAATATCTGCTATTCTAGTGGATATGCAATGGCATCTCATTGTGGTTTTGGTTTGCATTTCCCTGATAACTAATGATTTTGAACATCTTTTAATGTACTTATTGGACATTTATATATCTTCTTTTGTGAAATATCTGTTCAAAGCATTTATAAATGAAAGAATTTATATAGGTAGGCACCCAGCAGAGTTTGCCATACAGTGAAATATGCTGTGTCCGTGGGCTATTGCCATAAAAATAATAAGGAGCCATCCCAACAATGAAGTGGCTTTAAAAAAAATTTGTGCTTTCACACCCTGTGCCTGAGGATTGAATGATGTAGCCAAAACACTTTATTCTTATGGTAATGGCAGAAACACAAAAAAAGATGAGTGGAAACTTACAGGCTAGAGTCAGAACCAGAGTACTGAAAAAGAAATAAAAGGAATCCAAATTGGAAAAGAAGAAGTTAAACTGTCACTGTTTGCAGATGACATGATACTATACATAGAAGATCCTAAAGATGCTACCAGAAAACTACTAGAGCTCATCAGTGAATCTGGTAAAGTTGCAGTTTACAAAATTAATACACAGAAATCTGTCACATTTCTATACACTAACAATGAAAGATCAGAAGGAGAAATTCAAGAAACAATCCCACTTACCACCACATCAAAAAGAATAAAATAGCTAGGAATAAACCTACCTAAGGAGACAAAAGACATATACTCCAAAAACTATAAGATGCTGATGAAAAAAATTGAAGAAGATACAAACATATGGAAAGATATACCATGTTCGTGGCTTGGAAGAATCAATATCATCAAAATGACTATAGTACCCAAGGCAATCTACAGGTTCAATGCAACCCCTATCAAATTACCAATGTCATTTTTCACAGAACTAGAACAAAAACATCTTAAAATTTGTATGGAGACACAAAAGACCCTGAATAGCCAAAACAATCTTGAGAAAGAAAAAACAGAGCTGGAGGAAGCAGGATCCCTGACTTCAGACTATACTACAAAGCTATAGTCATCAAAACAGTATGGTACTGGCACAAAAATAGAAATATAGATCAATGGAACAGGATAGAAAGCCCAGAGATAAACCCACACACTTGTGGTCAATTAATCTATGACAAAGGAGGCAAGACTACACAATGGTGGAAAGACAGTCTCTTCAACAAATGGTGTTGGGCAAACTGGACCAACAAAAAAAAAGAAAAAAAATGAAATTAGATCATTCTTTAACACCATACACAAAAATAAGCTCAAAATGGATTAAAGACCTAAATGTGAGACCAGACACTAAAAAACTCCTAGAGGAAAACATAGGCAGAACACTCTCTGACATAAATCTCAGCAGTATCTTCTTCAATCTGTCTCCCAGAATAATGGAAATAAAAACAAAAATAAACAAATGGGGGGCTTCCCTGGTGGCGCAGTGGTTGAGAGTCTGCCTGCCGATGCAGGGGACGCAGGTTCGTGCCGCGGTCCGGGAGGATCCCACATGCCCCGGAGCGGCTGGGCCCGTGAGCCATGGCCTCTGAGCCTGCGCGTCTGGAGCCTGTGCTCCGCAACAGGAGAGGCCACAACAGTGAGAGGCCCGCGTACAGCAAAAAAAAAAAAAAAAAAAAGAACCATAGGAAAAAATACACATTGCCTTCAAAGGAACAATAGTAAGATTGACAGATTACTTAGATGAAGACATGACAATGTTAAAGTGGTGTAAGAAATGAACTGACAACTTATAATACTGTACTCGTGAAAACGTCTTTTAAAAAATGAAAGCAATACAAAAACTTTAAAAACAATAAAAGGACCTGGCTGTCAGCAAACTTAGAGTAAAATAAATACTGAAGGGAGTTTTTCAGATAGAGAGAAAATGATCCAAGATGGAAATCTGAAAATGAAGGGCACAAGAACTAATGATTATTGAAAAGGGTAAATTTGGGGATAAATATAAATGAAAATTATTGTTTTGTAGAATAATGTGAATGCCTTTTGGAGCTTTAAGTAATACATAGAATTTAACTATACATAATATTAAAATACATGGGCTTCCCTGGTGGCACAGTGGTTAAGAATGCGCCTGCCAATGCAGGGGTCGTGGGTTCGAGCTCTGGTCCCGGAGGATCCCACATGCCACAGAGCAACCAAGCCCGTGCACCACAACTACTGAGCCTGTGCTCTAGAGCCCGTGAGCCACAGCTACTGAGCCTTCGTGCCACAACTACCGAAGCCTGTGCACCTAGAGCCCGTGCTCTGCAACAAGAGAAGCCACCACAATGAGAGGCCCATGCACCACAACAGAGTAGCCCCCGCTCGCTGCTACTAGAGAAAGCCCCGTGCACAGCAACGAAGACACAACACAGCCAAAAATAAAAATAAGTAAAATAAATAAATTAAAAATAAATAAATAAAATAAAATACTTAACAATAGCACAAAATGTGGGAGTAAGCAAATGCAGTTAATGTAGTCAAAGATCTTCGCATGGTCTGGGAAAGTAAAGTACTAATTTATGTTATACTGTATTAGGTCAAGGATGCATGTTACAATCTTAGGGTTATCACTTAAAGAATAATAAAGGTTGTATAACTAACAGAGAGAAGAAATGGAATAATAAAAATATGTGATTTATCCAAAGTGGGCAGGAAAATAGGAAAAAGAGGACATGAAACAGGTGGGACAGGTAGAGAAAAAAAAACAGTAAGTGGTAGTTATAAATGCCCGTATATCAGTATCTACATTAAACATGTATGGGATAAGTCCTCCTGCTATAACACAAAGCTTATCAGACTAGATAAACGGTAAGAGACACTTTACCTGTAAGGTGTACATGCAAAACTTGTACATGCAAAGAGTAGCAAAAAGAAAGCTGATGTAATCATAATTATATCTGGAAAAGCTGATTTTTAAAATGACTTAAAATTTTTAAAAAGTAGACTTTAGTACTTTAGTACTCTAGGTTTACAGCAAAACTGAGCAGAAAGTACAGAGTTCCCAAATACCTCCTCTCCCCACATACCCACAGCCACCCCCTCTATCAAAATCCGCACCCTCCCAGAGTGGTACATTTGCTACAATCAACGAACCTGCATTGATTCATCATTGTCACCCCAAGTCCAATGCATTTACCCCGTGAACCCAGCAAGGAGGTTGAAAGGTTTTGGTTATACTGAGTTTGAGGACCTGAGTTTGGATTCCTTGCTCAGTATGCTGAGCAACAGTGAAGTGCTTCTAGGGAACAGGGGATTTCAAATGGACATTGCTGATCAAGTACAGGATGAATACAGGAGGGATCATTCTTTTGGCCAAGACAGAAATCGGTATTCTGACAAAACATGTATACACCGTAGGGCCCATCCTGCTGCAGACAGCTTTGATGACTACCTGCCCAGAAGAAGTGACGATAGCTTTGGACACAAATGTTGAGATCATTGTGATTCACACTGATACCATGATGGGTGTCAGGATGAGTAGTAGGATGGTTCACACTGGGATATGGATTGATATGGGGGCTGGGATTGCGATGATGACTGAGGCAGTAGAGACTCTGACAGAGGCTATGATTACAGGACAGGCAGTGGCAGGAAGACCATTTGGTCATGCACCATAGGGATGATAACTACAGAGAAAGAGGGGACCACTATGAAGACAGATATGACAGACGAGATGACCGGTCCTGGAGTTCCCGAGATGAAAATAGGCATGATGATAGAGGTCCTCCCACCCACAGACCCAACGTGAATGTAAAGCCTCAGGGTACTCCCAAGGAAGATGATTCCTCTGCTAGCACCTTGCAGTCCAGACGAGCAGCCTCTGTCTGTAGAGGGGCAAAGCCTAACTGACACAGTCGCTAGACACGTTCCCCCAAACTAGAACTTCAACCTCGGGAGAGACACAAAAGCTGCCCAAGTAAAGAGACTCAGGAAAGGGAAGGGTTGAGGAGAGGAAGTAAGTCATCACAGACGGACCTCAGCCGCAGCTGGCAGAAACGCACGAAGAAAAGAGAAAGAAGTCTTTAGAAAAGGAAACATTCAATAAGGAGGAAGATTGTCGCTCTCCAACTTCCAAGCCTCCCATACCTGAGCAGCCTCCAAAGGTAATGCCAGCCCCTCCACCAAAGAAGAATGCTTGGGGGAAGCTGATCTCAGAGCTCAGACATAGAGCAACAACAGTAGTTCCGGCTCAGCCATCTGAGGAAGGACCCGCAGGGAAGGTGAAAAGAAAATAGATGGGTGAATGTCCCAAGAGGTCAGCGTGGCAACTCCAGCCCTAATCCAGTACAGGGAGGGAACAAAGACGACCAGAGGAGTAAGGTGGGAAGGATGGTAAAAAAGGATCAGGACTCCTGATCTGCACCTGAGCCAAAGAAACCTGAAGAAAATCCAGGCTTCAGGTTCAGTTCTGCAAGCAGTCATGCTACTCTCTCCTTTGATAGCGAACATGAAAATGAGGGCGATGACTACAACGAATAGACCTCTACATCCTCTTCATTCTCCTAGTCTCTCTCTGCCCTGGAACATTCGAGGGCAAATCAAACCTCTATTCTGGCAAGATAAAATAAAACTCACCATCTCCTGGTGGGGAGCGGGGGAGGATCAACCCACTAGGATGATTGAACAGTTCTGTGATTGAGGGATTTTCCGGGACTTGGGATCTTCTGTTTTAAAACAGGTAAAGTTCTGGGCAAACTAGGGTATATTGGTCCCCTTTTATGGCAGCAAAAGACCAGGGATCTTGTGTGTCACAGATAAGCCCTAGGCTTCCTTGTAGTCTCTGTTTTGCTGTATTTCCCACCTTTCAACACGGCCCCAACTCCACTCACTGTCTGATAACCCAATTTACAGCTCTCCTGCCTGCCTGCGCCTCCTTTCTGGGACCACAGCGGCTGTTACTCTCTGTCCCGGTAGTCGGACCCAATCTCTCTCCTAGGCTATGGCCCCTAATTCTTTTAGGACTCTGCCCTAGGATTTTGTATTAAAAAGAGGGTGATTATCTATCTATCTATCTAGATATAGATATATTCATTCTATATATGTAAATGTATTTCTATATAAATAAATATATATTTCTATACCTATCTATATCTGTATCTCTCTGGAAGAAGAAAACAGGTCCCAAGGTTGCTTCTGGAAGAATAAACAGGTTGGCCAAGGCACCAGGGTGGGAGGATAGGAGGAAGACTGCTTCTTTTAGCAGCTTTATTGAGATGTAATTCACATAACATACAATTCACCTATTTAAAGTGTAGCATTCAATGGTTGAATATATTGACAGAGTTGTGCAACCAGGAAGGAGAGTTTGAAATGTGTATCCTTTTGTATCTTTTAAAGTAGGTGCCCAGGAACAGTCCTCGGAGCTTTCTGAAAGACTGTCTCCCAGATTGTAATCCTCAGGTTGGCTTGAATAAAACTTTACATTTCTTGGTTAAAAAATAAAAATAAAATAAAATAAGGCCTAAGGCACACTTCAGGCCAAAGGACCCCTCAGGATTTTCAATGGTTGGTAACTTTTGTTGTCAGAGGATGGAGGGGGACTCCTCAAAAGACCACAGCCTGGGATCCAGATCTCTCCCCTCTCGTCTCCCCAGGGAACTTGCCTCTTTGCAGAGCACTGATTTCAGCACAGCACTCTGTCAGCATTTTCAGGCACCTGTCACCAAGCCTGGCATCCCAGGACAGGATGTGTGATCACAAGTTTAGTCTCATAACTCCCTTCAACTTTGCCCAAGTTAGAGCATTTTTAAAAAGGTGTTTATGATTATCTTCAGTGTCCTTTCTTAATTCACTCTAATTTTCTACAGTGAACCTATGTTACCTCTATATTTTTTAAGTTAAAAATAAAACACCGTCCTCATGGTGCCTCCTACAGGAAGCCTTCCTTGACTACTCCCTCATTTCCCATGGTAGGTTTGGTACCCTTAAAACCCTATTAGTTTCCATAATACCCATGCTCACTTCTAGCACAGCACTTACTATAAGGTATTTTAATCACCTGTCTAACTACTTGCCTGCCCCTTAGACTGTGATTTCCTTAGAGCAGGTACTGTGCCTTTCAAAACTGGGTCCCTAGGGCCTCTAATGGGGCCTGGTGCACAGAAGGAGCTTTCCCATTTCTACCCCCCTTAATAGTCCTGCCTTTAACACCCACCCAACCCAGGCAACAACTAACCCCACACACATTTACAGAGAGCCCAGAGAAGACTTCTTCCCTGTCGTCAACTGGTTGAGTAAACTTTGTTGCCAACAATGAGAGGATGGAGGGGAACTCCTCAAAAGATCAAGGCCCTGGTGTAGAGGTCTTCACCCTCATATCCCCAGGGAACTTGGCTCCTACATATGGACGTGTTTTACTAAGCCCTGAGTACCCAACACTATGCAATAAATATGAGAAAATGAGGATTCCAGAAGGACTTGCTGGGCACGGCCATCTCAGGAATACTGGAAATCAAGGGAGGTCCTCAGGCATATTATTTGGATGAGAGCTCTATTCCTCCGGAATGAAAGGTAAAGAAGAGGGGGCAGGAAGTTAGGAATTAGACCTAGAACTTGAGACAAGATACAGACTGGAGGTGGAAAGGCAGTGAAAGCGTGAATCTCTGTTTTGGAAGACAAATTGATAGAGGAGGAACAGAGCATCATATAAACACTGAATTTACACAAATTATACTTGGCAGAAAGGAAGAGAAGGTGAGGGAAAGAAGCAAGAGTGGGAGGGGGTGGAGAAAGATGATACAAGAGAATAACCCCGTAAATAATATAGGTTTTTATATTTTATTAATGTACAGGTGGTCCTAATGAATATTCCACTCAGTGTTGTTCCAGAAAAGTTTGAGAAGGGAGAAGTGACATATACTTTACCTTTAGTGTACTAAGATACTGCTTGAACCGCTTTTGGGTTACCAGGGGAGCTTTAAAAAAAAATATATAGCTGCCTGGATCCCACCCTCAGAGAATCTAACGTAATTAATGAGTCAGAGATGCAGCCTGGGCATCAGACTGGTTAAAAGCTCCCAAGAGATTTTTTCCCAATTTTGTTTATTATGGTAAAATACACATAACATAAAATTTACTGTTCTAACCATTTTTAAGGATGAAGTTCAATGTCATTAAACACATTCATAATGTTGTGTAGCCATCACCACCATTCATGTCCAGACCTCTTTTCATTTTATAAAACTGAAACCCTACACTCATTAAACAATAACCTTGGCAACCACCATTCTACTTTCTGTCTCCAAGATTTTGACTATTCTAAGTACGTCATATAAGTGGACTCATACCATATTGTCTTTTTGGGTCTGGTTTATTTCACCTAGCATAGTATCCTCAAGGTTCAACCATGTTGTAGCATACTTCACAATTTCCTTCCTTTTTAAGACAAGTAATATTCCATTGTATGTATATAACATATTTTGCTTATCCATTCATCCATTTATGGACACCTGGGTTGCTTCCACATTTTAACAATTGTAAATAATGCTGCTATGAAGATGGGTGCTTTCAGTGCTTCTGTGTATGGACCCAGAAGAAGGATTGCTAGATCATATGGTAATTTGGGGGAAGGGAATGATCCTACAGGAAATCAGTGTTCCTCTATCAGCCAAGGAGGGGATGGAGGCTGGGCAGACAAAAACAACAAACATCTAGTACTGAGGAGAGGAAGAACTCTAGGGTGGGGCCTTAGCATGGCCAACTGTGGAGCTAGAGTTCCAGGAAGACTTAGTGGGCCTTAGAGGATCAGTCTCTGGGGTTATGACTTGGGCCCTGGATTTTCTCTTCATTGGTGAAGCCTGAGAAACAAGAGCTGCACTAGAGAAATAGAGGCCCCATGACTGTCCTGCCTCTTCCTGTTCAATGGAGGTTTTAAAATTACCTGGACATTCCATGTACAGATGAATGGATAAAAAAGATGCAGTATAGGGACTTCCCTGGTGGTGGTGTGGTTAAGAATCCGCCTGCCAATGCAGGGGATGCGGATTCAAGCCCTACTCTGGGAAGATCCCACATGCCTTGGAGCAACTAAGCCCGTGTGCCACAACTACTGAGCCTGTGCTCTAGAGCCCGTGAGCCACAACTACTCAGCCTCCGTGCCTAGATCCCGTGCTCTGCAGCGAAGAGAAGCGACCGCAATGAGAAGTCCGTGCATCGCAACGAAGAGTAGCCCCTGCTTGCTGCAACTAGAGAAAGCCTGTGCGCAGCAACGAAGACCGAACGCTGCCAAAAATTAAATAAATAAATTTATTTAAAAAAAAGATGTGGTGTACACACACACACACACACACACACACACACACACACACACACACACAAAACGGAATACTACTCAGTCATAAAAAAGAATTAAATACTGCTATTTGCAGCAACATGGATGGACCTAAAGGTTACCATACTAAGTTAAGTAAATCAGAAAGAGAAAGACAAATAGCATATGATACCTCTTATATGTGGAATCTAAAATATGATACAAATGAACTTACTTACAAAGCAGAAACAGACTCACAGACATGAAAAAAAAACATATGGTTACCAAAGAGGAAAGAGGGGGAGGGATAATTAGGAAATTGGGATTAGCAGATACAAACTACTACTATATATAAAATAAACAACAGAGTACTATTGTATAACAAAGGGAACTATGTTCAATATCCTATAATACACCATAATGGAAAAGAATCTGAAAAAGAATGTGTGTGTGTGTGTGTGTGTGTGTGTGTGTGTGTATAACTGAGTTACTTTGCTGTACAGCAGAAACTGTAACCGAAAGTTGGGTCTGGCTGCTTGCTGCTCAAAAGCCAATAGAGAGGCAAGGTTGGTGGAAAGGAAGGTTTGCTTTATTTTAGATGCTGGCAACATGGGAAGGGGGTGGGGAGGGCGGACTCCTGTCCAAAGGCCAACTCCTCCCCCCCACCCGACAATCAGGGAGCAAGAGCTTTTATAGATGGAGAGAGGGTGCTACAGGCAGAAACAGCACAGTCGGCTCTGACAGTCATCTTGAAGTTGGCCACGCGGTGGTCTGATCAGCATCCTCTTGATTGTTTTGCGGTACGCGGGCCTCTCACTGCCATGGCCTCTCCCGCTGCGGAGCACAGGCTCCGGACGCGCAGGCTCAGTGGCCATGGCTCACGGGCCCAGCCGCTCCGCGGCATGTGGGATCTTCCCGGACCGGGGCACGAACCCGTGTCCCCTGCATCGGCAGGCGGACTCTCAACCACTGCGCCACCAGGGAAGCCCTCTCTTGATTGTTTTAAGTACGGTTAATCTTCAGTTCCAGGGTCCGTTTATTCCCATTTCCTTGAGGCCAGTTCTCGGAATTGCGGCCGCTTGTGTCATGGCTACAGTCTGGTCATCATGTAGTTAACTTCTTCCACCTGATGGGGGTTTTAGTATCTGTAAGACAGCTCAGAGGATATGGCTCAGAATATTATCTATAGCCCTTAAGAAGGAACTAAAGGGCCTTGACTTTGCTTACTGACTAACCTATTATTATTTTGTCCTGTTTGCTTTTCTTTGCTTCTGCATTTTCTCACTTCTCTGACTAAACTTATTCTTTGGCTAAAGTTTTTCCATAGACAAAAGGCAGACTGAGGACGTGGGGGGCAAGGACCAGAGGGTCCTGCTCCATTTCAAAACTAACACAACATTGTAAATCAATTGTACTTCAATTAAAATAAATAAATAAATAAATAAATAATAAATACCTGGACATTAAAAAGCAGATTTCAAAGTAAAAACAGAGAATAAACAACACGAAAGATTCCTGGACAGGAGGACATGCAATGACTCATGGGAGCTCAAGGCAAGAGCTCTGCTACCTGCTCACGACAAAGAAGGTTCCATCCATTGGCCCAGTGGACGAGGGTTGTGTTTTCAGTCCCCCCAGTTCACCTGAGCCCACCGACTCACATAAATCCCCATTTGAGAGGCTTATATGGCTTGTTGAGGGTTGTCGCACGGTGATGTTGAATTGTGAAAATGTAGAATAATAACACTCCTGATCACCAAACCAGAGCGTCTTAGATAAACTCAGGAGACTAGATGTAGGTGAAAGCTAAGGAAGTTATTCAACGCCAGAGTGATTCATCCAGGAAGCAATGAAATTTTCTTCCTTAGATATCGGTAAATATACAATAAATGTGCAGCTAAAGATCAACTTCAAGATGTCTTTTCTGGGCGCCTCCAGTCCTAAGGCTTTTTATTCTCTCAAGAGCCAAAACGTAAAAATAGAAACTAGGATGTGTCTTTCAATTATAATTTTGATGCCTCTGTGACATGTTGTGTAATTCTTGGCTTTCACCTTCTAAAGCTTGGATGCTGAGATTTGAAGAACAGGTGGCTGTTATCTTTATTCATCAGGTTTTTTTTAATTTTTAAAAATGTATTTGGCTGGGCTTCCCTGGTGGCGCAGTGGTTAAGAATCCGCCTGCCAGTGCAGGGGACATGGGTTCGAGCCCTGGTCCGGGAAGATCCCGCATGCCGCGGAGCAACGAACCCATGCGCCACAACTACTGAGCCTGTGTGACACAACTACTGAGCCCACGTGCCTAGAGCCCGTGCTCCACAAGAGAAGCTGCTGCAATGAGAAGCCCGCACACTGCAACAAAGCCCCTGCTCGCCGCAACCAGAGAAAGCTGTGCACAGCAACAAAGACCCAACGCGGCCAAAAATAATAAATAAATAAATATATATATAATAAATAAATGATAAATATTGGTGAAATGACCAATGATTAAATGAATGACTAGAAAGAGTGGTGTTTTCCTGCACTTGTTCTGGAATTGAGACCGTGGGGGCCTCCACCCTTCCCTTAGTGCTGAGTTCAGAGACACCCCCCCCCCCCCACCCAGGAACAGAAGTCAGAGCCAGTACTGCCCCGCACCTTACAGCCTTCCCCTCACAACCACATTCTGAGAGAAATGATCAACAACGGCTGAGCAAAGTGGATGGTTGTCAGCCCGCTAAGTTTGCTCTTCTTGTCCATCTGTAGAAACTCAGGCTCCTCTCTCGCAGCTGTGCTTTGAGGTAAGGAGATGTTTCCATATTCTTCCTTTCCCAGCAGCCTGCGGCATCCTGGAATCCTCCTTTCACTTTGAAAGCAGCTTCCTTGCAGCTCTTGACTTCCAGAAGCAGGAATTGTGTGCTTATAATAAACTCCTCCTATTGGCTTGGTGATTACGTTTTCAGTAGTGTGACAATCACCAGACCCTGGAGGCCAGCCCCTGTTTCACTCAGAGAGGCCAACAGTGACTCAGATATGGATCTGTTTTTCTGAAACCCCAAGGCAGATGGGGCTGTGGCCAGGCTGCCAGTGGGTGGGGCGCGGAGGATCTGTGCTTCCTTTACCAGTTTATTTTGGTAGAATTGGCAGAAGCTAAAAAGTGGAGATCGGAGAGAGGCTGTAAGGTGGAAGGCTGTCCTCCACCTCATCCCTTTGACCACCTCTCCGATGACCATCTCCCTCTTTGCTAAATTGGGGGAAAACTGCCCTTTCATAAGAAAACCTTTTTTCTTTTTTTTTTGTCTGAGAGGCATGTGGGATCTCAGTTCCCCGAAACCTTCACCCATGCCCCCTGCAGTGGAAGCACGGAATCTTAACCACTGGGAAGGTTAAGGGAAGTCCCCCTTTCATAAGAAAGGGGGGGACTAAGTTCATGATCTTAGTTCTGAAGAGAAGGCAGGAAGGGTGATTTCCACACAGAGCTCAGGCCTCCCACATTTCCTCAGAATTTTCTCTAAGTCAAAAGGCCAAGCACGTCATGAACTTGAATGTGTACCAGGTAGCCAGCCATAAGCAGCTCAGCGGGGAGCAGAGATACCCCCCAACTAAAGGTTCTTTCAGGGTGGGAGAGAGAATCTTCTCTCTGAAGGGAAACTTTTCAAGCACAGCAAACTTCTGCCGTGGAAGGGCGTCTACAGGCGCCTACTCAACTCTGGTCCAGCCTTGACTACGGTATGGTATCACTCTGCAGGCATTTGGGTGTATTTCTTAGCTTGTGGTAACACCAGAGACTTTGTTTTTTCCTTCTGCTTGTCTGTGATGGTTAAAGGAGGAAACTCTAATTGGTCCTCTGCAAAACCAAAGCATATAAATAACCAAAACCACGAAGACAGAAGCTTTCAGAAAAGCCCTTTGAATGTAAACCCCAGCTCTTATGACTGGTTCTTAGTTCATATTACGTTTCCCAGAGCTGTAAGGGCCTCACGGAACTGGTGGCCTTACTTATTTCTTTTTTAAATGCAAAAGGCCCTTTGTGCACACATATGAGGATAGGACTTTGTACATATGCCTTTCTTGTCATACAAACCAAATAAATCCTTCTTCCGTGAACAAAAGATGGGCATGGACTTGATGGGTTCCAGGAGCGGTGAATTGGGCTGCGTCACTGATCAGAAACTGTGGGAGATGCAGCTAGAGAGCAGGGGACAGAGTGTGAAGGGCCTCTCATGTCAGACTGAGAGCTTTGTTCTGCAGGCAAAAAGAACAGAAAACTGGGGATTCATAGGAAAAGCGTCTTTTATAGAAGATTACTTTATAGTTATTTCATGTGTCCCATGAAACACTAATCTCAAGAAATGCTCCTTGAAAAAAAGGGTCACATGATAAATAAGTTTCCGAAAGCCAGTCCACTCTAGTCCTGGCATCTCCTGGAGGTTCATTAAGCTCAATTGTTTTAAAGTCTCTGAGATGTCACAAGAAACTGATCGGATTCTGCTTAATCCAGGGGGAGAGAAAAAAAAGGGGGAGTATATGGATGAGAAACTGATTCAATTTTTCGAGTCCATCTCACAGCAATGAATATATAGGTAGCTTTTTTATCTGTACCAGAATATTGTCCAACCAATTTAGTATCAGGCAAATATAACTCACATGTTCAAACCCTACAGCAAGTGACCTCAAAATAAAGTTCCATGATGGTAATATTTTAAAAACTCAATGCTCAGCGCCTCTTAAGAGGAATCTTGGGTTTCTGGAGATTCTCCCATGCAAATGTTCCTGGGATGCTCACAGGTATAGTCCCAGAGCTCCCTAGGCTTGGCCAGTTTGTGGTTCTAGTTAAGCTCCTTTTCCTCTCTTTTAGAACAAAAGGGCTAGAGGGACCATGCTCAGACCCATGCCCAACTCACGTGGTCCCGCTCTGCAGGCTGCCCGCCCTCATTCACGAGAACTTATAGATGACTCTTGGTCATATTTGTCTCCTTTCTGGCCAGCAGGGAAGCTCATTTCAGAGGGGTTGCTCCTAAGAGAACTGCAGGGTGCCCAGGTCATAGTGTTCCCCTTTTTTATACCTTTTCCCCTTCTCAGAGCATTAAACACACTAGCATCCTGTTTTGTTTTGTTTTTTTTGCAGTGCGTGGGCCTCTCACTGCTGTGGCCTCTCCCGTTGCGGAGCACAGGCTCCGGACGCGCAGGCTCAGCGGCCATGGCTCATGGGCCCAGCCGCTCCGCGGCATGTGGGATCTTCCCGGACCGGGGCACAAACCCGTGTCCCCTGCATCGGCAGGCGGACTCTCAACCACTGCACCACCAGGGAAGCCCAAGAAAGAGTTATTTTAAGGAATTGGTTCATGTGGTTTGGGAGACTAAGTTTGAAATTTTCAGAGTAGGATGGCAGGCTGGAGACCCAGGTAAGATTTGATGTTGCAGTCTCAAGTCCAAAGGCAGTTTGGAAGCAGAATTCCTTCTTCCTCTGGAGACTTCAGTCTTTTCTCTTAAGGCCTTCAACTGATTGAATGAGGCCCACCCGCATTATGGAGGGTAACCTGCTTTATTCAAAGTCTACTGATTTAAATATTAATTTCATCTAAAATATACCTTCACTGTGATATCTCGACTGGTGTTTGACAAAACAAACAAACAAAAAAAACCTGGGTACAATGGCGTAGCCAAGTTGACACATAAAGTGAACCAACACAATCAGTTGTGATGTGGAGTTGGGTTCACTCTGCCAGGCTCCTGGGTCACTTGCAGTGACTTTCGGGCTGCTTGTCCCTCTCTGCCATCTGCCATCCAAGGGGCCAGACCCCAACTAAACTCTTAACTCAGGTACAGCCGAGGTAGTGTATAAAGTAGACAGAGCCCTTCTCTTCAACCCATCAAACCAGCTTTGGTTTGCATGATCTGTTGTAATTTTGTATTAAAACCCCTTTGCCAAAGAGTTTCTTCATTCTTCAAACACTGAAAGCTTTATGTTTATTTATTTAAAAACTCAATAGAATGACAACATGGAAATGGAAAGTAAGTTTCTCGCTACCAGACAATAAAGGAAGACAACCACACCATCCAACAGCCTTGATGTTCAAAAAACTGAGATCAGGGCATGACAGGAGATTTTGGGGACATCAATGTATAATGGGAAAAAATAGGCCATACACAGCCAGGGAACATGTGTGAGGCTCTGTGGGTCCAAATGTGGCAGAGAATATTTTCAGCCATAGTGATTTGGTTAGACCTATCTAGACTCTTAACCTCGGATTCATTCAAGCTATTTTTTTTTTTTTTTTTTTGCGGTAAGCGGACCTCTCACTGTTGTGGCCTCTCCCGTTGCGGAGCACAGGTTGCGGAGCACAGGCTCCGGACGCGCAGGCTCAGTGGCCATGGCTCACGGGCCCAGCCGCTCCGTGGCATGTGGGCTCTTCCCGGACCGGGGCACGAACCCGTGTCCCCTGCATCGGCAGGCGGACTCTGAGCCAGTGCGCCACCAGGGAAGCCCCATTCAAACTATTTTTGGGGGTGAGATTTTATGATTTAATCTACTAAATTTCACTTCTCGCTTCCCATTCTAAAACCTTATCCTTTTCTTTTCTCTTTTTACTTCTTGCATTTTTTTTCTTTCAGTCTTTCCTCTTCAGAGATGCCAATGTTAGAACTTTTTTGGAAGCCAGGCCTCTGTCACTAAATAGTGCCTGGTGACTAGTCACCCAAACTGATTTTGATAATTGCTTGTTTATTTTTCACAGTGAACTAGCTCAGGCATCATAGATCCATTGTGAAATGTTAACTTTTCTAATTCTGGTTACTAACAGTGTAGATACAGGGAATTAAGGAGGGTGGGACCACTTAAATCTTATATCATCTAACTTAAAATGGTCTCACTATAGACTAAAGAAGGCCACGGTGAGGTTAATGCCAGAGAGGTGGGGGAGGGGCGGTGTAGATACACTTTGGGAAATGGACAACATTGTTCACTTACGTGGTTCATCTTCAAGTCTTTTCAGGTGGGATCTGTCCAGCTCTGAATGAAATACCAGTTGTACAAATATTTCTGGAGAAGACACTGTATTGATGTATGTACCCTGTAACCCAGAACACCACTTTTTTTCTTCTAGCTTTATTAAGAGAGAATTCACAGATAGCACTGTGAAAGTTTAGGAATATAGCATCATGATTTGACTTACATACGTTTTGAAATGATGATCGCAGTAAGTTTAGTGAACACCCATCATCTCATACAGAGACAAAATTAAAGAAGTAGAGAACACCTCCTTTTCCTTGTGATGAGAATTTAGGGTTTACTCTCTTAGCAACATTCATATGTAACGTACAGCAGTTATATATGTGTATACATATATTTACACATTCTATACATATATACACACATTCTATACACATATATACACACATTCTATACATACACACACATATATATATATATATACACATTCTTTTTCCTATTCTTTTCCATTATGATTTATCACAGGATATTGAATATGGTTCCCCGTGCTAGACAGTAGGACCTGTTGTTTATCCATTCTGTATATAATAGTTTGCAACTGCTAATCCCAAACTCCCAATCCATCCCTCCCCCACCCCAGGCACTGGTAGTTTTTAAATCTCCCTCCGTAATTCCAACATGAAGTCAAATTTGAGAACCAGTGTCTGACCAGTCCTTCTCAAGCTCTAATATTCATACAAACCACCTAGGGACCTTGTTAAAATGTAGATTCTAATTAAGTAGGGGTGAGACCTGAGAGTCTGCATTTCTAAAAGCTCACAGGCGGTGCTGATTATGTTGGTCCATAGCTCACATTAGATTAACAAGGTCCCAGGGACGTCCCTGCTGGCTCAGTGGATAAGATTCTGTGCTCCCAATGCAGGGGGCCTGGGTTCGATCCGTGGTCAGGGAACTAGATCCCACATGCATGCTGCAACCAATAGTTCACATGCCACAACTAAGGAGCCAGCGAACAGCAAGTAAGAAGCCCACCTGCTGCAGCTAAGACCCGGCACAACCAACCAACCAACCAACCAAACAAACAAATAAAACAAGGTCCCAGAGAATCTGGGTAGGATATCAGATTTCCAATGGGGGTAAAAGCCAAGATGAAGTGTGGCCAGGTGCAGGGGGTACTGTGAATTGTGTCCCTCCCCAACAGTTCCAGCCTCTTCTAGGGTGCCTTCCTGTATGGTAGAGACAAGAAACCTAAAAACCACATTTCCCATTGCATCTACGGCTCTGAATCTGATTCCCATTCCTCTGATCCTAAGTACTCAGGTGACATTTGAACTCAGGACTGAGTTAAGTGGGAGAGGTGACAAGATAAGAGGCACCCATCTTGCTCTGTGGATGGTAGCAAGTGTTCTAGAGCCGGGGGGCGAGGAAGGCTACCAACACAGCAGAGTCTCTGGTGGTCCATTTCCTCAGCATGGATTTGGGAGCTGTTCCTGAAAGTCCAACCTTCAAGCCTTGTAACAATGCTGTAGGCTTTAAAATATTCCAAATTAAATCCTTTTTGCATAAGCCAGTTCTGTTCTTTGAGCTTACACCTTGACCCAGACACCAGGTATCCAAATTATAATAAGAGATAGCAAACCAGTAACACTGAATGAGCCAAGGGTAACATCTGGAACACAGGCAAAGTGGGGTCAAAACAGATGTAGGAGACGAGTGGCGGAGCCATAGGACGTCCATGGACAGGCCCGATGGGTATCCAGGATCCTTGTAAGGACATGGACTTCCCCTATATGTGAAAGTCCCCCACCTTTTGTTTCTTGTTTTTCAAAGTCAAAGACCTTTGAACAGGCATCTAGCCCTTAAGAACTCCTGGAGGTATCAAGTGTTTCTTTGGGGGATCCTGAAGGAACATCTTTCTAGAAGGGTGGGGAGACTCATAACTGGTATCAACGAAGGAAGCATTAAGAGATTAAGAAGGGGAAACTCCCTTATTTTCCCAGGATCCTATGTGAATGGGGGAGTCTCTTGAGTTTGGGGTCAAGATGTAACTTGGATCCAAGCTACCTCCTCTTTCTTCACATGTTGATCCCAACCTTAGGAACCAAGGAATTACTGCCAGACTTCTGAAAACCCATGCAATCACCAAGCCTTTGGCTGTAGGTAGAATAAACAATGTATCACACGCATATATGACAATCCAATAAATGTAGAAATGGCATCTTTAATAAAATTCAAAGATATTTAAAATCACTGAAGAATTTATAGCAGATATTTCATTGTGAGTTTCATTTGGTTCACAAATACTGGAAAAAACAACTGCTAACTAGTAGAGATCTACAAGCTTTTTTTTTTTTTTTACATAAGTTAAAAAAAAGAGCCCTCATACTTAAGTATTGATATCATTGCCCACTCCTTCTTGAAGTAGGGATTATTTGCTCACAGCTGTTTCAGAAGGTCTAATAGGAAGAGTCTGTTCACAGCTGGGCAAGCGAGGAAAAAGACCAAGGAGTCTGAACAAGGGTGCAACCTCAGGGCCCAGCTGCCTGCACTTCACATGGAGATTCTTGGTCTATATCCAGTTTGGAACCTGGGTTTTGGTTTTATTAAGAAGGCTCCAGGGCTTCCCTGGTGGTGCAGTGGTTAGGAATCCTCCTGCCAATGCAGGGGACACGGGTTCGATCCCTGGTCCAGGAAGATCCCACATGCCACGGAGCAACTAAGCCTGTGCGCCACAACTACTGAGCCTGTGCTCTAGAGCCCGCGAGCCGTAACTACTGAGCTGTGTGCCACAACTACTGAAGCTTGCAGACCTAGAGCCTGTGCTCTGCAACAAGAGAAGCCACTGCAATGAGAAGCCCGTGCACCGCAATGTAGAGTAGCCCCCGCTTGCCACAACTAGAGAAAGCCCGCGTGCAGCAACGAAGACCCAACGCAGCCAAAAATAAATAAGTAAAATAAATAAATTTTTAAAAAAACGGATCTTTAAAAAAAAGAGAAGGCTCCATTCTGTCTCTAATTCAAGGTCAGAGAAGTATGAGAGAAGTCCCACTTGGAAGGTATCTGAGGTAGCAGCATAAAGGTAAAAACACAGACAAAATCCTGGACTAGAATACAGTCGTTCACTCATTCAACAAACAGTCTTGGCTATCAATTATATGTCAGGTAGAGAACTAGAATCTCTGGGGATGATTGATACCACTCTTACCCCCAGGAAGCTTGCAGTTGAGTGAGGGAGAAACGCAAATATATTGGTGGCCAAATACAAGGGTAAAAGTATCAGGATGGGGCAGTGTCAATTAGGACCATGCTGAAAGTGACAGTGACCTATAAAAAAAGAGAAAGATTCGGCCATTTATCTTTCATTTCATATACAAACGTCACTTCAGGCTAACCAAAGAGTAGACAAGGGAAGACTTATCTTTATAAACATCTGTATTTGTTCTATCAGAGCCTAAGTATGACACAGGAAATGACTGCATCCCACTGAGGTTGGAGGAAGGGATGACGCTGGTGACAGTGCCTCGTGATTCACCCAGACTAGGCTTAGGTTCTCCTGAGGGTGGCTGGATGGTTGCTGCCCGCCCTCCCCAGGTGCTGCCGTTCTCAGGTGCTGTGAGTCATCATCACGGGATGCCTGTCTGCTCCGGCTCTGGTTCCCTGCGAGATCAAACACACTAGCCACAGAGGCAATCTCCACAGAGCCCTGAGCCTTGTTTCCCTTGAAAACCCGTCACAGTCACTGCAGCGTATCCATTACTGAGGTACAGGCTGTGCGCACTTGTCTACCCCATTCCATTTTGCCTGGAACTGAGGGCTTTCATGGGATGTGGGATTTTCAGATCTAAAGCTGGGGAAGTCCTGGGAAAACTGGGACAGATTGTTTACCCTACGACCCCAGATATTTTGAGAAGGCACAGTAGTTGGTTTGAAATCCAACTGAATCACTTTTGCCCACTTGGTCTTATTCTTTCTAGCTTGGCCCAGGCCATAGCAGTTTGGGTGCAAAGTAGAATAAATGCTTTTTGCAGTACCTTGTGTGATTTATATAGGAGGATTTGATGGAAAACCACCTTGCAATAAACACACACACACACACACACACACACACTCTCTAAAAGCAACAGTGCCATACAGCCTACGGCTCTGGTCCCTCAGCCCTTCGCACAGTTATCTGTCATGTGAGCTTGATAAATATTTGATATACTGTTGAACCAAGTTTAACTGAGTACAGGGTTGGATCATATTCAAAATCTCAGGGCCAGAAAATCTGGAGAAACTGGGCTGTTCCAGAAATTCTTCACAGCAGTAAATACAAGACTTCATAGTGGAAATATAGCGAGTTACCATCACCTCTAGTGACCAAATTGATCTTTCAATGGAGAGGATGGTCTGCCACCTGGTGGTAACTCTTAGCATTGTTCCCTGGTAAACCACAGTTCCTGTGTTGGGTGAATTTATTGGGCATAGAATTCCTGAAGGAAAGGTAAGGGCTGGGCGAGTCCCAACGCTATGACTATATTTCTAACCGCTAAAATAGACAAACCTGACAGATGTTTTAATGATTTTTGAATTCTATTATGTAATAAATCTCATAATGGGATAAAGGAAAAGATAAAGAAAACTAACATCTGTGGAATGCTAACGTGAACTAAACATTCTATATAAATTTCTTCACCTCACAACAACCTGTAATATGGATAGTATTATATCTATTTTACATGTGATGAAATGGATACTCAGAGAGGTTAAGACATTACTCCGAGATTAAACAAGAAAATAATGGGTACAGCACAATTCTTCCTGGCTCCAAAGCATGAACTCAGGCTGTTACGCTGCATTTTGCCAAACAATTAAAAGATCACTTAAAAATTAACTTTATTGTAGTTTACATATCTGTTTAACATTTTATGTTGTAATACTTCTAGACTCACAGGAAGTTGCAAACATTTTATACCTTACCTAACTACAGTAACAGTAGCAAAGCCAGGAAATTGATATTGCTACAGTACATGTGTGTGCACTTTTTATTTTATCACGTAAAAATTCACGTAAGCGCTACTGAAATCAAGAGACAGAACTGTTCCATCACCACAAATACCCCTGAAAACCATGCCGTTTTGTGTACCTCTCAGCCTACAGGTAGTGATGCTGTGGGCTAGAAATGCCAAGGCTATAATGTTCTGGACAAGCCCCCTCAGACGTTTCCCCTTTTGGAACCAGTGTTGTGGCTGGACCGGCCCTTGTGGTCCTCATTATGATTACAAGACACACCTTGTCAACAACCATCAGGGAACTTTGTAAAAACAAGGTTTATTACCCACAAGTCCTGGAAGGTACACGGCATGTCTGCCCACACAGCAAGGTCACAGGGGGAGAGAGAGAGAGAGAGAGAAAGAGAGTACGGACCTGGGGTTCTGCCTTTACTGGGCTCGAGGATGGGTTGCCTAGGGTTTCTCAGGTTTATTCTTTTCGGAATTAAAGTGTGGGAAGGGAAAACGGGGTCGCTCACTCAAATGGTCAGTTGTTGAGGTCAGCCAGGCCTTTCCAAAAGGGGAACTTCATGGTTGGGGCTGCCTGGCTCCTTAACTGCTTGTGTAATAAGCAGTGTGTTTGCTCAAGATGAATGACTTTGAAGTAGATGCCGCAGCAATCGAAAGCTTAATGTCAGACGCATACATTTTACAATCAAAAAAGCTGTATAATTGTCAGTTACTTACACTACACGCACTCACAACTCTCCCTCCCACCACTCCTAAACCTCGGCAACCGTTAATCTGCTCTCCATCTCTATGGCGGCATTTGACAATGTTATTTCATCGGAATCATACAGTATGTGACCTTTTGAGATTGGCTTTTTTTCACTCAGTGTAATGCTCTGAGGTCCATCCATGTTGTCGTATATATCAATAGTTCATTCTTTTTATTGATGAGTGAAGTTCCATGGAAACGATGTGTCACATTTGTTTAACCAGTCACCCACTGAAGGACGTTTTAGTTGTTTCCAGTTTTTAGTATTCTAGTATTTTAGTTTAGTTTAGTTTCCAGTTTTTAGTATTACAAATAAAGCTTTGATGCACAGTCACACATAGGTTTTTGTGTGATCGTGGGTTTCCGTTTTTCTGAACTAAATGTCCAGGAGTGCAATTGCTGGGTCATATTTTAGTTGCATGTTTAGTTTTTTTAACTAAAGTAAGTTTGCCAAGCTGCTTTCCAGAGGGTATACCATTTTACATTCCCACCAGCAATGTAAGAGAGATTCACTTTCTCCACATCCTTGCCATCATTTGGTATTGTCACCCATTTTTATTTTAGCTGTTTTAATAAGTGTGAAGTGATATCTCAATATGGTCGTTACCTGTGTCAAGCCAAAAGACACAACCAAGATAAAAAGTGAGAGAACGTGGGCTTCCCTGGTGGCACAGTGGTTGAGAGTCCGCCTGCCGATGCAGGGGACACGGGTTTGTGTCCCGGTCCGGGAAGATCCCACATGCTGCGGAGCGGCTGGGCCTGTGAGCCACGGCCGCTGAGCCTGCGCGTCCGGAGCCTGTGCTCCACAATGGGAGAGGCCACAACACTGAGAGGCCTATGTACCGCAAAAAACAGAACAAAAAAAAGCGAGAGAAGGAAGGATTTATTACTTTCATCAAGTAAGCAGAACACCAGAGGTCTTTTCCAAAGCAGTGTTGATGCCGAAAACTCAGCCTCTGTGCACCAGCGCTGAATTGAATCTCGGAGAAAGTTTTGGGTGAAGTAGAAAAGAACAATTTTATTGCTTTGCCAGGCAAAGGGGGACACAGTGGGCTCCCACCCTTGAAACTGTGTGTCCCAACCCAGGGGAGTTTGGTGAGGAGTTTGATAGCAATGGTTCAAGGGTGGCGCTGCTGCTAAGGACCAGGGTGTGTGCAGGGCCTCAGGTGGTCTCCTGATCTCCTCTGAAGAATGCTTCATCCAGCGGTTCCACCTTCCATTTGTTGGGGGTTTTCATTCTGTAAAGAGCTCAAAGATATTGCTATGTGTATCCCTTGAGGTGGAACCAGGACCCTGCTCCAAGGCTGCACTATTGTTTCTTAGCTGATCCTCCCTTGTCTCTGCATCCCCTCCCTTCCCTAATTAGCAACTGTTTGAACCTGCCCTTTGGGACTCAGGGAAGGTCAAGGAAGCTGAACAGAAAGGCTCCTGGGCACAGGAGCCCCACAGGGTCCTGCTCAGTTTCACTGTCTCCTCAAACAGCAAAACTGGGGAAGTTTTAAGCTTCATGAAGGGGCTTGAGCAGGAGAGAATTCAGCACAGAACTGGGGCAAAGGATGACAGTGTCCAAACTTTAGTTGATTGAAGTCATGAGGGTCAGAAAAGGTCAACATCATCATTCCATCCTCCAGCTAGGTGGGGGCCGAGTTCCTGTAGAACTCAAATATAAGTATCAGATTGTGATGTATATCCCTTACGGAGGGTGAGAAAGGCCTGTCGAATGGCAGAAGGAGAGGTGAGGGGTCCTTGAGGGGTTTCTTTAGAGGCTAGATATAAGGGTTTAGTGAGGAGAGCAAAGTTAGGGATCCAGTGTCGGAAAAATCCTATAAGGCCCAAAAAGGAGAGAATTTGTTCCGCTGTTTCCGGAGGCTGGAGTTCACAGATAATCCGGGTGCGATCGGCTGTTAGACCTTTTGCGGTAGGGGTAAGGTGGAGCCCCAGGTAGGTTACAGAAGATACAGATAACTGAGCCTTGGCTGGGGAGACCTGATAACCGCGAGAGCCAAGGTAATTGAGGAGATCTGCAGTATGTTGTCTTGAGAAGCTGAGAGATGGGCTACAGAGGAGGAGGTCATCTACATATTGAAGGAGTGTGCTGGGGGTAAGGGAGCAGGAAGTGAGGTCCCGTGCCAGCGCCTGACCGAAGAGGTGAGGACTGTCGCGGAAGCCCTGGGGAAGAACTGTCCAGGTGAGCTGACTGGAAGTATGAGTATCCGGATCCGTCCAGGTAAAGGTGAAGAGGAAATAGGAGTCGGGATGTAAGGGGATAGTGAAAAAGGCATATTTGAGATCCAGAACCGTGAAGTGGGTTGTGGATGGGGGGATATGGGAGAGCAAGGTGTATGGGTTTGGTACTACTGGGTGGAGAGGAATTATGGCCTCATTGATTAGTCGCAGGTCCTGGACCAGGTGATAATCCCCAGAGGCCTTGCGGACAGGTAGGATGGGGGTGTTGCAGGGAGAGTCAGTGGGGATAAGGAGTCCCTGGTTTAGGAGTCTGGTGATAATAGGTTGTAGGCCCCTAAGGTGAGTCTCAGAGATGGGAAATTGGGGCCTTGATGGAAATTTGGAGGGGTCCTTTAGGCGGATGAGGACGGGGGAATGGTGTGTTGCTATTATGGGCTTTGATGTATCCCAGGCCTGGGGGTCTATCAGGTTGGGGGAGATGGGAGGAGGGAGAGAGGAGGGGGGGGTTCCGCTACCAGACCGAGGAGGGGGAGCAGTAGTTGAGAGGAGGGGGCCTTAGGATCAAGCCTGGCCTGTTGGAGAGGCCCCTAATTGGAAGAGAACATCACGACCTAGCAGAGGAACCGGGCTGGACGGTATGACTAAGAAAGAATGAGTGAAAGGGAGCCTCTCGATGTAACATGAGAGGGGGCCGGTCTGGAGTCAGAAGGACGGTTTGCCATCAATAGATCTGGGAAGGAGAAACTGGCCCGGAGTAGGTAGGCAGGACCGAATAGGTAGCCCCCGTGTCCACCAGAAATGAGATGGACTTACCCGCTACCTGTAGCGTTACCCTGGGCTCGGCGAGGGTAATGGGGGGTCTTCGAGTCCAGGTGCTGTCGGTCGGCAGCCAATCCCAGCAGTTCGAGTGGTAGTGCCGTTGGGTCGGCCTGCCCCCCGCGTGGAGACGCTGAGGGAGGGCCAGTCGTAGGGCAGTCACTCTTCCAGTGGCCCATTAGCCCGCAGCTGGGACAGGGCTTAGACGGAGGTCGGGGATTGGGACATTGGCGAGCCCAGTGGCCTTCTTTTCCGCATTTGAAGCAGGCCCCCGGCGGGGTTGCCTTTTGCGGACCCCGTGGACGCTGTGATCCATGGGAGATGGCCGGCCTTAGGGCGGCTACAAGAGCTTGGGTTTGGAGGGCCCCCTTCTGGTGCATCCGAGCCTGTCGGTTGGGTTCTGCCGAATCCTCACAGCCATTATAGACTTTAAAGGCCATCTTTACCAGATCTCGAATAGGGGTCTGAGGGCCGTCTTCTGCCCGTTTTAATTCCTTTAGGATGTCCGGGTCTGATTGGGTGATAAAATGGGTGGCTAGGACCGTTGCCCCTGCCGGGGTGTCGGGGTCCAGCCGGGTATAGAGAGTGAAGGCCTCTGTAAGGCGATTGAGAAAGATAGCTGGATTTTCGTTAGGTTCTTGGGTTATCTCTTTTAGTTTTTCAAAATGGACTACCTTATGAGCAGCAGCCTGCATGCCAGCCAGGAGGCACTGGATCATGAGGTCGCGTTTACGGCGGCCATCTTGGCCATCCTGATAAGTCCAGCCTGGATCGGTGCCGGGTACGGCAGTCGCTCCGACAGGCATGGAGCTGTCGGTAAGGTGAACCTGATCTGCGTGGTTTCGGGCAGCAGTTTGAATTCTTTCCCTCTCGTCAGGGGTCAGAGTAGAAGATAGGATCACAAAGATATCGTGCCAGGTTAGATCGTAAGCTTGAGAGAGGCAGCGAAATTCTTTGATGTAGAGGGAGGAGTCGGCAGAGAAGGAGCCTAATCGTTTTTCAATTTGAGAGAGGTCCTGGAGAGAGAAAGGGACATGGACTCTGACCAGGCCTTCAGCTCCTGCTACCTCTCTCAGAGGGCAGAGGAGATTTGCATCTTGGGAGTCGTGAGCGCGTGTATGTGCACTAATTGGCGAAGCAAGGGGCCTGGGAGGAGAAACCGTTGAGGGAGGCGGGGGAGCGGTTGGAGGGGCCGGAGCGGGTTCGGGAGGAGGAGGGACCGCTTCAGGGTAGGGTGGAGGATGGAGAGGAGTTCTGGAGGGGGGAGAGGCGAGAGATTCGGGTGGGTCGGCTAGTGGAGAGGGGTCATCGTCAAAGGAAATTAGGGACTTTGGTGTAGGAGATGTACAGGGAAGGGCGGGAGCGTAAATACCAGAAGGCCTGGACATAGGGGACCTCAGACCATTTGCCCGTCCTGCGGCAGTAATTATCTAGATCACGGAGAATGTTAAAATCGAAAGTCCCTTCAGGAGGCCATTTGGATTGACTGTCTAGAGGATAAGCCGTCGGCTACGGAGATCTTGGGAGAAACCGAGGGCTGTAAAATTGGCTAGGAGACACCCCAGGGGCGTCTTAGGATCTGGTTTCGATTGTGAGGTTCCCATGACCCCCAGTCTGTCCCTGAGTGAATGGAGAGGGAGAGAGGCGTCCCTGGTCTCAGTCTCCAATTCACGGCAGGTCGGAGGGCGGTCAGGGGATTGGGACGTCTCCACAGTCGCCCGAGGCCCGGAGAGAGGACGGAGGAGTCCCTGACGCGGCCGCGATTAGGGACAGGGAGTCCGGTGGGCAGGGACTCTGGGGGTCGGAGGGAACAAGGGAGGGGGACTTACCCCGTTTTCTGCCGGATCGGGTGGATGAGTAGAGGTTCCCTGGTTGTCTCCTGGGGGAGGGGAGGAGCGGCCCGCGCGGTAACCCGCGGGGCTTGGTACCCATCCCGGGTTTCGGCACCAAATGTAAGGAACGGCACCAAGAAACGGGGGAGAGCTTAAACAAGCTTTATTAGGGATTGCTCCCGGGCGAGGTTCACTGGTCCGAGAGAAAGGGGCCAGAGAAGTCCTCCCGGGCGAGGGTTTGGGCAGAATTTATAGGGGAAGAAGGGAAAGGGGTGTGGTGAATCCGGGAGGCGCAGGGTATTCCTTATTTGGTGGTCTTTTCGAGTATCCTGGGGGACCGTTAGTCCCGCCCCTCGAAAGGCGGGAAGGCTGGGCCGGGTGGAAAGTCTCCAGGTCAGTTTCTGGAACTGGGTGGTCCGGAAAGTTTCGGTCTGATGCAACCTGTGAGTCTGATTGCGTTCTCCTGCCTCGGGCCAGTTGGCCTTACAATTCTTTTAAAGGTTGTGCCCTGCCCCTTTCCTGTCTGAGTCATCAATATTAAATATAATACTTTTACTGTACCTAGTTTTACTAGAAATCAAATAAGACCTTATTACTGTTAAAGTTTGTCAGCAAGAAAAATAATGGTATGAAAACGTTTTAAGTAAATAAAGTAGAAGTAAATGAGATAAGAGCTTTAGGTAAACTCTTTAGGAATAACTGTTTTGGGAATGTCTACTTTAAGGATAATATCTCCAGATTTTGGTAACCTGAAACAAAACTAAGTCAAACTACGAGAATTTCTTCATTATCTGGGTCATTACACGTAGGATAAAATACTAGAACATTAATTGCTGGAAAGGCTTAAGCTTACCTACTTTTGTCTTAAGAGAAACTGAAGCTGTTTATTAGATACATGTCTTGTATCACATTGAAGAAAGAAATCCTTTAAGAAGGTGTATGTTTCTAGCGGTTATAAAATACGTTCATAATTGTCAATCAGGAAATGCTGGCAGGACCGTTTATAATTACTTGCTTCTTGGTTTTTGCTAGAGATTAAGATTCTAAGGTTAAGAATTATAAGGGAAACATTTCAGTATGCAAGGAAAGTAGGATGTGTGTTTTCAGCCAAAAAAAGAGGAATGAAAATACATTTTGTTAATAAAAAGGTCATTTTGTCCTAGAGCTGGTTGTTTCTAAATGGATACATAAAGTTGTCAAATGTTTGTGGCAAGGGAACACTGAGAGTTTTGTACATGATCAGGATTGGCCTAAATTAGATAAGAATGAACTTAATTAAGAAAGTGAATTTTAAAAGTAAAGTGGTACAGGGCTTCCCTGGTGGCGCAGTGGTTGAGAGTCTGCCTGCCGATGCAGGGTACGCGGGTTCATGCCCCGGTCCGGGAAGATCCCACATGCCGCGGAGCGGCTGGGCCCGTGAGCCATGGCCGCTGAGCCTGCGCGTCCGGAGCCTGTGCTCTGCAACGGGAGAGGCCACAACAGTGAGAGGCCCGCGTACCGCAAAAAAAAACCAAAAAAGTAAAGTGGTACAAAACCTGAATTTGGTTCTCTGAAAGGACAAAGTTTTCTTAAAATATTGAACTGTTTTTGATAATAGATTGTGAGTTTCTTTGTGTTGAAGTGATCTGTATTTGCCAGTGAGATCTTCTATTGTCACTTTAGTTATGTGAATGGGTATTGTTTCACAGTGACCTGTGATTCTATTTGACCAAGTGTTGTAAAACTTCTTGATATTTTTGACAACCTTCCCAAAGATAAAATCCTAAATGAAGCTCATTTGACCTCTAGCTAATTTTGAAGTTTTCCAAAGGGTCCCTAGAATACCTCAAAATATTTGTTTTCTCTCCATCTCAGAGAGAGGAATATTAAACTACTTAGGCTTCTTTGGTATGTTAAATTACATGGGAAGCATTGTCAAATAGGTGGTGATAAAACTTCTTAGATTGTACCCTATGGGTAAATGTTACCAACATACATATTCTCGAAATTATATGGAACTCCTAAAATTCTGGTAGGTCCTGGTAAAAATTATATCAGTCATAATTTTAGTAATTATCTTAAATTGTTGTGTGTCACAGCAGTAACCAAGTTTTCCAATTGCATTATAATCAGGTCTTTAACCTTGACTTTTTAAGTCTTTTGACGTTTATAGGCAGTTATTATTGTCCTCTTTTTGCAAAATGCTTCATCTTCAAGAAGAGCCACAGAAAGTACTTTTTGCCGTGAACAGATTTCTGATAATTTTCACATCATACTGCTGAACTGGGTAAGAACTTAGAATTCTAATAAACTGGATGGCTTCGTGTAACTGTTACCAGAAGATTAAGATCAAGGACTAGTCACAGACTAGTGAACAGACTATGGTTATAATTTTTGGTTTTTGTCTGAAATATTACTGGGTTTTAATCTGTTTTCCAGATATAAGGAAACCTTGAAAATATACCTCTGTTAGTAGAACTGAAACCTTATCTTTTCTCTCTACCAGATGCCTCCGGAATTTGGAACCACTTAGGCTCCCAGCAACTTTATCAGGCCTGTAAGGAAGGCCACCTCCTAAAAGGTACAGGAACCTCACTGTATTTTGGGGACCTCGAGAAGAGAGGAATTCGCCTAAATCCATCACCCAAATCTATAGATATCACAGGTTGAATCTATGACATACCTTTGGTATGGGTTTCCTATCCCTGAGGTTTTTAAAGTTCAATCTGAGATTCTTTATGCAAAGTTCCAGCACAGCCAATTTAAAAGTCTATGTGGTCAATTACCCAGACTTATTTTGCAAACAAATAAGTCTTAATTTGGCTATATTTGGTAGAAATGAGGGTATTTTAGAGAGAAAAAGATTGTTTCAGTGAATACAGAATTCTAGTTTTGTTAATTGATGTCTGTATTTACTGGCGAAGACTCACTTCCCAGATAACTCCTTGTTAAGTTTAGTCATTAAAAAGACACTCTTTCTGCAGTTTATCACAGTAACCTAACTTTGGAAGAAGATCAAGATGCATCATGACCTGCAACCAGGTTATGCATATTGGAAAAGACATCAGATAAAGGACTCTTTTGGGCCACTTCGGAGGGGACCTTATCAGACCTCTACAACTGAATGAACTGCAACTCCAGTTTCTGACACCTGACTTAGACTAAGACCAGCACTACCAGACCAGGATGAGAATATTACATCAGAAGTAGACAGCTGACCCAAGATGCCAGAGCAGGTCTGTATACTGATTACTTTGACAATTGCTCACACTTTTGCAAATGAACCAAATGTACTTCTTGGGCTCAATCCCATGCAAGTTTCAAAAAAAAAAAAATCAATCCAATCGCTGGGTTTGTGGCCAATTACCAGTACTCCCAGGTTGCCTTGGTGGATTTCTCCTCTCCAAAGCTCTAACTGGATGGTTCTTAGAAATTTTATTTCAAACGAAACTCTAGCACCATGCAAGCTAACATTCCCGCCAATATCACTAAGTGATACTCTCTTACCTGGCCAATTAATGGTGCATGTTCTGAACCTGGCCATAATACTCCTTTTTTATTAGATGTTGAATATTGGGCAGCTCCTGACAGGACCCAATGGATTTACTGAACAATTTTATGACCTTGGCTCTCCCCAGGTTGGTTAAGAAGATAAAAAATTGGTTTCCCTTGGGCTCAAGGTCACCTATGGCTACCGTGGAAAGAGCCCGTGTCAATCTGTAATGTGAGTACTCTGGTTACTATCAGTTTTCCAAATGGCACGACCATTTAGCCATGATATTTGTTTACTCATCTTATGACCCATGAAGTGTCAGATTTCTGCTCTGAACAATCCTCTTCCTAGTTTAGGGGAAATACTAGGAAAATGGTTTTGTTCAGGAGGATTTTGGCTTAAATCTTTGCTAATGATATTGCTACTACTACCAATTTAGTTCATGGAACTTATAAGTTGATACTTTCCTGCCTTTCATGCTGTGTCACCTACTCGTACTAAGATAATGTCTAAATGACTTGAAACTATAGATCACATCTGTAGTTCTATATAAAATAATGGACATACCCCACACACATGTGAGGAAAATTGGCTTAAGTCTTACTGGACAACTTAGAATTGAATGTCAGTCCTTGCCAAACATCCTGCTAGAACAACTCCCCTGAAAGGAGAGAATCGGGCCATTAAGACCAGGCATCAAGGGACAGGCAAGCAGCCACCCTTGTTTTGAGGGACCAAATATTTGATCACCTAACACTTTCTACTGAAAGGTTATTTCACAGTTTCCCCCCATTGATCATTAAAGTTCATATTTTATGGCAAGACAAGAAAAACTTAAACTTTTCTCTGCCCTTCGGTGGCCTCTCTCCCCACTACTATGCATTGTGTATCTGCATTATGCATCGGCCAAACCTTCCCCATTGGCAGAGATACCTGCTCAACCATAGAGAGCAACACTCTCCTAGCATCAGAAAGACAACTCCTTAAAAGACAGTATTCCTTCTTGATCTTGTAAGGGGCCAAGATGGTGCTTAGACTTGGATTGTGTAAACTGTCAACAACACGTCATCTAAATGTATAGCCTTCTGTCTCAACAAACTTCTATAACTGTGCCTTTACTTCACTTCTCAGAGCTTTCTGAGATGCTCTTCCTGGGTTGTAATATCCAAATTTGGCTCGAATAACAGTTTCCATTCCTTAGGTTGACTGATTTTTGTCAACATCTCATAGTGGCTTGCTTCCTCACTTATGTCAAAATGTTTCAAATACTACCTCCTCAGAGACCTTTCCTGACCCCAACTGTCCTACCTAGCATAGCAACACTATTCCCAACTCCTTAGTTTTACTTCTAGCATTTAATATTTGAAATTATATTATGCATATTTATGTTTTGTCACTTCACACTAAAATGAAAATTCCCTGAGGGCAGGAATGTTTTGTAGCTCATTTACTGCCATATCCTCAATGCTTGGTAACATACATGGCACAGCGCAGGAAGGAGTGCTGTAACCGTTGATCGAGTGGAATGAATTCTCTTCTCAGAACGCGTGCAGGGCTTGTAGAAATCTTCTTGCATGTTCTTAACCTAGAACTGTAGTTATTTATTGCTTATTCATCCCGCAAGCCTGTATGCTCTCAGAGGACAGGAATTATGCCTTATTAATTTAGGGGTACACAGGAGGCATTCAAATAATGGCACTACCTCTAAAACTCCAAATATCAACTGTAAAACTTGTCTTTCCATACAGGGACTACTATCAGGATTTCATATGAATAATAGTATTATTCAGAAGGAGGAAAATACATCACATGTAATTTATAATGCATTCCTCTGCATGTAATGAGATACAGTAAATACAATTAGGTACTTATCTTTATTTTTAAAACAAAGCCATTTTCAAAATATAAAAAAATAGACCTCTTTTCAAAGAACCATTTAAATATGGCTTTGAGAGCTACAGTATTTTATTCATAAGAAATAGATGGTACTGCAAAAAGCATTCATAGATGTTTACGTAAATAAAAATGTTAGTATCATTCTGGCACCCTTCTGGGGCAGGCCTTTATATTTATAGAAAAATTACCGTAACTCAAAAGTAAAATCAATAATGGCCTTTAGTGTAATTTGTATTTAAACCTGAATTTGAGCAACCGATGTAGATTGGTAACTTATTTGGGATTTGGACCCACATATCTGAAATCTGAAGTAGAAAGCTAAAGCTTCTCATTTCCATACAGTTTGTCAACAAACGTACCCCAGTCATTCTAGTATCTATATAAGGTGATCTATTAGCAACACCAGTAAAGTGATTTATAGACAAATATGCTAAGTAAGGGCTGACACAGCTGGATCCTCGTTCAGATTTTATAAAAAGACGCTAACTACCTATGCCAAAAAATAATAATGTGATCCAGGATTACATTTTAAATGATGAAAGAGCTTCTGGGAAAAAAAATTAGTGATGGAATGACAACAGATATCAGGTACTTCTCAAATTAAGAGAAGTACATAACTGCATTCCAAATGAATTAAAACAAAAGCACATTTACAGTGGAGTTTTTTCCCCACCAAACTTTCCCATTTCAAAAGTGGTCAGGATTTGGGCAACATCTTTCCCAGCAAACACTTGAAACAGCAATGACATCTTTTAAGAAGGTTTTTTTTTGCTATTGCACAGAGGTTGATTTTTTTTTTTTACGGTTCGCGGGCCTCTCATTGTTGTGGCCTCTCCCGTTGCGAAGCACAGGCTCGGAACACGCAGGCTCAGCGGCCATGGCTCACGGGCCCAGCCGCTCCGCGGCATGTGGGATCTTCCCGGACCGGGGCACGAACCCGTGTCCCCTGCATCGGCAGGCGGACTCTCAACCACTGCGCCACCAGGGAGGCCCACAGAGGTTGATTTTAAAGCCAATACAGACAAACGAGTTCAGAAAAAGGAGCGGTCTTCAAATCCATTCAGCAAATGCTGCAAGTCAGCTTCTACTTGGACAATGAAATGGAGAAAATCTGTGAAACTCTCCATCTGGTGTCAGTTTTACTGTTGTGTTGCTGGCAACCATTTCAGGTAGAGGAAGCCAAGCCCCATACGTATGGGGAAAGCAAAAGCAGAAAAACATTGTGAAGGCTTAGCAGTTCTGTGACTTCCAATGTTTATAGACCGAGTTCAATTATGAGCCATGTTGCTGTGCAGTATTCTTCTGAGTTTCATGTCTCAAATACAAAGGAGCACATGGCTGCCTTGGGCAGATGTACTGGAATTATCTTCTTTTAGTTTACTTTTTCTTTTCTCTAAGGCCAAGTAAAAAATGTGAGATATTTTCATATACCACAAAGGTAATAGAGCAGGCTGGAGTCACTCTAATCAAATTGGGGGCAATTCCTTTGTAAAATCCACCGATGCCTTCTTTCCTTTAGAGAGAGAAAAAAAGATATATACATATATATACATATATACACATATATACTTAATTTCCTACAGAGCTAGCCTGAAGATAAAATCATAACCATCTTTCAAATGCCTTTAAATGTGTGAACGTGTAGGAGTATTAGCTGATCTAATGTAGGCATTAAACATCTCATAACTAATAAAAATGCTAGACAACACTAAACATAGCACACAAAAATAAAACTTTATTTTCTTAATGCCTAGAATTGGAATAAAGCCTTGAAACTTTTCACTTACATTCTCAATATATATATTTACTAAAGTGAACTGAATTTAAATGTTTAAATACTCTGTCCTGGCCTTTTAGAATTAAAAAGAAACGTGGGGATGTGTACCTATAACAATTTAAACATTCCCACACTGAAGACATGCATGTCTTCCATACATGGAAACAAGTGTTTGCAAAAGTTCTGCTACCAGTAGCAGATGTGGGGCCTTTTTTCTTTTCTTTTTTTAAATTGGAGTATAATTGCTTTACAATGTTGTGTTAGTTTCTGCTATGCAATGAAGTGAATCAGCTATATGCATACATATACCCCTCACTCTTGGACCTCCCAACCCCCATCCCACCCATCTACGTCAACACAGAGCAAGGAGCTGAGTTCCATGAGCTATGCAGCAGGGTCCCATGAGCTAGCTATTTTACACATGGTAGTGTATTTATGTCAAACCTAATTTCCCAATTCATTCCATCCTCCCCTTCCCCCCGCCAACATGTCCACACGTCCGTTCTCTACATCTGTGTCTCTATTCCTGCCCTGGAAATAGGTTCATCTATGATTCCACATGCACGCATTAATATATGATACCGGGTTTTCTCTGACTTACTTCACTCCGTATGACAGACTCTAGGTCCATCCACATCTCTACAAATGACCCAATTTTGTTCCTTTTTATGGCTGAGTAATATTCCATAGTATATATGTACCACATCTTCTTTATCCATTCATCTGTCCATGGACATTTAGGTTGCTTCCATGTCCTGGCTATTTACAAATAGTGCTACAACGAACATTGGGTTACATGTGCCTTTTTGCATTGTGGTTTTCTCAGGGTATAGGCCCAGTAGTAGAATTGCTGGGTCATAGGGTAGTTCTATTTTTAGTTTTTAAAGGAACCTCCAGACTTTTCTTCACAGTGGCTGTATCAATTTACATTCCCACCAACAGTGCAAGAGGGGTCCCTTTTCTCCACACCCTCTCCAGCACTTATTGTTTGCAGATTTTTTGATGATGGCCATTCTGACTGGTGTGAGGTGATACCTCATTGTAGTTTTGATTTGCATTTCTCTAATAATTAGTGATGTTGAGCAGCTTTTCATGTGCCTCTTGGCCATCTGTATGTCTCCTTTGGTGAAATGTCTATTTAGGTCTTCTGCCCATTTTTTGATTGGTTTTTTTGTTTTTTGATATTGAGCTGCATGAGCTGTTTGTATATTTTGGAGACTAATCCTCTGTCAGTTGTTTCGTTGGCAAATATTTTCTCCCATTCTGAGGGTTGTCTTTTCGTCTTGTTTATGGTTTCCTTTGCTGTGCAAAAGTTTTAAGTATCATTAGGTCCCATTTGCTTATTTTGTTTCTATTTTCATTACTCTAGGTGGTGGGTCATAAAAGATCTTGCTGTGATTTATGTCAAAGAGTGTTTTTCCTATATTTTCCTCTAAGAGTTCTATAATGTCTGGCCTTATATTTAGGTCTTTAATCCATTTTGAGTTTATTTTTGTGTATGGTGTTAAGGAGTGTTCTAATTTCATTCTTCTACATGTGGCTGTCCAGTTTTCCCAGCACCACTTATTGAAGAGGCTGTCTTTTCTTCACTGTATATTCTTGCCTTCTTTGTCATAGATTAGGTGACCACAGGTGCGTGGGTTTATCTCTGGGCTTTCTATCCTGTTCTATTGATCTATCTTTCTGTTTTTGTGCCAGTACCATACTGTCTTGATTACTGTAGCTTTGTAGTATAGTCTGAAGTCAGGGAGCCTGATTGCTCCAGCTCTGTTTTTCTTTCTCAAGATTGCTTTGGCTATTAGGGGTCTTTTGTGTTTCTATACAAACTGTAAAACTTTTGGTTCTAATTCTGTGAAAAAAAATGCCATTGGTAGTTTGATAGGGATTGCACTGAATCTGTAGATTGCTTTGGGTAGTATAGTCATTTTCACAATGTTGATTCTTCCAATCCAAGAACATGGTATATCTCCCCATCTGTTTGTATCATCTTTGATTTCTTTCATTAGTGTCTTTTTTTTGTTTTTAAGACTGTTTGGAATTTATTCTCTTAAATAAGAATGGTAACATTTGTTAAAAAAAAAAAGTACAACACCTTACTTTCACAGTAATGGAAAAACAAAGTTACACAATTAAATAAAAACTCACAAAGAAACACACCAAAACTCGCAACAGCACAGGTTAAAAACAAAGGCAAACGCAAGGCTTCACGGCAGGAAGCCTGGAGGTGGACAGGCGCACCGTTCTGGCACAGCTCTGGCCTCTGTACCACGCCTGGGGACCCGCCTGCCGCCCTCTACCCCAAGCTTAACGGACCAGGAAAAGTGGGGTGCAGAATCCCTTAATTCACTGGTCACACCTTCAAGTCCATGCTGAGGCCCCTTTCTGGAGAGACTAAGGATTCCACTGTCCTACAGACATACTAAACACCAAGAGACACCAGGGAGTTGTGGTAACAGACCTGGGGTGGGGGGAAGGGGCAAACACAGGCCTGAAAGCAAAGCGGTCCCCTGGGGTTCCTGAGCAAGAGCCCTGCTCCCCTGGTTTGTCTAAGTCGCCTTTCTGGGGTTGGGAGTGTGCACTGCTCACTTCCTGAGACACTTGTCCCTGCAGTCCCCACCTCCCCCAGGGTGCCTGGCTACTCTGCTCTCCCCAAACCCCGACCGGAACACTAAGCCAGGTCAGTGGCACAGTCCCCAGTGTAAGCCAGAACGAAGGAACAAGATGTTTGGGAAAAACCTTCCCTAGTATTGTTAGTATTATTTAGGGCACAATACATAAACGTGTGCTTGTATATATGAAACTAAACCAGAGCAAACATATGTGTGTATATATATAAATGTTCACACAACACCATCTACTTTGACTCTTGGGGTAGGGTTGGGGAGGGAAGCTGGATTCGGATTCTCTGCTTTTCTAATAGGCTTTCCAGAAATGCCTATAAGAGAAGAGGGCTTGGGAAGCAGTGGGAAGATCTCGTAACTTCCTCCTGCTGGCAGGAACCCAGGATCGTACCGCGTGGCTATTCTAGCTGGTGTGGGAAATGCCCGCATTTCCTAATGGCTCATTCAGCATCCAAACCATGAAACCCAAAGGTGACCATGCAAGTGACCACGGGCATGCACCAGCCACAGCGAGGCAGCCTTTTATGCTAAGATTCTCTTTCCACAAGACGACAGACAACGAAGCCTTTCTCCCATCCCATGTCTGTGACCTGTACTGGAAGCAATGCTTTTCTGTTCCCTATGACACCCCAAGCCGGTACACTTCAGTTTTGGTTACCCGCTATGTGAGGTGTAAAGGGGATTCCTCTGGATGAAAAGAGGATCTAAAAACCTTCAACCGAGGGTCTTGTATTCAACGAGAAAACATCCCACTGGGGGTTTTCTTTCTCTGTCTGTTGTTATCCAAATGTCTCCTCAAGTCGGGGAAGGTACGATGAGGCCAGGGTAAGAAAATCTGTGCCAGGTCCACTGACCTGCAGCAGAAATATAAGAAGCTTTTGAAACAAAGCATTTACTGATTTTGAGAACAGAAAAGAGGGTTTCTATATTAAAAGATGTTAAACCAGTTAGCAGCTGGAGGCCAGGTTGCCAGAGACAGATGATGCTGGACTAGATTCTAACTCGCGGGTTGTGTTTTTGGCAACACCAGTCATTTTGGTGTAAGACGAGAAGAACATAAGGGAAAAGAGGGAAATGCCCACCAGTGTCTTAGTTTTCTGAGTTCAGGTCTTTTTTGTCTCCTTAGGTAGGTTAATTCCTAGGTATTTTATTCTTTTCGTTGCAATGGTAAATGCGACTGTTTCCTTAATTTCTCTTTCTGATCTTTTGTTGTTAGTGTATAGGAATTCAAGAGATTTCTGTGCATTAATTTTGTATCCTGCAACCTTACCAAATTTATTGATTAGCTCTAGTAGTTTTCTGGTGGCATCTTTAGGATTATCTATGTATAGTATCGTGTCATCTGCAAACAATGACAATTTCACTTCTTTTCCAATTTGTATTCCTTTTCTTTCTTTTTCTTCTCTGATTCCGTGGCTAGGACTTCCAATACTATGTTGAATAATAGTGGTGAGAGTGCACATCCTTGTCCTCTTCCTGATTGTAGAGGAAATGCTTTGTTTTTCACCATTGAGAATGATGTCTGCTGTGGGTTTGTTGTATATGGCCTTTATTATGTTGAGGTAGGTTCCCTCCATGCCCACTTTCCGGAGAGTTTTTAAATCATAAATGGGTGTTGAATTTTGTCAGAAGCTTTTTCTGCATCTATTGAGATGGTCATGTGGTTTCTACCCTTTAATCTGTTCATATGGTGTATCACAATGACTTGCTGATACTGAAAAATCCTTGCATCCCTGGGGTAAATCCCACTTGATCACAGTGTATGATCCTTTTAATGTGTGTTGGATTCTGTTTGCTAGTATTTTGTTGAGGATTTTTGCATCTATATTCATCAGTGATATTGGCCTGTAGTTTTCTTTTTTTGTAGTATCTTTGTCTGGTTTTGGGATCAGGGTGATGGTGGCCTCATTGAACGAGTTTGGGAGTGTTCCTCCCTCTGCAGTTTTTTGGAAGAGTTTGAGAAGGATAGGTGTTAGCTCTTCTCTAAGTGTTTGATAGAATTTGCCTGTGAAGCCATCTGGTCCTGGACTTTTGTTTGCTGGAAGATTTTTAATCACAGTTTCAATTTCATTACTTGTGATTGATCTGTTTGTATTTTCTAATTCTTCCTAGTTCAGTCTTGGAAAGTTGTACTTTTCCAAGAATTTGTCCATTTCTTCCAGGTTGTCCATTTTATTGGCACAGCGTTGCTTGTAATAGTTTCTTATGATCCTTTGTATTTCTGTGGTGTCTGTTGTAACTTCTCCTTTTTCATTTCTAATTTTATTGGTTTGAGTCCTCTCCCTCTTTTTCTTGATGAGTCTGGCTAAAGGTTTATCAATTTTGTTTATCTTCTCAAAGAACCAACTTTTAGTTTTATTGATCTTTGCTATGGTTTGCTACATTCCTATTTCATTTGTTTCTGCTCTGATCTTTATGATTTCTTTCCTTCTACTAACTGGATTTTCTTTGTTCTTCTTTTTCTAGTTGCTTTGGGCATAAGGTTAGATTGAGATTTTTCTTGTCTCTTGAGGTGATACTGAATTGCTATAAACTTCCCTCTTAGAACTGCTTTTGCTGTGTCCCGCAGGTTTTGGGTCATTGTGTAAGAAGTACAGGTGTAAGACTGATAAAGTTAAGTAAATCCTGGGCTTGACTTGGAAGTGTCAGTATGAGCTCATAAGTTACTTTATCTTAAATAAAGCTATAAAACAATTAACAACAGAATTTCCTAGCTTTGTTTACTGAAAAGACCTAGAAATAATGACCAAACTAGTAATGACTGGATTGTGATCTCTATATACCATTTCCTACTAAAAGGAACTAAGGCTCCTTGAAGAAATGGGTGATTTCACCTCTGGGGCAGGAAATGTACAAGATGAGCCTGGAACATCTTGGCAACTATGAAAGACAACTCGACAGGATCCAAGAGCCAATGTGGATTGGTTCTCACTGGCAGAGATGATACGATTTAAGCATCAATGAAGATAACAACTGGAATGGTTTGAAACACATCAGGTATGTTTAAATGCATGAGTTCATAATGATATTAAAATAAAATTCATTGATCAACTTAGAGGATGCCAAGAAATCAACTTGTTACTTTGAAATTTGGGGGAAAAAACAAAGCATTTGTTCTGCTTTCTCTACATGAACTGTATTTCTGGGTAACCAACTTGCTGATGAAGGAAAATTTCTCTATAGAATGTGTGTGTGTGTGTGTGTGTGTGTGTGTGTGTGTATTTTATAGCAATATATATTGGTATAGATAACAAATGAAGGAAGTGATAGGATATCCCTCTTTTCAACCCTGCATGATTTTAGGGTTCTAGCAATGATCATCAATGACCGATAACATTCCAGCATGAGAAGAAGACTATGTGCCCCCTAAGGAAAGCACATAACACTCCCCAAGAAGTTATTTTGCAAGAAAGAATCAAACCTGGATCTGGGAGATTTAGGGGTAAGATGGCGGAAGAGTAAGATGCGGAGATCACCTTCCTCCCCAAAGATACACCAGAACTACATCTACACGTGGAACAGCTCCTACAGAACACCTACTGAACGCTGGCAGAAGACCTCAGACCTACCAAAAGGCAAGAAACTCCCCACGTACCTGGGTAGGGCAAAAGAAAAAAGAATAAACAGAGACAAAAGGATAGGGACGGGAGGGAGTGGGAAGGAGCTGTGAAGGAGGAAAGGTTTCCGCACACTAGGAAGCCCCTTCACGGGCAGAGACTGCGGGTGGCGGAGGGGAAATCTTCGGAGCCGCGGAGGAGAGCGCAGCCACAGAGATGCAGAGGGCAAAGCGGAGAGATTCCCGCACAGAGGATCAGGGCCGACCGGCACTCACCAGCCCGAGAGACTTGTCTGCTCACCCGCCGGGCCAGGCGGGGCTGGGAGTTGAGGCTCAGGCTTCCGTCAGAGCGCAGGGAGAGGACTGGGGTTGGCGACGTGAACACAGCCTGAAGGGGTTAGTGCGCCACGGCTAGCCGGGAGGGAGTCTGGGGAAAAGTGTGGAGCTGCCGAAGAGGCAAGAGACTTTTTCTTCCCTCTTTGTTTCCTGGTGCACGAGGAGAGGGGATTCAGAGTGCCCCTTAAAGGAGCTCCAGAGACGGGCGCGAGCCGCGGCTAAAAGCGCGGACCCCAGAGACGGGCATGATACGCTAAGGCTGCTGCTGCCTCCACCAAGAAGCCTGTGTGCGAGCACAGGTCACTCTCCACACCCCCCTTCCGGGGAGCCTGTGCAGCCCGCCACTGCCAGGTTCCTGGGATCTAGGGACACCTTCCCCGGGAGAACACAGGGCGCGCCTCAAGCTGGTGCAATGTCATGGCGGCCTCTGCTGCCGCAGGCTCGCCCCGCATCCACACCCCTCCCTCCCCACGGCCTGAGTGAGCCAGAGCCCCCGAATCAGCGGCTCCTTTAACCCCGTCCTGGCTGAGCAAAGAACAGACGCCCTCCAGCAACCTACACGCAGAGGCGGGGTCAAATCCAAAGCTGAACCCCTGGAGCTGTGCAAACAAAGAAGTGAAAGGGAAATCTCTCCCAGCAGCCTCAGAAGCAGCAGATTAAAGCTCCACAATCAACTTGATGTACCTGCATCTGTGGAATATCTGAAAAGACAACGAATCATCCCAAATTGAGGAGGTGGACTTTGGGAGCAAGATTTATGATTGTTTCCCCTTTTCCTCTTTTTGTGGGTGTGTATGTGTATGCTTCTGTGTGAGATTTTGTCTGTATACCTTTGCTTCCACCATTTGTCCTAGGGTTCTATCCGTCCGGTTTTTTTTCTTTAATTTGTTTTTCTTAATAATTATTTTTTATTTTAATAACTTTATTTTATCTTACTTTACTTTATCTTCTTTCTTTCTTTTTTCCTTCCTTCCCTCCTTCCTTCCTTCCTTCCTTCCTCCCTCCTTTCTTTCTTTCCTTCTTTCTTTCTTTCTTTCTTTCTTTCTTTCTTTCTTTCTCTCTTTCTTTCTTTCTTTCTCTCTACGTCTACTAATTCTTTCTTTCTACTTTTTCTCCCTTTTATTCTGAGCTGTGTTAATGAAAGGCTCTTGGTGCTGCAGCCAGGAGTCAGTGCTGTGCCTCTGAGGTGGGAGAGCCAACTTCAGCACACCGGTCCACAAGAGATCTCCCAGCTCCACATAATATCAAACGGTGAAAATCTCCCAGAGATTTCCATCTCAACACCAGCACCCAGCTTCACTCAACGACCAGCAAGCTACAGTGCTGGACACCCTATGCCAAACAACTAGCAAGACAGGAACACAACCCCACCCATTAGCAGAGAGGCTGCCTAAAATCAAAATAAGTCCCAGACACTCCAAAACACACCACCAGACGTGGACCTGCCCACCAGAAAGACAAGATCCAGCCTCATCCACCAGAACACAGGAACTAGTCCCCTCCACCAGGAAGCCCACACAACCCACTGAACCAACTTTAGCCACTGGGGACACACACCAGAAACAACGGGAACTACGAACCGGCAGCCTGCAAAAAGGAGACCCCAAACACAATAAGATAAGCAAAATGAGAAGACAGGAAAACACACAGCAGATGAAGGAGCAAGATAAAAACCCACCAGACCTAACAAATGAAGAGGAAATAGTCTACCTGAAAAAGAATTCAGAATAATGATAGTAAAGATGATCCAAAATCTTGGAAATAGAATAGACAAAATGCAAGAAACATTTAGCAAGGACCTAGAAGAACTAAAGATGAAACAAACAATGAAGAACAACACAATAAATGAAATTAAAAATACTCTAGATGGGATCAATAGCAGAATAACTGAGGCAGAAGAACGGATAAGCGACCTGGAAGATAAAATAGTGGAAATAACTACTGCAGAGCAGAATAAAGAAAGAAGAATGAAAAGAACTGAGGACAGTCTCAGAGACCTCTGGGACAACATTAAATGCACCAATATTCGAATTATAGGGGTCCCAGAAGAAGAAGAGGAAAAGAAAGGGACTGAGAAAATATTAGAAGAGATTATAGTTGAAAACTTCCCTAATATGGGAAAGGAAATAGTTAATCAAGTCCAAGAAGCACAGAGAGTCCCATACAGGATAAATCCAAGGAGAAATACGCCAAGACACATATTAATCAAACTGTCAAAAATTAAATACAAAGAAAACATATTAAAAGCAGCAAGGAAAAACAACAAATAACACACACGGGAATCCCCATAAGGTTAACAGCTGATCTTTCAGCAGACACTCTGCAAGCCAGAAGGAGTGGCAGGACATAGTTAAAGTAATGAAGGGGAAAAAGCTACAACCAAGATTACTCTACCCAGCAAGGGTCTCATTCAGATTTGACAGAGAAATTGAAACTTTTATAGACAAGCAAAAGTTGACAGAGTTCAGCACCACCAAACCAGCTTTATGACAAATGCTAAAGGAACTTCTCTAGGCAAGAAACACAAGAGAAGGAAAAGACCTACAATAACCAACACAAAACAGTTAAGAAAATGGGAATAGGAATATACATATCGATAATTACCTTAAATGTAAATGGACTAAATGCTCCCACCAAAAGACACAGATTGGCTGAATGGATACAAAAACAAGACCCGTATATATGCTGTCTACAAAAGACCCACTTCAGACCTAGAGACACATACAGACTGAAAGTAAGGGGATGGAAAAAGATATTCCATGCAAATGGAAACCAAAAGAAAGCTGGAGTAGCAATTCTCATATCAGACAAAATAGACTTTAAAATAAAGACTATTAGGAGAGAAAAAGAAAGACACTACATAATGATCAAGGGACCGATCCAAGAAGAAGATATAACAATTGTAAATATTTATGCACCCAACATAGGAGCAACTCAATACATAAAGCAAATATTAACAGCCATAAAAGGGGAAATCGACAGTAACACATTCATAGTAGGGGACTTTAACACCCCACTTTCACCAATGGACAGATGATCCAAAATGAAAATAAATAAGGAAATACAAGCTTTAAATGATACATTAAACAAGATGGACTTAATTGATATAAGACATTCCATCCAAAAACAACAGAATACACATTCTTTTCAAATGCTCATGGAACATTCTCCAGGATAGATCATATCTTGGGTCACAAATCAAGCCTTGGTAAATTTAAGAAAATTGAAATCATATCAAGTATCTTTTCCGACCACAACGCTATGAGACTAGATATCAATTACAGGAAAAGATCTGAAAAAATACGAACACATGGAAGCTAAACAATACACTACTTAATAACGAAGTGGTCACTGAAGAAATCAAAGAGGACATAAAAAAATACCTAGAAACAAATGACAATGGAGACACGACCACTCAAAACCTATGGGATGCAGCAAAAGCAGTTCTAAGAGGGAAGTTTATAGCAATACAATCCTACCTTAAGAAACAGGAAACATCTCGAATAAACAACCTAACCTTGCACCTAAAGCAATTAGAGAAAGAAGAACAAAAAAGACCCCCAAAGTTAGCAGAAGGAAAGAAATCATTAAAATCAGATCAGAAATAAATGAAAAAGAAATGAAAGAAACGATAGCAAAGATCAATAAAACTAAAAACTGGTTCATTGAGAAGATAAACAAAATTGATAAACCATTAGCCAGACTCATCAAGAAAAAAAGAGAAGACTCAAATCAATAGAATTAGAAATCAAAAAGGAGAAGTAACAACTGACACTGCAGAAATACAAAAGATCATGAGAGATTACTACAAGCAACTCTCTGCCAATAAAATGGACAACCTGGAAGAAATGGACAAATTCTTAGAAATGCACAACCTGCCAAGACTGAATCAGGAAGAAATAGAAAATATGAACAGACCAATCACAAGAACTAAAATTGAAAGTGTGATTCAAAATCTTCCAACAAACAAAAGCCCAGGACCAGATGGTTTCACAGGCGAATTCTATCAAACATTTAGAGAGGAGCTAACACCTCTCCTTCTCAAACTCTTCCAAAATAAAGCAGAGGCAGGAACACTCCCAAACTTATTCTACAAGGCCACCATCACCTTGATACCAAAACCAGAAAGACAAGGATGTCACAAAGAAAGAAAACTACAGGCCAATATCACTGATGAACATAGATGCAAAAATCCTCAACAAAATACTAGCAAACAGAATCCAACAGCACATTAAAAGGATCATACACCATGATCAAGTGGGGGTTTATTCCAGGAATGCAAGGATTCTTCAATATATGCAAATCAATCAATGTGATACACCATATTAAAAAATTGAAGGAGAAAAACCATATGATCATCTCAATAGATGCAGAGAAAGCTTTTGACAAAATTCAACACCCATTTATGATAAAAACCCTCCAGAAAGTAGGCATAGAGGGAACTTTCCTCAACATAATAAAGGCCATATATGATAAACCCACAGCCAACATTGTCCTCAATGGTGAAAAACTGAAAGCATTTCCACTAAGATCAGGAACAAGACAAGGTTGCCCACTCTCACCACTCTTATTCAACATAGTTTTGGAAGTTTTAGCCACAGCAATCAGAGAAGAAAAGGAAATAAAAGGAATCCAAATTGGAAAAGAAGAAGTAAAGCTGTCACTGTTTGCAGATGACATGATACTATACATAGAGAATCCTAAAGATGCTACCATAAAACTACTAGAGCTAATCAATGAATTTGGTAAAGTAGCAGGATACAAAATTAATGCACAGAAATCTCTGGCATTCCTATACACTAAGGATGAAAAATCTGAAAGAGAAGTTAAAGAAACACTCCCATTTACCATTGCAACAAAAAAAATAAAATAACTAGGAATAAACCTACCTAAGGAGACAAAGGACCTGTATACAGAAAACTATCTATTATATTAACTCTTTTCGGTGTTTGGACTTTAATTGGATGCTTGAGGTAGTTCGGGACATTTAAACATTGATACATATTTGATATAAAATGGTTTGGGGTTGTGGTGTGAAGTAGTATTGTGGTTATTTTAAAATAGCACTTATATTTTAGAGATACGGAAATATTCAAGATAAAGTGATATGATGTCTGGAATTTGCTTCAGAGTAACCTGGAAAGGTAAAGTGGGTGAGAGGGGGTCTAGATGAAATAATGTTGAAGATAGGTAGAAGTTAACCAAGATGGGTAAAACTTGTGACACATGGGGACTGGGATGAAGGACATATTGAGTGGAGACCAGAACATTAGTTAAGACCTCTTTGAATTGGCACAGACCGTGAAGGTATTTGTGTCCCATGTGAATGCCCACCAAAGGCCATCAACTGCACAGGAGGTTCCTAATGATGAGGTGGACAAGGTAACTCGCTGTGGAGGTGAGTCAGCTTCTTTCCGCGGCACTCCAGTGCTAGTTCAATAGACCCCTGAACAAAGAGGCTGAGGTGGCAAGGATGGAGGTTATGTATGGATTCGACAACATGCAATTTCCCTTACTAAGGCTGGCCTGGCTAGTGCTTCTGCTGAGTGCCTAATGGGCCAACAGAGAGTCCAGCCTGGAGTCTCTAATATGGCATCATTCCCAGGGGGACAAGCCAGTCACCTCGTGGCAGGCTGATTACCCTGGACTTCTATCATGGAGGGGCAGAGATCTGTTCTCATGGAAATAGACATATATTCTGGATACAGATTTGCCTTCCCTGCCCTTAATGCTTCTGCTAGCACTACCATTCATGGACTCACAAGAATGCCTTATCCACCACCTTACATTCTAAACAGGATTGTTTCTTTTATACATAAATAAATAAATATATATATAATTTTTTGTTTTTAATTTGACTGTGCTGGTTCTTAGTTGCAGCATGTGAGATCTTCATTGCCGCGTGCGGGATCTTTAGTTGCGACGTGCAGGATCTAGTTCCCTGACCAGGGATTGAACCCGGGCCCCCCTGCATCGGAATCGCGGAGTCTTAACTGCTGGACCACCAGGTAAGTCTCTAAACAGCATTGTTTCTGATCAAGAAACTTCATGTCACAGCGAAGAAGTGCAGCGATAGGGCTTGTCCCATGGAATTAACTCGTCTTTCCACATCCCCCATCACCTGGAAGTGACTGGCCTAAATGAGAGGGGAAATGGCTTACTGAAGACTCATTGACGGTACCAGTTGGTAGACAACATCCTGAAAGAATGGGGTTCTGTCTTACAGGTGCAGTATATGCTTTGGATCAGAAAGCATTACATGGTGTTCTCGCTCCTATAGCCAGAATGCAAGTGGCAGAAGTGGAAGTGGCTTCTCTCACTATTACATCTTATAACCCATTTGCAGATATTTGCTTCCTGTCCTGACAACTTTGAGCTCTGCTGGTTTGGATATCTAAGTATCCAATAAGGGAATGCTTCTGCCAGGGGATACAACAATGTTTCCACTGAATTGGAAGATGAGACTATGTGTTTAAAATAACAGAAATGTCTTTATCCCATAGTTTCTGTGGGTCAAGGATCTAGGCACAGGTTAGCTGAGTCCTCTGCTCAGGGTGTCACCATGCTGAAATCAAAGTGTTGGCTGAGGCTGCAATCTCATGTGGGGCTCAGGGTCCTCTGCACAGGCCATGTGGTCGTTAGCAGAACTCGGTGCCTTGCAGCTGTGTGATTAACGTCCCTGTTCTCTTGCTGTCAGCTGGGGATGGCTTTCAGCACCTGGAGGTCGTTCTCAGGGCCTTGCCACGCGGCCCCTCCTATCTCAACAAGGCTGTTTTGCTTCCAGACTAGCAAGAGAACTCTTCTGCTTTTTTATTGTTCTGAAACATGTTTTTATCTTTCATTTAACATTAAGAACATCTTTTTTGTTGTTGTTGTTTTGGTGGGATTTATTTTGTTTTATTATTATTTTTTTTTTGGCCGTTAGTGCAGCATGCAGGATCTTAGTTCCCCGACCAGGGATCGAACCCGTTCCCCCCTGCAGTGGCAGCACAGAGTCTTAACCACTGGATCACCAGGGAAGTCCCAAGAATGTCTTCTCATGTAGACAAATGTATGTTTACCTCATCCTGGTAAACAGCTGCACAGCATTCCATTGCAGTAATAGATCATCATTTATTTAGCTAGACCCTAGTGACTGACTGTTCACATTGCTTTCTATTCCCGCTGTTTCAAACAATGCTGCAGTGAAATTGCCTTGCACACACAGTGTGTCCTGGGGCATTTCTGCAAGAGTGCCTGTAGGGCAAATTATCCCTGGGTCCAAGAGGAAGCATCTTTCAAATTTTGATATATCACTGACTTACCCTCAATTATTATGACAGTTTTCACTCCTGCCAATAGTGTTGGAGAATTTCTGTTCTCCCTACCCTAGCCAGCACGGGATATTATGAAACAATTTTTTCCTTCCAGTTTCCTTGAGATATAAGTGACATACAGCACTGTATAAGTTTAAGGTGCATGGCATAATGATTTGGCTTAAGTACATCTTGAAATGATGATCACAATAAGTTTAGTGACCCTCCATCATCTCATATAGACACGAAATAAAAGAAAGAGAAAAAATTTTTTTTCTCCTTCTGATGAGAACTTAGAACTTAGTTTCTTAACAGCATTCACAGATAACATACAGCAGTGTCAATTACATTTATCATGTACATTACATCCCTAGTACTTATTTCTATAACTGGAAGTTTGTACCTTTTGACTATTTTCATCCACTTCCCCCTCCCCTCAGTCCCCACCTCTAGTAACCCCAAATCTGGTCTTTTTCCATAAGTTTGTCTGTTTCTTTTTGAAACCTCATTGACCTACAACGCTCTGTTAGTTCCTTTTGTACAATATAGTGATTCGATATTTCTATACATTTCAGAATAATCGCCATGATAAGTCTGGTTGGCAACCAGCTGTTTGTTTTCTGAATCTATGACTGTTTCTGTTTTGTTGTGCTTGTTCATTTGTTTTGTTTTTTAGATTCCACATATAAGTGAAACCAAACAATATTTGTCTTTGTAAATATCTTCATTCAGTAGGTGGCCTTTTTTTTTTCGTGAATAGATGTTGAATTTTGTCAAAAGATTTTTCTTCATCTGTTGAGCTGATCATATGATTTCTATTCTTCAGTTTGTTAATGTGGTGTGTCACACTGATTGGTTGGTAGATATTGAATCTCTTTCATCCCTGGAATAAATCCCACTTGCTCATGGTGTATGGTCCTCTTAATGTGTTGTTGAATTCAGTTTGCTAATATTTTGTTGAGGATCTTTGCATCTGTGTTCATCAGTGATATTGGCCTGTAATTTTGTTTTCTTGTGTTCTCTTTGTCTAGTTTTGGTATCAGGGTGAGGCTGGCCTCGTAGAATAAGTTCGGAAGAGTTCCTTCCTCTGCAGTTTTTTGCACTAGTTTGAGAAGGGTAGATGTTAACTCTTCTTTAAATGTTTGGTAGAATTCACCTGTGAAGCCGTCTGGTCTGGGATTTTTTGTTTGTTGGGAGATCTTTTACTACAGACTCAATTTCATTCCTGGCCATTCATCTGTTCATATTTTCTACTTCTTCCTGATTCAGTCAAGAGATTGTACCTTTACTGGAATTTGTCCTCTTCTTCTAGTTTGTCCACTTTATTGACATATAGTTGTTCATTGTAATCTCTTATGATGCTTTGTACTTCTGTGGTGTTTGTTGTAACTGCCCCTTTTTGTTTATGATTTTATTTTGGGGGGCCTTCTCTTTTTTCTTGATGAGTCTGGCTAAAGGTTTATCGATTTTGTTTATCTTTTCAAATAACCAGGTCTTAATTTCATTGATCTTTTCTATTTTGTTTTTAGTCACTATTTCATTTATTTCTGCTCTGATCTTGATATCTTTCCTTAACTAACTTTGGGTATTGTTTGTTGTTCCTTTAGATGTAAGGTTAGATTGTTGATTTGATATTTTTCTTGCTTTCTGAGGTAGACTTGTATCACTATAAAATTCTCTCTTAGAACAGCTTTTGCTGCATTCCATAGATTTTGGATTGTGTTTTCATTTTCATTTGTCTCCAGGTATTTTCTTATTTCCTTTGATGTCTTCAATGGCCGATTGGTTGTTTAGTAGCATATTGTTTAGCTTCCACGTGTTTGTGTTTTGGGTAGTTTTTTCCTTGTAGTTCATTTCTAGTCTCATAGTACTGTGGTCAGAAAAGATGCTTGCTATGATGTATGGTCAGGCCCTCAAGATGGCTGTTCTCTTGCTCTCTGTACCTCCCCTGATCAACCAGTCCCTGCTTTACTCACATGACTCTCTAATCCCCTTAATTATGGGGCTTAATTATAACTGCCTGCCTACTTGCCCCCTGCCCCAGCTGCTGGTTTCCCTGGTAATTGATGAGCTAACCTGGCATCAATTCACCCTATAAATGGTAGCCGCCTTCTCCCTGGAGTGGTGAGGACTGTTGCCGTGTCCCGCCTGCTGTCTGCCACGCACAGTGAGGTGTTGCTCCAGGACCTTGCTTCATGCGTAGGTTTCTCTTGTCCAATAAATCCCTGATGTCTCTGTTGCTGTCTCTGGGTGAGAAAACTCCTGGGAGCTGAGATGTCAGGACATAAGGACGGGAAACAGAAAGTTGTGGAGGTGATCGGGAGGAGGCCGTCTACTAGCATGTGGGGACTTGTGGTAGCTGTGTTCCATGAGAGATGTCTTTTTCTTCCATTATGTTGATGATATCCTGTTAACCTCAGTCTTTTCCCAGTTTAAAAGTAGCAGCCCAGTGCTCCTCATTCATCTGACTGCACAGGGGTGGCTGGTGAATAGAGACAAAACTCAAGGACCTGGATTATCTACAAAATACAAGCATACCCCTGACCTACCACCCCTAAACAATTAGAGACACAGGCTTTAGGGATATGAATTCAGAGACAAGACTTGTGAATTAACATGGCCCGCTACCCGGGAGTGTTTGGTTGAGGTCTGTGGCAACAGCAAAATAACAAGAGTGCCCTTGGGCTTCTGGTCCCAACTATGGAAGGGGGCAGAGCAATGATAGAGTGTGACGGAACAACAGCTATAGGCAGTCTACGATACATTACAACAGGTGGAAGACATTACAAAAAAACCTACCCGATCCTTTGAGCATGCAAAAAACCACTATTCATTTGTATGCAACATATAGGATCCCCGTGGACATCGATAGTGACCAAGGAATCTACTTTATTGCCCATGAAGTTCAGGAATGGGCCGATACAAAGGACATACAGGGGCATTTCCACCTGCCTTACAACCCCACTGCTACCGGGCTACGAAGAGACTACTTAAACAACAGTTGAGGTGGGAAACTCACTCTTAACACGTGGACACATCCCAGGAGTAGTTATCCCAGTGCCGACGCCATGTTAACCCAGAGGTAACTAGTCAACACCGTTCGAGTTCAACTGTTGACCACCGAAGGACTGTTGCCAACTACAGGTCAGGACAGCAACTCATTTTTGCCCTTCACAGGATCTATCCCCAGGGGAACATATTATAAATAGCCCTTAGGACTGGTAGGTAAGTCCTCAGTGGTTTGGGTTTGCTGTCCCATTGGGGGATAGGATCAGAAAGGGATGTACAGATTTCACCTGTCTTCTACCTAGCCCCACCTCAGATTACTAAGGTAATGAATCCAGGCCTCTACTGTAGAAAGGCACCATTATACTAACCCTGTGTACTGTTACACCACCTCTCCAGTATTCGGCACTGGCTGTGGAGACTGAGGGTGGGCAGGTGGAATGGTATTGCAGGCCAGGACAAAACACGTAGACAGGGGTGGCATTACCTCAGAATGATGTTACTGCTTGTATTTTTTTTTTTTTTTTTTTGCGGTACGCGGGCCTCTCACTGTTGTGGCCTCTCCCGTTGCGGAGCACAGACTCCGGACGCGCAGGCTCAGCGGCCATGGCTCACGGGCCCAGCCGCTCCGCGGCATACGGGATCCTCCCAGACTGGGGCACGAACCCGTGTCCCCTGCATCGGCAGGCGGACTCCCAACCACCACGCCACCGGGGAAGCCCTACTGCTTGTATTTTGCTTAATGGTCATGATCTTCCCTATATTGTGCCTGTTAGACACCTTGCAGCTTGTCCTACTCTGAGTGAAGGGAATCTGTTTGTGGACTGGGTGACGATGGTGGCCTCACTGAGAAATGAGTTTGATTGCTGGCTCTACAGCGAAATGCCATTGTCAACCTCTGAGAGTCCATGAAGAATTGACTTGATAAGCTCTTGGTTCCAAAGCCCACCTGTTGGACTGTCTGTATGGCATTTGTGGTGTTTGGTTGCATCTGCACTTCTACCTACCTGTCCTCGGGGATATAGCAGAAGAAGTACGGGCCAAGATTATGGAGGTCGTACAGGGTATGTGAGGCTGGAGTGTTTGACCAGGCCGTTCAAGATGACTGTCCTCTTGCTCTGTGTGTCCCCTGTTCAGCCAGTACCTGCTTCACTCACATGACTATCCAATCTTCTTAATTATAGACCTTAATTAGTAACTGCCTATGTGCTTTCTTCCTGCCCCAGCTGCTGTCTCTCTGGTGATGTTATGAGCCAACCTGACCGTTAATTCCCCCTATAAATGGTAGCCTCCTCCTCCCCCGGGTAGCAAGGACTGCTGCCATGTCCTGCTTGCTGTCTGCCACAAACCCCTGAGGTGTTGCTCCAGGACCTTGCTTCAGGTGTGTAACATCGCTTGTCCAATGAGTCACTGATGTCTCTGTTGCTGTCTCTAGGCTCTTTCTTCAGTCTTGAGGCTGGCAACTACAAGCCTTGCAGGCCTGTGGGGTGCAGCCCAACATATGATTTTAATCTTCAATTTACTGTGACTTGTCTTGTGGCCTAGCATGTGATCTATCCTGGAGAATAGAACTTTTGCTTTTAAAAGACTTGCCTGATTAGATAGGTTGGACCCACCCAGGATAATCTCCCTTTGAATTATAGTCAGCTGATTAGGGACCCTAATTTCATCTGCAAAATTCCTTTTGCCATATTGTTGTATAATCATGAAGGTGATATCCAATTGTATTTACAGGTCTCTACAGTGCTCAAAGGAAATTACACTGGTGTTTACCCCAGGGGGCAGGAATTGTGGGATCCATCTTAGAATTCTGCCTACCACAGACTGCCCCTTGGCCATCTTACACTCCTTATACCACTGAACCAACAGGTGAAAAAGGTTAATCTATTGGTGTTATGATCTCAATTACCGCAGGAAATTGGTTGCCTTTATAATGGAAGCAAGGAGGATTTTTTCTGGAACCCAGGAGATTTTCTCTGGAACCCAGGAGATTTTCTGAGGTTCCCTTCAATACTTCCATGCCAACAGTAAAGATCAATGGAAAGCTACAGGAACTGGAAAAAGGCAGGACAATTGAGGATTCAGACCATTCAGAAGGGAAGGAATGAATCATTCTACCAGTAAAGAATCTGGATGGAGCTGTGGGTTCTGGCTGTGGGCAAGGAAAACAGGGAATAAGTGGGTGAAGGTGGAAGCTATAGACGTCAACTCTGACCTCGTGAATAACTACAGAAACCAGGACTGGTAGCTTTGCATATTTTCTGCTATATGTATGTGTTTATTCTAACTTTTCCTTCCCATTTTAATTTTATATAACACTAGGTGGAGGTCAACTTTACAATGTAGTCTTTAGTGGGACCTAAGACTGAAATTGAGGCCTAATTAATATAGGCAGCAATGGATTCAATGACCGTTGGGGTTTGTGTTTTACCTGGGGGAAGGGCAAGAACTTCACTTATCAAAGGGTTAGCTGTTTCTTGCTAAAATGTAGTTTCTTTGCTGGGCAGGCATTGAAATGTGTGTAGAATGGTGCATATGAAAGTTGAGAAGTCAAAGGGGTTGACTGAGCTGCTTATGAACTTATTGCTTCCCAGCTCCAAATTCATTCTCCAATTGCACATCCGGAGTGCTCAGTCCTTTGACTACCTTGTAGCCCCAGCCCAGGAGCCTTGGTGATCACCTTGCTGTGGTCTTAAGAGGCACACCGTGTGCTTCTGGCTTCACGCTGTAGCAATCCACAGCCCTCACCACGCACACTCCCAGGCATGACTAGGCCTGACTTTGCTGCCCCCTGCAGGGCTGTGCCTGAGACCTTTCCAAGGTGGGCAATGTCCGCTCTGGCTTGGCACCCGCAGAAACATCCCAGCTTCCTCAGCAACCTGCTTACATGCCTTGGCTTGCCTGTGTCCTAGGTGATTGTTTCCTGTTTATCAGATGACCCTAAACCAGTTCTGGCACAGGCAACCCAGCAAACGTTCTCACCAGCCAGTGGTTGTCTGCAACCGCACCTTCTCCAAAATTCAATTAACTATCAAGTTAAGAAAAAAAGAATTCTTTTGGAGCCAAACTGAGTATTATAACCTGGGAAGCAGATTCTCAGAGAGCACTGAGAACTCTTCCACCTGTTAGAAGTTGAAGGCATAGACTTATGCTTTTTTTTTCTTTAATTGATTCTATTTTTTACATAAAAAGTTCAGTAAAAATTGGATAAAGTAAGTGATTTTTTTTTTTTTTTTTTGGCGGTACGCGGGCCTCTCACTGCTGTGGCCTCTCCCGCTGCGGAGCACAGGCTCCGGACGCGCAGGCTCAGCGGCCATGGCTCACAGGCCCAGCCGCTCCGCGGCATGTGGGATCCTCCCGGACCGGGGCACGAACCCGTGTTCCCTGCTTCGGCAGGCGGACTCTCAACCACTGTGCCACCAGGGAAGCCCAAGTAAAGTGATTTTAAGCAGTAAATCAATCTTATCAACATAGCACAAGGCTGGCCGAAACCACAAGGCAGGCTGCTCTGGAATATTTACATGATAACACATTAAACCTTGCAGGAGAACTTAAACCATCCTTACAAAGCCTTCTGTGATCCTAGCACGCAGAGGCTTAAAAGCAAAACAAAAGCCAAAAACCAGGAAAGACAAATTATTTTCAATATATTCACATATACATTAAAATATAATACAGAACGTCAGGGTAAGGGGTCGTGGGTGGGGATGCGCATGAGTCTGTGCGCTGACATCACCGCCAAGGAGGAGACCCAGCCTTGAGAGTGGGGTCAGGCCTGGCCGGGGTCTCGGAAGGGAAGGTCTCAAGGGCCTAAACCCTTGCCTCAGATGGCCTCTACCGACAGCTCTCAACCAGGGACCACTTGTTGTAGATGGACCTCATTTTTGTGAGCTCATTCTGCAGGTTTGAATTCCCCAGGGTGATGTGTCATCAGTAGCACAGCCCTGACAGTGGGGTGGGGAGAGAGGGCCCATGGGATTTCTTCTCCCCAGAGTCTCTCCTACCAGCTTGCCCGTCCTCCCACCCTGGCCCTGAAGGTCACTCTAATTCAGTGTCCCGTTTGGGTTTGTAAACGGCCCCAAACTTCTGCATGTACTTCTTAATGTACTCCTTGGTTTTGTGTCTCACATCCTCATTGCACTCCAGGTCCTTGGGGTTCTTACAGTACTTCAGCTCCTTATTCATAACGCCGTGAGTCAGCTTGCGAGCTAGGTGTTTGAAATCTTCAGTTGTGGTAATTCTTCCCACTTTGCAGTCAGGTTTCCAGTAAGGGTTCAGGCACTGGACGATGAACTGGGACATCTCTTTTCTGAATACTTGTTTGCTTTTCTCAGCCAGCTCACTGGAGGCGTCTGCTTCTGCTGTCTTAGGCTTTTTTGAGGTCTTCATGGGATTTTCATCGTATGTTGGGGTTCCCAGGTCCATCTCAGCTTCATGGTCAAGGCTGGCATCCTCTCCTGGGCTTTCCCAAGTAGGAGGATCCCACTGAATCTGCCTTGTGATCACATGGGAGTAGTAAATCTTCCCTTCTGGGTCTTGGGCTGTCTTCCAGTTGGGAGGTAAGACAATGGTTTTTGGTTTGGGAGGAGATGGGGGTGGTAAATCCAAGAGGTTATCTGTCACAACCTTTTCAGGTGGCTGTAAGGGCTGAGGCTGCCCTGGTGCAACTATTGTAGTCATGGCTGTGGCTGGCTGTACCACCACTCCTTGTGGGTGAGCTGTGAGAATCTGTTGTCCCTGGATGTACTGAAGACTTGGCTGGGCATAACTCTGTACAACTGGTGGAGTTGTCTGTGAATAGGGTGACGTCACACCATAGACAGTTGGACCAGCCTGTCCTTGGTGATATAAGGTTGCTTGAGACTGTGCAGGAGAGTACTGCTGCTGTACACTCACGGACTGTTGGTTTGAATCCCAAACACCATACTTCTGTCCCTGGACTGGGCCTGGGGCTGGCACTGGCAGGACGGTGACCCTGGAGTCTTGGTGTACCACACCATCACTTTGGGCCACATACTGTGAACTGGAAACTTCCATAGGGGCTGCCACATGTGGCACCACTGGCACAGGTGGAGGGGCAGCAAGGGGTTCTGTAGAATGTCCCACCAAGGGCTGAGAATGATCATAAGGAGAAGGAGAACACACAGGATCCATGCTGGGTGTGGGGAGGAGCACCTTTCCAGCATTAAGATTGCTAGGATCCACACAGGCCTGCATGGGGTAACCTGGTGGGTAGCCAGCAAAGGGGTGATGAGGGGCATGGTAGCCAAGAGAGTCACAGGGCAGTGGAGACGTCACTCCCAGGTTCTGCATCTGCTGCTGTTTTTTTTGAACCTCCCGCTGAGCTACCTCCTGCTCAAACAACTTTCGATGCTCCTCTGTAGAAAGTTGATTGTGATCTTGAATTCGTACTTTCTTTTTAGAAGTTGGTGTATCATATCTGCCACCTGGCCTTTTTGTTCCCCGCTCGTAGGCAGAAGGTGGTGGGGAGAGGGAGCCCCTTCGTTTCCTTTTCTCTTTATTTTGAGTGTGTTTGTCTGGGTCTCTCTCTCTTGACCTGTTAGGAGTCTTTGGGGCAACTGTTTGATCTCTGAAGCCAATAGCATCCCTTCCTCGTTTGGTTACTGTGCTCTCCTTTTCAGTTCGCCTTTTCTTTGGAATTTGATATACCTCCTCTAGGTCTTTCCAACTGTCCAGGAGCTTGGTGGCCAAATCACTTATATCTACTGTTTTATGTGGCTGTTCCTGGCTCCTCTCACTCTCCACATCAGATACACCCTCCTCTTCATCTTGGGATGGTGTTTCCTCAGCAATAGGTTCGTCTAGTTTTGTGCCATTGGTCTCTTTAGGCTCTATTTCAGTGTCAGCCTCTGGTTCAGATGTGGGTAGCTTAATGGCCTCCACAGCAATGTCACTATCAACTTTAGATTCAGGCAGCTGTTGTGTGAGTAGCTGTTGTTCCTTTTCTTCTATAGGGACGTTTTCTAATTGGTCAAGGTCCTCTTTGCCATCCTTGCCTTCTAGCTCACTGGTAGCATCAGAGATCACACTGTCCATGCCATTTTCACTTGTAATTTTAAGTCTGCGAAACATTAGCTTCTTGGGGGTGTCTGTGTCAGCTTCTATGCTCAGCTTGGTGGAAGGATCAGGTGTGTTGAGCGGTGTGTGAGCACGTGATGTATTCTCGCTAGAATACCCATCTCCTTCACTCAGCTGAGGGACAGCAGTCTTGGTTTGAGACCAACGTTGAATAATAGGAAGCACTTTGCTTTCCTCCAACATACTTTTAGCAGGAATGGGTAAATGTTCCAAAGTCTTTATAATCTCTTCCTGAAGCTTCTGGTTACTTTCCCGGCCATCACGTAGCTCTGCCATCCAGGTCCACAACAAAGGCAGCCCATGATGTTCCAGAAAGGACTTCAGGCAAGACTGTGAATGTGTGTTCTGTATGAGCTTGAGACAGGTAAGTTTCTGTTCCAAAGTCTCAATTCTAACCATTAGCCAGGATAAGCTGAGCACCTGGTTTTTATCAGAGAGACCCTCACCATTCTCCATCAGAGCTTCTAGCTCTCCATCCACCGAATCCTTCTTCCAAGATCGTTCTTTCTTCATTTTCCCTCCTGCTGCTCTGAGGCTGACTCTGTTCTCTCCTCCCAGGTAACCCCGGCAATTAGCCGACCCACAGAAACATCTCTGTGCTTCCTTGCCATATCTCTGGAACCGATAGTCAAATGTTAACTCTGAGCCTGAAGGAATCAGTTTGGTGGTAAAAATCCCAACTCTCAGTTGTCCGTTCACAGTCCATTTTTGAGTCTCACAGTTTGGTTCACAGCTGTGATTCATGAACCGGGAGCAATTTCCTTTCTGAGTGGCATCTATTATCTCATCATTCTTCAGGGCCATGAAATAGTAGTGGATGTTTCTGTTTCGTGCATACTCCTTTACCCGGGCCTTAAACTCTTTATGATCAAGTACCTCTCCACAATATTCCAGGACGAAGGTGTTTGAAGGAAGGTCTTTAACAGCTCTCAAGCCCCAGCCTTTCTTTTCTGTGAGTATGACTTCCACATCTGCATGCTGTTTTCTTTGAAATCGTCTATTGGAACAATAATCCCCATTTGGACAACGAGACGAACATTCAATCATGAGGAGACGATTAAGACAATCTTCCCCACATGCTATTTCACCTTGAGCTCTTTCATCTTTAGAAAGAGGTGTACACTCACACTGCATTCGCTTAAAATCCCGATGGGATTTATTCTTCTTTCTTTCTGTTAAATAAACATTTTCTTCAATCAGATCAAAGTAAGAAGGCATCTTCCCTTGTTTGGCACATTCCTTCCACCGCTCCGGGTCCCTGAAGTCCTCCATGACACATGAAGGCCCAACCGATCCTGAGCCTAGAGGCACTGCTGTCTCTCCCTGCTCTACCTCCACTCTAACTTTCTTTCTGTCCTGAAGCTCACCATCACTCTCAGAATCACTCTCCAATTCCTGTCTCCTTTTTTTAAGAGGCCCTCTATCTTTCCTATCATTTTGTTCTAAGTTTTTTGAAAGATCTTTCTCCTCACTCACAGCTAAAGAGTCCTTAATGGAATTGCTGCTTATTTCAGGTGCTTGCACGGACCCCTTGTCCTTCTGAAGGGACAGAAAAAATTTATTGGACTGGCCTGAAAAGCGAGATCCTCCACGTTGATCCCAATTCTCCTCCTCTTCATGGTCATCTGTTAAGGAATCTGGTACCTGCCCTTGAATTCGATCATACACAACCCCAGTTCCAAGCGGTCTACCTGCTGATCTTGGATCCCAGTAGCCATTGGCTTGCCAGTAATTACATGTCCCACTATACTGTTCTGCACTTTGCTGATACTTGTGTCCACCACAGGCTCCATAGCTGCTGTCAGGTTGCTGATATGTGGTAGTAGGCTTTTCTTGTTGAGAGAAGTCCCACCCTAGGTTTCTGAGCTCTTCCGATGATGAACGGAAACCATCCACTCGGGAGATCTCACAAGAAGAAAAATTTGACTGTGTTTTTCCCAGTCTACTATCTGGCCTGTTAGGGAAAGTGGTCTGTTGCCGAGACTTACTTGAGACATCTTCAGAATCATCAGGAGAATAAACTGGCAGCTCTTCTTGCTGCCTAGAAGTTACTTTGGCTTTCACTGCTTCCTCAGAATTTGGATGACCTAGAGGGTCAGATTTTATGTCTGTATGACTTGTACTATCAACACCATCCCTCTGAGGATGAGCAATTTCAGACAGGTGATTATCTATCTGTTTTTGGATGGGCTGTGTAAAAGAGATTTCTGAATTCTTCTCTGTTGCTTTATGAAAGAAGAACTTCTCAGTTTGAGGACAGGCTTTACTTGCTATGCTCTCAAATTTTTCCTCATATGAATGCCTCCTTGGCTCCAATCGCTCATCTTCCCAGTGGTCAGAATAGCGTCTGTAACTTTGACTGCTCTGAGAAGAACAAGGACTTGTTTCTTCCATGGGCAAAGTAGAATTCTTTGGCACAACCACCATAGACTGAAGATGGTTTCTTGGAATACTGCTATCATCAGAATCTGTATCTTCCGAATCACTTGAACTTTCGGAAGAACCAGAATAATCTTCATGGACAGTGGATACAATCTCTGAGGCATGACCACTACATTTTAAGGTATTTGTTACACCATCACTGTCCTCCATGATTAAATTCAAAGCACAAGAAGAAAATACAACTTCTGAGTCATCAGAAGTATGTGCCTGTCCTCTTCCACCGTCTTCATCTAAAGAGATTTCTGGTCTTCCTCTTTTATCAGGCAGTATGGAGTTCCCTTCTTCTTGAGCCTTTTGCACACATTTCCCAGATAGTCCATTATTATGCCTGTTTTCCCAGGAAGCAAATCCTCTTCCTGAATCAGGAAGGCCACTAGCTACTTCTATTATTTCTTTCTCTGCATGCTTTAAAAACTCTGAGCTTTTACTCTTCAGCACAGCATCCAAAACTGGAGATGTATTCTCTCCACATTGCAAGAGAGTTAAACCGTCTACGTTTGTCCCTGGTGGAAGACTCTGAAGAGATGAAGCAATACATGAGCTCCCTGTAGGTGGATATAAATCATCAAAATGATTAATAGAAGCTGAACTAGTACTACCAACACTCTGCTTATATTCTCCACATGCAAATTCTGAGTGCTGATCTGTCAGACTTCCATTATCACATATAACTGTTTTTGATTTCAAATGCACATCCATGAAGCTACTTGAAGAAATATTCGTTACTAAAGGCTCAGTATTTTCAGCTCCGGAATGACACAAAGAAGGGGGGTTGTCGTTTGAAGTACAGTATATATCTGAATCTTTGGTTTTACAGCAAGAAACTCTCACATCAACTGGTTCTTTAACTATTGTTTTGGAATAATCTATAGTCATAACTGGCAAAGATATTAGTTGATCCTGGTGTGGCGACACTGGAGGTTCTGTTTCTCTAAATGGGCTTTCTGACTTGCTGTGCTGCATGCGAGTATCATCCAAGTCTTTTTCTTTACATCTATTAATGTTTTGAAATCCATTTGATGAAAGCATGCACGTTTTGACCAAAGGGGATACCTCTGATCCAGTCACACTATCATCAGAAGACATCAAAACAGTGTCACGTTTAGAAGTGCAAAATGTTGCCAAATCAGATTCTGCCCCAGGAGATCCGTTTATATTAAATTCGGTGGGACAATAACTTCTTAATTGATCATTCTTCACTTTACATAAAGAGTCTAATTCCTTAATACTATCACGGCAATCATGTCCTATAAATTCAGACTTAGAAACAGGTGATTCATCTAGCTTTTTAAAAGTAGGTGAATCATTTAATCGATTTGATGGAGAAGGAGACCCAATCTTCTCTCTTTCAGGAACTTTACTAATCACTCTTAATTCACTACCTTTTGAACGAGGAGTCTGTAAACTAAAAGAATGAGACTGTTTGATTTCCTCATTCAATTCTGTACAACAGAAAGAATTTTTAAATTTATCAGACTTGGGTGCAGGTTTTGAAGGGGGCAGATTTATAACGGGAAGCACTCTTACCGTGCTTGGAATATGATGACCCGCGTCGGAATCCCTGTTCATTAGTGGGAGAATAACATCTTTTCATTGCTTCATTTTCTGAAGTCCTTTTGGATTCGCCTTCTAATTTTGAAGAATCCTTTCCTCTTTCTTCCATCTCTAAGTAAGAGGACTCAGTTTTACAGTCTCCATCAGATTTAGAATAGGAGGATGGCGTCCTTAGGTCTCTGTAAGAGCAAGGAGGAGACGAGGTGCGCCTTGAGTATGTCTTCTTGTACTAACCATCCAAGTCAGAACTTTGTCTTGACCTGTTATCTGTGTATGGCTGAGACTAGCGTGCCCTCTCGATAAGGGGAACTCCTATGGTAACGACCATCATAATGAGAGTCGTCATAATGGGATCGTTCTGACCGAGAATAGGATGAAATAGTTCTAGAACCTCTGTCAGATTTAAACGAGACCTGCTCCGCCTTCGCTCTCTCTCTGATCTACGGCGAGAAGATATATAACAAGTATCTCTTTCAAGTTTTGAGTAGCTAAAATACTTATCATCTCTCTCTGTTTTAGATCGTGAAGATTTGAGGAGGTCTGCTTAATGTGTAATGCAGATGCACACTGGGCATTAGGGAGAGAGAAGGCCCGAACAGAATTCTGTGTTTAATTTTTTTTGTCCTGCCTTTACATTTTATTCCATCAGAGGTATGAATGCCAGAGGGGGATCCTCTTCCAAGCTTGCCTTTCCTTGGGTACTGTCCCTCTGCCCTAGGGTACTGTTAAGAGTTCTCAACACGCAGTCATCCCTCAGCATGAGCAAGGAATTGGTTCTAAGGCTCCCCCTGCCCCCCCAGTCCCCTGCGATTGCTGAAGTCTCTTATATAAAATGGAGTAGTACAGTCTGCCCTCAGTACTCCGGGGCTCCACATTGGAGGATTCTGCATCCGAGGATTCAATCTACTGCAATTCAATTTATGGTTGGTTGAATCCGGGGTGCAGAACCCGTGGATACAGAGGGGTAATTGTATTTCACTCTATTATAGCTTAACAATTCTGGTTAAATTTACCGTGTTCCGTCTCCTGGTTGGACCTAGATTGGTAGAGGTGTGATGACGTGCTTGAGTTTGGGACAAAGAAGTGAGCATGAGTAGCACTTTCTCCCCTCTCTTTGGGAATAAGCTGCTCACAGAAAGCATGCATTGGGCCCCATTTCTCCATAAGTCTTACAAGGGCAGGCGGCAAAACAGTCTGGGTCCAGTGCTGTCTGCAGCTGGATGCGTATGTCTGTATCATTATGGGGCTCAGTGTAAGGAAGCCCTCTTTTACACAGATATAAGGCTGAAATTAGAGAATGAGTGTTATTAGTAATAAAGATAATACATCATGTTCCACATACCTCTTGTCTGCTTATGAATTACTTTAGAACCTGGGTGGGGAAGAGGTTAACATGCTTCACTTAAGGGAAGAAGCTTATTACTATTTCTTTTGACAAGTTGAGTGTGAATTGGTTTTATCACTTTCTAGGCTTGTTCTATTCATAATTAACATATATTGAAACTTACATTAATATAAACAAACAATCCTGCAACATTTGCTGTCAGAAAATAGATAAGGGACAACCTTCAAATCCAACTTTTGTGTAGTTGGGCCTTCAACTATAAGCAGGTTTTAGTTATTTTTCTAAGTCTCTTATGCTTTTCATGGTGAGTTGAATATCTTTATTATAAAACAAAAAGTTTCTCTGTAAAACTAAACGTTTTAAAGAACCGATACAACATATATAAGGGTCCCAAAATGCTCACTTTTCATAAAAATGACATCTATTTCCATAGACGAGTTCACCAACATCCTGACAGCTGATGGAAAAGTGACACATAGGCTTTAGGGTCTAGATCACAGATTCTGTCACCTAGGAAGCTTTCAAGTACAGCAAGTAATAGAAAAACCCAACTGAGAATGGCTTACATAGAATGAACCAATTAACTTCCTTTGAAACTACAGAGATACATGTTGCTAGGAGTGAGACTAGAAGCTCACATAATGTGACTTAGAACCTAGTTTCTTTCAGTTTTTAACTGTCACTTCCCTGGTGTTGACTGTTTTTGGACAAACTCACTCCCTCCCCTCCACCCCCCAGTTCATAATCCTAAACTGACTTTGAGGAACTCTAAGGATTACATGAATCCTTTTTGTGAAACAAAGAGAATCTATATCATATATTCAGCGAAAGTGTCTAAGAGTCACTGATTGGTCCAACTTAGGTAATCATGCCAATTCCAAAACATTCAGAGATGGCACGTTCAGATTGGCTCTATGAGTCAGGGCCTTTCTCTGGGGCAGGTGAGGCCCATTTTCTATCTAAATCACAACGGTGAGAATGGAGGTACGGGGTAGGTGTTGAAAAGAAATTCAGGCTATTACTCCAAGAAGGAAGAAAAATAGATACTGGGCAGCCATATAACAGGTATTCATTATAGCTACTTCCAGAGTCTATTTCCTATTTACTCAAAGAAATTTAAGACTCTAGGTAACCCCGAAGTTCACATATTTTCTGCATGTTACCTAACACATTTTTAGAAAATAAAAAGGTAAAATAATGTGAAACGATTTAATTTCTATAAGTGATCTTATAATCAAAGAGACCTTGCTACAAAAGTGAAACTTTATCTAGAGGATTTTATATTCAGTAAAGTGTTCACATTCAAGAGCAAATTCTCATTCTGATGATTCATGAAGTCACTTGTGATATTCCTTCTTTAGTGTGGTGTTTATATAAAAACATGAGTCTCTAAAATTGCCATGGCAAAAACACATATTGAAGCTTGATAGCCTTCTTTTCACAAAGCATGGTTTCCATCATTGTCTTGGATCACACTGTACCTTATGTTCATTCTCTGGTACAGAGCTCCAGCACCTTTTTTTTTTTTTTTCTCTTGCCCTGCATCTTAATCTTCAAGCATTCTCCTACAGTCATGTCCTGGTTTTCCCTTTGTCAGCCTCCGCCACTTTCACTCCCTCCTAGACTCCTAGTACTTTTTTCAAGCTAAAGTTCTTTACCTTTATCTGCTAGAATCCAAGAAAGAGCCTGTAGTGAAATGAAGACTTGCAGTTTTCCCCACCTGCTTAGTTGCTTGCAATCTGTCTTCAGCCGCTACAATTTGAATCTGCCTCAAGTTATCAGTGGCATTAATCTTCATCCTACCAGAATATTTACATGGTTGATAACCCCTTTTTCTTTGATCCTCTTATCTGATTGGTCTTCCTCTGTCACTCCTAAGACATAGCCATGTCTTTCTGTTCTATTAATTTCTCTCACTGCTCTTTTATGCATCAAATAGACAGGTGAAGTAAAGCTCTGAAAGTACTCACTTTTCTGGTCTCAATCTTTCAACTTCCTCTTCCATTTTTTGTTCCATTACCACATTGACTATTCACTGCTCAAGACATGTCATCTGTGCTTTTTTCCAAGGTTCCCTTGGAAATATCTTCCTTCAAGGCTAAGATTAAATAATTTCCCTCCATGAACTCTGCTCTAGTTTCCTCCAAGCTTGAACTACCTCCAACTCCGTTAACCAGGTCCATGCTCTATCACCAGCTCTTGACGGAATATTTGCGAAAGCTCTCTAGCTAGTATCCCTGCTTCTTGCCTGTCTTCTACTTGTTTCTCCGTACTACCGCTAGAACTGTCTCTCATACAATCTGAACCCCTCATCATGGCCTATAAGATCTAGCTCCTGCTAATGTCTATTGGCCCAGGAACTGTGCTAAGAACTTTACTTGAATTAATCCATTTAATCTTATGAGCCACATACACTTTTAAATTTTTACATCTTTATTGGCGTTTAATTGCTTTACAATGTTGCTTTAGTTTCTGCTGTATAACAAAGTGAATCAGCTATATGTATACATATATCCCCATATCCCTTCCCTCTTGAGCCTCCCTCCCCTCCCTATCCCACCCCTCTAGGTGGTCACAAAGCACCGAGCTGATCTCCCTGTGCTATGCGGCTGCTTCCCATTAGCTATCTATTTTACATTTGGTCGTGTATTTATGTACATGCCACTCTCTCACTTCGTCCCAGCTTCCCCTTCCCCCACCCCGTGTCCTCATGTCCATTCTCTACGTCTACGTATTTACTCCTGTCCTGCCCCTAGGTTCATCAGAACCTTTTTTTTTTTTTTTAAGATTCCATATATATGTGTTAGCATATGGTATTTGTTTTTCTCTTTCTCACTTCGCTCTGTATGACAGATTCTAGGTCCATCCACCTCACTGCAAATAACTCAATTTTGTTTCTTTTTATGGCTGTAATATTCCATTGTATATATGTGCTACATTTTCTTTATCCATTCATCTGTTGATGGACACTTAGGTTGCTTCCATGTCCTGGCTATTGTAAATAGTGCGGCAGTGAACATTGTGATACATGTCTCTTTTTGAATTATGGTTTCCTTAGGGTATATGCCCAGTAGTGGGATTGCTGGGTCGTATGATAGTTCTATTTTTAGTTTTTTAAGAAACCTCCATACTCTTCTCCATAGTGGTTGTATCAATTTACATTCCCACCAACAGTGCAAGAGTGTTCCCTTTTCTCCACACCCTCTCCGGCATTTACTGTTTGTAGATTTTTTGATGATGGCCGTGGTGACTGGTGTGAGGTGATACCTCATTGTCGTTTTGATTTGCATTTCCCTAATGATTAGTGATGTTGAGCATCCTTTCATGTGTTTGTTGGCAATCTGTATAACTTCTTCAGAGAAATGTGTATTTAGGTCTTGCACCCATTTTTGGGTTGGGTTGTTTGTTTTTTTGATATTGAGCTACATGAGCTCCTTGTATATTTTGGAGATTAATCCTTTGTCAGCTGCTTCGTTTGCAAATGTTTTCTCCCATTCCGAGAGTTGTCTTTCTGTCTTGTTTATGGTTTCCTTTGCTGTGCAATAGCTTTAAAGTTTCATTCGGTCCCGTTTGTATATTTTTGTTTTTATTTCCATTACTCTAGGAGGTGGGTCAAAAAGGATCTTGCTGTGATTTATGTCATAGAGTGTTCTGCCTATGTTTTCCTCTAAGCGTTTGATAGATTCTGGCCTTACATTTAGGATTTTAATTCATTTTCAGCTTATTTTTGTGTATGGTGTTAAGGAGTGTTCTAATCTCATACTTTTATATGTACCTGTCCAGTTTTCCCAGCATCACTTATTGAAGAGGCTGTCCTTTCTCCACTGTACGTTCCTGCCTCCTTTATAAAAGATAAGGTGACCATATGTGCGTGGGTTTATCTCTGGGCTTTCTATCCTGTTCCATTGATCTTTCTGTTTTTGTGCCAGTACCATACTGTCTTGATTACTGTAGCTTTGTAGTATAGTCTGAAGTCAGGGAGCCTGATTCCTCCAGCTCCGTTTTTCGTTCCCAAAATTGCTTTGGCTATTCGGGGTCTTTTGTGTTTCCATACAAATTGTGAAATTTTTTGTTCTAGTTCTGTGAAAAATGCCAGTGGTAGTTTTTTCTTTTTTTTTCGGTACGCGGGCCTCTCACTGTTGTGGCCTCTCCCGTTGCGGAGCACAGGCTCCAGACGCGCAGGCTCAGTGGCCATGGCTCAAGGGCCCAGCCACTCCATGGCATGTGGGATCCTCCCGGACCGGGGCATGAACCCGCGTCCCCTGCATCTGCAGGCGGACCCTCAACCACTGCGCCACCAGGGAAGCCCCGCCAGTGGTAGTTTGATAGGGATTACATTGAATCTGTAGATTGCTTTGGGTAGTAGAGTCATTTTCACAATGTTGATTCTTCCAATCCAAGAACATGGTATACCTCTCTATCTATTTATATCATCTTTAATTTCTTTCATCAGAGTCTTATAATTTTCTGCATACAGGTATTTTGTCTCCTCAGGTAGGTTTATCCCTAGGTATTTTATTCTTTTTGTTTCAATGGTAAATGGGAGTGTTTTCTTGATTTCACTTCCAGATTTTTCATCATTAGTGTATAGGAATGCCAGAGATTTCTGTGCATTAATTTTGTGTTCTGCTACTTTACCAAATTCATTGATTAGCTCTAGTAGTTTTATGGTAGTATCTTTAAGGATTCTCTACATATAGTATCATGTCATCCGCAGACAGTGACAGCTTTACTACTTCTTTTCCGATTTGGACTCCTTTTATTTCCTTTTCTTCTCTGATTGCTGTGGCTAAAACTTCCAAAACTATGTTGAATAAGAGTGGTGAGAGTGGGCAACCTTGTCTTGTTCCTGATCTTAGTGGAAATGCTTTCAGTTTTTCACCATTGAGGACGATGTTGGCTGTGGGTTTGTCATATATGGCCTTTATTATGTTGAGGAAAGTTCCCTCTATGTCTACTTTCTGCAGGGTTTTTATCATAAATGGGTGTTGAATTTTGTCAAAAGCTTTCTCTGCATCTATTGAGATGATCATATGGTTTTTCTCCTTCAATTTGTTAATATGGTGTATCACATGGATTGATTTGCATATATTGAAGAATCCTTGCATTCCTGGAATAAACCCCACTTGATCATGGTGTATGATCCCTTTAATGTGCTGTTGGATTCTGTTTGCTAGTATTTTGTTGAGGATTTTTGCATCTATGTTCATCAGTGATATTGGCCTGTAGTTTTCTTTCTTTGTGACATCCTTGTCTGGTTTTGGTATCAAGGTGATGGTGGCCTCGTAGAATGAGTTTGGGAGTGTTCTTCCTTCTGCTATGTTTTGGCAGAGTTTGAGGATAGGTGTTCTCTCTTCTCTAAATGTTTGATAGAATTCGCCTGTGAAGCCATCTGGTCCTGGGCTTTTGTTTGTTGGAAGATTTTGAATCACAGTTTCAATATTAGTTCTTGTGATTGGTCTGTTCATATTTTCTATTTCTTCCTGATTCAGTCTTGGCAGGTTGTGCATTTCTAAGAATGTGTCCATTTCTTCCAGGTTGTCCATTTTACTGGCAGAGAGTTGCTTGTAGTAATCTCTCATGATCTTTTGTATTTCTGCAGTGTCAGTTGTTACTTCTCCTTTTTCATTTCTAAATCTATTGATTTGAGTCTTCTCTCTTTATTTCTTGGTGAGTCTGGCTAATGGTTTTTCAATTTTATCTTCTCAAAGAACCAGCTTTAATTTTATTGATCTTTGCTTTCGTTTCCTTCATTTCTTTTTCATTTATTTCTGATCTGATCTTTGTGATTTCTTTCCTTCTGCTAACTTTGGGGGTTTTGTTGTTCTTCTTTCTCTAATTGCTTTAGGTGCAAGGTTAGGTTGTTTATTCAAGATGTTTCCTGTTTCTTAAGGTAGGATTGTATTGCTATAAACTTCCCTCTTAGAAGTGCTTTTGCTGCATCCCATAGGTTTCGGGTCGTCGTGTCTCCACTGGCATTTGTTTCTAGGTATTTTTTGATTTCCTCTCTTTGATTTTTTTCAGTGATCACTTCGTTATTAAGTAGTGTATTGTTTAGCCTCCATGTGTTTGTATTTTTACAGATCTTTTCCTGTAATTGATATCTAGTTTCATAGCGTTGTGATCGGAAAAGATACTTGATACAATTTCAATTTTCTTAAATTTACCAAGTCTTGATTTGTGACCCAAGATATGATCTATCCTGGAGAATGTTCCATGAGCACTTGAGAAGAATGTGCTTTGTGGACTTGATTAACTATTTCCTTTGCGATATTAGGGAAGTTTTCAACTATCATCTCTTCAAATATTTTCTCAGTCCCTTTCTTTTTCTCTTCTTCTTCTGGGACCCCTATAATTCAAATGTTGGTGCGTTTAATGTTGTCCCAGAGGTCTCTGAGACTGTCCTCAGTTCTTTTCATTCTTCTTTCTTTATTCTGCTCTGCAGTAGTTATTTCCACTATTTTACCTTCCAGGTCGCTTATCTGTTCTTCTGCCTCCGTTATTCTGCTATTGATCCCTTCTAGAGTATTTTTAATTTCATTTATTGTGTTGTTCATCATTGCTTGTTTCCTCTTTAGTTCTTCTAGGTACTTGTTAAATGTTTCTTGCATTTTGTCTATTCTATTTCCAAGATTTTGGATCATCTTTACTATCATTATTCTGAATTCTTTTTCAAGTAGACTGACTATTTCCTCTTCATTTGTTAGGTTTGGTGGGTTTTTATCTTGCTCCTTCATCTGCTGTGTGTTTTTCTGTCTTCTCATTTTGCTTATCTTACTGTGTTTGGGGTCTCCTTTTTGCAGGCTGCTGGTTTGTAGTTCCCATTGTTTTTGGTGTGTGTCCCCAGTGGCTAAAGTTGGTTCAGTGGGTTGTGTGGGCTTCCTGGTTGAGGGGACTAGCGCCTGTGTTCTGGTGGATGAGGCTGCATCTTGTCTTTCTGGTGGGCAGGTCCACCTCTGGTGGTGTGTTTTGGGGTGTCTGTAGCCTTATTATTGTAAGGTCGGATCTTAACAAACGGCACCACAAAACAGAGGAAAGCTTCAAGTGAGCTTTATTAGGGAGCGTCCCAGGCGAGGTTCACTGGTTTGAGAGAAAGGGGCCAGAGAAGTCACACCCGGGCGAGGGTTGGGCAAGATTTTACAGGAGAAGAAGGGAAAGGGGTGTGGTGAATCCGGGAGGGCGCAGGGTATTCCTTATTTCGTGGTCTTTTTGGGTATCCTGGGGGACCGTTAGTCCCACCCCTCGAAAGGCGGGAAGTCTGGGCTGGGTTCAAAGTCCCCAGGTCAGTTCCTGGAACTGGGTGGTCCGGAATGTCTCCAGGGCAGTTTCTGGAACTGGGTGGTACAGAGAATTTCGATCTGATGCAACCTGTGAATCTGATTGTGTTCCCCTGCCTCGGGCCAGTTGGCCTTACATCCCGACCTCTTTGGTGTTATGGGGCTGCGTTCTGATCTCTGGCTACTTCATGCTGAATGGGGGCGTCTAAAGGGGAGTCGGGCGACCAGAGGTCCGAGGTTTAGGGGAGACCAGTGGGGGCTTCTGTAGGAAGCAATGTGTAAGGGCCGAGGAGCATTTGGTTTGTGGCCACCCGAGAGACTTCCTCCATGCGTCTGCGAAGGAGCCTAAGAAAACAGGGAGCGAGCATGCTACGAAGAGGGTGCGGTCCGGGTTTGAGATTTGTCAAAGAGTCCCTCTCTCGGCGGGCGGAGGGCCTCTACGACTTGGCGGCAGGAGTGGGAAAGGGAGGTCCCGGTATCGGAGATAGGCAAGAGGGAGGCCGGGTTTAGGTGGGGGGGGGGCGGGGGGAAGAGGTCGAGGGAGATAGCAGGGTTTTCAATGAACAGTAGGTGGAACTCCTGGATGCGGGAGGGGCCCAGGAGGGAGAGAGACTTGTGGCCTAGGAGGTCGACCAGCCGGTGGGAGGAAAACACGGTTAGTGGGTGGGTCAGAGGCAGTTTGAGTGTTTGTTTGGTCAGTTCGGCTGTGCTGCTAGGGCCCGAAGGCATGGTTGCCATCCCCGAATGGTTGGGTCTAGCTGTTTGGAGAGGTAAGCCACGGGGCAGTAGGAAGGCCCTACAGGCTGGGCAAGGAGTCCAGTGGCTATTCCGGCCCGTTCATCCACAAAAAGGTGAAAAGGTCGGTTTGGATTGGGCAGAGAAAGGGGAGGAGAAGATATCAGAGCGTTACGGAGGGTGAGAAAGGCCTGTCGAACGGTGGAAGGAGAGGTGAGGGGTCCTTGAGGGGTTTCTTTAGCGGCTAGATATAAGGGTTTAGCAAGGAGAGCAAAGTTAGGGATCTAGACTACTGGGTGGAGAGGAATTATGGCCTCATTGATTAGTCGCAGGTCCTGGACCAGGCGATAATCCCTAGAGGCCTTGCGGACAGGCAGGATGGGGGTGTTGCAGGGAGAGTCAGTGGGGATAAGGAGTCCCTGGTTTAGGAGTCTGGTGATAATAGGTCGTAGGCCCCTAAGGTGAGTCTCAGAGATGGGAAATTGGGGCCTTGATGGAAATTTGGAGGGGTCCTTTAGGCGGATGAGGACGGGGGAATGGTGTGTTGTTATTATGGGCTTAGAAGTATCCCAGACTTGGGGATTGATTGGGTTAGGTGTGATTGGAAGAGGGGGATAGGAGGGGAGGGTTCTAGAGACAGGCCAAGAAGAGGAAGCAGGAGTTGGGAGGAGGGGACCTTAGGGTCAAGTCTAACCAGCTGGAGGGAGGCCCCTAAGTGGAAAAGGACATCTCGGCCTAGCAAGGGAACTGGGCAGGATGGTATGACTAAGAAGGAATGAGTAAAAGGAAGTCCTTCGATATGACATGGGAGTGGACCGGTCTGGAGTGGGAAGGATGGTTTGCCATCAATACCCATGACCGAGATCTGGGAAGGAGAAACTGGCCCGGAATAAGTGGGCAGGACTGAATAGGTAGCCCCCGTGTCCACCAGAAATGAGATACCCGCTACCTTTAGCGTTACCCTGGGCTCGGTGAGGGTGATGGGGGTCTTCGAGTCCAGGCGCCGTCAGTCGTCAGCCAATCCCAGCAGTTTGAGTGGTAGTGCCGTTGGGTCGGCCTGCCCCCCGCGTGGAGACGCTGAGGGAGGGCCAGTCGTAGGGCAGTCACTCTTCCAGTGGCCCGTTAGCCCGCAGCTGGGACAGGGCTTAGACGGAGGTCGGGGATTGGGACATTGGCGAGCCCAGTGGCCTTCTTTTCCACATTTGAAGCAGGCCCCCGGCGTGGTTGCCTTTTGCGGACCCCGTGGATGCTGTGATCCATGGGAGATGGCCGGCCTTAGGGCGGCTACAAGAGCTTGGGTTTGGAGGGCCACCTTCTGGTGCGTCCGAGCCTGTCGGCTGGATTCTGCCGAATCCTCACAGCCATTATAGACTTTAAAGGTCATCTTTACCAGACCTCGAATAGGGGTCTGAGGGCCGTCTTCTGCCCGTTTTAATTCCTTTAGGATGTCCGGGTCTGATTGGGTGATAAAATGGGTGGCTAGGACCGTTGCCCCTGCCGGGGTGTCGGGGTCCAGCCGGGTGTAGAGAGTTAAGGCCCCTGTAAGGCGATTGAGAAAGATAGCTGGATTTTCGTTAGGTTCTTGGGTTATCTCTTTTAGTTTTTCAAAATGGACTACCTTATGAGCAGCAGCCTGCATGCCAGCCAGGAGGCACTGGATCATGAGGTCGCGTTTACGGCGGCCATCTTGGCCATCCTGATAAGTCCAGCCTGGATCGGTGCCGGGTACGGCAGTCGCTCCGACAGGCATGGAGCTGTCGGTAAGGTGAACCTGATCTGCGTGGTTTCGGGCAGCAGTTTGAATTCTTTCCCTCTCGTCAGTGGTCAGAGTAGAAGATAGGATCACAAAGATATCGTGCCAGGTTAGATCGTAAGCTTGAGAGAGGTAGCGAAATTCTTTGATGTAGCGGGAAGAGTCGGCAGAAAAGGAGCCTAATCGCTTTTCTATTTGAGTGAGATCTTGGAGGGAAAAGGGAACATGAACTCTAACTAATCCTTCCGCTCCTGCTACCTCCCTCAGAGGGCAGTGGAGATTTGCATCTTGGGAGTCGTGAGAGCGTGTATGTGCACTAATTGGCGAAGCAAGGGGCCTGGGAGGAGAAACCGTTGAGGGAGGCGGGGGAGCGGTTGGAGGGGCGGAGCGGGTTCGGGAGGAGCAGGGACCGCTTCAGGGTAGGGTGGAGGTTGGAGAGGAGTTCTGAAGGGGGCAGTGGTAAGAGATTCGGGAGGGTTGGTTAGTGGGGAGAAATCCAAGGGGATTGAGGTTTTGGATGGAGGAGATATTTGTTTGGCAAGGAGGATTTGAGAGGTAGAACAATTGACGCAAAGGGAGGGGCGGGAGCGCAAATACCAAAAAACCTGGACATAGGGGACCTCAGACCATTTGCCCGTCCTGCGGCAGTAATTATCTAGATCACGGAGGATGTTAAAATCGAAAGTCCCTTCAGGAAAATAGCGAGGGCTGTAAAATTGGCTAGGAGACACCCCAGGGGCGTCTTAGGATCTGGTTTCGATTGTGAGGTTCCCATGACCCCCAGTCTGTCCCTGAGTGAACGGAGAGGGAGAGAGGCGTCCCTGGTCTCAGTCGCCAATTCACGGCAGGTCGGAGGGCGGTCAGGCGATTGGGACGTCTCCACAGTTGCCCGAGGCCCGGAGAGAGGACGGAGGAATCCCTTACGCGGCCGCGATTAAGGACAGGGAGTCCGGTGGGCAGGGACTCTGGGGGTCGGAGGGAACAAGGGAGGGGGACTTACCCCGTTTTCTGCCGGATCGGGTGGATGAGTAGAGGTTCCCCGGTTGTCTCCTGGGGGAGGGGAGGAGCGGCCCGCGCGGTAACCCGCAGGGCTTGGTACCCATCCCGGGTTTCGGCACCAAATGTAAGGTCGGATCTTAACAAACGGCACCGCGAAACAGAGGAAAGCTTCAAGTGAGCTTTATTAGGGTGCGCTCCCGGGCGAGGTTCACTGGTCCGAGAGAAAGGGGGCCAGAGAAGTCGCGCCCGGGCGAGGGTTGGGCAAGATTTTATAGGGGAAGAAGGGAAAGGGGTGTGGTGAATCCGGGAGGGCGCAGGGTATTCCTTATTTGGTGGTCTCTTCCGGTATCCTGGGGACCGTTAGTCCCGCCCCTCGAAAGGCGGGAAGGCTGGGCCGGGTGGAAAGTCTCCAGGTCAGTTTCTGGAACTGGGTGGTCTGGAAAGTCTCCAGGTCAGTTTCCGGAACTGGGTGGTCCGGAGAGTTTCGGTCTGATGCAACTTGAGAATCTGATTGCATTACCCTGCCTCTGGCCAGTTGGCCTTACAGCCACAACTATAGAAAGCCCGTGCACAGCAACAGAAGCCCAATGTAGCCAAAAATAAATAAATAAAATAAGTTAAAAAAATTATTTTTTAAGTATTGAGAGTAATAGTAGAGCAGAGAGGCAAAAGGGGGTTTTTCTTTCAGTAATCTTCTAAAAGTGTGAGGTTTACGTTGATGTTTGCCGTTGTTTCTTATGGTTATTTGTGGTAGGCTGAATAGCAGCCCGTCAAAGACGTCCACATCTTAATATCTGGATCCTGTGAATGTTACCTTGTACCCTTGTATTGATCTTGGGTGGCCTCGGCTTGCAGCGGCTTGAAGCAGGATTTCCATTCCCGGCCAGAGACTGAAGTCAGGCCACGGCAGTGAGAGCACTGAGTCCTGGCCACTAGACCAGTGGCCAGTGACAAGGCCCTGGCCCATACAGCTTTTCAGAAAATGAATTTCCACAAAGAAACGGAAGGTAGTGAAACAAGTTAAAATGCTTATTAGAAGGAAAAAGAATACGTGTGGATAGACACGTGGGCGGGCTCAGAGAGAGAGAGCGCGCCCTGGTGGTAGTTTGAATCACTTTTATGGGGCTTCCAGGTTTCCTCTGGCTAATCATCTTGCTTTGCCTGGTTCTGAGTCCGTATTTGGTTTATCTCAGGGTCCTCCCATGTGTGCCTGCGCATCTCTTAGTCAAGATGGATTCTAGTGAAGAGGCCTATGGGTAGGTTGAACATCACTCCCTTTTTGACCTCCAAGGAGCCTTTCTGCGCCTGTGTAGTCGGGAGGGTCTCCTTGACCTTGAGAATGAGAAATATGTGGTCTCTTATCTGGGCAGGGCTCAGTTCCTCCTCTTCATCTTGGAATATCTGTCCACAGGCGACAAACTCCAGCTGCTCAGCCTGGGGCCCATCTACCTCCTGCCTCAGTATCACAAGAGAGATTTTTGCTGATGTGATTAAATTAAGGTTCTTGAGAGGAGGCAATTATCCATGTGGGTCAGGTGTAATCACGAGGCTTCTAATAACAGGAGTCGAGGAGATCAGAGTGAGTAGTAGGAAATGTGGCTACAAAACCAAGATGTTGGAGTGTTGTAGGAAGGAGCCGTCAGCCAAGAAATGCAGGCAGCATCTACCTGTTAGTGACAAAGACAGGACTAAAAATCGATTCTTGAAACTCAGTTTTTTTTAAACTGACGTATACTTGATCTACAATGTTTCAGGTGTACAGCAAAGTGATTCCATTTTAGATAGATAGATAGATGGATAGGTAGATAGTTAGATTCTTTTCCGTTATAGATTATTATAAGATATTGAATATGGTTCCCTGTGCTATACAGTAGATCCTTATTGTTTATCTATTTTATACATAGTGGTGTGTTCTAACTCAATTCTTTATTCTTCCCATCGCATCATATAGTTGTTATATGATGTTATAAGTTAAATCAGATATGCTGCACATGTTAAATCATATTTTAATAAACTGTAAGCTATTATACAATTTCTGGGTTGTACTATAATCTTAACATGATGATTTTGTCTATTCAGCATCCAGGAACCACATACTGAGCACTTACCTTGGGCCACTGTAAAGCCCTGTGGACACAGACAGAGAAGATGCAGGCTCTAGGCTCTGAATCAAGGAGCTTGCCCTTCAGTGGGCAAACACATGTATATCAGTGTGAAAGGTACTATGATGAGTTTATTCAGGAAGTGAGGCCTGAGCCAGGTCTTAGAGGATGACCAGGTGTTAGCCAGAAGAGGATGAAGTGGGGGTGGGGAGGGGAGGGGTACACGGGGGAACTCTGTTGGCTGGCTATGATTGGTGCTTAGGCAGTGAGGGTGCTAGTGAGAGAGGAGGATGCTGAAGGAAAAGGTCAAGGTCAGCTCCTGGGAAGCCCTGGCATGCCTTAAGACGTTTGGAACTCAGCTTGAAAACGATGGGGAGCCATCAAGATTTAAATAGGGATAATATGATCAGATTTGGGGTTTTTTGTTTGTTTGTTTTTGTGGTACGCGGGCCTCTCACTGCTGTGGCCTCTCCCGTTGGACGCGCAGGCTCAGCGGCCATGGCCCACGGGCCCAGCCGCTCCGCGACATGTGGGATCTTCCCGGACCGGGACACGAACCCGTGTCCCCTGCATCGGCAGGCGGACTCTCAACCACTGCGCCACCAGGGAAGCCCCAGATTTGTTTTTTAAAAATTGCTCTGATGACTGCAGAAGGGAGTTGAGGATGAGGAAGGAGAGAAGCTACGAAGCTATCGCAGTAATCTAGATGCTGGAACAGGAAGGTCCCCTCAGACATAGGGAAAGGGGCCGGGTCTGAGAGTTATAAAGGAGGTAGGACCTGTAGGTAAAAGTAATTAACTGACTAGAGTGAGAGAGAGAGGACTATTCTTAAAATCCCAGCTCAGAATTTGTTCCTTCATTCATTGCAATGGTTCTTGCTCATTGGTTGCTTAAATCTATCACCTGCAGGGAAATAGAGGCATCCCCGGTGTGGGTCTATGTCAAAAAGCATTGCAAATCAACTTTCCTTTATTTTGTATGAAATATCCATAATGGAAATTGGCTACAAAAATATTTTAATTCCAGCTATTTTTTTAACAGCGTTATTGGAGTATAATTGCTTTACAATGGTGTGTTCGTCTCTGCTTTATAACAAAGTGAATCGATTCCAGCTATTTTTTTAACAGCGTTATTGGAGTATAATTGCTTTACAATGGTGTGTTCGTCTCTGCTTTATAACAAAGTGAATCGATTCCAGCTATTTTTTTCCCTTTGCCGCTTACTCACTCACTGATCATATCCCTGACACTAGCAGATGGTAGATGTGTATGCGAGAGATGCCAGCTGGGTATGCGAGAGATACCAACCCATTCTAATACTTGACTGATTGTCTCATGTATTTATAACTCCACCTGTTTCCAAAAAGAATTTGGAACAGCCTACTATGAAAACACAGATACAATAAGCCTAAGCTCAGTGGATACAAAGCAAAAGATTGATAATCTTTGTACTCCCATGCGTGGCAGCCATGTGCTGTTTTCAAGTTCCTAGCATGCATTTCTTTCTTCAACCCTAATTTTAAAAAATTTATTTTATTGAAGTATAGTTGATTTACGATGTGTTAATTTCTGCTGTACAGCAAAGTGATTCAGATATATGTATATATATAAATATATAATAACTATATATAAATAATAAATATTTATATATAAATATAAATAAAAATATTTATTTTTATATAGTTATTTATAAATAAATAAATATAAATAAATAAATAAATAAATAAATATCTCTACTCAATATCTTGTAATAACTTATAATGGAAAAGAATCTGAAGAAGAATATATATATATATATATACATATATATAAAAATACAAATATATGCATGTATAACCAAATCACTCTGCTGCAAACTTGAAACACATTATAAATGAACTATACCTCAAGAAAAACATTTAAAAATTAAAAAAAAATGACTATATTCTGCACACTGTAAAAAAAAAAAAAAGAAAGAAAGAAAGTAGGCAAAGAGCAAAACCAAAACACCCTGTATCGGGGTCATACTTCATCTTTTTTGGAGAATTTTCTTTTAACAGCATCATCTACCTTTGAGGTGCTGAGGAAATGGAATCATTTCCATTGTAAGATATGCCCCGGCCTTGGCAATGGAGGCAGGAACCCAGACTCCCCTGAGAGCTTCAGAATGACAGGCGTTTGTCTGTGTGGCCCATTGCTGTATTCCTGGTACCTGGAGCAGCAACCAGCACATAGGAATTGCTCCATAAATATCTGCTGAGGGAATATGCGAGACAACTGAATGGAAACCTTCTGCTGAAGCTGAGTAGATTCTAGAAGAAAAAGGGAAAGAAAAGACCTGTGTTCTCTGTGGGGACAAAGAAGGGGAGATTTCTTTAAGGGGAAGAAAAAATTGACTTGATAAGGGGAGGAAAAATTTGACTTGATAATGGGAAGAAAGTTGTGTTTAAATGGGTAGGGTGCTAGGGAATGCGCAGTCCCCGACATTGCTGGTAGCCCTATCATCTGGTGCACATTGCATGGGCCAGTCTAGACAGTGAGCATAATTTGAATGAACAGAGGGTGACTAGTTCCCTGACCAGGGATCTAACCTGTGCCCCCTGCAGTGGAATCATGGAGTCCTAAACACTGGACTGCCAGGAAATTCGCCTAAACTCATTTATATCAAAGACTTCTGGGGTAAAAATTAAAGGCGTTCATAAAATATGTAAGGTGCAGTGCTGCCTATATGTTTGGCCCCAGGTGAATATATAAGGGGATAATACAAGGTAACCTCAAACATACTGGGATAATAGGAAATATATAAAATAGGAAAAACTTACTTAAGAAATCCACCAGCTGTATTCCATCACTAAAAAGTGGAAGCTTTGAGTTCCCAAAAAGCCTGAGCCTAGCTTTTGTTGTCTACTAGCGGGAAGTATACCTGTTAACCAGGGGGAACAAACAGAGGTTTCTGGGGCCATGGGGTCTGAGGGTTCTGGAAAACTGGACATCCATATGCAAAAAAATTAATCTGGGCATAGACCTTACACCCTTCACAAAAAGTAACTCAAGGGCTTCCCTGGTGGCGCAGTGGTTGGGAGTCCGCCTGCCGATGCAGAGGACACGGGTTCGTGCCCCGGTCCGGGAAGATCCCACATGCCGCGGAGCGGCTGCGCCCGTGAGCCATGGCCGCTGAGCCTGCGCGTCCGGAGCCTGTTGCTCCGCAACGGGAGAGGCCACAACAGTGAGAGGCCCACGTACCGAAGGAAAAAAAAAAAAAAAAAAAAAAAGATCAGTGGTTGCCAGGGATGGCGGGAAGGAGGGATGAATAGGCAGAGCACGGAGGATTTTAGGGCAGTGAAACTATTCTACATGATACTACAATTGTGAATACATGTCATTATACATTTGTCCAAATCCATAGAATGTACAACATCAAGAGTGAGCCGTAATGCAAACTATGGATTCTGGGTGATAATGATGTGTCAATGTAGTTTCATCAATGGTAATACATATATTACTCTGATGTGGGATTACCATATATTTATTACCACGTTGATAATGGGGGAAAGCAATGCATGTGCGGGGGGCAGGGAGTATGTGGAAAATCTTACTTTCTACTCAATTTTACTATGAATGTAAAACTGCTTTAAAACATAAAGTCTGTTTTTAAAAGTTATAATCAAAACATGTTATTCATAAACCCAATAAATATTTAGATTATAATTTAGAAGAAATTGAAGCTTGGGAGAGCATGGACTTTCTAACCAACTTAAGAAAAACATGCTCAGAAAACTAGTAACTCGTTTTTGCTTTTATTCTCCCGGTAATAATAAAACCAGTGCTCCTTTCCTGCAGCTCCCTTTTTCATTACTAGAACGTATGTCCGGCCACTCTAAATGGTGTTCAAGACATGGTGTCCTGCTTTTCTAGTGGGGAGAACAGAAGTGGCTGACCTCAGGTCTGTTCAGCTCCTGCTTGAACCGCGCACATGTGTGGTGACACCAAGGCCCAGCAGTCTCTACCAGAAGCCCCTCCCCTCTGAGCTCTGGCTGGGCCTTGAGTCAGGGAAATCAGCAAGGAAACAGTTACTGTAAAAAACATCGGAGACACTGTGCAGTAGCGCCTACAGCGTGCTTCATACGTAGCAAACAGCTCCAGAGATGCAGGAGAAACATTTGGGATGGAGTTATCCTGGTCCATTGTTTTATCATAATTTCTTGGTAAAACTAGTTCTTACACTCTGAAACATTCTTGTAAGCTGATAAAGAGGGAGGTTATTCCACATCAGTGAGGCTGAAGGTGGGGAGTTGGGGGATGAGGGGAAAGGAGGGGCCAAGGGCTGTGGATTCATTCATTCTGCAAGTGCATGTATCCAGCAGTGAATAAGAAAGACAAGTTTTCTGCTTATAGTCTACAAATAGGGGATACAGACAATACACAAGGAAACAGATTACTTAATGAGATGATGTTACAGCAGAATAGGACGATCTGGTGGGCACGAGGTGGGGATTGGAGGGCTGCGGATTGGGGCAGTGGTACTTTATTAAATGATCAGGGAAGACCTGGGAGTGGGCAGGAACCTGAGGGAGAGTGAAGGTCCATGGCTAAAATGTGTGGTCCAGCCTTAGAGAGTGCCCCTGATTCCTCTGGAGGACTCATTTATACATTGAAGTGGCAGAACAGGTTATTTTGGACCTGTTGGACCACATTGAAAACTGTGGACCATTTTTAAAGTCTTTATTGAATTTGTTGCAATATTGCTTCTGTTTTATGTTTTGGTTTTTTTGGCTGCAAGGCATGTGGGATCTTAGCTCCCCGACTAGGGATTGAACCCGCACCCCCTGCATTGGAAGGCAAAGTCTTAACCACTGGACCGCCAGGGAAGTCCCCAGCGTCCTTCTTGAAGAAGGACACAAACCCTTCCCTTCTTTGGGGCCGGGTACCCGGTAAGCCAGGCTGGTGCTGCTCAAGGCTGAACAGACACAGGCTCTTGGGGTGATAGTGCAGGCATTAGGGCCAGAGCTGATCTCTCTGACAGTGTGAAAAGGATGAACCTTCTCGTGGATGTTTCCCCCCACCTCCCATGCCCGCCAGGCAAAGCTTGTGTTCCTTCATGTCCTCCGACCCCTCCTCAACTCACAGGGATGTGAAGCCTCTTCCAGCTTCATCCAGAGGAAGAAAAACAATGGAACTGAGCGACGACCTTGACCAAAGAGAAGAGGTGAATTCCTGAGGGCACTCTGGGGAACAGGAAACAACCAAAAGGGGTGGTGGTGATAGGAGGTGGGTAGACGTTTGGCGATAGGATGGACTGGAGAAGGCCGATCACGTGAAAGTTCTGGGTGTAGCTGAAGCAGGTGAAACAAACTGCCTGGGGTAGAAGACCCACCTGTGAACTTGCACTTGAGGATGCTTTAAGGTGAGTTTTTCAATCTCAGCACTACTGACACTTTGGGTGGGAAAATGCTCTGTGGCTACCAGTGCATGTGGAATGTTTAGCAGCATCCCTGGCCTCTGCCCTGTAGCAGCCACCAGTCATGACAATTAAAAATGTCTCCAGATATTGCCAAATGTCCCCTGGTGGGGGGCACAAGATCACTCCGAGCTGACAACCATTGCTGTAAAGATTTCAAGAGGCAGCTTGATCCTTACGCAAGGAATGGTTTCACACACCAGTAAGAAATTGTCCTATACATATTTTTTGACCATGTGGTCAACCAGAAGGAAGACTTGCTTTTGGTAAACGGCCTGCTCTATGCTTCCTTCTAGTGCTAAGTGTCTAGCAAGGTCAGAACACTGGTATATTAACCACGGCTCATTTTGATCACTAGACCATCAGAAATAACAAGGTCTCATACTCTTCCAACGCTTTAAATCTCAGTCAAAATTACTAGTAGACAATAAACCTGTTCTTGTGGAAAGGGGTTGAAGGAAGTCAGGACACAAGTTGAGGCTCCAAAGGCCCATTCTAAGGTTGTGAGAGTTGGATGCTAAGAGAATGGGAGCTATTTCTAAATGAGTCTAACTCCTGAATCCGAACTCTAGCCTGAGGTGTATTTGAGCTAGCCCCACGCCAGTCTCTGTCAGGATCCTTAAGTCCATCCCAGCATCTGTACAGTGTTCCCTGGGAGTCCCCTTCCAAATGAACACACTGAAGAAAAAGAGAGGGAGAAGGGAGTGGAAAGGGAGGTGGGGAAGTGGGGAGGGAGAGAGTTTTTCTTGCTTTGCTGAAGCCCAGGCAGGCACGCGTGCTGGCTGTGTACCTCCCTGGGGGAGCCTACATCCTGGGATTGAGGGAGTGGCCAAGGTGCCTTGTTTCCTCTCAGACTGGACCACACTGGAGCCATCAAGGAGGTGAGGTGCTCAAGGCCCTCCCTCCCACCATCAATAATAGTGCTGGAAAATGGGCTCTGTGATCCTTCATTCTGTCTCTGAAAACTCTTTTCCAAGGACATTACGGCCCACGAAAGAGGGGAAAATGAGCCCCATGTGGTTCTTGCCAGTGCGAGTTATCTAGAAAGAAATAGAATTTTTAGTGGTTTGTTAAGATTATAACACAGATTGATCCCCCCTCTGTGAGACCCTGAAAGTGGTCCAGCAGCCAAAACTTGGACTTCCCTTCAGTTACTACTTCTTCATTTATAGAGTTTTTCCTTCCTTTTTTCCCTTATTAACTATTTTTGTCTTAAGGTCCATTGCTATTACTTGTGACTTTAAAGAGAAAAAACATTACCTGTGTGGTTTATACAAAGTTTAGGGCTATACTGTGTGTGGGAAGGCAATTAATACACATCCATCTAGGTGATTCTGTTAGATCAAAGTTTGATCCTAGAGTCACTGAAGGTTTGCAGCCCAGCTTCACCTATGAGCAGTGTGACCTTGGGTCAGTCAGGACTTATTTCATGTCTTACCTGAACAATGGGGATAAGAGTACCCACTTCTTGGAGTTGTTAAAATTAAATGTGATAACATCCGCAAAGCATTTAGCATGGTGCCTGGCACTGTTATTAATACATATGCAAATGCAAAGCGTCATAGGAACACGATACTCAAACTATCCTAAGGGTCAGCATAATCTCAGCCCCAAGAGCCGCCAGTGGAATTTCAGATTGGCCGTGAGAGTCACTGGGTACCATTGGCAGACCTAAGGAGAAGGGTTAAAAGTGAAGGCAGGAATGAGAAATGATTGCAAGATGGAGAGAAGAGAGACAAGAAAGAAAGAAAAAAAACAAAAACAGAGGCACAGACAGGTGGACCTTTTAGAACACTGCTTACTCCCAAAATATTGAGCCAGGCACTGTTCATTCTATGAGGAATAGACTGTCTGTGCTATCAAGAGACACAGTCTCACAATCTTTTGAGAGAGACAGTCGCATGAATAGAGAAAGGTGAACTATCACAGAGAGGGTAGAGGTGAGTGGAAGCACAGAAGGGCAGCCAACCCCGGAAGCAGTGGGGTTCAGGGTTACAGAGTAACCTGTACAAGAGTGGAGACCTTAGGAACATCTGAGAGAAGAGTACAGTGTTTTCAAGACATGGAGGTAAGAGCATGTGTGCAGGAATTGAAATTCTGTACAGCTGAAGGTGAAGTGTGGGGTTAGGCATGAAATGTATCCGTTATCTAGTCATGCTTTAGGTATTTGTTACGGACACACGGAGGATACTGTAGAGGAAAAAAAGCAAATTCCCTCTTCTCAGAAATATTATTATTATTATTATTGGCCACGCCACACGGCTTGCAGGATCTTAGTTCCCCTACCAGGGATTGAACCCAGGGCAGTGAAAGTGTCGAAGTCCTAACCACTGGACCGCCAGGGAACTCCCAGAATATTATTTTCTAGAGAGGACAGATGACAAGCAAATACAAAACCAAGTAAACATAAATAATCAAGGAAAGTTCTATGAATGAAAGGAAACATTGGTAAAGTGATAGAGGATGGGTGGGTGGGAACCCAATTTAGATAGGGTAGTCAGGGGGACTTCTCTGAGGAGGTGGATATCAGCTGAGTCTAAAGAATAAGATGGAGCTGGCAGTGCAGAGAGGGGCAGACAGACAGGCAGAACAATCAAGATGGTGGGAAGCCCCAGTTCAAATGCTGGAGACTGGGGGCAGCTGGGGGCGGTGGGGAGTGATGTGGGTAAAGCAGAGATTGGCACTGATATTTGCTCCAGTAACCTTTCGATGGAGAAATCTGAAGGGGGGAGACTGCCCCCAAGAGGATGCAGGAGAGGCCACAAGTTTGTAGAGACCAACTGTAGTGAAGATGCACGTATTTTTCTTTTTTCCTGCATCTCAGCCAGAACGTTGCGCTAATTTCCAAATTCTGCCTAAAACGTAGGATTCAAGTATCACCTCAAATAACTTTTCCTCCTGCAGGCCAAGGTGGAGGTGGTTGAACTATTGGTGGGCGATTGTAGTGGGATCAGTATCGAGGCTGTCAAGCAGAAGAAGCTTTATTTGGGGTCTTAAGTATTGCAATTCGGGAGACACAGATTCAGGTAAAACTCAAGAGTGTTCTGGGGAAGAGAAAAAGCCAGGAGCTTATACGGACAAAACCACAAGGTTATTAGAGTTGTCTAGCAAGAACTGTAATTGATTCTCAATGCAGGTAAGAAAATATTTGTCCTGAAAGACTAGGCTGTCACGAGTTATTTTAGGGTAAGGGTCCCAATAAGCAGATAGGCTGTCTGGAGTTATTTTAGGGTAAGGGTCTTATAAGTATCCCGAGCTTCTGGCAGATGTCCTGAATGCCTGCTTTAAGACAGAAAGTGGTCAGCTTAGAAGTGCATAAATCACACTTCCTCAACGGCCTCCTGACTCCATCTTAGAGAACTCTCTTACCGACTCCATTTTGATTTTCCTTTCAGGTCCAGGGGCTGACAGCCTCAGGGGTCATGGCAAAGAGAATCCAGGTGACCAGGGCGATAACACAACTTTTACCGGTGCCTTGCACACAGAAGAGGGAGAAGACCTGAAGTGACTTTGAAGGAGATTAATTCATGGCAGACAGAATGGATTCCACCAACCTGGAGGAGTAGCACAAAGGCTAGTGCTTTTTAAAGACCTCTAAGTAGTTTATAAGGCTGGTGTTAGCAGTAGCTTTCTCACCTGTAAAATGGGAACAATAAGAATTCTCTGACCCTCCCTATTCCCTCTGTAAACAAACAAACAGAAAGACAAAAAGTCTCACTCATCATCCAGTTACACGAAGAGCTAAGTCTCAATCCTGCAGTTGCCCCACCAGCAGTGCACCCTGAGGGGAATTCAGGACGAAGAAAAACAGTATGAAGCATTTTGTGTTTTGGATACATGGCCCCTAGATAGTTAAGATTCATATCTAAGGAAGAATTTCAATGACCCTAGATTCTTGGATCTTCCCATATTTGGGAAAGCACTAAAATCATTAACTTGAGATATATTCAATATATATATTTTTAATGATTAGCAGTCATCTTTTACCAAGATGTATGCTTAACTACATTTCCGAGATCAAAAATTCATATGTATACATATGTATACATACATATATATATATATATATATATATATATATATATACACACACACACACTGGCCCCTCCCCTATCTCTTCGTAATAGTTCCACATAGCTGAGAGGTTTATCTCCCAGGCTAGAGTCCCTAGTAAGGTCCCAGAATAAAGCTGAAAGTCACTGCCCTTACGTCGTGCGTTTTTTTTCGTCCACACCTACAGCAAGACACTTTAAAGGCAGAGAAGAAAAGAGAAAGCTGTTAGGTTCAGTGAAAGCCCTTTTTAAGTCAACGAGTATTGCAGGGTTTCTGCAGGGCACACGTATGTTCCCAGCCAGGCTCCATCTGGAGGGAAACCGTGCCTTTCAACGCTGCCCAATGCAGAACAACATCTAAGGCTGGACGTTCTAATTTGTAGCCTTGGGCCGGCGGTGGGGGGCGGGGGGGCCTAAGGATGGACTAAAGTGGGGGCCGGAGCCCCCAGGTGCGTTTCCCTGTGGCGTCAGTCTAGAGAAGTCACTCCCAAAAGGACATCTCTAGAAGAGCAACTGCCCTCAGGCCTCGTCCACCGCCACGTTCTTACTTCTAGAAAAAACAACAGGGTCACGTCTAACACTCCCTTCGCAGATGCTGGAGCAAAGAGAAAAATCTCCAGGATTGACCCCACCGGGGCTACTTGGGCGGTACAAGCCGTTGCGCCAATGCCTGTTGCCGAGATTGGCGAACCTGGTCGCGGAGCATTGTGGGGCTGGTAGTCCAGGCTGGGGCACGGCTTTAGGCCATTGAAGCCGTAGAACTACATTTCCCAGAAAGCCCCGCGCCGCAGCAGACGCGGACCTAGTACGTCACTACCAGACTTCCGGCAGAGCCGGGGGCGGGACCGTGGCGGAGGCTGGAGCGGGGCGGCGGGATGCAGCGACCCGGGCCCTTCAGCACCCTCTACGGGCGGGTCCTGGCCCCGCTGCCCGGGCGGGCCGGGGGCGCGGCCTCTGGCGGAGGAGGGAGCAGCTGGGGCGTTCCGGGTTCCCACGTGCAGTTGCCGGGACGCGCGCAGTTCGGCGCTGGCAGCACAAGTACAGCTGGCGGGGACGCTAACAGCGTCTGCCCGGCCCCCTCCACGATGTCCAAGGCCGAGGAGGCCAAGAAGCTGGCCGGCCGCGCGGCCGTGGAGAACCACGTGAGGGTGAGCAGCTCAGGACGTGGGGCGCCCGTGCTCGGCCTGATGGGCTCGCGCTCTGGGCACTGCCGGTTGCGCCTAGTTCCTGGCAGGGAGGGAGCTGCGTGAGAGGGGAGGGGGTACGCATTTCACCCGCCTTGAGACCTGCTCCTTCAAGGCCTTTTAGATGTGGAATCGGTTGGGGTCGCGTTCCCTAAAGTTGTGCTATCTAAAGACTGCTTGTCCAGGCCAGATAAGTTTGCAAAGTGGAGCCTGGTGGTGTGTGTCTGATGTTTGGAGTGGGGTTAGTAGGGACTTAGCGTGTGGCTTCCTTTTCAACAAATAAGAGACTGGGACTGCGAGAGGTGTTCACTCGCTTCACTGCCCTGGGAAGTCGGGGGGGGGCTGATTTTAAAAGTGTTTTGAAATTTTACTCCAAGAAAGTGCTTAGCTGGGCGCGCACTCGCTCCTGAGTGTACTTGTTGGAGGGAAGAGGAGACTGAGTCAGAGGAGAAACCCAGGCTTTAAACCTCCTCCTTTTGACACTTGAAGTCTGGAGGACCCTCTTTAAGGTCGGGATGTGGAGATGTTTAGCTCTTACTTGGCGAGGTCGTGGCCCTACTTGTTTGCTTTGTTGCGGGTGTGGTCCTCTTGGGTGGAGTCTTTTAACCCGAGCGCATTTGCTGGCAGCAGTCAGTTATCTTAATTGTAATACCGGCGGCCAAGTGGAGTATCTCTACCCTTAGGTGGAGTTTCCTTGACTTTATTGGCTTTTAGTCTTTCTTTTCTGCTTCCTGGAAAGTGGTATCAGATTCCCTTTTCTCTAGTGATGGTTCTTTATTCTTTACATTTGGTAATGCTTTCGTGTACAAAGTTATTTTGCCTAGATAGATGTTTGATCCTCCCACCGCCCGGCTAAGTGGGAGGGGCGAGTGTGGTAACCTTTGGCTCAGCGTGTTCTGTAGGAGGAATGACCAAGGATCCTCCAGGACCCAAACCGAGTGACTTCCGTTCCAGTGCCCTTCCACCTGTTACACAGCTGCTCTGTTCTGGTTTAATAGTGTGGTTAGCAATAGGATTTTCTGTGGGGATTCACAGAGATAATGTAAAATGTGTAATCTGGCTCTCCTTTTGGGATTCACGTGCCTCAGCTGCAAAATTGGGACGGTAAGCTGAAATTTCAAAATGCCTGGATAAAGTGAGTCGTAATGGATAAATGTAATGGATAAATGAGATCTATACAATTAGAAAAGACCCATGTATTACATTTCCTGTTAACCTATTTGCATTCCTGTTTGGTGGCAAACCCCTCCCTGACCACTGTTTTATTATTATGTATTTGGTTAAATTACAATCTGCAAGCTCCCACCTTAGGCCAGAGCTGCAAAACACTGGATTCTGGCCACATTATTGCATGACGTTACCAGGCAATCCTGGGGAGATCGTCATAGGCCTTTTGGGGGCACTCACCCCAATCTGTTACACGCACTTTCCTTTGCAAACTTCTCTTCTGAGATGCCAACACTACTTGAATTTTGTATTTTCTGCTTTGTAACTTTGTTTCATCCATTGCAGGTATTTGTTGAGTGCCTACTATGTGTAGGTAGTTGGTGTGGTGGTCAGAAATGTGGCTAAAGGGAGGGGGAGAGGCTGGTCCTGGATACTTTGTAGACAAGATAACTTAATTGAGAGCCACAGGTTTATTGAGCATAGTCCCGTACCTCACTGTCAAGGCTTAGCTGCACTCTCCAGGGGGTATCCTATCCTTTCTTCCATCTAAGGCCGAGTTTGCCTTTAGCACTTCGTGTCTTGAAATTGTTTACTTTTTACACAACCCAGGTTTGGCTGCTCACCCCTCCAAAGACAAGTGTTGGTTGGAAAGAAAAGTTTACTTTATTCTGGAGGCCGGCAACCTGGGGAGAAGGCGGACTCCAAGGATCAACTCCAGGGGAGAAAGGGGAAGTTAATCGCAGTTAATCATTTGGGGAGGGGGCGTTCAGAGTCTTATCTTCCACTGAGTGCAGACTTTCTTCTGATTGGTTGATGGTGAGGTAACTGGGTGATGGTTAGCCGGAAGTCTTGCGCCCAGCCTGAATTTCCCATCTTCCACCTGGGTGGGGCCTTAGTTCCCATACAGGAACTCAGAGTTGTATTGTTTTGTATATTCCTTGAGGAGGAACCGGGACCTTGCCTGTCGCAGCACCATTGCTTCTTGACTGCACCTCCCTGGTTTCTGCAGTCCCTTCCTTCCCTGATTAGCAACTGTTTGAATCTGCCCTTTGGAACTCAGGGGAGGTCAAGGAGGCTGAAAGAAGCCCATTTCCTACAAACAGGAAGCGAAGGACACGGAAAGGATTTGTACGGGAGGACACCATAGGGTCGTGCTCCGTTTCATACTCACTTGTGTAAGTTTATCAAGCTAGGTTGTGTGCGAGGTCCTGTTCGTTCCACCTTTGGAATGTTCTTAGAACTGACCCTTCCTGTTGGCCTGCCAACTCTCCTGGTTTAGGCTCTCCTCATGGCCAGAAGATTGCAGTTGCCCTTATCTCGTCCCCTCTGTCGACCACCCGAGTGGTGCATTATCGTCTTCTGAAGCTTTAATCTACTCTTGTCACTGTGCCCCTCAGGTGGCCTCATCCTAACCTCCATAAGACACATCAGGAGCATCTATTGTAAACCAGTACTGAGGCAGGTGGAGGGGATACACAGATGAGAGGCTCTAGTTCTTGTCTTTACGCCCACAGTCTTGTTTCCTTCTCTGCTCCCTTCTCTCCCATATACCAGAACATTGGAAAGGACAGACTACTGGCATCGAGTGTGTGTTTTAATATCAAAACCCTTGACCAAGAGTGCTTTTTTTTGTCCGCTGCTTTTGCCTATTAAAATCATATATGTCCTTCAGGGTTTGGTTCAAAGGGCATTCTTCCTTTCCGTTTTTCCTTAGTCTTGTAGGGGAAGCAGTTCTCCCCTTGAATTCTGTAGCACTCCACACCTCTTAGGTGCCTTATGCCTCTTAGGTGTCTTTATGGTCTAGTTATGTGTATGTGCGTCTCCCAGTTCCCTGAAGGGTAAGCTTCTGGAGGGTAGTTAACCTTCTTTTCATTCAGTGTTGGTCACAGTGGGGCCTTCCCAGTAAATGCTTGATGAATTATGCGGAGTGCGGACACGAATATGGAGGTTGTGGGGTGAATCTCCCTAGCCCATTGGTGACTACTTGCATTTCTGGGTGGGTGGAAAACTTGGAGAGTTCTCAGCTGAAGCCTTTGGGTAGCCACCCGGGACTCAGATGTGCCGGTTGCAGGATGGGTCACCATGCAGGGCCATGCCCTCCTGAAGGTCCCTAGCCTCCTATGTTCTCTTTGGAGCCTGGGCTTAGCTTTTTGTCTGGCTTGGCTTGAAGGAGTTGGTGGGCAGTGGTTCCAGTCGGTCAACAGAAGAGGTTACCCTACTGGACAAGGTGACCCAAGTTGTGGTGTTGCACGTACGACCTGTTGTCAAGTACTGCCATTAGGAGGAGCCTGCTCCTACAGCAGAGCCTGCCTGGCAGCCTTCTGCTGTTGGGCCACATCTGTTTGGCTTTGGCTGGTGCACTGATTCTTGGCCAGTCGTTTGATTGCAAGGTAGCAGGACCACAGGGTTGAGGAGCTCTGGGCCTGGCAGGCCTGTGCAATTCCTGGCCTCTTTCAAAAGCCAAGGGAGGAGCCTTGCACAGAGCTTGTGTGACTCACCCAAGTTCATCTGTGTGCCACCTGCCTGCTGGGTGACGTGAGTATATGGCAGAGTATGGTAATGAGGAATCTGACAGTTGAATTACTGTATAGCTAGAGCTCACAGCTTCAGGTAGGGTGTGAAGGTCAGGTTGAGCCTACCTAGTCGAGATATTTCCTCGTTACTTAAGGTTTGTACATTTTCTGATATTCAGCTGTTTTGTGTTGTGATGTAGCATTTACTGGTCTTGAAGACCTTGCTATTGAGGTTTGCCCAAGTAGCTAAATGGCTATTGGATGCATTGCCTTCTTGAGGGCATCATCACAGGTGAAATCCTGACCTAGCACAAGCTCTGTTTGAAGGCCCCTTGGTGTTATTTGGTGACTTTGAAACTTTGAGCAAAGGCACACACCCCTGTAGGATCAGATACTACCTGCAGATTCCAGCATTTCATTGAAAGTATGTCTAATAATCTCTTGCTCATTTCTAAATCTTAAATTTTTCCTTAGGGTGTTGAATTCATCTCTAAAGTGAGGCTAAGGGCCTTGAGGTCACAAGGAGTTGTTGTGAGATTTGATTTATATTAACATTTATGAATCTTCTTGGTAGGTGCTTAACAGATGATGTTAAGCTTTGGCTTGTAGCTGTTTTGCCCTAAACAGGCAGGAGATTACTCCCAGGAAGTTGCTTAAGAACCAAGCTTCACATTAGTTCCTGACTGTTTGTACTCTGACCTTGTTTTACCGTTTGTGGTCTAACTGACCTTGGCTGGGCCCCTACTCTGCCTCTGGTCTACTCTGAGGTACCTGCCCCCTTTTCTTAAGATAATAGACTCAGTAGTAAGATGCCTGTTTCTTCTCCCTTGTACTCAAGGAGTGGCTTCCTATATGGCAGATGAAGACTGTTTCTCATGTTCCCACCTAAGCCTTCACCCTCTCCCCATTTTGTCTGAAGCAGGCTTGTGCAAAATGAGGACCCCTTGGGATCAGTCGGACAGATGACGTGATTTGCTGTTCAAGGTTGCTTCAGACTCTTCTGTTGACTTGGGTTGGAGCTCTGGATGGTAGCCTTGATGTGTGTCTGAGGTTCGCTGTGATGCCACCAACTTGATGGGGACTGTGTAAATGTTAAACTTGTGTGAAAAGTCGCTGAAGCCAGAAACCTCTGTTTTCTGCTCTTAACGTTCAGCTAGGCTGTTTTTCTCCTAGGGTCTTTCCTTTCTGATCGTGCTCCTGGGGATGGCCAAAAATCGTTCCGCGTTCATCTGCAGGCCATTTCTGTGAGGCTGACTTAAGTTGCTCTGTGTTGTAAATAAGCCAGATCTTTTGTGTTGATAAGAGGTAGGGAGTGTTAAAAATGAGACAACAGACCCAAAATGGAGTCGCTTATGCCAAGCCCCGCATCACCAAACAATACCTAGTTACACTTTTGGCTCTCCCGGAAATGGAATCTTAGCTCAGTCAATCAGGAATCACCTTATCAGCACTATTGAGGTCATCTGCCTGGTAGACCCCTGCCGTCCCCTCAAGGGAAGTGACCTTACAGTAACCAGCTTGCTTTTTTGCCCAATATAACTTCCTTGTCCCCGCTTGCTTCTTGCTATAAAAGTCTTAATTTTGTACAGCTCCTCAGAGCTCCCTTCTGCCTGCTAGACTGAGTGCTGCCCAATTCAAACTGATTTTTGCTGAAATAAATGCTTAAAATTTTTAATAGGCTTCAGTTTATCTTTTTACAGGAGGAAATGGTGATGTCATTGTCAGGGATGAAAGGAGCAGGGCTCTGCTGATAAATTGCCACTGGGCACCAGGACATAGTACAGCTTTGAGGTTCAGTGATTATGTTTCTGTGGGCACAGTACCTTGCACCCAAGTTGGTGAATTGCTGTTCCTAATAATTTTATAGCTCTAGGAAGTGGGCTGGAGACGGGAGTGAAACACGGTATTATTAAGTCTTGGATTTCCCTCCTCCTTTTTTTGCAGAATAACCAAGTGCTGGGAATTGGGAGTGGTTCTACAATTGTCCACGCTGTGCAGCGAATAGGTATGTTTTCAGGCTGACTCCTGGATGTTTGTGTGGGGTGGTGGGGATGGGGGCATAGCGGAGAGGGAGGAAGCGGGGCACAGCTTGGCACCAGCATTGTGGAGCCTGTGGCCAGGTGAGTGTTTCTGCTCTTCTCTGAGTGGGATTCTTGGGCCTCTTCACCCAGATTTGGGGTTGCCCGGGCTTTGTTTACTCTGCTGAGCTGGGTGAGGAGCTGACTTAGGGTGAGGTCTCCGCAGAATCTTAATTCTCGTCAGTGGGGTGTGTGTGTGTGGCCTCGTGGGTCCTGAGGCAGGCAAACCCTCTAAAGCCTGCGGTTTCTCAAGCAAACAAACCGAGGTCGGCGGGGCCAGCGCAGGCGCGGCCTGTCCGTGACCCTGCAGTTGGTGGCTGGCTCTGCAGATGCTGCCTTCATTCTGATTTGGGTGTCTCTGGGCTCAGGAAGGGCTCAAGCATTATCAACCCCGGTGGCTGCTGGACAGGTTTGACCGCCCTGCTCTTGTTTGTGAGAACAGAGCCCAGAGGCCAGGCTTGCCTGAATGTGGATCTCCTCTGGCAGGTGCCAAGGGGCTGTGCTCAGGGGACAAAGCGCAGGAATGCTTTGTCTTTAAGGAATGGCTGTGGTGCGGGTGTGATGGCTTCTGAAAAACTCAGCGTTGCACACCTTTCTGCCTCAGCGCTGAGTATGTGAAGGACTTTAGGGCGCAGGGATTACTGCGGGTTTCGTAATAGTGGCATCTGAACCCCCAAGGCGTACACCCAGTGATTAAGGAGACTTGAAATTTTTAATAAGACAGTTTTTCCCCGTCGACTGAAAAAAAATTCACAGCCTCGAAGTCGAGAATTATGTTGTATGTGTGTGTTATTTATTTATTTATTTATTTTGGCCATGCTGTGTTGCACGTGGGATCTTAGTTCCCCGACCAGGGATCAAACCTGCACCCCCTGCATTGGAAGCGCATAGTCCTAAACCATTGGGCCGCCAGAGAATTGCCCAAGAATTATGTTTTATTTGGGGGTGTTACTGAGGACTTAAGCCTGGGATACAGCCTCCCAGATAGCTCTGAGGGACTGTTGAGGAGCCAGGATATACAGGAGTTTTTGCAAAAAAAACCCCGAGCGGTCAAACATCAAAAGATTACAGTTAATTAAAGAAAAACCAGACATCTCAAGTTAGTGAATGTAGTGCTTTCCTGTGTATGGAAGATGCAAGGGTCTGGGCTCAATGAAATTATTCCTTTGATGTGCACCTTAGTCTAGAGCCAGTATCCTGTTTTTTCCGTCCTGAATTCTCTCAGGGGTGCACCGCTTGGGGGCAACTGCAGTGGCTGAGGGCTTGATGGCTGCGACATCCTTTGTTTACTGAAATGACAGTAGACGTTCTTTGTGTGCATCCCTTAAGACTTTCCTTTTTGTTTCTTTTTGGCCGCATCGTCGGCATGTAGGATCTTAGTTCCCTGACCAGGGATTGAACCCGTGCCCCGGTTGTGAAAGCACCGAGTCCTAACCACTGGACGACCAGGGAATTCCCAAGACTTTTCTTTTTGTTTAAATCGAGTTTTCCCGAAAGGTACAAATCCAAAGTGAATAAATAAACCCTCTTTAACCACCCCCTGGGGTCTATAAATGATTATATTTTTTTTACTGACTGTAAAAGTCAAATTCTAGCTTTTCTCTGTAAAAGCCTATATAGGGAAGTAGTTAAGACTGGCACTAGAATGCCTGGGATCAGATCCCAGTTCTGCCATTTATTAACTGTGTACCAGTTACTTTGCCTCTCTGTGCCTCAGTTTCCTCATCTGTAAAGTGGGGATAGTAATTGTAAGTTATCTTTGGGTTACTGGATTAAAAGTTCATGTGTACAAAATTCTTTGAATATTGCCATGCACATACTAGCAAACCCTGACGTTGCTCTTTCTGTGGTTAATACTTACCTCCTTAGGCTTTTTTGTCCCTGTCTAGTGACATGTGAAGGCTGTTTACCAACTTTTCAGCAAGGGTGGGGACATAGAATGAAAGGGACATTTCAGTGGGGGAAGGGGTTGGACCTTTTCTGTGGGATTTGAGCAAATGTGAGTACAAGGAAAATAAGGTGAGGACAGAGAAAAACCACCAACGCGGCTTTTGTCTCCACAGCTGAAAGAGTGACACAAGAGAATCTGAACCTCGTCTGTATTCCCACTTCCTTCCAGGTATGTCCTGCTTTCCATTCTGCATCTTGGCAGTTGGATGAATCTTCTGGGTCCCTGAGGATGTAGGGGTGTGGCTCTGGGTCGTGTACCAGGGTTTTCTGGGCGAGAGAGCCAGGAGCGGGAGCGCAGGTGATTGGAGATGGCTCCTCAGAAGCATGGTTTTAGACGTGAATATTTTAGTGTATCTTGTATTAGGCACCACGGAGTACGTAGAGATAACCACATGGTCTCCGTCCTCAAGGAGTATTATCTCCATTTATAGATGAAAAAACTTAGGCTAAAGGGCGTTAAGTGATGCATTAGAAATGCAAGTACAGTAGTTTGAGTCCATGTCTAATGCTGCTCCACCATAAAATAGCAGGGGCTGGTGAAGGAAAGCAGTGGAGCCAGTTAAACACAGGGAGAGATAAGGGAATAGTGGACTTCAGGAAAGGAGGGAAGAGAGGTGCCGAGACAGAGCCCCATGCCTCACCTGGCTGTTGTGGGGAGGGTATGTGTGTCGTCTCTCATTGGCTTCGTCGCAGGGATCCTGTGAATTGGGGTTAAAGGTTGGCATTGCTGGTGATTTGTGCTCCTGTGATGTTGTGGACATGGTTTTGGACAGCTAGGTCTTAAGAAACTCTCAGTCCTGGAGGCAGGATGTGTCAGGTGTGTGCCCCAGCCTGTCAGAGTAGGGAGTGGAGGAAGGATTCCAGGTAGGCAGGATAGGAAGTTAGGAAGGATAGTGCACTCTGTCGGAGCTGTTTTGAAGTTAAATCTCTTGGAGGCTCTGACAAGCTGCCCGGACACCCAGGGAACTGAAGACGATACCATAATTCCTGCTTCAGGCTAGAAAAGGAGTGGTTTTACCTGGCCTTTCTTGCTTTGGAAATCCTGATGTTCTGAGGAGATGCTCTTAAAGTCAGAGGGGCTGTGATGGGTTGCCTCGCTCTTGAAAAAGCGAAGTGTCTGATTTTTCCAAGTGACTTGATCATCTAGTATTTTTATTTCTTGTTTAATAAAATTATTTCATATTGGTGCTTATTTTAATTAAAGCTATACATACACATAGATTGAAGAATCAAATAAGTCATTTTATTAAAAAATAAGACACTCCCTTCACACCCTCCCCCACTCCTAACCACCACCATTTCTTGCTCTTTAGATGGACATACTTTTAAAACTCTTCTAGCTGATTGGGTATTTGCTCCAAAGTCTGGAAACTACATGCTTTTCTTGCCATTTAAAATTTTTTTTTCAACTTGAGGTAATAATTCCACGCTCAGTGGATGCAGGGAAGACGAGCATTCGGTTCTCTCTTCCCTCCTTGCTCTCACAGGTCAGACACCCTTCTCCTAGTCTGCAGTACAGTTACGTTTTGGTGAGGCCCCACTCAGAATCGTGATGTCCCAGCTACAGCTGAACTGTGCAGTCAGCTATGATTACGCTTCCGTGCCTGCTCATTATTTTGTTTTCCTGAAAGTTAAGTAAATGATGCCTTTGTTTTTTCCATTTCCTTGGTTGTCTGCGGACTCCTTACTAATTCAACCCCAAACTCTTACTTGGATGGAAAATCTCACTTCATTCTGGCCCAGTGGATATTCTACTCCCATCAGCTTCATCTTCTTGGTACTCTGGTTGGTAGCAGCTGCCCTCGGCTGTTGTCTTGGGATCTCCCTTTGTGGTCAGGAACTTTCCTTCTCTGCTCTTTTTTTTTTTTTTTTTTTTGGCCGCACTGCACAGCCTGCAGCATCTTAGTTCCCTGACCAGGGATGGAACCTGTGCCCCCTGCAGTGAAAGTGCAGAGCTCTAACCATTGGACTGCCAGGGAATTCCCTCTCCTGGCTTTCAATTTGCTGTTGAGAAGCTTGCAGCCATTCTGATCCTTTGTATAAAATCTATTTTTCATTCTCTCCCTTATATTATCTTTTCTTTGTCTACAGTGTTCTGAAATTTCACCATGCTGTGTCTTGGTGTGGGTTTATTTTTGTCCAGTATGCTGGGTGCTTGCTGGGACATGTCATTCTACAAATTCACACTCTTCAATTTTGGGGATTTTTCCCCCTATTATTCCTTTAATTTTCTTTTCTCTGTTTTCTCTGGCTCTGGTCTTTCCTTTTAGGGTACTTGTTATTTCCTTGGTGCTTGGGGCCTGTTTTGTCCTTTTGTCTTTTCAGCTTTACCTTTTTCTAACCCTTCTGTTGAGCTTTCTTTGCTCTCATGTATTTAATTTCAAATAACTCTTTTTTTTTTTTGTTCTCTGAAAAGTTTTTTTGTTTGTTTTATGGGTGCAGTTTTTTTCAATTTCTTCTCAGCTCCCTGAGGATGTTAATACTTTGGTTTTTGTTTTAGTATTTCTTCTCCTATATCTCTTTTCTCAAAGTTTTTTTTTTTTTTTTTTTTACAGTTTGTTGGAGGTATAATTTACATAGAAAATTTACTCTTTTTCTTAATATCTATAAAAATAAATTTATTTATTTATTTATTTATTTAAATATGGCTGAGTTGGGTCTTTGTTGCTGCGTGCGGGCTTTCTCTGTTTGCTGTGAGCAGGGGCTACTCTTCGTTGTGGTGCACAGGCTTCTCATTGCAGTGGCTTCTCTTGTTGCAGGGCGCAGGCTCTAGGCGCACAGGCTTCAGTAGTTGTGGCTCGTGGGCTCTAGAGCGCAGGCTCAGTAGTTGTGGCGTATGGGCTTAGTTGCTCCACGGCATGTGGGATCTTCCCGGACCAGGGCTCGAACCTGTATCCCCTACATTGGCAGGCGGATTCTTAACCACTGCGCCACTAGGGAAGCCCCCAAATTTACTCTTTTTAGTGTATAATTCTGAGTTTTGACATAGTCATGTAACAACCAACACAGTCAAATATTGTTAGAATGCTTTGTTCTTTTTTTAAAAATTGCAGCTCATTTTGAAGACTAGTGGACTAAGAAGCTGACCGGAAACCAGCTCTCGGGTGAGGGTGGTCCTTGCTCTCGGCTTGTCTGCCAAGAGCACTCGTGGCAGACAGATCATTGGGGAACCCCTAGTGTTAGATCATTTCTTTCTTCCCTCTGGCTGGTCAGGTTTCCCGGAGAAGACTGCCCAGTGCCCTTTCAGGAGGGGTATGCATGGCTGCCTGTGTCCCGGGAGCCAAGTAAGAGAAGAGGGCTAGAAGATGTCTGTCATTATTTGGGACATAACCCCCGTTTTCAGCGTAGTGCCTGTGGTAGACGGGGGAAAAGTGCCTGCTACACGTTGCAGTATTTCTTTGACTCTGGGCCTGATCGTGTGACGTGTTTTGCCAATGGGATGTGACCTAATGGCCCGCCATCAGTGGCTTGAACAGTGAGTGCTTTTGCTTTGTGGCTTGGCCCTTCTGTTGCTGAAACCATTCTGCGGCCATGTGAACAGGCCTCGGCTCCTCCTCTGGAGGATGAGAGGCTCTTTTAAGCCTCTGAGTCTTGGGGTAGCTGCTGCACGGCCAAAGCTTGCTGATGCAGTACCCCCTCTTCAGCTGCGCCTGGCAGCCCAGTCCTGACACCTGCTGTTTGACCGCCAGAGAATGAACGTGCTGCTTTGGGGGTAGTGGAGCAAGATGCTTTTCACTCCCACCGTGGTGTCTGTTTTCTGAAGTTCCCAGGGCTGCTGGTCCTTGAACCTTTTGGGAGGTTCTGTGCCGTTTATTTGGTCACTTCTTAGCTTTTTCCAGTACTGGTTTAGGATACTGGCTTAGGATTTCTCTTTCTCATTTCAGCCATTTACCATTGTCCATCAGTGATGTAGCTTTTAGAAGTTGGTTGCTGTTTTTTCCTCTTTTTGGTTTATGCCATTGAGAAAAATTCCTTTATTGTACTATAGATTTAGAGAGGTTTAGGGAAAGAGCTGAGCTAAATACAGGTGTTCAATTGCTATCTTTAATTGGAAGTTTGATCTGTGTTTTTAAGATAGCATCCTCCTAGCCCACCTCTGTGTTGTGGTGGCTAGTAATAACCATGTACCCAGACTGGAAAATGCTGGCCAATTCCAGCTGATCAGGTAGAGGAGTCATTCACAGTTCACAGGACTTTAAAAAATTCACTTGTCCAGAGTTACTGTTTTGTTTTTTCCCCCCCATCAAACCCAAACTTATTCTGTGTTAAGTTTAGCCAGCCGCAATCTTCCTGAAATGATTGAAAGGAAATCAAGATATTTCATGTTCTGCCTTTTAAACAAGTAAACCCATAGGTGTTTAAAAGGATTTTTGTAGATTTTCCCTTTAAAGTTAAAAGCGTTTGGGAGAGGAAAATTTTAAAAAAGGGTTTAAAAGCCAGATCTGGTCTAGGCAAAAAAACAGTGTTTGCCCATGCTGGCTTTCAGTCTGCCTCTGTTAGTTGATAGAAGGGGAAGTGCAGCGTTTTCAGGTATTATTGTGAAATTGATGAAAAACAGGACTGCTAGCCTGCCACATGCCACTGTCCTTGATCACATGAGGCATTTGGGGGCCCCAGCTGTGGGATTGCAATGAGAAGGCATTGCTTCCTGTCTTTTTTTTTCCAAAAGTACAAGCTAATCATTAGCTTTCCTGCTCCCTGCACTTTTAAGAGCTGGAAGAGACAGCTGTTTGCTCTACACCCTCAGGAGCCCCTTAGCTTGTGAGCCTGGAGTGTCTGGTGTCTAGCAGGTACTGATCTCAGTTGAGCACCTGTGTCTGCGTTAGTCCTGGCTGAGCCGGTGATGGGTCCATATCTCCACAGTAGGGCTGTAGTGTTGAATTCAGTGGATTCGTTTCCCAGGGCTGCCATAACAAGGAACCACAAGTTGAGTGCTTAAAAAACAAATTAATTGCCTCTCACTTCTGGAGGCTAGATGTTGATTGCTTTAGAGGCTGTGAAGGAGAATCTGTTTTGTCTTTCTCCTAGCTTCTGGTGGTTTGCTGGCAGTCTTTGGCATTGCTTGGCTTGTAGGCACGTATCCTTGCTCTCTGCCTTCATGTTCGCGTGGCGTTCTCCCGGTGTGCCTCTGTCTGTGTGTACAAATTGCCCTTCTAAGGACACCAGTCCTGTTGGATTAGGGCTTACCCTCATGACATTCTGACTTGATGACCTCTGTAAAGGTCCAATCTCAAAATAAGGTCACAGTCAGAGTTACTAGGAGTTAGGACTCCAACGTACCTTTTTGTAGGGGAACACAGTATAACCCATAACACTCAGGGAGGAGGAAGCTCATGCCACCTGTGATGATGACTTCTCTCTGTGTGCAGGGCCATTCGCAGGGGTCTTGTGCGGAGTCCAGTCAAAGATGGGGAGAAGGGAGAGTTGGAGGACCTGCTGATGGAAGCAGGACTTAAGGGTCCCACCCCAGTGGGCTCTTTGAGGTCATTGTACAGGGTCCTCCACGTTGTGAAGGGGGGGATACAGACAATTTAAAGGCAGAACAGATCCTGTCCTTACGTTACTGCTTATTGTCTGGGAGGACACGGGGCTTGTGGAAGTTGGGGTGGCCTCCCAGCCACATAACATAGACAAACGTATCTGCTGGGCTCCTTTGTGTGCAGACTGGACGGGTGTTGAGACAGGCAGCTGGTGGTGGTGGTGAGGCAGATTTCAGTCAGCGTAGTGATCACCGAGGGTTTATCTTTTCAAAGGGGTGCGAGGCTCCTTGTGCACGGCGAGTGTTATTCAGCAGTGCTCGTGCCCAGTGTGGTACCTCGCTCCTAGTAGGCACTCTGCCTGTTGGATGAATAAATGCTACATTTATGTGGGTCATGTTTTACAAATATATGGTAGAGAAGAAGTAGAGGTAACGTGCCTGTTGGAGGAAGGAGAGCCCACTCCTTGCACAGGGGATTGGGGGCTTCCTGGAAAGCTGGGCGTGAGGGGCTGGAGTTTGGGAGGAGGCAGGGCATTTCAGGTAGAGGAGGGAATGCCAGATAACTCCTTTTAAAATTGTTATTGTTAAAAACGTTATTAATAGCATAGTATTATTATGTAAGACGACGTCAATTCCATTTATAAGCAGAGGCCATCCGCTCCTTTCGTTTTTCTTCTACATTCCCTTTGTTTGCCTTATCTTCTGATTTCCTTCCTAGTCCCTAGACAGGGCAGGAGAGCAGGAGACTGTATTTCTGGTCCTCGCCCTGCCCCTAACTTAGCACTGGGACCTCTCTGGGCATCCATTTCTTTCTTAAAACAGGAGTTTGCACTAGGTAACTTGACTGAACTCAAAATAATTAATTATTCACTCAACTATTGGCTTAACTGACCCTAACTGCTATAGGGTGAAAAGTGTATGTGAAATGTGCTCTCTGATTACAATCTAGATGGACAAACAGGACATCCTCATGAAAGAGTAACACTGCCAAGTGGTGCAGGCAGTCTTAACACTTGAATGTTAAATTACAATGATATACAGGATGTTTCCCTATAGGAATCATGATAGAACAGTTTCCTGACGCCCAGTGTTCATGTAATACGTTTGAATGCAGTTTAGTATCGTTTCTAAAGTAGTACATAAAATTAACAGGAACCGTAGTATATAACAGTTTTATTTGCATGATAGAATATCACACTGAACTTTATGCAGTTCACAGCATTATTCCAACACCATCTGTACTAGATATCTTTGCTGGAACAAATTACCCCCCAAACTTAGCAGTTTAAAACAAACATTTATTAGCTCCTAGTTTCCAAGGGGCAGGAACCTGGAGTGGTTACCTGGGGGGCTGTGGCCTCGGGTCTCCGGGGAGGCTGCAGTTAAGCTCTTGGCCAGGGCTTCCAGCTCCGTCTTGTGGGTGTTCTGGGCCTTAATTCTTCATAGCCTGTGGGGTATGGGTCTGTCCCCAGGGCTGTCTCCATGTCTTCAGGACCTGGCAGCTGGTTTCCCCCAGTGTGTGTGATAAGAGAGCGAGGGTGAGGGGGAAGGAGGGAGGGAGGGAAGGATCTTGTGGGAGCACGCCCCCCCTTCTTTATAAACTAATCGCAGAAGTGTCTTGCTATCTCCTCTGCTGTGTGCCACTGGTAACACAGAACAGCCTTGGGATGTTGTGGGCAGGGATTCCCCAAAGGCACGAATACCAAGAGGCGTGGGGGACTTTGGGGGTTCATCTTCCAGACGTTCCAAATGTTTTTATAGGCTTAGGGTCTGGAATTAGTATGGTTCCTCCAATGTTACATTTGGAGAAACCTAGGAACTGAGAAATAATCCAGAAATACCATTTTTATTGTTGTTTTCTCCCTTCATTATATATTTCTCTTTAATAGGAGCAAAATCATGTTTTTTTTTTCTTTTGAACTTTTTTCAGTCAGTATTTTATTTTAGCTTTTTATTGTGGAAAATCTCAAACTTCAAAAAGGATAAAGAATAATGTAATGAACTTCCACGGACACATCACCCAGTTTCCAGTTATCAGTTCATGGCCAATTTTGTTTCATCTATATCTCATTCTCCTTCACCTTTGTTATTTTGAAACAAATCCCAGGCATAGTATGATTTCATTGTATGTATTTTATTATGTCTCTCTGAAAAGTAGGGAGACTTTTAAACATCTCAACAATACTAAAAAAAATCAAACGATAACCTTTAATAGGATCAAATAAAAATCCAGGATTCAAATTTCCCCTATTGTCTTATCCTTTTTTACAGTTTGTTTGAATCAGGATACAAATAGGTCCCATATATTGCAAATTCCAGGGTCTTTGTACTTTATTGTTAGAGTCTTAGGATTTTGGATTTGAAGATTGACATTGGTCATTACCCATCTGCATCTTTTTATAGATGAGAAAACTTGCCAGGGGTCATGTGGCTGGTTCATTTAAGATTAGAACCGAGACCTTCGGATCCTACATTTCAGGTGCTTTTGACTTTAAGCAGAAAATGTTTTCAAGACGTGGCTTTTGAAAAGAAGTTTTCCATCCTTTAGTTCCTCTGCGTATTGTAAGCAGTGGCATGAACACAGATCCTTATCACTTGAACTTGAGTGGTCAGACTCAAAGGTTCACGGTGCATTTATTCCAGCAACAAATTCTGCTCTGGGCCCTGTGGTGGTGGTAACCCTCCCCTTCAGTCAGCCTGTGGGAAAGGCATGTCCATAGAGTCAGTGGTGCTGACTTTTCCTACAAACATCCTAAATCTTTCCCAGTCTGGTGCTCTCAGGTGCTCTCACCTAGCCATTCCGGAGGTCCAGCCTTTACATATTCTTCTGAGTGTATGTATTCTTTTGCTTATTTTTATTCAACAGTGTAGCCTGGAAATCAGTATGTATCTATTTGTAGTGATCTTCCACAGTCTTTTTTCATACTGTTAGATTTTTTTAGAGACGTTTCTAATATTTTGTAGATTTGGCTCTTAGTTTAGGAAATTTAAAAAAATGTTAGTTCCCCCTTATCCAGGAGGAATATGTTCCAAGACCCCCAGTGGATGCCTGAAACCACAGATAGTACTGAACCCTGTATACACTGTGTTTTTTCCTATACAGCCATACCTATGATAAAGTTTAGTTGATAAATTAGGCACAGTAAGAGATTAACAGCAACAAATAATAACATAGGACAATTATAACAATACACCATAATAAAAGTGACATGAATATGGTTTTTCTTTCTCTCAAAATATCCTACTGTACAAATGTAATGCCTTTTCCATCTTAACTAGGCACTTATGCACTGTAGTCTTGTAACTTTTGCAGTTTGAGATGCAACAGCAAAATTAGCACAGCTTTCTTTTTCCTTCTTTAACTTCATGATGGAAAATTCATTCTTACCATAGATCTTAGCAACCTCGGCATGTAACTTTTTTTTCTTAACTTACTAAATTGAGGACTTTCACTTTTTTACTTAAAGGACTTTATGGCTTGTCTTTGGCATATCTGAATTGCCAGCATCACTATTGCGCTTTGGGACCATTACCTTGGAGATATTGCAGGTTTGGTTCCATTCCACCATAATAAAGTGAGTATGATCTAAAGCGAGTCACATGAATTTTTTGGTTTCCCAGTGCATATAGAAGTTATGTTCATACTGCATCGTAGTCTAGTAAATGTGCAATAGTATTATGTCTAAAAAAGCAATGTACATACCTTAATTAAAAAATACTTTATTGCTAGGGACTTCCCTGGTGGTGCAGTGGTTAGGAATCCGCCTGCCAATGCAGGGGACAAAAGTGCGAGCCCTGGTCCGGGAAGATCCCACATGCCGTGGAGCAGCTGGGCCCGTGTGCCACAACTACTGAAGCCTGCGCGCCTAGAGCCTGTGCTTCGCAACAAGAGAAGCCACCACAATGAGAAGCCCACGCACCACAACGAAGAGTAGCCCCCGTTCCCTGAAACTAGAGAAAGCCTGTGCACAGCAGTGGAGACCCAATGCAGCTATAAATAAATAAATAAACGAATAAATAAATAGACTTTATTGCTAAAAATGCCAAAAAACAATTACAGTAGTAACATCAAAGGTCATTGATCACAGATCACAGTAACAAATATAATAACAATAATGAAAAAGTTTGAAATATTGCGAGAATTACCAAAATGTGATACAGAGACACAAAGTGAGCAAATGCTATTGGAGAAGTTGTACCCCTAGACTCCTTGGAGTCAGGGTTGCCACAGCCTTCAACTTGTAACAAATGCAGTACCTGCAAAGTGCAGTAAACTGAAGCACAATAAAACGAGGTATGCCTGTATTAGGTAAAATAAGGGTTACTTGATACACAAGATGGCTTTTAAATGACAGATAGGCAGGGTACGCAGGACAAAGGGATGAGGGCTAGCTACTCAAAATGGCGTGCAGTTTAAAAGTTGTGAATTGTTTGTTTCTGGAATGTTCCATTTAATGTTTTGGATCAAGGTTGCCCCTGGGTAACTGAAACAGTGGAAAGTGAAACCTTGAATGGCCATGGAGGGGGAGGGGGGTGGTGGTGGTGGGGGAGGGGTGGTGGTGGGGAGGGAACTACTGGCACTGTATTACCAGAGGCTTTGCGAGGCCATGACGCTACCTTTATTTATTTATTTATTTACTTATTTATTTATTTACGGCTGCGTTGGGTCTTCATTGCTGCACACAGGCTTTCTCTCGCGGTGAGCCGGGGCTACTCTTTGTTGCAGTGCTCAGGCTTCTCATTGTGGTGGCTTCTCTTGCTGCGGAGCACGGGCTCTAGGCGCACGGGCTTCAGTAGTTGTGGTGCACGGGCTCAGTAGTTGTGGCGCACTGGCTTAGTTACTCCGTGGCATGTGGGATCTTCCCGGACCAGGGCTCAAACCCTTGTTCCCTGCATTGGCAGGTGGATTCTTAACCACTGCGCTACCAGGGAAGTCCCCCTTGACATTATCTTAGGTAACAGGTCACTGAGGAGGAACTCCCAGCCTAGCACTGGAGCAGTGTTCGCTATGTGCTGTCTACCTTCTTCCAGCTTCTGGAATGAATTAACTTTTGCTGTTCATGGGGCTAGATCTCCTACCTCGTGGTGGACCAGGTTGGATTTGAGAGGAAGCCTTGGTGGGACTCAGTGTCTGACACTTAAAACCAGGAGGATTCTGGGGATTCTTGCCGTCACTAAGAGTTAATGATTAAGGGTGGATTTTCCTGTCCTCCACAGGCCCGTCAGCTCATCCTGCAGTATGGCTTAACTCTCAGTGACCTGGACCGACACCCAGAGGTAAGTAGAGAGAGGCTGCTGGGTTTTTTGGTCTCCTTTCTTCTTCTTTTTTTTTTTTTTTAAATAGCTGTCACTTGTTCATGGGCTCTGGATATCTTGTTGAGTCTAGGAGAAGAGTCAGTTAGTCATACTAGCTTTTCTCCTAGGACTTTGAATATTAATCCTCCTGAGGTCAGAAGAGAAGAGCTTATGAATTTCTAGGACATTCCCTGTGGTTTAACCGAGAGGGCTCAGGGACCCAGGGCTTCCTGCAGCCCTCACACAGACGTATACGATGTATACGAGCAGGGCGGCCCTCAGAACTAAGTGGAGATAAGAAGCATCATCTGAGGCAGCCATGGGTCTTTGAAAACAGATTAAAATGAAGTTGTTTGGTAAAGATGATTAAACACACGGACAATCTGGAGGAGACTGAAGAGCGAGCAGCATGCTCACGGCTGCCGTTTACTGAGCCTTGACTGTGTGCCAGTTACTATGCTAAGTGCCGGGCCTGTATTAAACCACAGTCGTCCCCGGGTATCTGCTGGGGAGCGGCCCCAGGACCCACTGCGAATACCAGAATCTGCAGATGCTCAGGTCCCGTAGTTGGCCCTCTGTATCTGTGGTTCAGCATCTGTGGATTCAACCAACCGTCGGTTATGTACTGTAGTACGTATTTAGTGGAAAAAAATCTGTATAAGTGGACCTGTGTAGTTCCAACCCATGTTGTTCAAGGGTCAGCTGTATTTAAGCTCCAGTAGTCTTGAGGGTGGGTACCATTATTACCTCATTTTACAGATAGGAGAAAGGCACAGAGAGGGCAAGGCATTTGCCTAAGGCCATGCTGTTTGTAAGTGGCAGAGCCTGAAAGTGAATCCAGGTGCTTCTGGCTCTAGAGGATGCTGCTTAGAAGGGTGTTGTGGGAAGAGGTAAAGTTTGAGCAGAGCTGTGAAGGCTAGGTGGCAAGGGCAGGAGAGAGCACTCCAGAGAGGGGTAGATGGGAACCATGGGAGCGGTTCCAGTCTGGCATGTGTGCAGTGCTGAGACTGGCTGGGGTGTCTAGGACCGAGTGAGTGGAATGGCTTTGTGCACAGCAGGGGGAGGGGGAGAGGGAGAAGGAGAGGAGAGGGCGAGGCTGCATTGGAAGAGTGAGGTGGGATTTCGGCAGCTTGAAAACAGACTTGATGGTGGTCTACTAATCCGCTGTGTCATGGGACATGTGGGCCACAGATGGGTTAGTAAGTACCATGGGAAGGGCTTGTTCAGAGATATCTGTGGGTAAAGCCAGGGCACAGGCTGAATCAGCTGTTCAGCTCTGTGGGGAGAGTGGTTTGGGCTGAAGGTGGGCGTGAAACCCAGACAGAAAAGGTTGCCGCCTTCCAGGCCCCAGAGAGCTGCCGTGGTGCAGAGAGGGGAGGAACATCGCAGGCTGTACCTCCATCCCTGTGAAAGGGTGGAAGCGAGGATGCCCCGTTGAAGCTTTGCAGGCCCTGGGCCAAGCAGCTCTTAACTGCAGCTTGAACTGAATCTGCGCCCTGAGGTTTTATACTGCTCTTTTAAAGACCATACTTGAGGCTCCCACCTTGTCTCTGCAGAGTACCAGGAGTGACAAGAAGTACATCCCTTTCTTGATTTCAAATTTTGAAACATGAATGAACCTATTCCCACTGCTTTTGGGCCTGGCAGTGGAGCTTCCTGTAAAGGGAGTGGGCCAGCCCAGACAGGTGCCTTGGTGGGTCATAGCGGGGGTACCTCAGAAAATTTCCAGTTCTGTATTGCATCAGATGTGTGTCAGCATGCCGGTATTTTTGCCACATTAGTACGGAGACTTCTGAATCAGTGTGTCTCAGCCTTTTTTCCATTAATGCCCACCCCCAATGAAATTTTAATCTCACAGGTATACTGTATACCTCCTTCTGTACTTGGAGGTGAAGTTACTCACGTTGAGATTGCATGCTCTCAATAATTCCAGCTCATCCCCAGAGAAGCCCATCAATGAGTAAAGGGAGTGTAAAGTGGTGGATCAGAGTTGGACCCAGGTGTGGTTCCCCTGTTTGTTTCCTGGTGACCTTAGTGGAATAGCTTAACCTCTCAGGGCCTCAGTTTCCCGACTGGCTAAATAGGAAAAACTGTGCTGGCTGATAGGGCTGCTGGGACCTGATGAGCTGTGGCATGTTCAAGCTTCGTGGTTTTTATATCTTTCCTTACCCTCATCACAGATTGACCTTGCCATCGATGGTGCTGATGAAGTAGATGCTGATCTCAATCTCATCAAGGGTGGTGGGTGAGTGTTGTGGGGATTTTTTTGCAGAGTATCTGCCGGTTAATCCTTAGCAAAGCAAAGTGGAATACAGAATAAACACATTGCCGCTGTGATGTACATGAGTTTGTCTCTACTTGGATGTGGATAGCATAAGGCTGTAGAACCAGCCTGGCATTTCTGGTTGTTAGTAGCAGTCTGGTGACAGGAACCTGGGCCTCTTCAATGAAATTATTCATCTTAAAGGGTTCTCTTTGCTGCCTTCTGCTGATTCCAACTTTAAAAACTGTACAGGCTAAAGCAAACATATTACCAGGACTAGATTACTAGGTCTGTGGGCTCTGAGCAGTTAGTGATGTATGTATGTATTCATTGATTTGGAAAACATTTATTGGGTGTTTCTTAGGTGTTGATTTTGGGGGGTTAGGAAGTGGTGAGTCGAAGGAGATGAAGTCCTGGTCTCCTGGTTCGTATAATCAAGCAGACTGTGGAGTGACACAGAATTTGCTTCACATCTCACTGTGCTCTCTCCACTTTATAACCTGGCTGTCACACTGCAGATACGGCAAGTTGTTCAGAGCTTGTCCTTACTTCTCCAGTTGCAGAACCTCCGCCTCATGCCATGCTCAGGTGGCTTCTCCCCAGGCACAGTGCTTCCTGACAGATGCATCTTAGATGGGATTATGCCCGCTGCCTGACTGGGAACCATTTCTCCCAGACACAGGCTGTGTTTCCATAGTCCATTTACTGGAAACAGCATGTCTTAGCTTGGGCTGCCATAACAAAAACCTTAGACTTAGTGACTTAAATGGAAAAATTTATTTCTCACAGTTCTGGAAGCCCTGGGCTTGCAGATGGCGGCCTTCTCAGTGCAGCCTGCTGTGGCGGAGGGAGGGAGAGTAAGAGAGCTTTCTGGTGTCTTCTTAAAAGGATATGCATCCTATCAGACCAGGGCCACACTTTAATGATCTCATTGAACCATAATTACTTCCTTAGAGACCCCATCTTCCAAGTATAGTCACATTGGGGGTTAGGGCTTGAACAATTGAATTTGGGGGGAGGGGCAGGGAGACACAAGTCAGTCCGTTGCACAGATGGAGTTGGGGTGGTGGTGGTGTTCCTTTAAGAATTAAAAATTAAATTTCTCTTTAAGTGCCAGAATTGAGTGGATTTTGGTTTCCCATATCTGACCTTAGTTTCCGAATTCAGTTTTTGTCTTACTTACCCCTGTGTTCATTTGCTGCTTCTTCCCCATCCCCCAGAGGCTGCCTGACCCAGGAGAAAATTGTGGCTGGCAATGCCAGTCGCTTCATCGTGATTGCCGATTTCAGGTACGATGTTTGGTGTTCTGAACTGTCCGCTGAGGAGGTAGATCGGCCCCCAGGCTTCATATTACAGAGGAGGAAACAGGTGGAGGGAGGGGCTTTTCTGATAGTCTATGGCGAGGGCCGTGTCCTGCAGGATTATGCTCTGCTTTCGTGCTGAAGTTAGGTACTGCTATTTCATGTGTCCACTGGAAGGAGGAGGAAACAGCTCGTCACCCTTGTTAACAGAGCGCGTCCTTATTTATCACGCGTTCGCGCCTAGCAAGGAGCCTCAAGAAGCGGCCCTGCAGCCTCTGGGGTCACACGTGACTTGTGTCGTGGACAGTCTTTGACCAGGCTCTCAGATTCCCCTTCAGGGAGTCTGATAGAAGGCACTCCTGCGAACATGTTAATTAAAAAAAAAATTACAGCTGTAAATGATGATGTTCTTCACACCTGTATATGACAAGCCAGTCACATCCAGGTTTTAACATTTTTGTCATATTTACTTACAAAAGCTACTGCTTTTCTTAAACGGTAAAACACAGCCAATGCGTTTGAAGCTCCGTGCACTCGACCCTTCTCGCTTCCCTTGTCCTCTTGCCTCATTATTACCCCCATGCCTGAATTTGCTGTGTCTGTACCACTGAGCTTATTTACATTTGTTGTACTTTCTGACTCTTTCTTTCCAGGAAAGATTCAAAGAACCTCGGGGATCAGTGGCACAAGGGAATCCCCATCGAGGTCATCCCGATGGCCTATGTCCCAGTGAGCCGAGCTGTGACCCAGAAGTTTGGGGGTGTGATTGAACTTCGAATGGCTGTCAACAAGGCAGTAAGTGGCCAGGGAGGTTTCTGGAAGGCATTCCAGGCTCTCAGGGCTCCTCCTTCCTGCTTCCATTAGGTCTGTGCCTAGACTGGGCAGGTGGCTTCTGTTTATTTATTTTTAATCAGCCTATTGGTTTGCTTTTAGAGCGCTGGCTTTATCAGTTTCCACATTCAAACTCATGTAGATAAGACTATACTTAATGCAATGCATATTCTCTGTACAGATGGGCGTATTTTCTGTCGCTCGGGATCTATGCTCCTTAGGTTATCTGGTCTTTGTACCCGAGGCCTGGATCTCTGACTAACAGCTGCTAAAAATGGGTTTTGGGAGGCCCGCCTGGGGCAGAAAGTTATTCAGGTTTCATGGTGTAATTTTATTTTCCCTCCTCTTTTCTCATTCTGTGGTTAAATGAAGTAGAGTTTCTTGGGAGATGTGAATTCCTCCCCAGGAATGTACTCCAGAAACTTCGTCCACATGTTTCTCTTCAGCTTCTAAAGTGGGTTGCACAGAACTTTTTTTTTCTTACACTTAAATAAACAAAAAAGCAACAGCAGTACTCCAAAAAATAACTGTAGTTGCAGACGGAACTATATATAAAAAGTTTGGAACACACAGAAGAGAAAGCAAGTTATCCGTAACTCTACCCTGACGAACTTTTATTGTGACGTGTTTTCTGCCTGGTGTTTTTGTGACTTTTACAAAATCATAATCCTAATCATACTGGTTGTACAGAGCTCTGACTCTGGCTCCCTGTGTAGCTGAAAAGCCAAGAGGAGATTGTTGGGGTGCTCTCTCATGGCTGGGGTTCCTCCACACTAGAGCCCAGCATCGTGCCTTCGTGGGGTTCTGCACTGGGCTCCCAGCCCTTCTCCAGTTTGCAGAGGAGTCCTCATTTCCTTGCCTTTGACTGTAGTGTTCTGTCAACGTTTATGCTGCTAAACGCTTTCTAATGCGCAAAGCTTTCTAATGCGCAAAGCTGTCGCGGAATTCTGGATTACTTAACTAAAACTACCCCCAGCCTGTTCGACCCCAGGACCCATCTCTGCTCCCTGTCTTTTGGATGGGTCTGCCCCACCTGGGGGAGCCTCGTCTTATGTTGCATTACTGATGGTTCTTAACGTGAAGCTGTGGGAATGTTGAGCCGTGTTGGTAGTCTGTTCTGTTGCTGTAGTTTTTCACTCTAATCATAGCTAAGAATCAGTGAGCCCTCGCTGTGGCTAACGTTACCCATGTGGCTTACCCACAAGCTGCCTGATGAGGTATGTTTCATTATCCCTTTTTTGCCATTGAGGAATCTGAGGCTTTCAGAGGTTAACGGCTCCTGTGAGATCTATCTATGCCTGGATGGCTTCAAGACTCCAGTTCTGACTCCCAAGTTCCTGCCTCCTAGAAAGCACGAGGCAGGGGTACTGGTTGGAGCGGGTTAATTAAGATACTTGTCTTTGGTTATCACCTCCACTCTCCTGCTCTCCTCTGCCTGCCTGTATGTACATGGCCTCTGTAAGTGTGGGGAATTATCTTCTAGGGTCCTGTGGTGACGGATAATGGGAATTTTATCCTGGACTGGAAGTTTGACCGGGTCCACAAATGGAGTGAAGTGAACACAACTATCAAAATGATCCCAGGTAATGGGAGTGGCGTTCACTGAGCACAGATGCCCATGCCCTTCGTAGCTGTCCCCTGCCTCTGGCCGTGGATGGATGCGGGCTTTGCAAGACTTGGTTGGAAAGAATTTCCTTCATGCTGTGTTTGGAATTCCTAACTTCACGCCTTTGCCTTTTCCTTATTGCTCACCTAGCAGCTTCGTTGGTTGGCATTTCACAACCCATTCAGCTGGGGTAGGCCTGGAGCTGATGGGGTGTCAGATGGGGCCTGCCTTGAAATAAGCCCGCCCTCTCTGCGAAGAGCCTTTCCTTTCAGGAGCTTGACTGCAGCCTCTTTGATTTTGGCATGTTCTCTGGGGGAGAATGACTCAGGTCACCCACACATTAGATTCCTGCCACAGGCAGGGCGCTGTGACACGTGTTACAGGGAGTTCTCCTGTTAATAGAACATGGGCTCTGCCTCAGGGAGAGTTGATGTGAACCTGGGGAAAGCTGTGTGGGGCTGCCTAGGAGCTGTGTCTACAAATAAGATGGAATGTGGAATGCCAGGAGTCTAGAGTTGCTTCTTCTGCGAAGCAGGGGGAGGTTCATGGAGGATAGGTGACTTTGGACCTCTGCCTTAGTGTAGAGTGATCCAGACACTGTGCTAAGTGTTGAAAAACGTCTCGTTGATCCCCCAATTTAATAAGATAGTTACAGAGGAAAACACGGATCGAGGAAGGGTACATGGTTTGCTCAAGGGCTGCAGCCCCAAGGTGGGAGCCTGGGTTGTCTGCCTCTAGACCCTGAACTCTAAGTCCTTCCTTCGTCGAGAGCCAGGTCAGGAGGGGGTTGTGTGACACGGACATCTGGAGCAGTGGGGTGTCTCCAGTCCACCTTGTGCCAGGGATCCGGGCCCTGGGTGAAGGCTGGGTGGGCAGTATCGAGGTGAGTTATGAGTCCAGGCCAGAGGTGGTACTGAGGGCTCATACGAGGGGATTAAAAAGAGGAGGCAGATGTGAGAGATATCAGTCTTATGATATCGAGCGACTAAGATTCCAACTGGGAATATTGCATGACATGAAGTATTCTTGGGCCAGAGCAAGCTAATGGGGCAGGTGAAGTCAGTTTAGTAGATTGTAGTGGCTAGGGGTGGATTCTGGAGCAGACATCCCGGGTAAGGATCCAAACCCAGGCTTGCTCTATCAGTATGACCTTTGTGCAGTCAGTTAAATCTCTGCGCCTCAGTTTCTTCCTCTGTAAAAGAGTCTGCTGTTAGTACCTACCTCATAGGATTGTTGGGAGGAGTAAATGAGTTAAAATGGTGCTCGGCACACGTGGAAATATTTGTTGAATGAGTACATCCTTAGGAAGGAAGTATACTGTCTTCATCAGTAATTAAGTTGCTAGGTTACATTCTGATTTACCCATGCTATTTGGGAATGAAATACATATAAATATATAAAATGAAAAGTATATAGACATGTAATAAAGAGCTAATTCTCCAACCTTACTTTACTCTTTTAGTCTTCTATTGACAATCTTTTTCCAGATTTACTATGTAAAGAAGATGCGTTGAATTAAGATTATTCCCTTACTTAGTGTTAACTTTTTAGTGGAAGAACTAAAGAGCCTTCTAAGAAGGCAGGAGGAAGAGAAGCCATAGAGGTCACTGTCAGTAACGTGGGAGGATTAGCCCCGAATGATGATACAGACAAACCCAGGGACGCACAGGAAACCGCTCACCATTGCCGGTGCTGTTCCTCTCTAGGTGGATTTCTTGCAGTGCCCACTGGGTAGCTCTGTTGCACCTGTTCAGACCTTTCTTGGTGTATTGAGACATTGAGATCTCCTTGGTGAGCGGATTTCTCCCACGCTTTGCTCTCCACCTTAGTAAGTAGACGCTACATCCTAGAGAAGTTCGGAGTTTCATTAGGAGCTTAAAATGAAGAAAGCGAAAAAAGAGAAGCTAGATGTTAAATTATTTAGTGCAGTGCCACCAGGATCATCAGTGAGGTTTTGTTCTCTTTCTCATTCTCTTTTCTCTTCCTCTTTGGTCTCTTAAGATACTTGCTGCTGGACCATGATCAAGGGAGGAAAAGAGGGCAAGTTTCCCTGTCTATCCTGTCTGTCCTATCACCCTGCCCTTGTCCCACGTACGTTCATTTATGTGAGGACACTTAAAGGACAGTTAAACCGGTCCATGGCTGGTCACGCCCTTGGATGTTCCATTGTTTGCACGCAGAGCAGAGGTTCTTTCCCCCATGTTCACATTGAGCCACCTCTGCCCTTTCCACTAATTGGGAGGGTTAGTCGCTCCTAGCATCTCAGTAATCTGAAGAGAGTTTGCTCTAAGATCAGACCTTAGACTGCTGCCATACATCTCTGCGCTTTCTTTGAAGTCTTTTCTGGAGCCAGTATGGCTTTCTCTCGGATCAGGTGGAAGCTGTCACCTTGTATTACAAAATTTTTGAAAAGGATGGGCCTTGAGTGGCCACTTGGCATGTCTTTGGGAGGCCCCAGTTGTGGCGGCCCAGTGTGGTGCTGGAGACCTCTGTGTTTCAGCAGCTCCTTTCTCTACCTGATGGCTTTTTATTGCCGGTAGATGATTTTATTTGTTTATGTATTGGGGGCTGTCTTTGAAAATTTTAATTTTAATTTTAATTTTTTAATTTTGTTTATCCTTTTTAATATATGTAGTTCAAAATTACAAAAGTAAACAGTGAAAAGTCTCTATCTTCTATCCCTTTGCCCTTCCCCCAGTCTGGAGGCAGCCAGTGCTGCCAAAGTCGTGTGTCCTTCTTGAGTTGATCTTTCGTAAATGCAAATCAGCCCCCGCCCCCATCTCCTTTTACATAAGTGACAGCACACTAGACAAGTGGTTTGCTTCCTGCTTTTTCCCATCTTGAAGATTATTATGTAATGGTTCACAGAAGAGCTTCCTCATTTTTTTTTTAAAATAATTGCATGGCATTCCATTTTGTGGCTATCACATAATTTATTTAACCAGGACCCCACTAGCAGATATTTGTTTCCAGTTGTTTTTGTTCTTGTTTTTTTTCAGAAGGGAATTACCAGATCGGAGAATAAGTGTATCTGATTTTGCTAGTGGTGCAGAATTGCCCAGTTTACCCTTCTGCTAACAGTGTATGCAGGTGCCGCTTGCCCTACACACTGGGTCCGTCAAACATTTTTTTTTTTAATTTTAATTTTATTTATTTATTTTTGGTTGCGCTGTGTGGCATGCAGGATCTTAGTTCCCTGACCGGGGATCGAACCTGCGCCCTCGGCAGTGAGAGCTCGGAGTCCTAACCATTGGACCTCAGGGAATTCCCAAACTTTTTTTTTTCGATAGTTGAACAGTAGAGTTAAGTCCCCTGCATATGGACGAGTTCTGTTCCAAGAGCACATTTGTAAGTCCAATTCGTTCGTAAGTCCAACAAAGTTAGCCTAGGTGCCCAACTAACACAATCGGCTATATAGTACTGCACTGTAATAGGTTTATAATACTTTTCACACAAATAATACATAAAAAGCAAACAAAAAATCAAGAAAACATCTTACAGTACGGTACCTTGAAAAGTACAGTAGTACCAGCTCCATCACTGCTGCTTTGACACTTGCTTCCAGACATCCCGGGCTTGAAACAAAGATACTGTACTACTGTACTCTATGCAGTACTCTACAGTAAAGTACACAAAAGCACAACCACCTGTAGAGGATGCACGGACGTAGCAACGTGTGTCAGACATGTGAACTAACTTATGTGATCGGACATGCGAACGCACGTTCACCTCTTTGAAAGTTCGCAACTTGAAGGTTCGCATGTAGGGGATTTGCTGTATTATCTCATTGTAGTATGTGTATATACGTAAATATTTTCAGTGAAGGTTGCTTACAGTTGTAGTTAATTCTCGCTACTGAATAGTATACCATCATATTTATGTGTTTGGAAAAAAGTTTGTATATCCATTTTACTCTTATGGGCATTTGGGTGTTTCTAGTTTTTAGCTGTTAGTAAAAGTGCTGCTGTGAACGTTCTCATACACGTCTTTTGAGGGCCATATATATACCTAATATATACCTTATATACCAAAGAGTAGAATTGCTGGATCATCAGGTATGAATATGTTCAGCTTTAGAAGATGTACCAGCAGACATTTTCCAACGTAGTTTTGCCAATTTACTCCTACTGTTAGCGTGTGGGAGTGTCTTTGCATTCTAGTCAAATTTCATTATACTCATTCTGGTGAGTGTGTTGTGGTGTCTTGTTTTAATTTGCATTCTCTTTTGACTAGTTTGAGCACCGTTTTCTCTGTTTATTGGCCATTTTGGATAACCTTTTTTGTGAAGTGCCTCTTTTTTTTTTTTTTTAATAAATAAATAAATAAATTTTCTATTTATTTTTGGGTCTTCATTGCTGCACACGGGCTTTCTCTAAGTTGTGGCGAGCGGGGGCTACTCTTCATTGTTGTGCGTGGGCTTCTCTTGTTGCAGAGCATGGGCTCTTAGGTGCTCGGGCTTAGTTTTGCTCCGCGGCATGTGGGATCTTCCCGGACCACGCTCGAACCCATGTCCCCTGCATTGGCAGAAGGATTCTCAACCACTGCGCCACCAGGGGAATCCCTCTTCCAGTCTTCTGCCCGTTTTTCTACTAGGTTGTCTGTCGTCTTATTGATTTGGAGAGTTTATATATTTTGATGTGGTATATGCATTGCACGTATGTTCCAGCCCTTTGTGGGAGAAAGTTCTAAGGCTGATAGTGTGATTGAGGATAACTGGAAGTGGGGATACTTCGAGTAGTCCTGGGGGGCCTCTCTGAAAAGATGGCCAGTGCAGACTAAGGCAACAGTGAGCAAAGGCCCGAAGGCCAGGAGAAGCTTTGCACATCTGAGTATAGAGGGAAAGCCAAGACTGCAGGGGAGAAGGCATTGCAAGAAGAAATAAAAGTATCAGAATCTCTTTTCATTGTCATGAGGGAGGGAGGGCTTTAGGCTTGTCATTTCTTTGTCCAGTGCTGTTCATGGTAGTTGCTCCTACGGACCCTGCCCTGTGATCCTGGTTTTCTTCTTGCCTTGGGAACCTGAAACTTAATGCTCCCTCCCGTCCTTCGTCCTGCAGGCGTGGTGGACACGGGCCTGTTCATCAACATGGCGGAGAGAGTCTACTTTGGGATGCAGGACGGCTCGGTGAACATGAGGGAGAAGCCTTTCTAAACTGGCCCTGCAGGAGCGGAGTGTGTTCCCCTTGTGTCCCCAGCCCGCCGCCGAGGCGGACATGCCTCTCCAGGAGCCTTTGCCTTAATGTATCTGTGCCAGGTGGACACTTGGCAGGGTGGGGGGTTGAGGGTTAAATCTGGTCTTCTGAAGTATTGTTATTAAATGTCTTTTTAAAAAGAGAAATATAAACATATATATTTTTACTATTAAAAATACTTAGTTGTTTTTTTATAAAGTAGAACTTGATTTCATGTTTTATATGAAACATTTACCAAAAAAAAGGAGGACTGTCTTTTAAACTTTTACCTTGAGCCTGCTGGTTACGGTGAAGCCTCTGAATATTGGGTTTGCTGAGAAATGTAAATCAAACTTTTCTTTAAACTGGTGAGATGAAGGGCCCAGCCAGCAGCGATTCCCTGATGCCTTACTGGAAACACTGGAGTTTGTTTACTTTTCTACCACACTGTTTTATTTTTCGTTTTTGTTGTGTACAGACGCACAGTGTGTAGTTACGTGTTGTAAGATGTGAATGACAGAAATCCGGTGAGCGTAGGGGTGTGGTGTGTGTGACTCAGAGTGTGTAGACCACCAGGGGGAAAACACGGGGGCTCTTTTGCCGAGAACAGGGGGTTCATTCAGACCCCTCTTGTTGGAAGCCATTGGCTGGAAGTACTTGCCAGTACTGCCAAAGCACTGCTGTGAAACACCTTTAAATGATTGTCTTTTCGTCGTTAATATTTTTTTCCTTTATTGTTATTTGCATGGTTCGGCATCAGAAGTTGTTACCTCTTTATATTGTTTGAAGGTTGAAATAAAACAGTATGGTGCCGTTTTGACTGTTTGTCTTTACTATAGAATTTTTGTCAGTTTTGCAGTAAAATAGGAATCAGGTTTGCTCACCCACTTTACATCGGATCTTTGATAAGGGGTAGAATTCACTCAAGCAATCTTGAGCCAAAGAGTAGACAAATATTACCTTTATTTCTGAGAGAGCTTGATGTCAGTTTTATTCCAGAGACCTCTGTCAAATAAGACATTAGTTTTCTTTATTAATAGAGGATAACACAGCTGAACAAAAGTCACAGATTATCCCCAAGTTTCACACCGGTCACACTTTCGATCCTGGAAGCTGAAAAGCAGTAAAGTGGGTAACCTGACTTTTCTCTGTGTTCTCCCGGTCTGTAATCTTCGCAGTGTGCCTAACGAGCAGTGAACCGTCCAGAAAGCCTCCGATGGGAACGGAAAGGCTGTGATCAGCTCAGTGATGATTCCAGATGGGACTCGGGAATCCATCCTCTTGCAAAGGTGTTTGTGCGGAGAGCCCTGATTCCCCCCCCCGCCATGTGCTGACTTCGCACGATCCTTAGACAGTCATTTCACTCGCCTTGGCCTCTGTTCTGAAGCTTGGATTATAGCTGCCAAACTTAGTGGCATTGGAATTCCTGCTAAATCAAGTTGCAGGAAAAAAGTCCATCAATCAGGACTGAGCACTGACGAGGCTTTCTTTGCTGAATTCCTTCTCCTCTTTGCTCTTAAGGTGCTGTTTAAAAATCGTTGCCTCACACATTGTTAGGAGACCTATTGTTAGGAGCGTTTTATTTTTCTCCAAGACTCTTTTGGTCTGGGTGATAGGTAATTTTTGCACAAGATGGGCACTAGGTCTTAGCTGAGAAAACTTTTGATAGAACTGATTTTTGGAATGATCCTTTAAAGCTCTTGGATTAAATTCATAAAGATAAAGGCATAAAGATAAAGGCATAAAGATAAACAAGGTTAAACTGGGCTTCTGAAAAACGCCTGCACGCTCCACAGCCCGTGTAAATCCTCAGAGACTTTCATACGCCTTCACACTTGTGACCCAACTGCAGTTCCCTTAAGTGTGAATGTGAGGTTTTTCTTCTCGTGAAGAAGAAAAAAAACACCTGCTGTGCTTCAGGTATGCATACAGCAGTTTGTTCTAGAGGTCAATTTTGATTAAAGTTTCTTCAATAAAGTTGTTAGTAAATGTGATCTTGTTGGATGGACACAGTTTGCAGGCTTGTGGTCTGTTGGAGGGGCACAGGGCAAGCTGCAAGTCCGGTGTTTGGGAAAAGTTTATAACCAAGTTAAGCTGCCACCTTTCTGGGAGACATCAAAGGGGAAAAACAATCACTTGGTTTTGAATCAGATCGATTCTACTTTGGTTTCAGCCAGAGCTCATCAAGTTTTGATACTCTTCAATCATCAAGTGTTTTTCAATCAAGTCTCCATCACGTGCCAGTTCTTAGTGGGGAGTAGTTGGGGGCCGGGGCGGGGGAGGGTGGGGACAGAGACGAGACACCTCCTGTGCTCCAGATGCTTCCAGCCTTTGGGGCGAGACAGATTGACAGAGGAATTGTCAGCACAGTAAGGAGGAGGGGCCACGAGGTAGGAAAAGTTATCAGGTGACTGGTGACAGAGCCCTACCTGTCCTCACTGTGTGCAGGTGCTGGCCTGGGCCTTTGGCCTGTTGTCTCACAGCAACTTGGTGGTGTCTGTTCTTTTCACTGGCGGAGTGGGAAATGGGCTCAGTTTAAGTAACTTGTTCAGGTCATACACTGGAAAGCAGGCCAGGCTTTTCTGGCTCATAGTTGCAGGTGGTTGTAGGACTCTGAAGGGTTGGTGTTCTTAATTGTTGTATCCATCATTTGTAACTTGAATCACAAGTAATTTGTAATTTGTTAAAGTACTGAAGTTAGTGAATGGTTTATTGTGTATGTCTGTATGTGTATAGACTCATGGGTAATCCTATACTATTAATAAATTTCTGTTCTCTAATGAGCTTTCTTTTAATGGGAGAAAGGAGCAGGACATTGTGCAACCTAGGGTCGGCTGTGGGAAGGCCCTTGTAGGAGCTGGTCCTTAATGCCATCACTGATTTTCTCTCCTCCCATGCTTGTTTCCTTTCTCCCCTTTCCAAGATATACGCACAGTGGCAACCATAGGCGCTGCTAGCCTGGGGAGGATGTTTATGGCTAAGGCTTGTTAGTTCCCTGTAGCCAAAGACTCTTCAGAACATGTAGTTGAACAAAATTGGTTTTATTGACCCATTGAGTGAAGGACGTCACATGCCATGGGGAGTCTGTCCAAGGGTGTTAGGACTTAGAGGATTTAGGCTTAATGCCTGGGGCTTTGGGGGAGGGCTTTGTACTGGAATGGATGTCATCAAGAAGCAGGAGAGGGCTTCCCTGGTGGCGCAGTGGTTCAGAGTCCGCCTGCCAATGCAGGGGACACAGGTTCGTGCCCCGGTCCGGGAAGATCCCACCTGCCGCAGAGCGGCTGGGCCCGTGAGCCATGGCCGCTGAGCCTGCGCGTCTGGAGCCTGTGCTCCGCAACGGGAGAGGCCACAGCAGTGAGAGGCCCGCGTACCGCAAAAAAAAAAAAAAAAAAAAGGAGAATTCTGTGATCGGGCATCTTAATTTTTACTGCGAAGGTAAGAACGGAGTGAGGCTGAAGTTGGGATCGGCAGCAGTCACTCAATAGCCAGGGGAGGGGCTGTCTGGTCCTGTTTGTGGTTTGGATGACGTTCATGTGTTGTCTCTTTCATGGAGACGTGAAATGATTACGGAGTCATCTCGTGTTTGTCCTCACAGTCACAGTGGCTTTGATGGTGTTCTGTGATATTGTTTATGATGCACAGGAGAACACAGCAGCCTTGCCGTGGGGTGCCAGGCCAGCTCTTAGCAACACCAACACTGGGCTGTAGAGCCTGGCCAGTTCGCAGCTGTCAGGGGCTGCATTTCTCTTTCCCAGGATCTTCTGACCCCAGGGTCTGGAGACCTGAGTGTTCTATGAGCTACTCTTCCCTTCCCTTTGGTTAACAGGTACTGAGTACTTTCTGTGTCCTGGGCACTGGAATGGAAGAGTCAGGCCACAGATACCCTATGATGTGACTCTAGCCTTCAAAGACTTCATTGGTGCCATGAAGTTTGCTCGCTTCCTGTCCCACCTAGCAGCGGATGCAGCCAGATTTAGGATTGCATCAGCCTTCACTCTCCACTAACCCAGTGATCAGATGATGTTTTTGACACAGGTTCAGTGCCTTTGCTTTTTTAGTAACCAGCTTGTATTGCAGGACAGCAAAACACTCCAATATAGCCTCGCATTCAAATGTGCCCAAGTTGACCTCTGCAAATAAACGTCTTTCATGATGCTTTGAGAGGGATGGAAATGTGATGGTTAATGAGGGCAGTGTGGTAAGGTGGAATCCAGAGGGGAAGGGAAAGGTCTTCCCTGCACAGGCCACCCCAGTGTTCTGTGGACAATGCATTATGCAGCCTGATTCAGTGTTGAAACTCCATCACTGAGAACATCTCTGCTCGGCAGCAAGGTGGGAGAGGAAGCAGCTTCTCTGGGAATGGAAGCCCTGGCTGCCTGCATCTCTATCAGCTTCAGCCCATGGGCAATAAGACCCCCAAATGTCTCCCTGATGACAGAAATACATTGGAGGGACTTCCCAGATTCAAGGGTGTTCCAACCTGAGTTGCAAATAGGAGAGTTGCACGCATCCTCATTTTATTTCAGAAGCTGTTCTTAGTGGAGTGTTAGGCCAGTCTCCAGTCTCTGATGAGTTCAATTCAGATTAGAGCTCTGATCTGAGTTTAGCTCTACTTGGCCCATGTTCCTGTGCCAGTGGTGCTGCCTCCTGTTTCTTTGTGAACTTGTGGAAGCATTCACAAGGCGAGAGCCCGCAGGGAGCTGGCACCCAGGGCAGTACAGGTATGGTCGAGAACAGCACTGCCCAGTGGAAATGTGAGACACATATATGCTATTTTAAGTGTCCTAGTAGCCACGCTAAAAAGGTTAAAAAAAACCCCAAAAACCCCAAAACAGGTCAAATTAATTTTAATAAAATATTTAACCCAGCAAATCCAAAATATTACTATTTTAACACATAGTTGATACTTTACATTCTTTTTTTTTACTAAGTCTTCAAAATATCATATATGTTTTACTTCAGTACATCTCATTTTGGACTAGGCACATTTCAGGTTCTCAATAGTGACTATAGGATTGGGGAACAAGGTTCTAGAATTCAAGTGGAGCTCTGGTGTTGTCCTTGTTCTGACTTTTTAAAGCCTCCTTTGATTCACAGGAGCAAGCCTGGGTTCTCCTGTGGCCCTAGATTTTTTTTAAAGCCCACAGAGCATTGAGTCAAATAGAGGGCGCCCCAGGGGCTCCACTCAGTTGCCCCAATTTTTTTTTTTTGGCATCTCTTTATCTATCTGTCTATCTATCTGGGTTGTGCTGGGTCTTAGTTGCGGCATGTTGATTCTCGGTTGTGGCATGCAAGTGGGATCTAGTTCCCCGATCAGGGATCGAACCCGGGCCTCCTGTATTAGGAGTGTGGAGTCCTACCCACTGGACCACCAGGGAATTCCCATCAAGCAGATGACTTTTTTGACCTTATAAGTGGCCTTAACTCCAGGAAAGAGAATACCATTCCTTCAGCTTCTGAGTTAAATGATTATTTTAGTTGAGGTATACTGTTTTTGCTGAGAGAGGTAAGTATGATTAAGATAGTAACCTTGGTTTGGAATTCCATTCTTCCACTTACTAACTTTTGGATAAGTTATTTCACTCATAAGCCTTGATTTCCTCAGTGTAAAATGGCTATAAAAATGTTACCTTTTAGGGTAATTTTGAGGATCAAATGAATTAATTCATGCCAAGTGCTTAGAGCACTTATTGGCACGTAAAGCACTCGAATGTTTTATTCTCATTAGACTGCTGTGGGCTTATATTTTCTAGATGCTTTGGGCCTCACAATGAAGAGCATTGGGACGTGCAAAAATAGCTTGCTGAAAATAATTAGGGGGCGCATAGGATGGGGAAACGATGAACTGAGTCATAGGTACATGGGGTTCACTGCTCTCTGCTTTTGAATGTGTGATATTTTCCATAATAAAATTTTTCTTAAAATGGCTTGCCAACTTTTGTCCTGGAATTTGCTGAAAGAAAACATTGTTACAATAATTTTAGGTGCCCCTGTGAAGTACCACGTAGGATTATCGAGATGTGTGAGTATATGTGTGTGTTCTGCTCGGGAAAGTCAGGGAAAGCCTCGTAGGGTAGGTGGTCATTTAGTTGTATCTTTAAAAAAATTTTTTCAGCTCTATTGAGATATAATTCACATACCATACAATTCACACACTTAACGTGTACAGTTCAGTTTGTAGTATATTCGTAGAGTTGTGTAGCTGTCGCTACAATTCTAGAACATTTCCAGCAACCCAAAGAGAAACCCCTTGTCCATTAGCAGCAACTCCCTGTTTCCCCTCAGTGCCTCCCACCCACACCCCCCAGTCCCAGGCAACCATGAATTCACCTCTTTTTTCAAAATAATTTATTTATTTTTGGCTGCATTGGGTCTTCGTTGCGTGTGGGCTTTCTAGTTGCGGCGAGCGGGGGCTACTCTTCGTTGTGTGGTGCGTGCGCTTCTCGTTGCGGTGGCTTCTCCCGTTGCAGAACACGGCCTCTAGGTGCATGGGCTTCAGTAGTTGTGTCACACCGGCTCAGTAGTTGTGGCTCATGGGTTCTAGAGTGCAGGCTCAGTAGTTGTGGTGCACGGGCTTAGTTGCTCCACGGCATGTGGAATCTTCCCAGACCAGGGCTCAAACCCACATCCCCTTGCATTAGCAGGTGGGTTCTTAACCACTGCACCACCAGGGAAGTCCCATGAATTCACTTCTTGTCTCTATAGATTTGCCTCTTCTGTAATTTCATATAAATGGAGTCATACAATATATGATCTCATTGTGTCTTATTTAGCATAACGTTTTCAGTTCTTGTTCATTCTTAGAGCGTGTATCGATACTTCATTCTTTTTTATGCTGAATGCTCTTGTATGAATATGCCACATTTAATTTATTTGTCAGTTGATAGACACTTGGGTTGTTTCCACTTTTTATGAGTAATGCTGCTGTGAACAGTGATGTACAAGTTTTTGTGTGAATGTATGTTTTTTGTTATCTCCTTGTCTGTTTGTACTTCCTTCTTTCGATTTAAATAAATTTTAAAGCCTACTGTTCTAATTCCTCTGTTTTCTGTTTTCTTTTTTACTGTTTATATTTTAGTGACTTTTTAAAGTGGTTGTTCTAGCTGCTGAATCTTGAAGGAAGAGTAAAAGACCACCAGGTAGGCAGTGGTGGGTGGGGGAAGAGTGGAAAGAAGCATTCCATGGAGGGGGAACAGAATGTGCAAAGGCAAGGGTTAGTGAGGACCTGGTGGGTACGGATAAACTCGAGGAGCTCTGTATGGGTGACAGGTGATGGTGGCTTTGGGGAGGACCTGAGAGAAGGGAAGGCAGAAACCACTTACTGAAGGGCCGTGTTCACCACAGCAGTGGACTATGGTCTTAATTCTGACAGTGGGGGATTTAGGCAGCGGAGACTTAGGGTCCGTCATTGCTGGCGGCAGGGAGGAGGGTGGGATGAACAAGGCAGAGTCTGGGCCGGAGAAATCAGTGATGAGTCTATAGAAAATGTTCAGAAGGGCTTCCCAGTTTATTTGAAGACTTTGTGTTTTTTTTTTAAAGGCTGGTAGAATGTTTTCTTTACAGTTTCAGGACACAGCAAGTCTGGGTTGTACAAGATGCCAGGAAATGGTCTATATCATGTGGGTACTTTTTCTGAGCGTCACTAGTTACCCTGGGGGCAGGAACTTTGGCCCTTCCTAAATCCAGTTACCTTCAAAGTGTTTCCGTTAAAATGATCCATTGTTTAGGAACCCCCCAAACACGATGAGATATAAAGTGGAAGTAAGAAATAGGATTCTTGGGAAGGAGACACAATCATCAATGTAGAGGAAGATCAATATATAAAAGGCAGATATGCAGAGGCAGATAAAAGGCACGTACTGAGTTTAGCAGCTTTTTTTTTTTTTCCCCCTTCTCCAGCATCTGAACCCCCTATATATATCTGGGGAATTCCTCACTGTGGGAACTTGATGTGAGGCATGTCTTGCCCTTTCTACCACAGCTGAAATGTCTATTCTTCCTACTCCCTGGCTCCTAGGGCATGGACTGAGGCTTGATCAGTGGGCTGCCCCTGCCCAAGGCTTGAACCTTAAGGCAGCGTCCCAGCTATCTATTGCATAGTAAACCACCTCAAGGTGTAGTAGCTTAAAACCACCACCACCGTTCATTTGCTCAGTCCTGCAAATTGAGCAGAGCTTGCTGGGGATGGCTCATCGCTGTTGTATGTGGCTGCAGCTGGGGAAGCTTGGCAGAGGCTGGAATGTCTGGGAGATGCCTGGGCCTCTCACTCTTCCTGGGCCGTCTTGGGCTTCCTAACAGCATGGTGGCTGGATTCCAGGAAGGAGTGTTTATGTGGAAGCTGGAAGGCTTTCTCAGACATTGTACAATGTCTCTGTCACTTATATTGCTCAAAGCGAGTCAAAATGCCAGCCCAGATTCACAGAGGTGGAGAAATAGACACGATGTTCTTCTGCTGGCGGCATCCAGAATTCAGTGGTGGGTGGCAGTAAGGCCAGGAATGACATTCAGGGTAACAAAAACAATATAGCATCTTATTCAGACCATTTTACGGTTAGATCTTGGCCATATTTCCAGTGTGTCAGGTACCCTTGGTTCTATTTTCTAAACCTAATTTTTCAGTTTTCCCATCCGTTTTGGAGCTGCGTTATACTCTGTAAATAAATCCCATTTCTGCCTAATTTAGCCAGAACCAACTTCTGTTGTTTATATCTAAGAACTCTGCCTGATACCCCAGTCAATAAGAGAATCAGTAAGGACTGTACAGTAAAATAGTAAAATAGATAATTTACCAAAGAGGAAAAGCACATGGCTAATAAACACCCAAAAAAGTTCTATCTCACTGGGGCTTCCCTGGTGGCTCAGTGGTTAAGAATCTGCCTGCCAGTGCAGGGGATATGGGTTTGAGCCCTAGTCCTGGAAGATCCCACATGCTGCGAAGCAACTAAGCCCATGCACCACAACTGCTGAGCCTGTGCTCTAGAGCCCGTGAGCCACAACTACTGAGCCCGCATGCCACAACTACTGAAGCCCACACACCTAGAGCCTGTGCTCCATAACAAAAGAAGCCACCGCAGTGAGAGGCCCGGGCACCACAGTGAAGAGTAGCCCCTGCTTGCCGCAACTAGGGAAAGCCTGCACACAGCAACGAAGACTCAATGCAGCCAAAAATAAATAAAATAAAATAAATTTAAAAAGTTCTACCTCACTAACAACAAAACACATCTAAGATAAAACAGTAACCACCAGATGCCTTTTTATTTTGCTTATAAAATTAGCAAATAAGGTAATCAGTGTTGCAGAGGGCAAGGTGAGACAAGCTCTCTTTAGACCTCTGGTAGGATTGAAAACTGGTCTAATCTTTCTTTCTGGGGATTTTGGGGCAATATTTACCAAGAATCTTCAAATGAATCAATCCTTTTTAGTTGCATCCAGGAATCTAGTCTGATCAAATACTTATAAATGTAAATAGAAATTTATGTACAAAGATGTTCATACCAATGTTATAATCTAGCAAACATTAGAAATTTGAATGACACAAATGAGTTAAGGTGTGATGTCATGAGATATTATGTAGCCATTAAGAAAGTTTTGTAAATAGTGAAAGATACCAGAAAAACTTTATAGAATAATACTGAGGGATAAATTAACCAAAAATTATAGATGTGAGTGACATATGTCAGTCATGACCTTGTCAGAAAAGTAAACCACTCTAGGCATTTCAAACAAAGGGAACTCATTATGGGAAATGCTTCACAGGAGGTGGAAGGGCAGAGAATCAATCCTTATGTTAAAGCAACTCAGAGACGAGTGACAGCCACAGGCCACTGCACTCCCAGGGCTGGAGGACGTGGTGTTACCAGAACCCGGAAACTGGGCACTTGTTAGAAGCTAGGACCACAGAGGAGATGTAGCCACTGCTGGAAGATTCCTCCCCGAAGCAGAGAGGGACTAAGACTTTGCTTTAACCCTAATTCCCACTCTCTAAGCTTTTGCCAGCGCCTCCCATCCGCCAACCAGCCAGAGTCAGCCGGCGGTGGAGCCTGGGGCAGTAGAGGGAGCGTGATCTCCACTAGATGAAAATTGTGCCTATTAAATGATGTTCAAATTATGCTGATGGAATTATATATGACTTTTACTTTCATGTTTTTTGTGTGCTTTCTAAAGAACCCAAACAATATTACTAAAAACAATGGTGAGTATATTCAGGGGAGATGCCAGATATTCTTACAAAGATAATACGTACATAAGGATGGATGTGATGCAGTCAAACAACAGCGTTTTAGATACTGGGTCTCTTTCATTAAGCTCCAGGCTTTAGTGAGCGCTCCTCCTAGCGCTGGATGTTCTCTCTTCATGGCAGCCAGCAGGGGGCACGCCAGCCCAGCGCACAGGCTGGCTGGCAGGCTGGGGTTTCCGGCGGCCCTTGCCAAGTGGGACCCTAGGGGAGAGGTTGCTCTGTTGACTAGCCTGGCCCCAAGAGATTTGTCTCTTTCAGGCCTCCGTCTCAGAGCTGCCCCTCGCTTCCATTTTAGACAAGCTATTGCCAAGATTCATGAGAAAGCCAAGACAGGCACCGCTGGAACTGGAGGGGCCTTCGTTGTCCCTTTGGGGTGTTTGGCACATGTGTCCATTGAACCTTGAGCCCCACTGTACTGCTTATGCTTGGCCTAAAGAGGCTTTCCTGGAGGTGCCAGTGGTCACTGGTTAGACTCTGAGCCCTAGATGTCATGACAGTAAATGCTGTATGAATCCATCGTGGCGTTTCCTTGAGTGTGGACCTGAAATTGCTGTGTGCAAGGCTCCATATTTTGCAGTTTCTGCTGTTTCTTCAAACTGTCTCACCTCAAGTGACTGATTCTGGTAGACCAGCTTGGGCTGCTTAACCAGCGAAATGCCAAAAGTAGTTCGAGCTGCATTACTGAGTGGCCAGAGGACTTTTTTTGGCGGTCAACATGAGTACCTTGACAGTAAGGTACCTCTGTTCACCTAACCTTTATCTTTGCCTGTTCCCCGGGGTACACAGAGCTTTCTCATGGCTGGAAGTGCAGGCTGGGCTGGGCTGGGCTGGGATTCCTGCCTTCCCGAAGCAACTCCATGACCTCTTCAGGCAGATGATCTTCTCTGGACACCTATATACAGGTCCCCAGGGGTCACAGGAGATTGCTCTAGGGAGTGGGGAAGCTTCCCCGGGGGAGAAGGGGTCAAATTCTGAATAGTGGACATTGTAAAAATGTAGCAGGTCTCTGATAATGAAGGCACCTGCAGCCCCACCAGGAGCCGCCCTGGGCTGCCACTAGGGCTCCCACAGTGAGTGCTGCCAACCTGCTGCCTGTGCAGAAACTCTGGGGTAAGAGCTGGGCCCTGGAGTCCCACCCAGGCTGTGTGTGTGTGTGTGTGTGTGTGTGTGTGTGTGTGTGTGTTCTTGGAAAATCCAAGGGAGGTCCAGTGAGGTGGAAGTATAGAATGCTTTACAACTTTATGCGTTTCTGTTTTGGGAAATGAGTTAAAACTTCTCTAAGGAAAAGATTGCCTTGGTGAAATGTAATTAAAGAGATTGCGTAAGCAAAATACAATGAGTAAGTGTTAAGAGGGTGACATGCAATTTTTTTTTTTAGTTTTATTGTTTTTTTAAGTTGAAGTATAGTTGATTTGCAGTGTGTTCGTCTCAGGTGTACAGCAAAGTGATTCAGATATGTATATATTCTTTTTGAAATTCTTTTCCCTTAACTGGTAGATGCAATTTTAATTGGGAAAAATAAGCATACTTTCATCAAAGTAAACTATTTTAGGCATGAAAAGTTGAGTCTCTGATTAAGCATGAATCCAGGCTGATAATGCTTGTAAATGTTGATCTGGGAAGTTCTTGGGGTACTTTGCAGAGCTGAGAGCTGGGTCCTCTGGGCTGATGGCTTAGATCAGCTCCTTTCTCTCAAGTACAATTTTCTTGGGTTTTATTTAATGCACTCTTATTTTTTATTGAGATATAATTCACATACAATAAAATTCACCTCAATGCATTCATCTTCCTAAAATTGATTGCTGTTATATAAGATGTATGCATAAGTATTTTTACATTTATGTTTAAAAGTTTTGAGGAGAAAAGAGGAATCTTTCTCTAAGTAACCTTGTAGATTTTTGTTTTTAATTATGGCAAGTACTCATTAATTATAATTTTTTCTTTTTGTTCCTTTTTAAAAAATTGAAGTATAGTTGATTTATAGTGTTTCCGGTGTACAGCACAGTGATTCAGTTATACATACATATATATATATATATTTTTTTCAGATTCTTTTCCATTATAGGTTATTACAAGATATTGAGTATAGTTCCCTGTGGTATACAGTAGGTCCTTGCTGTTTATTTTATATATAGTAGTGTATATCTATTAATCCCAAATTCCTAATTTATCCCTCCACTCTCATTAATTATAAATTCATTTCATGGGGCAAAATATATTTTCTGTGTACCCCTATCCATAGGAACCATAGGATCATCTCATTTTTGTATACCAGATATAAATAATGTAAATGAGTAAATGACCCCAAATATTTATCCAAATAAGAGACTGAATTCTAGAACTTATTTTTTGAATACTTTTCTGTAGTTAAAATAATTAACACTTTGATAACTTGAATTTTTATAGTAAGGAAAATTCTAAAAGAATTCCAGAAGTATTGGTTTTGGAAGTAGTTCAAAAATTAGTTTGCTCCGTAAGGAGAGTTTATACAGCACGTACCTTGAGGTCTCACTTCTTGTTATGTCTTTTCTAACATTCCAGTTTTTGGTTTCAGTCCACTTTTATTAAAAAACCTACTTGAGAACTAAAATATTTTATTAAAAATTTATTAGTCTGGGGGATATGGAGTGGTGGAAAGAGAATTATTTCCCATGATTTTTCTTTTGTACTGTATGAGTGTTTTGCCAAGTTCATGGATTACCTTTTTAACAATCAAATGGAAAACTTTTCAGTAAAATACTTGATGCCCTTTAGTGTTTTTCATTAACCTATTTCTGCCTTTTTAAGTACTTTCAAGAATGGAACTAGACAAATGGATGTGAGAAATTAGAGAGAAGCAACTTAATTGACTAAAGCATGCATCTGCACCCAAACATACCCTTGGTAATTTATTTTAGACAATTGTCTAAACCTAAAGTATTTTCAGTTCTCAATCCAGAATGACTGAACCTATTTTTATAGTTCACGTGTCACTTGACAATAAAGGATAATTTCAGATTCTGAGAATTATTTGCTGTAACTGGTAGAATTTAACCTTTCAAATCACTTAGTCCAAACTGTTAGGAAGCAATAAGCTTTCATGTTTGTCTGGTTAAATAACAGTGTTTTATTTACCCTGGGTGCTGGGGCAGGATCTTCGCAGCTGGGGAATGATCTGCCCAGGGCCTGGCACAGAGCTTGTGCTCAGGAGGTATTGGTTCTATTTGAATCTGAAAACAAAACCATTTATTTCTGACTTCCACTGTGCAATCTTGGCAATATTTTCCTGTTCCTAAATATTACTTATTGGGAAATGATATTCTAATAACAAAAATTTCGGAGGAAGAAAATTCACAAATTTGGACTTAATATAACAGTTTTAGCATTTTGTCCACATTTTCTTTCCAGCCTTTGTTCGTAGGCACATGTATTTTTACAGAAAGCTAATTGTAAGGCATATAGAGTTCCACACTTTACAGATGCCTCATTAATTGAGTTTTCCATGTTGCAGTACAGACTTCAGAAGCCTCCTCTCAAATGACTGTAAGTTAGTCCACTGAGTTGGCTTTCCATAATTTCCTTGGCCACTTCTCCTATTGTTGGGCATGTAAGAGTTTTCTAATGTTTGGTTTTTAGACTTCTTGAAATTTTTGAGTTAAAGGGAATGAGATTTTAGTGGCTTCTGATATGTGTTACTAAATTTATTTTCAAAAGGTCGTACCAATTTACAATGCCAATTAAATGTTTCACAAGTGTCGTTTTTCAACCATAGGAGAATTATGTTACAGTCTATTTACACACATCTATATCTCTCCTGTACAGCCAGCAAAAAAACTGGCTTGAGGGTGAAGTAAGACCTAGACATAAATACCCGTATGTTCACTGTGAATGTCTAAGCTTCACACACTCAATTCTATAGATATTATCTCACTGAGAAATACAGAGGTAACCCACTTAGCTCCAGGCCTGAAGTCTGGCATTAGGTCTTTTTGGAGAGCACGATTCTGTAAGTTTTTGGTCACAAACCCTTATCAGCAAAAAGTGGAGACTTTGACTTTCTGTTTCTGACTATGATCACAGGTGTCTCTCCAGAAAGAAGGAGTTGAGGGAAATTGTTCCCACCCATGTAATTATTCAGGACTAAGTAAGTGCCCGGCCTGGAGGCAGGAAGGAGAGCATGCCTGTGAGCCCGCCACACATGGAGAAAACAGTTTTGTTTCATGTTGCCGGTGGGGCAGGAAGTGGCACCATGTTGCTTTTTATGAAATGAATTCTGTGCCTGTCCCTGGGAGCTGTTGTTCAGAAGACTGGGTACAATAAGCTTGCCAGGAGTTTTCTTAAACATTGTTTGTGTGACCGTTATTCAACACTGTGTAGGACATAAGGTGTTTTTATCCTCAATTTTATACTAAGACTTTTTTTTTTTTTTTTTTTTGTGGAACGCGGGCCTCTCACTGTTGTGGCCTCTCCCGTTGCGGAGCACAGGCTCCGGATGCGCAGGCTCAGCGGCCATGGCTCATGGGCCCAGCCGCTCCGCGGCACGTGGGATCTTCCCGGACCGGGGCACGAACCCGTGTCCCCTGCATCGGCAGGCGGACTCTCAACCACTGCGCCACCAGGGAAGCCCCTAAGACTTATTTTATCTGGACTAAGTGACGCAGTCAGCAGAACAGGAGCAGAACCAGAGCCAAGTACAGAAGTCTGTATTCAAATCCAGTGTGGTTTGACTAAGTTTTATTGCCATCTTAGGCCAATTGTCTATTTATTTATTTTTGGCTGCATTGGGTCTTCGTTGGGTCTTCATTGGTGCACGTGGGCTTTCTCTAATTGAGGCGAGCGGCGGCTACTCTTCGTTGCAGAGCACAGGCTTCTCATTGTGGTGGCTTCTCTTGCTGCAGAGCACGGGCTCTGGGTGCACAGGCTTCAGTGGTTGCAGCACACAGGCTCAGTAGTTGTGGCACATGGGCTTAGCTGCTCTGCAGCATGTGGGATCTTCCCGGACCAGGGATCAATCCGCATCGCCTGCATCGGCAGGTGGAATTTTAACCACTGCACCATCAGGGAAGTCCCAGGCCACTTATTAAAAACATGCCATTTGAGGGTAGAAGTCTCTCAATCTGCATCCCCAGCACAGATGAAGGGGAAATTAGATCAGTTGCCTTGGCAATTTTGTCCAATGTTGACTCATTGGATAGGGTACCCAAACCAGGATACTCAGGGATTTCTAGATTTAATTTGTTTCCTTCTGACGGCATTGTTTATATCATCTGGGTGGTCTCCTACTTTCGCTCTTGCACTCTGTAGGCATATTCTCAACACCCATGTGGGTGAGGGCCTGCTTTAGGTGATAAGCTCCTAAAAGGTCTCTGGAGGCCTGGTACAAGGCCCACACATCAGGGGGTCATAGGTTAACCTGCATGGTGGGCCCAGTCCATCTCTGGTGGAGCTGTTATCTTACTTTCTCTTTGGCTAGTTACATTCCTTAGAGCAGTGCCTCATTATACGCCTTTTCATCCGCTGAAACTTTAAAAATCCTTGCTAAAAGGAATACTGCAAAGCCTCTTTTTCATATTAAAGTATTTATTTCTATATTATACTTAGCAAGTCATGTTCAAAGAAAGGACCTTAAAAATTCTTCACATTGGGCTTCTCTGGTGGCGCAGTGGTTGAGAGTCCGCCTGCCGATGCAGGGGACACGGGTTCGTGCCCCGGTCCGGGAAGATCCCACATGTCGCGGAGCGGCTGGGCCCGTGAGCCATGACCACTGAGCCTGCGCGTCCCGAGCCTGTGCCCCGCAACGGGAGAGGCCACAGCGGTGAGGGGCCCGCGTAACGCCAAAAAAAAAACTCTTCATATTGTCATGAAGGAATCGTAGAACCTTAGATGTGGAAGGAAACTTCACAGACACCCAGTTCAACCTGCTCATCCTACAGACTGGAAAACTGGGGCCCACTGGCTTGCTCTAGGTTGTTGGCAAAGTGGTGCTAAGGAGGGTCTCCAGTGCATCTTTGGATTCCAGTCCACTGTTTTAAAGACTCTGTAACGAGCACCTGATGTTTGCTCTTCTATGAAAGGAGAGCAGACAAAAAGAAAAATACCCTAGTTCTGGAATCAGAAGCATACAATATTCATAATCATGGGAACCCCTTACAACCGTGAAGCCCTTTGTAGTTTATAAATCTCTTGCACCCTCAGAAGTATGAATTCATACTCAGAAGTATGAATACATAAAATCAAATTTATTTGCTATTTTCTGAGTTTCTTAATTGGCCAACATTTTGCCCCTTTATAGTACTACAGTAATTTTTGGGGAGATTCTGAAGTGACTTCTGAGTTATCAACGAAATAAAATTACTAGAGAGAGGAAACCAGATCTACTGGTTTGATTTCACCTCAGTCATGATCTTTTAAAATCTATTTACTTTAACTAGAAGAACCCATTCCTTAAGTAAGGCAGCTAACAGGGAATTTTCCGAGGTTGCTTAAAAAATTTTGGCGATTTTGTTAGTCCTCCATTGGATGCTTCTTCTTTCACCTTTTGTGAAAGAAATAGGGTTTGTGGATTTTGATAACTACACACAGCAGATTTTATATCATCAAGTTTTGATAGAACGAGGAGGTCTAATGACATGATTTAAACTAAAATTCCCAGAATCCTTTGAATTTGAATGACAGTGTCTTGAGAAGAGGAGGGGGGTGCTAGAGAGTGGCTGCTGTATCATTAGTGGAGCCCTGAGGCTGGGATTGATCGCGTAGGGTCCGAAATGAAGAAACAGCAGTGAAGCACCTCGTGTGAGCTTGAAAGTTGTAAAGCAATGCTTGCGTGTAGGTTGATAAAAGGAACAAGAGTGGTTACTTTTACCTAGGCTCCGCGCTAGGTGCTTTCATGTTGTCACTGTTCTTACAGTAACCTTCAAAGAGGTGCTCTGTTATTATCTTAAAATTACGGACGAGGAAACTGATGTTTTGAGAGTGTCACTAACTTGCTCAACGCCAGTCACCCAAGTTATGGTAGAGCTGGATTCAAGGTCATGTCCGCCTGTTCTGAAGTCCATAATCTTTTCATTGAACTTTTATTACCATGCTGAAAAAACTATGATTAAAATATTTTTCTGCTTTTCTTGGCAGTTTATTCCAAGATTGAATGATTTCCTTTTTCTGGACGTGTGCAGGCTCTTAACTTCTCTTCCTCTAACTATGGCTGGGCTGGACCTTCTCTTGTTTCCCATTTCTCCTGCTTAATCAGCACACAGCGGTTGGGGGAGCCCCTGTATCAGCCAGGGTATTAAAGTCTCTTTCTCTGACTTTTCCTTACTTTCCCCTTGGTGTTATGGGGAAAAGCTCTGTAGTAACTGAAACTGGGAGTCTTAGGAGAAAAGGTTCCACTGTGGGGTACACGTCAGCAACATTTGGTTCCTCCATTGTGGCTTAAGCAACCTGTGAGCTGGACCCTCATGCCGGCCCCCTGATGAAAAAAGCCTGTTTTCATTTCTTCTCTTGCCAAGCCCAGCTGGATAGCGCAGGTGCAGGGCTGGCCTCTTAAAATAGAAGCCTTTGTTCCATGTGACGTGGCCACATGGAAACCCCCTCGCCCCTTCACCTGCTGTTCAGATTCATGAAATGATGATGATCTGTTTTCCACCGTGCCATTTTCCTGACTTCTCTGGGACCTTTCGTTTGTCAGTTGACGTTTCTAATTTCTTCACTTGTAAAATAGAGGTAACCTCGAGGATCCTTCCTAGCTTTGATATTCTGTGTCCGTGCTTCTGATGAGAGCTCAGATCTTGGAATTCACCATCTCTATTTTATTTCATTCTCCCAGCAATATTATTCTAGCAGGAGTAGCTGGGCCTACAAATGAGTCTTGTTGGTTAGAGTACGTCATCCCACTATCTTGACTTCCCATTTGTTCTGCATCGGCAACAAGTGTCAAGCACCATTCGAAACCTTGAATAAATCCCCATGTATACGTATAGGATCACAGAAAACAACAGGTGATTTAATTTAACATCAGGGAGGGTTATTTCCATGACAGCTGTTTTTTCCTTTCTGGCATAAGAATGAAAGATTCCTTTCAAAAGTTCTAAATCTTAAGAGATTAGACTTTTTTTTAAAATATAACTTTATTTATTTATTTATTTTGGCTGCGTTGGGTCTTCGTTTCTGCGCACGGGTTTTCTCTAGTTGCGGTGAATGGGGGCTACTCTTCGTTGCAGTGCGCGGGCTTCTCGTTGCGGTGGTTTCTCTTGTTGCAGAGCACAGTCTCTAGGCACGCCAGCTTCAGTAGTTGTGGCACGTGGGCTCAGTAGTTGTGGTGCACGGGCTTAGTTGCTCTGCGGCATGTGGGATCTTCCCAGACCAGGGCTCGAATCTGTTTCCCCTGCATTGGCAGGTGGATTCTTAACCACTGTGCCACGAGGGAAGTCCCAAGAGATTAGACTTTAAGAAATTGATACAAAACTCCTCTGGCTTTTTTTCCTGATGGTCAAACTAATCTTTGAGTCCTCTTCTCCATTTTTTGTAATTTAGGAATAGTAATGCCTCCTTCATGGGGTTGTTATGGGAAATAAATGGGAAAAAGGATGTGGCTCTGCTTAGGAAGTGTCTGACACATATTAGGCACACAGAAAATGTTTGTTCACTTAGGGTCAGATAGTAAGTTACATTTTTTCTGCTCATGTGTGCTACCTGTTGATTGGCCTAGCTACTGATTTGGCCCCATGATCTCAAGAAGCTAGCAATATTTTAATGAGACAAAATAAACATATGAAACAATTAGAGAGCAGCTTAAATCAGGACATGACCAGCTGTTGCTCTGGGGATAAGATGCCCCAAGCAGAGCAGGCAAATTCTCACAGCGATGGTCTCTGAGTCAAGTTTTCAAGGAGAGTGGTGTGCCAGCATAGCTGCCATTCTAAGAAAGAGTCAAGGCCATAGGTTGTGGGTTCCAACAATGGGGAAAAGGCTAAGTAAAATTAGGCACTGTCAATAAGAGAGAATGATGTGTATCTTTCACAATGATCAACATAATATCTAAGTCAAAAATAGAAGTGCTGGGAAAATCAGCAAGTGAAAGAAGTTGAACACAAAATTGTGGTAAGGATGTGAATTACCCCTGCCACTATGAATGAAATACGTAAATAAATATTAGAAAATAATATGATGTGAGGAATGAAAATAATAGATGTATTAGGGTTATGGATTTATGGATACATTTCAAAAACATTCTCTTTAGTAGTCTTTCACTTTTAAGAATTGACATAGACCAAATATTTTGAATAGCTTCATACTGAATAATGGCTCGGATAGAATATTGTACCAGTGCATGGGTGAGGGCTCCATCCTTCTCTGGGGTAGGACTTCCTCTCTGATAGTCAATGTGATCTCTGTCTTGAGTGACTTGATTTTTTTTTAAAGAGAAAAAAGTATAAATCCAGTAGGTTGTGGAGTCCTCTTCCATTTACATTCCTTCCATTACATTTACAATTCTTCCTAAATTCCCTACAACCTGATATTGAATCCAAAAGGAGGGAGAGGCCCTGAGAGCTCTGATTTTGAGCTTCATGAATTTGTCCTGCTACTTCTCTAGAAAATGTCTGGTTCCTCCATGAATCAGTCGGCCCCAATAGAGGCTCATATCTCTTCAAGAAAAACAATATACCAACAGTCAACTTGGCAAATGGATAATTTATGTTTTATTTTGGCAGACGGACCCTTTATTTTCAAAAGAATTCCTCATAAATATCCCTTAAAAATATATTGACCTTTCAGGAACGCATTGCTTTCATGCAGTGACTTGCCCTATAGGTCAAGTCATGAATACTTAGGGCTGGTTCTGCTAGAGCTTGACCAACCCTAACCCTAACCCTGACCCTTTTTTTTTTAGGGTTCTTGTTAAGGGGAAGAATCTGAGGAGATGCAACACAACCGGGACCCTCAGTAGTCTTCCAGCTTTCAATTCGATTTAAGTCAAATTGATTCGACTCTGTGCAAGCCCATCCAATGCAAACTAGTCCAGAAAACATGTGGGTGTTTTGGGCCAGTGACTGAGGATCAGTCATTCCCCCCGAATCAGAAGTTAACACAGCAGCCTGGCCCAGGTTGCCCTCTAATCTTTCCTGCCACCACGGGGAAGCCTGGGGCCCTTTTCCACTCACTCGATGTGCCAGCTTCTCAAGGCCTCCTTGCCTGAGTCTGCTAGAGGAAGGAGAAATGGGCAGAGAGCCTCAAGACTGGCTTCTAGTCTCAGCTCAACTTCAACTGCTAAGTCATTGGAAGTTAACTAGTTATCTACTTAGTCAAATACAGAGTGCTGAATAAGTCAGTCAATCTCTCGAGGGCTTAGTCTCCATATTTATTACACTAAAGAGGGTAGACTGACTTTTCTGGCTGCTTCTCTTCAGTCCTAGTGGTCTGTGAATTCACCTCCAGCTCTTTTATCCAAACGTCTTGATTCATTCAAACCAAATCCCAATCACTGTGATACTTTTAGCTGGCTCTTCTCGGGGTGATAGCGCTCAATTTGGCACTATTCTAATTTTCCCATGTCTATACTCATTTTGTGGCGGGGCAAGGATTATGTTTGTTTGTTTGTTTGTTTGTTTGTTTGCAGTATGCGGGCCTCTCACTGTTGCGGCCTCTCCCGTTGCGGAGCACAGGCTCCGGACACGCAGGCTCAGCGGCCATGGCTCACGGGCCCAGCCGCTCCGCAGCATGTGGGATCTTCCCGGACCGGGGCACGAACTTGTGTCCCCTGCACCGGCAGGCGGACTCTCAACCACTGCGCCACCAGGGAAGCCCTATGTTTTATGTTTTACACAGACTTCTTGAGGGTAGAACTTGTGACTTCCATGTCCTTATATCTCCTCACAGTGACCTGAACTTTTAGGGCCATTGTAAAAATGACATTCTTCTCGGTGAGTCTATCCTTCCTTTTAGAGTCCCCTGTCTATAAAACATTCTTCACTCAAGAGTAAAAAGTTATCAAAATTTAAATAAATCCTTGAATTTTTATAGCTCCAATATTTCCTTTTAGAGTAAATGTTGGAAGTAACTTTATACACACAAAATTTTTTTTAAAGATTTATTCTTAAAACTAAATTAGGTGGTTTGATAAATTTGTCTGGTGTGAAACACAAACAATCATTTCCAGTTGTGAAAGAGCAGTGATTCTAAGTTATTTGGTGCAAATAAGCAGTTCTTTCCTGTCAACTCAATGACTTCTCACCTCTGGTCAAACCATTCTGCCCAAAAGCGTACTTCCTTTCCACTGGAAGAGAAAGTGCCCATCGTGTGTGCACAGAGGTGGAGAGAATGGCATGGTGCTGGGTAGGGTGTGGTGTTGGTGGATTTGGATTAGATGATATGGGATTGTGAGAAATGACCCTTCATTTCTAGGTGGCTGGCTCCAGAAGGTGCAGTCTCCTATCCTTACATGAGATCGGAGCTTACATTCATTGGAACTGAAGGCAGCATAGAGCAGATGTGCTATAGAAGGACAGCAAAGCAACAGGAAGACCAGTCCCTGAAGTTCACTTTTGGAAGGTGGATTCCAAGTCCAGCGGGGCTCTTTAGGAGGACCTGGATGGTCAGATCCAATTATGTTGTTCCAGGCAGGTGGTTGTGTTGAGCAAAAGGAGGAACAGGCTTGAAATCAGAGGGCAGGTATCTGAGAGATGGCTTTTCCACTTGGGCAAGTCTCTCAGTCTTTCCGGTTCTGTTTCTTCCTCTGTAAACTGGGGTAATAGCGTCACACTCTGTGAGTTGGTCTATCCAAATAACAAACAAACACAACCACGCATACAGAAAAACAACCCCTATAATAGTTCTCCCAACATACATCAACCGTAAACAATTCATTATTCATTCACTCATTTATTTATTCAACAAACGCTTTTGCAGCCAAGGCACTGTGCCTTGTGCCAAGCACTGCAACAAGTATACAACTGCATAAAAATGAAGGTGCAAAAATTCTAGTTCAAGTCCTTAATAAGTGGTAGATGAATCATAAACCAAAGCATGGAAATAAAGAATGACTTGCAGTTGGTTCTCCGGCTACTATTGTGATCCTCAAATATTGTTTTGGTGCACAGTTTTTGAGCAAAACAGTGCCAGTTTCTTTATAATGGACAGAAGGCTCTCCTTTTCAGGAGCTTATATTTTGATGGGAAATAAAGGCAGAGATCCTTGGGTCTTACACAAATCAAATACATAAGTGATGGATCGTATGTACCGAGCACAGTGATGTGGGGAATCAAGAGTGTAGACTCCGGGTAAAATCAGCAGAGTTTCTCATTATTCACAGATGATCTTTTAGGGAAGGTGGGATATCTGGGGGATATCTGGAGGCCAGCTGAAAATAGAACCAAGTTTTCATTGATTTTCAGACACACCTGCAGATAAATAACGAATGACTTATGAGGTTAACAAGTTTGATACTGTTCCATTGAACAAACCATTCGTGCCTCCTCATTTTGGAGTGTGTCGTAAATCTGACAACACGGGTGAGAAGTTTATTTGCAGCTGTCATATCGGATAGGCCTAGAGAAAACACAGCTTGTTTGCTTTTACTTATTAACTCTGACTGCAGTAACTGGAAGAAGTGCATTCCTTTTTCTTACCTAAAAATTAGGGGTTACTATATTTCTGAGCAAAATGCATGTTAGAAAACCATGTTGAGGTTGAGAGTGGAGGGAGCCAGTGGCTGGGGTGAGAAATGTTCTGGACAGATGCGTGTGTCTGTGGGTCTGTGTGTGTGTTGGTTGGGGGCGAGGAGGGTTGCATTGTATCCTTTTTCACATCTGTCTGTTAAGCTTCTCCGGTTTCAAGAACTTTGGATTTTTACAGTCAATTTAGGAGACACTGTGTCTTCAAGCATTTATAATCCTCAAAGAGTAGGGAGGGGGAAGGGAGGAGAAGACAAGCTCACATCAGGGCAGGAAAGCTGAGTCCCATCCAGCCCTTCGGTTTGGGGCTGTCTTCGCAGTTGCTGCAATCCGAGGAAATCTTTCCATCTCAGGGTGGCTTCTCTAGTCAATAAAGTCATAGGAGACTCTTTGCTAGATCATCACTGCCAGATTATTTAATTGCCAGATTATCATCTAGCACTGGAACCATGATACAGTGCATGGCAGACCAGCTGATCGTCACCTCAATGCACAGCCTCTCTCAGAAACCCGCAGCCTGGGCTGGGCCCTCAGGGGAAAGACCTGGTGACCACTGTCTTCGGAGCCTCCCCAGTTTCTCTCTGTTTCTCTGTCTTTGTGTCTCTCTCATTGTTCCCCTCTCTGTCATCTTTTGTCTTTCTTCCAGCTCTCTTTATTTTCCTTTTCCCTCGAGTCCTGTACAAAATGTGCTTTAATTCAACACGCTTTGGAATAAAATCATAAACATTAGTTTGCTAAATAAAACACTGCACACACACACACACGAAATATTTTCTATTTGTTAAAACAAAAGAAGAGAATTTAAACAGCTCTCCGGAATGTAGAAGTCTGGGGCAGATTGTCTGTTTGGATTGGTGATCCTCAGTCCAGAATTTCCTCACGTCTGGATTGTGGGCCAAAAAAAGAAAATATATGTGGGAAACCCATATGTGGATCTTTGAGTCTGTGGAGAGTGTAGAGAAGTGAATGGGAGTGGGAGGAGGTCCTCATTTTATTCAGGTCCAGGGAACAGATTTAAGCTTCTGTTTGGTGACTGAGGATCTTAAAGGGCTCAAGGTGAGTGTGTGTAGGTCATGCGGCAGCCCCACGAGGTCGGGGGCAGCTGTGTACTCCTCTCCACGGGGCATCTTCCCTCGCCTACCTCCCAGCCCCCAGGACACAGACCCTAGTGCTCATAAATGTCTATAGAACGAAAGAATCCAGGAATAGGTGTCAGGTCAGAAGTTGTAAGAGAATGGCTTGAATATATTCTGATTCCCCAAGCTCTTTATCTGTTTATTTTCTTATTCCTCTCTATCCGTGCTGTTAGTTTTTTCCTTGTTATGTGTCTCTTTCCAACAGGGAAGGACAAAAACCCCAGTTTCGGTTATTAGAGGATTTCAGTAAATGAGCCATCACCTGTCTGCCCATGAACCAAGTGGGTGGGAAGCCAGGTCTTCTGTCCAAGAAGAGTTTGTGATGCCTTGGACTCCAGAGTATCCTTTCCACAAGGCTATAAACACACTCTTAGTTCACTGTCCTGGTGAGGAAGACAGCTGAACGGTTGGAACACTTGAAACCACGTGGTGCTATCTGGAGAGCACATTTCTTTCTTTTTTTTTTCAGCATGAAATATTGTTCTTTTGGGAAATGCACCTTCTACCTTAATCCTGCAACCTTTTTATGTTCCATTATGGTGTCAGGAACGATGCGCTGGGGGAGGAAATACCCTGAACTGAACTTGATCCTTAGGCCCGTGGGTGAGACGTTGTAGCAACAAATAGTTCCTTCACTCCATGCCTCAGTTTCTCTATTTTTCAGATTGAGAGATTTTTCTTGCTATACATGTCAAATAGGTAAAGAGGAACAGAAGGACTGTGATGTTTTATTGCAAATTGGAAGAAATGAAGATTTCAAACCAAACTAAAAAAGGTTTCTTTGTGGAGTCACTGCAGGGAGAATATCCACTGAACGCAGCCATGGAATCCGAGCACCTATTAATAATTAAGAATCAGAAAAGATCATGGATTGACCATATACTCTGTGACCTGCCCTGTCCTAAGTGGATTATATACAGTATTTCATTTAATGTTCATAGTAATACTGAGACAGAGGTTTTACTTCTGTTGCTTTAGTATAGACAAAGAACCTAAGACCAAGAGGAGGTAACTAAGTTTTGAAGTGATGAGTCCCCATGTCAGAGGTCCTTAGCCTATGGCTTCCCAGTCACAGGGCTGGAGCCCTGGAGTGATTTGTGAGGATATCCTTGGTGTCAGGTAAATCCCAGGTTGACTGATGTTTGGGCAGGAGGATGAAGGTATGTATCTTCCCTGACCTCCAACGTGTATTATGGGCTCATCCTGTGTGGTTCCACAGGGTTCTTTAGACATCCCACCCTCCATCCCACTGCTCTGTGTGGGATTTCTGCTAACTTGTTTCTGCCCTAGGCTGGGAGCTCCTTGAGGTTGAGAGCTCTATGTTGTTCACTATGTTTCTGCAGAACATAGCGCTACACAGAGCCCGGTAGTGAAGATACTAATCGTAAGGTTTGTGGAATGAATGAAGGTGGGCCTCCATCCATGCAGTCACACAAACGGGTAGTTCCTATAGTAGTTAGGGTTGCTTGGGGTAGAAGGGCAAACAGCTAACCCTGTGCCTAGGGTAAGGGCCAACAGATGGCCGAATGGATGTGTGGATGGCTACACGCATGGATGGAAGGGGGAGATAGTACAATAGCAGAGAATGCTTCTGTCCTGGGCACTAGGAAATTTATGAAATATGTTCTGAAATGTTGCTGTGACTCCTCCCTATCCTTCCCAGCCTCCTATCCCTGAGATGCCCAAACTATTCAGCATGAATTTTTTCTTGCTGCTCTCAAACACTTCCAGGACCTCTGTGGGCCTCATGAGGAACCTGCTTGCCCACAAGTTCTTTCTCACATGCTGTGTATGTAGATTCTATTACTGTATCAGACCACTTAGGGGATGCTGACCATTCTGGGCTGAGGTTTTCAAGTAGAAGAATTCTAGGACTGGAGATGGGGCAGTGGGGTTTGGTAGAATGGTATTAAACAAGGTTAGGGTCCATGTTACTTCCATTGCAGTGCTGGACACAGACTTAGCCAGGTGCTATGGGGGCCCCAGGTGCAGGGGGCCGTGGAAAGTACTGTAAGGGCGTGGAGTGCACCACCCAGCCTGTTGAAGGAGGATGGGAGTGAAACCAGCAGCTGTGCTCAAGGTTCTGTTTTCAGTTCCCCAAAAGATCTTCTTGACCAAAGCGGTGTGACCGTTGCTATGACAGTTGCTATCTTGGTCCTTGGTGCTCTCCTTTGTAAGATGTCATTACTTTTTTGGTCTTCTCAGGCCAGTCACCATGAAACTCAGTAAGAACCAATCTGGGGTTGGGGTGGTCTGGGCATGGTTTTGGGGCCTCAGCACTGTGATGGTGAAAAACATTGGGGGTGCTAAGGGGGACGTTTGGTTAATGAGTTATTTTTCCAAACTAGACCAGCATACCTAGTTGTCTTAGGCTTGGCTGACCCTCCATTTTTGCTGAGGGTCTTGAATTCCTCCCCCTGAGAAGTCTGTAATGAGCTCATTGTTACATTTAGTAAAAACAAAACAGTTAGAACACTGGCTTTGAATCTCAATTCTGTCGCTAAGTGACCAGGCTATGCCATGCTTTTTAGTCTCCTCATCTGTTAATGAGAGATTTGATTTCTAAGCTCCTCTCACTCTAGGACTCAATGATTCTTTGCCCCCGAAAATGGCAGCTGTGAATAGTGGTTATTAAGGGATTGTGCTTTAGAGTTTGGGCTCTTGATCAGGTTGCCTGAGTTTGAAAACTGATTTTGGTATTTACTGATGGTGTGACTTGGACACAGTGTTTACTCTAAGTCTTAGTTTCCTTATAATACAAACTATCCATGGGTTGTTGGAGGATTCAGTGACATGATCTCTGTCAGTGTTGAGACATTACTATCCATTACTCTATCACAGAGTACAAACCTATTACAACTCAACATGTGTGAGCCACCAACAGTATTACAGAAGGTCTTCTCTGTGTATTCTTTGTTTCCTACCTTGACCATCAACATGTTACAGTGTCATGGATTGGAGGCAGCTCCTCGTTTGCTCTGTGAGCCCCTGATGAAATAAAAACTTGTATACTTTCTTGAAAAAGACTCATAGAGAGAGAAGATCCTTATTCACCATCCAGCCCAACACTTTTGCTAGTATTATAGGAGTTGATTGAGGCCTAACTGGTAAGATTACAAACCAATGACATTGAAAACCTACAGAGAACCTGCCATGTGCAAAACTATGAAAAAGACATGGTGGTTTGGGCTTGGTAACCGTAGTTTAAGTCATGGTTCTACCTCGCATGAGCTCTGTAATACTAAGCACTTGACATAACGTTCTTAGTCTCAGTTTCCTCATTCATGAGGCAAGGACATCAGTGCCCATGGACACCCCCTTCTCTTCTGTTACTGGGTGAGCTGTGTTCCTAGCTAAGGGCAGCACCTCCACCTGTGCTCCCCCTTTCCCCCCTCACCTTCTCAAGGACATGCTCCAGTAGTTTTCCCTTCTCTCTCCTACAGCACCAGATCTTCTTTTTCTACTAGATGATTCTCATAAACATTTGTCAGGAAGAAAGAAATTTTCCTCTACCCTTCTAGGTTTTTCTGGCTGGTCTGAGATTTAAATTGACCTGAGACAGATTAACAGGAGAAAAACACAGTTTAATAACCTGCATAAGTGGGAGAGACCCAGAAAAACTGAGCAACTCGCCAAAATGGCTGCAACCGTCACCTTAATTACCGTCTTCAGCTAAAGACGAAAGAGGATGTTGGGGGTAGTGGCTTGGGACTTGAAAGGGGCGGAAGGCAATTCACACGGAGATGGAAAGGTAAATGGTGGGTAAATAAATGTTTGCTGGGCCAGGCAGAGATAATGGGACATGGAGTGGACTCTGATCTCTGAGAGTTTCCCCACCACACGCAGCTCATGTTCTTTGTAGACATTGTCTGGTGATAGCTCTACTCTGGGAACAGGCCCTCAATCTAAATTTTTTTAGGCAGTTAGGGGGAAGGTCATCATTTCTTCCTGAGTCTTTTGAGCCTTAATTGTTTTCAGCTCAAAATAATCCACATGCCAGAGAGACATTTTGGGGTGGCAAGTTTTGCTCCCAACACATTCAGAAATGCTGTCATTTCTCTTCTCTTTCCAGATACTGCCTCACTCCTCTCCTTCCCTTTTCCAACTCTTTCCTTGAAAGAATTGTTCATGCCCGCTGTCTCCACTTTCTTTCCTCCGATTTTCTTTTGAATGCATTCAGATCAGACTTTTGCCTGCCATTCTGTAGAAACTGCTCTTACCTGTTCACCAATGACCCCCTACGTCACTCAATCCAATGGTCCATTTTCATTCCAACTGACAACTGATCAATTTTCCCTCTTTAGAACATCTCTTCTCTTGGATTCCAGGACAACACTACTCTCCTGATTTTCCTTCTTGTCTGACCAATCCTTTTCAGTCTTCTTTTCTGGTTCCTTCTCATCTCAGTAATCACTTAATGTTGGAGTGCCTCCCAGTTCAGTGCTTGGGTTTCTCTATCCATGCTCACTAGCTAGGTGCCCTCTCACAGTCTGTTGCAATCTGACGGCTTTTAACACCATCTGCATGGTGATGACACTACATTTATGTCTCTAGTACCGACCTCTCTCTTCTGAATTCCAGGTTCTTATATCCAGCTGTCTACCTGCCATGTTTGCTTGGTTGTCTAATAGGCATCTCAGATTGAACATGTCCAAAATAGAGCTCTTAAATCGTCAATAATCAAGGCAATGTCTGTTGGTATCAGGATAGACAAATAGGCCATGGAATGGGAAAGAAAGCATAGAAATAGACCCTACTTTACGGGGTCAATTTATTTCAACAAATATGCCAAAGTAATCCAACAAAGGAAAGGAAAGTCTTTAAAAATAAATGGTGCTGGAACAACTGAATATTACATGAAAAAAAATGTATGTTGACTCCTATACCTCATACTATATGCAAAATTAATTCCAGGTGGGTCAAAATTGAGCTCCTGTCTTTTCTCCCAGACCTGCACATTCTGTAAGCTTTCTTATTTCATTAGAGCAACTCTATCCTTCTAATTCCTTAGGCAAAAACCCCTGGATGCACCCTTGTTTCCTCTGTCCTTCCCCACATCCACACTGTCAGCATGTCCTATTAGCCCTACTTTCAAAGCAGCACCATCTCTTGCTTGGGTTATTCTAGTAGAAAGAGGAAAGGGAAAGGGGAAGTGGAGATAGATGTTTATCTGTTTGTCTTTTTACACTGTGCCTCATTCAAGAACTGACAATTCCAAGGTCTAACTCTTCCATTGTGTCCGCAGCCTAACAAGTCTCTTTGTTCTTTCTTGAGACCCCGGACCCCAGGGATCTCAGTGCCTGCCAGGCCTCTTCATCTTCCCATAGAAGGTGCCACAGGTCCCCAGACTACTGGTCATTTCCTATTTCCCTAAACCATTCTCCTATCTGATGCTCTTGCTTCATGGGGCTGGTGTAACCTTCTTGTGCATCACTTGGCTGTCCTATTAGACTGTAAGGGCATTGATGGTTTACTGAGGCTGACTTGTCAGTACGGATGGAAGTTTGTTGAGAACCGAACTCTCATCTCTGTCATCCCCATTACGTTAGTTTGCTTGGGCTGCTGTAACAAAGTACCAACTGGGTGGCTTGAAACAGCAGCAATTTATTCTCTTTCAGTTCTGGAGGCCAGAAGCCTGAAATTAAAGTGGTTCTTCCTTGAAGCTCTGAAGCAGAAGCCACCCCGTGTCTCTTTCCTAGCTTTGGTGGCTCCCCAGTGATCCTTGACGTAAATTAGCTTGCAACTGCGTTACTCCAGTCTCTGCCTGGCTTTTTCCCTGTGTGTCTCTGTATCTCTAATCTTCCTCTCCGTAGAAGGACACCAGGCATTAGATTTAGGGCCCACCTTAATCCAAAATGACCTCCTTTTTCTTTTTTTTTGCATTTTATTTTATTATTTTTTTAAATTGGGGCATAGTTTCTTTACAATGTGGTGTTAGTTTCTGCTGTACAGCGAAGTGAATCAGCTATATGTATACATACATCCCCTCTTTATTGGATTTCCTTCCCACTTAGGTCACCACAGAGCATTGAGTAGAGTTCCCTGTGCTATGCAGCAGGTTCTCATTAGTTATCTGTTTTAAACATAGTAGTGTATATATGCCAATCCCAATCTCCCAATTCATCCCAATGACCTCCTTTTTTAAAACTTTTTTTTAAAACCTTTTTTATTATTTATTATTATTTTATTATTTATTATTATTATTATTTATTTATTTATTTATTGGCTGCACAGCCTGCAGGATCTCAGTTCCCTGAACAGGGATCGAACCTGCACCCCCTGTTGTGGAAGTGCAGAGCCTTAACCACTGGACCACCAGGGAAGTCCTTAAAACTTTTTATTTTGAAAAAATTATAGATTAACAGGAAGTTGCAAAGATAGAACAGAGAGGTGTGGTATGCCTTGCACTCAGTTTCCTCTGATGGTTACTTCTTTTTTTTTTTTATAAAGCTTTTTTTTTTTAAATTAATTAATTTATTTTTTGTCTGTGTTGGGTCTTCATTTCTGTGCAAGGGCTTTCTCTAGTTGCGGCAAGCGGGGGCCACTCTTCATCGCGGTGCGCGGGCCTCTCACTGTTGCAGCCTCTCTTGTTGTGGAGCACAGGCTCCAGACGCGCAGGCTCAGTAGTTGTGGCTCACGGGCCTAGTTGCTCCGTGGCATGTGGGATCTTCCCAGACCAGGGCTCAAACCCGTGTCCCCTGCATCGGCAGGCAGATTCTCAACCACTGCGCCACCAGGGAAGCCCTGATGGTTACTTCTTAACATGATTACAGCACAGTATCAAACCCAGCAATGTGACATTGGTACAATGTGTGTGTATCATTTTATGTCATGTTATCACGTGTCTAGATGTATGGAACCACCACTGCAATCCAGAAACAGGATTATTCTCTTACCACCAAGATCTCCCTTCATAGTCACAGTCTTTTTTCCCCCCACCATCCCTCACCCCTGGCAACCAATAATCTATTCTCCATCTCTACAATTTTGTCGCTTCAAGAATGTTATGTAGGGGACTTCCCTGGCAGTCCAGCGGTCTTCGGTGCAGCCGAAAAAAGAAAAAAAGAACGTTATGGAAAAAAATAATGTACTATATTACTCAGCCATAAAAAGGAACGAAATTGGGTCATTTGTAGAGACATGGATGGACCTAGAGACTGTCATACAGAGTCAAGTAAGTCAGAAAGAGAAAAACAAATATCATATATTAACACATATATGTGGAATCTAGAAAAATGTTACAGATGAACTGGTTTGCAAGGCAGAAATAGAGACACAGATGTAGAGAACAAATGTATGGACACCAAGGGGGGAAAGTGGTGGATTGGGGGTGGGATGAATTGGGAGATTAGGGCTGACATATATACACTAATATGTGTAAAATAGATAACTAATAAGAACCTGCTGTATAGCACAGGGAACTCCACTTTGCTGTACAGTAGAAACTAACACAACATTGTAAAACAACTATACCCCAATTAAAAAAAAAAAAAAAAAGAACCATGTACTTTGTGACCTGTTGAGACTGGCTTTTTTTCACTCAGTCTAGTACACTTCAGAATCATCCAAGTTGTTGCATGTATCAGTACTTTGTTTCTTTTTATCGCTACACGGCATCCGTGACATGGATGTATCACAATCTGTTCAGCCTACTGAGAATCATGTTGAGGGATCTACCGAGTCACCTTTTGTGTCACCTCTTGGGGGCCATGTTGGTTGTTTCCAGTTTTTAGTTATACATACAAACCTGTTATGAAAAGTAGGTACAGGTTTTTGTGTGGATGTACTTTTTCATTTTGGGGGGTTAAATGCCCTGGAATGCAATTGCTGGTGTATTTTGTTTCGTTTTTTAAGAAACTGACAAACTATTTCCTAGAGCGTTGCCTGAGGCATCCTACTTTTCTACCAGCAGTGTATGAAAGATCCAGTTCACTGCATCTTCACCAGCATTTCAGGATTCACATCTGCAAAAACCCTATTCTGAAATGAGGTCACATTTTTAGGGACTGGGAATTTGAGCACATCTTTTTGAGGGACGCAATTCAACCCATAACACCTGTCTTCACTTCTTTGGGTCGTGGTGGGTCTGGTTTCAGAGTTTTGCTTTATGAGAAGACCCTTGCTTGGGATCAGACGTGCCATTGATTGTTGAGTTTTGCCACCAGAGATGAATGAGAAAGTTTATGTCATTTGAAGGGACATTACTGAGTCTTTCTGAACTCTACTCAGACCCCCAAAATTTCAAAGACGTGATAATAATGAATATTCTCAAGAGGTACAGTGTCAGCGTTGTCCTTCTATCCACTTCTTTCCATGAATGTTCTTTCCCACTTGCTCCAGGACTGACAAAGGAAAGGAAAAAAGAAGAAAAATTGGGTTATAAATTTATTTAGGGAAAGGACAGCATTTTAGTTACTTCTGTACCTCTTTCAGGGTGTAGGCTAAGAAAGGTGCTCAGTAAACGTTTGGATGGATGAGTAGGTGAGAGGGGAAGGGCTGGGGTCTGGGGGAGGACAGTCAAAGTTGGTTTTATATGTGCCCCTCTTGCCCCCCGCTTCCCAAACACATAACCTTTCATACATGGTATCCCAATACCTGGTCCATGTTAATTCCATCCCTTGCCCATTGTTGAATGTCTGTTCCATTCCATTTCTACGTATATATGCTCCTGGTTAGCCAGATAGAGGAGGAGTCCCTGGGAAGGTAGCATTTGACCTTCTATTCTGTGCAGCAGTGTAAATACTGGAAGGCAGAATTGTATAGGTGTCAAGAGAGCAGAATTAGGGGACTTCCCTGGTGGTCCAACGATTAAGACTCCTCGCCCTCAATGCAGGGGGCATGGGTTTGATCCCTGGTCAGGGAACTAGATCCCGCATGCTGCAACTAAAATATCCCTCGTGCCACAACTAAAGATCCCGCATGCCGCAACTAAGACCCAGCGCAGCCAAATAAATAAGTATTAAAAAAAAAAAGAGAGAGAGAGAGAGAGAGAGAGAGCAGAATTAGGCAGGTAGGGATTTGATTCCTGGACCACCACTTACCAGCTGTGTGGTCTTGACCTATTACTTATGCCTCTTAGCCTCTCTTATCTGTAAATTGAGTATATTTCTTTATGTGAACTTATCTTGAAATAGAATGTATATAAAGAGATGTGCACAGATCATTACTTTACAGCTCGATAAAGTTTCACAAAGTGGCACACATCGCATTATCAAAACTTCATAAGCCCCTTCTTGTCTCCTAGGCACTACCTCACCCCACTCCCCAGCCAAAAGTAATCCCTATCTCAATTTCTAGTTGTATTTTTCCTGGTTTTGAACTCTATATAGATGATAATATATAGGACATGTCTTTTGTGTTTGGTTTCTTTTGCTTATGTCATGTTTATGAGATGCATCATTGTTTTTGGGTACAGTTGTAGTTTATTAGTTCTCTTACTGAATAGTATTCCAATGTGCAAACATGCTACAATTTAATGACCCATTTTCCTGTTGGTGGACATTTAGATTGTTTCCAGTTTTTGGCTTTTATTAATGAAGCTACTCTGAAAAATTCTTGCATGAGCTTTTTCGGTGGACAGGGACACAGTCATTCAGGTGTAGGATTGCTGGGTTATAGAGTATGAATATCTCTCAGTTTTATAGAACCTGACTCACATTTTAATGAATGCTTTTAACCGTGTAACGTAGTGAGAATTAAATTATGTTGTGGAAAGCAATCAGCATGGTCTTCGGCAGATAGAAGGCCCTCAATACGTATTGTGTGTAAAATGTAACGAAGGCATCATATTCCCTTAAGTTGAAGTGCCGCAATGGACTTAAACATTTCCTATTGCTTGTTCACTTACATCGTTATCATTGTTTTGTTATTTTACATAGATGTTATTTTACATGGAGGACTCTTTTTCTAGCTGTTCCCTTCTTTTGATAGATTTGCTTTTGGTAAATTAGATTCGACTGGATCAAAGAATATGTGATAGTAAGAACCGTCACCCTTAAAAGGACTCTGAGGGCCTGCTGAAGAGGGGAATCACAGAGGCAAGCATCTCAATCCCAATAAAATAGATAATAAGAACCTACTGTATGGCACAGGGAACAGTACTCAATACTCTGTAATGACCTATATGGGAATAGAATCTAAAAAAGAGTGGATATATGTATATGTACAATTGAATCACTTCGCTGTACCCCTGAAGCTAACACAACATTGTAAGTCAACTATATTTCAATTAAAAAAAAAAAGGGGGGGCTTCCCTGGTGGCGCAGTCGTTGAGAATCCACCTGCCAATACAGGGGACATGAGTTCGAGCCCTGGTCCGGGAAGATGCCAAATGCTGCAGAGCAACTAAGCCCGTGAGCCACAACTGCTGAGCCCGTGCACTGCAACTACTGAAGCCTGTGCACCTAGAGCCCATGCTCCGCAACAAGAGAAGCCACCACAATGAGAAGCCCGCTTGCTGCAACTAGAGAAAGCCTGTGTGCAGCAATGAAGACCTAACGCGGCCAAAAATAAAATAAATAAAATAAATAAATTAAAAAAAAAAAAAAAGAGGCAAGCCTGTCATAGCATGGCCCGGGAGAGGGCTGGGAAGATAGGCGGCTTGTGGGTTTCATGGAAGAGCGTCTTATAGGGGACAGTATGGTAGGGTAGAATGGAGGATGATGATTTTTATAAATGATGGTGTCATTTTTAGCAACTCAATATTTAGTTCCTTAGAACTGCTGGCAGCGGTCCCCAACCTTTTTGGCACCAGGGACCAGGTGGAAGACAATTTTTTCACGGGGTGGGGGGGTGGGGGGAGGGGTTGGGGATGGTTCAGGTGGTAATGCAGGCTATGGGGAGCTGCAGACGAAGCTTCTCTCACTTGCCTGCCACTCGCCTCCTACCGTACGGCCCACTGGGGACCTCTGCCTTGGAAGATAAACTGGGTCATTAGAAAAACAATGTTTTGTTCCTTTTTATGGCTGAGTAATATTCCATTGTATATATGTGCCACATCTTCTTTATCCATTCATCTGTCGATGGACACTTAGGTTGCTTCCATGTCCTGGCTATTGTAAATAGAGCTGCAATGAACACTGTGGCACATGACTCTTTTTGAATTATGGTTTTCTCAGTGTATATGCCCAGTAGTGGGATTGCTGGGTCGTATGGTAGTTCTAGTTTTAGTTTTTTAAGGAAACTCCATACTGTTCTCTATAGTGGCTGTATCAAGTTACATTCCCACCAACAGTGCAAGAGGGTTCCCTTTTCTCCACACCCTCTCCAGCATTTATTGTTTCTAGATTTTTTGATGATGGCCATTCTGACCGGTGTGAGATGATATCTCATTGTAGTTTTGATTTGCATTTCTCTAATGATTAATGATGTTGAGCATTCTTTCATGTGTCTGTTGGCAATCTGTATATCTTCGTGAGGTGGATGGACCTAGAGACTGTCATACAGAGTGAAGTAAGTCAGAAAGGGAAAAATAAATACCGTATGCTAACACATATATATGGAATCTAAAGAAAAAAAAAAAAAAAGGTCATGAAGAACTAGGGGCAAGACGGGAATAAAGATGCAGACCTACCAGAGAATGGACTTGAGGATATGGGGAGGGGGAAGGGTAAGCTGGGACGAAGTGAGAGAGTGGCATGGACATATATACACTACCAAATGTAAAATAGATAGCTAGCGGGAAGCAGCCGCATAGCACAGGGAGATCAGCTTGGTGCTTTGTGACCACCTAGAGGGGTGGGATAGGGAGGGAGGGAGGGAGGCAGGGAGATGCAAGAGGGAAGAGATATGGGAACATATGTATATGTGTAGCTGATTCATTTTGTTATAAAGCAGAAACTAACACACCATTGTAAAGCAATTATACTCCAATAAACATGTTAAAAAAGGAAAAGAAAAACAATGTTTAAAAAGCTTAACTCAGGAAGGAGAGAGAAATCACAGGTGCAAAGATTCACTTTATTTATTCATTTTCCCCCCAACATTAGCATGATTAAAGCCAAAGAGGGGGAGGACGGTGAGGTGGGGAGATGGGCTGGAGGATTGCAATAGGGAAAAGGGCCCGAGGCCTGAAGAGGCGAGGAAGGGGGCTGGGACCCAGCCCAGGTGATGGACGAGCCTGCAGGCCTCTCGCTCTAACAGTCGTTCTTATTGAAGCTCTTGACCAGGGCGGAGGCCAGGGACTGGTGACTGACCTCGCAGGTATAGAGACTATGGCTTTGGTACTCGGAGCTGGACAGCGTCAGGGTGCTGCTGAGGCTGTATGTGCTGTCCTTGCGGTCCTGCTCAGTGAAACTCTCCTGGATGTTGCTGTCTTGGACAACTCCATCCACTTTCCAACTGACTTTGATAGTTTTGGGGTAAAAGCCATTCACTAAGCACACGACAGAGGCAGTTCCGGTCTCTAACTGCTGTTTGGATGGTTGGAAGAGGAAGACAGATGGCTGAGCATCAGAGCCTGAGGAAGGAAGCATAGGGGGTGGTGTTTAAGTAACAGGGAAGTTCTCCACTTGGGTGCATTGTTTGTGGGTGAGCCTGGAACTGCAAGGGACAGACATGCAGAGAGCAGCAGGCTTATTCTGTGGCATCCAGGGAGCAGCTAGGGAAGCCAGGAAGCATACTTCTCATCGCCATGATTTGGAGATTTTCCCCTAGCCCCTACCCCTTAAGAAAGTTCTAAATTGTTTTGTTTGAAGTCTCTGCAGCCTTTCGAAGCTCTGTGCATGCCCTTCTGACCTTACCTCTCTCTCCTTCATCTGTGTTCTCTGCCTCCTGCAGGGAACCCTGTGCTTCAGACCAAGAAACAAAACCACTTCATTGGACCCGTCAGAGTTCAGAAGTGAGAACAGGACTTGCACAGATCGTTTCCCCTGTGCCTCTCCTAGTTCTGTGCAGTGATATCAGGCTGCCTTTCACTGCCTGGGCTTCCTTCGGGCGTGTTGGGGTCAGACCCACCAGGCAGGGTGAGCCCCAAACTCAGCCTGGGCCCGGGTCGGTGGGGGGACCGGCCCCTTCACCCTCTGGGATCAGGCCAGCAACTCGCCCACTCCTCGCCAAGGCCTCAAAGGGAGACCTGGGTCCTGGCCTGATGGCTGTCACCATATGGGGCAAGGTTCAGCCAGACCAGGAGGGTCAACTGTAATTTTGGCCACCTGCCCGGGAGGAACTGGCTAGCTTCACTTCTGACCATGAACAGCTGCCAGATGGCCTGCTGGGAATCCCCTTTGTGGGCCTTCAAGCCCTCAGGTGGGAGAGCATGAGTTAAATAACAAACCAAGAATCTTCTTTTGCTGTGAAAAGTCACAGATAAGGGAAGAGATTTTTATAAAGCTATAAACCTTTATAAAGCTATAAGCCTCCCTGTTAACCAAGCAGTTTAATATAAGATACTGAAATTTTAATGTTTTGATACTTTCTTCTCTTTTAACCATCATCACTATGTTTTTCAGAGAATTTTATAAAATAGCCTTAGTAGCAAAATAATATGAATTCTAGAAAAAAAGGAGAGGAAATATTCTATGAAGATACTCCTATTTGGGTCAATTTTTGATAGCTTTAAACTTTCTATCTTGCATTAAACAATTAGCATATTTGATATGGAAACTCTTGTAAGACCTCTTACTAGCTTTCTAATGGAGTTTAAAATTTATTAAAAGATGTTTAAAAGGCCCTAAATACAGTTTTAGAACAAGTTTAAAGTACTTGATTACAAGTTTAAAGTAAGTTTAAAATACTTACATGGTTTAAATAGTTTGAAAAGGGTTTTAAAATGGCCCTAAAATAGTCCTGTCAGGTTGTCCCAAACCAAGAATAATCTTTTTCAAGTATTGCTTTTGAAATTACCTGGAGTAAACAACGACAATAACAAATAACTAAACTATGTTAAAGGCTATATAATTAAAATAGCCCGATTAAAAACGTTCTAATCACAGAATGTGGGGATTGGAAAATATATTCTATTAAGTTTTTATCAATGGCATTTACATATGGTTAGATATTTTGTACACCTGAAATAGAATCCTACTGAAGCCATTAAATTTCTGAAAATTAAAAACGTGTCACAAATTTATCTGATTTTTTGTCAGCAAATATACCTTAATGATATTTATTTTGAACTCAGTAAAAATTAATTGATCAAAACCTGAACGGCCAGATTGTTGCTGGCCTTCGGTTATATTTTTGCTGGTGTCGATTTTGCCCTGAAAGAATTTTTATATATATATACATATATATATATATACATATATATATATATACACATACGTATATATATATGTATATATATATACACACATATATACATACATATATATATGTATATATATGTATTTCATTTGGATTGAGCCTTTATTACTTAAATACATTTGATGAGAAGATATTTAAGAAATTACATATCACTGCAAAAAAATAGCTTTAAGTTCTTTATAGTCTTCTACTGGAAATTTTTATTAAGAGGATATAATAATGTGAATTTCATTTCTGGAATCGCTAATAAAAATCAGGTTTCTCCCTGTTTTCCCCATGTTAACTCATGCCCATCACATTTCTGTTCTCTTCCGTTAGCGACATTATTTGTATCACTGTGTCAGGAAAGAGGGCCACGGCACAGCTGAATGGGCGATCGCGGGGTTGCCGTGGCCTTTGGCGGCATTTAGCGGCCAGGTGCGCCGTCACCAGAGCCCCGGGACCTGGCCGCCAATGTCATTCAATCACGAAAATAGACCGCCAAGAAGTCTACAGACCACCCTAGCTGTGCCACGGCCTCCTCTGCAGTATAAAAACACCAGCAAGTAATAACAAGGAACATACTCATTAAAATATTTCCTATTTTTCTACATGTCCGTGGGCATCTAAAAAACGCAATTATTTTATTTTCCTTCACTTAAACAAATTACTTCAAAACTGAGCTTTTGGGGACAACCGTCTTTCCTCCATTATGATAAGAGATCATTTCCAGTTTAGTCTAATATAGAAATGTGGCTTTCTAAAAAAGAGTAATCTGTTAAGGTATAGAATCTCTATAGAATTTCTAAATATTGACAGTTTAGCACTCATTTTAGCCTCTAAAAATGACGGTGCTTCTGATTCGCAATTAAGCGGCACCTTTAACACAAATAAATATGCTTTTCTAACTTCTTACTGATTTCGTAATGCATCCTATTGATTTTTATTCTTATAAAATAATATATCGGACAGAAGAGAGAGAAAACAGACTAAGAAATACATTTCTCTACTTTTCCGTGTTGTACATACAAGCAAAAATCAATACAATATTTGGCAAATTTCAATGAAAATTAATTCGCTTTAACTCTTTTAGAGCTGCAAGGATTCCTTTTTCATCGACAATAATTTTTTTCCCCTTTGAGTCATTCGGTGTAGATTAATCTTTTTGTCTACAAACCCAGGTTTGGAGCTGAGTTTAACTTTTGAAACTGATAAAAAAATCTGAAATGTTCTCATTTACCCATCTCCACAAAACTCATACTTAAGCCTCTGAAAGTCAACACTGGCATTTAGACCCAGATACATTTCAGAAGGTAGTAGAGAAAAATTACTTACGTTTAATCTCCAGACGTGTCCCTTGGCCAAAGGTGGTCCTCAGCGTTAACTTAATTACTTTCCCCTCAACAAAAATCTGGTTTTGCTGCTAAAGTCATTTGACTGTCAGATACAGAGAAAATCTGGCCATTTAGATGCCACGTCAACTAACTAGCTCTGTGCTCTTCTGAGACAACCTGATTTTCAGTCCCTTTCTGATCTCATTTTCAGAAGAATCCCATTCTCTTCGAAAGTGACCTCAACTCACATCCCAAGCATGAAAACCCCCAAATTTCACGACTCTATAAGAAAGAGGAGTAGAAAAGTGCACTTACGTTTGATTTCCACCTTGGTCCCCTGGCCGAACGTATAAGCCACAGTGAGTGAGCTAACACACCCCCCTGGTCAAAAACCTCCCTCTGAAGCCAATCACAGGAAAAAGGCTAATTCACAGAAAAATCCAGATTTTTCTTCCCCTTTCTCTCCACAAACCCTACTGTCCTTACAAATTCATCCACTTTTCTGTTCAGCTTAAAAATTGACTATCTTCTGGTTTTCTGCCTTTTAACTTTTGGGTCATCAGGAATGGCTCATTTAACCAAAATGTCACAAATTTGCACAAATGATACAGCAGGACAAAAACCGCACAGATAACTGAGCAAAAACAGATAACTGAGCAAAAAACAGATAACTCACATTTAATCTCCACTGTGGTCCCTGGGCTGCAAGTGAACCACGGTGATTCCCCTTAACTTCCACTCGCACAAAACCCTACCCTGAAAGGGCAGCAAACCCCCTTCCCCAATTCAGTTATTTTGGTTTGGAAATCTTAAAAATTAGTCATCAGTTAGCCTCCTGTAGAACAATTTCCCCTCCTCTGTAACTAATCTGGGAATGAAATTTGTTTTATCCCTGACACCTAATTAATGAAAACACGCAAAAAGGAACAAAAAGCAAACCAATTAGACAGAAACGGCAAAGAATCGGTTGAAAAAAATACTTCTGTTTGATCTCTATTTTGGTTCCTGAGCCGAAAGTATACACACAAAGTGTATACACTGAGGAAAGGCCGTGTCAATAAACTAGTCTGAGAGGTTCTTGGATTTATGCATGAGTGATGGAAATAGAAAATTTGGGGGAGAATTCCAACAAACTCATCACTGAAGCTGCTTTCCATGTGGCCCGCAACAAAGTTAGATTCTTAGAATAAATTCTAAACTGCTTGTGGGGATAGAGAGAGAGCGAGAGGGAGAGGCTAAGTGCATGTTTATGTCACCCTGAAAACTCTTGATGAGCTATCTTATCAATGTTCCTCAGCTCTAATATTTCAAGAAACACCATTTTTGGTTTTTATTTGACATGATTAACCAGCCTATTTGAGAGGTCTGCCTCCCACCAGTACCATAGAGTAAATCACCCAGCATTTTAGAGACACAATGACACAATTTTGCTCTTCACAAAGGTTGAAGGAGGGGGGCTTCCCTACCTGCCTGCTGAATATTTGTGTCTGATAATCCATCCTGAAGTTTGTGGTTCAAAGGTTTTCTTCAGCTCATCATTCACAGTAGAGTCCCAGGCAGGTGATTCTTTTTTTTTTTTTTTTTGCTGTACGCGGGCCTCTCACTGTTGTGGCCTCTCCCGTTGCGGAGCACAGGCTCCGGACGCGCAGGCTCAGCGGCCATGGCTCACGGGCCCAGCCGCTCCGCGGCATGTGGGATCCTCCCGGACCGGGGCACGAACCCGTGTCCCCTGCATCGGCAGGCCGACTCCCAACCACTGCGCCACCAGGGAAGCCCCAGGTGATTCTTTTGACTTCAGTTTGATCCCTCCCTCCTTAGGATCATATTGTCTGTCATTGGTACTTGACTTAAGATGATATTCCAAAAGGGTAGGAGGAAATTCTGGAGTCCACATTCAGCGGTACTCAGAATCTGATCAATTGCTTGTCTTCGGGCTAGAGTGCCACAGATGGACATCTGCCCTGCGTCTCCACGGGGGCAAGGATGGCTCCATTAGCCTGGAAGGAGGGAGGCAGAGGAGGTCACTTGAAAACTCGCTGCTGGTTTGCTGCCTTGGAGCTGTGCCTCTTTCCATTCATCTCTGAAGAGAGACATGCTGAGAGAAGCAAAGTCCTTTGCCCAACCATGTGCAAACGCGTGTGCCGTAAACGCGACTCAAGATTTTGGTCCCACTCTGGAAAATGTAGACACTCATCTTGTTTCCACAAGGACATTAAGGCTGCAGGTGTTTGTTGACGTTCTAGAGTGAAAGCGACAACAGCAGCAACGTACCAGGGCTTATGGACCCTTGGAGATTTACATATTGAGGCTTGTGGTTTGCAGCGGGTTTCCACTAGTGATGAGCCCTTTGAGCTCGGCCCTGGAGTTCCCTGGCTCCCTGTCTGTCTGCTTGGCATCCAGCCCTGCGTCTCCTCTCACCCTACTCAGAGAAACCCATCGCGGACCAGCTCCGCAGGCAGCTGTGGAGTTACGTGAATTCAGGTTTGGCTTTTCACACTTTTTGCCTTTGTTGTCAAAATCCTCAGGTCCTTTATGGACACTCCACTCTGCTTTGTGCTGGCTCAGGGACCCTCACTGAGTGCCCGTTCCCACCCCTCTGACCATGCCCCCCCCACCCCAGTCTTGCTTATCTTGACTAAGGACCTGGGCTCTGCATCTTTCCTGCCCAGTCTGCGACATTGCCTCATTCCCTCAATGTGTATATCCTGATCCCATTTCGAAAGGATTTCAATGTCTCTTTGCTTTCCAGTTCCACCAGCTCTTCTGTTCGGCTCCACGGGTCAGTTAAGGCGGTTACCACTCAACCTAATATTTTGCTGCTGTTGACTCTGTTCTGTTCTTCTTGTCCTTGTAGGTTTGTTTATTATTATTATTTTGGCTGCACTGTGAAGCTTGTGGGATTTTAGTTCCCTGACCAGGGATTGAACCCAGACCCTTGGCAATGAGAGCGCAGAGTCCTAACCACTGGACCTCCAGGGAATTCCCTGTGGGTTTATTTCTTTAAAATAATTTCTTAAAAAAAAATTATTTTTAGGTTTTTAAAAATTTTGTTGTTTTTTTAAAGAATTTATTTATTTATTCATTTACTTTTTGGCTGCGTTGGGTCTTTGTTGCTGCGCACGGGCTTTCTTTAGTCGCGGCGAGCGGGGGCTGCTCTTTGTTGCAGTGTGCCAGCTTCTCATTACGGTGGCTTCTCTTGTTGCAGAGCACGGGCTCTAGGCACGCGGGCTTCAGTAGTTGTGGCACGCGGGCTCAGTAGTTGTGGCTCACAGGCTCTAGAGCGCAGGCTCAGTAGTTGTGGCGCACAGGCTTAGTTTCTCTGGGAGATGTGGGATCTTCCCAGTCCAAGGCTCAAACCCATGTCCCCTGCATTGGCAGGCGGATTCTTAACCACTGCGCCACCAGAGAAGCCCCTTAATTTTGTTTTTAAACAAGGGGGTATTGTGATTGAATGTGTGAGTTTAATTCATCATCTGAAACTGTATCTTTCTTAAACTGGCTCCTTTGGGTTCTAAGTGGGGTTAAACTAGGCTGGTTCCTGGCTCTTCTCCCGATACTAATCAGCATCACATTTAAGGGCTGTTAGTCTGGTGCTGGGGGAAGAAGCACAGATCACCTCCTTCCCCTTCAAGCACCCTCCACCCCAAAGCGCCCTGATCATCCTGGCTGAGACTAGAGTTCCGAACCTAAGAGGGAAGGATGGGGAGAGGGCAGGGTGGCGAGAAAACAAACAGCAAAGAAACAAGAAGAAAAGTCAAGAAACCCAACAACTGAAGCAAGGAATAATGTGGACTTGTACATTGAATGTGCTGGACCTGTCCACCGCTCTCAAACTCCCTTTGCAGTGACAGAAAAAATGTAAAACTGAGAATAAATGTATTCCAGGATTGGAGCATCACAAAGGATCCTGTTAGGAGAAAAAAAAAAATTGGGGGAAAACTGCACAGATTTAAATTACATGATTGAAATGATGGAGCAACTAGAATCTAGAATCTTCCATTCCATCACAAAAATAGGCAGGGGCCCTTGAAGCAGCCAACACTAGTTTTCCCCACAAAGCCCTCAAAAAAGCACATGCACCTCAGAGTTAAAAGACATTGGGACTGAGAGTGGGATGGGGGCTGGTGGAATGTGGAGTAACACCCGGGATGCCTGACACTTGCCCTTCAGGCCATGTGACTAGTGATGGAAATAAAAAGGGGTCAGGTGACAGGCATTCAACAGCAATGGGATAAAAGTCTTCCAAAGCACCAGAAGAAGAAAAAAAATTAGTAAACCAAAGTAGCAAAATTCAGGACAAGGAAATAAAAAATCAAGAGAAAAATATGATAAACCGAAATACAAAATAAGATGGGCAGGCCAAGTTCAAATAGAACAAACTATAATAAAAGTTAAGTTATCCAAAGCTTGAAGATAAGGCAAAATGATGACTACTGAGAAAAATTCTCTCCTTGACCAAACTCTACTCAGGCTCCTCTGAACTCTCTTCTCAAGCAGGCCCTGAATTTTGGGCTTCTGTGTTTATCACTGCATTGTCCAGTTTTAGCAAGAATCCTGCTAAGTCAATTTAACCAGAATTCCCCATCCTGCATCCTCCTTGGTATCTAATTGAGTTCCTTATGTTCCATCATCTCCCAGGTAATGTCTGAGGACCCTGGTCTGCCTTCAGCAAGGCTCCCATCAGGTTGGTTCAGCCAGAATCAGAATTACCCCTGATGTTTCCTCTTAGAAATTGTCTATCCACTGACCCCTACCCTGCTCCTTGGCTATATATTTGAAGCCCAATCTCTCTCCCCTTCTGTATAACCCCTTTGCTGCGTGGTGGTCCCTACACTTATGATGGTAATGGTCCGGAATAGGGTCTGTCTTACCATTTTCTTTTTCTGGCTGTGCTGCGTGGCTTGTGGGAACCTTGACCAGGGTCGAACCTGGGCACCTGGCAGTGAAAGAGAGGAATCCCAACCACTGGACTGCCAGGGAATTCCCAAGCCTTACCATTCTTTAATAACTGTCATACATGATTTTTCTTCAACACTATGTGTCCTTTCAAGGTCCTTTGATTTGCTAGAGAAATAAAGTTTGTTTGACTTGTATTTATTACTGATTAAAAACTAGACTCCAGGGCTTCCCTGGTGGCGCAGTGGTTGAGAGTCCCCCTGCCGATGCAGGGGACACGGGTTCATGCCCCGGTCCGGGAGGATCCCACATGCCTCGGAGCGGCTGGTTCTGTGGGCCATGGCCGCTGGACCTGCGCATCCGGAGCCTGTGCTCCGCAACGGGAGGGGCCATGGCGGTGAGAGGCCCGCGTACCGCAAAAAAAAAAGACAAAAAAGCTGGATTCCAGAAAGTTAGATATTAGCCTAGAAAAAACGGATATCATGAAAATGACAAATGATTTTTGTCCGGGAAGACCACTCCAAGCCTTATGGTTTTATTGCTCTGTAGGACATTAACCAGTTTTGAATCTTGTTTAGCAATCTTATTCTAGCCTTGATAGGGGTGTGTGTGTGTGTGTGTGTGTGTGTGTGTGTGTGTGTGTGTGTATCTATGACCTCCTTTCACCAGCTTTATCATCTGGTTCTGTCATCAATAAATTAAATGAATCTTTGACACACGCTCACAATATATATGCATGAGAACTTTAAATTTTTTGGAAAAATTTGTACCTTGACAATATAAACGAGAAAAACTTTACAACTGAAAGACCAAGAACAGTGAATGTAACACACAAATCTGGCCATATGTTGTTGAAAAGAGATGTATTTAAAACTCATACATAAAATGATTGGAACAACTAATTCAACGGATGATTGTCAGGCAACTGCTAACTGAAGGAAGGACAATGTGTAATATTGGAGAAATAGAATTAGAGGAAAGAACACTTCCAGGGACAAAATCAAATATAATAAAAAGACTGAAGAGCTCAGACTGTGGGAAATACATTTCTATCAGATTGTTCTGTTTTTGTGAATATCATTTGCAAAGCATGAGAGAAAGGCACTGGGTATTGAGATTGCCAGTTTTCCCAAGGACAGGAAATGGGTGGGCTTGGGGCCCAAGGAGGGGTGTGTCCCTTGGGGCTCAGGGACCATTAGGGGCTGAGAGAGAGGCTGGTGGTGGCAGTGGTGGTGAGGAAGGTGGGGAGGGTCAAAACTCACTTGAAGTCACGGCAGTGCCTCCAAGTCTCTAACCTATATTCACGCTCATCCTCAAATGTTCTTATGTCAGGAACAGCCCGCTCAGGTTGAGTGATTAGATAGAATGAAATGCTTTCAGTCTCTGGGTCCTTTTCCTCAAGATTCAGCAAGCGGGGAGGTTTGTTTAGCCTCGCTTGGGTCAAGGGCTACCCCTTGGCTAAGGAAAGTGTTGGTCCCATGACATCCTCAGCTGACTCCACCTAATCAGAAAGAAGTCATTCCTCAAAAGGGGAGGTTAGTTTGCTCTTAGGAAGTGCAAGGATGCAGTTAGGAAATGGAATGTCCATTGCTCTCTGTTCTTCCGTGTATTTTGAATCCTCAGCTGGTGAATTAGGATATTTTGACTATAGATAAAAGATACAATTCACCAAGAAGATTTAATAGTGATGGACTTTTATACTGAGTCAAAATGCATCAAAATACATTAAAAATTTTTATTAGAGACACAGTAAGAACTTGAGAAAATGACAATTACACCAGAAGACTTTCTTTTTTTTTTTTTCTGCCTATTGGGAATAATAGGTATTTTTATTAAACTATTACTGGCAGTCAGTATTGTGCTAAGTGCTTTATATATATATATCACTGTTTTTGATTGTGAGATTAGTTCTGTTAGATAGTTGCTTTCTTCATGTAAGAGATGAGGAAACTGGTGTAGGATGATCTTAAGTAACTTGTCCAAGGTTACATTTAGTAAGTAGCAGAGAAGAAGACTTTCTATATAGACAAAGAAGTTGGGACCAACACAATGAAAACTGGAATCTCTCTCCCTTCTTCATTCCTTCCCAGGCCCATCATCCTATCCTGTGTGGAATAACAGAACTGACAATAGTGTGAAATCATTTTGCCGGCATCAACATGTTAAAGATTATTTGCCTCTTTCCCAAGTGTGTTTATGTAATAAGGCACATTTCCAAAAGTAGCTGAGAATATTTCTGTCTAAGTTCCCTGGTGGAGAAGCATAAGCTTCAAACAGATTCTTTCTAATCCACATACTGACCCCCATTAGAAAAAGAAAAAGAGATATATGTCTCAATTCATTTTAATATATATGTGTATATATATAATACACACACACATATATATCAGTAGATACTTGGGTATATAACATTGAAAACATAATCTTTTCAAATGCCTATGGAATATTTATAACATTTAGCTGTGTACTGGGCCAAAAAGAGAATGAAACATTTATACATTGTTCCAAAGTAGAAATCATTTTGGACACATTATCTTTACCACAACGCAATAAACCTAGAACTTAGCCATAAAGTAGCCAACTAACAGATTACTGACTTGGAAATTAAAAAATGACCACTCTAAAAATCTTAAAAAGGAAATATATCAAATTACAGAGCAACGAATTACTGAAGCGTCAACAACAGTGAGAATACTGCATATTAAAATGCAGTATTTTATTTATTAAATATTAAGTATTTATTAAATACTCTTAGTATTTAATACTGCATATTAAAATTCATGGGATGGAATCGAAGTGGGTCTCAAATGAAAATGTGTTTTCTTTACTGATTAAAGAACCAAGAGGACTTCCCTGGTGGCACAGTGCTTAAGAATCTGCCTGCCAATGCAGGGGTCAGGGATTTGATCCCTGGTCCGGGAAGCATGCCGGAGCAACTAACATGCCGCGGAGCAACTCAACCCGTGCACCACAACTTCTGAGCCTTCACTCCAGAGCCCGCGAGCCACAACTACTGAGCCCACGCGCCACAACTACGGAAGCCCGTGTGCCTAGAGCCTGTGCTCTACAACGAGAGAAGCCACTGCAGCGAGAAGCCACCGCAATGAAAAGCGTGCGCACCGCAACAAAGAGTAACCCCAGCTCGCCGCAACTAGAGAAAGCCCGTGCACAGCAACGAAAACCCGACGCAGCCAAAAATAAAATAAATAAATTTATTAAAGAAAAAGAGCCAGGAGATCAAACATAATAAACTAAGCATTAAACTCAAGGAGCTAGCCACAGAACAAGATGAACCAAAAGAAGGTAGAAGGACATAATTAGTAAAAATAAAAACAGAAGCACATAAAAAACAAAGCTATTTTGGTGAATAAAACCAAGAGATATTTATTTGAAAATGATCAATAAAATAGACAAATTTCTGGACAGTGTGACCAAGGAAAAAGAGAAAAACACATATAGACATTGAGAATGAGGAAGAGATTACAGCATACCAAAAAGCTTTTAAGAATTAAAGCACGTGCTGCCTGGATTTCCCCCGTTCTTCCAGCCTTCTGGGGCCATCCTCACTATTATTTTTTTCCATTTCCTTTTTTGGTAGTGACTCGGGGGTAACCTCGCTATTGAGATGTAATTTACATTCCATACAATCCACCCATTTAAAATACACAGCTCAGTGTTTTTTAGTATATTCATCATATCACACTACAAATGCAACCGTCATCATAATTTGGGAATATTTTCATCACCTCGAAAAAGAAACCCCGTTCTCCTTCTCTATCACCTCTTAGTATTCTCATCCTTCCCAGCTGCTGGCAACTGCTAATCTACTTCCTGTTTCTCTATATTTTCTCATTCTGAACGTTCCATAAAAGTAGAATCATAATAGGTGGTCTTTTGTGTTGGGCTTCTTTCACTTAGCCTAATGTTTTCAAGGTTCATCTCTGCTGTAGCATGAATAATATCCCACTGAATGGATATACCACATTTTGTTTATTCATTAATCAGTTAATTCACCCTTTTTTGTTATTCAAATAAAACTGCCCGGGGGGGCCCCCCTGTGACATGTTGGTGATGGCTGCACCTTTTCAAGGATTCTCAGAAGCTTCTCAAACATGTGGTCCCTTCCTGTTTAAGATTCTTATGGCAATGGGATTATTGATCTCCCTGACTGCTGTCATGATTCCTGTACCATTGCCTTCTCTCTGCCCCTCCTCACTTCATGCTTGACTCGTCCTCTTACTTCATTTTCCAGAAACCCACTTGTCCAGGGTTTCTAGGTTAGGCAGGGTTGGTTTGATAGAATGTTTATTCTTCTCATTTTCTACCCATATTCAGATTAAAGCCCCCCTAGGCCATTGCTCTTTTAAAATTTTATTTTTAAATTTTTAATATTTTCTTCCAGTTTTATTGAGATATAATTGGTGTACAGCACTGTGTAAGTTTAAGGCATACAGCATCATGATTTGACTTACATACGTCATGGAATGATGATCCCAATAAGTTTAGTGAACATCCATCATCTCATACAGAGACAATATTAAAGAAGTAGAAAACACATCCTTTTCCTTGCGATGAGAATTTAGGGTTTACTCTCTTAACAGCTTTCCTATGTAACACACAGCAGTGTTAATTACCTTTATGAGGTTGTACGTTACATCCCTAGTACTTATTTATAACTGAAAGTTTGTACCTTTTGACCACCTTTATCCAATTTCCCCTTCCCCCAGATAGGCTTTTGCTTTTTTGAACATCTAAATGAAGGGCACAATTCCTTATCTCCCAAAATAAATGGAATAATTCACCCAAGAAGAGATAGACACTAATTTTAGAAGAAATTGAGGAGTTTGTCAAAGACCTACCTTCTCCAAAAGAACCTAATACAAGACAGTTTTCAAGCAGTTTCTTTATAAGCTTTTTTTTTTTTGAAACTGATAATTCCTATGTCAAGGAGATACACAGATATGGAATACTTTTCAATTTATTCTCTGAGTTGGCATGACTGTGATACTGCAAGTGGACTGGAGCAGTCCTCAAATGAAACCTAGGACCCTTACAGATTAGAAAGGCTCATCTCTGTTCCTTGAACGCAAATTTCATGGCCCTTTAAAGTGAAGTGAGGAGAAAGGGTAAATATTTAATCAATCTTGTGATTGGCATGGCTGGGAATTTGGATAAGTACTAGACAAGGAGTAGCTGACGAAATTAATACCAGAAACCAGGAGGAGTCTACCCAAATGTAAGGCATATACACCGGGACACATCAACCTAGGGAAGAACCAAGATCACAAAAATAACCACGCACAACGTATCATTGACACTTGTCTCTGCCCAGGATATCATATCTTCCACTTCCATGAAAAAGAATATTCTTCACAGCCCTCATTATTTCTTGCATCGCACAGGCATCTCATGAGGGATCGCACTCACCGCTGCACTCTCCGTGATTAACAAGTAATTGTTAAGGAACTGGAACTTGGTGTCCAGTACATGTTTACCCAAATGAATGAGTGAAACGAACAAGGATTGTTCAGCAGTCACGTGGTACTTGCTGTTTTCTCCTCTCTTGCTCTGGCGCGCCCTCTGGTGATCACTTTCGGTAATTTCTGAAGCCCTGAAAACTGCTTCTGAAGGTGGTGCCTTAACTGGGACTGTCTGGGCTGCAGCTGAGCCTGGGACCATGTTAGACTGAATAGTATATAGGCTTAGTGTGATCTTGGAGGGTCTTTGTAGACCCTTGCCTCCCAATTAAAGTACTTCCATCACATTTCCTGAGGCACTTGGCAAAACCTTCGTAAACCAGGAAAATTGTTTGCACAGTTGCCGTCTGTTTCCCTTAAGTCAGTGGAGGCATTTTAATGCATTTTCTGAAATCTAGTGACAGAATGAAAAATGAGTCTGTGCAGCATGAAAATACGTTTCTTTCTTCAGCGTGACAGCTGCTCCGGAACTCAGTCAGGGTACAAACATCACATTTAATATAGAAAAGAGCCTTAACTATTGACTTTTATAACTGAGGAAACAAAGGCCCCCTTAATGACTGAGGTTGTAGGAGCACAGTCAGGGTCTAAACCTTTGCTGTCTAAGAACCAGTTTGTGATTTCCGCTAAATGCTGCCAGTTGGAATAATCTTCAGCCTGATAAATGTATTAACTAAGAGCAGTGATAGCTACTCTAATAGATACGATCCAAAGCTTCAGTGACTGAATGCACTGGAAATTTGTTTTTCACTTGTGTGAAGTTCTAATTGGCAGTGGAGGGTAGGGTTTCTGTCCCATGCTGTCTCTGAGGGACACAGGCTGACAAAGGCCATCTTCAGCTTAAAGCTCCTGTAATGAGTTGCAAGACTACTGATTAGGAAAGGAAAATTGACCTCACAGTCACAACCACTGAATCGGGCTGGAGTTCCAGGCTAGAATGGAGGCTTTGCGGATGGTGAGCTCTACACATAATGAAGTTCTCCATTGCTGCCTAAGAGACTTTGGCTATTGAAGGAGAGGGTAAAACCCGAGTGACCCAAACTCTCCAGGTAGGTGGGCAATCACTTTGGTAGAGGGGTATTTATCATACTTCCCACATCCTGCCTTACATCATGGAATTTTAGAATCGTATTTGAACAGCTTGAAATACTTCTGTATTCGCCATCGTGCCTCTATACTGAGTACTCAGTGATTGCTCTTCAAACTGAATTTGATAAATATGTATATTTGGGAATATGTCACATTGAAACTACTTGGATATATAATTTAATTAGAAAAATTAGAATGTTTATGGATAAATCAACAAGTATCTCCTCCCTCCCTCCCTCCCTTCCTTCCTTCCTTTTTTCTCCACACTAGTATTGCTGGGGTCCACTGTTGTGCAGACAGCATTAACATAATGTCATGAGGTATGACAAAATATGTACAGATCCTTGAAGAACATGGAGAACCACATATCTTATCAAATATTCTCTAGATGGGTGCAGGGTCTCTCCTGCCCAGTGCCATGCAGGCTTCATCGCAAGGGCTACCACATCCTATTTATACCTCCCAGAGCAGTAGGGCAGTGACTGAGGTGGGGAGAGAGATTGTAGCACTTAGATTTACATGGAATAATTAAACAGAAAGGAGATGACAAATACAGAAAATTCTTTCTTCTGGACAGGTCTTTACTATTATAGCCTTAGAAAAATTACTGCTGATTATTTTGTCTTTTTGTGAGAGTGACTCCTTCTCATAGTCTTGGCAAAGTGATCTACTGATTCAATACAATTCCTATCAAAATTTCAATGGCATTTTCCACAGAAATATAAAAAACAATCCTAAAATTTGTATGGAAACACAAAGGCCCCCAAACAGCCAAAGCAATCTTGAGAAAGAGAAATAAAACTGGAGGCATAATACTTCCTGACTTCAAACTATAATACAAAGCTTTAGTAGTCAGAACAGTATGGTATTGGCATAAAAAGACAACAAAACAAAACAAAAACAAACTATATGGAGCTAGAATGAGATTGTTTTTTAGAGTCCCTACATTTTAACTGGTTCACATCCTCAACTTGAAACCTGGGAAATGTAAACGACTGGACACCCTGTTATTTTTAAGGCCTTCAGCAACAACATTTAATTATTAAAACACTTAGTGTTCTTAACCAACAATATTTAATTGTTAAGGAACTGATAATTCAGTTCCTAGAGCAGGAATCCTGTCATGGGTGGATGGGCAA